>NC_133407.1:35170833-37711666 GCF_049350105.2 Macaca mulatta
TTCCAAGGTTTGTTCTGATTAAATCACTTAGGCCACATGGCCCGTAAAGAGCCAGTACAGGGACCAAGGTAATATAATATGCTGATGGCTTGAGCTTCCCACTCCCCAAATAATTGGGTTGTGCAGGGAAGTATGGCTTATTGAATACAATTTGGAATATCATTAAAAAGAGAGATATGGGTGCTGACTACAGCTAATAATGAGTCTGCATTTGTCACTACATGGTTTTCCATGACTACATTCACAGTGATTTACAGGGCATATGTTGTATATCCAGATATGCTGAGATGGTATGAGACAGAGGCAAGATACTACCTCTGCCCAATAAGAATGTAAGTTCCAGATGGCATAACTGTTCTTCTACCTATCATTTCAGATGCAAACAGAAGTTGATTTGGGACTCTGAAAGAATGGACAGGAGGAATTACTTGTATAGTTTTGCCCATTTGAGGATTCAACATCTTGATAACACTTAGTTTTTATGTATATGTATTTTCTAAATGCTGGAATTTTATGAAAATAACAGAAGACTTATTTGAGTATAACTGAACCCCCCTAGAAGATGAGATCTGTATGTGTTTTACTATATGACTAACTGCAGTGTAAAGAATATATACTCATAGTATCATGTTTGAGTTCCATTGCCTCTGCTATGATTCGACTGTCCCCTCCAAAACCCATGTTGAAATTTAATTACCAATGTAACAGAATTGGGAGATTGGGCCTTTAAGAGGTGACTAGGTCATGAGGGTGGAGCCTTCATAAAGGTATTAATTTTTATGGAAGTGGATTAGTTACCTAGGACTGAGTTTCCTTTATCAGGAACCCTCTCCTGGGATAACTAACCCACTTTGACCCCATTTCTCTCTCTGTCTCACATACTTATTTGCCTTTCCACCATGTTATAACGCAGTAAAAAAGCCCTCACCAAATGCAGCCTCTGGATCTTGGACTTTCCAGCCTCCAGAACTGTCAGCTAAAGAAACTGCTGTTCTTTGAAAATAACTCAGTTTGTAGTCTTCTGTAATAGCAGAGGAAAATGGTCTAAAACAGCCTCCTTCCCAGCAACTGCAAAAATCCTAAGCAAAAGTTGCAGGTATGGAAGTAGGCATGACCACGTGAATTTTCTTCAGTGTGGTCTGGCCTGGATATGCTATCTTCTTGCATTATATGGGTTCTAATGAGCTTCTTCTCAGCATCATTCTATGATGTAACAGTCCTCATAGCATAGCTGCCTTACCATGACTGGCAGAAAATTTTTATTCTCTTGATTAATAACCATTCAAAGTTACATTTCCTAATGCAGAGCCTTTATTAACTATTTTTAAGAGCAGTTATTCAAACATGCTCTGCTAAATCCAAATGCTGTTGCTCATTGCCTTGAGAATGGCTTCTCTCTGTTTGACCTAGTTTTCCTTTCCTATATTTCTCTAACTGGAAGTCTCTTTATTTCATCTATTCTGCATCAATGAAATAACATTTAACATTCTGCTCTTTCAGGACAGAAAGGGTAGCTCTCAGATTAGTCCCGAATTGAAAAAGTTATCTGCCTTAGGCAGAAACATGATTCTTTCTAAACTGACCACAGAAACATCCTCTCTGGCTTTATCATCTCAGAGATTTTACTGTTTAACCCCAGACTACCAATATTAGCAAGGTTTTACAATTAAAGTCACCACAAGTAGGATAAAAAAAGATATTGGTCAGGTCATTTAAGAGTGTGGTTCAGACTACAGGTTTGTAGGAAGTGATTGAATACATCATAATACCTTTGCTTCTTACAGATATCAAATCAACTAGACATCAAACCCCATTTGTATTTGCTAAGTACTCTCTCATCCATAAAAAACAAGGAACAGTAGTGCACAGACACTATAATTCACAGACTCTAATTAAAATTGCCACAAGTAGCAAGTTTATTTATTTGAGGTTCATTTATTCTTCCTGAATGCTTCCTTTGGGGAATCATAGAAGCACTGAATCAAAAATAAATGTTGAACATTGTTCATTCACTCAACAAATATACACTGAGCACCTGCTATGTGTCAAGTACTCTGTTAATCACTGAAGATACGAAGCCAAAAACAGACTGATATCTTCATGGGTGGCAGACAAGAAACAGCTCTAATAAAATATGGTGAAATTATGATAGAGAATTTGTAAGCTGCTATGGCTGCGTAAATCTGGGGGAGTTAACAGGGTCCAGGGAAAAGGAAAAAATTCCTCTAGAGATCATACTTAGGCTCAGAAATGAAGAGTCGGTAAGAGGCAGTCAGAAAAATGGGAGTAAGGGAGAAGGAAAGGGCAAAGGAAGGATTGTGTGCATAAAAATCCAGAAGTGGAGATGTTTGGGAAGAGAGAGTCATGAGGAAGGTTGAGGTGAGTCTGGAGATGGAAAGAGAGATTGATTGTTGACTCAGTGGCATAAGTTCAGTGGGAATCAAGAGAGGGAAGAGACAGGAGGGAGGCAGGTCATGAAGAGTAGACTTCAAGGAGTCATTAGAGATTTTTAAAAGAGGTCTGATGTGACTTCATTTCCACCTTAGAAAACTCCCTCTAGCAGCTGGGTGGAGAACTGATTGATAATGAGCAAGACTGGAGGCAGGGATGAATAGTGATCTGGGTGAAAAATGATGGTGGCCTAAACTCATCTGGTGACAGTGAGGATGGATGAACTGGGAGATTTCAGATATTCACAAGGCAAAAATCCACGTGACTTGGGGATCACTCGGGGCAAATTCAAAAATACCTGGACAGTTCAAATGTATAGCGTTATTTTACTATGGGTTTTACTTAACTGTAGCAAATGCTGTTGGTATCCTCGCTTCCCAACCCTCAGCAAGCTTCCTCTGCCCAAATCTGAGACCACCTGTGGACAGTTGGCATACAGAGATAACTGCCTACATTTGTGTCAGACAGCATCCTCTGGCGACCAGCATGGAGCAGGCCAAAATATGAAAAAGTCAATGCCACCAAGAGTGACTCTCAAACAAGGGTAAATGGAAATTGTGTATAAATGTTCCAGCTTCCTTGCCCTTTCATGGGATAACGCTAAGCTGTGTTCTAGATAGTCTCTCCAAGGTTGCTCATTGAGACTGAGCCTTTTGTGCCCATAGTGATCACCCACTCATTAAAAAATCTCTGTTGGATTTCTGACCTTCCCTGGGGTCTACTGCCGTGTCCCCAACTTCTGCTTCCTGGGATCAACTTCCAAATAAATCACTTAACAAAAATCCTTGACTTAGGGTCAACTTTCAGGGGAATCCAAATTGAGCTTTATATTGTTTTTACATTTATGAGCTGAAAGAGAATGTTTTAAAGACACATTTTAAAACCTTTAAATTTCATACTCACTTAACTGATGAAATTTTACTCTCCCACTTCTTCAACAGTATGATTTAGTCTTCCATCATATTAGTGTCAGATGATCACTTTTTAGTTTTAAAAGTGAAAAGGTCTTAAAGTATCTTAGAGTGTATCTACAAATATTATTCTTTAAAAGCTCATTGTTCTGATGTTCTCTGCTATTATTACCAAACATAAGATCCCTAGAAAGCTGCCTAATTTCCTGATAGAAGTAGTACAAATATTGTCAAGTGGTAATTTGCAGGAAGTTGATATTTAAAGCAATACATTTTATTAAAACTGAAATTATCCCTCACCTCAATTACAACTAACCAGAAACTTCATATATTAGAATTTCCTCCCATCTTTCAACTTCACTCCCACTGATGTTCATACCTAACCATGGGAAGAAAGGGACACAGTTTAGAATGGATACTAGAGAGACAGATGAGGTAAAAGAAGGGAAAAAGGAAACAAGGCCAGAGAAGTCAGTATTAGAGGAAAAACTGGAAAGTGCATGTATTAGCTTGCCAGGGATGCTATAACAGAGTGCCGCAGGCTCAGGGGGGCTTAAACAACAGAAAGATACTGCCTCAGTGTTCTGGAGACTACAAGTCTGAAATCAGGGTGTCAGCAGAGTTGGTTCCCTCTTGAGGACTGTGAGGGAAGAATCTGTTTCAGAACTCTTTCCTTGGCTTGTAGATGGCCGTCTTCTCCCTGTGTCTTCACATCATCTTCACTCTGTATGCATGTGTCTGTGCCCAACTTTCCTCTTCTTAGAAGAACAGCAATCATGTTGGATTACAGCCCAGCATAAATACCTCATTTTAACTCAATTACCTATCTCTAAATATAGTCACATTCTCACTGGGGGTTAGCACTTCAACATATGAGTTGTGGGAGGACACAACTGAGCCCACAACTTAAGAAGGACAAAATATTTCTAAGGGTGTGTTCTGAGCCCAGTAGGGTTTCCTTTAAAGCTTGGCACTTTTAACAATCTCAATGCTGATAATGTTTCTTCAGAGTGAATTAAGAACAAAATCCCCAATGCAAATGTTATTATGTACAGAGTAATATAATTATGGAAGCAATGAAACATATAATTAGGTCAGGCTTTTTGTTTTTCGTGGTTTTTTTTTTTTTTTTTTTTTTTTTTTGGCTTTGCAATCTTTTCTGGCAAAGTTTTCTTTTTCTTTTTAACTAAATTTTAGGCTCAGGGTACATGTGAACCCTGTTCAGGTTTGTTACATAGGTGAACTCATGTCACAAGGGTTTGTTGTACAGATAATTTCATCACCCAGGTATTAAGCCAGTACCCAATAGTTATCTTTCTGCTCCTCTCCCTCCTCCCACCCCCACCCTCAAGTAGACCCCAGTGTCTGCTGTTTCCTTCTTTGTGTTCATGAGTTCTCATCATTTAACTCCCACTTATACGTTAGAACATGAGATATTTGGTTTTCTGTTCTTGTGTGTTATTTTGCTAAGTATAATACCCTCCAGCTCCATTCATGTTCCCGCAAAAAAACATGATTTCATTCTTTTTTATGGCGGCATAGTATTTCATGGTGTATATGTATCACATTTTCTTTATCTGCCATTGATGGACATTTAGGTTGATTCCATGTCTTTGGTTTTGTGGATAGTGCTGGAATGAACATTTGCATGCATATGTCTTTATGATAGAATGATTTATATTCTTCTGGGCATTTGCCCAGTAATAGGATTGCTGGGTCAAATATGGTCGTTCTGCTTTTAGCTCTTTGAGGAATCACCATACTGCTTTCCACAATGGTTCATCTAATTTACACTCCCACCAACAGTGTATAAGTGTTTCCTTTTTTCCACAACCTCAGCAGCATCTCTTATTTTTTGACTTTTTAATAGCAGTCACTCTGACTGGTGTGAGATGGTATCTCATTGTGGTTTTGATATGCATTCTCTAATAATTAACCATATTGAGCTTTTTTATATATACTCATTGGCCATATGTATGTCTTCTTTTGAAAAGTGTCTGTTCCTGTCCTCTGCCCACTTTTTAGTGGGGTGGTTTGTTTCTTGTAAATTTGAGTTGCTTATAGATGCTGGATATTAGACCTTTGTCAGATGCATAGTTTTCAAATATTTTCCCCCATTCTGTAGGTTGCCTGTTTACTCTATTGATAGCTCATTTTACTGTACAGAAGTTCTTAAGTTAAATTAGAACCAACTTGTCCATTTTTGCTTTTTTGCAATTGCTTTTAGGGTGTCTTTGTCATGAAATCTTTGCTCGTTCCTATGTCCAAGATGGTATTGCTTAGGTTGTCTTCCAGAGTTTTTATAGTTTGGGGTTTTACCTGTAAGTCTTTAGTCCGTGTTGACTTGATTTTTCTATATGGTGTAAGAAAAGGGTCCACCTTCAACCTTCTGCATATGGCTAGCCAGTTATCCCAGCACCATTTATTCAATAGGGAAGTCTTTGTTACTTGTTTTTGTCAGCTTTGTGGAAGATCAGATAGCGTAAGTGTGTTACCTTATTTTTTGGCTCTTTATTCTGTTCCATTGATCTATGTACCTGTTTTTGTACCAGTACCATGCTGTTTTGGTTACTGTAGCCCTGTAGTATAGTTTGAAGTTGGGTAACATGATGCCTCCAGCTTTTTTCTTTTTGCTTAGGATTGCCTTGGGTATTTGGGCTCTTTTTTGTTCCATATGAATTTTAAAATAGTTTTTTCTGGTTCTGTGAAGAATGTCTTTGGTAGTTTGATAGGAATAGCAATGAATCTGTAAATTGCTTTGGTCAGTATGGCCATTTTAATAATATTGATTCTTCCTGTCCATGAGCATGTCATGTTTGTCCATTTGTTTGTATCTTTTCTGATGTATTTGAGCAGTGTTTTATAATTCTCATCACAGAAATCTTTCACATCCATGGTTAGCTGTATTCCTAGGTATTTTATTATTTTTGTGGCAATTGTGAATGGGATTGCATTTCTGATTTGGCTCTTGGCTTGGCTGTTGTTTGTGTACAGGAATGCTATCAATTTTTGTACATTGATTTTGTATCCTGAAACTTGAAGTTGTTTATCAGCTGAAGGATCTTTTGGGCTAAGGCTGACTTCTCAGAACCAGCCAGCCAGATCTAACCATCCCCAACAATAACAGGGATTTAACAGAGCACGACAAAAAACAAAAAACCAAAAAACAAAAACAAAAACAAAAAACCCAAGGTGCTTTTAGTGTGTGGAAGAAGGTACATTTAGAACAGAGGAAGACTCACTTTTCTCCTCAGAACTATAAATGAGGAATGAAATCTTCCGATACTGTTTTATTTTTATTTTAGAAAACAAAGGGTTTTCTAGATACAGAATCATGTTGTCTACAAACAGAGATAGTTTGACTTCTTTTCTTCCTATTTGGATTCCATTTATTTCTTTCTCTTGCCTGATGGCTCTGGCTAGGACTTCCCATTATATTGAATAGGAGTCATGAGAGAGGGCATCCTTGTCTTGTGCTGGTTTTCAAGGGGAATGCGTCCAGCTTTTGCCCATTCAGTATAATGTTGTCTGTGAGTTGGTCATAGATGGCTCTAATTACTTTGATGTATGTTCCTTCATTACCTAGTTTATTTAGTAGAAAACATATGATTTGTATAGAATCAAGTTTTGAAAGCAAATGGGTTTATCTGGTGATCCACTGACTAATCAGAAGTCTAATTAGGTTTGGTCCACCTTTCATTACACATTGTATTAATGAAAGCGTCAATTTGCTGTGGCTTGTTATTACCTGTGAACAATGGGTTCTTCCCAAGATTTCCAGATTGCTCCTGCAGGAAAGGCAATAATGGCTACACAGAGTGAGAGCATTTTCTACACATTTGGCTCAAATTCATAATCCCACAAAGGGAGTGGCAGTTATGTTTCTGCTGTAACTTGTCTCTAATTGTCTCTGCAGCCACAAGCTACATGCCATGCCACCTCATCCATCCCTCTTTGGGCTTTTCAAGCTATCTTTCTCACTCAGTGGAGGTAACCATGGCCATAACATACTGGGGGGCACTTTTCAAGCTGGCATTCAAATTGAGTATTGGGTTCTAATTCAGACACACCCCTGTCGTCCCCCACAGTCCCTCCGTCAGTCCAGTTCTCTGCGTGACTCTTCCTTTTCCTCATGCGTGGCTGGAGGCAAACAAAAAAATTATGCCTACTGCAATCATCTAAAATGAAATGTCTCAGCCTTATGTACCTTCATTTTATTAATAAGTATTCATTATTACTGGGCCTTGTCAAGAGCCCTTGCTGGGAGAACAATTAGTTTAGTATATAATCACTTTTGATGACTTCCTGGATTTCACACAAATTCAATTTTAATGGAAAACATAATCTTTTTATAGGGATGTGTCAGAAAACAAATATTTTACCACCTGCCAACAATCTGATCTCACTTCATAATCTTTATGTTAAAGGAGATCATGTTATAAGGTGGGAAAAGCATTCATGAAGTGTAAGATGTCTATCAGGTTCCCAGACTCATTTCCTCATTGAGCAAAGTGGTGTCTACCATATTAGCTCAGATTGGGTGGCCATATCTGCAGATCACAAAGGACAACGGGGGTAGGGTAGGCAACTGGGGAGAAACAAAGAAGAAACTACCATTTCCCAGCACCCAAGTAGAGTTAGATGCTAAACGGGATGCTTTGAATGCACATGTCATCTCATTTAATCCTCCCCGTAAGTCGATATAATAAGGGATACCATTCCCTTTTACAGATAAGGAATCTGAATCCTAAAGAGGTTTAAGAACTTGGCCAAAATCACGTATGCGTGTGGAGTTGAGGCTGAGCCTGTTTGGGGGAAAAAAGCCTTATGGTTTTTCTACTATACCCTTTTGATTTTAAGCCATTTTTACTGTTCCATGTGGATATTCCCCAAAGGCAGAAAAGCTTTTCCTGGACGAACTTTCAGTCAGAACATTTCCTAGCATCTGGGCAGAACCCCAGAGGACTATATCAAGAACACTAGTGTTAAACAACCTCACCTTCCGTCAATCCAATTTTTATAACATATCATTAAACTGTCACTGTTGCAACAAACACCTGTGTAGAAGCACTTCTAAAGTGAATAAAAACAATGATTTGTAACAAGAGAAGTGTTCTGGCAGGTAAAAGGGCAGGTCACAGGTTTTCCTCTTCCCAAGACATAATCATAATTACAACAGTAAGAACACCTTATTAAAAAATTAAAAGAACTACCTACAACCAACATTTATTATATAAACTTATAAAAATGGCGGCTGAGCCAAGGAATAGAGAAGACAATTCTGGTGCAGCTTAGCAGAATAAGTGCTGAATGAAAGAAAGAAATCAGCAAACATGAGTACGATCACTAACAGCCCCCAGGTGAGCACAATCAGCAATGTTGGGGAAGGCATAGAAATGCTCTCAACATGTGTACCTATCACCACAGCAACTCTGAGGAATGGGAGGAATTCCTAGCACTTCGTGCTCCCCACTCGGACATCCCCAGGCTGAGAGAAGCAAGAAGAAGGAAGTCAAAGTGGACAGAACCACCCAGATATAACCATCCCCAATAATAATAGGGATTTAACAGAGCATGAAAAAAGAAACCCAAAAACATGCTTTCAGGGTGTGGAAGGGGGTACACTTAGAACAGAGGAAGACTCACTTCTCCCCTCAGAACTATGAATGAGAAATGAAGTCTTCTGATACTGTTTTATTTTTCTTCTTCTACTGGTAGGAATAGAAATGGCTATGAGGGAAAGACAGGTGAGTAGAAATGGCAATGTGAAACAACCTGGATGATGTAAGTAAGAGCCACACTGACTTGGAGGATGTATTTAAAGTAAGATGATATCCCTACCCTGTCTCCCCTCCACAAGAATAGAAAACAGCTCCAGCCAAGGGCAATGAGTCCTGATTTGTTGCTAAATGCCAAGTTTGTCAAATGTCTTGTTTTGACAAAACATTTGAGAAAGTCTTAAAAAAAAAAAAGAAGTTCCGGATCCTTCTAAGGCCACATATTGCCCAAGCAGAACTCTCCAAAATCTCTCCCACTGCTATTTTTTTAATAAGTAGAACTCAATGTGCACACCTCGAAGCAGCTCAGAAAAGGTAGACAAAGAAGTCACTGATAGAGTAAGAAAAGAGTCAAGGAGAATCAGTCCACATTATTAGAACAAAAGGAAACTCTGGGTAGAGTTGCATGGAAGATGAAGAGTAAGAGTATGGTATTAAGAGAATATACTATAGTCAAATGAGAAAACTAGACAGAAGATAGAGGGAAATGCCAAAAATTGTTTAAAAAAAAACTAACTAGGAAAAAATTCTCCAACAGTACTTCATACAATAGTCTTTCTATAGGTTTCTATAGAAAATGAAATCAGTAAAATAAGACCACAAACAAAAGATTTTTTTTAAATTGGATGAGAGGAAAATTGAGATTGCAAAGATAAGGAAACAAGCTAAGGACAAAAACAACCCATCATGAAACAAGGAGTATAATAGACACAGCTGAAAACAATTACAAATATATAAGGAAGACTTAATCACAGTGAACACAGAGTGAAAAAAGATAAACGGCCCAGAAGAATAAGAAAAAAAGATTGCAAAGAGCAAAAGAAAAAAACATGGCCCAACATAAGGCATATTATTGTTCCAGAAATAGAAAATGCAATAAATAGGACAGAAAGCGTATTAAAAGTTATAGTAGAAGAGATTCTCCTTGAAATAAAGAAAATTACATGCTGAAAAGACACAAAATGTTCCAGGAGAAATTAATAATTGTGAGAGAATTGTTAAAATAATACATTATTGAACTCTGAGGCTAAAAAAAAATTCTTCAGGTATTTAGTAGAGAAAAAAGCAAGTCATCAGAATGAAAAATAGAGGCTGACTTCAGAATCTTCACAGCAAAATTTAATGACAGAAATCAATGACCAATGTCTACAAAGTTGTGAGTTCAAGAAACCCTGACCCAAGACTACCTTGAAAACCAAGGTGTTCTGCAAGTGTAGAGAAAAAAAAGTCATTTTGACCATGAAAGAGTTAAAGAATTATAACATCTGAGGGCCTTTATTGAAATAAACTGCCTCGATTTTTTGATATCTCTTAGGATGAGCCTATGAAACATTTTTACGAAATAGTAACATCATTGATAACACCAATAATAAACTGTTAAGTTCAAAAACACAATTTATCAACCTAGATTTTAGTTTCTCAGAATGACCTCCAAGAAATGTGTTTTGAAGGTTGTCATAGTCTTCAATTATGTCAGCATCTGAAATTAGTGATTTAGCTCAAATACCCTTTGGTTCCCCTATTAACTTTGAAGGAAGATTTTGCCAATGAATGCATCTATTTCCTTGCAGAGAAACAGTATTTCAGCTCTACTACCTCTTGTTACAAATCCCATATGTTTACTGCCTGCTACATGAAATCATGCCTTTTTTTTAATGACCCTGGACTTGGCTCTTCCAACTTCTTAGAAGATTTTGGTGAACAAATTCGTATTAAGATTTTCCATATCGTTTGAGATTTTATAACTTCCATTCTTATCCTGTCTCAGACTTACAAAGGATGCTTCATGAGTTTTCTCACTCCTTGTCCTGAGATCCCAGTTCCCCTTTATTCATTTTAATTCTCCTTCTCTGAGTATGTTTTTATAATACCTTATATTGTTGTACACATTTAGCTGTTAAATAAAGGAAAACCTCCCACAGGGCCCATTAATATTTCATTGGTGGCTCCAGAGCAGGAAATGAGAAAAAACAAAAATAAAACATTATCAACTATGAGCTGTCAAAGGATATCTCAACTTCATAATCACCTTCCATTAGTAAAGAAAATATGGACGATGTAACCACCACTGAAATGGGATTAAAGAAAAGCACCAACAGCATCTAGTCACTGTACACTAAACCCAGTGAGAAGAAGCTTGCAATAGACTCTGATAACTGGATTGGAACTCCTTGGGGAAGGGGAATGAGTGGAGAGAAATGAATAAGTGAATGGATGAAGCACTGGGGTTATTAAAGGATTAGCAAAGCCAATGCCCCATCAGAGCAACCTTAAAAATACAAAAGGAGGATTTATAATGTGATCATGAGATGGTTCCAGATTTGACCACTCAGTTGTGAAACAGGATAAGGTATGACGCCATCATCAATATATATGACTCTAACTCTTGATATGCTGTGGATCCTCCCAACTCTGATATTTTCTTCTGAGTCTTTGATTCTGTATCCCTCCCTGTTCCTCGAAAACAGGGTGTCAGAGAAAATGTTCTGCCAGGAACTTCAGCTGTCTCCCTTAGCCTTGTTCTTCACTCAGCCAGTTGCTAGCAGTCATCATCACTTAAAAGACCTCAAGCTGCTCTCTGCTGGGCATTGGTTCCCACCAAGAAGCAGGAGGATGAGAGCTGTATCTGAGACAGTGAACTATTTTTGTTGTCAGTCTTTCTGAAGTCTGATACAATGTTCCTTATGGTCACTTTTCTTCTGGACCTGAACTTCCTGAACTTCACAAGGCAGTCAGTCTTCCAAAATTATCTTTACCTGTTTCCTATGCTGCTCTGAGCAAGAAGAGTTGACTTTGTTCTTTGCATGTACCTCTAGCATCTCAGTTTTGCCTGTTGACCCTGTCTCCTATTATTGTTTGATTCTAGAAGCTTCATTATGACTTTTTCTAATTGATGTAACCAGGCAGGTTACAAATGGAGACCTGTCTTCTTTGACATCTTATGAATGTCACCATTTTCACAGAATTTTTCTTCCTAAGTTCATTTCCTACTGAGTCTGCCAACGTTGATGAACCAAAGGAGGTGTAAATAGTATTTTCATATGGTATTTACTAAGTTTTCTAAGTGAAAGCAGCAAGTTGCATACTGCATTTGGAACCAAAAGACCTGGATCCTAGTACTGTTTGCCACTGCTAAGTAGTTGTATCACCTTAGGTATACAGGTAGAGCTTGAGTATAACCAAATAGTCTTCAGGTTTCATATTTGTTGAATGCAAACAAGAGTACTGAAGCCATGCTCTCACAGGACAGTGAAGAAGTAAAGCAAGACAGTGAATGCAGAGTGCTTCAGTATCTGAAAATTCCTCTGGAAATAAAAAATTTATGTTGTGGTAGCAAACTGAAGAACACTTTGTTAGTAACTCTATTCTCCCCCTTTCTGCATTTAGACTCTTTCATATTAAAGAAAGGAAGTTGGGAGTGAAATAGGTAGAGGGAAAGGCCTTGCGACTTTACTTTGAATAACAAGAATTTTATTCATTTAACCTTAATTGAGCACCTATTGTGTCTTAGTCTGTTCAGGCTGCTATAACAAATTACCATAGACTGGGTGGCTTATAAACAGCAGAAATTTATTTCTCATAGTTATGGAGACTGGAATGCCATAAATCAAAGCATCAGCAGATTTCGTGTCTGGCGAGAGAACCCATTTCCTAGTTCGTAGATGGCTGTCTTCTTGCTATGTCCTTATATGGTAGAAGAGATGAGGAAGATCTCCGGGGTCTCTCCTATAAGGGCACTAATTTCATTCATAAGGGCCCTTCCCTCATGACCTCATCATCTCTCAAAGGCCCCACCACCAAATATCATCACATTAGGGGTTAGGGTTTCAACAAATAAATTTTGGTGGTACATAAACATTTGGTCTATAGTATATTATATATGTATTACTATGTGCAGTAGATTCACATCTGATTTTTACTTTGATCCTCTCTCAAAACATGGAAAATTCAATGAGAGATGCAGATGAGAAAAGAGATAAATACAATAGAGTATGATAAGCATCATGATCAAACTATGAATAGGATATTATTGGAAGCACAGACCTAACCTGAAAGGTAGACTGAAAGAAGGCTTCTTAGAGGGGTTAACCCTGAGGCAAGTCTTCTTTACCAGCAGCAACCCCAGTGTGCATTTACTTTCCCAGTATAATTATTAGTACAGCCCCCTATGACTATCAAGAATGTCATTGTTTGAATGGTAATATGGTCGTAGGTATATACTTTTCCTTGTCCTGTACAGAGAGAAGATGGGGTAGTGTGATAATTCCAAGACTCTTTTGATAGTTATGGATTTTATTTATGAAATAAAATAAAGTTCTATTGACTACCTATTCTGTCGAACCTATAAAAAGTGCCTACAAGAGGACCAGATCCTCCACTCTTTCATTCCCACAGCAGGCATCATTAATTGATTGTGGCAGTGTCCCTTACTAAGCCAACTCAAACACAACCCCACCTTTTTTCTCAACATACTGCTCTAGGCAGCCACTACCAATTGTATCAAGGTGAAATCTCTTTGTCCTCCCAACTTAGAGTGTAAATAAAGCATGGCTCCTTCTCACCTAGCTGGGAAGAACAAGTTGCAATATATATAATTCTAAAGTAAATCTGCCTGTGATAAGTAGTGCAAACAACAGATATGATAAGAGTTCTTATTAGAAAATTTTCATTTCCAAGCCTCCCATAGAATAATAGCTTTATTTCCCTTAAGAAAAACACAAGAACTTGCCAATTGGATACATTGTCTAGTGTTTCATAGTATCTTTTTTTAGAATTTGAGATTGAAAAATGTCACCTTAGTGATGACAGAATAATTTAGTTTAAAGATTTGACCAGTCAATAAGAATATCCCGAAGACACGTTGTGCAAAGAGCACTGAAGATTTGCAAAAAGACACAAAAGAAGTAAAATAAAAAGAAAAATTACAATAAGCTCATGCATTTTTACCTTCAATATTTTGGTCCCCCATTAGCTGACAGACACACAACATCTGAGCTGACTGAAGGCTGAAGTCAGCTCCTCATTCCTGGCTTTGACCGGGTGTCGTCTTGCAGTACACAAAAAAGCATGAGTCCACACAGCAGCCCTGCAAAGGAATCTATAGCACAGTTATAGAATGAAAAGAAGAATGTAATTGACCCTCTATTATAAAAGGATTATAAGTTTATCTACAACATTATTTTACCCCTGACCTGACATATCTGTGTTGCTCATTTAGATTGCATCTAATGTAGCAATATGGGATAGCTTACTGTGTTGGGGCTCAGAACATGATATACAAAAATATGGCACCTTGACATACTGAGAAAGTCTCTCTGACCTTCTCCTGCCATCCTGTCTCCCACCCCTCTTTCTTCCCCAAAATGAGCCATAGAAACCAGAATTCCTCTTCCACAAGACGGATAATAGAAGTTAGAATATCTCTTCCCCAAAGCAACCCATACATAAAACCTAGAAGGGTCACTCTCTCCCTTCTGCCTTGAAGAACCTTATTCCAGAGAGATCCTGCCTCATGGTGGGGTGGGGTTGGGGGAGGGGGAAAATGCTCCAGAGAAAGGCCAAGAAGAATCTGAAGAGTCAGGCCTTGCTGTGTTTCCCTCTTCAGTCTATTACCATTAGATCATGTCCCTTTGTCCAATCACATGTTTCCATGGCTCCCCATTCTTCACCAAACCTGAGCCTAAAGATAGTCTTCCCTGGGTCTCTGGGTGTTCATTGCTGAAGGGTCCCATGTCATATAAAACTTAGAGTAAATAAATGTGGTATGCTTTTCTCTTGTTAACATGCCTTTTGTTATAGGAGTGTTGGCCGTGATGGATGAGGGAAGGTATCACACCTTTCTCCCCCTACAACAGTCAAGAAGCACATATCAAGGCTTTGAGACTCTCTTTCAGACTTGTGGCTTACACAAAATAGCTCTCTCAAGTGTGAAGTGGTAAGCGTGGAAAAGGTGTCAGCATTTGTTAATTGCCTTACCCAAGTATTCTACCCTACACATACACACACACACACACACACACACACACACACACACACACACACAGAGCAGCTGCCTCTGGTGGACCTTCTGGGAATTATGTATCCATAAATTTTCAAACAGAACTACCAGAGCCTCTATTCTTTCCTTGCAAAGTTCAGCACCCACACTGCTCCTCTCCTCAGTGTCCCTTGCAATGTTTCTGAGGGTTGCCATAGAGTTTAACCTGTCCCATGGTAATCTCATTTTATGATCAAGTTTCCAGCTTCTACTGAGTCCTCAGTCTCCACTTTACCACTTACCCCTGTAACTGCTCTGTTCTTCCTGCACATCCTTAGGCCTTTGGGAATCCACTCTTGTTCTTCCCACAAAGCACCATAAACATAGTGTCTGTGTAACCAAACATTACTTGGGGTTCAAAGCAACAGGATGGAGACCATAATAACTTAAGAAACCCTCTTAATGTTGAAAAGTAAGATGTTTTTGCTCTGAAATGCCTTCTTCCCTCTCACAGTCTCTTGTTGTTGGCTGTGTTCCCTGGTTAGGCACTGGCTCCCTGCCAGTTTAGGGGCCTCTAGTTAGTTCTCTGTAGCATCCTCTCACCTGTCTCTCTTCTTCTAGCTCCCTTGCCTCTCACATGCCCAATTACTTCCTAGGCAGTCCTTAGAAATTCAGAATGTCCTTCAATGTATCAGGTTTATTATGCAGAAGAACCCTGCTGTTTCCTATCTACCATGCTCTCTTTTGAGATGGTGCCCTGGGAGAAAGGGAGCTCAATTTTTACCCTCAAAGAGAGCATCAAGATAGATTCCTAATTCTCCACCACCTTTGATGTAAAATAAAATCCTCCTTAGCCTGCAGAAGGGGCTACATTTAATTTTCTACAATTTAAAATGGTAATTTTTCTTCCTGTTGTGCAAAAAGAAAAACAGATATAAATTTATTTCACTATTTATATAACATGCTTCCATTCTCTACACATTGTGATTCAGGGAATTATCAGAAAGAGAAGCATTAAAAAAATCTACAGTTTAATGGAGCAGTACTACACATACCTGAAAATAGCTGCATGTTTCTTATGCCACAAATATGCATTTCTGAGTAGGGATTTTTTTAACCTCTTTATCAATGTGATTGTTTTTTTCTGTTCTCTTGCAATTAAAAAAAAAAAACTGAGTCTCAATTTTACCAGTATGTAAAGAAAACAGTATGAAAAACTGGCACATAGAGCTGTAATTTGGAACCGGGTATTGTCCTTAGATTGCTGTAGGTGTGTTGGGGGAGGTGTGTTTGGCTTTGCATCGTGATCTGAAGCTAGAGCAAGAAAAGGATAAAATTAGGACATGTTTCTTCCTTTGTAAAATGGAGGATTTCCAGATTCCACCACCTAACCTTTAGCCCACCCCTTTCCTGTTTCACCATCAGCCCCATCTTCACCCTTACTCCCCAAGCCCAGCAAAACAGAATAAGCCCTGTGCAGAATTTCCAGAAACATTGCAGCCTACTTCTGGGGAACAGTCTTAACCAATCTAAATGAGAGAGACCTAACAATGCAGGTGAAACAGAAACAAGGTTCTAGTTGACTTGAACTGTAGCATCAGGTCACTGGGAATAGGGACAATATTTTGAAGACTTTTTGAAACTCAGGATTTCTGAGTTGTGGTGTGTCACTATGGGAACAATGAAGAATGGAATAGACTTGGGGCTCAAGGACTTTTTTTCCCTGCCTTCTCCACTCATTAGACAGGTAATAAATTTTAGCTAGCCCGTACCCACTTGCTACTTGCCAATTCTGTGCTGTTTTGCTTGCATTATATCATTCATCCTTTATAATGAACGCATGAGATAGGTACCGTTAGATACTATTATTATCTCTATTAGCTTGAAGACAATTGCATACATATCCAAGTGACTTTGAAACACTCTAAACCTAAATAGTAGTTGTGGATGGAGGGAGTTGTCCAGGGAAAATTCACCAAGGGAAGCCTGAAGTGGGAAGGAAGATATGGAGAAGAATTGACATTTAGTGAGTACTTACTTCATCTCTGGCAACTGTTAAAAATGTTCTCCCTTTATTCTACAAGATCCCAAATGGTTACTATTATCAACATTTTATAGGTGAAGAAACTGCTGAGGTCTTAACCACGTTGGCTGTGAAAAATAGTTTGTGGGTTTGAATCAAAGTCTGTCTGATGCCATTGTACCAAATGTCTGGAAACTGAGCTGAAGAGCAGCCATAATTCAACATCTAGTGTTCCCAGGTCCTATCTTAGACAAGATCCAATATTTGCCTGTTGAAAAGTCAAAGAATTTTGAAACTACTTCTAGATACACATACTTAGTTTAAACTCTACGGATCTAAACTAATAAGTATCCCAGTCAGTGCCTTATACACATAATACCTTGATTCCAGTTTCCTGGACCACCAGAGAGCTGGCTGAGTCTATTCTGCTTCTCTGACTCCTGCCTCTATTGGAATAAATAGAACATCACAAAAACTCAGTGATGGGACCTCACTGTTCTCAACCACCCTCATAAGACAATAGCATAAAGTTACAGAGGTGAGATCAGAGCTAAGGGATCAGAAAGTCTGCACAAAGATGACAGCAGAGCCTTGCCATCTGAAGTCCTATCCCTGATTTCTACTCCCAGATGACACCTTCTATGGGGGTGTCCTTGTTCTCCTCTCTCTTTGGACTTGCCAGTCATCATTAACTCCTAAGTCAACATGTAGACACCAGCTTGTAAGGTACCAAAACTGCTTTCCCAGGTGGTGTTATAAATAGCTGTGGGAGAAACAACCAGGTTTTTTTTTTTTTTTCACTACGTGGTTGAAAAAAAGCATAGCTCTGAGATTTGGGGGAAGAGATGTCTGTGTATATGTGCATATATGTGTATGATTGTGTGCATATCTATCTGTATGCATGCCTGTGGATATGCACTTTGGTCCCTTGAATTTCTGCTCTGTTTTGAACAGATCTCAAGATTCACTTAGCAGATGGTCTGCCAAGAGGCTGATAGAGCCTAACTTCCCACATTAAATGTTTGTGGAGCTGCTGATCAGGGGTGGGGGCAGGGATAAGATGGTCAACTCACAAAACCCCAGAAAATAATCAAGCCCTTTTTATTTGAAATATCAAATATTTATTTGTAGTGCTTTATAGTTTACAAAACGTTTTCACATTCACCAACACATTTGATCTTCTCAATCACCTTTTGATATATACATTTATTTCAATTTTATATATAAGGCAAATGAGGCTCAGGGAGGAGAAAAGATGACTCAAGCTCATATAGTTCCTATGTATAAAAGAGAGGGTCTCCTCACCTAACTATTGTCTCACTTCAGTTTTTACCATCTCACCACATTGCTTACTACTATCTTTCCAAGAGGCACAATGAGACTAATGAAAGGGACATACAGTTATCCTTCATAAGACTCTTCCTCTTCCAAAGCTTTCAATACATACTTCTAAAAATAGAAGATGGCATTCTTCACATGTATCAACATTTTTTCCTTTGCTCTCAAACCAATTTTTTAATACAAAGGACACCTATAAGAGAATAAATGTATAGAAGCAGAACAGTACAAAAAATAACAGGCCCATTTGTCAAAGGTTTTAGGAATGCATTTCTCCCCAGTCAGGGTACAGCAGGAAGTTAAATGTTTGTGGATGAAAAACTCTAAGATAACCGTTCTACCAATGCATGAAACTTTACACTGATGCTTACATGCATGTGAATGGTGAAGATTAGAAAACAGACTGTGGATGTGTCGAGTGTTTTATTAGTCTCAATGAATGCTAATGAAGCCTCATGAAGTAATAATAAACTGAGACAGAGCATCTGGTGAGCAAGACGTGGTTGATATGGTACTGGGAGAGTAGTGGAGAAGGAGTCAAGTGTGGAGAAAGGGCTGAGAAAAGAATTGGACTTGACTGCTTCCCTCAGCTCTTCCTCTAGATCACTGGATTGTAGGGAGGCAGGTGTTCCCACTGTGTCATTAAGTCATGCCAGGATATAGCTGTATTAGAGCCCATGAAAACATGTGCTCTCTCCAAGGAATAATGAGCAAATAATTGCTGTTTTGAGGGCTTCAACACATGTTTAAGGAAGGTATATGAGATAACACAGAGGATCCAGCTGGTAAAATCAGACTAACATGAATCAGAGGTCTTACTCAGTATTAATCAAGCTTTACTAACTCCAAAAATGTACATAATCATGAGGCACAGGCAAAGCAAGGAGAGGCCTGGTACCTCCAATGCTGCCCTCAAAGTCTTTTCTTGCCACATCAGGCTAATGCTCCAGGCTCAGATTTACCTATGAGTCTCTAGGCAATGTGCACAATTTACGTAACTTATAGAACAAGTCACCTATGCTTAGGTAGTGACAAGCTTACCTACCACTTTCCAGAGAGCCAAGATCCATAAATATGTGGATCCAGGTTTACGATAAGAATTCTAGAATCCTGCTGAAAGCTTTCTATTGACAAGGACTAAGCTTATTTTCCAAGAAGTCCATAATTAGCATATTTACCAGAAGATTTGACTGGGTCTCTTGTCTTCTTTTTTTTCTGGAGCATTGCACCAATAAAGAGAAAGCTTGGATGCAAGCCTCCTCCTACTAACTCTTCCCTTCCTGGCATATGACTGCATGTAAGATGGCTGTGAATGGTCCTTTTAGTTGACTTTGACTTAGTTCTGGTGATTTGGAACCCTAAAGCATTTCCCAGTTTGTCTCCAGATTCTAGCCAGTGTTAGAGTTGGAGGTGGAAGATTAACTTAGGAACTGATGATTCATTATTTCGATGGTTCTTTTCACTCAGTAACTATTTTTATTTGTGTAATACTTTCTTTCTCTCTACAAAGAATATCCAACAGAATTATACCAATTAATGCAAAACAATCCCAGAAGCAGGTAAGGCAGGTATGATATGAATGGGGAAACAGGATCAGTTTCAGCTAACAAGCAGTGGAACTAGAATTCAAGCCCAGGTCTGTTTGGTCCCCAAAGTCCATGATCTGTTCACTGCATGATATTACTGGTGCTTTAAACAGTAGATAGGTTTTGACCAGGGTAGAGTGAAAAGTATGTTTCCATGTTTCTTAAACTGAGTTTCTTAAACTCAAGAGTTGTTTTCCCCAAGGTCTACTTGCACAAAACTTTTCTAACTTGTTATGAACGTAATAAATGCTAAGTATGCTGTGATGGAAGACTGCTCTGGCCTCATAAATCACTTCTTTAAGAACACCCAAATGGAAAAAAGATGGATGGGCTCTCCCCACAGCCCTCATCTGCCTCCTTCCTGACAGGTATGATGTTAGTAAGGGGAGTTTGATGCACTTTCCTTCTCAGGCCTCTTATTTCATCTTCCTCAATAGGAGGTTGATGATTGGCTTCTGAAAAATAGATGAGAAAAGGGAAAGTAAAGGGATGAATGAAAAATTGTCATAATTTAGTCTATACATTCAAAAGATAGGATGCTGTGCTGATACTAAACATGGACAAAACCATAAATTGCATTATCTATGCTGTCTTCCTGGTCTAGTGTCAGGCCTGCCTTGTCCCAATTCAAGTACAACTGCTTCACCCCACAGCAGGGCCCTTTTGATTCCTCAATTGCCAGCTTGTCCTAGGGCCAAGTCAGTTCTGAACTGGGAGATTATCTAGAGCTCTTACCCATTATCTATAAGAGCTTTTACCCATCATTCCATTACCCAACTTTGTTATCTGGGTTTTAAAGCAGCTCTGGCCATGAACTCTGTTATAGAACTCATCTTTTCCTTTTTTAATATATATGTAATTTCAACTTTTATTTTAGATTCAGGAAGTACATGTGCCAGTTTGTTACATGGGATGCTGAGGTTTAAGGTATGATTGTTCACATCACCCAGGTAGTGAACATACTACTCAACAGTTTTTCAACCCTTGCTCCCCTCTTTCCCTTCCTGCTTTAGTGGTCCCCAGTATCTACTGTTGCCATCTTTATGTCCATGAGTATCCAGTGTTTAGCTCCCACTTGTAAGTGAGAACCTGAAGTATTTGGTTTTCTGTTTCTGCACTAATTTGCTTAGGATAATGGCCTCCAGTTACATCCATGTTGCTGCAATGAACATGATCTCATTCTTTTTTATGCTGTGTAGTACTTCATGATGTATACGTACCATATTTTCTTTATTCAATCCACCATAAATGGGCACCTAGGTTGATTCCTTGATGTTTTTATTATGATAGTACGGCAATGAACATATAAATGCATGTGTCTTTTTGGTAGAACAATTTATTTTCCTTTGGATATATACCCAGTAATAGGGCTGCTGGGTTGAATGGCAGTTCTATTTTTAGTTTTTTGAGAAATCTCCGGTGGCTTTCCACAGGGGCTAAACGAATTTGTATTCCCACCAACAGTGTATGAGCAGCCCCTTTTCTCTATAACCTCATCAATTATTTTTTGACCTTTTAATAATAGCCATTCTGACTGTTGTGAGATGGTGTCTCATTTGATTTGCATCTCTCTGACAATTAGTGATGTTGAGCATGTTTTCATGTGTTTGTTGGCCATTTATACACTTTATTTTCAGAACTCATCTTTTCTAAATGAAGTGGCAACCTCATGCCCTGATCTGTGTAACTGGCATTCTCCTCCTTAGCCTGCCTAGGATTCCAATCTCTGTAAGTTTTTCAACTACCTTATTATTTCCATGTAGAAAGGAACTAGAGCTGCGGTCCTATATTCACAATGTCTAGACACATAAAATCTTATGAAAGACTTCCCTAAAATTACAGTCACCTTAGTAAGATCATTGCAGTCATCTCTTTTCACGCATTGTGTTATGCCTACCTATTAGGACATCTCCATTATTTCTGGGTGAAATCCACCTCTCAGACCACCCAGTATTATTATATTTGTGTTTGTTGCCATATTATTTGGACACAACATTGTATAACCAAGCTGCATCTTTTCTAGCTTCCGGATTTAGTTCTGTTCCCCAAACTACTAGAGTATCTCAGTAAACAGATAATCGCAGCTGTGGTCCCATTTCAGTCAAACTTACTTCACTGTCCTCAGCCTGACTGTGTAAAATCACCCAGCATAGAAAAGCATCCTTTGCCATTAAAGAAGTCTTTGCCAATCTTCAGGGAGCTGAGAAATCTTACTTCATTAATTTCATATTCTCTTCTCCTCTTAAAAGATTTATTTGAATTAATTTTCAAATTAAATTACATGTAATTGCTTCTGAAAAAAATCTCATAACACCTCTGAAAATAACTGAAGTCATCTGTAGGTATCACAAAACTGAAGTTGGGACTCTCTTCATGAGGTCAATTTTAAGTCAGGGTCAAAATGCTCTGTAGATAAGAAAGTCTGAGTAACCTTTCCCTTCCCTTCCCAGATCCCAATCAGCAGATCCAAGGCATATCATATCCCCAAATACATTCCAACTTCTTTATCAACCAGAATGAGAAAAGAAAAATCAGAATGTCATCAAGTCAAGAGTTCTGAGGAGGTGAGAGTGAAGAACAGGAATCATTGACAATGTCTCTTGGCAGCAATTCAAAGTCACATCAGAAAACAAAGAAAGTAATGATGGCTTTCTGGACTCCTGATTCAATCTCTTCAACCTTCTTAGGCAAATAATTCAGAAAGGGGTAATAAACGTTCAAATTTAGCAAGAAGCTCTTCTTAATCTTCAATAGATAATTCAGTAACTATTTCAATAGTAGAAAATTTGTTAAATAATATACAATATTGGAGAGTATACAGTTTGCAAATTACTTGCATATATCACGGATGGGGCACATTTGGGCACTTTCGGCCTGAAAAACAAAACCTTTTGTAGTATGAACCAAAAGCCTTAAAAAGTTAAAAGCCCTAAACCCACTATTTTATCTAAAAAATCAATCTAAAAGAATAATCACAGATGCAAACATTATTCATGAGATAATACTTATAATAAAGAAAAATCAAAATCAATAAAAAATGGTTAAATTAAGACACACCCAAATAATGGAATGTATGTAGCTATTGAAATTATATTCTAAACATATTTAATGATGTGGAAGAGTTTTCAAGATATAATGTTAGCAGGAAAAGCCTGAAAGAAATGCTATATATATATTTATAAAGTCTCTGTATACGAGATTATATCTGTAAAGTTAGATTACAAACCATGTGAAATTCTGTTTTAGACTTTTCCGTATTTTCTGAATATAGAGAATGACTCAGACACTGGCCAAGCCAAGGGATATACTCCCTGCTCTGTGACTGTCTTATCTTCTCGGCAGAGAACTCTTTCCACATGAACTGTCCTCTAAAGTGCTTATGCTGCCTCCACAAGAGCTCAGATTGCACCGTGCAACTAGTTGTTAAGAAATGAAGGTAAATGTAATTATCCTGGTAATTTCTCAGCCACTAACACAGCTTGAAAATGGAGCCTTCCTGTTCACACCCTTGGCCTCATATCTGGCCACAGTATATAATGCTTATTTTTGGAAAAAGAAAGGCTGAAGAATTTCATTGATGCAAAACAGATTTGTTGTTAATCTGGGTTCTAGGCATATGGCAGGTATTTAATAAATGCGTGATAAACAAAAGAATGAATGACTGAACCAAGCAATCAATCAGTTTATCAGAATGATGGGATTCCTGCCATTCACCTAAATTATTTGGGGCATCAAGATAAACCTCTTATTTGCCAGTCTTCTCTTCTGTATCCTGTTGAGGTCTCCAGTGACAAAGGGGAATTCACTAGCTATCAAGAACCCCAGGATTCTTACTTCATTTAAATTCTGTCCTCTCACTTCTATCTCAGTGCTTTCCAGAAAGGGACTCGATGTACAGGCTGCTCTATTCAGTAGCTACTTGCCCCACCACTACTTGCAGATGTTAAAAATATACCTTAAGAAGATATCTGAGTTCTCCCTTCCTCTTGTAAGGAACTCTGAACGCCCCAGATGCTGCCAAGGGAACTTCAGGCAGCATGATGAACAACAGGGGTGTTAAGAAAATTCTGAAGGCAAAATTTTAACACTAGAGAGTCCAGCTACAAAGTTCTTGCTCTGAAAACCATGGGTGAGGTCAAGTTCATGGTTACAGAACCAAGATACCAGAGTATGAAGGTCCAGAACTAAAGAAAATTAAGAACAAGCAAATGGTAAGGGGTAAGGGTAGGGAGAAATTCCACGGTGATGGCTACAACCACTGGCAATTGTTTTGTTTTTAAAATATTTTGTTGAACTGGCCTGGCATTAAGGGAAAGGGGCAGAGTAGACAATTAACATGTAGGGGCTTGGAGAGGGTTGATTAGGTATTAATAACTCTCTGCTTTGGGCCTTGTGGTGGTTAATATTGAGTGTCAACTTGATTGGATCAAAGGATGCCAAGTATTGTTCCTGGGTGTGTCTGTGCGAGTGTTGCCCAAGGAGATTAACATTTGAGTCAGTGGAGTGGGAGAGGCAGACCCACCCTCAATCTGGGTGGGCACAATCTAATCAGCTGCCAACGTGGCTAGAATAAAGCAGGCAGAAAAAGTTGGAAAGAGCAGACTTGTTGAGTCTTCCGAACTTCATCTTTCTCCTGTGCTGGATGCTTCCTGCCCTCGAACATCAGACGCCAAGTTTTTCAGCTTTTGGACTCTGGGACTTACACCAGTGGTTTGCCAGTGGCCCTCAGGCCTTTGACCACAGACTGAAGGCTGCAGTGTCAGCTTCCCTACTTTTGAGATGTGGGGATTCGGACTGACCCACCACTGGCTTCCTTCCTCCTTAACTTGCAGATGGCCTATTGTGGGACTTTACCTTGTGACTGTGTGAGTCAATTCTCCTTAATAAACTCCCTTTCATATATACATCTATCCTATTAGTTCTGTCCCTCTAGAGAACCCTAACTAATACAGGCCTGTATACAGTGTGTAGCTCCATAGAATTAGGAACCCCACCATCACTCATTCTCACTGGCCCGGCAAAGCCTGGAATTAGGAGCAAGCTGTGGGAAAGCATGCAGATAGAAGCCCCAGGACAAATCTTAAGTTTATCCTTTATATCCATGTAGTCTATAAGCACAGTGCCTTGCTCTCAGTCAACAATCAGGAGAGGCTTGCTCAGGATTGTGTATTTGTTTGTTTGTAATATTATAATGTGAACTACAACCCCAGAGTACAACAATCCAACAACTAAATGTTTCTTTTTTCTTTTCTTTTTTCCTATTTATTTATTTATTTATTTATTGACATAGAGTCTCACTCTGTTGCCTGAGCTGGAGTGCAGTGGTGCAATTTTGTGGTGAAGAGTTGCCCACTGCAACCTCCGCCTCCCAGGTTCAAGCCATTCTCCTGCCTCAGCCTCCCAAGTAGCTGGGATTACAGGCATAGGCCACCATGCCCTGTTAATTTTTGTATTTTTAGTAGAGATGGGGTTTCACTATGTTGGCCAGGCTGGTCTCGAACTCCTGAGCTCAAGTGATCTGCCTGCCTCAGCCTCCCAAAGTGCTGGGATTACAGATGTGAGCCACCGCACCCGGCCTTTTTATTTTTATTTTTATTTTTAGAAACCAGATCTTGCTTTGTCATCCAGGCTACAGTGCAGTGGCATCATCATAGTTCACTGTTGCCTGTCTCAGCCTCCCATTATCTCATCTTTGAATCAGCACATGCCTGGTGGGGACACACTTAACTCGGAAATGCAGAATTAACAGGACCTCAGTCAGCCGTGGAAATGCAATACTCTCTTTCCCCAAGCATCTCATGAGCCATATGGCCTCTCTCCTCTCTCTCTCTCAATCTCTCTCTCCCACTAGCTCTATATCTCCCTTCTCTCTCCCTCTCCCTCCCTTCCTCCCAAGTTTCTCTCTAGGATTTATTCTCTTCCTCTTGCTTGACTAACCAATCTTCCTGCATCAAGAGTGTCCACATCCTTGTAACTCTGAAGTGCCATCACATCCTCTTCAGGTCCTCTCCAGTTCTGCTCCTTTTGCTAAGTTGGCTCTCTCTCACGCTCTCGCGCTCTCTCTCTCTCCCTCCCTCTCTCTCTCTCTCTATCTGTCTCTGTCTCTCTCTCTCTGTCTTCTGACTCCCACAGCAAGGATCTGTTGTGTCCAGCTCATCTTTGGGGCTTAGGGGCCTAGGCCATGACATAACTCTCTGGCAAGTCTATGGATTAACTGAAAATGGAGCAAACTAATAACTACCTTGTAGGATGATTGTAAGGATTAAACAAGGTGAAAATGTGTAAATGTAACCTAGCATATGTTGGGCATATAGATACTTGAAAAGTTGCTTTCTCTTCCTTTTTTCTCTTTTTATAGTCAGCCAAACTAAATTTTAAGTCTTCGGATCTTCCTCAGGAAATAATTTCTAATCCCTAGCTATTTAGTGACATTTATAATTGCTGATCTCATCCACATTCCTTTCTAGGTGAAATTGCCCATCTAAAAGCCCATGAAATCCCCCTCCCCATTTTCATAGATGTTCAGACCATGACAAGTACCTGTTCCTTTTACGGATGAGGAAATTTAGGCACAGTGAGGTTAAGTGAATTTTCCCACACAATCAGTAAGTGGCAGAGTTAAGATCCCACTAAGCCAAAATCTTTGCTATTTTAATTGTACCATGAATAACTAACTGTCTTGAACAATGATCAAATACTAATATTAGAGAGAAAGAGAAAGTTTATTTATCTTGGCACAAAAGAAACAAACCAAAACGAGAGCGTTAATAGATGTTTAAAATTTATAGCCAGGTATTGCTTCTAACAGGATGCTGCAGATCAAGGGAAATCCTCCAGGATGAAGGTTATTGCCTGAGGCCCATGAAGAAAAAGCTTTAAATCGTGTGATAACAGAAATAGGCCCAAACTGATGGTTTGAGTTGTTAAGTCATATCTAGTTCACCTTCTGGTATTCCAACATTTAACAAGCATACTTTCTGGGGCAGAGTGGTTTAGAGAAGGGATGAAACAACTTATAAGAAAATTGTTTGACTTAAAAGGTTCAAATATACAACTAATATTTTGAAGGTAAATAAAGCTTAATTGAAAAACCAGATTAATCATTGACTCTCACTTGTTCCATTAAATTGATATGTCATAGGTAAGTATAAACTCAGTTTCTTCCTTTTTCAAGGTTGTTTCCTAACCAGGGAGAACAATAACACATTCGTTTTGGATTATCTGTAACCTAGTCTAATTTTTAAAATTATTATTATTTGAGATTATCTTAATCTAGTTATCTGATCACTGTGGCAGGAGAAAGCCAGTCAGTGTAGCACAACAGATCTTTAGATATGTCCAGAAAAAAAGAATGCTCAATGTGCTAGTGTGGCCCTTGAATTGCACCCATTTGTCCAAGTTCCTGGAGTTTAAGCAAAGACGATGCAAATAATATCCACTGGCCCTTTGCCACTGCTGCCTGAGGGACCAGACTGTGATGAAACAGACTGAATTTACAGGACAAAGGCTTCATGAAGACAAGACATGACTCATCACTGAGAAGAAAAGGAGATGGATGTAGCATATGCCTAATATATCTAGTGACTCTCTGGAGAAGGGTTCATTGCCAGCAAATAGGACATTACCCTCACCAAGTGATTTAAGAGAAAATCCTAGACATTCCATTATTTTCACCAGTTAAAGTTTATCCACTATTTGACTGAATGAATAAGCAGCTATGCATTGTTATCATATTGAAGCAGTGATGTAAATGACAAGAAAGCTGTAAATAGATATAAGAAAAGAATGAAATTTGTGGTTGGGTAAGGGAATGACCATTGATTGAGATCCAGGTATTACATACCACATGAAATGCTTTACAACATAAGGTTTTTCAGCCTCAGCACTATTGACATTTGGGGCCAGATAATTTTTTCATGGGGGGAGCTGTGCTGTACACTGTATGATGCATTGCAAGATCCTTGGCCTCAATTCAATAGCTGTCAGTAGCACTGTTCCCCAATTGAAACAACCAAAAATATCTCAAGACATTGCTAAATGTTGCTTGTGTGGGGAAATCTCCATTGGTTGAAACTGTGACTTTACAATAATAGTAATAGCTAATGTTACTATTAATAATAGTTAATAATAATAAATAATAAAATAATATTAGTTACTATTAATAGTAATAGTTAATATTACTATTAAACCATTAACCTTTATTAAAGGTTTACTAGATATCAAGTGTTGATTTAAACCTTCCTTTTATGTTTACCTTTTTTGTGGTCAACTCTATTACTCATAAAAAAGAAATAATACCACACATCTACAGTCATCTGATCTTTGACAAACCTGACAAAAACAAGAAATGGGGAAAGGATTCCCTATTTAATAAATGGTGCTGGCAAAATTGGCTAGCCATAAGTAGAAAGCTGAAACTGGATCCTTTCCTTACTCCTTATATGAAAATTAATTCAAGATGGATTAGAGACTTAAATGCTAGACCTAAAACCATAAAAACCCTAGAAGAAAACCTAGGTAATACCATTCAGGACATAGGCATAGGCGAGGATTTCATGTCTAAAACACCAAAAGCAACGGCAGCAAAAGCCAAAATTGACAAATGGGATCTAATTAAATTAAAGAGCTTCTGTACAGCAAAAGAAACTACCATCAGAATGAACAGGCAACCTGCAGAATGGGAGAAAATTTTTGCAATCTACTCATCTGACTCTAAAGGGCTAATATCCAGAACCTACACAAAACTCAATCAAATTTACAAGAAAAAAAACAAACAACCCCATCAAAAAGTGGGTGAAGGATATAACAGACAGTTCTCAGAAGAAGACATTCATACAGCCAACAGACACATGAAAAAATGCTCATCATCACTGGCCACCACAGAAATGCAAATCAAAACCACAATGAGATACCATCTCACACCAGTTAGAATGGCGATCATTAAAAAATCAAGAAACAACAGGTGCTGGAGAGGATGTGGAGAAATAGGAACACTTTTACACTGTTGGTGGGACTGTAAACTAGTTCAACCATTGTGGAAGACGGTGTGGCGATTCCTCAAGGATCTAGAACTAGAAATACCATTTGACCCAGCCATCCCATTACTGGGTATATAAAAGGATTATAAATCATGCTGCTATAAAGACACATGCACATGTACGTTTATTGTAGCACTATTCACAATATCAAAGACTTGGAATCAACCCAAATGTCCACTGGTGATAGACTGGATTAAGAAAATGTGGCACATATACACCATGGAATACTATGCAGCCATAAAAAAGGATGAGTTCATGTTCTTTGTAGGGACATGGATGCAGCTGGAAATCATCATTCTCAGCAAACTATCGCAAGAACAGAAAACCAAACACCACATGTTCTCACTCATAGGTGGGAATTGTACAATGAGATCACTTGGACACAGGAAGGGGAACATCACACACCAGGTCCTATTGTGGGGAGGGGGATGGGGAGGGATAGCATTAGGAGTTATACCTAATGTAAACGACGAGTTAATGGGTGCAGCACACCAACATGGCACATGTGTACATATGTAACAAACCTGCACGTTGTGCACATATACCCTAGAACTTAAAGTATAATAATAATAATAATAAAATAGTGCAGAAAACAAAATGTATAACTTAACGATTTATCAAGTAGGGAACATCTATGTAACCACCAACCAGGTTAGGGGGATAAAAGGTCATTGCCATCTTTAGAAGATGCTATCCTTTGGGAGGCCGAGACGGGCGGATCACGAGGTCAGGAGATGGAGACCATCCTGGCTAACACGGTGAAACCCCGTCTTTACTAAAAAATACAAAAAAACTAGCCGGGCGTGGTGGCGGGCGCCTGTAGTCCCAGCTACTCGGGAGGCTGAGGCAGGAGAATGGCGTAAACCCGGGAGGCGGAGCTTGCAGTGAGCTGAGATTCGGCCACTGCACTCCAGCCTGTGCGACAGAGCGAGACTCCGTCTCAAAAAAAAAAGAAGATGCTATCTTTAGAAGTTTCCATTGTACCCCCCACCAAATCTCTAAAAACTATCCCCCATAAGGTAACCACTGTACTAAACTTCGTTGTCTTTATAGTTTTCCTACTTAAACATGTATCTCTAAAGCTATAGTTTACCTGTCATGCAACCATTCTCAGGCATTTACAGGTGGATGTGTTCCACCAAAATAAAAAGTAAACCAAAAAGAAAATGACTTGCAGTTTCAGAAACAGAGAAAACAACACCAGAATCCTCAAGGTGTTGAGGAGGGTAATTTCAGAATAGCAGCTGGCACCTAACACAAAAGGAGCCGGCACCCACCAGCCCACAATGGAGCAAATAAGACTGACTGAAGATAGATTTCTTCAAAGAAATGTCATCAGTGTAAGTGCCTGATGCATCTGAATGTACCAAGAGGTGATTTGGACAGGGGGTGGAAATTTTTGGCTTAACTTAGAGAAAGGTGCATAGGAAATTAAGCAAACAAACAAAGGATAATTTCACTATGAGAAAAAAAAAAACAGTACAAAAAAGTTATCCTAGTACACTATGTGACTCAATCATAAATTATTTACATTGTCATAGTGTAAACACTGAGTATTGCTCTAACTGATATAACTATATTCATGTACAGGATAAGGGGAAGTGTCGTGATGGGATGGAGAAGTATATGAAAATTGAGGGAATTAAATCCTCCCAAGTTAGGAAGCCAATAGATAATGCCTAACAGAAGCATGTTTTTTAGAGATACGATGGTAAATATCTAAAGTATTCACTTAGAAAGATGAAAATGCTTGCCTCTTAAGAGGGAGAAGTGGGAGTAAAATGAAGCCTACTGTTTTTCATATCTAACTTTGTAACACTAGTTGACTCTTAAGTCATCTGCATGCAAATTTTTAATGAAAAGGAATACTTTGAAATGACTTTACAAGAGGTAATTATGATACAGGTAAATCCATAAGAAGTGCTTGAAGCAAAATAAATAGAAAAGGGGTAACGTATTCATAAATCCAGGTTTAACATACTTTTCCTGAATGATCATTTGCAAATAGGTAGTAAAGTTGTTTGGGGTGCTCCAGAAATAAAACAAAATGGCAGTAAACTCACCTCATCTCATTCAAGCAAAAACGTTAAGGGATGTGTCTGTGAGACACAAAGCACCACAGTGCTATTGGCCCTTTGTATCCACAGAGCCAACCAACCAGAGATCAGAAATTCTCAATAAATTTAAAAAAATAATAAAAATAATACACAATTTTAAAAATACAGTATAATAATCATTTACATAGCATTTACCTTGTATTAGGTATTGTAAGTAATCAAGATACCGAAAGCATACGGGAGGATGTGCATAGGCCATATGCAAATACAGCATCATTTTATACAAGGGACTTGAACATCTGTAGATTTTGGTATCCTGGAGGTCCTGGAACTAATCTCCTAAGGATACTGAGGGATGACTGTACAGGGAAATTTAAATGCTCTAGAAGACAGCTCTTCTTCCCAGTAAAATAAGTATTCACTCACTTCTATATTTTAACATAATTCTTGCTTTCTAGATCACACCAGTTATAAGAAGAATTATCAAGAATAGCCTACTGTTTCAATTATTTCAGCCTGGAGAATACCTGGTACCTCAAACTTCCAAATCCTTTGTCTTCCCAAGGAGGTGTCTGAGGTGCTCAGTGACCACTGAAAATTTCCTAGAGAGGGCACAGGATGCTGTGGAGTGAGCACAGACAGGTGTTTCAGGTCTGTTTTGGTTCAAATGCCAGTTCTATTCTTAATAGGTGTCTGATCTTGGTAAAATTATTTAATCTCTCTTAATCACAGTTTTGACATCTAAAAATATAAGGATAATAATGCCTACATTGCTTGCTGTTTCTCAAAATCAAATAGATAATTTTTATAAAGGTCTTGGCACATAGATGGTTCTCTAGCAAATTTAGCTAATGTTATAATTATTGTCATATAATGACATATATAATGACATGTATAATGACAATAATTATATATGTTATATAATTATATAAAATATAATTATAATTATTATTACTACTGCTGTTGCCAGTGGTATTACATCCAACCCACTGCACAGTGCCTTTATAAAGCATCTGCTGCTTCATTTTTCTCCTCTTCCATGGATTCCAATCTTGCTGAGGCCACTGGGTTTTGGCTGTTTTTTTTGGTTTTGGTTTTGGTTTTTGGTTTTTTTTTTTTTTTTTTTTTTGAGACAGGTCTTACTCTGTCACCCATGCCAGGGTGCAGTGGCACAGTCAAGACTCATTGAAGCTTTGACTGCCTGGGCTAAAGCAGTCCTCCCACCTCAGCCTCCTAAGTAGTTAGAAACATGAGCACACACCACCATGCTTAGCTAATTTTTTTATTTTGTATTTTTTGTAAAAGCAAGGGTCTTATTATGTTGCCCCTCTCACTTTGAGACACTGAGGCAGGAGGATCGCTTGAGACCACGCTGGTCTCAAACTCCTTGATGGAAGATGATTTCAGGGAGAATTAAGGTGCTTTCTACATAGGCCAAGAATTTTGGAGCCCCAAATGTAAGGAGTGGGATTTTCTACAAGTTGGGCAGAGAATCACAATCCTTATATTAAAACAAAAACAAAAACAAACAAACAAACAAAAAAACAGAATCAGCTGTGTGACAGGGACAGCCATGAGGAAAGGCAGAGGGGTAATATTGGGAACTAGAAGATATTCTGCCAGAGGAATTTCAAAGGGGCTAATTCTTTTTGTTTTTTCCTTGGTCATTGCAAAAAGTCAAGGTTAGCCTACAGCTTAACATTTTCCCTTCAACTCTTCAGTAAAGTGTAACACCTTACACACAACCATGAATGGTGTATGTTAAGGATAGTGTTATTGGGGGTGGGCATTAAAGGATTTCTTACTTGTTCCACATCCACTCATCTGATGGACCCATAGTCAGGGATCCTTGTCCCATCAAACAGACTGTGCCATGAAATTCTACAAGTGATCAACAGCAAAGCAAGACAGGAGCCACACCAATTTGTCATGATGCAGTGTTGAGTGGGCAGCGAGTAGTGTGGTGGAATCTACACTTGAAAACAGTGCACATTCAACAGTGCACATAACCACAAGCAGCTCTGTGGGTTGCTGGTAAATGGGATGCTGCTGTTATGGCACCATCTCTATTATAAATGTGTTCTTAGCTAACTTTTAAAAAACTATCTCCCTTAGAAATATAACTAGTTCCTATTTGAACCTCTAAAATGCATTTCATTCTAGCTAGAGCTATGTATCTACTTTCAGCCAGTCTGAAATATTGTGAGCAAGTTTAGACCTCTTAATCAATGAAACAATTTGAATATACTAAGGGAACAGTTAAGGGAGAGGCCAAGAGAATGAAAATAAGAGTCACAGTGATGTGCTAAGAAAGATTAAAAACAATCAACCTCAAACTCTTCGAAATAACCCTCAGAAATTTTAGAAAAGATATAGCTATTTAAAATGGAATACCTAGCCATTCCATTTCCTATGAAGTTTTCAGTTTTCTGTTTGTAATTACAGCAATCTATAAATTATATTATATATTTCTCTGTCTTAGGTCCCATGAATAAAGACAATCCCCAATTCATATTACATTTTCCAAGCATCTATGAGATGTTGAGCGTCCTTGAAAAAAATATTGAATGATAATCTTTTAGCTTATTGAAACGATGAGCTGCCTAGGCTTGGACATATCCTGAAAACACTATATTGTAAAAAAAAAAAATGTTTTAAATCTAGTTCTGAGAAATAACCTAAATCAAATTTGTAGCCAACAGGCTCATGAGAACAGTATCCTTGAGTGATGAAATTTGAGAACCTGTGTGTGGGAGTAAGGCAAACTCAGTTTCACTACTGCATTTTGGATTTCTATTCTCCTGCAGAAAACTCTCAGTGGCACTACGATTGTCCATTTTGAACCATCCATCGTCACCTGCCAGAAACAGCCTTGGAGACTATGGATGGGCTTCATGCCCAGCTTATTCATTCATGATAGTGACTTAGTACCAGGATGTCTCTCTCACAGAGTTTTAATAAAAAAAAAAATGGTGTCCCTCCACTTACAGATAATGAAAATAGTTAAGCAAATTGAGCACAGTGTTTGGTGTGTTGTAGACATGCAAGAGCAAACAGAGTGGAAGGAAGGAAGGAAGGAAGGAAGGAAGGAAGGAAGGAAGGAAGGAAGGAAGGAAGGAGAAGGAGAGGAAGGAAAGGAAGGAAGGAAAGAAAGGAAGAAGGAAGGGAAGGAAGGAAAGGAAGGAAGGGAGGAAGGGAGGGAGGGAGGAAAGAAAATAAGAGGGAGGGAGGGAGGGAGGAAGAGAGGGAGGGAGGGGTTGATCACTATACTTTTCTAGTCCATTTGTTTCATTTTCCCATTCTTTCAAAACACTTTCTTACACCTTCTCTCCTCAAATCTCCAAAATCCCTCCCACATTCTTACTCTCATGTTTTTTATGGAGAAATTTTAAATAATACCAAAGAAGTTTGGTGGACTCTACTGTCTCTTCCGCCCACCTACTACCTTCAAGGCCACATATTCCATTTTCACACCTGCTAACACGTGAATTAACCATACTGCTATCTAAAGACAGTCTTTTGGTACTTGATCATCTCCTCTGGCCCACTGAAGGATATCTTACTAGCAACTGTTTCTTCTCTCACCCTCTACTAAATCATCCCCATCAGCTTACAAACGTTATTTCTCCCACAAAAAAAAAAAAAAAACTCCAGAAGTTTTCACTTTTCCTCTACTTGTCATTCCATTTCTTTCATTTCTTTGCAGCAAACCCCTTTGAAGGTATTATATGTACACACAATCTACAGTTTTTTCTCCCATTCTCACAGAAATCCAACCCAACTTAGCTTTCTCCACCACTAGGTCCACCAATACTGCTCTTAAAAAGATCTACTGGGTATAGCTAAATCCAATTTTTCAGTTTTCGGTCTTCACCTTCCTTGATCCATCAGCAGACCTTAACACAGTTCCTCACTCCCTCCTTAATTGCACTTTCTTCACTTGGGTTCCAGGACACCACATTCTGCTGGCTTTTCTCCTACTTCTGTGAGAATGTCTTCTTAGTCTACCTTCTTCTGGTTTCTCCTTTTTTTTGACCTCATAATGTTGAGGTGCCCAGAGTTGAGTCCTTGGTCATGTCTTCTTTATTTATAGACATTATTCAGACAAAATTTTTAGTCTTATAGATTTAAATATCATATATACAATGGCTACTTCCAAATGTACATCTTCAACCCAAAGTTTTCTCCTAAATTTAAGACTTCAACATCCAGCCACCTATTTATCCCCACTTGAGTATCCAACAGGCATCTCAAATTCAGCATGTCCAAAGTTAAACTGACTTTCCTTCTTAAACCTGCTCCATCCAAGACTTAACCATCTCAATTGATCTCTCCATCTTTTCTATCATTCAAGCCAAACACTCAGGTGTTCTCCATGATTTTTCTCTTTCTCTCATATCACAATTAAATCTATAAGCAAACAATGTTGGCTTTACCTGAAAAACATACCTGGAATATTTTTCCATTTCTTTGTCTGAGCTCTGAACAAAGAAACAACTGGGCTCCCTGCTTCCTCCCTTGCCCTCTTACAGTGTATGCTCAAATGGAACACAGGATTTTTCTTTGTAAATATAAATCAAATCTTATTATCCCTAACTCGAAATCCTCCAGTGATTTTCTACCTTAATCAGAATAAAAGCCCAAATTCCTTCACAATTATTTACAAAGTAATTACAAACTTGCTGCTTCTTTTACCTCATTTCCTACTTTCCACTCTTCATTTACTCCACTCCATTCTCTCTAACCTGTTTGCCATTCCTCAAGCACACTAGACATACTCCCACCTCAGGACCTTTGCACCAGCTGTTCTCTCTACCTAGACTATTCTTCCTCCAGAAACCCACACAGCAGACTCTCATTGCCTTCAAGCCTTTGCTCAAATATCGCCTTTTCAATAAATCCTTCCCTGACCGCCATATTTAAAACTGCATTCTCCCCTTCCTTCACCCACAGGGATCCCACTGTGAATTCTTTTCCATAGTACTTATTACATTCTATCACATTGTATAACTTATCTGTCATGTATGTTGTTTAGTGTCTGTCTCCTCAATAAGATCCATGAAGACAGGAATCTTTCACTATTTGATTCACTGATATGTCCCAATTGCCTAGAAGAATACTGGAACATAGTAGATATTTAATAAATATATGCAGAAGGAAGGGAAAGAAGGACAGGAGGAAGAAAGGGGAGGGAGGAAAGTGGAGAGTGGAGAATTTTGGCTATTTTCAGACCATTCAGTTGCCCTCCTTTGGCCTCAGTGTTCATCTTGAAATGAGAGTGTTGAAGCAGATAAACTCGAAGATCCCTTCCACTTCTACATGCAATGATTCTATAAACTCCAAAGGGGTTCACAGAAGATTTAAAGAGCATTTGGACCTCATTATGATGCAAAAACTCAGGACAAGTAGGAGGTCTGGTAGACTACTGCCAGCCTCTTTCCCTTTTATTCCCAGCCTGCCATGAGGCTTTCCTGGATGAGTCACTTCAGCCCTCCTCCAGATGACACTGATACTGGAAAAGCTGGAGCGTCTTTCCCACGCCACCCCCTGCAGTGCAGGCTACACAACCAAAGGCTTCTCCGTGAGATCCCACGACATATGTCTCTGCCAAATTTAACTAGAACCTATCACTTGATATCCTCTGGTTAGATTATGAAAGCTACCCTTCTGCCTTTGATCCTATTCTACTGTCCCCCTTTGGTTTGTGATATCATGACAAAGCCCTCGCTCTGCTCCATGGAATTGTCAAGACTAGCAGACCAAAAGCTGCTTTGATGGCCTGCATCAGCAAAGGGCCCTACAACTCTCTCTGTTCTTGGGTACAGAGTCCCTGGTATAGAAGTTTATGCACCTGCTTTTCCCTGACAGGATAAATGCTATTTCCTGAGAGAAGGATAAATGCTGAACTGTAGGAAACATGAGATCTTAGCCCTGTGGGACACTTGCAGATGCAGAAAAACAAGATCAGCATCTGCTGACTGATTCCATTGCTGCTGCAGAGGCAAATGGAGAATTGGCAGGGAGGGCCCAAACCATAGAGAAGTCCGGAAAATATCGTATCATGGTGTGATGTGCAGATGTGTCAGGGAGGTTTTTTAGCTGTCACCCAGGGAACAAAATCCTTCTGTAACAGTATGGCCAAAGCCTAGGTCTTGCTTCCTTTCTCAAACTTGAACCTCCACTGCTCCATCACAGACCAAGCTACAGAAGTCATTTGGTTTAGTGAGTCAAGACAAAGAATCAAAAACTAGGGGATATATATTCTTTAACCAAGAAAAAGGAAGCATTTTTTCCTGAGAATAAGTGACTTATTTGCAAAAGACCCACCAAACAGACCCAGAAAGTGACCTCAAAACATTCTTAAAGGCTTGTCAAGGGTTAAAATTGATATGGACAATGAAGATGCAGCTAGTGCTTTTTATAACGTCCTACCACTGACTCTTGTAAGAGAAGAACAAATCCTTTTTCATGAAATGTCTTCCACCTGCTTTTCTACCTAGAAAACTCCCACTCATCCTTCAAGCCCGAAATAAAATTTCCTCTATGAACATTTTTCCAATCCTTTTCCACCTTAAATATATACACATGCATCAATATCAATGGATCATTATCTCCTCTATAATGCCTCAATAGTTTGTTCATAATTTGGTTCGTCAGTCCACAAACATCTTGAAGAAATATACTAAAAATGTTTAGTTGTGATACTTTCTTATCTCATTAACTGGATATATATTACAAATTTTAATTTTATGTCTTGATTATCTACAGTTATAGTAATAAGAGTGATAAAAACATATTTCCAGAGCCAGTAATAGCTAATACACATACACACAGCCATTTCTCTTGTGTCCTCAAAATTAGAAAATTTCACTTTCTTTTATATGAGGACTTTTATTCTCTTTCACAAGAAATGACTGGAAAAAAAAAAAAAGCCAGACAGTATAATGTAAGGTGGCACAGCTTTACAAATTTTTCCCCTTACTTTACCTGATGAAAATTGCTTTTCTGCTTAAAATGTTCAACTTTACCTTAAACAGAAGCTGCCCACACTTAGGAATATAGATATCAGAGCTAGAGGTGACAGCCACATCAATGTTGAATTCTTACTCAAAGTCGGTTTTCAAGCTTGAAATCTCATCTTATGTCACTCCATTTTGAAGATGGGAGAGAAAAAGATGCTGGAATGTTCAGTCTAGTTGGTTGGGGAATAATGAGACAGCTAGTCTCTGCAGCAAACTGAAATGTATCCCTTTCAAGCCAACAGATATTTGGTGGAGATCTGTCAATAGACCTTCATTAGACTCTGTGGATTCAGCCTATGCTTAAGTAGGTTTTCTCTAGTCTGGTCTTCACAGAAGGTAGAATAGTTGCTTCTCATGAAAGACACTTCTAAGGAGAGGGAGATTTGTATCATGAATGAGAACCAGAGGACAGTCATGGAAATGGACAAAACCCAACTGAGGAGTGTTCCTCTAACCCAGGGATTGACAAACTTTTCTGTAAAGAGCCATATACTAAATATTTTTCAGTTTTGTAACACATATACTCACCGTCAAAACTACTTAACCTGCCATTATAGCACAAAAGCAGCCAAAACAATATAAAAATAAATGGACCTGGCTGTGTTCCAATAAAACTTTGTTTATACAAACAGGCAACCAGCCACAATGTGCTGCCCCCTCCTCTAAGACAATCTTTCCCAAAGTGTTATATACATAACACCATGAGTACATGGGTGTACTGATTGATTTTAGGTGGCTCACAAAGAGATATTTTAAATTTTAAGTTTATGATTTAATATTTGCTGGAAATAAACATAACTGTTTTATCAAACATGATTTCATGAATATTATTACTTAGTATAAGGACAAATTTATTTTCAAGTAAAAGAAGACACAATTTAAAGAAACTAAGTAAATAACAAGAGCATACTGATATTACAAAAATCATTTAGGTAGTAAATGAATGGCCAAAGCCTGGAAATAACAGCTCTAAGATGTACTTCCATCCAACCCACCGGCATATATAACCTCACTTCATCTACCACTGTTGTTGTTATTATACTGGGCCAGTGGAGAGGTCACTAAGGGGTCACTTAAGATCTCTGGGATTGATTTTCTGTCTGAAAAGGGTCAGTTCTCACAAATCGTTTCACAAGCATGAGATACAGTTTTCTGTCTTAGCCTTTCAACTATTATGTGACCACACCCATAATTTTATTCAGAATAAATTTTTGATCCTTTTAGAGTTAAAGAAAAATAGGCCTCCTTTCTTGTAATTTTAAAAAATAATTCACTTTATTAAATCACAGAACGTTCACTCAATGGAAAATTAGAAATAATTATGTTAATAGCTATTGAGGGGTCTGATGCGAATAGCTTTTTGTTTATATTTTTGGCCCCAAATATGCCACTTATAAAAAAAATGTTTCAGAACATGTTATGTCTCAAACCATGGAGAGTAATAAAAGGCCAAAATATGTAAAAATGTTTTTTTCTCTCACTTCTTTTTCTGAGTATTCGAGCCTTTTGACAATTTATTCTCAAACTCTCTGTGGGTTTCTGGTTAGAAGCTTAATTCTTAGGTGATATAAGTGCCTTCATTCTAGAAAAGATGGAAGTTCAGCACAGGTATCAATTCCACTGTGTATTCTCAATGGCCTTTATTACATAGATTTCTATAGTCAGTGTGGGACAAGGAAAACAAGACACAGCAGGATTCAAATTCCTACTTCATTGTTTGTCTTTTGTAGTCTTCTCATATTTTAGATAAACTGTGTAAAGTACCTACCTGGTTTCTTTTTCTTTTTTTTTTTTTCATTATTTTTTGAGATGAAGTCTTGTTCTGTCGTCCACGCTGGAGTGCAGTGGCACGATATCAGCTCACTGCAACCTCCGCCTCCCCAGTTCAAGCAACTCTCCTGCCTCAGCCTCTCGAATAGCTGGGATTACAGGTGCCCGCCATCATGACCAGCTAGTTTTTATTTTTATTTATTGATTTATTGATTTATTTTGAGGCAGAGTCTCACTCTGTCACCCAGGTGGGAGTGCAGTGGTGCAATCTCAGCTCACTGCAACCTCTGCCTCCCAGGTTCAAGCAATTCTCCTGCCTCAGCCTCCTGAGTAGCTGGGACTATAGGCATGTGCCACCACACCCAGCTAATTTTTGTATTTTTAATAGAGATGGGGTCTCACCATATTGGCCAGGCTGGTCTCGAACTCCTGACCTCATTGTCTGCCTGCCTTGGCCTCCCAAAGTGCTGGGATTACAGGAGTGAGCCATTGCACCTGGCCTAGTTTTGAAATTTTTAATAGAGACGGGGTTTCACCATGTTGGCCAGACTGATCTCGAACTCCTGACTCCAAGTGACCTGTCTACCTGGTTTTTGACTAGGGTTTGCTACATTTACAGAAAAAAAAAAAAAATTCAGGCAACCTGTATTTTATCTGGCAACCCTATCCTGACACAGTATACACCTGATATATATTTCAGAAGTTGGTATCTTTATTGGAAAGACATGACATTTCTGTCTTTTCATAGAAAGAGGGAAAGGAGAGGTGATGGTAGTTTCAGGACAAAAAAAGAACATGTTTTGCAATGAGCACTGTTTTAGTTCACTTTGTGCTGCTATAACAGAATACAACAGAACAGGTAATTTTAGATGAACAGAAATGTATTTGACCATGGTTCTATAGACTGGGAAGTCTAAGACTGAGGGACCACATCTGCTGAGGGCCTTTTTGCTGCATCATCCCATGGTGGAAGGCAGAAGGGCAAGAGAGCATAGGTGAGTGGACCAAATTTATGTTTTTACAGGGAACCCACTCCTTTCACAACTAACCCACTCCTGTCATAACAGCATTAATCTATTGAGGAAGGCAGACCCCTCATGACTTAATCACCTCTTAAAGGTCCCACCTCTCAACATTGCTGCATTGGGAATTGACTTTCCAACACATGAACGTCTGGGGACGTGTTCAAACATAGCAAGAATTCAATTAACTTATATGTTTCCTCAGAAACAAAAACTCTGTTTTAGATTTAGAAAGAAAGAAAAGAAAGTCCAGTTCTGTGTTAAACAAAATGAATACTGAAAAAGAACAAATAAAGTGAGAACAAAAATTATGCTTATTAGAAAAGAGGTCAATGGGCAGGTAACATATCTACTTTTCCTGATAGGAATTTTCTTGAAACTTTACATTGGCTCCACACTTGAATCCAGTTCTTCATAGCCCTCTGTGGCTTATTTAAAATACAACAGATCTATTTTAGTAGAAAAAAGAGATTAAAGTTGGGAGGCATATGAAAGATTTCACTCATATTTCCATAATGGAGAACAGTTCCCTTGCTTTCCAGCTGACACATGTTTGCCCCTTGTAGAAACTGTGACCACAGATTTCATGATTACTTCTATGAGACAGCATGTGCCACTGAGGTTCGTAAATCTACAGGTTTTCTTTTTCCCAATATGACTGAGTAAAAAGAAGTTAATGTTCTCTATCCCAAAGGAAAGGGATTGAGAATCAATTGTGCTCTGCAATCGGCTTTCTAGGATGTGTTCTAGGTTTTCTAGGATGTTTCTTCTCATAGACCTTCTGAAGATGAATGACTAACAGTGTCTACACTCAGTGTGTCAATAAAAAATGAAAAGTGAGGGTAAAAGGCTACTCTAGAACCTACTTGAACTGTAAACCTGGAAAAAAAAAATGAGTTTTTGTCTTAATTCTTTTTTTTTTTTTTTTTTAAGACAGGGTCTTACTCCATCTCCCAGGCTAGAGTGCAGTGGTGTGATCTCAGCTCACTACAACCTCTGCCTCCTGGGTTCAAGTGATTCTCCTGCCTCAGCCTCCTGAGTAGCTGGAATTACAGGTGCCTGCCACCATGCCTGGGTAATTTTTGTATTTTTAGTAGAGACGGTGTTGTTGGTCAGGCTGGTCTCGAACTCCTGACCTCAAGTGATCCACCTGCCTCAGCTTCCTAATGTGCGGGGATTACAGGTGTGAGCCACAGCACCTGGCCTTTTTTATTCAGATATGACATGTGACCATTTCTAGGTACAGCATTTAAAAAGAAAGAAAAATAAAACATCACTGCTTCCTGCAGTATAGCTAATAAATGTTCTGAAAAGCCCTCATAAAAGCCATAAAAAAGCACTCAAAATATAACTAGATCCTCAATGAATTACACAATCAATCTTTTCAAAGTATTGCTGAGCTTACAAGAAAGTAAGACATGTCACCACATAGGTCACATAAGGTGGAGGTAGAGGTGCAGGGTGGGAAAGAGACAATGAGCTGCAGCCAGAATGATGAACAATAAGGAAGAGCAAAAGTTGGCATTTTTACTCTAGGACAAATGTCAAAACCAGTATTAGAAAGGGAAGGCTAAACCTAGAACAAGATGAGAACCTAAACCGAAGTCCTCTGCATTAGGCTTAGATTCTTAAACAAAGTGAAAGTGGTGCCAGATCAGTAGAACCACTAGCTCCTGGTAGAAACATACAAATCTTGTGTGTGACAGTAATTCCAATTTAGACTCTCAATGTCTCACAGAATAAGATCAATTAAATATGATCTCACAATATGAAATCACCAATATACAGGGAAACAAACCACCATGAATAAAAGTAGCAGAAATTAATACAACCAGTATAGAGAAAAATTTGAAGTTTCCTCAAAAAACCCTAAAAATAGAGCTACCATATCAACCAGCAATCCCACTGCTGGGTATATACCTGAAAGAAAGGAAATAAGTATATCAAAGAGATATCTGCATTCCCATGCTTGTTGCAGCACTGTTCACAACAGCCAAGATTTGGAAGCAACCTAAATGTCCATCAACAGATGAATGGATAGAGAAAATGTGGTACTTATATGCCATGGAGTATTCTTCAGCCATAAAAAAGGAATGAGATCCTATCATCTGCAGCAACATGGATAAAACTAGAGATCATTATGTTAAGTGAAATAAGCCAGGCAAAGAAAGACTACATCATATGTTCTCACTTATTTGTGGGATCTAAAAATCAAAACAATTGGACACAGAGAGTAGAATGATGATTACCAGAGGCTGGGAAGCGTCGTGACGGGTTGGACGGGGAGGTCGGCATGGTTAATGTGTACAAAAAAAAAATAGAAAGAATGAATAAGACCTACTATTTGATAGCACAACAGAGTGACTAAAGTCAACAATAACTTAATTGTATATATTAAAATAACTAAAAGAGTAAAAGTAGATTTTTGGTAACACAAAGGATAAATGCTTGAGGGAATGGATACCTCCTTCTTCATGATGTAATTATTATGCATTGAATGCCATATCAAAGCATGTTATGTACCCCATAAATATATGTACATACTATCTACCCACAAAAATAAAAAATAAAAAATATTAATGTAGATATATTTGTTTTACAGCTAAAATTTAAGGAAACCTCTAAACAACAACAAATAAAGATGATACACCTTTAAAAATATATACTGTATTATTGGATACACAATATAAAACAATATGAATGAAATGTTTTAAAAAAAGAAAAACTAGTAACGAGCAAATAAAAAGAACATATCAAAAAGACCTTGTAAAATAAAAAAAATTGAAGTTTTAGAAATGAAAAATATAATAGCTAAAAATAAGAACTCAATGGAAATTTTAAAGATAAAATTATTTAATATAACTGAAGAAGTCTTAGTGAACTAAATAATAAATGATGTTGGGAAAACTGGACATCCATATGGAAAAAAAACAAAACCTTGACCCATACCTTACGTATCATACAAAAATTAACTCAAAATTAACTGATACACCTAAACGTAAAACCTAAAATTATAAAACTTCTTAAAGAAAACACAAAAGAAAATTTTGTGACATTGGGTTAAGCAAACATTTTCTACCTACAGCACCAAAAGCACAATTGATAACAGGAAAAGAATGGTTAATTAGACTTAATCAAAATGTGTAATTTCTGTTCTATGAAAGACACTGTTAAGAGAATGAAAAGATAAGCCATATACTTAGAAAAGATATTTGTAACTTACACTTTTGACATAGAACGTGTAGCCCAAATAAAGAACTCTCGCAACTCAATAATAATAAAATAAGCAACCCCTAAAAAAGGGACAAAAGACTTGAACAGATACTTCACCAAAAAAGACACAGATATGAAATGAGTTATTAGTCATTAGAAATCATTACATAATACTACTCATCATTAGGAAAGTGAAAATTAAAATCACAATGAGATAGCACTTCACATGAATGAAATGGATAAAATACAAAATAATGACATTACCTAGTGTGAGTGACAATGCAGGGCAATTGCAAATCTCATACATTGTTGACAGAAATTCAATATGGTACAACCATTTTGGAAAACTGTTTAGTAGTCTCTTACAAAGATAAGCATATGCATATTATATGACCCAACAATCCTACTTCTAGGTATTTCCTAAGAAAAATGAAAACTTATGTTCACAAAAAAAATCCTAAACATTACTGTTTATACCGCTTCATTTATAATCACCAGAAACAACCCAAATGTCCTTCACTTGAAAAATAGATAAATAAAATATAGTACATCCACTGAATAGAATTATAGCAAAAAAGAAAGAACTACTGACACAAAAACATATATGAATTCCAAATGCATTATGCACCATTTATTTTAAAACTATCCTTTCTCCATTGAATTTATTTTTGCACCTTTATCCGAAATCAGTTGGCTGAACTTCTGTGCATGTTTCTGAACTCTCTATTATTGTATTAGTCTATGTGACAATCCTTCTGTGAAGTCCACACTTTTTTGTATTACTGTAGTTATATAGTAAATCTTAAAATCAGGTTGCATTACTCTTCTAATGTTGTTATTCTTTTTCAAAATCGTTTTAATTATTCTAGTTCCTTTGCCTTTTCACAACAATTCTAGAATAAGCTTGTTCATATCCGCCAAAAATCCATTTTAATAGAAATTGAGTTAAATGAGATCTTAACAGAAATGGAATTAAATGAATAAATCATTGTGGGGAGAACTGACATCTTTTTAAGTTGAGCTCTCCAATTCATGAACATTGTATGTCTCTCCATTTGTTTAGGTCTTTGATTGTTTTTTATTGACGTTTTACTGCTTTCAGTAGACAGATCTCATAGATATGCTATTAGATTTATACCTACATATTTTATTTTTGAAGTAGTATAAATGGTATGTTTTAAATTTTGATTTTCATTTGGATTGTTTTTTGCTAGCATATATAAATATGATTTATTTTTCTTTATGGTGACATTTTGCTAAACTAATTTGTAAGCTCTAGTAATTTGTTTGTAGGCTCCTTGCCATGACCTGTAAAGACTATTGTAGGGACATGGATGCAGCTGGAAACCATCATTCTCAGCAAACTATCGCAAGAACAGAAAACCAAACACTGCATGTTCTCGCTTATAGGTGGGAATTGAACAATGAGATCACTTGGACACAGGAAGGGGAACGTCACACACCGGGGCCTATTGTGGGGAGGGGGTAGGAAGGAGGGATAGCATTAGGAGATATACCTAATGTAAATGATGAGTTAATGGGTGCAGCACACCAACATGGCACATGTATACATATGTAACAAACCTGCACGTTGTGCACATGTACCCTAGAACTTAAAGTATAATAATAATAAAATAAAAAATTTTAAAAAAATAAAGACAGACATCTTTTTTCTCCATTCCTCTTATGCCATTTCTTTTCTTTCCTTCTTGTACTGAGTTGGACTTTAAGCATTATGTTGAATATGAGAGTGACAGCTGACATCATTTCCTTGTTCCCCACATAAAGGGGAAAGCATTCAGTCTGTCAACATTAAGTATTATGTTAGGTTTTGTGAAGATGTTGTTCATCAGGTTGGGGAAGTTACTTTTAAGTTTTAGTTTACTGAGATTTTTTATCATGAGTGGGTGTTGAATTTTGTCAAGTGCTATTTCTGCATCAGTTGATTTAATAATGTAGTTTTTATTCTTTATTGTGGTTTGTATTGATTGATTATGATTATTAAGTGTTGAACCAGCCTTACATTCCTGAAATAAACTCTACTTGGGCATATATTATTCTTTCCATATATTAGTAGATTTTATTTTTAGCATTTTGTTAAGGGCTTTTTTCATCTACATTCAAAAAGAATATTGTTCTGTCGGTTTCCTTCCTTGTACTATCTTTGGTTTAGGTATCAGGATAGCTGCCTTCACCATATGAGTTGGGAAAGTTGCTGCTTCTTCTATCTGATGAAAGAAAGTGCTCAAAATTGGTGTTATTTTTTCTTTAAATATTTGGTAAAAATCATCGCTGCAAGTGCCTGGGCCTGAAGATTTGTCAGGTTTTTATAAGACTATTAAAGATTATCTGTTTCACCTGTGCTTTGATAATTTGCAGATTTTGAGCAATTAGTCTATTTCATCTAAATGGTCCAATTTGTGTGCATAGAGTTGCTCATAGTATTCCCTTATTATTTATCCTCTGCAAGTTACATCCTGTGTTTCACCCTTGATATTGGTAATTTGTGCCTTCTCTCTTTTTTCTTTGTCAGTATTGCTAGAGGCAATTTTGTTTATTCAATTTTATATCCATGTATAAAAAATACAGTGTCTATATAGAATAAAGATACAGATATATAAAACAGCAAACTATACTATGGTATATACTCTGTTGTTACCAATATAGAGTCTAGTCTACTGTTTTTACTTTTTCAGCTTCTGCTATTATCTTTATTATTTTTCTCTCCCGCTCGTGTTGTCTTACTTTTGCCCTTTTTTTCTAGTGTATTGAGGTGGAAACTTATTGATTTGAGATTTTTCTTCTTTTCTTTTTTTTTTAAATTTGAGACAAGGTCTCACTCTGTCACCCAGGGTGGAGTGTAGTGACATGATCTTAGCTCACTACAGCCTCGACCTCCTGGGCTCAGGCAATCCTCTCACCTCAGCCTCCTGAGTAGCTGGGACTACAGGCAAAACCACCATGCCTGACTAATTATCTTTTCATTTTTGTAGAGAGAGGGTTTTGCCACGTTCCCGAGGCTTTTCTTGAACTCCTGGGCTCGAGGCATGCTCCTTCCTCAGCCTCCCAAAGTGCTGGGATTACAGGTGTGAGCCACTACACCTGGCCCTATGTTCTACTATAGGCATTTATTTGCTGCTGTAAATTTTGCTGTAAGTACTACTTTAATTGTATCCCACAGATTTTGATATGTTGCGTTTTCATCTTTTTATTCAATACATTTTTTAATTTCCCTTGAAACTTTCTCATTAAACTTTAGATTATTTAAAAGTGTATTGCTTAATTTCCAAATGTTTGGTGATTTTCCTCTTATGTCTTTGTCATTCATTTCTAGTATGATTTCATTAAGGTCATAAAACATATTTTATAAGATTTAAATTATTTTAGGTTTCTTGTAGTTTGTTTTGTGACCCAATATGTACTCTATCTTGGTGATTTTTCATGTGCCTTTGAAGAGAAGTATATTATGCTATGGTTGGGTGGATGGTTGTGACTATGCTAATTAAATCTTGTTGATGATAGAATTGTTTATTTTTTCTCTATCCTTACTAATTTTGGTCTAGTTAGTTTATAAATTACTGGGAGAAGGGTGTTAAAGTCCTCTAACTGTAATTGTGTATTTCTCAATTTCTCTATTCATTCCTGTCAGCTTTTACATCAAGTATTTTGAAGTTCTGCTGTTTGATATATACACGTTGAAGATTGTTACATCTCATTGGTAAAGTGATCATTTTATCATGATATAATGATCATCTTTTTCCTAGTAATTTTCTTTATCATGATGTTTCCTAGGTGTTATATTAATATATCTATTCCAGCTTTATTTTGATTATTTTCATGTTATATCTTTTCCACCATTTTTCTTTTATTCTACCTATATCATTGTATTTTAAGTGAATTTCTTATAGACAATATATAGATGGATGATGCTTTTATTCATTCTGACAATCTTTGTCTTTCCATTGCTATCATTAGACTAAAGGTTGGACTTTTTTGATAAATGACTTGATAGTAAATATTTTAGGCTTTTCTTGCCATATATGGTCTTTGTTTTATAGTCTTTGTTTTGTTTAAACAACACTGTACATGTAAAAACCAAAAAATGAGCAAACTATGAATATAGGGAACTTCCTGAACTTCACAAGGAGCATCCATTAAAAACCTGTAGCTAACATGATTCTTACTAGTAAAAACCTTTCTCTTTAACTTCAAGATCGAAGCAAAGATGTTCATTCTCAACACTTTTATTCAATGTAGTAATGGAAGTTGTTGCCATTGGAATTTTAAAACTACACATATTGGAAAGGAAGAAATAAAACTGTCCCTAGTTGCAGATGATCAAAGTGTCTATGTAAGATTTCATGGAATCTCCAATGAAACAAATTATAGCAAGGACTCATATCTGAATGACCTCACATATTTGAGTTTTTCATTGTGAATTAAAGGAATTTTGAACACTTTCCTCTAATAATAATATCTACAATAGTAGTTTCCAACTCTCTTTTCTATTTTTTCTGTATTTGCCTTATTCAAGAGCCCTTCTTTCTATCTCTTTCCTACTGTGATTCATATGACTGGGCTAAGAGAACACGCATCATTAATCTAATAATATATACCAAATGTTCTTAGTCACACATTCAGATATACCTTTCCAATTCCTACATATTAAAAGATAATGAAAAAATGACAATTACTTATTGCCTTAAGATTTTTATGCCTCATTTTTTATGACTAAAGCATTCATTTATTTTTGGATTATCTAGGTTTTTCCATAGTGCTTTCATAAGTCAATTACACAATTTATAGCTTCTTGTAGTAAATATTCTTTTATTACAGTACATATTCAATTTTTTTCTTCTTCTACTTTCATATTATATTCTAGGGGTACATTTGCAAGTGTGTTACATGGGTAAATTGCATGTCACTGAGGCTTGGTGTATGAGTAACCCCATCAACCAGGTAGTGAGCATAGTACCTAAGAGGTAGCCTTCCAACCCACACTACCCTGCACCCTTACCACTCATGTATTGCCCAGTGTCTTTTTTCCCCATATTTATGTCCATATGTATTCAATATTTAGCTTCTACTCATAGGCTTTGGTATGTTATGTTTCCATGAACATTTGTTTCATGAATTTTTTCAGATTCCTGCTTAACTTTTCATTGACCCGCTGGTCATTCAGGAGCATGCATACTGTTGAATATTCATGTTTTTGCATAGTTTCCAAAATTCCTCGTTATTGAATTCTAGTTTTATTCCATTGTGGTTAGAGAGGATGCTTGATATTGTTTCAATCCTTTTGAATGTTTTAAGATTTGTTTTGTGACCTAACATACAATCTATCTTTCAGAATTATCCACTTGCTGAGGAAAAAAAATGTGTATTCTGCAGTTGTTGGATGAAATGTTCTGTAAATATCTATTAGGTCCATTTGGTCTATAGTGCTGATTAAGTCCAGAGTTTCTTTGTTGATTTTCTGTCTGGAAAATCTGTCCAATTCTGAAAGCGGGTGTTGACGTCTCCAGCTATTATTGTATTGGGGCCTATTTCTCTCTTTAGCTCTCATAATATATGTTTTATATGTCTAGGTGCTTCAGTGTTGGGTGCATATATATTTTCAGTTGTTTTATCCTCTTGCTGAATTGATGCTTTTATCATTATATAGTGATCTTTTTTTTTAATTTATTTATTATTATTATACTTTAAGTTCTAGGGTACATGTGCATAACGTGCAGGTTTGTTACATATGTATACTTGTGCCATGTTGGTGTGCTGCACCCATCAACTCGTCAGCACCCATCAACTCGTCATTTACATCAGGTATAACTCCCAATGCAATCCCTCCCCCCTCCCCCCTCCCCATGATAGGCCCCGGTGTGTGATGTTCCCCTTCCCGAGTCCAAGTGATCTCATTGTTCAGTTCCCACCTATGAGTGAGAACATGCAGTGTTTGGTTTTCTGTTCTTGTGATAGTTTGCTAAGAATGATGGTTTCCAGCTGCATCCATGTCCCTACAAAGGACATGAACTCATCCTTTTTTATGGCTGCATAGTATTCCATGGTGTATATGTGCCACATTTTCTTAATCCAATCTGTCACTAATGGACATTTGGGTTGATTCCAAGTCTTTGCTATTGTGAATAGTGCCGCAATAAACATACGTGTGCATGTGTCTTTATAGCAGCATAATTTATCATCCTTTGGGTATATACCCAGTAATGGGATGGCTGGGTCATATGGTACATCTAGTTCTAGATCCTTGAGGAATCGCCATACTGTTTTCCACAATGGTTGAACTAGTTTACAATCCCACCAACAGTGTAAAAGTGTTCCTATTTCTCCACATCCTCTCCAGCACCTGTTGTTTCCTGACTTTTTAATGATCGCCATTCTAACTGGTGTGAGATGGTATCTCATTGTGGTTTTGGTTTGCATTTCTCTGATGGCCAGTGATGATGAGCATTTTTTCATGTGTCTGTTGGCTGTATGAATGTCTTCTTTTGAGAAATGTCTGTTCATATCCTTTGCCCACTTATTGATGGGGTTGTTTGTTTTTTTCTTGTAAATTTGTTTGAGTTCTTTGTAGGTTCTGGATATTAGCCCTTTGTCTGATGAGTAGATTGCAAAAATTTTCTCCCATTCTGTAGGTTGCCTGTTCACTCTGATGGTAGTTTCTTTTGCTGTGCAGAAGCTCTTTAGTTTAATTAGATCCCATTTGTCAATTTTGGCTTTTGCTGCCATTGCTTTTGGTGTTTTAGACATGAAGTCTTTGCCCATGCCTATGTCCTGAATGGTACTACCTAGGTTTTCCTCTAGGATTTTTATGGTATTAGGTCTAACATTTAAGTCTCTAATCCATGTCGAATTAATTTTTGTATAAGGAGTAAGGAAAGGATCCAGTTTCAGCTTTCTACTTATGGCTAGCCAATTTTCCCAGCACCATTTATTAAATAGGGAATCCTTTCCCCATTTCTTGTTCCTCTCAGGTTTGTCAAAGATCAGATGGCTGTAGATGTGTGGTATTATTTCTGAGGACTCTGTTCTGTTCCATTGGTCTATATCTCTGTTTTGGTACCAGTACCATGCTGTTTTGGTTACTGTAGCCTTGTAGTATAGTTTGAAGTCAGGTAGCGTGATGCCTCCAGCTTTGTTCTTTTGACTTAGGATTGTCTTGGAGATGCGGGCTCTTTTTTGGTTCCATATGAACTTTAAAGCAGTTTTTTCCAATTCTGTGAAGAAAGTCATTGGTAGCTTGATGGGGATGGCATTGAATCTATAAATTACCTTGCGCAGTATGGCCATTTTCACGATATTGATTCTTCCTATCCATGAGCATGGTATGTTCTTCCATTTGTTTGTGTCCTCTTTTATTTCACTGAGCAGTGGTTTGTAGTTCTCCTTGAAGATGTCCTTTACATCCCTTGTAAGTTGGATTCCTAGGTATTTTATTCTCTTTGAAGCAATTGTGAATGGAAGTTCATTCCTGATTTGGCTCTCTGTTTGTCTGTTACTGGTGTATAAGAATGCTTGTGATATTTGCACATTAATTTTGTATCCTGAGACTTTACTGAAGTTGCTTATCAGCTTAAGGAGATTTTGGGCTGAGACAATGGGGTTTTCTAAATATACAATCATGTCATCTGCAAACAGGGACAATTTGACTTCTTCTTTTCCTAACTGAATACCTTTGATTTCTTTCTCTTGCCTGATTGCCCTAGCCAGAACTTCCAACACTATGTTGAATAGGAGTGGTGAGAGAGGGCATCCCTGTCTTGTGCCAGTTTTCAAAGGGAATTTTTCCAGTTTTTGCCCATTCAGTATGATATTGGCTGTGGGTTTGTCATAAATAGCTGTTATTATTTTGAGGTACGTTCCATCAATACCGAATTTATTGAGCGTTTTTAGCATGAAGGGCTGTTGAATTTTGTCAAAAGCCTTTTCTGCATCAATTGAGATAATCATGTGGTTCTTGTCTTTGGTTCTGTTTATATGCTGGATTATGTTTATTGATTTGCGAATGTTGAACCAGCCTTGCATCCCAGGGATGAAGCCCACTTGATCATGGTGGATAAGCTTTTTGATGTGTTGCTGAATCCGGTTTGCCAGTATTTTATTGAGGATTTTTGCATCGATGTTCATCAGGGATATTGGTCTAAAATTCTCTTTTTTTGTTGTGTCTCTGCCAGGCTTTGGTATCAGGATGATGTTGGCCTCATAAAATGAGTTAGGGAGGATTCCCTCTTTTTCTATTGATTAGAATAGTTTCAGAAGGAATGGTACCAACTCCTCCTTGTACCTCTGGTAGAATTCAGCTGTGAATCCATCTGGTCCTGGACTTTTTTTGGTTGGTAGGCTATTAATTATTGCCTCAATTCAGAGCCTGCTATTGGTCTATTCAGGGATTCAACTTCTTCCTGGTTTAGTCTTGGAAGAGTGTAAGTGTCCAGGAAATTATCCATTTCTTCTAGATTTTCCAGTTTATTTGCATAGAGGTGTTTATAGTATTCTCTGATGGTAGTTTGTATTTCTGTGGGGTCGGTGGTGATATCCCCTTTATCATTTTTAATTACGTCGATTTGATTCTTCTCTCTTTTCTTCTTTATTAGTCTTGCTAGTGGTCTGTCAATTTTGTTGATCTTTTCAAAAAACCAACTCCTGTATTCATTGATTTTTTTGGAGGGATTTTTGTGTCTCTATCTCCTTCAGTTCTGCTCTGATCTTAGTTATTTCTTGCCTTCTGCTAGCTTTCGAATGCGTTTGCTCTTGCTTCTCTAGTTCTTTTAATTGCGATGTTAGAGTGTCAATTTTAGATCTTTCCTGCTTTCTCTTGTGGGCATTTAGTGCTATAAATTTCCCTCTACACACTGCTTTAAATGTGTCCCAGAGATTCTGGTATGTTGTATCTTTGTTCTCATTGGTTTCAAAGAACATCTTTATTTCTGCCTTCATTTCGTTATGTACCCAGTAGTCATTCAGGAGCAGGTTGTTCAGTTTCCATGTAGTTGAGCGGTTTTGATTGAGTTTCTTAGTCCTGAGTTCTAGTTTGATTGCACTGTGGTCTGAGAGACAGTTTGTTATAATTTCTGTTCTTGTACATTTGCTGAGGAGTGCTTTACTTCCAATTACGTGGTCAATTTTGGAGTAAGTACGATGTGGTGCTGAGAAGAATGTATATTCTGTTGATTTGGGGTGGAGAGTTCTATAGATGTCTATTAGGTCTGCTTGCTGCAGAGATGAGTTCAATTCCTGGATATCCTTGTTAACTTTCTGTCTCGTTGATCTGTCTAATGTGGACAGTGGAGTGTTGAAGTCTCCCATTATTATTGTATGGGAGTCTAAGTCTCTTTGTAAGTCTCTAAGGACTTGCTTTATGAATCTGGGTGCTCCTGTATTGGGTGCATATATATTTAGGATAGTTAGCTCTTCCTGTTGAATTGATCCCTTTACCATTATGTAATGGCCTTCTTTGTCTCTTTTGATCTTTGATGGTTTAAAGTCTGTTTTATCAGAGACTAGTATTGCAACCCCCGCTTTTTTTTGTTCTCCATTTGCTTGGTAAATCTTCCTCCATCCCTTTATTTTGAGCCTATGTATGTCTCTGCATGTGAGATGGGTCTCCTGAATACAGCAGACTGATGGGTCTTGACTCTTTATCCAGTTTGCCAGTCTATGTCTTTTAATTGGAGAATTTAGTCCATTTACATTTAAGGTTAATATTGTTATGTGTGAACTTGATCCTGCCATTATGATATTAACTGGTTATTTTGCTCGTTAGTTGATGCAGTTTCTTCCTAGCCTCGATGGTCTTTACATTTTGGCATGTTTTTGCAATGGCTGGTACCGGTTGTTCCTTTCCATGTTGAGTGCTTCCTTCAGGGTCTCTTGTAAGGCAGGCCTAGTGGTGACAAAATCTCTAAGCATTTGCTTATCTATAAAAGATTTTATTTCTCCTTCACTTATGAAACTTAGTTTGGCTGGATATGAAATTCTGGGTTTAAAATTCTTTTCTTTAAGAATGTTGAATATTGGCCCCCACTCTCTTCTGGCTTGGAGAGTTTCTGCCGAGAGATCTGCTGTTAGTCTGATGGGCTTCCCTTTGTGGGTAACCCGACCTTTCTCTCTGGCTGCCCTTAAGATTTTTTCCTTCATTTCAGCTTTGGTGAATCTGGCAATTATGTGTCTTGGAGTTGCTCTTCTCGAGGAGTATCTTTGTGGCGTTCTCTGTATTTCCTGGATTTGAATGTTGGCCTGCCCTACTAGGTTGGGGAAGTTCTCCTGGATGATATCCTGAAGAGTGTTTTCCAACTTGGTTCCATCTTCCCCCTCACTTTCAGGCACCCCAATCAGACGTAGATTTGGTCTTTTTACATAATCCCATACTTCTTGCAGGCTTTGTTCATTTCTTTTTCTTCTTTTTTCTTTTGGTTTCTCTTCTCGCTTCATTTCATTCATTTGATCCTCAATCGCTGAAACTCTTTCTTCCAGTTGATCGAGTCGGTTACTGAAGCTTGTGCATTTGTCACGTATTTCTCGTGTCATGGTTTTCATCTCTTTCATTTCGTTTATGACCTTCTCTGCATTAATTAGTCTAGCCATCAATTCTTCCACTTTTTTTTCAAGATTTTTAGTTTCTTTGCGCTGGGTACGTAATTCCTCCTTTAGCTCTGAGAAGTTTGATGGACTGAAGCCTTCTTCTCTCATCTCGTCAAAGTCATTCTCCGTCCAGCTTTGATCCGTTGCTGGCGATGAGCTGCGCTCCTTTGCCGGGGGAGATGCACTCTTATTTTTTGAATTTCCAGCTTTTCTGCCCTGCTTTTTCCCCATCTTTGTGGTTTTATCTGCCTCTGGTCTTTGATGATGGTGATGTACTGATGGGGTTTTGGTGTAGGTGTCCTTCCTGTTTGATAGTTTTCCTTCTAACAGTCAGGACCCTCAGCTGTAGGTCTGTTGGAGATTGCTTGAGGTCCACTCCAGACCCTGTTTGCCTGGGTATCAGAAGCAGAGGCTGCAGAAGATAGAATATTGCTGAACAGCGAGTTTACCTGTCTGATTCTTGCTTTGGAAGCTTCCTCTCAGGGGTGTACTCCACCCTATGAGGTGTGGGGTGTCAGACTGCCCCTAGTGGGGGATGTCTCCCAGTTAGGCTACTCAGGGGTCAGGGACCCACTTGAGCAGGGAGTCTGTCCCTTCTCAGATCTCAACCTCTGTGTTGGGAGATCCACTGCTCTCTTCAAAGCTGTCAGACAGAGTCGTTTGCGTCTGCAGAGGTTTCTGCTGTTTTTGTTATTTTTACTGTGCCCTGTCCCCAGAGGTGGAGTCTACAGAGACAGGCAGGTTTCCTTGAGCTGCTGTGAGCTCCACCCAGTTCGAGCTTCCCAGCAGCTTTGTTTACCTACTTAAGCCTCAGCAATGGCGGGCGCCCCTCCCCCAGCCTCGTTGCTGCCTTGCCGCGATATCGCAGACTGCTGTGCTAGCAATGAGGGAGGCTCCGTGGGCGTGGGACCCTCCCGGCCAGGTGTGGGATATGATCTCCTGGTGTGCCTGTTTGCTTAAAGCGCAGTATTGGGGGTGGGAGTTACCCGATTTTCCAGGTGTTGTGTGTCTCAGTTCCCCTGGCTAGGAAAAGGGATTCCCTTCCCCCTTGCACTTCCCAGGTGAGGTGATGCCTGGCCCTGCTTCAGCTCTCGCTGGTTGGGCTGCAGCAGCTGACCAGCACCGATTGTCCGGCACTCCCCAGTGAGATGAACCCAGTACCTCAGTTGAAAATGCAGAAATCACTGGTCTTCTGTGTCGCTCGTGCTGGGAGTTGGAGACTGGAGCTGTTCCTATTCAGCCATCTTGCTCCGCCCCCCCATAGTGATCTTTTTTGTCTCTTCTTATAGTTTTTGTCTTGCAGTCTATTTTGTCTGAAATAAGTAAAGCAATTTCTGCTCTTGTTTGATTTCCATTGGCATGGAACATCTTTTTCCATCCCTTTATTTTCACTCTATGTGTGTCATTATAAGTAATGCATGTTTTTTCTAGGCTACAGGACATTGGGTCTTATTTTTTATCCATTAAGCCACTTAACGTCTTTTTATTGGAGAGTTTAGTCTATTTACATTCGATGTTATTATTGATAATGAGGACTTATTCTTTCCATTTCGTTACTCGTTTTCTGGTTGTTTTGTGGTGTTCTCTTCCTTTTTTCCTTCCCTCCTGTCTTCCTTTTAGTGAAGGCAATTTTCTCTGGAGATATAATTGAATTTCTTGCTTTCAGCTTTGCATATATCAGCTGTATGTTTTTCAATTTGAGGTTATCATAAGGCTTGCAAATACTATTTTATAACTCATTTTTAAGCTGAACAACTTAACATTGTTTGCATAAAGAATCAAGCAAAAAAAAAAAAGTAATAAAAACTCTATGCTTTAACTTTGTGTCCCCATGCTTTTTAACTTTTTCTTGTTTCTATTTATCTTATTGTACTAACTATGTCTTGAAAAGTTGTTGGGTTTATTATTTTTATCGGTTCATCATTTAGTCCTTCTACTTAAGGGCGGTTTATGCAAACAGTTACAGTGTTATAATATTCTGTGTTGTTCTGTGTTCTTACCATTACCAATGAGTTTTGTACCTTCAGATGATTTCTTATTGCTCATTAACATTCTTTTATTTCTGATTGAAGTACTTTCCCTAGAATTTCCTGTAAGACAGGTCTGGTGTTGATGAAATCCCTCAGCTTTTGTTTGTCTGGGAGAGTTGTTATTTCTCCTTCATTTTTAAAGGATATTTTGATTGGGGATACTATTCTAGGGTAAAAGATTTTCTTTCCTTCAGCATTTAAAAATTGTCATACTATATGTAAAGTGTTGAAGGGGGGAAAGAGCATTTTACCTGTAAGATTTCCATTAAAATGTCTGCTGCCAGGTGTACTGGAGCTCCATTGTATATTACATTTTTTTTCCTCTTGTTGCTTTCAGGATCCTTGACCTCTGGGAGTTTGATTATTAAATGCCTTGAGATAGTCTCCTTTGGGTTAAATATTCTTGGTGTTCTATAACCTTCTTGTACTTGAATATTGACATATTTCAGTCAATATTACTGACTTCTCTAGGTTTGGGAAGTTCTCTGTTATTATCTCCTTAAATAAACCTTCTACCCCAAACTCTTTCTCTACCTCCTCTTTAAGGGCAATAACTCTTAGATTTGCTCTTTTGAGGCTAATTTCTAGATCCCTCAGCATGTTTTATTCTTTAATTCTTTTTTTGTCTCCTCAGACTGTGTATTTTCAGATAGCCTGTTTTCAAGCTTAGTAATTTTTAATTCTGCTTGATCAATTCTGTTATTTAAAATCTCTGATGTATTCTTCAGTATATCAATTGCATTTTACAACTCCAAGATTTCTGCTTGATTCTTTTTCATTATTGTAGTATCTTTGTCGAGTTTCTCTAAGAAAATTCTATATTCCTTCTCTGTGTTATCTTGAATTTCTTTGAGTGTCCTCAACATAGCTATTTTGAATTATGTCTGAAAGGTCACATATCTCTGTTGCTCCAGAACTGGGACCTGGTGCCTTATTTAGGTTGTTGGGTGAGGTCATGTTTTCCTGGATGGTCTTGATGCTTGTGGATGTGTGTCAGTGTCTGGGCATTAAAAAGTTAGGTATTTATTGCAGTCCTTACATTCTGGATTTGTTTGTACCCATCCTTCTTGGGAAGGTTTTCAGGGTATTTGAAGGGACTAAAGCGTTGCAATATAAGCCATATCTGGATTAGGCAGCACCCCCAGCCCAGTAATGCTGTAGTTCCTAAAGACTCATAGAAGTACCACCTTGGTGGTCATGGATAAGATCCAGGAGAATTTTCTGGATTATCAGACAGAGACTCTTGTTCTCTTCTCTTGCCTTCTCCCAAGCAAACAAAGTCTCTTTCTTGGTGCTGAGCTGCCTAGAGCTGGGGGAGGGGTGACACAAGCACTTGTGTGGCAACCACCATAGGAATGGTGCTTGCACAGACCTAAAGCCAGCACAGAACTGCGTCTTGCCGAAGGCCTGCTATAACCACTATCTGGCTACTGCTCAAGGCCCTAGGGCTCTACAATCAGCAGGTGGCAAGACCAGCAAGTTTTGTGTTCTACCCTTCAAGGCAGTGAGTTCTCCTGGGCCTCAGACAGGTCCAGAGATATTGTCCATGATATGGGGCCTAAAGCTCGAAACATTAGAAATCTATCTGGTATTCCAGTCTACTGCAGCTAAGCTGGCACTGAAACCACAAGACAAAGTCCTTCCCACTCTTATCTCCTCTTTCTTCAGACAGAGGAGTCTCTCCTTATGTCTACTACTACCATGGGGAATATTGCCAGGGTATCACCAATGTTCACTTACGTCCCAAAGGCTCTTCAGTCAGCTTGTGGTGGATTTTGCAGTCCTGGGACTCGCCTTTCAGGGTAGTAGTCTCCCCTCTGGCCCAGGGTAGGTCCACAAGTGCCATCCAAGAGCCAAGTCCTGAAATTGGGAACCCCAAGAGCCTACTTAGTGCTCTTCTCCACCGTGGTCAAGCTGGTACCTATGCTGCAGAACAAAGTCCCCTTTACTCTTCCCTCTGCTTTTTTCAAGTAGAAAGAATCTCTTCTCACTCTTCTCATATCCATCACAGCTGTGGATATGCTAGGTCACACCTGAAACCAGCACATCTCAGAGTCTTACCCAAGGCCCACAGTGTGTACCACTGGGCCTGGAATGGGGGCCTCACAACTCTACCTGGTGCCCTATCCTACTGTGGCTAAACTGGTATTCAAGTTGGAAAACAAAGTCCTCTTTACTCCTTTTTCTTCTTTCTTCAAGCAGATGGAAGAGGCCTCTTTAGGAGTTACAAGCTGCACAGCCTGGGATTTGGGGAAGGATGACACAAGCACTCCCTTAGTTACCCCAGCTGGTGTTTCACTAGGTCACATGCCCCCAAAGGCTACTGGCTCCAAGCACAATATAGTACTTGGACTTGCCTTGGAGTTGCAGTCTTTGTGGCCTAGACTGCCATTAAAGTTTATTTGGGACCCCAGAGCCCTTTACCCCATAGTGGTTAGGCTTGCTGGAACAAGTTCCAACCACTGGCATGGGTAATTCCCCTCTATTTAGGGCTCATCTAAATGCTCCCTCTATGGGCATGGGCTGAGTTCTCCCTGGCGGTGTTTTCTGCTGTAACAGGGCAACACTGAGTTCCAATGCAAAGTCTCACAAATACTGTGCTCTATTTCCCCAAGCACACAGATTCTCTTTCTGTGCCATATGGCCACTGCCAGGTGATGAGGGAGGGGTTTTGTTGGCAATTCAAGATTGTCTTTCCTATCCTCTTCAGTGCCTCTTTTAGCAATATGAAGTTAAAACCAGGTACTGTGATCGCTCAACTGATTTTTGGTTCTTATGAGGGTTTCTTCTGTGTAAATATTTGTCAAATTTGGTGTTCCTGTGGGGAGGATAATTGGTGGAAGCTTCTATTTGGCCATGTTGCTTTGCCTCCTTCCCTTCTAGGGTTATTAATGTTTTAGGTCTTACATTTAAGTCTCTGATCCATCTTCAGTTAATTTTTGTATATGGTGAAAGGTAGGGGTCCAGTTTCATTCTTCTGCATATGGCTAGCTAATTGTCCCAGCAGCATTCATTGAATAGGGAGTCCTTTGCCCATTGTTTGTTATTGTTGACTTTGTTGAACATCAGGTGATTGTAGGTGTGTGGCTTTATCTCTAAGTTCTCTATTCTGTTCCACTGTTTTATGTGTCTCTTTTTGTACCAGTACCATACTGTTTTGGTTACTGTAGCCTTGTAGTGTAATTGGAAGTCAGGTAGTGTGATGCCTCTGACTTTGTTCTATTGGTTCAGTATTGTTCCAGTAATTCAGGCTCCTTTTTTTAGCTTCATATGAATTTTAGATTAGTTTTTCCTAATCCTGTGAAAAATGGCATTGACAATTTGATAGGATAGTGAATCTCTTTGAAAAGTATGACCATCTTAACAATATTGATTTTTCCAATCCATGCACAATGGGATATTCTTCCATTTGTTTGTGTCAGCTCTGATTTCTTTCAGCAGTATTCTGTAATTCTAATTAGAGATCTTTCACTTCCTTGGTGAGCTGTATATCTAGGCATTTTTTTTCCTTTTGTGACTATTGTAAATGGGATTAGGTTTTTGATTTGGCTCTCAGCTTGTATGTTATTTATGCACAGAAATGCTACTAATTTTTGTACATTGATTTTGTATCCTGAAACTTTACATATCCTATTGATATTGTGCTGTTAGATAGTTGTTATATAGAACTTAATTGTATAGTTGCTTTATAATGTCAATAGTAAATGTACTTAAGTGTGGTTTATGTGGTGGCATGTATCTTTCTTTCTTTCCCATGTTTAGCACTCCCTTTAGGACCTCTTGTGTGGTATGTCTAGTGGTAATGAATTCCCTTAGCATTTGCTTGTCTGAAAAGAATCTTATTTCTCCTTTGCTTGTGCACCTTAGTTTGACAGGATATGAAATTCTTGGTTTGAATTTCTTTTCTTTAAGGACGTTGAAAATAGGCCCCCAGTCTCTTCTGGCTTTTAAGGTTTCTGCTGAAATGTCTGCTTTTAGCCTGATGAGTTCCCTTTATAATTGACCTGCCTCTTCTCTCTAGCTGTCTTTCAGATTTTTTCTTTTGCATTGACCTTAGAGAATCTCATGGGTATGTCCCTTGGGGATAGTTACCTTATAGAGTATCTTAAAGGGGTTCTTTGAATTTCTTGAATATGCATGCTGAAAGCAAGACTGGGGAAATTTTCATGGACTATATCCTCAAATATGTTTTCCATGTTGCTTCTTCTCTCTCCTTCACTTTCGGGAATGCCAATGAGTTGTAGTTTTGGTCTCTTTACATAATCCCATGTTTCTCAGAGGTTTTGTTCATTTTTCTAAATTCTGTGTTCTTTATTTTTGTCTGCCTGTGTTTCTTTGATGGAGTGATTTTCAAGTTCTGAGATTCTTTTCTCAGCTTGGTCTGTTCTGTTGTTCATGCTTCCAATTGTATTTTGAAATTCCTGTAGTAAATTTTCTATTTCCAGAAGTTCAGTTTGATTCTTTCTTAAAAGGTTATGTCATCTTCCAATCCTTGGATCATTTTACTGTTTTCCTTAGATTGAGTTTTAATCTTCTCTTGTATCTTGATGAACTTCCTTGCCATAGATTCTGAATTCTATGTCTGACATTTTAGCCATTTCAATCTGGTTAAGAACCATTGCTAGGGAGCTAGTACGATCATTTGGACATAAGAAGACACTTTTGCCAGGGTTTTTGCACTGGTTCTTTCTCTTCTGTAAGAACTGATTTTCCTTTATCCTTTGAAGTTAGATAAAAAGTTCTTTGGATAGGGCTTTTTATTTTTATATTCTCTACTGTCCTTGAGGGTTTGGCTCTGCTGAAAATTGGGTATAGTTAAATGGCTTCATTTCTCGATGCTTTCAGAGGGCCAAGGCTCAGCTGAACTGCTGGTCTGCAAGCTGGGACTGTGCCCATGACTTTGTCCTTTAATTTCTCAAGGTCAAGAACCAGCTTGGCTGGAAGGGCCAAGGTGCTCCTGGACCACTGGCAACAGCATTCTGTCTAGGGCAGTGGTGGGGCAAGGGGGAATAAGTAGGAAGCAGTCTGGTGGGAGGCTGTTAGCAAAAGCACTCCAGTGGGGTGGGGTGGGGGGCCTCCAAAGAAAGTGCTATAGCAGTGGTTACTGGCAAAAGCACCCTGGTGGGGTAGCTGAGTCTGTACTGCATTCTGGCACGCCAGACAGGGACTCTGGGAGGGGCTGGTGGACAGCGGGGTGCATAGCTCTGACTCACCCTGGTCATACGGAAAAGATAGCCCTGCTCTATCAGGTCCAGTGATTATACTATGCCTCATTTTCGACCTGATATAATTCTCTTTAGATCCTAGATATATAACAAGTGCTAATATATCTGGGCCACATATGCTATAACTGAAAAATATTTGAGAGTTTTAAGTGAGAAGATTCTTTTCTTCTCACTTTCTTGAGTGTTCAGAAAGATTTCTATTAAACTTGCTAAAATTATATCCTTTCAGAAGACTCTTAGAATAGACATTTATTTCCCTCAAATGGTCTTCTTGTGTGACTATGGTTGCTATTTAATGATAATCCATGATCTGATTATTCTCCTAGAACATTTCAAATGAAGTTGGAAGAAAACAAAGGAATAGGAAATAAATTTTGGCAAAATTCTAGGCACTGGTACACAGCAGTAGTTACCATAGGAAGTGAAATATTTTTGCCTCATTTTATGGATGAGAAAACCAAGGTTTAGACTGATAAAATAAATTTCCTCAAAGACACACAAACAGTACATGATAGAGCCAGAATTTAGAAATGCAAATTCTTGAGCCTCATTACAGACCTTCTGAAACTCGGGTAGGACGCAGCAGTCTATGTTTTAATAAAATTTTTTTTCTTGAGACAGAGTCTGTCTCTGTCGCCCTGGCTGGAGTGCAGTGGCACAGTCTCGGCTCACTGCAACCTCTGCCTCCAGGCTTCCAGTGATCCTCCCACCTCAGCCTCCCAAGTAGCTGGAATTACAAGGATGCACCACCACACCCAGCTAATTTTTGTATTTTTAGTAGAGACGGGGTTTCACCATGTTGACCAGGCTGGTCTCAAACTCCTGATGTCAGGTGATCCGCCTGCCTCAGCTTCCCAAAGTGCTGGGATTACAGGCATGAGTTACCGTGCCCAGCCATTATTTTAATAAACTTTTAAGTGATTCTGATGCATTCTCAATTTTGAAAACTGCTATGTCACACCAATTCACAAAAATGGAGGACATAGGTCTAGTGTTTAAAAGAGGCAAGGCACAGAACAGGGCTGTTTCTTTATGAAAAGAGATCTAATGTATACCATTGTGACTATACTTAATAATACTGTATTATTACTTGAAATTTGTTAAGGGAGTAGATCTTAAGTGTTCTCATTACACATGCAAAACAAGGTAACTATATGAGATGACGGATGTGTTAATTAATTTAACTGTGGCAATAATTTCACAAGGTTTACGTATATCAAAACATCATATTGTCACCTTGATTACATATAATTTTATTTCTCACTTATACCTCAATAAAGCTGAAAAAAGGGGAGACAGAGACTAGATAATGAATGGTCTCTAGTTTGTACCCTTGGGAATAACCCAGGAAAATTACTCCTACTTATAAACACACTTTGGGAATAAGACTTAGAAGATAATAAAACAGGCATACCTGATGCCCTAAAGAGAGATGGAATAATTTAGTTGTTTTCTTTTTTAGCATCTTCAAGCTGGAAATACTTGATAACTAGACTAGTTACAAGACTCAGAGAGGTAAACTGATTTGCTCCAAATCACACAACTAGTTGGTTGACAGCAGAACTGGAAATAGGACATAAATTCTAGAGGCTATTAATCTAGTTAGTGCTTGTTATACTGGGCCTCCATTATTTTCCTCTTCACATTTTTCCAATTCTGTTTTTGACATTAGCCTTTAGATATAGCACTGCATTTTTCTCTTCCAGGTCACAACTTGGAGTCTAAGATGATTTAACTTTGAAATACTGAAAATAATTTTAATTTTTTATTCAACCTTTCTACTTCCTGGTTCTGGGTCAAGGAAGCTGGCCACCTGTTCTTAATCTATTCTTATCAGCTGGAAAATAACTGAGAGATGCCAGCAGTAACCTGACCAAGGACTAGGGCTTGGGACTCCATGTTAAGGAAGCCACAGTCCACAGAGAAATTATGGGACAGCTGTCAGGCAGAGATATAATCAGGAATAAAGTTGCAACAAGTTGCTGATGTGATTGGGAACTTTTTTCCTTCCTAGGTTTCCCTCCACATTATAATATAGCTTTCTTGGAAGAGGCACAATAGAGAAATTAAAAATTAGATAAGAGGGACTAGCAATGATGTTGGCAGTGACAGGAGCGTGGAGGACAGAGATGGAAAACAGGTCTAAGGTAGCAGGAAACAATTAACTATAACCCTGGTTAGCTAGACCTCTGGCCAAAAAAGGTGAAAAAACAGAAGTCAAGTAGCTATATAGGTTTTCCAGATATGAAAGGGATGTAGAACAAGAAACAGAACTCAAGCAAATTTTAAGAACTATTAGGACAATAAGAAATGGAGAGAAAGCTATTTTGTAACTGCAAAGAAAAACCAAGAGAAAGAATCTGACTTCCTGATTTGGAGGTGAGGAAGACGCTGCAGGAAACCAATGATAAGCTGAATGTAAGGTACAATGCCAGTCTGATACACTAGTCTTTATTACAGAAAATTTAAAAGTTGGGAGGGAAGTAATACTCGGTTATGGTTTTATTCTAAACAGAGCTACATTGTAGCTGGAAAATTTGTATAAAGATGATAAGGCATATTGATACAAAGGAAGTAGCATGACTTGTTCCACCATAATGGGTAGTACAAGTGGCCTCGGGCAAGGCAGCAGGAGTGTGAGTGGAACTCACCAGGGCAACAAGTTGGGGGCATGTCAAACAAGCAACCATATTGGAACTCAGGTATAAGATCAAGGGGAGAGTTGAGAATGATCCCAACTATTGTCACATCACGGAAGTGTGCAGAATAATAAATAGGGACTCAGAGAAAAAGGTGAATAAGGTGGGAGATGTGCACCAAATCACCAAAAATGCTAGAAAGCTAGCATTTGTGACTTTCTAAATCAAGTGGAAGCTGGTTCCATAGTGGGTTTTCAAGTTGGCATCAGAAGTTGGGGAAGTACCTGCTAAGAACTTGGCTTAAATCAAGTTCTACTCTTTCAGCATCAGTCTCCTTACATACAGAGAAAATGATACTTGGTTGGTGCAAAAGTCATTGCAGTCTTTGCCACTACTTTTTTCTTTTTATTTTAAGTGCTGGGATTCATGTACAGAACGTGCAGGTTTGTTACATAGGTATACGTGTGTCATGGTGATTTGCTGCACTTATTGACCCATCCTCTAGGTTCCCTCCCCTCGCCCCCCACCCCTCAACGGGCCCCAGTGTATGTTGTTACCCTCCCTGTGTCTATGTGTTCTCATTGTTTAACTCCCACCTATGAGTCAGAACATGGGTGTTTGGTTTTCTGTTCCTGTGTTAGTTTGCTGAGGATGATGGTTTCCAGCTTCATCTACGTCCCTGCAAATCACATGATCTCATTCCTTTTTATGGGTGCATGGTACTCCATGGTATATATGTACCATAATTTCTTTGTCAAGTTTATCATTGATGGGTATTTGGGTTGGTTGCATGAATTTGTTATTGTAAATAGTGCTGCAATAAGCATACATGTGCATGTGTCTTTACAGTAGAATGATTTATATTCCTTTGGGTATATACCCAGTAATGGGATTACTGGGTCAAATGGTATTCTGGTTCTAGATCTTTGAGGAATGGCCACACTGTCTTCCACAATGATTGAACTAATTTACATTCCCACCAACATGTAAAGGCATTTCTGTTTCTTCACAGTCTCACAAGCATCTATTGTTTCTTGACTTTTTAATAGTTGCCATTCTGACTGGTGTAGGATGATATCTCATTGTGGTTTTGATTTGCATTTCTCTAATGATCAGTAATGTTGAGATTTTTTTCATATGTTTGTGGTCACATAAATGTCTTCTTTTGAGAAGTATCTGTTCATATCCTTTGCCCAATTTTTGGTAGGGTTATTTTATTTTTTCCTTATAAATTTGTTTAAGTTCTTTGTAGATTCTGGATATTAGACCTTTGTCAGATGAGTAGATTGAAAACATTTTCTCCCATTCTGTAGGTTACCTGTTCACTCCAATGATAGTTTCTTTTGCTGTGCAGAAGCTCTTTAGTTTAATTAGATCTCCTTTGTCAATTTTGGCTTTTGTTGCCATTGCTTTTGGTATTTTTTGTCCTGAAGTCTTTGCCCATGCCTATGTCCTGAATAGTATTGCCTGGGTTTTCTTCTCGGGTTATTATGGTTTGGGGTTTTACATTTAAGTCTTTAATCTATCTGTAGTTAATTTTTGTATAAGGTATAAAGAAGCGGTCCAGTTTCAGTTTTCTGCACATGGCTAGCCAGTTTTCCATTTATTGAATATGAAATCCTTTCCCCATTGCTTGTTTTTGTCAGTTTTGTCAAAGATCAGATGGTTGTAGATGTGGTGTTATTTCTGAGGTCTCTGTTCTGTTCCATTGGTCTATATGTCTGTTTTGGTACCAGTACCATGCTGTTTTGGTTACTGTAGCCTTGTAGTATAGTTTGAACTCAGGTAACATGATGCCTCCAACTTTGTTCTTTTTGCTTAGGATTGTCTTGGCTTTATAGGCTCAGAGAGAAGAATCAAGTAGACACAATAAAAAATGATAAAGGGGATATCACCACTCACCCCACTGAAATACAAACTACCATCAGAGAATACTATAAATGCCTCTACTCAAATAAACTAGAAAATCTAGAAGGAATGGAAAAATTCCTGGACAAATACCTCCTCCCAAGATTAAACCAGGAAAGAGATGAATCTCTGAATAGACCAATAATAAGTTCAGAAATTGAGGCAGTAATTAATAGCCTACCAACCAAAAAAAGCCCAGGACTACAGATATTCACAACAAATTCTACCAGAGGTACAAAGAGGAGCTGGCACCATTTCTTCTGAAACTATTCCAAACAATAGAAAAGGAGGGTCTCCTTCCTAATTCATTTTATGAAGCCAGCATCATCCTGATACCAAAACCTGATAGAGACACAACAAAAAAAGAAAAGTTCAGGTCAATATCCTGATGAATTTTGATGCAAAAATTCTCAATAAAATACTAGCAAACTGAACCCAGCAGCACATCTAAAAAACTTATCCATCGTGATTAAATCAGCTTCATCCCTGGGATGCAAGGCTGGTTCAACATAAGCAAATCAATAAACATAATCCATCACATAAACAGAACCAAAGAAAAAAACCACATGATTGTCTCAATAGGTGCAGAAAAGGCCTTTGATAAAATTCAACATCCCTTCATGTGAAAAACTCTCAATGAACTAGGTATTGATCGAATATATCTAAAAACAATAAGAGCTATTTATGACAAACCCACAGCCAATATTATATTGAATGGGCAAAAGTTGGAAGTGTTTTCTTTGAAAACTGGCACAAGACAAGGAAGCCCTCTCTCACCACTCCTATTCAACATAGTATTGGACATTCTGGCCTGGGCAATCTGGCAAGAGAAAGAAATGAAGCATATTCAGGTAGGAAAAGAGGAAATCAAACTGTCTCTGTTTGCAGAAGACATGATTCTATATTTAGAAAACCCCATCATCTCAGCCCAGAAACTCCTTAAGCTGATAAGCAACTTCAGCAAAGTCTCAGGATACAAAATCAATGTGTTAAAATCACAAGCATTCCTATACATCAACAACTGACAAACAGAGAGCCAAATCATGAATGAACTCCCATTCACAATTGCTAGAAAGAGAATAAAATACCTACGAATACAGCTAACAAGAGATGTGAAGGACCTCTTCAAGGAGAACTACAAACTGCTGCTCAAGGAAATAAGAGAGGACACAAACAAATGGAAAAACATTCCATGCTCATGGATAGGAAGAATCAATATTGTGAAAATGGACATACTGCCCAAAGTAATTTATAGATTCAATGCTATTCACATCAAACTCACACTGACATTCGCCATTACAATAGAGCCTTATTCCTCTTGGTGCCGTGCCTGACTCTCTAACCAGTGATTGTGGAAATCAAATTAAGAGTGATGTATGCAGAAAAGGCTATGAAACATAAATGCAAGATTATGATATTATGATGTCATTTTGCTAACTCTACTCCATTATATTGTTTTAATGAGAGGAGTGGTATATTTGTGAGCTACAAACACACACACACACAAAAACTCAGGAATGATACTCTTTGCACAGAGGCTAAGTTCAGGCAAACAACACAGTGAAACTTTATCTGGACAGGATTTATACTGTCCTTAGCAAAGCCACCAACTATTAAATTAATGTTTCTCTTTTTTTTTTCCACTGTAACAATAGGAGGGTTGATTCTTACTTGATAGATACAGCATACATCCCAATTACAGTGTCTGACACTACAAAACAAATGAATATCTCATACTCAAGGACTCTGTTATTCTTAAAGGTAGATGAAAGAGAAACAGAGAATCCAGCTTACCTCCAGGACCCTTTGATGATGCTATCCTTTGGGTTATAGACTCTGAGGGCAGGAACAGGTGTGCCTCATTTCTGTCTCTATATGCATAAAGCAAGGGCAGTTCCTAGGATAAGTCTTAAGTGCAATATGCCCACTCAGCAACAGAGGTAGTATTCAAATATACATTTATTCTATGTTTTTGAAACTTCTATTGGTTGTCATCTGATATAGACAGCAGACTTTGAAAACTGAGCAAAAGTAGAGAACCTGTCACTAAAATTCCACAACAGATAAGTTGTTGATATAGACACTGTTAATTGTCTATGCAATGGCCATTATTCCTTCTTCACTCCTTTCTTTCTAACCTGATTTGTTCAGGGTAGCAATATAGTCGTCTAAAAATATGTAACTTCCCAACCTCTCTTATAGACAGTGGTGGTCCAATGACACATATATGGCCAATGAAACATAGGCAAAGTCCCTGAGGTGGGTGCCTCTTCCTAGATAAAAGAGCGAAGCCCTGATTTAAAAAAAAAAAAAAAAAAAAAAAGACATTCCTCCACCATTCACCATTCTTTCTACTCATAATCATAAGGCCTAGAGATGCAGTCACCATCTTTGACCATGAGGTGACAAGCATGAGAATGAGAATGAAGTGTGGGAAAATGGAGCCCAAGTTCCCAGGGGCATCACTTGGAAGCTGCATCAGTCTTGGATTGCCTGCCTCTATGCCTTTTATGAAGTAAGAAAAGCAAATCCCTTGTTTAAACTTCTGTCACTTGGCCTCTCTTTTATTTTCTGCAGAATATATTCCTAAATGACAAAATAAACTTTTCAGAGAGATAATGGGACTTATGAGCCATAAGAGTTCACGGGAGCCATTTACCAGGAAGCTAAGAGTGAAGTCAGTTTGCAGGCAAATAAGAATGAGAAGGAAATTCTAGAGAGATGACGTAGAAAGGCTGATGTTTACCTGATACATCACTGTTCTGACATAAGTAGAAAAAGCTAATGGCATTTTAAAAGCAGCAAACTATGGACATGACTCTTGCAAGATTATTCAATCTATTAACTTATAGATATTTATTGAGCCCTGTTTTGTGGCCAGTGTCCTTCTCCTCCTCCTCCTCCTCTTTTGTTTGCTTCATTATCTGGAACTCCAAGATTCTTCACTTGTAGAAAATAAACCTCTCCTCCAAGGATCTTAAAATGCTTCAGCAATATCTTCAGAGAAATGTCATGCACTGATTTACTAGGAACTTTCTCTAAGTTACTCACTCAGCAAAAGAGGTAGTCATAGAATACACATCTATTCTACCTTTTTCGAAACTTTTATTCATCGTTATCTAATGTGGTCTAGAAACTTTGAAAGATGAGCAAAAAGGAGCTGAGTTTCTAATCCTAGTAGAATAATACATCTAATGCTAATCATAATCATGTTATGCTGCTTGATAATTTTACCTAAATGATTTCTAATATACATGAATGATGATTACTTGTATACAAACAAGAAACTTTTTCTATCTTTGTCCTCATTTTGTTGGTTTTTCAATGTCTAGAATTAGCAGCAAAACCCATGAAATTATTATTTTAGCATCGCCATGTACACACCCACATATATAGCAAGAAAAATATGAAGTAGATTACCCAGGCCTTCTTCCAGCAAAAGGTGAGTGCCCCTTGCTTTTGCCTTGCCCATCCTTTGTTGCCTGCCTTAGCTCTGTCCACACTTCATAAGCAATTCCTTAATTAAACTCTCTTCTTGTGTGTGTGCAAAGAGCCACCTAAATTTTGGTTGCATTTATTTCCCAAAATCTATTGAATATCTTTAATCAAGGTATTCAATGAATAAAGAACCAAAATATTTAAGCTCTTAATCAAATGTAATAATTGAAATAAAGTCTGCAGATGGAAGTCATTAAAACATTTGTACAAACAAGAGACAAACCAAACAAAATACACGATAACTCAGATCATAAATAAATAAAAATAAATTCTGCTATGAAAAATTTTCCAGTTTGTCATCTATTTTCTCCAAGGATCTTGACCTATACAAAGGTTCATATAACAAGATCCCCTCCATGGTCAGAGAGTGGTCCTGAGGAGAGAACACACCACGGGATCACCAAGCTCCACATCCCTAGCATCATCCCAGTTCCTCAAAGTACATTAATGGACTGGAGACAGAGAGACACTTAAAAATATTAAAAGGGTCAATATGTCAGGAAAACATAATCATTACAAATGTATATGCATCTAATTATAAACATTTAAAGTGTAGGGTTAATCACCCTGTGATTCTCTCCATGTTACCTGTTAATATTTTTTTAAAAATCAAAGTATATGAAGCAAAACTTGATAGAACTAAAGGGAGATAGACAAATAAGCAATCATAGCTGCAGATTTAAACACACCTCTCTTAAAACTCGTATAATGACTAGACTAAAAATCAGTGAAGATATAGGAGGTCCAAAGAACTGCCTCCCTTTCTGTCACACCATTGCCCACAATACCTATACCAGGGGACACACCTACTATTGTTATTTAGAGATAAAAATGATTTTTAAATGCTAGCACATTGATGCATATCAATCAAATTGCCAATAAGATATGAAATCCCTTAAGGAGGATGTAAAATGCAGAGGGCTCCTTATGACACTTAGAAAGTCATAGAAACGGGGAACTTCAGAGAATGACGAAATCCACATAAAAGAGAGACTCTGCACTCAAAAGAGAGAATCTGATATACGATTCAATCCATTTATATAAAGCTCTAGATGGTATCAATAGGGCTAGGAGTCAGAATAGTGGCTACTCTTGAGAAATAATTACTGGAAAGTGGCACAGAATGAACTGGTGGGATAGTGGTCGTATTCTGTAAACCAGTCTTGCTGCTGGTTACACTGCTGTGGTCAATTTGTGGAAATTCCTTAAGATATATGTTTATAATTTGTGCAATTTTTGGGTTGCATATTATTCTTCAAGAGCAAAACAAAACATTTTAAAAAGACAAACTCCATGAACTTCACTCTTTAATTTCAGTTCTTGGCTTAGCTTCATGAATGTTAACTGGAACAGAGAAATGACACATGCAAAGATATTTCATATCCCATTGTGCTTGGCATATGTGCATTTGAGGGAAACCTTAATCCTCATTACAGTACTACAAATCACAAAGTAAATGAATAAGAAGATATTTAATAACATGGGAATTTCATAACTTTAGGTCTCCTTGTTAATTCATGGCTGGGATTACTGGCCCCAGTTCTTCGCTCTCTCTGTATTTAGGCCCTATGCTATGAGACTGAAAAAAATGAATTTTTTTTTCTGCCTTCATTGATGGACTACACCTCCCAAATCTTTGCTTTTGGGATTGATCTTATGACTTTCTCTGGCCAAGTATATACAGATGGGCAGGAGGGAAAGTATGCCAGTTCCAAGCCTAGGCCTTCACAGGCTCACATATTTTTCTTTGCTCTTTTGTGCCTCTGTCATTGCTTTGAAAAGCATGTTCTCCAGGTAGCAGCTGTCCCTTCATCCTGAACCTCAGAATAAAACAAACGAAGCAGACTTGAGCCACCTGGACTCTCAGCTTGAAGCAGAGATACTCCAAGTGACTCACAGATATATGAGCTACATAAATGCTTATTGTATACATCTAAGATCTTTCTACTTATTTGTTACATAACAATAGCTAACCAATGCACTAACCAAAAGTTAGGAATATATATTGAAGCAAGTTGCACAATTCTGCCTGATTCCTTCGAGCTATAAGACCTACTTACACACAATAGAGCCTGCACAAGTTTTTAAATAATAACCATTATAATAATAATCATGATGATGGTTAATTTTGTGTGTCAACTTGCCTGGGCTAAGGAATACACTGATAGCTGGTAAAACATTATTTCTGTTGTGTCTGTAAGAGTGTTTTCAGTAGACTAAGTAAAGATTTTCCCTCACCAATGTGGATAGGCATCAGTGAAATTTTTCTCTCTTCTTGAGCTAGGATATCCATCTTCTACTCCCCTCAGGTATTACAGTTTGTGGTTCTCAGACCTTCAGACTCAGACTGGGACTTATACCATTTCCTCCCCTGGTTCTCAGGTTTGAGACTCAGACTTAATTATAACATTGGCTTTCCTGGTTTTCCAGCTTGTAGACAGCAGATGTGGGACTTCTTGGCCCCATAATCAGGTGAGCCAATGTCTATAATGAATCTTCATATATATTAATTATATGTGTTATTTTCTATTAACTATTTCTCCGAAGAATCCTTACTAACACTATTATTATTATTATTATTATTATTATTATTACAGGGTTCTGATAGTCATGCATGATTTATTGTCTTAGAGTACTCAGGGGCAAAGCCCAGGTCAAAGCTAGAGAACAATGCTAATATCAGATAATAGATGCAAAGGAAATTTGTAAATAGACCACAAAGTAGCTGAGTCCCCTAGCTTCTTGCTTTATGTTCTATTTACAGACTTCTGCCTTCTGCAGTCCTGGGTATAGACCTTTACTGTCCAACTCAGCCAGACATTCCTTGACACAGGCCTCATTTTTATCCTTTCCACCCTTGACTCATGCCCTAGCAGTGGATGCTCCAGCCTAGCAAATGGGTCCTAGGCAAACTGAGCAGAAAGAGCCCCTCAATACTGGCAAAGTAGGCCACTTTGTTCACATCATGCTAATGAGGGTATTAACACTTCCCTCTCCCCAGGATGTTATTTATTGTCCTTCCTCAAAACTTCATGCTCTAACCCCATTACATTAGAACTGCAGCACAGATCTGCATCCCAGAGCCAGTGAATAAGTCACTGAACCTCTTATCAGTCCTTATCTCCAGTTATTTCTCTCAAACTGCAATGAGAAAGCGTATGCTCTGCCTTGGCAAACTCTTGAAGCTCTTTGGTTTTAAAATCTTCAAAGGTACTCTTGAGAGCTTGAGCAGCAATGGCAATAGATAGCACATTAATAGTCTGGCAGAAGTGCTGTCTTCCTGACATTCAGCAGCTCTTGAGAAGGCTTCATTTGCATACTGGCATGGTCACAGGACTAAACCCTGCAAATAGAGAGTCTAGCATCTGTCAAAATAAGAAAGCAGTTTAGAGTACCTGATAGGAATCTGAGAAGGATGCTCAATTTGGAATCACACACTGACACATGTGGCTTTCAACTCACAGAGCAACCCACTTTTTCTTGTGAATCAGAACGGATGTAAAATTTACTAAAAACCTACAATGTGCCTGGTGAAGTACTTGGGGTTTAATTGCATTGTCTTATTTAATCCTTATACAGCTCTGCAAGGTCAGTACCCTTTTTTTTTCTTTTATAAAGGAGGAAATGGAGGCTCAAAGAGATTAAATGACTTGCTCAAGGTCATGTGGCTAGTTAAAATGAGAATGCAACTTTGAACCTGGATCTATTCCACTGCATTCTTAGAACCCAAAAGATGAATGTGACTTTAGAAGAGCTGAAACAGGACATAAGAAAGATGTCAATGACAGATCTTTTTCAAACATCCACAATCGCTTTATTTGAATAGTAAAGGCAGAGTACAAATCTGTCCCTATCATCCAAGGTCAACTTTTCAGTTTCTGTCACTCATAGGAGCCATAGTTAGGAATGCTATGTTGAATGAACTTACATCAAGCAGAAACAGAGAGTCCTCTCCCTGGAATTCCTGAGGTTTCCGGAATCCCTCAGGTCATGCTGTAACCACCCAAAATTACCACTGTTGCTACCACACAGACAGATGACACTGTCAGGATGATGTGAGGGAAAACAGAGGGCAATTGTGGGGTCTCACCAAGACATAACTAAACACCAACAACAAAATCTTATACTCATGTGCATTCTATCTCTCAGGATTTTATTTTATTTTTTTCATTCACCGCTGATCAGAAGGCAAGCCTCTCTGGGTTTCAACCTAGACAAGGGCTACTCTATGTAGCTCAATATGATTTTGAAATGAACTGGGATTTCAATATAAACAATATTTGCAAGTATTGTGTGCCCATCACTGGGCGAGAGCTTTCACCTATCTTGTCTCCTTTCTACCAGTCCCGTGAGAGAGGCATGATTATTGCCTGAGATGTTAAGTATCTTGCACAGTGCCACACAGATAAGAGTGGCAAAGCTGGATTTTAACTCACTTCTCTTGAAAAGTAGTTCAGAGTTCTTATTCCCAAACTAGTAACCTAGGTTATAATCGCTTAGATTCTTTTTTGTAACTATAAAGTAGTAAGAGTCCCACAATATTTTGAACAAGTATAGTGTCACTGGAAGAAAGATGCAACCTCCAAAGGTGGGAACGTTGAGTGATAACTAGACTGTATCTAAAGGCAGAATCTATATCTAATTCTTCTTTTTTTATTGTGCTTTAAGTTCTAGGGTACATGTGCACAACGAGCAGGTTTGTTACATATGTATACAAGTGCCATGTTGGTGTGCTGCACCCATCAACTTGTCAGCACCCATCAACTCGTAATTTACATCAAGTATAACTCCCAATGCCATCCCTCTCCCCTCCCCCCTTGCCACAATAGGCCCCAATGTGTGATGTTCCCCTTCCAGAGTCCAAGTGATCTCATTGTTCAATTCCCACCTATGAGTGAGAACATGCGGTGTTTGGTTTTCTGTTCTTGCAATAGTTTGCTGAGAATGATGGTTTCCAGCTGCATCCATGTCCCTACAAAGGACATGAACTCATCCTTTTTTATGGCTGCATAGTATTCCATGGTGTATATGTGCCACATTTTCTTAATCTAGTCTGTCACTGATGGACATTTGGGTTGATTTCAAGTCTTTGCTATTGTGAATAGTGCCACAATAAACATATGTGTGCATGTGTCTTTATAGCAGCATGATTTATAATCCTTTGGGTATATGCCCAGTAATGGAATGGCTGGGTCAAATGGTATTTCTAGTCCTAGATCCTTGAGGAATTGCCACACTGTATTCCACAATGGTTGAACTAGTTTACAGTCCCACCAACAGTGTAAAAGTGTTCCTATTTCTCCACATCCTCTCCAGCACCTGTTGTTTCCTGACTTTTTAATGATTGCCATTCTAACTGGTGTGAGATGGTATCTCATTGTGGTTTTGATTTGCATTTCTCTGATGGTGAGTGATGATGAGCATTTTTTCATGTGTCTGTTGGCTGTATGAATATCTTCTTTTGAGAAATGTCTGTTCATATCCTTTGCCCACTTTTTGATGGGGTTGTTTTTTTCTTGTAAATTTGTTTGAGTTCTTTATAGGTTCTAGATATTAGCCCTTTGTCAGACTAACTCTTCTTAATAAATATTCTTGAATGAATTTTTGAGAGAAACAAAAATATCTTATTCTAACAGCATTTCCCACTTTGCAACACTCAGTGTGGGTTTATAAGGCCCTCCCTTTATGAAGCAGTACCACTTCATATATCAGTCAAATAATCAGCCCTAAAGATCCCTAAATCCATGAAAAAATATTCTAGGTTTTAGAAGAGTTACATTTTAACTTCCTTTAGGGAAGCACATTCCTAGGAGTTCTTAGGGATGTGCCTTTAATGTTCTATACCCACTTTAAAACGTCAATGGAAATGCTATGTTTTCTTGAAAATGGCCGTGTAGACCAACAGATATATCAAGCTCATTTTAGCTAGAATTATACTAACTCATTGATTGTAAGTGCTGATAGGAAGCCATGGTCAGCATGCAGAAAGATAGAGACATGGGTGCACACTAAAATAGGAAAACTAATTATTACTTATCAATATACATTTTGTAATAAGACACGGTTTGATGAAAAAGAGAACTATTAAAAACCAAACTTAAACAAAAAATTAAGATAATTCGCGAAAAAAGAAATTTAAAAAGCTAACGTTACTAATGATCAGAGAAATGCAGGTAAAAATGATAAGATGACACTTAATACCCATCACATTAATAGAAGTTAGAAGGTCAAATGATACCAAGTATTGGTAAGGTTGTGCGGAAATGGAAAGCTTCATGCACTGCTGCTGAAACTGTGAGCCTGTGCAGCCATTTTAGAAATCAATCTAAAATAAAACAAATCTGGTTGTAGATAGTGAAGATAAGAGTGTGTGTCCTTGAAATTCCAGCACTCCTACTCCTGTATATATTCCCTAAAGAAATCCTTGTCCAGGTCCAAAAGGACTCGAGGCTATATATCAAATTTCTGTTTGTGGAAGCAGGGAAGTAGAGGCAGCCTGATTTATCCATCACTAAGGAAATGGAAAAATAAAATGTAGATTCAAACTGTGAAAAACCCTGCTGGAATTAGAAGCAATGAACTAGATGTGAATAGAAAAACATGGCTAAGTCTCAAAAAGTTAGTGTTGAGTAATAAAAATCAAAATCAGAATAAAGGCTGTAATGCAACACCATATGTGCTAACTTAAAAAATGCACACACATGCTATATTTTCCAAGAATCCATACATTCTCAAGGATATCTGTCTGACATATTAGTTAGGGTGCATGGGGAGATAGCGGGCTGTGGATACAGAATGGGAATGAGGATAAGGCATGAAAGAGGAAACAAAAATAAAACAAAAGAGGGAACTGTAATGATAGTGTTCCATGAACTGAGAAGAATGTCAATAGCAACTCCATGCCCATGAGACCCAAATAAATAAAGTATGCATTGCATGGGATGGGGGGAGGAAGTATAATAAAGGGAGAGAAACCATTGAGATTAATAATGATTGTCAGCTCTTGCAGTCAAGATCTTGTCATTGTTGGTTGAATGAAACCTTCAGGGTTACATGAAGCATTGATAGTTTGTCATTTAGTCCTTTTCACCTGTCACTGCTAAAGGGCTCAAAGCCACACCAGGTGTCCAGTGGGACCCAATACAAAGTACTGTTATGGTTACATCTGAACTTGGACCTCAATTTAGTATGACTTTGCGATAAACAGAAAGGAGAAAGAGAAACCCTGGCTTGTCCTGTGAAAGAAAGCACAACATTTCTCCTTGGCCATCAATGCTAACCCATTGCTCTATCTTTGCCACCAAAGTTGAAAACTGTTCAGCAGTGTCTCTGTTGTGGCTTCCAAGTTATCCCTAGAATAGATTAAGAAATTCTAGGAAATACCAAGTCAGGAAGAGACACATGTCATCAGAAACATAATTGGAGATAATTTGCTTCCTAGATCAGCATCCAGACTGAAGGCTCCTCTTTGTCTCAATAAACAAACAAACAAGGAAGTAAATAAAGAAATCAGAAGCAGTTACATTTGCTGCCAGAGAGCACTAAAAAATAATAATAATTTCAAGAAGCAAGCAGTATTTTATAGAACAAGAGACAAAACAACAATAGAGGAATTTTGTTGAGGTGTGCAAACTGTTAAATACACAGCAGCTGAAGAGTCTATCACAAAGAGTGTAGAGAGTAAAAGAAGATTAAGAAATATATCACAACAAGAACTTCAGAGGTTAAATAATTACTAGCATCAAATTTCATATTTAAAATAAAACTCCAGACATTCATTTAGTTGACACATACAGTTAAATGGCGGCCAAAAGAAAATCTAATTGCTATGGATAGAACATTTGCAAATGTCATATGAGAAAGTCACTTTTCAGACAACATATTATACATTTTTAAATATCAAAAAATGAGGTCTAGAGTTAAACAAAATTGAATCAAATGAAAATTCAGGGTCAGTGCTTAAAATCATTGTTGAATGTTAAATATCTAGGAAAGTTTCAAAATTTCTGGGATTTAAAGGGTGGGGAAGATAAATAATTTCTAAATAATCCAGAAGTTTAGGGGATCCTATACTACATATGTGACCTTATGAAGTATTCTCTTTGTAACTGGAAACTTCCTTCTTAAACTACTCCCATCCCCAAAACCCTACCAACACCACCTTAGCCTTGTCTCATGTAACTATATCAAATATTCAGAAATATTTTATACCCTTTTCTGATATATTTTTATCCTTTAGATAGCAGCAGGTTCTAACACTTTGCAATCAATATTCTCTAGCCCCCTTCTGGCAAAATTTCAATGTGATATAATATGTGATTATTATGCCTTTCCAATTCTCTACGTGAACTAGAAGTGAAATGAAATCAAAGTGAATTCTGCACTACTGAAGGGACAGGGAGGATTTCCTGTGCCATCAGTTAGCTTAGAATCTAATGGGGAAGAATTGAGGTAGAGGGGCAATACATTACAGAGTTTTAAATAATATTACAGCAATAATTACAGGATTATATTGGGAATATTCTTTGGAAGAGGGGGAAATAAGGTCAGAGATAGCTGTCTGGAGGAAATGATGTCTAAGCCAAAACCAGAAAGGCATGCGAGAGGTAGGCAAGGAAAGAACAATATACACTGAGTCATCATCTCAACTTTCTATATCTAAATGTTTCAATATCCTGGAATGTCTAAGTTTGACATAAATGTAAGTTGAATTTTATAACAGCAGGCCAATAACTTGAAAGTGTTAATGTTGTACATCTACTTAACCAATGCCAGGAGACCTCCACACAGTTTATTTCGTAGCCCCTCAAGTGACGCCATATGGGCCATCACTGAGTTTTAGAATCACCCTTCTGGAAATCTCACTTTGCTTTGCTCTAAGAAGCTATAGTGGGTCCCTGTTCCCTGTACCCACAGCCTCTTCCATCCTCTAAAATGTAGAAAAGATAATGTCAGTAATTATATTATTTTCTCTATCCACCACTTCAGACACAGCCTTATTTCATAAAAGGAGTATACTTGATAAAAAATATTCAAAAACTGAGTTGTGGTGGTGTTGGCATATTTTCTATCAATTTACTAAAACTACTTATTGTACCCTTACAATGGATAAATTTTGATGTTATGTAAATTATACCTCAATAAAGTGCACCTAAATGTTGAACTTTTAAATTTATATATTATTTATTTTTAAAATCTTAGGGCCCTACATTTTTTATGCATTTCTATATACATTATTTATTTATAGAGGCATCAGCCACACTTCTGTTTCCTGGTTCCTACCCCAACCTCTGTGACCTCAGCAAGCAGCATAATCTCTCTGAAACTCAATTTCCTCACATTTATAAATGAATTTTTATATGTTTTCCAACCCACCTCATAGGGCAGGTTGTAGGCTGCATGAGAAAGTGCAAGTTCAATGCCAAGCAGGGTCCTAGTATTTAATAAAAGCTCGATAAATATTCATTTTCTTCTTTCCTTCTCTTATGAAGGATAACATTTGGTAACGAATTTTCTCATTGCAACAATAACACCCCTTCCACTGAGGGATTTGTATCCCTGCCTAAGAAGCTATTAGTGTTCTAGAGCAGTGACTCACCCCACACAATCTTGGCAGAGGACATCCCTCTACCTCTCTGGTCAATAACCTGCCTGGCCTGTGACCCCAGGCTTCCTGAGAAGCACCAAGTCCTCCCAGCTTTCCGCCTTGCCAGTGGCCTTCTGAAAATGATACCATTCTGTTTGCATCTTTCATTTAAGAGACAAAAGCTGGTCCCAGGCCACATCAGGCTTTCAAAAGCACCTCCAGGTTTCTTAATAGGTCATGAGAGAGAGAATTTCCACCCAGAAAAGATAGAATCAACTAGCCTGCTTCTTTTCTGGTGGCACACAGAGTTCATCAGCAACCCCGGACTGTGTAGTTAATGCCTCACCCAGAGAACAAGGGGGAATTAAGATGTCTGGAATGCGAAGCAGCTGACAATGGGAAGCTTTGGCCCTGGAGCCAAATGTGGCTTAGACTCAACCTGCCAATGTGTATTTCTCTTTCCATGATTCATTTTGGGTAAATGCTAACAAGGACTAGTTACTCTCCTCCCCTCAACAGCCTCAGGAGGGACTGGGATCATGACTGCAGCCTCAAACTATGCAAGCAGCTCAAAGCTACCCTCTCTCTGTGGGGATTAAATATAGGCAAAGTTTCTGCCTTCAGGATGAATCTTTGGTTTCTTCTCTTTAACCTTCTAGGTCTGCAACCCCCTTGCCCTCTTGGTCTGGTAACTCTACTCCTGAGACCTTCTGAAAGCCAGTGTGCTTTCCAGGGAGACTGATGTTTACCATCCCTGCTTTCTCTCCTTCTTCCCCTCACTGACAGTGGTCCAATGACCGCAATTCCACTGAAAGACCTTCATTCCTTTAGCCTAAGGATCCCGTTCTCAAAACATAACTGTCTTCATTTAATAATATATGTTAATAGTCTTTAAAACCTTCAATTTATCACCCCCAATATAAGAATTTAGTCTGACAAATCAGAAACATGCAAAAAGATTTCTGTACAGAGATGCTTATTGCAATATTGTTCATAATATCAAAAATAAAACCAACATAACAACCCCAAAATTAAAATATGAAATAAATTGTGGCATAACTATAAAGCAATATTAAAAATTGTGCTTGCAGATCACATGCTAATAGTTAACAAAAAGAACAGGAAAAAACTATATAGTGAGTCTGATCAAAGCAATGAACACGCACCTACACACCCCACACAATATTACACATTGAGAAAATTCTGGTTGAAAAATGCTTTGAAATATGGACAGTGTTTTTTCTTCAGATGGTGGGACTATGAGTGACTTTTTAAATTTTTTTCTATTCTACTTATTTCTTCCTTAGTGTGCATATGTTACTTCCCTAGTTAAAATAAAAGACTTTTAAAAATAAATGGGCACTTTGGGAGGCTGAGGCGGGCAAATCACGAGGTCAGGAGATGAAGACCATCCTGGCCAACATGGTGAAACCCCATCTCTACTAAAAATACAAAAAAAATTAGCCAGGTGTGGCAATACACACCTGCAGTCCCAGCTACTCGGGAGGCTGAGATAAGAGAATTGCTTGAACCTGGGAGGTGGAGGCTGCAGTGAGCTGAGATCACGCCACTGCACTCCAGCTGGGCGACAGAGCAAGACTCCATCTCAAAAATAAATAAATAAATAAATAAATAAATAAATAAATAAATAAAGCCAGATGCAGTGGCTCATGCCTGTAATCCCAGCATTTTGGGAGGCCGAGGTGGGTGGATCATGAGGTCAGGAATTCGAGACCAGCGTGGCCAATATGGTGAAATCCTGTCTCTACTAAAAACACAAAAATTAGCCAGGCGTGGTGGTGTGCGCCTATAGTCCCAACTATTGTGGAGACTGAGGCAGGAGAATTGCTTGAACCTGGAAGGCGGATGTTGTAGTGAGACAAGATTGCACCACTGCACCCCAGCCTGGGAGACAGAACAAGACACATCTCGAAAATAAAATAAAATAAATAGATGAAAATTCCACAATCTAGAAAATATAACATTTCTTTATCTCATTCTTACAGTGGGTCTCTGGGAGAACATCTATCATTTACATTCAAGGTACATCAGTTTCAAATCTTCTAGAGGAACACATATTGATGGAGAGAGAAGACTTAGAGCATTGAGTATTGAGTACTGGAGAAGGAGGAGGTATGGTGTGGGTGGTCTGGGAGTGAGGCTGCAGGCAAACTTATAAAACCCACTACGCTCCACTCATATTGCCCCTTCTCAGAAACCTGCAAACCCCAACAGAGTGATGAGCAGACTGCATACAGGGAAGACAGTGTCATGCAATTTAGTGTAGTGAGAAGAACACTGAATGAGAAGTACCAAGATCTTTGAGAAAGCAAAAAGCAGCCCTGCCTGACAGCTGCCACATGTTAGCTGAATGACAATCACAAGTAGACCTCAGTGTTTCACAGAAAGTCAGTATTAAACAAGATTATTCTGCAAACATAATGGAGAAATACAAGAATGAGATCTCTCAAAACTAGTGTGCAAGCCCACAAAAATGACCATATCTCCTCCCACCATGGCTAAAATGAGTGACTACTTCTTTATTAATTACAGCTTTATCCCAAATCCATTCCTCCCACCTCCTAAGAAAGAAACTATTTAAGATGCCTAATTGTAGAATTGCCCTGATTCTTAATAGCACTCAATCCAGAATAAAGCCATGCTTCCTCGAAGCCTTCCACAAATCACCTAATCCAAGCCCTATCCAAGCTTCTCCTATAGAAATGCCCTCATGATTCCCCTTGGTATGTGCCTTCCCTTGTTGAAACAAGTACCAATAAATCCAACTTGTTTGACCACAGGTGTGTTCCTAGTGGTCTTTGGCTGACGAGGATGGACATCTTTTTCCCTCTCTTGGTTCTGTCTATCCTCAGGCAGGTCAATTATCTTTACTGAACTTCCTTTTTTGCATTCTTAAAATGGGCACACTTTCTATCCCTCTAACCGCTCAGGAATTTTTCCATTTAGTGGACAAAAACAGCATCCAATTGAACAAAAGTACAAAGTTTTGGCTAAAAGCAAATTCAAAAACAATTAGCAGTGTGATGCAGTTTGACAAAACTAATTCTGTTTAGTGTGGCATCCTGGATGCTCCACCTGCTTCTTGTGCGATGTTAGGCAAATCAATTTAACATCTCTGAATGTCATCTATAGGAAAATGATGATAATAATGCACCTATCTCAAAGAGTCTTTGTGAAGCATATGACATTTGTAGGAGAAACTTAGTTCAATGCCCGGGACATAATAAACAATATATAGATAAAAAGGCATATAGGTAAAGTCTAAAGTTCATTCATGTTGGTTTTCCCGTGCTTCACAGTAGACATCAAATAAATATTTTTGAAACGATTATAGGTGAGTGAACTACATTTTGAATTCTTTTATTCATGGAAAAAACTTCTGAGCACTTCTTATATGACATGCTATGTACCATAACCTGGGAATCCAGTGACCAACCAACCAATCAGGCAAGAGAAAGAAATAAAGGGTATTCAGTTAGGAAAAGAAGAAGTCAAATTGTCCCTGTTTGCAGATGACATGATTGTATATTTAGAAAACCCCATTGTCTCAGCCCAAAATCTCCTTAAGCTGATAAGCAACTTCAGCAAAGTCTCAGGATACAAAATCAATGTGCAAAAATCACAAGCATTCTTATACACCAGTAACAGACAAACACAGAGCCAAATCATGAATGAACTCCCATTCACAATTGCTTCAAAGAGAATAAAATACCTAGGAATCCAACTTACAAGGGATGTAAAGGACATCTTCAAGGAGAACTACAAACCACTGCTCTGTGAAATCAAAGAGGACACAAACAAATGGAAGAACATACCATGCTCATGGACAGGAAGAATCAATATCGTGAAAATGGCCATACTGCCCAAGGTAATTTATAGATTCAATGCCATCCCCATCAAGCTACCAATGAATTTCTTCACAGAATTGGAAAAAACTGCTTTAAAGTTCATACAGAACCACAGAAGAGCCCACATTGCCAAGACAATCCTAAGTCAAAAGAACAAAGCTGGAGGCATCACGTTACCTGACTTCAAACTATACTACAAGGCTACAGTAACCAAAACAGCATGGTACTGGTACCAAAACAGAGATATAGACCAATGGAACAGAACAGAGTCCTCAGAAATAATACCATACATCTACAGCCATCTGATCTTTGACAAACCTGAGAGGAACAAGAAATGGGGAAAGGATTCCCTATTTAATAAATGGTGCTGGGAAAATTGGCTAGCCATAAGTAGAAAGCTGAAACTGGATCCTTTCCTTACTCCTTATACGAAAATTAATTCGACATGGATTAGAGACTTAAATGTTAGACCTAATACCATAAAAACCCTAGAAGAAAACCTAGGTAATACCATTCAGAACATAGGCATGGGCAAGGACTTTATGTCTAAAACATCAAAAGCAACGGCAACAAAAGCCAAAATTGACAAATGGGATCTAATTAAACTAAAGAGCTTCTGCACAGCAAAAGAAACTACCATCAGAGTGAACAGGCAACCTACAGAATGGGAGAAAATTTTTGCATCTACTCATCAGACAAAGGGCTAATATCCAGAACCTACAAAGAACTCAAACAAATTTACGAGAAAAAAAACAAACAATCCCATCAAAAAGTGGGCAAAGGATATGAACAGACATTTCTCAAAAGAAGACATGCATACAGCCAACAGACACATGAAAAAATGCTCATTATCACTCATCATCAGAGAAATGCAAATCAAAACCACAATGAGATACCATCTCACACCAGTTAGAATGGCAATCATTAAAAAGTCAGGAAATAATAGGTGCTGGAGAGGATGTGGAGAAATAGGAACACTTTTACACTGTTGGTGGGATTGTAAACTAGTTCAACCATTGTGGAAAACAGTATGGTGAATCCTCAAGGATCTAGAACTAGAAATACCATATGACCCAGCCATTCCATTACTGAGCATATACCCAAAGGATTATAAATCATGCTGCTATAAAGACACATGCACATGTATGTTTATTGCAGCACTATTCACAATAGCAAAGACTTGAAATCAACCCAAATGTCCATCAGTGACAAACTAGATTAAGAAAATGTGGCACATATACACCATGGAATACTACGCAGCCGTAAAAAAGAATGAGTTTGTGTCCTTTGTAGGGACATGGATGCAGCTGGAAATCATCATTCTCAGCAAACTATCGCAAGAACAGAAAACCAAACACCGCATGTTCTCACTCATAGGTGGGAATTGAACAATGAGATCACTTGGACTCTGGAAGGGGAACATCACACACCGGGCCTATTATGGGGAGCGGGAGGGGAGAGGGATGGCATTGGGAGTTATACCTGATGTAAATGATAAGTTGATGGGTGCTGACGAGTTGATGGGTGCAGCACACCAACATGGCACAAGTATACATATGTAACAAATCTGCACGTTGTGCACATGTACCCTAGAACTTAAAGTATATATATATATAAAAAAAAAAAAAAAAAGGCCAAATTTAGGCTTTGAGTTCAGAGAAAATCTGAGGAGTAAATCCTGAAGTTGAGACACAAAACATGCTTAGGATATCACTTGGCAAATAGGAGGAGGAAGAGTGTTCTGGCAGGAATCAGAGCCCATGCAAATTCCCTGAGCCTGCAGTTCTAGAGGATTTAGAAGTCCAGTGCAGCTGGAGTACGATGTGAGAGATGAGACTGGAAGGGGAAGGCTGTTCATGCGGTCTGTAAAATAGGACAGGTTGAGATACCTGGGTTCCTCTGTGGATCCACACACTTGCTGTATGCAAACATTCTTTTTCTCATCTTCATTTTGTCTCTGTGTTTCACTATTTCTACAAGAAATTACAGAAATTGAAACTAAAGGGACAGTGTGAAGTGACAAAGACTGCAAGCTCTGCCTCAAAATCCAAGTTCTCTTCTTCTTGAGCAAACAGCCAAATACAGTGGACCAGCCTCCTCTGCAGTAGGTGTGGCCAAATGGCTGAGTTCTGGCCAAAGGAATGGGAGTAGAAGTGATATGCACAAATCCACGCCCAGCCTGAGATACTGCCATGCATGATCTTCCTTTCCCTGGTCTCTTCTCCAGGTAGATGCCAGTGGTCAGGGGAAAATGATGGGAAGAATATACTGACGATGGCAGCTCTTCGATTAGCCTGGTCCTTCAGTGACTGCACATACTGCATGGAGCAGACACCCATTCACTCACTCACCACCCCGTCAGGAACAGCCACATTGGATGGTTACATAAGATAGAAATGAACTTCTCTTTGTATTAAACCCTAAAGTGTGGAGGTTTATTTGTTAGTGGAGCTGGTATTATCCTAACAAATAAAAGCAAGATCTCAGGAAACAGCTCTCTCTGGATGGAGGACATGTTTCCCTTAGCCAGCTGCTTAATGCCAAAAAGCAAAAAAAAAAACATCTTTCAGCCTCATTGAGGAGCTGTGGAGCAAACTCCTGGACAGCTGAAACCATAAAAAGGGTAGTTTTAGCTTTAAGTTTTTCATGTGCAGAATATACTGAAAATAATCAGAAAATTTCTCTCTTCTTCTCAAAATAATGTGCAGAGAATTTATATCGCAAACATTTTAACATTGTCACTAGTCAAAAGAGAAAATCCTCTGGCAATATAAAGTTCTAAAATCAAACATGGCATAGCTAATAAATTCCAAAACTTTCTGAAAAACTACAGCTACTATTATCAATTTGAAAATTCATTGATATTCCTTCTCTAAAGGTCTTTTATGTCTTGCATATCCTTCTTTTTCCTATCACTTTTCCATCTAAGCTTATGAATCCAAATGTCAGTGGCTAGAAATGATTTCCACTTTTCAGCAATCACACACTTAGCAATCAACCAAGCAAGATGAACTATCTGCTGTATATTTATTCAAATGTACAACTCTAAATCTACGTCAAATGTAAGGAGTGGAATGCAAAGAGGTTGTCCCAGGAAGGAATTACAGAAGCATAAGCCAGAACAGATATGCTTTCAGCTTCAAGTATAAGAAAATCTGACTTTCAATGGGTTTAAGATATGGAGTGGGATACTTTATCACTAAATAATATATCTAATATTAAGTTATAATAATGTATTTAAGATTGTAAGGTAGTATATATGTATATGTGTGTATATATGTATACATAGAAGCATGTAGTTATATGATTACTAAAACAAAAATTCAATGAAACAAAATATACCAGATGCAATGTATTCTAATATTTCCTATTCTGTTTTATTTAGCTTCATTTTTAAAAGCTATCAGTGACAACCAAACCAATTGAAAAATGGGCAAAATATCTGGACACTTCACAACAGAAGATATGCAAATGGTCAATTAACACATTAAAATATATTTGTCAGAGAAATGCAAATAAAATCCATAATGAGATGCCACTAATGCATACTAGAGTGGCTAAAATTTAAAACTCACAATACTAAATTTTGGAGACAGTGTGGAGCAATTGGAACTCATGTCCATTGCAGATGAGAAAGCAACATTTTGGAAAACAGTTTGGCAGCTTTTTATTAAATTAAATTTACACTAACCATAAGACCCAGTCATTCATAGAATTTATCCAAGAAATATAAACATATGTTCTCATAAAGTCTTGCACATAAACGTTCATTGCAATTTTACTGATAATCCCCGCCAAAGATGGAAATGACCATCGCCTACCCTTCACAGGTGACTAGATAAATGAATTGTGTGTACTCTAACAAAAATATACTACTCAGCTACAGAAAGGAACTATTGATTCACACACATGGATGAACCTCACAGACATTATAATGAATGAAAAAAGATTTAAATAGTATATACTGTATGATCCCATTTATATAATTTTACATATAAGAGAAACTATTCTTAATGACCAAAATAGATATCCATGGTGCCTGGGGTCTGGAGGAGAGGACTGCCTATAAAGGGGTTCAAGGGAACTTTTTGTGGTGATAGAAATATTCTCTATCTTAGTTACGTGAGTCTCTACATTTGTCAAAACTCATGAACTGTACACGTATTAGAACAGGTCAAGTAGTTTGGGTCCACCAATGGGTAATGATTTACCATTTCAAAAAACACAAGTTTGTTACTCAAATATCACAGGGCTTTCTAGAATCCAAATTGTTGGTATAATAATCCCGTAGGCTATCATGTTACTCACGATTAAATATGGCATGACAATTAATTATGAGACCTGGTACCAAACACTTCCAATTAGCACAGGCTTTCAAAACTCTTTCATCCTTCCTAATCCTGTGACTAACAAAGTACTTTAGTAAAAATCGCTATACTGTTTAGAGAGAACTTTCTCTTCCTTTTTATGTGAACTAAGCAATAGCCAAGCAAGGCATTTATTTTTATTCCTCTTTTACAGTTGAGTAATTAAAGTTTAGAGTCGTAGAATTAGTAAACACAGAGGTGGACTAAAATCCATTTGTATCTGAGTCTGTTTCCCATTACATCACAGATACCTTTCAGAGCACTGAATCATGGGATCTTGACTTTTGGTTTTAACTTCTTTGTTAGTAGGACATCCAAGAACCAGAAGACATATTAGGTACATCTTATTTGCTTTCACAAAATAGAGTTTAGTTCTATTGCTATCATTCCAACCCACAGATCTATACTTTATGGGTTCTATAAGATCAAATGGAAGTCACCTAACAACGCAGCTTTAAAAAAAGATGTCCTTTACCTAAGCATTTCCATTTTTCTTCCTCCAAAGAGTTGAATCCTCTTTCCTCAATAGATTTGGCTAGTTAATCAAAAAGAAGAAACCATCTGAAGAGGTAAATCTATGACCTCTTCGTCAAGGAAAGTCAGATTATTCAATGCCAAGAAAGGCTATTTTTACTTTCATCTGATGGGCTGTGGGAATTTTTTAAAGGTAAACACCATGGAAGTAAAAGAAGCAACATTTAAGAGGAGCTCCCATAAATCTCCCTCCTCTTAACAGTCTCAAGGCTGACCCTGTGTTATTGGTGTTATTGGCCAGTTGGCTTGGGTAGTTTGAACTTGGTTATATAACAAGGACAAGGGAGTAGCTCTATCCCTGCGGAGGTCACTAAAGTAGCTTCAACATGTTTTAGAGCCACTCAACCCACCACTGACACCAGCAGCCACAATGTGAGCCCCCAAAATGTAGGTGAATCTCCCTTAATTCATGCTGGTTCTGGAAGAACAGGTCAGCAGCATCCTTTTGGCAGTGAAACAAAGGTAGAGTATTTGTAGTTCACTTTATCCTTAGAGCACGACCATGAGGCCCATGTTTTAGATAAGAAGGATGGGACATATTTAGTCAACATAATGCAATCACTCTAAGCTATAGCAAAGGAAATCCTGAAAACCCCATTCATTAACTCTGTGACTCCAGGAGAACCAGTTTATTTCTCTGAGCATCAGTTTCTTCATCTAGAAAGTTAAGAACAGCTCATTCCCTACTTCAGGAGGTTGTTGTGAAGTTTAAATGGGACAAATGTGGAAGAGCTGCAGGAATTGTTGAAAGCTCCATAAAGATTCATGGTCATTCTGTTCTTTGTCAGGATCTGCTTTTTGTGAGAGAAAATTAGTTTTTCCTCAGTATCTTTGGTGATTAATTCAACAAAGGTTTGTTGAGTGCCTACTATGTGCCAGACAAGGGGCTGTGTGTAAGAAGTGAAGAGGAAACATAATAAGATCCTGACCCTCATGTAGGGCTGGGAAGTATAACAGGAAAGGGAGGCTAAGAGTGGCAGACGCTGTGATGTGGCACTCTGGTCCCCCTCTGGTGTGAAAGGTCTCATTCCCCCACATGCTGGAAGTGCTATTAGCCTGTTAGAGGGAACGCCTGGGCTGAAGAGAGTCACCTTGCCCAAGGCCACACCCCCTTTCTGGATATGAGGAATTCATATCCAATAACTGATTGGCATGGGAATAAAAAAGCCCAGTCCTTTGCCCTGAACTGGGACAAATGTGAACTATCATTTCTCTGCAGAATTCCTCATAGGTCTGGCTGACATTGGAACTGTATCTCAGCTCAGCTTTCCCCTCTGCCCAACACTGCTCCCTTCCTTTCCTTTCCCTTCCACAAATATTGACCCTGGAGAACTCCTTAATTAACTTCCTACACACTGATATCTATCTCAGAGCCTACTTCTATGATGCTTAATTTCATGTGTCAATTTGGCTAGGTTATGGTACCCAGTTTTGGGTTAAACACCAGTCTAAATGTTGCTGTGAAGCTACTTTTTAAATATGATTAACATTTAAATTGGTAGAATTTGAATAAAGCAGGTTATCCTCCATAATATGAGTGGGTTCATCCAACAAGTTGAAGGCTTTACAAAAACAGACTGAGGTTTCCCAAGGAAGAAAGAATTCTACCTCTAGATTGCCTTCAGCTTCAAGACTGCAAAATCAACTCTTCTCTGGGTCTCCAGCCTGTTGGCCTGCCCTGCAAATTTTGAACTTGCAAGCCCCAGCCGCCATAATCACATAAGCCCATTCCTTGGGGAAAAAAAATTGAGCACCCCCCCAACTCCTGCTCTCTGTCTCTCTCTCTCTCTCTGTCTCTGTGTGTGTGTGTGTGTGTGTGTGTGTGTGTGTGTCCTATTTGTTGTTTCACTGGAGAATCTTGACTAATGCAACTTTAATACAACTTCCAAACAACTCAGCTATGACATCTGCTACTTATGATACAGTGATAAATGATCTGAGTTAGCACCAGGACTGGTGTCACAGGTACGCCACCTGTGCAGTCAAAAAGGGCCCCACACTCAGAAGGGCCCTGGTTATATGCTCTGCAGTCATTGCCCTAAAAATCTTAGTAATTTTATCTTCAAACTTGTGTTTTATAAAAGAGCATGTGTTTAATCAGAGGAGATACATGTGACACGCATGTTCACTCTTTCCTGCCAAACAATTTGAAGGTAATATTTACGATGCTCTGTAACCAAATAATTCCAGTGGACCCACCGTGCGTGAGAGCTCAATGAGGCTCAAAGTGACCAAATAGTTCCACTGGACCCACAGTGCATGACAGTTCAATGAGGCTCAAAGTGAGTACAAGATAAGAGAGTTACTTCTACATGTGCTTTAGAGAGGAGAGGGACAGCTGACAGCCCAAGAGGCCACACTTAAGGCTCAAACCAGAATTTGTTTCAATCACAGAAGGAATGCAATGGTATTCCAGCAAACATGCATGACCAAGAAACACTTATATTATTTTTTAAAAGTTTGTATCACTTCCCCATATTAGCCAACCACTTATGCTAAAATTTATGACATAGAAAGAAAGGAAAATAGAGGGCAACTCATAGTTCCTTTTTGTTTCATTCCTTCCTTATTCATCAGTAAGCTGAAGGTAGAAAGTATTGGTGGAAATAGCAAAGACTTAGAACCAACCCAAATGCCCATCAATGATAGACTGGATAAAGAAAATGTGGCACAGATATACCATGGAACACTATGCAGCCATAAAAAAAGGGTGAGTTCATCTCCTTTGCAGGGACATGGATGAAGCTGGAAACCATCATTCTCATCAAACTAACACAGGAACAGAAAACCAACACCACATGTTCTCACTCACAAGTGGGATTTGAACAATGAAAACAGATGGACACAGGGAGGGGAACATTACACACCAGAGCCTGTCGGAGGGTGGGGGGCTAGGAGAGGGATAACATTAGGAGAAATGCCTAATGTAGATGATGGGTTGATGGGTGCAGCATTTGTATAGCTATGTAACAAACCTGCACATTCTGCACATGTATCCCAGAACTTAAAGTGTAATTAAAAAAAAAACTAAGTTCATAAAAAAAAGTATTGGTGAAATATTTATCAATAAATCAAATTTAGAAATGTTAAGTTAGTTTTGTGCATATTTTTCACTGGGAAGAACAAAATATTGCACGTGCAAGCTATGAAACAAGACTTCTATAATTTCACTGATTCTACATATGAGATCAATGCTCTTAACTAAACTGACATTTCACAATATAGAGGTGAATGGTAAAATTTATGCTAACAATTTAAAATTTTATTTTTTCTTTACTTAGGATGATATTAAATAGAAAATAAATAGCAAATAACAAATAAATACACAAGTCAAGAGAGAGATCATGGAAGAAAGGATAAAACTTTGTATTGTAGGACCTTTAATAGACTTTTTTCCTGCTTTTTGAACAAGGGTCTGCCATTTTATTTCACACTAGCTTCTGCAAGTTATGTAACCAAACCTGGTTAGCAAAGTGTCTTATGGGTACATAGAGGTGGGTTTGATGAATGCTTCTCAAAAGCTAAGTCCCAAGAGACTGTTCAGACTAGCTGAGGAAAGTATAGTTGAGGGAAGTAAAGAAGAGATTCCAGGTAGAAGGAATCGGATCTATTAAGTCTTCTAGCTTAGAGAGAGCATGTTTCCTACAGAACACAAGATACCATTTGGCTTAGTTGGATCTTATATCAGGGCATTTGGAGTCAGGGGATGTGAAAGGAGATGAGTCTGAACAGTGTTGCCCTGTGAGTCCTGCACTATCTAATCTTCTGGCCATTGACTTTCCTTTCACCCAAATGTTATAATCCAAGTTATTCTTTAAAGATCAAATGTAATCTCCTCCTTGACCCTTCCAGGGTCATTTTTTAAAGTGCAAAGACAATTCACTAGAGAAAGAATAGTCTTGCCAACAAATGGTATTGGAATTATTGGATATGCTAGGAAAATAAATTTTAATCCATACTTTTTACTATACACAAGAATTAATTAAAATAAATCCTAAACCTAAATGGAAAATATAACATGATACAAGTTACAAAATAAGACATAGCAGAAAATCTTCATGATTTTGAATTAGGCAAAGATATCTTAGATATGACACTAAAAGTATGATTCATGAAAGTAAAAAGGTGATAAATTAAACTTTATTAAAATTAAAATGCTTCCTCTTCAATGGACACAATTAAGAGAATAAAATACAAGCCACAGACTGGTAGACATATTTGCAAAGTATGTATCTGATAAAGAACTTGAATCCAAATATTTAACAATTAAAAGTAAACAGTAAAAAAAGAAACAATGTTTTCATGGGCAAAAGATTTGAATAGACAATTCATCAAAGAAGATACATGGATGTCAAATAAGCACATAGAAAGATGTACAGCATAATTCATCATTATAAAACTGAAAATAAGTATCACAATGAAATAACAGCATGTATGTATTAGAATGGCTAAAATTTTAAAAGCTGATGATACCAAATGTTGGTGAGGATATCGAGGAACTCATTCATTGCTGATGAGACTGTAAAATGGTATCATCACTTTGGGGTTTTGTTTAGTTTAGTTTTGTTTTTTGAGATGGAGTCGCTCTGTTGTCCAGGCTGGAGTGCAGTGGCACGATCTCGGCTCACTGCAGCCTCCATCTCCTGGGTTCAAGCGATTCTCCTGTCTCAGCCTCCCAGGTAGCTGGGATTACAGGCGCCCGCCACCACGCTGGGCTAATTTTTGTATTTTTAGTAGAGATAGGGTTTCACCATGTTGGCCAGGCTGGTCTCGAACCCCTGACTTCAGGTGATCTGCCCACCTCAGCCTCCCAAAATGCTGGGATTACAGGCATGAACCACCACGCCTGGCTGGTATCACCACTTTGGAAGACAGTTCAGCAGTTTCTTAAAAAGTTAAATGTACACTTAATATATGATTCAGTTATTCCACTCCAGTATTTACCCAAGAGAAAAGAAAGCACACATCCCCACAAAGACTTATGCTCAACTATTCATAGCAACTTTATTTTTAATAGCCAAAAGCTGGAAACAATGCAAATGTTCACTAGTAGATAAAAGTACAAACACACTTTGCCATATTCATACAACAGAATACTACTCATCAATAAAAAAGAAATGAGCCAGACACATGAAACAACATGGATGAATCTCAAAATAATTACACTTGGTGAAACAAATCAGACGTTAAAAAGAGTACACACTGTATGATTCCATTTGTATAAACCTCTTTAAAATGTAAGCTAATTTATAGTGACAGAAAGCAGATGCAGTTGGCTGCAGACAGGGAAAAGGGGGATACAGAAGAGGAGGAGACCATAGGGAGTTGCCGGAGAAAGAGATTACAAAGGGGTATGAGCAAACGTGAGGGGGAGGGTAACAGATATGTTCATTATCTTGACTGTTGATGGTTTCACAATTGTGTGTGTGTCAAAACTTTTCTAATTGTACACTTTAAATATGTGCAAGTTATTGTGCATTGATTATACATCAATAAAGTTTTTTAAAAATCATTATCTGGAGATCCATTATACTATTTTGTCCATTTTTATATGTGTTTAAAATATTCCAGAATAAAAGTTTGAAAAGAAACATTTTTGTCTTTTTGGTGCAATATAATCAGAGTCATGGAAATAGAAGCGGCCTCAAAATGATATTATATCCATTCCTTTCCCTCACTGGGAAGGTCCACAAGTGATTTCAATGTTTGTGCTTGTTATAACCTAGGTTGTGTTGCTAGAGTTTTCAGAAGCATGCTGGGCTTGTACAAATTTAATTTGACCCCTAAAATGAAATTCTTCTATTCTCCCCTACTCTCACCGCTCGCTGCATCAGGGCAATAACCAAATCTGTTCATCACTGCTAGTAGTTAACATCTTGCTGTAGATTCTGACTCCCATGAGAACAAATAGAGTGCAGAGAAAAGCAATGCAAATGCAAAACATATATTTGATTGCTCAATCAGCTGCTTTCTCCCTGGTAGCTGTGGCTGATCTGAAGTCAGGCGGGGGCTGAAATGATAATCAGACCTGACTTGCATCTGAGCTCCACTGTTAACTAGCAGACAACCTTGGGCCAGTCACTTCCCCTCTCTTCACTCAGTTCCCTTCTCTGCAATACGAGGGGCTTGGTCTCTAAACTCTCTGGAAGGTTTCTTAAAGGAGCAAATAGTTACAATGTGTCTTCTTCTGTTTTCTATCTCCTCAAAGAATAATAAATTGCAGGCTGAGACTCATCAAGGATTTTACAATGTGGGCACTAGGCTGTGACTGGTGAGGACTGGGAGGAGAATTTTTCTGAGTTGGATGAGTTTTATCTGGGTTATAATGTCAAGTTCACTGTATGTGAGCTGGAATATGCATCTTGATCAGGGATTATTTGTTGAAAAGGATAGAATCCCATTTGTACTTCTCAAGTAAATGGGAAATTTTCTGGAAACTGCAGGGATGTCTTAGAACTAAAGTAGATGACGCACAGCAGGTGTTATAAGAGGCTGAAACCAGAGACCATAAAATCATGAGCAATGTCATTCACCTCAGTTTCTCACTTTTGTGCTCTTGCATTTTCTCTCTCCCATGTGACTGCTGTGCTCTCTCTCACATACACACACACACACAACCACTGACTCTGTCTTCACAAAGTCCTTACTCTCGTCTTTCTGCAAAGCAGCCTTCTAGCATCAGTGGCATATAGTAGGAAATGGCTCAACACACCTCCCGCTCCAACACTGAGCCCCACCTTGTTAGCCCCTCATTGGCAATTCCAGATTCCCTAGTAGAAATTGATGCACTGGTAGTGGGTGGGGAGGCGGGTCAAGAGGCACATAGAACTGCTCTCATCAGGGCCACAGGCTTTTAGAAGGATGGCATGAAATGATGGGTATAAAGACCGCCTTGGGTAGGGTTTGGGAATCTAGCTTAATGCCCAAGGAGCAAGTTTCTTTCCATAATAAGAGCAGTGATCTTAATATCTTAGACCCCCCCTAAAACCTTATAATTGAGGAGCTTAGGTTCAGCTAGTTGTGGCAGAGCTTGATCTGGAATTCTGGCTCAGTACTCAATCTCCAGCCCAGCATTCTCTTTTAGAATGAGTTCTGTCAGAGGTTTTTCCTCATGTCCAGGATAATGAAAATGTGGTAATAGTCTAGTGCCAGGAAGGATGCTGGTTGTGATGACCCCAGATATTGAATCATTAACAAAGGAATGGACCTTTGTGATAGGCTGTGTTTTCCAAAGATGGCCACACCATCCTTCATCCCATGTGTGACCCACATATTTCTCCAATGAGTGGTGGGGTCTATGTCCCTTACACTTAAAGCTTGGCAGAATTCTGTGGCTTCTGCCAACCAATAGAGTTGGCTTCTGCTCAACCAATAGAGCAGAAATGATGCTCTGTGAATTTTGAGCCTAGATTAGCAAATGCCCTTCATATTCCCCATGTTCTCTTGGTACCCTTGCTCTTAGAGCCTAGCCCAAACTAGGCCCCATAGAAAGACCATATGTAGGTGTTTAAGCTCAGAGCTCAGCTGAGGTCTTAGCCAACAGGCAGAATCAACTGTCAAATATATGAGAAGAAAACGCCTCCAGATGATTCTAGCCCCCAAGCCATTGAGAAATGCCCAGAGTTTGAATGTGAGGCCCCAGAAATCAAGGCGCCATCTCTGCTATTTCTTGTCTGCATTCCTAAACCACAGAATCTGTGAATATAATGAGGTAGTTATATTGTGCCAGTGAGTTTGGGGGCTAGTTTGTTATACAACCATAATAACTAGAACCACACTGGTAAACTATTTTAAATCATCTATCACCAAAACCTTTAGGTCTTAGAGACAATTTTTCTTGGGTATCTTTATCCTATGCATCATTTTAAGAAGAAAGTCTCCCATTGTATTACTACTGGTTGTTTGATTAAAACAGCAATAATAGCAACACATGCATTAAACTCAAAGTCCTGTATTTGTGAACACTTGTTTCATTACCCATTGCTGTAGCGAAGTTATAGTCAGTGTCTGTCATTTTATAATAAGGCAGAATACCCTCATTGCATATATAAGCATCCAAAAGATTGTCTGTTCCCTATATTTTACTCCATTCTTAGAATATTTTCTTTTCAGTTAATGCTGACTTTTCCCCCAGCTGTGGCAAAGCTGAGAGATTCCTGGATTTTCCTTCTCTCAGTCCTTGAGAGAAGCATCATTTCTGCTTTTAGCAATTTCTGGAGGATGTCAGTGTCCAATCCCATTAGGCTGAGAAAGCTGGACTCCAGCAGCTTTCCTCCTCAATCCATGCCCAACCCCCATGGTGATAGGCATGGAACTTCTGGCTTTGGCATTCATTGGTATTTTCCTGTGGCCCTCAGCCATGCCTCCCTTTCATCTGTTTGCTCCCTGATATGGTCTGAATGTGCCTCCCAACATTAATGTGTTGGAAATTTAATCCCCAATGCGGTGTTGGGAGGTGGGGCCTTTGGGAAAGAATTTAGGTCGTGAGGGCTACACCTTCATAAATTAATTACTGCCACTATTTAAAAAAAAAAAAAAAAAAGGCTTATGGGAGTGAATTTGCTTTCACTTGCCCTTCTGCCTTCCCCACATGCAGCAAGAAGGCCCACACCAGATGCCAGAGATTGATCTTGAACTTCCCAGGCCCCAGAATGGTGAGAAATAAATTTCTCATCTTTATAAATTACCCAGTCTGTGGTATTCTGTTATAGCAGCACTAATAGACTAAGACACTCTACATCACTTCAGCCATGTTCTAATAATTACACATCGACAGAGCCCTAGTGTGTTTGCAGAATAATGCATGATCATATCTCCAACATGAATATTTGTCATGTGTTGGGCGCTGTGCTGAGTAGTTGGGATACAAAGATAAAGGAGATATAGGGCAGGTCTGTAAGAGGCTCACAGTCATCACAGAGCTTGCATCTCCTCCTCCATCAGCTGCCTGCAGGGTCTGCTGCTGTCCCCTTTTGGTTTCCCACCCTCCAATCACTGATTTTCAAGGATAAACAAAAGCAAAGCTTCCACTAACTGTGAGACTTGGGAGCATTTCTTAATATTACTGAGTCTCCATTTCTTCGTGTGTAAATGGGAATGATACTGCCTGGTACATAGGTTGTGGGAAAAATAAAATACAGTGTAAGATGCAGAGTTCAAAACTTAGCACATAAGAGGAATTCAGCAAATGTTACTATTCTTTCCTGCTCTAACTCCATGCTACTATCCCAAATTATTCTGTTTTATACTTTAAAATCCCCTTTTATGCCCCATTCCTCTGACTGCCTGCCCATTCAATGATTTTGGGGGAATTTCTGTGAAAAACAAAAGTGGCAGGGTAAATCATAAAGACTATAAATTTCAAGGTCAATATGTGCCATGCTGGTAGTATTTTAAGAGTCATCCAACCTCACTCCCTCATTTTACAGAGGCAACTTCATCTCCTGTTTTTTTTTTCCCCCCTTTCATTTATTTATCTAAACCGTCCTCCTCATACACACTGTAAACCCAGCCTCTGTGTCTCCATTTTGGTAAGGCTGAAAATCACTCCTTGAATTCCCTCCAAATTCTAAGTCCTTTTCCAAAGCAGTGGTTTATTAACTGGAACATATAGGTGCATGGTGTGTGAAGGGAGGATGGCAGAAGGTGCCACAATTAAAAATATGGGAAGGAAAGAGGTGTAGTGTGAAAAACTTTTAATATTTTAATAAAATACCACACTTTAAAATTTAAGGTTATCTCTTTAAAAAAAATGTGATCTTTTTCAAAAATGGCTATAATTCTTCATGTATCCACATGTTTTGCAATGTGACTTTGCAGCTTTTCCCACCAAGAGGTGATGTTTATTTTCTCACCCCTTGGTTTTTAATTGGTTTTTATGTTCTTCTGGTTTCAAGTCTAGGTCTCAAGGGCTTTGCACACTTCTGCTCATTATCTTAGAAACTGTCTTGGGCTGGGCGCGGTGGCTCAAGCCTGTAATCCCAGCACTTTGGGAGGCCGAGACGGGCGGATCACGAGGTCAGGAGATGGAGACCATCCTGGCTAACACGGTGAAACCCCGTCTCTATTAAGAAATACAAAAAAAAAAACTAGCCGGGCGAGGTGGCGGGCGCCTGTAGTCCCAGCTACTCGGGAGGCTGAGGCCGGAGAATGGCGTAAACCCGGGAGGCGGAGCTTGCAGTGAGCTGAGATCCGGCCACTGCACTCCAGCCTGGGTGACAGAGCGAGACTCTGTCTCAAAAAAAAAAAAAAAAAAAAAAGAAACTGTCTCTGCCATATGAACAAACCTGGTCTTACCTACTGAAGGACAAGAGACCACATAGAGCAGAGCTCAGCTGTTTTAAATGAAGCCACCCTAGATTGGCCCACAACTAGCTAATACCCAAATAAGTGAGCAAACCCAACCCATAGCTGAGCATAGCTGCATAAGTGAGTCCAGCTGAGACCAGAAGAAACACCCAGTCAACTCATAGACATGTGAGCAAAAATTCATGCTTGTTGCTTGCAGTCACTATCTTCGAGTGGTTTTGCTATAATAGCTAACTGATATAAATAAATAAATAAAAAACTTATAGAAAAATAAAACTGAAAAAATTCTTGTTAGTTGTGGTTCTCAAAGCAGCAGGTGAGGCACAAATGTCCAAATTTCTGGGGTTTAGGAAGAATGAGGTTTTGATATTCTTCATTTTCTTTCAAAAGGAACTTCAACTTTAAAAGGCTGAGAAACACTTGTTTTGAGTTATAAAGCCTCGCATGGCCTGAATGCTGTGCAAAAAGCCAGATTAAAATTGAGTGTATTCACCTTTAAACTGACATCTGACATTGGAAATAGTTAGAAAATGAAGCTAGGACTAGGGGGAGAAAAAGAAAGATTAGGATAAGCATTTATTTGCATTCACCCTGCCTGCTTCTGGGAATTGCTGCTTTGGATCATGTAGTTTAAATAGGAGTTGCCAGCTTTCTACCTTGCCTCCTTGGCAGTAATGATTGCTCCAGAAATACAACCCGAGCAGACTCATAGAATCATTTCTTGAGATTTTAAACACTAGAATCAAGCAGAGAGGTAAGGCAATTTTTCTTCTCTGTTGGTAGAAGTAGAGAGAGGTAAGTGTAGGGCAGCTATTATTTCTGGCACTCTCAAGGAAGTCCATCACACTAAGAGAAGTAGAGACAAGAGGCAGCAGCCATCTTGGGAGTATCTGAGTTTCTGGTTTCAAGTCATTCCTGGCCTTCCATGGTTTGATGGCCTGAGCAAGAAATTTGCCTTTTCTCCTAAGCAAGTTCAACTTGCTCAAACACTTGCAACCAAAGAGAGTCTGTAGATGAAATCAATAGCAGAGAACATCTTGCAAAGCTTGCTTTCTCAATGAAACTTTGAGGGAAAAAAAAAATTGAACTAGAGAAAGATAAGTTACACGTGACAGACATGGAAAAGCACTAGTCAGATCTTTTGAGAGCTCGCTGCCCAGCTGGAAAGAATGTGGTTGTCTTAACAGCCTCCAGCTGTGAGCAACCTCATGGTCTGCCTCCACTTTCAAAGGCACACTATTTTAAGGGCAGCCACCAACCAATGACTAAGCAAGTCACCTCATAAAAGAACTAGACATTTCCACCCAATGCAGGATGCCTATAGTGGGCAATTTTCCCTCCAAATTCTCCCATTCGGCTGGCAGATGCTTTGCCAGTTTGGGAACACACTCTAGACTCTCCTCCATACACAATCCCATTCCTTCCTTTTTTTTTTTCCCAAAGATGTTATTCCTTAATAAAGCTTTCTTATTTCTCAGTGTCCATTTTGGAAAATTGGTGTTTAATGGCCTTTCTCCAGCAAATTTAAAATAATTCAACCAAAACCATAAACATTTTCATAGCCATCTTGTCTAGAATAGGCAGAAAGAAAGGATCCTGTCTAGGAGCCATGAGCAGGTAGAGATGACAAATATCTCCTCTTTCCCGTTAGCCCACATATCTTCCCATCATTTCATGGGCCACATGGCAATGGTGTAGGCAAATCAAAACCACAGATTAGGAAAGCTTTCCTGGTCCATCTGATATACCTGTGGTATCTGTGGACTTGCCTCCAACTACCTGCCCTCCTCTCCTGTCATAGCCCCTTCATTTGCCTCACCTCCTGCATCATCTGTGGAGCAGGAGATGAATTAGTGAAACATCAGTATGAATGCTGCAGACCTTGCACACTTCTCAGCCTCTTTTTTTTTTTTTCTTTTGCATGTTTTCCATTATCTCTAACCTTGAAGCTTCCAAAGATGTGACAAGTAGCTGGAAATGATTCTGAACCCAATTCTTCATTTTGTTTTCTACTGGTATACTTGAAAAAAATTAGAATGGGAAGAAATTCCAGCTTGTTCACACCTTGACTTAGGTAGTTACTAGCAGGTTGACTTACCTTCAGTCCAATAGAATTCCTAGCAGAGCTTAATATTTCCCCAGCCTGATTCGCATTGAGCACATTAACCTAATATGCAAGAATCAAACATTTTAAGCTCCATTTGTTTATCTGAAGTTTCACAGATACCTTTTCTTTAGCTTTACTCAAACTCAAAGACATAATTTTTTTAAAAAATTATACAATCACTGTGTAAATAGTCTCCAGAGATGAACACCAACCATTTCTGAGTCCTTTTGCCCTCCCCTCCAACCTGGGATGGCCCTGGGAGTACTTTGATCCAATACAATATGGGGAAAATGGTATCTGGGATTACTTCAGAGGTCAGGCCTTAAGAGTACTGGCAGCTTCTGCTTCCTCTCCAGGAACCCAGCTGCTCTTCTGTCTAGCCACATGGAGGAGACAGCAGCACCACTGGCAGCCATGTGAACAAGCCAGTTCAGTCATTCCAGCCCAGTTGAGTCCCCCAGAGAGCTGCAACCCCTGCTAATACCACAAGGGGCAGAACTTCCCAGCTGAGTCTAATAAAGCTATGAACTCAAGAGAGATAATGTAATGGTTGTTTGGGGATGGTTTGTTACACAGCAATAGATAAGCAATAATTTTCAGATATTCCTACTCAAGAAGTAATATAAAGGTATGGAAAATGGACTCTCTTACACAGTGCAGGTGGGAGTATAAGTTCATACAGTTAATTTGAAGGGGAATTTGGCAGTATTTTCTAGCATTTGAAATTTATATGTTCTATAACTCAGAAATTCCACTTCTCAGTATCTATTCCAAAAAGTCACCCACACATGTGCCAAGGAGCAGGTACAAATATATTAAGTTCAGTTTATTTGAGAAAGAGAGAGAGGGGGAGAATATTTATCAATGTAGAAATGACTTATATATCTAACATGGAATATTTTGTATCTGCTGAAAGAATAAGGTAGATCTACATGAACCAAATAACACATATCTCCAGTACATTATTGAGCAAAAATAATAAATTACAATACAATATATATAGTAAAAAAGCATTTGTGGCAAAAATATGCATGGCAATACTATATGTTTGCAATTGCCTATATATCTAAGTGCATAGAAAGTCTGATGGAATTAATTATATATTTAAGATAGGATAGTCTTTGTTGTGATAATGAGCAACTCTAAGGTTTCAACAGCTTACCATGATAAAAAGGTTTTGCTTTTTTATCCTCACAAAACTTGTGATATGGATTGGGTGACTTACTGTAGTCTCATTTTTGAGACATTTACATAATTTCCACTATTTGTCACCATTAGACAATACCGTACTGCACATACACATGAGAAGCTAAACATCTCTTTACACATGTGTATCACTTTAAAGTTTTCAAACAGTTTACACATTTATTTCTGTTTAAGCTATATAAAAATCCCATGTGCTAAACAAGCTAGCATATGACAGGATTACTCAACTACTGAAATAAGATATCTCCAATGTGGTTCTCCTCCAAATGGGTACTTAGAGATCTGGGTTGCCACCATCATGCATGTATTTACACAATCCGATATGTGTGGCCTTCAGGGTCTCTGCACCAGGGGGAGGGAAGGATGGAAGGGGGACATTGGCTTCGAAATGTCACAGCCTAGAACTAGCAATGTGTCATTGTTGCTCACAGTTCCTTGACTAGTACTAGTCATATGGCCCAAAACTTACTGCAGTCTCATTTTTGAGACATTTACATAATTTCTATTATTTGTCACCATTACAGAAATACTGTAGTGCATATACACACAAGAAGCTAAACATCTCTTTACACATGTGTATCACTTTGAAGTTTTCAAACACTTTTCACATTTATTATTTCAGCTTAAGCTACATAAAAATCCCATGTGCTAAACAAGCTAGGTATGATTCTCCTTCATTTTACAAACAGGGAAATTGAGGCCCAAAGAATCTTGACTAAGGTTTCATGGCTCTAAAAGAGCAGAGACTTAAAATTAACTCTGTGATGTTCTGAGTCCAGTTCTCTTTTCTTTAGGGATATGCCAACAGCTTTCTACCTTATACATTATCATTTAAGATGGCCTCAGTATGTGTGAATGAAAGGAACTTAGAGAATAGATAAGGATTTTAAGGACAAGAAAGAAATTGCTGTTCCAGGAATCTGGATCAGAGTGATTTTGAAAAATGTTTGTTTCCATGTCTGTCTCCCTAACTAGAGTATGACTTTCTAAATGAGATTAGGCCACATTTGCCTCTATAATCCCATTTTCCGGCACAGGGCCTGACCCATGCTGAGCACTAGATAAATATTCATTGAAAGGATGGATGGATGGATGGATGGATGGATGGATGGATGGATGGATGGATGGATGGACGGACGGACGGATGGGTGGACGGATGGATGGGTGGATGGATGGGTGGATGGATGGATAGATGGGTATGCTTTCTATATTCTCTATCATAAAGTCATAGCATTTTAGACCTTGAATAAATCTAGAACCTTGCTACTCGAATGTGGTCCTTGAAGCAGAAGTATCAACATCACTGGGAACTTGTTAGAAATGAAGAATCTCAGACCCCACTCCAGACCTACTAAGTCAGAATCTCCATTTTAACAAAATCTGAAGATGAATCATAAGCATTTTAAAGTTTAAGTAAACTCACATGCACTGGTCTTGAATTAACTCTTCTTATTGTATATATAGGAAAGTTCCGTAGATCATTGACAATCTCCAAGATGCCTCAAGCATTGGATGGAAGCCAAGCTGGAAGCAGTTTCACCCCTCTGCCCTCATTAATCTCGTGCTTCCTTACATCGTAGCCTGTTTTCAACATAGAAGAAATGCACAATAAGTGGAGTTTGCTTGAGTTCAATGCATTTAGTGTCTGTGCAGGGTGGGTGGGGGAGGTAGTCTTTAATGATAAAATTAACACATCATACTTGTAACACAGGAGAGTTAGTGGCAAACAGGAAGTAGCCCCTCAGTGTTACAGGTGAATCTTGCTTTTCTCACCTGTGATAGAATTCCCTTTGATCCTCTGAGACATCCTTACCAAGGATGGTCATGGTTCTCATCTTTACCACCATTACATTCAGGGCAGAGCATGCCAAGAACAGTTCAGGAGTATACAGGAGGAAAAAAAAACACTAACACTGACTCAGATATTTTCACAAAGATGACCTCCATTAATCCTTATACTACCCAATGAAGCAGGTATAACATGCATTTCACAGAGAGAGGAAACTAAACTCAAAGAAGGTGAGCAACTTGTCCTAGTCACTCTGTAAATGCAGAATCTTCTGTCACAAAGTCTAAGATGATCTGATATCAACTCTCCTAGATGGACTCAGGTGAAAAATATTCAGTATAAACAATAATATCCATTTCCCCAGATTAGGATGATGCAATGAGGGCAGAGGTCCACTGGGCCGCTTTGAAAAAACTGGCAGAACTGCTCAATTCTTAGTCTCCTGGCCACACTCCAGTCAAACTCAGACACAGGGCTCTGAAAGATTGCTCTAAACTCTTCAGACTGCAGATAGCTCTTCCTCTGCTGTGGAGATATGGCTGCTCTCCATAACATCAACACAGATGATTATACATAACAAGCATCACCACTTGCCCAGCATTATCAGCACATGTGGGGAAGTTGCCAGGAAGCCAGGAGCCTTGAAACTGCATCTAAATCTGGCAAAATTTTTCAAACATTGGATCCCCCAACTTTCTGTTCCTTGATACACAAAGCTGGAAGATGATTTCAAGTGAGAACACATTGAAATCAAGGAATTTTAGGCCTCCAAGTAGAAGTGTCTCATGATTTGATAAGAAACGTGATTTGAAAAGCAACCACTGTTCAAATCAGAGGCTAAAAGTAATAGATTTTCAAAAGTTTCTAAAATCAGGGAACTGAGGACCAAAGATGTACAAGGTCCCAACCAAGGCTATGTGGCTGGCAAGATGGCAGGAAAGCATTAGAACCTTGGTCCAATTCATACTTTTCCCATTTTGTGAGATGATCTTTACCATGTTTATACCCACTTAATAGCCCTCTCCTCTTTTCTTTCAATGTTATTGCCTTTAGTGATCTCTTCTAGTACCATGGCTAGGAAAATATTTAAATGCTACAAACTTCAAATTCATATTTCTGATTCTGATACCACTCTGATCATCAAAAGTATGTACAGATAACTTGACCTCTTCACCTGGATGTCTAACAGGCATCTCAAACTTAATTTGCCCAAAACAGAACTCCATCCACCTCCCCTAACCAAACTTGTTCTACCCTTTGTCCTCTTTACTTAAATAAACCGCCCTCCACTTGGTTGCTCAATTCAAAAATCTAAGAGTCATGTTTAATCCTCTTTTTCCTTCACTCCACATCCAATCTATTAGCATGCCTCATTGGCCATAACTCTGAAAGATGTCCCCAGTCAACCCACTTCCATCGTCACCACTGCTCTCATCCCCTCTCACCTGGAGTTCTCCTAATCAGCCTCCTTGCTTCCCCTCCTGCTCACCTCCCACCCACTTCCTAACACTCAGAATGGTCTTTGAAAGCATGCATCATCAGGTCATGTCACTACCCACTTCAAACCCTCCAAAGGCTTCCCGGTGTGCTTAGAATCAATCCAAATGCTGAATCGTGGCCGTTAAGGCCCCATTGATCCAGTTCTTGACTACCTGGTTGACATCACTGCCTATCACTCTTCCTCTCACTGTCTCCACTTCAAACAAATAGATCTCTATTCCAGACCAGGTCTTTGCTCTTGCTGCTCTCTTAGCTCTGATGACCTTTCTCCAGATCTCTTTATGTACATTCCCTCCACTCAGATATACCTTTGCACATGCAGAACCCTCAGGAAGGCCTCTCTGACCATACACTCTTAAGTTCTCCTCCATCTCCTGCTCATTCTCTAGCACATCATTCTGCTTTGTTCACTTTATAGCAGTTAGCACTATATTTGTTCACTTGTTTATTGTCTCTCTCTCCAGCACCATATCTTCTCCCCAAAATGCTGGCTCATTTAGGTCATGGATGTCTCTCCATTATTGAGAAAAGAGGTTCACAAACTCTTTCTATAAAGGGCTTTGCAGGTCATATAGTCTCTGCTGCAACTACTCACTTCTGCCATTGTAGCATGAGAGCAGCCAAATGATATGTAAGCATATGAGCATGACTGTGTTCCCATAAAACTTGAATGAGCTAGATTCGGCCCACGGGCCATCGTTTTCCAGCCTCTTATCTACAAAAGTATTTGTCATGTAAATATTTTTGTCAAAAAAGTATTTACTACCCAATGAAGCAGGTATTACATGCATTTCACAGAAAGAGGAAACTAAACTCAAAGAAGGTGAGCAACTTATCCCAGTCACTCTGTAAATGCAGAATCTTCTGTCACAAAGTGTAAGATGATCTGATATCAAAGATATCAAAGATCTAAGATGATCTGATATCTTCTGTCACAAAGTCTAAGATGATCTGATACATTTTAGTAAGTATGTATCAAATGCATAAATGAATGAAAGATCTAAAAAACACTCTGGGAGAAAACACTAAAAATAGGAAAATAAACACTCAGTAGGATGGTTCTTGTATACATCTGGCAATAGCTTATTATTAACAGAGGCTCATTGTCTCTTATATACTTACCACTATAACTTAATATTTCTATTCCTCTGAGACTTACCAAAAAACTGAGAGTATGTTTTGTAATAAGATCGGATTGTTCAGTTGGACCCAAAGGTCTTGGGAGATCCTTATGAACCAACCCTACTGAAGGACACCTTCTCTGTTTAGACCAGACAAGGCCTGAATGTAGAAAGAATAGTGTGTCCCATTAGTCAGCTGATGATAATAATGACCCATGGTTTCTAAAAGATTTTTAGGGAATTACCCACCAATGTTTTCATCTGATTCTGCTACCCCTCCCCCCGCCACAAACTGTATTCTTAACCCTTTTCCACATCAATTTCCCCCATATAAATTTTATAAAGGATAAAAATTATTATTAAACACTATAATTTATCATGGGACTGCACCTGCCCAAGACAGGCTTACTCAACGACTGAAAAAAGATACACACACAACTGGAGACTTGAATTTGAGGTAAAGCACTTTCTGGTTTTAAAATGGGATTTCCAAAGTCCTGGATAGGGAGGAGGCTAAGATTTACCCCCGGGAGGGTACTACCCATCTTTGCCCTTTTAAGAATAACAAAGTGTACAGGCTCTTGAGATCACCCTCAGTCATAGTCCAGGATAACAAAGAGATGAGTTACTGCTGTCCGAAGAATGATTTCAGTCTCTTCAGCTCCACTGAAAGAATTCAGAATTCATTCTCTGTAGAAACAATGGTGTACTTGGTGCCTAGATTTTATTAAAATAGTGCTGAGATGCTGAACTTTGGGACATCAAATGTTGAGAAGGCATTTCTGGGCATTTCATCATCACTCCCAAGAAAACTCATTTCAAGAAGAAGGGGACTTTGAGGAATAAGCAAATGACCTCCAAATAAAAACCCTTAGGGCACAATGTGTTCAGAGAGGGGAGGAGGACACATTCAGATCCTCTAAGTGAGAGAGAAAGCAAAATGGGAATAAAGTGAGAAGAATCATTCCCTAATCATTTGGTGGTTGGTTTTTTGTTTTTGTTTTTGTTTTTGTTTTTCTGTCCCCTCTGAGCCATGGAAGATACTAGAGTTAATAAAAATTTTATAAACTAAAGAAAGCAACTTTATAATCTAAAAGAAAGCAACTTTCCCTCCTGTCTTTTGAATTCTTATTCCTGAAAGAATAGATAATGAATCAGGAGATGAGCAAAAATGTATCTTTTTCAAAGCTCCAGTCTTCCAAAAGTCTCTAAACTCAAATGAAACCTTTTTAAAGTAGTTTTGTAAAAGCTCAAGGTGTGCCTTTTCCAGAAAGCTGCTGATGAGCACCATCTACTGGGCATTACCCAAACTCTGTCATACATTGAGCAATGAAATTCAGGAATTGCACAATGACCTCTTGGCATATGAAAGAAAACAACTGGGAACCCAGGCAGCCTCTTGGATTCATCTGGAAATCTTGTCTTGGTCTTTGGCATACGTACTGAGATAGAGTTAGAGATTCCATTTCCAGGGGAAAAAAATGCAAAATGGGCCCCTCAGGAAACAAAGGTCCCCAGAACATCTGTGTAAGAGGCTTAGGGCAGGAATCTAACTGGGGAGGGTGTGCTGTCCAAGCCTCCCTCCCTCCTCCTCTCCTCGCCTTCAGGTAGATGGAAAGAAAGGTTCAGTCATCTGAGAGAATATCAGATTGTCCTTGAAAATTTTTCTCCTCCATTGACAAAGAAAAGGCATGAATGAATATTCAGTCTGATTAGATCTTCCACTTGACAATGACTGTCATTACTGGCTAACAAAATAATATACATTCTAGATGTGAAAACACAATGGCTGATGTTTCAAATTCTTAATACATTATAATTTGGTTGAATTGAGTGGCTAACAATGCCACAATCCTATGAGGTAAACAAAACGTTCATCTCTGGATTTCCTCACCTCAGAGCTAAGCATCTCCTGCCCATACAGTACTGAAGATTTTGCACTATCACTTCTGTTTTTCTCATAAATTCTTTATGAGGCTATTAGTCTCTAGGGTGCTCTTCTGAAATCAGAAGGAAATTTGGCTCACACACACACACAAAAGTTGCCATATAAAGGCAACTGCAAAATACAGTGGGAGGTTGGTGGAGGGTGGAGTTTCACAGAGAATGGGACAGCAACATGATGGAAAGAATATGAACTTGAATTTCAGTTCTACCACTTACTAGAAAGATGCCTTTGAACAAGTCTCAATTTCTGAATTGTCATTTGTAGCTCTGTAAAATGGGATCACATTATCTCACAAAGTTGTTATAATTAAAATGAGATCTTCTTTTCTAAGTCACCTGACATATATTAAGTGTGAAATCATTTTTCTTTCTCATTTTCTTTTTTATAAGGCTCTTGTAAATAGTAGATGTAAGAGTTCTTCCCAGGATGGCTCATCAGAATTCAGAGGGTTACCATTGCTGTTCATTCCAGGAAGGTGTGCAGTGTATTACTGCAGAGTCCGCTCGTGAAGTATGTATGAACTCTCTCCAAACTGGTGTTTTTACCCAAGAAACAAACCACTTCACTGTAGGTGCCTGTGAATCAAAAGGGAAGGTTTCCATGGTACTTTTGCATGTGCTAAATCTATACATCTGCATTTTTCAAGGGAAATTGCTGAAAAGATATTAAGAGAAAAACTTCCCTATACAGATATGTCAGAAATCCCCAAATGCCACCCTAACAAAATCGATATTTTTATGAAATTGACAAAAGTTTAAGAAGAGAGTTTTGTTTCTCCCACAGCTTTCCTTTCCTTGATTCATGAATTGCAACATCAAAGAACTTCAACCAGCAAATACACAAAACTGTTGTCACATTGATTGGTGGATGGTTAGATAAAGCAAATAATCTTGGCTTTTAGTATCAACATGTTGAGATTTCAATAGCAGTGAAACATTGTCCATTGTTCATTCACTTATTGATTCATAAAATACTTATTGAATGCCTAACTTGGGCCAGGCAGTGTTCCAGGTCCTGGGAATAAAACAATGAATACACAGGCAAATCATTCCTGCATTAATGGAGTTTAACAGTCTAGTGAGGAGAGAGATAATAAACATGTAAACAAAAAAAGATATAATTTCATGGAATAAATACTATGAGAAAATATAGCAAGATAATGCAGTTCCCTGGAAGTCAGCACTCAGACATTCTGAGACAATATTGCTTGAGCAGAAATCTGAAGGACAAAATAGAGCCATGAAAAAATTAGAAGACAGAGCAGTCAGCCAATTGGAATAGCAAATGCTAAGGCCATAAGGCAGAAGCCAGGTAAGCCTATTTAGGGGCAAAAAGAAAGCTACTATACCTGGGCAATAAGGTCAGAGAGGTTGTGGGCTGTGCTTCTCAAACCTGATTGTGAATAAAAATCACCTGGGGATCTTGTTAAAATGCAGAATCTAATGGGGGTGGGATGCTGAGACTCTACATTTCTAAAAAGCTACCAGGTGATGCTGACACTGCTAGTTCATAGAGCTCACTTTGAGTATCAAGGACATAGGGCTTTGCACACGCTGGGAAAATGAATTTCCTGCTAGTTGCAATAGAAGGCCACACTTATCTGATGCCTTTACACCTAGAAAGCCCTTCTCAGTTACACAACGGTCTCATTACCCTTTGGCATTTCCACATACCCACTACAAAACTAAGTACTTGGTAAATGCACCATAAATGCCTGCATTCAATGATAAAGCTAATGATCCAGACCCTGATTTGTAGTTTGCCTAGTATTAGAAAAAGTAACAAAAATAATGCTGTAATGGGGTGAAGCAAGAAATGGCGAGTGAATGGAAAGGCTTTAGATGGGCTTTGAATCATATTTCTGGGTTCAAATTTTACATTACCATCTACAAGATTTTTGTCAAATTGCTCAACTTCTCTGAGCCTTGATTTTCTCATTTAAAAATAGAAATTATATCCACTGCATCAGGGAAATGTGAAAATCACATGCAATAGTAAAGTGGAAGTTTCTTGCAATAGTAGATGCTCAATAAATGTTTATTCTCGTTTTCTCTTCTTCCCAAGGTCTACCTGACTGTCAACACCATGACATTTGTATCAAATAGCGTCATGAATCTGTGAATTTTGTAGAGCACAACTGATTTCCAAATCAGGAATTCAGGGCCCACATCCATGCGAAGCAACTGATTGTTCCTATAACACTTGCTTATTGTTGCTTTAAAGAAAACCTAGATTCTAGCCGTTGTTCTAAACTAACTTGCTGGACAATCTGTGGTAAGTCCCTTGTCCATCTATGGGCCTTAGTTCATCTGTTAAATGAAAGAGTTGGAGTAGATGGTCCTGCCCAACCTTCGCATCTTCTAACTGTGATTACCTTGGTGAGAGTTCTGACAGTGGACTTGTCTTCCAGAAAACATAGCAGGAGCCTTGTAGCTGAGATATTTGGGTGAAAGATTCAAATTCATGAAGAAGACAGGATGAAACCCTTGCATATCAACCTTGGCCAACAAATATCCTCATTCCCTTCTCTCCAATCGCATTATTCCAGGAACTAGAGTGCCAGAAATATTATCTCATTCTCACTGGATCTTTAATATTTTTAAAAGCAACTGACATCACAGGAAAAACTCAAGAATAAGACTTAATGGAATCAAATGTGCACTTCTCTGTTATTTTACTTTGTCACATAATAATGTTATAACCCTTTATTTTGAAAAATATCTTTGAGATGAAAACAAATCTATAAAAGTGCTAGTATTTTCAAAACTTGAAAAATTTTAAGCAGGATGTTCATGGTTTTATATCTGTTCTGGTCTTCAACCACCTACTCCTCCAATCCTCCCTTACCCCAGTTTGGGGTTTTAAAGTTTTTTATTCCTTTGCCTGCTTGGTTTCTATTATTGTTTTTACAATTAAATAAAATAAAAATTAAAACAACCCCAACAGCAAATATCTTCAGATGCTAGAGGATTACAACTCCTGAGAGGCTTAGGTTGAAAAATGAACTAATGCATCTTGTCTAAAGGTATATATTTGAGATAAATGGTTTTCCAATGAATACTTAGAAATAAGCAGAGAGTATTTCTTAAAAGGTCAGGTGCTTCACCTCAACAGAATGTTTTTCCACCTCTTTCAGAGGAGACCACTTACTTTCAGATATATCAACAAAAGTTCTCCTTCCCTTAGACCTAGCCAAACTGAAGAATCTCTTTATAGCTTTGTTTACTCTCTGCCTTTTAGAGTTTTGCTGTTTGCCTTCTTTATCCTGATGCTTTGAAGTCTTGAAGTATTGAATAAATGGAGCAAAGATCTAAGAACCAAGTAATGGAGACACACAGTTCAGTTTCAGAGAGCTCACGGCAGCCACAGAACACACGATGATTAAGAGATTAAATTACGTGTACCAAAGGTAGACGCTAAGTCCTCCAAATTATATGTGTTTCCCAGATCCATGGGTCTACAGAGCTGGCAAAGGAGCAGGTGCTGCTTACCCAAAACACTGGCTCCTTTAGCATCATCTGTGCTCTTTCCCGGCCAAGGGCACCTATAATTACCTCCCATAAGCTGAACCCTCAACCCTGCCTTGCTCCACACGTACTGACTGCTGAAAATTGTATTGGCAATTAATTTGTCAGGAAAATGCTAGGGGATGTTAACACTGGTAATTTTATACCATAGATATTCAAATTAAACCTCGAGCCTGCGTATTTTCAGTGTCAAATTGTAGCATAGTTGCAGAAAAAGAGAGAAACAAAACTTCCTCCTGCTATCTCCTGACTAGAGGCGAAAAAGAATGTTCCACGTGGATGTGATAACCTTGGCTCCATTTCTAGGCTTCACTTGGGAACATTAACAACAAAACACACTAATTATGGGTGATACCTTTTGTACTCCTCTTTGAGTGAAAGGAGATGGGGTGGGTGATTCTGTATCATTCCTCAAGTGACAAGAATCATTTTAATAACCAGTAGTTTCAGATACCAATAACTTGTAGAAGCCCACTCCAATTCTGCACCTGATTTTCCTAAGATTACTGTAGTTTATAGACCCTTGGTCAATCGACAGCCATGAAAATAACATAGGACAAAAGACCACCGGCATAACACCAAACAGAAAGTTCCCAAACTATCTCATGTACACAAGGAAAGCCTCTGGAACATTGGAGGTGAATCAAAGTGAAGAACCTAAAGCTTCAGATTCTCCTGGGACTATTGTTTTAAAAATTCATTTTGTTAACTATTTTGAAAGACGAAAACTAACATTGATAGCCTACTTCAGGTGAAAAATTATGCATACATTACATCATTTAATCTTCATATCACACTCATTAGGACCCAGGTGCAGGGGTCATGCCTATAATCAAAATGATTTGGCAGGCTGAGGCAAGGGGACAACTTGAGGCCAGGAGTTTGAGACCAGCCTGGGCAACCATAGCAAGATCCTCATCTGTAAAAAAAAAAAAAAAAAAAAAAAAAAATATATATATATACACGAACTTAGCTGGGCATGGTGGTACATGCCTGTACTCCCAGTAACTCAGCAGGCTGAGATGGGAGAATTGCTTGAGCGCAGAAGTTGGAGATAGAAGTAAGCTATGGGCCGGGTGCGGTGGCTCAAGCCTGTAATCCCAGCACTTTCGGAGGTCGAGACAGGTGGATCACGAGGTCAGGAGATCGAGACCATCCTGGCTAACACGGTGAAACCCCGTCTCTACTAAGAAATACAAAAAACTAGCCGGGCAAGGTGGCGGGCGCCTGTAGTCCCAGCTACTCGGGAGGCTGAGGCCGGAGAATGGCGTGAACCCGGGAGGCGGAGCTTGCAGTGAGCTGAGATCCGGCCACTGCACTCCAGCCTGGGCTACAGAGTGAGACTCCGTCTCAAAAAAAAAAAAAAAAAAAAGAAGTAAGCTATGATCAGGCCCTTGCCCTCGAGCCTAGTGACAGAGTAAGATCATATATACACACACACACACACATACACATATATACACACACACACACACACACATATATGAAGATGCCTGCTAGCTGCTCCCACAGAGAAGAAACAAACGTGAGTAAACACTGGCTCTTCAAGTGGATATTCTAAGAGATCACATTGCGATTCACCAAAGAAGCATGGGACCCACAGAGAACAAAGAAGAACAAAGTGAATGATGAGAACCGCTGGGGATCCACACTGTCCCCACAAGCCCTTTGCAATCCTGGGCACAGGAGAACTCCCCTGACCTATCCAGGCCACCAGACCAACACTAAGAACCATCTGGAGTCCGTGCAGAGACATCTCTGAAGCCCACAGGGAGCCCCACAAGCACTGGATTCTGGAGCAGTCTGACACCAGCTGTCAATGTGCTGCCAACAAGGGAAGACAGGCAAGACAGGCTCTTTTGCAAGCCGGTAGGACAGCTGCTACAGCCACAGTACTGAGGAGCAGACCAACTGCAGACCCCACCTCTGCTGCTCCTCACCAGGCGGGGACCACCAGCTGAGGCTCCCAGCACAGCGGCCCCTGCCTGAATACTGCAGAAAGTTGCAGCTCTGGGGTCCTGTGGGATGGAACTCCAAGAAATATAACTGAAAAACCCTCTGTCCCCGCCCCTGTTGCCCTCAGGTTGAGGTGGAAACAAAGAGACTGAATGATTTCACACATCTCCAACAAGGATACCACTGCCCAGATATGAAGAACTGGGCAGACTGCACACCCTACAACTCCCTGCCTCTGCTTGCCACCTTCTGGTACCCAGTACAAGCACCCTGCCTCCACACGAGCATTTCAGCTGCAGCCCAGAGTCCTGAAATCCCTACCCCCACAGGCTTATGCTCTCCCCTCGGGTTCTTACCACCCAAGCATTCTGCCTGCCCCTGCCTGAGAGTTCATCCAGTGACCCAGGGACCAGCCTGCCCCTCTCCATCGCAGTCAGCACCAGGACCCTGGGCTAGCCTGATCTGGCTCCAGACCCTTCAGGACTCATACACACTGTTCAGCAGACCATCTAGGGGCCTGGAAACTGAGGAACTACCTACCTTATTCAAATTCTGCTGGCACCTAACCACTTCTCACACAAGCCCAAAGGCGTAGTCCCCGCCTTTACACAAAGCAGCAGTGCTGTCACATCAGAGAACAGCCCTGCCATAAAGCTATTTGTATCAGGCTGAGTGATGAAGTTGCCCCAAACCACTTTAATGGAAAGTCACAAAAGAGGCATTTTCTGAGGCTCTCAGCCACATTGGTCTAGACACAGACTACAGTGTGTATCTGAATGAGGAGTCATCAGCCCTGGAACAGGGGCATAATAGGAAAATAGACCATGTTCCTACCTATCAAAGATGAGGAGTCCATGCAGACCCCTCACCAACCACTTGCCCCGCCCCAAAGATCTCAGTGCTTTTCACCAGGAGCTCCTCCCAGCCACCTTTGACAGGGCTGGTGCCTGCACTCACCATAGGGGTATTCGTGGGCAAGTCAAAGGCTCCAACTCTGCCTAGCTGTGTCTCTCCACCTCCACAGAACAAGAAGCACAGGGTACCAAGCACTCTACTGTCCAGTCCATCACCTAAAACAACAGAGAGCACCTCACTGTAAACAAAAACCATGTACATACCCATCTGTTTGTGCAGCAACTGGCTCATACCTGTCAGCACCATCTACTGGTCTGTAAGTTGAATCACACAGCCCAATATAAAACCTGCCCACAAAAGTGCATAGGGTTATAGAAGCAAAGCTAAAAGACGTTACCCAACATACTCTACAGTCACATCCTCTAGGGAAGGAGAGAAATGGAAAAATATAGAGAGAAAGAGAAAAATTCTACCAGCATGAAAATAAATACAAGAATTAGTAGCACCAGACTCTCCAGATGAGAAGGAACCAGTGTAAGAATTCTGGCACCATGAAAAATCTGAACATTGTGAAACCACCAAAGGATCACATTAGCTGTTCAGCAATGATCCTTGACCAAAATGGAAATTCAGAAATAATAAACAATTCAAACCATGGAGCAAGGATGCTCAACAAGAGCCAAGACTAAGTTGAAAATCAACACAAAGAAACTTCTAAAGAAATCCAGGAAATGAAGAAAGAGATAAACATCTTAAAAAGAAATCAATCAGAGCTTCTGGAACCACTTAAGGAATTTTAAAATACAACTGAAAGCTTTATCAATAGACTAGGTCAAGCAGAAGAAAGACTGTCAGAGCTTGAAGACTATTCTTTTGAACTAATCCAGTCACACAAAAATAAAGAAAAAACAATTAAAAAGAGCCGTCTTCAGACACCACCGGAAGCAAGGAAGGTGCTGTGTAATCAGTAAGGAGCAGAGGCATTTGGAACTGCTAAAATGCCATATTACCTTGGTGAGAATCAGCGGAAGACCAAAGAAGATGAGAAGGATGACAAGCCCATCTAAGTTCTGGATGAGGCGGATATTGCCTTGCTGAAAACTTATGGTCAGAGCACTTACTCTAGGCAGATCAAGCAAGTTGAAGATGGCATTCAGTAACTTCTCAAGAAAATTAATGAGCTCCCTGGTATTAAAGAATTTGACACTGGCCTGGCCCCACCAGCACTCTGGAATTTGGCTGCAGATAAGCAGACACTCCAGAGTAAACAGCCTTTACGGGTTGCCAGGTGTACAAAGATAATCAATGCTGATTCAGAGGACCCAAAATACACTGTCAGTGTAAAGCAGTTTGCCAAGTTTGTGGTGGACTTTAGTGATCAGGTGGCACCCACTGACATTGAAGAAGGGATAAGAGTAGGTGTGGACAGAAATAAGTATCAAATTCACATTCCATTGCCTCTAGCCTCAGATTGACCCAACAGTTATCATGATGCACGTGGAGGAAAAATCTGATGTCACATACAGTGATGTTGGTGACTGTAAGGAATAGATTGAGAAATTGCGAGAAGTAGTCGAAACCCCATTACTTCATCCAGAGAGGTTTGTGAATCTTGGCATTGAGCCTCCCAAGGGCATGCTGCTCTTTAATCCACCCAGTACATGAAGACACTCTGTGTGCAGGCAGTTGCTAATCAGACTGATGCGTGCTTCATTCGAGTTATTGGATCTGAGCTTGTACAGAAATATGTCAGTGAGGGGGCTCAAAAGGTTCATGAGCTCTTTGAAATGGCCAGACAAAAAAAAAGCCTGCCTTATCTTCTTTGATGAAATTGATGCTATTGGAGGGACTCGGTTTGATGTTGGTGCTGGAGGTGACAATGAAGTGCAGAGAACAATGTTGGAACTGATCAATCAGCTTGATGGTTTTGATCCTCGAGGCAATATTAAAGTGCTGATGGCCACTAACAGACCTGATAATTTGGATCCAGCACTGATGAGGTCAGGGAGATTAGATAGAAAAATTGAATTTAACTTGCCCGATCTAGAGGGTCGGACCCACATCTTTAAGATTCACGCTCATTCAATGAGTATTGAAAGATATATCAGATTTGAATTGTTAGCATGACTGTGTCCAAATGGCACTGGTGCTGAGAATGAAGCGTCTGCACAGAAGCTGGTATGTTTGCCATCAGAGCATGGGAAAAATTGCTACTGAGAAGGATTTCTTGGAAGCTGTAAATAAGGTCATTAAGTCTTATGCCAAATTCAGTGCTACTCCTCGCTACATGACATACAACTGAACCTTGAAGGCTTTCAATTTAAAACTTTTAATTGGAATCCTAACCTTATATAGACTTGTTAATAACCACTTCACAAAAAAAAAAAAAAATGGTTTCAAAATTGAAAAAAAAGAACAGTCTTCAAGAAGTATGGGATTATGTAATGGGATTATGCACATCTATGAATTATTGGCACTCCTGAGAGAGGAGAAAACATAAACAACCTAGAAAACATATTTGAGGGAATAATTCAAGAAAATTCCCTAATCTTGCTACAGAGGTAGACATCCAGACACAAGAAATCAAGAGAGCACCTGCAAGATACGATACAAAATTAACATCACGTTTCTCAAAGAGCCTGTAGTCCCAGCTACTCGGGAGGCTGAGGCAGGAGAATGGTGGGAACCCGGGAGGCGGAGCTTGCAGTGAGCCGAGATCGCGCCACTGCACCCCAGCCTGGGCGCCAGAGCGAGACTCCGCCTCAAAAAAAAAAAAAAAAAAAAAAAAAAAAAAAAAAAAAAAAAACAGAGCTACCATTTGAACCATGATCTATATACCCAAAGGAATATGGATTGTTATACCAAAAAAATACACGCACTTGTATGCTCATTGCCACACTATTTACAATAGCAAAATCATGGAATCAACACACGTGTCCATCAATGGTGGATTGGATAAAGAAAATGTGGTACATACACACCATGGAATACTATGCAGCTATAAAAAAGAACAAAATTATGTTCTTGACAGCAACAGGGATGCAGTTGGAAGCTATCATCCTAAGCAAATTAATGCAAGAGCAGAAAACCAAATACTGCATGTTCTCACTTATAAGTGGGAGCTTAACATTGGGTACACATGGGAATGATAGACACTTAGGACTACTGGAAGGGGGATGGAGGTAGTGGGGGCAAGGCCTGAAAATATACCTACTGGGTACTATGCTCGCTACCTGGGTAACAAGATAAATTGTACTCCAAATCTCAGCATTACACTATATGCTCATGAAATAAACCTGCACGTGTACCCTCTGAATCTGAAATAAAAGTATATCTAATATATATGTGTCATCATCTTTTTACAGAAACTGAGGTTTATGGATTAAGTAACTATATGACTCAGCCAGTATCCATTATTTGTATAATTCAAACTCAAGTCTTCTGGGCTTTTCCCTATTCCAAAATAATCAAATTTCTGTCAAGAACCCCTTAGGGTAGAGAGGAGGACACACGGAATGGGTTAGCATATGAAACTCTTAATGATGTTTAAACTCTTTAAACTCTTTAACTTCTAATCTACTATATGTTGATTAAATACATGATATATTTCAAAGATATATACACCAAGACCTTGGAATGTTCATAAGTGCTGTTGGGACTAATGAAATCTAGATGCATATAAGTTTTACTGAACTCATAGCATCTTATTATTCCATGTTTTTCCATCAGGGGATACCAAAAGTATAATATTATCACATGGATAGATGAATATTTTTGCCATTAGGGGTCATTCTCAAGAACTACCACTGTTTGCCATACAGCTTCCTGAATCTACTCTTTAACACGTAATGCAAGCTGAGCACCACAGAATTAAATTTTTGTACCATGTGGCTCACTTACATGACAAATGAAAGCCATGATACGTGAGTTTAGGCTCAAGAGAGAAATACTTCACCTGAGCATGGCGACCATTTTGCAAATTATGACCTAAGAAATATGAGGGATTTGATTTTAAAAATCATATTCTTAGATATCGCCTCAGACCTATTAAGTCAAACTCTCTGGAGATGGGGACCACAGAATCGTATTTTTTAAAACTCCCTAGGAAATTCTGTTACCCATAAAGTCTGAGACTCACCAGTGAAAATGGATACCATGAATAAGTACTGACTATATAATACTGCATTTAAATAAGATTCAAATTATTAGCATAAAAGTACATAGGATATAAGGCCTTGGACGTAGGGGTTCTTGTCCCTGAAGAAAAGAAACTATGAACTGCTAACATGTTATTAGCCAAGCGGGATTTTTTTTCCCTATACTGAGATGTGAGGATGCTCTTCCAGACCAAATTTAAGATTTTTTTAATAAATTCTCTCTCTCCTACTTAATATAGCATAGCACAAACATCATTCATTAATATTGATATAGCCTCTGTCCTTATTGTTACTGTTTGTTGCATTTCATTTCATTTGTTTTCACATTCAGACATTCATTCCTTGACATACGTTGAAAATTGGATATGAGAGTTTATCCTGGTGAGTCTGTGAAGATAACTGTTGTCATGAAAAACGAATTGTCCTTAGAAGCTGATAAGAAAATGGAAACCTCAGTGTGATGAACAGAAAGATTCTGAGTCCACACCTAAGCCTAGACCAAGAGAATAGAGTAGTGGAATTGATAATGGGCAAGGTGGCAGCGAAGTGCCAGGCACTTGCTATTCTGCCTCTTAGAAGTTCAATATTTGCAGTGGAAATGTGTTCCAGGTTACACAGAACTCAAAGTCAGAATTCCGGAAATTTCTCCTTCATATCTGACATTAATGTAAGAGAAGCAGAATCCAAAGAGGACAAATTTCCAAAGCTACATAACTACTTGACAAAGCATACCAATGCTAGAACAATTTCACACCCATAAAATGTCTCACAATGTGACAAGTTTCCTTTAACTTTAGTCATATCTGTTACATAGCTTCTAGAAAGAAAGTTGAGAAAATTCCACCATGCCAAATCGGCAGGCAGTTCTCCTGAGCAGTATGTCATGATGCCGTACCCCTGTATCAAGTTGACCCACAAACCATCAAAAAATAATCTGTAATAGTCCAACCCCAAAGGAACCAAACCAGATAATGACTGATTTTGCTCTCTTAAGCAGAAATGCATTTCCAGAAAAGGTGGGGAGAAGGGGAGATTATCTGGGATAAAGTCAGCCCTGTGAAACAGGACAGACGGAGTCAATGCCACACGTTGTGATGTGCTTTCTTCCCTGGAACCTACTGAGTTGAGGGCTGGAGTATAGGCCTACAGGAGGGTGGTTATAGATTCTCCTTCCCAAATGCACTTTGAAATGCATCTTCATTGAGCTGGTAATTAAAGAACTGCATTTCTCCTGATGGACACATAGACATGTTCGCAGCTTTATAGATCTCTCACATCTCTAACAGTTAGATACCATTCCACTACTCCAGACAACTGGGACTAAAAGGCAAATTAGCATCATAAGCATTTCAGCACCTTCCTTCTCTTAGAACCACTAGATAGTGCCCTTTCATTTCTCTGCTATTTCCTTTTAATGGTTTTAAATGGATTTCTTAAAATACAAATCCTGTACAGAATGTTCCTCCAATCTGTAGGGATAAACACCATTGGTGCCCATAAAGAAATTGATGCTCCATACAAGCAGCTTAATCGGAATCATCCTAGAGTGTAGGCATTGCCTACAGATGATTGCAGAAAGAAAGGGAATGAAAGCAGAGTACAAGGACTGAGGCAAGCTGGGGGTGGTCCCTGCAGCCGTATCCTGTGATGCTTGGCAACAGGAAATGAGATTAAATAAATGTATCTCATTCCCCAAATATGAGGCTCTTCTAATTTACTACATCTTTTCTATACCTGGCCAGGTATGATTAACTACAAGGATAAGGATAAGGGTTGAGAGGAAAGGAGCAAGAAGCTGCAACTAAATCCTTCTGCTAGGTTTACAGGCGGGCTCCACTGGCTGCACAGATGCTAGCTTATTTGGGGACCTCCTGCGAACTAGAAAAAGGTAACCCTTGCTCAAAACGCTTTACTGCCATCTGCTGGAATGTTGTCAAAATAACTATTCATATCTAGAGTCGCTACAAGAAAATGTCATCCCCTGGAGGAGTGCCCTGTCACTGTACAACCCAAACAATTGTAAATTGAGGTTGCCTTGGGAGGAAATCTAGTCTGGCAGGTGGAGCAGGAAATCCCAAAACTGTAAAAGAATGGTTTTGGGCCAGTCTATATCAAGAGACCACAACATGTAAATAAGGTAAGGCATAAGCCATGATGAAGCACTCCAGGGGGAGCCTAGGCTCAGGAAGCCAGTGGAGTCATTGCCTCTGCAGTGAGGCTGATCATAAAACTGGTTGCTGATGGAGGCAGAAGAAACTCAACAAGTCCAAGACAGGCCATAGCACCAACCAGACTGAGGGAGTAGGGCAGACTCCAGTGCACAGAATCAGACACAGATCTTCAGACAATGAACATAATTGCAAGGAAATAAGTAATTGCAACACAAGCTGTATAAGCACTCCACCATAGAAGTTAGCACAGAGGGTTGTAGGAGCACATAACAGGTGCACTTAACCCCATCTTGGAGTACCTGAAAAGCGTTCCAGAAGCAGCAATAACTAAGGTAAAACCTAGATAGAACACAGTTCCTGCCCTCAAGGAGTTTAGAGAATAGGTCTGACCTATCTCATACAGTAGCCAGTAGCCACATGTAGCTATTGAGCCCTTGAAATGTGGCCGGTGCAATGGAGGAACTACAATTTTAATTGTATTTAATTTTCATTTTAAAACTGAAACAATGCAAAATATTTTTTCCATTAAATACAACTTTATTGTTTGGTAGGATCACATTTCACTCTAACCATTGCATTGGATAAGATATTACTGTTGCATTGTAATGTACATGTATTTTTCTCCTTTTAGAAAATTACATATGTCACTCTCACTATATTTCTATTAGATAGTACTGCTTTAGCCCAAAGAGATAGTCATACAATCTGAAAAGTAAAGCATTCATTATAACGCTGGGATAGAAGTAGGCTCACCTACTACTCACTGTTATCTGGAAATATTAAACAAAATGCTCAGAAGATCCTAGATGGCAGAGAAAAGAACACATATTAAAAGCAAATGAAAGCAAGCTGAATTTATAAATAAATGGGTGGCACATACTTAAGCACAGAATAAAAGCAATATATTTTAGAGGAGCACCTCATAATCTGGACAGAGACTGGTCCTTACCCTGGGGTAGAGTCTGTGGCTGTTACAGATGTGGAAATATAATGTTCACTTATATTACATCAGTCAGTGTGCATTAGGCTACAAATAACAAAAAGTCTAATAGCCAGTAGCTTCAACTTTAGAAGATATCCATGGTTTACTGTTTAAAAACACAGAGGTAAAAAAAATCTGTGGGTGGTTCAGCAGCTGAAATGCATCTTCAAAAATTCAACAACTGCTATCCTTTTCTCCATCTTCCTAAGGATTTAGTGTTTTATCATAGACTTGTCACTTGAAGGTCCCAAGGCAAGAAGCAGTAGGGGTGGGAACAGCCAAGTTAGAGAATCTTTCCTTTAGCACATTGACGTTCCAGTTCTATCCCTAACTTCCAAGGAGACAGAGATGGCAATTATCTGGCAAAGGAGAGCCAGAAAGTCATAATATGCTTACACAAATCCTAAGTGTTCCATTGAAACTGGACTTATTGCTGCCAGGAATTATACTGGGGTCCTATTAGCAAGAACTAAAGGAAGGTAATGCATAATGTCTGCCACATTCACTAATTGTTTCATGATATTTAAATGTCCTATATTCTGATTCTTAGCAGGTAATTGGCTAAAAGACGCTCTCTTAAATGAGAAAACATAAATTTTTTATAATCATATAGGATGGAGGAGAGCTATGAAAGCTCTAGCCAAATCAAAGCTGTAATAATCCAATGGCAACTTGCCTATGATTCTCTTATTCTCATTTAGGAAAAGTGGTATCATCTCAGTCCATTATCTCCACTGAGAAGTACAAGTATGGGATTCACAATGACTGAACTGAAAAACTTGTTTTTACTGGAAAAAAAATGAATTGTTTTTAGTATCCTTATAACGGGATGAGAAAACTGTAAATTGCTCAGCATTATTGAGTCAAGAACAAGTTATTTTTCAAATTTCTCCAAGTAACAAGCGTTGTAAATTGAACCCTGTACTCAGTGATTTTAAGACACTTTTTTTTTTTTTGGTGCGTGTGTATGTATTTTTTTAAATATATACTTTAAGTTCTAGGGTACATGTGTACAACGTGCAGGTTTGTTACATATGTACACATGTGCCATGTTGGTGTGCTGCACCCATTAACTCGTCATTTATATTAGGTATATCTCCTAATGCTATCCCTCCCCCGTCCCCACAATAGGCCCCAGTGTGTGATGTTCCCCTTCCTGTGTCCAAGTGATCTCATTGTTCAGTTCCCACCTATGAGTGAGAACATGTGGTGTTTGGTTTTCTGTTCTTGCTATAGTTTGCTGAGAATGATGGTTTCCAGCTGCATCCATGTCCCTACAAAGGACACGAACTCATCCTTTTTTATGGCTGCATAGTATTCCATGGTGTATATGTGCCACATTTTCTTAATCCAGTCTGTCACTGATGGACATTTGGGTTGATTCCAAGTCTTTGCTATTGTGAATAGTACCGCAATAAACATATGTGTGCGTGTGTCTTTATGACACATTTCTTAAAAGAATATTCTGTTAGGAGCTATAAACTGAAGACTGAAGAGTGGGAAGCAACATTAAATATCAATAATCTTGGCCACTGAGGGAAAGGAATCTCCATGTGATAATCACATGGAAATTCAAATGTGCCTTCATGATATACTTCATGGTATTCTTGTAAGCCACTTTCATGGAATGCCTTGCCACCAGGAGAGGCCACACAGCTCACCCTCTGCAAGGACGTGTCAGTGCACAGAAAGGAATGATACAGACATAAATCAAATGAAACCGAATTATGTTTAATAATTAGAAGTACATGTAGGCCTTTCATTTCTAAAGGTATTTATTCCATTTCTATTTGTTTCTAGAAGCTAAAGTGGGTCCTGGCAATACAGAAGAAAAGAGCACTAGGTCCTACCCACAATCTGTTCATAGCCTAATGGGAGAGACAAATGGGAAAACAAATGTCATTCATTAGAATAACGAGTCTTTTAGTAATAAAGACAAGAGGCTATAAGAATGTCTTGTAGAGGAAGCGAGATTTTACTTGAGTTTTTTAAATGAATAAACATTTTCCAGGGAGACAATGAGCTAAAGGGGAGTTCTGGATGAGAACCCAAAGGCAGCCATTTGATAAACAGAATGGTGGTTGGAGAACTAGGTAAATTGTTCCACATTGTGTGTAATAAAGAAGATTCGATGGCTCTGAAAGAACAGAAAGAAAAAGGCAGAGACAACATGCAAAGGGCCTTGTACTGCACTACAGTGATGTAGTAAGTACAGAGTTTTGCAGTTGAAAAGACCTAAAATTGTGTCCCAGCCCCTTCATGTGACTTTTAATAAGATATTTCCATTTTCTGAGGCTCAATTCTTCTCTTCATCTATAAAATATAGGTAATAAATCCTCTTGTGTGGATGAAATAAGATAATGATTATAAAAGTACTTGGTAAACTGCAAAGCAGTATATTGGCATCTGTTATTCTTATCAATATACATGTATTATTGTTAAACGGGATATAAAAGCAGGGAAACCTGTATTCACATTACCATCCAGGAACAATTGTACTACTGTTTCCCAGTGAATTAGTGGAGCAAAAGGGGCTGCAAACTAGCTTAAGTTGTGAGAACTCATCTAATAGCTAAAATAATGCTAATTAACTGTACTGTGACTCTAGTGGCAGAGAGCCACTAAAGAATATTTCTGAAAGTGCTGAAAACTTAGTAGATGGGCCTCTTGATGTAATTCAGTGGTGGTTTTATAGGTACCTTTAATGGAGCTGTTTTGTTTCCATCTGAACCTATTAGCTGCTGAGCATACCCCAATCCTTTCCCATGGAAAAATAAGGCAGCTGTGTTACTAGGAGCAATGGTCAAATGTACTGATTACAGCTTCACCACCACTACCAGCATCCCAATTGTGCCTGTGGAACCTTGTTACCACGGCAACCATTTACAAACCCTTCAAAAGGTCTTTCTAAGGAGTTCTGCTGGAGTATAAGCTATAACCAAAGCCAGGGCTGGCTCAAATAAGTAAATCTGAGCTCTAGCTTCAGCTATGTCCCTACATATTTCTAAGGTTTGAGAAATGATCTCAACTTACTAGGCTTTGATTGCTCCTTATCCAGAGAAAGGTTAGTCTTCACTTTTATAAGGCTCTGTGAGCACTGTCCTTCAAATAGATAATAATTGAGAGCCCACACCATAACAGGTACTTTACAAATAAGGTTCTCTACCAGGAGCCTTCATGGTTGTACGTTTTTATTCAGCATTTGTAATGGTTTCCTTCACTTTCATTTCTCTTTTCTGAGCCATCTAAGTGACCTTCTCCACCAAAGGTGAGCCTTTTTAGAAAGATGCAGCTACTCTTTCAAAAACTTACATCTTTATAAATAAGTGGCAACGCCTTTGTAATATTTCTTAAAGAGTGAATCTGGCTGTCAAAGTTGTCACATAGACTTTCCAAGGAGCTCTTGTGCAGGAGCTCATGAGACCAAGGTCCCAGGGGAGCAATGTGCTGATATGCATAAGGACCTCAACATCATTTATTGGTGTACTTAAAGTAAAAGGAAAGATGAACTTTTCATAGGAAGATCTAAGTTTAAAGCTCTAATTCTTTAATTCATTCTGTGTAACCTTGGATAAGTCACTTGATTTCTCATCCACTGTGATAGAATCTGAAAATATTAAGACTATCTCTCAAGATTGTTGTTAGACTCAAATAAGATACAGTATATGTAAAAATTATTTAAGAGCATATGTTGTTACTTTCTCATATACCAACCTGTCCTCTATACTGACTAAATCTAAACTGGCACATGACAAATATTGAGCTAAGGTGTAAGGACTGGTCAGATAGCCAGAACCAGATAAGGAAACACAATAAGAATGACTACTTTGAAAAAATAGATGACTTATGACTAGTATTTAGGAAGGAAGAGACTTCTGTCTTCAAACTCTTGAAAGATTATCATGTGAAAGCAGGAAGAGATTTGTGAAGGAAGGTGTGAAGAGACTGAGAAGTTCAGAATGTAGAATTAGCTGATCAAAAAAAAAAAAAAAAACACAGTATAGAAGTGCGATTAATAGACTTTGAAATCAGAACTTGAGTTGATCCCAGTTCTGCCACTCTTTCCAGATGACCTTGGACAGTTTATTTAACTTCTGTAAGCTTCAATTCTTTCATCATTATAATGGCATTAATAATAGTAACGACCTCATAAGGTTGTTGTGAGGATTAAATAAGATTAGAGATATAAGAGTCTTAAGAGAGCCAATGGCTCATGGAAATGTTTCTATAAATATTGACTACTTTTTCACGCCTGTAATTCCAGCACTTTGGGAAGCCGAGACGGGCGGATCACGAGGTCAGGAGATCGAGACCATCCTGGCTAACATGGTGAAACCCAGCCTCTACCAAAAATACAAAAAAATTAGCCAGGCGTGGTGGCAAGCACCTGTAGTCCCAGCAACTCGGGAGGCTGAGGATGGCATGAAAACTGGACGCAGAGCTTGCAGTGAGCCGAGATTGCGCCACTGCACTCCAGCCTGGGTGACAGAATGAGACTCCGTCTCAAAAAAAAAAAAAAAAAAAAAAAAATTGACTACTTTTATTAAATGATGAGAGGTTGAGTAGGAAGAAAAGGAAGATAGTCTAATGGGTGGAAATTTCTGGGAGACAGATTCAATTCCATAGGAGGGAAGCATTTCCAAGGATAAATGCCATTTGACAAGGGAGAAGTTATGCTGTCCTAGTTCCTCTTTCTGAGCGGGATCCCTGGATGCTGCCTTAAGCCAATGGTCTTTACCTACAAAGCTTGGTCTAGGTGTCAAGCAGTACACTTCCCTTATTTGAGAGCTGAAATATTTGGAGCTGAGGAAGCAACTAAGGGGGCAGTAGTGCCTTGAAAATCAACTAATTCAAAATCCCAGAAGACCATGCTAATACATTACCAAACCTATGGGAGCTGGGCAAAGACAGAAGATCCTGGAGGGAGGCCAACAAGGAAGAGGGAGTCAGGTAGAACCTGGAGTTACTACTCACCAAGAAAGAGGCAGCTGCTGGGGTATGTGTGTGTACAAGGCTATCCAGTGGGGATTGTTGGAGCACAGGCGGGGCAGATGCCCTCTTAAGGTGGTAAGTTTTCAGTCACTAAATATTGTCTTATAGAAGCAGAGAGCCCTCTAACAGGAAACCACAGATGGTGTTCTACCTCTGGCAGAAAACTTGGTCTGCATGCATGACTTCTATATATATATTTCCAGATCTAACAGTTATACTTTTCAATGAGTTATAAGGCCCCATGTAAGGTCTATATAGCCACCTTCTTTCCTCCACCCCTTCCCATATATTTAGACAACACATATTTATCGAGTACCTACTATGTAGCAGACATGGTGCTAGTTACTGAGGAAACATGGTTCTTGTCATCAGGAAGCTTACAGCCTACCACTGTTGTCCAGTAGCTATATAATGTGAGTCATGTGTATAATTTAGCATTTTCTGGAAGCCACAGTAAAAAAACAAACCATGAACTTAGCCTTAATACTATACTTTATTTAACTATGTATATCCAAGATATTACCTCAACATGTAATTAACATTTTAAAAATTATTATTATTATTTTTTTTTTTTATTTTTTTTTTTTGAGACGGAGTCTCGCTGTGTCACCCAGGCTGGAGTGCAGTGGCGCGATCTCGGCTCACTGCAAGCTCCGCCTCCCGGGTTTACGCCATTCTCCTGCCTCAGCCTCCGAGTAGCTGGGACTACAGGCGCCCGCCACCACGCCCGGCTAGTTTTTTGTATTTTTAGTAGAGACGGGGTTTCACCATGTTAGCCAGGATGGTCTCGATCTCCTGACTTCGTGATCCACCCGCCTCGGCCTCCCAAAGTACTGGGATTACAGGCTTGAGCCACCGCGCCCGGCCTCATTTTAAAAATTATTAATGAGCTATTTTGCATTTTTTGTATTAAGTCTTTGAAAATCCAGTGTTTTTTTTACACTTATAGCACATCTCAATCTGGATTAGCCATGTTTGAAGTGTTCAATGGACATCTGTGCCTATTGCTCCCATATTGAACAGTGCAAATTTAGTAAAGAGTTATTTTAGAAAATAATAACTATATAGACTGAGAGCAGAGATAAGCCCTGTTTTGTGGGTTAGCAATGGTGTACTGGTAATTGTTTAAAAACTGGCTTTGGGGAGTACATAATTAGTAATATCTGCTGATTTCCATAATGCCTTAATCTAAATATCAGGCCAAATAGGAATGACACCTTCTTCTGAGATCATAAAATTGTTCTTCAAGTGCTGAAGAAACAAACTTCCCTCTCCTAGAAAGTGGACAAAAAAGTAAGTCAGGGACATCAGAGAGAATGTGGCCTGGTTTCATGGTCCGGTGATCTAAACTCCAATCCTAAAAGTTTAATTATCTTCAGGAAGTTCTCACATTTTAGCTCATCTGTGCAATGGGGATTACAGCAATTGTTATGAAGCTACAAAGGGATAAAATGCATGGAGTCATGCAAGGACCCCTACAAGTACAAATTTTTATTACTGACTTTTGTAAACTTCCATCAATGAGGTTTTTGAACTACTTATCTTCTAATTGACCAATGAAGATTATATCTATTTATGGTATATAACATGTTTTGATTAATGTATACATTTTGAACTGGCTAAATCAAGCATTTGCTTGATTACAATGAGCTAATTGATTATGTTGTAATATGTTAATTATAACGTATGTATTACGTACTTATTTTTATGATGAAAACAATATTTACTGTGTTAGAAATTTTCAAGTGCACAATACAGGTAACTATTATCACATCTATTGTACAGTTGTACAATAGATCTCCTAAACTTATTCCTCCTGTCTAACTGAAATGTTGTGTCTTTTGGACATTCTCCCTAACCCCACCCCTAAGAATTCTTATTAATTATTCTGACTTGCCCACTTAGGAGCTACTGTTACTGTGGGAAGGCGGGTGGCCACTTAAAGGCCCCAAGGAAGTTCCAAACTATCATGTTCTTAGAAAGATGAGGGGCAATTGCCAGGACTAAGGCTGCCCAGCCCCCTCCCAACATGTTCCTGCTGTCCAGGAAAAGTAGCTTCCTAGAGAGATAATTAAGACATGGTGGCAATTTCTGCATGTCTCTGTGGCTCTTATTATTAATGAAAAGGGGTAGGGAGGGGCATGATTTGCTCCTGGTTCTGTCATATTATCACGAAGTAATACAGCTTCTCAAATAAATATTGTCAACTAATTGCCATCAACCCTCAAAAGCCCAGCTGTGATGTTGTGATTAATGGGCATTTCCATCAAAGCTTCTCACATTGCAGAACTAGAACAGATGGCTACAGGTGATCAGTGGGTCTAGGTGATATAGAGGCAAATATGAATAACTATCACTATTTATCAAGTGTTTCCTGGGGCTGGCTTGAGCCACAAAAGCAGGTGCTGAATATTCTGAGCTGCCCATTTGAGCACTAAGAACTATGATGATGCTCAAGGTTTGAGCCTGGTAAAAACCCTCCAGCCAGCATCTCCTCATCTTTTAAGCAGAACAGTCTCATAACCCACACTCCAGAGTTTAGTTTTAGAAGGCTTTGCTTTTCCTTGTCATGATGTATGAATCCAGGTAATTGTTATTTATCTTTTGATGTGGACATGGGAGACACACCCAATCATCAAGACATCTGATAAAATGTCCAGAGCAGAAAGTCACATGGTGCCAGAAGCTCCCAAGGGGAAAAAGAAGGGTTAGAGTTGCCAAATGAAATACAGGACGCCCGTGCAACATTTTGGAAATACTTACCTTAACAGATTATTTGTTGTTTCCCTGAAATGTAAATCTCACTTGGTATCCTGTATTTTTATCTGCTGCACCTGGCAACCCTAAGGTAGGTACCTCCCAGGTTAAAGGTACAGCAGCTAGCTAATTTGTCCTACCTCAACTAGCAATATCCTCCTCACATTCCTTGCACTAGGAAAATGAATTGCTTGTGATAAATATTAATTAAAAGCCAAAATTTTATATTTTGAAGTACACTTGAAGTATCCATCCCATTTTCTGTCCTTCCTTTGAATTCACAAAAATAAAGTCCTCCCTCATTACTATAGGCTTAAATGGTCATTGTCTTCTTTCGAGTTATTTCAAGGCCTCATTGTGGGCCATATTCTCTATTTCACATATAGCAATTAGTGCTCATAACCAGCCCACAAAGAATGTATTTTTGTGAAAAAAAAAGAGGAAGAAGAAGAAGAAGAGAAATGTCAAGGTTATCAGAACCTAGGAAACTCCAAAAAACTGCCACAGCCAAGAGGACCCTAAAGAGACATCACAACTAAACGTGATGCGGCATCTTGTATGGGATCCTAAAGTAGAAAAGGGACATTAGGGAAAAACTAAGGAAATAAAATTAACTGTGGACTTTACTTAATAATGTGTCAATATTGATTCATTAATTATGACAAATGTACCATCCTAATGTAAGATTTGATAATAGGGAAAATGGTATGGGGTATGTGGGAACTCTATACTACCTCCTCAACTTTTCTGTAAATCTAAAACTGTTCTCAAAAATAAAGTCTATTGCATTTAAAACTGAGAAAATCTATAAAACAATGGTTTTCAGCCATTAAAAAATAGAAAAGAAGGTTTCTTAATCCCTATTTTACAAATAAATAAATTAAATTCCATAGAACTTAAGCACCTTCCCCAGGTTGCACAGGTAAGTCAATGGCAGAGATAGGATTCAAATCCAGGTAGACTCCAGAACCCATGGTGAGATGCATCTTGTGTAAAATCAATCCAGCGCGCACTGTTTGGGAGCCTTCCTGATAGGGAATTATAAAGATCTATTGGAATTAGAAACTCTGTCAACTTTGTAAGGTGGGTTGTTTTCCAAAGAAACAGATCCGCTTGATTTTTAAAACTAATTACCAACTGGGGCTTTATTAATAGAATAGCAGGGGTCTAAGAATAGTGCCAAATTGTGTTCCCCTTGGGATTTAGGCTGTCAGGACAAGTCTGAAGGATACTAGGGCCCAGGGCAAGAGGCAGGGCGGGTGTGACTCAAGGGCAAGGTCCCAGGCTTAGGGGGGTGGAAGAACCCTGAGAAGAGGATGTCATTCTCTCTCAGATTCTTCCCTAATCTCTGAAGACTGGAGTCTAAATGATGGAAAAAGAGAGCTGCAATAAACAAGTTAGTAAATACAGCTCTGTTTGTTTATAATCTCCCCGGGCCATCAAGGGAACATCAGCCGCAGCAGGTTCTGTGGTGACATTACAGGACACATGAGGTCAGTGCCAGCAGCCTTCGGATAGGCATAACAGCTTTCTACAGCAACCGCTCCATCAGGCAGTGGCAGGGCAGGGCTGGAAGACATCTCCACAGCAGATCAGAGCATGAGAGGAAAAAGGCTAAAAGCAGGTTTGGCAGGGGCGTGGAGAGCACGTGTGAGATCTGCTGCAGGGACTTTCAGGGCCCTTTGGAGGAAACCAACGTCCCACTAGGCAAGTGAGGGCAGAGAAAAGAACAAACTGATTTTTGGTTATTTTTATAAAATATTCTTAGCCCCTGACTTTCTCTGGAATAGTTAGGGTACATGAAAAACAATGGGAACCTCACTGTTTTTACACAGCTTTCAAATTCAGAAATAGTCTGTTAATTCTAACAAGACAATGAATAAGAAAATGTAAGAAATAATTACTGTGAATTGTCTCCAAATGTACATTCTAGAATGCCTATCAACATGCTACGTTCTATAGCTACTTTAAGTTTTTCTTATGTCACTAAAAGTTTTAATTTCACAGCGTGTCTAATGTACGGTTTCCCCAAAGAGAATGTGTTTCTAACCCTGCTAAGTGATTTATAACCCTTTACAGAAGCCAGTTATTCAAAATGCTTTTATACATATCTACTATTTTTTCTCATATTTCTTTGAAAATCATGAATGCAGTTATTACCAGGAATTTTTCCCCTTGTACTGTTTTGGTGCCTTGCAGATTACCAAAAGCTTACAGCATCACTTTCTCACTTGAATTCATTTAAATTCTGTTGTATGTGCAGGGTAGCATGAGTTGGTAGTAGTGGTAAGGCCTCATTTATTGAGTCTCCATTAAGAATTAGGCACTGTGGAAGTGATTAATTATAATGGTTAACAATTGTTGAGGGTTTATTACATTCCAGGCACTGTTATAAGCCCTTCCTATGAATTAATTTACTCCAATAAGTTTCTGGTTCAGACCACAAAGCCAGACATAGCCTCTGCTGTGTCCTGTTTATTGGGGTCAAGAGCCTCTTAAAGATGGGTAATTTTCCTGAGAAATGACTGGAGCTAGCCATGTGCTTCCATATCTCACTGTAGCCTCTGTGGAACCCATCCCTTGACCTGGTACTGCCAGACAGATCCTGGCTGGGAGCTGATGCAGGACCAGATGGCCCATGTTCTAAAGAAATCTATATGGCTATTGATTAACTTACATGCAATAAGAGGCATGATGGAGTCGAGCCTAGCCCCCTATGTTTCTTGGGTGGTCAAAGCATTTCTTAATCCAGGGAGGTATTAAAAAGAGAGCATCTTCAGCTGTACAGGGTCTAATCCTCTGAGGCACAGGCCAAGAGTTAGGAATAGATCCATGGTCTTGGGATTCATCTCATCAGGATTCTCCAAAGGGGTAATTCATACGTGGGATTCCAAGGCCAAACTGTAGTGGTAACTTAGCTAGCCAGGATGCAAGGGATGAGTTGTAACCCAGGGACTGAAGGTGTGGTACTGGAACCAAAAAAGCAGATTATATTAATCATGTTTTTTATTTTCTCTATTTTTATGAGGATTGTGGCTCTGGGAGGGACTGCCCCTTCCAGAGTTAGCTAATTCTTAAAGATAACAAACTTCCTGAGAGCATGCCCTCGATATGCAAACCAACCAGTTCTCCCCCTTTTATCAGGCTACCACAGTCTATACTATTTGAGTCTAGGATAGTCTAGTATACACTATACTACTTCCCTACCCTAGTTATCACAGGCCAGTTATCAGCCAAGCAGGAGCAGGCCCTATGCTCCAGAGCTCGCTGAAATTATTCAAATAGCTAATCCTAAAATGATCCTTGTGACCCTGCCTCACCCAGTCTTTCCCATGAAAACCACAATAAACACTGTCACCCACGCTTTTCCCTGACATCCTCCACCTCCTGATTGACCCTGGTACTTCTCCATGGGGTTTGGATAATGATCCCAAAAGACACAATCCTGAATGCCATAATCTGAATGTTGAAATCCAGAAAGACCAAAATCCGTAAAGTCTAAATCCCTGCAGTCTAAAATTCCTAATGTCTAATTGAATCCCAAAGCACAACGACCAATTTGGAATTATGTACAATCAAGGCTTCTGAAAGTGAATTCAAGGTGTTACCAATAAAAATTGTTTTTATCCATTCAGTCCAATGCATTTGACAGAAAATTCAGATGGGTGAATTGGCCATGTGATATGGCAAAGATGAAAACTTCAGTTTAAAAATGCATCATGTGTCTGCATTGGCATTCCTTCCAGCTGACGAAATTCCAGGAGCTTTTAGCAGTTAAAGCCATATTTACCTGAAGAAGCCTAATGAAGTTACAGACTGGTTCGAAAATAATTACATGCACAGAAGACTAAAAAGAGATGCCGGGCGCGGTGGCTCAAGCCTGTAATCCCAGCACTTTGGGAGGCCGAGACGGGCGGATCACGAGGTCAGGAGATCGAGACCATCCTGGCTAACACAATGAAACCCCGTCTCCACTAAAAATACAAAAAAACTAGCCGGGCGAGGTGGCGGCGCCTGTAGTCCCAGCTACTCGGGAGGCTGAGGCAGGAGAATGGCGGGAACCCGGGAGGCGGAGCTTGCAGTGAGCCGAGATCGCGCCAGTGCACTCCAGCCCGGGCGACAGAGCGAGACTCCGCCTCAAAAAAAAAAAAAAAAAAAAACAAAAAACAACAACAACAAAAAAAAAGACATGCAACAATGTTGCTGTTCCATCACCAATATTGTTTCTGCCAAATTTTTGCTCTGTATATGAGTGCATGGGAAATGAATTTCCACATGTTCAAAACAACATGGAAGATGGCACAGAAGATGAGAAGTTTTAACAGAAAATGCTCATGTTGGGGTACAGCAAATCATAGAATAATTTTTAAAAGGGCAGCACCAGAGTGAACATATTCTCCAAGGTAAAGAAAAAAATGCAGCTATGCCTCACTGTGGAAGACTTCAAAATATAGTCAATGATTGTGAAAATCAGCCAGCTCTTAGGGACTGTCTCCATGCAATTGCCCTTAAACTATTTCTGCAATATACTTTTTCATATGTCAAATTTTCTTTTTCATTTCTTGGGGGGTTTTCTGGGGTTATTTTTTCCTTTTTTAGTTTTTTCCCACTATTTTAAATTGTCCGCATTATGTTTTACAATTTGCTATGCTATGTATCTCATATTTGCATCATTTTCAATATTGGAGATATAAATTGCTTAGAGACTTTTAGAGAGTTCCAATTCATTTTATAGATTTTTTGCAGATTTGACTCTATGTAAAAGTGCATTATCAAAATGTTGACATTGTGTGTAAGCATTGCGCATGTATACAACAACACTGAAACTTCCTCAGTAAATTAAGAGATGTCCATTTTGTACATCTGCATTTGTGAAAGATAAACTCTCTCAAGATCTTGATTATTTGGGAGACCGCATATGCAGTGGTGACCCATGGCGGGTTTTGACCAAATATCAAGAGACTTAGGTTATTTATCACAGTGTTTCAGATGACAGAAGTTATAAAGCTGGTCACACAATTACCAACCATAGTAATATACATTTGTACATTTCCATTTTTGACCTATTTCTTTATAAATACAGTTCATCTGCTTATAATGGTTATACCTGCATGACTCATTACCACACCTGTTTATGCTTGCAAAAATATGTTATTGTGTATTTTGTTTGTAAAGTGCCTATGAAGTGTTCTGTCATGTTTTTATATATTTCTCAAATAAATCTTTTAAAAACATAAATAAATGTCTTTTACATAATGTCTTTTAGTGGCCAAGTGTGACTCACACTTGTAATCCCAGCACCTTGAGAGGCTGAGGAGGAAGGATCACTTGAGACCAAGAGTTTGAGACCAGCCTGGGCAACATAGCAAGACTTGTCTCTACAAAAAATTAATGTAAAGAAAAACTAAAAAAAAAGGAGTGTTTTTTGTTATTTTTCCAGAATTATATTTTCAGGATCTTTCAGGATTATGATCAACTCCCAGTTTGGAGAACTCAGTTGAGAAACCCTGCTCTCCACACATGGAACTTCGCAAAGAATTGGCATTCAGCAAACACTCATTGACTTGGCAAAGGGAAGTGCCTCTAATGCTCAAGTACAAAGGTTTCTTAGTTTGGATTCCCTCAGAAGCAAACCCTGAATCTGCTGCAAGTGAAACTGAATGCAAGTAGTTATTTGAGAGGTGAAGAGAATACCAATAGGAGAGAGGAGGAGTGAGACAGAGAAAGCGAAGGCAGCATTTTAAGGGTACATTATCAACCCAGCTACCACAGTAGGTAACTGGAGCTCAGTCTCACTGAAAAAACGTTGGAGGCCATGTGTCTCAAAGTTATCCTCCCAGAAGGGTGAGGGAGCTGGAGTACATACCCACCAGCTCCCATCATTTATTGGCAAGTCTCAGGGGATGTCAACTCTCTAGCACTTCTCTCTTGCCCAGTGCATGGCAAAGCAGACTCTAGTGACTAGAGAAGGCCCTCAGGCAAAGAAATGCAAGTGCTTTCAGTTGGATGGGTGTTCAGTGGGATATGGGTGTGGTATGTGGAACATCTACTACAGAAGAGATCATTGGCAGTTTCTGAAAATTCCGACAACGATCTCCTAGACCTCATTCTCCAAAACCAAGAAAAGAGAAATGTCAGTTGATCCCTATATTGAATATACACACACTGTCTATTTTGGGATTTAAACATGTACCAACTGTACAATCTAGTAGAGACAAAAAAAAAAAAAAGACAAGATAATAAAATGGAAGAACTGTGGGGAGGGTAGTGTAGCTATTCACAGGGTTAAAATGCATGATTACTTTGAAACAGCCGCATGTCCAGAGAGTGTTGCTCTATACTTTTCATGCCATTATAAGGGGAAATCATAATAGGGTCTGACCTCATGATCAAACCCCAACATTCAGACAATGTTACATCAACATATCAACATCCTTTAATGGGTAAGTTTGCCTGTCTACTTTGTGCTGCCATAACTCTACTTTTGTCCATGGAACAATGACAATGACCACATATCACAAAGAGAAGCACTTGGTTGTATCAAACACAGAAGAATTCTAGGGATGAAATGGAGTGCCTCAAGGCATGCCCCAAACAGGATTTATCTGGCTGACTCCTCCCTCTTCTACATTGGAGAAGGAAGCACATGGAATTCTAAAATCATATTGCCCTGGCTAAAGACCCCATTCATCCTTTTGCTAGCAGCAGGACTGAATCATACAGAGTCCTTGAGCATCAGAATGCTCAAGTGTGAAGTGGGAATAAAAATACCTTCTTTACAGGCTTGAGTATGAAACGAGACATGGGTATAAACAAGCTTCACTAAGTGTAAAATGCTACATGAGTGTTAGTAGTTGTCTTATGCTTCATAGACCATGACGACCTTGGCCACTAGTCTGATAAGAACAAAATGATCATTCACAAAGGATAAGAAGAAAGGGGTTTCCTTTCAACTCTACTTCTAGGGAAGGGAAAACAAACCTGTCCTGAGCTTCCAGTATTTTATTATACTTGAAAAAGTAAAAGGTATACTTGAAAGCACACCCCTCCCATTGCAGAGTGAATCATGTTGCTAATCACTAACAGTAAAATCAAGCTCAAAAGGAGGAATGCTTAGTTTATTTTTTCAGCATTTGAAAGATGAAACACTTAATTATACATTCTGTAATTAGTTTGTAATTTCCCACAAAAGGTGCAAGAGGAATGTTAATGTTGGCTGCATGCCCTGTGAAGAGGGAGCAACATATCTGGTATTCAAGCACCATCCCATAAAAGGGGTTCACTAAGTACATTGGGGCCATCATCAGCTTTGTTCAACTACAAAGAAATCCTAAAGGCAACTTCCATCAGCACAGTGATGAAGGAGAAAGGCAAAATTCTTTATATATTAAGGTCTGCCAAGGCCATCACCTAGGGAGTTGACTGCTTAATTACTTCAGTTTTGTGGGACTGTTGGTCATCTCCTGAGAAAGAGATCAGGGAGTTGAGACGACATTTTGTGTTGGATGTTCCCAGAAGTCATAGGGCTTGATTGCCTCTTTTCTATTGTTCATTTCTGCTACTGGTATACATTCCTCCCAGAACTGGTTCCCTTGGGTAGCAAGCAATTACCAAAAGCATTTCAAATTTGAAGGACTACAGAGTATGTTCAAGGTAATCAGGACCAAGAAGCCTGCTTTCCAGGCTTAAGACCAAGCAATGGGGATGTAATCACTGAGCTGCCACCAATTCACCCAGCAGGTGCCTGGACGGACATGCCCCTTGGGAAGAGGAGTTGATTTTCTGTGCAAACTACAAAGTATGACTTACATTCAAATTTGATGGGCTCTGCCTGCTCATAGAAGCAGAGGGCAATTGGGTAGATTGTTTGCAAAACTGGTCCCAGTGATTTACTTCCCTGCCTCCACACTTGCTTGTAATGTGATTCAAAGTTTTTCCCATCAAAAGGCTGCTTTCTAATCCCTTGAGTCTGACCTGGCCTCATGACTTATTTTGGCCAAGAGAGTGGCAGAAATGACATTGTGCCAGTTCCAAGCCTATGCCTGAAGAGACCTTGCATTCCTTTTCTTGGAACCCTGTCCAGCCACTATATCGAAACGAACAAGCCCAGGCTAGCCAGCTGGCTAATCGAGACACATGGCCCAGTCACCCCTATTGCCTCAACCAGCAGCCAGACTAGCCCCAGAAGTAGAGCTTCCTACCTGACCCACAGCTGACCACAGATCCAACATGAGCCCAGCTCTATCCAACTAACCCGTACAATTGTGAGTTAAACCAATGGTGGTAGTTTTCAGCTACTACATTTCAGGGTGGCTTATCGTGTAGAAAAAGCTCCATAGACAGACATATCCCATAGTCTATTCTGGTGGCAAATGTCAGGCACAATGACGCCAGAGAAACAAAGTGTTTGTCTTCTCAGGGACAAGATTCCACACCAGAACTGTGTGCACAGCTCCACTCCCTATAACAAGGCTTGGTCTGCCCACTTGGGCAACTGCAAACACCAGCCTCTGGGTATTGCTCTGCATCTCCGCAAATAACCTCAACACCAGCTCTAACCCACCATTCCTTGTGCTCAGTTTCTATTTCTTTGGCCTAGTTTTGCCCCCTACCTTGGTTCCCACCATTTTCCTGCCCACATTTGTCTTGAACATCTGAGCTCAGCACAATTCTCCCACTCCTTCCTCAGCTCCTCTTCATGCTCCTGCTTTCTGACTTCTGTCCATACCACTGGATAAGAACTGCTCACACCAAGGTTACTAATGGCCTCCTAAGTCCAATGTTCAATGGCCCATCTCCATTTTCCTCTTATTCAACATCACTGCAGTAGTTGACACTGTCTTCTGTGACCTGCTTTTAAGAGAGTGTACTTACGAATTTTTCCGAGAACCTCATTTGAAAGAATCCTTTCATTCTAGTAAGTCTCAAGGCTTGAACATGATCATAGTGAGGGACTTGCATAGCAGATGCATTTTCAAATGACAGAAGAATTTCCAGTGTTAATGAGAAAGATGGCTGCAACATTGAAAAAGTGGGCAAGATATGCTGAGTATGATTCTTCATGTTCTTAGCTTGTTCCAAGCCAAGTCTATTTTTAAGGGCCTTGTTGTATCTAAAAAGATAGAAGGTAAACTCAAAAGAACACTGGACAGGAACCCGGAATTCAGAATTAGTCCCAGTTCTGTCATTTATCAGCAGTCCATCTTTGTAAGCTACTTAACATCTCTGAACCACAATCCATCTGTGAAGTGGAAACAACTGCCAGACTGTAAACTACTTGAAGGTAGGGATTCTTTGTATACTTTTTTTTGTGGAGACAGAGTTTCGTTCTTGTTGTCTAGACTGGAGTCCAATGGCGGGGTCTCCGCTCACTGCAACCTCTGCATCCCAGGTTCAAGTGACTCTCCTGCCTCAGCCTCCTGAGTAGCTGGGATTACAGGTGCCCACCACCACTCCTGGCTAATTTTTGTATTTTTAGTAGAGAAAGGATTTCGCCATGTTGGCCAGGCTGGTCTCGAACTCCTGGCCTCAAGTGATCCACCTGCCTTGGCCTCCCAAAGTGCTGGGATTACAAGTGTGAGCCACCACGACTGCCCTTGTATACTTCTTTTTACCCACACAGCCTAGCCACATTGCCTACAACTCAGTGGGTGCTCAATAAATGTCTAAATGTTCATTGACTGAATTTAAAATAATGAAAGACCTGCAATTTATATGCATAAAATCATAAACTCTAATGGGATCACTATCACATTTCTAAATTGCCAAATCCACCAGAATATAAGTCCCTCATGGTGATTTTATCCCTCCACAGAATTCTTCTTGATGGCCATTTAAACACATTTCCCTCTGAATGAGGTTGGCAGCAATGGAACAAAAAAGATAAATCACTGGTCCTCAAACTTTTGTGTATCAGAATTACCAAAAAACTTGTTTGAACAAAGTCCAGATTTTTCGGTCTCACTCTCAGAATCCAATTTGGAAGTACTGAGTTGGAGCCCAGGAGTCTTTTGTAAAAAGTCAGTCTCTCCAAGTGACTCTGATGTAGTTGATTTTTCTCATGATTTGGGAAATACTGCCCTTACCCTTCAAGATGCTTACGTGGTGTCCTGAACCTTCCTTCCCACCTCCCCTACTGAAGGCTTATGATCATTCATGAGTGTCTCGCATTTTTAACTGTCTCACCCCAGATCAATATTTCAAGTGCGACTGATTGTACTGCTACACAGACAGAAAAGGCCTCTGGTCTTGGGAAGTGGCTGGGTTCTGCCCCAAAATACTAAGAGTTTATGGAGAGTTTATGGAGGTGATTTAGTGAGACAGGCTCAGTCCTCTATGAATGTATGACTCAGAACATCTTTTTCTGTCTTGAAAGTGATTTGCAAAGCAGAACAGTGTCTTTGAAACATTGTTATCCTCCATAACAAAGAGATGAGCATGCATATATTTAAATTAAGACTGTTGTTATATAAACTACCTATTTTAGGTGCATAATCAGGAAGCACCACATACTCCACGGAAATGAACAAGCTCTTACTAGAACTTGGGATGTCTTATTTGTTTTAAATGCACATCTTGGCTGACTGGGCATTCAGATGTGTTTGTCTCTCACCATGGTGACTGAGCAATGGCTCCTCTCCTTGCCTCTAACAAGCACCTTAGGGTTCCAGGATATTCCAAACCCTTTATTTCACAGGCCCTGTTTAAACACAAGAGACACTAAGTTAAGCAACTCTTTTTCCAGTAGCAAATGAGTTTTAAAGTATGAATGTATAAGTCTCTTATGTATCACATTATTCTGGTAAAAATAATTATGGACTTCCTTCTTTGTCCATCATGTAAAGGAAAGAAAACCCTTAGCCAAGCTTGCAAGTCTTCTCAGTGGAAACCTCAAGAGGTTACCTCCTTAGGCCTAAACGACTTGAGGCAGATTTTCTGCTGTGACCCACTTCCAGAGCAAAAATGTTCCCCTTACTGCACATTTTCCCCTGTCCCTTCCCTCACTCTACTGGCCCAGTATTTGGAAAGTGCCACCAGAACCCCTGTTGGAAAAGACACTTTGGATTGGACTGTTTTTTATATCATGTGTCTATGGCAAACCTTTCATAAAAGTACCAGATAGTAAATATTTTAGGCACAGCCATTCAACTCTGCCATTATTGTAAAAAAGCAGCCATACATAATTTGTAAGTGAATGAGCATGGTTATGTCCCATAAAACCACATTTGCTAAAATATATGGAAGGCTGCATGTGGCCCTTGGGCCATAGCCTGCCAAACTCTGCCATAGTAGGTACTATTGTGTTGCTACCCAGAGTGTCTCTTCCAGGGCTGAAGTATAGATCTAGATGCTGGAAATAGTGGAGGCTGAAGGCTCTTAGCTGAATACCTCTTAGCTGAAGAGAGCAACCTTGCCCAAGGTAAACTCTGGCTTCTCAAGGGCAGCTCACATCCAGTGATTGGTTATGAGGGACTATAGGGGCCCATTGCATTGGTCCAATCCAGCACAACTCTGAAAGGCCATCCCAGACCCAGAGTTCCCTCTAGGTTGACTGAGGCTTTTTTTTTTCCTTCCGCATTTTAGTTCAACTTTCCTTTCTTCCCAGTCTTGTTTCCTTCATTCCCACACAGGGGTTGATCTGGAGAGCACTGGCCATAAACTTTCCGCATTCAAATCTCCAAGTCCGTTTCCCAGAGAACCCAATCTTAGACAATCACTACCCCTGTTCGTCCAATCCAGTTCCTCATTGACCATGGCCCACTCTGATGGGCTTACTTACCTCCTAGCTGGCCCGGTCACTCTGTGTGAGCCACTGTGCGGAGGGCCGGCCAGCAGAATTTCTAGATATTGTTCCTTCTGGAACACATTTTTATCATTTTGCTCAGGCCAGGGCCACTGCCACTAGCATGGGTGCTGCTACTACTGCCCCCTCTGGAGAGCTGCTCACAGGTAAGTCTCAAACAATACCCTGTATAAAATGCAGACTCCAGGGCCTCACACCTACATAATGTGCTATGGTAGATCTAGGATGAAACCTAGGAATCTATATATTTAATATGCATTAGCAAGCACCAGAGGTGATTCTAAAATTGGTGGCTTCTGAACCATTCATTTAGAAAGTTTGTACTATGCTAGCACATAGTAGCTTCTCCATAAATGTCGATTCAAGAGACATTTCTAAGAACCTATCTTGCTAAGGTAATTATAATCCAAAACATATTGGGGGGGGGGTGTGTGTGTGTGTATATATATATATGGTGTATATATATATAGGTATATATATGTGTATATATATGTATACATATGTGTATATATAGGTATATATATGTGTGTGTGTATATATATACACAATGACATGCAAATAATAAATTAAGATCAGTTAAATCAGTATATGAATAATCTGAATTACACAGAGAACTTCAGAACTAAATCTTCCTTGAGGATAAGAGTCATTAATAATACCTGAGATGAGAACAGTATTAGACCAGTTAAACTTGGGAAGAGGTTACCAGCTCGCATAGGAATACTGGACTGACATATAAGGTAAAGGGATGACAGAGCTGGATGCCAGATAGTAGGAATAAGAGGGGCTGCAGCATACTCTCTCCAAAGGGGGCAACTGAAACTTTTATCCATCAATTGTGACATGTGAAAATGGGGAAACAGTATTGCCAGGTCATCGAACTTTCAAGAGTAGACTAAAACTGGATACTCACAATATAAAATATATAGCTTTTTAAACATTGGCTCATATTTACTATTTCTTGAGTCTATAAACTCAATTAGGCCCTCAGGTATTCTGTAGTAGCTAAATGTATTCTGAGGGTAGCAATTAGGGTAATTGCTCTATTTCTGAAAAAGAAATATTCCACAATTCCCAAGGAGTGTGGTCAGAGGAGTCCTGGGGGCCATCTTTGCAGGAAAACACCATAAACATTCTGTAATGAGGCAGAAGGGAACACAAGCAGAAGTTTATAAGGAGAACCACAATTCAAATCATATATAAACATTCCTGGAAAGAGAGTGCAGCAAGGGTCAGAAGGGAAGTATGGCTGAAGATCAGACTCTGCATCAACCCTGGGGATGACCAGGGGCTCAGTTCAAAGCAGAGAAGGTGACTGCCTGAACAGAGGCCCTCTCCAGGAGATGCAGAATAGGGGCTCAGCTTCACAGGTCACAGAGTGTAGACTGGTTAGAAATCACTGTGGGAGTTGGGTTCAAAATCAAGTTACCCTGCCAGTGGGTAGGTTGTATTTTTGAGGTAGCAGAGGTATTGCAGGGTATTGCAGGCCCATCATATAGCCATAGGAGATATTATATTTTCAATCTCAGATAAATAAGTCAAGCGCCTGTTACAATCACTCTTATTTTTGTTTTAGTTGGCAAGCCAGCTGTGATTGTATTCTAGAAGATAAATGTCTATGAGAACTGACATCAAAACTGGCATATCAAAAGGTTAATAGTTTTAAAAGATTAAACAACTTCCTTAAAAACATCTCACCTCCAATGATGGATATAGTTCTTAAAGTTAGGAAAGGAAGGAGACCCAGATGTTAGATGAACTTCCACCACCACCAGACTATGTGACAGGTGCCCACCGTGGCTTACTCCTTCTGTAAAATAAGAAGTCGAAGGGCATCAACCCTCAGGTTCCTTTCAGCATGAACAGCGGTCATCCAGATCTGAATATTCAGGCCTTGTTTGCTTGCAAGTAGCAGAAAACATAACCCAACATGGTTTAAGCAAGAAGGGAATGTATTATCTTATGTAATTTAAAATTCTTTGGCTGGGGGGGGGGGGCAATTAGATATGATTAATCAGGACTTCAAGGATGTTTCCAGAAACCGTTATTTATTGGCTCTAAGTATTAACCCCAGTCTTAGCATTCACATGAGAGCAACATGCTGCAGCAATGCAAAGATCTATATTCTCTTCAATTCAAGCCCAGTGGAAAGACTACGTCTTTCCATCCCATGTCTCAGTGACAGTCCAAACGTATACCATTGGCTTAGTAATGAACCTACGACCCAATCACAGTTCATCTTTGTAGCTAGAAGGCATGCAGTGAGTTGATTGGCTTAGGTAACATGTTTCTCTCTGAAGAAAGAGTAAAATTTTACCAGTAAAATTCCCAAAGAACTGGTACTAAAAGTGAGATAGACAGACGCCGAACGCCCAAAAGAAAGGCAAACAAAATCTGACCTTGTCACTTCATTAGATACAATACATTATATACATAAATAAACTGCTTTTCAAAACATAACCCCTCTGATAAGCTCATTAGGTCATTCAAGGTATTACTGTCATAAAGATGTCATAGAAGAAGCAATTACAGTAATCTACCTCATGCTGGTGTTTGAGTCATTGACAAAACCCTTCACGTATTGAACAGACTTTACTTTGTTTTTTTCAGAAAACCTGCCTGTTTTACATACTGAAATCAACAACTAATCCAAAGAAAATGTACCCCTGCTACTGCTTTGGGTTCTTTTAGAAGAAAGTTATTCACATTCTCCTAATTGAGACTATATCCTATGGTTTTTCACCCTGGAAATGGCTTCACAGACCTCAAGAAAACCAGCTAATAAGCATGAACCTGATCCTACTCATTAGACACTGAAATGAGGAGATTTAAGGGCACATAAATTTCTGGGGAGAAAATCAGACAGAAAATTATCTAATTATATTTCATAGTTAAGAATCAATAGGGTAAAATTTAAGGTAGAGATCGTTTTAATTAGTGCCAGAATTCTCTGCTTGCATTCTTCATACTCCCCTAGTCGCTAGAGAAACTGCTCACTGTGGAACTAAGCCGGAGGTTCCTAGGACCTCTTTGCCTTTGCATGTCTGAAAATGAGGCCATTGGAAAGGCAGAAAAGTGCAGCCATGTGCTGGCATCAGTCAGATCTTTCTCCTTGATTCTGGCTGTTTCTTTAGAAAAGTTTTGGGTTACATGATGAGTGATCTAGCAAAGCTGCCAATTAAGTGGATCGTGAACAGCAGGCAAGACTTCTTGTGCAACTCTATTTCAGCTTGCTTTAACACACTATCTGCAGTTATCCTATAAGAAGTAGTGATGGCACAAAACTTAGAAGATTCACAAAAAGGAAGAAATCTAGGCCATATTTTGAGGTAGTGTCATTAAAATCTCAAATGCACAGAAATGCAGGAACACTATTGTACAGATAACATGGGTTTCATTAGTGTAGAATTGAATTCATAGTTATCCTACTGCCCTATCACAAAGCCAAATATGCTGACTATCTTTCTAAAGCACAAGCAATATACCAGTGTCTTATGTCTCAGTGATGGTTATCTTACTAATTTAACTGCGTTTTTTTTTGCAGTTAATCAAGTTGTAATATTTAATTCATTGCAATTTATTTTGCTATTGCTTTCCAACATCCTCTCTTTTGTAGAAAATGTAAAAGTAAATACAGAGCATTTGCAAAAGAGGGGAAATTATTATGGGATATGCTCACCTCACAAGAACATCACAAGTTAATTTTTGTCCTGTCTGTGGAAAAGAAAAAGAGAAAAATGACACAAACCCAGGATCTGCAAATCCAACACTTTGTGCCACAGGTTCATAAGGAAGATATGCATAGGGGAAATCTCAGAAAAATGCATTTTCTTTACAATGCACTTTGGTGGGCTTAAAGCATAGCAGTATGTTAGCTGCAAGAAATTATCATCCAAAGAAGCAAACTATGGTCCATGGGCCAAATCCTGTCCACTGTCTATTTTTATAAGTAAAGTTTTAGTGGAACCCAACCACACTCATTCATTTAAGTATTATCCATGGCTGGCTTCATACTACAACAGAGATAAGGAGTTGTAATAGAGATTGTATGACCTACACAGCCTAAAATATTTACTATTCTGGCCCTGGAAAAACAGAAAAAGTTCTTCTAACCTGTGTCCCAAAGGCTAGAAGCAAGTGGCTTTTATGGTCTTCTTATCTTAGTTAGCATCTGGGTTTTATTACACCAATGAGAAGAGTAAGAAGGAAAGAGAAACCCAAGAACACGTGTGCCCAGGAGGAAAATTGAACATTTCCCCTTGAGACTTCTGGCAAAGCAGGACAAGGTTGCCTCGCTAGGTCTTCCAAAGACAGAAGACTCCTTTCAGTAAGGCGACAGCTCCATTACAGCCCTCATAAGAGAAAGTGATGCACTTGATAAACTTAGAAAGAAAACATACCCCAATGACTAGCGGGCATGTGAATTAGTTGGATTACTTTATTGTCACACCTCATAGTCCCATTCTTACATGCCTCACAGCTAGGTACATTCTTTGTCTCAGAGAGATTAGGTGTGTTTTCCACTTAATACTGTTCATTGTAGCCATGTCTTAAAGAATGAATATTTGATATTATTAACAGCTTTGTGCATGAAGATAAAATGTGGAGTAATCTCAAAATTTTCACCTCTTCCCTCTTCACACCTCAAACTATTCTTCCTAACCTGTGACCCAATAGCTATCTGCCTTGAAAGCCATTATGTTAGCGATCCTTCTCAGAATGATCTTATGTGTGTCTGCTGCATTGGGAGGATGGTGGGGGAAGGGTTACCCTTCCCCTAGAGGCTAACACTAGTTATATCTCTATCTGCCTTAGTAGGATGTGTTGTTCTGAAAAATAAGGGTCCAACAGGAAATGCTTTTCCCTCTATGACCATCTTAATGATTTGTCATGTACTTAGTACATTAAATTCTTTAAGAAATAATGTAATAGAGAAGTGTGTTTAACTTTGTTTAACTTAGTATAAAACACCGTGGCTTACAGTAAACATTTGTTCTAACACTTACAAATCTGCTGCTTACTATAATTTGACTGATCTAGGCTGGGCTCTGCTGGGCACCTCTGCTTCAGGCTGAAAATTGGTTGGGCTTGACTTTGAGCTATCAGTTGGACTCAGGTCAGCTTCAGGAGTCCAGCCTAAAGTGGCAGCAACTACACAGAGGAAGTTCTTGCACAAGCATATTTCAAGCATCTTTTTATGTCAGATCTGACATCCCATTGACCAAGGCAAGACATATGGCCAAACCCAAGTCCAGGGGCAAGCTAACATATCCCACCCACCACAAGGCCATGGCATGAGCTTGGCTATGTGATTCAACCACTCTCTGACAACTCATTGGCTTTCTGGCATTTCTTTTATCCGATCTTAACCCCATCAATATTTCAACTAACATCTACAGCAGTTACCAACTTTTTTGGACCACAGGACTTTCTTCTGACTAGTATTTACCAAAACTAGTTCCATAGAACATACTTAATGTTCGTCTATACACAACTGGCTGTATGCATTCCTGTGGAACAAGGCTCGATTTTCAAACATAAGATTCTTTACACTGTAAGAGAAAAAGAGGAAAAAAATCTCCCAGACATCATACTTTCTAAACATTTATGTGCTTCATCTATAGAATAGTACTGGAAAGAACCTGAAATTGTAAAACTGGCCTCACACTGAATTTGAAAAATTTTCCAAGACTATGTCAGGGAATTACATAGAAATTCTTTGCAGACGATGTATCCTCATTTTGGGTTTGCAAAGCCATGTCTTTGTCCCTTACAGCTGTCAAGTGATCACTACTGACTCATTAAGATATATTTACTTCAGTAATTGTCCAACTTTCCTCCCAAACAGCAGGAATTTCAGGAACCCAGCCTGGAAGCCTGAGCTGGGTTATGGGTGGAAGATGTTGGCTTCTTTATCAGCTGTTTGGTTCTCAATTTCAAGGAGATCTAAGAGGTAGCATCTGGGGTGAAACCAAATGAGAAGGCAAGCAATCAGTGGTGTCAACTGAACAGGTTGATGAGATTGGCAAAAAAAAAAACAAGAACCAGATACAAATACATCTAAGACACAGCAGCTGAGTCCAGGACTGGGGAGGCAGGGGTGGTTCAATTGCCTCAAGAGAGTTCGGTAGATCCTATAGCCACTTTGCTGAGGAGGGAAAAGAATCTTGGGTCAGTATGGACTAGTTATGAGCTACTAGGTGGAACTTCGGGACACTACAAGTTAGACTTAGTAATAATTTCATAGTTAATATAAGGGTTTTTAGAATATTCTAAAACATGTTTCAGAAAACACAAGTTATGTGGTATGCTAATGGATATTACATGAAACAGGATTCCATGGTCAAACGAGTTTTGGAAACTTTTAAATAAGGTTAGAGGGATTTCTTGGCAGGACTTTGGAGCATCTTTATAATGATGATGTTTAATGCAAGTCTTCAAGAGGAATATATAATTTACAGCATTGTCCAAACTAATTGGATGATGAAATCTCCTTTTTAGAGCATTTTGGTGAAATACACTTTAAGATGCATGGATATAATGATGCAAATCAATTTGCTTCCTACTAACAAACTGCACCATATCAGCATAAATACATAAAAGAAAAACTTAAGTATAACAAATTGTATGGTGACCAATGTAACCATTTTATTCACCTCTCATTATTCTTTTTTCAAAATAAGAATATTTTAATATAAAAGTAATTTTCTCTTTTATGTTTCCACATACTGAACTTCCTGTCCTCTACCGGAAACATCTATTTCCCTTGAGAAGTTTAATGATTATTACAGCAATTGTGCAAGAAGAAAAACGGTTAATATTCAGCTTCAAAATTCCAAAATAGGATTTTGTAGCAACTTAATGGTTTAGAAAAGCAAGCTTGTTAAAGAGAAAATGGATTTCCTAAATATTTTTAACTTTCATTAACTTACTAAGGCCTAAGCCTAAGTAAGCTAGATCATACAGTTTCTTCTAGCCTGTGCTTCTCAACATTTAATATACACATAGGTCACCTGGGGATTTTGTTTAAAAACGCAAATTCTGATCCATCTCAGGCCAGGTGGAGCCTGACATTCTGCATTTCTAATAAGCTTCCAGGTGCTACCATTTCTGTTGGCCCGTGGACCACATGAGTGAAGATACACCTTAGGGAAGCTACTCCTTGTATATTTATTTGATGGCTCACCATGAGGCTTGCTGCCCTAGGCAGAAAGAATATAAAATGTAGAGAAAATGGAAAGCCCAAAGTTGTTCACTTTCAACCTGAGGGATGGCATAATTAACAAAGGAGGTAGAGGAAGGCAAGCTCTAGCTCAGTCTTACCTCTTTGGCTTAGAGTCCCAGAGATTAGAGTTATAGTAAAAGGGAGCTGACGCAATTTCCAAAAAGGAAAAGATATCTGTTCAGCTTGTGGTTGACAACACAAGAAAATTACTCCTCAATCTGCCCTTGCACCAGGGTGAGCACTTGGCCTCAAATCCAATTTGATGAGAAACAATGAGGCAGAGAAAAGGCCTCAGTTAACTCTCCAAAGCTGCCTTCTGGTCCCATGAGTGGGACCAGAAGCTTCCCAAAGCTCTTGAAAATCAGTCTGGGAAGTTTCACAGAAGTGATCACAATGGAGGAGTCCCAGCCAGACTTCACGGTTACCCATGACACAACAAGAACCAAGGCGGGGGCTAAGTCAACAGAGAAACCTAGTGCAATAAGAGCGGCCAGATCATGGGAGTAGAGAAGCAGACAACATCAATGGCAGACATCAGCGGAACACCCCTCTGATGGAACTAGTTGTTCTTGGAGTTCTCCAAGCCAAGGAGCAGCCCAGCTTAGCCCTTCTGCCAGAGGGATCACAGTGATTCCAGAAAACAACCCACAGTTCAAGAATGTCACCCCACCACCACCACCACCAAGCCAAAGTCACATAAGCCACCCTCTAATGCACCCACCACCACTTTGAAGAGGCACAATGGGTGAAGACAAGAAGAGAGTGGATAATTTATTCAAAAGAAAATAAGCATAAACCTATAAGGACTGTTTAAACTATTGGCCTGGACTCACTAAAGCTGTGTCCACCTGTGATTTGATTTGTTGATTACTTTTAATAACTCTCTGCCATTTGGAGGCCCTCAAGGGGTTCATCTTTTCATCTAAGTTATTCTTGTTTCATGTAGCTTCAAACAACTGACCCTAACCTTTTCTTTAATCTTCTTCAAATAATTTTCTATGGATGTCCTGAGAGACTGAGGAATGTCTTCAAAGGAAATACCTTCTTGAAAGAATGCATATCCCAATATTGGGCATTAAATGATTAAATAACTATCTCTGAGCCTCCTCTAAAGAAGTTGTCAGGAAGAAATATAGAGGTGTTGTCCAAGAACCATCCTGGCATCCTTGGTACTACCCAATGAGGAATGTGCCCTCATGTTAGATCTCAAATGGGAAGTGATTGAACCCACCAAAGGGATTCACCAAAAGCCTTTAAAACATCCTTCCCAAACCAACAGCAGCGGGACACACAAATTACTGCAAGGCATCTATGACTATACACATACGTACGACACAGTATCCTGAATTCTGAAGTTATAGCAATGTTCCTTAGCTAAAAGCACCTCAAGCAGAGAAGAGGATTTCTCAGAATCTCTGTGATGTGCCCCTTGGTGATGGGTAATACGTCCTTTCCTACTTCACCTCAACCCTATCTCCATTTCTATAAGAATCACTACTACAGCGAGCCAGTGCTACAAATGGAAAAGAGAGTAGTCTTTCTAATTGCTCAGACCACAAATAACAATAATAAAGTTGAGAAACATTCTACATTGAAGAAACAAGAGCTGCTGTGTCACCAACCTGAATACAAGGTAGTGCTTTAAAACAGGGGCCCCCTGTTTTAAAGGTACAGTAACAGTTCATGGCCTGTTAGGAGCCGGGCAGCACAGCAGGAGGTGAGTGGTGAGCGAGGGAGAATCAATGCCTGAGCTCCTGTCAGATCAGCAGCAGCCCTAGATTCTCACAGGAGCACAAACCCTATTTTGAACTGCACATGTGAGGGATCTAGATTGTACACTCCTTATGAGAATCTACTGCCTCCGAAACAATCCCCACCCCTACCTTCCGTGGAAAACCTGTATTCCACGAAACTGGTCTCTGGTGCCTTAAAGGTTGGGGACTGCTGCTTTATACAGTCATATTGGAAGGGCATGACAACTTTTATAAAAAATTGAAAAGTGGGAGTTGAATAATGAGGGAGGGGAACATCACTGGGGCCTGTTAGGGGTTGGGGGCTAGGGGAGGGATAACATTAGGAGAAATACCTAATGTAGATGACGGGTTGATGAATGCAGCAAACCACCATGGCACATATATACCTATGTAATGAACCCGCATGTTCTACACATGTATCCCAGAACTTAAAGTATAATAAAAATAAAATAAATTTAATTTTAAAAAATTGAAAAGGACGTATTCTAGACAAATGCATAAGCAAAGGCAAACATGAGCTATCAATTATTTAAAGAGATGGGCTATACAAAGAAAGTCTGCCTACTGAGTCATAACTAATCTCTAGACCACAATTACAGTGATAGTCACCTGCCCATTAGTGGGTAGAAGATGTATCACTTGTGTCCTTCATTGTATAACTGCACAGTTAACTGTACCTGGTTCTCATTAGAGTATTCTCAGCAAAACCTTTTATTATCTTTTATATATCCAGACAGGAACTGACCACGTTCTTTCTATCCACAGAGTCAAGATTATGGTGCCCCAGCTGGAAGGAATCAGGCACCATATCCTCCCTAGCAAACTATCTAATTGGAAGCTACCTATGTCAGATGCAAGTGGCATTGATACTTACTCCCTCAAGTAAATGATACACTGCTGTTGTTTAAAGAAGCTCAACTCTGTTGCTTCAGAACTTGTTGGAAACTTGTTGGAAACAAAACCAAGCTTATCAAAGGTCAAACTAATGTCTTTATGCCCCAGCCCATAGCGTACTCAAGACACTCTGGAAACAGATGAGTGACCTCCTCACAAACCTGCAAACAGACTGAGCTTTTCTCCCTTGCCTCACTGAGTGTCCTCCATGCCTAAGTCATATTCATCCATTAAGGATCATCACATTCCACTTCCTTAAAGAAGTACTCCTTGGCCACTCAAAGCTTCATTGGTCTCCCCTTTCATTGAAATTTTTTGAGCAAGTATTGATTGCACCATAATTGCAGTATTTAATCACATACTGTCTTGTTTGTTTTTAATACTAAGCCATTTTCGGAAAATAATTTGAAAATCTCACTACCAAAGGGCTTTTCAAATAAGGGATTGGGTTCTAGGTTTTTAAATAATATGGTTATGGTTTTAATTTATGGTTCTTTGTCAGAAGCCCGACTGTTTCCTGATCTTACCAGGACAGTTACCCCTTAAAATACTGTGATTCAGGATAACTACCTCCAAAGAAGCTGGTACTCTCTGGCAGCCCATAAGCTATCCCATTCTGACATACTCACTGCTTACCCCCTCTCCTCACCTGCCAGCTTGCATTCCTGACTTCAGCTTCTCTCTTCCACTCACTGGCCCAGACATTGCCTTTTCTCATGGGGGTAGGTAACTACCTCTGCTTCAGGCTCAGCTCTCCTCCAGGCTCGGTTCTCCTCGTTTAAGGCTAAGTTTCAGCTTGCCCAAATTAGGTGTGTCCTCAGCAAACACTCCTAGGGTAGCCAGCTCTTGGCTGCAATTCTTACCTCCTCCTTATTGATAACCTCGGTTCACCTGGCTGCAATTCTTACCTCCTCCTTATTGATAACCTCGGTTCACCTGGCTGCAATTCTTACCTCCTCCTTATTGATAACCTTGGTTCACCTGGCATCGACAGGCCATTTGGCAGCTCTCTGCTGTCCCCTCCTGGAAATTTGTGGCACAATGTCATAGCTTTCAAGAAACTCAGCCAGTTGTCTTAACTCTAGTTAAATCCTGTGGATTTGGCATTTCTGGTGACAAATGGTTGCTTAATTTCACATGAGAGGAGATGTTTTAAGTTTACTGTTTCTTTAGCACTCCCTTGCCTATCCCACATTCAGCGACTCACAAGCAGCTAGCCCTGCCTTTATTAGATACTAGTAGATCTAAAAGTTTCTCCTAAAAAGCCAGCTATCTATACCAGACTGATATATATATATATATATATATATATATATATATATATATATATCTCCATGTATATAATAAAATTAAATGGGAAATGTAAATCTACGTGAGGCACTGAAAGTCATTATACTACTCTCTTTTTCTGATTCCTAATCAATATAATAACACAGGTTAGGTCTCATGGTATATAATGATAATTCTCAAAGATTAGTTTATAGGAGAATTGTCTGATAAGCATGTTATAAGTTAAAATTCCTAAATATTACCCCTAGAAACTAATTTTACAGGTGGGGCCCAGAGATCTACATTTTTTTACGCAGGGATAGGGGGAAGAGTCTTGCTATGTCACCCAGGCTGGAGTGCAGTGGCACGATCTCAGCTCACTGCAACCTCTGTCTCCCAGGTTCAAGCGATTCTCCTGCCTCAGCCTTGCTGAGTAGCTGGGATTACAGGCACGCATCACCACACTTGGCTAATTTTTGTATTTTTATTAGATATGAGGTTTCACCATTCTGGCCAGGCTGGTCTTGAACTCCTGACCTCATGATCCACCCACCTCAGCCTCTGAAGTGCTGGGATTACAGGTGTGGGCCACCATGCCTGAACAAGATCTACATTTTTAACCAGCACCAGGTAATTCTAATGGAAGTGGTCCATAATAAACATTAGTCTATTAACCATCTTCTATTCTTTTATTCTATTTCTTGATTCAGCCAAAACTACACACTCTGAGGTTTAGCCATGGAGTAACAGCCTAACAAGGACCTGGGGTAAAAACAAGCTTCTATCAATAAGCATCTTTTTTAAGCACAATAATCATGAAAGATTCTCTACTTGCTGTGCAATGATTGCAGTGCCCAAATTATGCCTAACACTATCATCTGATGTAAGAGAGAGTGTTGTAATAACGCTCTCCTCCATAATTTATCACACTGGATCTTGCCGCAGAGATGAGAAATAACTGAGTCAGCAAGTATTTTAGCTCTCAGCAGACAAGTAACTGCTGTTTAGAATACACTGTGGTGTCGTTTAGACCTTAGACCCAGAGACATAAAATTAAGGAGGTTCATGGTTTTCTTAATTGTCATTTGCTTAGCCAAATGACTTATCAGACTAGGCCCCCTAATATTGTTGGAGTAAAGACCAAAAGATATTTCAGTCAGCTTCACAGCTGCTGAAAATGTAGTTTCACTGCATTTCAAGTGTAGTGCTTGGTTAGCAATGCTTCCCAAACTTTAAGGTGCATTTGGATCAATAGGGCTCTTGATAAAATACAAATTCCGATTCGGCAAGTCTATGGTAGAGGTTGAGACTCTACATTTTCAACAAGTTCCTGTGTGATCCCAGGACTGCTAGTCCACAGAACATATTTAGAGTAGCAAAGCTTTCTTTAGGTTTCTGCTGTAGAGGCAGGCTGCTTGCCTTGTAATCCTGATGTTACCACTTATTAACCATCCAACTTGGGGCAAGTTGTACTTTGAGCCTTAGGTTTTTGTATGTGTAAAACAGTACTTCCCTCAAAGGGTTATTGTGAAATTTAAAGAAGGAATGGCTGTAAAACTCCTGGCAAGTGAAAACCTTCTCATAAATGTTTATCCTTTTTGCTATATGACCACACAACTTCATGTGACGCCAGTGGCACATTATGATCACCGTTTTCCAATAGTATTCCCACCCTCCTTCCTGGATCATTTTCCACCTTGTGTCTACAGTCTTCACAGCCCCCAACGATCTTCACTTATTGGCACAATAGGAGAAAGAGAAGGCAATGTGATGAAAGCAGAAAGAGAGATTTGAAAATACTATGCTGCTGGCTTCAAAGATGGAGGAAGGGGCCACGAGCCAAGGAATTAAGCTCTAGAAGCTGGAAAAGACAAAAAGAATTCTCCCCTAGAGTCTCCAGAGAGAGGGTGGCCCTGCCAGCACCTTGCCTTTAGCCTAATGGAAATGATGTGGGGTTTTTGGCCTCCAGAACTATGAGAGAAAAATACAGGTTATTATTTGACTTTGACTCATCACTGTATTTTTTCTATTTTTATATTTCTGGGCCCCACCTAGAGTGCCCCTTTTTATTCACCCCACTAAAATACAAATTCCATAAGGACAATGGCCCTATGTTATTACCTGCTCCATCTTTAGCGGTTAGAACAGCACTTGCCACATAGCAGGTGCTCAATAGGTAGTTGTTGGATGAATAGATTATAGTCACCTTCTTATCACCCCCTGACTTCAAGAGTCTGAGTCCAGTCCTTTAAGCTCAGCATTATTCTTGTTGACCCAAAACTCTACACTAGAGATGCACCTGGGAGGTGGAGGCTGCAGTGAGCCAAGATCACACCACTGAACTCCAGCCTGGGCAATAAAGTGAGGCTCTGTCTCAAAAAAGAAATATTATTTTTCCAAAATAAAAATATATATATGTAAAATATATAAAATATGTCATATATTTATATATATTTTAACTAATTATATCTATAATTATTTTATATATAACATATTCGCCACTAACAAAACAACATGAAGGAAAAGTGAACTCCTCAGGCATATTTATATAATATATACTGTACAGAAAATGTATATATAATACATGTGTTATATATACATTGTATATATAATATACATATATAGTATATATAATATATGTAATATAAATGTAATATATAATATAACACATGTAAAATAATATATTATATAGAATATATTATATAAATGTAATAGATATAATGTAATATATGTAATATAATATATGTAATATAAATGTATATATAAAACATATATATACATTTTCTGTACTATATATTATATAAATATTATGTTATATAAATTATATATAATACATATATACATTTTCTCTACAATATATAAAATGTTTATATAAAATACATATACATATATAAAATATATACATATATAAAATAACTATATACAGTGTAGTCATAGTGCTTAAGTGAGAGGTAAGAAAGAACATGTGAATACTTCATCCTGCTAAAGACATGTGTTGAAACAAGGAAGAAGCTCTATGTTCCAAGAACTTATAATGCAACTATCCTATGGTCTTACCATATTATTAATAACTGCAGTTTGTATCACCTATAGGTCCCAGGATGCTAATAAGATAACTCATTGTCCCCAGAAAAGAAAAATCCCCATATTCTCACTTTTAGCATTGCCATGTAATATTTAAATAGGATATACTTATATTTTTAAAGTATTCTTTTTCTAAAATTTAAATTTAATTGGGTGTTCTGTATTTTTGTTTGCTAAATCTGGCACCCCTACCTATATTCTATTACCCAACCAAAATTTAACATCATGGTCACAGGTTGATCCAAGTATATTTTCTGACTCAATTCATGTTGCTTCCTGTCTTCTATCTCCCCTCTTCATTCCCAATATATTTTCACTTTCCTTTTCCTTCCTGGTGTCTGTGTCTTGTTAATTTCCTCCATACTAAATCTACTTAACTCACATAAATCAATGGAATATTTTCTTAAAATGATACCAGTTGTTGACAAACCTAGATTCAAAACAAATAAATAAAGTTGACAACTCACTGGTGTTGGCATTTTCTGAATAACTGAGTATGTTTCCAGTACTGAAAACCCAAAAGTCAAGAATTTAGAAAGATTGAGGAAGAAAAGTAAATGAACAGAAAAGACAGACCCAGTCCAGCCCTAAATCTTCTCACCTCTTGTCAGAGAGAGAAATATTTTTAGTTTAGCTGTTTACATCTTGAGAAGTGAATCTAGATAATTAGTCCTTTTTTAAAAAACAATTTTTATTTTGTAAAGGGGACGTTAAAAAGAAGTCAGGAGAATCAAGAGTAAGAGATATTAATGTACAGAGCCCTTTTGCTAACATTTTATGAAAACAGAAGATTTCACAAGTGTTCTTAATTAGTCCTCAACCTCTGTAGGTGGTGGATGGCACAACTTATTATCAGAGATTCACAAAGAGAGGAACACGCTCAGCAGGGTGAAGCGACTAAATGGAATTCTGATGTTAAGGTTTAGAGTGTAGGAAAACTGGGTTTTGGTGCTAAGCATAGGACTCGGGCCTTATTGGACCTCGGTAATTACTGGAGCAGCTTGGTGTCAGGATGCATCAGCTGGGGATCTTTTGTTTGCAAGTCACAGAAAACATGAAAAACAAGGAATTTACTGGGTCTCACAATTGAAAAGTCCAGGAGTGACTTGCTCTAGGGGCTGAAACCATGTCACCAGGTCTTGGGAATTTTTCTGTCTGTCTCTCATCTGTAACATGTTCTGTACTGGCAGCTCCATCTGCAGAACAGACTGCCCTTTATGGTTTTCAGTTGATTACAAAAGCTCCAGCTTTGCATGCTTTCAAATTCGAGGCCTGCAGGAAGTAAACAGACAAAAGAAAAAATCCCTTTCCCAAAAAAATCAGATAAAGCCTCTTTGAGAAGCATTGGCTGCACTTGAGTTGTCACTCTGTTTCCTAATCAATTACTGAAGAAAGAGAAATGCAGTTGTCTGATTGGCTGAGGGCCCTGATCCAAGTATGAACCATCCCAAAGCATATGGCCGAACCATCCCAAAGCATATGGCCTGAAACAGGGTAAACTCAAGTGACTCCTCAAACTCCTCTAGTACGCTTGCTTTGTAATCAAACTTTTGGATTCTGAGAAGAGGCACAACCAACCAGAATTTCTTAGAACACCAGAGTTCTAAGCTTCCTTCTAGCCTTTTCTCAGGTAGGTCAACCTACCTCCTATATATGAGGAGAAAAATACTCTTTGGACTCCCTTCAGAAGAGTCAGTACCTGTGATATCATCTCCCAGTCCTCAGAAAAATACTCAGAAATGAGCCAGCATAAGAAGGCTAAAGGAAAGACTGGTGATATCAAGAAATAACACATCCAAAGTATACCATGAGCATTCTTCAAACCCAGGCTGCAATGTACTGCTGGGAGCCCTGAGAACTCAGTTTCCTCTCTGCAATTCTGCTCTATAATGACTAGTTACACCAATGTGTGAATCCAGTGATTGTATAGAAAATACATTTTTAAAAATTCATCCAAGATCTATGTCCGTCTTCTTCTGATTTAAAAAAAAAAAAAAAAATCCAACCTTTCCTTAGATAACTACCAACTCCCAATCTTAATGGTTTGAATGAGGTGGGACCAGCTCTCCTAGTCCAGAAATATGCAAAGACTGAAGGTCCAGCTGAATAGAGAATTTCATGGTCAATGCTACAATGACTGGTTCAGAAATAGGCCAGTGAGACTTAATCACAGGACTTTTGCTGGAACTATCCAGAAGAAAAACTTGCTTTTGTCCTAGGATTGCCAAGAGGGCAGTGAGTAAACTTGACCAACTTGCCACCACATGTAGGGACTCTTCCTGAAAACAATCTTAACATAGAGAAAACAGATCCAAGAGTAGAGAAACAGATTCCTGATAACTTGACTTGGATAGATGGATCCAGCCATGTTTAAAGCCAATACAAAACCTAGGTTTGTCAGTTAAGGTAATTTTTTTTCTAAAACCAGTTCGAGTTGGGTTTCTCTCATGTGCAATGGAAAAAGACACAACCAGGCCACTGTTAGCCTATTCACACCTATAAGAGAATTAGAAGAAAAAAAAAGTCCTACTCGGGTACAGCCCTGTGGATTTAAGGCTCAGCAAATTGATGGAGCATTTGTGCTATCAACCTGAAACAATCAAAAGGATCAGAATCCATTTTTAAAGAGTTTATTCAAGTGAAAAGCTGGTAATGGTCATCTGGTAAACACAGACTCCAGAGAAATGAGGTCAGTGCTCTGAAGTTAAAAGTTAGGGTTTTGCTTACATAGGAACAAAACAAAGATGTTTAACAGGATTACATTTCTTATACGAGGCTGGTTTATGAGTTGCAACAATTGAGTTAGTGACAGTTTGTTTTCTTTTCCATACAGCTTGTTTTTATTTCCTTTTCAATAAAATAAAAAAGTGTACTTAGCATTTTGTCTTAGACAATGTGATAACCATGAAGTGTTTGTATGAGAGGTAAGAGGAAAGCTAATCTGTAACGAAGATCAACAGTAAGAGGGAAGGGGTCTGCCCTGGTGCCCTGTAGCTAGTTACAACATTTGACAAAACAAGATAGGTAAGGAAGAAGGCCAATCTATAATCAGAGAAACAAAGGTTAAAGCTGCCTGGGTTACAGCTGCCTATCATGTGACTCAGGCCCCAATAATCACATTTCTCTGAGACTCAAAATAATTGAAAGTTCTGATAGTTTAGATTTGTATTTATTTTTGCAGTTCTCATTAGAAAAAGGTTCCCTTTCCTCTAGGCACATGCAACCCTAACCAGGAGTTCTGTGGCTTACGGAGTGGGAGCTGGATTTTAGCCACTGCCGACCCTCAGGTGGGCAGCTTTGTGTAATGCTCTAACTGGATACATTTCTGTGGCAGCCAGAGCCTGGTTAGCATACAAAAAACTCAAACTTACTAACTCAAAGTATTATCTTATTGACCAAGGCATTTGTTGTTAGGACATGTCACATTCACCAAGTTAAAAACAGGCAATAAGGGAATGACCAAATGTACCAGTTGTCAATCCCTACAGTAAGTACTCAACAAATGGCTGCATTTTATAATTAATATAAGATAAGAATATCAATTCAACCTGGATTAAGTACTGGAAAAGATAAAAAGGGCTATTCATCTGGTGTAGAGTGCAGGATACCCGGCAAAGGACAAAAGTCAGCCTCTAGAATTTGCCAGAAATGGACTAGCAAAGTGCAGCATCTTAATAACTGAGTGATAACTGGCAGGAAGCTTTCTCCAAAGTCTAACTATGGCGTTTGGAAAATATGCCTGTAAATTATTTGACACCCCTCCCTTCAAAAGGTGGGGACTCATTTCTGTCCCTTTGAGTGTAGACTACCCTTAATGACTTGCTTCTAACAAATAAATTGTGACAGAAATCATGATTCATGATTTCAGGGACTACATCCTAAAAAGTATGTCTTACTCTCTCTTTGATCACTCACTGTAGGGAAAGCTAGATGCCATGTCATGAGGGCACTCAAGCAGTCCTATGGGGACATATAGATGGCAAAGAGTTGGGTCTTATTGCCAATAGCCAGCATTAGCTTATCCCCAGCCATATCTTCATCCTTTCAATAGCTTGGCTGCAACCTCATGAGAGACCCCGAGCCACAATCACATAGCAAAGCTGTTCCTGAATGTCAGATCCTCTGAAACTGAGAGATAATAAGTGTTTATTGTTGCTTTAAGCCAGTAAGTTTGGGGAATAATTTTGATGCAGAAATACATCATTAATACACTGACTAAAGAGCAAGACTCCAGCTACTAAGAGTAACGAAAGAGCCAGGCAGAACTCCAGCTCCAGAAGAAATGGGGCACTAAACTAGGAACGAAGGCAGGAACTCCAGATAGAAATTGGGGTAAAGTCAAAGCAAGAACTACACATTTGACTGAGTCCTAGAAGCAGAGGTTCTTCTATTTCTCCCATGCTGCAGAGCCCGGGGCAGGACTGAGCCTGGAAGTTGGGTTGGTAATGGGCAAATCCTGCTGTAGGAGTTGGAACCTAGTAGAAATACTGGCTTCCTGGTCCAGCTTCAGAAAGATTGAAGTCCCAGGAGATAAACTGCACCAAAATAAATGGGAGTAAGCACGCAGATACCAAGGAGCAAGTCGAAATCACATTATATGTCAGAACCAACATCTTAGAATGAGGCTAAAGACGAGCTATCAAAATCAGAGCTGGAGAGCAATGCATAGTTGAGACAAAACAAATAGTAAGAGCTCAGAATGAAAGCTAGAAGAAGGGGGAATCTGAATTAGGCAGGACTCCAGGAGCTGGCTATGTGAGGAGTGACTGGGTAGGTCTGGTTAAAGGTTCAAGATAGATCAGTGTTTCTCAAATTTTAATGTGCATCCAGTATCACCTGGAGGGCTTTTAAAAACACATCTTACTGGACGCAAGCCCAGAGTTTCTATTCAGCAGCTCTTGAGCGGAAACTGATAATTAGTATTTCTAACCAGTTCCAAAGTGATGCTGATTCTGCTGATCCACTTTGAGAAGTACTGAGCTAGATTATAGTAGGATTTGGGTAGAAAGGCTGGGATCGTTCAGGGGTATGGGACCAAGTTTGTCACAAGAGGAAGAATGTGTAAAGGAGGTATCTTTGAGCAGAGAACCATTCATGTCCCCTGAATCTAACTAGACATCTGCGTGTCCTGTCCCTACACCCCCCTTAATATCTCTTAGACCCCACTCTTTGCTACTCCTTTCACCATTGAAAAAGAAGTCACTGTAAAATAAGAATTGTTATCACTTACAGGGCAATTACTATGTGCCATGTACTCTATCGACATGTTATTTAGTAAAGGGAATATTATTCTCCCCAATGTACAAACAAGAAGAATGCAAAGCTCAGTAAAGTTGGTTAGCTGACCTCAGATCATTTCAGGGAGCTGGAATAAAACTGTAAAGACTCCCTAATTGTGTTACAATGAAAGAAGTACAGTCCTTTGTAAGTAAGAAGTCCAATTTGCCCCAGAATAAAACAATCCATAAGGTAACAAAGTACCACAAAATGAGCTTTAGTAGTCATTTATTTTCAAAGAGAGATGAGACAGAGATAGTAACTTGTTTAATGAAAGCTTGGATGCAATTCATTTTCTTTCAAAGTAGAATATAATCGAGAATCCTTTGATTTTTCTCTAAGGACCCATTCTACACTGCAACCTTCAAAAAACATTAAATAGAAGTCAGGGGAAATTTCCATACGGAGTATTTCTTTTCCATCATGTGTAAAAATGATCCATCTGTGGCATATTAATTTGTAATTCTGACCCATGGGACAAAGCTCCACTAGCTCTGTTTAGTGCTGGGTCAATTACAGTTGGATAAAAAAGTTGGAAACAGTGGAAATACCCAATATGTTATTTTCATAAATTTTGTTAATTCATGATAAATATCATGTAGCATTTAAAACACATATTTTAGAAAATTTTCAGAATATCTAATGTCATGAATAGGATATACTATTAAATTTTAAAAGTCAGTTTATAATTCTTTTAAAAATTATGTCTTTTGGCCCAGCATGGTAGCTCACACTTGTAATCTCAGCACTTTGGGAGGCCAAGACAGGAAGATCACTTGAGCCCAAGAGTTCAAGACCAGCCTAGGCAACATAGCAAAACCTTGTCTCTACAAAACATACAAAAATTAGCCGGGCATGGTGGCACACACCTGTGGTCCTAGCTACTCAGAGGCTGAGATGAGTGGCTCACCTGAGCCTGGGGAGGTCAAGGCTGCACTAAGCCATGATCATGCCACTGCACTCCACCTGGGTGACAAAGTGAGACCCTGTCTCAAAAAAAAAAAAAAAAGAAGAAGAAGAAGAAAAATTATATCTTAGATCTTAGGCTGATGTCTTGGTGTCTTGGTTTGGATTCCCATAGATCCAAACCCCAAGTCAAGAATTCAAGTGCAACTTTATTTGGGAGGTGACCCGAGAATATACTGGTAGAAAAAGAAAGTAAAATGGAAAGCAACCCATCAAGCTTGCATTTTTATGCAAATTGTACTGTGGGAAACCAGACTTAATTCCACTGAGAAACTCCAGGTCCATCTAGAAGGTATTGCAGCTCAGAGTTATCCTACAAAGGGTGTAAGGAATCCGGGTATTTAAACAGCAATTTCTGTCAGTCATTGTTGAAGGTATGCTCCCACAGGCCTTTTATTCTCTGGCACATTCAGCTTGCCATGAACGGGTGCAGAATAGACTCTGGCTGCCAGAAAAACCCTTGGGAAAGGAGATGCAGAAACTGGCAGTTGAAATCCCGCCAGCGTGAACTATTGTGGTAAATGCTAAGGGGAAAATTGGCAGAGCATCCACAGTGTCTGCTACACCTGAGTACCCCAGAATCTAGAGCTTGAAGCTGAAGCTTATGTACTATATTTTTCAGAGAGTGAAATCCCTGGGAGCAGGAGTTAGGTAAAAGAAGGTGCAGCCGAACAACAGGGTTAAGTTAGCTCAAGGTTGTATTTCCAAGCTGGCCATCACGTGATAACAAGTGCAACTGATTTCCTAATCTCGTAAAGCTCTCTCTCAAGAGAGTGTACGAAGTACTGCATCCTGGGACAGTCTGTCCCAAGGAGAAGAATTTACCCCTCAATATTTGTATCTCATTGGTGAAAGGTTTTCCTCGTGGTGCATTAACTCCTCAACCTTTCCAGATTCTGCATGTGGGACGCCAAGTGGGTCTCATGGCTTCACACACCTCAAATGCAAGAGGGAAGCCAAGAGTGGGAGGTGAGTGACATCCAGTGTGGGCAAGAGGTAAAGGACAGTAGGATTTTTGTCTGTGTGCAGTTTGTAGAGCCCACACATCTGGTTACCCACTGGCAGCCAGGGAAGAATTGGTGGCCAAAGGCCTTAGAAATAGTCAAGGCCAAAAAGATTTGACATGCTGCTTAAGATAAGCCTGATGCATATGTATTCCAATTTTTGTTAAATATTTACACACAAAAAAACCCACTCGCATTCATGTGCCTGAACACAATTACAAATAAAAATGACAACAGTTAAAATAAAAACAGTGATTAAGATCCAGCCAAATTGTATTTCTTTCTACCTATATCCTTTGATGTATGTTTAAAGTTTTATACAATAAAGGTATTTTGATTTTATAGTGGGAAAAGATCACAAATTCACATGGACAGTTTTAGAAACGAAGACAGAGCAGTAAACACTTTTTTTCAAAGTAAAAACATGGTTAAAAAATGATTCTGTGTTTTACTTGATAGGCATAGACGAGGTGGTCTTCTTCAATTCAAGGTTGAATCTTTCAAAAATTGTTTAGAAAAACAAAAATAAGTTGCTTTTTAAATATGAGAAACCTAACTCTTGTCTCATAATAAATTACTGTAGTTTCTAAATAATTTGAAATATATTTGTTTATACAGTCACATGCCACATAACAAAGTTTCCATCAACAACAGATTACATGTATGTCAGTGGTCCCATACGATTATAATGGAATGAAAAATTCCTATTGCCTAGTGAAGTCATAGCTGTCATACCACTGTAGGACAATGTATTACTTATACGTGTGTGGGGACACTGGGATAAACAAACCTACTTTGCTGCCACTTATATAAAAGTATAGCACATACAATTACATACAGTCTATAATACTTGATAATGACAAAGCACTATGTTACTGGTGTAGGTATTAACTATATTATGCTTTTTATTGTTACTTTAGAGTGTACTCCTACTTATTAAAAAAAAAAAAAGTTAACTGTAAAACAGCCTCAGGCAGGTCCTTCAGGAGGAATTCCAGAAGAAGGCATTGTTGCCACAGGAGATGACAGCTCCATGCATGTTACTGCCCCTGAAGACTTTCCGGTGGGACAAGATGTAGAGGTAGAAGACAGTGATACTGACAATCCTGACCCTGTGTAGGCCTAGGCTAATGTGTGTATTTGTACCTTAGTAACCAAAAAGCTTGAAATGTAAAAAAACAAATGGTCTCTGCACTGTGGCTAACACCTGTAATCCCAGCACTTTGTGAGGCCAATGCAGAAGGATCCCTTGAGCCCAGTTCAAGACCAGCCTGGGCAACATAGTGAGACTCAGTCTCTATTTCTTTAAAATAAAAAAATAAAAATTGTAAAATCGTAAAATTTTTTAAAAGCTTATAGGATAAGGATATAAAGAAAGAAAATATTTTTCTACATCTGTACAATGTATTTGTGTTTTAAGCTAAGTACTATTACAAAAGAGCCAAACAGTTTTTAAAATTTTTTTTAAGTTTACAAAGTAAAAAAGTTACAGTAGCTAAAGTTAATTTATTATTGAAAAAAATAAATTGTTAAAAATAAGTTTACAGGCCGGGTGCAGTGGCTTACGCCTGTTATCCCAGCACTTTGGGAGGCCAAGGCGGGCGGATCACAAGGTCAGGAGATCAAGACCATCCTGGCTAACAGGTGAAACCCCGTCTCCACTAAAAATACAAAAAATTAGCCGGGCGTGGTGGTGAGCGCCTGTAGTTCCAGCTACTTGGGAGGCCAAAGCAGGAGAATGACAAGAACCTGGGAGGCGGAGCTTGCAGTGAGCCGAGATTGCCCCACTGCACTCCAGCTGAGTGACAGAACGAGACTCTGTCTCAAAAATAAATAAATAAATAAAATAAGTTTACTGTAGCCTAAGTATATAGTGTTTATAAAGTCTACAGTAATGTACAGTGATGGTGTGGGCCTTCATATTCACTTACCACTCACTCAGTGACTTAACCCAGAACAACTTCCAGTCCTGCAAGCTCCATTCACGGTAAGTGCCCTATACAACAGTTGCATTTTAATCTTTTATATGGCATTTTTACTCTGTCTTTTCTATCTTTTAGATATGCTTAGATACACGAATACTTACCATTGTGTTATAATTGCCTACAGCGTTCAGTACAGTAACATGCTGTACAGGCTTGTAACCTAGGAGCAATAGGCTATCCCATAGGTTTGTGTAAGTACATTGCTACGATGTTTGCACAATGAATAAGTCACCTAAGGACACATTTCTTAGAACCTAACCTTGCTGTTAAGTGATGCATGACTGTATATCTTGTAAAAGAAAAATAAAATCTCAGGGACCCAAACTCACTATGTCAAAGGGAAAAGTTAAGCTTGGGAACTGAGTCATGCAAAACTGTCTCCCATTTTGTTTCTCAATAGGTAGCTCCAAAGACAGAAGTTCACATGCCACCCTAGGAGGCCTCCCTAACAATTTACGCAGAAGGAAATTCCTTGTGGGTCCCAAGATCTTTACCTTAAAACAGAGTTCTAGGGAATTTCACCCTGACAATGTAAATCAACGTTATCCTGTATTTTCACAGGTACAGGACAAAGATAGGACTAGAAGTCATCCCTCTGCTCACCTGAGACAAATGTATATTTGGCTGCTTCCTGTACTCTATCTTTACTTCATCTTGTGTAAAAATTCATATTCATGGAGAAAGCGATGAATGAATAGTTGACTATTTCTCTATCCCCTCTTTTCACATGTAAAATGTGAATTCAGTGAACGCTGCTCAAAGCCTCAGAGGAGTGCAACCACTTGCCTCTTATCAACTCTGCTTCCCTTTTTCTGTCCTGCATCCCCTACTGCCTGCTCTCTCCCCTTTAAATATTGAAGTCCCTAAACCCTCTTTGAAAACGGCGCAGATCACAGATGTCGCTGTGATTTTGTGTTCCTTTTGCCCAGGCACATCCTCAACCTTGGCGAAATAAACCTCTAAATTGATTGAGACTCACCTCAGTCATATCCTCAGCAATTTTCAAGTATAAATACATTTTTATTAACTATAACCACGATGTTGTACAATAGACCTCTTGAATTTTTCCTCCAGTCTAGGTGAAATTTTGTATCCTTTGACCAACATCTCCACAACCTACCCCACCAAACTACTCTCAGCTTCTAGACACATACACTTTCTTTTTTATTTTTTAACTTAATTTTTTGTTGTTGTTGTTGTTGTTTTGTTTTTTTGTTTTGAGACAGAATCTTACTCTGTCGCCCAGGCTGGAATGCAGTGGCGTGATCTCAGCTCACTGCAACTTCTGCCTCGCCATGTTGGCCAGGCTGGTCTCAAATTCCTAAGCTCAAGCGATTGGCCCGCCTTGGCCTCCCAAAGTGCTGGGATTACAGGCGTAAGCCACCGTGCCCAGCCCTTAATTTTATTTTATTTTAAGTTCTGGGATACCTGTGCAGGACATGCAGGTTTGTTACATAGGTAAATGTGTGCCATGGTTGTTTGCTACACCTATCAACCCATCACCTGGGTATTAAACCCTGTATGCATTAGCTATTTATCCTGATGCTCTTCCTCCCCCTCGCCCTGACAGGCCCCAGTGTGTGTTGTTCCCTTCCCTGCATCCGTGTGTTCTCATTGTTCAGCTCCCACTTATAAATGAGAACATGTAGTGTTTGGTTTTCTGTTGTTGTGTTAGTTTACAGAGGATAACAGCTTCCAGCTCCCTCCATTCCCTGCAAAGGACATGATCTCATTCCTTTTTCTGGCTACATAGTATTCCACAGTGTATATGTACCACATTTTCTTTATCCAGTCTATCACTGATGGGCATTTGGGTTGATTCCATATCTTTGCTATTGTGAATAGTGCTATAATAAGCGTACGTGTAAACACATACACTTTCAATACTAAGTCATAACACTCAAATAGAAGACCAGATTTCACTGTAGTCTACTCTTACTGCAGACCCTTTTCTTGGTCCAAGATCCACTGGAAACTGACAGTCTTATGGGTTATTGTTATCTGGTAAATATAACAGAGAAGCACATCAAAACACATTGCCACCCAAATCCAAAGTGGCCCACCAAGCAATGGGCCTTGTTCTGTGTGGTGAGCAGTGTAAGGCATAGCTACATCTTTCACTTTAGAAGGCATATGCTGATGTGCCCCAGATGCTGGACTCCTAAAAGTTTTGTTTGTTTTTTTGTTGTTTTGTTTTGTTTGAGACAGAGTCTTGCTCTCGTCTCCCAGGCTGGAATGCAGTGGCACGATCTCAGCTCACTGCAACCTCCACCCCCCTGGTTCAAGCAATTCTCTTGCCTCAGCCTCCTGAGTAGCTGTAATTACAGGCACCAGCCACCACACCTGGCTAATTTTTGTACTTTTAGTACAGGTGGGGTTTCACCATGTGGGCCAGGCTGGTCTCGAACTCCTGACCTCAGATGATCTGTCCACCTAGGCCTCCCAGAGTGCTGGGATTACAGGCGTGAGCCACCACACCCAGCCCTAAAAGTTTTACCAGCATAGCAGAACCTTAAATCGTTGCGGCCTTATCTTCCACCCCTGATGTGATATGAAAAAAATGCCACATTATCCTTGTGATAGGTTTTCTAAAAATTCACAACCCCAGTCTAATCATGACAAATCCAAAGTAAGGACATTCTGCAAAATATTTAACCAGGATTTTTCGTAAATGTCAAGGTTAAAAGAAAAGTGACAAAAACAAGAAAAGACTGAGAAACTGTCACAGTCTAACTGAGACATTACAACGATAGCAACTAAATGCAACATGGTATCCTGGATTGAATCCTGGAGCAGAAAGAAAAAAAAAAGTAGCAGAAAAAATAAACTGGAGAAATCTGAATAGTCTGTCATTTGGTTAACAGTGTTGCACCATTGCATGCCTGTATCGAAATATCTCATGTAACCCATAAATATATACATCTAGTCTATACTGACAAAAAGTAAAAAATAGTGTTGGACCAGCATTTATTTCATAGGTTCTTTTTTTATTTTATTATTACCTTTAATGGACATACAATAATTGTGATACAGTGTGATATCTTGATAAATGTATCCAGTGTATAATGATCATATTGGGGTAATTAGCATATCCATCACCTCAAACATTTCATTTCATAGTTTTGATAAATATACCATGATTATGTAACATGTTAACACGTTGCAAGGTAGGTAAAGGGTATACAAAACCTCTCTATTGCTATCTTAACAATTCTTCTGTAAATCTAAAATTTACAGAATTTATAAACTCTTCCATGAAACCTAAAATAAATAAAAAACTTGAAGAAAGGGAGAGAAAAGTACCTGGTTAATAAGATTAAATATACAGGAAAAAAGAGATAAAAACACATGTAAGAAAGCACACGTGTGTGTGTATGTGTCATGGTTTATGACTGGGTTTGTGTGTGCATATTAGAGGCAGGGTGAGTTTATGTGAGATGGTAGCTCTGCTGTAAGAGAACTAATGAGCCAAGGCACTTGCATGAACCTGAGAGTAAGCATCTGCTTAAATTTTGAGTCTTACGCACCTTGCTTGCCTTACCCTAGTCCAGGACTTTTAATGAAGCTGCCAGGAGGAGCAAAAGTATGCCATAGGGGGTACCTGGATTTGAACCAGGGACCTCTTGATCTGCAGTCAAATGCTCTACCACTGAGCTACACCCCCTTGACACCAATAGGCTTCAAATAAACATTCATTCCATCTTTATGACCTGCAAAACACCTCATAAATACTTCTGGTGTCTAAGATTCCTTTTGAATTTAAACTCATCCCCAATCTCCTCCTAGCTGTACCATCTCTTGTTTTTCCCAGAGCATGGATACTCATTCTCTTCCCAACACCTGAAGTTCAATGCTATATTCTCAGTCTATTATTCCAGCTTTAAAAAATACACCACCAGTTGCCCATAGGTCTCTGGATACATCAATGAATGTTTTGAGCATTAGGGGCTACCAACAAGTATTGGACATGGAAGGGATCTAAACTGGGTATCCACAAATGGACTTCAGATGTTCATGTTCAATTCTGAAATTATAGGCAAAATTATGTATTTGCACATATCGTATATTGTGCATATTTTCATCAAATTTTCAATAAGGACCTCATCCAGGACCAACTATCTCACTCCAGAGTAAAAACAAACAAACAAGAAACAAAAACAAACAAACAAACAACAACAACAAAAAAAAAAACACCAAAGAGAAAAACAAAGTACCCTGGATGTTCCAAAGCCCAAAATTCAATTTTGAACACCTCTGATTCCTATTCCTTTGCGTTCCAATCTGAGAACTCAATCTTGTGCATCTCCAAGATTGAGCAAAAGGTCAAGGAAATTTTTGTCAGTGCAACAAATTTTCCCTGATGAGGTCTGTCAGCTGCCATGGAGCCAGAGAACAAACAGCAGCCACAGCTCCAGCTCACAAGCTGTCTGAGGGCCCCAGACACCCACTCCCAGCACCTGCCCAATCTGATGCCCAACCGGAGCCTCAGATTTCAAACCCAGTATACCCAAACCTAAGCTTATCATCTTCTTGTCCAAACCTGCCTCTCCATCTATTTTGCTTTGTTGTAATAATAATAGCTCACATATGTTGGGCATTTTCAATATGCCAGGCATGGTACTAAAAGTTCTACTGACAACCTCCCATGTAATTGTTACAAAAATCCCATAAAATCCACATTAGTAGTAGCATACAGGATGGAAACTGAGGCACAGATTGATTGGAATATCTAGCCCTAGGTCACACAGCTAGCAGGTGGTGGGGCCAGGATTCCGGCATAGGCTCAGACTGTGTGAAGAGCCCACCTGCTTAACCAGCTGAGCAGTCTCCTTCCTGTCTTGGTCGGAGATGCCACCACCCTGTACTCAGTCATCTAGACCAAAACACTTAAGGCAACTCTAGGCTCCTCCCACCCTCTCCTCCCCAATTCCAGGGAATCACTAGGTGCTATTGATTTTATCTTTGACGTTGCTCAAATCCATCTCCACCCCTGCACTGTCAATGCCACCACCTCCTAAATATCCTCCCGGCCTCCACCCCCACATCCACTCTGCACTGCTTCCAGAGCAGCCTGTTGGAAAACTAAGTCCATCTAGATCACTGCCCTTTAAACGCCTTCACAATAAACTTCAAGTCTCTTAGCACAGCATGCAGTTCTTCTCTTCTGATTTTTACCTGCCTCGCCTGCTTCAGTGTTATCTTTTGACACTCCCCATGTCACATTTTGTGCTCCAGCTGCCTGCATCTGCATCTACCTGGCTCCAGCTCTGCTGCGCTGTTTCCTCTGCCTGGAATTGCAACCACCCTTCTCCACAACTCCACCTCCATTCCACCCTCCATCCATCAGCTCCTCCAGATGCTTACCTTCACCTCCCCTCCTCTGGACAGATGTAATCACTGCCTCTTCTGTGTTACTGCACCTATCACAGCTAGGTACAGCTCATACACTCTATTTTCTTATTCTATATGCCTACACCCTGAATGAGGGCAGGGGCTAATGTCTTATTCACCTCTGGGTTCACACTTGGCATGGTTCTGGTACACAGTAGGTGCCCAGTGTATGTTGTGCAGACTGATCTAAAAACAGAGCATTGCCTGTATTGTGGGTGGGAGTTACACCTGACTTCTGGCTCCATGCCTGGGTCCTGAGTGAAGCTACCCAATGTGGGGGTACTTGGCTGTAGGAAATGAACAGGGGATGGAAGGCAATAGAAATCCTTAAGATTTAAAGAGGAAAAAGTGCAGTTCCTTAAACTTCAGACCAGTTCTTGTTCACCTCCCCTAAAATGTTCTGTGGATAAAACTCTATTCCTTCGCTTTCCCCAGGGCAATGCAAAGTGTGGGCACAGTCACTCAGTCCTTGATTTTCCTTGTAGCCAGCAGGTTCTGAAACTCTATGGGTAATTACAGGACTGTGGGAACATTGCCTGGTAGGATTTTGTCACGAAGATTTTAACATTAGGAGAGCAGTATGTGTAGTATACTTAAGTCAGGGAGAGTGTGTGCTCTGTGTTCAAATCCTGAATCTGCCCTTTATAGCTTTTTGACCTTGAGTGAATTACTAAGTATCTCCAACTCTCAGCCTCCTCATGTAAAATGGCAATACAAACAAGCATCTATCCTGTAAAACTGTGGTCAGAAATAGAGGAGAGCCAATGTAAAGGGCCTAGACTGGCATGTACTAAGAATGCAAGCAAGGGACATTAGTTATTATTCAATCAGCCATGAGCCATAGAAGATAAGAAGTCAAAGTCAATCCATGTTCTTCTGAAACAAAAACACAAATGCACAGGGGGCACCTGGATTTGAACCAGGGACCTCTTGATCTGCAGTCAAATGCTCTACCCCTGAGCTATACCCCCACACCAGTAAGCTTGCTTTTATAGTCTATCTCTCTCTCTCTGTCTCTCAACATTCTGATTCTAAAAACCTCCAGTGACTCAGGGGAGCTATAATTAGAATGTTGTCTGAAGGAAGTCTGGGCATTACAAGCTTTAGAAGAGGTTTATTATGAAAAAAGACAGGACTCCTGAGAACTTAGTTCTCAGGAGCCAAGAAACTCTTCTTAGACTGGCCAGTACCCAGAGCCTTATTCCTATCCACCATATCTCACAGAAGGCAAACCTCAGTTGCAAGTAAAAATAATCGGATTCTCCACAAATGGCAACATCACTATAATGTGGATGACTGGATTCCTGTCGAGTTTCTCTTAGCCAAGGCTCTTAGCAACTGAGATTCTTATTCCTCTTCATGACTTCACAGAATTGAGCTCATAACTGGCACTCCAGATATTTGTTGCATTAAATTGACTCTGGAAAAAATTATGTATAAATAACGATTTGTGTGAGATAGCTTTTCCAAGCCACAACTGTAAGATGATTTTAGTCACACAAAAACAGATGGTCAGTGAGTTATACTCTTGTGTAACATAACTTGCCTGAAATGTGGAACACTGTCGACTTTGAAAGGTTATTTGATGAAGAGAAACAAGACTCGAGATGAGAGTCTCTTAATCAACCAAGTAAATAATTTATCCTGGTCCTACCACCAAAGATTTATTTTCAACTTGTAAACACAAGCACAATTATAGCAACCTGTATTTCCTGACCTCATAAACATCTCCTCTCACCCTAATAAATTGTGCAGGTGCTTCTTATGTAAATCTTACATGTTTGAGTCTTTCTTCTGCCAATTTCCTAGGCCACTTACATTATTCAGGCATTTCCAACGGATCCTACATTTGGGATGATCATTTTGTGTCAGAGTTTTGGTTGGTTGGGAGCCTAGAAGAGGCTCCCCTGCCTTAGGCTGGAACTGAATGCTAAGAAAAGAATCACAATGCATGTTTTGCTCGTTGTTCTTTCCTCATGCTGGCCATCAGTGGGAGTGGAGATTTTAACAGTAGCAGACGTACTGTGTGCTTCATATCAAAGAACTCCAGTGCTGGAAGGGTTTTAGAGATCATTATTTCATCCACTTCTTTTTGTACACTAAAAAAACACAGGTTGAGAGAAGCCAAAGAGCCTTACTTAAAATCACAAGCATGTCAGTGGCAGGATGTGGACTGGGGTCCACTCTACTTAGAGCCCATTAGAGGTGGGGGTCCTTTGGAAGCTCCCACTGCCTGAAACAATACAAGTGTTCAAAAAAATGCTTGTGGGATAAATATCAGGCTGTAGTTGTATACAGGTTGACCAACCATCCTGGTTTGCTGGGGACTTACCCTGTTTTAGTACTAAATGTTCTACATCCAAGGAAAGCTTTCAGTTCCAGGAAATTCCTCAGAAAATTGGGTATTTTCTAAACATTATCACTTGTTTTTACCATTGTCACAGTTTCTATCATTTCCATACACCTCCTATAGTAGTATTTACTTAATATGTGTCTTGCGATCAACTTACTGCTTTTTTACTTAGCCTCATCCTGACCAAAAATATCCTTGAAATCATGCTAGTTGTATTTCTTTTTACTGTACATCAAAATAAATAGATAAAACTATTAAAGTATGTTAAAATTATATTTAACATGTTCCATTTACAACTTGCCATGTATGCTTCTCAACACTTTACTAATACTAATTCATTTAATCCTCAAGACAATCCAATGAGGGAGGAAATACTATCATCTTTACCTTACAAATGAGAAAACTGAGGCACAGTGAAGTTAAATAACTTGCCCAAGGTCACACAGCTAGCCAACTTGTCCATACGTCCCCAAAGTCATCCTGGAAACCCTCAGTGGTAACCATAGTTACTTATTAATTTAATATTTTAACCTGACTGGACCACTGGGTGTTCAGATATTTGGTTAAACGTTATTCTGGGTATCTGTGAAGGTGTTTCTGGATGAGATTAACATTTGAATGAGCAGACTGAGTAACGCAGATTGCCCTCCCTAATGTAGGTGAGTTTCCTCCAATCAAGTTGAAATCCAAATACAGCAAAAATGCTGAGTGAGAGGGGACTCCTCTGGCCTGACTGCTTTGAGCTGGGACATCAGTCTTTTCCAGCCTCTGGACTCAGAATGAAACATCAGCTTTTCTTGGGTCTCCAACCTGCTGACTTTCAGCCTGAAACTACCATCAGCAATCCTGGGTCTCCAGCTTGCTAACTAGACATCTTGGGCTTTCTCAGCCTCTATAATCATATGAGCTAATTCCTCTTAATAAATGTCTTTCTATATGTATACATGTGTGTGTGTGTGCAAGCATATACCTATATACATATACATGTGTGTGTATATGCGTGTGTGTGTATATATATATTTGTGTGTGTGTATGCACACACACGTACGTATTTGGTTCTTTTTCTCTAGAGAACCCTGACTAATACACACAGAATACTTGGGAAGAATAGTCAGGTCTGCACTAATTTTGAGGATCCTGTCCATATTTGTTGAGATGGTATAAACCCCATGAGGCCCAAAACAGCACCTGCCACAAGACAGGAGCCGAACTGATCTGCTCTTATATTCCTAACCCTCTGCCATCGTGAGGCCACATATATGAATTTGCTCTCAGTGCTCTCAAAACATAAGCAAAAGTAAAAGTTAATGTTTGTTTTCATTATAAGGTATATAAGTCAAACAATCTGGTCCGATTCCAAAGCTTAGCACTCAAAGATTTTCATCAGAGCCACAAAAAAGGAGGGGATTACAAAACAAAACATCTTGCAGAGATCTCAGAAAAATTGTGGCAATTATTCAAAATATGTTCAACCACAGAGTTTTAGAAACTGAAACCTCCTAATATTTCTAGATTCCATAACCCTATTTAATAATGGAAACTAGAATTTAAGTTTTTCAAAGCTTCTGCACAGCAAAAGAGACAATTAAAAAATGAAAAGGCAACTTACAGAATGGGATAAAATATTTCCAAACCACGTATCTGACAAGGGGTTAATATCCAAAATATGTAAGAACTCATACAATTCAATAGAAAAAAAAAACAAATAGTTCAATTAAAAAGTGGGCAAAGAACATAAATAGACATTTTCTCAAAGATGGCATACAAACAGTCATCAATTACATAAAAAAAGTTCTCAACATCATCAATCATCATAGAAATGCAAATCAAATGAAATATCACTTCACACCTGTTAGGGTGACTATTAGCAAAAAGACAAGAAATAACAAGTGTTAGCGAGGACATGAAGAAAACCTCAGGTTTCATATCCACAGGAAAAGAAATCAGTATCTCAAAGAGATATCTGCACCCTCATTTTTATTGAAGCATTATTCACAATAGCAAAGATATGGAAACAACCTAAGTGTCAGCAACAGATGAATGGATAAAGTATGTGTGTGTGTATATATAAAAAATATATATACACATACATATATATACTTATATGTATATACACTTATAAATATATGTATATACTTATATATACACATATATACTTATATATAAATATATATGTATATACTTATATATACACATATATACTTATATATAAATATATATGTATATACTTATATATACACATATATACTTATATATAAATATATATGTATATACTTATATATACACATATATACTTATATATAAGTATATATGTATATACTTCTATATACACATATTTATATACACACACATAAGCACAATGGAATATTATTCAGCTATTAAAAAGAAGGAAATCTTGCCATTTGTGATAACATGGATGCAACTTGAGAGCATCATGCTAAGTGAAAAAGTTGGACAGAGAAAGAGAAATACTATATGATCTCACTTATGTGAGGAATCTAAAAAACAGTCGAACTTATAGATGTGGAGTAGGATGGTGGTTGCTGGGTGCTTAGCGGTGGGAGAAATAGGGTGATATTGGTCAAATGGTTAAAAACTTTCCGTTATAGCATGAATAAGTTCTTTGGATCTAATGTACAACATTGTGTCTATAGGTAATAATAAATGCTGTATTATATACTTGAAATTTGCCTAGAAAGTAAATCTTAAAGGTTCTCACAATTTTTAAAAATGGTAACTATGTAAGGTAATGGAAGTGTTAACTAACTTGATTGTAATAATCATTGCACAATGTATATGTATATAAAATTATAACATTGTATATCTTAAATATACACAATTTTATTAGCCAATTATACCTGAATGAAGCCAGGAAAAAATTAAAATTTTCAGTAATCAGAAGGGTTTTCCCCTTATATCAAGATATTGCTCCTCAATTGAATTTTTTTCACTTTTTAATCCAAAGTTTACTCAACTGTAAAATGCAGATGTTCCAATTAGAAGATCTACTAAATTTTTTCTAATCCTGACAATTAATGGCTCACAAATTCAAATGTTACTTTCTCATGGAGGACCAATTCAGAAAGTACAAGGATGGCCAAATAATGGCAGAACAAAATGATTAAACTGTGTGAGAGGTTTCAAATACAATCCTACATTAAGAAGAAAATATGTTCTTACCACGGACACAAGATTCACCCTCAACCTTACTACCTTAATTTTTCCCCATATTAGTTTGCACAAAATATTTGTTCTTATAAATGTCTATGTCCTATGAAAAGATGCTCAACATCCCTAATTATAAGTAAATGCAAATCAAAACCACAATGAGACATTGCCTCACACCTGTTACAATAACCACTATCAAAAGAACAAAATAACAAGGGTTGTTGAGGATGTGGAGAAATTGAAACTCTTGTGTACTGTTGGTGAGAATGTGTAATTATTATGGAAGATAACATGGAGGTTTCTCAAAAAATTAGAAATAAAATTACCATATGATCCAACAATTCTACTTCTAGGTATTATCCAAAAGAATTCAAAGCAGGATCTCAAAAGATAGTTGCAGATCTATGTTCATTGCAGCATTATTCACAGAGCCAAGAGGTGGAAGTCACCCAAATGTTCATCAACAGATTAATGAATAAAGAAAATGTGGAATATTACTCAGCCTTTAAAAATAAGGAAATTCTGTCCCATGCCTCATCATGGATGAACCTCAAGTTATGCCAAGTGAAATAAGCCAGTTGCAGAAGGATAAATATTGTAGAAGTCTAACCTATGAAGTATCTTAAGCAGTAAAAACCATAGAAACAGAAAGTAGAAATGTGGTTGCCAAAGGGCTAGGTGATTGGGGAGGCAAAAATTAGTGTTTAGTTGGTATAGAGTTTCAATTTTCAATTTTGCAAGATAAAAGGTTCTAGAACTGTGTTGCACAATGATGTGAATGTACTTAATGCTCTTGAACTATACACTTAAAATGCCTAATATGGTAAATTTAATGCTATATAATGTTTTACCACAATAAAAAAAACCTATGGTATAATATTAGAAAGAATTTGTGTAATGAAGTAAACCATCTCAAGAAAGTAATAGCAAGCACAGGCATATGTTATCTCACTTGAGGATAAGCTGCTCTGCAACCTCTAACTTAGTGAACAGATGGTGCCTGATCCACAGACCAAGACAAACTCTTCCTTCAACTCAATCGCAAACTCAAAAGCCTCTCTCTGCCCGCAACAGGGCATCCCACCACCTGGCATTCTTTATTTCCCTGATAGTCATGGTGTCCTTTAGCCCTTTTCATTATTCACTTAACACCTAATAATATTAACAGCTAATAATATTAGTCTATTTTCTGGTCTTGGAGAAGTAGCATCTGGATTTAGGCCTTGTGCCCAGATTTCCCACTCCGTTGGCACTGTGGTCTAGGGAAGTCTTTCAAGTTTTTGTTACGCCTTCAGCCAGGTGAGAGGTACATGTTAGTTTTATTTTATTTTTTTAAAGGAAAAAAAAAAAAAAGAATGTCCCAGTCAAAGGGCACCAAACTAAATTGTCATAGAAAAGTTGGCCAAATGATATATTTAGTCAATGCTTTGCAGTTTACCTCTCAAAAGCCTTCAGGGGAGACTGTCTGCTCTATTATAGCCTGGAGGTCATAAAATGTGTTACGTTTTACTCTAAAATTCACTCTCAAACTAATTCTCTCTCTCTTCTCTCTTCCCCTTCCTCTTTCTTTCTCTCTCTCAAGTTGACCCAGATTTTCCCAGGGTTCAAGTTAATTTCTAAATGAAACAAAAACCCTTTTACAAGGTGCATTCAAGCTTTCAAGCTGCTCAGATTACTTTGTTCTAGTCCAGTGGTTACAATTTCAGGTAGAGATGTGCCTTGTTTTATGAGAAAGGTTTGTTCCTTAAAAGTTACTGTGTGACCACCATATCAGTGAGATCAGTGTGTCCCTCCATGAATGCTTCTGCTAATTTGTTTAATGAAATGTCTTTTTTTTTTTTCTGATATACGCTCCCTCTCTAAGCTTTCCTAAGAATTAAAAAAAAAAAAAAATAGCAAGCTTACCAACCCTTTGGCTAGTGCACTGAATATAAGATTATTTGGAGAATAAGGAGAATAATTAAATTCATGGACGTAGTGGATTGTATGAAATCAACTTAGCTAAGCTGGAAATACATCTCCCAGAATTCCCTTCTCTGCATGGTTGTCTATCAGAGTTGCCCACAAGAAAATGTGCAGATGTGAAGGTGGAAGTGAGGCAGCAGCATGTTTACAATGAGATAGAGGTGTAGAAGCAGGTGCTGTTGCAGTCTGCCCGTAATCACTGATCTTGTGGCTCACTTTGTCCATCAGGGCAGCTGCAGGCCCATAGTTCCTCCACTTCCTACTGGATCTCCTCTTTAACTTCTCTGAATCCTGGGCCAAGTTTGTGAGCAGCTTTGGGGTGAAATGAGCCAGCCATTCTGCAAATCCCAACATTGTTGGAGTTGGAGGTTTGGAAGCATTGAGAGACTGATGTGGGTTCCAATTCATCCTTTCTCTCTCCCACTTCATATTGATCTTCCTTTCCAGACTTCTGGCCTTGCCGACTTCAAGCCCAGCACTAGACACAGGAGCAACAGACTTACCTATACTCTCACCAAGTTCCCACAATTGTGTGACATCTCATCCCTATAATAAATCTGTTATATCACTTATATGGTTCTTCTTCTCTGATTGAATTATAATTCCTTGGAAGTAAGTCAAAAAATAACATGCAAGACTGAAATTCTTTGATTTGACCAAATCTTACTTGTAATGGCTTTCACTTCATTAAATGGCTGAAGAGGAGAGTAGTGGCATCCAGACTTGACTTCTCACCTTCTTTGGAGCCTCACTGTGTGCAGGGACCAGGAGGACAACTTCTGGCCTCCCTCAGGGATCTCTCCTCACAATTTCACCCTTAAGCCTGTCTCTATTCTACTCCTTCTGTCCCCCTGTATTCACCACTGTCCAGCCATGAGCCTGCTGGTTCGTGTGTGTTTAGAGCCACTTCATATCTAAAATCAGATCTGTGTGTATCAAATCATAATTTTTTATTGCAAATATATAGTTTTTTCCTTTCTCATTAAATTATTAATTAGCAGTGACTCTGAAAACGTCAGCTCTAAGAATTGCTCCTTTATGGGCTGGGTGCGGTGGCTCACACCTGTAATACCAGCACTTTGGGAGGCTGAAGTGGGTGGATCACCTGAGGTCGGGAGTTCAAGACCAGCCTGGCCAACATGGAGAAACCCAATCTCTAGTAAAAATACAAAATTAGCTGGGCGTGGTGGCGCATGCCTGTAGTCCCAGCTACTTGGGAGACTAAGGCAAGAGAATTGCTTGAACCCGGGAGGTGGAGGTTGCAGTGAGCCGAGATTGCACCATTGCACTCCAGCCTGGGCAAGAAGAATGAAACTCCACCTTAAAAAAAAAAAAGAATTGCTCCTTTATGGTATACAGGAAAGAACATTGGGCTATGAAGTCAACATCAACTCTGATCAATCAGTCTGACCTTTGGGCAAGCCCCTGAATCCCTCTGGATCCTCCAGCCGTCAGCTGCAGAGAGAAGAAGCTGGCGTCGATGATCTCTCAAGACTCCTCCAACTTCAAACATTCCATTCTAAATAAATGAGTTGCTTTACCTTTAAAGAAGTTGGAAGTAAGTATTTCCAGAAGCAAACACTTACACTGTTATGCATGTTCAAAGACATACCAAACATAGACACAGCTGTATGAAAGTATGTTCTGGAATGAAGCTTAGAGCACATTTAATATTCAATCATTGTTACTAAATTAATTCTAAGTCTTAGCACACTTATTTATATAGTTTTTGATCCTTTATTTTTGTTTTGATAATCTTTTTAGATGTATACTGTCTCAATCCCATTTGGAAGTAAGCGAAATCCATACCATAAGGAAATAATTAAAATATTCTAGCAGCTCTGAAGGAAAACTACCTCAATTTAAAACTCCTTGATTATATCACCTAGGAACAGCAGGTTAATGTATTATATTAATGTTGCTGAAAGCAATTCAGCTCTCAAAGGGCCCTGATTTTCTTCTAGGAAGTGAATTTGGCTTGAGAAAAAAAAGAACTATGCATATCTTTTGTCAATTTGACCAAGCTCCCATGGACTGAAATAGCTTTAATCTTTTCCTTACAGGGAAACTCCCTTATTTATCTGGGTCCTCTACCCTACCTGAGCTAAAGAATACCTAAGCCCAGTCCCTCATTTTGTGTAAGGGGCCTGAGACATTAATGTCTGTCTACTCCCCACTATAGGAACCAGGTCCATATGTTTCATTATCACCAGTCTCTATGCCCAGGGACTGCCAGATCCCTGCTCCAGAACCAAACCCAAGGTCCAGAGTTCTGCTCCCTATGAACAAGTGAGCCAGGTACTAGCTTCCTCTCTTCTCAAATCTCCTAGAATTACCTGAGTCCATTTCTCAAGGACAAGGAAGAGTAACTCAGAGCCTAGAGGGCAGAGACTAGAGCCATGGGAGATCATTCTCAGATAGTAAGTATAATAGCAAACTAAGCCCTAATAAAGGAATCAGCCACATGTGCCTTGGGGATTTCAGAATTGCTGTGAACCAGTGTCTGCTGTGTGCCTCCTATTTTCTCTCTTTCTGAATGGGAGTATCTACTGCAGTTATCCTATTCCTGTTCCACCACCATAGGACAGATCATCAGTCTCTTTAATTTACAGGTTTTCAGACTGAGAAGGATGGTACTCAAGAAGATGGACTTGAGGAACCACACTGCAGGAGCCTCAATTGCATGTGGACCTTGAGTCTGAGCCTGATTTAATAATGGAATAAGATTTTTCTAGAGTCTTTGGAGAAGTGAATATACTTTGCATGTGGGAGGAAAGTAAGCAATTGTGGTCATAAGACAGATTGTGTTTTAACATATGACCCCAGTTTCTTTAATGTGTTTCTCGTTGAATGTTTCCTCCATTTAATTCAGGCCAGCGGCTCGGGACTTCTACACCAACAGGCTATGACAAAAGTAATGCTGTGTGACTTCTGAGGCTAGGTCTGAAAAGGACGTGCAGCTTCTACCTCCGTCTCCTGGGATCCTTTCTCTTGGATCCCAGCCACCATGCTATGAGGAAGTCCAAGCTGCCACATGTAAAAGCTGAACACCTGAGGCTGATGTCCCACTATCACCAGTCTCTATGTAGGTATTCAGACCAACAGCCCCAACTAAGGTCCAACAAGATATGTGAGTGAACAAGTCTTTAGATCATTCCAGCCCTAGCTGGAACTATCTGCCTGTATTTCCCATCATTGCTGTACTTGTTGGGGCATTCTACCATCTCACGCCTCAACCAGGATGAGAGATTGCAGTGCCCTTGGGTCCTGTTCCTTTCTGTCTTGCTGACTATCCCTCACCACCATCAAACACCCAAACCTGTCCTTCCTCTCACCTGCTTTGATTTGCTCTGATAAACTGCACTGCCTTATAGCTGAATCTCAAAACAGTACAAACACAATGGTGCATAACATGACTATAATTCGGCAGTAAATAAGGAGCATGAAGTCATAGTCTAATACTTGACACTTAGCATTATAATCTGTTGAGATGAGCCTGAGACTTCTGATTTTTTTGTTTTGGCACCTAAATCTAGCAAATTGCACTACATCTCCATCTCCACATTGGTATGGTACAAGGACCAATGATCAATGGATGACAAGCTTTTACAAATCTCCAGCTTCACTTGGTAGAACCCCAAACCAGATACAATTGCCTCAGACCCCTCTCCAGGCAATCCAGGATTCCCTATCAGGAGGGGAGTGCAGCAAGCAACAACTTCCTGGTCAGTAGCTACCACTCCTCCTACACACTCAGTCTCCTTTGGACCTGAAATCTCAAGCCTTCAAAGAAGTGAGATGTTCTGCTTCTCCCAAAATGCCATCTGGCACACAGCCCCTAAGCCTCTGCTCTCTACTTCCTTCTGCCAGGCAACGCCATCAACACTCTTCTCACTGAAAGGCCATGTGTTACATGGTGCTACAATAATCCTCAAGATACTGAAAGTAATGCCAAGTGAAAGACCAAGGGGGTGGGTGGAGGGCTAATGGGCTAGATGAAATAGCCACTTGATTGCTAGTTCATACAAGATGTGGCAGCAACTCCTTTTCTGGCTTGAGATCTTGGATGTCACATCTTAGAATCAGGTGGCAAAGCATCTGTGAAGGGCAATGTGGCATCCCAGGCAGTGGGTGGTGAGATCAGGAAGAAAAAATGGAAATCAACAGATGGTGGATCCTACAGCTGAGAACCGATTCTTCAATTTGACATGGTTAGAATAAACATTTTAAATGGAGCTTGGTAAAGATCGGGTTATTTTACCATTGACCAAGCTCTTGGCCTCTAGAAGGTCTTAAATTTTTATTTCCTTTGCTTTCATGAAAGTTTCTTTGCTTTCCAGGAACTTCAGGGGGAAAAGGTTAAGTAATGGAGGGAGGGAAGAGAGAGGGGTTAGCAGATCAAACCCAGGACTTAAAAGTCCCAGATCTAAACCTTGAAATCCCCAGATATTTTATGTTATAAAAAGATGTCCCACTTTCAGAATCCAGTTCTGTAAATAGTTTTCAGAAGTCAGGGGACTTGCAAAGATTTAATTGCCTGACAAAAATTTTCATTGGCATTTTCTATATTTCCTAGTGCCACCCTCTATGATTTTCAATCCCTAAACATCTAAATTAATGTGGACATCTGCTTCTAGCAAATATAGTCAGAGCTGCCCTGCCACTGCCAATTTGCAATCATAAAACCATAGGAATAAAAGGAAGAAGAAGTTAAACAGAACAACTCAGCCCAGCTTCCTGGAACTAGGGCCTTTTGTAACTTGCTCCCCTCCTCCTACCCCGTATCCTGCCCCCTCTCACCATGTCCCAATCTAATGTCATAATTCAACTGCCAAATATGCGTAATAGGAAACATAAACCACAATCCCATTTGTTCTATAATCATTCAAACATCACCAAGTTTTTGTCAGGACAGAAAATGAAAACTATGTGAATAAATACCACATTCAAGGAATCTGTACCCCCCCAGCCACTTAAGCCACAAGCTTATAATGAGGAGAATCTCACACTTTCTGGAAAGGTTGGCACTTTGCTCCTGGCCTGATGGTCATTATGTCTCCCTGACTTGGCTCCGGCTCCAGGCCAGCACTGTCCAGTGGCCATGGAATGTGGACTGTGAATGCAAGCTACCTATGCCATCTTAAATTTCCTAGCAGCCACAGTCAAAGAGGAAAAAGAAACAGACTACATTAATCTTAATAATACTTTTCGGTTTTGTGGGTTTTTTTTCAATTTGAGGGCAGGTACTGTTTATTAATGGACAAGATTAGAAAAAATAATCGTGGTAGGCACGTTTATTCTTCTAATAGGCCTATGGATCTGGTCTTCCCTGTTGTCAGCATCTCCACCTTCTACAAAATTGGTGGTCTTTTTCTTCATTCCACCTTGTTGAGAGGATAATTTGAAGGTCCACAGGAAGTTATTTTTTCCAACAGTATAGATCTCATGAATCAGATCCTCTATGTAGATGATGCCATATTAACCAAGAGACAGAGCAATCAAAGTATTATCTGTCGGAGCAAGTAGCTTCTTATTGATTTTGCTATAGCCACATTTGTAGATTAGTTTATTTACTGACTTCTGATTTGGGTATGCCCAGGCAATATATGGTTCTACAAACCTCAGCATGCTATTGAATCCCTGCTGAGCTTCACAAAGTTTCTATTGAAGATTTGACGAAGGCGAAGAAGTTGCAACACCTTTCAGACCTTTGGGCTCACCCAGTTGATAACCTCTGATCCTGAAGACAAACGCCAGTTTGGGTTCTGCAGGTACACAGAAGTTGCCAGCTTTTCTTGCCATCCTCGCCATTCGAATTTCAGTTCTGTACATCTGCCTATATTCCTTGTGATATATTGCTTTTTCAGAGATAAGCTTCCTCCTTGCCTTTTGAAGCATCTTTTGGGCAAACTTATTTCTCAGATGCTTGATCTTCAGCTCTGCGAAATTCCTTCACTTTTTCTTAAGGGATTCTGGCACAGCAGGAACCTTCTTCTTCCCTTCGACACCCTCCATGGTTCCAGCCGGAAAAGAGAGTTGATAATACTTTTTAACCCAGTACCTCCAAAATCATTTCAGCATATAACCTATTTGTTAAAAAAACATTGAAACATCTTATAGTCTCTTTCACACAAATTCTTCAAAACTCGGTATTTACACAATTCAGACGAGTCCCATTTTAGGTCCTCAATAGGTGGCTAGTGACTAGCTTAATAGATAGCACAGGTGTATGCAGATAAGCCTGTCCTTATTTATACGGCAAAATGTGTTCCTTTCTAAAAGAAAATGCCCCTCCTGAGTCAGGCAACTGGAAATGGTAATTCCTTTTCCTTAAATAAGCTTACCAGATAAAACACAAAACACCTACTTAAATTTGAATTTCCGACAAATAACAGATTATTTTTAGTATAACTATGTCCTAGTATTGCATGGAACATACTTATGCTATAAAAATTCCTCAATGTTTATCTGAAATCCAAATTTAACTGGGCTTCCGGTATTTTTATTTGGTAAATCTAGCAACCTCACCTGAATTCAACTCAAGTAAGAAATGGAGGGGGAGGAATAAAATATGGCAGTGGCTGAAGGCAGCAGCAGATGATGGTGCACCAGGAAGTCAGAGGCAGGCCTGCCGGGACAGCCACTGTAAGAACCACCATCATTAAGGGTGAGTAATGGAAGCACCTGGGAAAGCACAAGGCTGAGCAGCAGGGGTCGCCGCCTCTCTGGAGCCTGTGCCTGTGCGCCTTGTTTTCTCTTTCTCTTTCCATGAATTTTACAAAGATACCTGCACATCCTGTAAGGATACACATTTTGCAAGACCTTAGTCTTAACATGGCATCTGCAGCTTTAAATTTTGCTATGGATTTTCCATGCTAATAAAAAAAAAAAAAAAATAGGGGCTGGGCGCGGTGGCTCCCGCCTGTAATCCCAGCACTGTGGGAGGGCAAGGTGGGCAGATCACGAGGTCAGGAGTTTGAGACCAGCCTGGCCAACATGGTCAAACCCTATCTCTACTAAAAATATTACAAAAATTAGCCAGGTGTGGTGGCACATGCCTGTAATCTCAGCTACTCGGGAGGCTGAAATAGGAGAATTGCTTGAACTCGGGAGGCGAAGGCTGCAGTGAGCCAAGATGGCACCACTGCACTCCAGCCTGGGCATCAGAGCAAGACTCCATCTCAAAAAAAAGAAAAGAAAAGAAACATATATATTAATCAGAGCTCATGCCATGGGTGAAGAGATAGAAGTATTGAGTTTTTTGCTTCACTAGGTATTCTTTTGTGTGCTCCAAGTGAGAGGCGGGAGGCACACTCAAAACATTTTCCTAAATTCCTAAAAATTCCAAAACAGTAACCTAGTTAGAGCTAAGGGGCATAAGGATTACAGAACTTTTGAGAAAACATTTTCTTCAGGTGGCTAATGCTCTCAGCTAAGATCCAGACAGTCTGATGCAGTAGGTCAGGGATGGAGCCTGAGAATTTGCAATTCTAACAATTTCCCAGGTGATGCTAATACTGCCGGTCCAGGAAACATGCTTTGAAAACCACTGTTTTAGATTATGAGAGTGTTTCCATAGGGATATAAATAGCACTTCTTGAGACTTTTTGTTTTGTTCTATAGTTAGAGTTTCCTCAAACTAAAAACTCAGAGAAGATAAACTGCTTCAGCAGTGATCCTGTGGGCCAGTGGCCTCTGTTATTGCTGTTGATCACGCAGGTGAAGGATGCAGGTTTTCACATTATGAGTCAGATGGCTTATTTGCAACACTGCAGGCTGAAGAAAGAAGTGACTCAAAGGTGATCCGTTGAGAACAGGTATCCCAAGCTAGACTCTTCCCACTTCCTGATCACCTTTTCCCCCTCCACCCTTCATCCATTGTGCTTCCTCCTCATCAGCCCTGAATTTCCCCAGTCTATCCATCTACCTCAGCCTCCAGCCAATCCTATGCAGAGTCACGGGAGGGTGAATGTAGCCAAACCTCAAGGCTACCATCACCCAGAAAGTTTTTTGCCTAGCCAGCTCAGTAGTAGTTAGGAGGCCCACTTGGTAGCAATGTTTTCGAGTCCCCAGAATGACTAGACAGTTACTTTCCTGTCCTGGAGGAGAGAGCTCAGACATATTGGTCCCAGGCAAATGAGGAAGATGAAACTATATATCAGGGCAATAACAATGAGCCGCCATGAGATTTTCAGCATTTACAAAAGGCACTCTTCTGTTTAACCTTTTCTGACTCAATACCTTATCTCTAGGCACCTTCCATCAGCCTTCCTTTCCAGCAGGCTTCTGGGAGAGACATTGTTCTCCTCCCTCTTTTATGGATTTCCTTTTAGAGTTCTCTCCAAGACTTCCCTTTCCCCAGGCCCCCCTTGCCCATGCCATCCATCCAATAAGGACCAAACACTACCCATTTAAGGACTTTATCACCAAATTAGAGTTATAAAGAATGCCCAGATCAAACATAAGGAAGCCCCAGAGATTCAAAACACCTTACCACATTCTCCTAGACTTTGTCTCTCTTCTATTCCAAGAAGCCCAGTTACCCTTTCTCCTCTCTTCTATCTCCAAGGATAGAGAACATCAGCCGCACCAGCCATCTTGTGCCCAGCTTGCTGAGAGGAGCTCTTCTTCCATGAAGATCCCTTGATGCAGAGCCCTTCATTTTGGCAAGAAAGAAAGTTTAGGGCAGATCAATAATGGTGACCTAGGAGGATATTGAGCTTCCCCTTTATCTCGAGTGAAAAACATTCCTGAGAGGAACTTAAAAAGGATCTTCGAGAACTAATGGAGAGGCAGCATGCTGGCTACAACAAAGACCTGATTTTCACTAAGTGCTTAGAATTTCACCCAGAGCTGTGGCTAGACAAACCCTAGCCTTGTTCCCAATTTATAGAAATAAACAAATTATTGTTAATAAACCTATGTTGCAAATTAAATAAATCTTAAAGTGCAAGCAATTATTTCTCTCTTACTATTCTTAATGGGGTCAGCTCATTTCCACATGTAATAACCAATGTCTGGAACCCATTTACCATTTGCTTTAGATGAAAATTTCTCTGGAAATCAAAACTAATATTCACTTTGCATTTTCTTTCTCTTCTTTTGAAAGGGAAGTGACCAGGAAGTCTTCATATGTTCTGACTTCTTTCTTTCCCATTTCATTGTTCTAATAAACTAGTATTTCTCCAACTGTGGTCAGTGGGGCCACTTTCATAAGAAATGCCTGGGATGGTTGTTAAAAATGCAAATTATTGGCCTCATCCCAAACATACTCAAGTGGAGTGAGGACTTGCCCAGAAAATCTCTTTTAACAAGCTCCTTAGGTAATTCTTCACTGCAATAAGTACTGTTTATATTTACCCTGCAAGTGTTTTAAAGGCACCAATGTCCCTAGAAGGCCGGGGTTTGACAAAACTACCCCCACTCTGGAGCTCCAGTTACTCTGCTGGTTTAATTATGGCAAAAAGCACAAATGTTACTCTAGATGGGACTCAACGTTGGGTCAAATAGTGTTTCTTTGTTTTTTCCTGCTGTACTTTGCCCTTTATTACTTCTTCCCCACTTCCCTGTCTTAGCATGCCATTATCTGCAATTCATTTCATACTTATTATTCATAATTCAAACTTCATACAATGATTTCTATGATTCTATGACACTGTGATTCTATGACATTAACTCAGCTGACATTTCTAATCCTGACATCCTAACTCATCCTCCAGGTTAACAACATCAGTGCTTGCAGTACAGCTCACCCCTTTTCCTTAAGCCTGGAAACCACCTTGTTTATTCCCGAGCTAAATTGATCCTTGTGAGTAAACCATCCTAGGTCTTCATTTCTCCAATTACATTGCCATATTGCCCTTTCCCACACATACTTGAAATACCAACATCCACCTTCAAGGTAGAGATGGCTTATTAAGCCTTCCTTTGTACTGATCACATACTATAAACACATTTCAATTATTATAACTATCTCACTGTAATGTAATATTTGTTTACCTCTTTGTTTACCCTACTAGATCTAAACTACTCCTAAGCAGGCATTCGATTAATTACTCTGCTATCTCCAATATTTAGCCTAGTATCTGGTCACAAAGTGGGCATTTAATATTAACATTGGGCTAAACTACTCTCCAACTTTTATGGGCAAAGATGCTATATCATTTAATGCTGCCCCATAAAATGCTGACTTGTTATGCCACTATTTATTCTCATAAATGTTATGACTGTATATATGGAATACATACAATAATGTTTACTATATACAGTACATCTGAGCAGTGAATTTAATATATGTTTTTCTTATGACCAGACTGCTGGTAGAGTCTAAAGCAACACTGTCTCCTAGAGTTCTCATTAATGATGGTAATATTCTATGTCTACACTGTCCAGTATGGTAGCTATTACTTACATAGAGCTAATGAACTCTTAAAATATGTCTGAGGAAGTGAATTTGTAACATTATTTTATTTTCATTGATATCACTGTAAACAGCCACATGTGGCTATGATATTTTAATGCTCTCATCCGGAAAGTACTAATGAACTCAACTGTGCTTCCTTCACTGTGGACAGAGCCTGGAAATCTAGTGTTTGCTCAGCAGTGGTATTCCCGGAGCGGCAGCAGATGGGAACAGTCAGCTGAGGTACAGAGAAGAATTCTATCACTGACATCACTTAGAATTGCTGGTGCTCAATAATAACAAAGCAGATCAATTTTTTGTCTTATTACTGTTTTTAAGCTCTTTACAGACAATGCGCCCACTCATTGCCTGCACCCACAGGGAACTGCTCCCTCCAACTGCTCCCTCCAAAACCTTTGTTACACCACTATCTTTGGTCACTTTGTCTCTTCCTGCCCTCATGCTCTGTTCCAGTGAAGGTTTTTGACTCCTGATGGATAACAAAAAGTTTGCAAGTAATTGTGCTGAAAGTGACTCAAAAGTGGCGAGGAGGATTATCACACTGAGTATTAAAACACAAATTTTAAAGCAGTTCAAGATGCCTTCAGAGAAACGGCAGAGAAAACAGGGTGCCTGTCAAAAGTAGTCAGGGCATTACCACTGCAGCTTGGGAAGAATGACCAAAATTGAGGGAATCATAGCCTTAAAAACTTTGGCCTGAGGCATCTCCTAACTTTAGGAGATTTTAAAAGAATTCAAGGGCCAGGCATGGTGGCTCATGCCTGTAATCCCAGCACTTTGGGAGGCTGAGGCAGGCAGATCACAAGGTCAGGAGTTCAAGACCAGCCTGGCCAAGATGGTGAAACCCTGTCTCTACTAAAAATACAAAAAAAATTAGCTGGGCATGGTGGCACATGCCTGTAATCCCAGCTACTCAGCAGGCTGAGGTAGGAGAATTGCTTGAACCCGGGAGGCAGAGGTTGCAGTGACCAACTCCAGCCTGGGCAACAGAGCGAGATTTCATCTCCAAAAAAAAAAAAAAAAAAAAAAAAAAAAAAAAAAAAAAAAGAATTTAGGGTAGTTACAAGATCAACTACAGAAAAGCACCTTCAGAGAGGTTATGTTCTGCTAACACTACCTCTTGCTCATTTTGCTCATTTGGTTGGTCTCCCAGTTCCAGGAATTCATCCCCTGCCTAAACAAGGAATGCCTATACTTCTCTATCAACCAGCTACCTAAACCCTGAACACCGATCTGGAAATGATAAACTATAAAAAATTAAATCCAATGTAGAGAAGCAATGGATATTGCCGGCTGGGTGGAAATTCAGTAGTAATATGGGTCTCATCTTCTACAGCCTGTGTGCTTACAAATTGGCCTAGAACATAAGGCACTTTTTAATGTATAAGTCTATTTGTTCCCATGCAAATGAATTCATTATATATTTAAGTGAGAAAAGCTTACAATATAGCACGTGCAATATAATCCTGATGTGTATGTGTGTATGTATGTGTGGTAGCCACTAACTACATAGCATATCTGCATATGTGGTACACATGGTGCGTGTGCAAATATGTACTGTCTATACACAATCAGTGAACAAGATACAGAGGATGGTAGAGAATGTAACCAAAAAGTAGCAGTGAATATGTCCATATAGTAAAATAACAAGTAGTTTATTCCCAAATTCTACAATATATGCAATCAAATAAGAAATTTTCTTGAAAAGCATAGAGCAAATAAGAAAAATTATTTTTAAATGTCAGTATATTCAAATCTGTTCGTTATTAAATATATCTTGTAGGTTACCACCTTATCTGACAGCTCTCAAATTCTCAGATTTAGGTACTAGTGTTTTGTTTGTTTGGCGTGATTTGGTTTGATTTGTAGAATTCACTCATACCTCCCTGCCATGTACAGCTAAAAGTGGTTTCCCTTGGCCAGTATAAGGATTTATGCTCAGTTTTCTCCTAAACAGCTTTTGGTCAATAATCGTTTGCCTAATGATGTCAGTAAAGTCGTGGATTGGGTGCATTTCCTCTTTACACAACTGCTGTGGAATATTGCACTTTATTTAGGATTATCTGAAACCATGGTTCTCAAACCTTTTTGAACTCAAGGACAAGACAAAGTCTCCATAGACACCTGCCTCATCTGTTTCTGCTCATCATTTTTAGAAACTGGACACTTGGCATTGCTTTCATGTAGACACCAATAAGGTTACATGAAATACATTATTATTTTATCCACCAAACCAAAACATAGATACTGTCATAATACTAAATGCGATAGAGAGCTGCCTAAGATGGCCAGCTCAATGAATCTTGGGCATCACCCAGACACCACTGAAAATTCTGATACTCTGGAGAGCGCCTGCGTTACAGGAGGGATGGATGGTAAAACCAGATACAGCCTATGCTGTAGATTGAGATCTAATGCAAATAAAAACAGACCTTTGAATTTTAAATTAGATATAAAGTTGTTTCACCATATGAGCAATTCTAAGGCAATTAGAAACTGAGGCTGCCTGGTTGGATGGTTGGACTCGCGCAATAAAATAACTTTGACAAACTAGAGCTCTGAATGAGGTAATTCTGGACATCTGGGTTGCACTGCCAGCTCCTCCACTGATTGGCTGTTAGCTTTGGGCAAGCTAACAGGCTTTTCCTGAGATGTAAATTATAGCTTGAGAGTCTTTTGAATCACCTACTGATTTGCCACTGCTAATCCGCTCAAAGTAAGCCTTCTAAACGCAATAAGGAATTGGCTCTAGACATCTTCCTAAAGGAAGAGATCAGGGGAAGATGGGGTGATGGACAGATGGAGCAAATGAAGGGAGGAGGAAACTGAGGAACAGCTTATCTGCAGGATAAAAATAGAAGAGAACAAGGCTCAGGGCTCCTGAAGAGCCAGCCAAGAAGGACAACCCAGACAACAGACAAGGAAATCAGGACAAAAACGTCTACTACTTTAGTATTTGGGTTAGCCCTTGTCTATTTCCCAGGAAAAACGAGCAGTACAAACCTTCAGTTACTATTGAAATAAATATAACTGAATTTAAATGTTTAGGTTTAAAACCTTAATTTACTACTAAAATAAAAGCAATGACAAAAACCTTTGTTCTCAAAGCAACAGAGAGCTGAGGGGTGCTGTTCAGCTCCACCAAGAGGAAGTCAGAGACAAGAAGTGTCTCCTAGCATGCAGAAAGGGGTAAACAGGACACCAGCATGCAGTGTGGGAGAGAAAGGAGTGTGAGAGTAATCCAGATTCAAATCCAGACCGTGCCACTTCCACATTATGAGATTTGGGGGCATGGATACTGAAATTCTCCAAGTCTTCACTCTATCACTGGCAAAAAAAAAAAAAAAAAAAAAAAAAAAAAAGAAAGGTAGCAATTATAACACTGTTATGGGCTGAATTGTGTCCCCCCAAAATTCTTGTATTAAGGTCCTAACCCTCAGTACCTCTGAATGTGGCCTTTACAGAGGTAATTAAGATGAAATAAGATCATTGAGGTGGGCCCTAATCTAATAGGACTGGTGTCCTTATAAGAAAAAGAGATTAGAACACAGAAACACATAGAGGGAAGATCATGTGAAGACAGATGGGGAAAATGGCCATTTACAAGCCATGGAGAAACGACTTCAGAAGAAACCAATCCCACTGATAGCTTGATCTTGAACTTCCAGCCTCCAGAACTGTGAGGAAATAAATTTCTGTTGCTGAAGCCACCCAGTCTGTGGTACTTTGTTATGGCAGCCCCAGCACTCTAATATCAATACCAATGTTACAGAGGGTTTGTGAGGATTAAATGAGAAAATATTAAAAAGCAGGAGAAAATAGACACTCAGTGGTTATCTTTCCATCCCTTTCCTGGCTAAAATGGTGCTTAATCTGCAAGTTGGCTGTTTGGGCAGAAGAGGGTCAAATCAACAAGGGACGATTAGACAACAAAAGTTCAACCCATGAGGCTCTGAATTCTAAAATCTATCATTGGTACAGATTCTGAAGAAACACATTAGTGCAGAAACAATTTCTTTAAAATATTATTTTCTACTTTCAGAAGTTATCATACAATTTTTGTGACCCTCCAAACTGATGATTTTCTAAGGTCTCTCAAAAAAAAAAAAAAAAAAAAAAGCTTATATATGCTATTTGTTTCTACAGATGACTACATGACTAAGACATGAAAAGTTCATATTTCTTTCTTTCTTTCTTTTTTTTTTTTTTTTTGGAAACAAAGTCTTGCTCTGTTGCCCAGGCTGGAGTACAGTGGCGCGATCTCGGCTCACTGCAACCTCCATCTCCCAGGTTCAAGTGATTCTCCTGCCTCAGCCTCCTGAGTAGCTGGGATTACAGGCGCACACCACCACGCCCGGCTAATTTTTGTATTTATAGTAGAGATGGGGTTTCACCGTGTTGGGCAGGCTGGTCTCGAACTCCTGACCTCATGATCCGCCCCCCTCGGCCGCCCAAAGTGCTGGGATTACAGGCGTGAGCCACCGCACCCAGCCGAAAAGTTCAGATTTCATACCTATACCCAACTCTGTGACTCCAAAAGTAGAAGCAAGCCCGTCAACTGCCCACAGTTTGGTCTTTCGAAGTAACTGAGTAGCCAAGAGTCTCACTTCTTAGTTACTGTGCACAATACTTAGCGATTCAGCAGGTTTTCCTCTCCTAAAGGCCAGTTCCCATAGACAACCCATAGATGGCACTAGATGGCTACAAGAAATAAAGTTTCTTTAAGAAAAAAAAAAAAAAACTTTGTACTGTAGAAATTTTCAAGCAAATAAAACTAGAGAGAATATAATGAACTCCCATGTACCCATCAGCCAGTGTCAGCAGTTATCAACAAGTGGCCAATCATGTTTACTTATCCTGCCCACTGGATTATTTTGAATCAAATCTCAGACATCTTAATGTCATCTATACATAATTTTTAATAATTTGATAAAAATTAAGGGTAAGGTGAGCATGAGCACCTTGATCAGGCTATAATCTGTCAGAATTTTTTTTTTAATCTCAAAAGTTTAATTCACAAAGAATTTTTTTTTAATGAGCAATTTATACCGCTTCATTTCAGTGGCTCTTAACTCAAAGCACTGCAATTCATTGTTTTTTCTTCCCCACCAAACACCCCCTTTTAACTCCCAGCCCTTGTTTCTTCCACCTCTGCCATTTTCATATCCTCAGGCTCCTTAAGCAATCATAAAGTAAAAACTTCACTTTTTTTAAACTGATTTTGTTTAGGCAACTTACAGTTTTGTCAGTTTTATTACATATAGTTTTCCTGTTATTTATAATGAGGAGAGTTAAGAAACAGGTCATTGAAACAATTATATTTCAAACTAAACTGTAGATTTTGTTCATGGAAAGTTTTTAGGTGAGTCTTGTGTTTAAAAACAACAATTACGATAATTTTTCATCCTAAGGGCATTATGATGTACTCTCCATAATCAACTGGGTTCTGACTCAATTTCACATTCACCACAAACCCTGACCACACATTCAGGCTAGAGAAGCAGGGGCTGTAAAACAGCAGACCTCAAAGAGTGGCATGGGGTGGGAAGAAACTGGACTTGGAGAAGGTATGACTTGGGCCCTTGATCCGACCACCTATCACTACAGGACCTTGGACAAGTCACTTAGCCTTTCTATGCCTCAATTTCCTCTTCTGCACTAAGGGAATAATCATACCTTCTCAACTTATCTAACACAATTATAGTAGAGATGGCGGGAGATGATTGTGAAAGTGCATTTCCATTCATAATATGCTGCATGCCCTCATGATGTTAGGCAACATGGTGGTACAGAGCAGGGGTTCAGGTGTCAGACAGATCTGGATGTGAATCCTAGTGATGCATGATCTTGGGCAGGTGGCTTTACCTTTATGAACCTGTTTCAAAACCTATAAAATAAGGATAATTACAGAACATGTATCACAGAGTTATTTTATGGATTAAAAAACACGTGCAGGTAAAGCACTTAGCAGAGTGCTCGACTTATTTCTAGGATAAAGAACCTCAGAATTACAGCAGCCAAATGGACTTTGAAGAATATCTCCTAAGAGAACTCTTTAGGGCTGCTCATTCAACCTCATCTCTGTTTCCTGGCATCAAACTCACCACCGAGCTTCCTTAAACTTCTCAACTGGCCCCTTGGCCCATTGTGGCCTTCCCGGGGTCCTTTAGACCAGGCAAGGTGAGGTTTTAGTTAGAGCTGTACTTCTAGAGCTAAAACAAAGACAAACTGAGCTCCTAGGATGAAGGTCAGAGAATTCATGTTCTTTCCTTAGCCTTCTTGTTATCCCACGGGTAACTTCATGCAGTCATGCCCAGATGTTGCTTAAGGAAAATGACTATTGCTGCTCTGCCACAGACAGTGATGAGTTATGATGCCAAAATGCAGTGACTCACTTGCTTCCTAATACCATTCACCTACGTGCTGCTCTATCCATCTCTAAAGAGGCTACAGGTGCGTGACTAGGGGTTTCCCCAAGCAATTTGCCTCCTCAGTCTCAAGTGGGAGGAATGTGGGAAAAAGCAGATGCCTTAGAATAAGTCTGGTCTCAGTTCTCACAAAAGTCTGTGTGCTTCGCAGTAAGGGAATTAACATCAATCTGATCTTATTATCTCATCTGCCATTTTAAAATCAGCCTCCCACTCAAGTGTGATATTTTATACTGTTGATACTTTTAAAATTGGGATCTTAACAAAGAAAAGCTTGCAACAGATGCATGACTACTGCTCAAATCATCGCTGAGGCACTTAGAGACCCAGAAAAGATCTTATGTTTGGCTTACAGTGTTTCTAAGAGCAGTGGAATGAGGGAGGGTTTCTTTGCATATTTCCTGTAAAGCTCCATGTAAACAAACTTACACCAGAAAACACAGCCACCTTCTCATCTTTTGTGACAGCAGCCACAGCCAGGGCTTTTGATATTCATACAAAACCTAAATGTGACATGTAAACAGGAAGAGGGAGATATAGAGAGGTAATCACCCTCTTATAAGGGGAGGAAAGACGGAAAGGTGGTCACCAAGGATAGCATCTCTCTCCCACTCGCAGAAGAAACTCTAGCATTTCCCAAACCTATCTGACCAAATGATATAGTAAGTTAATAAATTACATAATAGGTCAGAGGCAGTGGCTCATGCCTATAATCCCAGCACTTTGGGAGGCCGAGGTGGGCGGATAATGAGGTCAGGAGATGGACACCATCCTGGATAACATGGTGAAACCCCATCTCTATTTAAAATACAAAAAATTAGCCAGGCACGGTGGCGGGCGCCTGTAGTCCCAGCTACTCGGGAGGCTGAGGCAGGAGAATGGTGTGAACCCAGGAGGCGGAGCTTGCAGTGAGCCAAGATCGCACCACTGCACTCCAGCCTGGGCAACACAGCGAGACTCCATCTCAAAATAAATAAATTACATAATAAATGACAAATGATACAGCATGTTAACACCAAGAGGGGACTCTTTGGTAAAAAAAATAAATAAATTCAAGAAATACTGGATTAAAGAATTCACTTTACTGCAAGATTTATCAGCACCTCTAATATTTCACTGTGCCTTATAACACTCTAAGAAAGCAAAGTGTGTCTGAAGCATTTCCTAAATATATTTTACCATGAAACCCCTTATGTACAGATTATGTAAGAAATGCAGAAAAGTTCCCTAGACCTATATGTTTTGAAATCCTGTATGTTCAAAGGGTTGCATTATCCCACAGTAGGTAAAGATCCAAACATGGAAATAAGCAAACCTGTTTTAGGTTAAAGATTTTGCATTCTGGATCTACCAACTGCTAGCTAAATGCCTCTTGGCACTTGTTCCTTTGAAACACACACTGTCATGAACCTGCCATCCCTCTCAGCCTCAAACTCCAGTTGCCATTAAAGGCAGTAGTCTATAACCATCTGTTCGGGGTTGAATTGTGTCCCTCTAAAATTCATGTGTAGAAGTACTAACCTTCAGTACCTAAGAATGCGACACTATTTGGAGACAGGGCCTTTACAGAGGAAATAAAGTAAAAATATCACAAGGGTGAGGTCTAAACCAATATGACTCTTCTCCTCCTAAAAAGGGGCAATTTGAATACAGACACATGGTTAGAGGAAAGACAATGTGAATTGAAAAAGAGAAGATGGCCGTCTACAAGCCAAGGAGAGAGTCCCGGAACAGATCCTTCCTTCACAGTTCTCAGAAGGAACCAACCCTGTTGATAACTTGATCTTGGACTTCCAGCCTCCAGAATTGTGAAGAGATAAATTTCTGTTGTTTAAGCCACCCAATGTGTGGCACTTTGTTACTGCAGCTGTAGCAAACTAATGTAGCATCTTTACAATCAGCTTTCACCGCATCTATTTATTCATCAAATACTTATTGAAAGCTTACTAATTCCCAAGACTGTTCTGGGTGCTAGAGACACAATGGTGAACAACTGCAGGCATCTTCCCTGCCATTATGGATCTTACAATCTAATAAGGAACACAGATGTGAAATCAAATAATCACTTACGAATGTAAAATTACAAAAAGAAAATAACTAAAAAGAGACAATGAGGATGCCAAATCATTCACATAAGCAGGTGCATGACCTCATCTGGGGTGTCAAGAAAACTTCCTTGAGGCAATGACATATGAGCTGGGACTTGAAAGATTAGCAGGAATTGGTAAAGTAACAGGAGGATGTGAAAAGTGTTCCCAGCAGAGGGAGCAGCACGTTCAGGGATAAGAGGGGAAGCTGAAGTGGGCAAAAGGAAGCCAGGGGGATTGAAGTCATCAAGGCCACAGGTTACCTCTCAAGCAAGTCCTTGCAATTCGATTTTAGAACGTAGATATTTATCTTAAGACACCCTTTTATGACCTCAGATGAGTGAGCAATTCCATGTCTAAGTATATACCCAAGAGAATTGAAGACATAGGTTCACACAAAAACATGTTTACAAGTGTTCATAGCAACATTATTCATAAAATACAAAAAGTAGAAAACACCCAAATGTTCATCAACTGAGGAATGGATACACAAAATGTGGTGTCTCCATACAATGGATATTATTCAGCCATTAAAATGGATGGATTAATGATATATGCTACAACATGGATGAGCTGTGAAAACATGATGTTAAATAAAAGAAGCCAGTTACGAAAGACCAATGTATTGTGTGGTTCCACTAATATTAAATGTCCAGAATAAGTAAATCTATAAAAACAGAAAGTAAACTAGTGGTTACCAAGAACTGGGGGGAGGGGAAATAGAGAGTGATTGCTAACAAGTACAGTTTCTTCTGGTGATGATAAATTGTTTTCCATTCAAATAATGGTGATGTTTACATAACTTTGTGCATAAACTAAAAAGCACTGGATCGCATACTTTTAAAAAGTCAATGTGGCTGGGCGCGGTGGCTCACACCTGTAATCCCAGCACTTCGGGAAGCCAAGGTGGGTGGGTCACAAGGTCAGGAGTTCAAAACCAGCCTGGCCAACATAGTGACACCCCCGTCTCTACTAAAAATAACAAAAATTAGCCAGGCATGGTGGTGTGCACCTGTAGTCCCAGCTACTCAAGAGGCCGAGGCAGAAGAATCACTTGAACCTGGGAGGCAGAGGTTGCAGTGAGCCGAGATTGCACCACTGCACTCCAGCCTGGGTGACAGAGCGAGACTCCATCTCAAAATAAACAAATAAATAAAAGAGTGAACGTTATGCTATGTGGATTATACCTCAATTTTAAAATGTATCAGAAAAAAGGACAAAGAGAAGCATTTCTTTTTTTGGCAGTGTGGCAGACTGAATCCATTACCACTCCCACTGAAAACTAAATGATGCCACCAAAATATTCAAAATGTCTTTTAAATATATTGATAAGCTTGCAAGAAACCAAGGAATAGTTAGAGGCCAAAATAAAAATGAAAAGAAGTAAACTGAATAGTAAAGTTGGCTCTTCCCTTGAAGTCATTTGCCTGGTCAAGTTACTGATTTTCTGTTTCCATGACCTTATAGAATATGGAGGACAGATGACAAAACCCACAGCCCAACCAACATGGATGATCTTATAGCAAACACCTCTATCTAAAGCTAGGATTTCCCAAAGGTATCCAATTTGGGCATAAGGGCAGACAATTTAGGTTGAGCCATAAGAAATTGCCAATATTTGATTATTTTTGACTTACAAAAAACAATTTTCTGTGGTTCAACCTACACTTAGCCCTCAGTGATCCCCCTATCCAAACTCCCAGAAATTGCAAGGAAAATTGCACTTTAAAACTTGGAAATGAGTAAAGAGGAAAATAATTCCCTTGAGGAATAAATGTTCACTCAGAAATACATGCTTAGGAAAGGCATTTTGAAAAACAGGAACAAGTAAAGACATTTTCAAATGCCTAACAGATGGACCAACAGATTCTCACTAAAGAAATTTGTAATGAATGTTCATCCTACAGAAGAAAAGTGATTCCAGATGAAAGAGCCAAGATGAAAAGAAATGTCACTATTATATTAACCAAAATAAAGCTAGTAGAGCTACATTATTGTCCATCAAGATAGACTTTTAGACAGAAAGAAAAACAAAAGATAAAATGGTCAGCACATATTTTAAAGAGATGCATTCTCCAGGAAGAAATATTGACTAAATTCTTTCTAATAAAATATTTTTCAAATGTATTAGCAAAGGTTGACAGAAAACAAGAGAAATGAAAAAACATATCACCATAATGACAGTTTTCAATACACCCAACTCTGTAATTGATAGATCAAGACAAAAATCAGTGAAGACATAGAAAACTGGAATAAACCATAAGAAGCTTGATCTATTGAGGACTAACTGATGTATACAGAATACTACAACCAAAACACTCGATCTTTTCAAAAACAGAGAGAATCTTTATGTATTGAACGGAAAAGAAAGTCTCAAAAACTTTCCAGGAATTAGTGTCAGACACACTATCTCAGATCACAATGTGATTAAGTTAGAAATAAATACCAAACACACAAAACCCCTTATGTATGGAAATAAACATACATCTAAATACTTCACGGGTTATAGTAGAAATCTTAATAGGACTTGTAATATATCCAGCAATGAATAATAATGGACTACCTCATTTTATAATTTATGAAATGCAGCTAAAATAGTACTTAAAAGGAAATATATAACCTTAAATATACCAATGAGAGGATGGGAGAGACTGAAATCAATAAGCTAAGTCTCTCTGCTGATCACCTTCAGTTTACCCCTCTAAATCTATTGGTTGCCCTTCTGTCCATTGTTCAGTGCTTCCAAAAGGCTTGCCTGTAAAGACTGCATCATCCCAGCTACTTTCCTTCTGACTTCCAGTTGGGTTTACTCAATGGGTGACACTGACAGGACATAAGAGGTTAGAAAGAGCGATAAGGTTTTTTATTATATCTGCTCCCTCCTTACTTAAAGCCGTGGTTTTAGCAGAAGCCCAAGGTCATGGCTTTTTTGAGCAGCCCCTCTATCAAAGGTCTGGAAAGAGTCTACCTTCCCCTCACAACTTAGTACTGAGGCTTACTACTACTGCTAGTTCTGGATAACTCACCTCTTACTGGTTTCTTTAACCCTGACACACTTACGTAAATATTCTCCTCCTTAAACTCTCTTAAGTCTTCCTTTGAGTGTGCATCTATTTCTTGCCAGGACCTTGGCATACAAAGCATCCCACTTAAGAAGTTAAGAGAAACAGAATAAACCCAGCAAAAGTAGATAGAAGAAAAAGTAAAGATAAGTAGAAATTAATGCAATATAAAGCACATATACAGTAGAGAGGACCAACAAAGACAAAAGTTGACAAACTATTTGCATGATTGAGCAAGGAAAAAAAACGAATAATATTTAAAATGTAAAGGACATAGCTAAATATGGTATAGAGATTTAAAAGATACCAAGAGAATAGTATAATTTTACGGCAACAATTTTGAAAACAAAGAAACTAATAAATCTGTAGAAAAATATAATGCAATTTCAATTAAAAATCAAGAAGATACAACCCTATCAATGAGTGTCATGCATCCACCTCAGACAGGAATCCAGGAGTCAATTACTGAGTCAATTATTAAGGAATTTTGTGAGCTGATTGTTCAACTGTTGGTAGCTTGATGTTGGCCAGGGTGGGAGTATTCACACTACAAAAATAAGTGAACATTACAACAATTAGATAATTTGAGTCATTAGTTAAAAATCTGCCAACAATAAAAACTTCAGGCTTCAAGGGTTTAACCAGCAAGCTCCATGAAGCATTCATGAAACAAGTAATTCTAGTCTTCTATAAACTCTTTCAGGTAAACAGAGAATCATTCGATGAGTTTAGCGTAACTTTGATGTCCAATATGATGAAGTATGAATGAAAAAAGTCACAGGACAATCTTATTACTAACCAAGCAAAAAATGCTAAATACAAAGCAAAGCAAATACAGTGATATATATAAAATATATATATGGATTTTATATTTAAATGGATATTTTATATCCATTTAAATTATATTTTATATCCATTTAAATATAAAATGGATTTTTCCCAGAAATACTTTCATCAGAAGGCATAACTTTTTTTTTTTTTTTTTGAGACAGAGTCTCACTCTGTCACCCAGGCTGGAGTGCAGTGGCACCATCTCGGCTCACTGCAAGCGCCGCCTCCTGGGTTTACACCATTCTCCTGCCTCAGCCTCCCGAATAGCTGGGACTACAGGCGCCCGCCACCATGCCCAGCTAATTTTTTATATTTTTAGTAGAGATGGGGTTTCACCGTGTTAGCCAGGATGGTCTCGATCTCCTGACCTTGTGATCTGCCCTCCTCGGCCTCCCAAAGTGCTGGGATTACAGGCGTGAGCCACCGCGCCCGGCCTAGAAAATCTTCTAATTCGCCACTTAATAAATTTATGAACTTATGTCATCATCTCAATAGATAAAAAAGAACTTCGATAATACTGATCATTTTGAAGAAGAAGAAAAACTCCTAACATATGAGAATAGGGGAGAATTTCTTTAACCTAATAAGGAGTAACCCCCACAAACTCCCACCCCCAGCAAAAAAAAAAAAAAAAAATGAAAAAAATGTGGTAACACATTGAATGCATTTTTTGTGAAGTTAGAAACAACTCATGGGCACTCAATCACTTTCACTACTTCTATGTAACATTGTGCTAAGGGTTTTAGCTAGCATTTTAAGGCATGGAAAAGAAATAACCTGTATAAAATAACAAGACTTATTGCACAATATAGTGTGGGAGAAGGTAGCTGTCACCATTCTCAAGGAGGAAGTTTAAAGCCAATATCTATACTACAACAAAACTTGAAGGCAAGGAGAGAAGATTTACAGAGAAAGACCTAAGAAGCCAGAAAAGGTTTCCCTCCTTCTTCTTCCATAATGATTTTTCTGACAGGCAAAGCCACCGCCACCACCACCACCACCAGGGAATCACTAAAGAGCCCTAGATCTCACCAGGTACCATAGAATCTGGAAACACAGTGAGCAAGAAATCTCATCCCATCAGGCCCATTCTAGCCATCAGTAGCCATCCCAGGGTAAAGCAATTGCTCCTGCCCTCCTGGAACGATGAATCCCCTATTCTCTGCCCTCCTTGAATGGCTGTTGGTTTCAGATATGAGTGTGCTGTAACGCTGCTCAAAGTGTAGTCCAAGGACTGTTGTAGGTCTACTCTTTGTTACTGGTCACTAGCAAGAAAAGTGCAGAAATGAAGAGTAAGCAAACAGAACCTGTATAGCAACTTGACACAGTCATTTCACATGTGTTGAATCTAACAATATTTTTTTCAATTCTGGCTTATATTTGCAAGTCTTTTTTCTGAATTTTATTTTTCTATTAATTTATTTTTAATGTATTTTTTTAAATCATGAAGGGATTGAAAAATTTCAAACAAACAAAACAACCAAACAAACAAACAAAAAAAACTGATCCCTCACCTGGGGCACTTTTAAAATTCTCAGTGCCCTGCCTAAACCCTACATCTACACCTGTTGCATCAGAATATCTAGGGTGGCACCAGACATCAATATTTCTTTATAACCCAGGCTATTCTAGTGTGCAAACAGGGTGAAGCCTTCCTCTTCAAAGCATGCCTGTGGACCAACAGCACTGGCATCACCCAGAGCTCATTAGAACTACAGAGACTCGGACTCCACCCAGACCTATGGAACCATAATTGCATTTCAACAAGAAGATTGTATGCCCACTCAAGTCTGAAAAGGTTAAATTTAGAGAATCATATTAGAGGTGTTGGTCTGCTTTTCAAGGCCCCAAGAGCACAGAGACTTTTCTGGAGAGGCAGTGTGAAGGGGGTTGTCACCAGCACTACCCTTACCACAGGGACTTTCTAATTGACTCTCCTTCCCACTGCTGGCAGGGTGACCTTTCCTAAACAAACCTGTTACTGCTCTCCTGGGGCCTACAAGATCAAGTCCAAACCCCTGACTGTGCAGGATACTCATCACCCTTCACCCCATCCCCAACATTTTGTCCCCTTCTTATCTGCTCAACCTCCTTCACACACACACACACACACACACACACCACACTTTACATACACATCACACCCACTCACATATACCACACACATACCATGCACACACTCCCATACATATCACATATACTCTACATACACATCATATACACACATACCACACACACATACACCCACCACACACACGTACACCTCACAGACACCATAGCCTCTCACACACACAAACACATGCCCCACACATCCTCACACACACCACACACATACACTACACACACACCCCACACACTCTACATACGTATCACACACACCCTCACACACACACACGCACACATTCACGCTGGATACAACTCCATTCCTCTGCTAATTCCCCTATCTCTGTCTAAAATTCTACCCCCTCTCAATTCTCATTTGATGTCACCCTCTTGCCTACCTAAAGAACTCCTTCCCCTGGTGGCTCACACCTGTAATTCCAGCATTTTAGGAGGCAGACACATGAGAATCACTTGAGCCCAAGTTTGAGACCAGCCTGGACAACATAGAAACTGCACTGTAATCTGGGGAGCAGAGTGAGACCCTGTCTCAAATAAATAAATAAATAAATAAATAAATAAATAAATAAATAAAATGACTTTCCATACTTCAAGACGCAAGTCAAATAATCTCCTTCTCCATGAAACCGCCTAGAAAAGGCAGGCGTTTCCTCCGATTTCCCACAGCTTCTCCTACAACCATTCAAATATAGCTATGATTACAAAATGGGAATTATTTGTTTACATGTCTGTCTTGCTCAGGGCTTTGTGCTCTCCCTACTACTTTCTCCCTATGGCACCTGACATCCACTTTGTAGTAAAAAGAGTCAAGAATTTTGTAAGAATCACTGGCCAAGGATCTAACTAGATCCCAATCTCTCCTCACAACTATGTCACTGGTTGGTGGAATTTCCCCTTGAAGACGTGCGATCAATTAACCATACTCGGGAAACATTTAATAAATGCTGCTTTGGGAATGCAAAGATGAAGACGTTCACGCAGAGAATATCCTTCTGCAACATTCGACTATTCCATCCTCCATTCCCACCTGGTAAGTACTTTAAAACAGTCACAATCCAATGAAAAGTTGAGATGATGGCACTCTTCACATTTTTTCACAAAGCTTTCAAGAGTAAAGATTAAAATATCTATAAACCACACCCATAAGGTGATATTTTAAATACAGTTAATTCCCATTATTCATGGTAGTTATGTACTATAAATTTACCTGGAACTCTCAATTAGCAAGTACTCAACCATTGCTCCTAAGGAAATACAGCGTAGGTTCCTGCAAGCCTTTGGTCACAACATCTTAATTACTGGGGGGAGTAGAGGGGCTACTCTTTATTAGGTTAAAGCGATTCCCATCTATTCTTGATGTGTTAGTTTTACTTCTTTTTAAAATGATGAATATTATTGGGGTTCTTTTTATCTATTGAGATCATGGCATAAGTGTATTAAGGTGGAGAATTACATGAAATGATTTTCTAATATTAAGCCATCCTTGCATTTCTGGGAAAAATCCATTTTGTTCATGTGACATTTTGTACACATTATTGAATTTCCTGATTTTTTGCTTAGCATTTTTGCTTCCATAGTAACAAGCAAGATTCTCCCATGATTTTTTTATTCACACTTGAGGAGACTGGACATCAAAGTTATGCTAAATTCATTAAATGAGTCATTGTTTACATAAAACGGTGTCTAAGACTGGAATTACTTGTTTTACAAATGTTTGATAGAGCTTACTGGCTAAACCCTTGGAGCCTGTGACCACACTTGTTGGACAACTCAAGTTTTTACCCACTCTGCACATGTCCATTAAATGACTGTGAAAGCATCCCAACTGTTGATTTGGGAGTTACAAATAAATTTGTATCAAGTAAGTATATTCACAAATATGGAATCTGCAAATAGTAAAGAGTGACTCTATCTAACAAGTGGTAGGGTAAGAGCACTAACAAACCAGAAGAGTTGCAAACCACATTATTTAAGGTCCTAGGAACTCCTGATGTGCCAGGCAAGAATACCTTGATTGCAGACTGCTGAGTCATATGGAGCTCTAGGGAGAGTCCAAAGGAAGAGCTAGGCAGCTGGGGTGGCATGGGACAGCAGCTATTTACCAATCCATTAGGGAGGAATTATAATATCTTGTATTAATTACTTTAACTAAACTGGCCCTTCCTGATACCAAAGTAATACCAGGCTGAGAAATTCCAAATTTCTCCTATTACTCACTATTTTGTAAATCTGTTTGACCCACTTACGTTGGAAATTGTATTACCCCTCCTCCAGACAGAAAACCTAATGTGTCTTAAGAAACAGGAAATCTCCTGACACTGAAATGATTTTAATAGCAATCTGTTGGTACTAGCAAACTGGTTATGTTTCATGTGGTATCACCCCCAGTCTTCATGGACAGGAGCAGAGTCTTCTCTGTAGAAACCGCAGTGTTGTCCAAATTTGCAAAATGCCAGTTCTAGAGAGTGGCACACAAGTGCTGAGGGAAGTGGAAAGAACAGCCTGTTATCTTCTACTTCAGTGCTTTGATGACTGAGATGGGAGGAGTCATAGACTGGCTCTGACTCAATGCTCTTCAAGGTATAATCTAGAGCAGTGCTTTGCAAAATACAATGTGCTTACAAATCACATGGGAATCTTGGTAAAGTGCAAATACTGATTTAGTAGGTTTGGACTGGGGCCTGAGACTTTACATTTCCAACAAGCTCTGAGCGACTGCTACTGGTCCAGGGACCACACTATGCGTATCAAGGGTCAGGACTGGAGTAGTGGTTCTCAGTCACACTTGGGCATTCATCAGAATTACAGACAGAAAACCTGTTAAAGCATAGATTGCTGCCCCACTCCACCCCAGAGTTTCAGATTCAGTAGCTCTGACTTGGGCCTAATAATTTGCCTTTTTAACAAATTCCCAACTGACAATAATGCTGGAAGTTTGCGGATGGCATGTTGAGAATTACTGATCTAGATTAGAAAGGCAAACCCTTAGAACCATGTTTCCTCCAGCATTTCCATAGACATAAAAATGCTAGCCTTTCATCATGTTGACAAAGAACTTAGATTTCCATAAAAGATATAACTCTAATGATGAAGTTCCCAAGGACAGGGGCCACATCTTGTATTCATTTGATACAATATGAATATAGTAAGAGCAATTAATACAGTCTAGATTTATGGCAATTAAATAATGAATTTTACTATCTGGTGTCACATTTTACCCTTTTAGTGCTTTCTGTCTCAACTGGTGCAAAGCTGATCACTAGCTGCCAACTCTTGCTCTTAATTCATTTTTATAAATTTCAAAGTCTCTCTCTTCTCTCTCCTTTTTTCCAAATGAAAAGCCCCAGAAAGAAAGCAACTTTTATGCCTGTCAAGTCAGGCATAAAAAGACCTGTCAAGTCAGGCACGGTGGCTCATGCCTGTGATCCCAGCACTTTGGGAGGCCACAGCAGACAGATCACCTGAGGTCGGGAGTTCAAGACCAGCCTGACCAACATGGAGAAACCCCATCTCTACTAAAAATACTAAATTAGTCAGGCATGGTGGCACATGCTTTAATCCCAGCTACTCAGGAAGCTGAGGCAGGAGAATTGCTTAAACCCAGCAGGCAGAGGTTGTGGTGAGCTGAAATCACACCTTTGCACTCCAGCCTGGAGTGAAACTCCATCTCAAAAAAAAAAAAATTTTTGTCAAAATGTAAGTGCTCGATAAATATCTGAGGAAAAGGAAGGAAGGTAAGAGTGAAAGAAGGAAGGGAGGAAGGAAAAGAGAGAGAGAGAGAAGAGAGAGAAAGAAAGAAGAACGAAAAAAGAGGGAGGAAACATAATACCATTAGTTAAATTTGTAGCTTGCCATTGGCATGTCTTCAAAATGATTAAGCTGAATAGCTTTCTAAAGGCAGAATTTTGTTTCATTTTAGTTGGGCCTTTATTCCAGATGAAGTACTTCCAGCAATAAAAATTCAAATGATTTCTTAATAATAACGGTAATAAGCTTTCTAAGCCAAAGTGTTATGATACTGTTAGCTTATATAATGCAGTTGGCAACTAGGTCACTATGTATAAGCATTATCTATAACTTTATCTTTCTTCTAACTGATATATCAGCAGATTGATTTCTCCAGTAAAAAAGATAGCAACTACCAACCAGAGACAATCACGGTCTATTTAACCAGCTAAATAATTAAAGACCAGATGTTTGCCCACAGCAATTCAACTGTCCCTTAACAAAGATCTTCCAAGAACTGATGAGACTTGGCTGCCTGTCCTGATGATCAGACCAAGGTCTACTTAACGAGCATTTACAGGTGCCTACTGCATGCTGGTGATTTCTGGGAGTAAGGGGGAGATTAAAGGAGAATCAGGTGCAACCTATAGCTATAGTAGTTGGCAGTTTATCTAGAGAGAAGAGCAGGTAAATAAGTAGCTACATTATAAGAGAGGTATGTACAAAGGCTATGGGATGGCAGAGATAGTGTCAAAATAACTCCTTGGGAGAGTCAGGAAAGACTTGGGAAAGGGTGACATTTATGCTGGCTGTAAAAGAAGATATAAAAGTGAACTTAGAGCTGAGTCCAGACACAGTGTTTTCTAAGCAGAGAACAGACATGCAGACATATTGCAAGTACCTTCTTAGAGAAAAACAAACATCATTAAACCAGTGAGGAGAGGGGGTAATCCTGTATCTCAGCATTGAGCATCTGTCACATGTGTTCATCCAGGCCTATACTTGTAGGTACAGTTTAACTCAGGGCTTGATGACAACAGCAAACAATTCATTAAGAGTGACTGTGGGGCCAGGCGCAGTGGCCCACGCCTATAATCCCAGCACTTTGGGAGGCCAAGGTGGGCAAATTGCTTTCTATCTCAAAAAACAAAACAAAACAACATCAAAAAGAATGACTATGGCACGAGAACCATGTAGCATTTGCCGCACAACTCCAGTAGCATGCACACAGTTCCATATCTGCTGAGACAGGTTTAGCATTAATTTCCAGTTTCTCATCACCAAGGAACTGGTAAAAGTCTTAGCCACTGGAACTGTTACACCAGATTTCAAATATTCTTTCACTATTTGTGATCTGCTGATCCACTCTTCTGAGTCTTAAGCTGTTTTCATCCCAATACAATCTGCCCTGTTTTCTCGGACCAGAACCTGTACTTTCAATGCCTGTTTCAACGTATATTCAAGGGACACTTTCATAACAGAGACTTTGCCAATAGTTTGGCCATGAAGAATTCTCCTGCTTACTATGTGAATTGTTGGCCCACAAATGGCTTCTCTTGTGGGGGTATGTCCCTCAGACACTGACCCAATGATGGATGAATAATGTACACTGACACAGATATTCTGCCTGTCAGTCTGGCTAAGGGTCCAGGACCCTCACAGATACCAAGGAAGGTGCTATAAAGAGTAGTAGCCATGGCCCCATTCAACCAGCAAAGCTCACATTTATTCAGTATGGATTAAATGACAAAGGTCTTGAGTAAACACTGCTAGAGGGTAATTGACCTGATTGCTGATCCCCTAGTAGAGAGCAATTATGCATCCCCGGTTGATCAAAGGTTGGTCTTAGGACCACATGAGTAAACAAGCTATTTAGATAAACTACTCTATATTCCTATGTATCTATGCCCTAAGCTTTTAAGAGAGTTCAGTTGCCTTCAGCCAAACACTTTATGCAAACTCTCAGGCCTTCCAAGAGGGTTTGTGTTTAATTCCTATAATTTCATCTTAAAATTTTTCCCACCAGCCTGACTGAACTCCCATATTCTCTCTTTGGTGACAAAGCCCTGCAGCTTTCTCTCCCTCTTTCTTACTTAAACATTTACTTTCCAGAGCAGCTTCCTGTTTGTTCTTAGTGATTAGCAGTCTCCTGTGGTGGAACAAGGAGAAAAGCATGGTATATCTTGAGGCTTTTTGGTGAAATAAATACCTTCTTGAATGGATTTGAGCTGAAAATGGGTCCCCCTTGTGGTGAAGTTTCCCACTGGGGGAAAAAGAAACACATGGCCAGCCAGGTGTGGTGGCTCATGCCTGTAATCCCAACACTTTGGGAGACCGAAGCCAGTGGATCACGAGGTCAGAAGTTCGAGACGAGCCTGGCCAACATGGTGAAACCCCGTCTCTACTAAAAATACAAATATTAGCCAGGTGCGATGGCAGGCATCTGTAATCCCAGATACTTGGGAGGCTGAGGCAGGAGAATCGCTTGAACCCAGGAGGCAGAGGTTGCAGTGAGCCAAGATTGTGCCACTGCACCCTAGCCTAGGCGACAGAACAAGACTCCATCTTAAAACACACACACACCACACACACACACACACACACACGGATTCACTCATTCAACAATATTTATGAAGCATCTGCTATATGCCTGGCATTATCCCAGGTGTTAGGATATGGTGGTAAGCAAAACAGATTAAAAAATCCTTACCAATCTGAACTGTATGATGCCCCTGTGTAATTTCATAGGAGATCAAGCTTGCACCTTTAAACCATTCCGAGATGACTATCACGCAGGCTATACAAAGACATGAAGAAATATAAGAGCAGAATCATTCAAGGAGCTGTGGAAAACAATGCCTATTATTTCTGTGCTTCTCCCATCTAACACAAGTGTCTGGTATAATTTATTACTTTATTCAATAAACATTTATGGAGTGCCTACTATTTATCAGGCAGTTATATTTCAGAACAATATTTTTCAAACTTTAACGTACATATGAATGACTTGGAGATCTTGTTAAAATGCAAATTTTGATTTATTTGATGCAAAAGTGGGGTTGGGGTGGGGTTCAGGGGCTTAGATTTTGCATTTCTAACATCCTTCCAAGTGATGCCAATGTTGCTGGTTCATGCACCACACTTTGACATAATTACTTACATTCTGGTGGAAGACAGGTAAGTCAACAATTAGAGAATAGTAAGTTGAGGCCGGGTATGGTGGCTCATGCCTGTAATCCCAACACTTTGGGAGGCTGAGGTGGGCTGATCACTTGAGGTCAGAATGTTTGAGACCCTGTCTCTACAAAAATACAAAATAAGCTGGGTGCAGTGGAGTGCACCTGTAGTCCCAGCTCCTCGGGAGGCTGAGGCAGGAGAATTGCTTAAACCCAGGAGGCAGAGGCGGAGGTTGCAGTGAGCTGAGATAGCACCACTGCACTCCAGCCTGGGCAACAGAGTGAGACTCTGACTCAAAAAAAAAAAAAAAAGAGAGAGAGAGAGAGAGGCCAGGTGCTGTGGTTCACGCCTGTAATCCCAGCACTTTGGGAGGCCAAGGCAGGTGGATCATGAGGTCAGGAGATCGAGACCAGCCTGGCTAACACAGTGAAACCCTGTCTCTACTAAAAATACAAAAACTTAGCCAGACATGGTGGCACATTCCTGTAATCCCAGCTACTCAGGAGGCTGAGGCAGGAGATCACTTGAACCAGGGAGGCAAAGGCTGCAGTGAGCTGAGATTGCACCACTGCACTCCAGCCTGGGGGACAGAGCAAGACTACATCTCAAAAATAAAAAATAAAAAGAGAAAGAGAGAGAGAATGGTAAATTGATATATAGAAAACACAGGGTAGCCGGGGAACAGAAGAGGACCCAGAGTAAGAACTAAAGATGGGACAATAGGATGAAATTGGTCTCCTGAAATATAACTCTGAGTCCAGTATGAAGGGTAATGAGGGAGAGACTGACGACATAAGCTAATACTCACAGCAATAAGGATAACAGTTATTGAGTATTTACATCACGCTAAGCATTGTGCGAAGTGCTTTATAGCCTGAAACTCGCTGAATCCTCTCAATAGCCCTATGAGACAGGTAGCTATGGTAGACAGAATAATGTCCCCCAAAGATGCTCATGTCCTAATCCCTGGAAACTGTCGATATGCAAAGGAGAATTAAGGTTGTGTAGGAAATGAAGTTTACTTGTCATCTGATTTTAAGCTAGGGAGAGTATCGCAGATTACCCAGATAGGCCCAGTGAAACCATAAGGCTCCTTACAGGGAAAGAGGGAAGTCGAAGAAGAGTCCGTGTTCGAGTGATGCCATTTGAGAAAGTCTCAACCAGCCACTGCTGGCTTTAAGGACAGAAAGGGGCCATGAACCAAGGAATACAGGCAGCCTCTAGAAATGGAAAAGCAAGCAAAAGACAGTTTCCCCTAGAGCCTCCAGAAGTAATGCAGCCCTACCAACACCTTAATTTTAGCCCAGTGAGACCTATTTCAGGCTTCTGACCTCTAGAACCATTAGATAATAAACTTGTGGGTTTTTTCATTTTTAATTTTTATAGGTACATAGTGGGTATATATATTTATGGGATACGTGAGACCAATACAGGCATACAATGTGTAATCATCACATCAGGGTAAATGGGGTATCCAGTCCCTCAAACATTTATCATTTCTTTGTGTTACAAACATACCAATTACACTCTTTTAGTTTTGTTTGTTTGTTTGTTTGTTTGTTTGTTTGTTTTTGAGATGGAATCTTGCTCTGTTGCCCAGGCTGGAGTGCAGTGGTGCGATCTCGGTTCACTGCAAGCTCCGCCTCTCGGGTTCAAGCAATTCTCTTGTCTTAGCCTCCTGAGTTGCTGGAATTACAGGTGTACACCACCATGCCCAGCTAATTTTTGTATTTTTAGTAGAGACGGGGTCTTGCCATGTTGGCCAAGCTGGTCTCAAACTCCTGACCTCATGTGATCTGCCTGCCTTGGACTCCCAAAGTGCTGGGATTACAGGTGTGAGCTGCCGTGCCCAGCTCTTTTAGTTATTTATAAATGTACAATAAATTATTGTTGCCTGTAGTCACCCTTTTGTGCTCTCAAATACTAGATGTTATGCATTGAATTTGTACTGTTTTAAGCCACCAGGATTGGGGTAATTTCTTATAGCAGTCATTGGAAATGAATACAGTACTCTTTAAAGATAAAGAAATGGATGCACAAAAGTTCATTAACTTACTAGTAAGTAGCTAGTTTGGGGTCTGAACTCTGGACTCATGTTAACTACACCTTAGTGGATTCTGGACCTAAGAAATAGGACTTGACAGGATTTGGTAACTATCTAATATGCAAGGATCCAGGAGATGAAGAAATCTAGGACACCACCAAGGTTTCTAGTTTAAACCACTGTTGGGGAAATGACATCACTCACTGATGAAAATATAAGAAATGAATGGGCAATTAGTAATTATGGGAGATGCTTAAAACATATTTGTATTTAAACTGAACACTCAAATCCAGATTCTGCCAGTAGTCAAGCTAAACTATGGTAATTCTCCTAAGACATAATATCTTCAATCTGATCTTCTCTCTGGCTCCTCATTCAAGTTCAATAGATGCAAAGTTGGGATGAAGAGATGCAAAAAACATCATGTGAGAGATACTGTCAAACAGGGTCAGCCTTTATCTTTCAAAAGAGGACATCTCTGTGGTGGCAGAATTGTTATTCAATTGGCACTTCTCTTCAATATTATGAACTTACCTCAAGATCAACTTAGAAAATAGCTGCCTATCAAACATTACTAATTCCCCCTGCTTCAACCCACAATACAATTCAAAGATCTAAGGAACCTCCTTTGAGAGACATTTTTTAACTTTAAGTTCAGAGGAAAATGTCCTACTGGCTAATATAGCTAAAACTCCCTACCTGAGAAAGGCTCTGCTGTATAAGCAGGAACTCACAGGCTTTGAAGTCTCAATGACTTGGGTTTCAATGTTGGTTCTGCTGCTTACTATCTGTGTGATCTTGGACAAATTACTTAACCTCTCTGAGCCTTCTTTCCTCATTATTGTGAGGATTAAATGAGACACATATGTAAAATGCCTGGTACATGAAAGGCACTTAACATTTCCTTTAACTTTTAAATCAGAAAAGTCTATAGTAAAACAGAAAGGAAAAAATCTGCTGGTAATGTGTCATTACCTATTATGGGAAGACACTTTTACACAGTACATTTTTATCACCTCTAAAATGTGCCTCAGTCTTGGCTGCTACTTACCAAGTAAAATAGAGATCTCTGACATCTACCATATAACTCAACTGATTTATTACCCAGGTTCAAATTCCGAGTTTCCACGCTCCGCAGGGCCTGCTGGAATGACAACTTCACTTATACACGAAGACCTGGGATCAAATTTCCCCTGCTCTTCTAGGGTCACTCAACTCAGTCAGCTCATCACGTGTAACCCATGTAAAAGCAGGCCCCCATGAAGTCCAGTCTCAAACCACAGCTGTACCAAAGAAATAAAGAACATGAAATAGAAGAATCAAATATTTTCCTCTTTTCTAGATTATCTCCCCTCCACAACTACTCACAGTTACGCTCTGCTCTCGGAAAGCCACACTTTACTCCCTGACTTTATTCAGGTCTCTGCTTAAGTGTCACCTGTTCAAAGACACCTCCCTGATATCTCTGTCTAAGCATCTTTCGTTTCTGTCCCTTTACCCTGTTTAACGTCTCTTCATAGAACTTGTTACTACCTAAAACTGTATCATAGATTTATGTTTGAGTATTGTCTGCTTCTTCCACTCTCATATAAGCTCTAGGAAGACAAGATCTTTTTCTGTTTTGTTATGATGTTATCATCATGATTCACTGCCGTATACCCATACTTAAAACTGATCTAGGCACACAACAGATGCCCAATAAATTTTGTTAGCTGAGTATCAAAAGATCAGTGTTCTTATATTATAGACATGTAACTCAAGTAAAGGAACAAAGAACAAAGATGCTCCAGAAAGGACAGTGTTCTTTTAACTTGACCAGTGGAGCCAACATAGATTGACCTTATAAGGGTCTATCTGGGAATACGAGAAACACCCTCTCCAAATAACCTGCTTTGTTCTTTTTCAAAAGGCATACAGCACAGATTATTGCTCAGAACAGTGAGTTCATAATGAGAGCAGAGGGAGTAGAGAGCAAACAATAGTTTATGTGGAGGTAAGAAGTAAGCGGCTGGAACGAAAGTTGGTACAAAAGCACAAAAGCTTATGGTCACGTGAGGAAAGTAATCTCAAGTTCTGGGGTGGCTTCACTTAAGAGGGGCATAGTTTTCCAGAGAATAAGGGAAGAAGGCCTGTGAAGCTCAGGGCAAGATGTACACACAGAACTAATTTCCCTCTTTTCTGCACACTTTGGGCACACACAGGTTAGGTAATTATTAGTTTATCTGATTTAACTTGCCTCACTCTGAAATACTTCCCAAGAGTGAATGTGCGTTGTTTTTCTCTGTATCACCAGCTTCTACTTCAGTGCCTAGTATTGTTGAGGCTCAGAAAACAAATGAAGGCCTCAGAATCAAAAGTTTTTTCTCTGATCTTCTCATGCCCTCCTGTCTCCCAGACCCATTCTGCCCCAAGGCGGGCCATAGAAATTATAATCCCTCTTCCCCAAGGCGGTTCATAGAAACCAGAACCCCTTTTCCCCAATGCCAGCTATAAAACCTAAAAATATTACTCTAATTTTCTCTCTGTTTTTCTGTGTAAAAACTGGCCACATAGCCAGGCATGGTGGCACGCGCCTGTAGTCCCAGCTACTCGGGAGGCTGAGGCAGGGGAATCATTTGAACCCGGGAGGTAGAGGTTGCAGTGAGCCAAGATCACACACCACTGCACTCCAGCCTGGTGACAAAGCAAGGCTCCGTCTTAAAAAAAATAATAAAAAGAAAAGAAAACTCTCCATAGAGAAATTATCTGACTTGCCTTGTTTGACTACAGATCATGTAACCACCCAATGTGTTCACCTTACCTGCTGCCTAGACAGAGCCGATTTATCAAGATTGGAATTACAATGGAGAAAGAGTAATTCACACAGAGCCAGCTAGGCAGGAGATCAGAGTTTTATGATTATTCAAATAAGTCTCCCTGAGCATTCAGGGATCAGAGTTTTTAAAGATAATTTGGTCGGCAGGGGGTTGCAAAGTGTGGAGTGCTGACTGGTCAGGTTGGAGATGGAATCATAGAGGGTCCAAGTGAGTTTTTCTTGCTGTTTTCTGTTCCTGGGTGGGGTGGCAGAACTGGTTGAGCCAGGTCTGGGTGGTGTCAGTTGATCCATCCAGTGCAGGGTCTGCAAAATATCTCCAGCATTGATCTTAGGTTTAACAATAGTGATGTTATCCCCAGGAGCAATTTGGGGAGGTTCAGACACTTGGAGCAAGTGGCTGCATGACCCGTAAGTCAAACCATGAACTGAATTCCTTCCCAAAGTCAGTTCGGCCTATCCCCAGGAGGGAACAAGCACAGCTTCAAGGTTAGAAGCAAGATGGAATTGGTTAGGTCTGATTTCTTTCACTGTTGTAGAAAGTAAAAAGTTTCCTCTTCAAAGTACCCCTTCTTGTTAAATAATAAATCGTAAGTGTTAGAAATGGTAGTTTCTTTTAAAGACTAACTTTCTTCAAGCCTCCTTGCTTTGTGCTAATAACTCTTTGTTAAGCCCTATCCTATGTAACTGTTGGACATGCTCACAAGCACATTCCACTTCACAGTCTATGCCCCTTCCTTATTTGGAAATGTTATCGCTTCCTTAAACCTTTTGTAAGCAACTTCTTTGTTCTTCTTTGCACTTGCCTATTTAGGAAAGTTTTAGGCTATTATAAAATTGGGTATCAGTTTAAGATCGTGAGGTTCAGCTCCAGTCAATGGATGCTGGACACAGCAGTAAGGACAACCCAAATGCATAAGGGATAAATACATCTGCTTTTCCTTTGTTCAGGTGTGCTCTCACCATTGTTCCATCTGCGATTGGGCACGCTTTCTGCAGAAAGTAAAGATTGCCTTGCTGGGAGATCTTTTGTCTCTGTGCTGACTTTTCTTTGCTGCACCGATTATTTCTAACAATTTTGGTATTTCTAACAACTGTCATAATTTCCTCAGTTATAATTTTGCATAGGTGGTTTTAGTCATAAGACCCCCATTTCAGAGTGGGGCCAGCCCCATAGCCAGAAGAAAGGACTGAATGCTCAGAGAGGCCAAGAAGAATCCAGGCAGACCTTGCTGGGTTTCCCACTCAGTCCATTAGCAGGAGATCTTATCCTTTTGGTCCAATCATAGTTCTACACAGCTGTCCATACTTTGTTGAACCTAAGCATAAAAATGGGCAATTTCCCCTTTATTTCTTTGGGTCTTCATTCTGGAGGCTTTTATTTATAACATTAAATAAATTTGTATGAGCTTTCCCTGATTCTCTGCCTTATTGTGAGTTGACTTTTCAATGAACTATCAGAAGGCCAAGCTCTTGATCCTGACAGTATATTTCAGATTTCAATAAATACTTGTTAAATAAATACATGATAGAAAACAATGTTATTTGTCAATAATTAAAATACCAAGATATAAAATTGCCATTTCTTTAAACTTTTGGCTCACACATGCCTTTTAGCAGAGATATAGCAGGATGGTTAACAAAAAAAAAAAAAGAAAGAAAGAAAGAAAGAAAGAAAAGAAAGAAATACCAGCTTTATATTCAGGACATTCTGGCTTTAACCCTGGCTTCTAATACTCTATATTAAAATCAAGATTCTGTTATTTAAACCACCTGGTTTGTGGTACTTTGTTAGCGAAGCCCCAGGAAACTAATATAAAGGGCAAAATAGAGGACGACAAAGGGAGAGAAGAAAGATAGCAACGTCAGCTTAGTAAACTGAGTCTCTCTGGAAGAAAAAAGAAAAAAGACAAACATTCATCTAAAGCTAATTTGTTATGGGTTTTTTTGTTTTTGTTTTTTGTTTTAGACAAACTTAGCCAATTGTCAACCAGAAAATGTTTAAATTTACTTATAGCCTGGAATCCCACTCCCCTAACTTTGAGTTGTCTTGTCCCATCTTTCTGGATCAAACCAATGTATTTCTAAATGTATTTGATGTCTCATGCCCACCTAAAATGTATAAAACCAAGCTGCGCCCTGACCTGAGGGCTGAGAGCTGTGTCACAGGCCGTGATCACTCATATTTGGCTCAGAATAAATCTCTTCAAATATTTTACAGAGTTTGACTCCTTTCATTGACAAAGTTAAGCTTTTAAATCAAAACATTTTAGAAGAAGAAAGCTAAAGTAAACCAAAAAAACACGAAAGATGAATGTAAAAAACAATGAATTACAGAAAAAAAAAAAAAAACAGAGAGACAGGACTAATAAATGCATCTAAGAACTGAATCTTGGAAAAACAATGAAATAGGTACCTTAACTGGCTAATATAATTTTTAAAAGGCAACACAAAAATGTACACATTTAGAAGTGAGAAAAATATACATGCACATAAAGGGAATTTTAAAACATTATAAAAACTGGATGAAATAGATTATTTTAAAATAAATTACAAGTTCATATTAAATATAAGTTAATTTACCGAAAATGACAGCAAAAGAGATGGAGAAAACCAAGGAGACAAAATACTACAAAGAAATTGAGAAAGTTATCAAATGGTTACCCTTTTAAAAACACTGAATTCAGACCATTTCACAGAGGGGTTCAATCAACTTCAGTCAAGTCCACAAGGAACAAACTTGCCAGTGTTATTAAAATAGTTCCAAAGCAAAAAGGAAAAAGGCTATTCAATCAGTATTTACAAAACCAGTATAACTTTGACATCAAATAGCACAGAAAACTGAAAATAACACAGAAAACTATAGACCAATATTTTATGAACACTATTTAAAAAGCCAAAATAGGCTGGGTGGGGTGGCTCACGCTTGTAATCCCAGCCCTTTGGGAGGCCGAGGCGGGTGAATCACGAAGTCAGGAGATCAAGACCATCCTGGCTAACACGGTGAAACCCCGTCTCTACTAAAAATACAAAAAATTCGCCGGGCGTGGTGGTAGGCGCCTGTAATCCCGGCTACTCAGAAGGCTGAGGCAGGAGAGTGGCGTGAACCCGGGAAGCGGAGCTTGCAGTGAGCAGAGATGGTGCCACTGCACTCCAGCCTGGGCGACAGAGCGAGACTCAGTCTCAAAAAAAAAAAAAAAAAAAAATGCCGAAATAAAATAATGGAAAAAGAAAACAGCTATTAAAAAAAAAAAAAAAAAGGCAACATGACCAAGGATTCAATGAAGAAATTTAAAAATTCAACGTATTAAAATATCAAAGGAATGTCAACCTAAAGGAAAAACCTGAGGCCAACTTAACATAAGTAGAGATTTTATTTGACCAAGTTTGAAGACTACAACTTGTGAACATAGATTTAAGTTGCCCTAAATACATGCCCTGATTAGTCGCAGTGACAAATAGGTTTCTAAAGAAAAAGAAGAGGCAGTTCCTAAGTTGCTTGCCAAGAATTTATATTAAAACCACATAAGCTACTGATTGACTATACATTGTTTTTCATATCAAAAACTCCAGGAAGATGAAGATAATGGGTGAGGCAGGTAGTCAGGAACAAAATGCCTTCCTCTCTTTTTTTTTTCTTTTCCTTTTTAAAAGGCAGGGTCTTGCTATGTTGCCCAGGCTGGTCTCCAACTCCCGGGCTCAAGTGATCCTTTTCTGCCTCAGTCTCCAGAGTAGCTGAGACTATAGGCATGCACCACCATGCTTGGCTAACTTAAAAAAAAAAAAAAAAAATTTAGAAACAGGTTCTTGCTGTGTTGCCCAGGCTGGCCTCCAAATCCTGGGCTCAATCAATCCTCCTGGCTTGACCTGCCAAAGCACCAGTATTATGGGCATGAGCTGATGTGCCCACCATCCTCTGTACTCTTTATTGCATCATCATACAAAATTAATACTTAAATACACACACAACTTCAAATCTCCTCCATCCACCTCCCAGTTTTCAGCTCCCTTTCTTAGCTAATTTTTCCCAGAGTCCTTAGTTGTTACTGCTTTTACATCTTCAACTCCCACTCCTTTTTCAATCAGTTGTGATTGTACTTCCATCTCCACCACTCCACAGGCACTGCTCCCATCGGAGTCAACATGACCTCATCTTGCCAAATCCAGTGGTCACTCCTCTGCCCTTGTCTTTCTTCAGCAAACACTCAGGGCTTTCAAAAAAAGCTGACCACTTCCTCATTGAAATACTCTCTCCACCAAGCTTCTGCAACACCACACTCTCCTGTTTCCCTTCTAAGTTCTGCCTTTATGTTTTCAGGCCCCTCCTCCTCTATTTCAACTCTAAATACCAGAGGACCAGAGGGCTGTGTTCTTGGTCCTTTTCTTTGTAATTTTTTAGTCATGTTTCCAAACCAAACCAAGGTCTGCTCACTCAGCTCAGTAAAGCCAAACATCTACACCAAGGTTTTGCAGCAGGGGGAAAAAGAAGGCATTTATTTGCAGGGCACCAAGCAAGGAGAATCAGGCAGCTCACACTGTAAGACCCCACCTCCTCAATAGCTTACAATCAAGAGTTTTTAAAAGCGGGGATAAATTTCAGGGAAGCAGAAGTTACAGGCAGAATTTTAAGGCATACATGGAGGTTATATATTGATTTGGCCTAAAAAGACAGTATATATTGAAGCAGGAACTTACAGGTCATAGGTGGATTCAAAGATCTTCTGATTTGGAATTGGTTAAGGAAGGGAAACTTTGTCTAAAAACTTGGAATCGGCAGGAAGGAATGTTAGGTCTGGCCCACGGGTATGATGTCCTTTAGGCTCCTGAGGAAGAAATTTAGAAAAAAGAACTGCAGTTAGAGTTCAGTTCTCAATCGCCCCTTGTCTGAGGTCTACATGCCAGTGGATCCATTTGGTGGGGGTCTGTGTTGCTGAAGAGTAACTCAGGGACATAGGTTAAGATGTTGTCTTTAGTTTCCATAGGGAACCAAACATCTCGTGACTCTACCTACCTTGGCTATTGTTTTCAGCTACTATTACCTTGTTGCCTATCAAGTTGCTTATTTACTTCTCAGGGCTAGTGAGGCGGCTAGTTCACTGCATAGAATTTCCCTGGAAGGAACTCAGTATTTTCCTCTATTTCCATGCTTGGCGAGGGGGGTGGGGGGGGCCCTAAGAGGGATCCCTGCTCCCTCTCTGTCGTGTGACAGACAAGCAACTTAATCTTTCTGAGCCTTCATTTCCTCATCTATAAAATGACAGTTAATAATAGTACCTCTCATATAATTCTGTCAAAGTCAAAATAAAAATGTAGAGATGAATCCCTAAATTTAATCTTTTGTTTGGGAAGAAGGAATTGCAGTTTGGGCCATTCACACAGACCTGGTGGTCTTCGGTATGTCTGAGTAGCAAAGAACGGCTTTTTGAAGTTTTGAAACAGGAAAAGTTCCCTTATTCCCCTGGCAGGGCGTGTGACGGGGGTGTGGCGCGCTTCTTCAGTGCCCCACTGCTCGCACCTCTAGCGGAAGCACACAGACGTCAGGTTGTGGGGCTCCGACCCCGTGGCAGTGTCTAGGGGTGAATGTTGACCGCTGAAGCCCCAGTGGGCGTGTGTTACAGGGTGCTCTTTCAGTTTAGCCGTCCACAGGGGGCTTGTGCTCGTCAGCTCAATTAGACACTCTGCCTTATCGCAGGGACCGAGGACTTTCTGTATCATGAGGTTTCTTGCCCTGGTGTACCAGAAGAATCAGATCACACGTAGGCTTGGAGAATGAGTGCAAAGGTTTATCGAGTGGAAGTAGCTCTCAGCAGATGGGGGAGCCAGAAGGCAGATGGAGTGGAAGCTTGTTTTCCCCCGGAGCCGGGCCGCTCAGCAGCCTGGCTCTGGTTAGACCGCCCTGGCCAAAGTCCATGCCCTTCCGCCAGTTGATGGCCTGCCCGCCTGCTGCCCTACCGGCATCTGTCAGTATGTCCTTAGGCCAGTGAGTTCCTCTCAGCGTCCAGCTGCTTGTGTCTTCTTCCACTGGTGTGATCCTCTCAATGTCCAGTCGCTTGTGTGTCTGCCCACTAGGGTCTCAGGGTTTTTATAGGCACAGGATGGGGGCATAGGGGCATGATGGGCCAGGGTGGTATTGGGAAATGTAACATTTGGGCATGAAAACAAATGCTTGTCCTCACCTAGGTCCGTGGGCACAGGCCCAGGGATGGAGCCCTCGCCAGGGACCTGCCCTTCTCTGCCCAGCACTTCCCTGCCCTACTCCCATATCAGTTTTATAAAAAAGGAGAAATGTTATGTATTCTTCTTTGAGAAAGTTCACTGGCATGAGTAGGAATTCAGGGAGTTAGAAAGCTTCAACTGGTGAATGGTGGTTGTGGACACAATTAGTGCTAGCCGTTGGCAGCAAGTTATCTCAGAAGGGAGAGAGAAAACGGGTTTCAGGTTGCAACAAGCAGTTCGGGCAATTTGGGCTTGCAGAGAATTACATTCTTTCAGCAATGTCGTACCCTGCGTGCTTGTTCCCCCTGGCTTCTCAACTCTGTTTTAGTTATGTGTGACAAGAATGACCCAATTCTTATGATCAACTTTCATGACTGTTATGAGAATTAAACGAATTAACATCTGTAAAGCATTTGAAACAGAACCAGCCAGGTAATAAGTCAGTGCTTCTCAAACTGTAAGGCATATTAGAACCACTTGTGACTTTTAAAAATCTTGATATCCATTACATATCCCATAGCAATTAAATTAAAATCTCCAAAAATTGTCTAATACCTAATTAGGCACAGGGTTTTATTGTTGTTATTTTGTTTTGAGACAGGGTCTTGCCCTGTCAGCCAGGCTGGAGTGCAGGGGCATTGTCAGAGGCCTTTGAACCAGAGCAACTCCTTCTTGAATAGGGGCTGGGTAAAATAAGGCTGAGACCTACTGGGCTGAATTCGCAGGAGATTAGGCATTCTAAGTCACAGGATGAGATAAAAGGTCGGCACAAAGTACAGGTCACAAAGGCCTGTACATTAATTATATACACTAATTATAATGCATTATCATGCTAAAAGACATGCCCAGCAGTGCCATGACAGTCTATAAATGCCATGGCAATTTCAGGAGTTACCCTATATGGTCTGAAAAGGGGTGGAATTCTCAGTTCAGTTCTAAGAATTGCTCACCCCTTTTCTGGAAAACTCATGAATAATTCGCCCCTCCTTTAGCATATAGTCAATAAATAACCGTAAAAAGCAGCAAGCAGCAGCCCTTGGGGCTGCTCTGCCTATGGAGTAGCCATTCTTTTGCATCTTTACTTTCTTAATAAACTTGTTTTCACTTTATGGATATGCCTCAAATTCTTGCATGAGATCCAAGAACAGCACAATCATGGCTCACGGCAGCCATCTTGGGTTCAAGCCATCCTCCCACCTCAGCCTCCTGAGTAGCTGGGACTCTAGGGGCAAGCCACCACACCCAGCTAAGTTTGTTTAGTTTTTGTAGAGATGGGGCTTCCACCATGTTGCCTAGGCTGGTCTCAAACTTCTGGGCTGAAGCTATCCTCACACCTCAGCCTCCCTAAGTGCTGGCATTACAGGCATGAGCCACTGCACCCGGCCTATTTTTTTAATTCTCAGGTAACTTCAATGTGAGGCTAAGGTTAAGAACCAGGATAGTAACAGCTATAAAAGAATGCCTTAAATGAATAAGATAAACCTGTGTCTCTCTGAAGCTTCATCATCTGTGTCTGACACTTTTGTTGCCATTCACCCAATTTCAGAAGCCCAATGCCTAGGAGTACTCCTTGATTCCCCCATTAGCCTTAAATAATGAGAACCAGAAAAATTAAGTATAGAGTTTATATTAGTCCAAAGCTTGAGGATGGCCACATGGGAGCATAGATTCAAGTTGCCATAAATATACACCCTGATTAGCAGCAGTTACAAGTTGAGGTTTTAAGGAGTAAGAGAACAGGCAGTTCCTAAGTTGTTTACCAAGAATTTACATTAAAATAACAGAAGCTAATGATTGGCTATATATTGTTCTTTGTATCACAAAAACAGGAAGAAGATTGATGTAGCAGCTAGTCAGGAACAAAATGCCTTTAAGCAATTGTCCCAGACATAGGGGAGGAGGTGACTGAAGTCCCATACTCATGTTTCTCTGAGCCTGATAAATTCTGCCTATCTCACATAGCTCAGACTGCTCTGAGCTATTTTTCCTTTTCTCACCCTTCTCCCTCACATCTCATATCCAATACTAGTATGTATTTTTTTCATCTATTCACTTCTTTTGACCTCCCCAAATCCACCCTGATCCAAGCTACAATCATCTGTTTCCTGAGCCACTACAGTAGCCTCCTGGCTGTTCTCATTCCCTTTTTTCCTTCTCCATAATTCATTCTTCACAGGCAGCCACAGAATTTTTAATGCATATCACTCCCCTGATTAAAACACCCCCATTTGGCTTCCCACTGCATTTTGAATAAATCCAAACTCTTCACCACGGCCTCAACAAGATCCTGGGTAATTCAACACCTTCCCACCTCTCTGACCTTGTCTCCTCCTGTTCTTTCCCATTTTTACAATCCTTCAGCCTTTTTTTCTTTCCTCTGAGACCACAACTCACTCCCTGCCTCAGGGTTTTTACACTTCCTGGGATGCTCTGATGGCTCCCCACTTTCCTGCATTCAGGTCTCACCTCAAACGTCACCTCATAGAAACCTTCTCTGACCACTCACCTAAAGTATCCCCCAGCTCAAGTCACTCACTGTCATGTCACCTTATTTTATTGTCTTTCCTGTAGTTCTCATTGTTACAGGACCAATGGGTTTGTATGCCTTCTGTGCAGTATCAGATTGGTAGGCTGAGACAACATGGTTTGCAGCAGAGAAACAGTTTAATGATTGCAGAGTGGCCAAGTGAAAAGATAGGAGGAGACCCTCAAATCCATCTCCCCAAGGTGTTCTGTGCTGGGGTTTTTAAGGGGATCATGGAGGGCAAGGGCCTAGAAAATTGAGGTTATTAATTAGTCGGGTAAGCGTTACAAAATCATCAGGATGTGGAAATTGCATCCTTATTTAGTCAGCTTTTCATAGGGCATCAGTGAGGTCCTTCAAACCAGTTGACATCAATAGTTTCACTGGTATGCAGGACCTGAAAGAATATCTCAAATGCAAAACAACATTTCACAATGTTTAAGTAGTTATCTACAGAACAGTGAAGTGGTGACAGGTCTGTGTGATTCTGGGGGAATAGGCAGTGAGTAACTCTTAGTCGGTAGGTCAGAGAGTAAGCTGACCTCACGATTAATGGTGAATGTGCTGCAATCTTGCTTTATTTTTATTTCTGCCCCTCTCTTCTACTCTGATTACCTTTCTAAAGTCTATAGGGATGGTTTCATCATTATCTGAAATTATCCTGTTTATTTATTTGGTTATTCATTTATTATCTCTCTCGCTCTCTGCTAAAATATATTTCATTTTAAAAAGAAACTTATCTGTTTTGCTCACTTCAGCATTGTAAGAACCTTGAACAGTGCCCAACACATGTAGGCACTCCATAAATATTTTTTTGGATGAATGAATATAAGGCAATGGGCATGGAAACTAAAACCAGGTTTTTTCAACTGAAGTTGAAGCAGAAGAGCTCTTTCTTCTTAGGTGAAGCTTAGAGTAGCCTTGGCCCTAGCTGCAACTGGAAAGATACATAGTTGAAGAAATTGAAGCCAAACTGGGAGAGAAGGAGAATGGAATAGATGAACGTCAGTGGCAGTTTTCTTCCAAGTTCCCACTGATCTTTTCCCTTCCTTTTGTTCAGTAACATGAAGCAAAAATTATTTTCCTTGCCTAAAATGAGTTAGATTAGATTAGATTTCTGTTACTTGCCTCCAAAGGAATCCTGAATACTATAGTGGAAACAGGCTTCTAAGAAAGTTCCAACATCGGAGGTTGAGAAGGAGACTCTGTCACCTAGGAGATCGTCAGGAGCCCATCACCTAGACTGAGATCCCACTGTTCCTCCCATCAATGCCAAGCCAAGAATATAAAACATGCCCTTCACAGAAACAACCAGGGAGGTGTGCTCCTCAGATACGCTTTCAAAAGCAAGCTTGACCATAAATTCCAAGGAGAGCAGTTAGCTGACATCCTCGAGCTGCAGTGCCATTGAGATCTACTCTAGTGTTTGGCCTGAGGCCACATTCTTTTCTGGTAGCCCCAGATGACTGTGCATGACAGGGGTACCAGGCCTGAACATTTCTGGCCCAACTCAAGATTCCTCTATTGCTCTGGAACCCCCATTTTGCAGGCTGTCTTTCTCAGGGTTGCACTAATCTGAGGTTCTCCTGACCCAGTCCTCCTCCTTTCCATTCTCCTTTCCCAGTTATTGGACTTGCATTACAGTCTGAAGGCTTTCCCTCCCTTCTCCTTTATCAGTCATTACTCCTAATAAATTGAGTGCTCTTCTAACTCTGTCTTGGCATTTGCTTTCTGGAGGAGCCAACCAGCACACTAACCAAGTGCAGGGCAAGGCCAACATCTCTCATGCTATCTGGGGACTGGTGTGAGGAAAAAAGCATGAGATGCAGGTACAATGGAAGGAGGGGAGACTCCTGCAAGATCAATAATTTATGGGTCCACAGCAATAACCTGTTTGTGTCTATTGAAGGGAAAACAGAGAGAAGAAGCTGAAGAATACCATTAATAGCAGCTATGATTGAAATAAAGCAGAGAGAAGAAACATCTCCCTGGGAACTTTCCTCCTCTTTTCTTGTTGGAACTTTGTATAGACCACCATAAATCAGATGTTTATGGCTCTGAATTCACACACTTTACTTATAACATATTCCTTTAACTATGGCACTGATTCCTGTAATGCTGAAGGTACAGTCACAGAGCTCTTGGTGCTTCCTGAAAAAGGAGAGAGGAATTCTCTTTCATTGTAACAGGATGTCCTCTCTGTCGGTGGCCATAGGCATTCCTCGTAGGAAGCTGTCTCAGAATGCTGAAGATTGACTTGTCCAGCAGTTACCTTCCCAGTTCCAATACATTATGATCGTGTGCTGTTGGTGACATCCCCCTAGCCTCCATATTTGTCCCTTGGTTTCTGCTTCTAGATACCACTATTCTACTCTCTTGTAAGCTTTCTAGCTTTGTTTGATAACCTCAAAAGAATAAGAATTTTGGCCAGGCACGGTGATTCACGCCTGTAATCCCAGCAGTTTGGGAGGCCGAAGCAAGTGGATCACCTGAGGTCAGGAGTTCAAGAACAGCCTGGCCAACATAGTGAAAACCCATCTCTATAAAAATACAAAAATTAGCCAGGCATGATGGCGGGTGCCTGTGATGCCAGCTACTCAGGAGGCTGAGGCAGGAGAATCTCTTGAACCAGGGAGGCAGAGGTTGCAGTGAGCCAAGATCATGCCATTGCACTCCAGCCTGGGCAACTGAGCAGAACTCTGTCTCAAAAATAAATAAATAGTAATAATAATAAGGATTTTGGAGTTAGCCAGACTTGAGTTTGTCTTCTTACACAGTGCTACTTAGCATCTGCCTTTCAAGTATGCTGTGAGGATTAGATGAAATACAATGTGCCATGAGACTGGCACATGCACTGCATACAGTAGGCACTCCATAAATGTTAGTGTCCTCCCCTTCCTTTCTTTCTCTTCTAAGGCAAAACATCTGGTGGTCACTCTCTGACCTTGCCTTCAAAATTGCCATTCTTTACCCTTTTGCTAAAGCCCTTGCACAACTTCCTCTGCCACCCACATCGTCTCACAACCACACCCACAACTGGAGTTTTACAATTACCCATCTGTCTCTGTTAGGATGTCCCATATTCCTCCTCCTCCAAAACGAGGAAACTGTAGTAATGCCAGAATTAACAATGTAGCACTAATGTTATAGTAGATCCAGTGGTGTGCTGGAACCAGTTTATGCTGGTTTACAAGAACCAGTTGTTAAACTTTCAGTAATTTTGCCAATCGGTTGTTAAATGCAGCCATTATTAAAAACTAAATTATATGTTAAAATAAATTATATTTAAAATAAAGGTAAGAATGCTCAAAACTCATCACTTACAAGTTATTTTACTTCATTTTATTATCTAAGCTCTTGAGGTTATTTTCACTTGTGTCTGTGTAATAGGAATATTGTATAACGGTGTGCTCGTCTCTTTCCACCTCCATGTAAAGTCACATCATGTTGGTAGCTTCAAATCAGACATAGGAGGAGTATTTTCACCATGGAAATTGAAAAATGCTGCAAATTATAGAAAATTATAACTTTTTTTCAGGGCCAGTTGTTAAACATTTACAACATAGAACTCAGTGGATCCTTTTGAACATGATCCAATAATAATAAGAGCAACAGCAAAATAACCAATAAAATAATAGCTAAAGAAATGAGCTATGTTTTAAAGAAATTAATTACCATCAAGATATCCCCATCAAACCATTTGCAATTCCCTAGACACGTCATGCTCTCTTATGCCTTCATGTCTTTTTCATTGATCTAAATACCGGGTTAATAAATGATTAAATGAATGTGTATCTTCTGAGCAACCATAATATTCTGTGCTCGTTTTGTTGGGTTTATCTCATAATTGCTTATCTTTTCCTACAATTATTCTCCTTGAGGCAAGGACTTTGTCTTTCAACCTTGGCATTCCCAAGGACTGCTCATGGTATAAAATCAACAAATGTTTATTGAATGAATAAAACATTTGAATCACTAGCCTATCTATAGCAGTAGTTCTCAAACATTTAATCTCAGGACCCCCTTAGACTCTTAAAAATTATTGAGGATTCTTAAGAGCTTTAGGTAATATGGGTTGTTTCTATTGATATTTCCAATATTCAAAATTAAAACTGAGAAAATTTTAAAACACAAGAATACATAAGCACACATTCAATTTGTCATGAGAGTAATGATGTCATCATATCACATAGCTTCTGGGAAACTCCAGTGACTCTTCATGAGAGAATGCGAATAAAAAAGAAAATAATATTTTAGTGTTGGTGTGGGGTTTTTTTTGTTGTTGTTTTTGTTTTTTTTTGAGACGGAGTCTCACTCTGATGCCCAGGCTGGAGTGCAGTGGCCTAATCTCGGCTCACCACCACCTTCGCCTCCTGGGCTCAAGCAACTCTTCTGCCTCAGCCTCCCCAGCAGCTGGGACCACAGGCATGCGCCACTATGCCCGGCTAATTTTTGTATTTTTAGCAGAGACAGGGTTTCACCATATTGGTCAGGCTGGTCTCAAACTCCTGACATCGTGATCCACCCGCCTCAGCCTCCCAAAGTGCTGGGATTATAGGCATGAGCTGCCATGCCCAGCCAGTGTGAAAATACTTTGACCCCACAAGCCCTCTGACTAGATCTCAGGAATTCCCTGAAGGAGTCTCAGGGGCCCTCTGAAGGGTCTCAGGACCCCCAAGACACACTTTGAAAATCACTGCCTTATAGTAATTCTTCAACTAAATAAACTAACTCAGAAAAAAAATTCCACAGAGTTAGGTACAGTGAATTTGACGATTTAGGATTAAGCACAGTAACTCTGTCCCAGAGGGAACTTGGAGAAAGGTGGACTGGTAGTCATTTGATGTGAGTCATTGTTTTGTGGATTAAATAATTTTGTAAAGTGAAAACGTGGTACTAAGCAATTACATAGTTTTGTTAGAACTTCTATAGGTTGAGGTATTTTTTAAATCAAGTAATTGGCATATTTTAGCAACTGATATTTTGGGGTATATTTTATGACTCTTGACCTTACTTTTTCATAATGCTAGAAGCAGCACTAACTTTAAAACTCTCCAGCTACAGAACCCTAGTCTCCTCTCAGGCTTTCTGAGACTGAGAAGAAGTGGTCAATAAATAGTGATTCCTGTGGTTTCCTTTTGAATTAAAGACTTTTCTGATTGAAACATCCATGTAGCTTTATAATCTGGTGTGATTAGTCCATTCTCACACTGCTATAAATACCTGAAACGGGGTAATTTATAAAGAAAAGAGGTTTAATTGACTTACAGCTCCACAAACTGTACAGGAAGTATGGCTGAGGATGTCTCAGGAAATTTACAATCATGGCAGAAGGCAAAGAGGAAACAGACATGTCTTACATGGCGGGAACAGGAGAAAAAGAGGGGGAAGGTGCTACACACTTTTAAAACACCAGATCTCGTGAGAACTCACTCACCATCATAACAACAGCAATAGGGAAGTCCACCTTCAGGATCCAATCACCTCCCACCAGGCCCCTTCTCTAACACTGGGGATTACAATACAGACATGAGATTTGGGCAGGGAAACAAGTGGAAACCATGTCACTGGTCAAATCCACTAATGTCTGTACATTACCACAATAATTATTATTTAATTATTTAATTTTATACAGATAAGAAAAGAAAGCCACTACTTCATTTTCCAAAACTAGGACTATAGAAATATTTTTCTTTCCTCTATCTATATAATATCCGAAATTATGTTATGGAAGTATTTTTGTTTTCCTCATGCTAAGAATACCAGTTCTGTCTTCAACATTATTTCTAATAAGCAGTTTCAGATAAAGAGTACGAATGTCAGGTTGCTCAGTTTCCACTCTTGTCAGACTCTATGAAGTTTATTATGTAAAAAAGAAGAATGAAATGAGATAAAATGGATATATTTAGGATGTTTTGGGATGCCAAAACATTACTAATTTTACTATGACATAACAGGGGATGCCTTAATGCCCTATCATAAAGCTTTTCCTGTTAAGCATCACAAAGGGTTCTATTTTTTCTTACAGTAATTCCCCTTTGAGGATAATATATTGCCATACTTCCAAAAGGAGGGTATATTTATCTTAGATGACGCATTCAGCAAAGTGTGTGTGTGTGTGTGTGTGTGTGCGCAGGTGTGTGTGTGTGTGTTAGAGAGGTGGGCAGTAACATCATCGTGGAGTATGTACCCCATGAAAAGTAATTTAAATTTTTATTTTTATTAAAATAGACACAGATATATCAAATAAAATGAAGACATTATGTTACTTTTCAGATCAAATATGGAATTAAAAAATGTCTCTCCATCAGCAGATTAATTCTCCCAGAACACATACCAATTGACAGAAAGTAGCAGGGAGTTTAGGCTCAGCAGTCAAATTACTGAAGAAGACTTAGAAAATCACAAAGCTTTGAAAGTCACAGAACCAAGAGATAAAGACTGGCATGACTATTTATCCAAAGCAAGTCATCCAAATGGGTAAAAGTGCCCATCCTTCTGGTAACAGGATAAACGATAAACAGTATAGAGATATCACAAGGAAATCTCAGAACACATTGGGATATAGATATCACAAAATATATTTTTTATGTATACAATGTATGTATATATATGTGTGTATATATATCTCCATATTTTGTTTGTTTTGTTTTGTTGTAAACAAAGGAGTTGGTAAGGAAGGATGCTCATACTAAAAATTTATTCGTTCATTCAACAAATATTTATTGAGCCCCTACTACATGCCAGATATTTTTCTATGCAATGAGGACATAGCCGTAAATATAACAAGTTCCTGCTTTCGTGGAGTTTGCATTCTTATGGGGGAGACAAACAATAAACAAGCAAACAATAAATATATAACATAATGTCTGATATTTAAAGCATTATAACAAAAATCAAACAGGATGGTATTAAGGGAGGAGACAACCCCTCATATTGTCTTATGCCCAAGTTCTGCCTCTAAAGAAAGAAGAAGTAAAAACTGAAAGGCAGAAATGAAATCCACAGACAGCCGGTGTCACACCCTGGGCCTGGTAGTTAAAGATCGACCCCTGACCTAATTGGTTATGTTATCTATAGATTACAGACACTGTATAGAAAAGCACTGTGAAAATCCCTGTCCTGTTCTGTTCTGTTCTAATTACCGGTGCATGCAGCCCCCAGTTACGTATCGCCTGCTTGCTCAATCAATCACGACTCTCTCACACAGACCCCCTTAGAATTGTGAGCCCTTAAAAGGGACAGAAATTGCTCACTCACGGAGCTTGGTTGTTGGAGACATGAGTCTTGCCGAAGCTCCCAGCCAAATAAAGCCCTTGCTTCTTTAACTTGGTGTCTGAGGGGTTTTGTCTGCGGCTTGTCCTGCTACATTTCTTGGTTCCCTGACTGGGAAGCGAGGTGATTAATGGACAGTCGAGGCTGCCCCTTAGGCAGCTTAAACCTGCCCTGTGAAGAATCCCTGCAGGGGACTCTGACCAGCTTGAGTGATGTGGATCCTGAGAGTGTTCCTGGGTAGGCAATTGCCCCGGTGGAACATCTCCCCAGAACAGCACATGGCAGGCCCCTGTGGAGGATCAACACAGTGGCTGAACACTGGGAAGGAACTGGCACTTGGAGTCCGGACATCTGAAACTTGGTAAGACTAGTCTTTGGAACTTGCCCATGCCATTTAAGTGGAAGTGTGGCCTGATCACCCATGGTGTGCCTATATGGGCACTTTGGTTTTTGTTTTTGACTTGACTTGGATTGCTTGATACTTTGGTTTTGATTTTGACCTGGCTTGGATTTTTTGATACTCTGATTTTGGTTTTGATTCTGGTTTGGTGTAAACTGTAAAAGTGTGCGTGTGCCTTTTTTACCCATTCTTTGTTTTGTGGTGTGCGTGTGGTGTGAGCCTGGTGTTTTGTCTCGAAGAAGCATGGGTCAGGCACAAAGTAAGCCCACCCCACTAGGAACTATGTTGAAAATTTTCAAAAAAGGATTTAAGGGAGATTACGGTGTTACCATTGTAGCAGGACGAGTTGCAGACAAAACTCCTCAGACACTGAGTTAAAGAAGGAAGAGGCTTATTTGGCCAGGAGCATTGGCAAGACTACTGTCTCAAGAGCCTAGCTCCCCGAGTGAGCAATTCCTGTCCCTTTTAAGGGCTCACAACTCTAAGGGGATCTGCATGAGAGGGTCGTGATCAATTGAGCAAGTAGCAGGTACCTGACTGGGGGCTGCATGCACTGGTAATCAGAACGGAACAGAACAGGACAGGGATTTTTACAATGCTCTTCCATACAATGTCTGGAATCTATAGATAACATAACCAGTTAGGTCAGGGGTCGATCTTCAACTACCCGGCCCAGGGGGTGGCACCAGGCTGTCTGTCTGTGGACTTCATTTCTGCCTTTTAGTTTTTACTTCTTTTTTGGAGGCAGAAATTGGGCATAAGACAATAAGAGAGGTGGTCTCTTCCCTTATTCCCCCGCTTTGAGACTCTCACTCATTTTATTAGCGGGACTTCTCACCTTTATTTTTACTACCTATGTCTTTCTGCATGACAGATCGATAGTGATTCATGTAGTACACTTGTGCTGAAGCATTCTGGTGAACTACAGTAGCAATGAAACCTTTTACCATTTGAATGAGTACAGGTAGTAAACAAGGGATTAGTAAGCAGGTTCCTGTTACTACTATAATTTCTATTATAAGAGTTTTAAATCGTCCTAGCACTGGGAACCATTTTTAAACATGGCCTCAGGGTCAAATCCGTGCCACACTTGTACAGGCATATGTGCCAGTTTCGTCATGTCTTTAACTATATCTTCGACTACTTGCCCCCGATCATCTATGTGCAGGCAGCAATTGGTAAGGTTAAATTTTCTACAGACTTCTCTTTCAGCTGCTAGCAAGTAGTTGAGAGTTAATCTATTTTGATAGATAGCATTTCTCATCTGAGTTTCTTGCCGGGCCAGAACAGTCAAGGCTTTACTGGTTTTATTAGTGATAATCTCCAAAACAGCTTGCAACCGTATGATTCAGTTGAGCATGTAAATGGGGGTCTGGTATCTCCATGAGCCATCTTGTGCCTAAGTGGCAGGCCTATAGTAATGTATAATTTTTCAGGAGGCCATTTATCATCTTTTTAATTATCTATGGCTATGTTTCGCTTTTCATGGGAAGCATAGGCAGGGAAGCCCAGGAGTTCACCTGTTTTTATGGGCAGTAGGAAGAAAGTTGGTTTAATAGTGCCAATAACACAACTACCTGTACCACTGGTCAGGCAGCTTAGCGTAGGCTCTATGTCCACATATCCAGTATAGCCCAGTGGGGGCCGTCCAGTCCCAGTGGGATTCTGGGTTGGCCTAAATGGTCTACAACTTTGGAAATTTACTGAATGAATTTTTTTCTGTGTGGTTTGAACTCCACCAAATAGTCTTCCTACAGGAAGCACAAGTCCTTCCCCACTCTTGCTATACAGTATTGTCTAATGATTGAGGCTTTTAGGACCTAGAAGTGATCAGGGTGATTCTTTTGGGCCGAGAATTCATCAGGAACTGGGTCTGTAGGTACTAATTCTCAGGCTTCCTATGGCCATTGATCTCCTATTACAGTTTCTACATACATAACATGGAGTGACATTGAGAGACTGGGCTACATGCTCAGCTAATTGCCAAAACAAATTTCTTGTTTTTCCTGGAATTTCTGGTACTGGCACATTCAGTTTATCATGGAAGGTCTGCAATACTGGCTCAGGAGAGCGTTTATAAACTTTTTCTCAAACCACGATACTTACTTGAAGATCCAGTCCAGCTCCATCAATTTTTAGGGTTACATGTTCCCCTTTTTCTAGCGAGGATTAAGGGGGTTGGTTATTACTAGATCTAAGGGGTTACACTGACCACTGGTACAGGAAGGGCCCCTTTTCCCTTGCTGAAGGTGGACAGGAATTTTTTTTTTTTTTATTCAAGTAGCCTAAATGACACAAGACCAGTATCTACATTTATTTTCACACAGTCCTAATTCATGATAAATGTCCTTATTTTCTGCCATATATCCTCTTTCCTAATTAAGAGAACCACATCCTATTCATAACTTATTACAATTAATGACAGCACAGGCATCAAATTTTAAGGTAACTTGTTTGGGCACCTCTTTTTTTTTTTCTATTTTGGCTAACACTTCACTCGTATCATTTATGAGCCTCCACCAGTCTTCAGTTCTTAATCTTATTTTAAAAACTGTGGTCATGGGAGGCTCAGATGGGTCATAGCATACATCAGGTTGGTCATTTCCTGGGCTACAAACCTTATATAGAGTAACATTATACAAACAAGTTCTTTTGAGAGTTCCAGTACACTCATAATAACTATAAAATCACAGGACCATAGCAACCTTTTGTCCTACCTCAGTGACTTCATGTATATACTGGGAACACTTCTCAGTCTGAGGAAGGTCACTTGAAGTCCTTACTGTGCAAGTCCAAATTTTAAGGAAAATGAGTCCTGTGATGAGTTTTCTCATGCTTCAGCCATGCATGGACCAGTCAGCTTCCGAGTATGACTGGAGCAGGGCTTGTCGTCTTCTTCAGAGTCACTTTGCAGGGGTGGTGAAGCTGCTGCCATGCACGTACAGCTCCCAGTCTACTGATGTTTAAGGATGGTCTCAGAGGTTGGGCCCACTAGAATAAACTGAGTCCAATACCTCTACACAGTTATATTGAACTGGGCTCTCTGATACCGGGAGCAAGGTGGCAGGGTGTTGTAAACTTCAATGGTTATGTGGGGATTTTCACAGAGCAAGCTTTGGTATCTAGTTAGTCTAGCATTCGTTAGCTAATGATGTCTTTTGGTATTTATTAAAGTCACCACAGCATGGGGAGACTTTAGGTTTAGGTTTTGCTCAAGAGTAAGATTATCTGCTTCTTGTGCTAACAGGGCCATTGCTGCCAGGGCCCGGGGACATGGGGGCCAGGCTTTGGAAACCCTGTCTAGTTGTTTTGAGAGATAGGCCACTGGCCTTGGCCAGGGCCCTACAGTTGGGGTTAAAACTCCAACTGCCATTTTTGTTTTTCTGACACATAAGGTGTAAAGGGTTTTGTCAGGTCAGGTATCCCCAAGGCTGGGGCTGACATGAGCTTTTCTTTTAATTCATGAAGAGCTTGTTGCTGTTGGTTGTAACAGACGTAGTATATCTCATCTATGTTTTTATTAACTGTCACCCACTAAAATATTGACTTAAATCCTGTAGCTATTTGATTTCAAGCTTTAAATTGATCTGGTATTCCTTGCGGGGCTCCAATTGCATCTAAATAGATGTGAGAGTCGAAAGACCCATAAGGGGCTTCTCTCGCTTTACAATGTCTTACTTTTTTCTCCCTCTGGTTGATGAAATGCCAGGGCGAAAGGGATAGCCAAATGGACTAAAGCACTAGTGCCACTCTAGTTATTCGGTAGAGTGCCCAGTAAAGGTCGCCCACAATATGATCACACAGCCGCTCAGGGATGAACAAGGGCTGACTGATTGATAAGCTCTTGAAAATTCTTAAGCTCATCGCATCCCTTCAGGTCTCCAAGGAATGCTAAGTTTCCTCCCTGTTGTGAGAGACGCGAAGTGAACTTAGTGTTGGGAGACGGAAGCTGGATGGCCCTCGGGGGCTGACCCGCAGTGTGTCGGACTTTGGGATATAGCAGAGAGAGCTTGGCATGACTTATTATTCCAGTCTGTAGAATCCTGGAAAAGAGTTACCACGCAGCCTACGCCTGGTCAGCTGAAAGACTACCTTAGTGGAAGGGGCACAATCTGGGCCTGTGACCTGCCATGTGCACGAGCATAACAATTGCTTTTGTTTAATATGAAGATGGAATATTTGATCCATTTTTAACCAGGCATTTGCATCTTGGTATCCTGTCTTTATTGCTAAAGTTTGTTTTAAGTCTTTAACTTCTATGCTCCTCTAGTAAAATGAATGTATGATTTTAAGAAATTAGAAAAACTGGTTGGGGCTGTCCATCCTTGCTCTTTAGTGGTCCACAGAATGTTGGACCAATACGGCATAAAAGCTCTACATTGGGGTGCAAGATTCCTGGTTGGCACTGGGGTCTTTATCAAAATCTCCCCGGATTAAATGGTCCTAGTTTACTAATGCCCAGTCTGAGGAGAGTCAGGAGGGACAGAAGTAGTTTTCTGAAGTAGAAAGCTGTCTTTGACTTGGCAAGTCTCCACAGGGTATAACAAAGCAAGCATTAAATGCAATAGTTTGAGGTGAAATTGACTTGGTTTTGTTAATAACTAGTTGGTCAGCAATAGAACAAGGAAAGAAGAAAGAGTAATAGAAAGATGAAAAGAATGAAATTTTCTTTAGCTTTAGTTTGGTAGGGTTTTCCCCTGGGACTATGGCCCACAACTCTGGAGGGGGTGGCGCTTTCTCGACTCAGGTATGATGAGTCCATTCTTTTTTGCTGTACAAACAGCAGCCTTGGTTGTTAGCAGCGCAAAGTAGGTTCCTTCCTAGGCTGGCTCGAGTTTTTCTTCTTTTCACCCTTTGATGAGAACGTGATCTTCAGGCTGGTGGTGGTTTGCGGAAATTCTAGGGGTGGTACAGGTGCTAAAAGTCTTTTAGTTTTTGAGGGAATGGAAAGTGGAAGATAAACCAAGTATATAATTTTTAAGAAATTGACCTTTTGTTTTAAATGTGGAGACATTAGCAGTGGACTTTATAGTCCTTGGTGCCTTTCTACTGAGAAATTTCCTTTAGCACCTATTTTTATTAGTTTTCAAACCAAAGAAACCCAAATACCATTTTATATTTAACAATGCATTTTGTATGATTTTTATACCAAATAAGCTAAATTTTACCTTTATATTAGTGTGTTGTTAATGTTAAACCTAATTTTAATAAAACCTTGTAGACATATTTATCCGATTTTTAATGTTTGACCATAAGGTAAGATTCTATAGACTCTTTTTAACCTTTTATAATTTCTGCTAAAGAGCAGGTTGGTGCTTTAAGAGAAACCTGTTTTGCTCGTATTATAAAGTCCAGTTTACAGAAAAACTGGATGATACCTCTTTAACTTTAGCCAATGTTTACACACAGAATTTTCTTTCCAATTAACACTTTAAAACTTGATTAAACCTTTAAAACAAAATATACATATCTTTAACCTTTTAATGCAGGTAAAAATTTATATTCTTATGCCTCCTTATAATTCTTTTACCAAAGGTATATTGTACTTTTCTTATGCACCTTGCACATAAACAGTTTTTGTTTTTGTGTGTGTGTGTGTGTGTGTGTGTGTGTGTGTTTAGTTTTACATTCAGGAGACCTAGTTACTTTTAAGGTATACAACATTTCTTGCATAAATTCTTTTTTTATAACATTTTTGTCTTTCATGACTTTCACAGACAATTCTTTGACATGCTTTAACTTTCTGAATTATTACAAATATTTATTTCTTTAAACAACCAGTTAATTTATTTCAGGACAAGAATTTACCATATAATACTCTTTTTATATAAATTCTGCCCCCCCCTTTTTTCCTTTTTTTTTCTAACAGAAAAGCCCCATACTTTAATGTTTTTGAGTTAGTAAGCTACTTTTTTGCTTTTTTGATTTAGTATAGTTCTGAACTGAACCTCACATTGAGGTTTCCTCTAAAAGTTTTTTTTTTTTTTTTTTTACTTTTTTTCTGTTAGCAAAGCAGTTGCTGCTACAAATTGAATGCATTTGGGCCATCCATGGGTTACTGGGTTAAGGATTTTGGATAGGAAGGCCTCAGTGCTTTTGGGATACGCCCTTGTTTACACTGACAACACAGTGGTATTGAAGTGTTATAGGGTTACAGAGAATACCTTTAATTATCAATTATAGGTTTTAAATTTACCTTGGCTTTTAAAGGAATAGGGTACACTTCTTTTTTTTTTCTTAACTACTTGTATATCTCTCTCTTTCTCTCTTTGACTTTGTCTCTCTCTCTAACTTTCCTTTTGCCTCTGTCTCTGCCTCTCTCTCTTCTCTCTCTCTCTCTCTCTGTCTCACTTATGGCTGCAGTTCTCTCAACCACTGTGGCGAGATCTAAAACCAGCTGTAACCAAGCATCTATGTATGGGAACGGGTCTGGGTGCCCTGGCTTTACAGGTTACCTTGTGCCATACCTTTGAAACAAGGGACCTGTTCAGACTTCCTTCTGATGGCCAACCCACCTCTAATGCTGGCCAGTCTATTTTACACAAAGTTTTAAGTTTTCCTGGTGTCATAGTACTCCATAGTCTCCCTTAAATCCTTTCTTGAAAATTTTCAACATAGTTCCTAGTAGGGTGGGCTTATTTGTGCCTCACCCATGCTTCTTAGAGACAAAACACCATGCTCACACCACACGCACACCACAAAACAAAGAAAGGATAAAAAGGGCACACACACACTTTTGCAGTCTACACCAAACCAAAATCAAAACCAAAATCCAGAAATCCAAGACAGGTCAAAACCAAAACCAAAGCATCAAGCAATCCAAGTCAAGTCAAAACCAAAACCAAAGCATCAAGCAATCCAAGTCAAGTCAAAAACAAAAACCAAAGTGCTGGTAGAGGCACACCGTGGTTGTTCAGGCCACGCTTCCACTCAAATGGAGTAGGCAAGTTCCCAAGACCAGTCCTGTCAAGCAAATTAAAGCAAGTCAAAACCAAAACCAAAGTGCCTATAAAGGCACACCATGGGTGATCAGGCCATGCTTCCACTCAAATGGAGTGGGCAAGTTTTCAAGATTAGTCTTACCAAGTTTCAGATGTCCAGATTCCAAGCACCAGTTCCTTCCCGGTGTTCAGCCACTGTGTTGATCCTCCACGGAGGCCTGGCACACATCGCTCTGGTGAGGCGTCCCACCGGGGCAAATACCTACCCAGGAGTGCTCTCAGGACCTGCCACTCGGGCTGGTTGGAGTCCCCCGCAGGAATGTTCCACAGGTCAGGCTTAAGCCACCTAACAAGCCACCTCAACCATCTGCCAGTCACCTCACTTCCCAGTCAGGGAACCAAGAAATGTAACAGGACAAGCCGCAGACAAAACCCCTCAGACACCGAGTTAAAGAAGGAAGAGGTTTATTCAGCTGGGAGCATCAGCAAGACTCCTGTCTCAAGAGCCGAGCTCCCCGAGTGAGCAATTTCTGTCCCTTTTAAGGGCTCACAACTCTAAGGGGGTCCGCATGAGAAGGTCATGATCGGTTGAGCAAGGAGGGGGTACATAACTGGAGGCTGCATGCACCAGTAATCAGAACAGAAAAGAACAGGACAGGGATTTTTACAATGCTCTTCCATACAATGTCTGGAATCTGTAGATAACATAACCAATTAGGTCAGGGGTGGATCTTTAGCTACCAGGCCCAGGGCACGGCACTGGGCTGTCTGCCTATGGATTTCATTTCTGCCTTATAGTTTTTACTTCTTCTTTCTTTGGAGGCAGAAATTGGGCATAAGACAATATGAGGGGTGGTCTCCTCCCTTACTATGACACCAAGAAAACTTAGAACTTTGTGTGAAATAGACTGGCCAGCATTAGAGGTGGGTTGGCCATCAGAAAGAAGCCTGGACAGGTCCCTTGTTTCAAAGGTATGGCACAAGGTAACTTGTAAGCCAGGGCACCCAGACCGGTTCCCGTACATAGAGATTTGGTTGCAGCTGGTTTTAGACCCCCCGCTCCACCACAGTGGTCTAACAGCAGCATAAGTGGCTGGCAGAGGCAAGGAAAGACCAGCAGAGAGAGAGAGAAAGAGGAAGAGACAGAGAAACAAAGAGGAAGTCAAGGAAAGAGAGAGAGAGAGAGAGAGAGAGAAAGAGACAGGCAGGGAGAGAGAAAGAGAGGCAAAAGGAAAGTCCAAGAGAAAAAGAGACAGAAAATCAAAGACAGAAACAAAGAGAGAGATACACAAGTAGTTAAGAAAAAAAAAAGTGTACCCTATTCCTTTAAAAGCCAAGGTAAATTTAAAACCTATAATTGATAATTAAAGGTATTCTCTGTAACCCTACAACACTCCAATACCACTTTGCTGTCAGTGTAAACAAGGGCATATCCCGAAAGCACTGAGGCCTTCCTATCAAAAATCCTTAACCAGTAACCTGTGGATGGCCCAAATGCATTCAATTTGTAGCAGCAACTGCTTTGCTAACAGAAAAAAGTAAAAAAATAACTTTTAGAGGAAACCTCATTGTGAGCACACTTCACCAGTTCAGAAGTATCCTAAGAAAAAAAAAAAATAGGATGATTTAACATTAACCACTGAAAATTCCCTTAACCCCAGCAGGTTTCCTAACAGGAGATTTAAATCTTAATTACCAGACAAAGGTCTGACCAGACCTAGGAGGAACTCCCTTCAGGACAGGATGACTGAGGGTTCCTCTGAGGTAATTGAAGGAAGAAAAAAAAGCCATCTATACCAATTCTAAGTTAATTTGGATAAAACAAGTTCTTATTAACAGCAAACGATAATGAAAACCCAAACTTACAAGGTTTTCAACAAAAGTAAAGTTTGCTAAAATTTAACAGTGTAACATGTATTATAGTAACTTCTAATCTTGTGGCCTTAGACAGTCTAATCCACAGACATAAAAGAAATTTGCTTTGGAAAAGAATTGTTATCATCTTCCAAAAAAAAGGGGGGGGAAAAAGGGGAGGCAGAACTTACGTAAAAAGGGTGTTATATGGTAAATGCTTGTCCTGAAATAAATTAACTGGTTGTTTAAAGAAAGAAATACTTGTAATAAGTCAGAAAGTGTTGAGGCAGGTCAAAGAATTGTCTCCAAAAGTTGTGAAAGAGGAAAAAAAGTTATAAAAAAGAATTTATGCAAGAAATGTTGTATAATTTAAAAGCAACTAGGCCTCCTGAATGTAAAACTATTGAAAAAACAGTGTATGTGTGAGGTGTATAAGGAAAGTAAAATGTACCTTTGGTAAAAGGATTATAAGGAAGCATAAGAATATAAATTTTTACCTACATTAAAAGGTTAAAAGAATTTTTGTTTTGAAGATTTAAGCAAGTTTTAAAATGTTAACTATATATAAAAATAAAAAAATTCTGTGTGTAAACATATTAGCTAAAGTTAAATGGGTATCATCCAGTTTTTCTGTGAACTGGATATTAAAGTAAAAACACAATGGGTTTTTATTAAAGCACTAACCTGCTCTTTAACAAATAATATAAAAGGTTAAAAAGAGTCTATAAAAATCTTACCTTATGGTCCGACATTAAAAATTAAATAAATATGTATACAAAGTTTTATTAAAACTAAGTTTAACATTAGTAGCACACTAATATAAAGGTAAAATTTAGCTTATCTGGTATAAAAATCATACAAGAAGCATTATTAAATATAAAATGATGTTTGGCTTTCTTTGGTCTGAAAACTAATAAAAATAGATGCTAAAGGAAATTTATCAGTAGAAAGGCACCAAGGACTATAAAGTCCACTGCTAATGTCCCCACATTTAAAACAAAAGGTCAATTTCTTAAAAATTATATACTTGGTTTATCTTCCACTTTCCTTTCCCTCAAAATTAAAAGACTTTTAGTACAGGTACCACCCCTAGAATTTCCAGTAAACCAGCACCAGCAGAAAAGGGATGGACTTATCACACCTGAGTCAAAGCACCACCCACTCCAGAGTCATGGGCCACAGTCCCAGGGGAAAACCTTACCAAACTAAAGCTAAAGAAAATTTAACTTTTTCATCTAGTCTATTACTCTTTCTTCTTTCTTCTCTCTATTGCTGACCATCTGGTTATTAACATAACCAAGTCAATTTTGCCTCAAACTATTGCATTTAATGCTTGTCTTGTTGTATCCTGTGGGGACTTGCCAAGTCAAAGACAGATCTTTATTTCAGAAAAGTACCTCTGTCCCTCCTGACTCTCCTCAGACTGGGCATTAGTAAATTAGGACAATTTAATCCAGGGAAATTTTCATAAAGACTCCAGTGTCAACCAGGAGTTTGCTCCCCAGTGTAGAGCTTTTATGCCATAGTTGGTCCAACATTCTGTGGACCACTAAAGAGCAAGAATGGACTGCCCCAACCGGTTTTTGTAATTTCCCAAAATGCATTCACTTTACTAGAGGATCATAGAAGTTAAAGACTTAAAACAAACTTTGGTAATTAAGACAGGATGCCAAGATGCAAATGCCTGGTTGGAATGGATCAAATATTTCATCTGCACCTTAAACAAAAGCAATTGTTATGCTTGTGCACACAGCAGGCCACAGACCCAGATTGTCCCCTTTCCACAAAGGTGGTCCTCCAGTCAACCAGGGGTGGGCTGCATAGTAGCTCTTTTCTAGGATTCTACAGCCTGGAGTAGTAAGTCATGCCAAGCTCTCTCTGCTATATCCCAAAGTTCAGCACCCTGCAGGTCAGCCCCTGAGAGCCATCCAGCCTCCGTCTCCTGACACTGAGTTCACTTCATGTCTCTCACAACAGGGAGGAAAGTTAGCATTCGTTGGAGACCTGAAGGGATGCAGTGAGCTTAAAAATTTTCAAGAGCTTATCAATCAGTCAGCCGTTGTTCATCCCCGAGCAGATGCGTGATGCTATTGTGGTGGACCTTTACTGGGCACTGTGCTGAATAACTGGAGTGGCACTTATGCTTTAGTCCATTTGGCTATCCCTTTCACCCTGGCATTTCATCAACCAGAGGGAGGACAAATAAGACATCATAAAGCAAGAGAAGCCCCTTATGGGTCTTTCGACTCTCACATCTATTTAGATGCAATTGGAGTCCCACAGGAAATACCAGATCAATTTAAAGCTTGAAATCAAATAGCTGCAAGATTTGAGTCAATATTTTGGTAGGTGACAGTTAATAAAAATGTAGATTGAATAAACTACATCTATTACAACCAACAGCAAAGAGCTTTTCGTAAGTTAAAAGAAATACTCATGTTGGCCCCAGCCCTGGGGATACCTGACCTGACAAAACCCTTTACCCTCTATGTGTCAAAGAGAGGAAAAAAAATGGCAATTAGAGTTTCAACCCAGACTGTGGGGCCCTGGCCAAGGCCAGTGGCCTCTCTCTCAAAACAACTAGACAGGGTTCCCAAAGCCTGGCCCCCATGTCTAAGGGCCCTGGCAGCAACGGCCCTGTTAGCACAAGAAGCAAATAAACTAATCCTTAGACAAAACTGAATATAAAGTCCCCCTATGCTGTAGTAACTTTAATGACTACCAAAGGACATCATTGATTAACAAATGCTCGATTAACCAAGTCCCAAAGCTTGCTGTGTGAAAATCCCCACATAATCATTGAAGTGTGCAATACCCTAAACCCTGCCACCTTGCTCCCGGTATCAGAGAGCCCAGTGGAACAAAACTGTGTAGAGGTGTTGGACTCAGTTTATTCTAGTGGGCCCAACCTCCAAAACCATCCTGGAACATCAGTAGACTGGTGAGCTGTACGGGTACGGAAGCAACTTCGCCAACCCCTGCAAAGCGACTCTGAAGAAGATGACAAGCCCTGCTCCAGTCACACCCGGAAGCAGACTGGTCCATGCACAGCCGAAGCATGAGGAGACTCATCGCGAGACTCAATTTCCTTAAAATTTGGACTTGTACAGTAAGGACTTTAACTGACCTTCCTCAGACTGAGGAGTGTTCCCAGTGTATACATCAAGTCACTGACGTAGGACACAAAGTTGCTACAGTCCTATTATTTTATGATTATAATAAAGTGTATCAGGACTCTAAAAAAACAAAAAACAAAAAAAACACCTTGTTTGTATAATGTATTCTATGCAAGGTATGTAGCCCAGGAAATGACCAACCTGATGTGTGTTATGACCCATCTGAGCCTCCCATGACCACAGTTTTTGAAATAAGATTAAGGACTGAGGACTGGTGGGGGCTCATAAACAATACGAGTAAAGTGTTAGCCAAAACAAAAGAAAAAGGGGTGCCCTAACAAGTCACCTTGAAGTTTGATGCCTGTGCTGTCATTAATAGTAATAAGTTATGGATAGGATGTGGTTATCTTAGTTAGGAAAGAAGCTATATGGCAGAAAATAAGAACATTTGTCGTGAATTAGGACTGTGTGGGAAATGAATGTGGATACTGGTCTTGTATCATTTAGTCTACTTGGATAAAAAATTAAAAGGATCCTGTCCACCTTCAGAAAGGGAAAAGTGGCCCTTCCTGTACCAGTAGTCAGTGTAACCCCTTAGAACTAGTAGTAACCAACCCCCTTGATCCTCACTGGAAAAAAGGGGAGCTTGTACCCCTAGGAATCAGTGGGGCTGGACTGGATCCTCAAGTAAGTATCGTGGTTTGAGAAGAAGTTTATAAATGCGCTCCAGAGCCAGTATTTCAAACCTTCTGTGATAAACTGAATGTGCCAGTACCAGAAATTCCAGGAAAAACAAGAAATTTGTTTTTGCAATTGGTTGAGAATGTAGCCCAGTCTCTCAATGTCACTTCATGTTATGTATGTAGAGGGACTGTAATGGGAGATCAATGGCATGGGAAGCCCGGGAATTAGTACCTACAGACCCAGTTCCTGATGAATTCTCAGCCCAAAAGAATCACCCTGATAACTTCTGGGTCCTAAAAGCCTCAATCATTAGACAATACTGTATAGCAAGAGTAAGGAAGGACTTCACACTTCCTGTGGGAAGGCTCAGCTGCCTTGGGCAAAATCTGTATTATAATAATACTACAAAAACAGCCACGTAGTGGAGTTCAAACCACACTAAGAAAAATCCATTTAGTAAATTCCCAAAATTGAAAACCGTGTGGACCCACCTGGAGTCCCACTGGGACTAGACAGCCCCCACTGGATTATACTGGATGTGTGGGCATAGACCTTACACCAAATTACCTGACCAGTGGGGAGATAGTTGTGTTATTGGCACTATTAAACCATCTTTCTTCCTACTGCCCATAAAGACAGGCGAACTCCTGGGCTTCCCTGTCGGTGCTTCCCACAAAAAGAGAAGCATAGCTATAAAAAATTAAAAAGATGATGAATGGCCCCCTGAGAGAATCATACAATATTATAGGCCTGGTACTTGGGCACAAGATGGCTCATGAACCCCATTTTACATGCTCAACCGAATCATACAGTTACAAGCTGTCTTAGAAATAATCACTAATAAGACCGGTAGAGCCTTGACTATTCTGGCCTGGCAAGAAACTCAGATGAGAAATGCTCTCTATCAAAATAGATTGGCTCTTGACTACTTGCTAGCAGCTGAAGGAAGTGTCTGTAGAAAATTTAACCTTACTAATTGATGTCTACACATAGATGATCAAGGACAAGTAGTTGAAGACATAGTTAGAAATATGACAAAACTGGCACATGTGCCCATGCAAGTGTGGCATAGATTTATAAAACTGTTAAAATAGGAGTTATAATAGTAATAGAAACCTGCTTACTGCTCCCTTGTTTGCTGCCTGTATTTCTTCAAATGATAAAAAGCTTCACTGCTACCTTAGTTCACCAAAATGCTTTTGCACAAGTGTACTATATGAATCAATCGATCTGTCTTGCAAGAAGACATAGGTAGTGAGAATGAAAGTGAGAACTCCCGCTGTTGAGTGAGATTCTCAAAGAGGGGGAATAAGGGAGGAGATCACCCCTCATATTGTCTTATGCCCAGTTTCTGCCTCCAAAGAAAGAAGAAGTAAAAACTGAAAGACAGAAATGAAATCCACAAGCAGACAGCCCGGTGCCACACCCTGGGCCTGGTAAAGATCAACCCCTGACCTAATCGGTTATGTTATCTATAGATTACAGACATTGTATAGAAAAGCACTGTGAAAATCCCTGTCCTGTTCTGTTCCGTTCTAATTACCAGTGCATGCAGCCCCCAGTCATGTACCCGCTGCTTGCTCAATCGATCACGACCCTCTCATGTGGACCCCCTTAGAGTTGTAAGCCCTTAAAAAGGACAGGAATTGCCTACTCAGGGAGCTGGGTTGTTGGAGATGTGAGTCTTACCGAAGCTCTCAGCCGAATAAAGCCCTTCCTTCTTTAACTTGGTGTCTGAGGGGTTTTGTCTGCGGCTTGTCCTGCTACAATATGACAGAGATTGCTGGGGTAGCTGCTCGTTTAACTGGGGTGCTCAAGGTAAGCCATCCAAAGAGATGAAGTGAGAGAATCAGCCCATCTGAGGGAAGAGTGTTCCCTCAGAGGGAACAGTCAATGCAAAGTGCCTCAAGTGGGAGCACATGTGGCTCGTTTGAGACATAAGGGATCAGTGTGGCTAGAATGGAGTGAGCAAAAGAAGCCCGATAGGAGGGAGTTGAAGAGGTCGTAGGATCCAGACATAAGCAAAGCTTATATACCATGGAAGGCTTTGGATTTTATTCTAAGTGTGATGGAATATGTTTAATAGGCCATTGACCTGGTTTGATGTAGGAAGTTCTTAAGGACAAACAGGACTTTCTAAATAGTTACTCTGTTTTCTCGTACTTTCATGCTACTACAAGAAGTTGTCTCTTTAATATAAGACATATCAAACAAAAGAGGAGAGGGACAGGGTCAGAAACTAGAGCAGAAGAAAGAAAAATTTCTCCAGTGGCTTAGGAGCTGGCCCATGTGAAGACAGGTGAACAGTGTTATGAAGCGAATTGCTTTCTAGGCCCACCTTCTATAACTCTTACACTCACTTAAATGAGAATTATCATCAAGTTAATGCTAGATATTTTACAATCTGTTTTCTGATTTTAATTAAAATATCTATTCATTATAAGACATTTGGAAAGTAGAGAAAAGTAGAAGAAAGAAAATGAAAACACCTATAATTCCATCAACCTCCCCCCAAAAAAAATCACCATTAAAAATATTGGCCCATCTCTATTCTGTCTTTTCTTCAATACACATTTATACAAAATGAGATTACATCATATTTTTGTAAGTTCATTCTGTAAGCCTGTATTAAAGGTGAAATAGCAATAGGCCAATGTTTGCCTCCTGACTGTGAGAAAAGCAGCTTTATTACACACAGGAAGCGTGAGGGGGGCTAGCTCTATGCAAGTAAGTCCAAGGAGTAGCTGGAGGTCAGCTCTGTTTGGTCTAATAGACAAAAAGTCCTGAGTCCCATTCAGTCCTAAGTGCCTCAGTACAGTCAGCCAAAGCTGGATTCACCTGACCCAAGCCTGCATTTCCTTGTAGAGAGAATCAGAGAAAGTTAGATCATTTCACCTCAAAAGGAAAAAGATATGTTATCTCCAGCCTTCCAAATCTTAGAGTCATGGCTGGGAATTAGAGTGAGGTGAATGAGGCATCCTCCTTGGGCACAACACTTAAGGTGTACCAAAAACCCTATAATCAAAAGAAAGAATATTTTAATGCAAAATTTTGAAAAATAAAAATTAATGTTAAACAATCCATAATAAACAACGTATCAAAACTTTATGTAATGACAGGATTGGTTTAATGATTTTTGCCTTTTGCCTTAGGTACCATTAAGTATTAGTGGGACACCGTTCCTCATCTTACCTGAACCCACTGAATCAGAATTTCCAGAAGTGAGGCCCTGGAAGAGTCTGTATTTTATTAAACTTTTCGGGTAATCCTTACACATGATAAATTTTATGAAGTCCTGGAAAGATGATCTCTGAAGTTTCTCTGTTGCCTTAGCTTGCATGTTCTGATGACTCAAACGGCCCTCTTGGAGGGGCCCAAGTAGCGAGGAATTGAAGGCAGCTTCCACGCAGCAGCCAGTAATTTAGGAACTGGGGACCTCAAACAGCTTGCAAGGAACTGATTCCTGCCAACAACTACAGGAGCTGGGAGAGGATCCCAGGTCTGGCTAACACCTTGATCGGAGCCTTGTGAAAAATTCTGAGCAGAAAGTCCTTTTATGTTATACCTAGACTCCTGACTCAGGAAAAAGGTAAGATAAGAAATGTGTGTTGTTTTAAGCCACTAAGTTTGTGTTCATTTGTTTCATAGCAACAGATAATTTTAATACTCTAAGTTTATATATATATATAAAAATTATATTTTATAATTACTATTAATTTTATTTAGTAATGTTCAAACTGGTTCAACCATGGACTCCATCAGTATTATATGTAACAGATATGTGTTTATTTATTAAGGATATACTTCTATTACCATGTTTATATTAAATATTGGAATATTTATTTTGTGGTAAATTATTTAGATAACAACTTTATTGAGATATAATTCAGATGTCATAAAACTCATTCACTTAAAGTGTACAATTCAATGGTTTTTAGTATATTCAGAGTTGCTCAAGTATCATTACAACCAATTTTAGAGTATTTTTAGCAGGCCAAAAAGAGACCCCATACCCCTTAGCCATCACCCTCCACCTCCTTTTCCCCCTGTCCTAGGCAATCTTTTAAAAATCTTAGGCTGTTTCCTAAGATTTTTCTATTCTGAACATTTAATATAAGTGGAATCATACAAATATGTGTTCTATTTTAGAAGGAATATTAGCCTAATATTTTAAAAGTTCATCCATGTTGTAGCAGGCATCAGTACTTGGATCCCTTTTTAATGGCCAAATAATAGTCCATTTTAAAACAGTCCATTGTGAATAAATTTCCATTGTAAATCCTTTTTTTCTTTCCTAGGTTAAACAAAAAACAAAAAACAAAAAACCAGAAATAAAAGTTTTAACACTTTCTCTACTTTTTAAAGTGTTAGACCATTGCATGAATCCCCTAGGTACACACACCTTAGTTGATGACATTCTTACTATATAATCTTTGGTTTTATGGGGGATGTATGTCTAAATACTAAACAACAAAATAGTTATTTTATGCCGAGGGCAAAAAAAGAAAAAACCAACAAAATGATGGTTTCAGAGGACGAGAACATTTATTCTAAAACCATCTTATTAATTAAATTTTGCCTCAAAGCAATTCCCATTGTAACACGGCTCTGACATAGTCATTTCATTTGCCTTTATATTGACAGTTGGTCAATTAGTATTATTGAGTGCCCAATAGTTCATAAGTCCCTGAGAGTCAAATAATACAATTATGAAGGCCATAAGAAGACAGACAGGTTAAACACAGTCTTCCCTGTGATGCTGGTGAACAGCCATGTACTTACTGATGGATCTCAGACTCTTATGGTCAGAGGCACATTTAGTGCTTTCATAGACTGTGATCTACTAAGGATCACAATTTTTTTTTCCTGTAAGTGTTCATCATCATAGATTCTGTGTTACGCTGTCCAAGGATTCATTGCTCCCCGCTCTTGGAAATTTGTTTGACATCACTCAGCTAGCAACTCCTTTGGGAATTATTTTGGCAGAAGAGAGTCACCTTTGCCTTATCCATGGTCATACTCCCTACCAGGAGCAGACTGCATCTAATGACTGGCTAATAAAAAAGGCCTGACTTCTCACCTCAATTCAAGACAACTCTGAAAGGCCCTCCCATCTTTAGAACTTGTAACAGGGTCAGCTGAGGTCTTCAACAATATTGCATTACAAATCAACTTCTCCCTCTGTCCAACCTTGGTTATTTCTCTACCCGCTACTGGTGTTAATCCTGAGTGCTCTCCTTAATAAACTTCCTACATGCAAATATCTATCTGGGAGTCTGCTTTTCAAAAATCCTAACCTGCTCCACTTATGGAACTTTCTAACTGTTCATTAGAACAGTTCATTAGAGGTTGAGCACTTGACATATAGGGAAAGAAGTACAACAAGAGAACACAAGTGATTCAGTCAGTAAGTCCTACAAATCATGGAAAATTATTGACACTCTTCACTCTTATATAAAGACTTCCCAATGTTTTTTCAAATATCACTTTTGATGTTACTATGATATGATTTGGCTGTGTCCCTACACAAATCTCATCTTGAATTGTAGCTCCCATAATCCCCAAATGTCGTGAAAGGTACCTGGTGGGAAGCAATTGAATCATGGAGGAGGACTTTTCCCATGCTATTCTTGTGATAGTGAATAAGTCTCGTGAAATCTGATGGTTTTATAAAGGGCAGTTTCCCTGCACACACTCTCTTGCCTGCTGCCATATAAAATGTGCCTTTGCTTCTCCCTCACCTTCCACCATGATTGTGAGGCCTCCCCAGCCATGTGGAACTTTGAGTCCATTAAATTTATTTTTCTTTATAAATTACCGAGTCTTAGGTATTTCTTCACAGCAGTATGAAAGTGGACTAATACATACTATATCCATATTTTTATCCCAGATGACCCTTATGTCTTTGCAAAGACCTTATTGAGTGCAAAGATCAAGGGTCCACAGAACATTCTAAAACAGGTTTCATCTGAGTTGAGGATCTTTTACACTCCATTTCATGGTGTTCAGGTTTTTCAAGACTCTACATTTATGACTTTGAATACTTCTCCTCCCCTTATAACTCAATGATCAAAGTGGAAGTGAGGGTGATGATTGAGATAGAAGTATAAACCATTTAATTCAACTTGGATTAAGTTTGAGTTGAGATGTATTCAATTCAAGCAGTCTTTTTCTGGTTTTCAAAGAAAATTTTGTTGATGTTGCCATTCTCACTTGAAAAGCTAAAAGGAACCCAGAGGCGGTACCACAGAAAAAATTAGGGTTTAGGTCAGAAAGTGGGTTTATCCAACCAGTGTAACATGGTATAGGTAGATTAGAGAATCAGCCATTATCAGGAAGGTCTAAGGCTATTGCTGAAATACTTCCAAGCACCAGTCCAAGGGTGAAACAAGGAAGGAGACAGAACAAGGACCCAGGCAGATAGCTGAGAAAATAATGCATTCAACAGAATCAGACATCTGGCACAATTTAAGAAATGTGGTTCAGAACTTTGCCTGTGAATGGTATGTAGGTGCTGGAGCTTCCTTTCTCAGATTGCCTGGTGCACACAGCAGGGATTAATGTATCAACTTCATGTATGCCCTGGACTGGAAAACCTTCCAATTTTTATTTCCTTTTTCTTGCACCCATTTCCTCAAAATCTTACCCATTAAAATGGACAGTGTGGACTGGCAGGTGGAGAATGTGATGGCAAAGAGAAGGCTGCAAATTCGCTTGAATGTCTAATCCTAATCACATAAGCATTTATTATTCTCACATTTTTTTTTTTTTTTTTTTAGACAGAGTCTCACTCTATTGCCCAGGCTGGAGTGCAGTGGTGTGATCTCAGCTCACTGCAACCTCAGCCTCCCGAGTTCAAGTGATTCTCTTGCCCCAGCCTCCCAGGTAGCTGGGATTACAGGTGCCCACCACCAAGCCTGGCTAATTTTTGTATTTTTAGTAGATTCGGGGTTTCACCACGTTGGCTAGGCTGGTCTCAAACTCCTGACCTCAAGTGATCTGCCCACCTCAGCTTCCCAAAGTGCTGGGATTACAGGCGTGAGCCACCATGCCCAGCCTATTTGCACATGTTACCTACCACCAGAAGAAGCAACAGCTCTCCCATATACCACATTCCAGGGCATCCGATGATCACATAAGAACACACTCCTCCTGCCACAGGTAAGCGCAATGTACCCGGAAATGGGTTGTGGGTAAACCGTTGTTCTCCCTCTGCCATTAGGATAGGAATGTCATGACAGGTAGCTCTGCCCCCAAATCTTGCAAAATCTCAATGTGCACCTCAAGTTTGTATTGCTTTAGCCCATGATGGAACTGACAGGTTGGGGAAAATGGAAAGCAAAGTTCCATCAGTCTGGATTGTATTTTGTAGTGTCCCCAATGAGATCATAGCTGGAGAGGCAAGGGTGTAACTCACTAAAAATGTAAGGCTTATGGCCAAAGTTGATGACTAATAATACAGAATTATAGGTTTGGGCTTTTTGTTTTCTTAAAAAACTCTGTCAGGTTTGGAAAGGGACCTCCAATCCTAGTTTTGAGATGCCACGGGTAATGTCCAATTTGTCTTAAGGTGTGACTAAAATTTTTCTTTGTTGTTGTTGTTGTTGTTTTTGTTTGTTTGTTTCGTTTTGAGATGGAGTCTTGCTCTGTAGCCCAGACTGGAGTGCAGTGGCACAATCTCGGCTTACTGCAACCTTCACCTTCTGGGTTCAAGTGATTCTCCTGCCTCAGTCTCCCAGGTAGCTGGGACTACAGGCATGTGCCACCATGCCTGGCTAATTTTTTTTTGTATTTTTAGTAGAGATGGGGTTTCACCATGCTGGCCAGGCTGGTCTTGAACTCCTGACCTCAAGTGATCTGCCTACCTCGGCCTCCCAAAGTGCTGGGATTACAGACGTAAGCCACCATGCCCAGCCTAAAATTTTTCAAAATAAACTTGCTCTTGCTTTTCTTCTTTAATTTAAAAATACCTCTATAGGCTACATGAGAGTTTTTGAAAAAGTAGCCATATTTGGCATGGAAATAGGCCTTAAATATGTCAATACCTGTATTTCCTTCCAGATTTCAGTCCTACAACTTTGGACTCCCAACAGATTAAGAATCGCTGGTCTAAGGTTTCTAAAGTCAGGGTAGATCCCTTTCCCAATGACAGCCACAAAGCCAACGCTGTATCATACCCTATCTAAAGAAAAGATAAAAGTAAACTGGCAGGGCACAGTGGCTCACGCCTGTAATCTCAGCACTTTGGGAGGCTGAGGCAGGTGGATTACGAGGTCAGGAGTTCGAGACCAGCCTAACCAACATGGTGAAACCCTGTCTCTACTAAAAATACAAAAATTAGCCAGGTGTGGTGGCGCATGCCTGTAATCCCAGCTACTCAGGAGGCTGAGGCAGGAGAATTGCTTGAACTCAGGAGGCGGGCTTTGCAGTGAGCCAAGATCGTGCCACTGCACTCCAGCCTGGGTGACAGAGAAAAACTCCGTCCAAAAAAATAATAATAATGATAAAAGTAAACTGAAAACAAGAATAGAAATGTGTACTAACATGCTCTGTGACCTTGATCAACAGCTTTCCCCACTCTTGACCTTGGTGTCCTAACTTAAATGGGGAAACTGTGATCTCTCTCAGCTCAAAAATTATATGACATTATTTACATACCAAACCTGCCCTACGCTTCCTGGAAACTTTACTATTTATGAGTGTGGCTCCTCCTTCCTTTCAATCCCTTAATTAAATAGCTTCCCCTCTACAGGCTTTTGAAGTGGTAGCAGTTCCTCCTAACTCCTGCCAGAAACAGCTGTCCTCAACATGAGAGCTGCACCCGTCCTCGTGGCCAGGGCAGCAAGCCTTAGCCTTGGCTTCTTGTTTCTGCTTTTTTTCTGGCTAGACCGAGGTGTACTAGCCAAGGAGTTGAAGTTTGTGACTTTGGTAAGTAGACTTTTCTCACTGCTTTTTCCTTAAAACTGTGTTCCCAGCAAAGTCTGATAAGGCAAGCGTCAGGTTTCATCTTACCCTTGGATTGTTTCCCGGAGACTAGCCTCTGTTCAAACTCAGAAAGTGAATCATCAAGTTTTGCAAGTTCCTCTTAATGAAGACCTAACATGTCTTAACAAAAAGGTAGATTTTTTTTGGTCGCTGGTTTTTTAGGGGTTGCTTTTTATTTGCTTTTGCTGATGTTATTTATTTCCTTACAACTGCCTTGAATTCAGATTCCTTTTGACGGCCACACCAGTCCAGAAGAAGCCACAGCTGGCGCTGTTTATGTACCAAGAGCTGGCTTTATTCGATTTAATGATTATTTGTTTGCAAGCCAAAAAACAGTCACTTTCTGAATTAAGTAGTCCTTTTACCTTTGTTTATCAGGATATTAGAACAAATATTTGTAAACAGCCTTGAAGCATAAAAGTGAATCTAAATTTGGAATTTTAGGATGACTTTCTGATATATAGATTTAGTTGACGATTAAAATCACTGGTACATGTGACCAGTTATGAAAAAAGGTGGGGGGGTGGCTGATGCATAACGTCAGGAAAAGAAAATATACTGTTGACATTGAAAATAGATGGAAAGAGGGTTTGCAAAGTGAAGGGGATTCATCATGTTACTTAAGAGTCTGATTTTCTGTTTCTGTATCTTTTTTTCCTTCTGTTTCACTCTTTCTCTGCCTCTAAGCTGCTTCTTGTCTTTCCTCTCTCGTTTTCTTTCTCTTCCTACATTTTTTTATTTGAGATAGTGAAAGTGGGCTGATAAGTAGTAAATTTTCTTTCTGTCAAGTGTACTCACGGAGCTAGTCTGAGATCTCCCTGTAAGGTTTGCTGGATTAGCTTGACTCTGAATCAGCAGGTGGTTCCCTTGCTTTTCCTCTGTGATCCCAGAAAAATAAATCTTCCTCAATTCTGAAAAGCTGTTCTTGGCAGAAAGAGGAGGAAACTGTCCTTGGCTCTTGTTCTCAGACTAACTGAAGTGCCTGTGTCCCATGAAATGCTAGTTTGACAAGTTGTTAACAGGTGTGGATGGGGAAAAAATCAGTTTCAATAGTCAAGTTAGCTTTGGGACTAGAACTGGGTTAAACTGTGTTTAAAAGGTCTCTTTAATGCAATAATCCTCAGTCTTTAACATGCTAATACACACTGTGGCTTTCAAGGAAAACATCTGGCGTTTTCCAAACGGTGTTTTTGAAATTTTGATTACGGCATTCACCTCCCTCTTTTTTTCCCCAATGTCCTGTAGAAAACACTGAGAGAACTGACATTTTTAACTTTATATGGAAAGAATAGTGACTATGGTGAATCTGGATGTACACATCAACCAGCTTCAAAAACTATCACCCATGCAATCTCATTTCATCTACATACCCACTCATTTCCCACACACACCCACTTGAGTTTTTAAAGTTATTTCATGCATCATATTATTTCATCCAGAAATAGAAAAATGTCATTTTAAAGCAACCTCTCTCCCCTAACCCAGAGAAAACCCACAAGTTCAGCTGATCCAAAACAGAAAAATTCCATCTCATTTCACTAGTGTTTTACAAAGAAAGGGATGATGAGTTACAAGTATACACTCTTCTCATTCTTCATGGTTGACTTTCTTCATGCAGAATTCTTAATCAAGTAATACAATATTCTTGGTTTTTCCGTTTTTCTTTTCTTTTTTTTCTTTGAGACGGAGTCTCACTCTGTCGCCCAGGCTGGAGTGTAGCGGCGTGATCTCAGCTCACTGCAACCTCCACCTCCCGGGTTCAAGTGATTCTCCAGTGTCAGCCTTCTGAGTAGCTGGGGTTACAGGCGTGCGCCACCATGCCTGGCTAATTTTTGTATTTTTAGTAAAGACAGGGTTTCACCATGTTGGCTAGGCTGGTCTTGAACTCTTGACCTCAGGTGATCCACCCGCCTCGGCCTCCCAAAGGGCTGGGATTACAGGTGTGAGCAACTGCGCCTGGCATAATATGATATTCTTGATGGAAGTAGCCTCCAAATTCTAAGCACATAATCTATACACTGGAATGGGTAACTTCCACATTATAGACATGAAGGACCTCCGAGCTACTAGGGAAGGTGAGGCTAGAGGATCACTTGAGCACGGGAGTATGAGGCCATATTGAGCTAGGATCACACCATTGCACTCCAGCCTGGACAACAGGGAAAAACCCTGTCTCTTGGGTTGGCTTATAAAAAGATGTACCAGAGGCTGGGTGCAACTCACACCCGTAATCCCAGCACTTTGGAAAACCGAAACAGGAGGATTGCTTGAGGCCAGGAGTTCAAGACCAGCCTGGTTAACATAGTAAGACCTCATCTCTGCCAAAAAGGAAATGATAATAATAATAAGAAGGATCAGAAAAAACTCTCCACTGAAAAGCGAAAATCAGGTCTCCTGCCTCAGTTCACAAACAGCCTTACATACAATCTCTCTCCCTTGCTGTATGGCTCCTAATTACTACAGCCAAGGAACAGCCAAGCTGTCTGGAGAACACAGGTTTTTCAAAGACCTTTGCCAGCAACAGCACCATGCGCTGAGAGTTGGTACTCAGCCAGCTCAGTTCAGTTTGCTTACATGAGTTTCTCCCCAGTTTTATGCCAATGAATTTCACAAATTTTCAGGGTTCTTTTGGCCAAGACAATTCAGCCAACCAGGTAATTCCTGTGGGTGCTTCTAAGTGTCCTAAATCCAAAGGAATAATTAATTATTCCTCTCAGCCAAGGAAATAAAAATAGGGAGAGATGATTAGAAATTAACAGAGGTATGTCTTGAAGGAGAGTGCTGTTTCCCATTGCTCAATAGGTAGTGCTTATTTGCTCTATATGCTGCAAATTATTGCCAGCAGGAAAAGAAATATATGTGGTAGCTAAGCAAAATGTCTGAATAATATAATAACAACAAAAATAATTATAACAAATATGATAATAAATCCCATATATCAAATGCATCCTGTGTGCTCGGTATTACACTGATGGCTTTACATATATTACACATTTAATTTTCATGATGCTCCTGGATGAGAAATACTGCTTTTTGTGTTTTACACAAAGGGAAATTGAGGCATGTGGAATGTGAAGTTAAATCATTTCCCAAGGTCACCCAGCAGGACCTTGACAAAGCAGGAGTTTGAACCCAGGTCTAACCAACTGAAAACCCAGATATATCATACATCTGATGTATCATACATCTCCTACACAACATAATGCACAGTTTTTACAGCTGCCCTTTTTTGCAGGCCTCTGTGTTCGTCCTGATCTCTGGATCAAAGTCTTATTAGTCTTGTCCTGATTTCTTCACGGGGAGCACAGAACATATTCTCATGCTGATTCCTTTCACGGTCAGCCAGCTTTCCTTCTAACCTCTGAAATGACACTCATTTACATTACTCAATTATTTCCGCCCAAACGATTTTATTTTAATTTTCTTTACCAATGGATTTATTTCTTAGGTCCTAAAAGAAGAAAATAAAATAGGCTTCTACTCATAGTTATCTTTGCGCATCAAGAGATTTTCACAACTTGGAGTATACCCTAATAAAATAAGAAGAATAATTTAATGTCAGGAGATAAGGTTCCTTTTAGGACTTCTAGTATCATCCCAAAGTTTTATGATGTGTCTTGAATTTCAAACCTGAAAGGAGAACATGATAGTTTATAAGACTTCAATCCAGTCCAGAAGCAGACTCACTGTTCTAGAAACAAAGGCACAAATTAATAGAGACTGCTACAATTTGAATGTTTGTCCCCTCCAAAACTCATGTTGAAACTGAATCCCAATGTAACAGCATTAAGAGGTGGCGCCTTTAAGAGGTGATAGGGCCATGAGGGCTCTACTCTCCTGATGGATTAATGGATTAACAGATTAATGGATTAATAGGTTATTACACAAGTGGGTGAGTTATCATGTCAGTGAGTCTGTTATAAAAACCAGTTTGGCTCTCAGTGTGCCCCTTCTTGTCCTGTCATGCCTTCTGCCATGTTATGACACAGCACAAGGCCCTCACCAGAAGCTGACCAGATGCTGCTGCCTGATCTTGGACTTCCCAACCTCTAGAATTGTGAGCAAAATAAACCTCTTTCCTTTATAAATTTCCCAGTCTCGGGTATTCTGTTAGAGCAACAGAAAATGGGCTAAGACAGAGGGGAAAGACAAGAAGAGGAAAGAAAGGGGGGAAAAAGCACACATAGCACACCTTGCTGATAAATAAGGATGACAATCTAAAACCCTCATGAAATGAGAAGACTGGAAACAAATCCATAATGTACTGGAAACAAATCCATAATGTACCTGGAAGAACTAGACCCAATTCAAGATTCACCTATTCATCAAAACAGGCCTTTTTTGCATGTTACTATGTTCCAGACACTGTTTTGGGGTTATAGCAGTGCGTGTGACAGCAAAGATTCTGCTTTCAAGGAGTTTACTGGGAGAGGGAGGAAGCCAGATTTTTTTTAATTTTAGTAAAAATAAAAAATAAGAAAATATCAGGAATATTTATTTGAAATAAAACAGTGAGATAAGATAGAGATTGAGAAAGAATTATAATGATGGTCAAGGGATGTCTCTCTGGAAAGGTCAAATTTTCAGGACAGACCTCAAATTGGTGAGTGGTATGTATGCTGAGAGAAGAAGCAGACCTGAGACATTCAAAGCAGATAGGACATCAAGAGCAAAGGCACTGAAGCTTGAGCAAATTTAATACGTTGGATGTAACAGCAGGAGGGCCCATGTGGGTAAGCTGAGGACATCAAGGTGACAATATCAAGGTGGGTAGGGGCCAGATCAGGTAAGATCTTGTGAGCCCTTGTAAGGACTTTTAATTTATGCAAAGAGCAATAGAACATGATATAATGTCTAAGAGTGATGAGGATATAAAAGAAACAAGACTAGCCACATACAAGTTGATAATTGTTGGAGCCAGTGGTGGGTTCATGATAAAAATCTCCACTTTTAGGCCGGGCACAGTGGCTCATGCCTGTAATCCCAGTACTTTGGTAGGCCAAGGCGGGTGGATCACCTGAGGTTAGGAGTTTGAGACCAGCCTGGCCAACATGGCGAAACGCTGTCTCCACTAAAAATACAAAAATTAGCCAGGCGTGGTGACAGGTGCCTGTAATCCCAGCTGCTTGGGAGGGTGAGGCAGGAGAATCGTGTGAACCTGGGAGGCAGAGGTTGCAGTGAGCCGAGATCATGCCAGCCTGCACTCCAGCCTGGGCAACAACAGGGAGACTCCATCTCAAAAACAAACAAACAAACAAAATTCCACTTTTGTATATCTTTACACTTTCCACAAGAGAATGTTTAATACAATGAAAGGACATTAGAGGGTTCTAAGCAATTAAGTGACTTCTGATTGACATCTTATAAAAGAACATGTGACTGCTGCAGGGAGAGAGGGACTGGATATAGCCTCGACTGTACTCACCAGGTTCTCCACACCCTAAGCCACATGCCAGATTTCTTTAGCAGATTCAATGGAGCAGGGTCATTCATGGGGGCACCAAACCAAAAGTCCTTTTAAAAACAGTTATCTATGATTTAAAAGGGTGAAGTGATTGTGGTGTGGCAGGGAAACAGTGGGTCAACTATCACGAGAATTAGGAGATCTGGACAGCTACACAATCTCTTTGATCATATAGTTTTCTTACTTGCTCAGTGCAGCAGTAGTGCCAACCTGTCATCACAGGGGGATGTAATACTTAAAAGAGGTAGCAGGGCAAAATTCTACAAACCATGGAGGGTTGTGCAAATGTAAGGAATTATTGTTTTGTTATTTTTATTTTATTTTATTTTATTTTATTTTTTTGAGACAGAGTCTCACTCTGTTGCCAGGCTTCAGTGCAGTGGCGTGATCTCGGCTTACTGCAACCTCTGCCTCCCGGGTTCAAGTGATTCTCCTGCCTCAGCCTCCTGAGTAGCTGGGACTACAGGCACACACCACCACGCCCAGCTAATTTTTGTATTTTTAGTAGAGATGGGGTTTCACCATGTTGGCCAGGCTGGTCTTGATCTCCTGACCTCATGATCCGCCTGCCTCGGCCTCCCAAAGTGCTGGGATTACAGGCGTGAGCCACTGTACCCGGCCAGGAATTGTTATTATCTTGGATGTCTTTCTATTACAATTACCACTACTACTGCAAATAATCCTAATTGCTGGTAAAGTACTTTTAGGTTTTTAAAGGATTTCACAGAGTATGATTGCTGGACTGAGAACAGAGGTAATAACTGGTAGAGCAGCAGTTAAGAAGATTGCTCTACCACAGATTTAAAAGAATGTCTTCGCATAGTCCAAGAACTCCGGCTGAATTTTGAAACTCCAAAAGCTCAAGGAATACCAGCTTCACATTTGGCTAGGGGAGGGGTGTGTGCACACATTTTGATTTCCAGCCCTGGAGGTGGAGAATGGTTTATTAAGTGTTTCTCTAGGACATCCCGTCCAAAGAGTTCACAGCATGTTTCAGCAACTACCTCGGAAACACTTAAAACCCACTGAAATGTAGGGGAGTACGATTATCTCTGAACTATGGGACAGAGTGAGAAAGCTTGCCCAAGTCTCAGGATTATGCTCCAGTTCTCTGCTCTTTAAAACACTCTGCTACGGTGACCACACTTGTTTTTCTCTCTCAGGCCATTCTGCCATTTAGTTGCATAACCTCAGTTCTATTCTTTCAATAACATACGTAGTTCACAGTGCCTTCGGGGTAGTTTCCGTATCAAGGTTTTGGTTTCTTCTGATACAAAACACAGACACACACACACACACCCCTTCCAATCCTGGAGGAAAAGAGTATATTGAGTTAATAAAGAAGCGTTAGATCCCAGATCATTCAGATTTAGCTGGTGGGACTCTGAGGAGTGCGATCACACAGAAATGAACCTCTCACGGGTGGTTAAGTATGCTGGTGTTGGAGGCACAGCCTGTGTTTGAATATCAACCCTACTACTTCTTATATGCTGTGTGAGTTTAGACAGGTCACTTAACTAAGCTAAACTTCCTCATTTGCGAAATGGAAATAATAATAGTAACTGCTTTGTGGAACTGATGAGAAGATTAAATCTGTAAGAAGCACTTAGCACAGTTTCCAGGACAAAGTGAGTGTTCAAAAAATGTTAAGGAGTTACCGTTGTGGTTATAGGTTGGTGGGAAGCAGTGTAAATTATTTTATTACAATGTCTCTCATCTGACTTCTCTTTGGCTCACTCAGTGGCTCTCAACTTGGGGTGATTTTCTGGTCCTATGGCAGAAAATGTGACCTTTTCAATTGTCACAGCTGGGGAATGTTACTGGTATCTGGTGGGTAAAGGCTAGGGATGCTGCTAGACAGTCTACAATGCACAGGACAACCCCCACAACAAAGAATTATCTAGCCCAAAATGTCAACAATGCTGAGGTTGAGAAGCCCTAGAAACTAAAACAGTGTGAGGTTTGTAATTTATTGAAACCATGTAACAACTTTAGTTATTCAAAGACACATTTACCTGGGATATGAAAACTCTAAAATGTACTTCAATTGTGGAAAGAGGCATCAATGATTAACCGTAATCATTTCAGATCATGATCAAGTCACCCCTGAGACTCGTAACTGCAGGTGCTCACAAAAAATATGCAGCTGTCCTTCCTGCCTTCAGGGGATCATTCATGAAAGTAATTTCTCACCTGACCAAAATGATTGCTTCACATTTATTGCATCATTGCCCCTGTTTCTGTAGACTGTTCCACTGAAGTTTTAATTTCTTACTGATTTAAGGGGCCAAAAGATCTGTTTTCTTCAGATATTAGAGACACAAACCAAGCATCTCCCACTTTCTTGGAATTCCTTCTCAAAAATGACTAAAGTCTGAGACTGTTTTCTTATTTAATGTCTGTTGAATTCTGTTTTACAGAATTTCAAAAGAGCAGGTTCTTGGCTTACTTTCCAATGGAACATTTTAGCCAGGTAGTATAAGTACAGGTACAGGTAATCTCAGATAAATCAAGGTGTTATGCAGCCGTCTCTATATTAAAAATATTTGCTGACATCAGTGTAGACTTCATCTTGTAGTTCTTCAGTGTTTTCTTTCTCTATCTTTTGCTCACAAGATAGCTTTGTGTTTGGTTTGATATTCTACTGAGAAAGCATATTAGAATCAAAGCACCAATATTTCAAAAGTCCACACTACTCTTCCCAAAGAGAAATGTGCAATCACAATAACATGACATGGGTACAAATACAGAAATATGTTATTAAAGTATTGAGAATTAGCTTTCCTAACCTCCCCACCTGCAATCTTTTACTCCTCATCTCCAAAAAAATAAACAAATCATTGGCTCAAAATGGTCACAAATTATATGTGGTATTAAAAATCTATTATTTTTATTATATATAAAATGTTGCCAAGTGTGGTGGCTCATGCCTGTAATCCCAGCACTTTGGGAGGCCAAGGCAGGCAGATCACTAGGTCAGGAATTAAAGACCAGCCTGGCCAACATGGTGAAACCCCGTCTCTACTAAAAATACAAAAATTAGCTGGGCGTGGTGGCGTACGCCTGTAATCCCAGCTTCTCCAGAGGCTGAGGCAGGAGAATCGCTTGAAACCGGAAGGTGGAGTCTGCAGGGAGCCGAGATGGTGCCACTGCACTCCAGCCTGGGCGACAGAGTGAGACTCAGTCTCAAAAAAAAAAAAAAAAGTTACACTGGCTGGGTGCGGTGGCTCATGCCTGTCATCCCAGCACTTTGGAAAGCCAAGGTGAGTGGATCACCTGAAGTCAGGAGTTTGAGACCAGCCTGGCCAACATGGTGAAACTCTGTCTCTACTAAAAATACAAAAATTAGCTGGGCATGGTGGCACGTGCCTGTAGTCCCAGCTACTCAAGCGGCTGAGGCGGGAGAATTGCTTGAACCTGGGATTCGCCACTGCACTCCAGCCTGGGCGACAGAGCAAGACTCAGTTTCAAAAAAAAAAAAAAAAATTATACCACTATTACTGTAATCATTAAGGGAAGAATACTTCTCATCAGAGTTTGTCTGCAGTAAAGTACTCTTGTAAGCTTTGTGTTCCTTTCTGCCCTATCTTATGTACAAACTGATTTCCACTGTGTGTCACCTGCCTTCTAATGGCTGATCATCTTGATTCTTACATTACCTGAAACACAGTGAAAGAGTGAGCTTAGAATGGTGATTCTTAACTAGAGATTTACCCAGGGAGATTTTTTAAATCCTGATGTCCTGGCCACATCCCAGACTAATTAAATAAAAATCACTAAAGTTGAAAGCCAGTCCTCAGAATCTTTTAAAACTCATTAGGTGATTACAATGAGAAGCCAAAGTTGAAAACCAATGATTTGGGAGAAAAAAAAAAAAATCTATTATAATGAGCAGAAGCAAAACACCCAAGTGACGTTTATAACATCACTCTCTCACATCTATTTTCAGGTGTTTCGGCATGGAGACCGAAGTCCCATTGACACCTTTCCCACTGACCCCATAAAGGAATCCTCATGGCCACAAGGATTTGGCCAACTCACCCAGGTTGGTTGGACTTTTTGCTAAAGATTGTTGATGAGGCCGAGTGTGGTGGCTCACACTTGTAATCCCAGCACTTTGGGAGGCCGAGGCAGGCGGATCACCTGAGGTCAGGAGTTCGAGACCAGCCTGGCCAACATGGGGAATCCCTCTCTCCACCAAAAATACAAAAATTAGCCAGGCATGGTGGTGGGCACCTGTAATCCCAGCTACTCAGGAGGCTGAGGCAGGAGAATCGCTTGAACCTGGGAGGTGGAGGTTGCAGTGAGCCGAGATTGCACCATTGCACTCCAGCCTGGGCAATTAGAGTAAACTCCATCTCAAAAAAAAAAAAAAAAAATTCTTGATGAGTCTCAAGGGGAAATGTATATAGAATTGTCTGTTTTGGTATTTTTTACCCTTCTGGCTTTATTTAAATGTAAGAGATGTACAGGAACAAAGACTATATGAGCTTAGAAATGCTGAAGAGAGCCAAGTGGTAATTATAAGCCAGACTTTGAATTTCTTAGGCTTCCCATGAGAAAGTGAAAAATAGTCTTGTAATCAATAAGCTGAATCAACAGCATTGAGAAACATGATTTCCCAAAGTGCTGATATCAGAATATGATTTCTGGTCAGCTGGATATATTGGGATTCGACCTTCCTTATAACTGGTCAGTGAAACACAGGGAGCCCTACTTTCTGAAGAACATCTAAGGAGAAGGTGAACTGGGGAGCAAAGCCATCTTTAGTCACTGTTCCAAAGCCCTATTCCCTTTGCTTGTAAGATTGGATGACTCTTCTGTTTGGAGCTACAAGGCCAGGTGCACTGCTTCTGTCCTAACCTGTTTAAATATATTAATTAAGAAAATGTCACAGAATCTTTAGAGTAGAATGTCTCCAAAACTAATGGGTCTTAATCCTGCCACAACATTGGGATTATCTGGAGAGGTTTAAAAAAACATATTGATGTCTGCCTGGGAGGTTCTTATTTAACTGGTCTAGTATGTGTCCTGGGCATTGGGATTTTTAGAAACTCCTTGGTGGTCAGTTCACTCTAATGTGTAGCCAAGGCTGAGAATTACTGCCCTGACTATATTTCATACAGGAGAAAACTCAGACAGGCTATTTGAGACCAGCGTCTTCTGTCTCCCAGGTCAGAGCTCTTCTCACCATAGCCTACATATCTTCTGTCCCTTTGAATGAAAGAGAGGCTACAAAAATTCAGATTTGCTTCTTAATACCTATGGCTCTGTAGAGACTCCTGTTATGTTGCTATGTTTTCCCATTAAGACCAAAAGATTCTTCTAGGCTGCAGGATTTGAGTTCTTCTTCTGAAGAACCTTGATTACCCATCAGATTCTATTAGGGGAGTATTTCTCAAGCTTCCATTGCAAATGAATCACTTGGGAATCTTGTCAAAACGCAGATTCTAATTCAGCAGGTCTGAGGTGGGACCTGCCATTCTGCATGTCTAACGTACTCCCAAGGACAATGGCACAGGTACATGGACCACGTTTGAAGTGACAAGGTTCTAGGGCTCAGATTCCTACCCTTGTCTAGGTACCCTTTTTTGTTGTTGTTGTTGTTGTTGTTGTTGTTGTTGAGATGGAGTCTCACTCTGTCCCCGCAGGATGGAGTGCAGTGGCTCAATCTCAGCTCACTGCAGGCTCTGCCTCCTGGATTCAAGCAATTCTCATGCCTCAGCCTCCCAAGTAGCTGGAACTACAGGAGAGCACCACCACGCCTGGCTAATTTTTTGTATTTTTAGTAAAGATGGCATTTCGCCATGTTGCCCAAGCTGGTCTCAAACTCCTGAGCTCAGGCAATCCACCTGCCTTGGCCTCCCAAAGTGCTGGAATTTCAGGCGTGAGCCATCACACCCAGCCTTGTCTAGGTACTTTTATTCTGCATAATCATAAGATAATGACTGTCTAGATCAGTGTCTAGGTACTTTTTTTTTTTTTTTTTTGAGATGGAGTCTGGCTCTGTTGCCCAGGCTGGAGCGCAGTGGCCGGATCTCAGCTCACTGCAAGCTCTACCTCCCGGGTTTACTCCATTCTCCTGCCTCAGCCTCCCGAGTAGCTGGGACTACAGGCGCCTGCCACCTCGCCCAGCTAGATTTTTGTATTTTTTAGTAGAGACGGGGTTTCACCGTGTTAGCCAGGATGGTCTCAATCTCCTGACCTCGTGATCCACCCGTCTCGGCCTCCCAAAGTGCTGGGATTATAGGCTTGAGCCACCGCGCCCGGCCAGTGTCTAGGTACTTTTAATCTGCTTTGTCTAGGGACTTTTAATCTGCATAATCATAAGATGATGGCTGTCTAGATTAGTGGTTTTTGAAGTGTGGTCCCTGGACCAGCAGCATCACCATCATGTGGGAACTTCTCAGTAATGTAAATTCTTTGGCTCCACCCCACACCCAGTGAACCATAAACTTTGGAATTAAAGCCCAGAAATCTGTGTTTTATTGAGTCCTCCAGGTGATTCTGTGTGTGCTAAGGTGTGAAAATCACTGCTTTATACAGATGAGTATTTAAAAAGTCAGCTGTAAGAACACAATTAAACCAAAAGTCCCTGCTTCTCCACTACTCAGGTCATGGTATATTATTCATTTCCCACCTCATCCCCATCCTAGATGGGAGGGGATTATAGTGGTGGTCAAGCAAATGACAAGAGTGACAAGCAAATGACAAGTGGGACCAAGCAGCAGCCACAGTGGAAGTCCACAGAGACAGAGTCCTCTCTGGCTCCCAAAGCTCTAGTAAGGCTCTGGATTAAAGACAAACTTGAATGCTCCATTTCCAAAGCATGGTGCTCTATTATCTGCATCTGAATCACTTGGGATACTTGTTAAAATGCAGATGTCAGGGCCCCCCTCAGGACCGGATGAGCTGAAATATCTGATGGAGATGCTGAGGAATCTGTGTTTCAACATGCACTGCTGGATAATTTTGTTTCTGATGCACAGTAATGGTTGTGGACCACTGACTAATGCAGTGCATCTCAGTGATTACTGTCCATCAGAAGCTTGTTACAAAAGATTCTTGAGCTCCACCCCCAAAGGTTCTGGTTCAGTAGGTCAAGGGTGGGGCCCAAGAATTTGATTTCTATAATGCTCTCAAGTGAAGCCAATACAGACCACACTTACAGTAACATGTTCTAATTTTGTTATGAACCAGGAATTAATAAACTGGGCAGATAGTAAACCATTGCACACAGAGGCTGAAAGAGACTTTCAGATTCATCAAGTCTAATATCAGATGGTTGAACTTCTTCCACGAAATCCCCACCAAGTGGGTCTCTTTGAATGTTCTACCAACAAGGATCCCACTACACCAGAGATGAACTTACTTAAATCAGATCAATCACCCAACTATCAACTAAGCACTTACTGTGTGCAAGTTCTCTATGTTAAGTGCTAATGAAGATAAGTGAGTTTTCTCAGGGAGTCAGGGAACTGTAAAGATTACAGCTCTTTTGTTTTCATTTAAATATGTGTTATTATTGTGGAACTATTAAACCACACCATTGTTCGTTCTACACATAAAATGAAAATAAAAATCAACAAATGTTCATGATTACTTCCATTAATTTTTGCTTTTATTTTTTTCCCATAGCTGGGCATGGAGCAGCATTATGAACTTGGAGAGTATGTAAGAAAGAGATATAGAACATTCTTGAATGAGTCCTATAAACATGAACAGGCAAGTTGGGGAGCCAAGAGTGGGAAGTTTGATATTTGAAAGAATTAAAATAATTCTGCATATATAAAAGTGCTTTGCCTGTTTCCCAAGGGACTTATACAAGTCAGAGATCTTGTTTACAAACATATTCCTCTTTATGCAACATTTTGTTCCTAGAAATTTTGGAATGTGAGTAATTTCAAGATTTTATGAATACCTGAATAAATACTTTGGCTTGACAAGTAGCCACTGCTTAATTGAACTCATTTGTCAATTCAACTATTGACCAACAAGGTTGCTTTGTACCATGATCATAATATTGCTCATTCCTTAACAAGTATTAAGATTCTGATGTTAGGCCGGGCGCAGTGGCTCAAGCCTGTAATCCCAGCACTTTGGGAGGCCGAGACGGGTGGATCACGAGGTCAGGAGATCGAGACCATCCTGGCTAACACGGTGAAACTCCGTCTCTACTAAAAAATACAAAAAACTAGCCGGGCGAGGTGGCGGGCGCCTGTAGTCCCAGCTACTCGGGAGGCTGAGGCAGGAGAATGGCGTGAACCCGGGAGGCGGAGTTTGCAGTGAGCTGAGATCTGGCCACCGCACTCCAGCCCAGGCGACAGAGTGAGACTCCGTCTCAAAAAAAAAAAAAAAAAAAAAAAAGATTCTGATGTTAGCACAATGCCTGTAACATTTCACTGTGGGTGTCCCGTCCCTTCTCTAATACCTTGGCAGCTCTGCAGAAGAAAACCTCATGTTCCCTTTACGTTCGCTTCTGCTTTGATTTTCCTACTCTAGGTTTACATTCGAAGCACAGACGTTGACCGTACTTTGATGAGTGCTATGACAAACCTGGCAGCCCTGTTTCCCCCAGAGGGTGTCAGCATCTGGAATCCTAACCTACTCTGGCAGCCCATCCCAGTGCACACAGTTCCTCTTTCTGAAGATCAGGTCAGTATACTGGGAAAACCAGGAGATTTCAGATGGACCTAGAATGAGGAAGGCAGGCTACTCAGTAGTTGTGGATTTGGGAGTCTGGATACTCCTTGAACTGTGCAGTTTTAATTCTTTCTTAAATAAAGATACAAAGGACAATTTAGGACATGGAAAACCCTAGCTAAGAGAGAGTAGGAACCAAATTTATCTTTGGATCTGTATGATCCACATTGTTTTGCCACTCTTGCAACTCTTGGCAATTTGCCGCCTCATCGTCACACACACACACACACACACACACACACACACACACAGAGAGAGAGAGAGAGAGAGAGAGAGAGAGAGAGAGAGAGAGAGATTAGTCTTCCAGTGTTCTGCCTTTAATTTCCAGGCTTTTGGTACCCCACACAGGTTTCTCCTCTCTCCAGATTATCCAGAGATCTCTATGCTGCCAAACACTCCTCCACTCATGAAAACCCACGTTCCTAGGTAGAGAAAAAAGAAAGATTTGAGTACATAATTATTGCCCGACATTTTATATGCGTCATCATGTTACCTTTCATAACAACTCTGAATGGATAATATTCTTGTTCTCCTTTTATAGTAAGGGAAATAAGTGCTTGGAGAGGTTAAATAACAAACAAATTGGTCCAAAGCCACACTGCTGGCAAGCATCACTCTGGGATTAAAACTAGGCCTATTTCATTCCAGAGCAATTTTCTTCCCTATAAAATCGTGATTCTTAGACTTAGCTGCATATTAGAATCACGTGGGTTTTTTTTAAAAAGTCCTGATGCCCAGGGCACTCTCCATAAGAAATCGGAATGTCTGAGGGTGGACCCAGGCATCAGTTTTTAAAAAATAATCTCCCTCGATGATTCCAGTGGGGAGCCAAGTTTGAGAACCAGCACTATAAACCAAGCTGCCTGAATGGGGCTGTTTTGAGAGAAACTCTCAAACGTATTTACACAGGGTGGGACCGACCAAGCACTCTTTAACCTTTTCAGAGGAATTGGTATTTTTAAAGTAGTAACAGATAAATCTAACTAATCTTCCAGGTGTGGAACTTAAGGCTATATGCAAGAAATAGTTTTGGACAAAGAATCCCTTCCTAATTTCCCTGCAGTCCCATCATAGGCATGACCATCTCAACTCTTTATGGCTGAAGCTTAGCCTGACTGCTGGACCCAGACTTTTGCCCAGTGACCTCTGGGGTAGGTTACTATCCTCTTTGCCCTGCCAGCACCCCTAGAAATTTGACTTAATTGCTGCATCTAGGGACTTAAGGATTTTTCCCAAATGCTGTGTAGAAAGTCACTGGAGGTAAATCTACTGCAACCATTTTTCTGCTGTTTCTTGAAAAGACAGGATGATTTATTTACATCTCTTTCCCTTCACAGAATCAGGAGGGAAGTATTATGATTACCAGTATTCTTAAGCATTTGTGAATATTTTATTCTGAAAAGAAAAATAATCACTTTTAGCAGCCTTTTCTGCAGAGATAAAGACTAGAGGTCGGGTGCGGTGGCTCATGCCTGTAATCCCAGCACTTTGGGAGGCCGAGGTGGGCAGATCAGCAGTTCGAGACCAGCCTGGCTAACATGGTGAAACCCTGTTTCTACTAAAAGTACAAATATTAGCTGGGCATGGTGGTGCACGCCTGTAATCCCAGCTACTTGGGAGGCTGAGGCAGGAGAATCACTTGAACCTGGGAGGCAGAGGTTGCAGTGAGCCGAGATTGCACCATTGCACTCCAGCTTAGGCAACAAGAACGAAACTCCATCTCAAAAATAAAAATAAAAATAAAAAGACTGGATAGCAGCACCAAAATTTAGCAAAATGTAGAACACAGCAGCTATTTAACCGTTAATCCCGAATGATAGTAATTAAATTACACAGAAAGAGAATGCAGGTGCCAGTAGAAGAAGAGGAAAGAAACAGGAAAAGTGAGGGAGAGAAAGAGGGAAGCAAGGAACATTATCTACCTATGGCTTCCATCTATCTGATTCACTAAGGTCAAAAAAATTATCTCATATCAACTAAGAAGTCTAATGAAACCAGTCAACACTAGCTTATTCCCAGCAATTAGCTATGCCGAATGCTGTAGAGAAATAGGAGGCCCAGTTTTTCTAATGTATAATTTGTCTGATGAAAGCAAATAAGCATGTGTGAAATGTGTAGAAGACATTATAAGATGGCGGGCAATAATTTCAAGTACAAACCACATATGCTGGGTGAAGTCAGAGAATGAGACATACGTGCAGTTACCACAGGGCAGTCGTTCAGGTCTTCAAAAAAGAGTGAGAACTTGAACCAGAACTCAGAGGAGAGGGAGGAAGAAGAGGAAGGCAGCAGCACAAAAACATGACCGTGAGTAAATATGTAGAATCCCAGTTCTTCTGTGCCCAGAGTTCATATTTAGAAAGAGAATGAAAATAAAATTGATTATATTGGACACAGATTAGATAATCCAAATATAATAGCCAGGAGGAATCTTGAGAAGAAGGGCTGGATTTGAAGTTGGAAAACCTACGTCTGAGAGCCAACAACCACTTCAGATATATGACCTTGAGTAACCTCCGTAAATCTCAGTTTCCTTTCTGTAAAATGAGAAAATAGCACCCACCTAACTTCTTCTTAGGGATTTATGAAAGTCAAGTTAGTTCAAAAATGGAAAATACACTGTAAACTGCAAAATTCTGGACAGATGTCTCGGTGATTATTCTGTTTATTTTCAGCCTGACTCAATTTGTGGATGAAAAAAAACTAACATCCAGAAAGTAATTAATTAAAATCAAGGCCTTTTAATGAACAGTCTTGTGCTTTTTCTCTCAACAATTTAATTTCTCCTGTGGAAAAATTTGAAAGCCATGCATGCAAATTTAGACTAAAGCAATGGACCTAAAAGAAACCTGTATACATTCTTCAGTATTATGCACATGTGATGAGTGGTACTTGTGGGCACTTGCCTGACAATAGCTTGGAAGGAAAAGACACTGGAGCCCCAGAGAATAACTATGAAGCAATTTGGGAATTAAGAAATAAGGCCTGAAATGAGATGGTAAAAGATGTTAGAGGAAGAGAAGCAAGGTAAGACAAGGTGACACACAGAATCAGAAATGATGGACAGGAAGCAACTTTTAAAATAATTGTTTTCTGAGTAGCTACTAATATGCCAAGCCCTGTGCTGGGCATTGACATTGCAGCAGTGAACAAAACAGACACGATCCTCGCTCTCATCAAGTTTATGTGTTATAGAAAATAGATGATAAAGAAGTAAATAAAATAATGTCCAATGGCGATGAGTTACTGGAAAGAAATGAAATAGATCAATATGATAGAGACTGGCGCAGGATGGCTGGAAGAGGGGTAGAAGTCAATTGGGGAGTGTTCAAGGCAGGAAACAGTTTTATGCAGAGCTCCTAAGCCAGTGCCTTCCAGGACAGCAAGAAGGCCCACAGCATTGCTGGAGAGGAGTGACAAGGGACAGTAATAGGAAAAGAGGGCGGTGCAGTTCCTAGAGGAATTCATTTTAATATGATAGAGGCCGTGGAAGGATGGCTAGAAGAGAAGTAGAAGTCAGTTGGGGAGTGTTCAAGGCAGGGAACAGTTTTATGCAGAGATCCTAAGCCTGTGCCTTCAGGGACAGCAAGAAGGCCCTTGTAACATATACAAGTTTAGCCTTGTACATGTTAAATTTGAGGAAAAAGAGAAACATCCAAATTAGTTATTTCTATCAAGGGCTAGAAATACAGGACTAGTCACAGATGGAAAGTAAGGGCAACAAAATAAACTTGGGAGCCACAAACCTGTGGGTTATAGTTAAAATTACAAAATGCTGTCAAATTTTAATTAATCTTAGGAAGATCACTTTGTCCTCACAACAGGTTTTTGAAGTATATTTTTCTAAGTATTTAGTATGTTCTCTTATTTTAACAGTCTGCAAATTTGCAAAAACTGAAGTCAATGAGTGATTAATTGACTTACGATTTTTTCCAGAATCAGATTCGTTTCTCCATATGTACACATGTTGGGGTGTGTGTGTGTGTGTGTGTGTACAGATGTGCACCTAGTGCAAGAAATGAAACGGATTGGGGAGGAAGCAAGATAACAGTTGTTCACATGGAAGATCAAGAAGTGTAAATATTTACCAACAGCACAGTTATATCACGGCAAGTTTATGAAAGAAAAAAAAAGAATTTTCATTTCTGAATACATATCCTACTATTTCAAGACCTGTAGATCATTTGATTCTTTCTCCCCAGTTTTGGAATTTCCACTCGGCTCAAAACACATTTGAATGTTTTATTAAGGTTGCTTGGACCTAATGAGGCTTAAAATATTGCTGCAGCATATTTAGCAAAGTCCTTCTGACTCCTAACGGTTTTATGATTTTTCTCTTATCCTCAGTTGCTATACCTGCCTTTCAGGAACTGCCCTCGTTTTCAAGAACTTGGGAGTGAGACTTTGACATCAGAGGAATTCCAGAAGAGGCTGCACCCTTATAAGGTTAAAAGCTAGTTTTGTTTAGTGGTGTACTTGAGTGTGAGGGCCAAGACACAAGATGAAGCTTTGGCTTCTTAAAAAGATGGGACAAATACATCTGTCAGTGGCTGGTTATAGCAATGGGTTAGAATATTTAATGAGGGGGGTCATCACTCCTGCTTCCCTTCCCTGTACGGGGGTCACAAGCGGATAGACAGGCCAGTCCTTTTGAATCCTTTACTCATGGCCTTAGGAGGAACCAGGTGTGAGTAAATGGCTGGATGAGAATAAATACAAGTCTAAAATTACCTTCCTTATTCGGGCTGAGGGGCTGGGATTATTGTCTTCATATACAAAGGCTAGTCCTTTTTTGTTTCTACGTTTCTATTTTGCAAAATACTCATTTTCGGCACAATACAAAAGGTAGATATAATGCTGTGTACTTTTTAAAATAATCTTTTGAATGAGTAATACATTCATGCTGTCCAAAAATTAGAAAATCTAAAAAGGAATACAGTGGAAGTCTTCATGACCCCACAGATAACCACTAGCATTATTTCCTAGTAGTCTTTTATGTATTAATTTTATGCAGTCTTTTATGTATTTTATGTAGTCTTTTATGTAATATTTCATACGGTCTTCCAATTTCCTTATGCATATACAAACATAAAAATATATTCTGATAGTTTCTCCTCTTGTTACACGAAAATGGTATACTATTCACGGGGCTGGGCACCTTGGTTTGGGGTTTTTTTTTTCCATTTAACTAAATATATTGGAAATATTTCTATATCTGTATGTAAAGAGTTTCCTCCTTTTCTTTCTTTTCCTTTTTTTAACAAATGTGTAATATTTCTATTTATGCCATAATTTATTTAACCAGCCCCTATTGATATGGGTCATTTTTCAATCTTGCATTTTTACAAACAGCATGTATAAATATCTTGTGCATCTAAATAGTTTCACAAGAATACCTGTGGGATAATATCCTAGAAGTAGACCTTCTGGGTTAATTTGAGATATTATTAGTTTGCCCTCCAAAGAGGTTTTACTACTTTCTACTTCTATCGGCACTGCATGCAAGTGCTCATTTCTCCACAACTTTGCCAACAGTATGTAAACCACTCTGGGGATATTTGCCAATCTGGTAAGGGGAAAATAATATCACTAGAAGCATCCATCCCCTCTAAAATTAGGAATAAGACAAGGAAGCTCACTATTATACCTACTGTACAACATCGTGCTGTAGTACTTTTTTTGTGTGATGAGTGAGTTTGGGCATCTTCATCTAGTTAAATGCCATGTTTTGGTTTGTTTTCTGGGGTTGTATTTCTTTTTTAACTTTTATTTTAAGTTCAGGGGTACAAGAGCAGGTTTGTTACATAGGTAAATGTGTGTCATGGGGGTTTGTTGCTACAGATTATTTCATCACCCAGGTATAAAGCCCAGTACCCATTGATTATTTTTTCTGACCCTTTCCCTCCTCCCACCCTTCACTCTCCGAGAGGCCCCAGTGTGTGTTGTTCCCCTCTGTGTGTCCGTGTGTTCTCATCAGTTAAATGCCGTTTGTATTTCCTTTTATATCAATATCCCTTGACTATTTTTCTTTTGGATGATTGATTTTCCTTTTACTATAAGTTTTTAGAAGCTTTTTTCTATGTATTTTAACATTTCTGTCTGTAATATTTTGTGTGTGAAAAAAAAACACACTCAACGTGCTTTTTCCTGTTTTTCTCGCTTGACAACATCAATCAACACAGACAGAAGACTTCTGTGACCAAATACGGGGTATCTCTCCCCACGAACAGGCCGCCTGTTCTGTAGTGGACACCAGCTGTTGGCCTCCAATTCAGTTCTGACACCATCTATCTGGAGATAGCATCAGATCCTACAGGTTGAGGGATCAGGACCCAAAACTGGCCACCCCCAACCTGCCACCTCAGACGTAGATGAAAGTCCAGACCTCCAAACTTCTGAGAGACTGGCTTTAAGTTGGGGTTCCCAAGACTTCCTCTTTGGGTTCGATCAGTTTGCAGGGGCAGCTCACAGAACTCAGGGAAACACAGTTACCAGTTATTACAAAGGATATTACAAAAGATATAAGGAAAAGGTCAAGGAGCTTGCCTGCCTTCTTCAGGATCACCACATTCCAGGAACCTCTATGTGTTCAGCTGTCTGAAGGCTCTCTGAACCCTGTCCTTTTGGGCTCTTTATGGAGATTTCATTGCATAGGCATGATTGATTAAGCCATAGGCTGTTGGCTATCAACTTAAATTTTAACTCCCTCCCCTCCCCAGAGGTTCTGAAGTAGGGCTAAAAGTACCAATGCTCTAATCCTGGCCTTGGCTTTCAGGTGACCAGCCCCCATCCTAAAGCTGGCCAGGGACTGCCAGCCATCAAGCAATCATTAGCATGCAAAAAGACATATTTTGGAGACTCCAAGGATTTTAGTAGTTCTATGGCAGAAAATGGAGATGAAGACCAAATATAAGGCCGGGCACAGTGGCTCATGCCTATAATCCCAACAATTTGGGAGGCCAAGGTGGTTGGATCACCTGAGGTCAGGAGTTCGAGACCAGCCTGGCCAACTTAGTGAAACCCCGTCTCTACTAAAAATACAAAAAATTAGCCAGGCATGGTGGCAGGTGCCTGTAATCCCAGCTACTCAGGAGGCTGAGGCAAGAGAATCACTTGAACCCAGGAGGTGGAGGTTTCAGTGAGCCGAGATGGTGCCACTGCATTCCAGCCTGGGCAATAAGAGTGAAACTCCATCTCAAAAAAAAAAAAAAAAAAAGATCAAATATATATTTCACAATATCACACATAATGAATGGCATTTTTTTTAAAAAGTTTGTCTATTAACTGCTTACCGTGTTCTTGTCATGTAGGTTCTGCATCGATGTATTTTTACATGGCTTCTATATTTTGAGTCATGTTTGGAAAAGCTTTCCCCACTCCTAGGTTATAAAGGAAGTCTGCAATGCTTTCTTCTAATTCCACTCTAGCTTCATTTCTCATTTATATATTGAATTCATTTATAGTTCATACTGGTGAGGAGGTATGAAGTATGTATCCTGTTTAAGTTCTTTCCTGGAAGATTATCTAATTGCCCCATCATTATTTATTGAAAAGTTCATTTTTTCCCCACTTATTTAAGCTATTATATATTAAAATTCCCATATGTGTGGGGCCTATTTATGTAATTTTTATTCTGTTTAATTTTTTATTAGCCAAAACTTGGGTTTTAATTATTAAGACTTTATAATATGCTTTAATATCTAAAGGGCTAGTCATCCCTCATTGCTTTTTCTGAGTTTCCATGGCTATGTTTTAATTTTCTTTGTGGACTTTAGAGTCAGCTTCTCTAGTTCCAAAAGTATTTTTTAATTTTTAGTATTTTCATTAGGATCATATTAAATTTATTTAACTTAGGGAGAATTTGCAACTTTTCACTGTCAAATCTTCCTTTCTAAGAATATGGTACATGTTTCTGCTTGTTTTATCTTAAAGACTATTTTAGGGTTTTCTCCATATATGTCTTTACATTTTTTGTCAGGTTTGTTTCAGGTTTATAGTATCTCCAGTTTTCAAAAATGTGTACCTCTGATTTCTTCCTTTTGCCTATTTGCACTGGCCACTACTTACAGTATAATGTTATGGGCAGTGTTGGTAGTGGGTATGCTTGTCTTATTTCTGATTTTAGAGGAGTTTTCCTAATAAGCATACAGGCTTTTAAACTAAAATAGACATATTTTTATCAAATTAAGGAAGTATCCACCTTTCATATTTTCTTGAGTGTATTTTTTAAAATCAATATTAGTTGTTTAATCTCCTGAATGATTGTTTTAACATTTTTAAATATAATCAAATTATTTTTCTCCTTGGATTAATTACAATGATTGATTACATTCATAGATTTACCAGTGTTGAACAGACTTTACATTTCTCAAATCAAACCCATTTCCTTTTATGTGACATTGAATTACTTCCTATTATTTTATTTACACCTTTTGCATTGATATCGCATTGAGCTAATAGTTTTATTTTGGGGGCAACCTTTGTCAGTATCCGTGTTACACTTAATTCATAAGAAGTTTTTGAAAGTTTTCTTTCATCTTCTATGCTCCAGAACAGTTAAAATAGCATTAGAATAATTTACTCTTGAAAAGCTTGGTAGAATTCCTCTATGATAGTCATCTGGCCCTGGAGCTTTTATGTTTGAGAAAATGGCAGTAGGAGCTCTTTAACAATAATTTCTATGTATTTTACGAAAATCTGCTGGGGTTAATATTGGCAAATTGTAGTTCCCTAGAAATTTCATCCATCAGACAGACTATCTTCCAAAAGGCTTCCCAGAAATGGCTGCCAATTTCAGCAATCAGATAGCTGAACATTGGGTCTCATTATTGCGACAATTCAAGAAACACTCAGAACCTAGTGAAAGATTTGCATTCCATCCAAGTTTTATATGTACAGCCAAAGACCAAGTCCTATTTCTGTTGCATTTTCCTGGATGCTTTGGCCTGAAATATGCTTTCTTCTCTCACCTGGGACATATTTACACATGAGTTATACTTTACTCACTTCTAAAAATAATCTGAGGCAGTGCACTTCAATCCAATTCCAGCACACACCAGGAACATGTGACAGAGAGCCAGCATCTATCTACATTTTAAATGTAGTAAGAAGAAATCATCAATTTGTGTTTGTAAAATTCTTTGGAATGGCATTATCGTAACCAATATTACTGGTGCATTTTTCTGTGAAGAACGGTGGTTCTCAACAGAGGCACATTTGCCTCACAAGGAACATTTGGCAATGTCTGGAGACATTCTGGGTTACACAAGTGGGAGATCAGGAATGCTACTGGCACCTAGTGGGCAGAGGCCAGGATCCTCCGAAACATCCTGTAAGGCACAGGACAGCTCTCCACAACAAAGAATTGTCCAGCCCAAAATATCAACAGTGCTGAAGCTGAGAAACCTGTATAGGAATTTTTCTTTCTCTGTTTGTGTTTCAGGATTTTATAGCTACCTTGGGAAAACTTTCAGGATTCCATGACAAGGACCTTTTTGGAATTTGGAGTAAAATCTACGACCCTTTATATTGTGAGGTAAAAGAAAAAAAAAATGACAGGTTAACTTGCAATCTGATTTTATGATTCATGCTTATTTTGAAATAGATGAATATATTTTCTTTTACTTCTTTATGAATGTATTACTCCTACTTCTTTCGACGTTGAAACATAATTCACAACTTCCTTAGATTAACTTGAAAATGCTAACTTCTCTTTTCTCTCTATTATTATTTATGTTTTCGCCCTTTGGAAAATTACAAGCAAAACAGCTTTTCTTCTATGAGTTTCCACTTTAGTTTTTTCCCCATTTGGATTCAGTAGGAGCTTATTCATTTTGCAGCCACTCAAAAATGCTGAGTTCCTGTCCTGGGTCTTAATGAAAAAACAATGTTGGTATAAAGAAAGACGGGAAAATTACCTGATTTCCAAATGTAGAAATAAACAAGCAAAACACAAGCCAGGCTATTTATCTTTGCTTACCAGGAAAGAACCTCTTTCTTGCTTTGCGATGCACTTGAAATATCCTTTGTGGCCAGATAAATTATGATTGTTTTTCAAGGTTACATGGTGTTTCTCACTCACCATGCTCCACCTTCTGGTACTCTCTATTCCTGTTTTCCCAACTAGTTCACTAAATACGGGGCAAGATTCTGACCACCCACCTAATTCATATTGATTTCTAACTCTGAGGTCATCATGACAGTCTAGGGTCAGCAATTACTTCCGCAGTCCTATCTTAATAACAGATGACACAGTTTGCCTCCATCCACCCTAGAGTTAATTGACCCAATCACATGCTACTTTCCCAGTATTTTCACTTTATCATCAGCATCTATTTCAGTGAAAATTCGTTAGCCCTGTAAAAGACTCTTCAGTGAAAGCAGGAGCCCCCATTTTCGTTCCAGTCTTGATTTTTTTTTCTTCCTTATGACAGTTTGATCTGAACTATTCCAAAATGTGGTCATGTTACATGATATCTTTTCCAAATCTCTCTCACTTATTTCCTCTGTAGGTCACTCCACTTTGGTCTCCTCTTTCACGAACTCACTTTCTCTCTCTCTTAATCCTGCATTTGAAACTGGGGGACTCCTAATCAACTCTTCCTAACGGGTAATAAATATTGGCACAAGGTGTCTACCTGCCCTGCTTGTACTTATTCATTCATTTTAACAGATATTAACCAAGTATCTACTGTGTGCAAGGTGCAGGCTTTCCTCAAGAGTCAGTGAACTACAGCCAGGTGTGGTGGCTCCTGCCTGTAATCCCAGCACTTCTGGGAGGCTGAGATGGGAGGATCATTTGAGGCCAGAAGTTCAAGATGAGCCTGGGCAGCATAACAAGGCACTACCTCTACAAAACACTTTTAAAAATTAGCCACGTGTGGCCAGGTGCAGTGGCTCATGCCTGTAATCCCAGCACTTTGGGAGGCTGAGGTGGGTGGATTGCCTGAGCTCAGGAGTCTGAGACCAGCCTGGTCAACATGGAGAAACCTCATCTCTACTAAAAATACAAAAATTAGCCAGGTATGGTGGCGCATGCCTGTAATCCTCAGCTACTCAGGAGGCTGAGGCAAGAGAATCACTTGAACACAGGAGGTGGAGGTTGCAGTGAGCTGAAATCGTGCCACTGCACTCCAGGCAAGGTGACAGAGCAAGACTCTGTCTCAAAAAAAAAAAAAAAAAGCACCACATGTGATGGCATGCACCTATAGTCCCAACTGCTCAGGAGGCTGAGGTGGGAGGATTGCTTGAGCCCTGGAGTTTGAGGTTACAGTGAGCTGTGATGGCCACTGCATTCCAGCTTTGGTGACAGAGCAAGACCCTGTCTCTGAAAAAAAAAAAAAAAAAGTCAGCAAACTAGACCTTGACAGGGGTAGGGGAGAATATATTACTGAAGGCTCCAGAAATATATTGCCTTTCCTAACTGGCCCCTCAGGTAGCCCATTCAGCTTTTAATGAAATATCATTTAACTCTATCAGGTTCATAGAAAGATTTCTAACCCTTTCATAAAGGAATGAGGTATTATTTCCCTACTGCACCCTTACTCTACAAAATATGAGCCACCCACTGATCCAGAGTTAAACCAAAAGCTATGGGCTGGGTAGGAATGGACAAATTCATTTATATAAGCTTCTCTTCTGAAAGTCAATACCACTACTTATCACAATATGAAGTTCTCTTAGAAAGAAATGGCAGGACAAGCAAGTCTGGCCCTACTAGTTCTTGTGGGGTGAAAAAGGATAAAATAAGTCAACAAAGAGGACAGTCATACAAATACACATACATTTTTCTTCCTTTTTCTTTGCTACAGAGTGTTCACAATTTCACTTTACCTTCCTGGGCCACTGAGGACGCCATGACCAAACTGAGAGAATTGTCAGAATTGTCCCTTCTGTCCCTCTATGGAATTCACAAGCAGAAAGAGAAATCTAGGCTCCAAGGGGGTAAGTATTAAAAAATGAGAGGAGCATATTGGATTTGTGGTTGAATGATCTGGGTCTGAGTCCTAGTCCCTCCACTAATCAATTGTGTGATCTCAGACAATTCACTTAATCACTCTTACACCAGCTTCCATTCTGCAAAATGGGGATATTAATGATTCCTACTTCATAGACAGTGAGTATTAAGATGAATGTATGTATTTAAAGGGCTTAGAACAAACAGTACCTGGTACATAATACCCTGTCAATCAATGTCATATGTTAGTGTAATCATAACTATTACTCACTCAGGCCCTTAGTTTTCTATCTGGAAAATGAAAGCCAAAGCTAAATGATCCTTTCCATCCCTTCCAGATCAAGAATCAAGGATCTTTGTCTGAGTCCCATGAAAATCAGTTGTGTCTTGTGGCCTATATGATGAATTTTTCAAGTGGGAGGTATGACAAAAGTGGCCTGTTTTCCTGAAACCCTGAGTGGTAGTCATTCTGAAAGCTGATAAAATATATTTTTCAGGCAAATTGTTATATTTTTCAGACTAATTATGCACTATTAAAATACGTTGCAACTGACAAGTTTATAACACAGCTTGAAATTTTTCATTGACATTGAAAGCTATTGAGAATTATTTATCAGTGATGCCTCTTCTTGGTTAGAACTGGCTCTTTGTAGCACAGGACACCCTGCCATATGAAGGCAGACCCAGGCAAGAGGATGCTGGATTCTTGTAATCAGGATAAGTGGATGGAAGAAAAAAGTCAGAACCAGCAAAGACAAGGACAGATGTTGGGGCCTATGAGAGAAACTGGATGGGCAGGCCAAGATACCAAATGGGGTGTCAGACTCAGATGTGGTTATCATAGGTATTAAAACTAGGGATAAAGAAAAAGAGAAAGTCCATCATGTCAGGTTGACATAATGAGGAAAGTCCAAGCCACAGGAGATGGTCCAAGTCAGATTGGCACACATATTCGAGGCATTTTGAGATTAATAAAATCGCATCATGACTCCAGCCATTGACAGACACTATTCACCATAGCATCAGGACAAGTCCATCAAAATCCCAAGAGAATGCCTAGAGGCAAAGCATATTAGGGCTGGACCAGACTCGGAGGTTGTTCACTGAGGCTACTTAACTAGGGAAAAAATTCAAATCACTGACCAGAAAAGGAGTCAATTATAGCTAGAAAAGCAGGGCTGCCCAACAGGTATAAAGAGTGAGGCAAGCTGTAATTAGGGGAATGAGGTATGAAACCAGGATGGTCAGGAGCAAATACATGTGAGATGAATAAAGTAGGTTGGGGCAAAAAATTTTTGACAGTGGCCATTAATGACATGAGGATGTTGTAGACCTGCTATTACAGAAATCCTGATTGCATGGCACAGAGACAGACTTGGTAGAAATGTGCAAGTCCTTACTTCACATTAAACACATGAGCAACGAGATCCAGCCTTGAGGAAGGGAGAGCCTCCAGAGAGGAGTCTTAGATGGAACCTGGAGTATTGGAAAAAATTACCAGGCAGGATACATATTGTGTATATGGGCAGAAGCTCAATCTTAAGTGCTTAACAACAAAAGATGCAGAGGGTGCCATGGAAGCCACATAAGCACTCAGCCTAATTTCTGGCCCACCAGGTGCCAGCAGTGTGACTCAGTTGCAAGCCCCATCAGATGGTAGAAGTGGGACTTCTAATAAATAAATCCCAATTGGGTTGGGATTTATTTCCCCCAACCTAGTTATGGCGGATTCAGGCATCTAGCCCCTCAAGACTCAAAGTGCAGTCTACTTTTCAGCATCAGCATCAACTACCACCTGGCTAGAAATACAGGCCCCACTCCCAAATGAGTTGAATCAGGATCTGCATTTGAATAAAATCCCAGCATGCTTTATACTAGACGGGAGTTGACAGTAGTCTAACAGTAGATGTAGAGATGTGTATATATGAATAAGAAATGGAGTTGCTCCACTTTCCTCATGTTTCCTCTTTTATTCCCCTTGGCTACTAGAAGATTACATTTGGGAGAAGCCACTTCCCCTCTCTGGATCTCTGTTTCACTACCTATGAGGAGATTAAACTAGATTGTGTCTATAAAAGTCCTTCTCTGAGATGTTCCCTGATCTTGGATTCTAAAGGCTGGCACTTGTATGAAACCAGCAGTCCTGCTTTCTGGAAAAAGTCCAGCACCATTGTTAAGCAGGAAATTTTCTCCTGTGTGGTTCTGCCAAAACAAAAGCTCAGACTATTATTCAGATCTGGCTGGGCAAGAGAGATTTGTCAACTACGTGTTCATTCAATGATGAAACAGCTGAACACAGTCCGATACAGAAAACACACATTGTCTAGGTGACAAAGAGTAATGTGGAAACATCAGGGCCATCTTCTGGCCTTTGCTAGTTCTTTGGTTAGTTTGTTTTGTTTTTGTTTCTTTGTATTTTTTGTTTGTTTGTATGTTTGTTTTTGAGACAGGGTCTCACTCTGTCCTCCAGGCTGGAGTTTAGCAGCATGATCAGGGCTCACCGTAGCCTTGACCTCCCAGGCTCAAGTGATCCTCCCACCTCAGACTCCCAAGTAGCTGGGGCTACAGGCATGCACCACTATGTCCAGCTAAAATTTTTTTTTTTTATTTTTTGCCAAGACAGGGTCTCTCTATGTTGCCCAGGCTAGTCTTGAACTCCTGGGCTCAAGCGGTCCTCTACCTTGGCCTCCCAAAGTTCTGGAATAATAGGCATGAACTACTGTGCCCAATCTAAGTTTATTTCATCATTTAACTTCAAGGGTGACACTGCTCAGTAACACACACACACACACACACACACACACACACCCCAAAAAAAAAATCCCTGGGGCAAATTTAGGACCATATGGCTGGTCATATCAGTGAAGAGAACTCTTCTTGCTCTAGGCCAGAGGTTGGCAAACTACTGCCTGTATGCCAAATCCAGCCCACTACCTGGTTTTGTAAATCAAGTTTTACTGAAATACAGCCACACTCATTCATTTATGCGTTGTCTATTGCTGCTTTCATGCTACCACCGCAGAGCTGAGTAGTTGCAACGGATTTTATAACCCACAAAGCCTAAGACATTTACTCTCTGGACTTTTACAGAAAAGTTTGCCAACCTCTGCTATAGACTAGAAATGAAGGAAGTAAAGTTTATGTCTTCAAATCAATGATATTTCGTCTAGTTTATAACGATTTAAAAAGGATACAACAGATAACTTTGAAGCTAGCTTTCCACCACAGCATGGTCTAATGATTACAAATAAAGGTTTTGACACAGGACATGCTAGATTTAAAGCTCTCCTTCCCTGCTTACAAGTTGTATAATCTGATTAAGTTGCGGAGCCTCTCTGAGCCTCAGTTTCCCCTATAAAACAGAATATTGATATTCCAGAGCCTGAAGAGAATCATGATAGTCACCCCAATCACTCCTGGGATAAGGCTGTAATCATCCCAGAACCAAGAACTGATATATTCATTACCAAAACTGCAGCCTGACCAAAAGGCACTTGTTGACAAAGGGCAAGTTGCTGACTGCAGGTGGCTGTCATGGCTCCCAAAAGCTTGGCCACAGAGTTTAGCACCAATATGACATGTTAATCAAGCTAAAGTCCCTAATGCATTCCACAGGGCAACCCTCTCTGAGAGGGAGGGATTTAGACCTATTAGACATGTACATTCAGATTATCCTGTTCATCCTCAAGGAATTTCCAGCATCTACAGAAACAGCAGATCACCTACCTCATTAATTAACCCCTTTTTATACTCACTGGTGTATACAGACCTGTCTCTTCTTACTGTTTTATGAGTTTTTGGAGGGCAGGGACCAGGTCTGATTCTCCTAGCACAGTATCTGGCCCATCATAGCTGCTCAGTATGTGTTTGCTGAGTGGACTACAGAACCTGAGATTATAGTCAATCTGTTAATAACCCGCTCATTACAACACACACATACACACACACACACACACACACACACACACACACACACACACCCTACTGGTCATTCTCAGCCAGGAGAGCACATGCAGGGTAAAGAGACCAACAGAGACACCAGATAGTTATAGATATCTCTGAAGCAACATGTCCTTAAAACAGGATTTGTTTTGGCACCACAAGGTACCCCACAGCCCTCAGTGCCTACAAATAGGATAAATACTGTACGCTCTGTATCTGTCTTTCACCACCTGAGGAGCAACAGCAGTTAGGTGTTCAGATGTAAAGTGTGAAGAGCAAAAGTTTCCTCTACTGAAGACAGACAGAACCTCAAATGAAAGCTAAAGATGCTGGCTGTCCCCCACATAGTGACACCTAGGGTAACGTGGAAAAATGATCCACAGAGAATAGTCCATGATCTGTACAAACATCCAGAGAGCTGCTTTCTCCCATGGCCTCCCACAGGTCTGACTGCCAGAGAGTAGAAGCAAGACGGGTGAAAACAGAGGAGTACCCACTGTGCTGTCATTTCAGGTCTGCTCTGGAGAAGAACATGGACTAAGAATTATCTTTTATGATCTGAAAAAGCTGTCTGAAGTTCCTTCCAAGTTTATCAGCCTCCTAATCTGAGCTTTAACAAAACCTGGTATGGTACAGTCCTAGTGTGGCAGTCCAGCTTTCCTCACCTGGCTGTATGAGTCACTTAATATCTCTGGACTTAGGATTCCTTACCTATAAAAGGGTTGAGACATAGGATTCGGTTTTTTAAAAAGGTATGTAAACCACACGACCTAACACAGATGCTCAACAAAATTAGATCTTTGCCCCACTTCTTAAGTCATGGCAGGGAGGGTCTTCAGCTATGAATTGACAAAAAGCTAATGAACTAAAATAGAAGCTTATGTTTGGTTCAGTTTTGTTATTGATTCATCTCCTTTAAGGTGTCCTGGTCAATGAAATCCTCAATCACATGAAGAGAGCAACTCAGATGCCAAGCTACAAAAAACTTATCATGTATTCTACAGTAAGTATTTTTGTCTTCATTTAGCATCTATTTGTTCAAGTGTATGATCTCTTGAAGCACAGGACCTCATCTTCTTTATCTTCATTTCCCCATCACCTTGTACGTAGTAGGCATTGCACAAAGCTTTTAGAATTAAATGCATCATTCTGGCCTTTAAGGGATTTATAATCTAAACTAACAAGAAGACAAACATAAACACTATACAAAACAGTATGGAAATGCCATGCAGGCAAGTGCTTTAGCGCCTCAGAAAAGCTAGGCATCCCTTCTGTTCCAAGAGGGTGGAGAAGAGAAGCAGAAAGGATTCCTGGACAAGGCAGCACATCCAACACATCAAGATGAAAGGGCTTAGTAAGTGCTCCTCACTAGTGTGTAGGACAAATAAAGTGAATCATTAGGACTTAGGTGGAAGGCCAGGAGTAGTGCGTGGAAAAGGTGGTACCAAATTAGTGGACAACTGTGCTGCTCAATATGGAATCTAGTAGCCACAAGTAGCTACTTACATTTAAATTAATTATGATTAAGTAGAATGAAAAATTAAATCCCTCAGTGTATTTGCCACATTTCAGGTGTTCAATAACCATATATAGCCAGTGGCTACTGAATTGGACAGCAAAGATATACAACATTTCCATCATCGAGGAAAGTTTTTTAGACAGCCCTGCTATAAAGTGTCAGAAGTTTATGCTGGATGGCAGCTGAAGGGCCATGTTGTCCTGCTGCTTCTTTGTTTAATTGTAGAAAGAAGCAAGGAAACAAGGGAGAACCCCCTGTCAGTGTTGGCTCAGGGAAGGCAGGGCAGGAGTGACAGGATAGGAGCAGCATTTTGGAAATTAATTATTTTGTAGAATGACTGGATGTTGGGAACAGGATATGGTGTAGAAAGCTTTTGTGATAGTCTAGAAAAATGGGGATGTGGCCTAAAATTAGGGCAGTGACAGGAGAGGAAAAGAGGTGAGCCAGGTTATAACGAAAGCTGAGTGTGCATTCTCAGTGATGAATTGGAAGTAGGTGGAAGACAATGATGTGGAAGGTGAAGCCCCAGATGAAGTCTAGTTTTCAGTTCTCAGTGGCAGGAAGGAGGTGGTCTTGGGCTAGGTAAATGTACCGATTAGACAATAGGTTTGAAATGCCACAGGGGCATCTAAGCGGAAAACTTCAGATGGCAAAGAGAATAGAAGGAGGAAAGAGAAGAAGGACTGCAACTCAAAGTTAGAGCGACATTTGGGAGTAGAAGGAAAACAGAGCAAGAGATCTTAGAACAGGCTTTCATCTTGGAGAAGCCAGGGAGAGAACAGTCTGAGAAGCCAGGGAGAGACACCGTGTTGGGGGAAAATTCTGCAATTGTATTATACATTCAAATAGCTGCCCATGGCGTCTGGGATGAGCAGGTAAACAGGACATAGCGTGCTGACTCCTTTCACTCACGTCTCCATGACGAAAGATTTCTCAGCTGCGGCTGGAGAAAGAAAGTCATGTTTTTATTCATGCAAGAAGGTGAAAGAGGTGACTGAAGTTTGCTTATTATCAGGAGCCCTAAATGGTATAGACTAGGGAAATAGCCCTGGGCAGGAGCAGAGTGCTTCCTGGAGACAGACAGGCCTGAAATTAGTCATTTCTGCCAATTTTTGTAGTGTCTAATCTGATTTCTAGTTTTAACTTATGGTGTGACTTCCAGCATGTCATATCTGTAGCCACTTTTTTTCTCTCTCTCTCTATTAGATTACTTCTAACCCCTTTTGAATATGTGCATACTGCCAAACAGTTTAGGCAGCCAAATGTTATCCCAATTTTGTAGATACGGAAGTTGAGGATTGCCTAAGATTACATAGCTAATCAGTGGCAGAAAGGGGGTTGAAAACCACTCCCCTATACCTTCCAGACACTCTGGGGTAAACATTTAGCTTTACAATTATTTTTAAATTGTACCCTATACTTTCTAGTATTTTATCTTCCCTAAACATTTAAACCTCATATATTCTTCCACAACTTTAAATCACAGATGATGCTAATCTATAGAAAAATATAATCTAGCATTAATGTGTTTGAAATACTTTGAAAGTATTTCAAAAAGGCACAGCACTTAAGGAGACTTGATTCAAATTTACTTTCTTCCATTTTTGGGTTATATGACATTAAGCAAGTTGCTTAATTTCCCTGGGTCTCAATTTCTTCATCTTTTATTATTATTTTTTAAATTATTTTATTTTATCGAGATGGAGTTGCACTCTGTCGCCTTCTGAGTGCAGAGGTGCAATCTTGGCTCACTGCAACTTCTGCCTCTTGGGTTCAAGCAATTCTCCTGTCTCAGCCTCCCAAGTAGCTGGATTTACAGGCCCACGCCACCACACCCAGCATTTTTTTTTTTTTTTAGTAGGGATGGGGTTTCACCATGTTGGTCATGCTGGTCTCGAACTCCTGACCTCAAGTGATCCGCCTGCCTCGGGCTCCCAAAGCGCTGGGATTACAGGCATGAGCTACCACACCCAGCCAATTTCTTCATCTTTTAAGTGGAAATAATGATACATATCTAAATCGTACTGCCTAGCACACCGCTAATACGCAACCAAAATCTTTCCTTCTCTACTTATTAAGTCATTATGGGGCGCATGGGAAATTGAATTGAATCAGAAGCCATCATGGTGCTCTACAAGTGTTTCATACCTATTGAATGTGAATCTGAACAGGCTTGATAAAATTGATTTCAATCTCTGTAGCATGACACTACTGTGAGTGGCCTACAGGTGGCGCTAGATGTTTTCAACGGACTCCTTCCTCCCTATGCTGCTTGCCACTTGATGGAATTGTACTTTGAGAAGGGGTAAGTGACTAAGTGCTTTTCAAAACCAGTATCACTGGACCTTAGGTTTCATTATTATTATTTTGGGTTAAGGGTTGTGTGCCTGTTTGTCTTTGATTTGGTTTTATATTCAGAGGGAAGAATGGTGGTAACAAGCTCTTTGCTAGTCATGTTTCTTTTTTCTTTTTCATGAAGACTTTTACTGGAAAATAACATGCACAGTAGATGAAAAATTCGGGAAATAGCCTATGTAATAGAAATTACATTTTTAAAAAAATTAAGGTATTCTAAGAAGTAGGCATGTATTATATATATACTTGGCAAGAGAAAAATTTATTGATGGTTATATAATATCTTTTAAATTAAAGAATTCAAACATATTCATTCAGCTTCTGATGATTCATATCCACAAGTCAAGATTCTTAAACTTCTAACTGGTGTCTACCTCTTTGTGACCTGGTGTGGCCCTCACCAGATGACCACGGCTTATCTTGAAAACGCATTAGAAGGGTCAAAGTTAGAGTAGCCAAGTGTCCCAGTTCACCCAGAATTGACCCATGAAATCTGGTGTTCTCAGAACATGTGAATTTCATTGTTAAAACCAGGAATGTCCTGGAAAAACTGGGGAAGAATTGATTATCACAGCCAAGGTCATGCCAAAAATGTTTATCTGCTGTGACAATGACATTCTCATTGGGAGGAGAAGAAGGAGGTGTTTGGGACAAGTTACCAGACTTCATGGGATATTATTAGTGAAATAAGAGCAAGGAAAGGGCTGAGTTAAGGCAGTGACCCCAGAGTTTATTTCAGGATTAGTCAGGGAGATCTATTTTGCCTTTCCCTCAAGGCTTTCACAATAGCTGCACCCCAACCTGACTGCAGTTACATGGGGACCTGGCTCAAAAGAACCCATGCTTGTTTTAATGATCTGCTGTTGCCATCTTTAAATTGTAATAATGTTTAAGCAATGGGCCCTGTATTTCATTTCGCAAATTTTGTAGTCTTGGATGTAACTTTCTGGCCCCTGAATTTGTAGAGTAAGAAAGTAACAGCACAGAGACTTCATTCTCAACCAATATCTTCACTGCTTACAAAGAGAGTTCTTCACAGTTAGAGAATGGTAGATACATTCTTTATTGAACCTCTAACTAGGTGTCAGGCACAATGAACTAGAACTAAAATGTGGTCTTAGTTAACCTTGCTCTCAAATATCTAGAGTCAGAGTGGAGAGATAAGACCCACAAAATGGAGATTGGCCAAATAGAGCAGAAAATGGGAATGAAAGGACTAGTGACATACAACCCTCTCTTAATAACAAGTCCAGCACAAGTCTGCCCTTCAAAAGGCCAGTTCTGGGCACAGAGTTAATAAATCCAACCAAATTCCAGGATCAGCTTCAGGAGCAGGCACCATCTCCTTTGGGATAAGACAAGAGAAGCTACTGACTCTACTTGTGCCTCCCTGTTTTCTGGTTTCTGGACCCCAGTGGTCCAGAGCTTGCTTTCTGGATGCACAGAAGCATTTTCTCCCACTGAATTGCCTTCTCTTACCACCCTGAGTTAAATCTATATTATGAATCAAGTATGGAGTATTTTTTCAACTGAGGGCCAGTGACATACAGAAAATAATTAACCAAGGGTCACGTAAAGGTCAAGACCAATTTGTTGCTATATTAGGATTTTTTTTTTTTTATTGGCACTCTAGGGGAATATCAAAGGTTAAACATGATTGCTTTTAAATTAGGAACAAGGAGGCTTCGAGTTAATAAATTCTGTCTAAGCCTGCTTATGGTGATCCTGGCTGTGAAGTGATCTCACATTGTCTTGTGAGAAGATATGGAGAGAGACAGAAAGAGAGAATATTTTAGATTTTCAGCCACCTTAAATATGTAAACTGTTCAGGTTGTAGAAAAGGTAGCTAAAAATATTCTTTAAAGATTTAATTTTGGGTTAGATAGAGATTTAAAATCATAGACTATATAAAATAATTCATTAAGTTAATATTGCTTTGTTTCACTTTTACATTTTATAAAATGATTTTATCTAAACTCTTTGTATGCATCTTTTGCTTGTGTCTTCACCACTGAAGCCAATTTTGAGTCTTTTAAAATTGTTTCCCACATATATTCACTAATAAGGGTAATTTTGTCTTCTATATAGATGAACCTCACATTCTTGAAGGCTTAACCCAATGAAAGTTAATTTCACACTTATCTAACAGTACAATGCAGGTGTACATTAATAGATGGGATTCACACGTGGTGATTCAGGCACCCAGGGTTCCCTTTTTGGACCTACAGTTTCAAGAGTGCCATGCTCACTTGCAGGCAGCTTGTAGAAAGGAATGAAAGGGTGAAGGCAGCAACCTGCTTATCAACCACGTCAGCTTTTTAAAAGAGACACATATCATTTCTACTCACTTTCTACTGGCTAAATTAGTGACTTGGTTCCACCTAGGTACAAGGGAGTCTTGGCAATGTGGTCACTTCTGAGCCATAATTCAATTCTATGGAAAGAGAATAATGGAGTTTGATGGAGTATTGATCATCTAGGCCATATCATCTTAAGACAGAAGATGCTGTTACTGAAAAAGTTATTCCAAGATATAAGCATCCATTCATATAATATTAGGGAGGTTTTTGTAAGTTTTATAGACATTTTATTTTATTTTATTTTATTTTATTTTATTTTATTTTAGAGATGGAGTCTCGCTCTGTTGCCCAGGCTAGAGAGCAGTGGTGTGATCTCAGCTCACTGCAACCTCTGCCTCCCAGGTTCAAGTGATTCTCCTGCCTCAGTTTCCTGAGTAGCTAGGACTATAGGCATGTGCCACCACGCCCAGCTAATGTTTGTATTTTTAGTAGAGACGGGGTTTCACCGTGTTAGCCAGGATGGTCTTGATCTCCTTACCTCGTGATCCCACGCTTCAACCTCCCAAAGTGCTTGGATTACAGGCGTGAGCCACCGCACCCGGCATTATAGACATCTTATAAGTGAATATTTGCAGTTACTATGTTTATATGGCTTTTTAAAGTGATGTTTTAAAAGGCTTGTTTATAATGACATCCAAAAGTAGCCATTGGAAGGTTACCACCAAAAGAAGGATCACTAAATCCTACCTGAGTTCCCCTCCTGCCTCCTTGATTAGCAAATGGCTTCCATAAGCAACTCATGGTGGTTTAACTGAGGTTAATTTACACCATTGGACTTTCCCAAATAGTACATTGTTGTTTTTGGGGGGGGGGGGGTTTGTTTATTTTTTTGAGCTTAAGCATTGAGAGAGCTCTCCTTAATGTGACACAATGGAAGGACTGGAACACATACCCACATCTTTTTTCTGAGGAATAATTTTCTGATACAGTCTTGCTATATATTCAAGCACATATGTTATATATTATTCAGTTCCATGTTTATGGCCTAGTTAAGGAGAGGGGAGATACATTCAGAAGAAGGACTGAAAGAAATATTCAAGAAACAGAAAAAAAAAAAAAGGAGTAAATGAGAAGCCTATAAAGAAGGGAGGAGGAGAAGGAAAACCCAACACCCCCACCTGCCTCCCACTTCTTATCCAAAGGCTCAAAGTCACACCCAGCTCCCTGCAACCATCACTTCTCACCACCTCCTCTGATTTTGCATCCTGGTGCCCACCTCCTATGTCCCTGTTCATCTAACAAACAAGCCCTCCCATTTCCACCCTGCAAATCTGTCCCGCCTGCCCCAGTCTCCCCATTTACACACCTAAATTGGCTAAAATCTCCCCATAAGTTTTTCCATTAGTCCCTCAACTGTCATGTAATAGTCCAGGTGGAAAGAAATTCAGTGGCAGTTCAACAACACAGAACTAACAGAGCTCTCTCCTCTGCCTTTGTCTGCCAGGGAGTACTTTGTGGAGATGTACTATCGGAATGAGACGCAGCACGAGCCGTATCTGCTCACGCTACCTGGCTGCAGCTCCAGCTGTCCTCTGGAGAGGTTTGCTGAGCTGGTTGGCCCTGTGATCCCTCAAGACTGGTCCACGGAGTGTATGACCACAAGCAGCCATCAAGGTACTGAGGACAGTACAGATTAGTGTGCACAGAGATCTCTGCAGAAAGAATAGCTGCCCTTTCTCAGGGCAGATGATGCTTTGAAAACGTACTTTAGCCATTACCCCCAGCTTTGAGGAAAATGGGCTTTGGGTGATTATTGTATGTTTTAGGGACCCCCAACCTCAGGCAATTCCTACCTCTTCACATGCCCCTTCCCCAGCTTGCCGTAAAACTTGCCTAAGTTTTGTTTTGTTTTTCAGTGTTAATGTAAAGGGGCAGCAGTCCCAAATATAATCAGAGATAAAACTTAGGTCAAAGTTCATAGAGTTGCCGTAAACTATATGACTGGCCACACAGGACCTTTTGTATTTAAGGATTCTGAGATTTTCCTTGAGCAGGATTAGATAAGGCTGTTCTTTAAATGTCTGAAATGGAACAGATTTAAAAAAAAAGAATGCACAATCTAGGGTAGGAGCAAGGAAGGAAAGATGTGAATAGGCTGATGGGCAAAAAACCAATTTACCCATCAGTTCCAGCCTTCTCTCAAGGAGAGGCAAAGAAAGGAGATACAGTGGAGACATCTGGAAAGTTTTCTCCACTGGAAAACTGCTACTATCTGTTTTTATATTTCTGTTAAAATATATGAGGCTATAGAACTAAAAATTTTAAAACTCTTTGTGTCCCTTGGTCCTGGAACATTTATTTTCCTTTTATAGAAACAAAAATCAAACTTTACAGAAAAATTTGATGTATGTAATACATATAGCAGCTCTTGAAGTATAGACATCATAACAAATAAGTCATCTGATGAGAACAAGCTGTTTGAGCACAACACATCAGGAAAGAGAGCACCACATGATGGAGTTTCTCTAGAAGCTCCAGTGATAATAGATGTTGACTCTAAAGTTGATTTAAGGCCAGGCATGGTGGTTTACACCTATAATCCCAGCATTTTGAGAGTCCGAGATGGGAGGATCACTTGAGCTCAGGAGGTCAAGATCAGCCTGGGCAACATGGTGAAACCTCGTCTCTACATAAAATACAAAAAATTAGATGGGCATGGTGGTGTGTGCCTATGGTCCTCAAGGAGGATCACTTGGCTACAGTGAGCCAAGAGTGCACTACTGTACTCCAGCCTGGGTAACAGACTGAGACCCTGTCTCAATCAATCAATCAATCAATCAATCAATAGTTGATTTAAGAAAGGAAGTATAGGCCAGGCACAGTGGCTCACACCTGTAATCCCTGCATTTTGGAAGGCTGAGGCAGGAGGATCACTTTAGGCCTGGTGTGTTCAAGACCAGCCTGGTCAAGATAGTGAGGCACTGTCTCTACCAAAAAAAAAGGAAGGAAGGAAGTGACACATATCAAACTGAAACAAAATTAGAAATGTAATTATGTTCTAAGGGCCTCCAAGTTCAAAACTTATTGGAATGTTGAGAGTGTGGTTACGAAATATGTCAGGAGGACAAAAGGAATGTGTAAGTCTAAGTCTTTAATGCCGGTATCTTCAGAAAACCTAAGCAAACTTACAGGTCCTGCTGAAACTGCCCACTTTGCAAGAAGAAATCATGTTCAAAGGACATTCTTAAGAGTCTTAGAGCTTTGCCATGTGGCAGATCTACATGTGTCTAGAGAACACCGTGCTCTATTACCATTATGGATAAAGATGAGATGGTTTCTAGAGATGGTTTCTACTGGATGCCAGAATCTAGAGCAAAGCCACCCCCGTTCCTGGTTGGTCACATGACTGACAAAGACATCGATTGATACGCTTCTTTGTGTTATTTCCTTCCCAAGTAAATGTCTGTCCTTGGGTCCATTTCTTATGCTTGTAACTGTCTTCTAGCAGTGAGCCAAATGTAAAACAGCGAATAAAGTCATTATTAGGAAGTTCAAAAGCATGGATTTTATAATGAACTTTAAAAAACGTATGTGTGTGTTTAATTAAAATAAAATTCCTCTAGGCAGATTTCAGGAGCTCCCTTTGTGTCTGGGATTTTTGTTTTAGTATAACAAGATGGAAAATATTAATATAAAGTAAAATGATTTGACTGGCTTAAATGAACATTTTACATTGAAAATGTAGTTTGGACTTTACCACTTCCGATAAAGGCAAAGCTGGGGATGGCTCTGCCTCATCTATTTAAGATGGAATTTGCAGAGGAAACACCTCAGGAAGTGCACAATATACTAGGGAAGTAAAGAGACACATACTGGAGTAAACAAAGAAAAACCAGAGCTATGTCTTATGACTACACAGGTTACTGTGGGAACAAGAGTTACCCAGATTTGGAGTGGGGGAAGTAAGGAAGGTCAGGGAAGGCTTTCTGAGGAAGGTAGCAACTGCACTATGTAAAATCAGTTTGAGGCCGGGTGCGGTGGTTCACGCCTGTAATCCTAGCACTTTGGGAGGCCGAGGTGGGAAGATCACCTGAGGTCAAGGGTTCAAGACCAGCCTGGTCATCATAGTAAAACCCCATCTCTACTAAAAATACAAAAATTAGCCAGGTTTGGTGGCACATGCCTGTAATCCCAGCTACTTGGGAAGCTGAGGCAGGAGAAGTGCTTGAACTCAAAGGCGGAGGTTGCAGTGAGCTGAGATCGTGCCACTGCACTCCAGCCTGGGCAACAGAGTGAGACTCTGTCTAAAAAAATAAAAAATAAGTTTGGATGGAGAACTTTAATGGTGTGGTGCAAGGTACTAGAAAGGTATTTATCAAATGTCCTAGTGCCTTAAAGCTGGAAAGGAGAGGAGAGTTACTCATCAGAAGGTTAAGTCTCCAAAGAGAGTCCCACAGGTTTCATTCAATGGGCCATTTCTAAAAAGATAAAATATCAACTCCACAAGGATTTTATCTGGTCTGTTCCCTGCTCTATCTGTCCTCAGTACCTAGAAGTATCTATGCCAGGCATGGATTGGTGCTCAATAAATATTTGCCCAATTAATATATAAATTTGTTACCTTTGGCCAGGCGCAGTGCCTCAGGCCTATAATCCCAGCACTTTGGGAGGCCGAGGCAGGTGAATCATGAGGTCAGGAGATTGAGACCATCCTGGCTAACACCATGAAACCCCGTCTCTACTAAAAATACAAAAAGTTAGCTGGGTGTGGTGGCGGGCACCTGTAGTCCCAGATATTCAGGAGGCTGAGGCAGGAGAATGGCGTGAACCCGGGAGGCAGAACTTGCAGTGAGCCGAGATCGCGCCACTGCACTCCAGCCTGGGCGACAGAGCGAGACTCTGTCTCAATAAATAAATAAATAAATAAATAAATAAATTGGTTACCTTTTCTCCCTGAACCTACTCTTGTCTATCTTGATGAGCAGCAATATCTAGTAACTTAAGAGTTATTTTTTACCTTACCCTCTTCTTCATTCTCTATAGTCTCTCACCTCCTCTTGTCAAATCTACCTGTGGTATGTTTGTAGAATTCTTTCCCTTAAAACACAAATAACAATTTAATATGCAGGTAGAGTGAAATATGATTAAGCAGCAAAAAATGTTAATAAAAAGAAAAATGTAAGGGTTGATGTGCTGCAGCCCGCTTATACAGATCTCAAGAGTGGAATGTGTACATCAGTTCCCAACTCTCAGTTCAGCCACTTCACTTGGGCAGCTCCAATGTGGCAGGAGCATTTTCACCAAAGAAATTAAATGCTACAAATCTTACCAGCACGCCACTGGTTTGGGCTCATAGAAAGTTTGTTAAGAGTCTGTGACATGATGTGGCCTCTAATACAGTGAGTTCAATATTTGAACTTCTGTAAAGAAAAAGATTCGATTTATTCAGTATAATCTTAAAGAGAGATGCTAGGGACAGCAGGTAAAAATGTCAGGGAGACAGATTTTCATTCAATGTTGGGAAACTCCTGAGATAAGAAGTGCCCATTAGGCTGGGTGGCCACTCACCTTAGAAGAGAGATGTTACAGAGAAGGTTGAAACATGGAAGGCTGTAGGGGTTGAGTAGCTCATTAGTTGGGCCACCAAATCTAGCAAATAAAAGTACAGGATGCCTAGATAAATTTGACAAATGGCTGTAACTGCCAAATTTTTGTAATTCATTGGGAAAAAAACAGAATACAGGACACTTAGGATGTTCTGAAAAAGCCGATACAGGAAGCAAGACAAAAATCATTAAATATAGGATATGTCCTATATATACAAGATACTTTGCAACCCTACTCCTTAGAGTAGGGGGTTCCATGCATGAAATTCTACCCACAACTATAAGCAGTGTTTTTAGCTAGTGCCAGTAGACTCACTTAACCAGATTCCAGATCATATCAATTAAATTCACCAGAGTCTGCTGGAAAATTCACAAGTCTAAGGCCGTAGCATGTTGCTTGAAAATAATAAAATTTGTCAAACTGCTTCTTTAATTTCAAAATTTTACTAACACTTTCGGACTTTCTTCACTAGTGCTCTCCCACCCCCTATCTCAATGTTCAACTCTAATTATTTCACAAGAAGGAGACTTACTGGTAGGAAGTCCCAGTTTTCTCTCATTATCTTTGTAAAGCTGAGAATCTGCAGCACAAATACACATGCCCAAGATTCAACCCTGAGCTTCTTAAAGGCAGGAACCATCCATGTTTCCTCTTTAGTCTTTAGCCAGTAGACAATGCCTAGAACCTTGTGCCTTCAATCACTATTTGCTAACTGAATACATGTTCAGCCCTGCATACCTGGCCTGACTTCCTTGTGGCTGGGCTCAGATGTCAGAAGCCTGGAACTCAGTTTATTTATAAATAAGAGAAAGAAGTTATGAATGAGCCTCAAAAGTGACTATACTGTAGAGACCCAATCATTGGCCATCTACACATTTGTATGTGCCAACATGTCTCTATTATTTGACTTCTGTTTTCAGCATAGTTGCTTTGCCATTCTCCTGTTCCTCCATTGCTATTAAAAGCCCTTGTTCAATCATATCCTTTGTTCAATGATATCCAGCACTGCTCCTCCCTCAAAGATGAGGCCCTCTGATTATAACACCTGTTTCCTCATTCTTGTTGCCATTATCTTCAGTTTCTTGGAATATATCTCATCATTTGCTAAAGACATTGGCAACTTGCTTTGGTATGCTCCAACTCGCTCCTCACTCCAGTACTGCCCTAAACCTAGGCAATTCTGACAGCTATAATGCTGACCTATCCCATACATTGCTCACCACGCCAATACCTAAGCCTCTAGATCAAGTCAGTCAGTCACATGGTTTTTTCATTCTGATCTGTAAGTAGAGCTGAAGCAAGCAAAAGTCCAAGCCTATTGTCACCATTTCAAACGATGAATGTTGACATTTTGTTCTATCCTCAACTGAGTCAATGTTTCTTGGTAAATGTATTCACCTCTACTGAACACTTTTCCTACTCCCTGCAGGAAGGCCTGTTTGTCCCAAATGTCTGATTCCATTTTGTTTTCTTTATTCTTATAAGCAAGATAATCCATTGATAAGTCTTTTAAGTTCTACTCTCACAACCTCAAAAATGTCTCAGTAGCTTTAACTTTCCTTTGCTGCTGTCCCTCAGGAAACCATGTTCCTCCTGCATGGGCTGACCTCACTGTGAGTGTGAGCCCATCTCCACAGTCTCCTCAGGACCCCAGGGAATCTTTTGGCTAACTTCACTTTCTTCCTCTGCACTGGCTCCTTCCCTTACACTATGAAAATGCCCAAATATCCTCTCATCAAAACACCCTCAAGTGCTTATTCCACCTCACTCTCTTCAATCCCAATTTTCTTGAACTAATGATTTGCATGCTCTTGTAGTATTTTCTTACATCCATCTTATGGCTTAACTATTCTATAAAATTATGTCCACCCTTCTGTCATCTCTTTTTTTTAAAACTTCTCTTTTGAAAGCTGTCAGTGTCTAATTCAGTGGCCTTTCTTTCCTTGTGAAGCAGCTATTAGTATCCCCAATTTACAGAGAAGAAAACTGAACCTCAGAGGATAACATGCCACAAGTAATAGGATCAGGATTCAAGCCGAACACTTTCCAATATCCTATTTCTACCATATCATACTCACTTTTCATTCCACGGTGTCTTATAGACTACTTTCTTAGACCAATTTCCAAAAATAGGATTGGTGGGTCAAGATACATGATTATTTAATAAGCCATAGATTTACTGAGTACCTATTATGTACTCAATATTTTCCTATTATCAAGCATTAAGCTTGCCGAGTAAACAGCAGCAGACAAGAAGACTGTCCCCATATGGCTTGCAGACCTTATGGAGAAAGGAGGGGTGGACAAGGAAATAAATAATTAAATCAGCCCTAACAGCAAAGTATGGTGAATTCTAGATGAAAGGCATACAGGAGAAAATACAGCACAGGCAGTTAGCCTAATGGGTCAGAGGAGGCTTCTTGGAGGAGTGATGTTCAAACTGAAACCTGAAGGAGAAACTGTACTAAGCAGGTGAATGGAGGTGAGGAGAGAGGAAGATGTTACAGACAAAAGAGGAGAATGCATAAAGGCCAAGAGGCTAAAGGCAGCATAGAGCACTTTGGGAACTGGAAAAAGGCTAGTGAATGTGTGGACGGCTGAGGCTGCAGAGGCAAGCACTAAGTGCTCCACAGGTCAAGTTGAGCTGTTGTGCTCATGGAAAGGTTTTAGGGAGAGGACAGATGCTGTAACTGGTTTCTTGTTTTAAGAAGACTCTTTTCAGTCATTACCTGTACTAGATCTCTTTGTAGTAAGATACAATTGATCATGTTCTCTTTTCTCAGTGTCTAGGACAATGCTCTGCCAAACACCTGAAATATTTTACAGTACAAAGAAGCATATCATTTAAAAATAAATAAATAAATATCACAGGGAGAGAAAGCACGTGCACTCACCTGAGTCTTTTCTTTGTTCTCGGGTTCCCCATTCCACATTCAGTATGAGCCAGTATACCCAGGCCTCTGTCTTCTATGTCTAAAATCCTTATTTCCCCATCTAACTGTAGAATTCTTGACCTGTTTTGTCAAGCTGCCTACTGATAGTCTCTATCAAGATAATAACCTGTCTCAATCCCACACTGGAGACAAAATAAATTATCTTCTCTACTCCAAAACAATTTTTTTTGTGGTCCCATTTTCAATTTATCTTCTCAGTCACCCAAACAAGAAGCCACGAGATTGCCTTGACCACAGCTCTTCCCTTACCAGTATACGTAGCCTGTTACTAAAGCCTGTTAATTCTACTGCAGGAGCATCTCTTGAATTCCCTCCTTTTCATTCCCAGGGCCACAGTTCCAGTTCTAAGCCCTCAGTGTCTTATTAAAGGTATTTCCAATAATTCTCTATCAGGCCTAACGTATCTCCACCATCCTATCTTTTCCACAGCTTTGTTTTTCTTAAACACAGAGTGGGTGGCCAGGCACAGTGGCTCATGCCTGTAATCACAGCACTTTGGGAGGCCAAGGTGGGTGAATCACCTGAGGTCAGGAGTTTGAGACCAGCCTGACCAACAAGGTGAAACCCTGTCTCTATTAAAAATACAAAAATTGGCCAGGCGTGATGGCAGACGCCTGTAGTCCCAGCCACTCGGGAGGCTGAGACAGGAGAATTGCTTGAACCTGGGAGGCAGTGGTTGCAGTGAACCGAGATTGTGCCACTGCACTCTAGCCTGGGCGGTGGAGTGAAACTCTGTCTCAGAACAAACAAACAAACAAACAAACACAGAGTGGGCTCTATCACTTCCATATGTAATAATTGCTGATGACTTCTGTTTGCCCCATGTCAAACCGAGCACTTTAAAAACTGGCCCCTGGCCAGGCACAGTGGCTCATGCCTGTAATCCCAGCACTTTTAGAGGCTGAGGTGGGAGAATCACTTGAGCCCAAGAGTTTGGGACCCACCTGGGTAACATAGTGAGGCTCCATCTCTACAAAAAATACAAAAAAAATTCGCCAAGCATGGTGGCACGCATCTGTGGTCCCAGCTTCCCCCAGGAGGCTCAGATGGGAGGATTACCTGGGCTCAGGAGGTTGAGGCTGCAGTGAGTAGTGATTGCACCACTGCACACCAGCCTGAGCAATGGAGTGAGACCCTATCTCAAAAAACAAAAACAAAAACAAAAACAAAAAAACTGGCCCCCCATTTACCCATATGGTTTCACCTCCCTGAAGTCTGTATTCCAGTCACATGTAACTCCTCATTACGTCCTAAACATGCCCTTGTGAAACTCTTTCTGTCTCATGGCAAAGTCTTACTCACCTGGCAGGCCAGCTCAATTCTCAGAAGACTTTCCAAACTCTTTATCTTTCAAATAGAATACACTCTGTTGACTGCAACTTTCTCTTTGTTTCAATAGCATTTCTTTTGCACCTCCATTTTAGTAGTTATCACAGTGTCTTGTAATTATCTATCTGGTTCTCCTGCTAGACATTGAGCTCCTCAAGGGCAAAGATTATGGAACCTCAGCACCCAGCACAGCCTACCTGGTACATGTGTGCCCACCACATGTCTAGAAAGGAAAGAAGGAGAGTTAAAGAGCGGAAAAGCATGTTCCATCGGACTGCTATGACAACACAGTCCATAAAAATAACTGAAAATAAATTTCTAAATACAGAGTCAGCCATGAAAATAGATTTTTAAGGATCACTAGTATCTGCCTTCCTCATTTCCATTGAGTCCTTTCTTTCCTTCTTCTATTTCATTTAGTTCACTTAAACTTATATTAAATCCATCTGCAGTTCTAATGAGACTGTCTCTCAGGGTATAACTTAAAGTCACCTTTTCATGATGCTAAGAAGCATCCTGGCATCATCAGAAAATACTGGGCTAAGAGTTGGGAACTTATAAGTTCCAAGTCATTATGTTTTTCTACAAATATTTATTAGTACTTGTTATGTGTCAGATACTGTTCTGAGTGCTTGGGATACATTCATGAATAAAAAAGACAAAAGTTCCTGCCTTTGTGAAGCTTATACTCTATTAGAAGGAGAGAGGGATAGATAACAAATAATAAGCATAATAAGTGTTTTGGAAGATGAGGATCACAATGGCCAATATGGGGTGGAAGTGAAGGAGGATGTACAAGATGCACTTTTAAATGGGAAGGTCTCACGGAGATGAGATTTAGGCAAAGAAAGCACGGGATGTGTGGAAGAGCATTCAGGCCATGATAACAGGTTTAGCAAAGTCACTAAGGCAGGCCTGCTTGGCATGTTTGAAGAACAGCATAAGGATTATGAGGCCAGAAGTGAGTGAGTGAAGGTAGAGTGATAGGAGAAGAAATCTGAGGGGACTCACAGGGGACAGATGATGTGGATCTTCATAAACCATCATCATTAGAACTGTAGCTTTTATTCTGATTGAGATGAGCATTCATTGCAGACTTTGTTTTAAGGAGAGAAGTGGCATGATTTGACTTGAAGTCATTTGACTGCTATGTTAAAAATGGATTGTGGGCCAGGCGCAGTGGCTCACACCTGTAATCCCAGCACTTTGGGAGGTGCAGGTGGTGGTGGGTGGATCACCTGAAGTCAGGAGTTCATGGCCAGCCTGGCCAACATGGTGAAACCCCGTCTCTACTAAAAATACAAAAAACAAACAAACAAACAAACAAAACATTAGCCAGGCATTGTGGTAGGCATCTGTAATCCCAGCTACTGGGAGGCTGAGGCAAGAGAATCCCTTTAACCTGGAAGGCACAGGTTGCAGTGAGCCAAGATGGCACCACTGCACTCCAGCTTGGGCAACAGAGCAAGACTCCATCTCCCCCACCAAAAAAAGGATTGTGGCCTTGTGGCCAGGTGTGGTGGCTCACATCTGTAATCCCAGCACTTTAGGAGGCTGAGGCAGATGGATCATTTGAGCTCAGGAGTTCGAGACCAGCCCAGGCAACATGACAAAACCCCATCTCTACAAATAATACAAAAACTAGCTAGGCATGGGGGTGCATGCCTGTAGTCCCAGTTACTAGGGAGGGTAAGGTAGGAGGATCACTTGAGCCTGGGCAGTCGAGGCTGCATGAGCCAAGATCATGCCACTGCACTCCAGCTTGGGTGACAGAGTGAAACTCTGTCTCAAAAAAAAAAAAAAAAAAAAATTACAAAGGAGAAAGGATAGATAGAAACAAGGCAACAAGTTAAGAGGCCATTATAGTGATCCTGGCAAAAGATGATGGTGGTTCAAAGCAGAGTGGTGTCACAGACGAAAAGAAGTCAGCGTTGGAATATATTTTTCAGTAGGACCAATAGGATTTGCTGATAGCGTCAGCTGTGAGAAAAATAAAGGAGTTTAAAAAGACTCCAAGAGTTTTACCCTAAGCCAACAGAAGAAGGGAGTTCCCATCAACAAGGATGAGGGAAGGCTCTGGGAAGAGCAGATTTGGTGTGGAGAATGAGGATGGGGAGATCAAGAGTTCAGTTTTGGACTTGAGATTGAAATGCCTATTAGCTATCTAAAGAAACATATCAGGTATACAATTGGATATATGAGTCTGGCGCTTAAGATAGATGTCAGAGCTGGAGATTTATATTTGGAAGTAATTACTGAATAGATGGTTTTTAAAATCATGAGACTGATAAGATCCCAACCCCAATAACCGTAACCAGATTATCTCATTGCTCTGCTTCTTATTTTCCTCATTCTCTTAATGATAATGTCAGGTGAAGTCAGTGATTTTCACCTGTGTTCTATGGTGCACTAGGGTTCTGTAGAAAGAGGTGATGGGATCAGAGGGATGTTTGCTCTCCCATTGCCTAAGCCAACAAGAAACCCTACATTTTTACAATGAAAAGACATACATTTAGAGATGGTACAAACTGGTATTTCTGATGTGTATACTATAGTGGACTAGGGTGCGTGTGTAGGAGAGTAACTTTCCAGATGAAATAATGATTTAGCATCTCATTAAGAAATGGCCCCAAATATCTGCTTTTACTGGTCAGCTATCAAAGGAATATATGTAAATACAGGTGCATATTAGCAATAGTACACAGTTATGCTAGAAATGTTTGCCATAGATAAAATGTGCGTAAGATCTCCTCTCTAACAAATATTTACCTAAAAATCAAATTTAAGAATCAAAAGATTTCATTTCTTTTAGATCCAGTTGATTGCAGTTGAGCATTCAGAATTTCCTTTGACCCTGAGATCATGGACAATTGGTAATTTAACTATAAAAAAATGCATAAAGTTAGTGCTATAAGAGGACTTAGAAATACTTCAGCTAATTACCCTCCCTTTTCAGTGGGGAGCTGAATCTCAAGGGTCAAAGGTTATGCAGGAACTGGAACCTAGGTCACCTCCTGACTCCTAGTCCTGTGCTCTTTTTACCACACACAATGCTGATTTCAAGGCCTCTTTAGAAACTCCTCTGAAATTTGCAATTAAGACAGAAAGCAACACTCACATGTGATCTTCATATTTTCCTAATGCATTAATTTTACATTAATACTTTTCCTATTTTCCCACAGTTCTAAAGGTCATCTTTGCTGTTGTCTTTTGCCTGATATCTGCTGTCCTAATGGTACTGCTGTTTATCCACATTCGCCGTGGACCCTGCTGGCAGAGAGACTCCTATGGGAACATCTGAACAGACAGCTGGATAAGCCAGGCCAACCTCCTGTGACACAGCATCTCTCAGTGGTGCCGCATCTAAAGGACAGGCTTTTGCCATGTGGGCATTGCCGTCTTCACACCCTGCCTTTTGAATCTGCCTAGAGCAGGTCTGAACTCACAGGGACCCACAGACAGCTGCTGGACTGACAGATGAATGAACACCAAGGTTACCTAGGTCTTCTCATCATGGAGTGGTAGTGCAGGCTGCTCGTTCAGCTAGAAAGAGGCTGTTATGCATAGGATGGTTGTATTCTCCGCCACAGTTGTCCAGAGAGAAATAAGAAGCCAAACTCTAATCAGCCTTTTACCTGCAAAGAGCGAAGGATGAGAAGGTGGACAAAGACATAGATTAGAAAAATATTGGATATTGGGGGAAGTTAGACTAGAAGTAGTATTATACAGGGTGATTCTTTTTTTTGTTGTTGAGATGGAGTCTCGCTCTGTCGCCCAGGCTGGAGTGCAGTGGCCGGATCTCAGCTCACCGCAAGCTCCACCTCCTGGTTTTACGCCATTCTCCTGCCTCAGCCTCCCGAGTAGCTGGGACCACAGGCGCCTGCCACCTCGCCCGGCTAGTTTTTTTGTATTTTTTAGTAGAGATGGGGTTTCACCGTGTTAGCCAGGATGGTCTCGATCTCCTGACCGCGTGATCCGCCCGTCTCGGCCTCCCAAAGTGCTGAGATTACAGGCGTGAGCCACCACGCCCGGCCCATACAGGGTGATTCTTATGAAAAGAAGACCCAATCATAAATTATAAGCAAACTTTTTATTTAGCTATTAAGTAGGTTTAATATACATACACACACACACACACACAACTGAAAAGAAATTTCTACCCAGTGTTTGACAGTGGAAAGATTTCTGGATGTGTGTCTATATATTAACACACATATGTACACATATCCATATTTAAAATGCCTACAGAAGAGGTATTTAATTCTCAGAAATTGTAGTATCACCCACTTTATATATGACTCAGGTCATCTGCTCACAATTTCTATAGTGGGGAGTAAATGGAAAATATACATGGCCACTATTAGATACCTCCACTATCAGATCTGGATGTTTTTTAAGTTTCCATTGTTACTGCATTTTAAAATTGTAAGATCTTACTTTCATAAGGGCTAGTCTAGCCCTAATGAAATGATAGTATACTCTAATTGCCACAATATGTCTGAATTTTACAGGTAGTGAAGTAGAAAAAAAAAAGTAGACTGAATTTTACAAGTAGTGAGGTAGAAAGAAAAGTGGACTGAGGGTTGACAGCCCACTGTCTCAGCCCTGCACTGGCTTTGGGCTCATGACTTAGAACAAATTTTTTTATATCTTTTTTTTTTTCCCCCAGACTCATGGTCTTACTCCGTCACCCAGGCTTAAGTGTAGTGGCATGATCATAGCTCACAGTAACCTCTAACTCCTGGGCTCAAGCAATCCTCCCACCTCAGTCTCCCAAGTAGCTAGGACCACAAGTGCACACCATCACACCCAGCTAATTTTTTAATTTTTTGTAGAGACAGGATTTCACTATGTTGCTCAGGCTGGTCTTGAGCTCCTAGCTTCAAGCAATCCTCCTACCTTGGCCTTTCAAAACACTGAGATTAGATTATAGGCATGAGCCATCACACCTGGCCTAGTTCTTTTATATCTTTTACCTTGGTCTCCTAACCTAAAAATGAAGAATCTGAATTAGATGAACATAGAAGTCACAGCTAGCTCTCATATACTGTGAATAATTTTTCATTTTATGCTCTAGATGAGTCATTGACCAAGCAAGCACTGTCAAGGATGGTAGTATTGTGGCAAGTTGAAAATGTACGCTAAACAATTTTAATCTGCCCTGAACCACCAGCCATTCAGTTGGTGGGACATTCAATCTCACTCCTCAGTGGGGTTCTCTACCTCCTCAGGTTCAACTAAAAGTCCCAGAGTATAGCTGGTGGGAGGAGTCAGAGAAGAGTCCGCTAGACCTCTGTCCATGCTAGTCTCTGTTAAGTTCACCATCCCTGCCCTCATGGTCTTCTGATGGTAGGCAGGGGATATCTGTGCCATTGCTCCCAGGATTATATGCTTGGAGTCCACCAGTCTGAGACTGTGCAGTCCTGGGGCGATACTTTTGCCTGGCACAGAATCGCCCCCAACGCCTCCCAGAACTCGACTCCATCTGTTAGTTTCAGGAATCTTCCTCTCCCCTTGGGTCCAACAGCTTCTACCTGTTAAGTTTCAAGCACTTACTTTCTATATAACTCTCACTGAGCCAAGGTTATTGCAAACAAAAGGCTAAGAAGGAATTGTCTTCTCTTGCTTGGCAATGTCTGCTTCCTGATGCAACACAAAAAACACCTAGGTAAAAACAAAAAACATAAGATGTGGCTACTTTCTTAGCTTGGGAAAGGGAAAAATATCTAGAGCAGCAAGAATAAAGGACAAATTACTGCCTTGATAAAGTAGCCAGCCATATCAGTACGTAAGCCACAATATCTTATGCTAATTCAACAAACATGGATGAGAAAACTATTATTTGCTAATCACTGACCTAGATGCTAAATTGTGCATCCCAATTGTGATTATTAATGGCTTGACTCCAACACCGAGCTTATACAGAGTTGGTAGAATGTAAAAGTAAGAGCTTTCACAACACTTTTTCCATATCATTTTTTGTTTGTTTGTTTGTTTATGAGAGAGTCTCGCTCTGTCACCCAGGCTGGAGTGCGGTGGAGTGATCTTGGCTCACTGCAACCTCTGCCTCCTGGGTTCAAAAAATTCTCCTGCCTCAGCCTCCCGAATAGCTAGGATCACAGGCCCGCATCACCACACCCGGCAGATTTTTGCATTTTTAGTAGAGATGAGGTTTCACCACGTTGGCTAGGCTGATCTCAAACTCCTGGCCTCAGGTGATCTGCCCGCTTCAGCCTCCCAAAGTGTTGGGATTACAGGCGTGAGCCACCACATCTGGCCCATATTATCTTTTAATCCTGCTGTCAGAGACATGTGAACCAGAGCAACTCCATCTGGAGTGAGGGCTACCAAAATGAGGCTGGGACTTGCTGGGCTGCATTTCCAGAAAGTTAGGTATTCCCAGCCTCTAGATGTTTATGGTTAAGGGAACAAATTAATAATGTTTACTAAACAGACCCAGACTTGGGAGTGTCCAGATATCCTGATATCTGGAAAACAAAGGCATTTCTAATTTTGCTTTAAAGATAATAATATTGATTCTTGCAAAATATAGTAATTAAGAAATCAATCCCTTATCACAAACCCTTGTAGCAGAGCACATCTCCCTATAGATACAGCGTTGTACCTGCTTTATCACTATAGAGCATTTAGCACTATAGAGGCTGGACGCATTCCTCCTCTTACTTTTGGGAACATCCTACTCTGTCTATGGAGTAGCTGTACTTTAACTACTTTACTTTCTTTATAAACATGCTTTTACTTTGCACTGCAGACTCGCCCTGAATTCTTTCTTGTGCAAGATCCAAGAACCCTCTCTTGGGGCCTGGATCGGGACCCCTTTCCTGTACATATTTCTGGGGATTGCAGAAGGGACTATAGGGCGGAAACCCCTGGTATGTGGTGGGGTCCCGTAACACAGCCAGTAACTAAAAGGACCTCTATTTTCTGTTGGTTCTGAGGGATTTTTTAACATCCTCATTTCTCTTCCTTCTGTCATCGCTTTTGATTATTGTAAAGAGAACTCTCACTCTCAACTTGGTTTGTTTTTTCTACTTTCCACAGTGCTACTTTGTTGATAAACACTGTAATTGTTTTTCATCCTTCATAGCAGAATAGAAAATCACAACTGACAAATGCTCTGTAGTGATAAAGCAGAGAGCACGAATGTACTGTAATCTTTCTCAGGAAATAAGCTAATCGAATCACTTCAACAAGAGAGAATGTAAATTCTTTCTGATGATAAAAGTGACTTTTTCAGATGGGTCAGGGATAATCAGTCCAGTTGCCCTGATAATAAATGCAGCTTGAAAGATAATCAGTAGAACTGAGGTCACCTCTGCTTCGAAATGTATTTCTCATTTGAACTACTATAGACGCTTTGAACAGGATGAGAATAAGGCAGTAATTATCACATCAATGGAGGAACATTCCTTAGCATAAAAAAACTCAGCAATGTATACACAGGAAAGTACTAAGAAAGAGTTGTAGGTGGGATATCCCTAGATAGAATGGCATTGCATTAAGAAACTATGATCATAAAAAGAATAATTTTTGCCTTTAGAAGAGTGCAAGCATTAGAGGCAAACATTTTACTGGAAGTCATTCAACCAACAAATCTTTTTTTATTTTAGAACTGGTATTTCTTCTCCCTTCTTTCACGTTTCATGAAAACATGAAAAAACCAGTCATGTTTTCTACTCTCCCAACTTCCTTTCTATCTTGTTCTAGTATGTTAGCATTGATTATTTCTCCATTTCCAGGGAGGTTTCTTAGTAAATGAATGCCAGAGTGTTACCATTTTCTTTTTTAAAAACTCTCTTTTCAGAAATCTCATTTGAGCAATAATGGATGTGTGCAACATTTTGGTGTTTTAGGCCAGGGCTGTCTAATAGAAGTAGAATGAGGGCCACACATAAAAGCCACAAATGTAATTTTAAATTTTCTAATAGCCACATTTTTAAAAGGTAAAAATGCAAAGATTAAATTAATTATAATAATAAAAATGGTTTAACCCAATGCATCTGAAGTATCACTTCAATGTGTAATTAAAAATTGTTAATGAGATATTTTATGTTTTTTTCATATTAAGTATTTAAAATCTCATGTGCATTTTACCCTTGCAGCACATCTCAATGCAGACTAGTCACATTTCAAGTCTCAATAGCCACGTATGGCTAGTGGCTACCATATTGGACAGTTCTGCTTTTGATCATTACATGACAATCTTTTTGAAGCACAGAGAATGTGTTCTTTGTTATAATTTGTAAAATCCACTTTCAGATTATTGTGAAGAAATAAAAATCATTTTTATTTTGTGTCTACACCTTACCATCTTTGTGTGCGGTTGAATTGAAAGATTTTTCTGAAATGCTTTTATCTGTAAGGTTATCTTAGTAGCAGCCCAAACCTTTTCCAAAACTATCCTAAACTAAATGGACTAGCTCCTCTTCTTATGAAATGTCTTCAGGAGGAATTTGTTAACACGCTTAGAAGATAAGGACTACTAGATTTGGTGAGGGGCCGGGGGTGGGTAGATTTTAAAAGTTAAGTTACAATTTTGATTGTGGCTAGGTGCGGTGATTCACACCTGTAATCCCAGCACTTTGCGAGGCCAAGGTGGGTGAATCACTTGAGGTTAGGAGTTCGAGACCAGCCTGCCAACATGGTGAAACCCCATCTCTACTAAAAATACAAAAATTATCCAGGCATGGTGGTGCCCCTTTATAATGCCAGCTACTCAGAAGGTTGAGGCATGAGAATTGCTTGAATCTGGGAGGCAGAGGTTGCAGTGAGCCAAAATTGTGCCATTGCACTCCAGCCTGGGTGACAGAGAGAGATTCTGTCTCAAAAAAAAAAAAAAGACTGCAAGTAATCTGTATTCAAAACAAAAAAAAATGCAGATAATACAGAAGAGTATAAAATGCAAAGTGAAAGGTCTTCCTAACCAGTTTCAATCACTAATGGCAATCCTGTCAACAATAAACAATATCTGGTTTTATTTCTTCTAAGGAGAGGCATTAATTTTGTAAAACATATCTTTATTTTCTGAAAATTTCACATCTTTCCATGCTTTTACAACCCATGGTGTCCTCTTTCTTGTATTCTTTTTTTTATTTCCCTGAAGCAATTTTTTTTAAAGATGCATGAACAGTAAGCATTCTGATCCTAACATATCTAAACATGTCTACATTGTGCCCTCACACTTACCTACTAGTTGGCTGGGTATATTCAGGTTGAAATTCATTTTCTACCAAAACGTTGAAGGCAGTATTCTGCTGTCTTCCAACACACAGGATTACTGATGAGAAGTCTATCAGTCTGATGCTCATTCCAATGTAAGTAATCTGTTTTGCTTTTCCTAATTCTTTTAAGATATTCTATTTATGCTTAGAGTTCTGAAATTTCACCAGGTTGTGTTTAGGCATGGGTATTTAGGTTTTTGTTTGTTTTCTGTCTAATTCTGTATGGCTGACATGATTTTTTTCCATCTAAAGACACTTGTCTTTCTCCAACTAAGAAAAAATTGTGTTCTGGAACTTGAATTTCTAGGGTCTATCCTCCATGCCTCAACTTTTCTCTCATATTTTCCACCATTTATTTTATTTCTCTATATTCTAGTAAATTTCACTTTCCAGAACATCAACTTGGTCTTCAGCAAATCCATTATTCCTTTTTTACTTCCAAGTATTCTTTTCTTTGGTATTTACTGATTGTTCTTTTTTCATAGTGGCTGTTTTTGGTTTGTCTGTTTTCAGAAATGGGGTCTCACTCTGCTGTCCTGGCTGGAGTACAATGGCACAATCACAACTTACTGCAGCCTCAAACTCCTGGGCTCAAGGGATCCTCCTGCCTCAGCCTCCCAAACAGCTGAGATTACAGGCACATGCCACCACACGTGGCAGCCTCACTATTTTATCAGTGCAATCTCCTCTTGAATACCTTTAAGGATACTAATAATTTTTTCAAGTTCTCCTCTGCTCCCTAAATTACCTTTTTTCTCTGGGCTCAGTTGTTTGGATTTATTAATCTTGGACCTTCTGTTTAATGCTATGGTTTTTTCTGAAATCTTGTAAATCATAATCCACAAATGAAAAGCTTGGAGGATTAATGGAGATGGTTAGTGTTGGTTTTCCTTTTAGCCATGTATGTGTTTCCCCAACAAAAGTTCTTCTTGAATAGCTGCTTTAAAATTCTCACATGCTAATTGCAATATCTTAGTCATTTCAGGACAAGTCTTCATTGTCTTTTCCTATATGGGTTCTGTTTTCCTGTTCCCTTTTATGTAGACCAATTTTGGGTTGTGTCTTCGACATTGGAATAATATGTTGTAAAGACTCTGGATGCTATTCTGTTCCTCTAAAAACTTTTTTTAAGCAGGCAGTTAAATTGGCTGAAAAACTGTAATGAGCAGTAAGTCAAATCTCAGTCCAATTCTTTTAGTCTTCATTTAGGCTGCTTGGAATCTTCCCTGTGTATGGTTAGTTCAAAGTGTGGAGCTCGGCACAGCATTTGGGCTGAATTTATATACAGAGTATAAGGTTCCCCTTCTTTGGCTTTCAATTTTGGGGAATTTCCTTCTCACTTTTCAGAGGTGATGAATGCCCCAAACTCTATCCTCTGGTATTTCAAGCCAGCAAGATGATGGATTTTTTTTTTTTTTTTTTTTTTTTTTTTTTACCTGGGTTTTTAGCCATCCGCCCCCATCCTTTACCCCTGCATGACACAGGTAAATAGGTGAGCCCGCCCTCAGGCCAAAAGCCATTAAAAAAAAAAACAAAACAAAAAAACTCACCTAGCGTCATTCCCTTTTTTTCAAATGTTGACTCCTTGCCAGTACCTTCTTTCAATTGCTTTCAACTACTTTCAACTAGCCGTATTCTATATTTTGCCCAAAGTGTACAGTTATCTGTGGAAGTGTTAGTCTAAAGGAGGTACAAGACCATTGTCTGAAGTGGATACTCTCACTTGATTGGAAAGAGCTGGTTTGTGGTTCCATATAAGGGCGGGAGTTACAGCAGCAGATACCCTGTAGTGTTTGTGAGCAGGGAAGTGGTATGGCAGCTGGGAACATATCAAAAAATAAAGGGAATTTACTCATGGCTGAGGTGAGTGTTTCTGTGTAAATATCTCCTGGGTGGAGTGATTGCAACCTTCTAAAATTTCCCTTCCATGTCTGTGATATGAGTACCACAATGTCTGTTCTGCTTCCCCTTCAAGGCACAGCAGCCATCCTAGGAGGCCGCCCCCTAAACCAGCACCCCATTTCCACAGAGAGCACTCCTCCAGATTTTAACTTGAAGGAGGCCACCCTGTGTCTATAGAGGAAGGTGGGGGATGACCAGCTGATAGGGAATGCACCCTTTAATTCGTTACCCTGACAAGTATTCCATAGTTCCCTAATGTTGTATGGATGAGCCAAGTTCCTAGCTTCCCCAGGGCTCCCTTAGGAAGAACCACATTCATCTCTAGTGACTTCAATTCCTCTGTTTTCACTTCTTCATTGGTTTGATCACATCTGCTTATCTTTGAATAATTTCTCAAAATATCTGACCTGCTGATGTCCTCTCTAGCACTGTTATGATTTTATTCTTATTTTAACATCTTTTCTATTATTTCAGTAAAAGATTAGGAGGAAGGGAAGTTCAGTACAATAGGTCTTTTTACCCTAAATAGGCGCTGTGCCAAACCCCTATTGACTCCAATGGGGATAGCACCAGATTCAAGGGACCCAGGATCAGCAAATGAGTCACGGAATTTTACTGGGGCAATTACATACAGGGGAGAGAGTTCAGTGGCAGTGGGCTGATCAGGAGAACTGCAACCACTTGTAAAAGGCATGCAGTTATATTTATATAGCATTTTCACTTAATCACTGCCCCCTAACAATCCTTACCTGGCAAACCTCATTTAACCTAAAACAACAGGCCTTGATCCCCTGTATGGCCCACAGTCCACAGGACGGGCTATGGGTTCAGATGTTTCTCATAGATAAAGAATGAATCTCTGTCTTGGCCACTGCCATATTCCTTAGCTCCGAACTCGAAGCACACATTCAGGTGGGTCTGCCATACAGGGTCATTCTCAGGGTATGCTTAAGTTAAGTTACTGCTATCAGGTACATCTACCATAAAACAGGAAACTTGAACTTGTTTTTCGAGCAAACGGGTCTATATTGTGTCAAAGTTAAGAACACTAGCCAAGACATTCAGTGAAGGGAAGAAACCAGGCATAACACTATGTAAACAATTTAATCTCACAAATATTTATTAAGTGCCTACTTTTAACCTTCAGTAGGGTCCAGAGTTTCCATCATATTTTTATTTTTTTATTTTTATTTATTTATTTTGAGATGGAGTCTCACTCTGTCACCCAGGCTGGAGTGCAGTGGTGCAATCTCGGCTCACTGCAAGCTCCACCTCCCAGGTTCACGCCATTCTCCTGCCTCAGCCTCCCAAGTAGGTGGGACTACAGGCACCTGCCACCGCACCCGGCTAATTTTTTGTATTTTTAGCAGAGACAGGGTTTCACCGTGGTCTCGATCTCCTGACCTCGTGATCCGCCCGCCTCAGCCTCCCAAAGTGCTGGGATTACAGGCGTGAGCCACCAAGCCCGGTTTCCATCATATTTTTAAAAGGGAATCTTTTAAAATTGCCATCGTTTGGTACAGGGAGTGCAGCACTGAATTACTTATAGCCTCTGCCCTTAGGAGTGTCACAGCTACATAATTTAACTGGGGTTTTCACTTTTCACTAGTTTATATTCTTTTTCTTTCAGAGTTTGAGGATTTGGCCCTTCCTTTTAATAGTTATCACCAAATTTTTCCCCTTAATCCCACATTTCTGGTTCTAAACCACAAGGTCTCCCCTCTTTCCAGTTAACTTTGCACAATATTCTTAAGACTTGTTTCTGGCCATTGCTCAAAAATACACATTGGGCAGATTCAAATTAGGTCCTCTATAATTACTTGTTTATTATCATAACTAATACGATGGTTGGTGCTAACATAACAGCATTTCTCAATTTAAAGCTAGAGCATTTTTCTTGTGAAGACCCAATTTAAATTCATTGGTTACAGAAACTCTACCAGAAGTATAACTAAAACAGCATTTCTCCAATTTCAGTGTGCATGAGAATCTCCTAGGATGTGTGTTCAAGATTCAGATTCCCAGGTCTCAATCCCAGAAATTTTGATTCAGCAAGCCTACAGTGAGTCCAGCAATCTGCCTTTTTAACAGGTATCACACATGATTCCATCGCAGGTAGTTCCTGACCTTGCTTTAAGAAACCCTGCTTTAAGCTATGCAATAAATCTCCAGCGGCTTCCACAGTGGCTGAACTAAATTACATTTTATGTATAAGCATTTCCTTTTCTTTGCAGCCTCGCTAACATCTGTTATTTTCTGATTTTTAATAATAGCCATTCTGACTGGTGTGAGAGGGTATCTCATTGTGGTTTTGATTTGCATTTCTCTGAGGATTAGTGAAATAACTAAAAATAGAACTACCATGCAACCCAGCAATCCCATGACTGGGTATACACCCAAAGGAAAATAAGGCATTCTACCAAAAGACATATGGACTCTTATGTTCATCACAGCACTATTCACAATAGTAAAGACATGGAATCTACCTAGTGTTACAGGATCCTTGGAGTGTTTTTATGGCTGAGACACTCCAGCCTTTGTCCGAGTTTTGCCTGGGCACGCTGGGCTCGTTTTGCCCACTCAGCCTTGCAGGCTGTACTCTCAGCTCATGCTACCAGCCTGGGTCCCAAACCTGTCAAGGGCGAGTCAGACGTGGAATGGTGAGAGGTGTGTGAGCAAGCATGGTGTCTGGCCACTGCGTACAATCAGACATGCCGGATGCTGCAGCGGGGTGGGCAGCTCCAGGTGCCGGGACAGACGCTGGCTATCTGTGAGGGTACGGTAGGACCAGAAACACTGCAAGCAGCTTCTATGGCTGGCAATGGGGAATACAGTGGTGCCCGGAAGCTTGGAGACATCAGGAACTGCAGGACTCCCTCTTTGGGATTCACAGCCCTGGCTCGGGGAACTCCCAGGTCTGGGATCCCCAAAGAGCCACAGCTCTTCTTTCCTTCTCTTTGCCTGCAATGTGGCAAGCAAGGGGCAGGTCTCAGCCCTGTTTGTGCTACAGCTCTTTTAGCCTTACTATTCAGTGAGTGCTGAGACCAGGAAGAAAGAGGTATACAGACAAGTGGAGGGTGAGCAAGATGAAGAGGAGCTTTTATTGAGCGACAGAACAGCTCAGGGGAAACCGCAGGGGCAGCTCCTTTCCACAGGCAGGGTGACCCAGTGAAATGGCTCCGTTGTCTGGGGTATATACCCTGGTTCTTTGTCACGGTCCAGAAAGAATTCAGGACACAGACACATACGGGGGGTGGGTTTAGGAGTGGAAAGTTTAATAGAAAAAGAAGAGAAAGAGAAAAGGTTTCCTCATGCTGAGAAAGTGGGTTGCCCAAAAGAGGTTCTCTGATTTGGGGCAGAATACAATAGATTTTGTACAGAAGCTTGAGGAAGCAGTGATTGATTTACATAGGGCTTAGAGGATTGATTTGACTACGTGTGCCATTTACATAGACCGTGAAAAAAACTGTCCCTCCCATCACAGTATTTTATTATGTAAATACGGCCTCTACCTGGTGGTGGCCATCATACCTGTACACGTGGTTTTACCTGGAGGTTGACATGACACCAGCACACGTGGTGACAAGGAAAAGAGGGTGGGAGATGCCATATTGAATGTATCTGGCTTCCAGGTACAGCTGCCAGCATTTACATATAAAAGCTCCTGGCCGGGCGCGGTGGCTCAAGCCTGTAATCCCAGCACTTTGGGAGGCCGAGACGGGTGGATCACGAGGTCAGGAGATCGAGACCATCCTGGCTAACACCATGAAACCCCGTCTCTACTAAAAAATACAAAAAACTAGCCGGGCGAGGTGGCGGGCGCCTGTAGTCCCAGCTACTCGGGAGGCTGAGGCAGGAGAATGACGTGAACCTGGGAGGCGGAGCTTGCAGTGAGCTGAGATCCGGCCACTGCACTCCAGCCTGGGCAACAGAGCCAGACTCCGTCTCAAACAAACAAACAAACAAACAAAAGCTCCTAGTTTGCATATCTATGCCAGACTCTTCAGGCTGCTTTCTGTTAAAGAAGAAATGGTTTGGGACTACTTTTTATTAAAGGAAAATTCCACTGATAACTCTTTTACCCTTTCTAGTCACCTAAAAATAATTTCTTAATAACTCCTGTATTACCAATGAGTGTTCAGCTTCTAGCAGAGAGGGTAGCTCCTCTCTGCTAGGCAAGTTGTCCCAACAAGTATTCAGCTATCAGCAGAGAGTAGCTCCTTTCTGCAGCTGGTCACCCAATGTCTGCTCAGGTCTGGCTGAGCCTGGGGCTTTCATGGGCCTCAGAGGGGAGGAAGTGCATGCTGATTGGTCCATGGGTAGCCATGGGCAGGCCTGGAAAAGGTGCCACAAGTTCCCACCCCTGTCCATGGGATTGGCAGCCCAATCCCCAGCCTTCAGGCCCTCCCTGGCCTGAAGATGGGGCCTCACTGGGGATCCACCCTATTCAGCCCAGGAACCTGTCTGCCTCCTGCTGCCATTCATGGTGCTCAGGCTGTAGCTGTCAAGGGGTGCCTATAGGTCAGTGCTGAGCTGCCCTCAGCACCCCATTGGCTTTCCTCCTATGCTCATCAGAGCCCAAAGTCCAGAGGGGGCCAAAGCGGCAGGGGGCTGGCATGTCAGCACTGCTCCAAGTGTGTACACTCCCAGTCAGGCTGCAATAGCACCCAGACTTGGCCCCAACTTTGCTCCAAGATAGGAGCAGGTGCTGACAGCAGGGAGAAGCCAGGCAGCAGGAGCAGGCACTTCTGAGCCTGTGAGGATGGTGGGGGCTTCCTGGGCCCCCAGGAATTCAGGATGCCTAGGTCCACAGCTGTGGTTTGGATGGCTGCAGCTGCACAGTTGGTGGAGGGGGACATTCTGCCTGCTCCAGAGAGCAGGAGGCCCAGGTCTGCAGCCACAGTTTGAGTGGCTGCAACTGTGCCCAGGAGAGTGGGTCTCCTGCCTCTTGCCTGCTCTGTGGAGCAGGCAGCTCAGTTCCACAGCCACAACTTGGGTGGCTGCAGCTGTGTCTGTGAGGATGGGGCTCCTGCGTGCTCACAGGTTGCGAGAGTACAGGGATGCCCAGATCTGCAGCCATGGCTTGGGCATTTGCAGAGGCAACCAAGGGGCTCTCACCCCAACTCAGAAGGGGCAGGGCTCCCACTTGTCCCTAGCTCCCACCGGCTCCATGGAGCATGCAGCCCCAGCCACACCTTCCTCCTGCAGCTGGCATGATGGCAGCAGCCACTCCAGATGGCCTGCCACTACCATCACTAGGTATCCATCAATGGTGAATTGATAAAGAAAATGTGGTATATACACACTACAGAATACTATGCAGCCATAAAAAAGAATGGAATCATATCTTTTGCAGGAACATGGATGCAAGCTGGAAGCCATTAGCCTAAGCAAGTTAATGCAGGAACAGAAAACCAAATACCACATTCTCACTTACAGTGGGAACTAAGCATTGGATACACATGGACGTAAGATGGGAACAATAGACACTGAAGACTACTAGTTGGCAGTGGGAAAGAGTGGGGCGAGGGTTGAAAAACTGCCTATTGGGTACTATGCTTACTACGTGGGCGATGGGATCATTTGTATCTCAGACCTCAGCATCACACACTATATCCATGTAACAAACCTGCACAGATACCCCATGAATCTAAATAAAAGTTGAAATTTTTTTAAAAAATATGCATTAACCCCTAGGGTGAGTAGAACATGCAGGTTTGTCCATTCAATCAAGATTCTGTGAAGTAACTCAGAGGTCTAAAACTACCTTAATTATGTAGGCATTAGGGTGTGTGTGTGTGTGTTAGAAAAAGGAATAATAGAAGTTGGAAATGAGCTCAAATTTTTAAATGTAATCTTAATAAGTGTCACCTGAAGAGCAAAGGCACTCAAAGAATTAGGCCTGTTTTAAAATGGTGGTTTGAGAACAAAGAGTGATGGCTCCTCAGGAAGATGAACCATTACAATCAGGCTTCCCAAAACTCGTTTTATTATTAAATGAATAATAGTATGCTTACTGTGATCATATTTGCCCACACAAACACGGGAAAAAAACTTTAAAATCTATAACAAATATCACATATAGAAGCTTTTGGCATACCATGGAAAATTTAAAGCCAAATTTTAATATGTGACTCTTTGTTGTTATAACATCTAAAGCTACTTGCCATCACCATTTCTCTCCTCCATCCCTCTTACAAAGATTATATACAACGTAAATCATGCTTGAAGTAAAGAAAATGAATAGGGGAAAATAAAACTTCGATACCACTCCTTCAATCTTTAAAAATGTATTTTTGTTTCTTTTTTTTCTTACCATTTTTTTGGCAGTATCTTTTCACATATATGTCTGGTCCACCTATAATTAAGTTTTAAATTTTTATAAAAGAGGGCCAGGTCTTTTAAATCAACTTTTTACCAAGTGCTTTTGTGTTAGAAGTAACTATTCTAGTGAAGTGACTAAAGGGGACACATACATAGAAAACAGAAGAGAATAAAGTAGTAGAGCCAAACAGCATGAGTTCAAATCCCAGCTCTGCCACTTACTAGCCATATGATCCCAGGCAAGTTACTTAACTTCTCTATACCTCAGTTTCCTCATCTATAAAATGTGGATAATAATAGTACTTACCTCAAAATATTGTGATGAAGAATAAAGGAGTTAATATTTAACAAACACCATGTAAGTGTTTGTTAAATGGAATAATGAATGAACAAAGGGAGAAATCTACCATTTCCAGCCAAAAACATCATTATTGTGAATTTTATGAAGTTAAAAGAAACAAACATGAGACATCATTTTTCATTACCTCTCTGCCTACTCTTAAAAGTGTGGGGTTGTATTAGTCTGTTCCCGTACTGCTATGAAGAAATACCTGAGGTTGAATGTGGCTGCTCACGGTCGGCGTGCTGCGGTGCAGAGCGGGCCGGGAAAAGTGATGCTGGTTAGCATGGTGAAACACCGTCTCTACTAAAAATACAAAAAATTCGCCAGGTGTGATGGTGGGCACCTGTGGTCCCAGCTGCTTGGGAGGCTGAGGCAGGAGAATGGCGTGAACCCAGGAGGCGGAGCTTGCAGTGAGCCGAGATTGAGCCACTGTACTCCAGTCTGGGTGACAGAGTGAGATTCCATCTCAAAAAAAAAAAAAAAAAGATATTTTGTTTCTTTATCCACCTTGTTTTTATAACACTTAAAAACCAGGACAAACCAAAAAACCTAGTTAAAGCTATTTTTTGGTTTGTAGTTTTAATTAATTTCCCCTAGGGTAGAAATTAAAGCTGGTAAGTCACACACACACACTTTGTTGGGGTAGGGGTGGCAGGTTGAGAGGCAGTGTACTTGGGTCAGCTACGGCTAAAAACAGTATTTCAATTCCTAATTTTACTTATTTTATATGTAGACAGGGCCCTAGTGATAAGATGGTGTAAATAATTTAGGATATTCATGTTTTAAAGTAAAGCATAAATATTTATTTTGCAAAATGTTTTCTAGTTTGAAGGATAGTCCATTATTAGGATTTGTAGATTAATCTGTATGGTGAAGGAATATCAGAGAAACGTGTAGGTTATTTATTTTCTGCAGTGTCATTTTGTCAAATGGTTGGTATTAAAACTGTTATTTTCTTTTTCTTTTTTTTTTTCTTTTTTTTTTTTTCAGATGGAGTGTCGCTCTGTTGCCAGACTGGAATGCAGTGGCATGATCTTGGCTCACTGCAACTTCTGCCTCCAGGGTTCAAGTGGTTCTTCTGCCTTAGCCTCCCAAGTAGCTGGGACTACAGGCCGGCACCATCACACCGAGCTGATTTTTGTATTTTTTTTTTTTTTTTTTTTTAGTAGAGATGGGGTTTCACCATGTTGGCCAGGATGGTCTCGATCTCTTGACCTTGTGATCTGCCCACCTTGGCCTCCCAAAGTGCTGGGGTTACAGGCATGAGCCACCGTGCCCGGCCCCCTCTTTTCTTATTCATTTTATAACCAGTGCCTAATGCTTGCTGACATTAGATTTTTAAAAAGAATTATGCTATACATCTTTATAAATTGTATATATATTTCTTAAATATTGCAATTGCCTAAGCATTGTATATTTTAAGGCTGTTTTCTCTTGCTCTCGATGTTGAGGAAAACTATAAATTGACCTATAATGCATCTACCGTTACTGGTTTTGGTTAGTTTGATATTTATTGTTTTTAAACAGTTTCCAATATGGAAACTTTAACACCTTTTATACAGTTCTCTACTATTCAAGATAAAGATTATTTAAAATATCTCACCAGAAACTTATACTTTCACACTTTGTAATATTTAGTTTCTATAATTTAAGGAAGTAACTTTTTTTGTTTGGGTTAAGTAAAAAGCCTTTATTTGATTACCAGCATGAGAATTCACCTTGGTTTCTATTTTATGCATTTGTACGTTTTTTTCCTAATTATATGGAAGCTATTGGAACTTCTGTATTCAATGCTAAATACTAAGCCAAGGGGAGTATAATAGGTAAGTTTTTTCAGTGACTGTGTCTTTAGCATTCAGTCATTATAAGAAAATGATCAGAACAAAATCATTACATTATAAACATGTAATTCTTTTATATAGTGATTATCATGTACTGTATTGTAACTTTAAAATAAGCTATTAAACTAGTTTTTATGGTTCAACTAATGCAAAAAAAAAAAGAAAGAAATACCTGAGACTGGGTAATTTATAAAGAAAAGAGGTTTAATTGACTCACAGTTCCACATGGCTGGGGCGGCCTCAGGAAACTTACAATCATGGCAGAAGGGGACCTCTTCACAGGGCGGCAGGAGAAAGAATGAGAGCTGAGTGAAGGGGGAAACCCCTTACAAAACCATCAAATCTCGTGAGAACTCACTATCATGAAACAGCATGGGGGGAGCCTCCCCCAAGATTCAGTTATCTCTACCTGGTCTCGCCCTTGACACATGGGGATTATTACAATTCAAGGTGAAATTTGGATGGGGACACAGAGCCAAACCTCAGGGGTTTTCTTCAATCTTCTTATACATATCTTGAAATGATAACTATTGTTAAAGTGATGGAAATTTCATTTGGTAGAACAACAGGCAGACTTGTGATCTTATTAAAACTGTTACTATGATTGAGGATTTCTTTCTAAGGGAACACAACATTCTCAGCATTCTCCCCCAACAAAACAAAAGAAACAGATTTCAAAACAAGGTCAAATGTAATAGAGTGCTTAAAAAATAAAAACCATTAAAATTGTAGAGATTGATTCTATAGGAGAGCCAGATTAAGTTATTACCAATTTAATCTGAAAGTAGATATTGTAGAAAGAAACAAGCAAAGGGTTGGTTTTACAAAGATTTGTTATCTTATTAATAACAAATAGAATAATTTCAAACAAAAAAATATTGAATGTAGGTGGCAGATATCTTTCCAACTCTCTTTAGTCCCTTGCTATATCTTAACTTCCTTATTATAAAAGTTAAGTGCATCTCCTCTGGGCCCAGTTTCAATGACCTCAATGAAGCTGACAAAAACATCTCCAAAATTACACAGGTAAACGGATGCCCTTTAGTAATTGGTTGACTTCAAGCAGGTCTGGCCATGAAGTCAGACTATGAAGCAGATTTCCCAGGATGGAAAAACATGCACTCTCCCTTCTACAAGCCAACAGAAAATCATGAATGGCCCTTTCTCAAAGGACACAAATCCTGGGTACAGTGGTCTAGAAAATTTTCCAAGTTACTTAAAGTCACTTAGTGCATCTCCTTTCTCCTTCCTACACAGATAATCTTCCTGGCCTCTTGAGAGCACCATTCAGTCCAGGGTATTCTTAATGCACAAAATTACCACCTTTGGTCTTCTGAAAGACTGACAGGGACAGACTGAGATGAGAAAAGAATGTATTTCCTGCTTAGGATGCAGTTCAAAAACAATTAGAGAAACCATACATAATGGTACCTAATGTTGAATGTTGTGGCACAGGTTTTAAGCGTTATAGGATTTCTTCTTTCTGATGGCACAATTCAATTCAACATGCGATTTTTTTGAATAATGTTTACCACTTGTATACATGAGTGAAACCATGACCACAAGATGAATTTTTTTTTTAAAAAAAGACCCAAACAGCAGAACATTTTCAAGAAGTTTCAGAACACTTTAGGCATGGAGAGCATTGTGAAAGATTCCAGAGGGGGAACAATATGTCTACAAATGAAAAAGAATGTAATTTCTCATTAGAATACCTAGATGCTATAACTTCAACTTTCTGTGAAAAATAATTATGGACCTAACATTCTACACTCAGTAAAAATATCAATCAATGAGAAAGTGAGAGGGAAAAAATGAAGTCACTTTCCAGCATGTAAAAATTCAGCAAGCTGATTTATCATGCACCCTTTCAAGAAAATTACTTGAAGATGTTCTCCAGCCAGAACAAGAATTAAATCCAAGAAAGGTAAAAACTCGAGATCCCAGAACACTGACTCCAACCCAGGACTTGGGTGAAAAAAAGTCAGAATGACAGCTTGGCATCCAGCCCAGGGAGCAGCTGGTCCAGATTATAAGAAGAAGTCAGATGGTTCTGGGAAATCCGTCTTCAACAATTACATTACATCCCTTTTCACAGATGGACTATGTTTAAGGAAGATAGATCATCTTAGTGTTTGATGAAGGCATACAATAAAAAATAAGACACTTTGAAATCATAGGAGTGTGAACAATGTTAACATAATAATAATAGAAATACTGTGTATTGATATTTTTTATTTTAGATTCAGCCAATGAATAAAGTATACAAGGATTAATTATGATTACAGAAGAGATGACAAAAGCTGACAGAAGTTGTGGGGGTGGGAGAACAGCGCATACAGAAGAGTGGGGAAAGGAGTAGAGGGAAGGATAGGAGTTCTAATTCACTCATCTTACTAATAATAGCTAACATTCGGTACTTAACATTGTGCCCATTCATGTTTATGAATTTATTCAGCTCATCTCCCAAAATGAAAAAACTCAGGGTTCTCTTAGAGGGACAGAACTAACAGGATATATATAAAGAGGAGTTTATTAAGTATTAATTTACATCATCACAAGGTCCTACAATAGGCTGTTTGCAATCTGAGAAGCAAGGAGAGACGGTCTCAAAAAAAAGCCCAAAAAACTCAGGTGAGCACTCGCAGTACCTGGTTTTAACTTCATATCGCTGAAAGAGGCACTGAAGAGATAGAAGAATCAGGCCTGAATCACCGCCGCCACCCCTCCCCCATCCTGGCAGTGGTAGGGAGTGGTGCAGAGAGCATTTCCGGGAATTTGGGGTGGAAGAACACAGCCACTGGGTGCTGTCCTGTTAGAGCAGAAAGCAAAACCAGACTAAACTCAGCTGATCCCTGCCTATAGAGGGAGAATTTAAACCAGCCCTAGCCAGAGAGGAATCATGGATCCCAGGGGTTTACACTTGAGTTCCCATGAACTTCGCCACTGAGGGCTGTAGTGCTGTCTGTCTTCAAGAAAACTTAAAAGGCAGTCTAGGCCATAAGGACTGCAACTCTTAGGCAAGTCCTTGTGCTGAACCAGGCCCAGAGACAGTGGACTAGGGGTATCACACCCACTGGGGCAGCTAAGAGAGTGCTAGCATCACCTTTCCCCTAACCCCAAGCTACACAGCTTGTGGCTCCCTTCCTTCCACTTGAGGAGAGAAGAGGAAATAGTGGGGGTGCGGGGAGTGGGGACTTTATCTTGGGTCTTGGATACCAGCTCAACCACAGCAAGACAGGGCACTGGTCAGAGTCACGAGGCCCCTGTTCCGGGCCTTAGCTCCCAGATGACATTTCTAGACACCCCTTGGGCCAAAAGGGAACTCACAGTATTGAAGGAGAGGACCCAGTGCAGGCGGCATTCATCACCTGCTAACGGAAGAGCTACTTACAAATAACACCCCAAATAACCAGCAGCAATACTCAGGTACTACATTGAGTGCCTTGGGTGAGCCTCTGAGACTTGCTGTCTTAAAAAAAGGGAAGAGGTGGATATTAAGAAAGTCAAGTGCAAGGAGCAAAGAGAGGTGGAAAGGATGTGGAGCTGATACAAAGGGGAAGATGGACAGAACAGACACATCAGAGGTTTTTATGAGGTTAAATGGAGTTTGGGCGTGTTAAAGCCAGAAGGATGAAAGGTTTGGTCAGTTACTGGAACATTAGACTTTGATTTCTAAGACAGTTCAAATTCCCAGTTACAAAGTGTAATGCAATGAACAGGTAACTGAATTGGAGTGAAAATAAAGTGATTGGAGTTGAATTCAAGCAATAATAATATTTTGTATGGAACAACTAGTAGACCATTAAAAGTCTACAGGGTAATCGTAGCAACTGAGGAGCTTAAAGAACTAAGACTCAACAGCTGACATCATCAGAGAGGTCAACAGATGACACAGTGAAGGCATTTTTAGCAAGGAAGACTTCTTTGGAGCAGAGCAGAGGTAAGGACCCTGAGCTTTGCAAGGTCGTGATGTCTAGGATGTCAGAGCTGGAATTAAACTTCAAAATTTCAAGTTTCTGGTAGTTAACAGATCTACTCACAACATCTATTTCATAAGGTTCTTGTGACAGTCCGGTTAGATGACATATATAAATAACCTAGTGCAGTGGTAGCTAGTATTATAGTTAGTATAATTCACCTTGTTATGTACTCCTGGGAGTAGAGAGGAAACACATGTCATTAATCACATCCCTCATTTTCATTTAGGGGATTGGCTGCTGGAAAACAGACTAAGGGACCCACTGGATCATGCCACCATTCTGTGAATGGTCTAGATTCCAAAACTGGTTCCTCATTCAAAACACTGAATTTAGTTCATTCTGAACAAGACAAGTTACATTTGTTTTAAAAACTCCCTGAATGCATATAGGTAAAGAGAAATAAATCCGCCTTGAGTTTCACATGGGCAAGAGAATATATCATCTTAAGAAATAAAACAAATGAAACAAGTCCTTAGAAAGTTTTAGGAAATATACTATACTGCTATAAGACAGGAAGATATAGCTCAAAATTGTTTTATTGGTCAGTTTTACCACCTTGATATAAAATGTACTACTAGAAGCTTAAAAAGAGCATGTCTTTTGAATTTTAATGAATTTTAGTGAAATTTAATTACAGATTGAAGTTAGATAAAAGGGTTGGTGGAATACAGGTCTAAATACTCATTATGTGTCCATTAATTAAACTGCTTATTATTAAATTAATATGTTAATTTTTTTGATGAATTACAATTAAAATTTTTTCATTTTGTGATAGACCTAGTTCATGGTCCCAGTTGTATATGATACAGGTGAACACTAATTCATAGCTCAACAACTATCATTTACTCTTTAAAGCGTAAGTGTATATTATTCAATGATGTATCTATGGAAGACTTTTGTCTTAGACTCACTCAGTAGCTATATTTTTGATGGAATAAGGCAGAGACCTGAGCAAAGGTTGGTAACTGCGATTGAGGGAGTGGAGAATTTGGCTCCTTTTCTTCAAGAGCATTTTTTCTTCAACCTCTTGCTTTTCTTCAATGACTTTTTGAAGGGAAAAGTCTTTATTACTAGGAAAATCACTTTTATATTACTCTTTAATTTTATTTTGAGTAATTTTTTTTCTTTTTGTGTATGGTTCTCTAAATTTTAACACATGTATAGATTCCTGTATCTACCACCATAATCAGGACATAAAACAGTTCCATCACCCCCAAAAAAATCCCTTGTGCTATTTCTTTTTGGTCACCTCGTCCCCCTACCCATAACTCCTGACAACCACTAATCTGTTCTCCATCTTTATAATTTTGTCTTTTCGAGGCAGTCATATAAATAGAATCATACAGTGTACTTTTCTAAGATCAAACCAAACAGAATCCCAAGGCTAGCAAATGGCTGATGTCACAAAATCATGCCATTTATAAAAATGCCATTTCTGAAAGTTTTACTATCTTTTCTTGAGTGCACCAAATACTGTTTTTCAATCTAGAAAGTACTAAGAACTCCAAAGACCCCCCCACTCCACCCGCTTTCTTTCAACAGTCTTAATCACAGACAATTGTCAGTATCTGTAAGATCCACATGTTAGCTTTCATCCTATAGGGCTGAGTCTGGGATGTTTTAGTCACGAAAATAGTATTTCTCAGAGCAGGGCCTCTCAAATGTCTCGTTACCATGAGGGGGTAACTTCAAAGCTATCAGTATATAGAAACTTCCCATTGTTCCAACACTTGTAAATATTGTTGTTATAGATCCTTTGCATGGTCTAATCATTGTGACACAAGAAGCTGGGGCCCATAGTCTTTCCCAAATGTTTCTGAGGTTGCGCAGAGGATTCAGCCACTACTTTGTGGGTATAGTCTGCCATCTACAGTCCACAGGTGGTCTTTGCATGCTTGCTTTCATGGTAGTTTCAAAATGAGATTTAAATGCAAATAATGTTTTAGTGTCTCTTGTGAAAGAATGGAATAGTACATCTGGATTTCTTATCCACAATCTGATGATCTGACTCCCTCATTCAGAACATTATACCTAGCTAAAACTCTGTCCAAATTCCCTTAATATTGGGCCAGAATTTGGGTATCACTGATCTGAAGAAAAAAATATTGGGGAGTGAGTTATATCAGTGTAATTGTGGGGTAGCTTACATGGTTTGAGGTTTGTACATTTAGTTTACACACTTAGAGTTTCAATTAAGGTTCCCAGCTATTGGCAAAAAAAAAACTCTTTCCTCGTGCAGACTTAAATTCTGTGGTCAGAAATGCAGAAGGAAAGGTAGAAAAAAAAGTAGATCAAGTCTTTGCAATTTTATTTCTCTTTTCCTCAACAGATTCTTTTATTATCAAGATTCAGGCCTCAACTCAAATGTCACCTTCGAGAGAGGCTTTCTCTGACCAATTGGGTAAAGCGGCTATTCTGCCCTTCTCATCCCCATTACTTTCTAGCCCATTACCCTGATTTTATTTCTTCATATCACTTAGCACTAACTTAAACTAATCTGATTCAGTCATACATCTATATATTTATTGTCTTTATTTCTTCCCCCTCACCACTAGAGCAAGTACCTTTTTCTGTTCACTACCACATCCCCAATGCTTAGAACAGAGCCTGACCCATAATACGTGCTTTAAAAACACTGGTTGAAAAAAAATTAATAGATGCAGTTATTTGGTGACACTGGCCATCTAAAGATTTGGTTTGGTCTGGTTAGAAAAGTCTACACCATGAATGCTCACCTCAAGCGTCTCCGAACTGCGGGGAACTCCTGAAACCATAGCAGTGGACTGGGAAGAGTTTTCTGAGCAGCCCATCCTGGGAGTTTTGGAGAGCACTGTTTTAATTGCTGGAGGAAAATAGCTTTTAAAAGCAAATTTGAGATTGTGATCTGATAAAAAAGAAATGTTAATGTAAGATTCAAAAACTTGGACCCTGATCCCTAGATTTAAGAGGAGCTCTAACAATAATTATCCCCAGAGTTCCAGTTTCAGGTAAGAAGGAGTAAGCATGCTTCACACCTTTTCTCACACTGAATGTAATTACAAACCCTGGACAGAAGGCAAGAACAAGTATTTGAAGACTCTGAAAAGTAAATAACAGCAACCAAATTTTGTAGTAGCATTAATCTAAATCCATACATATCAATCATAACATGAATGTAAACGATCTGAACATACTAATTTTAAAATAGGAATTTTCCCTAAGCTCATCAAGCAGTATACATTTTATATATACAAGTTATATGTAAAAACTTCTTTTATATGTCAGACTTCAATAAAGTGAGATTTTTTAAAAAATGAAATTGTCAAAATGGATTTTTAAAAACCATAACCCAACTCTATGCTATTTACAAGAAACACAACTCAAAGATAATACACTTTGATTAAAAGTGTGGGTGTGTGCCTATAGTGCCAGTTACTTGAGAGGCTGAGGCAGGAGGATCACTTGAGCCCAGGAGTTCGAGGCTGCAGTAGGCTATGACTACTGTACTCCAGCTTGGACAACAGGGCGAAATTCCATCTCTTAAAAATAAATAAATAAGACCGAGGTACGAGGATGTGGTGTTCCAACCCAGCGGGAAAATGCGGACTTTGACTGAAGAGGAGACCCGTGTCATGTTTAAGAAGACTGGGAAATACATCAGGGAGACTCTTCAGCTGCTGGTGTACCAACCCGATGGCACCTACTGTTTCTGGCTGCACAATGACCAGGTGTACTATGTGAGGGAGATTATGAAGCTGGATGCCAATATCTCCGGGGACAAGCTGGCGTCACCGGGGACCTGCTTCAGAAAATTCACTAAGACCCACAAGTTTTGGTTCACGTCAGAGCCCTGAATTACCTTGCACCTTATGCCAACTATAAAGTGTGGATAAAGCCTGGTGCGGAGCAGTCCTTTGTCTTTGGGAACCATGTATTGAAATATGGTCTGGGTCAAATCACCGAAAATACTTCTCAGTACTGGGGAGTGGTGGTGTACTCCATGGCAGACATCCCTTTGGGTTTGGGGGTGGCAGCAAAATCTACACAAGACTGAAGAAAAGTAGACCCCATGGCGATTGTGGTACTTCACCAAGCTGACATTGGAGAATATGCGCGGCATGAAGAGACACTGACTCAAAACGAAGTCATTGCAAGGACAGACAGCTGTGTGGAAGGGCCGAGCTTTGTTTCCTGTGTTCGTGTAGACTCCACCAGCATGTTGAATTTTGTCAACACTATGGCCTCTTCAGGGACATCTTAGTTTACTGTACTCTCTATCACTGACAGATGCAGGCCGGATTCTTATTACATACAGAGATGGCTCAAAAATGGGGTTTCAGATTTTTGTGTTTGTGATGAAATAGAATACTCTGTTTCAAAAAAAATTAAAATAAATAAATAAGAGGATGGGAAATATACACATTCTCATAGGAAAGCAAACATGTCTTCCATATGAAGCAAGTAGTACACTATTCATTTGTGTATTCATTCATCAAATATTTACTGAAAATATACTAGGTTCAAGACATGATGCTCAACATTTTTATGTGACTCATAATCTTAAAAGCCATATTTAAGAGTGAATTATGTTAGTCGGGAGACCAGATGATAGTACCTGAATCAGAGTAGATAGGTAGAAATTGTAAAAATTCACAAATAAAATTAAAAAAACAAAAACACCTACAATCCAATACTTGAGATAGCTTTTGATCTATAAAGGCAAAATTTCCACATGTGCATCAAGATGGTCAGGCAAATTCATTAAGTGGAAATAAAATGGAGAGCGCAAAATCAGTTGAATAAAAGAAATAATTGTATTCTTGATTGAGTTATACATCCTTCTTTTAAATAAGCATGTTTAACAAAATTGAGGCAGCAAATACAGTAATCGGTCCACCACTGTCACATGGAAAATAGTACTATAATTACAAGAGAAGTTAAGACAACGTTAGAATCCTCATTGATGGGGAGTATTATGTGTATCTTCTACTCTATTTTTTGTTAAATAGATATACTTTTCTTTAAAGTAGGTTTTTGTTGTTTTTTTGGTTTTGTTTTTTGTTTGTTTGTTTTGTTTTTTTTTACCATTTCTACCCCTCCCAGTCCAATCCAGTTACCATCATCTGGGCTCCTGACTAACGCACTCTTAACTATGTCTTTTAAGATTATGAGTTACGGCGGGGCGTGGTGGCTCACGCCTGTAATCCTAGCACTTTGGGAGGCGGAGGCGGGCGGATCACGAGGTCAGGAAACCGAGACCATCCTGGCCAACACGGTGAAACACCGTCTCTACTAAAAATACAAAAAAATTAGCCGGGCGTGGTGGCGGGCGCCTGTAGTCCCAGCTTCTCGGGAGGCTGAGGCAGGAGAATGGCCGTGAACCCGGGAGACGACGGAGCTTGCAGTGAGCGGAGATGGAGCTTGCAGTGAGTGGAGATCGCGTCACTGCACTCCAGCCTGACAGACAGAGCGAGACTCCGTCTCAAAAAAAAAAAAAAAAAAAAAAAAAAGATTATGAGTTACTATCTAAAAATGTGAAGAATATTATACCTTAAACTTAGTAAATTTTTAATAAATGTTTGATGAACGAATGCATAAATGAATGACATGATACTTGTTTGATATGAGAGACATGTTTGCTTTTCTGTTGGGACTTAGAGATTCCAGAAACATTAAGTTGGATATTGCTACAGTCCTAGGAGAATAATGGGAAACTCTTTCAAAGCACTTACCATGTGTCAGAGACTGTTCTAAGTGCTTCATAAATATTTACTGCTCTAGTCTTAACAAACGTATTAAAAAGCTTTTATTACTAACCCCAGTTTTAGACAAGGAAACTGAGGCACAAAGGGTTTTAATACCTTGCTTAAATTCTGCTTTTTTTTTTTATTTTTGAGACAGTCTCACTCAGTCGCCCAGGCTGGAATGCGGTGGCGCAATCTCAGCTCACTGCAAGCTCAGCTCACTGCAAGCTCCGCCTCCCAGGTTCATGCCATTCTCCTGCCTCAGCCTCCGGAGTAGCTGGGACTACAGGCACCCGCCAATACACCCGGTTAATTTTTATTTTATTTTATTTTTTGTATTTTTAGTAGAGACGGGGTTTCACCGTGTTCGCCAGGATAGTCTCGATCTCCTGACCTCGTGATCCACCCGTCTCGGCCTCCTAAAGTGCTGGAATTACAGGCGTGAGCCACCGCGCCTGGCCAAATTCTGCTTCTTAAAGAACTAGTAAATGATAGACATGGGATTCAATGTCTTGTAGTCTAGTTCCAAAGTTCCCACTCTAAACTGCTACTGAGTTTATATTCCAGTAGGTCTCTAAGTTGAATGTGCATCAGAATCACATTTAACTTGTTAAAACAGACTTCTGGGCCCTATCCACAGAGACTCTGATTCAGTTGGCCTAGGGTATATGCTGAGATTTTGCTGATCTAACAAGTTCCCAGGTGATGCTGATTCTTTTGGTCCAAGGTGCTGAAGTATACTTGAGAAGAAATCAAATTGCTACTGTGGACATTTCTTCAGTCTAATCCACTCTGACTGAAGATAGAGGTTCCTGATCCTGACTGGATATTACTCAGACTTCATATGCACACTGAGATGTGAGAGCCTAGCATATTTGGGTAAACTAAAGTATGATTCCGTATTCTTTCTCCCTATTATTCGATCTTACAAGGTATTTTCTTCCTTGTGAAAACAAAGTCATGCCAAGATCCTGATCCTTACCCCCAAATAAAATGATACTATTGATATGGTTTGGTTGTGTCCCCACCCAAACCCTCACGTTGAATTGTAATAGACATAAATCTCCATAATCCCCATGTGTCAAGGGAGGGACCAGGTACAGGTAATTGAATTGCGGGGACAGTTTCCTCCATGCTGTTCTCGTGAGAGTGAGTGAGTTCTCATGAGATCTGATGCTTTTATAAGCGTTTGGTAGCTCTTTCTGTGTTCATTCTCCTTCCTGCTGCCTTGTGAAGAAGGTGCCTTGCTTCCCCTTTGCCTTCTGCCATGATTGTAAGTTTCCTGAGGCCTCCCTAGTCATGCTAAACTGTGAATCAATTAAACCTCTTTCCTTTTTAAATTACCCAGTTTTGGGCAGTTCTTTATAGCAGTGTGAAAATGGACTAATACAACTATGAAATGACCACTGAGACTTTCTGTTGATTTGTTACTCACCCATTCAATTTTACCTAAGCTACGCAGCAACTAGAAAATGATACAATTCTGATAAATATTTCTTACTGTTTTATTTTGTTCGAGATCAAAAATTTTGGTACTATAGAAAAGCACAGTGAAATTAAGAAACATTTTTTTGGAATGCCACCACAAAATACTAATTGTGGTAGATTCCAATATAGTGCTTCTCATCAGTTTTTGATTCATGCTTTTTGTAAAAAAAAAAAAAAAAATTGGACAAGTTGCATTAAAGGACCTCAGCAAATAGTGTTTGAAAAGACTCACTGGAGATAAGGGTGAGCTGGCCTGAAGCTTCCCTGTGTTAGACTAAGACCCCTTTACAAATTGAGTCATTCAGGATATGACTGTGCCAAGAGGCCTATTTCTAGAAGACACTGATCAACAAAAGCCCAAGCTTCCTTAATGTGACATTATTAATTTGCTGCTTGTTAAGGAGATAAGAATTATGCTGATCGTAACTAGTTATGCTTTCAGCCATGAAAAATTTCTCCTCTGCTCAGTGCTCAGATTATCGTCATTAGTCTGATCAAAAATTTTGGAGATATGCAGGTTCATACTAAGATGTGTCTAGTGCCTGGATTGTTTTATTAACATAAGCACCCAAAGTGGGCTCTTGCTTTACCTAATTTAGCTATCTATAGTGATTAACTTTATCATCAAAATTCCATTTTGTGCAGTGACAACTAGAAAGTACTGTACAAATTCTTCTGACATGCTGGTCAATATCAGCTTTGAACTATAAACCAGAACACTGCTCATGGCAGCATGAAGGTTACAAAGCAGTGAATCTTTTCCTTTCTAAATAGGCTGCTTTATAAAGAGAATAATTGTACTGAGCAGATAGCAATGTAGGACAGAGAAGGAAGAGAAGAGGGTCATCAGTCTAGGAAGTGAAGAAAGGCTGGGAGAAAGACAATTATCAACTTTACTTATTTATTTATTTTTATGAATTTTGGTTTTAAACCTTTACTATCGGAGAATTAACCAATTCTCATTCAGGCTACTTAAGACTTTCTGATGCCAGAAAAGTGTGGAATAGGGAGAAAACACCTCCTTCTTTTGTTTAGAAATAGAAATGTCGTATTGGTTTGTTTTCTTTGTTCTTTTTATCAGCAGAGCCAGTGTGCCGCTATTGTTTGATGGCCTAACGAAAATGAAATCAAGGCTTTCACTGAACAGTCTGCCAAATGTTGAATCGACAGCCCAGCTTCTGCAACAGCTTGCTTTAATGACCCTAGACAGCTTCTATTTGAATCATATACTGGGTCACAAGGAGGAAACAGGGATAACAGAAAGCAGGATGGGACAGAAACTAAATTAGCGCTTTGAAGGCTATTTGGACTGCTGTCAAATCAGTTCCTCAGGGAAGCAGAATTATTTATTAGCTTCCTACTACATGCGTTTTGTAGTTATTTCATGTGTTATGGTAAAAATTGATGTTTTGTAAAAACTCCATCCTTCTAATACAACAGAGTATATTTAACTAGTCTAAACAAATCCTTTTATGATCTTCATAATTTATCTGGGAATTTTGATTTATTGATTCTTAAAACTGTGATGACCCTATCTTACCAGTGCAGTCAAAGTTTTTATGCAAATCAGATAAGCAGCTTCTCTTCAGAGGCTTGAATCTCCGGTATTACATGGTTCACTCTGGCCCCTCAATAGGCAGAACTGAAATTTACCACTCACAGTCTGAGTTGCTAGAGACCTGAGTGAGATCTCAGGACTATGAGTTAACGGGAATGATCTGTAATAATGATTGTGGTATTCCTAGCTGGCCACTGGTGAACCAAGCAGAGGCAATCAGACTTTCTTTTGGACAGCCAACTCACTACCTCATTCCACCTGCTTTGTTGTACTGGATTCACCATTTCCAGGAAACCTTCAGTGGAAGAAATATTCAAGAGCATATCCTGAAGGAGAGCAACAAGGAATATTTGGTTCCCCTTCTCAATGAGAACCACTCTAATAATCTAACATTGTGTAATCAAATTGCCACTGAAGTCAGCAGACTCTTAAGAACGACATTAATTGGGTTGTTGTTTTAATAAATGTTGGCTGAGAGATGGCCTGACTATGTAGAAAGCTTCTTTACCTGTTGATGGCTGAATGCCTTTGGTCATTTTCTATACAAAAGTCCCCTTGAGTAAAGTTGGGTAGGGTGATAAAAGTGAGGCAAAACAAAAGAAAAAAAATTAAAGCTGAAGGGGAAAATAAAAACAGGTATATTAAACATTTTTGGAGATAAAACTAGAAATCCCTGCCCATATTTTGTATAGGTCATCATCACTGCTAACAGCCCAGCTAGTAATAAATCCACCTGCTCCCTTCTTAAAACATTGAGAGAGTTAGGTTTTTGAGCTAGGTTTTTCCATTGTTGAGCAAGGTTTTTCCTTTTCTTAAAACATCTTTTAACAAATGGAAGAGGAAGCACGTGAGTTAAGGGGTAAAGCTAAGGGAAACAAAGGAAAGAGCCAATGGCTTCCAAGACCTGATTTCTTAATCCACCTGCTGTCATGTAGAGTTGGACCTTGTGTTCATGTCAACTGGTTATGTAATAAATTAAACACCAAGATATAATCGTTTTACTTAAAAAAAAAAAAAAAAGATGAAAATCCCCTCTTTAATCTACCAACTTCAATGCTACACAGTTTAATTTCAGTTGATTTTAGATTATTTTGCAGTTTTACTTCCCCTTTGTCATTTATTTGCTTTCACTAGAAATAGACTATTCTCTTTCCATTTCTTTTACTCCTAATTTAGCCTACAGATGGGCTAGAACTGAGGAAGACTGCAGATGTGGGCAGGTCATATTTTCTGTTATTTAAAATTTTGTACTCATAGACATGATGTTTTTGAGGAGACAGTTTATCTGTAGGACAGATTTTAATAAAAAGATAATACAGTATTATAAAATTATATTTCTAAGAATGAAACACAAGTTGTAAGCCATGTTATTCTGAGAAAATGCTCTATGAACAAAGTGTGAAAGAGTTGCACTGTCTTTCCTTCATTTGAAAATCTCTAATATAAGTGTTTAGTAGAATGATAACCAGAAGTGACTCCTGAATGACTAAGGAAAGAGGAAGTCATGGCCACTAGAGTGTATGTACTAAATGAAATGTAGTGATTTGCAGCATGGACTTTGAAATCCAAAAGACCTGGTTTGAAAAGCACTACTGCTTTCTAGTGATATGAGGTGTGGAAAACTCACAAACCTCTCTAAAGTCTCCGTAAAATGGGGATAATAACAGTGTCTTCCTGTGTGTTATGAAAATAAAATGAGGTGATGCATTAAAGTCCTTAATACAGTGCCCAGCACAAATTAGCTGTTCAATAAATGATATATATGAGATAGGATAATATATGACATATGACATTTCTTTAAAAATTGGCCCTAAATTAACCAGAACTTTGGATTAACTAGGATATCTTTTCCTTGGTTGTATGAAATAGTATAGAAAACCTTACTAAGAAATAGTGTATTTTCTTGGAAAGTGTTCAATAAAAAGAATTTTCCACTTTCACTTGTTTTAGAGCTAAGGCACTGTGAAACCATTGTCTATTTGAATTTCTCACTGTGTGTCAAGGACATTTTTGCTAAACCTGGGTTTATGTTTTAGAATCAGTTTGGTTGCTGACATATATTTAAATTAAAAAACAAATGCTATTTCATTTTCATATTTGAAAACAATCTTAAATTATATGTTTAACATGTATAAATACAGAAATATCTTATGGCAAACATAGTTTTCTAATAGTTACATATTGTTATAGTCTGAGTGTCTGCAACCCCAAAAAATTTGTATGTTGAAATCCTACCCTGCAAGGTGATGGTATTGGGAGGTAGGGCCTTTGGGAAGATTAATGCCTTTGTAAAAGAGGCCTGAGAGAGATCCCTTACCCACTCCATGATGTGAGGACGCTGCCACACACCACCTACCAACCAGAAAGAGAGTTCACACCAAACACCAAATCTGCTAGCACCTTGGACTTCCCAGCCTCCAGAACTGGAAGAAATACATTCTGGGCTTTATTATTATTATTATTATTATTATTATTATTATTATTGAGACAGGGTCTCACTCTGTCACTCAGACTGGAGTGCAGTGGCACAGTCACAGCCCACTGCAGTGTCAATATCCCAGACTCAGGTGATCCTCCTATCTCAGCTTCCTGAGTAGCTGGAACCACAGGTTGTTTTTTTTTCCATGCCCAGATTTTTTTTTTTTGGTAGAGACAGGGTCTCACTATGTTGCCCAGGCTGGTCTCAAACTCCTTGACTCAAGTGATCTACCTGCCTCACCTCCCAAAGTGTTGGACTATAGGCGTAAGCCACCGCACCCAATCGCCCAGCAAATTCTGTTGCTTGTAAGTTGCAAGTTTATGGTATTTTGTTACAACAGCCCAAATGAACTAACACATGGTTGTCCAGTAATCAATATTTACACACTGACACATAGGTTAAAGAAATCCATATTAAAGAAAGTATACACCTTCTCTGATTATGCAGAAAAAAAAAAGGATAAGAAGGTAATTACATTTAATGATCTGGTATATTTTTAAAGAGTTCCTTAATCCAATCTACTCATATAATTTTTGAAAGACTGCTTTCAGATCATAAAGGGGAAGCTGATATAACTAAGTCTATAAATAAGACTACATGTTGGAAAATCCTGAGAGTGGAAATGATAATGAATCTCAGGAAAAATATAACAACATTTCTAAATAACTATTAACATACACATTTTTTCTCCAGTGGAAATTCTCACTATTTATCACCTTTGTAATCCCCCTATCTGTGACCTCCATATGTACATATCTTTTCCTCTACCCACTGATAGTAATAACAACCACTACACAGTTTATGTTCTAGTCACAACATAAAATCTTAAAATTCCCAGAGGAAGGACCAAAAGAAGATCTCAGTCAGTTTATTCCATGTACTCACAGAGTATCATTTCACTTATAAATAAAAACAGCAGTCAGTTATTGCTCTTAGAGAATGCTGGGCCATGGAACCAAGTGGATTTGGGTTCAAATTCTAACTCTGGCACTTACTTGACTATGAGGCTTTGGACAAATCCCATTAGCTCTCTGAACTTTGCGGAGTATCTTCAACTGTGCAGATGGGGTTAGCAACAGGTAACAACAGGCTGTTCTAACAGAGCAGGGTGCGTGGTAAACTTTCAATGTCCAGCAAAGCCCTCTCTTATAACGCTCTTTTGATCTCTCAGGGCTATCTTCAATTCCTGTTTTCATTATAGTTATATAAAGCCTCTCGTTTCATATTTTCACAGATTTTTTTTTTAATCTCTCCAATTCAGAGCTGGCTAGAGGTCCTCAATTCTATACTCATGAAATTAGTGAAGGAAACACAAAGTTCTAATTTCTCCACCATGATTATTATTTTGATGCTTTTAATAAAAACATTAATTAGCAAATCCTTTTCAAGTTTATTTCATCTTGATGGTCCTTGCTTTGCTGGTGCCCTAAATGCTTACTTAATACAGTGCTGCTCCAAATATTGCATTATCTGGTTCTAGAATTACAGAGGAAGAAAACAAAGGGTATATAAGGAAGTGAGAAAGTTAACACTTATGGAGAATCAGTGGTGCTTACTAAACGATCCATAAACGTTCTTTTCCTTCTGCCTTTCATTCTTGGTTTTTACAATCTGGGGAAGTATTCACTCCCTATTATTAGATAAATAATTGGTACATTTAGACTGTCTCTCCCTTATCCCATTTTTTAGAGTTTATGAGTTTTATTTTTCTATTATATATATTTATAATATTAAATAATATTGGTTCATCAATATTAGATAGCATAGCATCTCTTCATTCTTATATAATATCAAAACAACTGTTGTTGACATGTATTATTACCTTCATCTCATTGATAAAGAAATTGAGGCTCAAAAGTGAAGTGGCTAATAAAGTAGAACTGGGATTTGACCATTTGTAAGGTAGAGCAAAGAGAGAAAAAAATATGTTCCCTAGTAAGTAAATACATTGTCAGAAGACAGTTATAAACAAGAAAAAAAGTAATACCTTACTCGCTGTAACTAAACCTCTGTTTCTTTCTAGTATAGTACAGTATTTTCTTTTTGTTCTACTTTAAACATTTATTATTTAGGTAGTATTTAGAGATTCCAGTATGTGCTGTACTCTGGTGAAGAGATTCAAAGGAATACCAAACAAAATCACACTTTGTTCTGTAAAGCTCATTAATGTGGCTATTTTTATTGGTAGCCTCTTACTATATTTTGCTGAAATAGTAATACTCTATTAATTTCTTTTTATTTGCATGAATAACACAGTGACACTCAATAGCCCAGCCCTTAGAAAATATAACATCATTGAGTAATGAATTCAGAAATGAGGCAGATGCCCAGAGACAAGCAGCTCTAGCCATCACAACTATGCTCTGGGCACAAAAAAAAAAAAACCATAAAGGGTGGGGAAAAAGGGATACCTACTAGCTGAATCTGGTAGCCCACACCAACAGAGTCCGCTTATATTTCATCAGCCAGAGTTTTGTCATCTCTGATATGGTCAGCCCATTTGAGAGGAGATTGACGATGTAGTACTTGTAGGTGGCACATTGCCACCTTCAACTTGTAAGGAAGAAGAAGAAAATGATATTGGGTAGGCAATAGTATTTACTCTGGAAATATACAGGGTTTCTAAAACTTAACACGTTCAAACCATACCTTTTTTAAAATTTTACTTTAAGTTCTGGGATACATGTGCTGAAGGTTATAGACTTTTTTTTAAAAAAGCCTTTTATTAAACAAAATTTTAGTTTAAGTTCTGGGATACATGTGCTGAACGTGCAGCTTTCTTGCATAGGTATACATGTGCCATGGTGGTTTGCTGCACCTATCAACCCGTCATCTAGGTTTTAAGCTCCACATGCATTAGGTATTTGTCCTAATGCTCTCCCTGCCCTTTTCCCCAACCCCCCAGTAGGCCCCGGTGGGTGATGTTCCCCTCCTTGTGTCTATGTGTTCTCATTTTTCAACTCACACTTATGAGTAAGAATATGCGGTGTTTGGTTTTCTGTTCCTGTGTTAGTTTTCTGAGGATGATGGTTTCCAGCTTCATCCATGTCCCTGCAAAGGACATGAACTCATTCTTTTTTATGGCTGCACAGTATTCCATGGTATATCTGTGCCACATTTTCTTTATCCAGCCTATCATTGATGGGCATTTGGGTTGGTTCCAGGTCTTTGCTATTATAAACAGTGCTGCAATAAACATATGTGTGCATGTGTTTCTATAGTAGTATGAGTTATAATCCTTCAGCTCTCAAAGTTTGTCTGACAGGCAGATTAGGAATAGACCCAAAGTAACTTTAACATTTGCAGTGACTAGAATATGTGCGTTTCTTTTATATTAGTGAGATTTTTTTCAAATTGGCTTTGTTAGTATGTGCCTTTTATTTTGGTTTACATTGATTTACTCTTTTTTTTCTCAGAATTCACAGTATAGATTTGAGAACCAATAACTTTACAAGCTAATTAGTTGAGCTTGAAATACTATTTCTTTTATGTTTTATTTTCCTTTATGCTAAGTAGGTGGCTGCCACCTCATTTACTGTTGCTAACAAGAAGAAAAAAAATAATCTTTTCATTGACAAAATTAGCTTTTACATGGAAATAACACTCATATAATCTTTATATGCTCAAAGTCAGCAATAATTTGGGTAATGAAGTTTTATGTTCTCAGATGAGCATAACTTGAGTAAGTTATTACCCAAGATTAATGAATAGATATCCTTTCTTTCTATGTGGTTGCAATGAGCTTTAACAAAATTAGTGGGAAGAAAAAGTTTTTGTTGCACCTAATTAACTCACCTTGATTTAGGCGTGAATGAGTCATTGTCATTCTAAGAACTTCTTCATGGTCAAGTTTTGGATCACCATTTTTCAAATATATTGTGACTGTCGAAATTCCATGCATCTAAGTCTTTTTTGTATTGTTAACATTCACATATGAATTGAGCAAGTCAACTCTGTGTTCTCTATAATAAATAAAATGAACTATTTAATGATTTTTCATGATAGGAGTATTCAAATATGGTTGTCAAGAACGAACACTTGAACTTTCCCCGTTCTGCCGTTCTGCTAATAATACAGAATGTCTGCTTATCTATCTTACTTAAAAGAAAAAAAAAGCGTAATCAATACTTTTTTTTTTTTTTTTTTGAGATGGAGTTTCACTCTTGTTGCCCAGGCTGGAGTGCAGTGGCACGATCTCGGCTTGCTGCGACCTCCGCCTCCCAGGTTCAAGTTATTCTCCTGCCTCAGTATCTCGAGTAGCTGGGGACTACAGGCGTGCACCACCAGGCCTGCCTAATTTTTGTATATTTAGTAGGGACGGGGTTTCACCATGTTGGCCAGGCTGGTCTGCTTATCTGACATTCTGTATTATTAACATCTGGTTAGTCCTCTGATGATAAGAACTACAGCAAACCTGTTTCATTTAAAAACTCAAGGACAAGGATTACATAAACAAGCTGGAGACCCTGATATTAACTATAGTGTGTGGTTAGTAATGAAGTGCTCTACATAAGTTATTTAACTCCTGACAATGTCTCTCAAGGTAGGTATCAATATCCGAAGTTTACAGAAGAGGGAACTAAGACAAAGAGGATAACGAACTTGCCTGTGAGTTTTTTAAACTACATTATGTTTCCTTCAAGTGCTGATGACTAAAAATGTCTGAATATAATAATTTCATAGCAGACTGGAAATCTTGTTCACTTCAAAACCCTTTATGGAAAAAACCACATAAGGCTCTTGAGTTTTCTCGAATCTGATAATACAAGAAGTATTTGAATTAATTAGTAAGAACACCTGAATTAGAAAACCCTCAGCAGTGTATATATTGTAAAAGAGCAGCTGTGGTTAAATTTAATAAGGAAAAAGAACACAGGCCTTTTTCTTAACCAATTAAAATTTCAATAATAGATTAAAATTGTTAGACCACAGAATAAGTATTTTCTTTTCCCTCCTCATCCATCTTTGAAAATATAATCAAATCTAGATAATTTCCTTTAATTAAATGAAAGCATGTGTTTGTTAATACAATATTATAAATTCAAAATCCTTTATATATGAACACAATTATACTATTTAAAAAGATATTTTCATTCACATTAATAATAAAACTAGAGTGCCGGGGGTAGGATTAAGTGAGCTGGGGAAGCCAGGCTATCATTTACAAAAAAAAAAAAATTGTGGAACGTATATATATATGCAGATACATATGTATATATGTCAAGAAATTCTCATGTCATAATTTGTCATATGTTGTAAATAATTTCAAGTCTATACAATTACAGTAAAGTATAGAGAAACACAGAAAACCAAATACGTGTGGCCAGATAAATCTTGAGAAAAACCACTAAGGACAACCAACCAACCAATCACATAACAAATTAAAATGAAGTCCAGTAGAAGATTCTGTGGAGTCTTCAAGCTCACCAACTCAACTTAGGTGTTTTCTGACACTTACTGTTTACTTGCACAAGATTTTCTAATAGGAGTACTGTCCAAGAGAAATATAATAGGAGCCATATATTTAAGTTTACATTTACTAGTAGCTACATTTCTTAAAAGAAACAAGTGAAATTAATTTTAATAACATTTTATGTAACTGAATATACAGCCATAATATTATCATTTCCACATGTGACGAAGAGTCTTTGCTCAGCCAAATTTTAATCAGGCTTCTGGACCTTTCCTTAGGCCCCTCCATGTGCTTTCTTGAGAAGTCTAGTCTGCAAAAGAACCCAGCTAAGTCAGTTTAGCCAAAATTCCCTTGATATGTGATCAGACTCCTCATCTTTCATCTTCCCCCAGGAGATGTCTAATCACTCTGGCCTGTCTTTAGCAAGAATCCTGTTACATAGGTTTAGCCAGGATCCCCACTGACCCCCGATGTTTTCTCTAAGTAATTTTCCATCCACTGACCCCCACACACTGTTCCTTGGAGATAAACGCATACTTGCCCATGTTGCTTTCTGACTTGAGCCCAGTCTCTCTCCCTTACTGCAAGCCCCTGTTGCAGTGGCTCCTCTACCTATTGTGATGGTCATAAACTGAATAAAATCTTTTTTGTGGGGAGCAGGGGGTACAGGGTCTTGCTCTGTTGCCCAGGCAGGAGTGCAATGGCACAATTATAGCTCACTGTAACCTCAAACTCCTGGGCTCAAGAGATCCTCCCACCTCAGCCTCCTGAGTAACTAGCACTACAGGGGCATGCCCCCATGCCCAGATAATTCTTTTATTTTTTTTGTAGCAATGAGGTACCACTACATTGCATAGGCTGGTCTCAAACTCCTGGCCTCAAGTGATCCTGCTGACTTGGCCTCCCAAAGCCTTGGGATTACAGGTGTGAGCCATCATGCTCAGTCTATTACCAAGCTTTAACAAGTATCATTAAACAATACTTTTTTTTTTTTTGAGCTGGAGTTTCACTCTTGTTGCCCAGGCTGGAGTGCAGTGGCATGATCTCCGCTCACTGCAACCTCCGCCTCCCAGGTTCAAGTGATTCTCCTGCCTTAGCATCCCAAGTAGCTGGGACTACAGGTGTGCACCACCAGGCCCGCCTAATTTTTGTATATTTAGTAGAGACGGGGTTTCACCATGTTGGCCAGGCTGGTCTTGAACTCCTGACCTCAGGTGATCCACCTGTCTCGGCCTCCCAAAGTGCTGGGATTACAGGTGTAAGTCACCGTGCCCGGCCTAAATATTTTTCTTTAACACGTGTAATCAATATAAAAATTGCTAATGCAACCTTTTACCTTTTTTCATAATAATTTTAATTTTTATTCTGTGTTCAGTGGCCACATGGGGCTAGTGGCTGCTGTACTGAAAACATAGTTCAAGCGTTGTTGAGTGGTATGAGTTCTTAAGGATTTATTTTGGATCTAGGCATTGATAAAACTCGGAAGGTCAATTTAGCAGCAATGGGAATTAGATAAGCGTTTGACTTTCTTGTGGGCGCTCTAAAGTCTTAGATCACGCCAGCCTTGTATGCTAACTTTGGAGACTGATAAAGGCTATTGGGGTCTAAAAGGCTGTGAAATGTATTTTTTAAGAAGCTGTGAAAGTATTTTAAGTGTACATCACATAATGATTGTAAATTTGACACATCTGCACTATGAAAGTGTCAGAAAGGCTAGTGCAAACTTCAATTTTGAATAAAAAGGTAAATCCAGAAAAAGAAGTGTGCATTTGTCACTCTTTTAAAAAAGAGTTGGGTGGGGAAAGGATCAAGCTGATGTAACCTAATAGGGAAAGAAAAGACAAGTCCTACTCTCTCTGACTCTTGTATTTTGTTGTGGCATTTTAAGAAGGATCCAATTGTACGGATGCAATTAAAAGTAACCAGTGGTTGTGAAAAGGCTTGAAACTACATCTTGTGAACAATGGCTGAAAGTACTTTGAATATGGTTTCTTAAAATGGGTATCTGTAGCAGGGGTAGTTAGAAGGATATGCATGGGAGAGGGAGTGGGACAAGGTGATGAGCTGTACTGGTAAATCCCTAAATGAATGTCACATACAAGAGGAAAAGAGCAAGAAACAAAGACAAATAACTACTCATAGAAGAGAGCGCAAGTTGGCTGAATACAAGCAAAGTGGCTTATAAAAATGCAATGGAAAAATGTGTCTTGTGAGGCAGACAATTTTCCACTACAGAGGATGGGGACAGTTCATGATGCCTAAGGCTCAACACTGAGAACTGATTTTATTGGTCTCAAATATTGGAAAGGCAGTGTGGAGGTTTAATAGTTCACTGGCCTTGATGTTACAGGCAGGCCCTGTGTCTTAATCGTGGCTCAACCTTTAGGAGTTAGGTCACCTTTAGCAAGCCTCCTGGACTCTCTGGGTCTGCTGCTTCTATAAAATCAAAAAAATATACTCCACATTTACTTCTGGGATTATTGCAAGGCTTTGTAACCACATAAACACGTGTCTGTTTCCATGGGATAAGCCAATAAGGCCCCTTAACACAGCCCTCTTGTTTCTTTTTCCTTCTCCTCCCTTCCTACTCTATTTCGGGTTCTGTCTTCCCACACCCAGCTATTCCTGGTACCTTCCCTTACATGTACCTTATCTTACTGCTGCATTACAGAAAAATCTAAGGAAAAATACAAATAGTCTTTTTCCACCCTAAGGTAGCGCAAAGGGTTAATAGAGTCAAGAGGTAAATTCTGTAAAAACCATTTTTCCACATTTTTTCATCCTGCAATCGTTATTTATAAAATGAGCCAACTGCTGAAGTGGACACCAAGAAATCACAATTTCAGGACTGCCACGAAGAATGAGTATTAAACTCCTTATCAAAGACCTTTAACCCTTATACAATGATGTATCCATGCAGGTCACCCTACACTGCCTCTACTTGAAAGTCTGCAGCAGAATAATTTTTTTTTTAATCACTAATTTTTGAACTGTGGTCTTTACGGCTCAGATCTGGGAGTGGACATAGACCTTTCTTATTTAAACCATTGCCCACAGATAACACATAATTTCTAGCTGAATCCTTTAGTCCCAATATCTCCTCTTTTCACTACCCTGATCCCCCTCAGAGGAGGTTTAGGAAGATGGTTATCTAGAGGGCACAGGTTCTGGGTTCAAATTACTTGGGTGCAAACATCAAATCCACTACTCTGAGGCTGGGCCTCAATTTATCTGCAAAACGAGGATGATTCCTACCTCAGAGAGTTGAAGATTAAGTAGCTTTAAAGTAAACTTCTAAACACTTGATCCGGACACAATAAATGGGGCTACCAGAACTATCTTTCCAGCATTCCCACCAGCAAGTGCCTTAGGTGTCTTTAAGAATTTGGTCTCCAAGACCTTTCAGAGCATTCATAACTTTAAACCCTGCTCTGCTGTAGTTCCGGGCGTCTCAATAGTAAATGAACCTGCCGGCTCCCAATCCAGCCAAACCAGGAGATAGACTGAGGCTTCAGACTGCCTCGCGGATGCTCCGTGGCACTTGACGGCAAGAGCTAAAAAGAGGTGATTTAAAACACGATTTCCTCGAGCTTAAAGCTTAAGTACCGATTTGCGACCCTACTCTCCGCAAGACACAAACAGCCGGTCGCGGCCCCAAGGCGCACGCCGGGGGCGTGGTTGTGGGCACGCGCGCGCACCCAGGGGCGTGTCCTTTTCAGCACCCACCGAGGCGCCGGCCCCCTCACGCGCAGCGTGGAATCCAAATCCCACGGTCGGCGTCGTTACTCTGCGCATGTGTAACTGCTAGGGGGCGGGCCGGCGGAACGCAAAATTTTAGGGAAAGAACAGTCGGGACGGGGAGGGCGGGGCCGAAGGCGGAAGGGTTGAAATCAGCTGGCTGGGTCTCGTGACAGCCTGGGCGGCGGCGACGCAGGCGTATTAGAGCGCGGTCGCTCAAAGCCTGAGCGAAGATGGCGGCCTCCAGAGTGAAACTCTGAGAGGCAGAGGGAGGAGGCGGAGGGGGCGGGGAGGCAGCGCCGCGGCGGCACCAGGAACCCGCGGCAGCGGAGCTACAGGGCCCCGGCGGGGGAAAGGGGAAGTGGTGAGGGTGAGGAGGCCGGAGGGCGCCTCATCCCACTCTGGAAGCTGAGCCGGCGGCGGGAGGAGCTAGGGCTGGAGCCTCTCCAGCCTCCCGCGAAGGTAAAGCCAACTCCGGACACTGGACTCGGGGGCTCTGCTTTACTCCCTCCCCACGCCGTGGGGACTCTGTGGGGCTCAGGGCAGGGAAAACCGGGTGGTCTTGGGCTGCCGCAGCCTGCAGCTGCTAACAGCTTACCCTTCCCCCAGGCTGCTGGTCTGGTTCCTTCCGCTGGACCACCCCCCCACCCCCGGCTTTGAGTGACATTAGCTTAGGGCGCTGCCCTGTCCAGCCCCACCCCTCTTTTTGCCTGGTTTTCTTGTTTTTTACCTAGTACGCTCCTCCACTCGCCTTAACAAATCCTTACCCCACACGCTCTTCATTCCCTTGTGGGCCCCGCCCTCGGGATTCCCTTCCCGTCTCCTAGGCTGAGCACCCTTCCTGCTGGATGCCGGCAACTCTTGTTTCCTTGGGTCAGCGACCCTCCTTCCGCACAATCCCTGCAGACTGACTTTCTTTGCTTTGTTTCGTTTTGTTAGGAAATGAGCATCCGTGTCGTCTCTTCTCCAGTACTTTTTCCAAAATCATTTTCTCCCCCAAGCCTTTTCCTTCCTGCCAGGCAGCTTATTCACGTGGCCTTTCCTCCGCTGCTGTGATTTTACCTTGAATGTGGCCTTTGGAGTGGGTGAAGTAGGACTTAGACGCTCAGTGAAGTGGCTGTTCATCGCTTATTTGATACTTAACTATGCTTAAGAGTCCCTTCCCTTAAATTTTCTCCGTTTGTAGAGTGTTCCGTTAACCACTTTTGTCTTGAGATTGTTTCCTGTGTCCGTTGCTTGGGGGGGGGGGGGAAGTAAAGATTTCACCCTAATGTAGCGGTGGTCTCCCAAAGTAATTATTTCTCATTTTCCCTCTGCTTTTCCCTTTTACTTTATTCTGGTTTCCTTCAAAAAGGATGCTGTTGCGTCCTCTATGGAGGGCTTTATAGTGTACAGTTATGTTGAGCCTTTTGTAATATAGTGTCTCAGGGAAAAAGTAGAAGTTCAGGATCTGCCCCCAGTAATTCTTTCTTACTATATTTTCTTAGTTTATGGACTTGATATGTTTCTAGGTTTGAAAGTACTGCCTGCGGGGAAAATTACTCACACTGGTCAGGTTTTGTAATATATTACCAGTACTCTGAGTTTATGGGAGTATGAAACAGAATTTGCCTTAAAAAAAATTTATAGAAACCACTTGTCAGAAATTCGGTATCCTGAACACAATTCTTTGTTTTTTGGAAAGTGCTGTATTGACTTATTTATCATATAACGTAGAACCTTGTTCACATTTTGTGTAATGTGAAACGCTTTTTAAGCTACTATATCTCAAACTTGGCTTGTGCTATTAATATCACAATGCATTCAGGCAACACACGTCCTTATGTAGAAATTATTACATTATACTCCTTGTTTGAAAACAGGAAGTAGAACATATTAAGGGAGGAAAAGAGGAGTCAGAGGATTATTAAGAAATAAGAATGTAAAGAACCTTAAAGCTAGAGTTCAGTTCATGGAAAATTCAGCGTTTGTATTCCACTGAGAGGCAATGACTATTTCTCTTTTTCTAAAGCGGTAGTAATAAATAGCCTAAAATATATTAATGTCATATATTGTTAACATTGCTTAGTTGTAAACAAAATACTTAAGCTAAAAAATAAAATAGCATCAATAAATGAATTTTTTGGAGTAATTTAACTTTATCCACAAATAAATAGAAGATGGTTGCCTTGCCCAGGTGGACTGTAACAATACTGGCTTTATTAAATTTGTTAAAATGTTGATAGTGGAGTCTGGTTCTCAATAATTACTGAATTAGGGTTGAAATTGAAAAGATGTGTTTTAACTAATTTGGCCTCATTCCTCCACCAGTTCTATTTACACAGGTGAATTTGAGGTTTCTGCTACACATATCTTTCCCCTGCTTCTGATTGAAGTACTTTGAATTAGTAAATTGAAACAAGACTGTGCAGATAAACTGCAGCACAAATTTGGTTGCTACAAATAGGTTTTGGCCTAAATGTTCACTGTAATGTTTGGTAGTAAAGGGGAGTTATTAATATTTTGAAAGAGTTCCTTGAGTCAGTGTTTCTCAACTTTATTAGACCCAATAAAGTCTCCCTTTTTATACAAAATAATTAGTAACACCGTCTTTGCTACCTTTAGTTTATAAGTAGTGTAACCACCTCTGGCTTTGGCCCTGAGACAAAAAAAAAAAAAAAAGCTTTGCTCTCACTTCTGTAACAAAAAAAGACCTACACTACAAATTCATGACTTTATTGAAATCTATCAAAGAGCTGAGTCCACAGAGCAAAACCACTGGCTGAAAATTTGAGAGACAGTGCTTACAGAGAGTAGATGTCAATTTCTATTTGCCTTCTTCAGACACAACTGGACAAAAAGCATGATGAAGGCTTGAATGCTTAATCTTGCAAACTTATCCACAAACCTCCGTGGGTCTACTAGAAAAGATTGGAAAGAACCCTGGGTGTGTCTGTTGTGCAGTTTGAGAGGGAGGGGAACAGCAACAGAACTTTTTAAGAGGGTCAAGAAACTGCTGTGATTCTTCCCCTCTCTGCGTCTTCTGTGAAAAAAAGCTTTAATCTGTGAGGAGAAGGGCATCTCTGTTGGCCCCATTGGTGAACATTCAGGGTGTAGATGAGAAGTGGGAGAGAATCTTATGCCTGGAGGGGCCCTGAGCCCAAAACTGCAGCTGGGGGTGGTCAGCAGAACCAAGAATGCTACCCTCTTGAGATTCAGGAACACAGTGTTTGACTTAGCCTGAACTTTAATCAGAACATCAGACTGTATCCCCCAACCCCCACCCCCTGCCACCAAGCTAAGAAGCTTTCAATAACTAGTAACCACAAAATACTACTAGGAAAGAAACAAGATTATGCAAAGAGGCACAACACAGAGAATCAAACAGGCATTGCTCTAGTAACCGTCGCCCACCAGAGACACAAACTGTTTTGCAGATACGTGAAGTCTGTAATACACTGAGGATAACTATGGCAATAAGAGATCATAAACTAAGTCCAACTCCTAACCAGATTAACACAAACCCTTCACCAAAGGCTTCACAAAGAGCAGGCATGCTCATTTCCAGTCATAACAATTACCTCAATCTCCTATACAACATGTTCAGCTTTTAACTAAAAATTATGAGACCCATGAAAAAGCAAAAACTCCCAAGAGAAAGAACAGTCGTGATACGTTTTTTAAAAAGATAGGATCTTAAAAACAAGAGTACTGTTTTGTAAAAGTTAAATACTATAATAATTACGGCATTTTGCCTTGAAAAAGTTTGCTTGAGGCAGTGAGCATTGGATGGAGTTGCAGTTTGTGAATTACTGTGAAGTAGTAGAAGGAAAAAAGTTATAAGATGGAGTGGAAAATTAGTAATATATATGTGAATGTATGTGGTTCATTGACCACCTGAAGTGTGTGTGTGTGTATTTTGTGAATTCCTACATGGCTCAGTTCAGTTGGGTACAATTTTCTGCGTTCACTTAGTGTTGGGACAAGAATCACTATAAGCAAATGGGAAATTTGCATCATGCTCAAATTGTTCAGTAATACACCAATCCTGTTAAATTCACATGATCAGAAAAGCATTATAGCAGAATTGACTATATGCATTTCAGTATGTAAATAGTTAAGTATGATTATACCAAAATACACAAAGGACATGTCAGAGGCTTGTACCTTTACGTGGAATCATTTTGAGATTTTTTTTTTTTTTTTTTTTTTTTTTTTTGAGACAATCTCACTCTGTCACCCAGGCTGAAGTGCGGTGGCACCATCTCGGCTCACTGCAACCTCTGTCTCCTGGGTTCAAGCGATTCTCCTGCCTCAGCCTGAGTAGCTGGGACTACAGGTGCTCGCCACCACACTCGGATGGTTTTTTTGGGTGTTTTCTTTATGTGTGTATTTTTGGTAGAGACAGGGTTTCACTATGTTGCCAGGCTGGTCTTGAACTCCTGACCTCAAGTGATCTGCCTGCCCAGGCCTCCCAAAGTGCTGGGATTACAAGCGTGAGCTACCATGCCCGGCCCGTTTTGAGTTTTGACAGAAATGTTGATGGCTACAGATTTGTCACATTGGTGACTCAGATACCACAATTGGGATTATTAGCATTGTCAGAAAAGAACAGGGTTAATAAAGTATAATCTCTTAATTACATTGTAGTTACATTCCTGGAAAAATCTCTGTATATTAAACCCTGCAAAATGTACTTGGTGAGTTATATATAAAACAGAATTAGATTCTGGGATTCATTCATTATAAATAAGTTTTTGCCTGTATGACTAACCATTTGGACTTTTGGACTTTCTTTTTTTTTTTTTTTTTTTTTTTTGAGACCTCATTCTGTTGCCCAGGCTGGAGCGCAGTGACACGATCATAGCTCACTGTAGCCTCAATCTCCTGGGCTCAAGCGATCCTCCCACCTTAGCCCTCCTTAGTATCTCGAACCATAGGCACGCCATGCCCAGCTAATGTTTTTTAAAAATTTTTAGTAGAGACGAGGTCTCACTGTTGTCCAGGCTGCTCTTGAACTCCTGAGCTCAAGCAGTCCTCCTACCTCAGCCTCTCAGAGTGCTGGGATTACAGGTGTGTACTACCACACCTGGCTCACTTGGACACTTGAAAGTCTTATGGTGCAGACAGTACTTATCTTTGGGACTGTAATATATGTCGAGTATCTAGTCTCATCCACTAAATGCTAGTAGTGCTCCAGTCATAGTGCCTTAGATGGGATGGCATCCTACCCCAACCACTACTTTAGTTCAAAATTTAATCAGTGGTTTTCAACATATTTTTTCTGTTTCAGCAGTGTTCACATGCTCAGCACATGCCAACTTATAACACTTCTTGTTATGTGCAGTGATTCTTAATCATAGGAACTCCTTTGAGAGTAATGAGTTAGATTTCTTTGTAAGAAATAGCTTAAGCCAATATGGTTATGATCATCTTTGCTAATTTAAGTTAGTTACCTGTGCAAAGGTGCATTTAGGTGTGGTTCAGTTAATAAAACCATATAACTTGCTAGTAATTCTTTTCAGATGCTCTTTATTCAACAGTCTACGTATGTGAGTTTTACTTGTACTTTTATGGACTACTTGTGCAGAAGAGTGAGCTTTAAAGTCAGTGGAATTTTACAGTTTAAGCACTCAAGTTGCCCTTAGAAGAACACTGCCTATTCACATATTTAGCACATGCCCAGTGGTGATATCTCTTCGCAATTGATTAGTAAGAGTTTGATATTTTGATTATCAGATAGAAAATGAAACCCCTAAAGCAATCCAAAATAATTATTTTAGCTGGGTGCACAATAATCACATCTGTAATCCCAGCACTTGGAAGGCTGAGGTGGGAGGATCACTTGAGGCCAGGAGTTCAAACCTAGCCTGAGGAACCCCATCTCATCAAAAAATAACTAGCTGGGTTTGGTGACGTGTGCTCGGGAGGCTGAGGCTGGAGGATTGCTTGAACCCAGGAGTTCGAGATTACAGGGAGCTATGATTGTGCTGCTGCACTTCAGCCTGGGTGACAAAGGAATACCCTGTCCCTTAAAAAATTGTTTCGATGCTTTGATTTTTGCCAGCTCTAGTTGCTACAACTTAATGGAAGGATTGATAAGGTTATGAATGGAGGAGATGTTCTCTAATGTTTCATGTATTCTATAATACATTTAAATGCTTATATATGGTGTTCTGACTTTTACTGTATTCCTTAATCATCTAAGGCTGTGGGGTTTCTCTCCTCAAACTTCTAGTCAAGCTACATAATGTATTTTGAATGTTTATCAAATCTTAGAGCAGATAAGCCATTTTCCCCCCAAACCTTAGAGCTAATGGGCTTAATTTTAAAAGTGAAACTTTGCTTTTTTAAGATCATTTGGTAGTGTTCTGTAAACTGTAAAGCACTACAGAAGAGGTAGGAGTAATAGGGATATTTCAGAACTGAGCTAGAAATGTATGTTATTGCTATTTTGTATTGAGTGAAGGGGGAAATGTTGCAAATTAAACTTTGGTCTTTTAATAGTATAAAGAGAACAGTGTTTGGGTTTTCAGGATGCTTTCTGTAAAACTGTCTTCAAGTTGTATTTGTTAAAAGCTTAGGAAATTCAGTCCCGCATTATGCATTTAATGTAATGATAGGAAAAACAGCAACAAGTGAAAATATGACCGCTAAAAATTTATTTTGCCCATTTTAGGGCCTGTTTACCGTAGTAGAGCATGATTATTAAATGCCTGTTGATAAGCCGAAGAGCTTATAGAAATAGTATACTTTGTTCTTGCATAAGCCAGGTTATGCTTCAAAGATAAAACGAAATAGAAATTAGGTCTAGAAAGTTACAATAATGTGTATAAACTAAAAATAGGTAAATGATCAATAGCAATGATTTCAAAGCATTGCTTAAGTGAACATGTTTCTGGAAAAAAGCTTTCAGGTGAGTATTGTAAGGCATTTTTAAGCTTTGGAAAGGGAAGGGTCATAGTAATACATCTTTCACAGAACATTTGACTTTTTTTTTTTTTTTTTTTTTTTTTTGAGACGGAGTCTTGCTCTGTCACCCAGGCTGGAGTGCAGTGGCCGGATCTCAGCTCACTGCAAGCTCCGCCTCCCGGGTTCACGCCATTCTCCTGCCTCAGCCTCCCGAGTAGCTGGGACTACAGGCGCCTGCCACCTCGCCCGGCTAAGTTTTTGTATTTTTAGTAGAGACGGGGTTTCACTGTGTTACCCAGGATGGTCTCGATCTCCTGACCTCGTGATCCGCCCGTCTCGGCCTCCCAAAGTGCTGGGATTACAGGCTTGAGCCACCGCGCCCGGCCACGTTTGACTTTTTTTTAAACAACAGATAAAGTTCTGTTTTGTCAGAAATACAAATTATTCCTCTCAGGTGAAATGAGCATATGTGGGATAGAAATAGAAGAGATAAGTCTCTTTTTCAATACTTAATTTATGTTGTTGAGTAGAAGAGGGTAACAGAATTAACTGCTATGGTATGTATGCTTGTTCCCTCCTCCCATTAAGTGTTTCTTCAGATTGAAGGGTTGCTTTTGAATTTTTCTTGTCTTGTATTTCATGAATATATACCCAGTTTGTAATTGAAAGGAACCAAGTTTTTAAAAAGAATGGGGGAGATCTCAGATTATTTCAGCTATCTAATGGTAGTGAAACTAGTTAAAAGTTGATTTTGATGTAGCAGACAGTGCAAACACTTCACTTTAAAATATCTGGGCAATTATTTGAAGATACGATTATCAGATGAAATTTGATATCACCACTGGTTTTCTTATTCTTTAACAACATCTATCTTTGGAGGTATCGGGTTCTTCAGTAAGTTAAGGAAGGCTAAGATGGTAGCTGCTAAAAATCTTAATTTGTGATAGATTTATGGTTTAAGATTCCTGTTGGTATCATACATATTATGCATATTGATTTGTTGTTCATTAAGAAGAAAATGCTTTTACCTGTACTTGAGTCACATGTTAAAATGAAGCTAAAATTTAAAAAGGGTTAAAGTTCGTATGGCAGTTTCCCCCATATACAGCACGTTCTATCTAAACAGTTTAGTGGTAGCTATTTAATGTGGGTAAAAATTAACATTCTGTTAGCCATTTATATTTTTTGCCATTTGTTTGAAACCAAACTAATCTAGTGCTATGATTTACTCAGATTTTGAATCCAGTTACAAACAAAACTAGATCCTCAAGAAGCCAATATAAAGTACTCTCTGATTAGTTATTACACTCATTGATTATTTTTTCAAAGGGTTAGTCTTTCCATGGTTCTCCTTACTACCCCTCCCTTTTTGGTAAGATATAGCTGTAGGAAGCATTACGTTCATAAATTAGTTCCTATGATGTGAATGTCTACTACATTTTAAGTGTGGTTTTGGAATGTAGCATTGTTTCTATTGTAGGAGAGTTTGATCACAAAAGGCAAACTCCACAATTTTCACACAACATATTGTAAACATTTTCACCTACAGCTGGGTTGAAAGAACTTTACATTAGATACCCACATGCCCACCTCCAAGGTTTTTACGTTAACATTTTACTGTACTTGCTTTATCATAGATCTGTCCATCTTTCCTTCAATCCGTCTTATTTTTTATGTACTTCAAGACAATTCACATTTTTAATTAATTACTTGAGGGCAGAGCTAATGATGAAAGTAAGTTCTGTTCTTGCATTTTCAGACTCAAAATGGGAAAACTGATAGCTTACCTGTTCTCTGCAAGTTGTCATATTTGTGTAAAAATTACTTCCAGTTGATCATGCTAAATACATGCTTTAAACAGGTGACTAGCCTTGATTAATGCCAATTCCTTCTTTCACTAGTGTATTTTTTCTAAGTGTATTCATTCATCCCTAGTTAAATGAGTGTTCCGTTTGTGTTTTTGCTTAACACAAGCCATGTGTATATACTTAATTTTGCTGTGTGTAAATTCTTTTGCTTATAGCTTGACCATAATCTGCTTGAGCGTCTGTAGTGTTGAGTCCCTTCATCCTGCTTTTGTTCTTAGTGTCAATTTGATGTAGGCTTCTGCTCACTGGACTCCCAAACCCTGTGGTTTTCTGTCAAAATTATGTATCTTCTAAAAGATCATTCTCATTTTAACCATAAATGATCTTAAAGGGTTTGCCAGTATTACTGCCAGTAATACATTAGAGGATGCAAGAATATTGTGTTGTTCGAAAGCATGACACAGTAGTACTCACTGAGAGAGGTAAGTCTAGCCAAAGTGCCTGTGTTGCCCTGAATTTGACTTTTTAACCCATAGGACAGTTCTGTAAAAAAAACAAACAGACGTTTCTTTGGTGGTATAATATTAGGATAGAGCATGAAAACAAGTGAAGCTGACTTGCAAAAATTGGAGATGCTTTCAATGTAATTTAATTACAAAAGGCATGTAAATTTGATTTTTCCTCATCAGAAAGAATTATGGGTCTTTGAGAACTTGAAACATGGAACACAATTGCAGGAATGAAGGAGATGAAATTTAAGTGACGTTAGTTTGAGCAGATAAATTCTTGCTATTTCGAATAGTCTCTAAACAACTGGCAGAATGGCAAATGCTAATGATACAGCTGCTACCAAAATCACATTCAAGATCCTATTTAACTGTTTACATTTTTTAGTTGGACAGTTTATGGTTGTTTATAGCATGTGCTTATACATAACTGATATTACTTGATACTTCAGCTTCTGATACTAGAAATTCTACAGATTTTTTTCATCATAAATATGGAAATTAATGGTTGCTTAAAAGTTTTTGCCTATAAGTGATGATTTTTTTGAATCACTTTTAGAGCTTATTAAATGTACAGAGGAAATATTGACTGGAGATTAAATTTATGACTTCTTTTTTCTTGAAAGTTTCTCAAGCCATAGTTAATATATAGCTATCAAACATAAATTTAAAAATACTAGGTTGGATACATGTAAGGAAACAATTCTAACAATTGAAATTTCAAATACCTAAGTGGGGAATATTAAAAATGTAGTAAATAAGATTGACTTGTAATAGTATTTTGTAGGAGTAAAGTTGAAATAAAGAGAAGCTTAAGTGTTGGGTTATAGTTGACAAGATGATTTTTAAAATTTTCATCTATCCTGATTATCTTGGTCTTTATACATATATACATGTGTGTGTGTGTGTGTGTTTGTGTGTGTATGTGTATATATATATGGGTTTTTTTTTTTTTTTTGAGACAAGGTCTCACTCTGTTACCCAGTTTGGAGTGCAGCCCCCCAAGTAGCTGGGACTACAGGCGTGTGCCATGACACCCAGCTAATTTTTTGTATTTTTAGTGGAGACAGGGTTTTGCCACGTTGCCTAGGCTGGTCTTGAACTCCGAGACTCAAGCGATCTGCCTGCATTGGCCTGCCAAAGTGCTGGGACTACAGGCGTGAGCCACTGCACCCAGCAATATTTTTTTCCTTTTAAAAACATTTTATGGGAAACATAACTTGTAGCAATAAATAATAATGACAGTAACAATAAATGCCACCCTCATGTACATCATTAAGAAATATATATTGTTAATTTCGAATGGTTAAGTAAAACTGAATGCTGATTAAATCAATAGAACACTGTACTTTTGAAGGTGGAAATTCTAGGTGATATATATTGCATACTAGAAGGATGGAAATTAAAAGATTGAGAGAAAATCGAGTTATTTAATAGAATTTCCCCCCAAAATGCCATATTAGGTACAAGAGCTGGTAAGTTCTTGAAAATAAGATATAATAGAAATACTCAAAATAACTTCTTTTTTTGGGTTATCTCATTTAGTCCTCATCATAGCCCTTCGGGACAGTTATTATTCCTATTTTATAGATGTACTATAAATCAGATAAATTCAGAGACTTTTGTTCAAAGTTATACAGCCAGTAAATGGCAATTATAAAAATTCTCCAGCCTTACCTTGGTAATAGATTATTAAAATCACTTTAATGGAATGTTCATGTAGCTTGTTGTGCCAGTCCCTCGTTAAAGTATAGCATGTAGAATGGCAGCTCTGTAATCAGTGCCCTAGGGAGGTATTCCAGGGTCTTCCCAGATTGAGTGATACTTGACTGCTGTACTTGGAGGACCTCTAGACTTGTCTTCACTCATTTGCCAGTCATTATCTTGAAATTATTCTACCTCTCACTTTGAGTGATACATAGTTGGTACGTATTTCTGATCTTTATGCATTGCCATTACCCTCATTAGTGAGTTTTCTGTGTGTCTAAAAGTATCTTCATGGTCTAAAGGGGTTAATGCAATTTCCAGACCACTTGCCATTCATTGGATGAAATGACTTTGTCAAAGAGTAGTTAAGATTTTACTGAGAATGTAAAATAGATTTACCTGAAAATGTGGATGGGCTAATATTACACTGCTGGAAGATAGATCTCAGCCTCAGATCTCATTTATCTGGTTATCTTTTTGTTCATATAAAATGTATATTTAAATAGAGATGGGGGTCTTGCCATGTTGCCCAGGCTGGTCTCAAACTCCTGGACTCAAGTGATCCTCCCACCGTGGCCTCCCAAAGTGCAGGATTACAGGCATGAGCCACCAGTGCCTGGCCAATCTGGTTATTTTAAAAGCTCGATGTTGATTAGAATAATTGAACTCTCTTTAAAGAGTATCCTGAGATCATATATTGGTAGCAAATTTTTGTCATTGTATGTTTGTTTTGAACACTTTGTTAAAAAATGTCCCCACCCCCCCAGACGAAGTCCTGCTCTGTCAGCCCAGCTGGAATGCAATGGCGCCATCTCGGCTCACTGCAACCTCTGCCTCCTGGATTCAAACAATTCTGCCTCAGCCTCCCAAGTAGCTGGGATTACAGGCGTTCTCCACCATGCCTGGCTAATTTTTGTATTTTTAGTAGAGGTGGGTTTCACCATGTTAGCCAGGCTGGTCTCGAACTCCTGACCTTGTAATCTGCCCACCTCGGCCTCCCAAAGTGTCAGGATTACAGGCGTGAGCTACCACACCCAGCCAAAAAATGTTTTTTAAGCTTATACAAAGATGGAAATACTTTGAAAGTTTATTTATAGATGATAGAATATTTCAGCTTTGGAGACTTTTTTGTTTCTTTTGTCCTATGTTGAATATGATAATTTGTTTTACTGCTTAAAATTGTAGATTTCAAAGTTATTTCTAACGAGTGTCCAGTCATCTGTCCAGATGAAGATAATAACTGAAACTAGTTCTGAATTATTCCAGGAGTTTGCTGTCAAATGATACATCTGTAATTAAATGGTCAGGGTGAATTTTTTTTTTTTTTTAATTGAGGGAAGGTATTAAAGTTTAGGTTAAGAACCTAGGGTATGGAAACTAAGCAGGTTGGTCCAAAGTCTGGCCCAATTGCTTACTAGCTGTGTTACATTAGAAAAGTGATATAATTTATGTATCAGTTTTCTTGTCAATAAAATGAGAGTCATACCTGTACTGCAGTGTTGTTATGGGGACAAAAGGAAATAAATGCATGGTAAATGCATAGCCTGATGACTAACGTGATGAGTATTCAACACAAGTTGTTTACTAATTTCAGGACATGTCATAAATTTTCAGATAAGAGTCACCTTGCCTCCCCAACTTTATTAAAGGCAGTCTTTAATGGAGTTTTAAAATGGAAAAGCATTATCCTGATCTCCATTTTGAGGTTAGGCAGACGGTAATATAGCATTGAATTATTCCACTATTTCTGGGGTTGACTTGGCTACTTAGTGGGGTATCTCTTCCCTCCCTTACCTCTCAGATATACCCCTACTTAAATATAACGTAGTTGAAGGCAAGCTTTTCAAATAGAGGAGCAATTTTCTTCCATAAAGAGCCCATTTTACTAGCCTTTTATGGGATGCAGAGTAAAACATCACTTGTTGCTTTCTTAAATATTAGAGACAGAAAATTAGGTGTGCAAATATTGGACACAGGAACTTGTACTGATGATAGGAACTTCCAGAGAATTGAAGTACTACTTCTTTCCTCCTACACTAGTTTTCTGTCAGCATTCTAATCTGCATCAGGAATACAATATTTATTCTAATAGTCCAGGTCGTTGGTAGTTTACATTTATCTTAATGTGTTATATCTTCTCACGCTCCTTTTATCTATCCAATCTAAGGACTCTCTGGAGTCTGGTGCTTTCATCACCTCCCGGTTTATAGACCTTCAAAAAGCCTTCTTGATGTAAAGTTGCTTAATTCATCTCCCAAAAGGTCTGTTGGAGTTATATACCTCCAAATCAGTGATACCTATGAGGTCATTCTTTAGGTGTTTTTTAAAAAAATTATTTAAAATTTTTTATTTAAAAGTTCTTAGATTTCTTTTGTTATTGTGAGACGATTTTGTTCTTTTTCCCTCCTATGGGTTTATTAGAGATCTTTATTCCTTCTGGGTCATGACCTGTGTTTTTTATGGTTGTCATTTAAAAATCTTTATTTTTCTCTGCCTTTCATTTTAACTTTTAGATCCTAAATTTTATCAGCCAGTCTCCACTCAACATATTTTCTTGTTTCTCAGTTTTCCCGAGATAGGCCCTTGGTACAGAGTCAGTTATTCCAATATCTTAAGTTACAGACTAGGAATACAAACACCATTCTTCAGTGTCAGCCTTTTACCTTTTCTATCTGCCTTTCTCTTCCATTGTTCCACTCTTCAGTTATAATATATAGGGGAAAAATATCTGTATACCTATCTATCTATCTATCTATCTGTCTGTCTATCTCCCCTTTTTGCTGAGTCTTCAGAAATACTGCCCAAGTTTCTTTTCAGCAATATCATTTACTGCAAAAGATTCAGAAGGCAGGGATAATGCTTACTGGGTTTAATGAATCTTAGTTGGATGCCTTTGTCATCCCAGGTATGAAATCCAGAAACAGACAAACAAAACACCACACCAACTGTCAGGACTATATTTAGCTGTCCCTGTACTCACTAGTAGGAAGATGTTAGTTGACTGTAAGAAATTTCTTCTTTGTGGTAACAATAAAAGCTTCTTTAAACTTGGTGTTACCTGTGTTTCCTTTTGTTATTTTTCAAAGCATGAATTGCTGATGCCTTTCCAGAAGATTTGACAAAACCCTATTTGGGAGTCCCTGTTACAGCATCAAATTTGAGGTAGATACCAGAATTGCCCATGTATTGGCTCAATTTTATTCCTCACTCAAATACTGATTTTTGAGCACCTGTTTTGTATCAGGCACTCTTGTGGCCTCTGTAGAAACAATAATGAGCTGAACAGACAAAACTATCTCTCTCTGGATATTCCAGTAGAATTAGGTGAATAATAAATTGCACATTCGAATGTGAAAAGTGCTATGGGGGAAAAACAGGAGTAAGAGGGAATAGAAGTGTAGAGTGAGGAGGAGGGTGGTTACAATTTAAAACAAGATGGTTAGCGTCAGCGTCATTGGAAAGGTGACATTTGAACATAGATTTGAAGGAGAAAGAGGTATAAGCCATATAAATATCCAGGGGATGAGTGTTCTATGTAGAGTACAAAGGCTCTCGCTAATTGGTAATACAAAAACAAGTAGGACGAATGAAGAAAGCAATTTCAAAATAAGGGTATCTTTAAAAAAATGTTTTTACCACTCAGGTATATACCTAAGAGAAATGAATATGTATGTTCACACAAAAACTTGTATATGCTTGTTCATAGTTGTATTCATAATAGCCAAAAGGTAGAAACAACACCTGTGTCAATTGATGAATGCATAAAATAGGTGTATCCATACACCAGAATATTATTTGGCAGTATGGACTAGCATAGGTAAACCCACAGTGACAAAGGAGATTAGTGGCTGCTAGGTGCTGAGGTTGAGGTATAATGGGGAGTGACTGCTAACAGTTTCTTATTCGGGTGATGAAAGTGTTCCAGAAAATAGTGGTGATAGTTGCAGAACTCTACATGTACTAAAAATCACCAAATTGTACACTTTTAATAAAAGTGAATTTATGGTATGTGAATTATGTCTGAAGCCGTTATAAAAATGTTTTTGCCTGAAAAGTTTTTTCTAATCATATAAAAAATACTTGCTGACTTAGTATTCACAGTATAAAAAGGTATAAAGCAAGCTTAAATAAACAATTCCAACTATTCAGTTTGTATTATTAGCACTTCCGTGTATTTTCTACAATTTTTGTTTGTTTGTTTAGAGACAGAGTCTTGCTTTGTCATCCACTCTGGAGTGCAGTGGTGCAATCTCGGCTCACTGCAATCTCCACCTCCCGGGTTCCATGATTCTCCTGCCTCAGCCTCCCGGGTAGCTGGGATTACAGGCATCTGTCACCACGCCTGGCCGTTTTTCTGTATTTTTCATAGAGATGGGGTTTCACCATGTTGGCCAGGTTGGTCTCGAACTCCTAACCTCAGGTGATCCACCTCGGCCTCCCAAAATGCTGGGATTACAGGCGTGAGCCACCACTCCCGGTCTCTACAATATTTTTAGAGTGCGTTTTGAACTAGCAAGGCAAGGGAGAGATAGCTAAGTCAGAAAAGAAATAACCATATTTAACTTTTATTCACAATGAAGTAAGTGATATAGTATTTTCAAAATCTATCAGTCTTTAGCAAGCAGTTCTAACAATTTATCCTGTAAAATTAGCTAAGTTTACTTTTTTTAAGTGAAATAAATGGATTCTGGATTTTATGTGCTGGGTTATAGTCAATGAATATTGTACATAATGTGGTCTCTTTGCATGTGACTGTTAGGAGGCTGATTCCACTGGTGAGTCATCACGCAGATTGAACAGTCTTGATCTGTTCTATATCCTGTTCAACCAGAGGAGTCCATTAATCAAACCGCCGTATAAGTTTCTAAACACTTATTCTCAATTTCTGTACTTGATGTGGCTTGGAAACAAACCATTCGCAGCTATGCTTTGAGTAGCACTGTTCTGGAGTATTCATAAAATGGAATACCATATAGCCTTAAAAATCATTTTCTTACAGAATAATTATATGGGGAAAGGTTAACATTCTTTGAAAACAAGTTAAGCAGTACAAATGGCAATCTTGTTTAAAAAAAGGATTTTTCTAAATATAAAAAGGAAGGCTAAAATTATATCTTCAGAAGCAAGAACAAATGATTTGCTTTCTGAACATTTAGATTTCTTACTATGGACATGTATTACTTTTATAATGAGAAAATTGTTTTATTTTTAGAGACAGAATCTCACTCTGTCACTCAGGCTGGAGTACAGTGGCAAAATCATAGCTCAGTGTAGCCTCACACTCCTGGGTTTAAGTGATCCTCCTACCTCGGCCTCAGATAATACCACACTATTCAATCGTGCTATTCAGCCCTTCTCTTCTGAAAAGTAGCTAGGAGTGTAGGCACATGCTACCATGCCCTGAACTGTTATTTTTTGAGAGATAAGGCCTCACTATGTTGTCTAGGCTGGTGTCAAACTCCTGGTCTCAAGCGATCCTCCCACCTCAGCCTCAGAATGGCTGGGATTACAGGCATGAGCCACTGTGCCCGTGAGAAAATTATTTTTAAATTGCCTTATTTATAGCAGGTACCCTTTGAAGTGGTAGTGTCAGCAAAATGGCCAGCACTTAGTAGCTCACCAAAAACCTTTTAGAATTGGTTTGACACTTGGAAAATGTGTTTAGGTGTCCATTGTGTGCCGTGGCATTATTTGGCAATGTCAGATTTAAAGCTTTATTTGACATTTTAAAAATTCTATACACTGGGGATGTTGGTAGGGGTCGTTTCTGGTCCTCAAGAAACGCAGTCCAGTGTGGGAGAGAGTTGGACAATCACAATGTGGTTCTAAAGGTTATGATAAAGAGTTGCATACACCAGTCCTTGTCTTTAAAAACCTTATGGTCTTGGCTGGACGCGGTGGCTCACGCCTGTAATCCCAGCACTTTGGGAGGCCGAGGTGGGTGGTTCACGAGGTCAGGAGATCAAGACCATCCTGGCTACGGTGAAACCCCGTCCCTACTAAAAAAACAAAAAATTAGCTGGGCGTGGTGGTGGGCGCCAGTAGTCCCAGCTACTCGGGAGGCCGAGGCGGGAGAATGGCGTGAACCTGGGACGCGGAGCTTGCAGTGAGCTGAGATTGTGCCACTGCACTCCAGCCTGTGCGACAGTGTGAGACTGCATTCAAAATACAAAAAAATTAGTGGGGCGTGGTGGCGGGCGCCTGTAGTCCCAGCTACTGGGGAGGCTGAGGTGGGAGAATGGCGTGAACCCGGGAGGCGGAGCTTGCAGTGAGCCAAGATCGCGCCACTGCACTCCAGCCTGGGCAACAGAGCGAGACTGTCTCAAAAATAAACAAAACCTGATGGTCTTGTAAAGGATATATGGCAGGCTGTGAAAGTAACAGATCATACTACCTTTCTTATGGGAATCTTGGGAAGGTTAAAGATATATAACATGTATTAAGTGCCCTCATATTTTTATCTTCCAGGTTTGAGCACAAAATGAACATAATTAGGGAAAATAAGGATCTGGCATGTTTCTACACAACAAAACATTCATGGAGGGGGAAGTAAGTATTCCTGTTGGTTTTATTTTTCTGTGCTTCTATAAAACTTATTACTCTGTTTCATAATCTTGAATAATACTGCACAACTCTAGGCTATACAGCCCTTCTCTTCTGAAAAACGTGCGATTTTAAGTATAAACGCTACATTCTTTTTCTCTTTTGACATTTCCAGTTTTCAGTATCTTTCTTGGGAAGGAGTTTGGTAAGAATTAAAAGTGACAGTTAAAAGGAAAATAAACCAGTTATCCACCCTCTTGTATGCTATCAATTAATGACGAGGTTATGTAGTAGTAGCCGAGTGTTAACCCTACATTTTTATTACCCAGAGACTAACCTGTCTGTAACCAACATTTTCATATCCGTTTGACTGTCAGAGAAAATAGGCCATTCTAGTGAAGTCTAACCATTTTTTAGGCCTTTAATGAAATTTAAAAATTGGGTTTAATCTTTTTTCTTTGGAAGGGAGTGATGGCATTTTTTAGTAGCTTCCTAGTCAGACCAAAATGTAAGTGCCTCTGTTTCCTGTCTGTAAGATGGATGGTAATTCCTACCCTTCAGATTTTTGTAAGGATTAAATGAAGTGATATAGCATGTATGAAAGTTTTAAAACTATGCCTTAAATATACTGAATATTCAGTGAATGGCATCTGTTGACCATTACAAAAGTTTAGTCTCTGGTCCCACAAGGTAAAATGTGACACATGCACAAAGCCAGTATGTGTTCTCTCAAGTTTTCATTTTTTAGTTACTAGAGTGGTAACTTCTTAGGATGAGCTCTCTAGTATTTCTGGTTTGCATTAGCAAACTGCCTATAATTTTGGAAGATTTGAGTATTTGATTTTGTTGTCTATTAGCTCAATTGTATGAACTCCTAAATTAGAATAATTGTTACCCTTGTAGAATACTTGTCTCTAATTTTTTTTCCCCCTAGTTAGTTTCAGTGAGTGAAGTCAGGGAGAAAAGTGGCATATCCAGGGTAGTATGAGTCATTTTAGTTCTTTGAATCAACCTTAGAAAAGTGTATCTTTAAATGATCCTTGTTTTTTCCTTAAGTGGTAGATTACTTTGGTCATCATAATACAACTTCTGCTTTTAATATGGTTATAACATACTGATACATTCTAAAGAACAGACTTACTGCAATGCTTTTTGCTGTGTGAGCTTGTAAGTAACTGTGATTATCAAAATTTTTGGTAATGTTAGAGTAGTGACTAAGACTTAATAATCCTCATTTCCTCCTTGTAACGATTCGGAGTCCAACTGTTTGTGTGCTCTTAGCAAATTCTTTTAGCCTTGAAACTTTGTTTTGTTTTTATAACAGCTTTAAGGCATAATTTCTATACTGTAAAATTCACCCTTTTAAAGTATACAATTCAGTGGATTTTAGTGTATTCATAGAGTTGTAAACCATCATCACTGTTTTGAGAACACTTTCATCACCTCGCCTTCCCTGCAAAAAACTTCCTCTAAAGACTTCGTTAGAAATCAGCAGTTAACTCCCTTTTTCCCCTTCTTTTGGCAGGCGTTAATCTACTTCCTGTCTCTGGATTTGTCTGTTTGGAACATCTTATATAAATAGAATGATACAAAATGCTATATTTTTGACTGTCTTCTTCCATTAAGCATGTTTTCAAGGTCATCTATATTATAGCATGTCAGTACTTCATTTCATTAATGTCATATAATCTGTTGTATGGATATACTGCATTTTGTTTATCCATTCATCAACTGATGGACATTTGTGGTGTTCTTACTTTTTTACTATTCTGAATAATGCCACTGTGAATGTTTTCATATTTCCAGTTGTTCTGTGTTTATACCTAAGAGTGGAATTGGTGGGTTATGTGGTAACTCTGTTTAACTTTTTGATGAACAGCCAAACTGTTTTCCAAAGTAGCTGCAGCATTTTACATTTCCACCTTCAATGTGTGAGTCCCAAATGCTCCACATCCTTATCAACACTTACTGTCTTTTTTATTTTAGCCATCCTAGTGCAAGTATGAAGTAGCTTCTCATTGTAGTTTTGATTTCATTTCTCTAGTGACTCATGATGCTGGGTGTCTTTTCTTGTATTTGTAGTTCATTTGCGTATCTTCTTTGATGAAATATCTATTGAAATCGTTTATTCACTTTAAAAAAAATTTTTTTGTTTTACTTTTTTTTTTTTTTTTTTTGAGATAGTCTCACTCTGTTGCCTAGGCTAGAGCGCTGATTTCGGCTCACTGCAACCTCCACCTCATGGGTCCAAGCAATTCTCCTGCCTCCATCTCCCGAGTAGCTGGGATTAGAGGCACATGCCACCACGCCTGGCTAATTGTTGTATTTTTAGTAGAGACAGGGTTTCACCATGTTGGCCAGGCTAGTCTCAAACTCGTGACCTCAAGTAATCCACCTGCCTCAGTCTCCCAAAGTGCTGGGATTACAGGTGTGAGCCACTGCACCTGGCCAAGTCATTTATTCACTTTTAAATTAGGTTGTCTTATTACTGAATTGTGAGAGTTCTTTATATATTCTGAATTAAAGTTCCTTGTATATGATTTGCAAATATTTTCTCCAATTCGTCAGGTTTTTTTTACTTTCTTGATGGTGTTGTTTGGAGCACAAAGCTTTTAATTTTGATGAAATCAATTTATCAATTGTTTCTTTTGCCATTTGTACTTTTGGTGATCTAAAAAGCCAATACCTAATTCAAGCTAATGAAGATTTACTTCTTTTTTTTCTTCTAAGAGCTGTAAAGCTTTAATTGCATTAATTTTTGTATTTGGTGTGAAGTAGGGTTCTAAATTCATTCCTTTGCATGTGAATATCCAGTTGTGCCAGCATCATTTGTTGAAAAAACTGTTCTTTCCACTTGAAATGTTTCAATGCCCTTGTCAAAAATCAATTTACTCTGACTGTAAGAATTAATTCCTGGACTCTCAATTCTGTTCCATTGATCCTATATGCCTAACCTTATGCCACTACCGTATTGTCTTGATTATTATAGCTTTGTGCTGTTTTGAAACTTAGAAATATGAGTCTCTGGATTTTTTTTTATTTTTCAGTATTATTTTGGGTATTCCTGGTCTCTTGCATTTCCATATGAATTTTAGAGTCAGTTGTTAATTTTTTTAAAAAGACAGCTGCCCAGCCTGACCAACATGATGAAATCCTGTCTACCAAAAAGTACAAAAATTAGCTGGGCATGGCGGTGCACACCTTTAGTCCTAGCTACTTGTGAAGCTGAGGTGGGAGAATTGCTTGAACCCTGGAGGTGGAGACTGCAGTGAACAGAGATCGTGCCACTGTACTCCAGCCTGGGCGATAGAGTGAGACCCTATCTCAAAAAAAAAAAAAAAAAAAAAAAAAGGCAGCTGACAGTTTGGTAGCCATTACATTGAATCTGTAGATCCATTAGTGGAGTATTGCCATCTTAACAGCATTGTCTTCTGATTCATGAACATATAGGTGTTTTCATTTATTTACATCTTTTAAAATGTCTTTCAACAGTGTTCTGTTGATTTCAGTGTATACACCTTGAATCTTAACTTCTCCCTGAAAGAGTTTACATTTTCCAGATGGTAATAGTTGTCATTTCATTGGGTTATATACATTATTAAATGGCACTGAGACTTTTTATTATACTTACCTATTTATATGGCCAATTCTAATCTAGGTTTAAAGTACTCCTCAGCAGTGTTAATGTAAAAAATAAATGGCCAACATTAAAAATTTTCTGTTGTTTTAGAATAGTTAATTGAACCTTGTGTCTAGAAACATGTCTACGTACAACAAAGTTTTTATGTGATTTTTGGGATTTAAGGCCTGAGTTTTTAGAGCCTCCATGCCTGTTTCCGCGTTGCTAACCTAGCTCCAGCATTTCAGAAAGATGTTATTGATTGTGGAAGTAAAGATACATAAATATTTTTTCTTCTCTTCATATGACAAAAGTAAAGATAACCTCTCCAGGTAGTCCCCTTTAAGATATTTGTGTGACCCATTTCTGTTACCTTTGTAGTAGTTTTCATTATACCTCACTTGATAGCTGCTGTGAATGCCTTTATTTAGGGTCTGTTCATCATCGGTGTGGATGCCTTAGCTGGCAAATTAGCTTCATCTACACTTTTCATTTTTCCAACTTGTATAGACATAATATAATTATATGTTTATTCTGGGAGGAGCAAGAAAAGGAGAGTAGATTCAGGGGGGAAAGGCACTTTTCTTTCATGAAGGAAAAAACTTTCTTTTTTGACCTGAGTAAGCCATTTCAGAGAGGAAGGAGGGTTCAGATGTTTCAGTTAAAGCAGAAGTGCAGATTCACTATGGAAAACTTCAGAGTGATAGTCAAGGTACAGGTTCTTAATTTTTTCTGGATAAAAATGTATAAGTAAAATCTAGCCTGTGGATCACCTTAATATTGCATACATTAATTTTAGCAAATGCTCTGAATTTAGAGTACCATTTTTGTATCTAAACAGGATTTTCACCTCAATGTATTAGGATGTGTAATGATAAAGTCTATGAAATTTAATAACAGAAGCTCACTACATTCATAGTCTCTGTAATAACTGGATACAGGAAATTGAGAGAAGTGCTGAGGGAAAGGGAAGCTGGTGAATTTCTAATACCTTTCTTATATGTAGGAGTGGAGTTCTACAAGAGAAAAGATACCTTTTTCTTTTGCTGCCTGGCATTTACACACCCCACCAGTCTTCATAACCTCCAGAAATCCTGAGGGTTTTTTTTTTTTTTTCTTGCTCTTGACCCTGCCAGTCTTTAAACCTCAGATGAGCTATCATTAATTCTTTTGTGTTTTCTTTGTCTAATATTTTGTGACTATTATCAGGCAACCTGGGACTTGAACATCTTTCACCTAGTATTGCAAATTGGATCACGTCTCCTTTATCGGAATCTTATGTTTTACACACAATGTTGTGTTCAAAGCTAGCTCCATCTGAGCTGGAAAAGATGGACATTGCATCATGGATTTTAAGGCCTTAAAATACCACATTTAATGGGTTGCCCTTTTATTTCTTCTGAAAGCTCTTACTGAGCTTTTAGGACAGATATTTGCAGAGTATGTCGTATTCATTTCTTCTTTTTCTTTTCTGAGGAGTACAACTTTTTATCTGAATGAGCCCTCCTCGGTGAAACTGATGTTTCAAGTGAAGTTTTCACCACAGAGTATCCTGGCAATACAACCAGATGAACGATCAGTTTGCCCGTTAATTTTGTTCTTTGTTTTGAATATGAATACTAAAAGCAGTCATGGACCAGGCGCAGTGGCACACGACCGTAATCCCAGCACTTTGGGAGGTCAAGGCTGGAGGATCACTTGAGGTCAAGGGTTTAAAATCAGCCTGACCAACGTTGTGAAATCCCATCTCTACTAAAAACACAAAAATTATCTGGTATGGTGGCACACGCGTGTAGTCTCAGCTACTCAGGAGGCTGAGGTGGGAGAATCACTTGAACCCAGGAGGCAGAGGTTGCAGTGAGCTGAGATTACGCAACTACACTCCATCCTGGGCAACAGAGCTAGATTCCATCTCAAAAAAAAAAAAAAAAAAAGGAGTTATGGCTACTTTAAAACATAAATACACTAATTATAATTTGTTCATTTATTCTACTGGAGTTTTGGGTTTCCCCACTATCTGTTAGTCAACTAGTGAAATAATAGCAATAGGAATAGCTTACATTTATTGACTGTTCTACTCATTAGCCAGGCACATAAGTGCCAGGTACTTTACATCGATTATTTCTTTTTTCACATTATGAAGTAGATATACAGTCATGTACTACATAACATTTCAGTCAATGATGGACTGCATATATGATGATCCCATATGTTTAGATACACAGATATTTACCATTGTGTTCTAGCTGCTTACAGTATTCAGTACAGGAACATGTTGTACACTAGGAGCAATAAGCTATACCATGTAGCCTAGGAGTGTAGTAGGCTATACCATCTAGGTTTGTGTAAGTACAAAACTAGTGAGTACAGAATTTTGAGAAGAACTCTGTGATAGTCACATAATGATGAAGTCACCTAATGACGCATTCTTAGAATGGATTCCCATAGTTAAGCAATGCATGACTGTATGTATTATCCACATCTTTCAGTCAAGGAAACCAAAGCTTAGAGAGGTTAAGGAAGTTATCAGAGAAAACACAGCTAGTGAGTAGTCCAGGCAGTGTGGCTTGAGTTGGTGTGCTTAACCATTAGGCTGTAGTGCCTCCTTTACCAGTGCTGACCATTAATCTCCTAAGAAATGTTGTAAGTCAGTTATCCTTAATTTCATTATCAGATGGACTAAAATTTTAGTTCAAGTTACTGGATTCTCAAGCTTTTAATGATAAAAGGAAAAATCCTGGGTTCCATGAGGATCCTAAAGGCTTCGAGAAATTGGTGGCCAAAACTTGTTTTAAAATGGCCAAGGGAACTAGGATATTCAGCCTAGGAAAAAGAATTCAAATGGAAGGTCTGACTGGCAGAGGAATTAGGTATACTCTGTGTGCAGCTGAAAGACAGAACTTGGGCCAGCAGGTGAAATTTGTGGGGAAGTAGATGTTGGCTTAGTTCTAGGGAACAGTTGTCAATATCTACAATACTGGGACATGAATAGAATTGCTTTCAGGGAAGGTATGTTAGTTCCCTTGCATCAGCCAGTAGTGAACAATTATAACTAGCCAACCTTGCCTACAGTATTATAAAGGTTTATGCTGTGTGCTATGAGATCTAGAGTGTGTAACATAAACGCTCTCTTCTAACTTTGAATAGCTCTGTTTGGCTTCTTTAAAGCCTGTTTGCGTAGATTCTCCATTGAAGATGATTGAGGATCTTGAACTTTAAAAGTAATACATGTTTACAAAAATTTTCTGATGTCAAGAATTTGAGAACGACTATTTTATAGTAAACATAAACTTTCTCAGTTTACAAAAATGTTGAGTTTTCTCTATTATGATAATACTGCATTACATGGATTTTTGGTGCAGAAGAGTATAATGGATGTTATGATGGTGACCAGTATTTTTGTAGTATCTCTGTTGGCACTATTTTACATACCTGATTGATAGAAGCTAGTTAAATATTCGAGTCAGAAATTAACTTTCAGACAACGACAAGAATCTTAGCTCTTAATTCTTTGAAGTTTATTTCAGAAGTCTGAATTAGATAACTAATAAAATGTTGGGAGGAAACTAAATCTTTTTTTTTTTTTTTTTTTTGAGACGGAGTCTTGCTCTGTCGCCCAGGCTGGAGTGCAGTGGCCAGATCTCAGCTCACTGCAAGCTCTGCCTCCCGGGTTTACGCCATTCTCCTGCCTCGGCCTCCCGAGTAGCTGGGACTACAGGCGCCCGCCACCTCGCCCGGCTAGTTTTTTTTGTTTTTTTTGTTTTTTTTGTTTTTGTATTTTTTAGTAGAGACGGGGTTTCACCGTGTTCGCCAGGATGGTCTCGATCTCCTGAACTCGTGATCCGCCCGCCTCGGCCTCCCAAAGTGCTGGGATTACAGGCTTGAGCCACCGCGCCCGGCCCGAAACTAAATCTGTAAAGGACTTTTTTTTTTTTTTTTTTTTTTTGAGACGGAGTCTCGCTCTGTCTCCCAGGCTGGAGTGCAGTGGCCGGATCTCAGCTCACTGCAAGCTCCGCCTCCCGGGTCCACGCCATTCTCCTGCCTCAGCCTCCGGAGTAGCTGGGACTACAGGCGCCCGCCACCTCACCCGGCTAGTTTTTTTTGTATTTTTTAGTAGAGACGGGGTTTCACCGTGTTAGCCAGGATGGTCTCCGTCTCCTGACCTCATGATCCACCCGTCTTGGCCTCCCAAAGTGCTGGGATTACAGGCTTGAGCCACCGTGCCCGGCCTAAAGGACTCTTATTCACTGCCATATTATTGAACCCAGCACAGTGTCAGATAACCATTTAATCCATTATAGTACCTAATACAGTATCTGACCTAACACATTGTTTTTTTTTTTATTTTGCCTAAAGAAAACATGTAAAAAAAAGTTATAAAATACCTTATGTAAAAAAAAAAAATACTATAAAATACCATATGTTAAAAAAAAAAATCATGTTATAAAAAAATTGTAGGTTTTTTTTTTTTTTTTTTTTTTTTTTTTTCCCCTAGATGGAGTCGACCATCTTGCCCAGGCTGGTCTCGGGGCTCAAGCCATCCTCCTGCCTCAGCCTCTCAATGTGCTGATTACAGGCGTGAGCCACTGCACCTGGCCAAAAAAATTATTTAAAAGAGGAAAGCAGTATTCATAAGTACTAGAAAATTTAAGAATGCTTGTAACATTTTTATTTTCAGGAATTAAAATAATTTAGATTTTTTTTTTTTTGAGACGGAGTCTCGCTCTGTCGCGCAGGCTGGAGTGCGGTGGCCGGATCTCAGCTCACTGCAAGCTCCGCCTCCTGGGTTTACGCCATTCTCCTGCCTCAGCCTCCCGAGTAGCTGGGACTACAGGCGCCCGCCACCTCGCCCGGCTAGTTTTTTTTTGTATTTTTTTTTTTTTTAGTAGAGACAGGGTTTCACCGTGTTAGCCAGGATGGTCTCGATCTCCTGACCTCGTGATCCGCCCGTCTCGGCCTCCCAAAGTGCTGGGATTACAGGCTTGAGCCACCACGCCCGGCCAATTTAGAAGTGTTTTAATACAAATTAATATAAGTTTAATCTGTTAAAAAAATATAAGCATCACCTTATCAAATCCAAAACTTGATTATATCCCCAGCTTTTGCCTCAGTGGTCTTCCTGTTCAGACGATCTTATCTCCACCAATACTATCATTAGCACATTTTTTTTCCTTATTCTTTATCACCAATTGCAGGGAGAGTAAAATGCCCCATAGATAAAGCAATTGCTTCAAACACTTGTGTTTCTTTAAGCAGCATTTGTTTCCTGATTCTAAATAACATTACACCTAATGGTAACATAAATTATGTTTAATAACCTATTGTGTTACAATAAGTCTGTGAATTGTGATAACTTAAGAAATACCTACTTCTTGTAGGCATTTAATGATGTAAGTTTAGTCCCTGAATAAAAAGAAAACACGTGCAGTAGGTAAAGCCAATAATGAATATTAATTTTTCATTTGGGGGGCAAAGGTCTTTAATATTTTTTCACATTATGTATCTGGTATGTGTCATAAATGTCTCATATTCTGTTGACTTCAGTCTTTTTAAATTTTATATGGCTGTATTTTTCTAATTTTTAGTATGATAATTTTTAAGAATTAGCCAATAAATTCATCGCAAACTCAGAACAGCAAATTAAATTGTCATTTATAAATGACAATATTTTTCTTAGCCAATAAAATGAATATTTTCGTCATAAAAATATGAACTTAGCCTTTTTCTGATGATCTATGAATTTAAAAATTGGTGTAAAATTACTTGCTGTCTGACATCCTGCTTTAAAGGCAAGAGCAGGCTAATAGGTCATAGTGACATTTTTGGATAGATTGTTTTATTTAGCTATTAAGCATTTATTGAGTATCTACTGTAGTCAATGCTGGGTACTATGGTAGGAGTCAGCCTCAAAGATGAAGACTTGTGCCTCCGTGAATCCATGGACTCTTTGTCTGTTCTTTGACTTGGGACACTGTTGACTTAGTAAAAGATAAAAATCTTCTATTTTTTATTTTTCTTGAGATGGAGTCTCACCCAGGCTGGAATGCAGTGGTATGATCTTGGCTCACTGCAGCCTCCACCTCCCCCATTCAAGCAATTCTCCTGCCTCAGCCTCCTGAGTAGCTGGGATTACAGGCACCCACCATCACCCCTGGTTAATTTTTGTATTTTTAGTAGAGACGGGTTTTCCCCATGTTGACCAGGCTGGTCTCAAATTCCTGACCTCAAGTGATCCTCCTGCCTCGGCCTCCCAAAGTGCTGGGATTACAGGTGTGAGTCATCACGCTCTGCTGATAAAAATCTTTTAGCTGTAAATGTTGTGACTAATTTTCCATACATGTGAGACATTTTAGAGATTTTCATCTCTGTATCTGTTATCCAAGGAGGCTTTTTTGGTAATCTTTGGAAGTTCAAGCTTGCTTATAAAGATGTCTTAAATGACATAGAAATAATTGCCCCATCCTTAAGCAGAAGTTCAATAGCCACTCTTAAAAGAGGAGTGGCATGGGGAGTACTTACGGAAGGGAATGCAGAGGGGAAGGGAATTCTCTTAGGATTTTTTTTTTTTTTATAGCTTTCTTAGGATGGCTTTAGAGCTCAGTATTTATCCGAAAGATAGCTCTGAGTTTACTAGTTATGACAGTACTCTGCTGGGTGTAGCATGCATACAACTCCAGGATCCTTTTGCTGAAGGATCCAGAATGTGATCTCTCCAATATGGTAGCCACTAACTACATGTGGCTATTTAAAGTATTTAACTTTAAATAAAATGTAAAATTCAGTTGCCTTAGCCACACTTCAAGTGCTTAATAGGTACACCTGGCTCATTGCTACCTTATTGCAGGGGCCCCCAAGCCCAGGTTTTTGGCCTCTTAAGACCTGGGCCCCACAACAGGAGGTAGGCGGCGGGCAAGCGAGCAAGCATCACCGCCTGAGCTCCACCTCCTGCACATGAGAGGGATCTAGGTTGTGTGCTCCTTATGATAATCTAACTCATGCCTGACGATCTGAGGTAGGACACTTTTATCCTGAAGCCATCTCCCTGCCCTGTCCATGGAAAAATTGTCTTCCACAAAGCTGGTCCCTGGTGCCAAAAAGGTTGGGAACTGCTTCCTTATTGGACAGTGGAAATTTGCCATATCAGAAAGTGTCTTATTGGACAATATAGGTCTAAAATATTGTCATCTCAAAGTTATTTTGACAGTATGATCTAGATGACAGAATTATATGAGAAAGATACTAGAAGAGGCTTAGGTGTGGTAGAGAAGATTGGTGTAAGATTGAAAAGGATATTTTCTTAGACAATCCTCTAAGACTGTACATGACACCAGCAGTTACATTTGGAACATTTCAGGCATTCTTTCACTTTTTGCTCCCAGAATAAAATAAACAAATTCTGTTGTTTTATTTCAGGATTATAAGCATTTTCATGTTTGACTTTCAAGGTGATTCTGAAAAATAGTTTGTGAAGTCACATCTCTTATCACACATTTGATTTCATTTTGCAGCTTTTAAGTCAAAGATTGAGCAAAATCTTATTTCTTTGTTTTAGTTCCTATTAATTGATAAAGGCTTTGAAGTTTTGAGACTTTTAAGCTCTTTAGATAGCTTGTTTACTTCACCAGTCCCCTAACCCTCACTCCACTTTAAAAAGAAGCAAATGACTGCTTTTTTGTTAGAGGGAAGTGCTGTAATTCTTTAGTTTCTCACTCTGCTTTGGACATGTAGAATTAGGAAAAAAAGCATTTATAATGTAGCAGTACTTTTTTATATGGATATGTGGTGAAGATTAATAAAATTGATCATTTCCTTTCTAATTTTTATAATATACTGATTTTAAAAATAGACGAGAAAAATGATCGATTTTATAAATCTTTACCACATATCCATATAAAAATTTAAAAATCTCATATTAAAATACAAATAGATATTTCAATAAATATAACCAATTAATAGATTTTTCTAATATTGAAGTGTTTACCTAATTGGTCACGGTGTATTACTACTTTAAAGTGCGACTTGATATTGCTAATATTAACTTTGAAAATAGATTTGTGGGGTTTTTTTCTTATTGTATTGTCTTTTCAGATTTTAGTAATATTGAAAGAATTGAGAAGCTGCCTTTACTCAGTTATCGGCAACAATTTAAGAAGCATGGGAGTTACTTGGTCCTCTTAGGTTTCTTCTGCCTTGAAATCATTTGAGCCTGGTGCTTTTGGTGGATGTAATTCTTTGCAGCTTTCTTAAATTCTTCCATATAAAGGTTGATTTATTCTTAATTTTCAAATTTGTCAGCATAGAGTTATACACAACATTTTAAAAAACTTTTGTCTGTATGGTTGTGTGAATTGTTTTCCTAAATTTTGTTTTATATATACTAATGTTTTATCCATTTTAATATTTTATTTCCAAAGAACTATTTTGCTTTAAATAAATTTTTCTAATTCAATTTCCTTTTATGATTATGATTTCCTCTCTCTTCTGAAGGATTACTGATACCCAAATGTTTTTTCTCCTTCAAATATGTTACTTGAAGGAAAGGAAATGAAGTGAGAAGTGAAAACTGCTTGTTTGTGGTATAGGCTTCCTACTTCTATAAAATTGCAACACTGAGATGTAATAGGTAGTTGCTTAAGTAGAAACTATTAAGATTCCAGGATATGGCTGTGTTCCAGGATATGGATTGACCAGTTGCCCCAGGCCATAGCTTTTCCTTCCTTTCCGAATGGCTTTGTTGTAAGGGTATTTTGAAAGCATTGGTATGCAGTGTCTTTTTTTAAAATAAGTTTCCCATTTAGAATCTTTCAGCATCCTCAGCTGATGCTTTCCCAACTTAATTTATACTGGCAACACACAAGGTTGCTTGCATGTAAGTCATACTTTTCTACTTAGATATGTTAATAGTTCACAGTAAAATGAGTGGGTGGGTTTTAATAAAAATAACATTTTAGAACATTTAAAAAGGTGAGAATATATAATTAAGCTATATTTAGTCACCATTAATCAACTAATACATTTCTGTGTATTTATTGAAGTGTTTGTTTTGTGTTATATATTTTCTTATAAAATACCTTTTTGTTTAACACTAAATTTAAGCACTTGTTTTCCTTTTGTAGGTATAAGCGTGTCTTTTCAGTTGGAACTCATGCGATTACTACATATAATCCCAATACCTTAGAAGTAACAAATCAGGTAATCCTGTTAGAAGCTGTTAGGTGTTTGTATGAACTCCCTTTGAATTTTAAAAGCCAGGCTGTGACCCATTACCCGCCCTTAAATCAGTACTTTAAGATAGAAATGTCAAATCTGAAAGAGATTGATGTGCTTATGTAATACTCTGATTTGGGGATCAAAAATAATAAATAAAGAGGAGGGGGAGAATACGCTTATTTCTAGGCTCTCAAGGGTATAACTTGAAGTTACTATTAGTTGTGGCCACCTCCTTTATGTACGATTAGTAGTTTAGTTCTCTATAATTTTTAAAGGCTTATACTTTTTACTGTAATAAAAACATATGGAAGTCATGAGTCCAGTTGGTATAAAATACTTGTCATGGAAGTAGCATTATGTGTGTATAAAGGCAAGAGTAACCTGAACATTTATAAGTAAACATATTCAAAGTTATTCTGGCCTATTTTAATTCCAAATTAGGCATGTTTCACAAACTTATTAACAAATTTATAAGTAATCATAAAATTTCACCTCCCAGTTCTTGTCACTTTTTAATTTTAATTTCTTTGGATGAATGTCATCATTAAAATAAGAATGCATATTGAATTTTTCTGACTAAAAACCTTTAAAAGAATTTCTTTACAGAATTACTATAAGACACAACTTCTAGACCTCTATTTTGTAAAATTTTGCTGATTTAATCAGTGATTATGAAATTAAAGTGACAAAAGTAAGCATTACATTTTACTGTGTTATAGTAGCACCACTCAAAATAACTTTTTTTTTTTTAGTGGCCTTATGGAGATATTTGCAGCATCAGCCCTGTTGGAAAAGGACAAGGAACAGAGTTCAACCTCACATTTCGTAAAGGCAGTGGAAAAAAGTCAGAAACTTTAAAATTTTCTACAGAGCACAGAACAGAACTTCTTACAGAAGCATTAGTAAGAAGATTCCATGTTCATAAATGAAATTTCTTTCTTCTCTTTTTAAAATGAAGTAGTTACATATAAGTAGAGAAATTAATATTCTCTATACCCACTATGATTACTTTTTCTTACTGACCTTTAACTTGACACTGTGGAATGTTCACTTTAACAGGCTGGAAATCTTTTATATTTGAGAGTTTCTTATTAGTTTTTTTTAATTGCATATGCAAGAGAAAGCATTGTATGTTTATCTTGTTCTTCAATAAGGTTTCATACTCTTTTTATTGAATATTCTTAAACTATAACTTGAATAACAGTTTTTAGTGTCCAGGTTACCAAGTCAGGATTTTACTTGCTTTGAGTAGAAGGGACTGAGCCAAGTCTTCCTTACCAGTCTGTTATAAACTGTGGTTATGTTTTCTCTTTCAGAGATTTAGAACCGATTTTTCAGAGGGAAAAATCACAGGAAGGGTAAATATTTAACATTTATTATGTATTTTTATTTGTTCAAATGTTGCCCTTTATTGTAAAAATCATTTCATAATCTGTTCCATTTGTAGCAAAGCTAAAGGGAAAAAACGGAAACAAAATTTTAATGTCTCCTGTTACCATGTGATACATGATGTAGTTTAATAGGAAACTCAAATATGAACAGTTAGATTTAAGAATGTTGATGCTGGTAGATGGGGAAAAAAAATCAGGCAAAAAAACCTTTGGAGCATTAAAAGCAACACTATAAGCATTCAGGTAGTCCTTATTCAGTATTCCAAACAATAATACTAGAGAGCATCACACTGCTGATAGTGCTTGTTGGAACATGCATTCGTTGTTTCGTGTAGAAGTTTCTTATTTCAGAAGTGTTCAAGTTTTAAGATTTGAGCATATTGAAACTGTCTTCTTTCATGTTCTTGGACTGGATCTGGCCTGTACTGAAGCTTGGCATGGTGCACTGACAGCTTTGGAGGAAACTGGTAGCATATCAGAGTCATCTTAACTTTCCCAGGCCTTTTCCAGTAATGTAACAGCAGCATTTAAACTAAATCAGAGACTTCTGGGAAAGAGGAATAGGCGTGTATGCTTTTACACTCTCTTGAAATATTAACTTTCTTCCCATTAGCAGGTATTACTTTTATAATGGGGAAAAATAATGCTTAAATTTATAGCACTGTTCAGAACCCTAGCTTTTGGCAAAAGGCAGGAACTGAATTCTAATATGCGGGCAGCACCATTCTCCTGTCCGTCTTAGGCCCTCATCCTTTCTATGAATACTCTGCTGCTTGTTTTAGCATCCTAGAAACCTCATTAATTTCAACTCTAGCAATTGACTGGTTGCTCAGCAGCCTTTTAAAATAGTTCAATGGCAACCGGCGAGCTGCTTATTTCTTGTTCCTGATGAGCCGTGGTCAAATTTTTATAAATCATAACTTGGTATGCTTATTTTAATATTCTATGTTGGCAGGTGACATACTTCATCTGTTTGGGAAACAACTGCTTTCAAAAGCATACTTAGTTTTTATATAAGCTGTCTTTTGTACCAGTTAACTTCCGCCACTTAATACTTTTCAAAATCTTGTGGTAGAAACAGTACCTCTAGAAGATAGCCCAAAGGATAGTTTACCTAATTTTACATCAGGAGTAAGGGGCTCAAAGTGACACCTATATCATCCTAAAAACAAATTTAGATTCCACCCCAAATGCTGTGCTGGCTAAACGGCACTCTTCTTGCCTAAGTTGAATTTGGCTCTAAGACCTCCATTTGCCCTAGATATACTTCTAAATCAGGGTTTCTCAAAGTCCTTCTTGGTTGGTCCGTGCAATCCTGAGATATAATGATGTTTCTATCAGCACATCTCATTAATGGCAGCTGTTTATGAGCTGGGAGGAATGGAGAATATTCTATATAGTGGTCTCGAGGCATGTACACAAGTGTAGTTTGGAAAACTTCACAATTTTTGTGCCCTACCTTCTTCTTCCATTCCTGCAGGAGAGGTGTGGCATTGATTGATCTTTTAGTTCAGAATCAAGGTTCTATATTCTTGGGTTAATGCAGGCCCCTTGTCTGTCTGCACAATTACTTTTATGGAACTGTGTGTGTGTGTGATGCATAGATCAGTAATGTTGAGGAGACTTGATGTCCTATGAAGGTCATTGCTGACTTCAGTGTTGGGATATTAGTGGAGGTATTCATTACTTTGTGCCTCACTCTCTTTTCTGAAAACCTAGAAGATAATTTGTTATTTCAGTATTAGAAATAGTTGTACCATAGAGCAGCCAATTGATTTTTATGTTAAAAATGGTAAATGACCATGTATCTCACTTCATATTGATGGGGAGAAAACTTTGTGGTGTGTTGGTGGGGGAGAGGATACTCATTTCACATCTGAAACTTTGTTATCCTTATTTTCTCTTTGCTTCAGTTTTCTTTTATTTTAAGTTTATTTTCTTCTTTCATATCACATCATTTTGCTTAGCAGCCTTGATTAAACCTTTTTTCTTTTTAAAGACTATAACTGGATAGTAAATGGATATTGACTATTCTGATAATTTCAGCTACTTTAATTTGTGAAAGAATATTATCTAAATGGAATTTTACTTGCTATTATGATCTAAAATCTTGAAAATAACTTTCCAATTGTGTGGTTAGAAAAGCCTAAGGTCAAATGTAGGCCTCAGCTTTCTTTTTTTTTTTTTTGTATGTGGAAATAAAATATACATTAATATACTGAGCTGATTCAGGTTGTTTAAATTGAATATTACAACTTCCCTGAAATGTGACTTAGCTCTTTTCAGTATTGAACTTGGATTAAAAGAATTCATCAAAGAAAGTGGATCTTTTTTCCAATAAAACTCTTTCAGAATACATTTCTATGTAGGATTTCCTTTTTTCTTTTTATAAATTCACATAGAGTGGCTTAAAATAGCTTCACAAAATATTGTAGTCCAAAACCTTTGCTAATTAAAAAGGAATGTACTGTCTTCAATTAGTGCAAACATTCTTAAACACCTCCAAATGGCTAACATTAATCATATTTTTAACAATTTGGATAGTAGTTCTAAATATTTATGATGATGATTAGATTTTTGGTTGTTTCGATAGTGACTGATACATTAAATTTTATTTTATATAGTTTTATTTTACAAACCTAAAAGTAATACTGTTCCTGTCTCTAGAGATACAACTGCTATAAGCATCACTGGAGTGACTCAAGAAAACCCGTAATTTTGGAAGTAACTCCTGGAGGCTTTGACCAAATTAATCCAGCAACCAACAGAGTACTCTGTTCCTATGACTATAGAAATATTGAAGGATTTGTAGATCTCTCAGATTATCAAGGAGGATTTTGTATACTTTATGGAGGATTTAGTAGATTGGTAAGTACTTTTTTAAAAAAAGAAAAAAACCCTTTAAAAGGGTCATGACCATTTGAAGGAAAGCAAAGCTTTTTATACTTCATTTAGAAATTTCACGTGAGTCCTCTGGGAAGAAGTATAAGAGTGCAGGTTTTGGTATCAAAGATACCTGAGCTTGAATCCCAATTTGCTGCTTTCCAAAAGGAGGAGGGTGAGGATCTGGTGAGATATGTAAAATGCTTTACACACAATGAATGGCTTAGTACTGTAAACAGTGACTACAGTTGTTATTTTCATTGGTATTACTGTCTTACCAAAAAGTTTCTAAGCTTTCTTTGAAAAAGTAATTTAAGCCTTGCAGGGTAGCTCACACCTATAATCCCAGCATTTAGGGAGGTAGAGGTAGGAGGATAGCTTGAGCTCAGGAGTTTGAGACCTCCCTGGGCAACATAGTGAGATCTTGTTCTGCACAAAAAGGAAAAAAAAATTGAAAAAGTAATTTAAAATCGCTTACTTTTTGAGAGTCATTCATCCTTTGCCTAGCTGTTTATAATCTGAAATCTGAGTATTCGTTGAAACTTAATTTGGGATTCATTACATGTTTTTGTTCTGAAATTCAGAACTATATATAAGTAAATTATGGGGTGTAACAGAAGCTACTTAAGATGCTGAGACCCTATTAATCAGTAATAGAAGCTGAAGTATAGATAACTATTTTTTTTTTAAAGATATATCCTGCCTTTCTATCTCAAAGATGTACAGTAGAGGAAGGTCTCCAAATGGAGAGACTCATTTGAACTTAATTGCAAAATTCCTTTCTCTTGAAAATTTAATTTTTGTAGCTACCTTAGTGTTCTGGGAATGCTGCTTCAATATTTAGTGTTTTGTAGATAAAATATCCTTCTCTTGGTAGCAGAGCCAAAGTAAGCCTAGAACTTTTACATATATAAGAGTAGATGTTAGCAAAAGGGAAATAAACAATGATGGGGACTAGATAATCTGATGTACAAAATATAGTTGTGTTCTTCAGAGTTACAGGCCTTTTTCCATCTTAGATTTACTCTTTCCCCACTTGATGGGTACCATCCTAGTTTTCCTCATCTAGGAACACACAGGTAAACCTCCGTGTGTTACCTCTGAGGCTAGACCCAAAAGATGAAGGCCCTTCTCTTAGCCCAAAGCCTGCTGTCTTAGTACTATCCATAGACTGTCTTCCCTGGTCAGTGGTAATTTGGAATGCTTAACATCTTGTTGGTAAACATACCCGATTACAAGAATATGGCCTGTCAGGCCTTAATAGGATAACTGTCTCACAGTAATTCAACCAAGCCATAAAATGGAATAATAAGGTAAATATTAAGGATGGAGATTGTTTGATACTCTTCTTATTGCCAACATTTTATATTACTTGGTGGCAGCAAGAAGTTTTGATTTGAATTAATCCACTTTCTCACTGTAAGACACTAGCTAAAATGAATCAATTCACTATAAATATGGTACTATACCAGATTTATTCAACAAACCTTGAATACCTTTTGCATCTATGGTGACTATAAAAAGTTGCTAGGAATAAGATCAGGTTCTTAAACACGATGTGATCCAGCGTTTCTCAGCAGGGGAGCTATTGACATTCTGAGCAGGACAATTCTTTCTTGTGTGGGACACCTACTCTGCCCTTTACAGGACATTTAGCATTTCTGGCCTCTAGGCACCAAATGCAAGTTTAGGTTGAGCATACCAAATCTGGAAGTTCAAAATGTTCCAAAATCTGAAACGTTCTGAGTGCCAACATGATGCTTAAAGGAAATGCTTATTGGGGCATTTCAGATTTGGGATTTTCAGATTTGAGATGCTCAACTGGTAAGTGCAATGAAAATATTCCAAACGCTGAAAAACTCTGAAGTCTGAAATCTGAAATACTTCTGATCCCAAGCATTTCAAATGACAGATACTCATCCTGTAGCCTGTTTCCTTATCTTTGTAAATAGAGCCCAGAAAGTTGGTCTGTAACATTAGTAGGCCAATGACTTGTAAACATTTAAACATTCTTCAGCATCATCTTGCAAAGAAGCCCACTATGTAAAACAGATTAAATCAGAGCTGCCTTGTTTGAAACTGAGAGTCCTGCCCACACAGTACCCATCACCCCCAGTGGCTTGACTGGGGTTCCTTGGAGGCCCTTCTTGGAAGAACCAGCGTGCTGTTTTGCGTAAGGTGATGAGAACCAGAACCTGAGAAATTTTGAGATAATTGCCATTCAGTGAGTTGCTTGCCAGGCTCTGTATCCCAGACTTTATTATTTTAACTTAGTAATAGTCTTTTCATTGAAACAACTGTTTATTTGCTTCTAAGACCTACCTCTTTTTTGTCTAGAATTTCTACGTTAATACCTTTCCTATGAGTTGATTAGCTATAGACACATTTCAGTTGTTTCAACACTGACTTTTTAACTTTCTAAATTTGTGCAGCATTTATTTGCATCAGAACAAAGAGAAGAGATTATTAAAAGTGCAATAGACCATGCTGGTAACTACATAGGTATTTCATTGCGGATCAGGAAAGAGCCTTTAGAATTTGAGCAATATTTGAATCTTCGCTTTGGAAAATACAGCACTGATGAATCCATCACATCTTTAGCAGAGTTTGTAGTCCAAAAAATATCACCTAGACATTCGGTAAGACCCATATGTTAAAAATGAAAATTTATTCATCTGATTTTGACATTTTTAAAAATAACTTTTTAATATGTCTCAATTTTATTTTTTGAAGGAGCCTGTAAAAAGAGTTCTAGCACTTACAGAAACATGTTTAGTAGAACGTGATCCAGCAACCTATAATATTGCAACATTGAAGCCTTTAGGAGAAGTAAGTTTCAGCATTGTTAGCTTAAATGAGATTTCTTTCTATTGGTAAATTAGGATATTTTTCTTTGTATTTTAATGTTTACTCATGGCTAAAGCATATGAAATGGACAGAATTTGTATTTAACTCTTAACATATTTATATTAATTGATCATAGAACAATGATTATTACAAAAGTTATTTTCCAAGTATATATAAAGAATGGAACTTGTTACTCAATAACTGAAAATTTGAATGAGACTTTTAAGCAGTTTTAAACTCTTACATTGTAAACAAGTCACATCTTAAAATACTGACTTTTGTAAGCTAAGCGATGCATTTCATAATGAAATACTCTAAAACCATAAACATTTTTTTGTTGAAGCTATTTTTTGTTTTTTCATTAGGTATTTGCATTGGTCTGTGACTCAGAAAATCCACAACTTTTTACCATTGAATTTATAAAAGGGCAAGTACGGAAATATTCTTCAACAGAAAGGTATCTTTTTTTATAATTTAAGTTTTTGAAATCCTAGTATGTGCAAGGCACAGTGCTTGGTCAACAAGGAAAATCAAAGATTTGTAGTCTAGAAATTTAAAATTGTTCAACTTGGGAAAAGACATTTTCTTGCATATTTAAAATGACCATCCCATTTTCAAATTACTTTTTTTTTTTTTTTTTGAGACAGAGTCTCACTCTGTCACTCAGGCTGGAGTGCTATGGCATGATCTTGGCTCACTGCAACCTCCGCCTCCCGGGTTCAAGCGATTCTCCTGCCTCAGCCTCACTAGTAGCTGGGATTACAGGCATGCACCACCATGCACACCTAATTTTTTTCTTTTTTTCTTTTTTTTTGTATTTTTAGTAGAGATAGGGTTTCTCCATCTTGGCCAGGCTGGTCTCGAACTCCTGACCTCAAGTGATCCGCCCGCCTTGGCCTCCCAAAGTGCTGGGATTATAGGCATGAGCCACCACACCTGGCCTGTATAGTGTTTTTATAGTATTTCCAGTAGTATATGACCGGTAGCGGTTTCTTGCCTTACAGAGCTTTCAATCTAAGGTCAACAAGACTGGAATGTTAAGCAATGGTTATGTTTTTTCCTGTCCTGAATTCAAGGAAAAAGAACATCTTAAAAAAAGTACAGATGTTCTAATCAGAGGAAGGATCTTAACGCTCTGTTTATCAGATGCTTTATGTACATTATCTTGCTTAGTCCTGACAGTAACCATAGGAAGAAGGTCCTCTTCTTCCCAATAATACTTACATGCAGAAAGTACAGCAAATTCTTTGTGACTTGAGGTTAGGAAAAGATTTATCAGATGTAATACCAAAAACACAATCCAGAAAAGAAGAAAAGGTTGTTAATTAGACTTCATTAAAGTTTAGAACTTAGACACCATTTAGAAAAAGACAGATCATAGGGAGAAAATCTTCGCAAAGCATATAGCTAATAAAGGACTTCTATCCAGAATATGTAAAGAACTCTTACAACTCAATACTGAAAAACCAAGCGACCCAATAGTAAATGGGCAAAAGATTCAAATAGATACCTCACTGGAGAAATATGAATGGTAAATACATGAAAAGATCATGAATCTTTAGGAAACAAAAATGCAAACTACTACATATTCACTAAAATGACTAACATCAAAAAGACTGCCAGTGCCAGGTATTGGCGAGGATATGGAGAAAAGAACTCTCATACATTGCTGGTAAGAAGGCAAAATGATAAAACCAGTTTGAAAAACAGTTTGATAATTTCTTAAAAGATTAAACACATACTTATATGGCCCAGCAGTTCCACTTTTAGGTATCTATCCAAGAGAGATGAAAAGATGCCTACAGAAAGACTTGCACATGAATGTTCATAATATCATTACTCATTATAGCCAAAAGCAGAAGCAATCCATGTCTAAATCAGCCAGTGAATGAACAGACAAAATGTTGTCTGTTCATACAATGGAATACTACTCAGCAGTAAAAAAGGACTGAACTAATACATGCAACAACTTGAGTGAATCCTAAAAGCCTATGTATGATAAGTAAAATAAGACACCTATGACTACATATTCTATAATTCTGTTTTTATGAAGTTTCTTTAAAAAGCAAAACTATAGAGATAGATGGGTGGTTTCCTGGGGCTGGGGAGTGTTCTTTTGCAAATGGGCATGAGGAAATTTTCTGGAGTGATGAAAATATATCAAAACTGGATGATGGTGATTATACAGTTGTATAAATGTATTAAAAATTATCAAACTGTACATTTTAATTGGATGACTTGTGATTTGTAAGTTAGAACTGAGTAAAGCTGTTAAAAATAAAGGGAGAGAAAGAGACGTTGAAGTTAGTGTTTAAGTAACTTGTGCAGTGTCATGTAGCAGCACAGTGAAGAGCTAGTATTAGAGCTCTTCCTTAGCCCCACTCTTTGTGTTTCCCATTGTAACTGTAGTGTGTCCCTGAGCAGGTTACCTGCTAAAGGGCCTATGCTTCATGCTAGATCAGAATTCCCCTTAATCATCAATGCTAAAACCTTTTTTTACTTTTATTCTTACTTAGAGATTCCTTATTAGCAAGTTTGCTGGATGGAGTAAGAGCCTCTGGTAATAGAGATGTTTGTGTAAAAATGACACCAACCCATAAAGGTCAGCGATGGGGGTTACTCAGCATGCCTGTTGATGAGGAAGTAGAGAGCCTTCACCTCAGGTTCTTAGCTACGCCTCCAAGTAAGTATTGATTTAAATGTAATTACATTTCCACCCATCTACTTAATAATTTAAGAATTAGGGATTCGTATCTTCTTTTTGAACCTCTTAATCTCTTTACAGATGGCAACTTTGCAGATGCTGTATTCAGGTTCAATGCTAATATTTCATACAGTGGAGTCTTGCATGCAGTAACACAAGATGTAAGATAAGTTTTATAATTGTTCATTGTTATTGACTTTTGGTATGGAAACTTTTTTGAAATACTCTTTCTTCACCTAGGGTCTCTTCTCAGAAAACAAAGAAAAACTGATCAATAATGCCATAACAGCATTGTTGTCCCAAGAAGGGGATGTCGTTGCTTCAAATGCGGAACTTGAGAGTCAGTTTCAGGCCGTGAGGAGGCTTGTGGCATCCAAAGCTGGTTTCCTAGCTTTCACTCAGCTTCCAAAGTAAGTTGTCTTCTGAAACTTAATTTCTCTTAGAGAGTTTGAACTACTCAAAATGGCAAATAAAGAACGATTCACTTCCTTTTCCTTGACTAAACCAGATACCTTTTATAGGGTGATATGGTACTTTATTCATGAGAAATGAAAAAGGAAGGTGAGGGGAGGAGAAGCGGAATATTGGTCCCATACTCACCAGTAATATTCCTGACTCTTGAATTTGAATGGGAAATTACATGCCTTTTAGTTTTAGTTAACCCTAAAAAATATTTTTCCTCTCGAAGAAAAAACTATCATGAAGACTGATAAATTTCAGAGGTGGAATTTAAAATACGTCGTTGTTCCAGTAATACAATGGAAAGTTAATATGACGTATTTCAATAATATAACATTAAAATGTTTTGATATTGCTATTATATGCTTGGTTTTTGTTCCAAAAGGTTTCGCGAGCGTCTCGGGGTGAAGGTAGTAAAAGCACTCAAAAGGAGCAACAATGGAGTCGTCCATGCAGCAGTTGATATGCTTTGTGCCCTTATGTGTGTAAGTCATAGTTTTCTTAAGGAAACTGGTTTTTCTTAAGTTGACTGGTGGTTTTGATGTCCACAATCCCAGATTTTCATTGTACCAATCAGTTCTTGTTTCTATGTTTTTTAAATTGTTCTCATAGTTATTCAAATAAACCTTTGTTTAGCATATTCTATATACCAGGCAATGTTCTGTGTGCCAGAAATTCAAAGATCTATAAGACAGAAATTCTTTTCTTCCTTCACTTTGTTGACAGTTTGGTAAAGTAGGCATATCTTTACAAGGTAAGGTAGTAGGGGCCATAGGATCTTGAAAAGCAGCACTTTTTGTTTGGTGATGAGGGGAAATGAAAGATTCTCACCCACTCTTTCTGGAAGATGTTACATTTGATCTGAATCTTGAAGGACAGGCAGGAATTTTCTAGCTCTGGAAAGGCCTTCCTGGGTGGGGAATAGCATGTACAAAGGCATGTTTGGAAAGCAACAAATAATTAAATATGGTTGGGTTATGAGGTATGGGTGGGGGGGTAATTAGGTAATTAGGAGTTGCGGCTAGAGATGTATGCAGACAGTAATAAAAAACCTTCTGTATCAGGAGGGAGGAGCTAGATTTGCATCCTTTTGTAAGGATTTTTTAGCAAGAGAGCAGTAACGTGATCAGGTTTGAGTTTTTAAAAACCCACACTGGTAGTATGTGGAGAATAGAAGTAAAATTAGAGGCAGGTTGACCAAATTGTCATGTAAGAAATGAGTTGCTGAGCTAGGGTAGTCACAGGGGCTAAAGAAGAGGTACATCTGAAAGCTGTTGCGCAGTAAAGATCTAACTCAGTGGCAGCTTGTACAGAGGGAGAAACAATTGTTTAGTATAGTTTTGAAGTTTCTCATTATCTCAGTTTTGTGTGTAGTACCTGGGACTTTTCCTTATATAAAGTGTTTTAGGCAAGCTTAGTGGCACATAAACGTAAGTAAACACTTCTATAAAACCTTGCATCCCCAAAAGTGAATTAATTATATTTACTGTTCCAAACAAGTAGTGAGATAACTAGAACTTAAAATAACAATGATTTGGAGAGTTGCTTTATTATAACAAAAGATGTTCCTATCACCCAGGAAATTCTAAGGGTAAAGAGCTTTGTGTCAGGCTCCCCTATCATTCAGGAAATTGCAAAGGCCTTAGGAGCTCTGTGTCAGGAACCAGGGTAAAAGACTGTTGCAACAAAAGATTCTGCTAGTACCCCTGTCTGCAAGGGTTTTAGGTGCTGTATGTCAGGAGCCAAGGAAAGAGACCTATATATATATTAATATGCCATATATTCCCTCTGCTCAGAATTCTTTCCCTGCTCATCATTCATTAAGAGCTCAAGTCAGCTTTTAAATGAAGCTTACCAAATATGCACACCTACTATGTACCCACAACAATTAAAAAATTTAAAAATAAATGGAGCTTTCCTATTCCTGAAGGTGGTAGTGGTTTATCCCTCCCTGAAGTGAAATTACCCTCATGAATATAACACTTATCTTTCTTAGCAATTTCTTCTTTGGATTATTGCTATTTCTAAACATGGTATATTTTTTCAATCTGTCAGCTTCCTGAGGATAATATTCTTGTTTAATTTTTATTTTTATCTTTAACGGGCCTTGTCAAGCTGTTTAATAAACAATAATTATTTTTTTCTGTGTTTCAGGTACTATTCTATGAATTTCACATATATTATTCAGTCTTCCAATGAACTTTAGAAGTTACTACTATTATATTTTACAGAGAAGGACTTAAGGCCCAAGTAACTTGTTCAAGGTCATGTAGCTAGTAAGTGGTAGAGGAGGCTTCAAGCCCACTTTCTGGCTCCAAAGTTTATACAATTAACCATAACAACGTACAGTATTTGCTAAATGAGCAGAAACAAGGAAGGAAATTCTGACACGTGTTGCAACATGGATGAATCTTGAGAACATGATGCTAGTGAAAGAAGTCAGTCACAGAAGGATAAATACTGTATGATTTTATTTATATGAGGTCAAATTCACAGACAGAAAGTAGAATGGTGGTTGCCAGGGGCTAGGGAAGGCAGAATGGGGAATTGTTGTTTAATGATTACAGAGTTTCAGTCTGGGAAAATGAAAAAAGTTCTAGCGATGAGTAGTGGTGATAGTTGCCCAAAGATGTGAATGCTTAATGCCACTGAACAGTGTAATTTAAAATGGTTAAGATGGTAACTTTTGTTATATGTAGTTTACCACAATAAAAAAAAAGTAAACGGTGCTATGAAACATTGAGCCCTCATTACATATTAGGTGTTGGCTGTGTATCTTACATGAATTATCTCATCTAAGCATTATAGTAATCTTATATAAATACTATCACTCCTACTTTACAGCTGAGGAAAATGCAACTCAGAGTTATGTAAAGTAACTTACGTTGCCTAATGTCTCCCAGTTATTGTCAGTAGTAAAATTAGGATTGGAACTGTACTCCTAACCATCATGCTGGAATGTTTCAATAGTCAAAAGAAAATCACCCTTGAGACAAGTATTTGTTGTTTAGTACATGCTTTTAAATGCTAAGATTTATTTCAAATTTTAGTTTTAAAATTCTGGCTGGGCAAATGTTGTTTACCTTTTAATAAGATCTGTGACCTTTGAGAGAGTACCTTGTGTATATGTTGAGTTAATTGTTGGGCAAATTATCTGTGAAGTCTGATCAAAATCATGGTAAATCATCACTTCTGCCTGCTTATCATGAGTTTCCTTTTTGTCTTACACTTTAAAGGCAATGGTTTTTAATTCTTTCAGTGTGTAATTTGAATACTCTTTATAAATGACTTTTGTGTGATGCTAGCACGTGGGACTGCTTATGAATTACCACTTTTTTTTTTTTTTCATCAACAGCCCATGCATGATGACTATGACTTAAGACAAGAACAGTTGAACAAAGCTTCTCTTCTCTCATCAAAGAAGTTTCTGGAAAACTTACTGGAGAAATTTAATTCCCATGTGGTAAGTTATAATTAAATTTGTCTTCATGGTAGGTCTCATGCCGTTATTGAAAGATAATCTAGAAGTGCGACATGGATGATTTTGTTTTTTTATTATAGCCCCCAGCTTTGGTCAGTATTGGTCACAGTTCAGCTTGGTCACTGATAATAAAATATTTTGTCTTAGGACTGTATCCATTAATCTGGGAAGGATACATGTCAAAGCCTTTAGATTTTCACAGTGATACTCCAATTTTTGTTTTTTCTTTCTTTAAAAATGTCATTATTAAATAAACTGCTCTAAGAAAATTAAGGCAAATCTTTGTTCATCAGTTCCTGATAATTTTGGAGATGGGCATTCTATAGCATCTTGAAGGAACATGAGCAGATTGCCAGAGTTTTTTAAATATTAAGGCAAATCTTTGTTCATCAGTTCCTGATAATTTTGGAGATGGGCATTCTATAGCATCTTGAAGGAACATGAGCAGATTGCCAGAGTTTTTTAAATATTGGCAAAGATTTCTTTTATGCAAATAAACATTAACCTTTGTTATACACATTTGAGAAGTCTTGGTTATACTCTTGAAATTTGACTGAATTTTAATTGATCCTTTTGAGGTATGATGGATAATGGATTCACTGTGTGAGCAAAGCAAGTACTAAAGAGTCATCCAACTTTGAACCTCATGTTGAGAAATTAAAGTCAATGTTTATGTCTGACATATAGAATAACAGAAAGGAACACATTATTGTTACAATGTAACTGAAGCTCCCCATCTTCAAGTCTTTAAGAGAATCTGTTGCTTTGTTTCAGGATCATGGGACTGGTGCCCTAGTTATTAGTTCACTCTTGGACTTCCTTACCTTTGCCCTCTGTGCTCCATATAGTGAGACAACTGAAGGGCAGCAGTTTGATATGCTCTTAGAGATGGTAGCATCCAATGGAAGAACCCTTTTTAAACTTTTTCAGGTGAGAGCTTATAGTTTTCTTATCAGATAGCAGTGAATTTAAGGGAACCACTTTTAGGATCACTGTTTCTAAGATAACATTTGCATACTTCTACAGCAGAGATGTCCAGTCTTTTGGCTTCCCTGGGCCATGTTGGAAGAAGAAGAATTGTCTTGGGCCACACATAAAATACACTAACACTAACAGTACCTGATGACCTAAAAGAAAAAACAATCACAAAAATCTTTTAAGAAAGCTTAAGAATTTGTGTTGGGCTACATTCAAAGCCATCCTGGGTTGGCTTTGAATAAATATAAATATCTATGTAGGCTGCAGGTTGGACAAGCTTGATCTATAATATAGACAAATGTACCTAGTACATTATCGTATTGGTACATTTTGAGCATACAGATTTCTTGGTGTTTCATGTAGAGCGCTGTTGATGGGTGTTGACTGCTGTTTTGACACTCTGCCCATTTTCTATATCTTGCTTTTTTATTTTTTGAGGCAAAGGTCTTGTTCCGTTGCCCAGACTGGAGTATGGTGATGCAGTCACAGCTCACTGCAGCTTCAGCCTCCCAGACTCAAGTGATCTTCCCACCTCAATTGCTGAGCAGCTGGGACCACAGGCACATGCTACCACACCCGGCTAATTTATTTATTTGTTTGTTTTGTAGAGACGGGGTCTCCCTTTGTTGCCCAGGCTGTTCTCATACCCCTGAACTTAAGCAATTCTCCTGCCTTAGCCTCCCAAAGTGCTGGGATTACAAACATGACCCACCGCACCTGGCCTCCATTTTAGTAGTGAAAAACTCATTTTTCTGTGGTAGGCCCAAAGTTCCCTTTTCTTTACAAATTCCCAAATAATAAAATGAGCTTTAGCAGGGCTCTTCATAAACACTGGAAAACGTTTGTTATTTTATACAGTACTATAGTACTTACTAGGTACATGTATGTATATATGATATTTATGTTTTTTTTTATTTTAGTATCATTCAAATAATTATTCAAATAAATGTTGGCTGTTTCCTACTAACATAAATTTTTTGTTTGTCTGTATCTCTGAGGCTATATTGTGAAAATACCTGAAATATTTAACCAAACTGACTTTGAGATATATCCTTTACTAATTTTATGGCTTATACCTTGTGTAAAAATGTATATCCTTCTTTAAGAGTAACAGCTAAATGTGTTGGAATAAAATTCTTCTTTATTTTTTGTTACTTTTTTTCCCCTCACTTTAAAGCATCCTTCCATGGCAATAATAAAAGGAGCTGGGTTGGTTATGAAGGCAATAATAGAGGTGAGAGAACAGTTTTGAAATTTTAACCTTACTTGAATGTTGATAGGCTGTTTTAATTGAAGTTGACAATATTGCCTTTCAGTCTTTTTGGGAAATAAACATTTCTCTGAATAAGAAAAGTAATTTTAAATCTTTAGAAATTAGTTTTAAGCTTGTTACAGAAACAATCCTCAGTAATAAAAGTTTTAATTTCATAGTAAGTGAAGTTGTAGATCAGATAAATCTGTTACTGCATTATTTGTTCATTTTATTTAAAGTAATTAAAAGTTATTATTCTATCTGTTGCTCTTTTTTGGAAGGATAATGTTGACAGTGTTGAAATCTTGAGATTGAATAGAACTCTATTGATGGAGTTAGTTCATAGCAAAATGATATCAAATAAGGCAACAAAAAAGTTCTTGCTAAAGCATATTTGTAATTGAGCTCTAGAGATTGGGACATGATCTTGTCGAAGATACTGCTTCTTTAAGATAGTTGCTTTGTTTCTATATTTTTTAAAAGATAAGGTGGCTATGAATGTTGCATACTTTGATGTTTACAATGATATCAGTCTAAATGGCTTTTGGATTCTTATAATCTTTTGTTGTCATAGAAGCAATTTGAATACAATTTAAGAATTCTACTTTTACCAAAAAATTAATCTACTGTGCATAAGTATAGCACACAATCACAGAATTAGTATGCCCTTAAGTAGCTGTAATTATATATAGGCATTGAACTGGATGGAACATCAAAGTTTATTTGCATTTTTAGTGTGTATATACAACCAAAGGCTAATTTTCTCCCTTTAGCTAATGGGTTCTTTGCTCAGTGTTAGCTTCCAAAGTACCCAAATTTAACAGAACTTGCGATAGCCAAGCCTCTCCTTTTTGTTGGCAGCTACACACGCAAGGAATGAACCTAGTTTTAATATTAAGTTTAGCAAAGCATAGTTTATGAGGTAAAGTTGTCTGGAAACATGTCTACCTTATTCCAAAGGTTTAAAAATTACCTGTGCTACTACTCATCTATGTTATTTTTGGGTGAGTAGAAGATGCATTTTAAACTTTTATTACATACTGAATGGTTTTTTCATTTAAAGATGTAAAATAAGTTTTTTAAAGTTTGGATAGTTTGTCCTGGATTGCCGCCTTAGGGATCATCTTACCCTTTTTCCAAAGGAAGGTGATAAAGAAATTGCTACAAAAATGCAGGAGCTTGCCCTAAGTGAAGGTGCCTTACCTCGACACTTGCATACAGCGATGTTTACAATAAGCTCAGATCAAAGGATGCTTACAAATAGGTAGGTGATTTAATTCAATTTGCTATAAATTAACTTCCTGTCTATAGATAATTGATTCAGATATTACATAAAACTAAATGTGTTTGTATTACACAAATATTACATTTTCTTTTGATCCACCTAGTTCTTTTCCTTTCCTTACAGAAGGATTTTACCCAAACAATCACGGTCCCTGCCTGTGGATAACTTGGGGGGAAACACTGTTTACTTTTTTCCCCCCAGTAACCTATTATCAGGCTCTGACACCACAGCCATGGGACTAGTATGGAAAAGAGTACTTACAAGCTTATGGAACTAGAACCACATGCTCAGGCCTTTTCTCCTTACATTCCTGTGACCATCTTGCATGCACATGACGCCATGTGAAAACCTCACATAGTTGCTTTTTAAATATCTTTGGTCAAATACTCTACTTTAAAAACAAACCACAGAAAACCTTACATATCTAGCCTAAGCTAGACTTAACCTAAATCTCTTTTAATTAAATGATTCCCTTTTTCCTAATAGTCATTCAAATATAAACACATAAATGTATTCATTTATTCCACACTACATGAATTCCAGCCCTTTTAACCCTCTTTGTGATTTCTAACATGTGACCCTTTTGGCTGTCTTAAGCATACCATACTATGATTCATTTTAGTAAAAACAATGAGTATCATAAATATTTTTAATTATATTTTTTGACCTTTTAAATAATAGCATAAGTTGCTGAGTTAAATGTTTAGTTTGTTACAATACTGTACATTTTCTTTGTCACCTATGTGTAGTTATTATACGTCATGGTATGCTGCCTTGCCAGTGATTTTTTTTTTTTTTTACTATTTATACTATTAGAAGAAACTACCTCCCTCACTTGTGTTAACAACAAAAGTAGTCTTAGAGGATAAAGATAAGAAGGATGTTTTCCTAGTATTGTCTTATTAGCAGTGCTAGACACCATCTTTCATTAAAAGTAGAGACTGTTGATAGCCTATTCCTTTAACCCGCCCCCCATGTTAAATGCTTGCTTGTTGTGTTCCTCTTTAGTATAGTTAATCAGTTAAATTCCCCTACTGTGATCAATAAGTGTATTAGGGAAGCATTTTAATTTGGAGAAAATTCCAAAAGGTTAGTAATATTTGAATTAGACTGTTAAAGATCTGTCAATGTATAATAGAAATATCACTCTATTTGCGTTGCTTTATCTTTTACAAATTGCTGTTATAAAGTATTATCTCTTTTGTCCCTAACTAAAGCCTTTTTAGGAGTCACTGACATAACTTACCAAATACCAGTGAAGGAAATTACAAGTTTAATTACTTTAGTATGTTAGCTTTCAAACTGGCACAGGAATAAACAGTTTTAGTAGCGTTCACTTTCTGGTGACAAAGTATATTTTGGGTTTTGCAGTTAAATTTTGTTCTTCAGTAATATAACATATATAAAACATATGTTTGTAGGTGGTTATTTGGTTATTTCCCTCATAGGTTTCATGACCATTCTTATAGCTATGGTAATTGAATCCCCACCAAAGCACAGAAGGGTCACTGGTGAGTAAAATAGGGTTTCCACTTATGAGGAGCTTTCAGTTTAAGGAGACAGATGTTGACATGGGGATTAAAATTAGTAAATGACTAAACCATAGATTGAACTTGGATCTCAGATTTTTACTTTGAATTAAAATATACTCTTAGAGCTTTTAAGTGAGATGAGTTGAATAATTTGCTATAAGTGGTTTAGGTCTTTGCCCAGACTCTAGAAGTGAAAATAATTTTCTCTCTGACCTTGCCAAAACAGTTATATTAGAACATAGTTGTTGACTTCTTGCTTGTTCAGAATTCCAAAAAATGCCAGGATGCCATTGTCACTGTATTAGTAGGACTTGTTATGCAAATTATTTGTGTCATCAACTCTAATTGTTTTTATTGTTTTTTTCTTCCTTTAAATGGGATAAAAACTACTTTTTTCATGTTCAGGTTTATTGAAAATGAGCGTATTTATTAGGAAAACATTTTATTTTTTAGAAAATTCCAAAATATTAGTAACATTTGAATTATAACTCGCCACATTAGATTTTTTAGTAACTATTTTTAACATCGGAATGATTTTTTTTTTACTGTAGCCATATTTTTTATAATTATGTGATATTTTGTTCTTAAAAATTCCTTTCTGTTCTAGCTGAGATAAAGCAGCAAACCTTTCTCAACGTCTGCTTTTTTCAGACAGCTAAGTAGACATTTAGTGGGACTCTGGACAGCTGATAATGCAACTGCAACAAACTTGTTGAAACGCATTTTGGTAAGTCAGTTGAGAAATTAGGTTTATATACTGTCTAATAAAATTTAATCGAACAAGTTATCTGTATTGTTAAAAGGGGATGGTTTGTTTTTGATTGAAAAGGTATTTATCATAGGAGTTACCCTAAAGTTTTACCCTCAATAGCTAAGCCATAGCATTAATTGATTTGGGTTGTTAAGGATAAATTTTCTTTTTCACATTGTTTTGAAAGTGGATTTTGTGCTTTGTTTTTAGCCGCCAGGCTTGCTGGCATACTTGGACAGCTCAGATCTCGTACCTGAGAAGGATGCTGATCGGATGCATGTTAGAGACAATGTGAAAATAGCAATGGTAAGTATGATTGTCCCAAGTGTGTCTTTTTTAGGAGTAAGGGTACTGTTATATATATATGTTTTTTTTGAAACACCCTAAAAATTTTAGAAACAAAGAATTCATTACATTGAATAGTAATACTTAACTATTGATATCTTTCTTGAGGTAAAATTTACAACCTGTAATATCCATCTTTTTTTTTTTTTTTGAGACGGAGTCTCGCTCTGTCGCCCAGGCTGGAGTGCAGTGGCCGGATCTCATCTCACTGCAAGCTCCGCCTCCCGGGTTCACGCCATTCTCCTGCCTCAGCCTCCCGAGTAGCTGGGACTACAAGCGCCCGCCACCTCACCCGGCTAGTTTTTTTGTATTTTTTAGTAGAGACGGGGTTTCACCGTGTTAGCCAGGATGGTCTCGATCTCCTGACCTCGTGATCCACCTGTCTCGGCCTCCCAGAGTGCTGGGATTACAGGCTTGAGCCACCACGCCCGGCCTGTAATATTCATCTTTTTAAAGTATACAATTAAATAATTTGTGGTATATTTCCAAAGTTATGCAACTATCACCACAAATTAATGTTATGAATAGTGGTCATTTTATTCTATGTTTTGTTTCTCTAATTCAACCTATTGGTACGTTCTGGAGTACCAATAAGTGTGTAAATGTACTTTGCACATATGAGATTGATAAATGTTGTCGGTAAAAGGGGCCAACCATGAAAAAAGTTATAGGTAGGGTTTTTTCCCTACAAGATTTGTGTTACTTATAAGGGTTGGGCCATCCGTGGAAAAATTAAACATCTTTATGATATACTACTATAATAATTTCTTATATGTATTCTTTTTCTGTCATCCTTCTCTGTCTGCACCCAGCTCCCACTTGCATCTTGCCACCCCTCATAAAAGAATCATCTTGAAACCTAAGTAGAAAAGTTAAAGTTTTTTGGATAAAAAGTATAATTTGTAGAAGTTTTCAGTTTGTTTCTTCGCTGAACCATAACATCCAGCATTTACCTTATAAGATAGATAGAATGACACAGCTTTACGTAGAGTTTTAAAATAAATTTGCAAACAGGCATGTAATGGATTTCAACATTATTTTACAGGATCAGTATGGAAAATTTAGTAAAGTTCCAGAGTGGCAAAGGCTAGCTGGAAAAGCTGCTAAAGAAGTTGAAAAATTTGCCAAAGAAAAAGTGGATCTTGTGTTGATGCACTGGAGGGATAGGATGGGCATTGCTCAAAAAGAGGTAAAAGTATAATTTGCTTCCAAATTCCTAGCACTTCTGTGTGTCCTGGTCTACTTCAGTTCCGGCTGTTCACAGAGATGGTATTGATATATTTCTTGCTGAATGCCTGAAGCTTAAAAATGAATGGTACCTAATTTCTAATTCATACTGTTATGTACATTTTCCTTAATTCATAGTTTTATGAGTTGATGATTAGGTTTTTATTTCCCTTCTTCTCTGCACTTTGTTTTATACCTATGAAAATAAGGCTCTTCCTGTTAGCCTTTTTATTCAGAACTAGCCAGACAAGTGTTTTGGAGATAAGATTCACATTTTAAATTAAATGTATTGTGTATACTTAAATTTTGTAGTAATTTTTTCTCACATGAAAGTTAGATCTAAAACAGTTTTAGTCTCATTCTTCAGCATGCATTATGTTCTGCAGAACCTGACTCAGTAATGCATTCTTCTATCTATAATGGGTTTTGCAGTGGCTAAGTATGAATTAAGATGTCCTGTAGAAGCAGTCTTGATCTCTGTTTTTGTTGATCACACGTACATTCTTCCTCTTTAACCTTCTCCTTATTTATGGTAGCTATTGCCTTATTCAAGGAAAATAACTTTAATATCTAAAACAAGTGGGTTTCTTATGGATTGCCAGAATACGTAAGCATAGCAGAACAAATATAGTCTTGTGTATCTATCTGAAATTGGGATCAATGTTCAATTCTTTAGAGCTCCAGAATAATAGATTACTGCTAATTTATATATGATATATTCAATATAAAGAATCATTAGACGAGCTTTCAGGTGGCTATGTAGTATAGTAAAGAGAATACTGAACTTTGAATTGGTTAACCTCTGAGCCTAGTTTCATTACTTGTGAATCCAAGTTATGGGTTTTTAGAACCTTACTTTCCTCTTTCATAAATCGGAATAACAATACCTCCCTTCTCTATCTTATAGGGTTTCTTTGATATACAAGCAAGATAATAGTAAAGGCACTATATACATATCTGGTCAGGATAATACTGGTATAGCATTTGAACAGTTGAAAAATCTACAGATATGAATGATTTTCACAGTTATTAAAAATTGCAAGCTCCTGGCTTCAGGTAGTTAAATTGATTTCTAAAATAACAGTTGTTTCAAGCTGTTAAATATAGTTATCATACTGCAGATAAGTTTTTGGCATCAGACTTCATATGTAACATTTATCCAGCATAAGCATGAACACAAAGCTGTCTTAGCTGAAACTATGACAATAATCTGCTATTTTAAAACAATTTAGAGGGAAAAGAATATTTTTAATATAAAAAATGTTTTACTGGTTTGTTGGTATCATTTCCATGGGGTATTACTAAAGTTTTGAGCAAATAATGATGCCAGATAAATGCTGGTCAAGAAGATCTTTTGGTTAGCATCAACGGCTTATCTCCTTTCTGTGTGGGTCCTATTTTTAACATTAATTTCTTTAGGGAACAGCAAATAATCTTTGTGACTTTTGTCGATAGAAACACTAACATCAAAGTTTGGAATGATCTTATGCTGTAGTTAGAGTCTGAAAACTAATCATTGTCAAGATTAACTGGCGATTCTTGAAATAATCTGCATTTCTTACATAATCAGTGTTTATGAAGTCAGTTCCATTTGCAGCTGATGCTCTGTGCTATTAGTAGTAACCTTTGGCTAATGTGTAAGATTGCTTTTTCTTTGTTATTTTCAGTTTAGGGATTTGTTTAGCTAGTTAGAACTGTTAGCCTGAGTCTCCAATTCAGTCACTTAGTTTAGGGAGAGCTTTTTGCCCTTGTTCTGTATAGTATTTACATTTTTATTACTTTGGACTGCCAGTCTTTTGTCCTGGAGGGGAGGAGGGATTGAAGAAAGTACTTCTTAATTAGAAAGTTTAAGAAAAGGTTTGTCATTAAACCAAATTTTGAATTATTTATATACTTTATTCAAACCACTTTGCATTAGCTTTCATGATAGTGCACAGAATTAAAATTTGTAGGAAACGTTTTCTTATATAACTTACAGGGTTTATATTTCAAACAATATTTTTTAAAATTTATTTTACCTTTTTTTTCTATATCAGCTAGTCTGGGGGTTTTTTGCACTTTAATTAAATTACAGACTTCCATGTTTTAATCTATACCACTTTCTACTTTTTGTTTCTATCACAATGAGGATTAGAGTTTTCATGTCTGATATATACATAGGTTTCATTTGGAACAGAGATTCTTAACCTCTGGTCCATATATAGACTTTAAGAATTCCTTGAAATCTTCTCTTCCAGTTGCAACCTGAAGTATGTGCCTATCTCTGAAACAGGGGCCATATCTCTCTTTGAATTCTCAGAGGGTTTATGACTGCCTAAAATTTGAGTCACAGGCTTAGAGAAGCACGTGCACCTATTTTAGTCTTAAAGTGAAGATAATTTTATATTGATGTGTAATAGATATAATTTAGCAGATCTAGGCTCATTCTGTTTTTATTTTTAATTTTTTTTCCTTTTTACAACTAAATTCAGGACAAAAACAATATGGTGAGTGTAAGTTCCTGCTACATGTGTGAAATGCATTAAGCTGCCTGGCATGTGGAGTCATCTTTGATAATTCTTTGTTTAATAAATTCAAGTCTTACTTCACATGTGTTTGAATGTAGACACATTTCTTCTCCATTAGCTATTTCAATTTGTACTTGCTCCTCTTGGCTTTGGTAGCACTTTAACAACCTGTAATCTTTTGCGTTTATTGTTGTCCCAAGACTTTTGTGTTAACTGCATGTAAATGTTTGAAACAAGTCACTGTTTTTGACTATTATAAATTTTATTAATCACTGTAAACTAACAAAATTTGGTGTTGAAACAGCTTTAGACTACATGGAAAATACTTGAGTAACACTATGGAAATATATGTTGTCAAATTATATGTGATATAATTTAATATCCTACATTTATATTCATGTTTTATAGATTTTATTTATTCCGTTAATTTTTGTTTCTGTCAAAATTTGATGAAAGAAATGTTTCTCATTACTTATAAATTGATGATCTTCTGACTAAGCCTATTTGGTAGCCCCAGATTGAGCACTATGAAGTTTTTTTCTATTCCAGAATATAAATCAGAAGCCAGTAGTTCTTCGAAAGAGAAGACAAAGAATAAAAATAGAAGCAAATTGGGATCTCTTCTATTATAGGTAAACTTTAGGTCTCTTTCCCAGTAAAGATTAAATTTAGTATTACCATGAGAGCATCATGACACGTTTTTCTTCCCTGAAACTATTGCTTTATGCCACAGGTATTTTTATGCCATCAAGTTCAGGAACTATAACTGTTAAGATTGGGGTGACTAGAGATGCTCCTAAAATTAAAGCTTTTCATAGAGTGATAGTCTGAGGAACTAAAATTACATGACTTTATTAAGGCTTAGTGATGATTACTTTAAAATACTTTATTGTGGGCTTAGAAATAATTGCATAATTCCTAGTTGGAAATGGAGTCTTAAAAGAGGCAGATGATAATAACATAAGACTTGTGAGAAATGAGTGTCCAAATTAGCTGATAGAAGGGCCTTCCCTCCTTTCAAATGTGGTAACCTCTTCCCATCCACTAATCTCACCCTCACCCTGCACCCCCTTCCCGGACACACACACACACACATATAGGACAGGGAAACAGTCATTTTGGGGAGTTTGCAAAGCTTCTTTTAGATAACTTAAAGTACTCACTCTAGAAACTGACATATCAATTATACCTTGGCCAGTAAAGAAAAATATGTCCTTTGAAAACTCCCCCACACTACTTTTAAAGTATACAGTATGTATGTAGTATATCCTTAAGTATATGCCTTGGATTTCTCTCTCAGTTGTGTTGCGCCCCATAGAACTTCCTTGGAACTCTGAAATGAGACTTTCTAGGCGGATTGCAGACTTGAAAGTAAGCATATGTGAAGCCCGTTCATCCCCAGTTAGACTTGTTCCCAAATATTTTACAATAGTTACTCCAAGCATATGAGGAAGATACATGGAAAATGCTCAGTCATAGCTTGGCAGTTTGCAGTATTCTTTCTTGGGTAGTCTGTAAAGTCCTAACATATATAGACTATTGCTGATTCCACATGCTTTACCCAAAAGTCCAGCAATTCTTATCTCCCCAACCTAAAGTTCTGTATCTACAATAGAATTGTGTGTGTGTGTGTGTTTGTTTTTTGTTTTGTTTTGTTTTTTGAGACGGGGTCTCACCCTGTTGCCCAGGCTGGAGTGCAATGGCGTGATCTCTGCTCACTGCAACCTCTGCCTCCCGAGTTCAAGCGATTCTCCAGCTTCAGCCTTCGAGTAGCTGGGATTACAGGCATGCGCTACCACACCCAGCTAATTTTTGTATTTTTACTGGAGACGAGGTTTCACCATGTTGGCCAGGCTGATCTCGAACTCCTAACCTCATGATCTGCCCACCTCGGCCTCCCAAAGTGCTGGGGTTACAGGTGGGAGCCACCGCGCCTGGCCAATAGAATTGTTTTCTAACTGGAATTTGTATTAGCAATAAACATTGAAGTTGAAATATCAGATTTTTTTAAAAATTCACACAGATTTGTTGTATAGTTTAGGTTCCCTTTTTTCCTCAACTTTTTATTATGAAATTTTTTTTTTTTTTGAGACGGAGTCTTGCTCTGTCACCCAGGCTAGAGTGCAGTGGTGCGATCTCAGCTCTCTGCGACCTCCACCTCCCTGGTTCAAGGATTCTTCTGTCTCAGCCTCCCAAGTAGCTGAGACTACAGACACGTGCCACTATGCCCGGCTAATTTTTGTATTTTTAGTAGAGACGGGGTTTCATAATATTGGCCAGGCTGGTCTCAAACTCCTGACCTCGTGATCTGCCTGCCTCGGCCTCCCAAAGTGCTGGGATTACAGGCGTGAGCCATCGCGCCTGGCCTATGAAAACTTTCAAACATACAAAAGGTAAAAGAATTTTGCAGTGGATATCTGTATACCTACCACCAAGATTCTATCATTAATATTTTACTCTATTCTTTACACAGATTTTATTTTCTTTACTTACACTTGCTAAAGTCTATTCCACTTTTTTTTATTTTTCTTATTATAATGTACTATAAGGTAGAGTAAGGGATATTTATAGGTTTTTTAAAATGTTTAATTCATCCTGCTATTTCCTGATAATATGTATGTCTAGGTTTGGTCAAGACCATGCCAGGTCAAACCTTATTTGGAATTTCAAAACACGAGAAGAACTGAAAGATACTCTTGAATCTGAAATGAGAGCATTTAATATTGACAGAGAGCTTGGAAGTGCTAATGTGATCTCTTGGAACCACCATGAGTTTGAGGTAAAGTTTGATTTTTCCAGTATATTAATCTTAAAAATAAAGCATGTACTATTTGAGGACTGATTTTTTTTTTAATTGTAATTACATAACTTGTCTTTACCTTTCCCCTTTAATGTTATGTAGGAAATATTGGAAAACTTTTATCTTTGTGTCAGACAAAATAAAAAATTTTGTTAAGTAACTTAGCTTTGTACCTGAGGAATCATGTAAGAATTTTAATAAATTTGATTCTATGCATTCCGAATCTGTTCTTTCCTTTTTTTTTTCTCCTCCCCCATTTCTGGGACCTTTGAGTTCTTTCTTCGTTGAAACATATCCTGTTTGCGTTGGTCCTTGTAACTTGTTTGATTTTTTTGTGTGTTAATTGATTCTGAATGTGACCATATTTTGCTGTTCTGTTAAACTATTGATGTGAAGAGCAGGAAAAGCAAGAAAGGTCATGGTGGTAGGTAATTTTGTATGTGTGGGTGTATATATAATTGAAGTATATTATAACCATATGTAATTTAAACTATTATAATAGCTTTAAATTTGAACATGTGAGTGATCCTGCAGGCTTTGATCTTTAACCCAGTTGCATTTCCAAAACGGGTAATACTTTGAATATGCTCATTCTTTTCTTAGCAAAATGAAAAACTTGTCTTTACTTGGTTTTGGGAGTCTGTATTCTTCTAGATTTTCTCCTTCTTCACTGTCTACTTACCAAGTTTTCCTTACTCATTTTGCTTCATCTCGCTGACCACTAAATGTTGGCTGGCTCCAAAGTTTCAGTTCTTTGACCTCTTTCATTTTTATTTGTTGCCTCAATGAAATCATTGTTTCATGGCTTTAAATGTTTTTATTTTATTTTATTATTTTTTTTTTTGAGACAGGATCTTGCTTTATTGCCTAGGCTAGACTGCAGTGGTGCCATCTTGGCTCACTGCAGTCTCTGCCTCATTGGCTCAAGCAATCTTTCCACCTTAGCCTCCCCACTAGGTGGGACCAGAGGCTTGCACCACCATGCCTAGCTAGTTTTTGTATTTTTTATAGAGACAAAGTTTTACCATGTTGCCCAGTCTGGCTTTAAATGTTTTTTATTTGCTGATGGCTTCCAGATTTTTATCTCTTGCTTAGACTTTCAGCCCTAGACTTCATACTTCATACCTAGATTCATAATTGGGTATCTAATAAGTATCTATAACTTTTCTCCAAAATTGTGCTCTTGTTCTTCCCCTGAGCCTACGTCTCTTACACTCTTTATGATCTTAGATAATGACTAGTCCTTACTTTCTAGTGAAAACCCTTGACATTATTTTTTCTCTTAAACCCCATATCAGGTTTTTTAGCAAATTCCATACAGTACACCTTGAAAATTTATTCAGATCTTCTTGATGGTAGATTGCAACAGTATCACTGCTTCTACTCTTGCCTCCCTAGAATCTGTTATCAACATAGCAGAGTTACCTTGCTAAATAGCAAGCACATTATTTCTATGCTCAAACCCTTGATGCTCTTGTGGTTTCCCATCTCAGTTAAAATCTGAGTCCTTAAAATGACTTACAAGCCAAAATCTATGTAACCCCCCATGCTAAGCATTGTTTCTTTTATCTCATCTCCTACTCCTCTCCCTCTCTCACACTCTGTTCCAGCCAAACAGGCTTCTTAGAAAACACCAAACTCACATTCTTGCCTCAGGGTCTTTTTATTTGGTGTTTCCTCTGCTTAGAATAAGCTTTTCCCCAGATAGCCTCATAACTTGTTTTCTCATATTTGGATCTTTTGAATGTTGTTATCTTAGTGGGCCTTCCCTGGATACCTTGTTTAAAAATGCAGCCCCTTTTATACATACACACACATTTACATTTACATTCTCTCTCCCTATCCCCATTTCCTGCTTTATTTCACTCTGTAGTACTTACTGTTACCCAGCTATCAAATATATTTCACTTTTTTATGGGCTTCACCTGTGAGGGCAGAAACCTTTGTTCAACTGCTGGGTCTCCAGTGCTTACAATAGTGCATGGCACACAGTATATGCTTAATAGAAATTGAATGAATTGAATGCTTAGACTTTATAGAAAGTGAGGCCGGCGCGGTGGCTCACGCCTGTAATCCCAACACTTTGGGAGGCCGAGGCGGGCGGATCATGAGGTCAGGAGATCAAGACCATCCTGACTAACACAGTGAAACCCCGTCTCTACTAAAAATACAAAACAATTAGCCAGGTGTGGTAGCGTGCACCTGTAGTCCCAGCTACACGGGAGGCTGAGGCAGGAGAATGGCATGAACCTGGGAGGCGGAGCTTGCAGTGAGTGGAGATCGCGCCACTGCACTCCAGCCTCGGAGACAGAGCGAGAAAAGGTGAAATGAAGATATATATTTGATTTTATATAATTTATATTTTTAGAAATCCATTATTTTAGACTTTGGAAAAAGAATTTTGATCTGAGAATTCCTTTTTATAATTGCCTGAAATCTTTCCTTGAGACACACAACCTGAGTGCAAGCATGGTGGTGCTGGCCCAACTCCTGATGTTTGACTTTGCCCTCATTTATCACCTCAATTTAGTAGAATGGGGTGATTCGACATAGAAGGAATTCTTTACGAAAATGTAAAATGTAGTTGATGTGTTGGTTTTAAGTCTTGGCACATCGCCGGGGGTAGAGCTGCGGGATAGAGGGAAGACCTGAAGTAGTGTATGTGTGTTGAGCAAATTATGTGTGATGCAGGACCATCTACTCCTTGCTTTTTTTTTTTTTTTTTTTTTTTTTTTGAGACGGAGTCTCGCTCTGCCGCCCAGGCTGGAGTGCAGTGGCCGGATCTCAGCTCACTGCAAGCTCCGCCTCCCGGGTTCACACCATTCTCCTGCCTCAGCCTCCCAAGTAGTTGGGACTACAGGCGCCCGCCACCGCGCCCGGCTAGTTTTTTGTATTTTTTAGTAGAGACGGGGTTTCACCGTGTTAGCCAGGATGGTCTCGATCTCCTGACCTCGTGATCCGCCCGTCTCGGCCTCCCAAAGTGCTGGGATTACAGGCTTGAGCCACCGCGCCCGGCCGTACTCCTTGCTTTTTTATGGCAAACCCAGTAGGAAATAAAGCAGATTTTATTCTTCCTTTTTTAATTGACACCACATAGTGCTGTGATGGTTTTTATCAGCAAGTCTGACATTTATAAAATTGGTATGTAATTCTCAGCATTTAGCTAAAATAGTCATGTTAACAATATTGAATTAATAAGTATTGTAAGAAATAAGTTCTGAACAGAAAGAATTATAAGAAACAATTATTAGAAATTGCCAAAATCTATTGTAAACTAAAATAGTGTAATTTGCTTTTGTTTATGAAGGTTAAATATGAGTGCCTGGCAGAGGAAATTAAAATAGGAGACTATTACCTGAGATTACTATTGGAGGAAGATGAGAATGAAGAAAGTGGATCAATTAAGAGATCGTGAGCTACTCTGTATATCCTGTTGCATTTGTACTCACTGTTGGTTTCATGGTTATTTCTATTGTGAACTTTTTTTTTTTAAATCTAGGTATGAATTTTTCAATGAGCTTTATCATCGCTTCTTGCTCACCCCAAAAGTAAACATGAAGTGTTTATGTTTACAAGCCCTTGCTATTGTTTATGGCAGATGTCACGAAGAAATAGGACCTTTTACAGATACCAGATATATCATTGGAATGTTAGAGAGGGTAAGGATATCATTTAAGGAAATTACTATTTGATAGTGTCACTAGGGTATGTGTTAAATTTTAAAACTAAATTTAAATTCTGTTTGATCACATTATTACTGTAACTTTCTGCATTCATTTTTCTGTAATTTATACTTACTTAAATCTGAGTTAGATGAATAGGAAAATGAATAGTGGGTTAGAATTTGTCCATGTCACTTTATGTGTTTCAGTTAGTATTTTCAAATGACTTTAGTTGACCTACTTGTCAGTCTTTAAGTATGGATGAGTTGGACAGGTGTATAAAAGAAATGGTGACTTCTAGAGTTGTATGTACCTTTGATTTTCCATTTTGGAAAAATCTTAATTGATGCTAGCATACTAAATTTAGAAGTGTGAAGATAGCAAAAACCTTTTAAAACTACAATGCTAAGCCTCCAAAAAAGAAACCTTGAGTTAGCACTTTACAAAGAATTTTATACAGTTTGTCAAATAAAAAAATTAGTGGACATGGTGGCATGTATCTGGTGGTTCACCGGGAAGTGGGAGGATCACTGGAACCCGGGAGGTTGAGGCTGCAGTGAGCTGTGATCACACTCCATCCTGGATGACAGAGCAGGACCTTGTCTCAAAAAAAATTTTTTTTTAAGAATTTGTGATTTAACACTTGAACATGGTGAAGGGGACAAATTAATTAATCATGCAGCTTATTTGATTGCTACCTGTTTGTTGCAGTGTATGTTTTATACTTTCTTTTGTGTTTACATTCCTTTTACTTAAAGTATCATTTGGACCAATTTTTTCACTTACTTCAATTTTTACATATGTCCTTAAAGCTATATATTAATCTGTTTGATGACTTTACAATGTCTGCCTTTCTAGGGAAATTAGACAAGTTATATAAAGTTGTAAAGAATGTAATTTTCAGGATTCATTAAGGAATTGCAATAATTGACAGATTTCTATGATTTTTCTCTTTAATGTTTAAAAGATGGCATTACTTATGGGCTGTTGATTTTGTCTAGTAATAGTAATAGCTTAATTTTTATTTCTATTCAGTTCTGACCAGATTCTCATTTATTTCAATAGTGCACAGATAAACTTGAACGAGATAGGTTGATTCTCTTCCTTAACAAGTTGATCCTTAATAAGGTACAGTAGTTTCGCATACATACATTGTTATTTCCAAGTCATATAAGTAATGTAAGATAAACTCACAGTTTGAGTTGATTATCCAGGGAGTGTTCTTTTCTGTCTTCTCCTTTTTAGGCAGAAAGTTCTGTGTGCTCTAACCTCCTGGAGGGAAAGGTTTTTGTCAGTATTCCCTGTATAGTCTGTCTTAATATTATAGGTGCAGAATGAATGAATGATAATAAAATTCTGAATGAGGAACAATGGATGACTTTTAATACATTAAAATGATCTTTAATAATAGAAATTATTAGCTTATTTTTCTTTAGGGACTTTCTAGGGTTAAATTTTAAGTAAAATATATGCTTGACATAAAATGGAAAGTCTTTATCAGTATACATTTTGCAGATAAAAAGTAATTGGAAGTTACAAGATTAGTCATTTTACTGTTTTCTTTTTGAAGACATTTTAATAGGTTCATGCTTATTTCGAACAAGAGGAATTCATAGTTGTAATATATAAAATTAATTCACAGTTTATGTTGAAGCATAAGCAGATTTTCATTTCTTAAAACTTTGATACTAATACCAATTTGTGTAGTTTTATTCTTGTAGTAAGTAATGCAAATGTTTTAAACTGAAGTGTAATTATACGTACAAAGATTTTAATTGAAATTATAGTCTCTTCTAAGAAGTTACCAGTTATTTTAAGTTTAAGAAAACAAACTGGAACATTAAAGGATTTTTAATATAGCAGACTTTATTTCTGATATAGAATAATCTGTTTATTAAAAAGACCTTGGCAGAATAATTGTAAAACCAGAGTTTATCATGACAGTCTTCAATTTGTTTACTCTTATTTTTGTGGGTTGTTTTTTCTTCAGAACATATTTAAGTAAAAATTCTTAAGTGATCTCTTTGTAATATAATTTTGCCCTTTTAATCAATTGGAATTCAGGTTCCTTGAACACAAAATGCTGAAAAGACCAAGTAATACCAGTTGTATCAATTATTTCCAAAGATTCCAAACATTCTCCTCTTCGAGGACCTTGTAGGTGGTAGTACCTATTGGGAAAGGTACTGTTGGGAAAGGTTTTAGATTGTGAGAAATGTTTAGATTACAAAAAAAATGTTTTCTTCTTCCAGAAAAATGTTAAGGATCTCATGGATTCAAATGGAATAAGAATCCTTGTGGACTTGCTTACCCTTGCACATCTCCATGTAAGCCGAGCTACAGTACCACTGCAAGTACGTATCCTTGTTTAGGTTTTACAAACTTAACATTCTTTGAGTATAATTTTGGAGTCAAAAGAATCATAGAAATCTGAAAATATATGATCAATCACATATTTCTCCAGTAATTACAGAGGACTAGTTCTCGGAGATTTCACACAGAAAATGTGAAACCACTGTAAGAACAATCCAAAATGGACAGTAACGGTTGAGTTTTATTTTTTCAGTTAAAGTAACTGTATCTCTAATATGGCTTATCTTGAGGCAATGTGACTTTCAGGATATAAATGGAATTCATTAGATATGTAACTAGTACTTTTAACATTGGCAAGCAGTAAGAATATGCTTTGCCTTAAAGGAGTCTGGACACCTTATTGAAACTCCCAAGAGGACTGATACTTAACTTATAGAAGAATCTATCCTTAGCTCATTTGATTTTTTTTTTTTTTTTTTTTTGGTATTTTAATTTCCTGATGTAAGGAGATGTGTCAGGTTAGATTGTGTGTGAATTGTGACCGAAAGTGCTAATCGAGTAGTATATGGCATATTCTGTTATATACCATTACAACAGGTACTGTTCTGGTACACATATAATACATTAACTTTTTGAATCCCCCAACAGCCCTTTGAGGTGGTTACTATCTACATTTTACAGATGAGGAAACTAAGGAACACAGAGGCTAACTATCTTGCCCAAGGTCACCTGATAAGAGGCAGAGCTACAGTTAAGACCCAGAAGTCTATATGCTCATAACAGCTTTGCTGTACCTCTCTATATGAGCCTAACTGAAAGCTGATAATTATGGCAGTATTTAAAACATGTTATTTCATTCTCAAAGAAGGTGATTGTAAGAAAAAGAACAGGCCGGGCACGGTGGCTCACACTGGTAATCCCAGCACTTTGGGAGGCTGAGGTGGGAGGATCGCTTGAACTCGGGAGTTCAAGACCAGCCTAAGCAACTTGGCAAAACCTGTCTTGACAAAAACAAAAAATTAGCCAGATGTGGTGGCACACACCTATAGTTCCAGCTACTTGAGGGGCTAAGGCAGGAGGATTGCATGAGCCTGGGAAGTCAAGGCTGCAGTGAGGCATTTTTGTGCCATTGCACTGCAGCCTGGGTAACAAAGTAAGACCCTGTCTCAAAAAAGAAAGACGAAGAACGTAAGAACCATGTTGTGATAAAATAACCCAACTACATAAAAATTTTAACATAGATTCTTGTAAAACATTGATAGAGAACATTGTAAGAATTATTTGTAGTAAGGGTAATAGATAATAAATTGAGACTAACTATATAAAACCACTGAAAACTAACTTTGCTGTTAGCATTTTAATGCTTTGATCTCAGATACTTATTGGAACTCTTAGTTGGAGTAAGTTTTTCCCCCGAAAGAACTTTAATATTTTGAGCATTATTGCTTAAGATTAATGATACATAGCTATTTACGTAACTATTTGCAATATTCTTTGCTACTAAAATGTTTGTGTCCTTGGTATTTATTGATGACCAATAGGGAAGGTAGATATCACTGAATTTAGCTTAGATTGCTGAGTGTGAACTTAGGAAACATTTACTTCAAATGTAACTTTTAAAGGGATATAAACCCCTCCTAAGTACTGCTGTGCAACTTTGTTTTATGACATCTGGTCTCTTAGATTTCTGCCTTGGAAAATAATTTAAATATTTTTTAAACTTAGAGCAATGTAATTGAAGCTGCTCCAGATATGAAAAGAGAGAGTGAAAAGGAATGGTATTTTGGCAACGCAGACAAAGAAAGGAGTGGCCCATATGGATTTCATGAGGTATGTATCTTGGAGAAACTTTTTGTGAAGGTCTCGGCATTTCTTATGCACTCCTGCTTAGCACTTATAGAGGTGTGGAAAATTTTAAAGCTGTCATTTAAATTCCTGTTATTAGCTCCAAGGGCCCTGCAACTCAGTTTCCACATGAAAAATGGAGAACCAAACATACATATAAAATTATGCCTTCAAGCCTTGTTTAAAAGTTGTTATTATGGATGTAGCACTCAGGTTTTTAGTGACTTTAATAATTTCTGGCTGTGTGTAGTGGCTCACACCTGTAATTCCAGCACTGTGGGAGGATCACTTGAAGCCGGGAGTTCAAGACCAGCCTGGGCAACATAGCAAGACACTGTCTCTATTAAAATAAAAAATAATTAGCTAGGCATGTTGGTGCATGCCTATAGTCTCAGCTACTTGAGAGGCTGAGGTGGGAGGGTCATGTGAGCCCAGGAGGTTGAGACTGCAGTAAGCCATGATCACACCACTGCACTCCAGCCTAGGCAATGAATAGCAAAACCCTATCTCCTAAAAAGAAAAAAAAAAAGCTCTCTTAGTACTTATGTCAAACTATAATGTTTCTATATGGTATGAACAAGTAAGTTTTAGTATGCAGTCTAAAATTCATTGAATATTACTCAGTCCAAGAACTAAGGACAATTTTCCTCTTTATCTTGATATTTGATCCTGCCTCCAATCTTTAGCCTCCTAGGCTCATTTTGAATTGGGGCAAAAATAGTTTTATAGAGGACCAACCCTTCTGCTCTCATATAATTTAATTATTTAGCACTCCACCTATCATTTTTACTCCTTCCAGTATTCTTTATGCTCTGCAGGTTGACAAAGTGGTGGTAGGTTGTTTTTTCTGTTTTTTTGTTTTTGTATTAACCAAATTTGGGTTCCCAAAGGCCTGTCAACAAAACTTGATTTTCCTAAAATAGTGTACTTGCATGTTTGTTTCATAATTTAGTATATATTTACTATAAGGTAGAAAACATTAGTGAGGTTTTTCATTTTATTTTGTCTGTTTGTAATAATGCCTTCCATCCATTAAGATGCAAGAATTGTGGACCAAAGGAATGTTAAATGCAAAAACCAGATGCTGGGCTCAAGGCATGGATGGATGGCGACCACTTCAGTCCATACCCCAGCTTAAGTGGTGTCTCTTAGCCAGTGGACAGGCTGTCCTGAATGAAACTGACCTTGCTACCCTTATATTGAACATGCTGATCACAATGTGTGGATATTTTCCAAGCAGGTAAAATGTAATTGAATGTTTTCATGGATAATTGATATGCTTCCTTAGTAACATCATAGAATCAGTCTGGTGGTTTAAAACAAAGATTCCTATTTGTGGCCTTGGAGGAATGCTGCTTTGACCTTTGGCATTTTTTGAAATGGATATAAAGAATTTGCAAATTTTATTAATAAAGTAAAACAGCTTTCTCTGGGAGATTTCAAATAATATTACAAAACTGAGACAATATTATAATTTCTGTGAATTGGTGTGAATGTTTTGAATTACCATACTGCAGTCCATAGACAGTGGTGAATGCCAGCTATTGATCTGACAGGCTAGCTATTCCTGCTATAGAAGGCAAGTGTAGGCCCACATCTTGCCCCACTTGACCAGTAAAGGTGAGAATTTGTTCTCTAAGTCATAAATGTAACACTTGCATGGAACTTTTTAATCTTTATGAAATATTTACATATAAATCATTTTGATTCATTACTGTACTGAAGATATCTTGTGATGGAAATTACTGAGAAACTGTCACATATTTTAAAACACTTGAAGTTTTCATCGTTCCAGTTGGACTCAAAAATTATACAGTTAGTATTTAGAAATAAGGTAGTATTAAAATTAAAGCAATACTTAGAAAATACCAAACATAGTTAAATCAAGGTTTAAATTTATGTAACAAAGTTTGATATGCCCTTTGGGGGAAAATATCCACTGACAGTGTGTTGGACAACACCAAGTTTAATCAATTAAATAATAAATAAGAGTCTTTGGCTCTTCTAGGATACTGTTTTTCAAGGAAATCTTATGGAAGGAAATGAAGTCATATTAAGCAGCCAAATAGATTTAAACCAAAATACCTAATCATGTTCCCAGCTGTATGAGAGCTTAGTCTTCATTAACAAAAAAGTAAGGTAATCTGCTTCATGCCTAGTAGAATGTCATATGCTCTGAACATACAAATTTTAATAAATACATTAGATGTTGACGTGAGAAAATGTTTTCTAGGGATCAAGACAATGCCATCATTCGGCCTCTACCCAAAGTGAAAAGACTGCTGTCAGATAGCACTTGCCTTCCCCATATTATTCAGGTGAGTTACTTTTATGTAATCAAACTAGGAGCAATTTTAAGAATCATTTTCTCTTAATTTTATTATCAGTACCAGTCTTTGTTTTGTTGCAGTCTATTCCATTTTCAAAAAGCCTAAACAGGCCAGGTGTGGAGTCTCACACCTCTAGTCCCAGTCCTTTGGGAGACTGAGGCGGGAGGGTTGCTTGAGTCCAGGAGTTCGAGACTACTTTGGTCAACGTAGGAAGACTCCATCTCTACAAAAAAAAAAAGTAAATAACCGCTAGGCATGATGGCACACGTCTATAGTCCCTGCCCTTTGGGAGGCTGAGGTGGGACGATTATTTGATCCCAGGAGTTTGAGGCTGCATTGAGCTGTGATCATGCCACTGCACTCCAGCCTGGGCAACAGAGCAAGACCTTGTCTCAAAAATAAAAGAAAAAGCCTGAACTTTGAATTACATTCATTTCACTTAATTTTTTATTTTTTTAATTTTCTTTTGAGACAGTCTCTCTCTGTTGCCCAGGCTGAAGTGCAGTGATGGGATCTTGACTCACTCCAGCCTTCGCTTCCCATGTTCAGATGATTCTCTTGCCTCAGTCTCCCGAGTAGCTGGGATTACAGGCATGCACCACCACACCCAGCTACTTTGTATTTTTAGTAGAGAAGGAGTTTCCCCATGTTAACCAGACTGTTCTCAAACTCCTGGCCTCAAATGATCCATCCGCCTTGGCCTCCCAGCGTGCTGGGAGTACAGGCGTGAGCCACCGCACCTGGCTATTTCACTTACTCTTGAGTTGCTGAATAGCTGTGGAAGATTGAACCTAAACGTAAGTTTCCAGATTCCAGAATTGTGCTGAAAGAGTTTATTTTTTACCTATTTTTAAAATCATACCTCTTTAATATCTGAAAAGTGATTTACTCCAGTTTGTGGTGTATGTTGATGTTGTTAATACTACTGGGAGGTACACCAGCAGGCCACAGGGGTGGACTTGGTGACTTATATCTTAAGTAGTAATCACAGCAGTCTCACTAGCTTCTGCCCTAGATTTTGACTATTCTTAGTTATGTTTTCATTGATACCAATGATTCAAAGCAGTGAGTTGGAATTAATGTTATGCTGAGCACATTTCTTAAAAGGTTTCCAATCATCCCTTTTTCTTTTGCGTTATTCTGCTTTTTTGGAATTAAGCTATTTAAACTTCAGATTAGCATTAAACCCAAATAAGTCAGGTCCTAGAGATTTCAGGCAAATGTTTTTATTAAGTTCTATGCCAGTAATTTGTGCCATTTGTACCTTTCAGTTGTACATTGGTCTGCAATGGGAGAGAAGAGTTAACTCAGTTTATATATTTTTACATTCACTTATATACTACCTAAATACCTATGTAAGTCATTGATGCTGAAAAATACTTCTAAATACAATAGGATAATGCCCTACTTTTTTTTTTTTTTTTTTTTTTTTTTTTGCCAATTTCTGTTATTTAAGCATACTCACATTTTAACATTTCTGTGCTTTTCTCTTGTGGACATTTCCATTCAGATCCTTCAGTGAAAAAGCACTGCAGTTATTGAGGACTCTAAACCATTACCACATCCCCCTCCCCGTGGGGCCATGTGGCTGCATATGTGAGGTGATGCAGAGAGAGGAATGTGTTCTCCTTGATAGACCCTCTCAACATGTGGATAAAACACCACACCCAGAAAATCAACCTCTCCCATTTTTCTAAGTCTTACGAAACTGAAAGGAAAAAGTAAATACAAATGGCATTAAATTTCAGGCTAGGAAGGGTTGATTGAAAAACTTTTAAGAAATGTGCTCAGCATAACATGAAGCTTGGGGGAGGGAGGCTTTCTTTTAATTAACCAAAAATTTTCAGTAAGATCTGAACAACGTGAATAAAGATATTTGTATTGATAAATCTAGCTTCTTTGAACAGTGTGTGACTCCTTTTTTTTTTTATATATTGAGTTAAATATTTTTAAGAAGTTATTTTTGTTTTTCTCTTAATTTTTTATATTCTGGGAGACCCAAATCTTGCCAAAGCACAGTTAGGTGGCTATAGTACTTTCCGGGAACGTTATCTTCATTGGTTGGAAAGGGATATCTATAATTCATTTGACTTTAAGAGCAGTACTCATTTTTACCATCTGATAGAGCTTCAGAATTTTTAGAGTGGTCCAAGATACAGTGAGTAAATGTTCTCGGTTTTCTAGTATAGTGATAGTTTGGAATACTCTGGGTGTGTGTGTGTACTGAATAAATGTTCTAGGTTTTCTAGTATAGTGACAGATTGAAATACTGTGGGTGGTTGGGTGTGTGTGTGCGCTTGTGTGTGTGTTTGCTGCTAATTCCCATAATGTCAAGTCTTGAACTACTGCCATTAACACTAGGGAAAATCCTATATGACTGTATGTTTCCTTTTTAAAATATGTAATAGTATGAAACGCTTTATCTAAATACCTTATGGAATACATAAGATACCAAAGCACAGAGAAATTTGAGTTATTTACTTAAAAGAACACATAGCTGTTTAGTCTCACATGAGTATAGAACTTTGGCCTCCTAATTTGAGCTACTTACTCTTCATTGTAAATAAATTAATTTAAATTAATAAAATAATTTATTTATTTATTTATTTATTTTTTGAAATGGAGTTTTACTCTGTCACCCAGGCTGGAGTGCAGTGGCGTCATCTCTGCTCACTGCAACCTCCTCCTCCTAGGTTTAAGCAATTCTTCTGCCTCAGCCTCCCAAGTAGCTGGGATTACAGGCACCCGCCACCACGCCCAGCTGATTTTATTTTTAGTACAGATGGAGTTTCACCATATTGACCAGGCTGATCTTGAACTCCTGACCTTGTGATCCACCTGCCTCAGTCTCCCAAAGTGCTCGGCTTACAGGCGTGAGCCACTGCACCTGGCTATAATTTTTTTTTTTTTTTTTTTTTTTTACTGGGAGCATTTGACCCAAAATTGAGGATTCATTGGAAGCAGGTGTTTATAGAAAATTGGAATGACACCTTTATTAAGCTTCATAGATAAAACTTATTAAATGTTTATCAGAAGTTTATTAATAGCAATTCTGTATGGTTTTTAATTAGCCCAGATTTATTAGAGTAATCCCAGAAATTCCCGTATTTGTAGCTCAGATTTCTAGAGGCCACATCTTTTGGTACTTTCTGGTAGAAGATGACTTGTTTACCCTTTGCCTTTTACCTGCACTTCTGGATCTACTTTTTAGGCTGTTTCATTGATCATTATTTTCTGCTCTGCTCCTTGAGTTCTCAAGAAGCCTTCAGGGGATTCTTATGTCAGCTCAGCTGAATTGAAACAAACCGAGAAGTCTTTTTAGGAAGATTCTTGCACAAAAAGCAATATTACCTGTAACGTTTATGACAAAACTAGCTTCAGGCATGTTTGGGCTTTTCTGAATACATTTTGATCAACTCTCAATTGATTTTCTGCATTAAATGTTGTAGAATGAATCATTTTTCAAATCTGTTGTGGGTCTGGTAGATGAGCTTACTGACTCCCATGGGTTTTTATTTTATAACTTACATAAGGAGCTATAACCTCAGCATATGAAATAAAAAACCTAAAGTGATGATGCAGGTTTTTTACAACCCAATGAAAACATGTTAATTTTTTTTCAGCTACTGCTGACCTTTGACCCTATCCTTGTTGAGAAGGTTGCTATTTTGTTATACCATGTCATGCAAGATAACCCACAGTTACCCCGCCTTTATCTGAGTGGAGTATTTTTCTTTATCATGATGTACACAGGTTCCAATGTGCTTCCTGTTGCTCGGTAAGAACTTTAAGGGTAATCTATTTGAAAGTATTATTTGAATTTTACATGGACTGATTTAATTGAATTTTTTGTGAGTACATCATTGCTTTTATTAAGATTCTCATTACAAAGGCTATTTAAGTAATATCTAAAGACTTGGAAAGTAGAAGAATGGGGGAAATTTACTCAGAATTGTACCACTATACCACATCTAGCATAAGAATGTATTATCTAGTATTTATGTATTTAATATAGCCATATTCGTATTGTACATGCAGTTTTACATTTTGCTTGCTTAAAATTTAATAATTTTTTATATTGTCACATAGCTTTAATATGACTACACTTTAAAAATCTTTCTAGTTCTTGCCTTATTCAGAAATTAAGTAATTTGGGAATATGGATTTATGTGAGTTGCCATTTGTGAGTTTTATTTAGCTGTAAAAGATCTAGTCTTTAGAAAACTAAGGTTACAAAAACTAAATCGCTTTTTATATCTGATAGATAATTCATTTTTCTTTCTAGATTTTTGAAATACACACATACCAAACAGGCTTTCAAGTCAGAAGAGGTAAGCCAGATTAATCCTCTGAATACTTAGCCCTGGGTAAGTTGTTTTGGCACTGTAAAGTTTCCTGAGCTGTGTATTATGTTTACTAGATTATAAGGACTTGAGGGCAGGTATTGTTTTACTCTGTTCTTACATCGTTCGTGGTACCTTGCACATATAAAGTCTAAGGTAATATTTTTAAAGGAAAATAAATGTCACTGACCCATTAGACTTAATATTGAGATTGCAGCTGTGAATTATAGCCTGACACCTCCATGAATATAAGTTGTTCTCTGTATAAGGTTTAGATTAGTGATTTTCGTAAACAATTCACCTGAGTCTTACGTTGTCAGCTAAAATTCAGGAAGACTTCAGCCTTTTTGTTCAGATCCCAAAGTGGCAGAAGTGCTAGGTTTCTTTTTCGAAGCTACTCAGTTTTTCACATGCTCTCAAGTGTTCTTGTCGTTTTACTGAGGAGTTAAGCTGGGAATTAAAAACAAACAAACAAACAAAAAAGACTTATTTAGGTAGTTTGGACAATCTAAACTTAATATCTACCTTTTACAAAGAGATATTTATTGTTGAAACTAAAGGATGTTTTGAAATATGTTCAGCTTTTCATGGAGCATGGACTTCTTTTTGGATCAGATAGAGCAGAATAATAAACCAAAACCAGACCACTGTTGAGAAGACTAACAGAGGAATGCTGGCACCACCTTGACAATAGACACTAAATTGTATGTTTTATAGAGCAGCCAGTGAAGCCCTAGAAAGTGACCCATTTGTCTAATATGAAAGATGCCCATGGCAGCATAATTTCCACAGCTTTATACAAATAGAAAATGAGAATATAAACAAGTTAAAAAAGTCTCTAATGATAGTACCTTAATGTAGTATTAGACATTTGGACATTCTTTTTCTTCCTTTATTTCTGTGCCATTATGCATAATGTAATTTTTTCCAAATTTTATATTAGAAATGATTTATATCATTTCAGCTAACAGTATTTTGAATAATTATAGCAAAACAGTATTTAAAGCACAAATCTGGATGTTTAAATTACCAAATAATAGTATTCAAGAATACAACTAGCAATTCTTTACCCAAAAGTTTAACAGATAGTGAATTTGTTACTCCTATTAGCAGAAAGCCTGAAAATATTCATCTTCTAATTTGTCTTTGCACCACATGATAAAACCATGTTTGGGTTTTTTCCCTTGTCTCTTTGTTTTATCCTAGATAAGTAAAATGTCTTAATTTTCCTAGAAGGAAATAAGCATTTATTTGTATAAATCCTAGCTAGCCCTTGGGATTTTATTTCTATTGAATAAAGAAATGAGTTTAAAATTTAGTATGATCATTATCCTGACCCCATTTGGCCTGCCAGAGGATATGGACTTCTCAAAACAGTTAATTATAATTACTTTAAGTAGAAATTCTCCATCTAGATCCTAGCTACATTTCATGAGGACAGGCTCTTAATGATCTTCTGAACTTATTTTTGAAAACAGAAGCAAGTACAGGTGGGACCTATAGCCAACAATATAATGCAGGATAATTGATGTAAATCTTTGTGGGATATTCCTCCTGTTTGTCCATTACTGTTACACGTGGTCAAAGGCCAGTCATCCTAAATAATACTGGCAGCTTGTGACACTTAAAGCTAAGACTGCTGCGGTACCAGAGGCTGTTGGTTCTGCCTTAGAATGCCAAGCTAGTTTGTACCAGATACCTTCCACTCACATTTTGCTGTGTTTCCATCTACATTCCCAAAGCATAAAAGCAATTTGTTTCAATTGTATTCCTTTCTTAAAGTGTTCTCTAACCATAAATCATTTATTAGAAAATTGAAAGATAACTTTAATGTTTTTGTTTTGTTTTGTTTTGTTTTGAAGACAAAAGGACAAGATATTTTTCAAAGAAGTATACTTGGGCACATTCTACCTGAAGCAATGGTTTGTTACTTAGAAAATTATGAACCTGAAAAGTTTTCTGAGATTTTTCTAGGAGAATTTGATACTCCAGAAGCAATCTGGAGCAGTGAAATGAGGTAAATAACCAGTTGGTTGATTGATTTGTATTTTATAATTTAGTCTTTGCTGCTCACCATCTGCTTTAACCTGTTAAAAGACATGTTTTCACTAGTTTTATAATCTAAAATGGCAGTAATCATTGATGCCAAATCAAATGATGGATTTCCATAAGGTCTTAAGGTTTTCTCTGTTCTAACAAGATTTGACAAAATTACTATTACCTTAACAGAACTTTGTATAACAGTAGGGCCCACCAACCACTGGTACTTTTTAAATCAGTTTATAGAACTAGTAAGATTTTAGGTAATGAACTGATAATATATATAGGAAATTGGGATAAAATCAAGACATACCTCTGGCTATTTGGAAGTAGGACTATACTCCCACTAATTAAAAACTATGCCCACATAATTTGGATCAATGGATCGGACCAGAGATACCCGAAATTATTCTAGAATGTGGGCTCCCTTACCCCAACACCTTTTTGTCCTTAATCTGGAGGTTAGCATTCCTAAGGTATGTCTTTATTGGCGGGGGAATGCTCTGGGAAAAACCTGTGGAAACACAGAAAAAGGAAAGTTTCAGAAGCAGATGACAATGCCCAGCCAGTTTCTGTTCAGACAAGGCTTGACACTTCATAGTTCCAGTGTCAAGGTTGTCTCTTTTTGGAGAACCCCTCAATTCCCCTAGCTGGATGGCATTAGATCTTCTGTGTCAATCACTGATCCTCGTCAGACTGCACACACTCCATGCCACCTGCTTATCATCATTTGACTTGTTGTCCTATGGGCTTGTCATGTGTTAGCCACCAATGTGAATATATTCTGTATGGCAGTCATATTTTTCATTGAGAAAAAATATGTAACAATATTAACAAATTACCAACACAGTTCTTCTGTGTAATATTTTTCTCCTGAGATTGGCTAATATAAGGCCCTATCTAAAAGACGGATTGCTCTTTGTGCTGATAAGTTTCTGCTTATCTGAGGCCAGATCCTAGACCTACAGTAAGTTTGTTGAAATACATGCCATCTAGTGAGCTTCTTTGGATAATAGCAAGTTTGAGTTTCCTAGCTACACCCTCATGCATTCAGATGCGTACCATTTGCCCTTCTAATGGCTGATTTTTTAATAGGAAGAACTGAGAGTATCAGCCCTTTTCTCTATGATCTTCTTTACAGATAAGTATCATAGATAAGTTTTTTCCATGTTTATACAATTAAATGCCCAAAGTAACATATTTAAAAGCTCTCATTTTAGGATAGTAACTGAATTATTCTATAGATGATTCATATAACTATCTTGCATGATTATGTATCTTAACCTTCTCTTTAAAATAATCCCTTCATAAAGCTTGACTGGAGGTTTTTATGATTGTAGGCGCCTCATGATAGAGAAGATTGCTGCCCATCTCGCTGATTTCACACCTCGCCTTCAGAGTAACACAAGAGCACTTTATCAGTATTGTCCCATTCCTGTGATCAACTATCCACAACTAGAAAATGAACTGTTTTGTAATATTTATTACCTCAAACAACTGTGTGATACAGTCCGATTTCCAGATTGGCCAATTAAAGACCCGGTAAGTCAGCAGTTTAATTTGTGCCACCTTAAGCCACAAAAAAAGGCCTCTAAACACTTCTGGGTATTTTGTCCTCCTGCAGTAAGAAGGAGAATAGCTTTCTTAAGTATTCCTTCTTAAGCACTAAGCACTGTGCGACTCTGAGTATAGTTCGTTATATTTGGGTAGATCTCACGTTGAAAGATAATTTTTTAAGGGAGTATTAAGAATATTGCAATCTTTGTCTTTTGTGACAAAGACAAAACAAACTTCATGCAGATAACATAATTATATGTATATAGTATGACATACTAGAATAGCTTGGTGGAAGCTTGTCTTTATTGCAGGTTGATTAAGCTCACAGATGGTGGAGTTAGCCAGTCTGGGATTGAGTTTCAGCTGGGCCATTAATATTTAATAACTCTACTTAATGGCCGGGTGCGGTGGCTCATGCTTGTAATCCCAGCACTTTGGGAGGCCAAGGCGGGCGGATCACGAGGTCAGGAGATCGAGACCATCCTGGCTAATACGGTGAAACCCCCTCTCTACCGAAAATACAAAAAATTAGCCGGGTGTGGTGGCAGGCGCCTGTAGTCCCAGCTACTCGGGAGGCTGAGGCAGGAGAATGGTGTGAACCCAGGAGGTGGAGCTTGCAGTGAGCGGAGATGGCGCCACTGCACTCCAGCCTGGGTGACAGAGCGAGACTCCGTCTCAAAAAAAAAAAAAAAAAAACTCTATTTAATATTCAGTACATTGCTTATTTGTCTAAACCTCAGTTCTCATCTCTAAAATATTGGTAATACTAGCAGCTATCTGGTGGTGTTTGTGAAGATTATTAAGAATTCACATAAGCATAATTCCTGGCATGCATAAGAGGCAATGAGTGTGACCTGCTCAATTATAAAACAGTATGCACTGTTGACCGGTCCAGAGTGCCCTTGGGACCCCTCTAACCTGAGTCTTTGTGTATCTGTGGGCACCTGTGCCCATGTTGTTCTGTTACCGTGGTGGAACTTACACCGTTAATACCATCTAAAAGATTTCAGAATAATCACCATTTGTACTGCAAGTCACCGCCTCTTTACAATGCAGTGACCAAAAAAACGCAGGTAGACTCGGGTACTTATTCAGGATTCAACGTGAGATACTAGATACGGGCTTTTTAGTCAGACCTAGGTTTTAATCCAGCTCTACCACTGAACTGGGAAACATGCAGCTAGCTCTTAGAATCTCAGTGTTTTTATTTATTGATGAAATTTTAGACAAGAATTAAATTTGATAGTCTGTAAAGTACCTAGCTCCTTGGCTTGTAGGCAGGCAATAAATATTAGATCTTTTTTTCCCATTTGCTAACCAGATTCCCTTGTGTTCTCTATCCTTTACATTTGTTTGAATGCTAGCATACCTATAATTATGTTAGATCACCTTGAGAAGCACACCACAATATACTGCTTGCTTTCTTCCTACAGTGTATTATCTAATTTTGATGTCTTTCATGGTTTCTGGACACTTTAAACATTAAAACTTTCAGGTTTTATCTTTCACCCATAAAGATAACATGTAAAAAAAAAAATCTTAATTCTTCCTGGGTTTACTTTGAAGCCTAATATATAACACAAATTGGCAGAGAATTTAAAAAATTTTTTAAATAGAGGAATATTGCCTTGTGACAAATACCTTGCTCTGCCCAACTATATAGCAGTGCTCAGGTGATTTTGGTTATTTGTATTTCAGAAAGCTGTTAATTGGACAGCTAAAAGTATCCATTTAAATAAATACAGCACAATGATTCTATAACTTAAAAATTAGACTCTGAAATAGTTTTACTTTGATATAAATTTTAATCTTTTGTCTTTAAGGTTAAGCTACTAAAAGATACTCTTGACGCCTGGAAGAAAGAAGTAGAGAAGAAGCCACCTATGATGTCAATAGATGATGCTTATGAAGTGCTTAATCTGCCTCAAGGACAGGGACCGTGAGTTGTTTTCAGTACAGTAGCAAATGTCTGTCCCACCTTAAAGTATCAGTATCAAAGACTAAGTTATATTTAAATCAATCATTAAAATCTTTTGCCTGTATTTTGATATGTACACCTTGGGAATAACCATATGGAACTATATCTGTGTGACTTTGGTTTATTGCAAACTTATTAGCCAAATTGTGTCCTCCTCTTGCTGGTACATTCATTTCTCTATTAATTGGAAAAATGTATGTTGAGTACCTAGCACCATATCTGACACACAGTTGCCATTCACATATTCATTTTTTCCCTTCCTTTTGTAATTTGTGTTACGCATGTGGAAGAGATTTGATAGCAATATACCTAGGACACCAAATGACAGATTATGAAAGAATGCAGATTTGTCTTATCAGTGAAGTTTTATGTAGACTAGGTATGTTACGGAAAAATTGTTTGAAAACTTAAGTATAGACTAAAACTGTACATTTTGTCAAGACTGATATAATAACTTAGAATTATAGAATTTGAAATTGGCATTTTGGACATTTTGACAAGTTAGTGGATTTTTAACAATATATTTTGTAGTTCTTCCAACTCAAGTATAATTTCATAATTTAAAGTGAATCCGTAGGGAACTTTTAGGTTTTATCTTTCACCTGTAAAGATAGCATGTAAAAAAATACATATAAAAAAAACTTAATTCTTCCTGGGTTTAATTTGAGGACTAATATATAATCATATACAATTCTTGATACAAGTAATATTCTTAAAATATTTTAGATGGTTTTGTAAACATTTTTTCTTGTGCCTTACTATACTCATAAAACAATTTTCCTGTTTAACAGGCATGATGAGAGCAAGATTAGGAAAGCTTACTTCAGACTTGCACAAAAGTACCACCCTGATAAGAATCCAGAAGGGAGGGTATGTACTGCTGTTGGAATTAGGGCATTGGGCTGACTTCCTCTTGCTCTACTATTATTTAGTAGGAGAAAGTATATTACCTTCTGTGCCAGTACCTGCCTCATAATACATACCCAGTGTATGTTTAATAAACTTCTAACCACATGCCCATAGCTTCTGCATGGATGATGCTCCCTCAGTTTACCAGAAGAGTGGCCTTTATGACTAGTAACTTACAGGTTTTATTGTGTCTCCTTATCCATGTCTGTTTGAGAATTAACTCTAATGGGCAATCATAAGAATAATTGAAAATAAGGAATGCAGGGGAACTTAATTTATTTGTAGGTTGTAGGTGATACCATTGCTATTCAGATTGCTTTGGGCAATTTATGTAATTTTTTCCAATGACATCCAATTTCATATCACTCTAACTGAAAAAATAGAAAATTTGGTTCAGATTTTAAATCATTATTCCCTGATGTCACCGCCTCATCCCATGAAGTTTGATAAAAGATGAAATCACATAAGAACCACCAAAACCAGGACTCTGTTGCTAGAAACTTGGAATAATTTCCACTGGGTTCAAGGTCTGGTTTTCACTGGAAAAAAAAAAAACAGAGACAGTATTCCTGAATGAGAAGACGTGACATTGAAAAGATCTGACTTTTATATGTTTAAGGTATTTTTAATCAAAACCCTAGGGGGTTTTTTGAGAACCTCATATTAATTCAAATTCATCTAGGAGAAAAAATAAGAAAGGAAGAAATTTTGAAATCTGTTTTAAATTGCTAGACTTAACTTACCAGATATTATAACACTTCATAAAGCTACAATAGTAAAACAATATGATACTCACACAAGAATCAACATATAGATCAACCAAACATACAGTGTAACAGTTTAAGAGCATGGAGTTAGGAGGCCGACCTGGCTGTACCTCTTAGCTCTGCCACCAATTAATTTTGTGTCCTTAAGCAAGTTATTACATCTAAGTTGCAGCATCCTCATGTAAAAAAATGAGGATAATAATGGTACACAGTTTACATGGCTGTTTGAGGATTAAATGAGATTATGGCATTTAGCACAGTGCTTAATAGTAGCTCATAATTTTTGTTATATAGATGCAATCTGTCTCTAGTTGTATGAGTTTAACGTGATGTGTTTAAGGATACATTTAATATTCTTATTTAAAGAATTTTTCAGTAAATGGTACTGTGATCATTAGAAAACTATTTGAAACAACGTTTCACCTTAACAGTATACCAGCTAGATTACAGTTGGAATGAATTCCTTAATATAAATAATAAAATAATAGCTGAAGTTACTGATAAAATACAAACCATGTATCTTGTTTAAGTTGACTTTTGGGACGTTCCAAATTAACATTAAATTATCTTTGGTTACATATAGGACATGTTTGAAAAAGTAAATAAAGCGTATGAATTTTTATGTACCAAATCAGCAAAAATAGTGGATGGACCAGATCCAGAGAATATAATTTTAATTCTAAAAACACAGAGCATCCTCTTCAACCGTCATAAAGAAGGTAAGATGTCTGTTCTCAGATTTTAATTTATCCTCCAGCTAACCCTATCACAGCTAACCCTGTACCATATTACCTGTTTCTACAGCATATTTTAATAGATGTAGAATTATTGTTGCAAAAGACTCTTGGAATTGTGTTTTAAATAAAGGAAAATGTAGTTTTCTAAAGAAAGGCCCAAAATATTTGTTTTATATCTTCCCCTTCATACCTATGTTTTTCAGTATTTTGCATTTCTGACATCTTCGTTCTGTGCAGTTATTTGGTTAGTTTTTGTGTTTAGCCATTTAGTAGCAAACGTATTAAATGAGATCTAGAATGGAATCTGGAATTTAAAGATCATTTCATGTTTTTCTTAAATGACAAATGAAAGCCTATCATAACTTTAAAAGCCTCTGAAGGTTAAAAACACCAAGAGCATTCAGGTTTTTTAAAAGCAGTAGAAACTTCAAATGATGATGTACTTCTCATATGTTCTATTTCCTATTGTAGCTCTCAGGACCCTCTAGTCCTGTGGGACAGTTTGAAGAACACTGGTATAGATAAAATAGGTATGATTTCAGATTATAGGATTATCCAGTGTTTGTGGGGCCATTTGCAGTAGCCCTAACAGTAGCAGTCCAGAAAGCCAAGAGTACGTTCAAAACGTCCCCCTTTGTTGGTGATGAGGGGTTGGGTTCAATATAGCAGATGCCCATTGGCTTGGGAACTGAACTTGATTTACAGCACAAAGTGGGAGAGCCATTTGCAATGGGATGTTGGGAGAGAAGGAAGAGGACTGTGGGGATTTGAGATAAGCATGAAGAGTGTTGGGTAACTAAAGACAAGAGATGGGGGTGCAGTTTAAGTATTTGAGGGGACAGCCTGAGGATCTAGCAGCTGGATTATTAGAGAGCACTGATTAGTTGATTTACATGAGTTTAACAATAAGTTTATAATACATTTTAGTTATATAGCATTTACCACTAATCGGAATGAGTTTAGAAACCTTTTTCAAAACCCTTGGTTGTCTTTTAATGCTGATAACTAAATTATTAGCCACAAGATACAATTATGGCCCATACTGGTTTCTCTGTTAACAAGGTCATCTTTAACTTTTCCCAAGGTGAGGTTATACCCAAGAAGCTCTGAGGTGGAGGTCCTGATCCGACAGGACTTAGTTATTCACTGTTCTTTCTTACCATGTATGTGTCACTTTTTTTTTTTTTATTTTTAGGAAAATTAGGACCTGTTCCAAGGGACCTTTTTTTAAAAAGCCAGTTTAGAAATGAGTTTTAAGGCAGATTATTGGTCAGCTTCAAAAGTCAATAAGATTTATGCTGATTTCAATTTGGAATTACAGAGATACTTTTAAAGTCACAGCCAATTAATTTGCATCTCTCTGCCTAATAGGTTAGATTGAAAAAAGAATATGGAAAGAAAGGAGTAATTAGGCATGTTGGTTTACTAGCTTTCACTTTTAAATTTGGTTATTAAATCATAGATTTAACTAAATGTAGTTTAAAAATTAACTTTCTGTTTTGTACTTCTAGTAAGAAATTGTATTCAGTGTTTTCAAATTGAAGAAAATACTGGTAAAAATTTAAGATAACTGGTAAAATAGAAAAGAGCACTTGTTATCCAGAAAACTTAATACAAAATATTCACTGTCATTTAAATATCTTCAATCTTTTTTCTTTATAAAGATGTGCATATAATATTAATAGAATTTCTGGTGCATTTGCTGTACCTTGCAGTCTATGATGAGGTGAAAAGTTACAAAAATCAGCATAGAAAGTAGGTATTCAGCAAAGGATCAAAACTATACACCAAGGGCAGTTAATTTACCAGAAAATGTTATTTTTCTAGTGGACACATTTTAGAAAAATAACTAAGTTTACTAGAAAGGAAAGATCCAAGGGATTTTATAGTAGGTTTAATTTCTTTTTTATCAACTGGAATGAGGAGACATTTAAGATGTTAAGATAAAATATTTTATCTTTTTTTTTTTTTTTGAGACGGAGTGTCGCTGTGTCACCCAGGCTGGAGTGCAGTGGCGAGATCTCCACTCACTGCAAGCACTGCCTCCCGGGTTCACGCCTTTCTCCTGCCTCAGCCTCCTGAGTAGCTGGGACTACAGGCACCCGCCACCACGCCCGGCTAACGTTTTCGTATTTTTAGTAGAAACGGGGTTTCCCTGTGTTAGCCAGGTTGGTCTCAATCTCCTGACATTGTGATCTGCCCGCCTCGGTCTCCAAAAGTGCTGGGATTACAGGTGTGAGCCTCCGCGCCCGGCCCCATTTTTATTTTTTTAAGGCAACATAATTGAACATGGTATCAAAATTGAAACCACAACATAATTAATTTTGTTTCATTTTTCTAACACTAACATTGGTTATTTCAGATTTACAGCCTTATAAATATGCAGGATACCCCATGCTTATTCGGACTATAACAATGGAAACTTCAGATGACCTCCTTTTCTCAAAAGAATCACCATTGTTGCCTGCGGCTACAGAGCTAGCTTTCCATACTGTCAACTGTTCAGCCCTCAATGCTGAAGAGCTCAGAAGAGAGAATGGACTAGAGGTAATACGGAGTGACCTTTGTGCTTTTTAAGCCAGTTTACACACATTATATGACTCTTGGCAGTGAAGAATTTAGCAAGTACAAATGCAGATTCTTTAGTTTATTTCAGCAGATAACACAATATTTTCTTTATTCTCATACCAAATTAAAGATAGAAGTGGAGCTTTATTTCATAATGTGTGTTGGAAAGTGTTGGGTTCAAAACTGATAATGGTAATATTGTTTACAAAGTAGCTTATTAGAAATGCGTAAAAAGAAACTTTTAGGAGTCCTTTGTTTACTATTTATTTAGCAAATGTTGATCAAACATTTATGTATCAAATATTTAACATTAAAGGGTTATTTATATTTTATTACTGCTAGAAAAGGCCTTTCAGACTTGAAGTCAAAATGGAGAGTTAACAGCTGACTTCTTCTTCTGCAGGTGTTACAGGAGGCATTTAGTCGCTGTGTGGCTGTCTTGACTCGTTCTAGTAAACCAAGTGACATGTCAGTACAGGTGAGGCTAAAACCTGTGGTTCCAAGAAAATTGCACTAGATCAGTTTCAGATTTTAACATATATGAGAATCAAGTGGAGGGCTATTTCAACTGTGGGTTGCAGAGCTCCACCCCACCCCAAGTTTCTGATTTAGTGGGTCTAGGGTGGTGGCCTGAGAGTATGTTTTTATAACAAGTTTCCAAGTGTCATTGATGCTGCTGATCTGTGTATCAACTGCACTAAAGCACTTGTGATCTGTTGGCTTAAGTTTTCTTTCTAGAGAAGAGTTTATTGAACCTGTATGTTTCCATTAGCCAGCTTTATGCCATTCTTGTTTCACATATCTTCCATCCCTCATTCTCCTATCCCTAGTATTTTAACTGGCTTAACATTTAAGGTTATAAGATAGGAAATTCATCAGGAGTTCATTAAGAGCTTTGTAGAACGTGTCTTTTTATTTGGCCTTTTGCTTATGCCAGCAAAATTCAGAATATAAAACAAGTACTGGCTGTTGAGTTTCATCCTCTATTTTGAAGTCCATTGTGTAAATAAAATTGTGATATTCTGCTATGTTAGTAAACTATACAAAAATACCTTAATCCAGAGGCCAACAAACTTTTAAAATAAAGGTCCAGGGAGTAAATATATGAGTGTTTCAGGCTTCATACAGTCTCTGTTACGTTTTCTTTTGTGACTTTTTTACAGCCCTTGGAAAATCTAAAAACCATTCTTAGCTCTTTGGTAGTACGAAGACCATGGTCAGTTTGGCCCATGGGTTGTAGTGGCTGTGGTTTGCCAACTACCCCAGCATTTATAGATCTTGATGAGAAAGACTAGTGATCTAGTAAAGACGTTCTATTTAATTTTGGAGCATTGTATATACCATTAAGCATTATTCACAAATCTCTGCTGGTTTGATTTCTAATGTGTTAAATAAGGAATGCCTATGTGACTCTACTGGTTTTTTTGCTCTGTTGTGTTGTCTGTAGGTGTGTGGACACATAAGTAAATGCTATAGTGTGGCTGCTCAGTTTGAAGAATGCCGAGAGAAGATCACGGAAATGCCTAGCATTATCAAGGATCTCTGTCGGGTACTATATTTTGGCAAGGTAGAGTTAATCTTTAATGCTTTCTAGATATAGAGACAGCAAAGTGTCTTTTTGTCAACTAGCCAGTTCCTAATTTATAAGCACATTGTTTTCTAAAAGTGTTTTTCACAGAAGCCTTGCTGTAAATGGAGGCTTTGTTTCTAGGCTGGCCTGCAAAGAGTAAGACTAAATTGATATAGCTAAAGGGAAGTGGGTTCCATCTGAACATTGGAATGAGTGGCAGGGAGAAAAGAGAAGCCCGTAATAAATAAGTCTATTAAAAGCAAAAGGCTAGTCCAGTGTGGTGGCTCACGCCTGTAATCCCAGCAGTTTGGCAGGCCGAGGTTGGCAGATCACTTAAGGTCAGGAGTTCGAGACCAGCCTGGCCAACACTGCAAAACCCTGTCTACAAAAAGTACAAAAATCAGCTGGATGTGATGGTACGCGCCTGTAATCCCAGGTACTTGGGAGGCTGAGTATTTGGCTGAAGAACAAGCAACTCCAGAAAATTCAACCATAAGGAGAAGTTTAGCTGGCATGCTGACACCCTATGTTGCCAGAAAACTTGCTGTGGCTAGTGTGACTGAGGTGTGTGATTCAGAGTTAGCCTGGGCCACTACGCTCCAGCCTGGGCAAGAGATTGAGACCCTGTCTCAAAAAAAAAAAAAGAAAGAAAGAAAGAAAAGAGAGGGGGCCATTAAAACCTGAAAACTGGAGAGTTCAGGCACTGCTTGGTAGGAAAGGCTTTAGAGATCTGAGAACTTACTGTTTCCTCCCAGTCCAGACCTGAGAGAGGTTGACTGTGGGTAGATGTGATAGTTGACTGGGAGGGAGAGAGAGATGTCTTAGATAACTGGGCAGAGTGAGAATTGTCTTGAATAAACTAGGATTGAGATGCTGATCTCATACTGAAGTATCAATAAGTGAGGGAACTGATGAAAGTATCTCCTCTACTATATCTACTTGATGTCCTTAGAAGTATTTGATTACAGAATAGAAACTCTGACATAAATCTTTACAACTGCACAAAAGTTATTGTTGTATTTAAGATCACTAGCATGTAAGTTGCTATTGATGCCATGTCACTGTTTTTAAAAATTAAAAATAGAAGAAATGAAACAGGAAACTATTCCCAAGTCTTCTGACACTAGCCTTAAAGGTTGTAATTCTGGTATCTCGTTATGAGGTCACTTTTAATTTTAGGCTTTAAAGGATATAGGATTCAGATTTAAATTGGAATTGAAAATATAAGAAGAGGTAAACATTTTACAAAATAACGTAGTTAGCTTGACATACACGCATAACCGGTTCCTCTTAGTTTTTTGTTTTGGTTTTTTTTTTTTTTAAACTCTGTAACAACTTATTCTCTCATTCTTTTTTCTCAGAGTATTCCCCGGGTGGCTTCTCTTGGGGTAGAATGTGTCAGTTCTTTTGCCGTGGATTTCTGGCTACAGACACACCTATTTCAGGCTGGAATTTTGTGGTATCTGCTTGGTTTTCTGTTTAATTATGACTACACACTAGAAGAGAGTGGCATTCAGAAAAGTGAAGAAACAAACCAGCAGGTAACTTTAACGTTGCTTTAATATTGAATTTGAACCCAAACTATAGGTTAGTGCTAAACTAATGCAAAGCAAAGCTGCAGCTATCCAGAGTCCCCAGAGATAAATTGTTTTTCAGGAAAATTAGGTTTATAGCTTTTTAAGACCCAAAACTTTTAGTCGTAATTGCTTATGCTGAAAGGATTCAAGGCAAGGGAATTTGCAGTGGCATTTGCTGGACATAATTTAATACTTTCTTAATTACTCGGAGTCAACTTTATGATTGCAAAATTATGGTTGTGTAACACAGGACAATATAATGTTACCATCAGGCAATTGAGGCTAGCTCCCCTAAATACTTGAGTACTTATCTGATTTTTATAGATATTTTTTGTCTCTTCTATGTGCTCTCATTTATTGCTCATATTGTAAATGTGTGCTTCTAGCAGGCAGGGCTGCCTACCTATCCCCTCCTTCCCACATTACCACCAAATGTGCTTCTTCCTGTTGTCTGTTAGATATACTGCATTGGGTATAAGTTAGTCCTTCTTATAAATAAAAAAACAAGCCCCAACACGTAAACTTTCTGATATCAATGTTAGATACTCTTGTACCCTTTTTGTTTGGTTGGCTTTTTACTCCTTAAATATGTTCCATATAGTGTGATTCGGTAAAGTTATAGTAGCTGTGTAAGATAACAGATCTACTTTAACAACTTAATTTTTTTGTAACAGGAGGTAGCCAACAGCCTTGCCAAACTGAGTGTCCATGCTCTGAGTCGCCTTGGAGGGTATTTGGCTGAAGAACAAGCAACTCCAGAAAATCCAACCATAAGGAAAAGCTTAGCTGGCATGCTGACACCCTATGTTGCTAGAAAACTTGCTGTGGCTAGTGTGACTGAGGTATGTGCTTCAGAGGTAGCCTAGGTTTTAATGAATAGTGCAAGATCCTTTAAGCAGTAAAGTAATACAATAATATTGATCTAGGAAACCTAAAAATTAAGAACGTTCACATTTGTTCTCTCAAGCAAGAAACTCACTTTATAATTGCTTGATGCTAATGATGTCAGTTCTACAAGTCCAGTTTTTGCGAGGGCAAATTAACTTTGTTTCTCAGCTGTGGAGCCCGTCATAATTCTTACCAACCTTGAGTCACAAAGGGACAGGACAAGAGAGTGAAGTTGAAATGGTATTTCACAATGGCAGACTACTGGGAGACAGGAGACCCAGAGTCTATTTCAAGCTTTTATTGTAAGCCATAGCTTATTCAGATGCAGAGTTAAAATCCTGAAAGTAAATACATATATACACGTGTATATGTATATGTATCTACGTACATACATAGATACATTACAAAAATCAGTATGACATGATAGATCTCCCAACCTCTTTCTTTAACTTCTTTTGCAAGGATTATTGAGAAATAATCTAAGAATATAGCATTAAAGAATTAGATAAACTATAGAAATCCATTAAATAGGTTACTCTTATCCTTTAATTGTAAAAAGAGTACTGAAAGACATTAAAAGATTTTAAATGAAGACCCTAGATCCTATTTTTGGTATAACAAAATAAATGGATTGATAGATTTGTACCAATATGTTAACTAATTATTTTTGAATGGCAGAATTGTAGGCAGTTTTTCTTTTGTTTCCTCTAATGATGAACCGTTACTTTTGTAAGTGACAGAATCCTCAGGTTTCCAAAGTAATTTTACAACTTTTAAACAGCTTATTTGTTTTTAATCCAATGTGATTGAGTCCAGTTTTCAGTGCTTGCCATGCTTTTCAGTCCCCATGTGTGAAAGGCAGTGGCTCTAGATGCCACTGTTTGTTTTTTTTTTTTTTTGAGACGGAGTCTCCCTCTGTTGCCCAGGCTGGAGTGCAGTGGCCAGATCTCAGCTCACTGCAAGCTCCGCCTCCCGAGTTTACGCCATTCTCCTGCCTCAGCCCCCCGAGTAGCTGGGACTACAGGCGCCCGCCAACTCACCCGGCTAGTTTTTTTGTATTTTTTAGTAGAGACGGGGTTTCACCGTGTTAGCCAGGATGGTCTCGATCTCCTGACCTCGTGATCCACCCGTCTCGGCCTCCCAAAGTGCTGGAATTACAGGCTTGAGCCACTGCGCCCGGCCGATGCCACTGGTTTTTTTTGTTTGTTTTTGTTTTTGTTTTTTAATCTTGTTTTTGTTTTTACTATTTTTCCTAAACACTAGACAACCAGGACCACTCTTGATGTTAGTTATTTTCCTGGACTTTTCACTCAACCATGTGATACATTTTGCTGATTGAAAGCATTCTCTCCAAAAATGACAAGAAGTTCGGGATTAACTTCTATAGCCATCCCCACTAAAAAATTTTTGTAGCATTTCAAAATTAAATGTTGGCATGAGCTCCATCTCTATTTAATAAAATGCTTAACTAGAAATTAGCCTTTTGAAAACAAGGCTTGCATGTCTGTATAAGATGGAGGTCATACTCCTCTGTTTTCCTATTAGCAGTAGACCTCTGTAAAAATAAAAGCTTTTTATTCAGACATTTAAGGAATTGTGAAATGTCTGTGTTTACATTTCAAATTGAGGAGAGCTTAACAATAGGAAAACACACCAGATGCCTAAGCAGCCATAATCTATGCCTGCAGAACGACTGCACAGCCTTCAGTATCAGGGTGTGGTCAAGAAAATCTGGCTTTCTCCCCATAAATTTTATTTTCCTTCATACAGGTATGCTTCTTAAAGACTTAGGTTTTGTTTTCAAATACATGTATAGAAAGGTATTGTGTTGTGATTCTTTTCAAGCTTGTATTCACAATGTGTTTATTAAATACTTTAAAAATACTGAATTTCACCATGGCACAGCAGATTTTGAGAATGTTGAAGTCAGACTCAGTTTCAGATCCCAGTTTCACCAGTTACCAGTTGTAAGACCTGGGACAAATAATTTAATGATTTGCAGCCTTAGTTTTTCTCAGCCGTAAAGTGGGTCGTATCAGCAAACTTGTTAGAATTATTGAGATACTTATTATTGAGGTCCATTATACTATAGGCAACTATTTTAGTGTTTGGCATATGATAGACAATTTTAATAATTGATAATGTCGATAATTTTTTTCACTAAATGTCATAAAACAGTAATATTGTCTCCTAGATTTTGAAGATGCTTAACAGCAACACAGAAAGTCCGTATTTGATATGGAACAATTCTACAAGAGCAGAATTACTTGAATTTCTTGAATCCCAACAAGAAAACATGATTAAAAAAGTATGTCATTGGTTTATAAATTTCTTGAGTAATTTATTCTGATGGAATCTCTGGAGATACAGCAGTGTTGATTAGAACAGAAAACTATTTCTCAGTTTAGTGTCAGTCAGTATGGCTTTCTGCCATGTAATATTTGGCCCATTTAAGAAGAGTATTGTGTTGTATGTAGTAATACATCAGGATTTTTTTATTATTGTTACCACTTATATACAGCTGTTTTCTATTTTAACCAGTTTTTTAACCCAGAAACCTTATTTTAGTTGTTCACTCCAGCCTCTTTTCCCTAGTAAGTGAAAGTTGCTTTCCAGTGTCAAAACTGAACATTTTTTTCTACCGTACCACCTTTTAGTGGAGAAGCTATTACTAAGCAATGGAAAAAAAAAAAAAGGCAGTAGGATGGGCAATAAGGAGAAGACCTGGATAATCCATACACTAGATGGTTGAATCTTGATGACTTTGAAGATAATTATGTGTGTGGCTTTGGAAATTAGAGTAGCTATTACTGTAACATCTCTGTTATTTAGCGTTTTTGAGCTCATTCCATGTTAGTACTTAGAACTCTTTATGGATAAAATTTTTGAGAATTGCAGAGCTAGGGAGAACAGGTCTCACATTTCTGTACATTGTTTTTGTTTGTTTGTTTGTTTTTTGAGACAGAGTTTCCTCCTTCTTGGCCCAGGCTGGAGTGCAATGGCGCAATCTTGGCTTGCTGCAACCTCCGCCTCCCAGTTTCAAGCGACTCTCCTGCCCTGCCTCAGCCTCCCGAGTAGCTGGAATGACAGGCATGCGCCACCATGCCCAGCTAATTTTGTATTTTTAGTAGAGATGGGGTTTTTCCATGTTGGTCAGGCTGGTCTCGAACTCCTGACCTCAGGTGATCCGCCCACCTTGGCCTCCCAAAGGTCTGGGACTACAGGCGTGAGCCGCCACACTCGGCCTTCTGTACATTATCTTTTACCAGAATAGACATAATAACATCTCTTTGTTTAGCATTTTATAATTTATTGTATACTTTTACATGTTATTTTAGTCCAACCTAAATTCCTTTTGGTTTCATTCTTAATCCTCTTTGGGACTGTTTTTCTCCCATTCCTCTTTTGTTTTTCAGCACTTTTGTTCAGTGTATTACTTCTTTTTTCTTTCTTTTTTTTTTTTTTTTTTTTTTTGAGACACAATCTCACTCTGTCACCAGGCTGGAATGCAGTGGCGTGATCTCTGCCCACTGCAACCTCCGCCTCCCGGGTTCAAGTGATTCTTCTGCCTCAGCCTCCCAAGTAGCTGGGGCTACAGGCGTGTGCCACCATGCCCAGCTAATTTTTGTATTTTTAGTGGAGACAGGGTTTCACCATATTGGCCAGGATGGTCTCGATCTCTTGACCTCATGATCTGCCTGCCTCAGCCTCCCAAAGTGCTGGGATTACAGTCGTGAGTCATCGTGCCCGGCCCAGTGTATTACTTTTTAAAACCCAGTCCAAATATGCTCATTTCTCAGCTCTGTTGTACTACATATTACTAGGTCTGATGTCTGCTGAGTTGATTAAGAAGAATAAAGTGTCATATTTGCTTTATAATCTCTTGCTCTAAGACCTTTGTTAGCTGACCTCTGATCCTTTGAAATTTTAAAATGAGTTAATAATAGTAATATTTGGAATAAAAAAATGTAATTGTGTGCCTATTCCAAAGTCATTTTAAGTACTGTGACATGTATCACACCACATTTTTTCTCTAGAAAATGCATAGATCTCTCAAGTTACTTATCTGTTAAGTTATTAAACTGAACATGGATAGATTTACATCTAACAGTCTATTTTCATCTTTTAAAAAGGGTGATTGTGACAAAACTTATGGATCAGAATTTGTCTACAGTGATCATGCCAAAGAACTTATTGTAGGGGAGATTTTTGTTAGGGTGTATAATGAAGTTCCTACTTTCCAACTGGAGGTAAGCGCTCTGCTTTTAATTTTATCTGATACCTTTGATCATCTGTTACTGAAAGTTACTAGTGTAGTCACACTGTATAGAAGCACACTTCATTTTATTGCACTTTCTTTACTATGTTGCTTTTCTCTTTTAAAGAAAAACATATTGAAGGTTTGTGGCAACCCTGTGCCAAGCACAACTATTGGCACCATTTTTCCAGCAGCATGTGTTCACTACATGTCTCTGTCACATTTTACTAATTCTCTCAATGTTTCACACTTTATCATATCTGTTACGGTGATCTGTGATCAGTGATGTTGCTCTTGCTAATTGTTTACGTAAGATAGTGAAGTTCATCAATAGTGAACTTCATCAGTAACTGTATGTGTTCTGATTGTTCCACCAACCATCCATTTCCCAGTCTCCGTCTCCTGTGGCCTCCCTATTCTGAGTCAACAATATTGGAATTAGGCCAGTTAATAACCCTACAAGAGTCACAGGTCTCTCACTTTAAATCAAAAGCTAGAAATGATTAAGCTTGATGAGGAAGGCTTGTCAGAAGGTGAAATAGGCCGAAAGCTATGCCTCTTGTGCCACACAGCCAAGTTGTGAATGCAAAGGAAAAGTTCTTGAAGGAAATTAGAAGTGCTACTCCAATGAATACGTGAATGATAAGAAACTGAAACAGCCTTATTGCTGAGGTATGGAAAGTTTTAATGATTTGGATAGAAGATCAAACCAGCCACGACATTTGCATAAGACAAAGGCTAATTGAGAGCAAGGTCCTAACTCTCTTTAATTTTGTGAAGGCTGAGAGAGAGGGTAAGGAAGCTGCAGAAGAAAAGTTTGAAGCTAGGGGGGTTGGTTCATGAGGTTTAAAGAAAAAAGCTATCTTCATAACATAAAAGTGCAAGGTGAAGCAGCAAGTGCTGATGGAGAAGCTGCAGCAACTTACCCAGAAACTTAGCTAAGATAATTGAAGGTCACTACACTAAAGTTTCTAATGCCTTCTATTGGGAGAGCATGCCATCTAGGATTTAGCTAGAGAGGAGCAATCAATGTCTGGCTTCAAAGCTTCGAAGGACAAGTTGACTGTCTTGGTAGAGGCTGATGCAGCTGCTGACTTTTATGTTGAAGCTCATTTACCCTTCTGAAGATCCTAGGAACTTTAAGATTGATAAATCTGTTCTCACTTATAAGTGGAGGCTAAATAGTGGGTACTTATGGACATAAAAGTGGCTATAATAGACACTGGAGACTACTAGAGGGAAGAGGGGGTGGTCAAGGTTGATACTGTAGTCAGTACCTGGGTGAAATCATACCCCAAACTTCAGTATTCCAGGTAACAAGCCTATGCACCTACCCCCGAATCTAAAACGAAAGTTGAAATTATTAAAAAAAAAAAAAATACGCTAAATCTGCTCTGCCTGTGCTCTATAAATGGAAAAACAAAGCCTGAATGACAACACATCTGTTTATGCATATTATATTATAAGCCCACTGTGGAGACCTACTGCTCAGGAAAAAAGAGCTTTCAAAATACTACTGTTCACTGACAATGCATCTGGTCACCCAAGAGCTCTGATGGAGATGTACAAGGAGATTAATATTTTCATGCCTGCTAATACAACATCCATTTTGCAGCCCATGGATCAAGGAGTAATTTAAAGTTTTACATCTTGTTATTTAAGACATATATTTCATATGGCTATAGCTGCCATAGATAGTGATTCCTGTAATGGATGTGGGCAAAGTAAATTGAAAACCTTCTGGAAAGGATTCACCTTTCTTGATGCATAAGAGCATTTGTAATTCATGGGAGGAGGTAAAAATATCAACATTAACAGGAGTTTGGAAGAAATTGTTCCTGGCTATCATGGATGACTTAGAGAAGCTCAAGATTCCAGTGAAGGAAGTCACTGCACATGGGCTGGAACTAGCAAGAGAACTAGAATTAGAAGTAGATCCTGAATATGTGACTCAGTTGCTACAATCTCATGATAAAACTTGAACAGATAAGGAGTTGCTTCTTGTGACTAAGCAAAGAGTGGTTCTTGAGATGAAATCTTGTGAAGATGCTGTGAACATTGTTAAAATGACAAAAGATTTAGTATATTACATAAACTGAGTTAATAAAGCAGCAGCAGGGTTTGGGAAGATTGACTTCAATTTTGAAAGAAGTACTGTGGATAAAATGTTATCAAACAGATCACATGTTACCGAGAAATCTTTCACGAAAGGAAGTCAGTTGATAGAGCAGACTTCATTGTTTTACTTTGGGAAGCCACCCCAACCTTCGGCAACCACCACCCTGATTAGTCAGCAGCTATCAACGTCAAGGTGACATTCCCACCAGCAAAAAGATTGACTTGCTGAAGGCTTGGATGATTGTTAGCATTTTTTAGTTAAGGTATGCACATAGTTTTTTAGACATAATACTATCGTACACTTAATAGTAGACCACAGTATAATATAAAAATAACTTTTATACGCACTGGAAAACCAAAAAATATGCTTTATTTTGGTGATCTGGAACTGAACCCACACTATCTCTGAGGTGTGCCTCTACACTGAAATATAATACCTGAAATAATACCTAATGCTTGTGATGGGGTGACCACTGACAGCTTGTGAGCCTCTTTATCTTGATTGTTGAAGAACTGAATTTTATGAAGTTTGTTCATAAGAAGTTGTTCCTTGCCCAGCTTTTTCTTATATTTTATGCCTACTGCTATCCCACTGGGCCGTGGCCTTTAACTCAGTAGTCCTTCATGGACATACAAGGCCAGTTACATGCTCATTTCATCACAAGGGATATCAGACCACCAGACCTGAGGCTTCCTCTGGCCAGTATTAGGAGAAAATATAGGTTGGAAATAAAGATTTTTTTAGAAGATGACTGGAGTCACATCAGATCATCTTTTGTGATGATTCCTAATCACTTCCAGAAACAACTGAGGAGCTTCTTCTGAGCGCTTGGGGATCATACAGGGAGTTTTTGCTCTCATTTTTTGTTTTTTCTATTTATTGACAGGGGTCTCACTATTTTGCCCAGGCTGGTCTCAAACTCCTGGCCTCAAGCAGTCCTTCTATCTCAGCCTCCCAAGTAACTGGGATTACAGGTGCAAGCCACTGCAACTGACTTGTAGGAGGTGGCAAAGAGGATTTGGTGATTGATTTGTTTGTAAGAAGGAAAGAAGTGAGGCTTTGTTTTAGAGTTTGCTCTTAGAAGAAAAATTTACTAAGCCATAATGTGTATCACTTACCACAGAGTAATATATATGTAAATAGCTATTAAGCAGAATGAGTTAAGTAACTTGTGAAGTCCTTTTGAAAATTGTCCTTTGAATCTATGTTCTAAATTTTTTATAACTTTTAATTATAAAAATATAACCAAATTTTAGAAGTTCTATATCATACTATCTGTTACTTCAATTGATAAAGGGAGGAGGTATTCTAATCTCAGAATTGTTACACTAAGATACTAATGGGAGTATATCAGATCTCTGGAAGTTGAGAAATACAGTATAATGTTTCCTGCCCTCTACCATGTCCCCTATAATGCATAGGTGTATTCGTATGTATGTATTTTATCATGTTTATTCACTTTCATAGCTTAAAGTTCTTTCTTTTGCTATGGAGTTATTTCTTAGGGCACCCATGTGTTTTAAATACTTGTCTGCTTTGATTAGGTTCCAAAAGCATTTGCTGCAAGTCTCTTGGATTATATAGGCTCCCAGGCCCAGTACCTGCACACATTCATGGCCATCACACATGCTGCAAAAGTGGAGTCAGAGCAACATGGAGATCGCTTACCGAGAGTAGAAATGGCTTTGGAGGCTCTGAGAAATGTCATAAAATATAATCCAGGTATGTGACTAAACCTTTGATCAGTAAGACCCATATAATACAGGAGCCCTAAAAATTCCAATAATCAGTTTGATCAGGGAAAATTATACTTGGTTATACTGTATTAACATAACATTACAGGGAATTTACCCTGTAATATTTTTACAATAAAAGTTAAGCTGGGGAGAGAGGTCAAGGCACCATGTTTAGAAAAATTCATGTCTCTATGAGAACATGTATCTAAATGAGTTGAAAAGGCAGAATAGTTTGATAGCATAAAATTTCACATGTCATAAGTTAACATATCAAGTATAAGTGCTTGAATTAGAGTTATTTAATAAGAAGTGATCTAATTTTTGCCTCCTTTCTGGTCTCTAACCAGTGCCATGTGCATATGGGCACTGATATTTTTGAAAAATTGCCTGAAGTTTTTGGTGAATAAAAATTGAAATAAAGATGTGAGAGTTCCTACTCTTAATCATCTTTAAGATATTACTCTAGCCTGACTCCAGGGAGATGGGTGAGTGAAAGTCTAACAGCTTCTTTCAACTCTAACTTTGATAGTAAATATAGAATATAAACCTAAAATAATACAAATTCAATTTAAATTACTTGATCTTTTAAAATAACATTGAACATTACCTTTCAGGTACATTTCTACTCTTCTTAGTATGTATTAAAGTACTATTAAAATTCTGACTTTTGGGTTATTGCCAAAAAGTTATTTAAATAAAATAACAGTAATTAAATATTGGGAAAATTACGCATTTACAGGATGTACATTGGGATGTTATTAAAGACAGTGTTATAAAATCTGAAGAAAACTTTGTCTTTTTTTTGGAGTTGTCAAAGTGTGGAATATTGCTAGTGGTATGTTAGATACAAAGAAATTGTAGCAGAGCAGACTGTTGATTTGGAACTTGTAAAAAGTTGAAGAAAGGCCTGTGCAGAAATCCTTCTGATAATATGTATCACATTTATTAGAATTAACTCTCTCTTGTAATTTAGAAGTATGGTTTGTGTGTCGTTGATGTATTTGACAGTTATTCCCTATTAAGTGGTTTGAAAATGAATTTAAAAGCAACATATTTATAGAATATTCTCAGACTCTTTAATTTGAAGGAGGCTTACTGAGTTATCTTAAGAATCCTCAAAAGATAAGAAATTACACTGTTTTACTACCATATAGAAAAGGAAGAATATGCTGAACAAAACCTGTTTCATGCTTTTGTTTTATTAACAACAAAATGGGAGTAAATATATGGGATTAGGATTTGAGGTAGGTAGGAATGGAAATACCATTTCATTTTATGTATTTTCACAGGGAGTGCTTTGTATATTCATACCAGTTTGTTTGTATTATAGTTAAGTGGCAGAGTTCTAACCTAGTCTTATTTAAAAGCCAAATCATGTCAGAGTCTCCCAAAGTATAATTAGGTTGAGGGGGGTAACCCTAAGGTCTAGAGGTAAAGAATAAAATTACTACCTTACACTTTAGATTTTTGAGCTATATTTGGATTGTTTATTTGATAAAGGTCTTAGCCTGAGGGTTAGGGGTGGGGATGGGAATGCAAACAAAGTAAACCTAAAAAGCTCTAGTACCTTACATTTTGCCTTTTCAGACTTATGGCTGCTTAGAGGTCAACCACTTACTTCATGTCACAGATGTTTAGAAAGGGTTATCAGAGACTTAAAATTGACAGTAAACAACAGTGTATATCGGTTTTCTGAAGCTAAATAATTTCAAACATCTCTTGGAAATAAAAAACCATTTTATTCTTATTCTCTAGGTTCTGAGAGTGAATGCATTGGGCACTTTAAGTTGATATTTTCTCTTCTCCGAGTTCATGGAGCTGGTCAAGTGCAGCAGTTGGCTTTAGAGGTAAAAACGTTTTGTACTAAAGCATGTTACTTTTCCTACCATTTACCATGTGTGATTGGAGTCTTGATCAGTCATTGAAGTTGAAGTATGCTTTTTTTTTTCATCATTTTGCCTATTAAGCCACATCAGTATTGTTTGAAACTTGAATTAACATGCTGAACTTGAAGAGTGAATATTGCACAATTGCACAATGTCGTTCAAAGTGGTTCTCTTTCTGTTATGTGTTAGGGCTTGGGATAGTGTTGTACAGTGTCAGGTATGGGTTAAGGAATGGGCTTTACTGGGGAAGCTTAGAAGCCACACATCAGCAAGAAGATGATGCAGCGTTTCCCTGATTGCTGTGTTCCCATGGAGAGACATATTGAGGCCATATCTGTTGGCTACATACTGTGGGTTTGCATTCCAGAGGAGCGATCCTTGTTCCTCCCCCTCAGCTGATCTCCCTTCTTACAAATCTAATACAAAAGCTACCTTTTCTGTGAGGGTTACAGACAGACACCTGGGTGTGCTGCTGTTATAGGAGTGGCCTAAAAAAGCCAACTGCCAGAACCCATGGGTCTTAAGAGTCCAAGAGAAGTTGGAGTCCACTTGTTCAGGATATTGAAGCCACTAGTCTCATAGGATGCTGTTTAAATGTAGCCTTTTCTTCTGAGAGAGAAGCAAGAAGTCCTTAGTCACAAGTAGTTCTTTGCCCAGGCAACCCAGACTTCCCAGGATTATTTCTGAGATCTTAATCTTTGTAACACAGTTTATTGCACAGAACACCAAATGTAACTCTGCAGTGACAGTTATATAGATGGTTTATGAATTTGTGTAACATGTTCTTAGATAACATTTTGGCTTAAAACAGATTTTTAATAGAATAAATAACTTTAAATTGGTCAACAAGCTTAACAAGCAAGTTATTTCAATTGAAAAACATGTTTTCTACTTAATTCCTTCAAGCATCTTGTAACTTTTTAAATAAACGTTATTAAATCTAGGATATGTTGCACTGAGACGCTGACCAATGATGTTTAGATGTATACTCTAAAAGATTTGAGTGGTCATTGTTTCCGAAAGAAAAACATACCTTTTTCTTTATAATAGAAAGAAAACCCCAGTCTGTTGTGCTGGGTGCTGAAGACGTTTACTTTTTTCCTTTAAAAGTAAAAAAGTCCCAGTAGTGAGAATCATTATTTTCCTGATCACCAGCCACCACCCAAACTCTGTAATTGGAAAACACTATAGTATGTACCTTAGTTCTGGAGCATGTATGGGTATAGGATTGAAGGCTTCTTAGAAACCTCAACGTATTATTTCCAAAGAGATTAAAGTAATAAAGGCAATCTTTTAAAATTAAACTCTTATCTAAAAGTTAAATGTTTTGTCCCCCAAGCATTTATCTCACTTGTACAGTCTATATGACTTAATTTGATTTAGGTTCAAAATTATTTCTGAAACTTTTATTATCCTGTTGATTAATTTTCAGGTTGTGAATATAGTGACATCTAACCAAGACTGTGTCAACAATATTGCTGAATCAATGGTTTTGTCCAGTTTGTTGGCTCTTCTGCATTCGTTGCCATCAAGTATGTATACAGGTGGAATTTTGGAAACCACAGCAGGATCAGCCCATGGAAGGGAGTTGTTGCATAATTGATACAAAACCTCAAACAAATGTCATCTATGTTTAGTTTTAAAGTGTTCTTTACACTAGATTTGTCTTCCTAATTATGTTTTACATAGGTTACTGTCTTGCTTTTCCCATGTCAAAATTTGAAAATTGGGGGTGAGAGAGGTCCAAAACCAACGGAAAATAACCTGGGATTTTCAGTTTATTGAGATCCACACATGGGTAATTGAGAATTAACTAATATTTCATGGCTTATTAAACATAAGTAATCTTGGATGATAGAAAACATGCTTAAGATACTGATGGCCTTGTATTCAGCTTAGTGTTCAAATCTGTGTACTTTGTCTTTTGCTGATTTGATATTAATAAGATAAAATACCAAGGTGGTTTAAAAAATATCCCAACCTTATTTCCTGAATACAGCCTGCCCTAATCTATACAATTACCTAGTCTAATGGTTTGTAATTATGCTAAAACCAACCCTAAGATTGCTTTTCAAAGGCAGGAATATTGAGTTTGTAGGCAATTACATGTAACTCCAGACTCACCAGTAACCAGAATACATTGCCTAGTTGACTTTGCCAATCCCTTGGAAGTCATGTTAATCTTGAATTCATGTCTGTCCACCTCCTTAAGAGAAGGAACCATATCGTTCATCTTATATACCAGTGGCTTGCTTATTTTTGGTGTTATGTTTGGTAAATTGAGTTGAATTTCTATGGAATTTTTTTTCTCTTCAATACATGATATGCTTGAAACAGGTCTTTAAAATGGCAGCTTTGTAAAGTCATTTGCAGATTGTTTTTATCATACCTGCAACCTTAGTTTGTTTTTCTTTTTTCTTGGTTTTCAGTAGCTTTGTGAGACTTCAAACAATGAAAACTAAACTGGTTGGTGAAGTAAAGGATGTTATGGAACTCATAATTTTTATACTTATATACTCCAGTCAATATTTTAATCTTACAGGGAAAATAGCTGGCATCTAGATATTTTAGCCTACTCTCGATCATTCAGATTTCAGACTAAATTATCTTACTTTGTTTGCTAAGGTACATTGTTACTGTTTTTGTACATTGTTACTGTTTTTGTTGTTTTCATGTCAGCCTAATACTTTGCAGCCTCTACCTTATTTGCCAGCACTTTATTCCTTTGGCCACCTGTCTGTCATTCCCATTTGACTCTAGAAGAGTTAAGTCCAGTAAGCTATACTTGCATATAATATGGTAGTGACTGGGTGAGAGGCATATAGGCTTTGTCCAGAAGGATGCAATTATGTCTTAGAATGGAACCCGGTCTTATAACTGCTGCTTCCTACTTTTTCCCTCAAGACAGTAGCACCAGGTAAAAATCTTAGATGCCTGATTAGAGTGTCCTCTGGGTGTCAGGAAATTAGAAGGTTTTTGGATGTGCAGTGAACAGTGAGGTAGGAAGACAGGGTTTTATAGTGGTTATGAGTATGGACTTTGGAGTCAGTCAGACCTGCATACAAAACTCAACTATACCACTTACTAGCTGTGAGACCTTGGGCAGGTTAAACTGGACCTCAGCTTCCTCACTGATAACATGGCCATGAAAATACCTGTCTCACTGGTTATTATGAAGATTAAATATGACATCCTGTGTAGAACATCTAGTTAAGTGCCTGACACAGAGCTGGTGCCAAGTAAATATAAGCTAACCTGATGATGCCTTCCTTGAAATGTCTTTTACTCTGCAGGTCGTCAGCTTGTTCTGGAAACTCTTTATGCTTTGACATCAAGTACAAAAATAATCAAAGAAGCAATGGCAAAGGGTAATGTAGAGTGCTTTCTTAGCTAGTCATGTGCAGTATAATGAAACTTATTTTGAGCTGCATTTTACAGCCTGATAAACTAGAAGAATGCTTTAGAATGTTTACAGTTTTTAAAAACTACATTGAGTTGAAATATGGTTGAAAATGAATTCTGATTAGAAAAGTCAAATTCTTTATAAGCACTAATTCTCTTTTTCCTTCATAGGTGCTTTGATCTACTTACTGGATATGTTCTGCAATTCAACACATCCACAGGTTCGAGCCCAGACAGCAGAACTTTTTGCCAAAATGACAGCAGATAAACTAATAGGTCCAAAGGTAGGCACAAAATAAGTTCTTGAAAGGAAATTAATTATTAAAGCTTTGTTACTTTGATACTGATTTCAAGAAGTTGAGTAAAATCTGAGATGGTGTGGATAAAGAAATGATGTGATGTGAAAGTTGGAAAATTGACGTTCCAGAAATTGTTCTTATATATTACTGTTTGAGAAAACTAGAGTCAGGGCAGCCTGTACTGGAATTGAAAAGTCTTAAGAGAATGTTTGGATTATGATGATAAACTGTTCATCTCCCTCAAAGAGAGAACAAAAAGTATATCAAGACTATGACGGAAAATAGGTTAGACTTTCACACTTCAAGGATTGGCCTGTGGAAATAACTAGTGAAGGAGATGGTGGTTTGTGTCTTTTATATTCCACACCTGAATTATTAAGGACATGCCACCCTCAGCAGTGAATTCATATAGGGACATGCGTATAACAGCACCTCTGGCTTCTAACTCTTCAGGGAGATCTTCTATCCCAAATCTGGAGATAACCAGATGATCTCTGGATCCATGATCCAGTTTGAAGAGCAGGAACCTGTTAAAGCAATAGTTCTGAATAGAATTTCATTCAGGTGCAAGTGGTATCAATGTCCCTTTATTTTGTTACCAAGTCAGTTTCACAAGTAGTACTCACTGAAGAATCCTCTGTGCCTGACCACAAAGCAGCACCTTAGAGTCATAGGGGAACCATGAAATAAAGGCTCAGGAGTCCCACTTTCAGAATCTGATTCAGTAGATCTAGGGTGGGGCCCATTCTTAACATGCTTCCAAAGTGATTCTTTTGAAGTCTATTAGGACTGATATTTAGGGATCATTATTCAAGCAAGTCCACAAAGGCACTTTGGGTAAGGGGGAGGCTAAGGTCCCCTGCCTCTATCTAAAGCCAGAGTGGCTTCGCTTGTACACATTGTGCCTCCATGTAAAGTTCAGTTTGAAAACAAAAAAAGGCCAAGGCTAATTAAACACTTTTTACATTAATAAAACAAATTGTATTCAGTTGTTTTCTTGCTTGATCTCTCAGTCTAGGTATTGAGAATCTATCATAGACCTGAAACAGTTTTACTTTAGTAATAAGTTCATAGTCTTCAGTAGGGTTGATGAGACAAGGGAGATTACATTTGGAAGCCTACAGGGAGGGTCTATAAAATAGTTAATATTTAATATTGAATTTTCTTAAAGCTAGAGCTATGTAGCACATAACTGTAATATCTAATATTAGTTATTTTTTCAATAGTGTTTTGGATGCTTAAATATGTACTGGAATCAACTGAGCCCTTTGGTTATATTTCTGACCTTTGAAATATGTGCGGAACAAATTTTATCAAGCTGACTGTTTTTACACTTAAACTTTCTGTATAGAAAAAACACAAGTATCAGCACCTTAATTGCAAGAGATTCTATTCTAGAACTGTGGTCAGTAAATTTTTTTGTTTTTGAGACGGTCTGGCTCTATCGCCCAGGCTGCAAGTGCGGTGGTGCAGTCTCAGCCCACTGCAAGCTGTCTCCCAGACTCAAGCCATCCTCCCATCTCAGCCTCCCAAGTAGCTGGCACTACAGGCATGCACCACTACACCTGGCTAATTTTTGTATTTTTTGTAGAGGTGGAAACGTTTGGCCATGTTACCCAGGCTGGTCTCAAACTCCTGAGCTCAAGTGATCCACCTGCCTTGGCCTCCAAAAGTGCTGGAATTGCAGGGTGAGCCACTGTGTCTGGCCAAAATTTTTTTTTCTTTTTTGGTAACAGTTTTCTTGAGCTATTAATATTGTTGACATACCATACAGTTCACACATACCTAGTGTACAATTCAGTGGTTTTTAGTATATTCACATATTGAGCAACCATAATCAATTTTAGGTTTGATTTTCATCAACCCAAAAAGAAACCCTATTTCTATTAGCAGTCACTCCCCATTCTCCCTTTCCCCTAGCACCTGACGACCGCTAATCTACTTCCTTCTGTATAGATTTGCCAAATGCTGGGCATTTTTTATATAAATGGAATCATACTATATGTGGTCTTTTGTGACTGACTTCTGTCACTTAATGTTTTCATATATGTTGTAGCAAATATTAGTAAATTTATTTTTATTGCCAAATAGTATTCCATGTTTTGGTATCCATTTATCTCAATGGACACATCGATTGTTTCTACTTTTTGGCTCTGCTAAATTACACTACTGTGAACATTTGTGTACAGGTTTTTATGTGGACATGTGTTTTTATTAGGAGTGGAATTTCTGAGTCATATGATAATATTATATTAAACCTTTTGAGGAATTGTCAGATTGTTTTCCAAAGTGGCAATACCATTTTACATTCCCCTAGCAATGTATTTATCATCTTCTTCTCTAACACTTGTTATATCTTTTATGACAACCATCCTAGTAGGTATGATGTGTTATATCATGGTTTCGATCTGCATTTCCCTGGTGGCTAATGTTTTCATGTGCTTATTGGCCATTTGTACAACTTTTTAAGAGAAATGTTTATTTACATCCTTCACTAATTTTTAAGTTGAGATTATTTATCTTTTTATTATTGAGTTGTAATTGTTCTTTATATGTTTTAGATACTAGTCCCTTATTATAGATATGATTTTCAAATATTTTTTCACATTTTCCTGATTGTTTCTCCACTTTCTTGGAGCACGAAAATTTTTAATTTTAAGAAAGTCCAGTTTCGTTTTAGTTAGGCTTGTTCTTTTGATGTCATGTCTAAGAAACCATTGCCTAATCCACAGTTACAAAGATTTGTGGCTATGTTTTCTCCTTGGTGTTATAGTATAAGCTGTTAGGTTTATGTTTTTGATCCATTTGAGTTAATTTTTATCCATGGTGTGAGGTAGGGGTGGACCAGTAAACTTTTTCTATAAAGGGTGTATTAGTCCATTTTCATGCTGCTGATAAAGACATACCCGACACTGGGCAATTTACAAAAGAAAGGTTTATTGGACTTAACATCTGCACGTGACTGGGGAGTCCTCACAATCATGGTGGAAGGTGAAAGACATGTCTCACATGGCAGCAGACAAGAGAGGAGAGACTGTGCAGGGAAACCTCCCTTTTTAAAACCCTCGGATCCCTTGAGACTTACTATCATGAGAACAGAACAGCACGAGAAAGACCTGCCCCTGTGATTCAGTTACCTCCCACCGAGTCCCTCCCACAACATGTGGAACTTCAAGATGACATTTGGGTGGTGACACAGCCAAACCGTATCAGAGGACCATGTAGTCAATATTATATCCTTTGTGGGGCATGTGATCTCTGTTACAAAAATTGAGCTCTCCTGTTGTGACAGGAAAATAGCCATGGACAGTAAATGAACAAATGGATGTGGCTGTGTTCCAACAAAACTTTATATACAAAAATAGATGGCAGGCCAGATGTGACCCCTTGTTTGCCAACCCCTGTTCAACAATAGCTGAGTAACCTGAACGTAACTGAAGGTTTATGGTCACAGTATTTGCCTTATGTAAGTTTTTTGCTCAAATGTTTAATAGTATACACACCAGTGAGTAATAAACGTATGTAGTTCTTAGCATTTGAAATGCTTTAAACATCCTGGTAAAATTAGCTTTAATACTGCTTTTTACTGATGATAGACTTGGGTCATTCATTAATTGAATTAAATTAGAATACTAAAGCATTCTCAGAAATATGATAGGAAGAGACTTTTGATTTTGTACAGCTGATCAAATAATGTGCCTTTTTAAAAAGTATGAGATGACAGTAGGTTAGATTAAGTAAACTTAGAAATGAAAGGACTCATGTTAAGACAGTTATCCTAAGTACAATTAAAGTTTGCTTTCGTATCAACTTGTTAAGACTCATAAATATAGCTCTTAAATAAGACATTTTAAGTTCACCCAACTGGTCAATAGATGATTTCTGTAGCAGTCACTTACAAATACAGCTTATTACGAGCATATAGTTCACTTCTGAAAAGGTTATTACTTCAAATTTAGTTTGCTTGCCATAAAAATTTCAATTTTTGTTTCAAGCTATAAAATACTTTAAAACAGGTTAGTTATTAGGAGTTTTTTAAAATACTAGTATATAATGAAATCTGTTAAGACATATCAGATATTTCTGCCCTAAAATTTATGTAGAATGATTTCAACAGTGATTCTTATTAGACAGCTAAGTATGTTTCAGAAGAAGATTTTGTTAATAACCTTAAACACAACAGTCAGGCACAGTGACTCATGCCTGTAGTCCCAGCTATTCAGGAGGCTGAGGCAGGAGGATTGCTTAAGGCCGGGAGTTCAAGACCAACCTGAGTGAGGTAGAGAGACCCCATCTCTTAACAAAAAAAAAAAAAGTTAGAAATTAGCCAAGCATGGTAGTGCACTTGTAATCTTAGATACTCAGGAGGCTAAGGAGGGAGGATTACTTACGCCCAGGAGTTTGAGGCTGCAGTGAGCTATGATCAAGCCACTGTACACCAGCCTGGTAACAGAGTGAGATCCTGTCTAAAAAAAAAAAAGATAAAAAACAGCAATAAGCAATTGTATTAAAGGTGAAGTAATTGGCCTGGTATAGCAAGATGGCAGCATAATGTTCTGAGCAAAACTCTTTTTATGAGTCACAGATCACGGACTTAATGACTTTGGGTAACTTGTCTGTCTTTAGCTCCACAGTGAAAAAATTAAAATAAATGGCCTTTAAGTCCTGCTCTAACTTTTAGGTGCTTCTTTGGCATGTTTTTCTCTGGTCTTTGTGAGAATGAGCTACTAGGGGCAGATATACCACAGTGAGCAGGTCAAGCATTGTTCTTACACTCAGGGAGCTGATGGCCAAGAAGGACATACTTAATCACTTTCTCTACCTTCTCTTGTCCTTTGTAGAGTTTAGTTACATTGCAGCACAATACTCTCATCATAGGGAATATAGGAAGAATTAAGCCTGTGAAACCTCTTGTTGAGTTCACCTTGGTGGTTTTATTTAATATATAACAAATGCCCTTCCATGGGAACCCCAGGAGAAATTGCTTTTTTCCTCCAGAAATAGTTGGGTGTCTCTGAAGCAACTGACATGATTTTATTTTGTGGGTGTTCTGTTATGTAACTGAAATTTAGCTCATTGGCTTCTAGGAAATTCAGAGCTAAATTTGTAGTATATCTCCGGCAGTTACGGAGCTTTTTATGTTTCTTTTGTGTACTGACTTCATATTAGTCTTCATTTATTCAAGTATTTAAGCATATGTTATGTGCCAAGGGCTGAGAATACAAGCAATGAGTAAGAAAGATTGGGCCTAGAGGGTTTCCATAAGATAAGATTTGAGCCCAGAATTTGACCCAGAGAAGAGATAAACGTGATGATCTGAAGGAAAAACACTTTTCCAACCCTTGTTTTTCCCTTTGCCCCATGCCTCGCACTAATTTTCATTTTGTCTGTATGTATATGCTAGATGTATTTTTTAAAAACTGCATTTTAAATCCTTTTTTGGAAAAAGACACAGTATAACATAAAACATGCAACAAAATAAATGCACTAGAAAATACTTGTAAGACAGAGGTAGAATGAGAAAAATTAGTTTGTGCGGGCAGGGCTATAAGGGAGAGTTGGAAGGGACAGGCCTGGCTAAGGGCATTCTGCATAGGTAAGGCAAGACCTATGAGGTGTGCTCTGGGAACTTTACCATACTAGTGATACTGAGGCAGGGGGTAAAAATAAAACTTTTTTTTTGGTCACCATGGCAGAACAGAGAAAATGAAACTTGATAGGTAAGTAGGATCAGGTCGTACTGACTCTTATTTAAAGGTACCTTTGCATAAACCGAGGATTATCTTTTTCACTTCAGAACTTTTAGGTAATGGTTATGGCCCACATAAGTCATAACGCAAATTATATTGATATTCTATCTTATTAGCAAAATACAAACAAAATATTGAGATATTTCCAATAGGTGTCTTTTTCATTCTCAAACCTCCTCCTATAGGTTCGAATTATGTTAATGAAATTTCTACCAAGTGTTTTCATGGATGCTATGAGAGACAATCCTGAAGCTGCTGTACATATTTTTGAAGGAACTCATGAAAATCCTGAGTTAATTTGGAATGATAATTCCAGAGATAAAGTGTCCACAACAGTTAGGGAAATGATGCTAGAGTAAGTAAAAACAAAGGTAATAATTTATAGCCTTTAAATAAAATCACTGGGAAGGGCAAACATTTCTTACTGTGCCTATCACCTCTAAAACTTATGCTAAAGATTAATGAAAATGTATTTTGTGACTGAAGTTTGGTATTCATCCCTTTTTTTCCCCAAGGCACTTTAAAAATCAGCAGGACAACCCTGAGGCAAACTGGAAGGTAAAATATGCTTTTATTTTACATCTTATTTTCTGTTGATTTAGTTGTTTTAACTTTCTACTGAGTCAGTTTAATGCCAACCTATAACTACTTTGTTGTTAAGACTCTTGGGTATTCCCCTGGAAAATAAGGCTTCAAACATAAAAATTGGAATACTTACTTTTGAAGTTAGTAAGAAGAGCACCCATTCTGAACTTTATTAAGAAAAAATTCATAATTTGATTACATTAATGGCTATTTGTGGACTGATTAACATTATAAAGAATTCTTTAATATAGTGTGCATTTCTAGCTTCAAGATTATTGAGTGCCTTGACTGTGGTTCTTTCTCTATTTAAAGTTACCTGAAGATTTTGCCGTGGTGTTTGGAGAAGCAGAGGGTGAACTTGCTGTTGGAGGAGTCTTCTTGAGGATCTTTATTGCACAACCAGCCTGGGTTCTAAGAAAGCCTAGAGAATTTCTTATTGCACTGTTAGAAAAATTAACTGAGCTCCTAGAGAAGAACAATCCTCATGTAAGCTTCAGTCATCAGCAAAACATTTCAAAGACTCTGCTAACTAGACTGGTGTTTCTCTTACAACCTTATTCACAAAGACCGTGAATTAGGAACTGGCCAGCTCTTTCAGTGTAGCAGCCACATTTAAATTCACACATGCCCCTCGATCATTTTTTGCCATGTTCAAAAGCGAAGCTCTTTAGTATGTTTATGAACCAAAGTTAAAGGTATCTATACTGAGAGGATGCTATTTCTAAAAATTACAGAAGCCCTAAAAGGAGGTTTTTACTGTCCATCTCTAACGAATATGTAATTTTAAGGAGAAACCTAAGTGTTCAGTGTTCCTCTGAGAGTGTGTTCTGCTTGGGCATGTGCTACACTCTATGTATATGGCAGGGATAACCCTAGTCAAAGAAATTGATAGAAGAGTAGTAACTATGTGGCTGAATCCTGTATCTGTGGCTGAGGCTACCTGGGAAGCAGGAGTGAGTGAAAAGGTAGCTTTGTTCTTGGTTTGCCAAGCCAAATACCCTGATAGTATATAAGATTTTGTTTTTCAAAGTCTTTTTTGTTTTCAGAAGTTTTAAGATTTTGTTGAGATGGAAGACAGTTGACCTACATGATTGTTGTTGAATTAAACAGCCTGGCTACAGAATAAGGTGATTAAGAGCCTGAGTTGTGTTATTAGGTGGTCCCAGCCATACCACTGACCAGCTCTGTGACCTTGGGCAATACCCCATGACTCTGCCTCAGTTGCTGCGTTTATAGAATAATCATAGCACCTGTCTCTGAGGCTGAGGTTCTAATGAGTTAATATATATAGAATACTTAACATAATGTCTGGCACATTTCAAGTGCTTAGAAATTATTAGTTATTATCATTAGCTTAGTAAAACATATTTTAGAAACATGATTAGCTTGCCAAGTATTTACCAGTGCTACTTTCCGTAGTCATATTCCTCTAAGAGGATTTTTACTACATACATAGTTTGCTTGGAAAATGCAGTTCTCAGAAGCTAAAACTTAGGGAAAGCACACAGCAGTTTCCTCCTATGTCACCTTTCTTTTTGGACACATTCCAATTTTAATGTTAATTTAAGATGCATTTTATTATGGTTCTGGATATGTGCATCTAGTGGTATAAGCTGAAGGTCTTTCCAATCCGTTATCCACAATAGAAAGTGCTTTGTGGGAGCCAGACATGTTAAATGGTAGGATTTTTAATGAAACTGGGAAAAACATTTCACTAGTTCTTCATTCTTCTGGATTATTGTTCTGACACTAACATACCTGCAACATGGTCTAAAAATTTCTAGTAATATCATTTGGGACATGATCTCTTAAACCTGCAGTAGAAATTAGGTATACCTAACCTAGTGAAATCTTGCTTATATTAAAATAGCACATTCTTAAAGTCCTTTGGATTCATTCCTTTTATCAAAGAAAATGGGAAGTTCGTTGTTCTCTTCAGATTCGTGAGTCTGTTTTCAAGTATCAGCACTTAGAACTTTTGAATCCCTAGTTTTGAACACCAAATACATTACCTTGGATATTTAGGATGGTGTGAGTATTTTATAGTTGATTTATTTTTGTTTTACACCTGCAGGGAGAAACTCTGGAAACCTTGACAATGGCAACAGTGTGTCTCTTCAGTGCACAGCCTCAGCTGGCAGATCAGGTCCCGCCATTGGGCCATCTTCCCAAAGTTATCCAGGCAATGAATCATAGGAACAATGCCATTCCTAAGAGTGCCATTCGCGTTATCCATGCCTTGTCTGAAAATGAGGTATTGATGAATCACTTAGTAGCTTATAAGCTCCAGAATTTATGTGCGCTCCCTTCTTGACTGATATAAGTTGTAGTATTATATAAATCCCCTTTCTGCCATGTGTCTTTTTGCATACGAACCACATGGTATTTTATTAGTTCTGGGTTTATCAAAACTGGTATCTATCAAATCAGTTTTGATAGATACCAGTTTAGATGATATAATTAATAGATTAAATTTTGGTTCAGTTCATTGTTAAACTGAAAGGGATTCTTTTTTACGTATTTACTTATTTTGTTATAGGATTTACCATGTTATATAAATATTGTTACTCTACAAGTAACCTTCTCTTTTGGCACTTAGCTGTGTGTTCGAGCCATGGCATCTTTAGAGACCATTGGCCCACTGATGAATGGAATGAAAAAGCGAGCAGATACTGTTGGTCTAGCCTGTGAAGCAATTAATCGAATGTTTCAGAAGGAGCAGAGTGAATTAGTAGCACAAGTAAGTGACTTTCTAGATTTAGCACTATTTTAGGAAAGCAAACATACCAAATAGACTTTCACTTATTTGGTACTGATTTGGTTTCCTTAAGGTTGATGAGAGTTCACTTGTGAGTTTGTGTATACACAATTTTATATCTTATATATACATACACATACATACACAGTGTATATAATATGTGTGTGTTTATGTGTATGCATATATACATGTATATTAGTGTGTGTATATAGACACACACAGAAAAATGGGGCCAGCTGCCAACAGTCTTACCAACTCGAAGTACTTTTATGGTGTATAAAATTTAAATCTTGGCTATCCATTGTGCAATTAGCTTAGCTTAGCTTGCTTAGCTTGATTTGTAAAATGTGCTTCATCCTCTTTGGAAAAATTTATTCTGTTAATTTATTCCTTTGTTTCTTAAGTCATGTTTAAGAAACATGCCAAGATAATGCCTTTTTCAAAGAGACTGTCCACCTAATGAAAACTGGACTTGATGGATATCCATGTAGATAGATGTTGAAAGAACAAAAAACATGCAATAAATTTAAAAACTTACAAAAGCGATCTTTCTAAAATGTAACTCAAAGAACAAATACCACATGATCTGACCTGTAAGTGGAGTCTAAAACAATCAGACTCATAGAAGCAGAGAGTAGAATGGTGATTACTAGAGGCTGGGGGTGGGGAGAATGGGAAAAAGCTGGTCAAAAAGTACAAAGTTTCTGTTAGGAAGAATAAGGCTTTTAAGATCTATTGTGCAGTATGGTGACTATGGTTAATAATACATTGTATATTTCAAAATTGGTAAGAGTAGATTTTAAATGTTTCCACAAAAAAATAAGTATTTGTAATGGTAGATATGCTGATTAGCTTGATTTAATTATTCTGCATTGTATGCATGTGTCATAACATCACTTTATTTCCCATAAATAGATATGATAAAAAATAATAAAGTGTTTAAATAGAATTCTGAAATATAACTGAGCCATTCTTCATCTTAAAAACCATTCAGTGGTTTCTCATTACCTGCCAGATGACTAAGGGACATCTGGTATCCTTAGACAGAATACAAGGCCCTGCATCTTTATTATCTGGGCTTCCCATTCTCCCAGCTCCTCAGCCTTACCCGCTGGACCCTCACTGAGGCAAGCAGAGCTGTTGGGTACATCTCAAAGAGATATTGGGTGCTCTGAGGTTCAGACTTGTGATTGGCTTGAGGAGTATGATGTGTAGGAAAGAACATGAGCTGGTACTACCACTTACTGGCTTTCTGACCTCAGATGTGATATTTAACCTTAAAATGCTCAGATTTCTCATCTGTAAAATAAGGTTATGACATCTCGCAGGGTTGTTATGAGAATAGTCCCTGAAAAAAGAGGTGCACTCACTAAGTGTCTTATTTCTACCTATTCCCTCTGAGTTTCAAAATGGATAGTGAAAATGGTGATACTAGATTATTCAGCTTTTATTAGGCTGATATGAAATGTACGATGACTACAAAGATTGATGTTTGAAGAAAATATGAAAATATACTAACGTATTTCAGAGATCGTTGCCTGTTAGTACAGTGTTACTAGGGCAGGCAGCCCAGTGCAGGAGCTAAAAGCTCAGGTTCTATATTTTCTGGCTCCAGATATATATTTTAGTACTGCCCAGCTCTGTGTTTTTTACTGTTTTACCCTTTGTGCATTAGTTGAATAAAATAATTGATGTATAGCATTTAGGATGGTTGATGGCACAGAATAAGATCTCATTAAATAAAAATATCATTAGCTACGTAAGCCTGTGTATGGCATTAAAATATGGTGCACAGGCTGCCTTCCAGGTATGGTCCTGGGGGTAAAATTATTTCTTCAGTGGATGATTTGCATTTTTTCTGTGTGTTTATATATGCTTAATATTTTTTCTAGGCCCTGAAAGCAGATTTGGTTCCATACCTCTTAAAATTACTCGAAGGCATTGGTCTTGAAAACCTGGACAGCCCAGCAGCCACTAAGGCTCAGATTGTTAAAGCTCTCAAGGCAATGACTCGAAGTTTGCAGTATGGAGAACAGGTGAGTCTGCTTAGAGGCAACTTTTGATTTTCTGAAAGCCAGGGTCTTGGCTGTGGATGATCCACGAACCTGTGTTCGAGTTCCACTTACAGATACGGTTCTGTTGGCTGTAACTGGAGAAGATCCAGAGCCCAAGGATGGACTTGCATACCTACCTCATAACTGATGAAAAAGCATAAACCGTACACTCAGTGTTCAAGAGGATTCTCCTGGATAGTGATGGCATGTTGTACACTTCAGGAAGAAAAATGCTGGAAACCTTTAGCACGGAATATGCAGCATTTAGTGCTGCTTAACTTTCAGCTCTAGGAGTTATTCATGGGTAGTGATAACGAAATTCATTAACCATCCCATAATGCTATTTTAAAAGATGTAGAACATCATTTTTGTTTTCATTTCCTTTCTTGCTGGTGCTTATAAAGTGTTGGGTTTTTTTTTTCTTTTGTCGTGACTTCATTTTTCCTGTGTGTATTAGTGTATTTCAGCTCCCCGTATTTGCTGACTTCAGGCCTGTTCAGTAATTTAATTTTCCTCCTCGGTTTTATTTTTATTATTGCCTCTAAGGAGTTCCTCATTCATTGTTACTATATAGCCCCATCTACTAATGCTCATTTTTATTGACATGAAATTTACATAGCATAAAATTAACCATTTTATGGTAAATAGTTAATTGGCATTTAGGACATTAACAGTGTTGTGCAAATTCCACTGTATCTAGTTCCAAAACATTTTCATCACCTCTGAAATGGAGCTACTCTCCCTTTCTTCCTTCCCCCAACCTTTGGCACCCACCAATCTGTTTTCTGTCTCTGGATTTACCTCTTCTGCGTATTTCATATAAATAGAATCATACACATGTGACCCTTTGTGTCTGTCTTGTCACTGAGCATGTTTTTAAGCATCATGCATGTTATCAATGCTTCATTTTTATGTCTAAATATGTGATTGTATGTAAATGCTCCAGTTTGCTTGTCCATTCATCTGTTGATGGACATTTGGGTTATCTGCTAATCTTCTACAGGTTTTAACTGACTTCAGCTACAGCTTTCCTGTAGTGAATTTACTGGATTTGTATGTTTCAAGTAAAGAAACATTTTTCATGCCATTGTCATTCTATCGATATGATCATTTAAATGATTTAAAATGATATTAAGGAAGAGAAGCAGCATGTATTGCTGCAGTCATTAACTAGTGTGTTTTAAAAAGTATGTTCTTGGGTTTTGCCTATGAGTGTTCTAAACGCCAATCAGAGGCTCTCCTGCGTACCACTTGCAGGCAGTTGTCTTGTCCTTGACTTGCCTCAGGATTCCTGGTAATGAAATTAGCAAAGTAATCCTGACACCCACTTTCTACACCCTAGGCAGGGGAGGAAAGAGGTATAGTAGTTTCTAAATAGGAACTCCCCTACCAGCTTTACAACTAATCACTTCACTATTGCTTCCTTCCAAGGTTGGAGCAGGTGCCCCCTTCCTTGGACTCACACGGTCCCCTTGGATAACCCTGCTTTAATTCTTACCACGGAATTATTTGACTGTCTCCCCTACTAGATTGTAAGCACTTCAGAGACAGTCTGTCTTTCTCGTATTTGTGTTCACTGTGCCTACCACATAAGAGGTGCTCAGTAAAATATTTGATATGAACATTGATGTGCAAAAGATATTCACTAAGTTGGCATTTCCTGAATGTTTTGTCACCCAGAAATATCGTTCATCTTAGTTTAGTGCATATTCCCACACATATATTATTTATACTCATATGTGTATGTATTTCAAGTACATACATGTACACATTTTACTTCTGATACTCTGATGCTTTCTATATTAACCAGTTTTATTTTTTCAAGCATACTGTTCATAACCCTCCTGGTTGTTTCATAAACGTCTTTAGGTCATAATTTGAAAGACTGCTTTAAGTTTTAGCTCAATTTGACAGTATCTTCTCCCCAAACTCCTTCCTTGAGAATAGCTCATCAGCCCATACACTGTCAAGCCATCTGTTACTGTCACAAGAAAATACTCTGCATAGGAATCTTCCTCCTTGAATTACATATAAGCAGTAATTGTAGGTTCAAATAATAGAGTCCAGCTTTAGCAGGACGACTGACTCGAGGACTTCTTTGGGTCTGCCTTAATGAGATGTGTCTGGCACAGTGCCTGCTATGGCGTGTTTGGTGAATGCTAGTTCTTGCTCCATATTTGGGTCTTTCTTCACTGGCCTTCTTCCTTGTTGCTTTGGAAGTTGGTTTTTCTTTTTGTCTTCCAACATCCAGCCCTTGATTTTATGTTCAAAGGGCGTGTTTTACTTCCCTAGGTGAATGAAATCCTGTGTCGTTCTTCAGTCTGGAGTGCCTTCAAAGATCAGAAACATGATTTGTTCATTTCTGAGTCACAAACAGCAGGATACCTCACAGGTAAGCCATACCTAATTGGTTATCATAAGACACCTGGCAGAAGCCACTTGGACCTTTCTTTTGCCTTAAATAGACTTAAAATTGTGTTTAGAGTGTTTCTTAGGCTACTGGCTGACCTTTCTTGGAGGTGCTATGAGCATGTGGTAGACCTCTGGTTAATTTAGCCTTATATAGCATGCAAACTGTTGTTGTGTTGAATAGGTACTGACTAAAGCATGTATTTTTTTCAGTTTTGATCCAGTTAATTGGGTCATAGAATATATTTGGAGCATGTCTGTATTAATTTATCTTGTAAAGAGAATGAGTAAATATCTGCTGAGGAATATCAGTATCAGAAACATATCATCGTTCCATATCTGTCAGAATAACAGATTAAAACTCCAATATGTATAATTGTATGTAAAAGATATTCTTGACTGGGCGCAGTGGCCTGTAATCCTAGCACTTTGGGAAGCCGAGGCGGGCGGATCACAAGGTCAGGAGATCGAGACCATCCTGTCTAACACGGTGAAACTCCCATCTCTACTAAAAATACAAAAAATTAGCCAGGTGTGGTAGCAGGCAACTGTAGTCCCAGCTACTCGGGAGGCTGAGGCAGGAGAATGGCGTGAACCTGGGAGGCAGAGCCTTGCAGTGAGCCAAGATGGTGCTACTGCACTCCAGCCTGGGTGACAGAGTGAGATTCTTCCTCAAAAAAAGATATTCTCCTAAGTTTCCAGTGATTCGTTTATGGTTTTGCTAAATATTTAGGGTATGTCCTTTTATGGGGGTGGAATATATAGGTATCATGAATGAAAGGATGTTTTATTGCTTTGGTTTCAAAGGATACTATGTTTAAAACTCAGAACATTTGTTTGACACACTAATTGCATAATTTTAGAATAGTCATTTTCATATAGCCTTCAACATAAGAAAGTCAGACTATTGCTGAATGTTAAAGAGGCAGTATCTTGTCTGGTATAAAAGTTTTTAATTTGAAATTAACCTTAGGAATATGAGGCGGTTCTTGCTGTCTGCCTGAAATTGTAGTATATAAAAAGATGTCAGCCCTGCATTCTCTCCTAACCAAAGATGGTAGAGATAAACTAAGAGAAAAAATTATCACCCACGGTTTCTAAACCATTGTAATTGTTTTAATCTTGATTGCTAGTATAGAAGTTTATAAAATCATGAAGACTCAATCTGGAATATTCAAAACTAGGGGCTTTGGAGGAAGTTTTACCTGGTTTTAATTTTAAACTTGGTGTGACACTTTTTTTCTTTACCATAACCACTTTAATATTGACACTCCTAAAGGTGGAGCAGAGTCCTAAAATGTATAAACATGCAGTGCTTTGGCTGCAGGTCTGTCCTGTTCAGAACAGTGTCATAGGTTTTTGTTTTAACTTTTCCATCTCCTGTCCCTCATATCTATGGAGGAAATACCTAGACCGTGGTCTTAGTCTATCCCATATCTCTCTTCAGATTTGGTGTTAAAACTATAGCTTCTAAGTAGGAGTTTGTTCTTACAAGCACTATAAAAACTTTACCTCTTTAGCCTCTGTCCAAAAATTTATATACCACATTTTGATGGCATTATATTCATTACTTTGTGTATAAGGATGGTATGATTGAAAAAAAAAAATCTGCCTTATTTTTATTTTATTATTTATTTTTTTGAGACAGTCTCGCTCTCTCACCGAGGCCAGAGTGCAGTGGCGCGACCTCAGCTCACTGCAACCTCTGCTCCCCGTATTCAAGTGATTCTCCTGCCTCAGCTTCCCAAGTAGCTGGGATTACAGGCTTGCCCCAGCATACTCAGCTAATTTTTGTAATTATTGTTGTTATCATTATTATTTTTAGTAAAGATGGGATTTTGCCATGTTAGCCCTGCTGGTCTTCAATTCCTGGCTTCAGGTGATCCACCCACCTCGGCCTCCCAAAGTGCTGGGATTACAGGCGTGAGCCACCACACCTGGCCTCTTTTTTTTTTTTCTTTTTTGCGACAGAGTCTAGCTCTGTCACCCAGGCTGGAGTGCAATGGTGCAGTCTCGGCTCACTGAAACCTCTGCCTCCCAGGTTCAAGCCATTCTCCTGCCTCAGCTTCCCAAGTATTTGGGATGATAGGCATGCACCACCATGCCTGGCTAATTTTTGTATTTTTAGTAAAGGCTGGTCTCAAACTCCTGGCCTCAGGTGATCTGCCCACTTCAGTCTCCCAAAGTGTTGGGATTACAGGCTTGAGCCAGCACTTCCGCCTTTTTTTTTTTTTTTTTTTTTTTTGAGATGGAGTCTTGCTCTGTTGCCCAGGCTGGAGTGCTGCAGCATGATCTCAGCTCACTACAACCTTTGCCTCCTGGGTTCAAGCGATTCTCCTGCCTCACCCTCCCAAGTAGCTGGGATTACAGGTATGCACCACCATGCCTGGCTAATTTTTGTATTTTTAGTAGAGATGGGGTTTTACCATGTTGGCCAGGCTGGTCTCAGACTCCTGACCTCAAATGATCCACCCGCCTCATACTCCCAAAGTCCTGGGATTACCGGCGTGAGCCACTGCACCTGTTCAGCCTTATTTTTCTTAACTAAGAGTAAATTGGCCCTGAAGAATAGTAGTATGTATATTATAAGCTTCTCTACAGGAAAGCTTGTTCTAATTCTTTTATTCTGTCTTATCTGCCATTCTTTGACTTGATGAAATAAAAAACATGTGTCCTTGACTTAGATTGTGAACCTTTAAAAGGTCTGTGGTTAGAATCCAGAAGAAATAGGGGTTTATCTTCAGAAACCTGGACTTCATTTGTTCCTCACCCCTATCCACATGCTCTAGTAACTATAGGGAAAAGGTATAGGCAGTAAAAAGCTTCTTGCCTTTCCTTTTACTTGGATCTGTGGGGTGGCTTCTGAATGAGATATGAAAAGTGGCTGTGAAGGGATTAGAAGAAGGTTAGGGAAAAAGAAAAGTTGGGGTATACAAATTTCTTCCCATCCCTGAGCCGGCTTAAGGGACAGCAAGTTCTGTACAGGCCTGGCCAAGTGGGGAGATGGTGTAAAACCCAACCAGGAAGGGACTTGGAGATAATGAGTCTTCCAGAAGGCCATTACTGAAGCCTGCAGACATGTCCATGTAGAACAGTCTGGACAAGCCGTAAGCATTATTGGCCCCAGAATTGTGAAATTCTGGGCATGTTATCAATCTGGGATGCTCTTCTGTAGTGATGTTAGTTTTTTGAGATTTTTTCGTCAGCTCTAGTCTGTCCTATTTGAAAGGACCAACTTGCTGGCTACAGTGGCTTTTGTCTGTAATCCCAGCAATTTTGGAGGCCAAGGTGGGCAGACTGCTTGAGTCCGAGTTTCAGACCAGCGTAGGCAACACAGCAAGACCCCGTCTCTACAAAAAAATACAAAAATTTAGCCAGGCATGTTGGTGCATGCCTGTAGTCCCACCTACGCGGGAGGCTCTCTTGAGCCTAGGAGGCGGAAGTCGCAGTGAGCTGAGCTCGCACCACCACACTCCAGCCTGGGCAACAGAGCAAGACCTTGTCTCAAAAAAATTAATTAATTAAATTACATTAAAAATGAACCAACTATTTCAAGAGTTAAAGCTGCTAACTCTTGCCGTCTGCCTGAAATTGTAGTATATAAGGTGTCAACCCTACATCTTCCTCTAATTGCAGATGATGTAGGCAAATTAAGAGATAAATTAGGTAAATTTACCACCAGTTGGATTGATGTGTGCTCATTGCTTGAGTTGCCAAATGTTTTTTGTGTTTGAGCTTTTCATTGATGTATTGTGTATCATGTGTTTGATAAAAGGGGCATGTAGTTCTAATAATGGTAAAATACCATGATGTGGAACTCCAGGAATTTATAGTGTTGTATTGAATTGGGATTGCATTTAATTAAAATGTGCCCTGTGCTACTTCCAAACTTCAGAAGATACAGATGGTACCCCGCCCCTCTGTAATCATTGAAATCAAGGTTGCTGACTGGGCGCAGTAGCTCACGCCTGTAATCCCAGCACTTTAGGAGGCCGAGGCAGGCGGATCACGAGGTCAGGAGATCAAGACCATCCTGGCTAACACAGTGAAACCCCATCTCTACTAAAAATACAAAAAAATTAGCCAGGCGTAGTGGCGGATGCCTGTGGTCCCAGCTACTCGGGAGGCTGAGGCAGGAGAACGGCGTGTACCCGGGAGGTGGAGCTTGCAGTGAGCCGAGATGGCGCCACTGCACTCCAGCCTGGGCGACAGAGCGAGGCTCTGTCTCAGAAAAAAAAAAGAAGAAATCAAGGTTGCTGTGACAACACACATCACCAACCCTTTCTTCTAACTGATGTCTTTAGGTGAGTTTGGCAGGTTAGGTAAACTTTAGGACATGGGGAAAAACAAAGGAGTGAATTACTACTTCGAAGTAAGATAAAAATGACCAAAACTATGTTGTCTTCTCTCTGGCGGCTGAGTAAATGTCATTCAGTCACATGCTCAAGATTTGGGGTAAAAATTTTAAAGTCCTAGCTAGGTTAGGATTACTCAATGTTGAAAAATTGAAATGAGACTGCCTATTTCCATAGTTTCTCTAGCCTGGCATATTTTGTTTTATGACAAATGCTTATTTAAAGGTGCCTCAGTGGAATTTTTCCTGTGGATGCAGATAAATTGTGGTTACTCATTATCCAGGGCCCTTGATTACTTAGCCATTTGTTAGGTTCTAGAACAGCTTGGTGCTGTCTCAGAGCCTCATAAAAAATAATTTCAGCGGTGAAAATCCTCAAATTACCTCACCTAGAAAATCAGTAGCAAAAGAAGGAATAACAGGAAAAGGAACAGAAGCCAGGGCGAAGATGCTTTTAGGAGCCAGAATTGGAGATAACTTTTCACATATATACTTCATCATGGTAGCCAATTCGGTTTTGTGGGATTCTCTGTAAATTTTCCATCTTTTCTCATTTCTCTGAAGTCCAACAACCTTGTGCAAACTTGCCACATGCCCATTCCTGGCAGCCCCTGTGCTTCCCATCTTTCTCTGGAGAACACAACTGCTCTATTCCATGCAAGTGACCAAGCAGCACCTTTTAGCCCCAAGAAACCAGACCTCAAGGAGAGGCCAGGGGCCTGGGGAGAGCACCTCGGATTTCATTTGTAGAACTATCCAGGAATTGATTTTGATTTGCCTTTCCTAAAGAGGCAAATGATGGTACTAAAATTTGGTTTCTTCCAAGCCCATCGTTTCACCATTTAGATTTTAGCTCAGAGGTTCCCACATTTTCTCAGTTCACAGTGCCCTTAGTAGCGCAGTAATTTTTTCATCCATCCCCACGCCAAAAGAAATACTTAATTAGTTTATGAAGTAATTGCAAGACAAACTTGAAAGTAGTTGTTTGTATGGTAGTCAGCAGATGGCGCTGTGTTTCAAATTTAAAATAACCAGCAGTTAGCTGGATGATGTGGCAGGCACCTGTAGTCCACGTGGACAGGCCGAGTCCAGCTACTCAGTCGGCTGGGTTGGGAAGATCACTTGAGCCTAGGAGTTGGAGGCCTGGATAAGGGGGGCTCTTAAGGGAGTTGCTTGAGCCCAGGAGTTCAAGGCAACATAGACTGCCATCTGTTAAATACACACACACACACACACACACGTGAAGGGAATAAATAAATACCCAGCAATGCCCAGGAGTTCAAGGCAACATAGACTGCCATCTGTTAAATACCCACCCACACACACACACACACACACACACACGTGAAGGGAATAAATAAATACCCAGCAATGCCCCAGGGTGCCTCAGCACACAGTTTGAGAACTGCATCATTAATCCACTTTCTAGATGTAGCATTCGTGGTTTGGTCTCATAACCTACTATTTTGATGGGAACCAAGTTGAGCCCACAGTCAGAATTGCTCAGAAACCACACAGTCTGGAGTGTTTGAGGTCTTACTGTTAAGGGTTACATCTTTGATGAGACCTACTGGATGGTTTTGCAGTAATGGTGCTGCAGCCTAAAGTTCAGAGAGTGACAGGTGGTGGGAAATGATCACAGGGTGCTGCTGCAGCTCTGAACTGTGTTGTTAGAGGGTCTTTGTTGACCTGCTGGCCTTTTTCCTGAGCAGATGGTGAAAGGCCTGGCATCCTGATTGGCTCAAGGCAGGAGTTGATAGATGCAGGCTCCCACAGTACCTTAAAAAGGGGAAATATTTTTTGTAAGCTCTACAAGTACAAGGTTTTTATAAGTACAGCATTCCAAGTACCTGGGCACTCTGGTTGGCTTCAGTTACAGCTCACACAGGCTGAGTCATCTCTGCCCGTGTATCTGTGCAAGCCATTTCACATCCATAGTACCAATACTTTTAAGGTCAAAAACAAGATGAATCTGAATGGTGGCCTTTTGTCCTCCACCAATCCCTGTTTCTACCTTCATCAAACTACTCTGCTGTTTGCGCTTCCTCACAACTTCCCTTGCTGCTTATATTTCTTTTTTCCCCTCAGGTGTCTCTCCTTCCCTTCTAACTGGCAGCAGCCCCCTTCACCTCAGGAGCGGGCTTTAGATCCGCTCTGCCAGGCAGCTTGCTAACTTCTGTGTAGCTCTCTGAAGCAGGTAGAGAAACGTTTTGCTAAATGCATGCCACTCCCACTGCCTTTCTAGTCCTAACCCTTCAATGTTCCTTAGTTGTTTGCCTTGTTTCCTACAATTTCAGCTAAAACTATTGCTCAGTATGCAGTATTACGCTACAGTGTCCCTTCCAAGTACTTGTTAGTTTGTACAGTGCTTCTGAGATGTAATTAAATGTTTATGCAATGTTTAAAATAAACTCTAGAGGGCTAAAGCCATTAATATGCCCATAGGACATATGGTAAATGCTGGCATATATAGCATTTTCGTGCAACAGAAACAGAATCAAGGGAGAAATATGACTAAAATATCAATACCCTTTCACGTAGCATTCTTGTTTTAACCTATGATAGATGGATGTCCAGAGCCTTCCTTTTCTTTCTCAGAGTCTTTGGTGTAGCAACCCTTGTTCATTTGGTGTTACTTGTTATAATAGCATTTCTTTGCACCAAATGAAAATAGGTTAGTTTGAGTGTTGACAGAAGTGTTTATGTTGAATTTTGTCACATATGACTTTTGGATGGGCTGAGTGTAGTTTCTTTTGTCTGTTTCCATTTTTGTCCATTCGACATAATTCTTTTCAGTGCTCGGAATTTTTTGAAAGATTGAAAATGAAAGATTCCCAAATGTAAGAAGGAAAATTTTTTCCGTATTTCCACACCAGTGTTACTGTCCAGCATACATTTTGAAATGATTTCTAGTCTATAGTACAGGCAAACATGAAAATGGTACTATGTAGCTGTTGATTAAGGTATGGATACACATTTAGGTAATTGAAATAGATGATGAGTTTTGTGTGATGGAGAGCCTGAACAGGCTCTGACATTTTTATAAAGGTCAGTGTTTTCACTTGACTCTGCTCTCTAGAGGTGTGTGTTTTCCTTTCTCTCTTGCAGGACCTGGAGTTGCTGGCTACCTTACTGCAGGTACATCCACGTCGGTCATGTCTAACCTGCCACCTCCCGTAGACCATGAGGCAGGCGACCTTGGCTATCAGACTTGAAATATTCACAACAGACAATAAACGCTGAAAGGCCAGTGCCGAGTCCACATTCCTCCAGCTGATACGTTGAAGCAAACTCTTACTGCCTTTCTCCTGGTTTCATGACAGTGTTACTCCTTTTTCTATAAATATATTTTTAGGAAAAAAGTCAGTGATTCTAATTGTATCACATTATAAGAAAGCACTCTGTGGATCAACCTAAGTGGGTACACAAGAATTTTTTTTTCTTGGTGTATGTAAGCACATTTGTTCCTTTATATCTGTTTACAAAACTGTGAATCAAAAAGACAAAACTTTCTTCCTAGTTTTTGTAATTTTTTTTTTTGAATTAGCATGACTGTAGGGTTGAGCTACAGTCAACAAAAATTGGGCTAAGTCACTTTTCCCCAGGAAAGAATATTTCCCTCTCCTGCATCAAGTCTGCGTGGCCATCCTCCCCCCACCGTCCAAGACTATTAGGTTTTGTCCCAGCACTCCTCACTGGCATCCTCAATCATTAACTTCTGAAAGCTCACAGTACACCTTAGTATGTATAACTGGCTTTACCAAATTGAATGAAGAGGAGCTTGTGCAAAAAAATTTAAAAATGGATGTCAAGATGTTATGTAAGAGATTAGTGTAATTGTGAAATGTTCTATACACTATCAAATATATAAAGCTTTCTATATTGAATGTACATTATACAGATCATTCATATGTGTACATAAAATTTTAAAAATAAAGGGAATTGACTGCTTTGTTAATGAGATATATTTGTTCTAGTTTAATCTTTCCCTTTGAAGACCTCATATATCTTTATTTCTAAGACAGATGAAGTATTAAACAGACTTATCTTACATTCGTAACCATTCCTAACTTTAATATTGCAGCCACATCTAAGTCTCCAGACACAGCATCTCATTTATTTTTCATACAACACTCAGGAATGGGTCAGGCTGTTAATAATGTGTGATATTAATTCTGTTTTTAAGAAGAGAAAATTAAATAGCCAGAAGATTTTTCAAATAGCAAGTCTCAGCACATAGATTTTCTAGTGTGACCACAAATTACAAGAAAATATAAACATGGAGAATATAAACAAACAATTCTTAAAGAATGGGGAAATACCCACACTTCCAAGTTTCCTTTCAAAGCAAGAACCGAGTTTATTCCACAGTTGATGTGTAAGAACAGCCAAAATGGAAACTTACTCCTATTCCAAATCACTAATGCAAACTTTTGCATGAAGTTTATCATCTCTCACAGATTATGGAATAATATGTTAATGCAAGTATTTTAATATGTAACTAGGGTTTTAGTTTCTAGACAATAGATGGCCATAAAAATGTTCACTGAAAGAAATTATAACAGCTAAATTGTGATTAGGTATTTAGGAGAGCATAAATCAACATAACAATTTTTTCTTTTAAATACTAAGAATATAAGTATTGTGAATACAATAAAGACCCATTAAAGTAGTCTGCAATCATTGATGTTTAGATGTCAATAATAGTTCACCTTTACTGAATATTTACTGTCTGCAAAGTATTGTATAACCTCATTTTATCCTCAGAACAAACCTGTGGGCCAGTTAATCCTCAGAACAAACCTATGGGCCTGGTACTGATATAATTCCCATCTTCCAGGTGAAGACCATGAGGTTCAGATAAGTAAAGCAGCTTACTAAAAGTCACACAACTAGTAAGTAACAGAGTAAGAAATCAAAACTCTTAATGTGACACTGAGGTGTGTATCCTGAGCCATTAAGACGACAGCAATGTCAGGCAAGTGTCTGTGATGGGGAAAGTTGAGTTTTGATCTTTGAGGGTGGGGGCTTTATCTGAGATTTAAGTATGAAGTCGTTTGCTCCAGTCCTGAGATACAAAAGTGAGACAGCTTGAGCAGGGTAACAGGAAAGTGTATATAGGACACCTGGAGGGGTGGGGGTTGTCTGGTATGGCTGGGGGATAAGGATCCAGAGAGAACCCAGCCTGAGACCCAGGGAGGAGCCAGCTGGACGGTGTCCAAAGTGCCGGGCTGACACATTAACATCAAACCTAATAGTGATTCGGGAATGAGATCTGTGTTTTAAACAGCAGTGTGGAGTGATCACTTTGGTATGTTTGTTGAGGGAGGGGCTGTTTAGAGGTAGCAAAACTCAGAGATACACCCTAGTAACCCACAGTCCATCTAAGGAGCAGTGCAGAGGCAGAAACTGGAAATGGGCAAGAGACCATGCTGGACCCTCGTCCATCCACCGAGGATCACCTCCAGATGCTCAGCTCAAGAATCCCTTTCAGTCTAGAACTTCAGCAATCCTTCTCATGCTGAAATTGTTCATTATATGAAAATTGTGTAAATAAGCTTTATTAGGATTTTGGGAAGAGCACTTGGAAAAAATATTGCAGATAAACTTTCTCGCAACCTCCTCTGACTAGGAATTTAACTGCCTACTTGAGTTTCTGGGAATGCATGGCCCTCCTTTTACTGGCCAGCAGCAGTGTGACCAAGGAAGGCAGACTTTGTTTCCTTATCTACAAAATAAGGTTAATTCTGAGCCCATTCCTCAAAGGGGTGTTACGAGAATTAAATAGGGGTATTATGAGAAAAAAAAATCAAAATCAGTCCCCTTGAAATAAGATAAAAACCAGTGGTTATGAGGAGTTGGATGGATGTGCTGTCCAATGAGTTATTAATCAGGTGTTCTTTTAAATGACTGAACTCCTTTTACAATATATAGTTTCACGGTCACATGTGTGCTCATGCCACTTTTGTGATGGGACAGAGGAGGACAAGGACTTCAGGGAAGCTAGTTGTTTGGGAGTAAATGGTTGTATCTTCCCCCAAAATTCATAGGGTGAGGCCCTAACCCCCAGTGGTATTTGGAGATGGGGCCTCAGGGAGGTAATTAGTGTTAGATGAGGTCATGAAGGTGGAGCCCTCATAATAGGGATAATACCTTAGACACCAGAGAGCCCACCGGTACCTCTCCCCTGACACCTGACATTCTGCATCAAGAGGTCACATGAGCACACTGGGAGCCAAGTACAAGCCAAGAGAAGAGGCCTCAGAATGAAACCTAACTTGCTGGCACATTGATCTTAAACTTCCCAGCCTCCAGAACTGTGAAAAATAAATTTGTTGTTTAAGCCACCGGTCTATGGTATGTTGTTATGACAGTCCAAGCAGACTAATACATAGTGTTGGCTGAAGCACCAGTAACAAAGAAGAAGAGAGTTTGCTCATAGATTAGTAGGACAAAGGGCTGGTTGGAGCCAGAGCCACCTGAGCCTTGATGGGACTTGGTATAAATTCAACTCAAGCACCTTCAGAAACAACTGACAGCCTGTCCTGAAGCTGGGGAGGCAGACCCCCAAGGCTGGCCCACAGCACACACCAAAACTTGGAATGGGCACTAAGTTAGAACTGGGTGACTGCCTGGCTCCTCGGAGCGTTTCCAGTTTTGTTTTTGTTTTTCTTGTGTTGTTTTTATTTTTTTTTTTTGAGTACATGTTAAGTTTTGAGTATCCAGGTTATATCAGAATCACTCCTGGATGCCCAAGGTGTTGATTCCATCCTCATATTAACCCCAAATGTTTGTGTGGATTTTGGTTGAATTCAGTGTTTTACCCATTATCTTGTGTCACCTGGTCTGTTTAAATCAGGGCAGGAGAACAGAAGTAAGGTATCCTGGAGCCGGTATGGACCAAGTTGGGGCCACCTGGACTGTGGTTCTGGCCTTCACCAAGTGACCTTGGAGCTGTCACCAATAAGTGGGGGTCATTAATGTCTCCCTTGTGGGGATATTCGGGAGATCAGGAATAATAGATGTAAACACCTAATAGGGTGTCAGCCTTGTAGACAGAGCGTCTAGGAATGAGGAGCTGGGCGCTGTGAGGTTGTGTCAAGGAAGAACACTGGCTTGTCAGGCAGATTCTGCCCTGCTTAGGTTTCTGACATTGGGCATTAATTTTGTCTATAAAATGCCTGTTTGACCTGGTCAGGAAATCTTTGGTGTTAAGAATCTGTTGAAATATGTATAAACCCTTTATGCAAAAATGCCCAAAAGCACATATTTTAAAAATACCCGAAAACTCAGTCCCACTGTCACCCCAGTTAAAAACCTCAGAACTAGATCACTTCTCAGAATTATTGTTTCCCATAGATGACTTTCTGTGAAATAAATTCTTTAACTCCTCCATTGTAGTAGAAACTTCAGGTATTTCTCCTGGTCATCAGTGCTTTCCTATTACTAGTTGTTACTACGTGTGTTGTTTAATATGTCATTTAGCATTTAAAGCAAAGAACTTCACGTCTGGATTATTGACCACTAATTTCCAAATTTAGGGAGTAAAAGGTGGGCGAGGCTACTGTGGGTTCCAGGGTCCCATGAATACAGCAAATAGGGTGGCCAGTTTAAAACATTTGTTTTGCTGGGCGCGGTGGCTCAAGCCTGTAATCCCAGCACTTTGGGAGGCCGAGACGGGCAGATCATGAGGTCAGGAGATCGAGACCATCCTGGCTAACGTGGTGAAACCCCGTCTCTACTAAAAAATACAAAAAACTAGCCGGGCGATTTGGCAGGCACCTGTAGTCCCAGCTACTCGGGAGGCTGAGGCAGGAGAATGGCGTAAACCCGGGAGGCGGAGCTTGCAGTGAGCTGAGATCTGGCCACTACACTCCAGCCCAGGCGACAGAGCAAGACTCCGTCTCAAAAATAAAAATAAAACGTTTGTTTTGCCATCAAGCTTATGAAAGAAGATGTGTACATTTCCATCATTTTTACAAATCCCCAATTTAGGGAAATAACTTTGTAAGAGAAGAGAAAGGCCCAGAGCTGTTAATGAAAACTCTGTTATTTACACAAATAAGAATGTTTCATGCTTAAATTTTTTAACATTGAAAAGAATATGGTTTATATACAAGTTATGCAGTTATCCTGTAGGAAGAGTTTTCAGCTATTGTCCAATGGCAGTAGATAAACCTAAGGTCTACAGAGAACATTGGCTTCATTCCCTGGACCCTAACCAATGCCTGTGAGCAGGAAAAGAGGAACTCATGCCCTCAGTCTCTATTTCAGGGAAAAGTTTACGAAGATGTGGCATGAGTCAATGAAAGAATGAGTCATTTGTCTTCAAAAGGAAAGGTCATATGGAAGTAATTCTACAAATATTTAGCTATGCATAAGTTCAGGAAAGTCACTGGAGTTACTTAAGCTCAAACCCCAATCTCACATTTTAGTATTTTACATGATTCAAAATAGCCCTTCGTATGTATCTATCAGGTCTCCCAGCATTCCAAGGCAGGAAATGGAACATTTTTCCCAGCTTTAAATGTAAGAGCTGACCTGAGGACAATCTTGTCAACACTAAAACAATCAAGGTGAGTTCAGAGTAAGCAAATCTAGAGTTTGGAGCAGAAAACTTTATCAAGTGATGCACAGCTGGATGATCCCACACCCTTCCTGTGGCAGAAGTTTTCCTAAAGCGACTCAGCCCTGCGGAGAGCCTTCGAAGGCAGCCCTTAGTGTGAATGCTGACAGGTGTTTACCTCCAGGTATGGCAGTAGAAGCACAAAAGACGCCAAAACAGGAAGAAAAAAGGAAATCTGGAGGACACTAGGAAGAAGAAAGCATTGGAAAAGAAAGCTGTCTAACTATACCCTCAGAGATAAGCATTGCATCTACAAAACAACAGGATGCCACTTCGAAAAATTTTTCCCACAGAAAATCAGGTCTTAAAATTTTTTAAAATAGAAGAAAAACAATAGAAGACATTGACAGAGAACATTGAGGAAATCTTGTCAAGCAGAGTAAGATGAAAAAATAGACAAAAGAGACCCAGTTCAGGGAGCCCATTATCCAAAAAACTTAGATCCCAAAAGAAATTCTAGTTTTTGGCCGGGCGCAGTGGCTCACCCTGTAATCCCAGAACTTTGGGAGGCCAAGGCAGGCAGATCATGAGGTCAGGAGATTGAGACCATCCTGGCTAACACAGTGAAACCCCGTCTCTACTAAAAATACGAAAACGTTAGCCAGGCATGGTGGTGGGCGCCTGTGGTCCCAGCTACTCGGGAGGCTGAGGCAGGAGAATGGCGTGAACCCGGGAGGCAGAGCTTGCAGTGAGCTGAGATTGTGCCACTGCACTCCAGCCTGGGCGACAGAGTGAGACTCTGTCTCAAAAAAAAAAAAAAAAAATACTAGTTTTGAAAAGGGGCTGAGAACAAAATAAAAAATACAAGCCCTTTCCCAGTAAGGAAGACTATGCCACTGAAGAGGCCAAGGGAACTTGTCCTTCACCCTCTGAAGGTTTGCTGAAAAATCAACTTGAAAACACAGATTAATTGGAGAAAAGGCATACACATTTATTTAATGAGTATACACAGGAGCCTTCAGAATGAAATCCCAAAGATCCTGGGGATATTGTTCACTTTGATGCTTAGGTTCAACAAAGTATTGACAGCCATACTTTGACTGGCCGTGTTTATGATTGGACAAAAGGGTAAGATCAAATGCTAAGGGACTGCGTGGGGAAACCCAGTAAGGTCTGTTTAGACTCTTGGCCTATCTGAGCACGCAGTCCTCCCTTCTGGGTATGGGGCGGGTCCTTCTCTGGAACAGGGGTCCCCTGACCTGTAGTCAAACAAGGTAAGTCGGATAATTTTTATGGCCAGTTTTTACATAGAAAGGTGGAGGGAAAGGGTAATAATTTTAGGTTTTATGGTTGACTTTGGGAAAAAGAGGTTCTGGTTTCTGACCCACCTTGGGGAAGAGACATTCTAGTTTCTGTGGCTAGCCTTGGGGGAGAATGGAACTGAGCGACAGGAGGATAGAAGAGGGTAGATGAAAGTCAGAAAAACTTCTGGTTCTGAGGCTGCTTCTGAGGCCTTAATTTTGGGGTTTGTTTTGTGAGTCCCAGTGTCAGAGGTGTTTGAACCAGAGTGATTCCACCTTGAACAGGGGCTGGGTAACATAAGGTTGAGACCTGCTGGGCTGCATCTCCAGGTTAGGCATTCTCAGGCACAGGATGAGACAGGAGGACAACAGGACCAGTATCACAGATACAGGTCATAAAGACCCTGCTAATAAACAGGATGTGGTAAAGAAGCTGCCAAAACCCACCAAAACTAAGATGGCAATGAAAGTGACCTCTGGTGGTCCTCACTGCTCATTATACACCAATTATAATATATTAGCATGGCAAATTATTCCCACCAGCACCATGACAGTTTACAAATGCCATGGCAACATCCAGAAGTTACCCTATATAGTCTAAAAAGGAAATTTTCTGGAAAACTCATGAATAATCCACCCCTTGTTTAGCATATGATCATGAAATAACCATAAAAATAGCTGGCCAAGCACGGTGGCTCATTCCTGTAATTCCAGTACTTTGGGAGGCTGAGACGGGTGGATCACGAGGTCAGGAGTTCAAGACCAGCCTGGCCAAGATGGCAAAACCCCGTCTCTACTGAAAATACAAACAAAAATTAGCTAAGTGTGGTGGTGTGCACCTGTAATCCCTACTACTCGGAAGGCTGAGGCAGGAGGATCACTTGAACCCAGGCAGTAGAGGTTGCAGTGAGCCAAGATCATGCCACTGCACTCCAGCCTGGGCGACAGAGCAAGACTACATCTTAACAACAACAACAACAAAAATAGCCAACCAAACCAGCAGCTCTCAGGGCTACTCTGTCTATGGAGTAGCCATTCTTTTGTTTCTTCTTTAATAAACTAGCTTTCACTTTATGGACTTATCCTGAATTATTTCTTGTATGAGATCCAAGAACCCTTTCTTGGGATCTGGATTGTGACCTCTTTCCAGTAACACCAACACCACCGAATGCCAGCCCAGTAGATGAAAATCAACCCTTACAAATGCACGTAATTGTGAAATTTTACCATATGAAAACAAAGATGCTATAACCCTCCAGGGTGTGGCAGGAGAAGAGGAAACGTTTCTGAGAAAAGAACAAGAATCAGAATAGCACTGGATTGCTCAATAACAGTGAAAGAAGACAAGGGAGTGATGCCTTCAAAAAGCTCAACCCAGGATTCTATATCCACTGAAACTATTGATTAAGTGAGGGGACAGAATTAAGAAATTTTGACACACACGAGGTCTCAAATTTACCTCCCATTCTTTTGTAAAAAGTTCCAGAAAGAAGTTCTGTACTAAAGAAGGGGGCACCCAAAAAAGTGTGGGGGCCAAAGTGTAAACTTGCCCGTCACCCTCTGAAGGTTCACTGAAAATCAGCTGACATAAGGCAGATAAATAGGAGAAAAAGCATGCAAAGTTATTAACGTGTACCTGTGGTCCCAGCTACTCGGGAAGCTGAGGCGGAGGATCACCTGAGCCTGCATGTTGAGGCTGCAGGGAGCCATGATCATGCCACTCTACTCCAGCCTGGGCAGCAGGCAAGACTTGGTCTTGAAAACAAAAAACAAAAAACAGCTTTACAGGATACGTCAAAGAAGTCTATTTGGGGGTGAAATATTTTGGTTTTCTTCAAACGAATGGTGGAATTCTTCAAATGGTATTGAAAAGACATTTCAAATTAAGACAACAGCTTGCAGCTGACTTAGACAACGACCCATCCAAATGGAACAGGTTAGAGGCTCTGGGAACAAATTCTTGAAGAAGATGAAATTGATAGGCAATATACGTATTTGAACATATTGAGAGAAGAAAGAAGATTGACATACCTGGGAGAAGAGTTTAGAATAGTTGGGCAGCAAAATAATCATAGCACAATGTAACTGTGATAGGTCTGTTGCTCTATGTGTACAGCAAGTCAACACTCTGAGACGTCGGGTTGCCGCAGAGAAAGAGGTTTAATCATAGGGCCACCGAATGAGGAGACGGGAGGATGCCTCACATCCATTTTCCAAAGGAGTTGGGGCTGAGAACTTTAAGGGTTTTTGAGTAGGCCGAAGCGTGCAAATTGTTGATTGGTAAAAGGGTGCAGGGTGAAGTCATGAGATAGGGGGATGAAGAAACTATATAATGCTGATTCTGTTCCTCTGTGGGGGTCTTATGTACTGTGAAAGCAAAATACATCTTGGGACCCCAAAATCACTAGACGAGAGGGAAAAGTCAAGCTGGGAACCGTGTAGGCAAACTTGCCTCCCATTCTATTCCTAACAAAGATAGCTACAAAGATAAAAAGCAACATACTTCCCTCACAATTTGCCCACAGGGAAATTCCTTGTGGACAAAGGACTGACAGACCTCAAAGTCATCCCTCTGCTCCTGTGGGAAAAATGCATATCTGATTGCCTCCTTTGCCTCATTGTTTTACTAAGCCAGACTAAGGTATAAGTGACTATTCCTATAAATTGTGTACTCAATAAAAGGCTAATCAGAAACCCTCCAAAAATGCAAGCATTTGTCCTTTACCTATGACATGAATCCCCCTCCTTCCCCACTTTGAGTTGTCCCGCCTTTCTGGACTGAACCAGTATACATCTTACATATATTGATGTCTCATGTCTCCCTAAAATGTATAAAACAAAACTGTGCCCCAACCGCCTTGGGCACATGGCATCATGACCTCCTGAGGCTGTGTCACAGGGGTGTCCTTAGCCTTGACAAAATAAGCTTCCTAAATTGATTGAGACTTGTCCCAGATACTCTTTGGTTTACACTACTATGATTATTTTGCTTCCCAACTCTTCTAAACTCTTCTCTCAGGCACATCAGTCACCTTTCTCTCAATGTGTTAAAATACATATGTTGCCTATCAATTTCACCTTCTTGAGGAATTTGTTCCCAGAGCCTCTGACCTGCTCTAGTCTGAATGGGTAGCTCTCTAAGTGAGCTGCAAACTGTTGGCTGTTTCACTGGAATTCAAAACCTTAAAAACATCTTAAGCAATTCTTAAAAGCTTTATTATTCTAATGTGAGATCCTGTCTATAGGAACAATATGCATGCAAATGGATCTAGCGCTAGGAGACCATCAGCACCAAGCAAGTAGGCAAAAGTGCAGCCTAATTAATGCTTAATTATATTTCTGCTCAGAACCCAGCATGCAATTCTCGTCAACCTTGTGGGGACAGCTTCACATATGACATGGTAAGGTAAGGTTCTGACTGGTACTTACATAACTATAGTATCAATGTGATTATATTAGGAGGATGAAAAAAGACTATATTAGGAGGATGAAAAAAGACGGAGTATATGTGAGAAAATAAATACTTTTAGTGGGGAGAGAAGATAAACAGTTGAATTCTCATCTTCTAAACTGAGAAATCAATAGATGACTAGACTACATATGACAGTAATGTTTTATCAAGGTCAAATTCTCGTGTCAATATTGTTAGGTGACATAATATCTGCAGCTAACTCTCAGTTCAGAAACAGGAGAAAGCAAGTGTGAATCTAGATAAGGATATATAGGTGTTCACTATATTCTGCCTCTAACTGAAGGTTTAAGTAAAATAAACCATTGAGAGGTGAGAGTATTATAACTGTACTATTTCAAGACATGGAAGTAGATCTCCATGCCTATCAGTTAGTTTAAATTGTTTTGTTTATTTATTTTATTTTGAGGTGGGGTCTCATTATGTTATGCAGACTGGGCTCAAGCAATTCTTCCACCTCAGCCTCCTGAGTAGCTGGGACTGTTAACAGAAAAGGGGTTTTGTCTCAGGGTCCAAGAGTGGGTTCTTAGATCTTGCATGGGAAAGGGTTCAGGGCCAGTCACATAGTAAAGTTAAAATAGTTTCTTAGAAACTACTCCATTACAGAGTAGGGTGTCCTCAGAAAGCAAGAGGAAGAATGCCCCTACCTTAACCCATTTATGCCTCAGGTTGCAATTTTTTGAATTTTTGCAATCAGACATTGGCGATGACCTTGAGAGCAGTAGGATACAAATAACTCTTGCATGCTTAGCCTTCCAATAATGAAACACTAGGTATAAATGGATTTAAACAAGAATGTTTGCTTATATAGGATATTAGGCCTATAGCGCAGTTTATTATAAAGGCTTGTGACAGGCTGTTAGTATGGTTATTCTCTTGTGTAACTTCTGATGTTGGCAAGAATTTACGAGTGTACTATTATCTTTAGAGGAAAACCTATTTTTTAAAATAAGAATGGCTTTTTCCACTAACTTGTTTCCTCAACCATAAACATCTTGTGATCAAGAGTGCCTAAATTCCTTGGAATGTAATGCAGCAGCTCTTGCTGTATCCAGCCTTTTTTCAAGATGAGTCACTCTGGTTGGGATGCCTCTGACAGGACTATAGGCACCCAGCTATATTAAATGTTTGTAAGTAGTTGTTTATGGGAATGAGAAATTAGCATGTTGGGATGGTGACAGGAAGAACCGCTGATGGTTTTCATAACTAGCTTTGGACGGTAATTTGATGGTTGAACTCTGAAATGTATACCTTTGATTAAAAATAAAAACTAAACTATAAAAAAAGGAGAAATTAAAAATCAGTAAAACCAAAACAAAGATTAGCAGCTTTTGTGGTAAATATAACTGGAAAAAAAGGCAACATTCAATGGCTTAAAAAAAATTCAGAAATAATTTTTTTTCCCAATTGAATGTTTCCTTTTCCAAAATTACCTATGGCCTGCCTCACCCCCATCCTGTGCCTACAAAGACCCCAGACTCAGTTGGTAGAGGAGAGAGAGGTGGCTTGATTTTAGTGAGATGGCTTCACTTCAGTGAGGCTGCTTGATATCAGAGACAGCCTGACTTCAGGGAAGAGCTGGTCAGACTTTGGGGAAGAGATGCTGGACTTGAGGGGAAGACTACCTGCCCATCCCATCCCCTCTTCAGCTCCCCTTCTTTGCTGAGAGCCATTTCCATCTCTTAATAAAATCCTCTGCCTTCACCATCCGTCAAGTATTCGTGCAAATTCATTCTTCTTGGACACTGGACAAGAGCTTGGGACCCACCAAACTGCAGGGACCCACAAAAAGGCTGGCACACCAGTGGAGGAAGTAGACTGCCAAGGTCAACGGGTCTATGTTGATCAGCCTGAGAACCAGCAGCCATGACCACAAGTGAAAGCAGGCTGTGAAAGGAGCTCATTTGCTTCTCTGGAGAAGGGGAGCTTACTTTTCCACACAGGGACCATCCACATCTGATGAGCAGGCCATCCCTCCAGACTTACATCACGGCTGAGTTCCTTAACAGTAGAAAGTTCGTTTGGCCTTTTTGTGGACAGAGATGGGAGTTACAGTGGTCTCAACTGAATGAAATGCAGCAAGTAAGCCCTTCTGGGACCATTTCCCCTGAAGCCAAAAACATTATGAACAATTTTCCAGAGGGTAGCTTGGAAAAGAATAATGATTACCATTTTGATTTTTTTTTTTTTTTTTTTTTTTTTGAGAGAGGATCTCACTCCTCTCACCTAGGCTGGAGTGCAGTGATATGATCACAGCTCACTGCAGCCTTGACTTCCCAGGCTCAGATGATCCTCCCACTGCAGCCTCCCGAGTAGCTGGGACTACAGGCATGTGCCACCACACCTGGCTCATTTTTTATATTTTTAGTAGACACAGGGTTTCACCATGTTGCCCAGGCTGGTCTTGAACTCCTGGGCTCAAGCGATCTGCCTGCCTCGGCCTCCTAAAGTGTTGGGATTACAGGTGTGAGCCACTGCACCCAACCGAGTTTTGAATTTTATAAAAAATGTTTTCTCCATTTCCTATGACAAGTTCATTCTGAATCCCACTGAGTTGGGACGAGTCTTTGGCTCATAAATCAACCATGTAATCTTAAGAGATTTGAATTCACATGCACTTCAATTCCTATGTATTGCTATGTATTGGAGTCAACTTTTTTGGCAGTCAGAAAACCTAACCACCTTGCACAAATACCAATTTTCCTTCAAATGATCTTTAGTAATATCTATATTACAGGATCTTTGGTAAACTAGAAACACTTAGCAATTCCTTTTCATGCTAGGTTTGGGTTTTATTTTACTTTTTCTTTAATACAAGAGATGGAGTACAGTCAACTTTGCCCTTGCCGGTAGAAGGCAGCCACCCCATGCAAGGAGGCAAGGGGCCAACTGAGCTCTTAACACACGGCCGTTCATGGACAGCAGAACTAAAGGAGCATTGTAACACCCACTCCAGGGCCTCGAGGTCGCAGGCAGTCCCCCACAACCCAGGCACCGCTGCACGGAGCTTTCTCCCGCTGGTGTCTGGAGTGGCCAGCTGGGACCTGCACTCGCTCACTTGCACCTGGTCTGGCTGTGGGCCCCACCCAGAGCTTGTTCCTGAGTCATTGCCTGGAGTGGCCAGTCAGGTCCCCGCACTTGCTCACTCACATGCTCCCTCCTGCAAGGGGTTGAGCGTGGCGGGCGGAGTAAACTTTCACCCTTGTCACAAGTTCAAAGAAGGGGCTGAGAAAAATTCTGCACTATTGCCATGCCAGTGCTATGAGCGTTGTACTTGACTCTCACATCTCTCTTATCACACTACTTCTAATTTATTGTGTTCTGTTACTTCTACATCTTCAATATCTCTAACAATCTACATCCAGTACACCTACTGTCGTGTGGGCCTCTAACATGTCTTCCATGGGTCAGAGCAACAGGATCCTGACTGGTCTTCCTGCTTCTGATACAGGCTGAATCCAACCCCTTCTTCATGGAGTAGTATTTCTACTGCCCATCAGTGACTCCACTGCTCTTAGGACCAAGTCCAACGCCTCATCTTGGACTGTGAGGCCCTTTGTGATCTGGCCCCTTCTTTGTCTGGCATCATCTCTCCATAACAGGAAACAATAACATTTACCAATTGACATTCAGAAAACCACAGGTTGTGTCTGAGTCTGTGCTGTGTGGGCTGGTTTCCAAAATTACAATGAGTAATCTCAGTTCCAGGCCAGTCTTCCCTGACCTCAAAATATTTCAAAGTTGACCCTAGTCCATCTCCTGTATTAAAGGCCTCCAGAAGGCCAGCTTCTCAGCCATTTGGGGCTGGGACCGGAGTTCCCAAATAAAGAGAAATGCCACCTATTGTCTTTTCCTACTTCTTGCTTCAAGGTTCTTTCGTTGAAGTTGCTTCAGACTCATCTTGCACACTGTCCTCAGTGGCAATGGCTCTTAAATAAAACAGAATTTGCAAATGTTTCTCTTTTGTTTTCTATGTAAAAACCAGCTTATTTTCTAAGTTGTGTAGTTGACAAAAATCCTGCCCTGTCTAGTAGGAAAGGGTGGGGTTATTAGATTAAGTAAATTGTCAGTTGAATGAACTATCTACCTCCTTAGGACAAGGACACCGGGGGCCTTATCACATGTGCATCCTCCACAGGCATCCGTAAGGACTCCTTGAATTGTTCAGAATTGCACGTGTCCTCTGTCTCCTCTAAAATTAGTCTGGTTTCTTTCAAGTCCAATTAATCTAGTGTTGTGTTGCTTCAACTAGATATGAATAAGAAATCCTTTTGATTTGATACACTCTGAAGTGTATCGAGAGCAAAGACACCACTGAACAGGAAGGAAGGATTTTAAGCCCCTCAGCCTACATGCTCCACATCTGGGAAAACATTACACTGGGAGTGGCTGTTTCTTCCTCACCCCTCAGCCTACATGCTCCACATCTGGGAAAATATTACACTGTGAGTGGCTGTTTCTTCCTCACCCCTCAGCCTATGTGCTCCACATCTGGGAAAATATTACACTGTGAGTGGCTGTTTCTTCCTCATTTCTTTTCTTCTAGATTTTTTTTGTCTGTCTCAAACTTTGCCAGCAAAAGAAAGGTTAAAAATAGAATAAAGAAAATTCCCTTAGCATGTGAAGATGACAACATATTATGGATTTGCCTGTTAAATTATTTATTCCTTTAAGATTAAATTAGTCCAGCTGTCTTAGAGGGCTGGAAGAAGACCTCTTGCAGAACGGTTTCAAGTGGATTTAGAATTTAGAATCTGACCTCAACCAGTGGAGGAGGTAGACTGCCAAGGTCAACAGATCTGTATTGATCAGCCTGAGAACCAGCAGCCATGACCACACGTGTGAGCAGGCTGTGAAAGGAGCTCATTTGCTCCTCTCAAGAAGGGGAGGTTATTCTTCCACACAGGGGCCATCCACATCTGATGAGCAGGCCATCCCTCCAGCCTTACATCATGGCTGAGTTCCTTAATAACAGAAAGTTTGTTTGGCATTTTGTGGACAGAGATAGGAATTATGATGGTCTAAACTGAATGAAATGCAGCAGGTAAGCCCTTTCAGGACCATTTCCCCTGAAGCCAACAACTGTATTCTGAACAATTTTCCGGAGGGCAGCTTGGGAAAGAATGATTACCATTTTGAATTTTTTCTTTTTTTTTGGAGACAGGATCTCACTCCTATCACCCAGGCTGGAGTGCAGTGATGTGATCCCATGTGGCTCACTGCAGCCTCGACTTCCAAGGCTCAGGTGATCCTCCCACCACAGCCTCCTGAGTAGGTGGGACTACAGGCATGTGTCACCATGCCTGGCTAATTGTTTATGTTTTTAGCAGCTACAGGGTTTCCCCATGTTGCACAGGCTGGGCTTGAACTCTTGGGCTCAAGCGATCTGCCCGTGTCAGCCTCCTGAAGTGCTGGGATTACAGCTGTGAGCCATCATGCCCAGTCCAGTTTTTAATTGTATAAAAAATGTTTTTTCCATTTCTCATAACAAGATCATTCTGAATCCCACTGAGCGGGGAAGAGTCTTTGGCTCATAAATCGACTATGTAATCTTAAGAGATTGGAGTTCACATACACTTCAATTCCTATCTATTGCTATGTATTGGAACCAACCCTTTTTGGCAGTCAGAAACCTAAGCACCCTGCAGAAATAACAGTTTTCCCTCAGATGATCTTTATTTTTATGTATTTATTTATTTTTGGATGGAGTCTCGCTCTGTTGCCAGGCTGGAGTGCAGTGGCATGATCTCGGCTCACTGCAAGCTCCGCCTCCTGGGTTCAAACGATTCTCCTGCCTCAGCCTCCCGAGTCGCTGGGATTACAATATCACAGGATTGTTGGTAAACTAGAAACACTTAGCAATTTCTTTTCATGCTAGGTTTTTTTCTTTCCTTAAATACAGGAGATGGACTAGAGTCAACTTTTTCCTTCACCAAACAAGATATATAAAATCACTATTGTGAATGGAAAATAAATTCCGGGACCCCCAAATCACTAAACCAAATGGAAAAGTCCAGCTGAGACTTTTGCTTAGGGCAAATCTGCCTCCCATTCTATTCCTTAAAAAGATAGCTACTAAGATGAAAAAGCTATATACCTCCCTCACAATGTGTCCACAGGAAAATTCCTTGTGGACAAAGGACAGACAGAATTCCAAGTCATCCCTCTGCTTTTTGAGATAAGTGCATATCTGATTGCTTACTTTGGAAAGGCTAACCAGAAACTCAAAAGAATGCAACCGTTTGTTTCTTATCTATTTATAACCTGGAAGTCCCCTCCCCACTTCAAGTTGTCCCGCCTTTCCAGACTGAACCAATGTACATCTTACATATATTGATTGATGTCTCATGTCCCCCTAAAATGTATAAAACCAAACTGTGCCCCAACCACCTTGGGCACATGTCGTCAGGACCTCCTGAGGCTGTGTCACAGGCATGTCCTTAACCTTGGCAAAAAAACAAACAAACGACAGCAACAACAAAAAACAACTTTCTAAATTGACTGAGACCGGTCTCAGATATTTGGGGTTCATACTATGCTCCCTTAATTACCACAGTGGACAATTGTTTGGGGCTGCTCTGCATCCATCTCTATTTCTAATAATGTCCCAAGTCTTTTTCTCCCCACTGAGTGTGAGTTTGGTGAGAGGCAGACCTCTGAAACCGTGAGGACCAAGGGGCTAGAGCTGAGTGGCCCAATACAGTAGCCACTGGCCACACATGACTACTGAGCACTGAAATCGGGCTAATGTGATTGAATTTTTAAAAAATTATTTATTTATTTTGAGAAAAGGTCTGGCCCTGTCGCCCAGGCTAGAGTGCAGTGGCACTATCTCAGCTCATGCAACCTCTGCCGCCTGGGCTCAGGTGATCTTCTCACCGCAGCCTCCTGAGTAGCTGGGACTACAGGCGTGTGGAACCATGCCCGGCTTATTTTTGTATTTTTTGTAGAGATGGGGTTTGGCCATGTTGCCCAGGCTGGTCTCAAATTCCTAGGCTCAGGTGATCTGCCCACCTTGGCCTCCCAAAGTGCTGGGATTATAGGCGTAAGCCACTGCACCTGGCCCTGAATTTTTTACTTAACTTTAAATGAATTATTTAAATTTAAAAACTGAGTTCAGGTATTTGAAAACTGTTAAGTATGTTTAGAACAAGTTGGGCATGTGAACCTACTTCTTTAACTATAAATTTTATGAAGCTTACTTATATGTAGTTAACTTTTTCCAGATCAAGTATTTCCACTGAAAATTTAGCTTCCAAGTTGAGATGTGCTATAAATATAAAATATATTGGGATTTTGGGGCAAAAGTGTAAAATAGCTTACTGATAATTTTTTATATTGATTACATGTTGAAATAATATTTGGATATATTAGGTTAAATAAAATATATTAAAATTTCACTTTTTTTTAAATGTGGCACTGTAAAATTTTAAATTACATATCTGGCTTACCTTATATTTCTATTGGTAGCACTGGAAGAGCTCTCCTCTTCCTGGACAGCCCAGAGGGCAGGCCTGTAGCCTGAGCTTGGTCAACCATGAGCGCCTCAGAGCCAAAGCAAGGCAAGGGCAGAGCGATCTGGTGGACAAGGTCAGATGGAGGTCACCAATGCAGGGGTGTCTCCCCCATCCTCCAGGTCAGGCTGCTCTGGTCCCAGCTGCAAAGACCTGCTTCCTTCTCTGCCTGTGTCTTGGCGAGATCTTCCACACTTTCGTAGCCCTCCCTTCCCATACTCATGCAACAGATTTTTTTGCTCACATTAGCCAGTCTTTTCCTAGTGTTTGCAGCCAAGAATGCTGACTTAATCAAGATTTGTCAGGATGTGAGGCTCTCCCCTGACCATCGAGTCACTAGAATCCCAGGTGAACCTTGTTATTACTAAAGTAATCGTCACTAGGGCTGGGGCTGAGGCAGCTGTAGCTATAGCAAGCTGCTCAGGTGATTCTGATGTTCAGCCAGGGTAAGAATCACTGCTTTAAGTTGTTTTTTTGAGATGGAGTCTCGCTCTGTTGCCCAGGCTAGAGTGTAGTGGCGCAATCTCGGCTCACTGCAGCCTCTGTCTCCTGGGTTCAAGTGATTCTCCTGCCTCAATCTCCCGAGTAGCTGAGATTACAGGTGCCCACCACTACACTCGGCTAATTTTTGTATTTTTAGTAGAGATGGGGATTTTGCCATGTTGGTCAGGCTGGTCTCAAACTCCTGACCTCAGGTGAGCTGCCTGCTTTGGCCTCCCAAAGTGCTGGGATTACAGGCATGAGCCACTGTGCCTGGCCCTAAGTTTTAAATGTCTGCATGGCAAGTGAGGGAACATGAGCCTATGCTACTACACTTCTCACATAGAGTGAATCAAACATCCTGCGTTCCCCGCACTTCTGCAGCTGGCATGCATTCACGCATTCAACAAATGTTTATTGAGGACGTATCGTGAATGCTCCAGGCATCGCTCCAGCTTCTACGGATGTGCCAGTGAGCAAAACAGACAAGAACCCTTCTCTGCTAAAACATACTTTCTAGTAGGGGGAGAGGAAGAGGTAATATGCACAAGAAAAGAGAAAAATACATAGTATGTCATACGATGAAAAGTTCTAAGAAGAGCCGGGCGCGGTGGCTCACGCCTGTAATCCCAGCACTTTGGGAGGCTGAGACGGGCGGATCACGAGGTCAGGAGATCGAGACCATCCTGGCTAACACGGTGAAACCCCGTCTCTACTAAAAAGAAGTACAAAAAACTAGCCGGGCGAGGTGGTGGGCGCCTGTAGTCCCAGCTACTCGGGAGGCTGAGGCAGGAGAATGGCGTAAACCCGGGAGGCGGAGCTTGCAGTGAGCGGAGATCCGGCCACTGCACTCCAGCCTGGGCGACAGAGCGAGACTCCGTCTCAAAAAAAAAAAAAAAAAAAAAAAAAAAAAAAAAAAAAAAAAAGTTCTAAGAAGAAAACCAAAGCAGGGAAAAACAGTGTGTGTGTGTGTGTGTGTGTGTGTGTGTTGGGGGAGTATAGAAACTTAGATGGGGTGGTTACAGAAGGAATCCCTAGAAGGTTACATTTGCAGGAAGGGAGGAAGCCTTGAGGACATGCAGTGGGGGGAGAGTTTTCTAGGCAAACAGAAAGGCAAGTGCAAAGACTCTGAAGTAGGAATATATCTGGGATACTGGAGGAACAGCAGAAGGCCAATGTGTCTGGCATGGAGAGAGTAAGAAAACAGAGCAGTAGAAACTGAAGTCAGAGAGGTGGTGGAGGGAGGGGGTGTCTGCACTCACTTAAAAAATAAACAAAAGGCTCCTCATCGAGGTGATTAGCCGTCAGATGAAGGAAGACTGGGGAAAATACCTTCTGGAGATCCTATCCATGCAACTGCTCTCCATTTGACCTGTACTTATTTAGGGCGTCCTAAGAGGGATGCGCCTCTCCAGGATAAATTGTTACGCTTTACTTCGTCACATAATTTGGGGGTGAAGGTAAGGCAGAAAGAAGCCCTTGTTTCACAGAGCTTACGGTAACCACACTCTCACACTAGAATGCACATGAGTTTTCTTCACAACAAACTCATAATCACCACAATGAGAAAGAGGTGCTGAAAAGAAAAATATCATGGCAGGATCATAAATCCTAAATGCTCTTTGTCTGTCTTGAATTAAGGGAGGACACTTCCTAGAATCCTGCTTATTTGGAAAATTGGAAAATTCCAACAATCACCAGAAGTGGTTTTGTTTCTTTTAGGCATCCTGACTGCCCTCTGTACCTAGAGCTGACCACAGCCCTCCAGTTGATTAGATTAGATTAGATATCATGAGAAAAAATGAAATGCATATTTCCCTGAATTGTTAAATACTCATTAAACACCTATTCCATCAACTGACTTGCCCAGACTACTGTGCGCCCCCACTGCCAGGACACTGATGTCCTTTCCCAGGCTTAGGTTTTCTCCAGCTACCCATAACCCCTTCTGGGTCTGTTGCCCAGCCTCTGTGTTGACTGGCTGGGGCTCAGGCTCTGGCTCTGTTCTGTTGGCAGACCTATACATGAATGCTTTGCTCACTCACCGCTTGCTGTGCTGCAAACCAGAGAGCATCCATGGAAACTCATTCATTCATTCGCACTCTTTTTGAGTGGTTACTGGATGTAAGGCATGGTTCTAGGGACCAAGGAGACACCAGTACACACACAAAAAAGTGAGAGAAGTGAATAGAGGAGGGGAAAAATGGGCCTTGCACTTGAGTGAGAAGACCACAAATAAATATTAAATATGTCAGGTGGTAAGTGCTGTGGAAAAACAAAGCCAGATAAGCAGGTGGAGAATAACAACGCATGTGGTGCTAATTTCTCTTTTTCTTTTTTTTTTTGAGATGGAGTCTTGCTCTGTCACCCATGCTGAAGTGCAGTGGTGTAATCTCAGCTCACTGCAACCTCCACCTCCTGGGTTCGAGCGGTTCTCCTGCCTCACATCCTGAGCAGTTAGGACTACAGGCACCCACCACCATGCCCAGCTAATTTTTGTATTTTTAGTAGAGACGGTGTTTCACCATGTTGACCAGTCTGATCTCGAACTCCTAACCTCAGGTGATCTGCCCGCCTCGGCCTCCCAAAGTGTGGGATTACAAGCGTGAGCCACCGCGCCCAGCCATGGTGCTAGTTTCAAGCAATGGTCAAGAAAGGACATTTTAATAATGTGCCTTTTGACTTAGACATCTGGAAAACCTCAGCGTAGATCCTTTCAGGCAGAGAAAACAGTCCGAACTACGGCCCAGAGGCCTGGCTGTGCTCGCATGTTGGAAAGGCGGCCAGAAGGCTGTGCTGGAGCAAGTGAGCCAGGGCGATGGGATCAGAGAGGTGTCAGAGGATGAGATCAGATGGAACCTCGTCAGCCAAAGCAAGGACTCTGCATTTATTCTAGGTGAGATGGAAGCCACTGCAGCATTTGAGAAGGTCATCCTGGCTGCTGTGAGAATAGATTAGAACTCCAGTTAAGAGACTACTGGAGTGATCCAGGCAAAAGAAATAGTGGAGAAAGATATGTGACAGACAAACACCAGCCTGTCAACAGGAGCCTCCCCGCCCCTTTCCTCTGCCTCTTGGAGAGGGACCATCTAGTGAAAGGGAAAGGGAGGAGCCAAGCGGGGCTGCCTGGCTTGACTGAAATAAGACATTTTTCATAGCAGACATTTGCAAAAATACATTGCACTTTATATCCTTTATTTAAGAACTTGACGAATTTAAAGCCCTTAGAAAGCCTAGGTAAAAAATGCCTGCCTTCTGAACTTCCCCGGCACTGTTGTAGCTTCATTTAAGATCAAGGAGAAAAGCAGTTTTGGGCAAGCCCTGCCCAATGTATCCATTCAAGTGTCTAAAGTGCTTTTCACCTACTTTATTTCTCTTGGACAAAATGTGGGCATGCCCATGACACCTAAGTGAGCCACAGTTGTATGGAAACAGCTGGGGTGATGAGGACCCACCCTGAAGAAGCTCTTACCAATAACCACAGGCTGATGAGGAAATCAGTCCTCCGTAATCCGCTGAACTTTCTGTTGCGTGTTCTTAAAGTAACAAGGTCAATTACCAGAGACCTTTAACTAGCCCCTCCTCCGGATAATCACAGCTACCCCCGAGCATCCTAAATGTTTGCTGGAGAAAGACCATGACCTCTTCGTGTGGCGCCTCATGGTGTCTTCCCTGTCCGGCAGTCTCAAGGCCCCTCGTCGAGGCTCTGTCGCAGACCACTTGGCAATCTTGGAGGGGTCTTCATGGTAGAGCCCTGACTGGTGAGCTCTCTCATCCCTGCTCCCTCCCTGCCATCTCATTATTAGAAAGGGCAGTTTCTTGCTTTAAAACCATGTGGTTTCAAACACATGGCAAACCTGGCAGACTGTCCCAGATGAATGGCTGCCTAGTGACTCCCAGTGACAGACATAGCCCTAGAAATGGTCACAATGCTGAGGAGTTTACCTTTAGTCCATTCTCCCACCAGGACTGGGGCCCTGATCCTGATATTGATCTTTTCACTTTATCCTTTGGAGACTTTTTTCCTTTTCAAAACAATCCTTGGTGTTCTTTTTAACATAATTTTATCTGACTAAATTCAGGGAAGGGAGAGAGGTAAGTACAGATCACATGGAGTGACTTGCCTTAGGGAGGGCCAGATACATGACAATAGATTAACTAAAACAAATCAGCAACCAATCCAGCCCGCTTTCCTCAGACAGAGAAACACATTACAAAACTGTAAGGATCAGATATAGCCTTTAATTCCTAATGTTCAAAAACAATCCTGCCTTCTAAATCACAACTTTTAAAATTAATCATAAGGCTAAATAGTTCGAGTTGTAAGATCTGTCCACTTCAAATAAGGATACCTTTTATAAAGTACTTTATTGTGGTTTCACAGATTTCAAGGTGCTTCTACATGGCTTCAGGGACTCTCACAACAAACCCTCAGTGGGTCAGCGTCTTCTAAGATTAAAATATTAACACCAATGCATGCAAAGTAAAGTGAGGTACAGTGAGGTTAAGGCAAAGTGGCAATGTTAAAGAGGCCCACAACACACAAGGGATCAGAGCCCAGGCCAAATTCTTGCTCCCCACCTCCACCCCACCCCAAGAAGAAATTTATTTTTTATTTGTTTTTATTTTTAGAAAGAGTCTCACTCGGTCACCCAAGCTGGAGGCCATGTCATGATCACAGCTCCTGTAACCTCAAACTGCTAGACTCAAGCAATCTTCCTGCCTCAGCCTCCCAAGTAGCTAGGACTACAAGCATGTGCCACCACACTTGGCTCATTTAAAAATTTTTTTGTAGAGATGGGGGTCTCACTGTGTTGCCCAGGCTGCTCCCAAACTCCTGGCCTCAAGAAGGCACTAGATTGAATGACAACAGCTACAGCATTTCTTATTGAACTCAACCCTGTGTGACCCTTGAAATTATAAAACCCACTGATCAAAATAGATGCTATAATCTTTACCACAAGTGAATAATTAACCCTGTGCTCAAACTGCTGCAAAAATATGAGATTCAAATGTTGGAGCCAGTGAAGTTTGTATGAAGGAGAGTTTCTGCCGGTGGGATGTGGCAGTGCCACTCTCCTTACATCTTGGCTGTCAGCTTTTTGGCTTGGTCCTGCAGCTCCATTGTTGCAATTGCTGAAAGGTGAACTTCGTCAGGTCCATCTGCTAAACGCAAACTTCGGGTTACAGCATACCTGAAAAAGCAAAAGAACCAGGGATCACAGGGAGTTATGGAAGAGGAACATGATACTTTGACGTCAGTCACTCTGATTGTAAAACAAGACTATATTAGTTCTTAAATCCCACCAAGGTCACGGTAAGAAAAAGAGTACCAGGAAAATAAGCTAAAGGGCTTCTGCAATGCCATCTTAAAGTTCCCAACTTCGGAGAGTTAAATGGCAAAGTACAGTGGAGTTAATCTCATTCCTGGTTTCCTATAGTTTACTAGATGTTGCTAGAACTTAGAACAGGCAGTGAATGGTATGATACTATATATTTAGTTCTTTCTTAAGGGTAAAAATAGATGAAGGATGAGACTCTATGTCCAGCATGACAGAGAAGGAGACGCTGTAATTATGTGTGGAGATAGACAGATGGGGAATGGAGAATGCTCCTACCTCCCAGTAATCAGGATCTAGATATTAGATAGTCACTGACATGTACCGCTATAAATTCAGCGAAACCCCATGCTGTGTCTATGGCCCAGGAATTCTCGGTGGGTCACCTCAGTGTAAAAATTAACATAATTGAATGAAACGATTATTGTAATAATAAGAGCAACTATTTCTTGGTGTTCAGCTCTATATTAAAGTATGTATATCACTTCATTTAGCCTTCAATTACACTGAAACTAAATGTAAGCAATTCTTGTCAAGGCATCTATAGATTTTTTACCTCCATGCCTATCAAATGTAGATGATTCTTAAATGACATCTACTCACATGTTGGCCAGAGGGTAATCCTGGGAAACACCAGCACCTCCGCACACCTGGATGGCCCAGTCAACGATTTTGCAGACAGCCCGTGGGGCAGCCACTTTGATCATTGCAATCTACATAAGCAAGATATGAAAAGAATGCTTTTTTCTTAGACTATACGCAATGTGGCAAAACTGGGAAATGAAACAAGGGAACTTTCCCACACCCAAGTCACCACTCAAACAGGATCTTTAACAAAAGCCAACAAAGAGATCCTGCTGCAATGCCGTTAATGGCCGTATTTCAGTCAATACAGACCCTCTGGAAAGAGACACCTCTTCCAAATCACATTTTATCCATTTATTTCTAACTTGCCTTGTTTCCAAAAGGATTTCAGGCAGCTGATAAATCACACTCATTACCTTAGGGATCATAAAAATAGTCCAAGGGCCTTTGTGCCTCTAATCAGTTTTCTTTTAGCAGTTTCATGGGCTTTTAGAATTAAATGATTATGTCTTTATTTCATATCAGCCAGAAATATAAGAAAGCAGAGGATGAGACGTCTCTTCCATGAAACATTTACCATGTAGCAGTATCATGCTGTGCATTTTTTTGTTTTGTTATTTGAGACAGGCTCTCACTCTGTCACCCAGAATAGAGTGGAGTGGCTATTCACAGGCATGATCATAGCTCACTACTCATGCCTCAGAATCCTGGGCTCAAGCTATCCTCCTGCCTCAGCTTCCCTGGGACTACAGGCACAAGTTACCATGTCGGCTAATTTTTTTTCTTTTTTTTTTTAAGAGACAGGGTCTCACTATATTGCCCAGGCTGGTCTCAAATCCCTGGCCTCAAACAATTTTCCCACCTCCACCTCCCAAGTAGCTGGGATTACAGGCGAGAGCCACTGTGGGTGGCTGCTGCACATTCTATGTATATTATCTTGGTTACTCTTCACAAGAACCCTAGGCCTTAGGCAGAAAGGTTAAGTACTTTGCCTGTGATCACAAGGCTAGCAGAAAGTGGCAGAGTGGGTGCAGTTCCAGGGCTGTGTAAAACTTATGATTTCCCCCACTCTTTGTTGCTGTATCTTAAGAATGCTGAAGATATTCTCCCTCCCAAAAATCATTCCCTAAAGCACTTGCTAGGAGACTAGCAAGTGACAGGCATTTATAATTTATAACCCACAATCACATGGGGGCTTCCAATATTCTGAGTGCCATCGAGATGCCATGAAAACTGAAATGTCCAACAGGTGGAGAGAACTGGAGAAGGCTCAGCAGCTGGTGGTCCGAGGGGAGAAGGTAGCCTCACCTCCTTCTTAGCGCCAGCACTGCCCAGAGTGTCCATGCTGTGAGCGGCTTTCAGAGTCAACAAGCGGATCTTCTCAATGGCAATGCGGCTTTCAGCAATCCGGTGAGCCACAACCTCCTATAGGGGAACAAAAGGCAGCAAAATGAAGGAGGAGCTAAGCTGTAACAGTCTTATAGTTTGGCGAAAACACTCTCTAGGCCAGAGATTGTTCACAAGCTTTACTCTAAGTATTTTTAAATGGAAGAGTTAATTCATTTGATACACACCAGCCTAACCACATACTTGTGGAATGCTACAGTTAAAATTGAAATATTTCAGAAAGACATTTTATTTTCCCAGAAAAATCATTTATTTTGGATGTCTTAATGTCTAAGGTAAAGATGGCTGACCTAAACCACTGCCTTACTGCGAAACCACTCAAAAGGCCCGCGAATTGCCTGCTGTCATGGAAACCTGGCTAAATGCATGGTAGTGAAGCTGCTTATAGGTAAACTAGAAAATTCTCAGGACAATTTCAGTGTGGGGACAGTTCAGCAGCAATCTGCTGTGCTGTTACTGTAATTTATTTATTTAAAATGACCTTTCATTTGGTGGACAGTTGAATGATAATACATGTATAGATTGGAATAACCACAGTCAAAAACACAGAATAATTCCATCTCCCACAGAACTCCCCGGTGCTGCCCCTTTTTAGTCACAGCCTCCTCCCACTCCTAACCTCTGGCAACCATGAATAGGTTCTCCATCACTATAGTTTTGCCTTTTCCAGAATGTCATGTAAATAGAATCAGGTAGCATGTGTTGTTTTGAGACTAACTTCTTTCATTCAGTTTAATGCCTTTGAGCTTCATCTAAATTGTTCTGTGTATTGACTGTTCATTCCTTTTTATCGCTGAGTAGTATCTGAGTAGTATTCCATTGTAAGTATGTACCAGTTTGTTTATCTATTTGCCTGTTGAAGGACATTTCAGTTGCTGCCAATTTTTAAATTTTATTTATTTATTCTTTGAGACAGACTCTGGCTCTGTCACCCAGGTTGGAGTGTAGTGGCGCGATCTCGGATCACTGCAATCTCTGCCTCCTGGGTTCAAGCGATTCTCCTGCCTCAGCCTCTGAGTAGCTGGGACTACAGGCACCCGTCACCATGCCTGGCTAATTTTTGTATTTTTAGTAGAGGCAGGGTTTCGCCATATTGGCCAGGCTGGTCTCGAACTCCTGACCTTGTGATCTGCCCGCCTCAACCTCCTCAAGTGCTGGGATCACAGGCGTGAGCCATTGCGAGATTATTCATAGAGCTTCTGTGCATTTGTATATGGGTTTTTGTGTGGACATGTTTTCATTTTTTAAAGCAGATAGCAGGAGTAGAATTGTTGGGTCAGTGGTAAATATTTATTAAGAAACTGACAATTTTCTAGAGTGGTTGTACATTTTGCATTCCTACTAGCAGTGTATGAGAGTTCCAGTTGCTCCGCAAACTATCAGCACTTAGTATCATATTTTATTTTAGTCATTTTAACAGTGTGCAGAGATATCACGGTTGTAATTTGCATTTCTGTAATGGCGATTGCTGTTGATCCCCTTCAATGTACTGATTTGCCATCTCTATACCTCTTTGGTGACATGTCTGTTAAAGTCTTTTGTCCATTTTTTAATTGGGTTGTTTTCTTACTATTTGATTTAGAGAGTCCTTTATATATCCAGGACACTAGTCATTTGCCATATGAGCAATTTGACAATTCTTTCTTTTATGGGTCTTGCTTTTGGTGCATGTTTAGGAACATTTTACCTAATCCCAGAAAATGATTTTTCCACTATGTTTTCTTCTAAAAGTTTACAGTTTTACCTTTTACATTTGGATCTATGATCCATTTCGAGTTAAAACTTTGTGTGAGGTGTGTGGTTTAGATCAAGGGTCACTCTTTTACCTATGTATGTCCAATTGCTGCAACACTATTTACTGTAAAGATGTAACTTTCTCCATTGAACTGCCTTTACACCTATGTAAAAAATCAATTGGCCTATATTTCTATGAATCTATTTCTGGACTCTCTCTTATGCTCCAAAGATCTACATGTCTTTTGCTTACTGATTACTGTAGCTTAGAGTAAGTCTTAAGATTGGGTAGTGTGATTCATCGAGCTTTCTTCTTTTTCAAATTCTTTTGGCTACTTTAGTTTTTTTTGTATTTCCATATAAATTTTGGGATCAGCCTGTCTTTATCTATAAAAACATCCTTTTGGGATTGTGATTGGAACTGCCTTAAGTCTGCAGATCAGTTTGAGGATGGTTAACATCTTTCATCTGTTAAGTCTTCTAATCTACATATTCACTTAGGTCTCCTTTGATTTATTTTATCGCTTTGAGTGCATGTGGATATTGTAGTGTTTTGATAGAGTAGTACTTAAAAAAAAAAAACTATTGTAAATGGTATTTTAAAACTTCCAGTTCCCCGTTGTTCATTGCTTGTATATAAAACTAAAATTGTTATGTATTGACCTTGTATCCTGTAACTTTGCTAAACTCACGTATTAGTTCTGGGAGGGCTGTTTCATTTTGTTTGATGTGTTCCTTAGGATTTTGCATACACTCACATTGTCATCTACAAGCAGGCCCAGTTTTACTTCTTTTTCCCCCAACTACATGCTCTTTTTTTCTCTTGTTTTACTGCACTGGCTAGGAATTCTTCTATGATCATAAATTGGAATAGTGAGGGTGAACATTCTTGCCTCATTCCCAGTTTTGGGGGAAAAGCATTTAGTCTTTTATCATTAAGTATGATGTTAGATTTTTAAAAATACTCTCTATAAAGTTGAGTAAATTCCTTTGTATTCCCAGTTTGCTGGGAGTTCCTATCATAAACAGATGCTGAATTTTGTCAAATGCCAAAGCATCAATTGATATGATGATGTGATTTTTTAATGTTCATGCAGTTTTCACTGTTAGTTTGGGAGATTATAATAATTTATTTTAAATTATCAAGTTACAGATATGAATCAGGCTTGCATTTGTGGGATAAACCCTACTTGACTATGCTGTATGATTATTTTTACACACTGCTAGACTTTATTTGGTAATACTTTGCTGGTGGTTTTTGCATCTATATTGGTCTATGATTTGTTCTTGTCTGGTTTTGGATTAGGATAATTCTGGCCTCATAAAATGAGTTGACGAGGGTTTCCTCCTTCTCTATTTCTGGAAGAGATATGTAAAACTGGTGTTATTTCTTCTCTAACTGTTTAGTAGAATTTACCAGTAATACCATCTGGGCCTGAAGATTTCTTTTTTTCAGGAGCTTTTTAACTTTGAATTCAACTTATAACAATAGTTGTAGAACTATTCAGGTTGTCTATTTCATCTTCAGTGAGTTTTGATAGTTTGTGGGGTTTGAGGAATTGTTCTACTTCATCTAAATTGTTAACTTTATGTGTTTTGTACACATACTAGAGCATGTGGGTCCCAAGTCCTAGATCTGGAATGGAGGAGACTCTGCTTCCGCCTTGGCTCCAGACCCCATTCTCCAATCCATGTTTTCCCAGAGAGCTCTGCATTGTGGCTTACACACAGCCTACACAGACTAAGAAAATCAGTATGTCTGATATCCTCTGCTTCTAACAAGGATGGAATTGATATATTTTTCCCTATTTCTTCTGTTAAGTACAACTAATAACCCTGGGCATTATCTATAAAACAAACGTAAGAAGACTCTGAAAGGTAGAGAAAAAGTAGTCTTCAGGTCCAAAATAATAACCTAGTGGTGTGTTTCCTAGGTTTTCTTTTTGCCTCATCTATCTCAGCTGCTGAGATTCTTCCCAGCAGCTGAAGAACCTAGTAACCTGGAAATGTCAGCGAGCACAGACCGAAACAAAACAGAAACATAAAGCACCCCAACAAAAGCATAATCTCTCTAACCAAAGGATCAGCAAAGGGGCAGCCTAGCAAGCCAAAAATCTTTTAGAGAATAACCACTTTACTGCAGCCAGATACCACAGAAAAAACACTGGCCCCCACCCCTCCTCACACCAGCAAAGACAGGATGGGGAGCATAGGCTTCCTCCCTGGTAAGCACTGTAATGAGGTGCCCCAACACCCCTGCCAGGAAGGTATCAGACAGTGCCAAGTAAAAACCTGAGGCTTTCCTCCCCACTGGCCAGTAATAAGTCCCCCCGACCCATCTTATGAAGTGTTAGTGCAGTCCAAATGGGATGCCTGGACTTTCATCCTGCCTGGCAGTATGAGGGCATCATCCTCTTCAGGTACTGATGGAAGCTGGGAGGGGAACCTGGACTTCTCTCTCTGCCTAGCAGTAATGAGGTGATGCCACTCCTTTCTCTGACAGAACGGTGTCAAAGAAAGCCAATTAAAATAGAAGCTTTAAAAAGGTCCAGAGTCTCACAATATAAAACTGTTCAGGTTTCAATTTTAAAAATCATCCATAATACCAAAAACCTGGAACAATTCAAAATGAATTTTTAAAAAATCAAGAGACACAGTGATATAGTTTGGATGCTTGTCTCCTCCAAGTCGCATATTGAAACATGAAGGTGGAACTTAGTGGGAGGGTCATGGGGGAATATCCCTCATAAATGGTTTGATGCCTTCTCTGCAGTAATGAGTTCACATAAGATCTGATTGTTTAAGAGAGTCTGGGATGTCTTCCCTTATCTCTCTTGTTCCCTCTCTTGTCACGTGATGTGCTGGCTCCCTCTTTACCTTCCACCATGATTGTAAGCTTCCTGAGGCCTGCCCAGAAATAGATATTGGCACTAGGCTTGCACAGCCTGCAGAACCATGGGCCAAACGAAGCTTTTCTTTATAAATCACCCAGTCTCAGGTATTCCTTTATAGCACTATAAAATGGACTAACACACCCAGATAACAGAGATGTTAGAATTTCTGACAAAATTTTAAAGCAGCCATGATAAAAATGCTTCAGTGAGCAGTTACAAACACAACTGAAGCAATTAAAAAAATTGAAAGCCTCAGCAAAGAAATAGAAGATGTAAAGAAGAACCAAATGGGTATTTTATAAGTAAAAAACATAACAGTTCAAATAAAAAGCTCGGTGGATGGGTTCCACAGCAGAATAGAGGGGACAGAGGAAAAAAATCAGTGAACTGGAAGATAGGACAACAGAAACAGCCCAATCTAAACCACAGAAAGAAAACAAACTGGAAAAGAAAAAAAAGAAGAAGAAGAACAGCATCATAGGAACATGTGGAATTATAACAAAAGATCTACCATTCACATCACCAGATTCCAGGAAGAGAAAGAGTAAGGCTGAAAAAGTACTTGAAGAAACAATGGCTGAAAACATCCCAAATTTGGCAAGAGACCTAAACCTGAAGATTCAAGAAACTCGGTGAATCCCAAGCAGCATAAATCCCAGAAATCCATACCAACACACATCATAATTAAATTTCTGGAAAAATAGAGATAAAAACATCTTGAAAGCACCAGAGAAAAATGACATCTTATCTATAGCAGGGAGGTATATATGTCAGAAGGAAGTAGCACAATATTTTTCTAGTGCTGAAAGAAAAGAAACTTATATCCAGTGGGGATATCTTTCAGGAAAAAAGAAGAAATAAGACATAGATGAAGCAAAACAGAAATTGTCACTTTTAGACTCTAAAAGAAAGGTTAAAGGAAGTTCTCTAAATGGAAAGGAAAAGATAAAAGAAGAAACCTTGGAAAATCGGGAAAGAAGAAAGAACACAATAAGCAAAAATATGGCTAATAAAATTCGTTTGCTTTCTTCTCTAAAATTTTCTAAAGTATATTTGATGGTGGAGGCAAAAATTATAACCCTGATGTTATTCTAAATGTATTTAGAGAAAATAATTAAGACAATTATATTGTTTATTTATTTAGAGACAGAGTCTCTATCTACCAGGCTGGAGTGCAGTGGGGTGATCTCAGCTCACTGCAACTTCTGCCTCCTGGGTTCAAGCAATTCTTGTGCTTCAGCCTCCTGAATAGCTGGGGTTACAGGCACACGCCACCACGCCCGGCTAAGTTTTGTTTTTAGTAGAGACAGGGTTTCGCCATGTTGGCCAGGCTGGTCTCAAACTCCTGACCTCATGTGATCCACCCGCCGTAGCCTTCCAAAGTGTGGGATTACAGGCGTGAACTACTGCGCCAGACCCAAGACAATTGTATTATAAATGAGAGAGTAAAAGGAACTTAAAGGAAGGTAAAATGTCTATACTTGACTCAAATTGGTAAAATGATGACACCAATAGACTTTAATAAGATCTAGAGAGAAAGGTAACTAGATAGATAAATAAACAAGTATATGTGATACCTAGAACAACCACCAAAAGAGTTATACAAAAAGATACACTCGAGAAATATTATAAATAAATCAAAATGAAGTTCTAAAAATGTTAAATTAACCCACAGGAATGCAGGAAAAGGAAAACAGAAAAGCAATAACCAGAGAGAACAAACAGAAAACAAAAATAAAATATCCGATTTAAGCCCTAACATATCAGTTATTATAAAGACAAAGATAAAGTGGATTAAAAATATGACCCAACTATATGTCATTTAGAAGAAATATACATCAAATATAATGATATAGGGCCAGGCGTGGTGGCATCCACAACAGGACATCTATAAAAATGCTATAGCTAACATTATACCTAATATTCCCCAAAGACAGAGAACAAGGTAAGAATGTCAGTTCTCACCTCTCTTATTCAACATAGTATTAGAAGTTCTAGCCAGTGCAGTAAGACAAAGGAAGGAGACAAAAAGCATGTATATCAGAAAAGAATAAAGAAAACTGTTCCTTATTTACAGACGACATGATTATCTATGTAAAATCCCAAGCAATCTACAAAAAACTCCTAGAACTAATAAGTGAGTTCAGCGAGGCCACAGGGTATGAGATAAACATACAACATGGTGAAACCCTGTCTCTACTAAAAATACAAAAAAATTAGCCAGGTGTGGTGGCAGGCACCTGAATCCTAGCTACTTGGGAGGCGGAGGCCAGAGAATCGCTTGAACCTGGGAGGCGGAGGCTGCAGTGAGCCGAGATCATCCCATTGCACTCCAGCCTGGGCAACAACAGTGAAACTTCAGCTCAAAAACAAAACAAAACAAAAAACTAAACTTCTATATACTAGTAATAGACCCTGAAGTTAAAAACACAATACTTATTATAATTGCTCAAAACTGAAATACGTATGTATAGGACTTGTAGGCTGAAAACTACACACAGATGAGACGATGTGTGTAGATGATGAAAGAAATCAAGGAAAAGCGAAATAAACGGAGAGATATACCAGGTTCACAGAATAGAAAACTCTACATAGTAAATATATCAATTTTTCTCAATGTTTGCAGATATGGACAAGATTATTTTTAAATTATATGCAAAGGCAAAGGAACCAGAAGAGCTGAAACATTTGGAAAGAGAAGTCTAACCTGAGAGGAATCAGTCTAGCTTATTTGAAGATTAATTATGTAACCACAGTAATCAAGACTGTGTGGTGCTGGCAGAGAGACTGACGCATAGCTAATTAGGACAGAAGAGACAACCCACATATAAACCCACACAAATAATGTCTGACTGATTTTTGAGAAAAGCACGAAAACAGTTCAATGGAGGAAAGATAGCCTTTAAAAAAAATGTTGCTGAAGCAATTAGACATTCACAGGCAAAAAAAAAAAAAAAAATGAACCTTGACCTAAGTTTCATACAAAAATTCACTCAAAATGTAAGCAGACACAAATGTAAAATGTGAAACTCTCAGAGACACATTATAGGAGAAAATCTTCAGAATATAGGATTAGGCAGAGTTATTAGACTTGACACCAAAAGCATGACCCATAAAAGCAAACATTGACAAATTAGAGTTCATTAAAATTAAACACTTTTGTTCTGTGAACGACCTGGTTAAGAAGATGAAAAGACAAGATACAGAGTAGGAGAAAATATTTACAAACCACATATCTGACAGGATAGTATCTAGAATCTATAAAGAACTCTCAAAATTCAATAGTAAAAAAGGTGATCTAGGACATGGACACAGGACATGAACCAAAGAGGACATAAGATGGCAAATAAGTACATGAAAAGATGCTCAACATGATTCACCAACAGGGCAACTGAGATTAAAGCCACAATGGGTGGTTTTAAAACCACAAACCCATCAGAATGGCTAAAATTAAAAAGTAGTAACACCACCATATGCTGGAGGGGATGTGGAGAAACTGAATCACTCATACTCAGTTGGTGAGAACAAAAAATAGAAAGGTTTAGCAGTTCCCAAAAAAACTAAACATGCAACTACCACATGACACAGTAATTGCACTCGTGGGCATTTATCTCTGAGAAACGAAAACTTATATTTACACAAAAGCCTACACAAATGTTTACAGCAACTTTATTTGCAATAGCCCAGACCTGGAAACAACCCAGATGTCCCTCAACAGATAAACAGTTAAACAAACTGTAGTATATCCAGACTAAGGAATACTACTGAACAATAAAAATGAACCAACTACTGATAAACACAACGTAGATAAATCTCCGAGAAATTATGTTGAGTGAAAACAGCCAGTGTCAAATGTTTTCATACTGTATGATTCCATTCTTGGAATGACAAAATTGTAAAATGAAGAACAGATTGGTGGTTGCCAGGAGTTAATGAGAAGGCTGGGGTGGAAGCAAACTAAATGTGGCTATAAAAGGGCAACATGAAGGATCCTTGTAGTGAATGGAATGCTCTGTATTCTGACTATATTCATGACAACATCTTGGTCCTGATACTGTATTCTAGTTTTGCAAGATGTTACCATTGGGGAAACTGGGCAAAGGATTCAAGAGATCTGTATGTTCTTATACCTGTATGTGAAACTGTAATTATCTCAAAATGAAAAGTTGAATTTAAAAATGGTACTTGCTTCTTGTTTAGCTTAGAAAACATTCTCTGAGTTTTCCCAATTTGTCAGAACTTGTAAGAGAAGCAGGGAGGTAAGTGGAAAAACATTAAAATCAAGCCTCACCATAAGTCCCACAGGCAACCAAACATTCAGAATTCCTCAATGAAACCCAGGGAGCATACAAAATGCATCCAGCGAGCTCTAATGAGTTTTTTGGTTTCCAGTTCTAAACACAGAACTGAGTTGGTCTGAGTGTCGCGGGTTATTGTTAAGCTAAACACAGAATTGGTTTCCAATTCTAAATATGGAATTGATGTTTACACTGAAGAAAAACGTTCATTAAGATGAGTTAAACCAGCAGACAATTACGGTGCTTTGATTCAAGCCATATTAACCTTCCATACCTGTGTTTTCCAGGTTATATTTACTTTTTTTTTTTTATGGTAATCATATATTTTTTATTTTTTATTTATTTCTAACTTTTCTTTTAAATTCAGGGATACACATGCAAGTTTGTTATATAGATAAACTCATGTCACGGGGGTTTATTGTACAGATTATTTCGTCACTCAGGTATTAATCCTAGTACCCATTAGTTATTTTTCCCGACCCTTTCCCTCCTCCCACCTTCCACCCTCTGGTAGGCCACCATGTCTGTTATTTCCCTTTATGTGTCCATGTGTTCTCATCATTTAGCTCCCACTTATAAGTGACAAACGTGGTATTTAGTTTTCTGTTCCTGCGTTAGTTTGCTAAGGATAATGACCTCCAGCTCTATCCATGTTCCCACAAAAGAAATCAACTTATTCTTTTTATGGCTGCATAATGTTCCATGGTATTTATATACCACATTTTCTTTATCCAGTCTATCATTGATGGGTATTTAGATTTATTCCACATCTTCACTATTATGAATAATGCTGTACTAAACATATGCATGCATGTGTCTTTATAGTAGAACGCAGAACGACTTATATACCTTCATGTATATATCCAGTAATGTGACTGCTGGGTCAAATGGTATTTCTGTTTTAAGTTCTTTGAGGAATCCTCACACTGTTTTCCACATTGGTTGAACTCCTACCAAGAGTGTATAAGCCTTCCTTTTTCTCCACAACCTCACTAGCATCTGTTATTTTTTGACTTTTTAATAACAGCCATTCTGACTAGTGTTAGATAGTATCTCATTGTGGTTTTGATTTGCATTTCTCCAATGATCAGTGATTTTTAGCTTTTTATCATATGCTTGTTGGCCACATGTCTGTCTTCTTTTGAAAAGTGTCTGTTCATGTCTTTGGCCTACTTTTTAAAAAATTTGTTTAAGTTCCTTATACATGTTGGATGTTAGACTTTTGTCAGATGCAAATAGTTTGCTAAATTTTCTCCAATTCTGTAGGTTGTCTCTTTACTCTGTTGATAGTTTCTTTTGCTGTGCAAAAGCTCGTTAGTTTAATTAGACTGCATTTGTCAATTTTTGCTTTTTTTGTAATGGCTTTTGGCGTCTTCATTATGAAATCTTTGCCCATTCCTATGTCCAGAATGGCATTGCCTAGGTTGTCTTTCAAGGTTTTTATAGTTTTGGGTTTTACATTTAAGTCTTTGATCCTCAACAAAATACTGGAAAACAGAATCCAGCAACACATCAAAAGGCTTATCCACCATGAACAAGTAGGCTTTATCCTTGGGATGCAAGGTTGGTTCAACATATGCAAATCAATAAATCTGATTCATCACATAGAACTAAAGACAAAAACCACATGATCATCTCAATAGATGCAGAAAAGACTTTCGATAAAATTCAACACCCCTGCTAAACTTTTCTATTAAAAACTCTCAATAAACTAGGTATTTGAGGAACATACCTCAAAATAATAAGAGTCATCTATGACAAAACCACAGCAAACATCATACTGAATGGGCAAACACTGGAAGTATTCCCCTTAAAAACTGGTACAAGACAAGGATGCCCTCCCTCACCACTCCTATTCAATACAGTATTGGAAGTCCTGGCCAGACCAATCAGGCAAGAGAAATAAATAAAGTGCATCAAAATAGGAAGACAGAAAGTCAAACTATCCCTGTTTGCAGAACACATGATTCTATATCTAGAAAACCCCACAGTCTCAGCCCAAAAGCTTCTTAAGCTGATAAACAACTTCAGCAAAGTCTCAGGATACAAAATCAACAAACAAAAATCACTAGCACTCCCCAAGAGCCAAATTGGGAATGCAATCCCACTCACAATTGCCACAAAAAGAATAAAATACCTAGGAATAGAGCTAACCAGGGAGGTAAAAAATCTCTACAAGGAGAACTATGAAACAGTGCTCAAAGAAATCAGAGATGACATAAACAAATGGAAAAACATTCCATGCTCATAGATACGAAGAATCAATAGCATTAAAATGACCATACTGCCTGGGGCAATTTATAGATTCACTGCTATTCCTATCAAGTTACCAATGACATTCTTCACAGAAGCAGGAAAAACTATTTTAAAATTTATGGAACCAAGAAAGAGCCCAAATAGCCAAGGCAATCCTAAACAAAAAGAACAAAGTGGGAGCCATCATGCTACTTGACTTCAAACTATACTACAAGGCTACAGTAACCAAAACAGCATGGTACTGTTATAAAAACAGGTACATAGACCAATGTAACAACAGAGAGCCCAGAAATGGGGCCACATACCTACAACCATCTGATCATTGACAAAGGTGACAAGAACAAGCAACAGAGAAAGGACGCCCTTATTCAAAAAACGGTGCTAGGATAATTGGCTAGCCATATGCTGGAGATTGAAACTGGGCCCCTTCCTTACACCTTAGCCATTTTTTTCACATTTAATTATCCTTTTATTGTCATTTCTTTTCTTCTTTTTTATTCTTTTAAGTTCTGGGATACAAGTGCAAAACATGTAGGTTACATAGGTATGCAAGTGCCATGGTGGTTTGCTACATTTATCAACACGCCATCTAGGTTGTAAGCCCTGCATGCATTAGCTATTTGTCCTAATGCTCTCCCTCTCTTCGCCCCGACCCTCCAACTGGCCCCCGTGTGTGTTGTTCCCCTCCCCATGTCCATGTGTTCTTATTGTTCAACTCTCCACTGATGAGTGAGAACATGCACACCTTAGCCATTTTTATGCTGGTCATGTTTGCCCTTCAACAGGGGATATTTGATTAGAGTTTCCCTAAAGCAGTGATGTTCAACATAATAGCCACTACCCATATGTGGCTAATGAGCATTTGAAATATACCTAGTCTGAACTGAGATGTACTATAACTATAAAATATGCACCCCATATGGAAGAACAAATGTTAAAATATAAAGTATCTCATTAATAATTTTTATATTGATTTCATGTTGAAATAGTATTTTTGACATTTTGGGTTAAATAAAATATATTACTAAAATTAATTCCATCTTTTTCTTTTTACTTTTTAAAAATGTTGCTATTAGAACATTTAAAATTACATTTAAGGTTCACAGTATATTTCTTTTAGATGGCACTACCCTAGAGGTTGAAACATGGCTCTGAATTAATTTCAAACAAGTTGCTGGTGGTGAATAAATATTTTTTGATGGCTGTAAAACAGGGTAGTTATAACTTTTATAACTTCATGAGCAGACTTAAAAGACAGACATTTACTTCTCAGCTTTAGAATAAAGGAGGTATTCTCAGCAGGGTTTCTATAGACCCTAGATTTGCTGAAAAGTATTAAATGGGTATAAACTAGGTGCTCCAGGGAAATGCCAAATATATTTCCTGAGACAGAACTGGGATGGAGAATTTTTTGTTACAGCCTGGAGTAAATTAGAAGGCAGCTGGAAGGAGCCTTCAAATTCAAAGAAATGAAATGTTCCTTTCACAAATTAAAATAAAAAAGCTGGCCCAGATGTTTGCTTATGACATGCTCACACATCTTTTTGCTTCTGCCAGATCATGTTATTTGTGCCAGATGTGAGAAGTTTCCAGTGAAGACAGGCATATTTGTTAAAAAGCCAGGCTTGCTCTGTGTGAAGCATTAACTTTAAAAGGTGGAAGGGAAATTTTTTACTAGTGCAGTTTTAAAACACCACTCATGAAAGCAGCACTTGCGCAGAGTGCTTTTGTGCATTCGAGATGCTTGTCTGTCGACTTTACTGTGACCTCCCTTCACCCTGCTCCAGGGTTTGCACACAAGCTTGACAGAAGGGTAACAAGTAATGGTTGGTGCCCTGAGCACCTCTTCAGCCTTTTTCAACAGCATCAGGGGCTATATCCATGGCCCCAGAAGGTCACACTTTCTCACCTCCTCCCACAGTGCCCACCCAAAAGCTGAACCCTTGCCTTTGCTGTATATTAAAAGGGCTCCCGACAAATTATTCCCAGGTGTAGGGTCATAAAGCAGGCTGTAGTTTTTCAGTCAAAAACCTATACAAATAAATCATATACATGCTGAATAATACTTTACAAAAAGCAAACATAGATTATAAACATTTAACGTAAAAAAATATACTGCAAATTTTATAGGATGGCCAAAAATGTACAAGGAGACCGACATACTAAAATATACATGTGCAGCAAACACAAATACAATTCCATCACCACAGATTTGACCTAACACTAACATGTTAGCAAAAATAAAGAGTGAACATTTAGTAATAGTTCTTCTTGCCTTCTTAAAACTTAGAAGGGAGATGATTTGGATATCCTACTTCTCTGTAAAAGACTTTTCAAGGAAGTCTGAAATAATATCTTCTAATTCCTCTCAATACATATTTCCTAATTTTTTTTTCTTTTTCTGGAGACAGAGTCTCACTGTGTCGCCAGGCTGCAGTGCAGTGGCATGATCTTGGCTCACTGCAACCTCCATCTCCCGGGTTCAAGCAATACTCTTGCCTCAGCCTCCCGAGTAGCTGGGACTACAGGCGCATGCCACCATGCCCGGGTAATTTTTTTTTTTTTTTTTTGTATCTTAGTAGAGACGGGGTTTCACCACGTTGCCCAGGCTGGTCTCAAACTCCTGAGCTCAGACAATCCACCCACCTTGGCCTCCCAAAGTGCTGGGATTACAGGTGTGAGCCACTGCACCTGGCCATATTTCCTAATTTTTATTATATGGCCCACATGTAACTATGTTTACAGTGATTTGTAACAACAGACTCAGTAGTATATAATTTATAGATGAAAATTCAAAAAATCATGAATATCTCACAAAATGTTGGTCCCATTTCTACTTGTGTTTCTCCAGTGGCAGAACTCAAGTCCTCCTGAAGAAGCTGATTCCACTTTTATGTTTGTTAGCATGTTTCTCCTTTCCCTGAGTTTTGGGCTGTTTTCCTATATCTTTACACTTACGTGTCCTAATTCCTTCTAGGAAACCAAAGGACAATGCAAATCCTTCTTCCTTATGACGGCTCCTTCATGTCCACAGGGAGCTCTAATGTTCAGGTTCTCTAGAGAACAAGAATCTGAGAAAGTTGAAGGAACTGTCTTCACTCTTGTGTGCAGAGGTGTTGAAGCATTTTAAGAACTACTTAATTTTTCACAAAGATAAATACCTCTCATCAGACTATATTTAAATACAGACATAAATATGCCTTATTGAAAAGGATCACGCTGTTCATGTAGAGAAAGTCTCTCCGTCACAAGTAATGTTTTTGTTCAATGTTAGTGTAGTGCACCAGGCTACAATAAATTCAAATAAGTAATCATCCTTACATGTGCATACAACTTCTTCTTGAAGGCTACCCTTTGTGTTGCTCGCTCACACATGATCTGCAAAGCACGTTCCGCCAAACCTACTGTTCTCATACAGTGGTGGATTCTGCCAGGTCCAAGGCGGCCTTGGGAAATTTCAAATCCCCTACCTTCACCTGGGAAGAAAGGGGAAATAAAGCGGGAATGTGAAAATGGCCTAGCCCATTCCTTTTGTTATTTATACAAATCCTGGGAAAGTGATGAGCTGCCCTTAATAAAAATGGCTTTCTGGTGAAAAAAAGTCAGTTCTATAATAACGTTCACTATGAATTCATGGGAATTTTGATTTCTATGTTTTTGAAACCACCACCATTAAACATTTCAAATTTAAGAACTGTCTCTTAAGTATATACTATGCATAAGCTATTTTATTAGTGCTGCAATAGATACAAATTTGGAATAACACATAGTCCCTATACTAGGAGTTTAGAATCCAGAAGAGCGGGCAAGGGTAAGGGATATAGAGAGAAACAAAGAAAGGCAAAGGAGGAAGAGATTTTCTGTTCATCATTATAACCTTAGGGCCTGGCAGGTATCAGGGGCTTGGTGAATGGATGGGATGAACACAAAAACATTCCTGGAAGAGGTAGTATTCTAGATGTTCTTTGAAAGGGATATAGGATACTAATAAGCAAGAGGATGGCATATAGTGTTTGAAGTTATTTATGCTTCTAACTTATATCTAAGACTTGAATTCATAAAGTACTGAGGTTTCCTTAAAACAAATAGAGGCCTACAGATCATGTTCTAGGAGAAAGTGTGTTGCTCTGAATTGCATAATTTTCATATTAAGTTATCCTTTCAATTGACGTGATATACAAAACCACATCCAGCACTTAAATAAAACCTCACCATTCCATGTAAGAAAATCCACCAAATAGAAAACTTTCCCTTGACAAATGGAGTAAACAAGAAGGGAAAGTATTAGGTTGGTGCAAAAGTAATTGTGGCTTTTGCCAAAAACCGCAATTACCTTGGTGCAAAAGTTATTGTGGTTTTTGAACTGCAATTACTTTTGCACCAACCTAATATCTAAATCAAGGTAGACTCCAGGACTAAATCTGGAAAGACTTATCTTTTCCAGATTTAGAGCTGAAAATATTAATATACAATACTGAAGAATCATTTCCAAATTCAACTCACCTAGTATTAGATTTGTGGCAGGAACTCGCACTTGATTAAAATGGATCTCAAAATGTCCTCCATGAAAATTATCTATAAAATAGAAAATAAAATTTTAAAGAGCAAAAGGAGTTGACTAGAGAAGAGTCACATATACTTAATCTGCTGAAATATAATTACTTGAAGAAAATAGGATTTCAAAGATCCATATGGCATGAACATTCCAAAGTAAGCCTCAGCCCAGAACCCCCAGGACCCAGCAGCCCACAAAACTCATCAACTGTTCAAGAAGAGAAACTCTTTGATCCAAACGTTTTCTAATTCATTCTCTGAAGTACAATTTCAGAGAGCTAGGAAAAAGGAAGACTAGGCTCCATAGCTACAGCCAGAGTATTTTGTTTGTTTTATTATTGCTGCTTCTTTGAAATATTTTACATATGGGGTTCCAAAATATTTGCATGGAAAAAAGTTTCAATGTTTCAAAAATTAAAAATGAGCAACGTAATCCAAGTTTCTAATTTTATCATTGTGGAAACCAACGCCTAAAGATGAGAAGGACCTGCTTGAGGGGAAAGAGCAGGCTTGGCATTAGTGATGATACAGAAAATGGACAGGTTTACTCCCAGTCTACACTTGTTCCACTGTGTGTTCGTCTCTTGAAAACACTGGCATTTGAATCACTGAGGCCAGGAACACGTTCACATTTTATCTTTGCATTACCCCTTCTCCCCGCCAAGTTCTAGAGATAATCTCATGTTAACGCTACTCCCTTTTCCTGTCAGAAGAGACAATAATCAGCCTTCTCCTCACTGTTTCTTTTGGCCTTGGACACAGAGAGTTGGAGAGGTGCTAGTAAAATTTTCATACTGAATATTCAAATGTAGCCTCTGCAATGGAAACTATCTGCAGTTCAACGATATTATAAATGCATTTTTGGTATCTTTGAGGCTGTTTCTCTGCAACCCAATAATTTCCTACATGCAATTTTCTCCAGCAAGCTTGCTCATCCCATCTTGCCACCTATGCTTACCCTGTGGTACACCCTACAGCTGCATCTTACTGATAAGTGATTCTATAAAACTGCAAGTCTTATATCTGCTGCTTGAACATATTCATTAGTCATATTCAATGATAAAAAGAAAGCCAGGGGCCGGGCCCAGTGGCTCATGCCTGTAATCCCAGCACTTTGGGAGGCTGAGGAGGGTGGATTACCTGAGGTCAGGAATTCGAGACCAGCCCGGCCAACATGGTGAAACCCCATCTCTACTAAAAATACAAAAATTAGCTGGACGTGGTGGCTAAGCAAATACTTGCTAAGAGAGTGATCTTAGCAAATATTTATTGGACACAATGAACACGTGCCACGGTAGATGGCAGGAAACAAATGGATCTTTGCTTCTTAGAAATCCCACCCAAGGGCAGAGGAAGGAAGAGTTTTGCACTCAAGTCAAAAACTAATTGCTTTTTAACAGTTCTTGTAAGTTGATTAAGAGGGCTAAAATTGGAGACAAAAACAATTTTATTGTGGATTATCTGTGCATTAATCCATTTTTATGAATGACAGAGAGAAGACTGGTAGAGTTGCTCTTCCTTAAATAGAATCTGCCCTTTCCCAAAAAGTAAACAAAATGAGGTAGAATGCTATACTATTTCTTTTTATTGGCTCTACTCTGAACTCCACCAGCAATTTTATTAAGACAGTTGTCAGAGACAAAGGAACATCTAAGAATCTATCTCATGCATTAAAATACTATTGCCTTCAATATTACTGCATATTCTAGCTTTCCTGCTTGCTAATGCATGGTCATATTTATCGAATACCTACCTATGTAGCCAAAAACTGACAAAGGCCTTATTATTTCTACTCCAGGTGTGTTCATGGGAACAAGAATCATGCTGTGCTGTTTGTGTCTAGTCAAAAGAAAAATCATGTTAGAAAAAGTTTGCAAAGGAGAAAAACAAAACCGATAATAAGCAGAGTCACAACTGTCTTTTTGATGTTTTCATGTAATCATGCAAGCAGTGATGACTGGAATGGGAACTGTGTAAAAGACGTACACCAACATAGTCTGATGCAGGCTGTGATCTGGAACCAAAACAATGATTTGAAAATAAATGAGTTGTTTGATTGAGGCTTCTCACTGCTCAACAATGGTAACTGGAAACTTATATAATTAAACATTTCAAGACTATTGCCTTTGATCTAAACATTTAATCACTTCATTACACAGGTCTGAAAACATTTAGGTCTGATAATTTAATCCAAACAGCTTTGATAATTTAGCAACACTTTCTAATACTGAAAATTCCACAGTCAAGAATGTTCAGCAATACTCCCTAAAATGTTTTCCAAATACACCTGTTAGAAAATACTTGTGAAGGGCCGGGCGCGGTGGCTCAAGCCTGTAATCCCAGCACTTTGGGAGGCCGAGATGGGCGGATCACGAGGTCAGGAGATCGAGACCATCCTGGCTAACATGGTGAAACCCCGTCTCTACTAAAAAATACAAAAAAAAAAAAACTAGCCGGGCGCGGTGGCGGGCGCCTGTAGTCCCAGCTACTCGGGAGGCTGAGGCAGGAGAATGGCGTGAACCCGGGAGGCGGAGCTTGCAGTGAGCTGAGATCCGGCCACTGCACTCCAGCCTGGGCGGCAGAGCGAGACTCCGTCTCAAAAAAAAAAAAAAAAAAAAAAAAAAAAAAAAAAAAACTTGTGAAATACAAATATATGACATTTACTCTCATATTTTATATTATGATTTGTGAGTCCAAACAGTGAATTTTAAGTAAATTACATAGATAGGAAGCAATATTGACTCATTCCTACACAAGTTTCTCAATCAGAATTGTATAATTTTTACTCTCATATTTTATATTATGATTTGTGAGTCCAAACAGTGAATTTTAAGTAAATTACATAGATAGGAGGAAATATTGACTCATTCCTACACAAGTTTCTCAATCAGAATTGTATAATTACCTGGAGACAGAAGTATTTTGAGTTCTTCCCAAAACAATTGCGATTTTGCACTTGGGATTCCCAGCTCCTAAAACCAAGGGGAACACAAGCAGATTATAAAAGGAAATTTCTAGTTTGACATTTCACCTTGAAGGTTCTAATCCTTCCCACTTTACCTATGGCAGAAAACAAATAGGGAGAACATTCTTGATTCATTAAGATAATAATTCTTTTGTAACGCTACATATCATCCAAGAAAAATGATTAGGCAAGGACAAGAATGGACTCCATCCATGAAAGCTGCTACACAAAAATAACCAGAAGTGAAAGCAGCATGAAAAAGTTGACACCTCTCCCATTGACACCATTTCAGACATCAGCATGCTAAAAAGGCTGAGAAATTTTGTATGTCTAATATAATATTTTATATGTCAACATATATGAGGCTGTGATCCTACTTCCAATAAGCCTGGTTCTCATTTATTAATTTCTTAAGGGTCAAATTTTAAAAATATTTTTTCATTTTAATGCAAAATTTTATTTTATCACAGTCCAGGGGTCTGTGGCAATTGCCTACAAGGGTCTTTTTGCAAAAAATACTTTTCATGTTTACTAGTAAGTCTAAGCATCTAGTCCCTTGGGGAAACTACCAATTAACTAGATTTTCAGTTACAAGGCCACACAGAACTGGATCAGATTAAGTTAAACACATCTGTACAAAGTCTCAAACAAATGATCGGATTCTTTTTTCTCATTTATTATAAAAAGAGTTTTGAGGAGACTTGAAATCATATAAAGATTTAATGAGAAATGTTAGGAATTATGTCAAATAGTTGAATATTATTATAAAATTCCAGGATTTAAAAGGATAAACTCCGTGGAACATATTAAAGGACACTGCAGGGATATAATCAGTGAAATTCAGACTGTGGGAAATTTATAAGACAACTAATCCAATTTCTTCAACAATTAAATTGCAATAAAAAGAAAAAAGAGAGAGCAGTAGCTTGTAAGAACAAAAGAGAGAGACTTAAAAGGCCTATCAACCAACAGCAATTTTTAGACCTTACTTAGATCCTAATTCAATCAAACAAAATAAAAAGTATTAATGGTAATTATTAAGCAATTAGAAATGTGAATAGTTATTGGATAGGTAATGATATTAAGTAATTTTAGGTGTGCTAATGGTATTGTGGTTATATTTTTTAAAAAGCCCTTACAGAGATATATACTAAAATATTTGTGAAGGAAATTATGTGATGTCTGAGATTTATTTCAAAATATTATGGGGAGAAGATGGGGAGAAGTTAATAAGAGATAAAACCTCACCAAGCTACCCTTTCTTTTCTCTTAAGTGTGAATAGAAAACAAAGAATCTGTAATATATAAAAAGAACCTGCAATATTAAAGAGAATGGCCAAAAATGTAAGAGACTCTTAAAGCCAAAACATGAAGTCTAACATCAGAGTAAAAGGAGTCAAATAAAGGGAAAACAGAGAAGAACAAAGGGAATAATTTATTGAAGAAATGTGTAGAAGAAAATTTTCTAGAAAGGAAGAAAAACATCTTCAGATTGAAAAAGCCATTGACTATCAAGAAGAATCTATTAAATGCTTGTAACATTTCAAAACGATGAAGGGGAAATTTTAAAAGGTTTCAGAGAGAATAAAACAAGCCAACTAAAAGGAATGAGGATTAGTCTGGCATCAGACTTCTCAACAAGGGATGCCAGATGAAAATGAATAGTTCAACTCAGAATTCTATACTTGTCCAAACTATCAATTTATGTAATGGCAGAACAAATATATATTCAGATATGTAAGGTCTCAGAGAATTTAACTATTTTTCTCAAAAAAATTAAGAATATACTCGAGCAAAATAAGGGAGTAAATCAAGAAAAAGGAAGTCCTAGAATCCAAAAGATACTGGATCCCAGGAAAGTATTATCTGAAAATCCTAGGATAATTGCATCAAAGTATGCCTAAAGGGTAATCAGTCCAGATTGGAAAATAAATACTGAAGTCTTTTAAGAGAGAGGTCTCCAGAAAAGAAAGTCAATAGAAGTAAAGGTGCAATCTAGAGATGTGTGTGTATGTAAGGGGAAGGAGATATTATAAAAGCAAATAATGCAAATAAAGAGACAAGGCAATTAGAAACTCCAGGAAAATAATGTTGAAATGCACAACTGTGGGTCCAAATATAAAATAATGTGACATCAATTTAATATATAGTATATAAGAAAAGGATTCTAATTGACCTTAATTCTAGAAACATTCCTTAGAATGGCCCAGGTGATTTTATATTGCATCAGTTACAGAAGGACACAAAATCTAACACACTACTTAGGCCAGTATCAAACAATATTTACATGGTCCTCTAAGCTAAGTGCTACGTATTGGTTTTCAAAGTTTATAGTCATCCTGTAGTCAACTACAATTGTGGCTGCAAGACAGAACATAAATATTACTAATCCTGACAATGTGAAAGTATAAGCTATAGCTGATACAAGTTACAACAAGAAAGGGAGGGATAAACAGTGTAGAAAGGGTTAAGAGTATACATATTCTTATATTAAAGCAGAGTTTGAATAGAATCTGTGAAATGAGGATGCAGAGAACTTTAACAATTATTTGAGATTTAAAAAATAATAAAAATGTAATAAGATAAATACATTTAGAAAGAGCAGAGAGAGTTATGAGACAAATGAGCGAAACTGTCATTATTCAAATTGGGGAGTCAATGGATACTGTCTAAAATGAATAAATTAAGAAAAAGAAAAAATATTTTATCCACAATTATAATGGACACCAGAGAACTAAAAACAGAAACTGTTAAAAAAAAAAAAGTTTTCTCTAGGGCATGATGTTGGGATGTGGAGACAGGAAACAATGCTCTTAGATATTTTTTCCTTTGTTACTACTTCTAACTGGATAATAATAATGACTTTAAAAACATTAAAGAAAAAATCCATCTTGTAAACAAATCTGGATCCCCAAGTAGGACACTGAGAGGCTTGCTGAGTGAACTACAATGTTTTATTTTTCTTTCCGAATTTCCTTTTAATCTGAATATCTAATCTGAGGGCTGTGAAGGAGTCATTTCCCCACTTTTGTGTAATACATAACTCCAGAAATCCTACATGCACACTCTGCCTGATAAAATGCTAAAACTGATTTTTTAAAAACCACCTAAAATAGATATTATCTGAGAAAGGGAGGGAAGGAGAGGAAGGCAGTGTGCCTAAAATGGGTGACTCTGTTCATCTCCAGGCTGGTGGCAGAATGAGGAGACACCTTAAACCGACTTAGAACTTGAATCATACGCCTGCTTTCTCCACAGTCACAGTCTCAGAATTCTAAGAACATACAATCATATATACATATAAATGATTTTATCTATGACTAAAAAGGAAGAGAGAGGACTCTTAACTGGAACAGGAATTTTTTTAAAAACATGCATTAAATTGACCAAGAGATGTCCCACTGCAATCAGATAACAAATATGTTGGGCAAAATTATCTCTCCCATTTTTCCCCCAAATATATGACTTATTGTCTATATTACATCTGAGATAGAAAAATCATTTTCTCTACCCTTCTGGGCATTTGCTCCACAATCTCATTAAATAAAATAAGAAATTATTATACTGAAAATAAATTTTTCACTAAAAGAAAAATACAAGCATTTTCATAAATACAAGTTAAACAATATAATGTTTTTCAAGTAGAACACTTTATCATGCATCAAAAAGTCTATAATAGGCTGGGCGTGGTGGATCACGCTTGTAATCCCAACGCTTTGGGAAGCCGAGGTGGGAGGATCACCTGAGGCCAGGAGTTCGAGACCAGCCTGGCCAACATGGCAAAACCCCATCTCTACTAAAAATACAAAAAATTAGCCAGGCGTGGTGGCAGGCGCCTGTAATCCCAGCTACTTGGCAGGCTGAGGCAGGAGAATTGCCTGAACCTGGGAGGCAGAGGCTGCAGTGAGCTGAGATTGCGCCACTGTACTCCAGCCTGGGCAGCAAGAGCGAAACTCCATCTCAAAAAAAAAAAAAAAAAAAAATCTCTAGTATGTGCACTGACATTAGATGATAAAGACCCTTAATTCAGGTTAAACACATTTATTTTACACCAATCAAAAATAATTAGCAGTTTTAGAATTTTTAGAGTTTATTCTTCTTTCAAATGCAAATCTCTCCCTCTTGCCTCTTCTGGAACTCTACACATATTTTAGAACTAAATGGTCCCTAGGATTGTTCATTTCTTTATATCTTTTCTTCATATTGGATAATTTCTATTGTCTATCTTCAAGTTCATTAATTATTTCCTCTGTTATCTCCATTATGTTATTAAGCCCAGTCAGTGAATTTCTTTTCACATATTTTACCTTTAAGTTCTGATATTTCTACTTGGTTATTTTCTATGTTTTCTATTTCTCTTCTGATATTTCTTATCGTTTTATTTTTCTTGACCTCAATAAGCACATTTATAATAGCTGCCTTAAGTCCTTGTCTGATGATTCCAACATCTGAATCATTTGGGTGTTGGCCTTTCCCCTTGAAAATGGGTCATGTTTTCATTATTCATCATTGGTTGAGCAATTTTAGATTGTATTCTGGACATTGTGTTTTTTTTTTTTTGTTTTGAAACTCTGGATTCTGTCATATTCCTCCACAGAATGTTGATGGTTTTGTTTTGACAGGCAATTAACTCAGGTAGAGTAAAACTGCAGAGTGTATCACAATTCAGGTAGAAATCAAATTTCAGCGTAGTTCTTACTATTTAGCGCAAGGTGCTTTGAGGTTGCCCTGTGCATCACTTTCATTCAGGAGTTAGCCAGATACCCAAGCAAAGTTTCCACATGAAAGCTGGAGCTCCCCTTTTCTGGCGTTTTCCTTTCTAGGAATACCCACCTCATTTCCCAGCAGTGATGGCTGCCCTAGACACTCTCCTCTGGTTTCTCAGGACACAGAGATCTGAGTTTTCCAAAGAAGATTTAGCTTTCCTGTTCCACACTTTTTCCTCAGGCTAAAGTCTAAAAATGAAAAACTCACCCTATGCCCATCTCACTTTCCAAAATTTGACTCCCCTACAGAATCGGCTTTTGTTCACTCCCCTGAGAATTTCGGGCAGGCAGGTATGTATGTATGTATGCATGCATGCATGCATGCATGTATTTTGTAGCTTTTTAGTTGTTATCTGTGGGAAGGTTAATCTTAAGTACTTACTCCACCAGACTGGCAATAGAACTCCTCCAGAGTTCTTACCTTTAAACTTTGCCAAAAACCAGGTCTTCACTTACCCAGTGTTATAATTTCTTATACATTCATTAACATTTGAATACAAATCTACATTTTTATTCATGACAAATACATTAGTTTTATTTATCAGCTGAAATTTGAGAAATGCAATGCTCACTTCAAAATGATCACATAAGCAGAATTAGAAATCTTAGAAGCTCTAAAATTTCAAAACTAATAAAACCAAGAGCTTAAAATTCTAATCTCCTCCATTATTCCATACTATAACATATGTATAGTTAAGACTGAAATGCAATGCCTTTAAAACTGTTGCTTATAATTTAGATTCCTTCAAATTTAATGGAACCTATGTTTTAATCAGTTCAGAAAGGACCATCCTCATTTGTACTAATGAGAAAAGATCCCCCATTCACATATTTCAAAGTTAAGTTTTAAAAATCTCAAATGTCATATTCTTCACAGTAACTCTATTTGGCTTTCCTAATTTATCCAAACATCTAAATTTTCAAATTGTTTACCATTGTTTATATTTACAAGAACATGTCCTTTTGATTTTTATAGATGTTAACAGGTAAAGAAACTGTTATGGTCTGAATGTATGTGTCCCTCCCTAGAAGTCATGTGTTGGAATTCTAACTCCCAAGCTGCCAGTGACGAGGTCCCAAAGGAGGTGATTAAGTGATTAAAATGGAATTAGTGTCTTTATCAAAGAGGCCTGAGTGAGCTTAGTCACCTTTTCCACTATATGAGGACAGAACAAGAAGGTGCCATCTATGAACCGGAATGCAGGCCCTCACCAGGCACCAACTCTACTGGTGCCTTGTTCTCGGACTTTTCAGCCTCTAGAACCACGAGAAATACATCTCTGTGGTTTAGAAGTTACCTAATTATTGGTGTTGTATAATAGTGGCCTGAATGGACTATGACAAAATTCCACTAATCTGAGGACCAACCCAAAGAATATTAACAAACCTTCTTTAATCATTAAAGATTTAATGATTTAATGGCAGATGATTTAATGGCAGATGACAATACTTACCTTCCATTGTGGATATTACCTGAATGACTTATCTGGAAATGCTCAGTTGGGGGAATCTTTTATCCCTGGCTATGCAATAATAAGGAATCATGCTTTGATTCTTAGTTAGAAATTAAAGAGGAAGAATCATTTACAGAGTGTTCGCTTCTAATTTTTCAACTGAATATTTTTCTACTTGGGGCTGTCTTTGAGGTTTTAGTTGTAGGAAGCCTTGGCCAGTGCCTCTCTAGACGCCTACAGGCTGAAGGATCAAAGCTACTTGCCTCACATAAGCATTGTGTGGGCATACTCCTTGGTAGGCATACTTCTGAAAATCAGATTAGGACATAACATGATTTGAGGTTCATTTTCATTAGAAATATTTTCTTAAAAAAAAACCCAAACTTGTATTTTAGGTCCAGGGGTAAATGTGAAGGTTTGTTACATAGGTGAACTTGTGTCACTAGGGTTAGTTGCACGGATTATTTCACCACCCAGGTATTAAACCCAGTACTCAATAGTTATCTTTTCTGCTCCTTTCCCTCCTCCCACCCTCCATGCTCAAGTAGACCTCTGTGTCTGTTGTTTCCTTCTTTGTGTTCATAAGTTCTCGTCATTTAGCTCCCACTTATAAGTGAGAATATGTGGTAATTGGCTTTCTGTTCTTGTGTTAGTTTGCTAAGGATAATAGCCTCCAGCTCCATCCATGTTCCTGCAAAATACATGATCTCATTCTTTTTAATGACTGCATAGTATTCCATGGTGTATATGTACCACATTTTCTTTATCCAATCTGTCATTGATGGGCATTTAGGTTGATTCCATGTCTTTGCTATTGTGAATAGTGCTGCAATGAACATTCGCATGCATGTGTCTTTATGGTAGAATAATTTCTATTCCTTTGGGTATATACCCAGCAATGGGATTGCTGGGTTGAATGGTAGTTCTGGTTTTTTCTTTTTGTTTTCGGATTTTTTTGAGACAGTCTCACTGCGTTGCCAAAGCTGGAGTACAGTGGCGCGATCTCAGCTCACTGCAATCTCCCTGCTCCCAGGTTCAAGTGATTCTCGTGCCTTGGCCTCCTGAGTAGCTGGGATTACAGGCATGTGCCACCATGCTTGGCTAATTTTTGCATTTTGGGGTTTTGGCCAGGCTGGTCTCAAACTCCTGGCCTCAACTGATTCTCCCACCTCAGCCTCCGAAAGTGTTGGGATTACAGGCAGGAGCCACCGTGCCCAGCCAGTAGTTCTATATTTAGCTCTCTGGGCAATCTCCATACTGCTTTCCACAATGGTTGAACTAATTTACACTCCCACCAACAGTGTATTAAGTGTTCCTTTTTTTCTACAATCTCATCAGCATCTGTTATTTTTTGACTTTTTATTAATAGCCATCCTGATTGGTATGAGATGGTATCTCATTGTGATTTAGATTTGCATTTCTCGAATGATCAGTGATATTGAGCTTTCCTTCATATTTTGTTGGCTGCATACATATCTTCCTTTGAAAAATTTCTGTTCATGTCGTTTGCCCACTTTTTAATGGGATTGTTTTTCTCTTGTAAATTTGTTCAAGTTCCTTATAGATGCTGGATATTAGACCTTTGTCAGATACATAGTTTGTGTTTGGGTGAGGGAGAAAGGACAAGATGGAGGAAGGTGAACAAGAAGGCACAATCCATGTTGCTTCCGGGTTCTTCCTCACCCACTTTCCCGCGCGCAGGAAAATGCAGCCCACGCCCGGGAAGATGCAGATCAACCGAGCATGCGCCAGGTGACGTCAATCCGAAGAGATTGAAACTTTCCTGGCCACACCTACGGAGATGCCCCTATCATGCCCTTATCCCGCCCACTGCCCTCCCCCTTCCAGTACCAATGCATAAAAGTCTGCCGCCAGCAGGAGCCGGTGTGACTTCTTCGGCCCCCGCATTTGTGGACCGGAGAACATCACCCGAGAGCGCCGGCGTGACTTCCCTGGCCCCCCACACCTGAGGACCAGAGAACCTCGCCCGAGAGTGTGTGCATATTTGCAATAAAAGACTGCCACTTTCTTATGTACTTTGGCCTCATGTTTAATTACTTAGCTCTCCTAAATTGTTACATTAAATTAAATTAAAACAGTTGGTGCCGAAACCCGACCCAGGAGGAGACCCTTCCTCATCATCCCCTAGGGGTCTAACGAACCTCCTCCACAGTGAACCGGCTCCCAACCCAACCAGCCACAAACACCAAACAAGTGTTCCAGCTTTCCACTGGTGCCGCTCTGAGAATTTCTTCTTCGGTGAGTACTCCCCTTTGTTAACCATCTCCGTCCGTTTCCGTGTCCTTGGCCTAGAGTCGTATGTACGCCCAAGGACATAGCCACCCTGTGGCGCAGTGAGGTCTTCAACTCGGAGACGTCCATCTTGAAGTTCCTCAATTCTCCATTAGTAGCTCCAGGAGCCCCCGGTCTCCAGCAGCGGCAAAGGACGCTTTGCCACTGCATGAGGTCGGTTTCCATTTCTGGTGGTTAAACAATGGGAACCTCACAATTGAAAATCCCTATGAACACCCCTTTAGGGTGTCTCCTCCAAAACTTGGAAGCCTTACATTTAGCTCAAGATTTAAAACAAAAGCGGCTAATTTTCCTCTCCACTGTGGCATGCCAAAAACCCGGGAGGAGACCCCTCCTCAGGGCCCCCTAAGGTCCGAGGAGCCTCCTCCTTCCACGCTGCAGACGGACCAGGACCTAGACATCGCTTTCCACACCTCCAAGTCTCCTAGGGGTGAGTATCTCTTGCCTCCCTCTCATACTCCTTGGCCAGAAGTCCTGCGCAGGCCCAAGGTTTTTTGGTCACCAGGTGACCCACAGGAGAGTTCCCAAAGGTAGAGATGTCTGCCCAAAGAAACTCCATTCCAGTCCGTGTGAGACCCGTCCAGGACGGAGACGTCCGCCTGGAGGTAATCTCCATTCCGGCTCCAGGAGCCTCCCAGTCTCTAGTGGCTCCAAAGGACGCTTTGTAGCCAGGTAGAGTTCGGTTTCCGCCTACAGGTGAGAGAAAGGCAATGGGAAATCCCCAATCCAAAATACCTAGAGATACCCCTTTAGGTGTCTTCTAACTAATCTCAAAACTTTACAATTAGAGCAAGATCTTAAACGAAAGCGACTGATTTTACTCTCCACTGTGGCGTGGCCACAATATAAATTAGACGACCAGTCTCAACAGCTGCCTGAAGGCACCTTAGACTGTAACATTTTAATTAGATCTCTCTAATTTCTGCCAGAGGCTCGGAAAGTGGTCAGAAATAATCTATGTTCAAGGCTTTTAGGACTTGCACTCTCGCCCAGACCTGTGCGCCCGGTGTTAAATGGCCCAGGTCTTGTTAGCCTAAACCCCTAAACCCGGCCCTTGGCCCCCACCTCAGCAACTGAGGAGGACTCCACCTCCATTTCAGATGGGGCCGATGGCAGGCAACCTCCCTCCCGACTTTCCAACCGCCCTCCCTATGGACTTCCTACTGCCCCTCCCGACACTCCTCCCTCAGCCACTCCTCTTACCTCTCCCATTTCTGTCCACACTCGCTCCAAGACCGCAGTAGCGGCCCCCATTAGTCAGCCCTCTACCAGTCAGCCTGCCCCAACCCCCTCTACCAGTCAGCCTGTCTGGTCAGTCTGTTCCAACCTCCCCTGCTAGTTTGTTGGCCCCCCGACCAGAAGTTGCCGGAGCCGAAGGCGTGGTTGGAGTCCACGTCCCCTTTTCCCTGGCTGACCTTTCCAAAATTGAAGAACGACTTGGCGACTTCTCAGCCAACCCCACCTAATATTCCAAAGAGTTTCGAAACTTAGGCCAGAGCATATAACCTTACCTGGCATGACTTACATGTCATTCTTACTTCTACTCTTAACCCAGAGGAAAGAGAGTACATTCTCGCAGCCACCAGGCAACATGCAGATCAATGGCATTTATCCGACACCACCGTCCTGTTAGGAGAGATGGCTGTCCCGTCCATAGAACCAGATTGAGATTACCAACCACAGCAGCCTGGCCGCCGTAGGAAGGACATTATGATTCAATGTCTCTTAGCCGGTATGCAGGCAGCCTCTAACAAAGTGGTCAATTTTGATAAATTAAAGGAAATTATCCAACACCTAGATGAGAACCCGGCTTCCTTCCTAAATCGCCTTACAGAGGCACTGGCCCAATTTACCCAGCTAGCCCACTTCCCCAGCCGGGGCAGCTGTCCTAGCCTCCTATTTTATTTCCCAGTCAGCCTCAGATATTCGAAAAAAGCAAAAAAAGGTTGAAGATGGGCCTCAGACTCCCATACAGGAAAATTGGCCTTCAAAGTTTTTAACTCCAGAGAGGAAGCAGCTGAGGCCGCAGAGCTAGACAAGGAGAAAAGAAGGGCTGTGCTTCAGGCGCAAGCTCTAGTGGCTGCCCTCCAACCAGCGTTGCCCACTCTGCCGGCAGGGAAGACACAGGGCAAGTCTCCCAAGGGCCTCTGCTATAAATGCGGAGACCCAGGACACTAGGCAAACCAGTGTCCCCAGGCCAAGCCGGCCACTCTGTCTCGTCCATGCCTTAAGTGTGGCACAACTGGGCATTAGGCAAAACAGTGTCCAAATCCTCGCCTGCCTACCACGCCGTGCCCAACCTGCCAACAGGAAGGACACTGGAAGTCTGATTGCCCCACCAGCAGGGCAGGCATTGCGCCTCAACGTGGTGCCTCTCCTCAAGGGTCGGAAGGCTCCTTCCAGCTCCTACACCTGGACAACGACTGACGGTGCCCACACTTGGAGACCCCTGTCACCCTCGCCGAGCCTAGGGTAACTCTACAGGTAGCGGGTAAGCCAATTTCTTTTCTCGTCAATACGGAGGCTACCTATTCTGTTTTACAATTATATTCTGTTTTGTCAACCTATGGAGGTCCTAGCCAGCCATCCACTATCTCAGTAGTTAGGGTAGACAGTAAACCGTCTAACCCTCACCAGACCCCAATGTTAAGTTACTGCCCAGACTATGCATGCTTTGCCCACTCTTTCCTCATCATGCCCTCTTGTCCCACCCCCCTCTTGGGACGAGACATCTTAACCTAACTCAAAACATCTATTCCCCTTCCTTTTCTCCAGGTGACCAGGTTCTACTCAAGGATCAACAACCTCCTCAAATTTTCCCGCTTCCTCACCATTCTTCATCTTAACTGACTTTTCCCTCATAAACCCCATAGACACCCTCCTTCCCGACCCATCCCCCAACCAGTGGGTTTCCCAACTTTTTACTCTCATAGAAGACCTAGCTTGGCAGGGTGCCCTTTGTGATTTCCTAATTCCCATACTAATCCTCTGCCTTGCCTTATATTTTGCTCCCATTTTAATAAAATTTCTCCGAGCCAGGGTCCAAGAGATCACCCCAGTCACCTTCAACCAAATGCTCCTGCATCCCTACACCCAACTGCCAACCTCAGACCCTAACTACGCCCCCTAACAGCAGGAAGCAGCCAGACAGACAACGGCACCCCAAATTCTTATAATCAATAAGAGGTTGGACTGTTTGGGTGAGGGAGAAAGGACAAGATGGAGGAAGGTGAACAAGAAGGCACAATCCATGTTGCTTCCGGGTTCTTCCTCACCCACTTTCCCACGCGCGGGAAAATGCAGCCCACGCCCGGGAAGATGCAGATCAACCGAGCATGCGCCAGGTGACGTCAATCTGAAGAGATTGAAACTTTCCCGGCCATGCCTACGGAGACGCCCCTATCACGCCCTTATCCCGCCCACTGCCCTCCCCCTTCCAGTACCAATGCATAAAAGTCTGCCGCCAGCAGGAGCCGGTGTGACTTCTTCGGCCCCCGCATTTGTGGACCGGAGAACATCACCCGAGAGCGCCGGCGTGACTTCCCTGGCCCCCCACACCTGAGGACCAGAGAACCTCGCCCGAGAGTGTGTGCATATTTGCAATAAAAGACTGCCACTTTCTTACGTACTTTGGCCTCATGTTTAATTACTTAGCTCTCCTAAATTAAGTTACATTAAATTAAATTAAAACAGTTTGCAAATATTTTCTTCCATTCTGTAGGTTGTCTGCTCACTCTGCTGATAGTTTCTTTTGCTGTGCAGAAGCTCTTAAATTTAATTAGATCTTACTTGTCAATTTTTGCTTTTGCTGTGATTGCCTTTGGTGTCTTTGTCATGAACTCTTTGCCCATCCCTATGTCTAGGACAGTATTGCCTAAGTCATCTTTGTAGAGGACTATGTGCTTGCAAATGAGATGTTCCGGATGAGTCCTGCTCTTGCAAACGAAGCAGGGTGTTCCCAATAAGTCCTGCTCTTGCAAATGAAGCAGGGTGTTCCTTCCCTGTAAACAAGGAGGACAAAGGAGCCAGCTGCAAACAGCAGACCCTGGGGGCTTGTTTATGTGTAAACATCTTGAAAATCCAGAAAGTCAGGGAAAGGTCAGAAAAACAACAATGTGTCTTGTGACTTGGCAACATTCCACAAACAACTGTACAAAATAAAGCAGAGCACACCATTCGAGGCGGCCGCCATGTTTGTCTTGTCTTGTGTTGTCTTGTGTGTTCATTCCTTTGTTTAGGAAACACGCAGACCCCAACACATCTTCCAGGGTTTTTAATAGTTTTGGGTTTTACATTTAAGTCTCTAATTCATTTTGAATTAACTTTTGTCTATGTTGTAAGGTAGGAGTCCAGCTTCAATCTTCTGCATATGGGATAACTAACTGCTAGCTAGTTATCCCAGCACCATCTATAGAATAGGGAGTCTTTTCCCCATTGCTTGTTTTTGTCAGCCCTGTCGAAGATCAGATGGTCATAGGTGAGCAGCCTTACTTCTGGGCTCTCTGTTCTGTTCCATTGGTCTATGTGCCCATTCTCAGAGATATTTTTCTTTCTCTACTTTCCATTCTAGCAATCAAGAACACTTGGGTAAATCTTTCAAGGTTTCACTGATGCTAGATATCCAGCATCAGTGAGTTGAAGTAAAATCTTCTATTTCCTTTGAACCCTGGTCTAAAGCCCTCTTTTTCTAATATTCTGAATATGTAATTTTTTATCTAATACTTCCCAATATTACTTCTTACCTCATTCTTTCTATCATTTAAAAATGCTGGCCGGGCATGATGACTCATATCTGTAATCCCAAAAGGGAAGCTGAAGCAGGAGGATCCCTTGAGCCCAAGCGTTTGAAACCAGCCCAGGCAACCTAGCGAGACCTCGTCTATATAAAAAAATTTAAAAATTAGCCAAGCATGGTGCAGCATGCCTGTAGTCCCAGCTACTTGGGATGTTGAGGTGGGAGGATTGCTTGAGCCCTGGGAAGTCAAGGTTGCAGTGAGCCGTGATCATGCCCCTGCATTCTAGCCTGGGCAACAGAGTGAGACCTTGTCTCAAAACAAAGCAAACAAACAAAAATGTTGCCACAGCCTTACATAAATGCCCAATAGATTTCAGATACCAGGTAAATATTGAAGAAACTCAAGAAGCAAGGCAAATAATTATTTGATTCTGTCTTCCTCAATCTTATATGGAGAACAATTAATATTCTAAAAAATACAATTTTTAAGTTGGATGTCTTTTGTGATCATTAAGTAGAGGAAGTAAGGGTGAATGCATAGTTTGTAGAATTTGAAATATTTGTATTTAACAACGATGTTTCAGAAAAAGGAGAAAAACCCTTCTCAAAGATATCATCTCCCCTTAGCTATAAGCAGAATTTGGCAAGTGCAGCAGTTGAAACAACCTTCTTTTATAGAGAGTTTTGCTTGTTTGTGTCATTTTAGTTAATGAACAGGATACCCAATGTCATAAATAAAATATATTAGAGGAAATCTGAATAGACTAGAGAACGTTTATACACATATGCTGTGTCACAGGCCTTCATGAATGAAAATGGATGGCCTAGATAAAGTAATTTTGTTTTTAATCCAGACACTATGGTATTTCAAGGCTCTTCAAGTGCCAGGATTAAGTCAGGCTGAAAATTACATCTCCCTGATGTTAGTTGGTGATTTTTAATTTCTTAGGCTTTTATCCACAAAATCATTTTCAAACAAAAGGAGATATGATAGGTGGATAAAAAAACATGACCTTTGAGTAAAGTGTGGTTTGTAACAATTAAGAAAGTGATGTAAACAATTACATACCATGAAGCACAGATAGCTATCCACAAATTCTCAAGGCTGTTTCTTCTACCAACATTGAATTTCTGAGGTGGAACAATTGAACTTCATTTGGTTTTAGCTTTAATACTGACAATTCAAATTGGAGTAAGTATTATTTTGCAATAAAATTTCCCTTATAAGAAAAAAGATGTTTATTGTACAATCCCACAGTTAAAGAAAAAAAATCCCATGTGTTCTCTTAGAGTGTGTATCTTTAACAGGGAAATCTTCAAAATTCACTGAATCCATCTCTAGGTTTACATCTAAATAATAAGAATTAAGTAATAATGTTACAGGCTGCTGCTATTATGTTGTTACTATAGAATATGGTTAGATCAAAATAAATCCCAAATAGATCAGAGTTTAAAATTTTAAAAAATCAAGACATAAAAAACTAGAAGAAAAATAATATAATATTTATCAAATCTCTGGGTGAGAAAGGATTTTAAAACTTAAAAATGATAAATGAATCAAAATCAAAAGATAAAGATCAACTGGTTTGTCCATATAAAACTGTTGTACATTAGAAAATAAAATTAAAAAGCAAAAAAAATTGGGGGGAAAATATTTCAACATTTATGACAAAATGTATGCAATATTTAGCTCCCTAAATTATAAAGAAATCATATTGTATACTGAAAATCAGTATACAGATGGGCAAAGAACACAATTGCAAAAAGAGGAAATAAGAATAATAAAAGAGATTTTTAAAATTGCTTAACTTTACCACTAATCAAATAAATGTGGAGTAGAGCAATAATGAAACATTCAAAAGCAGTTTGTTATCCAGTATTTCACACATGCCTGGCAAGGGTAGGTAAGGGGTGCTGAAGTTGTTACAAGTCATTTAGAAAGCAGAGTGGTAGTGAAATAACACATTCTACTGGCAATATTTTAGAAAAACAGACACTTCTATACATTATTGGTAGAGAACAAAGTAATACCATCTCTGTGGAGTACAATTTGGCAATACTCATCAAAATTACAGATTCATCCCAGCACTTTTGGAGGCCAGGATGGGCGGATTGTTTGAGTCTAGGAGTTGGAGACCAGCCTGGGTAACATAGCAAAATGACAGTACAAGGAAAGGGATGAGAAATGGGTGGGGGGAGAGAGATTCTTCAAGAACAAGGGACACTGCTATGTTAGGGAGGTTAAGAATAGGAGCCAATTTATGGTAAGCAGCAAAATGGAATCATCATCAGTTCTTAGGAATACGAGAAGTAGAAGAGAGTTACACAAGCATCAAGCAAGTACTTTGAAAAGTTGCCTAAGGTGAGTGATGCTTCTGCCTACCCTCCAAGCTACATGATTTATTTTGCATATTTTGTCAACTCTCCCTATTACCACTGTCTCTCCTAGTTCTATCAGGAGAAAAGGGAAAATACAGGAAAAGGCCAGCCAGTCAGCTAGTTTCACCATGATTCATACACCATGATTTATACACAGCATTCATACACACGCTACCAGAAGAAGCTGGTCAATCCTGAGATTCCCCTATGCCTCAAGGGCTTTGTACGTGTCTCAGTTAGTAAAAACAATGTGTAGATTCAAAAGATGTAAAGATTATAGCATTACAACCGATTTGCAATAAAGGAATCCCATTTACAAGAAAGCTTATGATTGTTGGGGGTGGGGTAAATAAAGGAAAGGGATAGATACTTTTGAATCTATAAAAGAGTATCAAGATTCTATAATAGATGGCATCGTAAAATAACAAAGAGATATAAGAGATAAGATGATAAAATAGACTGAAGATCTGAATTCAGAATTCCAATTCCATTGCTAAACTTATATGGCTGTGGAGGATGAGTTACTTAAACATCAGTTGATTGATTCATGAATTTAATTATTATTCATTAAGCTGGTACCATGAGTAAGGTACCAAGCCAAATGTTGAGGATACAGCAGGGTATAAGACAGCTATGGAAGAAAATTTAAATAAGTACCAACAATACAGTGAAAAGACTATAGAAGAGTAGGTATATCTGATCTAATCTGAAAGAGTTATGGAAGGCTTTCTGGATTAATGTTAAGGTCAGAACTAAATCTGAATTGTAAATAGGAGTTAGGGATCTAAAATAGGGTGGGAAGAGTGTGCTAGGCAGGAGTAAGAGTACTTGCAAATGCCTACAAGTCAGTATTGTGTATTACATAGAAAGACCAAAGAGATTATCAACTGATAATTATGGAGGCTGCAGTTACAGACCAGTTGTTAGATAACAATCAAAGTGGAGAGTAGAATTTTTTTATTAATTCAAAATATTTTTGAGTAGTCATTATGTGCCAGATACTATTCTTGGTACTTGGGATATATCAATGAACAAAGCAAACAAAAGTCTCTGTCCTGATGAAGCTTATATTCTAATACAGGGTGAAAGACAATTTACGGCAATCATAGTACAAATGATATGGTGCATTAGAACATGATAAGTGCTATGGGTCCGGTGGACTGGGAGTCCAGGTGGGTGAGGGGTATTTTAAGTAGAGTGGTCAAGAATTGCCTCAGTGAGTTGGTGGTGATTGGGAAAAGATTTGAAAGAGAAGAGGAAGTGAGCTTTGCAATTACTAAGACAGAGCACATTCCAGGCAGACAGAAGAGCCAGCACAAAAGCCCTAATAGGACTGTGACTGGTATGCTCTCAAACAGCAAGAAGCTGGGCGTGGCAGAACAAGTAGGCAAAGGGGTGAGTAGTGTGAAATGAGGTCAGAGAGACAATGAGGGATGGAGGCAGACCCTGTAGGATCTTGTAGGCTACTATGAGAATTCATGACGAAGCAATTGCAGTAGAAGCAAAAATTGGCAAATGGAACCTAATTAAACTGAAGAGCTTCTGCACTGCAAAAGAAACTATCAACAGAGTAAACAGACAACCTACAGAATGGGAGAAAATCTCTGCAAACTATGCATCTGACAAAGGTCTAATATCCAGCATCTATAAGAAATTTAAATTTACATTTAAAAAACAACCCTATTAAAAAGTGGGCAAAGGATTGTGAACAGACACTTCTCAAAAGAAGACATACATACCACTAACAATCATATGAAAAAAAGCTAAACATCACTGATCATGAGAGAAATGCAAATCAAAATCACAATTAGATACCATCTCACACCAGTCAGAATGGCTATTACTAAAAACTCAAAAAATTACAGATGCTGGTGAGGTTGTGAAGAAAAAGGAGCACTTATAAACTGTTGGCGGGAGTGTAAATTAGTTCAATCATTGTAGAAAACAGTGTGGCAATTCCTCAAACAAAAGACAGAAATATCATTCAAGCCAATAATTCCATTACTGGGTATATACCCAAAGGAATATAAATTATTCTCTTATAAAGACACATGCATGCCTATGTTCATTGCTGCACTATGCACAATAGCAAAGACATGGAATCAACCTAAATACCCATCAATGATAGACTGGACAAAGAAAACGTGGTACATATACAGCATGGAATACTATGCAGCCATAAAAAATGAGATTATGTCCTTTGCAGGCACGTGGATGGAGCTGGAGGCCATTATCCTTAGCAAAATAACACAGGAACAGAAAGCCAAATACTGCATATTCTCACTTATAAGTGGGAGCTAAATGATGAGAACACATGGACACATGGAGAGGAACACACCGGGGCCTATCTAAGAGTAGAGGGTGGTAGGAGAAAGAGGATCAAGAAAAATGACTAAGGGGTACTAGCCTTAACACCTGGGTGATAAAATAATCTGCACAACAAACTCCCATGATACATGCTTACCTGTGTAACAAACCTGCATGTGTACTCCTGAACTTAAAAGTTGTTTTTTTTTTTTTTTTTTTTTAAAAAAGAAAAGAAAAAATGGCATGGGTCTAAAATAATTTCTGCAGGTGGAGACTGAGCCTGGCCTTGCATGAAAAAATAGATAACTGCCATGCAAATTTGAGGACAGCCAAGTTCAAATAGACGATGAGGGCCAAATCGGCACAAATGTCTCTTCTTTCTCTAACTTATGTGTGTGGAAATGTGGAAAAAATAAACAGTCTCCCAGACTGAAGGATTTTGAAGGTTCGTATTCTAGCTTTGGGAAAAAAAGGTAACAAGAAAGCAAGAGAGTTTAAAGCCATGGGAAAATAGTCTGGGACAAGGATAGAGGAAGTACAGTGAAGCCAGGAGGAGTCTAATAGTTAAATATTAAATGAAGTGGCATAAAAATGTTAAATTCTATTGCAAATACCTAATGATTACTTATAATTTAATCTTTGATAGTTTAGTCTTCAAAATGATATTTTCCTTGGTTAAAATCATATTTGCTTTCTTTCTTAGGCAAAATAACTTTAGAGAGTATTTCTCTAGATGCTACCTACAAGTGCTGCCTAGATGCCCTCAGGTGGATTCTCCCTCTGCTTCAGCAGTCAGTAGCTCAGCTGCAGGCACTTTCTTGTCCCCTTTAACTAAGTGGAAATTGGAAAGGTCTGTAGTTTTTGAAAAAAGATGGATGTTTTTCAAATTTGTAACCTAAACCACTTAAGAAGTTGAATGTAACTTCACAGATGGTTTTACAGGAAATAAAAGATCAAGGCTCACAAGGTTAAATTTCAGGAAAGCCTTCTTGGATACGAGATAAAGGCGGGGTGTAAAGTGAAAACAAAAGTAGCTGGAGTTAGGTCATTTGATTTTACACTCTGTACTCAAGACTGCTCCTCTCTGTCGACTGCAACAGGTTGGTACTTTATTTCTTTTCTCATTCTGACTTGAATATGTTTTTTAAGCCCAAAGACCTTGTATATTTACTTATATAGAGGGCGTCTTGATGCATAAAAGTTTAAATGCTTACTTGTAAAACAAAAAAAAAGTTACTTGAAAACAGCTGTACACTTTAAACTTAAATGAAAATCTTAATACAGCAAGAAGAAAATATGATTTTAAATACCATTACTTGTTGGTAAAATTTTGTTAAGGAGAAAATAGGTTTTGTTATACCACTTTTTTCCACTTTCTTTTACAAGTACTGATTTTTTTTTGTTCTAATAGTAATTACAAAGACACTTAAAAGTGTGTCTATATATCTGCCAGAAGGATCACTTCTGCAAATAATTCCATTTCTACTCTTTTTTACTCACATTTTTAGTAAGATTAATTCTTACTTAAAAATTCCCTTCCTTAATATATTATAATACTTGGCCATATTATTCCTTATCATCAGGTTCAAGATTTTCTTATGAAAGAGAAAGGAAGAACAAGGTTCATATTGTGTTAATAATTAATGCATAAGAACATGAAGACCAGAGTAGTCTTCCAGATTGGAACTTTTTAACTAACCTTAATGATCAAAAGAGTCATTTAAAAAAGTGGGCACCTGGTTTTTACATAATGAAAGCAATTCTGCTATGTGGTATCTTTCTTCACAGCCTTCTTTTCTTTGCTATATTCATTCAAAAAAAAGTTAGCAAATGTAAGAATGTTCTTTTAAAAATGTACTATAAGTTGGCCCACTGTTTTAGAAATAATATTTTCATTATTGATTCTGTAAGAATATTTGAGATACTTAAAAGGACAAAAACAACCCAAGGAAGATAGAAAGTCTAAAGAAAAAGGAAAACGAAATTCAGCACTATAGTAAAAACACTGAAAGTCATTATTTTATACATTCCATACATTCCAAAACTTATGAATTCTGTGCAAGCTTATCTTAATACTACGGGGTGCTAGTAGCCAACACAGTGCAATAACAATGTTGACATAGAAGATTGCTGGCATACTATCTATCCATTCTAGAGTAACAGCTTTATATCTGTTGGCAAAACCTTTAATTTGATAAATATTTACTGAGAAGCTACTTTGTGCCAGGCACATTAACAAGATTCTATTTACAAACACAAATCAAACAGGTCATGCTTTGAGGAACTTAAAACCTAGAGGAACAAGGTAGTATGGGAAACGCATCCTTTCCATAGAATGGATCAGTTCTCTGAGAGGTATGTAGAGATTGCTAATACATCAGGAAAGTCTTCTGGGGAGGTGGCATCCGCGTTAATTGAGTAGGAATTGGCCCTTCCAGGGAAGGGCAGGAAATCGTATGGTAGATAGAGGAACAGAATGAGCAATGATGTAGACAGATGCTGCTGCATGGTGGGTGCCAGCCCACTGCTGCATAGGACACAGAGTAGGGAGAGGTGGCAGGACCCAGGGATGGCACTGCATTATGAAGGGAGCCTTGGGTGTTATGCTTAGGAGCTTGGATTGTGGCTTTCAGGTGAAGAGATGTGTCTTCCAGATGAGGAACAAAACAGAGGAGAGGCAGACTGGCAATTCAGAGATCAAATACTCCGGTGGAAACAGGAAAAACGTTTTTGACAAGGAGGTATTGAGGAGTAACAACAGGGTATCAGTTAGAAAGATACTGCTTGGTCAGGTGCGGTGGCTCATGTCTGTTACCCCAACACTTTGCGAGGCCAAGGCAGGTAGATTGCTGAGCCCAGGAGTTTGAGACCAGCCTTTGCAACCTGGTAAAACCCCGTCTCCATCAAAAATACAAAAGTTAAACAGTCTTATAACAATCAATCAATCAATCAATGGATTTAAATTTAAAAATAGGCCAGGCTCGGTGGCTCACACCTGTAATTCCAGCACTTTGGGAGGCCGAGGCAGGTGGATCACGAGGTCAGGAGTTCAAGACCAGTCTGGCCAACATAGTGAAACCCCATCTCTACTAAAAATAGAAAAAATTAGCCAGGCATGGTGGTGTGTGCCTATAATCCCAGCTACTCGAGAGCAGGAGAATCACATGAACCCGGGAGGCGGAGGTTGCAGTAGCTGAGACTGCGCCACTGCACTCTAGCCTGGGCAACAGAACGAGACTCCATCTCAAAAGGAAAAAAAAAAAATTAAAACTTAAATATTAAAAAAGAAAGATATTGCAGTAGGCTAGGTGAGAAACATAATAGCTAAATTGTGCAAATGTGTGGAAGAATGCAGATTAAGAGAAGACAGATTCAAGACCTATTTGGAAGGCAGAATCAGAACTTAGGAACTGATAGGGAATCAGGGATGAAGGTAAGAGAGAAGACAAGAATGAAGCAGGCTCACAGTTTAGATGACTAGAGGATAGTGGTGCTACTTAAAAACAGTATAAAATAAGCAAGTAGTGACCAGTTTTGGAGGGAAGATGGCTAAAGGAGATCTTGTTTTATAAAAGGCAACTAGTGAAATTTAGTACAAATGCTGAGAGAATTTATTTAACTTATTTAAATTAAATTTATAAATAACATCAAAATCAAAAATTTAATTAAATAAACCAAGTAATTTACTATTTTCATTTTTATTCAATTTGTTGTAGATATACTTTTAAGATTCACAAAATTATGTATGTAAAGATTATAACACTATTTATTCTTTTTAGTTAAAATCTAATTAAATTTTCATATTTTAAAAATCATTTTTACATAAAAGTCTTCACTTTTATTTAGGATTTAATGATTAAGAAAATTCTCCAGGGCATTATGTTTATTGCCCTGTGCAAATCCCAGTTCTTTCACACAGAATTGTACAAGCAAAGTTTGAGTAACTAATCTTGGGGTCATATTCCAATGTGGCTCCCATTAAAGCATTTCAAAGAGTGCTAGATTCAGGCTCACATGTTACAGCAACAGGCTATACTCTAGGGAAAGAACAAAACAGCTTGATAAAAAACTGTTTCCTTTTAAGCATATTTAGACAAATATCTATCCTGTATTCTCTTTGCCATCTAGATTGGAGCCATGGCTTTGGAACAGAACCAGTCAACAGATTATTATTATGAGGAAAATGAAACGAATGGCTCTTATGACTACAGTCAATATGAATTGATCTGTATCAAAGAAGACGTCAGAGAATTTGCAAAAGTTTTCCTCCCTGTATTCCTCACAATAGCTTTTGTCATTGGACTTGCAGGCAATTCCACGGTAGTGGCAATTTATGCCTATTACAAGAAACAGAGAACCAAAACAGATGTGTACATCCTGAATTTGGCTGTGGCAGATTTACTCCTTCTATTCACTCTGCCTTTTTGGGCTGTTAATGCAGTTCATGGGTGGGTTTTAGGGAAAATAATGTGCAAAATAACTTCAGCCTTGTACACACTAAACTTTGTCTCTGGAATGCAGTTTCTGGCTTGTATCAGCATAGACAGATACGTGGCAGTAACTAAAGGCCCCAGCCAATCAGCAGTGGGAAAACCATGCTGGGTCATCTGTTTCTGTGTCTGGATGGCTGCCATCTTGCTGAGCATACCCCAGCTGGTTTTTTATACAGTAAATGACAATGCTAGGTGCATTCCCATTTTTCCCCACTACCTAGGAACATCAATGAAAGCATCGATTCAAATGCTAGAAATCTGCATTGGATTTGTAGTACCCTTTCTTATTATGGGGGTGTGCTACTTTATCACTGCAAGGACACTCATGAAGATGCCAAACATTAAAATATCTCGACCCCTAAAAGTTCTGCTCACAGTGGTTCTAGTTTTCATTGTCACTCAGCTGCCTTATAACATTGTCAAGTTCTGCCGAGCCATAGACATCATCTACTCCCTGATCACCAACTGCAACATGAGCAAACGCATGGACATTGCCATCCAAATCACAGAAAGCATCGCACTCTTTCACAGCTGCCTCAACCCAATCCTTTATGTTTTTATGGGAGCATCTTTCAAAAACTACATTATGAAAGTGGCCAAGAAATATGGGTCCTGGAGAAGACAGAGACAAAGTGTGGAGGAGTTTCGTTTTGATTCTGAGGGTCCTACAGAGCCAACCAGTACTTTTAGCATTTAAAGATAAAACTGCTCTGCCTTTTGCTTGGATACATATGAATGATGCTTCCCCCTCAAATAAAACATTTGCATTATTCTGAAACTCAAATCTCAAATGCTGTGGTCGCAACTTACAATAAAGAATGGGTTGGGAGAAGGGGGAGAAATAAAAGCCAAGAAGAGGAAACAAGATAATAAATGTACAAAACATGATAATTAAAATGAACAAAGGAAAATAATAGTAACAGGCATAAGTGAATAAGAACACTCTGCTATAAAGAAGAAGAGCTTTGAGGTGATAATTTTTTGTCTTGGTTGCAGTGGTGGTTATACAAATCTACACAAGTGATAAAATGACACAGAACTGTATATACACATTGTACCAATTTCAATTTCCTGGTTTTGACATTATAGTATAATTATGTAAGATGAAACCGTTGAGGGAAACTGGGTGAAGGGTACCCAGGGCCACTCTGTACCATCTTTGTAACTTCCTGTGAATTTATAATAATTTCAAAATAAAAGTTAAAAAAACAAACTTACTATGCTATAAGTTAGGCTATCTAAAACAGATTATTAAAGAGGGTCATGTTAAAAGGCATTCATAAATATTTTTAATTATCTGAGTTTTAATACAAGAACAATTTCCCTGCATAATTTTAGTACTTGAATAAGTATGCAGCAGAACTCGTATCTTTTTTCCTGGTTTTTTTTTTTTAGTTTGTAAGTAATTTTATAAAACCCACCTCCTCCAAAAAAGAAATTTAAAAAAAAAAAAACTATAATAAGCTTTTCTGATTCTTTTCAAAACATTTCTGGTAAGTTCCTAAAGACAATCTGACTCTATGATGTCAACTTTCTTAGTACTAACTGGTTATCATGACAAATGTTAGAGTTACCATGTATAGTCTAGGTGTAATCCTCAGATTATCATTTTCATCTGGGTTCCAATTTCTTAACCTCCTAAAGAACTCATCCATTTATATGAGTCTATCACTGCCGATTGACTAAAAAGTATATTATCCCATGCATAAAATGTCCTATTTCCATTTAAACACTTTATTTTTGAGTAATAAAAATATATACCACAATAAATTATATTAATAACATGCACAACTTATCTTTTAAAAAAATCTTTGCTGTAAATTATTATAATCCATGTGATATGCTCCTACTAAAATTAAATTTTGCTAGCAATTACATTGGTCAAAAATAGTAGGCACTAACGGATTTTATCTCTAAAACTACAAAAAATGCCGTTTTCTGCTCTTAAACATCACCTAACCAGCATATGTTACTTTAAAATTCCTTTGTCTTTCAACCACTATTTCTAAGTTTGAAAATGCTTTCACATGCAGAATTAATTAATTTTTCATCTTTTTGAGACAGTGTTTCGCTCTTGTTGCCCAGGGTGAAGTGCAGTGGTGCCATCTCAGCACACATCAACTTCCACCACCCAGGGTCAAGCGAGACTCCTGCCTCAGCCTCCCCTCCCGAGTAGCTGAGATTACAGATGCCTGCCACCACACCTGGCTAATTTTTGTATTTTTAGTGGAGACAGGGGTTCACCATGTTGGCCAGGTTGGTCTCGAACTCCTGACCTTAGGTGATCAACCCACCTCAGCCTCCCAAAGTGCTGGGATTACAGGTGTGACACAGCGCGCCTGGCCTACACATGAAGAATTTAAAGAATTATGATCATGAAACTGATCACTATGTATCATAGAATTATTCTAGCATAGCATCTGGCACAAAGGATCAGTCAGTTAGATGAAAAAATTAGGCTGAACACTCACCACTGCTCCACCATTTCTTGCCATTAATTACATAGCTATCTTCATCTCGTTGGATGCTGCATTCAATATTTGTGGCATCACTTGAAGCTACATCAGGTTCTATAAATAAACAAGAGCTGAATTTACAGATAGGCAGATATCATCAGTAGGCTTAGATAAGGATATGGAAACTTTAAAAACAAAGGCATCTTTATCTTTTTCAACGTCCTATCATTCCCCATGCCACCCAGCTTTTCCCATAACCTACACACAGTAGGTATTCAATAAATGTGCACTGGAAGAATGAGTGAATGAATGAAGTATATTGAACATTGGGGATCAGTAATTTGAATTGTATTTTTGGCTTCCTCATTGATATATGACTTGGGATACAACCCACTCCTTTCTCCAATCAGCAAATGTAGTAAACGTATTGTTTTCTACTTCTCACAATGGACATAATGTACTAAATATTGATGGGCAAGACAGATTCCTCCCATATAGTTTACCGTCTTAAGCAATTTCTAATGTGCCTTGCAAATTCCATCATGAATGCTTTTATTGATTTACATACTTTGCATTCTTTAAAGCCTGTTCAACACTTAAGGTCTTCAGAAAGTCCTCCATGGGACACCCTTAGACAACCGCTTTACTGCATGGCACTTCAGAACTGTCTAGCTCTCAATCATAGCAATCTGCACTTGTTAATACGACACCCCTTTAAATGAGTCCTTCAGATATTCCATGTGTTCTGTTTCTAAAACTTAAGACTCTTTTTTTTTTTAGAAAGAGGGTTATGTATTCTACTTATTTTGTAACCCCCACCTAGTGCTTTGTAGACAATACATCACACTGTTGGTATTCAATAAATGCCTATTACTGATTTAAATGGAGATCAGTTCTGCTATTATAGTAGTCCCCTGTTATCTGTAGCTTTGCTGAGGTTTCAGTTATGAGAGGCCAGTTGCATTCCAAAAATATTAAATGAAAAATTCCAGAAGTAAACAATTCATAATTTTTAAATAGTGTACCATTCTGAGTATTGTTATAATTGTTCTATTCTATTATTAGTTATTATTAATGTCTTACTATGCCTAATTTGTAGATTAAACTGTATCATAGGTACATATGTATAAGAAAAAACATAGTCTAAATAAGGTTCAGGACTATCCCCAGTTTTCAGACACCCACTGGGGGTCATAGAATGTATCCCCTTCAGATAAAAGAGGAGTACTGTATAAATGTATACAATGTTATACAAAACAATAAAATCTGGCCATTATTGAAAGCACTTAAAAATCATGGCCAAGCAAAATTTGGTTTAATTCTAAACTAAATCACAAAACAATGATTTTTTTTTCTACTGAAGCGTTCTTAATGCTTCCTATGTACAAATGATATTAAATCTGTTTTTATTAATATGTTCCTTTATTTTCCCACAGGATTATAATTTGAGCCATATGTCCAGTACTGGTGAAAGTTCTATTTTTCTGAGTTTATGGAAGAGTTTAATATTTTGTAAGTATCAATACAAAATTATCACAAAAATAGATATTTCATACATAACAGCAAAGAAGATCTTAAATACTCATAGACAGCAATTCTAGTAATGACATCAAAAGATTGTGAAACTAAGTTTACTCTGCTGCTAATGCTGTAGGAGGCTACTAGAGAACACCATCTGATATTCTAACAAAGGAGAGGATAATATTTTTCTGAACATTTGAAAATGCCAAAATTTAATAACAGGCTCAAAATAAACATACTCATATTTTTGGCCAACAGCAAATTTGACTGAAACACAGAACCACATCCTATATTTCTGCAGCTCATCCATAATAACTCCAGGATGACTGACTACAAAGGAGAGAATGGTGATTGGCATTTACCTGTCATACAGAAGCAAGAGGTAATGTTCCCTTGAAGAAGAGGCTCAAGCCACTGTTTCTTCTGTTCCTCACTTCCATACAGGTGCAGAACCTCCATGTTCCCTGTGTCTATACATAAGAAGGAGTATTTGTTTTGCATTTGAAAATTTATCAATATGAAATCCACAACTTTATATAGAGAGTAAAGAAATGCATCTTTTTAAAGCAAATGTTTGCAAACAAAAATGTTTTGAAACATATAGTAAGTATAATTTACACTGACAGCATGTCATAAATATTTACAAGTACATGGTATTTGGTACATATTTATTCAACTTTTTCTGAATCACAGACTCTTCATCAGTTCATCCCAATGAAGAATGGCACTAATGACGTCTAACTCAATTAGAACTGAAGGAAACAATTTACTGGCCTAAACCTTGCCTGCTGTATTGTAAATATGCCCTGCTAGAAGTGATTGCAATGCTCCCGGAGAACAATTAACATTGCATGTCCTACTGAGACTCCAGCCCTTAATTCTATCTGCTGTTCTTCAAACACATCCTATGCTTTCTAATTTCCACATATTTGCTTGGGTCAGGCTTTTTCTCTAGTGAAATTCTCCCTGTCCTTCACAAGTAAACTCCTGCTTATGAGCCACCTCCTCTGCAAAGAATCTCTGATTACCCAGTCAGTAACACCTCCTTCCTCTGAACTCACATAACAATTATTTCTATTTACCTCTAACATTGCTCTTACTTTTATGTACCCCATACTACCTAGAAAATACTTGATAATTCTCAAGGATGATAAAGAGAGAATCCCCGCCCTGGAAAGAAAATGGCAGTAGAGAACTTTAAAGACCTTCTCTGACCCTTGGAGGATTTATTGTTTATAGTACATGATGCACTGTAGTATCGCCCTTGGCTAACAAAGAATTCTTCATGTCTGCCATGGAGTAAAATTTTCTAGATGGCTTCCTCTGATTTTCCATTCCTGTCAAATTTCTTAAAATACTGTCTAAAATCTTTTCCTTGAGTGTTGATTATTCAGAAGATTTTGAGAAAACAATTTTCATATCAACATTTACAATGACTTTAAGGATAGTTACTGAAATGCTTATGAAAATTGAGTTGTGTAAGTTAAATCTCTCAAGATGTCTGCACTCTGTTCAGGGACTCCTAACAGAGCCAACATTATATCAACATTAACAAAATTCCTTCTAGATTAACACAGCTGAACATTCTTTTTGACTGAGGGAGAAAATAAGTCCTGAGTTATAATTCATGAAGCTCATTGTTTGTTTTCTTTGGCTGTTTTAAACTCACTGTTATGTATTATAGTACAAATAAGGTAAATATTGAATTCAGAATTTCCAAAAATTATCAGTTTCTTCCAAAAAGCTTACAAAGTTATCATTTATGGATTGGAAAAAAAAAAACACAAAAAACAAAAACAACAACAACAAAAAACGTGGATAAACTACACCAGAAAGAAAAATTATTCCCCATTAAAAGATATCAGACCAGCTCTCTAGATTCCTCCTTTATGGGCAGGCCATCTCTAAAAGAAAGGCAGTAGCCCCAGTCAGGGGCTTATATATGAAACTCCTATCTCCTGGGGACAGAGGACCTGGGGGGAAGAAGGGTGGCTGCGGGCACAGTTTCAGCAGACTTCAACATTCCTGCCTGCCGGCACTGAAGAGAGCAGCGGATCTCACAGCACAGCGCTTTAGCTCTGCTAAGGGACAGACTGCCTCCTCAAGTGGGTCCCTGACCCCCGTGCCTCCTGATGGGGAGACACCTCCCAACAGGGGTCGACATACACTTCATACAGGAGAGCTCCAGCTGGTATGTGGTAGGTGCCCCTCAGGGACGAAGCTTCCAGAGGAAGGAACAGAAAGCAATCTTTGCTGTTCTGCAGCCTCCACTGGTGATATCCAGGCAAATGGGGTTGGGAGTGAACCTCCAGCAAACTTCAGCAGACCTGCAGCAGAGTGGCCTGACTCAGAAGGAAAACTAACAAACAGAAAGGAATAGCATGAACAACAAAAAGGATGCCTATACAAAAACTCCATCTGAAGGTCACCAACATCAAAGATCAAAGGTAGATAAATCCATGAAGATGAGGAAAAACCAGTGCAAAAAGGCTGAAAATTCCAAAAAACAGAAGGCCTCTTCTCCTCCAAAGGATCACAACCCCTCGCCAGCAAGGGAACAAAACTGGACGGAGAATGAGTTTGACGAATTGACAGAAGTAGGCTTCAGAAGGTGGGTAATAACAAACTCCTCTGAGCTAAAGGAGCATGTGCTAACCCAATGCAAGGAACCTAAGAACCTTGACAAAAGGTTACACGACTGGCTAACTAAAATAACCAGTTTAGAGAAGACCATAAATGACCTGATGGAGCTGAAAAACAGTGTGAGAACTTTGTGAAGTATACACAAGTATCAATAGCTGAATCAATCAAGCGAAAGAAAGGATATTAGAGACTGAAGATCAACTTAATGAAATAAAGCATGAAGACAAGATTAGAGAAAAAAGAATGAAAAGGAATGAACAAAGCCTCCAGGAAATATGGGATGATGTGAAAAGACCAAACCTAGGTTTGACTGGTGTACCTAAAAGTGATGGGGAGAATGGAACCAAGTTGGAAAACACTCTTCAGGATATTATCCAGGAGAACTTCCCCAACCTAGCAAGACAGGCCAACATTCAAATTCACGAAATACAGAGAACACCACAAAGATACTCCTCGAGAAGAGCAACCCCAAGACACCAAGGTCAGATTCACCAAAGTTGACATGAAAGAAAAAATGTGAGGGGCAGCCAGAGAGAAAGGTCAGGTTACCCACAAAAGGAAGCCCATCAGACTAACAGTAGATCTCTCTGCAGAAACCCTACAAGCCAGAAAAGAGTGACGGCCAATATTCAACTTTCTTAAAGGAAAGAAATTTTTAACTCAGAATTTCATATCCAGCCAAACTAAACTTCATAAGAGAAGGAAAAATAAAATCCTTTACAGACAAGCAAATGCTGGGAGAGATTTTGTCACCACCAGGCCTGTCTTACAACAGCTCCTGAAGGAAGCACTAAATATGCAAAGCAAAAATGGGTACTAGCCACTTCAAAAACATATCAAATTGTAAAGACCATCGACACTATAAAGAAACTGCATCAACTAACAAGCAAAATAACCAGCTAGCTTCATAATGACAGGATCAAATTCACATATAACAATATTAACTTTAAATGTAAATGGGTTAAATGCCCCAATTAAAAGACACAAACTGGCAAATTGGATAAACAGTCAAGACCCATTGGTGTGCTGTATTCAGGAGCCCCATCTCACATGCACAGACACACATAGGCTCAAAATAAAGGGATGGAGGAAGATTTACCAAGAAAATGGAAAGCAAAACAAAAAAAGCAGGGGTTGCAATCCTAGTTTCTAATAAAACAGACTTTAAACCAGTAAAGATTAAAAAAAAAAAAAAGACAAAGAAGGGCATTACATAATGATAAAGGGATCAATGCAACAAGAAGAGCTAACTATCCTAAATATATATGAACCCAAAACAGGAGCACCCAGATTCATAAAGCAAGTTCTTAGAGACTACAAAGAGACTTAGACTGCCACACAATAATAGTGGGAGACTTTAACACTCCATTGTCAATATTAGACAGATCAACGAGACAGAAAATTAACAAGGATATTCAGGACTTGAACTCAGCTCTGGACCAAGCTAACCTAATAGTCATCTACAGAACTCACCACCCCAAATTGAGAGAATATACATCCTTCTCAGCACCACATTGCACTTATTCTAAAATTGACCACATAATTGGAAGTAAAACACTCCTCAGAAAATGCAAAAGAATTGAAATCATAAAAAAAAGTCTCTCAGACCACAGTGCAATCAAACTAGAACTCAGGATTAAGAAACTCACTTAAAACCGCACATCTATATGGTAACTGAACAACCTGCTCCTGAATGACTACTGGGTAAATAATGAAATTAAGGCAGAAATAAATAAGTTATTTGAAACTGATAAGAACAAAGACACAATGTACCAGAATCTCTGGGACACAGCTAAAGCAGTACTTAGAAGGAAATTTTTAGCACTAAATGCCCACAGGAGAAAGCGGGAAAGATTTAAAATTGACATGCTAACATCACAATTAAAATAACTAGAGAAGCAAGTCACACAAATTCAAAAGCTAGCAGAAGACTAGAAATAACTAAGATCAGAGCAGAACTGAAGAAGATAGAGACAAGAAAAACCCTTCAAAAAACAAATGAATCCAGGAGCTGGTTTTTTGAAAAGATTAACTAAATAGACCACTAGTCAGACTAATAAAGAAGAGAAGAATCAAATAGACCCAATAAAAAATAATAAAGAGGATATCACCACTGATCCCACAGAAACACAAACTACCATCAGAGAACACTATAAATACCTCTATGCAAATAAACTAGAAAATCTAGAAGAAATAAACTCCTGGACACATATACCTTCCCAAGATTAAACCAAAAAGAAGTCAAATCCCTGAATAGACCAATAACAAGGTCTGAAATTGAGGCAGTAATTAATAGCCTACCAACCAAAAAAACCCCAGGGCGGCCAGGCGCGGTAGCTCAAGCCTGTAATCCCAGCACTTTGGGAGGCCTAGAAGGGCGGATCACGAGGTCAGGAGATCAAGACCATCCTGGCTAACCCGGTGAAGCCCCGTCTCTACTAAAAAATACAAAAAACTAGCCGGGCTAGGTGGGGAGTGCCTATAGTCCCAGCTACTCGGGAGGCTGAGGCAGGAGAATGGTGTAAACCCGGGAGGCGGAGCTTGCAGTGAGCTGAGATCCGACCACTGTACTCCAGCCTGGGCGACACAGCGAGATTCCGTCTCAAAAAAAAAAAAAAAAAAAAAAAAAAAAGCCCAGGACCAGACGGATTCACAGTTGATTTCTACCAGAGGAACAAAGAAGAGCTGGTACCATTACTTCTGAAACTATTCCAAACAATACAAAAAGAAGGACTCCTCCTTAACTCATTTTATGAGGCCAGTATCATCCTGATACCAAAACCTGGCAGAGACACAACAAAAAAAGAAAATTTCAGGCCAATATCCCTGATGAACATCGATGTGAAAATCCTCGATAAAATACTGGCAAACCGAATCCAGCAGCACATCTAAAAGCTTATACACCACAATCAAGTTGGCTTCATCCCTGGGATCCAAGACTGGTTCAACATATGCAAATCAATCAATGTAATCCATCACATAAACAGAACCAATGACAAAAACCACATGATTGTCTCAACAGATGCAGAAAAGGCCTTTGATAAAATTCAACACCCCTTCATGCAAAAAACTCTCAATAAACTAGGTATTGATAGAACGTATCTCAAAATAATAAGAGCTATTTATGACAAACCCACAGCCAATATCATATTGAATGGGCAAAAGCTGGAAGCATTCCCTTTGAAAACTGGCACAAGACAAGGGTGCCCTCTCTCACCATTCCTATTCAACATAGTATTGGAATAGGAATACTATTGGCCAGGGCAATCAGGCAAGAGAAAGAAATAAAGAGTATTTGAATAGGAAGAGAGGAAGTAAAATTGTCCCTGTTTGCAGATGACATGATTGTATATCTAGAAAACTCCATCATCGGCCAGGCGCAGTGGATCATACCTGTAATCCCAGCACTTTGGGAGGCCAAGGCGGATGGATCACCTGAGGTCTGGAGCTTGAGACCAGCCTGGTCAACATGGCAAAACCATGTCTCTACTAAAAGTACAAAAATTAGCTGGGCATGGTGGGAGGCGCCTGTGATCCCAGCTACTCAGGAGGCTGAGGCAGGAGAATTGCTTGAACCTGGGAGGTGGAGGTTGCAGTGAGCCAAGATTGCGCCACTACACTCCAGCTTGGGCGAGAAGAGTGAGACTCGTCTCAAAAAAAAAAAAAAAAAAAAAGGAAGAAAGAAAAAAGAAAACCCCATCGTCTCAGCCCAAAATCTCCTAAGCAACTTCATCGAAGTCTCAGGATAAAAAATCAATGTGCAAAAATCACAAGCATTCCTATATACCAATAATAGACAAACAGAGAGCCAAATCTTGAGAGAACTCCCATTCACAATTGTTAGAGAATAAAATACCTAAGAATCCAGCTTATAAGGGATGTGAAGGACCTCTTCAAGGAGAACTGCAAACCACTGCTCAAGGAAATACGAGAGGACACAACCAAATGGAAAAACATTCCATGCTCATGGATAGGAAGAATCAATATCATGAAAATGGCCACACTGCCCAAAGTAATTTACAGATTGAATGCCATCCCCATCAAGCTACCATTGACTTTCTTCACAGAATTAGAAGAAAAACTACTTTAAATTTCATATGGAACCAAAAAAGAGCCCATATAGTCAAGACAATCCTAAGCAAAAAGAACAAAGCTGGAGGCATCATGTTACCTGACTTCAAACTATACTACAAGGCTACAGTAACAAAAACAGCATGGTCCTGGTACCAAAATAGATATATAGACCAATGGAACAGAACAGAGGCCTCAGAAATAACACCACACGTCTACAACCATCTGATCTTTGACAAACCTGACAAAAACAAGCAATGTGGGAAGGATTTCCTATTTAATAAATGGTGTTGGGAAAACTGGCTAGCCACATGCAGAAAGCAGAAACTGGATCCCTTCCTTACACTTTATACAAAAAATAACTCAAGATGGATTAAAAACTTAAATGTAAGACCTAAAACGACAAAAACCCTAGAAGAAAACCTAGGCAATACCATTCAGTACATAGGCATGGGCAAAGACTTCATGACTAAAATACCAAAAGCAATGGCAACAAAAGCCAGAATAGACAAATGGGATCTAATTAAATGAAAGAGCTTCTGCACAGCAAAAGAAACTATCACCAGAGTGAAAAGGCCACCTGCAGAACGGGAGAAAATTTTTGCAATCCATCCATCTGACAAAGAGCTAATATCCAGAATCTACAAAGAACTTAGACAAATTTACAAGAAAAAAACAAAAAACCCCATCCATCAAAAAGTGGGCAAAGGATATGAACAGACACTTCTCCAAAGCAGACATTTATGTGGCCAACAAACATATGAAAAAAAGCTAATCATCACTGGTCATTAGAGAAATACAAATCAAAACCACAATGAGATACCATCTCACACCAGTTAGAATGGTGATCATCAAAAAGTTAGGAAACAATAGATGCTGGAGAGGATGTGGAGAAATAGGAAAGCTTTTACACTGTTGGTGGGAGTGTAAATTAGTTCAACCATTACGGAAGACAGTGTGGCGATTCCTCAAAGATCTAGAACCATTTGACCCAGCGATCCCATTACTGGATATATACCCAAAGGATTATAAATCATTCTACCATAAACACACATGCACATGTATGTTTATTGCAGCACTATTTACAATAGCAAAGACTTGGAACCAACCCAAATCACCATCAATGATAAACTGGATAAAGAAAATGTGGCACATACACACCATGGAATACTATGCAGCCATAAAAAACGGATGAGTTCCTGTCCTTTGCAGGGACATGGATGAAGCTGGAAACCATCATTTTCAGCAAACTAATACAGGAACAGAAAACCACAGACTGCATGTTCTCACCCATAAGTGGGAGTTGAACAATGAGAACACATGGACACAGGGAGGGGAACATCACATATCAGCGCCTGTCGCAAGGTAAGGGGCTAGGGGAGAGATAGCATTAAGAAAAACACCTAATGTAGATGACAGCAAACCCCCATGGCACATGTATACCTATGTAACAAACCTGCACGTTCTGTGCATGTATCCCAGAACTTAAAGTATATAAACAAATATCAGCCCAAAGGCCCCCAAATTTTCTAGTAATAGCTTTAGAATTAAAGTTGCTATTTTCAACATTCCAATACACAATATTGTATGACTTATTGAAGGGGGGAAAAAGGGCAAACTGGAAGACTATGTATGTTTCCCATATGTTTTATAACTATTTGGGAAATGACCTGGGTGACTTAAGTAGAAATTCATCTTTTATACTTAAGAAACCTCTTGAAGTATTTACTCAACATCAATTATATTGCCTTCTTCATCTGCTTTGGAAATGACCCAAAACACAATGCTTAAGGCCTTCATGGTATCTCCACCACAAAGAGAAAATGCCTAGTTTTCTATTTATAGTTTTACACAACTTGCTTGCTTAGGAGACTTGCTCATCATTTCTTAGTCAAATCAAATCTCTGTCCAATTTTAAAATTTCAGCAATTTAGTTATCTCATAAAGGCAGTACAACTGATGGACTCATGAAATTTTAATGCTAGAGAAAAATCCATGACCATCTAGTGAAAAGTGAGTTAACAGGTCAAATAATAAAACAGTGGCAGAGCTCCATCTGCAAAAGAAGTCTTTGGTAGCATTATTTTTCATATTATGATCCATTAGTGCACTATGAAATCAACTTAATGGAATATAGCTAGCATTCTCTAAAAAACTTAATAGAACAAAATATAATGCATTAGATTAGACTCAGTGGAAAACATCCAAATGCACTTGCATGTAGTAAGAGAAACTCTTGTTTTGTGAAACTTCTGTTTCAATAATATACATCTATCCATTCATCCATCCATCCATCCATCCTGAACATATACATATGCCTATATATTCTACAAATTGGATCACAATATAAAATATATTTCTTACTATGAGTAGCAATCAAAAATTAGCATTCAGTTCCCTTTCCACAAAATCATGCTACCTATGTAGAATGATGTAATAGCCTTACACAGTTGAGACGAAATCTTTAGAAGCTCTGTGAATAGACTTTACTTTTAGAGTAGCTTATTATCGGAATACAATGTAGTACAGCAGTAATTTGATAAATCAGTGTTTGGAAAAGAGAAAATCATTTCAGGGACAAGTTCAACCATTATCAGAACTCTACAAACTATTTTAACGATGCCAAAGAAATGAGACAAAGTCCAGTGTGGAAAATCCAGACTGCATTTTGTCTCAGAAGTCCAGTATTGCCTTATATACCTCTTTCTGGCAGCCTACATTAACTTGTTTTTGGTAGAGCTTTAGCACCAGGGCCATATATAAACACAAAAGGCAATACTGAGGTATATCTTGTACAGGGATGGGCCTGCCATTGGATATTGTACCATAATCATCCTACCACAAATCAAGTGCTAGTCCTTGATTGGTAGCATTAGGATAATCAGAGTAATTTGAAAAAAATATATATATTCCCAGGGTCTACCCTAGATATACTGAATCAGAATCTCTAGGGATGGAGGCTGGGAATCTAGATTTTTCAAAAGTTCCTTAGGTGGTTCTTCTGCAAATCCAGGTTTTAAGATACCTCCTACAGACTACATTCCAGGTTTACTCCTTTCATTTTACTTTTTTAAAAATTGGCCTCCTTCCTTCATCTTTTCAATTTGATGTTCACCTCAAAATCCTTGGAGGCATCCTTGACTCTTCCATTAATACCCCATATCCAATCAGGATATCCTCATGGCTCTGCCTTTAAAATATATTTAGAATCCTGCTACTTATCACCCACTGCACTACTACCACCCCAGTCTAAACCACCATTATCTCTCACCGGGATTATTGCCACGGACTCTCTGCTTCCCTCTTACCCTCCTTTGGTCAATTCTCAACATAGCAGTCAAGGTGATCCTTTCAAAACTGAAGTTACAACTTATCACTAATCTGCTCAAAATTCCCATTGGCTCATCCTTTCAATGAAGGTATAAGCCCCTCTTATTTGCCCTATAAAGCTCAAAATATGACGCCCTTACCTCTCTGATCTCTTTGCCTATTATTTTCCTGGCCACACTGGCCTCTCTGGTTATTACTGGAATACATCAATTACACTCTTGCCTTTTCTGTTCCCTCTGCTATAAAAACTCTTTCCCCATATAACAGCATGGCTAACTCAAGCAATCACCTTATACAAGTTATTATCAAATGTCATTTTTCTCAATGAGGCCTATCCTGACCATTCTATTTAAAAATGTAACCCATGGCCGGGCGCGGTGGCTCACGCCTGTAATCCCAGCACTTTGGGAGGCCGAGGCGGGCGGATCACAAGGTCAGGAGATCGAGACCACGGTGAAACCCCGTCTCTACTAAAAATACAAAAAATTAGCCGGGCGCGGTTGTGGGCGCCTGTAGTCCCAGCTACTCAGGAGGCTGAGGCAGGAGAATGGCGTGAACCCGGGAGGCGGAGCTTGCAGTGAGCCGAGATCGCGCCACTGCACTCCAGCCTGGGCTGGGCGACAGAGCGAGACTCCGTCTCAAAAAAAATAAAAAATAAAAAATAAAAATAAAAATGTAACCCATATTCCCTGTACTTCCAATTTCAGAGCTCCCCTATTCTGCTGGTTTTTTCCCAAAGCACTTTTCATCTTCAAACTTATTACATAAGTTTGAAGTTTACTTATTATAATTATTATTTATTTTTGTCTCTTTGTATGTCAACTAGATCCTTGAAGGAAGGCACCTCTGTGTATTTTATTCACTGATATATCATTGCAAGAACACAGAACACTGCCTGGGACATCGTAGGTAATCAGTAAATAATTGGTAAATGAATGGTTTATTCATTTGGTGAATGAACAGTGAGGCTAACCAAAAGATCTGAAACTCTCTATCCATTCCAACTAGTAATAGAAATATACAATTCCCAATCAGGAAACTGAGATCCTTACATGACCAATCCCTTTGGTGGCTAATTTTTTTCACCAATACTCTTAATTGTAATGATATTTAACAAAAGAATAGTCCAATGAAAATTTCAAATCCATTTCTTACATTTAAATCAAAGTAACTGAAAAATAAAATTATAGCCAAATTCGTAAGTCAATAACTTTGTATAAAAACACATTCTTAGATAGAAATTTTAAACACTGATCAAAATATTAGAAAAAAATCTGTTTTCAATTAATGTAGTAACCTGGTGCTTGGCAGTTAAAGACATCTGGAGCAAAAAAGCATTTTCCTGTTTCTTCAGCAATCAAGGCATAGTCCACGTTGCTGAGACCGCTGACAGCCGGCAAAAACAAGTTCCAGAGACCCTCGGCTTTAGCCATTTCCTGTCAAAGTGATGAACACGCTAGAGTGACCATAATTTACCAGGACTCACACTAGTTTATTTCTTTTTAAAATATTGGTATTTATGACCTTTGAAATTTAAAAACACTTATGGAGTTATTTATTTTACTGTATTCTCCAGTGAGCAAAACCAAGTTCTTACTAATTCATTATAAATCAACAGTTTAACCACTAATAAAATGTCTTTTCCTCCAAGCTTCCTTGGATTTGGCTGAAAAATTAAGTTGGCTACTTGAGAATTTCTTATTGAATCAGAACTATTACAATCTCCCACATTTGAGTATAATATGCCAAATACACTACTTTGTGCATTTTAATTTCTTACATGAATTGATGTTAAGATTTGAAAAACATGAAATTTAGATTAATTCTATGTGGGACAAATGACCTGCCTTGACTTCAGTCTCAATTCAGTGATGGCTAATAATGAATAGTTTTAATCATATTTTTCCCTTTGAACAGCTGTAAGAGGTTGTCTTCATTACTACCATATATAGAACACTACCTAGCCTAATTTGTATGTTATGGACTCTATTAACTTGCTTTTTTAAAAGGTTATATTGATATAATTTTCCTCTACATATATAACAATAGCAACAACAAACTAAGGTCTAGGGTCTCAAAAAACACTTGCATATGAATTTTCCAGCGTTAAAGATTTTCTTACCTTGAGTTTATCAATCACTAAAGGTCTTCCCCACTTGTTCACTGAATTTTCATTTTGAACATAGAACTCAATTACCTCCTTAAAGTAATAAAAGAAAAAAATTTCATTAGCTAAAGTTAATACAAAGTAAACAACATCATAAACTGCTAATATCTAAAATAAACATTTTTAGGCGAAGATGCTTTTTCAGCTATTATTAAACCAGACGCAGAAGCATAAAACATTCTAAAGGTTTACTGATCACAAAATCATGCTGCCACAATATTAGATAGTAGGCTACTAAAATCTTATACCAAGATTTGAGTGTTTCATTTCTAGCAATATGGCAAACTAGACAGTCATAGAAACCCCTCAACTAAAAACATTGGGTAAAATATTAAAAATAGTTTTTAAATACATTTATTAATACATAGCCATGCTGGAAGGAAAATAAGAAAATTCCTTGGAGGCCAGAAACAAAAAAGCCTGCTCTTCAAGTGTGAGCACACATTGCAGCCAAGTTTGCCCAGGGCATATAGGCTGATCTATGTTAGCCTAGGTAGGCCCTAGGTATTAATGGGCCACATAGGCAGGAGTCAGACACAGTCAAATGCCTCAAACATGGCAAGAGGGAGGACCAAAGATCAGCTCTTCCCTCCACCAAAGCTAGGCTGCTTGATGGGTAAAACCTAAGTGGAAGAAAATTTAAAAAGCAAAAATAAACAGAAAACCCACCCCTCAGAAGTAGACCATGGAAATATAGGCCTTTATATAGGTCTTAGCTCTGGTTGGAATAGACAAAATAAACACTTCTAACTGAAGCCTGTCTTCACCCAAGTTTGGGACTGAATTCATAGACTTATGGGGCTCTAAAACTGCAAGCCAACATTTAAGTTTGCAATGTTTCTGGTGACTGTGCCTGCTAACACATGGCAGATGCGAAAACAAATCCTATCTGTAGGAAAGACCTTCAAACAAAGCCTTAAATAACTTTCACAGATAAAATTCCAGAACATGAGTTCAAAATAAAAAAGGTACTTATCACTCAAGGAAACAAGCCACCATTAGTAAGAGTTAGCAAAAACAATCATTCACCCAGACAGAACTGCACTTCCCAAAGACTATAAATAGAGTAATGATCAGTCACAGGACATAAACTATTTGTGTTTAACATATTTCAAGAATAAAGGAAGAAATTAAAAGCATAACAAAGGGCTATCAAAAGTGACCAGGCACATTTGAAAAAGAATTGAATAAAACCTAAAGAAAGGAAAACCATAGAAATGAAACTTAAAAACTCTATGGCAGTGATTCCCAAATTTTGGTGGCTCTAAGAATCTCCTGGGGAACTTGGTAAAAATATGGGGGCCTAAGCTGTGTCCTACTTCAATGAACCTGCACTTCTGTGTCCTTTACTAGCTTAAGCAATTCTCACACACTCCAAAATCTGAAAACAGTTACTCTGTGGATGTTGAAAAGTAGATTAGATAACAGCTGAAAAAACAAGTCATAAATTGGAAGAAAGATCTGAAGAAATTTCTCAGAATGATGCACAGAAACTCAAAAGAAGGCAAATATGAGTGGTAAAGGAATATAACGAATTCAAAGAGAAGTTCTAACATAAGTCTAACTGGAGTCCCAGACACAAAGAATGAAGAGACGCTATATTTGGAAAAATTACTCTTAAAAGTTTTTGGAACTGATATGACAGCAATCCTCAAATTTGGAAAGCCAGTGAGGCCAGAGCATAGTAAAATTACAGAACATTAAAGAGAAAGAAAAGTTCTTAAAAAGAGAAAGAGGAAGTTGCCTCCTTAGCACAGTAGGCAGTGTATCAGTCTCATAATCTGAAAAAGAGAAAGAAGAGGGGGAAAAAAGAAAGATTACTGATAATTAAACAACAGTTAAGATTGACAGCTGACTTCTCAAAGCAACAAATGAAGCCAGAAATCACTGGGATAATAGCTTCAATTGCTGAGAGAAAATAACTGTCACTGCAAAATTCTATATTCAGTAAAACTATCTCTATAGAACTAGGGCAAAATAAAGGTATTAACAATAAGTAAAGTCATTGACACCTCTCCCCAGCAAGGAAAAAGGAAAACAAAACAGAACAAAACAAAAAAAAAAGAAAAGAAAAATAAATGAAAGGTTTATTAGCACATTCACACTAAAGGAACTTGACCTAGAAGAAACATCTGAGTTGCAAGAAGGAATAGTAAATAAAATGATAAATAGGTAGGTAAACTTAAAATTTTAAACTATAATCCCAGCATGTGGGGAGGCCAAGGTAGGCCACAAATTCAAGGCTGTCCAGAATCAGAATTCTGGCCAGAGGTCAGAAATTCAAGGCTGGCCAACATAATCAAACCCATCTCTACCAAAATATACAAAAATTAGTTGAGTGCGGTGGCACATGGCTATAGTCCCAGCTACTCAGGAGGCTGAGGCAGGAGAATCACTTGAACACTTGAACCTAGGAAGCAGAGGTTGCAGTGAGCTGAGATCGTCCCACCTCACTCCAGCCTGGGTGACAGAATGAGACTGTCTCAAAAAAAAAAAGAAAAAGCCAGATAAAACAATAACAATCTCTAATTTATACAACTAAAATAATCAATATAGAACAAAAATATTGGAGTATAACCCCATTTTCCAATATTTTGCTATTATAGTATCTCTGTATGTTTCTATACTTAGGCTAGTGGTATTACTTATAAACATTGTCAAAACTCTTAATCCATATTATCCAATTATTTTCCAAATCATTCTTATCAATGTACACTCATATAACAATGTACTAAAATGTTGCTTTCATTGAAGCATGGCTAGTCTACAGTATTGCTGTATTTAGTGAAAACCTCAAGAAGGCAAAGGTCTGCTCTTTCAAAGGTACCAGGATGAATAGCCCTTGTCATTTCTGTCAGGAAGTCAGTTAAATTGGAAGATTTCCTGTTTGGGGTTGTTTATTATTTCCATCCCTTATACTGCCTTGGAAATATTCAGTGCTACTGTGTTTGAAAAGAAATATGTAATACATTTCTCATTTTCTAATCTCTGACCACCTTTTCTCATCTCTGATCACAGTCTGAAGAAATTAAATTATGCCAGTGTTTATATAATTATTTTAAAATTTGTATTATTTAATACTTTGAGTTCTAAATTTTATCCATTTAGATATTTGCAAAGTTTATTTGTGGCATGGTAGGATTCAAAATTAAATAAAATTCCTCACTACAAAGAACCCTTCTTTGGTTCTTAAAGAAAGAAAAGTAATTTATAGTTAATAGCCAAAAGCAGAAACTAGGCTTGGTGCCTGGTCAATCTTCCCAAAATATCACCTGTAGCATTCTGTGTCCTCATTCACTGACAGAGATACTAATTTTGAGTATGTTGGTTGGTTCAGCATCTTAAATCTGAGCCTACAAATAATTTTGCAAAATGTTTTTCATTTTAAACTGAAGTCTACTAGAAAGAAGCAACAGAGTTCATCCTTAGTACATTAGACTCAGTAGGGAAGTATGATTAATGTTACCACGAATGCTAAAAGTGTGTTCTCAGTGTGTTATGTTGCTAGTTCCTGTTTTACATGCTATTTTTAGGATGTCTTATCCACTTTAAATTGGCTTAAACTAGCTTTTAATATTTTCATAGATATGGGTTATGTTCTCACTTTACAATATTCAAGGGGTTTCAAAAGGTCATTAGAAAAGTTTAAATGAAGCTTATGTTTTCTCATTATAGAAAATTTGAAAGTACCTAAAAATATAAAGAAAAAGTCATCAAGAATCTCAGTAAAGACAAGTGCTGTTAAAGTATTGTATTATATGATACAACCTATTTTCTAGAAATGACTGTTTTGGTTTCCGTAAACTTAGTTATAATAATGTTGGATAGAATCTTATATAGATTTTTCCCTCTTTCATTTTGAAAAAGCTATTTACTTTTCTCCAAATATAATCTCCAAATAATATCCTCTAATATGCTACACAGAGATTTGTATTGTTCACAATCATTCTACAGAATAAAACATTTTTACAGATGTTGGTACAGTACGACTTTTTTAAAAGAAGAAAAAGCTCACATTATCAGATATGGATATGTCTCAGATTTAAAGGATCTTCAAAGATTGTGGCTTTTCTGGTCACACAAAACATTGGCAATCTTCCCTTTAAAGCCACAGGCTGCTTTTTTATTTATCTTAAAGCACTTCCTTTTATTGCAGATTTTTTGTACATATTTCAATAGCTGCATGATACAAAGTTCAGCAGAGTATCACAACCTAACTTGTGATACCTCTTCTGTGCTGCAGTTTCTCTTATATGCTTATTCACATTTACCAATGAAAGAACAAGCCTGCCTGGTTTCCTCTGCCAATTCTGAATGATGGGCTGGTTCCAAGTACTAGCATGCTATCAGATAGGCTTCATTTTAGAGAAAGTAGGTCGGAATCAGGCAGTAACCAGGGAGGATAGACAACCTGAGATTTCTGCCCAATCCCTACCACCCTCCCCCACCCCCCCAAAAAAGAAAAGTTGGCCAGGTGCGGTGGCTCACACCTGTAATCCCAGTGCTCTGGGAGGCTAAGGCGGGAGGACTGCTTGAAACCAGTAGTTCTGGGCAACAGAGTGAGACCTGGTCTCTACAAAAAAATGTAAAAATTAGCCCAGTATGGTGGCATATTCCTGTAATCCCAGCTACTCAGGAGGCTGAGTTGGGTGGTTCGCTTGAGCCCTGAAGTTTGAGGCTGCAGTGAGCTAGGATCACATCATACACTCCAGCTTGGAGACACAGCAAGACCCTGTCTCTTGAAAAATAAAAATTAAAATTAAAAAATTAAAAAAAAAAATAAATAAATAAATAAATAAAAGGCCGGGTGCAGTGGCTCGTGCCTGTAATCCCAGCACTTTGGGAGGCCGATGTGGGCAGATCACGAGGTCAGGAGTTCGAGACCAGCCTGGCCAATATGGTGAAACTCCATCCCTACTAAAAATACAAAAATTAGCCAGGCGGCCGGGCGCGGTGGCTCAAGCCTGTAATCCCAGCACTTTGGGAGGCCGAGACGGACGGATCACGAGGTCAGGAGATCAAGACCATCCTGGCTAACACGGTGAAACCCCGTCTCTACTAAAAATACAAAAAACTAGCCGGGCGAGGTGGCGGGCGCCTGTAGTCCCAGCTACTCGGGAGGCTGAGGCAGGAGAATGGCGGGAACCCGGGAGGCGGAGCTTGCAGTGAGCTGAGATCTGGCCACTGCACTCCAGCCTGGGCGACAGAGCGAGACTCCGCCTCAAAAAAATAAATAAATAAATAAAAAATTAGCCAGGCATGGTGGCAGGTGCCTGTAGTCCCAGTTACTTGGGAGGCTGAGGCAGAAGAATTGCTTGAACCCGGGAGGCGGAGGTTGCAGTGGGCTGAGATGGTGCCACTGTACTCCAGCCTGGGCAATAGAGACTACATTGAAAAAAAAAAAAAAAAAAAAAAGCCAAACCATGGAAGACCCTCCTCTAGGGCACTAAATCTCATGTTGAAGCCCTGGCTTCTTTGAAACAGATCATTTGCTTTTTTGTTGCTGTTGAGACAGGGTCTCACTCTGTTGCCCAGGCTGTAGTGCAGTGGCACAATCTTGGCTCCCTGCAACCTCTGCCTCCCAGGTACAAGCGATCCACCCAAGTAGCTGGGACTAGAGGTGTGTACCACGTCGGGCTAATTTTTGTATTTTTAGTCGAGATTGGGTTTACACCATGTTGCCCAGGCTGGTCTCAAACTCCTGGGCTCAAGCCATCCGCCAGCCTCGGCCTGCCACAGTGCTGTGATTACAGGCTTGAGCCAGCATACTGGCCCATTTGCATTTTTTTGGACGGCTGTTGCAGCCTTCTGTCTGGGGGCAAACACTACTGTTATAACAGGTTGTAAGAGATCAACCCAAGCAGTCATCCATGTGCAGGTAATTTTAAAATCAAACATCTTGATTTCTTTCCCTTTCTCATTTTTGCTGTCTATATAAGCCAATCACACGGGCTCCATTGCGGGAAAATGGTTGCCACTTGTGCTACAGACTTCTTCCAAAATTCTTTTGAGATATGGCTTCCGTTGTTTCATTATTCTAGGGGTTAATCCATTCTGCTTTCCAAATCTAATTTCCATTCTCTTTTCAAAACCTTAATTCCTCTGATATGTCCCTCTTCTGTTTTCAAGCGTATACCAATTTATTCCATTTTATAAACAAACTTTGTTATTTATTAAATTGGATTTTATTTGAGGGAGGGGAAGACAGTGTTGAATTCCCACTGCTATCTTAACCTAAAAGTGTTGCATTCCCTTTTTAATACTCAAAAGCTCACAGTTTTAAAAATCAGAATTGAACAAATACTAACTAGATCAGAAAATATTCAACATGATACTTTAGTCACTAAACACATGTGAGAGGTGACTATTTTAGAAAGAATTTCCTCACTTTAAGTAGTATTTTTAAAAGAAATTATACCCTATTCTGAGACAAAGTTAATCTCAAGCCAGATATTTACTAAAAATATAATATTTATATAATTCGAGCAATAGCACAAACTGTCCTACAAACACATATTAGCTCTGAACATTTCTGTTGAAAGGATTTTGGTCTCTTTCAGTTCCCTATTTGATTTTGCCAGGCTAGTTGCAGATCTCTCAGAATCATAGATGATTAAAATGAGAATGTATTGTATATTTAGTCATACCTACTCACATTGTAGAGGAAAATACTGAGGCCACTAAAGACCACCTAACACAAGGCCACCTAACTTGTGACAGGAATAGACTAGAATAAAGCCATCTGCATTTCTACACCAGTGTTCTACCCACATACACACACCCTGCCCCACCTCCCTTACATATTTTTGTAAAAGTTTTTTGATCTTTTCTTCACAACATTTATCATCTCTTATTTAGCGTCTTCCTTTCCTGCTAAAGTCTAAGCTTCACATGAGCATAAGCCCTGTATGTCTTATTATTTATTTACATTCGGTAGCTCTCCAGGTGCCTAAGCCATCATCAAGTACCCAATAATTATTTGGTAACTGAATGAATGGATGTTCCATGTTGCCTCTCTACTCTCAGTGAACTTATTGAAACTTAATGCCTTAAAATAGTAGCTTATAGGGAAGAGGGGTGGTAGTATCTGTGAACAGCTTGAAATGATATGTAAAATTCTCTAAGTGTGTCTATCTTGTATAGTCAACACTTCTCATTAAATTGTCAAAGGGGTCCATATTTACAAAAAAAAAAAAAAAAAAAAAAAGATAATGCCTTAGGACAAGGCCCCCAAAGTAGTGTTTTACTCTAATATATTTAGGCTCCCAATTTTAAAACTACTAATTCTTTTTGGCTTAATTATAAAGCCACAGACTTATCTGTGCATTCCCTGGGTGCTATCGTGGCTCAATGCTAACGTGAGAAGAAGAATCCAGGTAAGGACTGACTGAAGAAAATGACACCATGCTTCTCCTATAAGCAGAAATCACAGAAGTATTCATCGATGGTCCTTTAGCACAAATACATTCTGTTTATATAATACTCACCTTTTCAGCTGGAAGAATGTGTTGTTTCATGAAATGCTTCACCTTGGTAAGAACTTCCTGACCTTTCCGAGTCTGCACAAACAACTGTCCAGTACTATCAATCTGTGGTAGTACAGTACTGAAAGTCCTTTGCCAAAAGAAAAAAGGTTACAAAGATGTCCAAAGATCATCACCACATGTTTCTAATATAATGTGAAGTTTCCTCAGCTACCCAAAAAATATCCCCCAGAAGGAGGAGCTGTATTTTATATTTTTAAAAAGTCTTTCATATTGTGGACTGAATGTAGAATCTCTTATATTTTAAACATTTAACTTTAATGCTTAAAGCACTATCTGGGGAAAACATATAGGCCTGGCATCACCTCAAGCAATGTTAGTGATAGATGCAGGAGGCACAGGGTCTTGTCTGGACGTGCCCACAACGGACTGGGGGCACGCCTGCACACTGGGGGAATGGGGTGGAGCCACCGGGAATTTGAGCCTTATGTAGGGGGAGGAGGCTGGCCTCTTCAGCTAGCGTGTGGTAGCCTGGCATTCAATCTGTGAAGTGGGAGCCTGTTGGCAGGACCATCTCTTTCTTTGCTGAGAGCTTTCTTTCCGCTTAATAAATCGGGCCTCCTCACCCTTTAATGTGTCTGTGTGCCTATTTTTTCCTGTGAGACGAGAACCTGGATTTTAGCTGAACTAAGGAGCAAAAAATCCTGCTTCATTAGTTTTGAATCTTTATTGAAGTCACCTGTCAGACTCTCCAAAAGAAAAAGCAAAGAAGTTGAACACAAATAATCATTATTCTTAGTATTAATACATGCCTCACAAATACAGCTGCTGAATATTAGATCTGTAGAACAGAAAACCAAACACTGCATGCTCTCTCTCACTCATAAGTGGGAGTTGAACAAACCACCATGGCACATACATACCTATGTAACAAACCTGCAGGCTCTGCACATTTATCCCGGAACTTAAAAATAAATTAAAATAAAACAAAGAAGACCTGTAAAGGTCATTATGAAGCACAACAGAATCAATTGTAATGGTGTAGAGAGAACAAATACCCATCTATAAGATAAATTGGAAAAAGCAATTTCCCTAACATTATGCCATGGGTACTTGTGGCTTAAGCAGAATTTCTGGGACAGCATCACACATGCATTTGGTAAGCAATGGGAATGTAACTGGCAAAGTGTGTTCGATGCTTGAAAAAGTGCTCCCGCTGATGAAGACATGATGATGGGTTTCAAAGATGCTTATGAAATGTCTGAATAAAACTTAATGAAATATAACAGTGGAACAGAACAATATTTCTAAATTAATAAATCATCTTATACAATGCATTTTTAAAATTAGGTATATGTAAGTGACTTAAATATTAGAAAGAAACACTTGAGAGTTTTACCTATATCCTTAAAAGTTTACACATTCAAGTGGCACAAAAATACTTTTAAACTTAAATATGGAGATTTTCTTTATGTTTTAGGTCAATTTGTTTTTAGGCATAGAAGAGATTTACCAAAAAAAAAACTATCGTGATTGGCAGCAGTATGCAATAAAAATAATCCCTACTCCCCTAAAGTTTATAACCTTCACATACCCAATAAAGGCTCTAATTTCAGTTAGCCAAGGAATCTGTTTTCCTTACCGTTTGGAGAGTTGTAGTCCAGTTTCTGCCAGAGGTTGCACAACATTGGCAAATAAAAAGCTATCCTCAGATGAATTATTTCCCAGAAGATATCTGCTATATATCCCCTACAAATAAACGTAGAACAATTAAAATTCATTGGAAACCGTCCTTCAACTATCCAATCAATCTTTCCAGTTTCTCAGTTATGTGGGACATTATACTCACACGGTATGAAGATGTAAAACAATCAATGATATCAATGTACATGCAGGAGTAATTATACCCTTCTAAAGAGTCATACTCATATCATCCAGTTAGTGCACTCTCATCCTAACATAATTCTAATTTATAATCAAATCAAACTTGAAAATGATCTCAGCAGTTACCAAAGATACCAAGTCTGCAAGTTATTTCACCTCTAAAGATCACTACCCTCCTTCATAATGGGGGAAAATCTAAAGAAACAAAAATAAGATTAAAAAAACTATAAAACCAAAGGGAAGACAATGAGATGATCTCTAAGAACATTTTATCTCATTTTTGGGCCCCTAATTTAGGTAAAACTGTCTCTTTTGAACAGTATTAGTTGAATGCTAATCAGTGTTTCTTTGATAATTCTCCATTTCTGTACTATCAACATAATAAATTCTTTCCTCTCCCCTAAAAACAAACATCACTGTGTCTTCTTTATGATTCCTTATACAATAAAACACTCTAATAGTTCTTCTATCATATTCAATTTTATATTTCCAATGAGATTGGAATGTTTATGATCATCTTGAAAGCTACTACATGTACAATATACATAGTTTATGTTGTACAATTTTTTTTGAGACGGAGTCTCACTCTGTCACCCAGGCTGGAGTGCAGTGGCGTGATCTCGGCTCACTGCAACCTCCACTTCCCAGGTTCAAGCGAATCCCCTGCCTCAGCCTCCTGAGTAGCTGGGACTACAGGAACATGCCACCACACCTGGCTAATTTTTTATTTTTAGTAGCTATGGAGTTTTACCACATTGGCCAGGCTGGTCTAGAACTCCTGACCTCAGGTGATCCACCCGTCCCGGACTCCCAAAGTGATGGGATTACAGGCATAAGCCACCGCACCTGGCCTATGTTGTACATTTTAATGTCAATCATAATCCATGTCAAACTTTTATTTGAAATGAAAAGCCATTTCAAATTTAAAGCCTATTTGGTATCTTATTTGTGGAAACTGTCAAATACAGAGACATACCCATTTTGAGAAACCCATTCTTTCAACATGATTAACTCAGGGTACAAGATGAGATGTAACACAACTATTTCAATTGTTCATGGATAGTATGAACTCTGAGGACAGAAAGTCAATTATTATAATTTTCCTTAATCATTCTTTTCTCATTCTTTTTTGCTTTTGAACTTATTCACCTGTTTTTCTTCTAAACCCTAGCCCCTTGCTATTGATGAAGCACCTCAATTTCTTAAACCTCCAAGATTCAAAGTGCCTGAAAACTGGATTAGTACAAAGAAGGCATCTGTTTAGATCACAATATAATTAGAAAAAAAACTAAATTTATGCTCTATTATGTTTTAAAATTAATCACACAAATATGACTATGAAAATAAAAAAATCTTACTCATCTACTTACTCAAAAATATTTTAAGAGGCTACTACACACTAGATACTGTGCTGGCCTCTGAGAAGTACAAAGATAATTCTTCCCTCATCATCAACCCTAACTAATAAATGGTTTCATAGTCTGAGGCAGAGATCATCAAAAGATCTTAGCTTTTTCTCACACTGGATATTCAGGAAATGACTAACCCTTACCTGCTTTTCTCTTTTTATCATTATGTCAGTCTTTCTTCCTCCTTCCATCTTGTAAGTTTATTATACAAAAAACTGATAATACATTTTGCTACTCAAATTTTTTCCTTGCCAAATTCCTATTCTGTAAATTCTGGATTTATATTTTACCCACGTCTGATACCTGTCATTATGATAAGCAAAATGATCTAAGGATAAAGAATATAAAACCTGGAAGACTGGAAAACATTGTCAACAGTACATTGGTAAATAATGGCAAAACACATGTTTAAAACAATTAATTACCTGTGCTATTCCAGCCATCTTAAAAAATGAAAGGGCAAGAAAGAAATTCCAGTTAGGAAGAATAGAATTAATTCCCCTGCAGCGGCAATATATTGAAATCAGTTCTTCCATTGATGGTATCCCTATAAAATTGGCATGTAATATAAACTTTAATTAAAATGTCATGGTGACTATTTCACAATGTTATGAGACAGATATGTAAAATACAATGTAATAAACATTAGCCCATACAACAAAACATGTTCTAAACCTTGACTTCCAAAAGATTATCATATACAAAGGATTACATTTGGTCATAAATTACTAAAAGTGGCATGCTAAGTTCAGAAAATTTAACAAAGAAAATGAAATAGGCCAGTCACGATGGCTCATGCCTCTAATCTCAGCACTTTGCAGGGGCCAAGGTGGGAGGATCACTTGAGAGCAAGAGCTTAAAACTAGCCTGTGTAACACAGTGAGACACCGTCTCTACAAAAAATTAAAAAATTAGCTGGGCATGGTAGCATGTGCCTGTAGTCCTAGCTACTTAGGAGGCTGAAGTGGGAGAATCACTTGAGCCCAGGAGTTCAAGGTTTCAGTGAGCTATGATTGTGGCACTGTACTCCAGCCCGGGTGACAGAGCAAGACCTTGCATCTAAAAGTAATAATAATAATAATAAAATAGAAACATGTTTAAGAAACAAAAACTACTATCTAAAATTGCAGGATTTTATATTTTAATTATGAAAGTAATAAAGACAATTTTATATTAATAGCAATTTAGACAACATTATGTTCTCATACCTGAGTTTTCTTGAATACGAGAACCTTGATTTATCATTGGAACTGTTCTTGGCCAAAAGTAGAAGAAGGAAAGATGAGCTAAGTCTGACAAAGGATGACCAATGGTTGAAAGCTCCCAATCCAGCACCGCTATAACTCGACACTGTAATTAAAAATACAGAGGTCTTTAACATATTGAAACTTAAAACAAGCATAATAAAGAAATAACATCGAATACATTCAAAATCATGTTTTCCATCAAAAGTCAATTTCAGGTATTTACCCACAGTGGCATATCTCATTTATAAAATAGCCAATTAGCCTTGGTTATAGAGAGCTAAGTCCTCTGGTTCCATCGCTGGCCATCAATCCTTCTCATTTTACTTTACACAGCCTTAATATCTCTGCTAATAAGCAGATGCAAAAGCAGTTAAAACTTCTCAACTGAAAGTAACTGTGATAAAAAGGAATTATAGTGAATTACTTATATTTTATTAATCCATGTTATGCATGATTAAACATTTGCTTTAGTAATTAATCTAACTACATAACAAATGTACTACTCCACCCATAGTACTTTTAAAAGTTATTTCACGTTGTAGATACAAAGCATAATTGTTATAAAAGATACTGTTAGTTTTATAAATATAAAATCCACCATTACACAGCAACATAAAACAATCATGTAACGTGGAACCAATAAAACAGAAAGTTTTCCTCATTCAACCTTGTAACAGTATGTATCAAGGGCATATTTATCTTCTTCTTTTTTTTTTTTTGAGACGGAGTCTCGCTCTGTAGCCCAAGCTGGAGTGCAGTGGCACGATCTCCGCTCACTGCAAGCTCCACCTCCTGGGTTCACGCAATTCTCCTGCCTCAGCTTCCCGAGCAGCTGGGACTACAGGTGCTTGTCACCACGCCCGGCTAATTTTTTTATATTTTTAGTAGAGACGGGGTTTCACCGTGTTAGCCAGGATGGTCTCGATTTCCTGACCTCATGATCCACCCGCCTTAGCCTCCCAAAGGGAATATACATCTTGATGTTAAGGATACAGGACATTCTATTGTTCATTTCTTATGTTCATTTGGCTGTACATATGGCCAAAAAAATCAATTTGCAGAATAGTACATAGCGTATGATCCGATTTTTGCTTAAAGAGAAAGATTATAAATGAATACTGAAAGTTGAAAGGATATTGCACCAAACTGAGAGCTATGGCTGTGGTTACTTTAAGGGATTAAGGCAGGAGGGATGAGGTCCAGAGAGGGGAACCTTCACTGCGGGGTTCTGTATACAGGAGTGATGTGACATGATCTGTATTTTAAGAGGGTCACTCTGGCTACTATGATTTCAATATACTATAGGGGGCCAGTGAGGCAGCTGCAGCAATACTCTAGGCAGGTTATCCAAGCTATATAAAACTGCAGACCCCATTTAGGTAATAGGAGTTACTGGGTTTCATGCCTCCATATAACCGTGTGTGCTTGCATTCCGTTGCTCCGCTGGCAAACTTACACACATTACTGGAGCTTTGTGTGGAAATGTGGGCTTTGGAATCAGACAGGCCTGTATTCAAACTCTAGCTCTACCATTTGCTGGCTGTATAACTCTGGACAAGTTAGTTAACCTCTCTAATCCTCAATTTTCTCAGCCATAATATACACCTCTTAACACAGGGTTAGTTTGAAGATTAAATGGGCAGGTAGCACATATAGTTCATTTACCAGTTTCTAGCAAAGTACCTGGCACACAACAGATGGCCAATATGTATTTATTTGATGAATATGTACAGAGCCTCACATATATAGCCAGGCAATCAACACTTGGCCATTGTTACTGTGGAAAAAAATTGATCACTCCTTTCTCTATGACTTTATAAGAGCTTTTACTGTGGTTATATTATACTATAAATTTGTAATATTATAAGTATTATAAATTACTATACTAGTTAGGTTTGTGAAACTACTGAAGAGGATGGATGCATTTTTCTCTTACATCATTCTATTTGTTATCTATGCTTTTAACATCCAAAGAAAGGATGAGGCACTTATGCGATAAATGATTACTTTTCTTTTTTAATACAAATTGGGAAACTTCTCTGGAGTTATGTTTCAGAATATCTGAACCATTTTTGGGGTAAAAACACAAAGCCATAAAACAAAAGCCAGTGAGAAAAGCTGATGGCTCATCAAATTGCATAAATTAGTGCAAATTAATTAGCCATAACTTATAGAATCCTGTCGATGCCTGTTTATGTTGAGAGTTATTAAAAGCTCAACATAACTTTTAGTGGTTGATCTGGACATTTACTAAATCATCTTACTGCTACTAAGGAACTTATTAGTAAAATGATTTTTGACAGTTTTTCTGAAACCTCAGCACAACAGAAAGCTTTTAGTTTTTTAAATTATCTTCTTTATAGAGAGATTCATTTTATGTATACTTTTTATGCCATTGAATTTTATTTATATGTATGTGTATTGGCATTCAAAACAAACAAACAAAAAATACATACAATCCAACAGAAGAAACAGTAGATGAAGAAGGCAGGGAAGAAAATAACAGAATTTGTTATAAAAAGATGAAGCTAGGAGTAAGGTTATTACACATAATTGAATGTGATAGGACATGCAGAGTTGTTAGTGTGGGTAGTAAGATTTGCTTTGAATTTTTAGCGGGTAAAATAAAGTGTGAAGCATGGTCACTCACAATCTTTACAGCGAATGCAGGTCAAAAACAAACCAGCTGCTCAAGAGGGACAACTTTTCTTGGCAATGAGGCTAAAGAAAAATATCACCCATTGCCGGGCGCGGTGGCTCAAGCCTGTAATCCCAGCACTTTGGGAGGCCGAGACGGGCGGATCACGAGGTCAGGAGATCAAGACCATCCTGGCTAACACGGTGAAACCCCGTCTCTACTAAAAAAAATACAAAAAACTAGCCGGGCGAGGTGGCGGGCGCCTGTAGTCCCAGCTACTCGGGAGGCTGAGGCAGGAGAATGGCGTAAACCCGGGAGGTGGAGCTTGCAGTGAGCTGAGATCCGGCCACTGCACTCCAGCCTGGGCGACAGAGCAGACTCCGTCTCAAAAAAAAAAAAAGAAAAAAAAAAAAAAGAAAGAAAAATATCACCCATCAATCTGCATACAGGTGATATTGTGTAGCGGACTAAAACGTCTTCAACAATATAAAGAGAACTTTTCAGGGGCATGATGTAATTCCTAGAAAGCAGGCTATGCTGGAAAATGACTGAAAGGACAAAGATGAGTCAAGTAGAAGACAAAACCACATGCTGGGAGTGGGAACCGAGATGGGACAAGAAATGTGAGAGTTTGAGAAGAAGAGAAAAGATTTAGAAAGGCCATTTTTTAAATGTCACAGGTTTTACTAAGAGATGAAGTTACAGCCTAGATAAAATCATGTGGCATAAAAATGTCTCAGACCCAATTAACCTTATTCCACTTTATTCTGCAGTAAAAATATGAGGATTCAAGTTTAGGGCTAGAAATTGGTTAAAGTCAAGGGGTGATGAACATCCCCTGTAGGATTATTAGAAAAAGTAAAATAATAATAATAATGATGATATGAAGTCAGGATGGGAAGATTCTAGAATAATAAGTAACCTAAGGTCAGGACACTTTATAATTCTTACATTACTTACATACATCTATAGTCAAAAAATTATTAATGAAATCGATACTAAAGAGGGTAGTTTTTGAGATGACTGATTATGATCATGTGGCTTATGTAGGATAAGAAGTCAAGTGAAGTCATGAAGGGCTTATGGATTCTAAATTAACAGCAATCAAATTTACAGTGTCTCAGGGAAGATACAGAGAAATAAACGAACAGAAGGTAAAGAGGGTGAGGTCAAAGATAACAGGTTTCAATTTCTAGATCACTGAAGTTGACAAGTTCCAATGGATGTTTCTAATTATATTTTTCAAGTTGAAATGACAATATGCAGATTTTACATTAAACTCCAAGATCCTAAACATTTCTCTACCGGTAAAATTTATATTTGGAAAATCAACATTTTCCAGGAAAACTGGATTTCTTTTCAACACTGCAGTGAGCATGTTGTGCTACTGAAACACTTGCTCAAACATGCTTTAAATACTTTATAAATAAGTAACGGAAAATAATTTCGTTTTGCCATATCCTGTAGTTTCCTTTACTGGCTTACCCCACACATTCCTGGAAGGTTTGTCATTTAAAATTGCTTTTGTCTTCTTTCTTAATTGTTGTGTTTTCTGATGACAAAAACACAACATGCTGTTGTTTTAAAAATGAAAACAAAAAACATCAAATCCTAAACATTACAGAAATGTACAATTATGTCTCCTCTAATTCCATCCCCTACAACCACTGTTTAGGTTTTAGTACATATTATGAAAGATTTACTTATACCCTAATATTTTTCTGAAGAAGCTTGACAAGTAGTCTTAGAAAAGTCAGAGAGAAAAATGAAGGGGAAAAAATGGAAAAGTGAGGGTACCTGAAATGAATTGAGCATCATTGATGTGCCAGGTACCAGCTAGTTGCTCATATTGACTGTTTCATTTTAGCTGCCCAGCAACTCAGAAATTTTTTTTTTCAATTTTAAAAGGCACACAATGTCAATTTCCTGGGTTTGATAATGTACCATGGTTGTATAATATCCATTTTGCAGAATTTGGATGATGGATACACAGGACTTCTCTGTACTATAATACTTTTTTACAACTTTTTGTGGAACTCTAATTATTTCGAAACAAAAAGTTAAAAACAGAGATACAGAGAGAGATTAAATAACTTGCTTTAAGTTCACACTGCTAGGGAATGAAAGTTAAGCACAAATTTATGAGATGGAAATAGTTGCTTAGTGAATAATTAAAATTAATCCCTTCAACATAGATTCATTCAGAATCATATAAGTACCTGCAATATAAAGATGAATAAGACATAGTCATTGTTTTAAAAGAACTCCAAGTCTAGTGGGTTCTGTTATCTACTATAGAGACTCAATATTATATAGACTCAACTAAAATATTAAATGACACAGATCAAATACAGGCCAGATCTTGGTATGTTTTAAGGCATATGCTTTTATAATTTTCTAGATTATAAATTAGCATATTTAATTTTTCTAGTCTAAGGGTAGATAATTAACAAGGTTAGAATTCAGAATTCATCAGTGCCAGTAGCAACAGGTTGCACATGTATGCACAAACATACATAATTACATACTATAATTTTAATATCTAAATTGACTTTTTTTTTTTTTGAGACAAGAGTTTCACTCTTGCTGCCCAGGCTGGAGTGCAATGGTGTGATCCTGGCTCACTGCAACCTCCGACTCCCGGTTCAAGCAATTCTCCTGCCTCAGCCTCCCAAGTAGCTGGAATTACAGGCATGCGACACCACGCACAGCTAATTTTGTATTTTTAGTAGAGATGGGGTTTCTCCGTGTTGGTCAGGCTGGGACTTTCTATGAAAATTTTTTTCTCCTGTGGGTAAACATGCTCACATGTGTTTACATTATTTTTGGATTTTCAATTGATACACACTACTTTGAGTTATGACAACAATGCAATTTATAATGGTATTTTCCGCCATCCTTTTCCAATAGGAAAGGAACACAAAACCTGGAAGTTTAGCACACTAATTTAGAGCAGCTCTTCCTGCCCTAAAACATCTTAGCATTCTAAGAAAACTAATGAACCCAGAAAATCCTCCTCTCAGAAGCCGGATTCAGGGAACTGCAAATCTTTCTCATGCATGTAGGAATACTAAGTGCCAAATGGCATGCCCAAAGACATACAGTTAATCAGAGGAAAACTGAAGAGGTTTCCTCTTTCCCACTATACTGTAATCCTAGGCCTCATTGCAGGTGCTCAGTGGAGGAGTACAGCTTTCATTTGTTTATACTCTTTATAAAGAGTACAGTGTGCACATTTACACAGAGCAAGGTTATATTAATCTCATGGAATTCTTTTGAAGCCTCAAGAAGCTTTTGGAATTCTCTGTTCTCAGAGTTTATAATAAACAGATAATAAATTCTTCATGAGATAGGGCTAAAAACCCCAAAGAAGTATAAATGAACCAGAAAAAAAAGCAAGAACATGGATAAGCTAAATATTGTAACTAGTAGATGAAAAACTTCTTTGAAGAAAACAGCATTATGCATGTAAAATTCCCAAATCCTTTTAAGCAGTAAACCAAATACCACTTGGAATTAGAACCAGTCTTAAAGGTAGGCAGCTAACTTACGCTGGAAAATCTGCAGGACTGCTTTCCAAAAATTTTGAGTGGTGATGACAGTCTTGAGCTGTAGGGGAACAGGGACTCCGTTGGGCTTCTTCAGTGCTCTGGGGGAGCATTTACTTAGTATTGTGTCACAAAACAGACCTACTCAATTAATTGTAAACATAGTTAACTGTACCTCTTTAGGGTGGAAAACTATGTTGTCTAGTCTGAAATCTCCATGAATCAAATTCTCTTCATTGTCATTATCCGGCAAGTTCTTCATTAGCCAGTCCGATAACTGTTGCATGGCAGGGATGTCCTGATGAGCTGCAGCTTGATATTGCTTTGTCCAGGTTGATACCTAAAGACATATAAATAAGAAAAATAGTAAAGCTGAAAGTGGAATGTAGGATCTAGCAATTCTAAAATTAAAACAAAATTCAAATGCTGTTTTACTCCTAAATACTTAAGACCCATACTGGTGATACTCATGTCAGCCTAAAACACTCAAATCAGCCTAAACCTTAAACATTTAAGTCTCTTTTCCATATAGTTCCATTTTACTTACCTAGCTTTTTATCAGGAGAAAAATACTGGCCTAGGGATCAAGAGATATGGGTTCTAGTCTTTATTCGACAACTACTTTGTAGAAGAAAAAAGAAAGAATGCATACAAACACACACAAACACACGTGCACACATACCCACTCTCTCTCCCTCTCTCTCACACACACACACAAACACAAATATATAGATACAGATAATTTCTGGAAAGGGTCACAAGAAATAAGTAACCCCTAAAAAAGGGAATATGGGGACTAGAAGAAAAAAAGAAGACATTTACTTTTTTTTTTTTTGAGACAGAGTCTTACTCTGTTGCCTAGGCTGGAGTGCAGTGACTCACTGCAACCTCCACCTCCCAGGTTCAAGCAATTCTCCCGCCTCAGTCTCCTGAGTAGCTGGGATTACAGGTGCACGCCACCATGCCTGGCTAATTCTTGTATTTTTAGTAGAGAGAGAGTTTCTCCATGTTGGTCAGGCTGGTCTCGAACTCCCAACTTCGTGATCTGCCTGCCTTGGCCTCCCGAAGTCCTGGGATTACAAGTTTCAGCCACCGCACCCCGTCTACTTTTCATTTTAATACTCTTTCTTATTATCCATAGAATTTTCTAAATATATTACAGGTATGATTAGTGTAAAGATCTTCTATTGTTCTTAGAATTGAATACAAACAAATCAACTTACTCGTAAAGTCCTCCAACAAGTGGGACCATCTTGTTTATTTGTTTTTTTAATCTCCATTTCCCAAGGCATCTTTGCTCAATTTAGTGCAATAGAGCAAAGATCTTTACTTGGTCTTATCCAGTCATATCGACCTGGGTTTAAATTATATCTAAGCCACTTACTTGTATATTACTTGATTGATGCAAGCCTCCCTTTCTTCATCTGCAAAATGGGAGTAGTAATACCTATATCTTAGGGTTGTTGTAAAGATCAAAAAAGAGAGGTCGACAACTCACTCTGCCATGTAGGACCTAGCATATAGTAAGTATTCTCTAAACTTTAGTTTCCTTTTCTCTTTCCTTAACTCCCACAAAATGATATGCTTATAAAGGAAAGCTGCCCCATATATATCTAGTATTGCTTTTCTTTAATTTAAAATGATCCCCATCACTCTAAATTTTATCTTTCCTTAAATACTCATTATAAGATATCTCTCCCAGGAAGCTTTCTCCATATAAGCAAGGGCAACCCAGCTTCCACCCTTTGAATGGCTCTTATGATGAGTATCAATTTACTACTAGATTTTACACTCTTTTACACCATTTTCAGGTTTCATGTATGACATGCGTGTACAGGTCTCTCAAAAATGACCACAAGTTCCTATGGGGAAGAACCTATTGTATATTTTTCTTGATATTTAACACAATACTCAGCAGGTATTAAACACAGAGTCAAGCTTAGTAAATGTCTGCCAGTCCAACTTAGAAAGAAAAAACTGTAGGCCGGGCGCGGTGGTTCATGCCTGTAATCCCAGCTCTTTGGGAGGCTGAGGCGGGCGGATCACGAGGTCAGGAGATCGAGACCATCCTGGCTAACACGGTGAAACCCCATGTCTACTAAAAATACAAAAAGTTAGCCGGGCGTGGTGGCGGGCGCCTGTAGTCCCAGCTACTCGGGAGGCTGAGGCAGGAGAATGGCATGAACCTGGGAGATGGAGCTTGCAGTGAGCAGAGATTGTACCACTGCACTCCAACCTGGCCAACAGAGCAAGACTCCATCTCAAAAATAAATAAATAAATAAAATAATAATAAGAAAAAATTGTATAGTTAAAAGTATTGGAAAATTAAGTGAAGAGTCTAAAACAGAAGATTTTGTGGAACAAAACCTAATATAAAAACATAAGATAATTTTATACTAAAAACTAGTCATTCTGAAGGACAATGTTAAAAGTCATAGCCAAGCTTCAGAAAAGTATACAATAATAAGTTTTTTTGTTGACTAACAAGGTATATTATTTACAAGAACTTGAAAAAATAGCTATTAATGTAGATGCATTACCTGTCTTTTGCAGTACCCAGCACCTACACCATATCCTTCCAGCTGCAATGACTGTATATTCAAGGAATGTAACTGAGCCAATGTTTCTACCATGGCCACATATATGGCTGAACGTTCTGCTGGGCTAACTCCAGGAACTGTTAAATCACGAAAGATTCGACCCTATGGAAGTGATTACAACAGATTATTTAAATGTGTGCAATCAATACTTTGTAGAATATACTAGAAAAACATTCATTTGTGAAACATATTTAACATTAGAGTATACATGCCAAAGGGAAAATAAAAGGATATGCCAAGATAAATGTAAACATCAAAACTACTCTCAACTATTTTACAGAAAAAATTTAAAACACATTTTGAATTTATTGTTCTTAATGTCTTGACCTATGTGGAGTCTTGTTTTCCCTACTACCTTATGGACAATTTGGTTATTGCCATTACAGATAGCTCTTTACTGACACCTAGAGGAAAATTTAAGAAGAAGTCAATACCCCTTAATTACTAAATTTGTTTTTTGTCTATACCATCCCTCCCTTTGTAAGTGCTCAAATTTGAACAAAATTGTAAGTCTTTGCAAAGCAATCTAATTACCTAAAATGTTAAATAACAAACTATATCATTTATTAAGTATCATAAAACATCTTAATTAACTTCATAATTAAAAGTAAAAGCAACAACAAAATAAGATTAAGTGTTAATTTACCTGCACATGTTCCATTATGTAAAATTCTGTTCCAATGACAGAAGTATCACTGCAGTACAGTATAGGCTTGGGAACAGGGAATCCAACTGAAAACAAGGCTTTCTGGACTTTAAATTCTCTATCAATCTAAATAGGATGATAAATCATTAAAAATCAGAGAAACTGATTTAATTATAAGTAAATGTAATAACTACTCATCAGCTAACCTTAAGGCTAGAAAACAACGTAAAACAGTATCAACAAATACTCCAGAGGATAATAGTAATAACTTCCCTAATAGTAGTCTTGGTGTAAGCATTATGATTATAAATTAGACCACTACTAAAAAATGTAATTTAATTAGAATAAGAAGATGAGCACCTGCACGAGACTTAACCCTGGCTCTGATGATGTGAAGGCAATAGTTACTGTTCACAATATTTCACATATTTTATCATAAAACATCCCTTTTTCCTCAGCAGTTCCCTGGCTGGCTGCTCACTCTTTCATGTCTTCCAAGGAAGCTCAAGTAAGTCTCTATTCTAGCATTCTGCCACAGTCAAATACAAAGAGCTGGGGGTGAGAGGTGAGTGGTGGTGGAAGGAAAAGTACCCGCCCTTTCTGGAGAGCAAGGGAGGCATGTGTTTCCAGGGCAGGGGCATGGGGATCTTTCCTGGCACTCATGACTGCTGTGGAGCTCAAGATAACTACCAGGAAAGTAGGCAGCTAGAAGCAAACCGGAGCCCAAATAAGATAGTGGGGAAAAAATGGCTTCCTTAATTAGGACAGATGCACAGACTATCACTCAGGACCCAAGGGCAGAGCTGTTGATGCAAGCCAAGTAACGATGGCTCATCTACATGTAGTCACCTGGCCCCAGACTCAGGCAATGGTGACTGACCATTCTAAGGAGGGGAAACTATGCAGCTGCGGCAATAACCGGAACAGAAAAGTAACGAAACCATGCCCAGGGTGAGAGCAGCCAGGGGTACCAAGGGCTGTGGAAAGAAGTGTTAACCACTCAGGTGTTGGGAAATGAGGGGGAGGAGGTAAAGGGGAAAGGGCAAAAGGGTTAGAGAAGCAAAAAGTGGGTCACAGAGCAGGAGCATTGCTTTTTTCAATGCAGAGTTGAGAAAACTGAAGGGAGTTGAAACAGAGTACTCCAGATCCTTGGGAGCTATACTAGGGCTGAGAGCATTATGCCCTGTTCTGATGTGTTCAGGTGGGATGCCATGAAGAAAAGAGACAAATAAAGCTGTTTATTGGGGCATGCGTGGGGATTATCCTTCAGCCATACTAATTGATATTTAATAAAAGTTACCCAACTTTTTTTTATCTTAAGCATCCAACTTACTTCATGTTTCTGGGAATATGATATGGGACCAAGAAAGTCTCATAGAATCTACATTTTCTATTACTGTAGTATTAAGCCTACCCCACAATTGTCCTTCCCCAGTGAGCTGGGCCTAGGAAGCACCTGCTGTACATGATTACAGTCATACCCTAAATATGCACAGTGCTTTTAATGTTCTACAGTGCTTTGATTTCTGTCTCCTCTTGTTCTCTGAAAATCCACAGATAATACCTGTTTTCTGAAGACAGAAAAAGCTAGTTTTTAACAAAAATCTTCTATAATTCTTACTGTCTAATATTTAGAGAGTACTATAAAATACTTATTCAAATCTTTCTTTTTATCACCAAAAGATTAGAGGATTGTCATAGCAAATATATTAAAATAATTCTGAGTAGATACTATTACATATAATAAATATATAACAAAACAAAACATCTATAGATGAGTAGCACTGAAAATATTCATTGGTTGATTTTACTTCTAGCCAACAGTGTAGAGGAAAATCAAATACACAAAAGAACTGGGTGTTGTTCAAGATTAATAGCCTAAAGATAGACTTACATTTCAACTTCAAATCATTTTTTAAAACAAAAAAAGATATAATTCAAGGGAAATTTTCATTAGAAATAAAATACATTTTATGTTATTTGGCAATCATAAGATGCCTTTTAAAAGAAAATTGGCTTTGTGTATATTAAAAGCATTTATTTGTCACCAAAGAATTTATCATTACATTTGTATACTATACCTTATGTGCTTTAGGAAGAAGTGAACCTGGTGGTTTTTTCCTGAGCACATATGTTTGAAAGCCCTTCTGGAGATAAAAGGTTGGATTGGACTGTCCTGCTCTAGATAAAAGTAAAAAGAAAAAAAAAAAAAAGTCAATTACAAAGATATGTTTTCCTTCATCCCCAAATCCTACTGAAATGTCAGAAGAAACAAATGAAAATAAATTTGTCTCAATGCTAGAAAATCAAGAGGGGTGTTATCAGCAGCTCACAACATGAATTTCTAGATTAAAGCAGATGGCAACATACTGGCAGCTGGAGAATCTGTGACTCACACAGGTAGAAGAGAGGATGACACTTCCTGACTGCAAATCCGAAGTTTTATCAGGAGTACCTGTAGAACAATCTAAGTAAACCTGTAGAACAATGACTGATCTAAGTAAATAAAGAATCTGAGGAGAGATTGTAAGTTATCAGTCAGAAAATGAATTAAAAGATGCAGGAGCAGTTGGCTTAATGCCCCCTCATCGGCCTTTAGAGAGATAACCCTCATAAGTGTCAACAAAGTTAGTGTGTGAGTTCAGCTCTCTCCAATGGGAGTTCTGAGAAGTGAGGTCCCACAGTGAGCATCTGGCCCAGGGAAGTGCAATGCTGGCCCAAGTAACTCACAGACACCAGGGCATTGACTTTCCCTGCCAGATGAGCAGAAATTCTCACCTAGACTAAGGATAGACACTTCCACTACCAAAACTATTCAGTCTATTCCTTCACTTATAATACGGACATTTAAGAATCACCCAACTTTGGAAGAATCCAACTATATAAAGGAGACATCCTAAATTAAATAAACAGAAGAACCAAACCTTAAAGTAACAGGTAATAGGAGAAAGTAGAAAAAATAATCTTTGAAGTTTCTTCGCAGGACTCCAACCTCCATCAAGAAAAAACAAGCATGATCCTAGATTGAGTGTGGCAGCAGCCCCAGTGTCTATGTCTTCTATAAATCAGACCCATCCTCCCTGGCAATCACATCAAGGAGCACTGGTTTTGGTACCATCTAATCCTGTGTGAGTGCCTTTTTACCATATGAAGGTGGAGATAATCACCAGTGGTCAGGAAATAGGACCACTACAGGCTAGCCTGTCTTTATTGATATAGAACAATTTATCTTTGATGCTGCAAACAATCAATTGCAACGAATTTTTTTTTTTTTTTTTTTTTTTGAGACGGAGTCTTGCTCTGTCGCCCAGTCTGAGGTGCAGTGGCACGATCTCGGCTCACTGCAAGCTCCGCCTCCCAGGTTCTCACCATTCTCCTGCCTCAGCCTCCCGAGGAGCTGGGACTACAGGCGCCCGCCACCGCCCGGCTAATGTTTTGTATTTTTCAGTAGAGACGGGGTTTCACCGTGGTCTGGATCTCCTGACCTCGTGAACCGCCCCCCTCGGCCTCCCAAAGTGCTGGGATTACAGGCGTGAGCCACCGCGCCCAGCCACAGCGAATTTTACAAACACATTTTTTTTTTAAATGCCAAACATCTGATTGGATGCATTTTTGATGAGGCAGTTCTCTAGTCTTATATAAAGCACTGGTCTTTCATGATAGTAAATGACCCAAATGAAATACAAAGAAAAAACTAAAAGCTTCTTGTTGAAGATAGAGTGACCCAGCAAGTCTGCTTCTACATATACATCCAAGAGAACTGAACACATAAAATTAACACAAAAACTTGTACATGAATGTTCACAGCAGTACAATTCATAACAGCCAAAAATTAGAAACAGCTCAAATGTCCATCTGCAGACAAAAGGATAAACAAAATGTGGTATATCTATACAATGGACTATTGTTTGGCAATACAAAGGAATAAAATGCTGATTCATTTTATTCCTTTGGAATAAACGTGGATGAATCTTGAAAATATTATGTTGAGTGAAAGAAGCTAGTCACAAAAGACTACATATTACGTGATTCCATGTCTATGAAATGTCCAGAATAGGCAAATCCATAGTGACAGAAAGTAGATTAGTAGCAGCAAGGGATAGGGGGAGGAAAAAATTGGGAAGTATGAGGTTTCTTTGGGGGTGATGGAAATGTTCTAGAACTAGATAGTGGTGATGATTGTACAACATTGTGAATATATGGAAAACAACTACTTATACACTTTAAAACGGTTAAATTTTTAAATGTTATGTTATATGAATTTCTCAAAAACAAACAAAAACAAAAGTTTCTCTTTTGAGGAAGTATCTAAAATGGTTATAACAAAGACAAAAAAAAATTGCAGAAGCCCATTTGCATCGGAGGATCATTGTCAACACTGTCAATACAGTACTCGCTAAATTTAACCACTCCAAGCATCAGGCCTCCAAAGAGCCTGGAATCACTGATGGTCTCAATGTAAGAATCATCATTGAGCCAATAGTCATAACTATTGATTAGTTCTTGGACAAGATATTTGGTGCTGAGAGAAATGTGTTGATCTATAACCTAAGAGATAGTACTTTTGATGTGTCCAACCTCCATTAACAAATAGAAAATCTTTGCATGTAAGTGTGCAGCCATGGACACTTACTTGGTTAGAGAAGACTTTAAACAGACAATCTCACGAGACCCTACTAAGCCATCCATAGCATTGGTTCCCTTAGGAGCATGAACAGACAGGAAAAACAGGATGTTGTCATGGCGGCATCAGATGAGTTTCTTCAGCAGACTCCTTGCAGCAGTCCAGGGTTTACTACATGCCCCCATTTCCCCTCGGTGACAGCTCAGGTAAGAGGGAATGAGATCAGGAAATGGGTGAGTATGGGTACCACCTTGATTTAGAAGTCTTAGTCTATTTAGGCTGCTAGTCTATTCAGGCTGCTATTATGAAATGCCATAGACTGGGTAGCTTATAAACAACAGAAATTTATTTCTCACATTTTTGGAGCCTGGGAAGTCAAAAATCAAGGCGCCAGCAGATTCAGTGTCTGGTGAGGACCTGCTTTCTTATAGACGGCATGTTCTTGCTCTTTCCTCACATGGTGGAAGGGGCAAGGCAGTTCTTTGGGGTCTCTTTTATAACACGAATCCCATTCTTGAGGCCACTGTACTCATGATCTAATCATCTCCCAAAGACCCCCACCTCTTAATATCATTACCTTGGGAGTAAAGATTTCAGCATATGAATTTCTGAGGGACACAAACATTTAGATCATAGTAAAGCCTCATGCCCTACAGAAGCCATTATCTGTAGTAGCAGTCTTTTGGCACCAGCTTCCAGGGCCCTAGCAAAAGACATGACTAGTTGAAATAATCCTCTACACTTAGGAAAGCCCAAAGCTATGCCTTTCCACCAGATACTTAAACAGTTCATTTATAGACTTTCCAGTTCAGATGCAGTTTACTAATTAGATGTTATTTTTACCATAAGGAATGTTGCCTGGAAACACATCTGATATGCCACCTTTACCAAGTTTTCAGAATTATAGAGCTAGAAACTTAGATACATTTATCCACAGAGCAGGAGAAAGGTTTTTTAACCCTTTATTTATGTCACGGTTAACAAGTCTCAGACTCATGGCATCCTCCTAGAGGGTGCATCTACCTGCATCTCTAAGCTTTAGAAACTCAGAAATTCTTATAGGAATTTTTTTAACAGAAAGGAACGAAAAAAGAAAAGCACAGGCCCTGATAAGGGAATCCGTTATGTTTGTGGATATCTAAGAAGCCATCTAATCCCTTGTGCAGAGATTTGAAAATATTCAGGATTTGCTGCTTTTTAATTTTACTCCTTTTCCTTTGGTGGAAATCATGACTGGTGGATTCATGACTATTCTGATCAAGTGCATTTAATAAAACCACTAAGCAGACTCAGACCTTCACCAACTATCTACTCTGACAACCAGTTTGGTTTGCTCATTAAGGTTTATGATATTGAGTGAGCAATGACGAAGGATAACAACCATCCTGGCAAATTTGAACTCACAAGCATTCCTCCTGAACCCTTTGGATTTCCACAAATTTAAAAAACTTTTTATATTGATGCCAACAGCATCTCAAATGTATTTGCTGTTGATAAGAGATCAGAAAAAAAGAAGATTAAAAGACAAATGACCCAGTGTTTGCCCATGGAAACACTGAGTATATGGTCCAAGAGGCATAAAAGTACAAAGCCGGAAAACAAGAAACAAACAGACAGAGTTTCTCTTAAGAAGTTGCTCAGATCCTATGTATTCAATAGGCCACAGTGAAAAATGAGAGATGGCAAAGCAGAATCAAAGATACAGTCAAACGGAAGATTCCTGACAAGTGCAATGGAGTCATCAATGACGGGTCAAGAATCTCATTACTGAGAAGGAAGAATTTAACATCAGCCAAAAGAGCTGGAGAGTGTCCAAACACTTCCATTATCACAGTGTACCAGAGCTAGCACCATGCTAGGTGCTTTGCTAGGGACTTCCCTAGAAGTGGTTACCCATCCTCTAGAGGTGCGTCTTCTGGAACCATGACTACAGAAACAGACTAAGCCAACCAAAACTCAACATGAAGTTTGAACATGAACACACAGTCATGAAATCTGAAGGACTCTGATTTGTAGGAAGTCAGTTTAGTGACAGGTTTTTTTTTTTTTTAAATCATACTTGAGCTGCTATTTCATATATTATTAGACATTGTTGAATACCTGAATATACACAGGGTAAGGACATACAGTTGCACTTTATCCACATGATAAATAGAATTCGTGACACAGGACAAAGGTTTTTAAAATTGGCATGATTAAAAAAAAAAAGAAGAAAGAAAAACAGTGAGTCCGGACTACTTAACTTAGTGTAAGACTGTCCCTCCCCAGCCCCAATACATACCTACCACTTCCCATTTCCTATCACTGACAGCACTGCTGCCTTGAGACCACCAGAACTGGTTTCACTGTGCTCTTTACCCCTCTTTATATCATCAATACCAGAAGTCCCAAATTCCCGTTTATACTTGTTTACTGAATTGTGATTCCCATAAGACTCTGCACATTCCCTATTTTCTCCCACATCTTCTCCACCCCCTCAACGCCTGATATCCTTCCACTGTGCCCCTGGAACTCACAGTCTTTCACAATTCCATACAGCTTCAATATCTTCTCTGAATAGACCCTTTACCTCCTTGCTCTAATTAAAACCTGAATATTCCATGAGAATCCTGTTTCCTTTGTAGGCTTCTTAAGTGATAGATGTTTTTCCCACATCAGTCTTCTAGTAAGCCTGGATGGAGTTTATATCCTTCCTGAAACTCACTGCCACTTCCAGACTCCTTGCTCTCCCTCCTGTGTAAATTCTTCCCTCAGCTTTGAATCTCAGGCCATGAGACTCTGCCACCCTCTACCCCTTTTTCTTGCAGTCACCTACTAACTCTCAGATCATTTCCCCTCATTTCTTAAGGACTTTGGCATATTCACTACTACTCTAATACACACTACTCCTGTCTTCATTCCTGATTTCAAAATCTACACAGATGTCCCTTTTAACATTTAGGCCAATAAGCTCCTTAATTTTTCTCCACCAGTGATATTTTCCTTGACACTATCTCAGCCAGTAATTCTGAGTTACACCCTACATTTTAGCAATATCAACAGTAAAAGCACTGAATAATCCTAGTTTCTAAACATTTCTACCTCTGACCTCCTGCCTTTCCACTCACTCCTGCTAGTACCTCAATTCCAACAATCCTTCAATCCTAGACCTACCGTCCACTGATCATACTGCCATTCACCTCATATCCCCCGACCATGTCCTTTGCCCAAGACTGTGGGAGCCCACCTCTTGCATCACTGTGACCTGGATGTGAACATGGAGTCAAGAGATAGCATTTTGGAACTTTAAGACTGTCCCATTGGATTTTGGACTTGCATCAGGTCTGTAGTCCCTTTTGTTTCAGACAATTTCTCTGATTTGGAACAGGTGTATTTACCTAATGCCTGTACCCACATTGTATCTAGGAAGTAACTAACTTGCTTTTGATTTTACAGGCTCATAGGCGGAAGGGTCTTGCCTTGTCTCAGATGAGACTTTGGACTGTAGACTTTTGAGTTAATGCTGAAATAAGACTTTGGGGGACTGTCAGAAGGCGTGATTCATTTTAAAATACGAGGACATGAGGTTTGGGAGGGGTTGGGGTGGAATGATATGGTTTGGTTGTGTCCCCACCCAAATCTTATCTTGAATTGTAGCTCCCATAATTCCCAATTCCCACATGTCGTGGGAGAGACCTGGAAGGACGTAATTGAATAATGGGGGTGGGTCTTTCCTGTGCTGTTCTCATGATGGTGAATAAGTCTCATGAAATCTGATGGTTTTATAAAGGAGAGTTCCCCTGCACACACTCTCTCTTGCCTGACTCCATGTAAGACATCCCTTTGCTCTTCGTCTTCTGCCATGATTGCGAGGACTCCCCAGTCATGTAAAACTGTGAGTCCATTAAACCTCTTTCCTTTATAAATTATCCAGGCTTGGGTATGTCTTTATTAGCAACATAAGAATAGACTAATACATTCTTTCTTAACTAGGTTAAATTTGATAGTAAATTATATAACCACTACCTTGAATACACCTTCAGTACACTTCACTTGCCCTTTCCTCACTTCATGGTGTTTGCTTGGCAAAACTTCCATCCATGTTAAATCCATTTTTTTTTTTTTTTTTTTTTGCTTACAGTGATATAACTGGCCATAGCTGAAGAAAGACACATACAGTCATAATTACTGTTTTAGGTTAGGTTCCCAACAAACAGATCATGAGAAAAAAAATTATATACAAGTGACTTATTAAGGAAATGTTTGGGGAACTAATAAGAAATTTGAGGAAGCAGGTCAAGAAAGGGGAGAAAGACAAGCGAGGGTGTGGTCTAAGACAAAGTCCCTTAGAGGGTAGCTTCAGCCTGATCTCACCAGTGTGTGGGTGGGGGTAAAGATAATGGGAGAACTCTGCCGTGTCGAAGTTCAAAACATGTCTCTGAAGCAAGGATAATGAAGATTTCATACTTCTGAATCACTAGTGGTTAAGGTCCATCTCAGGTACTACAACAGTAAGAGCAAAGTGTGCTCCAGCAGCCTGAGGGCAGTTTGCGAAAAAAAGAGCCATGTTCATTGGAAGCAAAAACCAACAAAGCCAAGACATGTACAGCAACACTAAGAAGGGATCCAAGAGGATCTGGACAAAGCATTAATAATATCTACTGAAATATCTATTCTTGCTTCAAATTCATGACCTCAGCAAACCTCAAAATGAACCGCATCTGGCAATCATATTTCCTTAGCTCATTCATTCTCCCATTCTCTTGGATGGCTGTTTCATAATTCTCTCTCCTCAAACCTCAAACACTTTCTTCTCCATCTTCATTCTCAGCTACTTAATTACCTAGTTTCCTATTTCAACGAGCAAATAGGAGCAATCAGATGAGAACTTCCACAAGCTTACACTACTGTATCTACTGCATACAATAATCTGTACCCATATATTCTGTCTTCCCTCCAGAGTCTGCAGAAGGATGTGCACATTTCTAAGGGCAGCCCCTTCTCTTGCATATTAGATTCCTGCCTTCTGAAGGATTTCTTTCCAGGTCTCTCTCCTACACAAAATTTTCTCTTCTAGATTATTGTCATCAGCATACAAATATGATGTTATTTTTAAAAAAGCTTTGTCTTGACCTCACTTCCCCCTCTACTTAAAACATTTCTATTTCCTTTTGTAGAAAAACTCCTCAAGAGTTTACACATCCTTCTATCTTCTTAAACCCATTTCAATCAAGCTTTCATTCCCTTCTTTCCATTAATACTACTTTCTCAAGATCACTAATACAAACCATGGTTTTCCCCCACCTCTTTGGCCACTTCTTCTCAGATTCCTTTGTAGGTTTCTCTTAATCTGCCAACTTCTTAATATTGGGGTGCCTTGGACTCAGTCTCCAAACCTCCTCTCTATGTGAACTATTTTCTAAGATCTTCGATCTCATGTCTTTAAATATCTTCTTTTGGTCGATGACTCCCAAATTTATATGTTTAGTCCAGATCGCTGCCCCAACCTCAAGATATAACCAATTGCTTACTATACATATCTACTTGGATGTCCAAAAGGCACCTTGAAACTCAACACTCCAAAACTGAGTTCCTCAAATTCCCCCCAAATCTGCTTTCCTATAGTCATCTATATTTCAGTTCATAATAACCCTATACTTTAAGTTACCAAGGAAGAAATGAAATAATCTTCATCTCTTCCTTTCCTAGCCCACATCTAATCAGTTAGTAAATCCTTCACAATACAGTTATGCATTGCTTAATGACAGAGATATGTTCTAGAAAATATGTTAAGTGATTTTTGTCACATATAAACATCCTAGAGTGCACTTACACAAACCTAGATGGTATAGCCTACTATGCACTGATACATAATTATGTTTTGTGATCCTAAATGTCTCAAAATTGAGTCACTTATGACAGGTGACTCAGCTTACAGTGAAATCACTGACCCCTCAGAGTAGTAAGCATATGGACTGAGGTGATAAGATAGCATCTGCTGTGGCCAGGCACCCCGACACCTGACAAGAAAGTGAAACTAAAAGTTAGCTGAAGAAAATGGCCATGGACACTTCTGTGGGGAGCTGTAAAAGCCTCAGAGAAGCCAAAAACCTGGCTGAGATGCCTGCAGCATCCCTGCCCATGAGAACTCTGAGGCCTCCTTTCCTCTGGCTGTGGTAAGCCCTCTGGGAAAAGAGCAGCTACCCACCACCCGGGTCAGTGGGCATTCTGAGGAAAACCAAACCTGGTTTTCTCAGTCAGTGTGCCGGTCTCCCAAGCTACTTGCTGTGTTTCCCCTCTCTATTACTGCCTATGTGTGTTGGATAGAGTTACATGATTGTTGTGTGGAAGCCACACAATAAACCGTGAATTCTTATGCCTTTAATTGGTACTGATTCACTGTGAAACTTCTCGGCTGGTTGGAGTTAGCATAAGTAGGCTGATTCGAACCCGACAGGACATACCTGAGCTCTATGGTACAGCCTGCTGCTCCTAGGTTATAACCTGTGCAGCATGTGACTGTACTGAATACTACAGGCAATTAGTTGTAACACAATGATAAGCATTTGTGTATCTAAACATATTTAAACATAGAAAAGGTTCAGTAAAAACACAGTATTATAATCTAATGGGACCACTGCCATACATGCAGTCTGTCATTGACCAAAACGTCATTATGCAGCATGTGACTGCATACTTACACTATGACCACTTCTCACCTATTCTACACTACCACTCTGATCCATGCCACTAATATCTCCCTGCTGGAACACTGTAATACATTGGTGTCCTTGCTTCTGCCCTTGGCCCCTTCAGTCAACTCTCTACACAAGAAGCAGAGATTCTGGGTTTTTTTTGTTTGTTTGTTTTTTTAAGACAGATTACTTCCCTCCTCTGCTCCAGCCTGTTTTAAGTCTCTCCCCACCTCAATTCAAAGTAAAAGCCGAAGTCTCTACATTGCCTGACAGGGTCCCTGTTGCCCTTGCTTACACTACTTCAGGCATTTGGGCTGTGTTTCCTCAACACACTAGGCACACACCCCTTTCAGGGCCTTTGCATTAGCAGTCCCCTCTGTCTGGAACCACTTTTCCTGGATATTTACATGGCTCACATTTTCATCCCTCTTCAAGTCTTTGCTGAATGCCATGTGCTCAAGGAAGCCTTCCTGCCCCACACCCAAATATTCCCTGTTCTTTTTTCCTCCATGTTACATATCAACTTCTACATTGTAAAGTTCAGAAGTAGATTTTCCTGTCTGTCTTCTACAAATAAAATGGAAGTTCCAGGGAGGCAAGATTATTGTTATATCCTCAGTGGTTGAGACAGTGCCAGATACATATTAGGCACTCAGCTGCAAATCACAAGTTTTGTTGTATCAAGCCATATAATGCTTTCATTATTGATTAGTTCTAAATATTTTATATTTCCAATAGGATTTAATTTTTGCAAATTTTAAAAGTAAATCTTGCAGATAAAAAGAGTATTTACAAAACTGGTAAGGCATGAGGAATAGTAATGCCACAAACACGACTTTCACTACCCAGAGAAAATTACTGTCTTTGAAACTCTGTATGTCCCTCCCCTTGAATAACTACTGTTTTGAATTTTATATTTATCATTCCCTTGAAGTTTATCTCTGTACACAATATACTGTTCATTTCTTCATGTTTTTTATTCTGTGTTATGTATAGCTGCAGCTGAATCATTTTCACTATTGTATGGTACTCCATTATGTGAATACACTGCAATTTATTCATCCATTCTCTATAGACGTTGTGTTGTTTCCTGGATTTTTGCTATTACAAACAGTACAACGAACATCTTTGTAGATTGTCCCCTTATACTCTAGTATAGGAAAAGTCTCAGGAGTATACATCTATGAGTAGAACTGCTAGTTCATATGGCATGTGTATCTTCCCAACTTCATTTTTTACAAGATCATGTCAAGTTGTTTTTCAATAGTAGCTATACTAATTCACACCCCTATATGAGTCCCTGTTGCCCTATATTCTGACCAATGCTTGATATTGTTAATTTTTTTTTTTTTCTTTGAGATGGAGTCTGCCTCTGTCTCACCCAGGCTGGAGGGTAGTGGCACAATCTCAGCTCACTAAAGCTTCTGCCTCCCGAGTTCAAGCAATTCTCCTCCCTCAGCCTCTCGAGTAGCTGGGATTACAGGTGCCCATCACCACATCCAGCTAATTTCATATTTTTAGTAGAGATGGGGTTTTACCATGTTGGCCAGGCTGATCTCGAACTCCTGACCTCAGATGATCCACCCGCCTCAGCCTTCCAAAGTGCTGGGATTATAGGCATGAGCCACTGTGCCCGGCCTATTGTCAAATTTTTTAAAAGAAGTCAATCTGGTGGTGTGAAATGGTTTCTCATTGTGTTGTTTTTTTCTTAATTTGCATTTCCCTTATTACTACAGTATAATGAAGTTGAGCACCTTCAAGTTTTCACCTATTTTTCTGGTGAGCTATTATAGTTATATTCTGAATATTTTAACCATTATGTGCACTGAAAATATTTTCTTTTGTCTTTTCACTTTAAGAAGTCTTTTAATGAACATTTATCATTTCCTTTGTGGTTTCTGCTTTTGTCTTTAAAAAATTTTCTTATCTAAGTCATAAAAATAACTTATACATCTTCTAAACATTTATAGTTTTGCCTTTAACATTCAATTCTTTTATCTACCTGGAACTGTGTGAGATAAAGAGTCTAATTTCTATTTCTTAATACAGATAACAATTATTCCAGTATAACTTCTTGAAAAGTTCTTCTTTCCCCCCCCACTGACTCTCAGTGCCAACACCGTCACATATCAAACTTCTATAAATATGTGGGTCTTTCTGTCAACTCTCTATTCTATTTCATTGGTTTGTCTATCTCTGTGCTAATATCATATCATCTTAATTCAAATTTCCCAACTTGTGGTTCTTTAAAAATGTTTCTTCTATCCTTAGCCCTTCGCTCTTACATATAAAATTTAGGAGCACCTTTTCAAATTAGAGAAAAAAATTAGGATTTTGATTGTCATTGTTTTGAATCAATAGATCGATTGGAAGAAAAAAGTTTGCAATACTGTATATTCCTATTCAACAACATGACATCTCTCATTTTTAAAAATTCTTTTTAAGGTCCTAATAAAAGTTTTATCATTTCTCTACAAAGGTATTGCACATCTCTTATTTAGGTAATTTATATTTTTGATGCTCTTATAAGTTTTTGAAAATTACATTTTAACTGTTGCTAAAGTAGAGAAATGTAGTTGATTTCTGTACACTGAACTTTGACAGTTTTCTACTGTTTGTGTAGATTATTGGGTCTTTAATCCATGAATCAATTAATTTATAAACATGTATTTGTTAGCTGTCTTTTGTTAAACTTTTGGCATTTAAAAAAACACATTTTCTTTCTTTTTTTTGAGTCTCACTGTGCCACCCAGGCTGGAGTGTGGTGGTGCAATCTCAGTTCACTGCAACCTCCCTCTCCTGGTTCAAGCGATTCTCCTCTCTCAGCCTCCCAAGTAGCTGGGACTACAGGCACATGCCACCACGCCTGGCTAATTTTCGTATCTTTAGTAGAGATGGGGGTTTCACCATGTTGGCCAGGCTGGTCTTGAACTCCTGACCGCAAGTGATTCACGTGCCTCCGCCTCCCAAAGTGCTAGGATTACAGGTGTGAGCCACTGCACCTGGCCAAAACACATATTTTCAAAATATAAAGATTGATTATTTTGAATTTTTGAGACTTCCTTCATGGCCTATGTGTTTTCAATTTTTATAAACTTTTTCACGTGTCCTAGAAATGAATGCGTGTTCTCTGTGGGATCCAGAGTTCTGTATATATTTGTCAAACCAAGCTTATACAACATTTCTGGAGGCAATTTTTATACCAAACTAATTTCATTTTTTAAACACGATTATGGTTTAACATTCAGCTTGGTTCAGAATTAAGTCTCTTTCAGTTATGTACCTCTTCAACACCCCTACAATATGGACGTTACTATTTCCTGTTTGCCAAAGCAGGACTAGATGCTCAAAGGGCAACTTGTCCAAACTCCACAGGAATTGAAATAGTTGAAATTTGAACTTTGATCTGTTTTAGTTTGTTACAACACGAGGCTTCTGGCCCAGAAATCTCAGCTATTCTTTATTCCACCTTTACCTTCATCCTCCAATATCTACTAGGACATGGGACCTTTTGATTCTACACCCTAAAATGTTCCCTGATCAATCTCATTTATTACTATTTTCATTTTCACCAAAATCAGTAGTCAAAGAATATAAATGCCAGTGATAAAATACCACTAGCATACTGTGTTGTTGCAATTTTTACGACCTTTCACCTATATTACGGTACTTCATTTCATTAATAAGACTAATTAAAATAGGTATTACAACTTAGGAAACCGGTTCTCAGGAGTGTTTATGTAACATATTTAAACTCCCAGACAGCAAGTGACAGATCCAGTTTTCTGAATGATAGGACTCTTTCTATAGCCCTGTATTAGTAACAATGTTATTTTTAGAATAAAGTTTTAAGAATGTATCATCTATTGTAAAACATCAGACTAAAGCCAGATTCCCGGTAGGGAAGGGTATTCTGAGGATCCTCTCACCCAGTTGCATTACCTCACTTCAAAAAACCTGAGGCCCAAAGTGGTGCTGTGACCTCCTAAGTGGAAAAGCTAGTACTCGAATTCGGATCCTTCATCTGGTGTCATTAACTCAGCCTCCCGGAATACCGCCAATCAAACGGAATTACACCAGCTTCTCAGAAAAAGATCTAATGGTTGTATTACAAAAGAAGGCATCTATTTCTCAGAATTTCTAGCCTTAATTGCCTTGGTGAATCCTCGAGGGACATAAATCCATCCTTTAACAACGATTCCTTTGGATAGTGGAATGGTGAACGTTATTGCGCTTCCATTACCGCCCTCCAATTGGGAAGACCCCAGCATCGAATTCGGGAGGCAGGCAATAGCAGCTCATGCCTGCAGGGTGCGTCCACCGACTGCAGGAAAAGCAGTCGGGGTGGGAGAAACTTCGGAAACCACCCAGGGCCAAAGGAAGGAAAAGGCAATGCACAAATTTGTTTCCGCTGGAGGCAAAGGCTGGCGTCGATACCTGTACTGGGCAATGGTCAGCGTAGCCTCACGTTCGGCCCCAAAGCCAGGCAAGTGCTGGTTTAGGTAAGCCTCCAGGGACTTGCTGTCGAACTTGTGCTGGGGCAGCATTTCGTCCACATTGGGCTCGCCAGTAGCACCTAGCTTCATGATCGCCCCCGCAGGCCACAGCAAAGCGTAATCCACAGGTCTGGAGCGCAGAAGTCCTTCAGGATTGGGCAACGCCCCCAGAGCACGGGGTCTGGTTCCAGCCAACCACATACACCCTACCCGCCGTTGCTGAGCAACGCTTGCCCGTTGTAGCTGGAGGTTTTAGCTCTAGCCAAGTGCCAGAAGAGCCCAATGTGTGTTCGGATTTCAGTTCTCCAGTCAGCGTCAGAGTTGGAGGCCTCAATGTTAAAGAAAGCAAAGCCACGGTCATCGTTGCGCGAAAGGAACAAGGCAGAAGCCTCTTCCATCCCCAAATTTAATGCATCAGCAGGCGGAAGACCTGCAGGGTCCGGTTCAGAAAAAAGCCCGTCAGGACCTCGAGCCCAAGAATAAAAAGACCCTATTTCTCCTAGACACCCGGTTAGAAAGGCAGCATCGCAGGCCTCCTGCCCTGGACACTTATCACCCCGGTCCTGCTGCGGCCGGGTTTAGCCTACCCAGAGAGGAAGGAAGCCGGAAGAGCCAGGTTTTTGCTAAGGGGGAGCGATGTCTGCGACGCACCGGAAGCGGCTCCGAGGAAGGAGTGAAGGAGACGTGTCTGTCTGTGAGGCGCTGGGTGCACTTCCCCAGGTCTCTGGGCTAGGAAGGCAGCGGCTAGGTGCCTCCCCAAGTACCCTTTGCGGGCCCAGCCGAGCAGCGTGGGGCGAAGGCGGCGGCGAAGGCCCGGGCTGGGAGCGTTGGCGGCCGGAGTCCCAGCCATGGCCGAGTCTGTGGAGCGGCTGCAGCAGCGGGTCCAGGAGCTGGAGCGGGAACTTGCCCAGGAGAGAAATCGGCGGGTCCCGGGGAGCGGCGAAGGAGGGGGCGGCCGGGTCCGCATCGATAAGATGAGCTCAGAGGTGGTGGATTCGAATCCCTACAGGTAACCTGCGTCGCCGGTCCGAGGCAGGCGCGGGAGACGAGGTCAAGCTCCGTGAGGTCAGAAGTGAGGAGCCTTCCACGTCCCGCTCATGCGGACTCCCTCCACCCTTTTCTTGGTCTGGGAATCCTGTTCCCAAATGGGCAAGGCTACATCTTAGTACTGATCGGAAGATATTATTTCTCTTTTTAATAAACATCCAGTGAGTCAGCCATATGGTGCTGCTCCTGTGCCTGCTGAGGACGTATGTCCAGTTTCCTATCGCCCTTGCCTCTTAATTAGTCCACCTCGCTGTGTATAAGACTGATAGTAAGAACTTTTAGAAGATGTAAAACCTGCCAAGGTAAACTTTGAGGTTCATAAAGGCTTATCAATGCATCTTAAATGGGGGCGGGGCGGGGGAGAGCGGGATTAGCTCTAATCTGAGATATTCGGGTGCTCCTTAACATCTCAAACCATTCGACATTACCAAGACTGCCCAGGCCTCTCTTCTTTCCTAATAAAGCTTGTCAATTCAGCAGATGGAATGTAGTGCAATGGTTAAGGGTAAGGACTCTACCGCCAGACTGATTGCAATTCAAATCTAACTACTCTCTTAATAACTGCCTAACCTTAGGCAAGTTGTGAAACTCTCCGCTTCAGCTTCTCACCTATACAATGAAGATAACAGTAATATCTATCTCTGTCATAGTTGTGGGGATTGAAAAAATCAGTATGTATAAAGGTCTTAGAGTAGCGCTTGTACATGGTAAACCTTATGCAAGATTTTATTGCTAGGTGCATTTAGTAGCAAGCAGTTATTGAGCTTTCACTGTGCTGAGCACTTTACATGCATTGTCTCCTCTCACCAAAACCCAATGGGATTGCTACTATTTTACCCCCGTTATATAGGTGAGAAAATTGAGGCTTAAATAGCCACCTCAGGTTCATGCCTTGGTAGTAAATAATATGGCCTGTCTTGCATTCGATTTGTCTTAATGTAAAATTCTCATGAACCATCTCCCCAGTAAAAACAATTAAGTCGTGTAGCTAAAAATTGTATAGTGTTAAAGTAGATAAGGAAGATTTTATTGTTGCTTTTTTCCTTTAAAGAGCATAAGAGTTTTGATTTTTAAAACAGGTTTTAGTTTGTGATATATAAAGCCGCAGTAGAAGTCTTAAGGTGCACTGTTTTAACTGTGTTGCCAAATACGAAGGGTTAATGGTCCAAAACTTTTAGAGATTAAATAAGCATGAACTGACATCTCTAATCAGAATAAGTGGAAACTATTTGACATTTTTAAAACATTTTAAAATTTTACAAATGAAGACTTTGAAATTTTCCCTCCAGAATGAAAAGCAGAGGAATATGGGTCATGAACTTAAGTTGTCTTTCAGACATTATTTTAATATGAGATGATCCCTTGACATTGTAATGATGACAAACAAGACTTTCAGAACTCAAGTCTAAATATTTAGTATTTCCTATCTGATTTGCGCCATTGACTTTATTAAAATTGCTATACAGGAGATGGCAGTTTGATACCCAAAGCTCTTCACTGGTATATGGAATTTTAATAAAAGTCAGCTTTAATTTTTTGAATTGTTCATACAGCAAATATTTACTGAGTACCTTTTCATCTCCAGTCCTCCTTGACAACATTATTTACTTTGTATTGAGTACTTATTATGCGCAGACACTGTGAATATAAAGTAGACATGGTCTTTTTCCTGTAGAGCTTACCAGATGAGTATGAGATAAATAGAAAAGTAAACGTGCATTGCAGTACAGGTGGTAAGAATTATGATAAAGTACCGTGTTATTATTGATAAAGTACAGGTTATTGAATTATGATGAAGTACAGAAGGTTATAGGAAAGGGATATGTATGTGTTCAACACCATTTTAACTGCTTCAAGAGATACAAAAGAAATATAAAGCCCCTGACTTTTGCTTCAGTTTGAGAGACTACATGGATGTGGGACATTAAACAACATAAGTAACCGTAAAATTATGTGTTATGGAATATAGTTATAAGCTTGTGGAAAAACTGGAGGGGCTTTGAGATTAGAAAACCTGGTATCAAATCTTGACCCAGAAACCCAGCTCAGAATACTGTTTGCCAGTTAGCTAATCTTGGACAGTTGATTAACCCAAACTGTTTCCCTCATTTGTAAAATGGGGTTGCCATCCATGCTTTTCAGGTTATTTAAAGATTGAAGGGAGCATCAAGGTAAGGATAGCAAATTCCTGTGATGGATCTGCATCACTTTCTAACCAACTTCACTAAAATGACAGTAAAGGAATTTTTTAAAAGAAAACTCCCATTGAAAATATAAAGGGTTCATATTAATAACTTACGGGGAGGGGTGCGTCCCTGTACTTGATTATAGTAACAATTTGGAAACTAGAGAAGGGATGGGTGAAGGTAACTGATTTAATAGATTCATTAATCTTAAGCTTGCAACCCAGTTTATTGCAGGAATCCCCAAAGGCTCAGGAATAGACACAGGTACTTGGAGAACTTCAGGGAGGGCTAAAAAAACCCAAAACTTTCAGTTGAAAATCTGTTGAAGAAACAAAGCCCCAGATCCCCTACTCCACTGTGGGTAACTGGGCAAACATTCCTTCCCTACCAGAAGAGGAGAGTAGAGATTTCTTCATTAGAAAGACTAAAATAGAAGATTTCCAAGAATAATTGGGGCAGGTCTTTGTACCTGAAAGAAGGGGTAAACTGATTGTTTACATGCTGAATGTTGTGACTGAATGTAAACTAAATGCTTACATACTGAATGCTGAGACTCCCAGCCTTGCTTCTTCACTTCCAACAGCTGATCGCAGGGTTGGAACTCCAACTCAGGTTGGAGTTTGAAAGATTATTCTCTAGGGAATCTGATAGAGCCAAGAGGAAAGACTGAAAGACACTGACATTGTGGGTTTCTCAACTAAATAGGCCAGTGAAGTCAAACAGTATTGCCTATATTGTTACCTTTATTAGTGTCCCACTCTTAAATATGAACAGAACAAAGGATGAGAGAAACTTCTAACATGAAAGAAATAAAAATAGCAACTTGGATAGACTATGTAAGAGAAACACATCCCCCTAAATTATTATTAGTATCCTGAGATGAGAGAAGATATGGTACAAATGATACAGGAACAAGGTGCAAAGTAGTTAGATGATCAAGAATTCTTGCAAATGGAGATGGTAATAGAAATGAAAATCTTAATAGAAGTGTTGGAAAATAAAGTCAAAAGAAATCATCCAGAGAATAGAGCAGAAAACTAAAATGGTAGATAATTGGAGAAAGAAGATAAAGGACAAATCCAAATGGTCCAACTTCCAAATAATAGTTCCAGACAGTCCAGGAAACAAACCAAACAAGGAAGTAACCAAATTCTTCAAGGAAAATTCCCAGAACTGAAAATGTGAGTTTTCATTTTGAAAGGGTTCACTAAAAACTCAGCACAAGGGATGAGAACAGATTCACATTAAGGGACACTGTGAAATTTTACAAGCTAGGAGACACTGGAGCAATACCTTAAAATGTTGAAAGACAATTCTAACTTTAGACTTCTTTACCAAGTTAAACTATCGATTAAGAGTATACGTGTAGCTTCCCACAATTATATGCCCTTTGCTTTGTCATTTTTATAAAGAATATAATTTTGATAAGGAACATTTTCAGACATGAAAGTTCTCAAAATTTACCTCTGCTGTACCCTTTGCAAAACTACTGAAAGATGTTCTAACCACAGCAAGAGAGTAAGTTTAATAACTGATGACAGTCTTTTAAACTGTCATGTGCATCAGAATTACTGGAGGGCTTGTTAGAGCAAATTGTTAGACTCCACATTCAAGATTTCTGATTCAGTGGGTGATTATAGGGTAAGGCCTAAGAAATTTCATTTCTATTAAATTCTCAGGTGGTCCTGTTGCTGATCCATAGACACTTTAGAACTAGTGAGCTATAGCATACAGGAAGCAGTGGATTAATACAGAATAAAGAAATTAAGAGACTTAATGATGAAGGAAGAGCCTAGGAAGGGAGCTGTATGTGCAGTAAGTCTAGAGACATCATGTCAGATTCTAGGAGATACATCTTTAAGAAGATGAAATTGATAGAATACCTCATGAATATGAATGTATCTAGAGGAACTTTAGACAACTAGTGAAAAGTTGGAGTTGATTTTGTGAAAATACATAGGAAATTAATCATCAGGAGAAGCACACTTATTAACTTCAGGGTTGGGGGTTAAAGGAAAGGGTAAGTTTTAATATACTGCATGACCCGGTTGTGAAGAGTTAACATCTAACCAAGATGACCATATAATAATATTGGGAGGTTGGTGGGATGGAAAATGTCTGTGTGCAGTAGGGATGAATGCTAAGAGCAAAATCTGATTCAGATAATTGACTATAACTGAAAAGAAATACAATGTTAGCATGTTGTTTAGGAATATGATGGTAACGGAGTTAAAAGTGAGGAAGTGGAAAATGGGGGTGGAGGCTGAATTTCCTGACAAGCCTGGTGGAACTATTTGACTCCTTAAAGTGAAGATGAATGGGAATTAATTATAGACTTAAACTGCAGATTACCAGTAACTAGTTAAAGCACCTCTTAGAGTCTTTGGCATACAGTAGGTGCTTACTAAAAGTAGACATCATCCATTGTGGGCAGAGGCAACGAGAATGGAATTCCAGCCATGAATTTACTCTGATGATGGAGATCTGAGTGTTAAAACATTAAATATTTACGTATTCTACCAAAGCATAGAAAAATGTTGAAATTTAACTTTGACCCTTAACATTTAAGTAGTAGTCACAATCTTGGTTGCAAATCAGAATACATAGCTTTTAAAAACCAATCTTGTTTCATGGACTACACTTGGGAGTTTTTAAGGTACCTGGGCAATTGAGTTTCATCTGGTAAAAACCAGCCTGTAAGCATCCTCCTCTTTGAAACGATTAGTAATGATTATATTTTGGTGTTTATTTTCTGTGGTGATGTATGTCTATTTGTATTACTATTACCTAAAAGACTGTAAGCTTTAAAACATATTTTTCTTTGTTTTAAGCCGCTTGATGGCATTGAAACGAATGGGAATTGTAAGCGACTATGAGGTATGATAAACCCTTTCCAAGTTTTTGTAAGATGAATTCAGTGAATTAAAATAACTTCTGGTGATATATTTGATGAAGACCTATTAACCAACACATACTATTTTGTATTTCACAGAAAATCCGTACCTTTGCCGTAGCAATAGTAGGTGTTGGTGGAGTAGGTAGTGTGACTGCTGAAATGCTGACAAGATGTGGCATTGGTAAGGTAAAAACATTTCTCTTTGCCTCTTGTATAGGGAACTACTCACTCCTGGAGTAAATCAGGTACAAATTAGGATTTTTTTTTCTTTACTAATGGCTTATTGACTTGCAGTGTATTAATCTAGATTGTTCTATTTGGGTTGAGACATATCCCCACCCAAATAAAAGGTGATTTTATTTCTAATTAGACAAAGATTGTCTAATTGTGTTTAGAAACGTTTTTGTTTGAAGTAATATGTAAACAATTTGGACTTAAGTGTTTTAGATATAGAAGCTTAGGAAAGAAGGCTGTTAATTTGATAGTGTGTGAAACACTGAAACATCTAACAATTATTTTATTAAACATACCAGACAGAATAGAAAACATGTACCTTTCCTACTCTTGATTTTGAACTAGAGAATGCTCTGGATGAATTTTTAAAAATTGGTACTTCTTTACTTTTTTCTAAAATTTCTTTAGATTATGGGTAGAAAGAAGTAACTTTCTTGTACCAGAATTCAGTCTACCAGTCTTAGATTTATAAAGCCAAAGTCTATGATGTTAGATACATAATGGTTGAATAAATAAACTTTCCACAATTATGTATCCTTTAATTTGTTGTTCTGGCAAAGGAAGCATTCTCCCAGTTTACCAATGCTTTCTAATATGTTGATCTACCCCAAATTCTTAAAAGAAAGTGATTTCAAAATTGGCACTCACTTATCAATATAGAAATAACACCAAAATACTAAAAATGTTCATTGAAATTTTAATATCTTTCAAAAGATTTACAAAATCTGGATAAAAATTGCTTATAGCTGACTTAATTACCCTGACCAGGGATATTAGAGATCACTGACCTCTATTGACCAGGGATAATAGAGATTATTGAGATTAGCGGCTCTCAAGTTTGAATATGTTATCACAATTAGTTGGAAGCCTTATTAAAGCACAGATTAACAGATCCTACTCTGGTGGTGTTGATTTTTATAGGTATCAGGTGGACTTAATAATTGACTTGCTAACAAGCTCCCAGGTGATCCTGATGATGATGTTCCTAGGATTACACTAGTGAGAACCACTGGATCCTTGCTACTCTAAGTTTGGTCCCTGAAGTAGTAACATCAGTATCAGCTCTCAATACCTACCCCAGACATACTGAATCAGAATCTGTATTGTAACACGATCCCCAAATGATTCATTTGCATATTAAAGTTGGAGAAGTGCGCTTGCATCTCTAACAAGCTTCAGGTGATGCTAATGCTAGCTCCATTAGCTAGATGCTAGCTGCATTAGCTAGACCAGGCCACATTTTGAGTAGCAAAGAGGTAGAACAGTATTTATATATTGTTGTAGTTAGAATCACCTGGGAAGTTTTAAAAAATTCTGGTGTCCAGACTGCACCCCATATAAGAATCTCTGGGGATGAGGCACAAACATATGTATTTTTAAAAATTCTCCAAGTGATTCCAGTGTGCCCTCAAGTTTGTAAACAGAATCTACACAGGTAAGTTTCAGGAAGTCTTTCTTTAATTTGTAAAACAGGTAAATATGAAGCGAATTAATGAGGTTAAACAGGAAAGTAGAAGATGTTAGGAAACCCAGAGTCCATTTCTTATCTCTGAAAGCCTCTGGATCTCTTTAAAGTATCTGGGATGCCTTGGATCACCAGATCTATACTCGCTGCTTTATTTTAGAGATGAAGATACAGGCCTAAAAAGTGAAAATGATTTACCCACAATCAGAACTAATTAGTGGCAGAGTTACACCTCAGACCTTCTGTTCCCAAGTTTAATGTTTCCCGCAACTTATGTATAAACAAGCTATGAGGCAGAAACTCATTTAATACTTAGCCTGACCTAATAAATATTTATTGATGAACTTAAATAAACTATGTTTTGGAGACTCTTAAGTAGGATTAGAAAATTTTGGAGAGTGAGATCTTTTCTAGCAAGGTATTAAGGGCTATCTAGGAGTTATGGGTTAGGTTAATTTTTTTTCTTTTTAGTTTTTTTTATTGAGAAGAAAATCCCATTTTTGTGTTTATTGTTTAGTATGCTGAGAATTGTATTACAGAGTCACAGAATTTCATATCAAGAAGGGACTTAGGAAGTCCTTGTCTCTAGCCTGTTCTTATCGATAAGAAATGTGATCTAATTGCCATTTGTATATGTGTGTGTGTGTGTGTGTGTGTGAAATGCTTTTTGAAACAGGCTTAAGTATATAGCAGGAAACAACAATTAACTGGTTTGTAATTCTATTTGGAATGATGTTTTAGCCATGTCACTGGTATATATTTTGTCATATACACAAAAGGAGTCATGTTATACTATATTTTAAGTTACAGCATTTGTTTTTATCTTATTTAAAGATTTCATTTATCCAATAGATTCCTGACTTTTAGCAAAAAAATGGAAATGAAGTAGGATTTTGCCACAGTTTTAAAAAATGGAATGAAAGGGAATTAATTTTTGAGTGAATTATTTAGAGAGGCAACAAAGCATTGTGGTTGCGGTGCAGATGCTGGATTGAGAATGCTTGAGTTTGAATGCCATTTTCACCCCATATTAGATGAGTGGCCTTTGGACAAGTGTTGTAGTTGCCTCATTTTTAAAATAAGGATAATAGTACCTACATGCCTCACATGAGCATTCAATGAATTAATATATGGCACCCAGTGTTGTAAAGTTAGCTAATATTATTATCAAACTGTTAAACTAATTAAATGTAAAGCTCTCTAATTTATTCTTTGATATTTTTAGTTTTTTGGTATGTTTTTCATCAGAATACCACTGTTTTCATTTTAGTTGCTACTCTTTGATTATGACAAGGTGGAACTCGCCAACATGAATAGACTTTTCTTCCAACCTCATCAAGCAGGATTAAGTAAAGTTCAAGCAGCAGAACATACTCTGAGGTAAATGGAATAGCAATCAAGAAACATATTCAGTGAAATCTTACTTTATGTATTTGATATGAGTTAATGTAAATGGATCTTAATTTTTCTCTATAAAATGCAGATTTCACTTGTACAAAGAATTCTCTTACCTGTTGGACATGGGGTTGGCAAACTTTTTATGTATAGGGTTATATAATAAATATTTTAGTCTTTGAGGGCCAGATGTTCTCTGTTGCAACTGTTAGTTGTAGTGTGATAGCAGCTGTAGGCAACATAAACATGAATAAGCATGTCTGTGCTCCAATAAAATTCTATTTTTGCACTCCAAAATTTGAATTTCATACAATTTTTAATTTTTTAAATTAAAAAACGAATTTTTTTTGAGACAGAGTCTCACTCTGTCACCCAGATTGGAGTGCAGCAACACATTCTCAGCTCACTGCACCTTCACCTCCCAGGCTCAAGCTATCTTCGCATCTCAGCCTCCTGAGTAGCTAGGACTACAGGCACGTGTCACCATGCCTGGCTAATGTTTTGCAGTTTTAGCAGAGACGGGGTTTTGCCATATTGCCCAGGTTGGTCTCAAACTCTTGAGACTCAAGCCATCTGCCCAGCTAGCCCTCCCAAAGTGCTAGGATTGCAGGCATGAGTCACCGTGCCTGGCTGATACAATTTTTATATGTCATAAAATGTTCTTTTGATTCTTTTCCCAACCACTTAAAAATGGAAAAAAATTCTTAGCCTGAAGGCTGCACAAAAACAGGTGGTGGGCCAGATGTGGCCCATAGGCCACAGTTCACCAATCCCTGCTTTAGGAACTTTCTTTGTGGCCCCAAATTTGTTCTTAACTGGAATAAGGAAGTGAGGCTGAGCTATAGGTAGTTACTGGACATGGTTAAGTCTTAATTCCCAACACTTAGATTAATTGGGGTGGGAACAGTTTTGTAATCTTTATGACAAAAATGAACCTAGTCCTTAAAGTGTGAGATAAAAGAGATAGAAAAGAACTTTGGGTTTTCTTTGAATAGCTTGAATTCGCTTCTTTAAGGTATGTCAAATGCCCTTTAGCTCTTTCAATTCTTTTCCTCACAGCTTTTTCTTAGTACAGCTACTAGTAGTAGTCTTTTTAAAAACTTTTTTTTTTTTTTTAGAGACAGGGTCTCACTGTGTCCCCCAGTTTGGGGTGGAGTGGGTGCGATGATAGCTCACTGTAGCCTTGAACTCCTGGACTCAAGTAATCCTCCCACCGCAGCCTCTTGAAATGCTAGGATTACAGGCTTATAATCATTCCCTTTTTCCTTCTTAGGAACATTAATCCTGATGTTCTTTTTGAAGTACACAACTATAATATAACCACAGTGGAAAACTTTCAACATTTCATGGATAGAATAAGGTAAAATTTTAATTTATGAATATTTTGTATAATGTCCAGCTCAAGTATTAGAAAATTATTAGAAAAATCTATGGATTAATCCAATGAATGGAAGATTGATATATATTTTTCCATTTTTTTAGAACAGTAATTTTTGTGTAATTTTTATGTATTAGAATATCATTTAAAGGTATATATTGTCCAAAAACAATTAAAAAGCAAACAAGCAAAAAACCCCTGTAAGTTACAATATAAGAAGAGAGTATCAGTTTTAAGTTCTGTGTTCTAGATTGTATTTCTGTCTGAAAATGGTTTTCTTCAGAGACTGTCAGACCACCACTGAAATAATGAATTGCATCCAATTAGCTTTTATTGCATTTATAATGAAGCATGAATAAAAAAATGTGAAAGCCGGTAGTGAAAAAGTAACTGTTGTGAACATACTTTATACTTCCTTCACCCTTGTAGTTCTTGTAAAATAAGTAATACTACAGTACCATTGATGTTATATTTGTATGTTACTCAATACTTGATATATATATATATCTTTAATATTACACAGTTATGTGATAATTATAGTCAAACATTTAATGAAAGTATAAATGTTGGACTGAACAAGTAAGTATAATGTATTAGAGTGTATTTTGTGTCCTGATGTTTTTCAAACTTACTTTCTTTGACTAGTAATGGTGGGTTAGAAGAAGGAAAACCTGTTGATCTAGTTCTTAGCTGTGTGGACAATTTTGAAGCTCGAATGACAATAAATACAGTGAGTATTCCTGCTGTGCAAGATATATTCATGGATTTAGCTGTTTTCCTGTATATAATTCCCATCCTAAAAACAGTTCTGAATGTAAACCCTTTTCTGTGTTTTATTTGTAATGTTCTCTTAGCCTACTCTTAAAATCTATTCTAATAGCTGTGATACCTGTCTAACCTTGCTGCTGTAACATGTGTTACAGTATCCTACTCTTTTTGCTGGTAAACTGTGAAACAGCAAATACCTCTGATGTATAATTCTTAAATTGGTATCTTATAATAATTATTGGTCAGCGTTAGTTTTAGCTTTTGTTACTTTATTTTATAAATGTATAAATATGTATAAATTGCCTAAAAACCTGGTTTCTCAAAAATAAAAATAATTATTTTCCTTTTGAATATTGTTTTTAACTTTTCAGATGATATTTTGCCTTTTTTTGTTCTTGAAATTATTTTAGAAAAGTGAAATTTCACATCAATTTGACAAGAAATCCAATAAACTTTGATTCAATTTAATAATATTTACTGATTGCATCTTGAATACTGTCACTTTACTCTTTAAATAGAGTATGGTAATTACCAAGGAATTCCATTATCTTACAACTTACCTCATTTGTTTTGAAAATTAATTTTAAAAGACCTTGGTAATCCATTCAGTTCAAAGAATGTATTGTAAATTACTTCTTGCTCTTTTTTTTTTTCCTTGTGTTTTCACCCATTTCTACTAAGGCTTGTAATGAACTTGGACAAACATGGATGGAATCTGGGGTCAGTGAAAATGCAGTTTCAGGGCATATACAGCTCATAATTCCTGGAGAATCTGCTTGTTTTGCGGTATGCATTACTCTTTTTGGATTATTCTTCACTGTTAGGTACTTGAGTTCTTAGGAGCATTGAAAATGTATTACAATTCAAAGAAAACACAAACTTGGATGGAATACTATTTGGAACATCTCATACTTTTCCTCTTTTTTTTTTGAAATGTGTTTTCTTTTATTCTTTTTCATGTAGTGTGCTCCACCACTTGTAGTTGCTGCAAATATTGATGAAAAGACTCTGAAACGAGAAGGTGTTTGTGCAGCCAGTCTTCCTACCACTATGGGTGTGGTTGCCGGGATCTTAGTACAAAACGTGTTAAAGTAAGTCAGGGCTAATTTTTCTGAATAGTTTTGTGTGCTTTCAATAAAAATAAATATATTTCACAAAGCATTTCAGAAATTAAAATTATAAGCTAAGTATATAGTTACTTTTAAATGTAGTTTTAAATGTTTTATATATGCATACGTGTACATTCTATTTTATATATGTATGTCTACTTTTCATATATATTGCTATATTAAATATTACGTATATTGATATTCATACATGAATATATAGAATGTCAGTTACTCCCTGCATTTGGAATAGCTTTTATGAAATGATACAATGGTAGTGACGTATTTATTTATGAAGCATTAACCAAATGATTTAAATCTTTCCAAGTCTGACCAGTGGATGGAGACTTAAACACACTTGTTTCTACTATCTTGATTTAAGTCTTACCAAAAATAACCCCAATGTGACTAAACAGTAATTATTAATGTTAATGTAATTAAACATTGTTACTGTAAATTTTACACTTACATATACATAAAATGTTAACATTTATATTAGTGTTAATATAAAACACATTAAGAATACTTAAAAAAAAAAAACAGATTCTTAAAATCTGCTTTTGGATACCTCTGCTATCCAAAAACAAACATCCAGCAACTTTACTATCTAAACTATAGCTAAAAAGAAGGGAAAAGATTTCTTTGCTGCTAAAATTTATGTCAGAGTTTATGAATCAACTCATACTTCATTAAAAGCAGATCCCCTTTAGGTGTTCTCTAATTCAGGCCATTTATTTTCCCTCATTTCACAACTTTAATAAGCTTAGTTGTATACCCTAAGCCTCCAATATAATAAGAACAAACTGCAACAAGATACATGGAGGCACCAATCAATAAGAAGTGTCAGTTGCTAGCAAAGAAATTGAAAAAAGCATACATATAAACTCTCAAAGTAATGGTCTAGGGCTATTTCATATGAGCAAATAGCCTGTTTAGACAGTATTAGGCCCTGTCTAAACAAAACATTTCATAGTATGATACAAAAAAGAAGCAAAGAATCATGGCTAACCAAGTATTCTCTTAAGGATGTGTCCTATTTAGCTAGCCCCTCTGTTGATGGTCATTTAGGCTACTTAATTCTTTTTTTTTTTTTTATTAACAATGCTACAGGCTACATCTTGTATATATCTCTGAATACTAGATTGATCTCTCTTCTTTTTCTTTTTTTGGAGACAAGGTCTCACTGTGTTGCCCAAGCTGGAGTGCAGTGGCACAATCATGGCTCACTGCAGCCTCAACCTCCCGAGCTCAAGTGATCCTCCCACCTCAGCCTTCCAAGTAGTTGGAAGTACAGGTGTATGCCACAATGCCTGGCTAATTTTTGTATTTTTTGTAGAGACAAAGTTTCATCACGTTGCCCAGGCTGGTCTTGAACTCCTGAGCTTAAGTGATCTGCCCACTTTAGCCTCCCAAAGTGTTGGGATTACAGGCCACCGTGCCCAGCCTAGAGTTTTCTATAGTACATTTTTTTTTTTTTTTTTTAAAAACAGGGTTTCACTCTGTCACCCAGGCTGGAGCGCAGAGGCACAATCTCAGCTAATTGCAGTCTCCACCTTCCAGGTTCAAGTGATCCTCCTACCTCAGCCTCCCAGGTAGCTGTGACTACAAGCACCCACCACCACGCCCAGCTAATTTTTATGTATTTTTTGTAGAAACAGAGTCTCCTTATGTTCCCCAGGCTGGTCTTGAACTCTTGGGCTGAAGCAGTCTGCCCATATCGGCCTCCCAAAGTGTTAGGAATTATAGGCATGAGCCACTGCACCCGGCCTATAGTACACATTTTTAAAAGTAGAATTTCTGAATTTATGAAATATTTACTAAATTTCTCCTGCAAAAGGATTATACATTTGTATTATAGTTTATACATTTGTATCATAGTTTAGGAGTACCTGGTTGACCCATACCTTTGATAACTTTGGGTATCATCAAACTCTGTAACCTTTGTCATTCTGGTGGGTAAAAAATAGGCATTTAATTTTTATTTTTATTTGTGAAAAAAGTTGAACACTTCATCTGTGAATTGTCTGCTAATAGTTGTTGCTCTTTTTTGTCTTGTTGTATATTAAGAATGTGTATTTGCAAATATTTTTGTCATTTATCTTTTTTATGTGATTTTTTCTGTATAAAAACTTTTATTAGGTTAGTGCAAAGGTAATTGCAGATTTTGTCATTACGTTTAACAAAAACTGCAATTACTTTTGCGCCAACCTAATAAAAGACATCAGATTGGCTGGGTGCAGTGGCTCATGCCTGTAATCCCAACAATTTGGGACGCCAAGGCAGGCAGATCGCTTGAGCCCAGGAATTCGAGACCAGCCTGGGGCAACATGGCAAAGCCCCATCTTTACCAAAAAAAATGCAAAAATTAGCCAAGTATGGTGGTGCTTGCCTGTAATCACAGCTACTTGGGAGACTGAGATGGGATTGCTTGAGCCTGGGAGGGTGAGGCTACAGTAAGCCATGATCACACCACTGTACTCCAGTATGGGCAGCAGAGTAAAAAGTATCAGATTTGACTGGGAAGAGGACAGGAGGTAGCTGGAGGCACATGGGTTGCTGAAAATGTTCTATATCTTGATCTGGTGGTGGTTCCATGAAAGACTCATACAAAATGTTACTGAGCTATACATTTAAGATTGTGCATTTTATAGTAAATTACATACAAAATGTTAAAAAAAATTAAGTAGCTTTAATACCATATATCAGGGATTTAAAAAATACACTTCTCCCACATTTTAGCTTCTCTGAAATCAGCATGCTTCTTGAAGTTATTGACATGTAATAGTTCAGCTGCCAGCATTTAATCTTTATTAGAGGTTCAAAAAAATAGTGTGTTCTACAGTTGATGAAATGGAGTAATCTTTTCTTTCCTTCATTCAATAAACACTGAAGCATCTACTATGAGCCAGGCACTGTAAATAAGAGAAAATTGCTGTTTTCTGGATGCAGATTTCTGTTTTCTGATTTAAAAAGTGTATCATTTACCCATTTCAAAGTTATTTTTTAAAAATTTAACTGTTCTAGTATAAAATAAAAAATAAAAAAATAAAAAATAAAAAAATTTAACTGTTCTAGTATTTTTCATGGTTTTAATTTCTTTATGTCTACTTTGATTTTTCTAGGTTTCTGTTAAATTTTGGTACTGTTAGTTTTTACCTTGGATACAATGCAATGCAGGATTTTTTTCCTACTATGTCCATGAAGCCAAATCCCCAGTGTGATGACAGAAATTGCAGGAAGCAGCAGGAAGAATATAAGGTATATGGCACTCTGTTAGAATGCATGAGGGATCATATTGCATAGGACAATAAATAACTTAAACAGATTTGGAATACAAGATAAATGGTTAATTTATTCACCATACTTCAAAAATGAATGTTCTTTCTTGCTTTTGGTAAGATAAAAAGCCTGTCTGAATTCTTGATTAAGGCTTGTAATGTCCTATATATTAGTCATAAAGGAAAATTCTTGATTAATGCTTTAGAGAACTGAGAATGAGTAAGAACACTTTGATGCTGTTTGATTTCTACAGAAAAAGGTAGCAGCACTGCCTAAACAAGAGGTTATGCAAGAAGAGGAAGAGATAATCCATGAAGATAATGAATGGGGTAGGTGTTCTTTTATAAATTGAAATGGCAGCATAAAACAAAACCTATGGTAGCCAATCTAATAAGATTATACAAATTGAATAATTACTGCTTATTAAATTCCTTAAAAACTGATACAGGATTAAATTTACAGGTATTGAGCTGGTATCTGAGGTTTCAGAAGAGGAATTGAAAAATTCTTCAGGTCCAGTTCCAGACTTACCTGAAGGAATTACAGTGGCATACACAATTCCAAAAAAGGTACTTCAAAAATACGATTTACCCATATGTAAATATCATATAAAATATTTTTCTTCATCTTCATTCTAATTTGTAATGCCAGTGAAGTATTTCCTGTTTTAAGATATTTTATGCTATAGGCATTAAGATGTGAGACAGAGGTATTCAGTGTTAATATGCAAATATTTATAGCTTATTTTAGACTTTTAAAACAGAATAAAATGATTTTGTTCACTCATTAATGAACCAAGTATAATAGATTTTGATTAAATGAAGATCTCATTTTTGTTTATTGGTAGTTTTAGCTACAATGTCATTTAAAAAAACTAGAGCTGTCAAGAATATTGAAATTACTGCCTTGTAAATCAAAAGACTGGTGGGGAATGTAAAAGACTTTGTCTTCTAAAAATTAGAAGACAGTTGTTAAAGAAAATTTACTTTATAACCCTGTTGAGCACGGTCAAAACTTACTGATTATATATTCCTAAGCATCAAGAATTCCATATGGTTCTCTTTTCACTGTATTTCCCTTATTTGTCAATAGCAAGAAGATTCTGTCACTGAGGTAACAGTGGAAGATTCTGGGGAAAGCTTGGAAGACCTCATGGCCAAGATGAAGAATATGTAGATAATGGATTGGGATATATTTTATTTCTCATGTTAAAGCCTCTTCCCTTGAAATTAAAAAAAAAAATTTTAACTGATAAAACTTAGGGCAACATTTATTAATGTATATTCTTACCTGAATTGTTATACTTTTTGAAAATCCTGTGACTTGCCTATTTCTCCCCGCTCCAGTGAAATCACTGACTCTCCTAAAATGTATGTTTCATTCTAGTAAGAAAACCTCAAAGGATATTGTAGGATATAAATCTTACTTGAAAACACAGCTGTTAAAATGTTTTGGCCTTTTGGAGTGGGGAAAGGACAAATCTGATCCTGTAATCTTTTTCTTTCCAGTAATCCCTTGTGTCTGTTGCATGAGGACATGGACAATAAAGCAGTACATGATTCTCAGATACAGGGAGAAGGACAAGGCATACAGCTTATTGATTAGAGCTGGCAAGCATCTGCTCATTATGTTTGGAATTGCTTTCTATAAGAAAATTTCCCACTACTTCTAACTTGATCAACAATGAATTCAAAATAGTTAATCTATGAAATAACATCCTCTCAAATGTTTGCTGATGAAATACAAGTTGAAATGTAGTTATTGGAAAAGTCTGTAACCTGTGGATTATATATATTCAAAGTGAGACAAAGGCAAATAAAAAGCAGCTATCTTTATGAATAGACAAAGTTGATTTCAGGAAGTATACATTATATTCTGCACCGACCCAGGAATAGAAATTATTGCATCTGTGGAGCATATATCTGGAGTTACTATACTTTACTGAAGAGCAAGGCATAAATTTAGACTAAAATCCACCCAGATTACACTCATTCTTTAGGCCACTCCTGGATACTTCATTTAAATTTGATTCTTGAGGTAATGAGATGTCGGCAAGGTTTGTCCTGTATATTAGGCATAAAGGAAAAGTTCTAAACTGCCTCTCCAGTGACTTGTAGTCAGCGGTAGAGTATCACTTTCCCTGATCATGACCACTAAACTGTAAATTGATTGATATAAATTAGTTTTCTCTGGAGTTACATCCAAGTAATGAAGACTTAAGATAACCTTGGTTGAAATAAATTTCCAATAATTTGGAGACTCATAAATACCATGCAGGTGTAACCATTGCCAGTAGGCTGTTTCTATGCTTATTTCCTATTTGGACTTTTACGTTGAAGATAGGAATATCTAAATTGTATCTCTAGGGAGAAAATGTTGTAAAAAATTAAAAGTGCATCCCTGATTTGTAAAATAAAGTTCAAAAAACTGATTTCAGAAAGTCTCAAATACCAAATGTGTTCAATACACTAGTTTTGAGATGCTAGGATTATACTGTGATTCTTATGTTTATAGTAAAGTCAGGAAAGCAGGAGGATAGGTTTTTTTAGCCTTGAGACTTATTTATGTTGCCTTGGTGAGTCTTTAATCATTTTTAAAAAATTTAGCTTATGCAACTGTAAAATAGCATTTCTAGTATGAGAGATGTTTTGAATTTAAAAAATGAAATGCAGTTTTTCAAAAGTAAATTTCCTGTGGAAATTCTTGCATATCAATTTAGTAAGGTTTTATAAAATTTTACAGTTTGATAAAGTATCATATCTAGAACTCACTGTCTTCTTTTATCTGCTTTCAAGTTGGCATTGCATCACTGTCTGTGTCTTACACTGCACCAAATCTTACCTAATTGATCTAACTTTTTTTGTCTAAATTCTTTCATTAAAAATGACTGGATTATTTTACCAGAAAAAAAATAATCTGGTAATAGATATGTTGCTATCCTAGAATACTCTTGACAGTCTGCAGGCCATGAAAACTTGCATAAGGCAGCAGATTACGAAAAATTAATTATCATTGCATTTAGTATTACTAAACTCATAGCATTTGTCCAGATTTGTAACACTACAAATCTGAGAATCAAATTTAAATGATTCTAATGTGAAATATGGAAAAGCAGTCCCAAAATTTGCTTACCACAGAGACTCTAGATGATAGTAAAACAACATACTCAACTTTAATTCCTGTCTCATTGTTAATGGGAAGTTAGTTATGGTTCTACTTAAATGTTGTAGAGAAAATAAGATTACTAGTTTCTTCTCATAAAAATACTCCCTGGATACATACACTGAACAACACAAAAAACCTAATAGCCAGTTAAGAATATTTATTTTGTTTTTTTTGAGACAGAGTCTCACTCTGTTGCCTAGGCTGGAGTGCAGTGGCGCAATCTCGGCTCACCACAACCTCCGCCTCCTGGGTTCAAGCGATTCTCCTGCCTCAGCCTCCCAAGTAGCTGGGATTACAGGTGCCCGCCACCATGCCTGGCTAATTTTTGTATTTTTAGTAGAGGCGAGGTTTCACCATGTTGGCCAGGCTAGTCTCGAACTCCTGACCTCAGGTGATCCACCCGTCTTGGCCTCCCAAAGTGCTGGGATTACAGGAGTGAGCCACCGTGCCCAGCTAAGAATATTTATTAAAGGAAGCTTTGACCCCTGCATCACATTTTTTTCTTATTTCTCTTTCTGTAATCTCAGCACTTCGGGAGGCTAAGGCAGGTAGATCAAGAGGTCAGGAGTTCGAGACCAGCCTGACCAACATGGCGAAATCCCGTCTCTACTAAAACTACAATAATTAGCCGAGCGTGATGGTGCGTGACTGTAATCCCAGCTACTTAAGAGGCTGAGATGGGAGAATCGCTTGAACTCGGGAGGCAGACATTGCAGTGAGCCAAGAGAGCGTCACTGTACTCCAGTCTGGAAAACAGTGAGACTCTGTCTCCCAAAAAAAAAAAAGTATTAATGAATGAAAATTGTAACTAGAATAAATAAGTACTCAATTCAGATTTATAATTGAGTTGTCTGAAAGCTACCATTTTCATTGTGAAGGTGCATATTGATGTGAATAAAATATTCCTATTTGAGAACTTCAAATATGCATACACAAAGATGTTCCAGCTATTTTTATCTTTTTAAGTATGCATTCTACATGAGAACGTTTGGGTTGGTAGTAAAATAAGTAGGAATATCAAAACATAGTTTATTATGTTTAGATTTCATTCTTTTAGAATACATAATTTTGAGTGATCATGTCCCCAACTATAGTTATTCAGGCACAACTTTTGGAGGTACAAAGAATAATATTCTTAAGGTAGTTTTTCCTTTTGTCAGGGTTCTTCTAGAGTACTAGTCTCAGATTATTTCCTAAAGCAGTTTTTCTAAGGTGATAAACTGAACACATTACTTGCTATGTATTAAATTATTTGTACCCCTAAATAATCAAATTCTAAGCTCTTAACAGCTTAATTCTAAAATCATTGTCTGGTATATTTGTGTTTTCAATTACTTTGTGTCTTTCACAGCTGCCAAACCCAGAAAGGTATGTTAATGGCTATAGTTTTATCTTATATTTTTCCCTCTTGGACTACTCCCAAAGGAGGAAGAAGGATGCTCATTATATACTGCCTCATTTCTTTTTAAATTACCACTATAGTGCTGTACAGTTATACCACTGCTTCTCACACTTATGTGCACATTAGTCACCTTGGGCTATAGCTAAAATACAGATTTATTCAATAGGTTTGGGGAGAGGCCTGAGAGTCTGAATTTTTAGTAAGCTGCCAGGTGGTGGTGATAATGATTTGTGGACCACCCTGTGAGTAGTAACTCGGCCTTAAGAGAACATTAACCAAAACCTTAAGCTGAGCAAACTACTGAGCAGCAAGTATTGATAACATTTCAAGGTTTTTGTTTTGTTTTGTTTTGTTTTGAGACGGAGCCTCACTCTGTCACTCAGGCTGAAGTGCAGTGGTGCAATCTCAGCTCACTGCAACCTCCACCTCCCGGGTTCAAGCGATTCTCCTGCCTCAGCCTCCCAAGTAGCTGGGACTACAGGCATGTGCCACCACACCCAGCTAGTCTTTTATATTTTCAGTAGAGACAGGGTTTCGCCGTGTTAGCCAGGATGGTCTCGATCTCCTGACCTTATGATCCGCCCATCTTGGCCTCTCAAAGTGCTAGGTGTACAGGCATGAGACACCACACCCGGTCCATTTCAAGTTCTAAAAAAACGTTCAACATATTTCTTTAAAAATTATGCAGAACAGCCCTCTTGTATAAACTAGAGTGGAGAAAAAAGAACTTAAAATTGCACTTTTATTTTAAAACAGTGAAGTGTGGCTATTACATATTTCACTTTTACAATTAATACATGTTAGGATCTTGCAAGTATTAAATTGATGATTTTATTATATATAAATACACAAATGGTCCAAAACAATATCTAAAATGTTGCAATATTTATAAAATTCATAAAAATAATTTTCAGTATAAAAATGGCATACTAATTTGAGTTTGAGGTAAATGAAGAGACAGATTTAGGCCATCTAAGGAGGAAGATAAAGGAGAATATCATATCTCTATTTTGGGAAAAGACAAAGAATGCTAAAGAGCTTGACCTGTTACTGCATTAATGACTTCAGACATTATGCAGATACATATACTATATAGTAATAAATAATACACAATGTAGACAGAGCAAAAAGCAGAGGGACTGGACCAGTCTGCTCAAGGAAAGGGTAAAGAATTTTTTAAAATGCAGCAATAGGGATTCTTGTGACTAATGTGTTTCACTGAAGACAATTTGAATCTTTCATAAACATTATCCTTTTAATCCTTGAAACTTTCCTTTGAGGTAGAGAATTGGGCCAGACTGCTGCTGAAAAGCAAGAGGAATGGTGAGGCTAAAGTAGCTCTTGAGAGCTGAAAAGAAACATGGAATTCTTATTTTATTTATTTATTTATTTATTTATTTATTTATTTATTTATTTATTGAGACAGTCTCACCCTGTTGGCCAGGATGGAATGTATTGGTGCAATCTCGGCTCATAGCAACCTCCACTTCCTGGGTTCAAGTGATTCTCATGCCTCAGCCTCCCGAGCAGCTAGGATTACAGGCATGCACCACCCTGTCTGGCTAAATTTTTTTGTATTTTTAGTGGAGACTGTTTTACCATGTTGGCCAGGCTGGTCTCGAACTCCTGGCCTCCAGTGCTGCTCCTGCCTCAGCCTCCCAAAGTGCTGGGATTACAGGCATGAGCCACCGTGCCTGGCCAAGATTCATGGAATTCTTGAACTCCTTAACTGCTGTGCCAGCTTTTGTTGAACAAAGACCAACCCACTTTTCATGATTTGCTCCTCATATCATCTTACAATTCTAATGTGTCTACCTCCTTGGATACCAGATAATAGGAAAATTCTTTTAAACAATTAAAACAGACACAATCACAATTCCAACTTAATGCAGTCCAATACAACTTCATACAAATAGCAGTTAAATCACACATAGTAAGAGTAAAATTTCTTAAAACATTTTTTTAAAGTTTCAAATTCAAATGTTCCAAATGTTTAATTATTTTGTCTTAAGGTACATTTGCAAAGAATTCTAACTGCTGCTATTACCTTTGTCCTTGCTGAAGGAAAACATTAGGAGAATGAGCTGTTTTTAAGCTAAACGTGTCTCCACTTGAAGAATGGTGTGAAGGAGCTTTTCCACCCAAGAGTGATGTTTCTGCTTCTTTTATTTCCATTGCCCTTTTGTATAATTCAGCAGCTTTTTCAAAATCTCCTCCTTCATAGCTTTGAGAGAGAGAGAGAGAGAGAAAAAAAAAAAAAAACTCTTAAAATGAGAATATAACCTCTTACCAATTCAAAATGACCTTATGGGATACAGAAAAAGAAGCTATAAATATTTGCCCATTTCTCCCCTCTTCCCAATGTATTCATTCACTCAAGCAGACCAGTAAAACAACACCCAAACTCTTCTCCTTTTTACCAATATCAGTATTTTTGTGTCTCATATGGATATCATTAAAACCATGTTGTAATAGAGGCAGTGAAATTGCTAAGGAAAGTTAGGTATTCTCTGCATCCTGAGAAAAATACAAATGAGCAAGCAAAAGTCAACATATACTTAATGGCAAATTCACTCTGAGGACAGCAAATTACCCATATTACTCCCAGAGCCAGTTGCAGTGTAAACCATCCTTCACTATTTGCCATGATGCATATATACACTCCTCTGCAAAACAGATCATGCAGCCTTCGTTTCATTTCTGGATACTACTTTAGTACCTCTTGAAGTCGATCAGCAAAAAACAACCCCTCCCTACTCTAAGAAAACATTCAGTAATACATATTTTGTGCTCTTCTTAGACAAATTAAAGCTACTTCAAATAAAAGAGGCTTTATAAAGAAAGTGAAAAAAATTCTTACCTAAGCACAGCTAAATTTTTCAATGTTTCTCCAACTCGAGGATGCATCCGACCCAGGCTATCTTCGTAAATCTTTAATGCTCTTTCATATAATGGCAAAGCTTCAACATGTTTTTTCTTATTAAAAAAATAATAATGCTCACTTAAACACACTGGGTTTCTGAAATTAATGTATTCTAGACTAAGCTAACCGACTTTGATTAGTACTTTAAAATGTTAATATCCTTCTAAAAGATGGGAATAAACAGATTAATTTATGAATAATCATAGAAGAAGCAGTGTAACAGAAAGTCAGATACTTAAGATTTAGACCTAGCTCAGTAACCATCTGACCATAATCCAATACTGTAAGCAAAAACCTGTTCCTTTATTGCCTAATGGGTCCCCCACCTGATTCTTGCCCATCATAATCAAATGCCACAGGCTTAAGTACAATATTATATGGAGGGGTGTAGGGTATCTCCACAACTTTAGAAACTAAGCCTATGCTCTGAACTAAACAGCGTTTTACACTAAGAGGAAGGGACTTCATATAAGTCTAACTTCAATAGTTTCTCAAGTACTAAAGGAAGTATTAGAAATATCTTTAAATTGTCTTTCATTGTATTTACTGTTCCCTATCTAATTCATGTTTCTCTATATTTTATACCATAAAATCATTCACTGATAAAACGTTAAAATATGGGAACTTACCATTTGGCTATAAAGAACAGCTAAGTTCACCAAAGCAGTAGCTACACTAGGGTGCTTTGGGCCAAAAGATTTCTGTCGAATTTCAACAGCCAATTCATACAAAGGTACAGCTTTGTCAAGTTTCCCCTAAAAAACAAAAGTTAAATCTAACAAAAATATAAGGCAATAAATACTATCTTATCAGAGCTTTCTTCATATGTAAAATTTCATATTAAAGGATAATTTTGAGGAAAAAAAATCTCAGAAGCATTTCCTCTCAGCGGAATGATTAAATTTATAGATAACTGAAAATCTAAAGCTACACTGTATACAAAAGCATTTCCTTTGATAATTCAGAACACCCTTTAGGATCATCCACTATTACTGTTTCTAGTGTAGTAAAAACATATCAGCTAAAGTAGATTTACCATATTGCACATAATTTGGAGATTGCATCAAAATAAAAAGCTCATTTCTTGCCAAATCCTTTCCAGATTTTTCTAACTACTTCATTTCATCTGAAAGTTGGGCAGAAAGAGCAGCAATGTACCTTCTTACTAAAACAACTTCAGTGTCAGGATGACCAGTAATGGTTCCACAAAGTCTAAAGATAGTCTACAAAGCTCTGTAACTATGCTAAATGGGAAAGCAGACATCCCTGGATTTTTTCTTTTTTTTTTGGAGAACAGCTATAAAAATTCCAAATATCACTCAGTATAGAACCTTATGGCAAACAATGGTTACATTTAATTACAGGCAAAGCCAAGAAAGAATGAAATAAAAATGTTCATTTAATCAACTACAAAGATGTCTCCTGATTTCTTATGTTTACATTGCTTTACACAGCAAACTTAATATTGGTGGAATTTTAGAACTTCTGAAATGTAAAATAAGTTTGATTTAGAATGCTAATAAATGCATTTGTACTTGGAATGTATTTAACAAAACAAAACCAGCATATTAATTTACTAGTATATTATTTCAGAATCAATAATCAATGTAACCAGTTCAGTATGAAATAATTATTTTTAAATGTTCTGCTCAGTTACTTGTTAAAAGTTAAATCATGATCTTTAAAGCTCATGTAAACTAACCTATCCATGATAAAGATAAATTATTTTGCTGATAGCAGTTATGGCTTAACTGATGTGTTGTAAAACATGTAAGAATGCCAAGGATTACTTACCATTTTCTTATACAAGATGGCAAGATGCTTCACTGTATATGCCAAAGAGGGGTGATCAGGAGCTAACGCACGTCTCCGAATATCTAAAGCTCTTTCATAAAGTTCTTCTGCTTTATCATACTGTTTCTTTTCATTGCATAGAGCTGCCAGATTATTCAAAGACTGAGCACAGTCAGGGTGATCTGGTCCTAGAACTCGCTCCCTCATTTCTAAGGAACGCTTCAGAAACTGGTCAGCTGTTCTGTGAACACAATCCCAAAATGGCTTAAACTATCTGTTCTCTAGAGTTTGGAATCCTGACCCCTAAATTGAGTGGAGAACTGAATCATCTTTATTCTTAGATTCAAGTTAAAATAAGAGATTCAGCTCAAAATCTTACTTTCCCCCTCTTCCCCACCCCTATCTCTTCGTGCCCTTTTCCTGACAGTTTGAGGGCCTAAAATGTGTGGATGATTGCCTCAATTCTCCACTTCTGAAAGAAAAACTGGTATTTTCCAAAACAAACGTTTTATACTTTAAAAATTATTAGACCTAGGTCAAACAAAAGATTTTGGTATTCACTCTTCCTCCCTTTGGAGTTAGTACTAAATAATTTTTATTTTATTGTGTGTGTGTGTGTGTGTGTGTGTGTGTAACCTTGAACTCCTAGGCTCAAGTGATCCTCCCACCATAGCCTCTCAAGTAGCTGGGTCTACAGGTGTGTACCACCATGTCTGGCTAATTTATTAATTTTATTTTAGAGACAGGGTCTCACTATGTTGCCCAGGCTGGTCTCGAATTCCTGGCCTCAAGTGATCCTAATGCCTCAGCCTCCTAAGCTCTGGGATTACAGGCATGAGCTATCATGCCCAGCCAGTACTAAATAATTTTTAACAAAAGAATAAATCATTATTTTTTACTTAAGGTTCTGTAAGTGGGCTAAAGATTTATTATACTTTTCTGACATCCAAAGTTTCAAATTTGTTATATTTTTCTCATATCTGAAGTCCAAAAATATTTATTTTTATAACATATAAATGTCATTTTGAATCCTTTTGCCCAAATAAACTGACAAATAAAACTAGAAACTGTCTGCATGATTTACTATTAGTCCCAAGCTGCTGCTTCTGTGAGGTCTCATGCACAATATCTACACAAACTCACTTTTCATAAATATACAAAATACACCAGGGAAGCTACAGAATAACTTTTCAGTTAAGAAACAATGTGGGCCAGGTGTGGTGGCTCACAACTGTAATCCTAGCATTTTGGGAGGCCAAGGCGGGCAAGATCACAAGGTCAGGAGATCGAGACCATCCTGGCTAATACAGTGAAACCCTGTCTCTACTAAAAATGCAAAAAATTAGCCGGGGTGGTGGCGGGCGCCTGTAGTCCCAGCTACTCGGGAGGCTGAGGCAGGAGAATAGCTTGAATGGGAGGTGGAGGTTGCAGTGAGCCGAGATCGCGCCACTGCACTCCAGCCTGGGCAACAGAGCGAGACTCCATCTCAAAATTAAGAAAAAAAAAAAAAAAGAAACAATGTGAAAAGAAACACAGTAGAGAAAATACCATGGTCTTCAAGTATGTGTATGCTCATTATATGACATCATACATGAAATTTGGCATTATCAATTTTTTTCTAGCTTTAGACTTGATAAAAACGTAAAACAACATTGTATCAAAGAGAAAATGGTTATTTTCATTATTAACCCCATGGTACTCACTCCAGGTTATTTTGAAGATAGTAGAGAACACCCAGTTCATTGAGGGTCCGAGCATTATCAGGTGTGTCCTTACCTAATGTAAGCTCTTCTAACTGCAGAGCCCGTCTACGTAAAAGGGCAAATCCATACTGCAGCGAACATGAAAAATGAAAAGCAATCACTAAGTAGGTGCAATCCTTGATTCTGAAACAATATATGAGGGTCCTAAAACATCTTCCTTTTTTCCCATTTAATCTAGATAACTTATTTTAAGTATCACAGTAAATTAACTTGATGATTTACAAACACAAATATTTCCACATAGCAACACATTCTAAAATTCATTAAAAACTATTTCATGAAAATGATTGTATTTTAGAAAGTAAACTATATCTCAAAGTGCTTCAAGAAACAATAGAATATAATTAATTTGCAGATATTTATCAACCCCATAGGTAAACACATAAATATCAGGTCCATAAAAATGTACACAGCATTTTAAATTAAAGAAATATGCTACATTTAGACTTTATCAGCAACTTAAAAAAATAAAAATAACTTTTATTGTGTATTTGAGGGAAAGGCTTTCTTCACATTGAACATGTTAACAAAATGTTAACTACATTTATTTTATTTTATTTATGTTAACTACATATTTTATTTTATTTATGTTAACTACATTTATTTTATTCCTTTTTCCAACCCTTTAAACTGGTAGCTTTAAATTCCGTGTTTCAAAGCCTAACCTTCAAATGAATTTAGAGTTCCACTTTTTAAAGTCTAAATTGTACTTCTCAGTAATATGATATTTTAACACATAAATAAGAAAATGTTAGGTAGTTCTTTTCTTAAAAACGAGAAGATTTTAAAATCTAAAGCTCTTAAACATGTGGGGTGTATGCGTTTATGATGCTCTTTTCCTCTTACACTCAAAACACAACACAAAAGAAATCTCTCCTTACCAAGTTGCCTTTTTTCTTTACAGCTTTCTGACGAATCTTAAAGGATTTTTTCCTAAAATGTTCAGCTTGTTCATATCTTAAAAAAAATTACAGTAAGTCAAACAAAAGAAACATTCAAAGTATACTTCAGTGAAATGAAAGCACTCTTTTCATAGTGTAAAGTCTTTTTGGGCTATTAAATACATCATTTTTCTAGAAATGATAGTCATATGACATTACAAATCTCTAAAAACCCTTCATAAAACAAAATATGGCAAAACACTAAGATATCTTAGTCTATCATGGATGTTTTTCTAATAAAAAGTTCTGTTCAATTAAAAAAATTTTGACAAATTAAGTCTAGTCCTCTAAGTAGCTGACATTTAATAATCTTTAACTAACTCATCCTAAGTCTCTGAAGGGCAACCTAACTAAATGAAAATCCAAAATTTTAGTTTTCTATAGCGCACTATTAATTTTTAACAACTTTTTCTGCATAGACTAATTTCTGGTCAAGTTTAAATGTGAAATTCACACAAAATTTGTATGAAACAATACTTCTAGAAGTTACAAAATTAAAACTAGTACATAAAATTACTTTCAGGCTATGTGTATAAGTTGTATATGAAACATAAATAAATTTCATGTTTAGAGTTGGGGGATGTCCCATCCCCATGATAATCTCATTATATATATGCAAATATTCTGAAATCTGAACAAATCCGAAATCCTGAACACTTCTCATTCCACATTTGGATAAAGGATACTAAACTTATATTAGTAAAGCACTCAATGTTAGTCAGTGAATGAGCCAGGATTCCAGGATTCAAACCCAAGACTATATGACTCAAAAGTCCATGTTCTATCCTTCATGCATCTTCAAACAGAGATGAATCTTACAGTTCTAATTTTCTCTGTTTACCACATGAAGATTAGGCACAGGGTACGGAAAAGTACACAGTGATAAAATAAAGCCTATCCCATAAGTACATTAAAACTATAATTCCCCTTCATAAAATCAGGTATTACTGATCTAAAAAATCTTACTTATTTTGTTTCTGGTACAAAGTTGCAAGTGCCTCCAGTTCACGAGCAGTATATGGATGGTCCACACCATAAGCGTTTTCTGAGATTTCCAATGCCTGTTTATACAGTTGTTCTGCATTGCCAAACTTCTTCCACTGCACATATACACTTGCTAGTTGGTGGAGGGACTGGGCTACTCTTGGGTGATCGGGATCTAAAGCTGTTTCTCGAATCTCTAGAGACCTCTGCAAAGGTACTACAGCCTGGGGGGAAAAAGGGTGAAAGGCCAATTAAAGTGAGTGAAATGCTGCAAGATCTGTCATCTGATTAAATATTAAAGATTATAGCACAACAAATGAAAACTACATTAACATCTTAGAAAAACAGAAGAGTGAACACAAAAATCCCACCTGTCTCTGGCTTGCCATTGATGTGCTGAGCTTACCTGACTGAGAAGGCCTAGATCCTTGAGAAATCGCCCCAAGGTTTCATAAAGATCAGCTAAACAACTCATGTTCTCCTCGCCTTCGCAGTTTTTCTCATACTGCTTCAATGAATCGAAGTATTCTGTTGCCATTGCACTTTTGTCTTTGCCAACAAACTGCCAATAACTCAGCAACTCAGCAAAGTGTCCCCTGTTTCAACAAATAACAGTACTTTAATGAAAACCACACTTTAAAATCCACTACAGAATGGAAATTCCAGAATTAATATCAAGTTATTGACAATTTATTAGTAGGCGAGTATTGTGTAGTGAGGTGAGACTCAGACCACTCACTATCTGAGTTCCACCACTATCTTAGCTATGTGATCTTGAGCAGGTTGTCTGACCTCTTAGACCTCATCACCTTCACCTGCAGAAATGGAGACACTAGCTGCCTCGGCTGGTACTGTAGGGGGATTATGGCACACAGTAAGTAATCCACAGTGTTGGCTGTTATCCTTAATACCATCATGGCTACTTACCAATGGGAATCTATTTGAATCCTTTTTACACATTTCACAATACGGAGCCAACTGCTGAGTTCACTCCCAAAATTATTTTAAGTATGGAAATTCAAAGAGAAGAAACTAATGAAAAATCAACTGTCACAGAGTATCTACTTTGCATTTTCATCAAGAAACTGAATGACAAAAGTAAGCTTATTCATTTGTAGGTGACTTTAAGTAGCATGGGAGAGCTGGTAAACTAAAATAACCTGATTTCAAAGGAATCATGAAAAATTGGAATGGAGATCAGAAATAATTTAAGACATGCAACAAATCTGAAAGAGTTTATATAGGAGCCAAATAAATTACATACGTATCGTATAAGAAATGTCTAAATTTCTAAGTAAGGCAGAAAAAAAACCCTCATGAAGTTTAGCAGGTTAGACAGTTGGCTCATAAAAAGGCAGTTCTGCCACTGACAAACCAGAACACAACAAGAGAGACAAACAGAATACATTTTGAATTAGGGTAATTATTTCTTTAAATTCAACACCAGACATAGAAAATAAACAAACAAACAAAAACAAATAAATTCAACACCAGACAGATTCTATTGCAGCCCAGAGTCTACTTTGAAGCCAATGCTTTCAGATATCTGAAGGCCCGAAGAAGCAGACATCATGAACCACCTCTCTGGGTGGTTTAGATTTAGACCTGCTTAAATGTAAGCATAAGATAAAAAGTTGAACAGAAATCATTCCAGCTCTGATTTCATAAAGCAGCAGTACTCTATGTTTTCCTCCTGGGAAAAGTAGATCTAATAGAGATTTGTAAATTGTCTCAAGATTTCTCCTACACTGTTTGTATTTCAGATACCTGGACTAATTTTTAAATTAAAAATACCATTTTTCTTTGTTAAACTGAACATCTTTAAATCTCTCTTTCTGGGGAAGGATGTTCTATAATGTTTCTTACCTTTTATAAAGGTTTTGAGACACAAAGAGATTAAGAAGGCAATCATGCAGCTTCTGTTTACTTCCCTGCTGCTGAAAAAGCCACGGGAGTTCATCTGCACTTCTCCAAGTCACTCTGTCCTGACTATCGTAAGAGAGGAGACAATATTCAATATCTTCCTACAATGAGACTGCCTCAAAAAGGCTTCAAACAAATGTTGAAGGAAGAAAAATATATTTAACATATCTCTCTGATTCTTTAAGTATAATTTAATACTAAAAAAGTTAGATCAAAATCAGAGACTTTACCAATCTAAGAAAATAAATTCAGTGACATGCAGAACCATCCACCAAACTCTAAAAGTATTTTCCTAAAATTGAACTATTTTAAAAAACCCTCAATGGACCCATATACACACATACGGATACATGGACACAAACTACTGGAATAAAATAAAAATAATAAAATGATCCTACACTGATTTTCCTTGTTTAAACTTTTAGCATAATATTAAAAGACAAAATCATCTTTTGCTCTTTTGACATTAACAGAATAGGGAGAGGATTTAATCTTTTTTGTAATAATTAAATTTTTATACTTTAAGTTGTAAGCTAAGAAACAGAAATAAGGACACAAAGGTAGAGGGTGTTGCAGAAGTCACAGAAGAACAATAGGAACATTTACAATACCTTAGCTGCAAGGTGAAATAGTTGATTAGCTTTTGCCTGTATGAAGAATTAACGGTGGGGTCTTCCAGGTACTCCAGTCTCACTGTTTCCCAAGCCTAGGGAGAAAAAGAAGAAATACTCAGTTCTATTTTATGTAAGTCACTGTACATCTAACAATAGACTTGCAAAAAAGAATTTATAATTATTCCTATTTTATAGCTGTATAATATAAATGTCACTTAAATGTTTTTAAATTTAGGACATATTTATTTGATAAACTGTTACTAGAATAAAAATTCCTGTACTAATATTTATAAGCTCAAAACACAATTTAATTCAAACTTGAGTTAATACATTAAAAATCTCAGAAGTGTGGAATGAAAAGTTACTAAAAAAAATTATATTCAAACAATACACAATAAAGGAAAAAGTCTGTGAAATTGCAAACATTTCACATCTACAAATACGATACAGCATACTCAAATTAAGACTTAATTTGTAATTGCGTATATATATAAATCAACCATGGCATTGCAGATGATAGGAATCATTTTATCCAAAACATCCTAAACATTTACTTCCATGTGCTAAATATCTTTCTAGTTCCTCACAAGGACCAAGAACCACCTCAATTAATTTGCTTCACAACCCCTTTTGTAAACTGCTAAAGTCTGCCCAGGGCTTAGAACTTGCCCAAGTTTAGATAGGTATTAATCCAGGAAAAGGAGGCTGACTGCCTTACAGAGTCCAAACTCTTAATACATATACAGTCATGTGCACATAACAATGTTTTGGTCAACAACAAACTGCATATATGATGATGATCCTATAAAATTATAATCAAGCTGTCCTATACAGGCATACCGTTTTAAAACTTTTATACCACATTTTTACTGTAACTTTTCTGTATTTAGATACACAAACACTTACAGTTACACAGAGTATTCAGTACAGTAATATGCTGTGCAGGTTTATAGCCTGGGAGCAATAGGCCATACCATATCACCTCCAAGTGTGGTAGGCTGTACCATTCAGATTTGTGTAAGTACGCTCTATGATGTTCACACAATGATAAAATCACCTAATGATGTGTTTCTCAGAACATATCCCCATTGTTAAGCAATGCATAGCTATATAACAATACCAGCAATTCAATGAAACATAATTGAAATAAACTTCCTTCTCTTCAAAAAATAAACTACCTTTAAGAAACTATTTTTGATCTTTTGTATCTGACTTGTTTTTTAATTTTAAAAATTGTCTCACTTAACATGAGACCTACCCTCTTAATAAATTTTTAAGTGTACTACAGTATTGTTAACTTCAGGGACAATGTTGTATAGCAGATCTTTAGAATTTATTCCTTTGGAAGAAACAATCTTGCCACTGCACTCCAGCCTGGGTGACAGAGGAGACTCTGTTTCTTAAATAAATAAATAAATGAAAAGATGCCTAAAATAACATTACCTGCAGATGTTGAAACCTGAGCAAGCCACAACCGTAAGTCAACAAACACATTTTGTATAAACTGTGAATAAGGGAGGTCAAGAAAGTCCAGGACATCTCAGGATAGAGTTCCATCAGTTCTGATTCACTCACACCATTGTGACTAACATTGACAAGGCAGAGAATCTAGGTAGCAAAACAAATTAACAGTAATCATAAAGCACCTCCATAAGTAACTAACAGCCATTAAAATTTCCATAATTCTTTTAAGGCTATTTTTTTTTTTTACCAAAACTTATAATCCAAATGATTTAATAAATCAAAAAATAGATTTCTTAAAGCACACTGTCCAAAAGACATTAATCAAGATTAAGATAGTGTATCTATAAAATCTAGCACACCAAAGATAATACTCATATAGAAAAAAGTATAGTGAAAATTAAAACTGCATAAATGTATTATTATAATTAATGGCAGAATTCCAATTCCAGGAAGACAGTGGAAGAAAATAGCCCTCCTATTATAAACATTTATGGATATCAGACACATTTCTAGAAGCACAGTTGATCCTGGAAAAAAGATAGGGAAATCCTCCAACTGTCAAAAATGAATAGGAAATTGAAATCAGAGTTTTGACAGCTGAAACTGCTGGCTATGGGGGCAGTGGAGCTAGAGGACAGGCAGCAGCCCCCAGGAACTTAAGGGTTTAGGTTTCTCATACCCACAGTGGGATGGAAGGTGAGCCCTTAAGCCGTGTGAGGCAAGGAGGTGGAACTAGATTTCTTGTCAACACCAGGACCATTGAAGGGCTTTGAAGGACCTTCACGCTCAGTGAAGGGGTGCATGAGAAAAACATTAGCCCACAGACGTGGAGAGAATACAAGGAAGCTTGCAGGGTTGGAGTAGGCTGAGAAGTCCAAACCCCGGGAACCACCAAGCTGAAAAGTTAACAAAAATAGATCCAGGTTCAAACGATGAGGTTGCTAGATATACATTTTCAAAAACCAAAATTGAATACATCAACAAAAACTAAAATGTAACTTTAATTACATAGCACTTAATTCTAAAAATATATATGGAAAATTAGACAAAGCAATTGTGAAGAATAATAATAAAAGGAGATTTACCCAAGTAACTATGAAAGCTTACTTTAAAGTTCTAATAACTAAGCAGTGTGGCACTGGCAAAGAATAGGCAAAATCAGAACAGAAGAGCCTAGAAACAGACCCACATTTATTTGTGAGCTTGATATTTGTCAGTTGGCATTGCAAATGAGCAGAAGACATGTATTATTTAGTAAAAAGAACAATTAATTATCCACATGACAGAGGATTAAAAAGTAGATCCCTTCCTCACACAATAAACAAAAAGATACCAACAAGAGTTAAGGACTTCACACATGAAGAACAAAACTGTAAAGCTTTTTGAAGGAAATTATTGTTTGTGTGTGTGTGTGTGTGTGTGTATAAACACATGCATATATATATGAAAGAAAGCTTTGTATAATGGATGAAACCATAATGAATGATACTATACAGTTAAAAGACAAGAAACAAACAGGAAAAAGACATTTATTTGTGAATTTTCTAATAAAGGATTTGTTTTCAGTATGCAGAACATTTAAGACACCTACAGATCAATAAGGAAAAGACAAACAACCCAATTAAAAAATGGGTAAAGGCTTGAACCAGCAATTCAGAAAAAAAGGAAACAAGGATAGCCAGTAACATGAAAAGATGATAAATCTCAATGATAATCAGGAAAACACAAATTTCCACAAGCACACTCCGGCTATCAGCATTCCTGCAGACGCCTGAAACATATTTAAGCACAAATTTTAAAAGAATTGTTATTTACTTCCATTCACACACACACACAAAGCAAACTAACATTCCTTTTTATAAGTTTTACCTGCTTCATTTTACATTTTACCTGCTTCATTAGCTCTTTATCCACATCATTTGCCATGGACTCCTGGATAGAGTGCAGAACGAGTCTATATAATGAAACAGTATCTTGACACTGGAAACACTGATGAAGGATTTTATCTAAATTGCCTGCTCTCCCAGCACTGTTGGAATTGAGAAGAGATTTAATTTCTTACAGATTGCCAACATCTGTGAAAATTTTGAGATCGATTAAAAACAACGTGAACTCTTATTTTTTGTACTGCAACCAATAACAAATTCAATAAAACATGATACAGGAAAGTGGTAGTTTTATGCGGCTGCTAGAGTCATTGGGTTTATTTTACTATATATAATTTAATTCAGTGCAATAAACATGCTGAAATCTATTATTTGTCAAGCAATTACTAGGCATTAGGGAATATAAAAATGAGTCAGTTATGGTTCTTATTATCCAGAAGCATGCCACCTACATACAGGAAGCAGGGAAACGATGATAAGTATTGTTAGTTAGCCATGCAAATTAAATTTGTGTGGAGCCAGAATTTTGAAAACACAAGGCTAAAGAAAATCATTAAATAGGGGAGTTTGTTTTAAAAGATTACACAATATTTACCAGTTTTTTATTATTTTTTTTTTTATTTTTTATTTATTTATTTTTTTTGAGACGGAGTCTCGCTCTGTCGCCCGGGCTGGAGTGCAGTGGCCGGATCTCAGCTCACTGCAAGCTCTGCCTCCCGGGTTTACGCCATTCTCCTGCCTCAGCCTCCCGAGTAGCTGGGACTATGGGCGCCCGACACCTCGCCCGGCTAGTTTTTTTTTGTATTTTTTTTAGTAGAGACGGGGTTTCACCGAGTTAGCCAGGATGGTCTCGATCTACTGACCTCGTGATCCACCCGTCTCGGCCTCCCAAAGTGCTGGGATTACAGGCTTGAGCCACCGCGCCCAGCCATATTTACCAGTTTTAAAAAATAATATAAAGATGTACAAAGAGAAAAAACAAAGGATCGATAGTGTCTTTAAAATAGGTACTTTCAAAAATAAAAACAATAAAAGATACTTTCAATGAACATTATTAAATGTATGACAAATGACTCACACTCCTGAATCATACTCATTGTATCACTTATGTTCACAGAGGCCAGATGCGTTGCCACAACTAACAGTGGAAAAGGACGGTGGAAATATCACAGGCAGGCTGGGCACAGTGGCTCACAGGCTGTAATCCCAGCACTTTGGGAGGCTAAGCAGGTGGACTGCTTGAGCCCAGGAGTTCAAGACCAGCCTGGCAATCATGGCAAAACCCCACCTCTATAAAAAAATACAAAAATTAGCCAGGCATGGTGGTATGCTCCTGTAGTCCCAGATATTCAAGAGGCTGACGTGGGAGGATCGCTCGAGTCTGGGAGGCAGAAGTTGCAGTGAGCCGAGATCGAGCCTCTGCTCTCCAGCCTGGGCAACAGAGAGTGAGACACTGTCTCAAAAACAAAAACGAAGATGAAATATCATGGGCAATGTAAAGTTTCAGAAGATTTTTTAAATTTCAAATTTGGTGCTCAAGATGAGAACATGGAATAAACAGACAAGAAGTACTAGATTCGATGTCTGGAAATATGTATGCTAGAATTGCCATCTATTGCAATGAATAACAAAAAATGTATTAATCTTTTTTTTACCTCAGATTGAGAAAAGACAAAGTAGAGTGATGCTATACTGAAGAAGAAATAAAAGTAGTAAAACATTCTAATGGTTGAGAATAGATAGAATAGGGTAAAGCTATATTGAGGAAATAAAAGTAGTGACACCCTAATGCTTATCTAAAGGCAGATTACTAATGGATATCTAAAATAGAACTATTTTATAATAAAAGTTTATCAGGACTTGAGAACAGAGACAATTAAAAATTCGTATCCATATATCTACCTCCTGATATTCAAAGACACCTGAAATAATATTCTAACCCTCAGTTGTTTCCTTCACTTTCCCAAAGCTAGGGGCCACAAATGAGGGTGAGGATGGCTTTCTTTTGCAACCTCCAATAGGGAACAGATTAGTGTGAAGAAAATGAGACAAATCTATTAAGTTCTGACAATCATGGGCAGTAGGTACTCAATCTTCACCTGTAAGCCATGTTCTCACAAACGTTAGTATCACTATTCAAATAAAATCTGAGTGGCTCAAGAGACTGGTGTAGTGATTGGTTCTCAGTTTTGCAGGGTGAGAAAGGGTCTGCAGCAATCACAAAACATGCAGAAGATCATGTAAAATAACCAACACTTACCGCGCGATCATTTTGCCGAAAAGGGTGACATAAAGGGCATTGCAGGTTGTAGCAGAACGACAGTGTCGTTCCAGCTTCTTCTCCTGCACCAGTTTACCAAGAAAAACAAAACAGAAATACAAAAACCACCCTGGAATTAAGCGGTCTTTACTATCCAGCCATCAACAAATACCCCAACAGAAGTAACACCACTGCTGCCATCAGTGACATCACGCCTTGCGTGGTGGATCCTCGGCTGTGGTCAGCCTTCCAACTGCAGACCACAGATGTGGCCAGTAGGAAAATGCTTTTTTGCTTTTAAAATACTTGCTTAATACTATATAGTAAAGTAAACCTTAAGACCAATATCTTTTTATTGCTTCTTTTCTACCTGTCATTAGTTTAAGAGGCAGTACATTTACCAAAGTAATTACTAAACTCTAGTTTTCCTTATAACAGATCCCCTACATTGAATTTTAAGTCTCATATAAGATGTTTCATATGAAAGATAAGAAAGAGTAAAAGATTGCATCAAAATTAAAAATACACACCTGCTCTTTACTCAATTTAATGTCTACAGAGTGGCATTCTGCAATTATAACAGATTTTGCATCTTTTGGACTTAAGGGATCAAGATGAAGTGTAGGCCACAACCTTTTATTTAAAGAAAAGAAAAATGAAATTTTAATAATACAAGAACTGTAATTACCCACAACACAATTTAAAATCCACCACAGGAATTAACTTTTTATAATGCTTTTGTAAAATAAGCAAAACTAATGTCTATTAATCATATTAAGTAATTATCTCACTCATTCTAACATGTGTATCATTACTTTCAGCAATGAATCACAACAAAGTTATAAAATAAACAGTATATACATTAGATAGTTATATAGTAAACATTTCTAGTTCTATATGCCATACTATCAGTAAAACTAAGCATAGGTATGAGTATCTATGAGGAGTGGCACCAGACACAATTATTGTCCACAAGCACTTGTAATGCAACTGAAATTTAACTATTACAACATACACTCTCGATGTAGTGAAAATTGGAGTTGTGGGGGAGTTAAACTTACTCTTTTTATGTATATGTACACATAGACACATATATCTATTTATATATACAAGCTGACATACAATATGTGTGTGGTATTAAAATTTCTTGGGGGAGGCAATTTACAAATATGTCTAAAAAGGTTCCTTATAGGAGCAAAAACAGGTTGAGAAACACTGTTCCATGTGATCCAATTGCTCTACTATTTTTTTTTTTTTTTTTTTTTTTGAGGTGGAGTCTCGTACTATTGCCCGGGCTGGTGTGCAGTAGTGCGATCTCGGCTGACTGCAACCTCCGCTTCCCAGGTTCCAGTGATTCTCCTGCCTCAGTCTCCCAAATAGCTAGGATTTCAGGCGCCCACCACCATGCCCGGCTAATTTTTTGTATTTTTAGTAGCGATGGGGTTTCACTGTTGGCCAGGTTGGTCTTGAACTCCTGACCTTGTGATCCACCTGCCTCGGCCTCCCAAAGTGTTGTGATTACAGGCATGAGCCACTGCACCCAGCCATTTGTTTGTTTTTTGAGACAGAGTTTCACTCTTGTTGCCCAGGCTGGAGGGCAGTGGTGCGATCTCAGCTCACTGCAACCTCCGCCTCCTGGGTTTAAGTGATTCTTCTGCCTTAGCCTCCCAAGTAGATGGGATTACGAGTGCCCACCACCACGCCTGGCTAATTTTTGTATTTTTAGTAGAGACAGGTTTCACCGTGTTGGCCAGGCTGGTCTCGAACTCCTGACCTCAGGTGATCCACTCGCCCCGACCTCCCAAAGTGCTGGGATTACAGTTGTGAGCCACTGTGCCCAGCCACTCTACTTTTTTTTTTTTTTTTTTTGAGACAGAGTCTCGCTCTGCTGCCCAGGCTGGAGTGCAGTGGCTGGATCTCAGCTCACTGCAAGCTCTGCCTCCTGGGTTTATGCCATTCTCCTGCCTCAGCCTCCCGAGTAGCTGGGACTACAGGCGCCCGCCAGGTCGCCCGGCTAGTTTTTTGTATTCTTTAGTAGAGACGGGGTTTCACCGTGTTAGCCAGGATGGTCTTGATCTCCTGACCTCGTGATCCGCCCGTCTTGGCCTCCCAAAGTGCTGGGATTACAGGCTTGAGCCACCGCGCCCGGCCTACACTCTACTACTTTTTAAAGGACCATTAAAGTGAGCTTGCATTTCAAAACAACAGGTGTCTATTATTCCCAGCCCGGCCCTTTCTCTATTTTCCTCATCTATAAATTTAACTGGCTACTAGACATTGTTATGTGGAGCTACTCAAACTAACCATGATTAAAAACTAAACTCATCACCTTTTCCCCACAACCTGCCTGTCCTCCATGTTTCCTATTTCAGTTCATGAAGCTACATTAATTAATTTCTCAAGTCAGAAACTCCAGAATCATCATCCTGGCTCTTTCTTTTTCCCTTGCATCCCAGATCTATCTAACCTCCCACCAAATCCTTTTTCTTTTTTGGAGACAGGGTCTCCCTCTGTCACCCAGGCTGAAGTGCAGTGGCACGATCTCTGCTTTACTGCAACTTCTGCCTCCTAGGTTCGAGTAATTCTCCTTTCTCAGCCTCCCAAGTAGCTGGGATTACAGGCATGCACCACCATGCCCAGCTCATTTTTGTATTTTTTGTAGAGACAGGGTTTCACCATGTTGGCCAGGCTGTTTTCAAACTGCTTGCTCCAAGTTATCTGCCTGCCTTGGCCTCCCAAAGTGCTAGGATTATAGGCTCACACCATTGCACCTGGCCCCAAAACCTATAGATTTTTTTTTCATAAATTCACCCACTTCTCCCCATCCTCGCTGCAAGTTACATAAAAAACATGAAAACCATAAATGCATATTTAAGACCTTTCCTTGTTTGTACTTAAAACATTTCATGTACTCTGAAAGAACTAAAGTTGGCATCGTACCTCCATGCTGGAGGGCATGTTTCTACATTCACAGAAACAATTACTCTTACATTCACTGGCAGTGGATCTATCAGCCATTTCATGTGTTTTTCAACTTGCTTAAAAATATAAAAACAAAATTCAATCTATTAATCAAAATATTGCAAAACAATCCAATAATAGCTCCCCAAATAAAATGAAATTCTCATTAAGTTTATCTTATTAAGGACAAAAATCTTATTTTGGGGTGATTTATTTTAAATTTTAAAAGAACAAGTAGCAAAACATTATCATCACCAATTTGAACTCTGGACACGTCAGGAAATGTCAAGGCCCTAAAAATATGTCAAAACTAATAGTCTTTGCTAATTGTGTAAATTCAGTTGGTCTTTCTCAATAAAATATTAGTGTCTGTGGACATACAATATATTTTTTAAATCCATGTTTCCTCCCTAGAAATAAAGAAGAAATATAAAAAATAACATCGTATTTTCTTCTCACAAACATATAATTTAAGTGCCTGATCCAGCTATTACTGAATTTGTATCTCTTTCTGAGTGTATCAATAGGTAACAAATAGAAAACGGTACCTGAACTTGATCTATAGAATCAATAACAATGATGATGCTGCCTTGATGACGAGCAGACAGTTTTTCCAGCCAACGTGGAAATTCTTCCAGAAGCTTAGCAGGATCCAGTGTCAGAGCAGAGACTGACCAAGAGTGCTGCATCAACTACAAGATAAGAACATACACAAACTGAAGTAGTTACACATAGTTACTGAAGTAGTTACAGAGCTGGGGGAAATATTTCCATTCTCACTTTTTTATAAACCAAAATCAAGTCACCAAGAGGACCTGATTGTATCGAATATTATTTTTAATCTAATACAAAACCAAAACAGGTGGCTAATATTTTAAATTAGTTTACCAGTAGGTACTTATTAGTCCCAACAATTTCTGAATCTAAATAATATTCTGTAATTCCAAAAGATGGAATACTATACCTTTAGAGTTAGTCGTTTAATAATCAAGGAGGACTCTGAGCTGGTTGACATGGGCCTTCCCACAAAATGGGAAAGAATCAGTGTGTTGGGGGAATTCTTCTGTTGTAATTGAATCCTGAAAGAAAAAGGCAGCACTTTTATAAAACTGATGAAGTTCCTTGACTGTCAATAAAAAAAGAAATCACAATGCAGTAAACATCAAATGTTGCCTAATTGAAGAATCAGATGGTCAGTTACTTTTAAATAAATATGGAAATTTCTGTTTTTACTCCACTTTTAGATCCTTCTAAATAATCTTTTAAAAAATTGTAGATTCATTTTAATTACAAATAGATGTTAATTAACATAAACAAAAGTACTTTACATATGAGGGTAAGGTATTAGTAAAATAAGCATTAACTTTTAATCAAAAATTCCAACTAGAGGAAAATTTGTTAGGTACAAAAATATTATTTTCCAAACATAACTTTAAAAGGGTAATAAAAAGGAAACAACTACATATGCTAACCCTTCAATGTAAATAATTATGAATGAAAGAAAGTATTTTTACTGCTTGTTTTTAAGCAACATAATGAAAAAATAAAGTTTATTAGCTTATATGAACCTTAGTCCATAATTTGCAGAACTAGATTGCATTCATAGTAAAGGTTATCCTTAATTTTGATGTTCTGTAAAATGTATTTCACTCTAGTCTGCTTTTGTCGTTTCCAATATTTAAAATCCCAATGAAACTTTTAAATAAAGGCAATAATTAAAAATAAAGGCACATTACTCTACAATCCACTTAACATGTCATATGTGTTATATGACATGTTATGTCACATATCACTTCCTTACATAGCACTTCCATAGCTGTTACCTATGTGATTTATGTACATAATCATGAATGTTCATGCTTCCTATTGCTTTCTCATTCTGTGTCTTCTCTCTGACATCCAAATTCAATGCATTTCAGGGCATGAAACTATTATTTTATTCATTTGTTAATGTTTAGTGTAGGCCACGCAGGAAGGCAGGCATGCAATACATTTTGTTGAATAGATTCAGTAATTCAAACAATGACAACAATAATTTAACTGCACTGCGTCATACCACTTGGATAAAAGAAGAGACTTTCCAGAACCTGGTCCTCCAGACACCAGAAGAGGTGGGATCGGGGCTGGTGCTGCCACTAGATCATTAAGGCGCTGGTAATACTAGAAAAAAAAATGAATTTACATTGTAAGGAAGCACATGCCTCTGAGACTACTGAAGAGTCAACTTCTGATTATTCTCTGAAAATACTGGAGAAAAGCTCCGTGAGAAAATGAAATCTACTTTTAGTTGACAGCACCCTCATAACCGGCTATTTTTATGGCTGGCAAAAACATGACTGAACTAGTCAACTAAGAATGGGCCTCAATCGGCCGGGCGCGGTGGCTCACGCCTGTAATCCCAGCACTTAGGGAGGCCGAGGTGGGCGGATCACGAGGTCTGGAAATCGAGACCATCCTGGCTAACACGGTGAAACTCCGTTTCTACTAAAAATACAAAAAAAATTAGCCGGGTGTGGTGGCGGGCGCCTGTAGTCCCAGCTACTCGGGAGGCTGAGGCAGGAGAATGGCGTGAACCCGGGAGGCGGAGCTTGCAGTGAGCCGAGATTGCGCCACTGCACTCCAGCCTGGGCCACAGAGCAAGACTCCGTCTCAAAATAAATAAACAAAAAGAATGGGCCACGATTTCTTCTACACATAGTATTGCTGCAAATTAATGGGTAAAGGACAACATTTCAGGTCCCTGTGGGGTTTTGCAACACTCAAATGTTTGCAGAATGTTTCAGGGAGCTCAATGTAGCCCCCAAACCACAGAAAATATTGCAGAACACCTTGAAGGTACTGGCAGGCGACCTAGATCTCCTGGTCAGAGGAATAAACACCTGTTCTGGGAATCACCTTAGTTTCTGGGGGTTGCTGAGAAAAGGTCCAAATAAGAGGTTTTGTCTGGGGACTTGGAGTCTCCCAACCTGCCCAAGAATCAGGTTAGCCTAGGCTGCAGGAGATCTTTCTGAAACTAAGTGAGTTCGGTGTAAAGTCCAAGAATTCCTATTTCCCAAGCTTTCCCCAGAAACTCAAAACTGGTTCAAAGCTAAAATGGACACACACAAAAACCAAAATATCTTAGTACTTATTAAGGAGTTTCAAAAGTTATCTTGAGACTCGAGTTTTTCTTCAGTGTACCAGTGAAGTGATAGCTGATGAGGAATTTTAAAAAGTGTATAGCAAGTAGTTTGCAGCCAGCTTTAGGCTAGCTTTGGAATAGCACAATTCTCCAGCAACTACAATGAATTACTTGGTATAGGTTTTCAATCAATTTTTCTACTTGTTATATTTAATTAACAAGCAGAAAAACTATATCTCTAAAGAATATATTCCCCAGGAACTCAAATAATTTGAATAGAAATGATTCTTCTGAAGGAGCAAAGAAAGTCTTGATTTACTACCTCTAAGTCCTAACGACTTAGTTCGTGGTCCCACAGAAAGTCCATTTATAGGATCCATTCTTCCCAAGTTCAGACCCCTGGCTATAAAAGAAAAACCATGGATCTGAAGCCAGAAAAGAACTAGGTTCAACTCCCAGATCTGCAATCTACTCACTGTGTACTCTTAGGCAAACCATAATCTGAACCGCAGTTTCTTAATTTATAAAATAACAATAGCAATACTTCTCATAAAACAACGACTAACATTTATCATGTATCAGGTACTGTGCTAAGCACTTTATGTGCATTATCTGGTTTAATCCTTGCAACAAGTACCTATGAGGTAGTTACTATTAGTTATTCTCATTTTACAGCCAAGAAAGTCAAAGTTTAGAGTGGCCAAGTAACTTGAAAAAAATCTAGTTAATAAATGATGGAATCAGGACATTGACAGTCTAAATTTTAAAAGTTCTGTAAAAACACAACTGTTAGTATTAGCTACTATAATATTCTTTAAAATATTAGTTCTTACATTAATTTTTAACTATTAAGTATTACATTTTTTTGAACTTGCACATAGATTTCATTGTATACCTCAAGTTCCAATTTGTTTAGATATTTAAGGATGTTGATAAGACTGATGAAGAAGGACTTATCTGCCTATTTCATGAACTACTATGGTTTGTTTTCTGAATGTAATATTTTGATTCAAGAATTGGAAGAACAGATACTCTTACTATTCATTTTTCTTTTCTTTTCTTTTCTTTTTTTAAAGACAGGGTCTTGCTCTGTTGCCCAGGCTAAGGTGCAGGGGTAAGGTGCAAGGCTGCTCACTGCAGCCTTGACCTCCTGTGCTCAATTGATCCTCCCACCTCAGCTTCCCTAGTAGCTGGGATTACAGGTGCATACCACAATGCCTGGTTAATTTTTCTATTTTTTGTAGAAACAAGGTTTTGCCATGTTGCTCAGGTTAGTTTCAAACTCCTGGGCTTAAAGCAATCTGCCTGTCTCAGCCTCCCGAAGGGTTGGGATTCCAGGCGTGAGCCACTGCACCTGGCCTCAGCCATACTATCCTTATCAAGTTTCCTAGCTATCCTAATTCTAGTCTGAGTGAGTTGCAGATGGTGGCATAATAAACATGTGGTTGATAAATTCCGGTCTGTAACTAAAAATGTTTGGTCTATAAGCATATTTGAATCTCACGTATCTTTCTTATGACACAAACCTAAGCATGTCTCAACATGGATAATCAAGCCATGAGATTAGACAACCAGAATAATCATAAACCTGAACTATATTGAGATGAAAATACAATCACAATACAGCCTGTAAGTGATGACAGATCTTCGTTGGAATAATACTCCAAGCACTTACTTTCTCAAATCCCAACTCATGGGCTGAACTAGAAGCCTGCTGAAAAGTTTCCATTTGCTCTTGTTCATCATGTATGTCCCACAGAACGTCACCAAAATCATCTTCTTCTGGAATGGAATCCTCACTGCCCAAATCCTTAGTCTCCAGGTCTGTGTTCTCAAAACCCAGTATATCCTGAACACAAAGAACAACCACACAAAAATGAATGAAGAAAATAAGATCTTACAGTGAGGGCACCCAGGCCCAGAGTGGGCTTCACCTACTTTCGGGAGGGCAAGTTCAAACATATGGCCCTTGTATGACACCTACAGTTGTAAGAATAAACTTACAACTATAAAAAATCACTAATTTAAAACAAAAGAAATAAAAATATTAAAGTAATAGAAATGAATACCTCTTTTTATAAAAATAAAATTAAAGGAATATTTTGAATCCCATGGAATTTGTTTCTTGAAAAATGTTACTCAACATCTTTGGTTGAATCTGGCTGGTGAATAGTTATAAAGTACTAACGACTAGGAAATACGTTGTAAGAATTGAATTACTAAGATGTGATTTCTTGATCTCAAGTATCTCTGCTGTCATATTTAGTCTTTATATTAAGTTACTGAAAATATGTTCTCCTTCAAGCACTAATGATGTTAAGTATATTTACTTTCACTTGCTGCCATTCCTTCTGCTCAATGAATTTTATTTATCTTGGTCCTAAAATTTGCAAGATTGTGAAGATCGAATTTGATAAAGACAACCGTCATACTAGAGAGTACCATATAAAATGTGTTGCCATAGGTCATATCATTTTGGGGCTCACTCTTTTTCTCTAATAATAAATCTTCATACTTCCTACTTCTCAAATAGGGTCCCTGGATGCCTGGGGGAGGTGTCAGAAGGTGTGGGGAACCACAGGCTAAACATGGTACATCTTCCCACTGTGTCCATTCTGTTTGAGGAAGAGGGGAGTAATAAATAATCATTATTACTGTTTTTTCTAATACATAATTTTAAATTAATTTTTATATTGAACACAAACATAGACATAATATCAGGCAGAATATATGACTCACATAAATTTTCAAGACAGCACATGAAACTTCATAAAGACTTCCAGCTCAAGGCCCCTCCCTGGGCCATGTTCTCATCCCCCCTGGAGGCATGCTTTCATCCCCCTCTTCTGTTAGGAATAACATCGTGGGAAAACCTGAAAGGGACTTTCCTAATATATAAAAATTCAAAGGGTACACAGAGGAGCCTCCCTATTGAATAAAATGAACACTTTCTCTCAGTTTTTAGCTAGCGCTTCTGTAATATGTTTTACACTTAGGTATTGAAGCATCAAATAGTCCTGTGAAATAGATCAGAGGCAAAGATATTAATACACGATCCAGGTAATGCTAAGAACATACCACAGGATGGACTCCCAACAGAAACAACAGCGCCTTCCTCAGGTACTATGTTCAAAAAGACAAGCAAGTGGTTTTCTCTGGAAAATTCAATTTTATAGAAAGCGATCTTAAAATATTTTAGATGAAATCTTACAGAGAATGCATATTTACCTGTTTAATAATCTTTTCTACACAAAGATAAGTTTTATATACTCCTTCTGCAGGATCTCCTGAGTGATCAATGATCTGGATAAAAATCATTTAAGAACAATGAGAAAAACCATAATATCAGAAAGAAATGGTGGTAAACACTTTCATAGTGCTTATGTGACAGGAACTATTCTAAATATTTAACACGTATTAGCTAATTTATCTTCATAACAATCTTAGGAGGGAGATACTATTATTATCCCCATTTTATAGAAGAGTAAACTGAGGCACAGTAAGTAACTTGTCCAAGGTCACACAAGGGATTTAGTGTGAAAAATGGAGCAATAAAACAAGAAGTAGGCCAGGTGCGGTGGCTCATGCCTGTAATCCCAGCACTTTAGTAGGCGGCGAGGTGGGCGGATCACGAGGTCAGGAGATCGAGACCATCCTGGCTAACATGGTGAAACCCCATCTCTACTAAAAATACAAAAAATTAGCCAGGTTTGGGGGCGGATGCCTGTAGTCCCAGTTACTTGGGAGGTTGAGGCAGGAGAATGGCGTGAACCCAGGAGGCAGAGCTTGCAGTGAGCGGACAGCCCGCCACTGAACTCTAGCCTGGGTGACAGAGTGAGACTCCATCTCAAAAAAATAAATAAATAAATAAATAAATAAATAAATAAATAAGTAAAAAGAAGTATACATTTTTTTGCCCTGTCTCCAAATTTTCTCTTATGTATTTCCATACCACTCAATATATTTACCCTTCAAAATGCATCAAAATCCAATTTTATATCAATAAAACTATAATTCTACAAAAGACAAAAGCAAAATAGTATTTTACTATGTAGTCTTACTGAGTTTGCTGAAAGAAGAACACCCAATTTGTAAGAACATGTGTACTGCTACTAATAATATTTGATAAAATGAGAATAAGGCAATGATTTTACAATAAATACCAAGCGAACAAGCATGGAGATTCACCCTCCATTTACATTTATAATCATGGTAGGGAGACCTTATTTCACTCCTATTTTATAAAATAAACTCATCCTTCTAGCATACTAATTTTTTAAAAGTAAAGGTTATAGAATACATAGAATAAAAAAGATCAATTAATATCTTTTTTTGTGGGACCTAGTGGACTAGGCTGATACTACAATAATTAAAGAATGAAATGGCTCTGGAAATGATAATAAAAATGCACTTCCTTTTTGTCTTAGCTTTATATGGCATGCTGGTCTCAAGCTATCTTTTCAATACTAAATGATGGAAAGAAAAATGCTTGTATTCATATGCGATTTTATTTCCTGGCTGGGCACAGGGAAGTGAAAACTGTAAAAATCCTAGAGTTGTTCTCAATTGTATTATTCACATTAACTACAGACATTTACCAAGTTGCCTCCATGTACAGTAATAAAAAGCCTATAATATCTATTCTAAAAATTATCCCAACAGGCATCTAGGAATGATCAAATTTCTCTCATCCCATCATCAGCTTTTTGTTTTTCCCAATGCTCTTAGGAAAAGTCACTATAAAAAGTCACCTCCTGCAGCATGGACAACATGAGACCCCATCTCTATAAAAATGTTAACAAAGTAGCCAGGCATGGTGGCCCGTGCCTGTAGTCCCAGCTACTCAAGAGGCTGAGGTGGGAGGATTGCTTGATCTCTGAGTCCAGGAATCTGAGGCTTCAATGAGCTGTGAACATGCCACCACACTCCAGCCTGGGTGACAGAGTGAGACTCTGTCTCTTAAAAAAAAAAAAAAAGGCTCCTCCTGACACTAATCCTTGGTCAGTAGACAGAAGAACTCTACGCTTGGGAGAAAAGCACAAAATACCATCTGATCATACAGATCATACTTGTGCTAGCCACACTTGGCGATTCCTTTTTCCTTTTTTTCCTCACAACCCACAACCAATCTGTTAAGAAATGATATTGGCTCTACTGTCAAAATGTATTCAGAATCCTACCACTTCTCATCATTTCCTCTACCACCACCCTGCTTGGAGCCACCAGCATCTCTCACCTGGATAACGGCAATGGCTCTGAGACTGCACACTAACCCCTGAATGACCACCTATTCTCAACGTGGCAGCCAAAAAGATGACTGTCAGATGATCACTCTGGCCTTCATTCTATTGCTTATAGTCCTGCAATGGCTCCCAATCTCACTCCAAGTGAAAAGCCAATATCCTCAAAATGACCTCTGAGGTTCTTCACAATCAATGAGGTCCCCTCTCCTTCTACTCCCATCACTTATCTGCTCCAGCCACATGGGTTTCTCTCCCCTGCCCAGACATGCCAGGCTCATGTCCACCTCATGGCCTTTGCTCCAGTTTTTCCCTCAGCTGAGTGTTCTTCAAAAACGCCTATGAATTTTACCTTGGCTTTGTTGGTCTTGTTTAGACTAGAAACTTGATCAATCAATTGCTGGACAGAGTCAGAACTGACTTTTCCATCTTCCAAACGATGAAAGATTAATCGAGGTTTTCCTTCAGGGTTTTTCAGAAACGCTTCTTCACAGTCTTCCAATAAAAGGCTAGATTGGAAATCAGCATTTTGTGTGCTATACTGCATGTGGCAGCAAGCAGTTAGTTAATCAACCTATACCAATAACGGAGTTTTACTACAGTGACAAGTGGCCAGAAAAGGTCCAACTGCAGAACAAGTGAAGTTTTCCAAAAATGGATGTGTTATGGCTCTCTTCTAGCTTGGTCTTAAAATATAATATATTCATTAACCCACAGTGAGCATAAATATAATAAATTATGCATTAAATTGTAAAGCCTATATAACTTTATTTTTTAAAACTAAAAAAGATCTCAAAAACACTCTTAAACTTGGCTCAAAATAATGGACCAGACTCATAAGACTTTGAAAATAGATGGCAAACAAAATTCCATCTAAAAATGTATAATTTCTATGTTAACACAAGGAGGCAGGAGGTCATGCGTGGGGAGGTACACAGGCACCATCCAGGGCAACAGCCAGGTTCCTGCACTGCTTTTCCAGGGGTTCTTTTTAATGCCTTTAATTTGACCCACCTCACTTCATGGCAGAATCACAGGAGAAATCTCTTACAATGGAAGATAGGAACTGAAATATGGCCAAGTCCAGGAGAGGCGTTTTTTCCAGATAAAGGTTTCAAAATGAGGAATTCTTTGCTCTTGATTGGCCCTCCTTCATTACATCAGCACCCTTGTTGGGCAGACCAGGCTCACCAAGAATTCTTGAACCTACATAGAAGGAGAGGAGCTTCTCTGTTTGGATGGCAGCCCCAAAGTTTTGACAGTTTTCTCTTTCCCAGTTCTTTTAGTCTTTTCTCATCTAATAAATGACCCTAATCCTTATACCCAATATATACTACAAAAAAGATCTGGAGACAGATTGGAAGAGGTTAGATGACTGGAAAAAAACCTTGACTGAGGTGAAGGTAAAAAAATTCCAAAAAACAACTTTGTTACAGGGAACCAAAATTATATTTTTAATGAAAATTCTAGAAAAAAAAAATCCTACAACTAATAATCTGCTGAGGTCTTTCTCTCTCTCTCCCTCCCGTCTTTCTTTCTCTCCCTCTTGTTTTTTCTTTTTTTCTTTTTTTTTTTTTTGACAGAGTCTTACTCTGTCACCCAGCCTGGTATGCAGTGGTACAATCACAGCTCACTGCAGCTTCAACCTCCTGGGCTCAAGTGATCCTCCCACCTCAGCCTCCAGAGTAGCTAGGCCCACAGGCACATGCCACCACACCCAGCAAATTTTTGTATTTTTTGTAGAGATGGGGTTTCACCATGTTGCCCAGGCAAGTCTTGAATTCCTGGCCTCAAGGGATCCTCTCACCTTGGCCTCCCAAAATGCTGGGATTACAGGCATGAGCCAAGGCGTGCAGCCCACATCTACTGGGGTTTTCTACACAACAAAGGACACTGCAACCAATTCCCCTTTCTAGAAAGCATTAAATGAAAGTTGTCTAGAGAAACAAATTTTGTGTGTGGGGTGTGTGTGTGTATGTGTAGAAGGGTGATACTATATGATTCAGAATTTGCAAATTAGACTACTAGACCAAATTATTAAAAATTAAGAAACATTCTATTGTATATTTCTGTGCCAATCCATTCTACCCAAACCACAGAAGTTTTCTATGTTAAAATCACTCTGACCACGTTCTCTAGAATTTTGGAATTTCAATGATTCATCTGTCAGTGCTTTGGGGGAAAAGTCTGTGGCCCATTAGAAGACCAAAGAGTGGGTGTGCTGTTCAGGCACATGTCCATATTTCAAAACATTCCCTACAAAACTGACCCATGGGGCTCAGATAAAATGATATGATCTCTGGGATTTTAATCAAATAATTTGGTGGAACGGAAGCAGATGCTACAGATGAAACAACTGGTCATGAGTTGATAACTGCTGAAGTTAGACAGTATGACAGGCCAGCTAATATGTGGATAAACTGCACTTTAGGATCCCTTCAGAAAGTAGCCTCAGTAGACAAAAATGTACGGGAGGAGCTGCTAGAGAAGATGCAGCTTTGTGGGGCTGGAGGAGTTAAAACAGTGAGGCTGAGGCATAATGAGGAAAGTTCAATTATAGAACAAACAAGAGCTTCCACTCGCCTAAATTCTGTAAGGAAACTCTATAGGCGATCTGGTAAACAAACAAACAAACAAACAAACAAAAACGAACGAAACCAATAATAGGGCCTAAGAAGTCCCGAAAGGTGACTGAACTACCCTTTTTTTTTTTTTTTCTTTTTTTTTTTGAGACAGAGTCTTGCTCTGTAGCCCGGGCTGGAGTGCAGTGGCCGGATCTCAGCTCACTGCAAGCTCCGCCTCCCGGGTTCCCGCCATTCTCCTGCCTCAGCCTCCCGAGTAGCTGGGACTACAGGCGCCCGCCACCTCGCCCGGCTAGTTTTTTGTATTTTTAGTGGAGACGGGGTTTCACCGTGTTAGCCAGGATGGTCTCGATCTCCTGACCTCGTGATCCGCCCGTCTCGGCCTCCCAAAGTGCTGGGATTACAGGCTTGAGCCACCGCGCCCGGCCGACTGAACTACCCTTTAGGCGCGGAAGCCTCCCCATCCCTTGAGAAAGACTGATGATGCCCTGAGGAAAACCAGTCCCAGTCGCCCCTCTGTGCTGCCGTGCTGCTGTGCCAAGGGGGAGGCACCTCTCCTTCTCCTCCTTCTACGTAGGTTCAAGCATTCTTAGTGAGTCTGGTCTGCCCAGCAAGGGTGCTGATGTAATGAAGGAGGGCCAATCATGGGCAAATAATTCCTCATTTTAAAACCTTTATCTGGAATATTCCAACTCAGCCAGCCTCTCCTGGACTCGCCATATTTCAGTTCCCATCCTTCACTGTAGATTTCTCCCAGGATTTTTCTCCTTCCATGAAGGGAGGCGGGTCAAATCAAAGGCATTAAACAAGAACCCCTGGAAAAGCAGTGCAGGAGCCTGGCCATTTCCCTCTAATGCACCTTCTCCGGTGACACTGAGAGGCGCAGTGCCTGTGCACCTCACTAAGCGTGACCTCCTGCCTACCTTCCCCGCCTACAACTAAGCATGTTGGTAGCATAGCTGCTCCAAATCCAATCATTTCATACCCTAAAACCATACATTTTGAGCTTCATAATTTCTTGTAAGAGACCTGAATAGTGTGAGAAGCCAGTGAACACTATCTTCAAATAACTCTGTGGATACCATCTGCACACAGGGAATAGTTATTGACCAGGAAAGTGTTTCCCCATGGAGCTTCCAAGCTGCTCAGGAGAAGCTTTTCTAGATTCCTCTTTTGGGAAGGATGGGGTAGTCACTGGGGTAGGTGAAGGCGCAATTTGAGAGAAACAAAGGCTCCAACAGCCCGTTTGTGGTGTAGAGCCCATCCCCACTGCCGTACCTCTTGACAGGCATGAAAGAAACAAATAATAAAATAATAAGCAGCTGGAATAAGAAAAGTTTAAGTAAAATAAAGCCAAAGTAGAGACTAAAATTATTAAATTTAAGAAATTAAAATCCTTATTTAACAAGAATAAAATTTTTAAAAATGTACAATATAAAATTTTACTAAAAGGAGATAAACTGAAAACTACTAAGCAAAAGTAATAAAATATGAAATAAATGGAGAGGAAAACATTAAGAAGAGTTTAAAATTGGAAAAGAAAAATAAATGTTAAAAGTGTAAAAATAATGTATACAATGTTTTATTTAAAAAGTAAGGGTTTTTTTGGTTTGTTTCTGAAACAGGGTTATGCTCTGTCACCCAGAAAGTTTCTTTAATGTAAAGAAAAACAAAATGGTTGTATGGATTAAAGATAAGAATTAGAAAAAATAAGGTAACAACAAATAACATATTACCAAGTAAGATAAAAAAAAACTACTCAATCATTAATAAGACAAGATATATCCTTAATAAATATAAAAACCGGGAAAGAAAAAGGAAGGGGTGGATAGCAATGAAACCCAACTGAAGGCAATCAAGTTGAAGAACTCCTTAAACATATTCTGGATGAAGGCTTATTGACCAGGTAGTTGCCTGTTCACCTGGCCACTAGGCAAAGTCTTAAGGGTCACAAATGCGTTATACTGTAGGGAAACTGGTGAAACTTAAGGCCCTACATATATCTATACACAGTTAAAGTCAGAGTTCGTCCACAATTAAAAATAAAAAAGCAAAATGCTTTGGAAAGGTTAAATTTAGACAGTAAATCTAGAAAGAAAAATTAGCCTCTTATTAAACTTATTTTGTCCTTTATATCTAACTGGTGAAAAAAAAATCTTTACTTGCAGACAAGATTCATTAGCATGATTATATTCACATTGTAAGGACATTGTTCACTTTACTGGGTCTATTTAAACAGTAAGCTCCTCACAGCATGTAAATTATGATTCAACACCTATACAAGTGATCAAGTACATGAACTTCATATGTAACATATATAGTTCAAATACCTCTCAGTTTGTATCCAAAGAAAAAAAACAATGAAGGTTAATGTTGCTTATTGAAATTAGGAGTTATTAACTTTTTCTGTAAAAGGTCAGATAGTAAACAGTTCAGGTTTTGTAGGACATATGGTTTCTGTGGTAAGGCTTCAACTTTGCTATTATAGTATGAAAGCAGCTGTAGAAAATACATGAATGGGCCAGGTGTGGTGGCTCATGCCTGTAATCCCAGCACTTTGGGAGGCCAAGGTGGGCAGATCACAAGGTCAGGAGATCGAGACCACCCTGACTAGCACGGTGAAACCCCATCTCTACTAAAAATACAAAAAATTAGCTGGGCATGGTGGCAGGCGCTTGTAGTCCCAGCTACTCGGGAGGCTGAGGCAGAAGAATGGCGTGAACCCGGGAAGCAGAGCTTGCAGTGAACCGAGGTCGCATGACTGCACTCCAGCCTGGGCGACAGAACAAGACTCTGTCTCAAAAAAAAAAAAAAAAAAAAAAGAAAGAAAGAAAAAAGAAAATATATGAATGAATGAATGAATGTGGCTGTGTTCCAATAAAACTTTATTTACAAAAGCAGACTCCTGGCTAGATTTGGCCCTTGGGCTATATTAGCCAAACTCTGATTAAAATAAGTTATAAATTAATAATGTTGATCATATGACCTATGAAAAAAGTCTAACAGCATAAAACTTTTCATTCTTGATTTTATTTAAGTACAAAACAGTTGTAGAATTAATTGAATTTCATGGATTTTTTTATTATAAGGATGCAATTAAAATTTATCTTTGAAGCTTATTTGGCAACCTCAATTCTATTTACAGTTTACTGCTTATAATAAATTACGTTTTTTTCAGCTTACCTTGGTAATGTTAAGTGAATAAATAAAATAACTAAAGAACTTTTCTCAATTTCCCATTTTCTTACAGTGAGGTATTGATTTTCAACATCTATTGGAAAATAAACAGCATGGAAAAAATATCCCATTGTCTCGCACATTCTCTTAAGTTTAGGTGAATAGTCCTAAAAACAAATGAAAACATATAAAAGCTTAATGCATTTAACTAAAGATCAAGTGAGATTCATACTACTCAAAATAAAAAGTATGCTTTAAAACAGGTTATACTGGATATCTTTTAATATAAACTTTTAAAAATAATCACATTTTAAAGAAAATTTTAAAGAGAAAAGGCATGTTTCTCTCAAATACAAATAATAATAGCTTAGCAACCTGGCCTTTTTCTAGCTCAGAAGATGACTTATTTCATAATAAACCTAGAACAACAGGAGACAGTATTAGGCTATTTTGCTTTGGTATTTGTTTCTTTTTGGTATTATTACCATGAACAATCTGTTTTATTGTCATAAAGAGTGCAAAATATAGATCCATAGATCTGTATAGTAAAAAACATCCACTATGATACATCAGAACGCTAAAGCAGAGAGATGTAAGTTAAAAACACATAAATCTACAATTAACATAGTAAGTAACGATGACTATTATGATGAAAGAAATTAGTAATACCCTCAAAATGTCCTTGGGAATAACATATTCAATTACTGGATGGAAGCTTTGGGCTTTAAAATATTTTATCTTTTTACTAAAATTGAATAATATCACAAAGGAAAGCTAGATGAGTTTGGTAATCAACAACAGGGAAGATGTTAATACAGCAGGTATAGCATGTGACACACATTCTATAAAATTCCCTTGGAACACTGGTAGGCAAGCTTTTTATATAAAGGGTTAGATAGCAAATATTTGTGCAACAATAATAATCACTTAACAACTTGGCTGTTTTAGCAGGGATCTTTGTGGTTTATTTGGCTTCCATCACAATTACTCTGCCATTGAATTGGTGGTGTAGTGCCGCCATGGATGATATGTAAACAAATGAGTGCGGCAATGTTCCAATAAACTTGATAGACACTAAAATTTGTATTTCATATAATTTTCACGTCATAAAGCATTAATCTCCTTTTGATTTTTTCTACCACTTAAAATGTGAAAACCAATCTTATCTCTGGGCCATTTAAAACAGGCAGCAGGCCAGATTTCACCAACAGGCTATAGTGATCCCTGCCTTAGAATAACTCCAACGGCTGCCTTGGAAAATTTAAACCATGGTAGGGAGAAAATTTTATTACCTGAGACAGACTCAAGGATAGAGCTGGCAGAGAGAGTAACTAAAGCAGACACAATCAACAAGAGTCTTATTGTGGAGAATATGCAATGAAAATTTCACAAAAAAGCCTAGGCAACACAATGAGACCCTTTCTCTACAAAAAAAAAAAAAATTAAATTAGCCATATTTGGTGGTGTGTGCCTGTAGTAGTCCTAGCTGTTATGGAGGACTGGGTGGGAGGACTGCTTGAGCTCATGAGTTTGAGGCTACAGTGAGCTATGACTGTGCCACTGCCCTCCAGCCCAGGCAACAGAGCAAGACACTGTCTCAAAACAACCAAACACACACACACACAAAAACTCCAGAAAGTTCCAACACCTTAGTCTGACATTTGAAACTCACTAAAACAAGTTAAAACCTTCTTTTTCTGTCCTAGCTCCCATCCTAGGAAAGTTAATTCCAGAAAGTAAACATAAATAAATAAACCCTCAATTCACTACCTTTCTTTGCATATAATACTGAAAAATATTTTCTCTTAAGAAAAGCCCAAGACGCTGCCTATTCTTTAAGACATAAAATCTAGTAGGAAACTATTTGGTTTAGATACAGTAGTATCAGAAACAGAATATAATATTAACTTATATTTTAAATTGGTGGATACAGAATTTATAAATATCCTCACCTTAAGGAAAAGATCCATCTCAGGCTGGGTTTCATCTGTATAAATGAGGTAACATCTGACAGTGTTACTCCACAGAGAATGTGAAAACAGAGGAGTAACTTGTAATAAACTAGCTACAGCAATATCCCAATCATCTGAAAATAAAATTGCTCAAGTTCATGAAAAAATTACCAGAACACATTTGATCATTCTAAAAAAGTTTAAAAATCATAACAGGTATCATAGAATGGAATCTTATCTTACATGTTAATACTGCCATAGCTTCTAGAGTAATATATTCAAAGGCAATTAGTTTTCTAAACACAAATTCTATCCTAGGACTTGAAGCAATGAATGTCACCAGTGGTCTTCCCTGAGGCACCAGTGGTTCCAGTCAAGTGTCATGAAAAAATTTTACATGAGTTATTTGATTAGTTTGTTACTTGAAGTTAGCCTACATTACCAAGAGGATCTGTAGCTTTACTTTCTTATTATTCTTGAAATATATTGAGTTAAAAGAAAGCTCAAGAATGGCATAAAATGAAAAGTAGCCTTATGCTAACTATATTTAGTGAGAATAAAAATTTAACATATATTTGGCTAGTTCAAGAAGCACAATTTTAAAAACGATTTTCATTTTGCTGATAGAGAAATAATTGTATGGTTTTAAGGAAAAAGAGTAGAGCTACTTATAACTTCTTAGGTCTGCACTGATATTGAAATTCTAAACAGATCTTAGAGCTATTCTGGACACTGTGTTATGTAAAAATAATGAAAATATACTTTTGGGTATGAATACAGTTGTCCCTTGGTATCAGTGGAGGACTGGTACCAGCACTTCCCCTCACATACCAAATCCACAGATGCTCAGGTCCCTTATATAAAATCATGTGGTATTTGCACATAAACTACGCACATCCTCCCATATACTTTAAATCAAGTTTGTCCAATCCGCGGCCCGTGGGCCTCATGTGGCCCAGGATGGCTTTGCAGCCCAGCACAACATTATAAGACTTTTTTGCAATTTTTTTTTTTTAGTTCATCAGCTATCATTAGTATTAGTGTATTTTACTTGTGGTCAAGACAATTCTTCTTCTTTCACTGTGGACCAGGGAAGCTAAAAGAAGCTAAAAGATTGGATACCCCTGCTTTAAATAATCTCTAGTTATTTACAATGCCTAATGTAATGTAAATGCTATGTAAATAGTTGTTATACTGTAATGTTTCTTATTTCTATTTTTATTGTTATACTGTTATTTTCTTTGTTATTTTTCCAAATATTTTTGATCAGTGGTTGAGTGGATCTGTGGATATGGAGGGAAAACTGTACTATATTACCTAATAGAGCTTTTTGGTATTTTGCTCCATAACCTGCACTAATTAATCTTCAGCACTATCAAAGAAGCAGAGGGAAAGATTAAAACTTACTATTTTTCAGTTAATCTACATTAGATTTGCTGCTCAACTAAAACACCGGACAATTCAGACCAGAACACAGTTACCAGAACCTGGCAGGCCAGGCTGGCAGGAGTACCATCTGATCCCCATCTAAATTATGTAACCTCGTCCTTCCTTGTTAGTTACAGCCCCACTGTATGATGGTTTGTCAATGGAAAGCACTAGGAACACAAATTTCATGCTTTGCTAATGGTATTAATAGTTCTAGCACAAGATTATAAAACATGAACAATCACTACCACTAGGCAAATAATTGACAAAGAGCATGTATTACCTCTGTTAACATTTGCAAAGGGTCCTTCCACATCTATAGAACTATGGGCAAACTCAGGGCCTCTGAAGGACTGCTGAAGCTGGATCATGCTTCCTATGGAAGGTTCACTTCCCAAGGCTCCGCCAGTCCAATATTCACACTGGGTTCCAGCAGCTGTTCAGCAAGAGATTTTTATCTTGTGAAAGCCAACTTACTGAATGTTCAAAACCTCATCACATGTACTGAACAGGATTTCTAATTTTAAAAAATACTAAAATATTATAAATATTCAAACGATTTTGAAAATACTTTGCCATTGACTTTTGGCAAAGTTCAAAGATACTGATTAACATAATTCTGGTTATCATCTCAAATTCAAAGAGCGGATTAAAAAGAGAAAGATGAAAAGAAACAAGAAACAATAAAAAAGAAATCATAATAAGAGGGAAGTTAAAAACATTTTACAAAAAAAATTCTAAAAACCATTTCTAACTGTACAGCTTAGGCATCAATTAAAATCTGAAGGAAAAAAGCCTCAAAGGTAGACTGTTACTAACACACATGAATATAAAAATATTCATAATTTATTAGGACATAAACTCTTTACAGCAGGGAGTACATCCTTCTCAACCTCCTAGAGCAACAAAATTAATGTCTGAATCATTAAGAACTTATGAACTTGATGATTTTCTAATAAATTATATTTGCCAGAATGTCTACATCTCTGGCAAAACTGAGCTTACTATTTGTAGCTCTTTGAGTCTCAAATGGGTGACATACCCCCTCAAGTGTTCCTTCTTCCTATTTAACACAAAATACGAAGAAAAAAGACCTAGAAAGGAATTTGTTTCTAATTTGCCGAGACAATTACAATAGTTTTGAAACACTGTACATTTGAATATGTCAATACTGAAATAATCACTAAGACTTGTGTTGGGGTATAAAAAAGCATTTTCTCAGCTACTCTTGGCTGTTAACAATCACTTTTTTGTTTGAGATGGAGTCTTGTTCTGTCGCCATGCTGGAGTGCAGTGGCGCGATCTTGGCTCACTGCAACCTCCATCTCCTGGGTTCAAGCGATTCTCCTGACTCAGCCTCCCGAGTAGATGGGACTACAGGCACACGCCACCACGCCCAGCTAATTTTTGTATTCAATAAAGACAGGGTTTCACCATGTTGGCCAGGGTGGTCTTGATCTCTTGACCTCGTGATCTGCCCGCCTTGGCCTCCTCAAGTACTGGGATTACAGGCATGAGCCACTGTACCCAGCCTTCATTTTTTTCCTTAAAAGTTAGCAATAAAGGCCGGGCACAGTGGCTCACGCTACTTGGGAGGCTGAGGCAGGAGAATGGCATCTCAAAAAAAAAAAAAAAAAAAAAAGTTAGCAATAAAAATTCCAGGATGTTGATCAGATTCCAATGATACTAAAATGAAAATTAAGAAGGAACTGTCAGTTACTATATTTTACTCCAAAATGCATCCATTTGTGAGAATATACTTACAGTTCATTATAAATGGGAGGGTGATTACATTTTTCCACTGCATTTTAAAATAGAATCTTTTTCATTTTTCAGTATCAATCACACTTTATTAACATTTTCTTAGAATACGTAAATCCTTTCACTCTGTGATCTCAAGCTTTTCTTTATTTCCAGAAAAACATATTTTATGTAATTATAAAACAAATACTTTTTGAATAGTTCACAAAGCTATACTGGAAACCACTCAGTGAACTATAATGCAAGTATTCTAAATGATAGTTGCAAAGAATACATCATTATGTAAAGAAATAACACTGCAGAGACTACGAACTCCAATACCCATTCTCCTCTTCTTTCTTCAGTAACAGAACCCTACATTTGAGTTGGACTCTTGTCTGCCTGGCTGCTGATTACACTACCCAGTCTTCCCAGGTATAGTTCTGACTAATGGGATTTGAGAAGTCATCTTAGGTTGTGCTTTCTGGGAAAGGAATGTGTTCTCCCCTTCCTTCTTTCCCCTGGCTAAAATGCAGATGTGCTGGTGGGAGCTGGGATAGCTATCTTAGACCAGAGAATAAAAGTTATGGGTTAGGGTTGGCAGAGTGACAAAGTAGAAGGAACTTTAGTCCCCAAATTCATACACTTCGTGGAGAAGAGGTGTCTTAGCAGCTGACAGAAAGAACGCATGACTCTATTTGCAACAATAGTTAAAGTGATAACCTAATATAGATAAGTAAAAGAAATCTAGCAGAATCCAAAGTTGGCTCTACATGTCATTAGAGCTATGTTGAAAGCTCAAAATATAAATAGGATATACACTTACCAGTGACATCTGTACAGTTGTCATCTGAATCAGACTCCCCAGGATCAAATACTTGGATGCCCTGAGCCTGTAGCCTCTGAAGTTTGCTCTCCAACTCCCTCTTGGCCCTCAGTAAGTCCTGAATTTCATTTTCTTTGGTCTCTCTAAAAATCTTTAAAAAGAATAATTTTAATTTAGAAAGTTTTTTTATAATCAAAAAGTTGTGTCATCAACTTTAAGGGAAAAATATTTCATTCATAAAACCAATATTCATTTGGTCCTCGATGTCCCCTTTCGTAGGGTGAATGTCCCAGTACCTTTACCTTACTGTTTTGCAACTGGAAGCCACTGGAATTCCAGCAGGATGCATGTCCGTGGTGTGGGTCTGTCATGTGCACTGCATGACGTTTAGGAAATCTGTTTCTCTTTCCCACTAAATACCAATAATACAACATCCCTAAACATTTCCACATGCTTTTCCCCATACAGAAACGCTTCCCTTCTTTTCGAAATTGTTATTAAAATGTTCACTTTCATACATTTTTCTTTGAAATGATCTCAAGTTTACCACATCTAACTCAAAAATGTGAAAGTGCCCTACGCTAATTCTTACAATTTTCATGAATCCTACATAACTTACTTCTATTTATTCACCACATTATATATTATATACACTTTTAGAATATACTGTTTTATTCCATGTTGCTTTGGGGGTAAAAATGTAAGGAATTTACCTTGAATTGCCTTTTAACTTTATCTCTGTCATGTTCAAATGTTGCTGCTCTCTCCATTGCTTGGTATTTTGCTTCTAAAGCACTTTCTTTTTCTCGAAGTATCTTCTGGTATGTTTTTTGAAGTGCCTACAATAATTTACCTCGTTATTTCCTAACAAAAATAGTCTTGCTCCCCAATTTTACATTCTTATATATATATATATATGTTACGTATCTTAGAATTTTAAGTCTACTTATTATTTTACCAATTATCAGGAACTTCATGTTGCCATTTTATTCAAAACATAATGGAAAAAAACCGCAAGCATGCTGGAACTACAACAAATAAAGACTTCAACATTAAGCTTTCAATGGACATTAACTTTTTTTGAAACACTGCATCAGTTCTTAAACTTCTTTATGCCTTTTCCATCTTTGTGATAGTAAACATTACATTTTATAAGGCTTAACTTGAAGGATACTTAGTTCTAGGAGACTGTGTGCCCCTTGGCACTATGTCTTATTCATCTCACCATCCCTTGGGCACTTCACAGTGCCTGGTACGCTGCAGGTCTCCAGTAAATGTCTGACTCAATGAATGAAATATAGAAGAGTTTTTTCATGCCTCGATATGTGAGAAAGGAACCAGTATGTTTCACAGGAAATCAGGACTTGTGACAGGAGTGACTGTGACACTTGCCAACCCTTATTGCACCCCGCCCTGTTTGGTCTGGCCTTTTCTACCCCCACCGTGCAGTTGTTTCCAACGTACAATGTCTGTTGGGCAGTGGCTTGGACACATTAAATCAGATACTTGAAATGCGCGAGTCCATTTTATACATGCAAGTGCATTAAGGCTGCCCAGTAGGAAAACTGATAAGACAACAGATAAACTGCTATACGGACTTCTTCCCAGACAACCACATTAATTACACAACCGCTAATGAGGGAGTTTAAAAATAAAAACAACAACAACGAAACCTGACTAGAAGAACGTCTAGTCTTGAAGACAGGAGGCTTTTTCTCTTTTAGAAAAATCAGTCTGAGGTATTTATTTCACCCCTACTGTAACGACTCCAGGAACTCTTAGGCTGCCTAGAAGTCTCTCCCACAGTGAAGAATAAACAAACGACACAACAACGATCAGAGGGGCCCCAAACTGATGGCAAAAAGTCTTAGAGATTTGCTCACAGAAAAGCAACCTCTTGCTTTATATGCTTTTTTTTTTTTTTTTTTTTTTTTTTTTGGAGACGGAGTCTCGCTCTGTTGCCCAGGTTGGAATGCAATGGTGCAATCTCGGCTCGGTGCAATCTCAGCTCACTGCAACCTCCGCCTCCTGAGTTCACGCCATTCTCCTGCCTCAGCCTCCCGAGTAGCTGGGATTACAGGCGCCTGCCACCATGCGCAGCTAATTTTTGTATTTTTAGTAGAGACGGAGTTTCATCATGTTGGCCAGGCTGATCTCGAACTCCTGACCTCAGGTCATCCGCCCGCCTAGGCCTCGCAAACTGTTGGGATTACAGGTGTGAGCCACCACGCCCGGCTGCTTTATATACTATTTTAGTGAATTATAATGGACCTGCTACATGGAGGGCATGCAATAATTAATTTTAGAGTAAATTAATCAAATGGACTAAGGAAATTTGACTACATCTAGAAAAGGTTTTCAATCATAGCAGTTAAGATGGTGAGAATCAGGAGGCTTCCAGAAAATTTCATGTCAAGACCATTACAATGCAAGAGCCATGAAACTTCACAAAGAAACCGACACATGAGCCCCACTTTGGAGCCCCAGGCAAAATTTTTATAGGGAGGGGGAGGATAAAACTCCTAGGAAGAGTTTGTTGAGTTGCTTCAACAGATGTCACCAGCCTTCTGAGGGGGTGGGCGCGGGGGCCGGAGTGGAGCTGGAGATTGGCATTTGCCTCCTCAGGACACTTTATGGCTAATTTCTTCTAGGTGTCTGAATAAATAAACCAGAAATAGAAAAGCGGGGGCCAGGCGCGGTGGCTCACTCCTGTGATCCCAGAACTTTAGGAGGCCAAGGCGTGAGGATCGTTGAGCCAGGAGTTCCAGGCTGCAGTGAGCCGCGATCGTGCCACCGCAGCGAGACCCTGTCTCCAAAAAAAGAGACAGATAAAGGGGAGGGAATTAAGGAATCATTTCAGACTCGAAGAGAATATGGCCTCTCAAATTAAAATACGCAGTTTCCGCCGAACTTTCAAAGCCGCTTGGTTTGGAGAAGGAGGACGGTCGTGCTTCCCAGGGGTCTCCCGGCGTCGCGGCGCGGCGCGGCGCGGCCCGGCCCGGCGTTACCTGCAGTTCGGCCCGCAGCCGCTTGTTCTCTGTGTCCAGCTTGGCCTCGCGGCGGCCCATGGACAACAACTCCTGGTTCTTGCTGACGCGGAAGATCTCGTACTCCTTCTTGAGCCGCTCGTACTCGGCCGCCGCGTACTCCAGCTCGGGCACCGACGAGCCGGTGGACTTGAAGCTGGCCCCCAGCAGCCCGCCCGCACCTGCCCCGCGGGGAAGCGACCCCGGCCCGGACCCCGCCGCCGCCCCCGCGCCTCGGCGGAACGAGTTGCGTAGCAGGCGGGCCTTGGGCTTCACCTCCACCGGGATCTCGCAAGCCTCGCCGCCGCCCGCCCCGTACGTGTCCTCGATCACCTCCCCGCCCGCGGGGCTCACGAGCGACGAGGCGGTCCCCATGGTGTCCGCGGCGGCCACTAGCTAGTGGGTACCGGCGGGGCTGAGCAGCTGAACGGAGCGGGACGGGGCGGGGCGGCGGGATGGAGCGAGGCTGGAGAGCAGGACCGGGCTGAAGAGCGGGACCGGGCTGGAAAGCAGGACGGGGCTGGGCAGCGGAACGGGGCGGGGCCCGAGAGCAGGACTGGGCGAGGCAGCGGAACGGGGCTAGGCGGGAGAACAGGATGGGGCGGGGCAACTAGAGGGGCGGGGCAGCAGGACGCGGCGGGGCAGCAGAACGGGACGGGGCGGGGGAGCAGGACGGGGCGGGGCAGAGGAACGGGGCGGTGTGGGAGTGCTGGATGGGGCGGGGCAACCGGAGGGGCGGGGCAGCGGGACGGGGCGGGGCAGCGGGACGGGGCGGGGCGGCGGGACGGGGCGGGGCGGCGGGACGGGGCGGGGCGGCAGGACGGGGCGGGGCGGCAGGACGGGGCGGGGCGGCAGGACGGGGCGGGACAACAAGAGGGGCCGGGCAAGTGGGGCGGGGTATATGGGCGGGGCAGGGCAAACGGGGTGGGTCAAGAAAGCAAAAAGGGCGAGGCGGGCTAGCAAGAAGGGCGGGGCTCGCAGGAAGGACGGGGCGAGTGGCGACTGTGCAGGACCAGCATCGGACTGGATGTTGTTGGAGTGGTGCTCCGACGCGGGGCTTCTCTCCGTTGTCTCCGCCCCGCTCGAGGCTCCCTGGCGGGCGTGCCTTACAGGGAGCACAGGCCTGGGTCCCAGCTGCTCCACCAATGCTGCAGCTATTTCTTTCGCTGCCGCCGTGCCTTACCGGAAACTCCTTTCTGGAAGCAGTTGGGAAATCTGAAAAATTTATGGAGTGCCTGCTATGTGCTTCCCGCGATGTCTCTCTCTTAGTTTGCATGTAGATAGAATGACCAGCAAGGAATAATGCCAGCCAAGAAAGAGCTTTTAGATTTTACGGTCTGAAACCACCAGGGACAATCCTTAGACAAGGTAAGTTTTTTAACTCATTGCAACATGAGACATTGGAGACCGCCCACCAATCTCTTCTTCATTCCCTCCATCAAAGTGGCTAGTCATCTTTTCTCTTACCCTTTAGATTTTCTTCAGGAAGAAGTCATACGCCAGACCTTTGCATTCTTCAAAATCCAGAGTATACATACTAATTTCTTCAGGTGGTCTCCTGAGATAAAGGGAAACATTTCCACCATCACAGTACCTTAAGAACTTTCCACCTTTTCACATCCGTTATGATCTCTAACTCCTAATTTTTGAATTCTCCTTGTGGATCAGGGGTTTAAGGATCATCCACTAGGTTTCTGACTAAACACTTTGAACATTTTTGCATCTTAGTACCTCCTTTGGAATGGGCCTCGGCTGAACACTTCTATAACTATGCTTGAGTAATAAGATAAAACAGCCAGCTATCACCCATTCTCTCCAACAAATAACCAAACTCACTATGCGAACTTCCTACAGCTTGGAGAGTACATTCAGATTCTAGTCTGGAACTGAGTGCTCTGAAACAATGCATCTCTCCTTTCCCCCACGTCATTTCTGTCCACTGACATGCCTCTAATCCACATTTCTCCACCCTACTTGCGTACTGATCTTGGATTACTATTGGTCAATGCCAAAGTGACCAAATTTCTTATTCCTCAAAAAATGACATTATTTCTTCCTGGCTAACACGGTGAAATCCGTCTCTACTAAAAATACAAAAAATTAGCCAGGCGTGGTGGCAGGCGCCTGTAGTCCCAGCTACTCGGGAGGCTGAGGCGGCAGAATGGCCTGAGCCTGAAAGGCGGAGCTTGCAGTGAGCGGAGATTGCGCCACTGCACTCCAGCCTGGGCGACAGAGCGAGACTCGGTCTTAAAAAAAAAAAAAAAAAAAAGACATTATTTCTAACCTCATAATCTGTTTTTCTTCTTCATGCTGAATTTAACCCACATACTTCAGTCTGCATTTTGGAAGAATAACTTTTTTTTTTTTTTTTTTTTTTTTTTGAGACGGAGTCTCACTCTGTCGCCCGGGCTGGAGTGCAGTGGCCGGATCTCAGCTCACTGCAAGCTCCGCCTCCCGGGTTTACGCCATTCTCCTGCCTCAGCCTCCCGAATAGCTGGGACTACAGGCGCCCGCCACCTCGCCCGGCTAGTTTTTTTTTTGTATTTTTTTTAGTAGAGACGGGGTTTCACCGTGTTAGCCAGGATGGTCTCGATCTCCTGACCTCGTGATCCGCCCGCCTCGGCCTCCCAGAGTGCTGGGATTACAGGCTTGAGCCACCGCGCCCGGCCTGGAAGAATAACTTTTAATACAGAAATATAGTGAGAATAAAATATTTGGCAGGTGGCTTATAACTTACTAAAGACGGCCACATTTTTTTTAATAGTCCTCTCATAGAAAAGACAGCTAAGACAGCTACATAATTTGTGGGACCCAGTGCAAAATGAATGTGTAATGCCCCTCATTCAAAAATTATAAATATTTTCAAGATGGCAACAGCAGAGCATTAAGCCAAGTATGGGGCGCTTTTGAGTTTTGGGCCCTGCGCGACTGCACATGAGGTTGCATGGCCATGAAGCAAGCCTGTATATGACTCCTCACTTTGAAACTGAGTGAACTCTGACCACTTGGACCAGAGGAATGTGGCAGAAATGACACTGTGCCAGTTTCCAAGGCCAGGTCTTGAGAGAATGGCAACTTCCACTTCTTGTGTCTTGGAACACTCGGGAGTGTTGAGCCACCATGTAGAGACTTACTAACCTGAGACTGCCTAACTTAAGAGGTCATACGTAGGCATTCCAGGTGACAGCCTCAGCTGGGCCCACCTTTCCAGCCAGAGTACCAAGGCATGTAAAATGAAGCCATCTTGGACTCTTCAGACCAGTGCATTCACTATTTAGAAATTAAGTGACTTCAGTATACACTACAGGGAGGAAAATCACCCAACCAACCTCTGCCCACATTTCTGGCCCACAAAATCATGAGATATAATAAAATTACTCTTGGTTTGAGCCATTACAACTTGGTAATTCGTCTTTTCACCTGGAATAAGAAAAATTTCTCTGTATTTGATCAGGCAGCCAATAAACTGATAAAAAATGCTACTGCCTTTTTTTTTTTTTTTTTTTTGAGACAGAGTCTCACTCTGTCGCCCCGGATGGAGTGCAGTGGCGCAATCTCAGCTCACTGCAACCTCTGCCTCCTAGGTTCAACCGATTCTTCTGCCTCAGCCTCCAGAGTAGCTGAGATTACAGGCATGCAGCACCACACCTGGCTAATTTTTTTTTGTAGTTTTAGTAGAGATGGGGTTTCACCATCTTGGCCAGGCTGGTCTTGAACTCCTCACCTCGTGATCCACCAGCCTCGGCCTCCCAAAGTGCTGGGATTACAGGCCTGAGCCACCGTGCCCGGCCTGCCATTTAAAAAAAAAAAAATGGGATTTGTAGAATAAATATCATTTGGGTAGGGTAGTGTGTATTTGGTCCTCAGACTACGAATCTCGCAATCACTTGGGACATTTGGTAAAAATTTGGGGAGCTTGATAATTTTGCATGTTTAGTTCATTCCCGGGTGATGCTTATGTACTTCAAGATCTCAGAACACTGAGACTGCATAAAAATTGTGGCTAGGGATGATTTAATTCCTCGCTACTCCAAGCATGGTCCTCAGGCAGTAGCATCAACATCACCCTGAAGCTTGTTAATCAGATTCTCACATGCTATCACTGACCTCCTGAATCACAATTTGCAGATTGAAAAGATCTCCCAGGTGATCTGAATATAGATGAAAATTTGAGAAGCACTACTGTAGAAAAATGGTTCTTAACCTTGGTTGCCATTACCATCACCTGCAGGACTTAAAAAAAAAAAAAAGACTGCTGCCGGGCCTCACCCTAGACCAATTAGATCAGAATTTCCAGGAGTTGAGGTCTGAACAGCATCAATTTTTAAAAGCTCCCCAGGTGATTTTAATCAGTAGTCAAGGTTAAAAACCAATGGTTTCACCTCTGCCATCTCATTATTGCCAACACGTGTGAGATCCTCTTTGTTAACCTTCTCAGTATCTGTTTACATGTATCCAGATTACACTGTGAGCTTTCTTCACAGTTCATCATAGTGAAGGCACAGGTAATTTTGACCACATTGGTATTATTGTGCTTCAACTTTAGAGATAGACATGGCATTACAAATGGTCATAATGTCCTGATAAAATTTATCCCTTTGGAATAAATGACCTGTATAATTGGAAATGCTGCATTGAGTAACAGTCTTTGAAGAAAAAGGAACTCTGCAAAAGGAAGGGATTCTAGCTCTCACTAAAATTGCCAACCTTCTCCCAGGCTGTTTGGTCCTGCTCAGTTCTACGAAGTGAACTCTGACTTCTAAAGTCTCCTACTACAAAGTCTGTAAGTATGACCCTAATTTTAGGAACTAATTAACAATAGGGGAAAACTGTGATTGAGCAGCTGTAATTTAACATTTCTACCATTAGGGGTCAGTGTAACTCAGGAAAAAAATAATTTGGCTGTATATTAAAAAGGATCATCTTGTGAAGATGACAATCTGGGTGCTGTCTTCATTAGCAATCATTTACACTGCCTTACTTGGTTCCCATCACAAGTAATAACATGACTCTGAAAATTATTATGAAACAGACAAGAGCAGGATCAGCAAGGCTTTTCTATAAAGGACCAAATAATAGATATGTCTTTAGTCTCTGTCACATTACTCAATTCTGCCATTATAGCACAAAAGCAGCCCCACACCATACACAAACAAATGGCGTGTGTGCATTCCAGTAAAACTTTATTTGCAAAAACTGGTGACTGGTTGAATGTAGCTCACAGGCTTGCTGACCCCTGAACTGGAGGAGTGGTTCTCAAACCTGGGTAATTACCTAGAAAGTTTGTTAAAAATCAAGGATCTAGAACTAGAAATACCATTTGACCCAGCCATCCCATTACTGGGTATATACCCAAAGGATTCTAAATCATGCTGCTATAAAGACACCTGCACACATATGTTTATTGAGGCACTATTCACAATAGCAAAGACTTGCAACCAAACCAAATGTCCATCAATGATAGACTGGATTAAGAAAATGTGGCACATATATACCATGGAATACTATGCAGCCATTAAAAAGGATGAGTTCATGTCCTTCATAGGGACATGGATGAAGCTAGAAACCATCATTCTCAGCAAACTATCGCAAGGACAAAAAACCAAACACCTCATGTTCTCACTTATAGGTGGAAATTGAACAATGAGAACACTTGGACACAGGAAGGGGAACATCACACACCGGGGCCTGTCGTGGGGTGGGTGGAGGGGGGAGGGATAGCATTAGGAGATATACTTAATTTTGTAAATGACGAGTTAATGGGTGCAGCACACCAGCATGGCACATGTATACATATGTAACAAACCTGCATGTTATGCACATGTACTCTAGAACTTAAAGTTAAAAAAAAAAAAGTCTTTAAAAAAAATTTAGAGTCAGGGACCCCACATCAAGTCCACTGAATCAAAATGTTTTTAAGTAGAGCTCACATATCTGAATTTTTAAAAGTTATCTTTTGATTTAGAAGCAAATACTAATTTAGGAACCATTAGGATAAAATAAAGTTAACTTTACCTTTTAGGAAACCATACAGTCCACCTTGTTACAATGTTTTTAGTATCCAAATAACTATCCATGGTACAAAAGATATAACTGTGAAGTTTAGGCTTAGATAATCTCTATAACTACTCTGAAAGTACATCAATGAAAGGCTCATTCTTCTGTAAATGTTTGTATTAAGGCCCTAGTCTTCAGATTATTTTGGCCACAGAACAACCCAGCCTGTCTTAACAGACAGAGGGGCATACTGAATTAACCTGAACAGGGAAGGAGAAGAGATTGACGAAAACAGTAAAGGAGAAGGAAAAGAGATAAGAGAAATGGTGGAGTGCTGTGTAGTATCTCCTTAAAAATGTCCCAAATGTTCCATAAGTTTCCAAATTCTGAAAAACTTGCTGTGACCTGTTAATTTTTTTCATGAATTGGTGAAGAAGAGGAGTTTAGTGCCAAGGTGGGTGCAAGGGTGAAACAAAGACAGCACATCCACATGGACTGTACCGGGAAATGGGGTAAGAATATTTTAAATATGGGGTATCCATTCTTTTATGAAGTATGTGTTCTAACGATAGGGTTTCCCTGGGCTGTTTCCCCTTGGGCTAATCAAATGTATGGATATTTAGAAGGCCATGCTTTAAGAAGCGCTGCAATGGGTTTTGTTAAGAATACCATAGCCAATATGTTCACCTGTGGTCCTGTATAAAGCATACTGCACATTTGGGATATTTGTTTAACAAATAAAGGGGTTCTGTTTCTCCATAGCAGCCTCTAGAATGAAAGAAGCCATTTATTTCTTACTTGCTGAGAAATGTCCTTTTGTTTCTCAAATTCAAGGCTATTCTCCCACCTCTCTCCGCCTCTGCCTCATGTTCATCTGTGAAGTTGAATATAACCTTAAATTCATCTATGGAGCCATCCATCCCAAACCTAGTAACCAGTGCCCACTTCAGATTGTCATTAGTGACTATCATTTTTTTCTTACATTCAATGCCCACATGCCAGGAGGAAGATGAGGCGCCATATTCAATTAGTTCCTATGAAGGAGAGATGAAGGCTTCACTACTGTATACATTTGAGATGTGCCTTTTCTGACATAAGTCAGCTACGGAGAAGACAGTCAGCTGACATTTGTAGTTGCAAGGGGAAAAAAATCTCTTCATAAGTAATGTATGAATAAAAATGACTGATTTTAACTTTAAAAGCTTAAAACAGCCTGGTGTGCTGGCTCATGACTGTAATCCCAGGATTTTGGCAGGCCAAGGCAGGTGGATCGCTTGAGTCCAGGAGTTTGAGACCAGCCTGGGGAACATGGTGAAACCCACTGTCTACAAAAATAAAAAAAATCAGCCAGGCATGGTGATGCACACCCTCCCAGCTACTCGGGAGGCTGAGGTGGGAGGATCGCTTAAGCCTGGGAGGTGGAGGCTGCAGTGAGCCAGGATCGTGCCACTGTACTCCAGCCTGGGAGTGAGACACTGTCTCAAAAAAAAAAAAAAAAAAAAAAAAAAAAAAGCTTAAAACATAGGAGATATTATCTTTTAGATAAAATTTACTTATGGTTACAAAATTTTATTAATTCTCATCATAATTAAGGGGAGTTTACATATGAGTTATAACCCCAATTTAGAAAGGAGTTGTGTTCCAGCGATTAATTTAAAAATCTGATATTTAGTATTTGAAGCATATTTCCTCAAGAAACAGCATTAGACAAGGTGGCTATTGGTTCAGCTCAGCACACAGCTAAATGCTGTTTATGCTAAGTGCAGAGTAAACAACTCAAACGCCACTGTAATATGTAGTCTTTGGAAATATGCTTTCAGCATATTAACTCAGATTATCCAGGAACACATCTATCCTTGGGCACCATGAAGAAGACACCTAAGGCCACAGGCCGAAGTGTACACATTTGATTGGTCTGAGACAGTTGTTCCAGTAGGGAGGAGACCTGGAAAAGGGAATAGGGAACAAGTTGTTATATGGTTGCCATAGCTTAGATTCTGGCAAAATCTTGTGCAAGTTATTTGGCTTCTTGCACTTTAGTCTCCTCATCTGAAAATGGAGATAATAGTAGTTCACTTTATAGCAGTTGTAGACGTCCAAATAAATAAACTAGATTTGATTCTGTTTTGTTTCCCAGGGATCCAGAAAATGCACTATTTCATTTAAACTCTCTTCTCTAAGTAACTTAGTAGGAAGACCCTAAACATTTTTTTGACAAGACTGACGGATATATTTCATTCTTTGAAGGCTGTTTTGATTGATATCCAACAAAACTCAGCCTCTCTGTGACAGAAATCACTGGCATATCTGCATCCTTAAATCCATATCACTACCATTGTCCTAAAAAATAGTGTTTCTTCACTGTTTTCTGGCTATTCCATTTTGAACCAGAGTCAAATCAGTCCATGGAGATGGGTGATGATCTCTTATATTCTGAGGCCAAAAGGTAAAAGGTGCCAGACTTCCTTTTAAAAAATTATTTTATTTCTTAAGTTGACAAATAGAAATTGTATATATTTTTGGTATACAGCAAGATGTTTTGATACATGTATATTTTGTGGAATGGCTAAATCAAGCTATTTAACATATGTATTACTTCACATACTTTCTATGGTGAGAATGCTTAAAATTTCTCTTAGTAATTTTCAAGTACACAATATATTGTTATTAACTGTAGTCACCATGTTGTATGACAGATCTCTTGAGCTCACTCCTCCTGTTTAACTGAGACTTTGTATTCTTTAACAGACATCCTCCAGCCCCCGTCACCACCAGCCTCTGGTAACCACCACCATTCTACTGTCTGCTTCTGTGAGTCCTCTTTTAAATTCCACATATAAGTGAGATCATATGGCATTTGTCTTTCGTGTCTGGCTTATTTCACTTAGTGTAATGCCGTCCAGTTTCATTTATGTTGTTGCAAATGGCAGGATTTTCTTCTTTAAAGGCTGAATACTGTCCCATTGGATACACATAATAAATTTTCTGTATCCATTCATTTGTTAGTGGACACTTAAGTTGATTCTGTATCTTGGCCATTGTGAATAATTTTGCAATGAACATGGAAGTGCAGATATCTCTTCAACATACTGATTTCATTTCTTTTAGGTATATACCCCTTGGTGGGACTGCTGGATCATATGGTAGTTATGTTTTTAGTTTTTTGAGGAACCTCCATATTGTTTCCATAGTGGTTGTACTAATTCCTACCAACAGTGTGCAAAGATTTCCTTTTCTCCACATCCTTGCCAACACTTATCTTTCATCTTTTTCATAATAACCAGTCTAACAGGTGTGAGGTGTGATAAGCTACAGGTAACATTTGACAGTTTACTTTAAAAGTAAACAGGCTTCCAAATTAACCCACCGTGGGAAGGTCTTATGATTCATGATGACATCCTGTCCCTCAGTGATGAACCTTATGAGTTCCTCAGATTGTTAGTGTACTAAGAAAGACATACCCTACTGACACTGAAAAGGATGCTGATTTATTTTCAAGTTACAAAGTTTTACTGGTTGTCTTGTATATAGACATTTTAGCCTATATGTTGCAATCTGTATCCACTGATTGTAACTTTTATATTGTACTCGCCAATGAAAAAGGACAACTCCTATGAGGAGTCCCCCTCCCTTCCCCTAAATTTTCCGACAAAAGCCTTCCAACTTGTAAGGGACTCTGGAACCCTCCCAATTTTGTTGGTGTGTCTTCCTGGGTTGATCCTCACATTTGGCTTCCAAAGTACATTTATAAAATTATTTCTGCCTTAAAAGACTTAATTTCAGTCAACATTCTGGCATAATCAGCAGGATTCCAGAGCAACTTCCATGGACCATCCAATGTGGCTTTTACCATTGTGCACGTACCAGTAATGAACCTATTGTGTTCCCAAATTTAAATGCTTCTGCCAGGTGCTACAGATGGGCTCCTCCTGGAACCCTCATATCTTGGCTGAAGTTCTGGTTTGTTAAAGCCAGTTTCCTCCCTGGCCAGGAGGTACAATGACTCTTTCAGAAGAAGAGTTACTGCTACCAATTCAAGGGAAGGGTTTTATTGGGAATTTTAGGGCAGAATAAAATAGGAGCTCAGTGAATTGTTTCCCTGGAGGCTTGGGGTGAGACAACGTTTCCTTAGTTTTCTCCTTCTCAATCACATGAGGGCACTCTTGCTCCAAAGATAAGAGACATTCACTCCCTCTGGCCAAACTGAACTTTTTGCTCAGCCTGCAGGCTTTAGAAAGACTGATCATCTCTTACCCCTGAGCATCCTGACCCTTCTTTGGAGGTGACTTGGTAGTCCAAGACACATAAGAGCTCTTTTCAGCCCATTGAATGAAATCTCCAGAAGAAAGATTCATAGTCAGCACACCTGACCCCCTACAGAGCTTGTTTTGCTCAAAGCAGCCAAGATGGAAAATGCATCCAGACTGAAGGTACACCACCTCTGTTGACACCAGCTGGTTTCATGTTCTTTTACTTGCAAGTACTTAGATAAGTGGACCCAGCTAACTCAGGTGGTCATCACAGCAGTGGCCAAAATGGAGATCTTTTGAAAATGCCTAAAATAATTTATTTGTGCACACAAATGGAAAAAGTTGGTTTTAGAACCAGATTTAATGGGAGACTTACTTCCAACAGCACCTAGAAGCTTCTAAAAGAAATTCTTTGAAAAAAAAAAAAGTCTCCATTGAAGAGGTAAACAAAAGGATATTTGAAACCATTCAAACTATTGTACATTAGTTGAAAAATACTTAGAAGGCTCTTTCCCTTTCTTCCCCATGGCTCCTCCTTGTCTACCCCTGTTCTTTCATCTTCACTCTTATATGAATTCATTCCTTTCTGCTTGTTCCTTGGGCTCCCATATGTCTCTTAGGCAGAGATTTTTGGAATTTCACAATGCACTCATTTACTTCTTTCAAGGTGGTTAAAATGTATTTAAATTTAAAACAGAAGGAGCAAATAAAACAACTACAGAATGAGAATGAAACTACTGAGATTCTAAAAATACAGACCCAACAAATTTTTTCTAAACTGGGACTAATGATCGACACATTTGATGATTTATTGCTAGCTTTGCCAGGCCATTTATGGTCCCAATCTTCCATATACGTTAGTAAAATACATACAGCCACCTCCATTAAAGTGGAAGTAAACCTGATTAAAACTTTTACCCAATATCAGACAATACTCTTTAAATGTGTTGCTAGACCTCATAGTCCCTTGCAGATATAAAACTTCACTGGCCTTTTAGAAAACTTAAATTATGTCTCTGTGCTTTGAGATGTCAGTTTGCTATACTCAGTAAGATCTTTGGCCATGGAAGACAGATTAACTTGTTCTATTTACAGAGGCAAAATTTAATTCAACTGTCCTTCTAAGCTGGTGAATTTTACCTGACTCATGAATAAAATTTTAAAGGCAAAACTATAAAATCTTTATTTGCATCCATTTGTATTTTTATGTGTACATGTCTATATTTGTATATTGTTTACATGATACCAAATTGATTTATAAATAAATGAGCATTCATCAATTAGTACGCCAAAATACTTTGTAAATTCATGTCACCTGAAGAGATCTTTTAGCAAATAAGACTAATTTAATAAAAACCACCATCTTCTGAGTTTTTGGCAAAATATCCATACATTTAACTTTAAGTTTCTTTCTTAAGTGAACATCTGATATTCACAGGCTATAAAAGTGGTTAGCAGGAAAATAACTTGAAATGATGACTAGCTTTTTCTAATATTTCAGTTTTCATACATATTCTAGGTAAGCTATTAAAAATAAATAAATTAGATAACTGTCAATGAGATACACCTGTAAAGGAACTTTACATGTAATTTGAAATCTTAAAGCTATGTTAAATTAAATAATAGATACTCATTAAATGTCTGGGTCATTTCCAACTAAGGTAAACATGTTATAACAAAACATGTTTCTAAAGATTATAAAATGGTTTTCATTTATAAGATACTCATATGTGACAAACAAAGATTCTTGTTGCCGAGGTTGTCATTAAAATGTAAGGTCACTAAGAGTTAAAAGTTCTAATTAACATTTATCTATAATTTTATACATAGAATGTGCCAAAAGTAAGATGTGTTTTTGATGAGAAAAAATTATAAGAAGCATTCTTTATTATAATAATTATTATAAAAATGTGTTCTTTATTGAGAAAGAAAAAATAATTTTGTCTAATTTGTAGGTTACTTAAAGTTTGTTTCAAAATATGGACTTAGGAAGGAAAGAGAAACAAGATTGGGAGAGAAAAATATGAAGAAGGTTATGGATATGAAGAGGCATTTTTAGTAAGGAAGGTTAAAAAGAAAAGAGAATAGTTTTGTATGAGAAAGGATCTCATATGATAAAGTTTTGTCCTAAAGTAGAATGACTGGTTATTTTTTTTAATGATTGGTTATTTAAGAAAGAGGAAATATAGGATAAGGCAGAAAGTCCAAGCATGTTTTCAATGGTCTGTGTATGTCATGATAAGGTTTGTGAAAAGATAATTTATGAAAAAAAATTTGTGTATGATTAAGTTGGCTATAATTCTAAAGGAATTATTTCTAAGTCTTTCTAAGATTAAGCTTTGACATTGAAAATATGCTGGAACAAAACTAAAACATTGTAGTCCCCTGTATTATAACAACAAGGTTTTTGTAAAGTATTTTCTTATAATAAAATTGCAAACGATTTTTATTTTAAAATTTTAAAATCTATTTCTTTTTGGAACTTCCTTTTATCAAGATAATTTCTGTGTTGTCCTTACTTGGTTTTGGTTGCTTTAAAAGGGTTAAGGTTTTTGTATCCATGTAACTTTCTTTATTGCTTTTGAAGTCTTTTGATTACCACTCTGGTTAAATGAATAAGTATTAATTAACAGTGACCAGTGATTCTGTTTTGATCAAATGCTTGGAACTTTTGACATCTTTGACAAACTTCCCCCAAATCAACTCCTAAAATATGCTGTTTCCCCTAAAATTAACTTTAGGGTTTTCTAGTTAGACCTCTGGAGAACTTCAAAGAATATGTCTTGTAGAGATATTAAATTATTAGATTTATTTGGTAAATTGTATGAGAAACATTGTCAAATGATAAATGATACTAGATCTTCTTTCGGTTATATTTATGGGCATGTTATTGATATAAATATCCCCAGAATTATATAAATTTATAAAAATCTAATGTTATGAGTCATAATTTTGACTATGTTAAATCTTTCCTAAAGTTATATTTGTATGGATATGTTATTAACAGGAATATTGTAAAGATTACATGAAATGTATAAAAGTTTGTAAGTCATGATGTGATGCTGTCAGTCATTATTCTTGTTTGTTGTTTTAAAATGCCACATATAATAGAAATAACTAAATTTCTTTGTCAATTGGAAACTTCTACTAGATTTTAACCATGACTATTTTAAGTTTTTGTTATCCACAGTTATTATTTTGAATTTTTTACTAAAAGCATTGACAATGAGCTGTAGTCCAAAATTGCTTCTCATGGAAAAGACTCTGACAAGTACTGTTGAACACAGATTTCTGATAACGTTAAGATCAATGTATTAGGTAAAAACTTCCATAACTCTAATAATAAACTGATGGATTCATGAAGACAGCAAACCCAACACAAAGCAAAACAAGAATACCATAAAACTAAACTGATAGAGGACTAAAATGATTTTTATGACTGTTTGAAACATTGCTGATTCTTTTCATATTTATTTTCCAGTCAAGAATTTTGTTTCATCTGAGCTATTTATATCTTATAGCAATTGGATAAAGTATAGTTTTGTGAGCAAAATTGAAAGATTTACCTTTTTCTCTCTACCTAAATTCTCCAGAGAGTTTGGAAACTGTTCATAAGTGTTCTTATTTTATGGTAATATATTTATTTGCATAAATTCGATTCAATTCTGTTTTCTTTTGTATTAAGACACATTGGAAACCCTGGTTATTTTACCAAGGCTTTGACTATAATGTCATACCTTCAAATATGACAAGACTGCTTTGAGGGATTGAAACTGACTTTGTAAAGCCAATAGACTTGGAAAAGACTGGCCTGGTACCTTGTCTACGTAGTTCCTTTATAGAGTTCCTGACCTAGCAGTAATTAAAGAATGTCACTTTCTGACAGGCCTAGGAACCTCCAGATATTTTGGGTACCTCAAAAAGACAGAAATTCACCCATTTCATACAGGTATTATAGGTACAGTCTGATGGTGAATCCTTGGCTTGGCTCCCTAGCCTGAAGGGGTTTTTAAAAGTCTAATCTAAAACCCCTTATGAAAAAGTTCCAGTAAAGTCAACTTAAAAGAGCCTATATGGCCAATCACTATTTTTGTTGTACTTTATGCAAATAATTAGGTCAACTGTGATAAGACAAAAACTTATATTGTGAATAGAATTGGTCTCATTATTTGTCTTTGGTAAAAAAGGAAGACTGGAGAGAGAATAATTATGTTTCAGAAGAAAACTATAGTATACTTGCTTTTTGATTCTAGACCTGCCCATTGTTTTTGATATTTATTATTATTATTATTTGCCTACAATTCGGACTGAATATTAGATTCCTTGAGATCAATGGCTAATGTCTCCCAGTGACTGGAGATGATTCCTTATTTAGGAAACTAACATGTAGCCTGTCTCATGACCTGCCCCATGTTGCTAGTAATCTTGCCTGCCTGTGATAACAAAGTTATTTCCCCTTGCTGAGGGACATGACTTCCTAGGCATGGGCCTTCCCGGTGCTGAGAAATAAAGAATGTCTGTCACTCTAACTTAAGCAGAGATTGAGTATCAATGTTTCCATGGGAAGATTTTTGATCAAAAGGGGGAAATAACCTACAGGTCGCATTTGATAGTTCACTTTAAAAGTAAACAGGCTTCCAAATTAACCCACCTTGGGAAGGTCTTGTGATTCATGCTGACATCCTGTCCTTTAGTGATGAATCTTATCATGAGTTCCTCAAATTGTTAATGTATTGATTAAGGCATAACTTACTGACTCTGAAAAGGACACTGATTTTATTTCTAAATCATAAAGTATTACTAATTATTTTGCATATAGACATTTTAGCCTGTACTTTGCAATCTGTATCTAGATTGCAACCTCTCTTTTATAATCTCCAATTAAAAATGACTATTCCACTACGGGGAGTTCCCCTCCGTTCTCCTCAATTTTCCTATAAAGGCCTTCCAACTTGTAATAGACTCTAGAACCCTCCCCAATTTTTTGGTATGTCTTCCTAGTCCAGTCCTCACATCTGGCTTCCAATGCAATACTTGGAATGCAGAAATAATTTGTTAAATTATTTTTGCCTCAACAGCCTCAGTTTTAGTTGACATGTGATATCTCACTATGGTTTTATTATTATGCAAATTATATAATTTGCATTTCCCTGATGATTAGTGATGTTGAGCATTTTAAAAATATATTGTTGGCTATTTGTATGTCTTTCTGAGATATGTCTATTCAGTGTGACTTTTGGTAAGTTCTTTTACCCCTTTGAGCCTTGCTTTTGTTAGTTTTTTTTCCCCCCCTTGCTCATTTTAAAATCAGGTTATTTGTTTTCTTGCTATTGAGTTGTTTGAATTCCTTATATGTTGGATATTAAGCCCTTATCAGATGTACAGTTTGCAAATGTTTTCTCCCATTTCATCGGTTGTCTCTTCACTCTGTTGATTGTTTGGTTTTGTTTTCGTTTTTGTTGTTTTGTCATGCAGATTTTTAATTTGATATAATTCCGTCTGTTTTGCATTTGTTGCCTGTGCTTTTGGGTTCATATCCAAAAACTGTTGCCTAAACCAATGTCATAGCATTTTCCCCCTGTGCTTTCTTCTAGCAGTTTTATAGTTTTAGGTCTTATGTTTAAGTCTTTAATTCACTTTGAGTTGTTTTTTTAATATGGGGTAAGATAACTTCCTATTCATTCTTTCTGCATGTCGGTATCCAGTTTTCCCAAAACTATCAACTAGACTGTCCTTTCCCTATTGTGTGCTCTTGGCACTTTTGTCAAAAATTAATTTATCATAAATGTATGAATTTATTTCTGGGCTCTCAATTATGTTCTATTGGTTTATATGTCTGTTTTTATGCTACTACTATGCTGTTTCGACTACTATAGCTTTGTAGTAGATTTTGAAATCAGGGTCATGTCTTTAGCTTTGTTTGTTTTACTCAAGATTGTTTTAGCTATTTGGGTTATTTTGTGGTTCCATATACATTTTAGAGTATTTTTTCTGTTTCTGTGAGAGGTATCATTACCATTTTGATAGGGATTACATTGTATCTGTAGATTACTTTGGGTAGTATGGACATTTTATCAATATTATTCTTTTAATCCATAAACATGAAATATCATTTCATTTATTTACATATTCTTCAACTGATTTTTAGCAGCATCTGAGTTGCCTCCCACACATCAGTTTATTAGACGACAACAGACTCACAAACTAAATTGAACCAAAACAAAAGAAGACCTACAGAAAGAAATGCTACTCTGAAAACAGAAGGAAGGGTTGTTATTCATGGTGGAGAAAACATAACCAGCATATATGATTTAAGTTTTAACAAAGCATTAACTGTTAGCACAAAATGATAGGATATAGCACATAGGAAATAGTTTGCTTAATCACTTTTCATTATCTGTAACTAATGTTTTCTCCACTGCTGCTGGACTCAGGGAGTGTATTAGTCTGCTCTAGCACTGCTATAAGTAAATATCTGAGACTTATAAAGAAAAGAGGTTTAATTGGCTCACAGTTTCGCAGGCTGTGCAGGAAGCATGGCTAGGGAGGCCTCAGGAAACTTATAATCATGGCAGAAGGGGAAGGAGAAGCAGGCACATCTTACATGGCCAGAGCAGAAGGAAGAGAGAGAGCAGAGAGGTGCTACACACTTTTAAACAACCAGACAGCTAGATCTTGTGAAAACTCTATCATGAGAAGAGCTCTAGGGGGATGGTGCTAAACCATTAGAAACCGCCCTGATGATCCAATCACCTCTCCTCCAGGCCTCACCTCCATTGGGGATTATATTTCAACATGAGATTTGGGCAGGGACACAAATCCAAACCATATCAGGAATCTCCTCATAATGATGTCCTGTTTTTCTTCCAGTGTATTTGGGTTTTGAGTGGCTGTAGTCTCAGGTGTGAGCTCAGCTCCTGTCTACACAAGTGATATTTGAATTCATCTTTTCACCTTTGAACTTATCACCTCTGTCCATTTTTTACATTGCCCTTTTTCAAATGCATTTCTTTCACTGGACATTCATTTACAACTCAAATTATACCCAGTGAAAGCCCATCTTCTACTCTTTCCCAGGGAAGGGTTGCCACAGCCTTTTCCCTTACACCATTTAGTCTCCAAATCAGGCAATTTATAAGTCCCATTTGTAACTTATTAATAGTGTCTTACCAACTACACCAAGCCAGTTAATGCAAATTTACATGATTCCCTGAGTCACTAGAAGGAGTTCCTAGAGATTCAAGTTCACTGCCCTTGCCTTACTTATACCTTATGCAAGTTAATTTTGATCCCTGGTGGTTACCCACAATTTCTCTTTAGGGAAGTTTAAAAATACCACCAAAAAGAAACTTCAGATTCATTTAAAATCTATTCTTGCCTTTTTCCCTGTATGTACCCTTTATTACTTAAAATTGTTCAATTTTCTTCTAGAAGATTTTAGATTATTATGTCATCTTTTCCCTCTGTGCAGTTTTAGAATCACAGTAATATTGCCCAGAATGTTGGAGCTATGTCTTCACCATAGTACATTCCCTAGCATTGGTCTTTTCTAGTTAATCCCTGAGACTTTCCAAAGCTTTTACATAGTGGAAGGGAATAAAGGAGGCAGTGAGACAAAGCAAGGTTTGAATCCCAGTTCTGCTATTTTCTAGCAGGGTGACTTTTGATAAATTCCTTTACTCCTCTGAGCCTTGCTTTTGTCTGTTAGTTTCTTTCCCTCTTAACTATAAAATGAAGTTGGTAATGTGTGCCTCATAGACTGGCTTTAAGAATTAAATGAGGTAACACAGTGGTGGTTCTACCTAGCAGGATCCCTAACAGTGGCTCAGTGAGTGCTAGCTCCTTTCTCCCTCACTTCTCATCCCATTCCACCCCCTTTCACCCAGAAGCTAAGTAGAACCAATTTCCTGAGAGTTAATGGGTTGAAGTTCAGATGGAAGTAGATTCTGACATTATATGCATTATTAATACAAATCGACAAACATGTGTTTTTCACTTCCATGTAGTTCTCTTATAGGAAAACCTCAGCTGTGTAAAATACCACCCCAAACCCATAAGCGGAAAAAGAGAAAAGTAATTTTGGTAAAAGTCTATGCACTTTCCATGACCAGCATTCATTTAACTCACAGGAGAGGATGCATGAAGGTCCTATGCTCTATTGTGTTGGACCTTGGCTTTCAAATTTATAATATATTAGAAAAGACTGGACAAAGCAGGAACATTGGCAGTACCGAAAACTACAGCTGTGGCCTGGAGTCAGGAAAGGAAGCAGGAAAACCACAAAAATTAGATAGGATAATTTTCCTTAAAAAAAGAAGTAGTTTAGCACCTTGAGCAGTTCTGCAGTCCCTGAGAACATTGTAGGCTAGTATAACGATCAGTGTTCATAATAATGGTCCTTAATTGTCAGTAAAAGTATGTATTATGTGATTTGTAGTTGATGTAAGTATATTGGGAAGTGTATAATAATTTACAAAAACTTCTCCGCTAAGTAGCTAATATCTTTTCTTAAAAAAGATGTTGGTGGCCCTTCATCAGAGAAACTTCTATTATCTTGAAACTTCAGTATTTGTAACATCTGTGATAAGTCAGTTACTTTCACTAACGCCAATGTGTGTGTGGTGAGGGGGTGGGTGTGGGTGGGGTATGTACATACAAATAAATAAAAATATTTGTTATGATATATTCAAGTAAAGACATCCCCTTTCAACTCCACATTGGGAGAGTCAGTTACCAAAGGTATAAAAATTCTTAATTCTAGTATGGTTTCACAGAACATTGCTACAGTGAAGCCTCAGAAGATAAAACCACATCTATCAAATACTATTTCCCTGGATTAGGAACAAACATCCTTTGAGTAAATAAGAGCCTTCTTCACCTGAAGCAATAAAACTTCACACTTCCTACCATCACCTGAAAAAAGTGATTTTTGTCATTCTCCCTCTGCATTAAATTATCCTGAATGTTTCAGCTTCTTAAAGTAAATTGACTTCCCCAGAACTAGCTAGGTTTTTGAAATTACGTTTCTTTCCTTAGAAATAATTTCCATATGTTATTGAACTCTACCACAAAGTTTCTATCCTGGGTAATTTTTCTTCTGCAACTTGGTGGATTTAAATATAATAGTTACGTAGGCCATATATATATTGACAACATTTATTATCAATACTTGTGACTTACAAGTTTTAATTTTTTCCTTATTTTTTTTCAAAAGAAACCAAAGGCCTATATCCAACAGATGCTGAAGTTTTACTTCCATTTAAAAGGAATATATATAGCATATAAATATATATTTTATATTAAAAGAAATATAAATATATATTGCATATAATATATATTTTGTGTATAAATATTATATAGATAACAAATACATATGTATGTGTAAATATGTATGTTTATTATGTATATTACATTTACATAATAGTATACATATGTATATCTTGCCTTTATTTGGATTAAGCAAGTATTTTTAAATGTTATTTCATTTGTCCGTGTTAGCTTGTTATATATTTATGTATTAGTCTTCTAGTAGTTATTCTAAACATTTCGACATGTATGCTTGGCTTATTCAGTTTATCATTATTTAGAACTTTTAGTATTTCATGGATAATGCAAGAATTTAAAAACTTAAACTTCATTTACTCCATTTTCGATTTTTATGCTTTTGTTGTCAAGTATCTTAATTCCTTCTCTATTTTAAGTTTTATCAAACATAACTGTTTTTATACAGTGAGCATTTGTTCATATTGATGTCCTTTCACCCTTTCTGCTGCTCTTCATTCCCTGCTGCATTCCTCTGCTTCCATTTGGGGCGATTTTCTTTTTCTTTTTCTTTTTTTTTAAATTATACTTTAAGTTCTAGGGTATATGTGCACAACGTGCAGGTTTGTTACATAGGTATACATGTGCCATGTTGGTTTGCTGCACCCATCAACTCATCATTTACATTAGATAATTCTCCTAATGCTATTCCTCCCCCAGCCCCCAGCCCACTGACAGGCCCGGGTGTGTGATGTTCCCCGCCCTGTGTCCAAGTGTTCTCATTGTTCAATTCCCACCTAAGAGTGAGAACATGCAGTGTTTGGTTTTCTGTCCTTGTCACAGTTTGCTGAGAATGATGGTTTCCAGCTTCATGCACGTCCCTGCAAAGGACTTGAACTCATCCTTTTTTATGGCTGCATAGTATCCCATGGTGTGTATGTGCCACATTTTCTTAATCCAGTCTATCATTGATGGACATTTGAATTGGTTCCAAGTCTTTGCTACTGTGAATAGTGCCGCAATAAACATATGTGTGCATGTGTCTTTATAGTAGTATGATTTATAATCCTTTGGATATATACCCAGTAATGCGATGGCTGGGTCAAATAGTATTTCTACTTCTGGAACCTTGAGGAATGGCCACACTGTCTTCCACAATGGTTGAACTAGTTTACATCCCACCGACACTGTAGAAGCGTTCCTATTTCTCCACATCCTCTCCAGCGTCTCTTGTTTCCTGAGTTTTTAATGATTGCCATTCTAACTAGTGTGAGATGGTATTTCATTGTGGTTTTGATTTGCATTTCTCTGATGACCAGTGATGGTGACCATTTTTCATGTGTCTGTTGGCTGCATTAATGTCTTCTTTTGAGAAGTGTCCATTCATATCCTTTGCCGACTTTTTGATGGGGTTGTTTGTTTTTCTCTTGTAAGTTTGTTTCAGTTCTTTGTAGATTCTGGATATTAGCCCTTTGCCAGATGGATAGATTGCAAAAATTTTCTCCCATTCTGTAGGTTGCCTGTTCACTCTGATGGCAGTTTCTTTTGCCATGCAGAAGCTCTTTAGTTTAATTAGATCCCATTTGTCAATTTTGGCTTGTGTTGCCATTGCTTTTGGTGTTTTAGTCATGATGTCCTTGCCCATGCCTATATCCTGAATAGTATTGCCTAGGTTTTCTTCTAGGGTTTTTATGGTTTTAGGTCTAATATTTAAGTCTTTAATCCCGCTTGAATTAATTTTTGTGTAAGGTGTAAGGAAGGGATCCAGTTTCAGCTTTCTACATATGGCTAGCCAGTTTTCACAGCACAATTTATTAAATAGGGAATCCTTTCCCCATTTCTTGTTTTTGTCAGGTTTGTCAAAGATCAGATGGTTATAGATGTGTGGTGTTATTTCTGAGGCCTCTGTTCTGTTCCATTGGTCCATATATTTGTTTTGGTACCAGTACCATGCTGTTTTGGTTACTGTAGCCTTGTAGTATAGGTTGAAGTCAGATAGCCTGATGCCTCCAGCTTTGTTCTTTTTGCTTAGAATGGTGTTGGCAATGTGGACTCTTTTTTGGTTCCATATGAACTTTAAAGTAATTTTTTCCAATTCTGTGAAGAAAGTCATTGGTAGCTTGATGGGGATGGCATTGAATCTGTAAATTACCTTGGGCAGTATGGCCATTTTCACAATATTGATTCTTCTTATCCGTGAGCATGGAATGTTCTTCCATTTGTTTGTGTCCTCTTTTATTTTGTTGAGCAGTGGTTTGTAGTTCTCCTTGCAGAGGTCCTTCACATCACTTGTAAGTTGTATTCCTAGGTATTTTATTCTCTTTGTAGCAATTGTGAATGGGAGTTCACTCATGATTTGGCTCTCTGTTTGTCTGTTATTGGTGTATAGGAATGCTTGTGATTTTTGCACATTCATTTTGTATCCTGAGACTGCTGAAGTTGCTTATCAGCTTAAGGACATTTGGGGCTGAGATGATGGGGTTTTCTAAATATACAATCATGTCATCTGCAAACAGGGACAATTTGACTTCCTCTTTTCCTAATTGAATGTCCTTTATTTCTTTCTCTTGCCTGACTGCCCTGGCCAGAACTTCCAACACTTTATTGAATAGGAGTGGTGAGAGAGGGCATCCTTGTCTTGTGCCGGTTTTCAAAGGGAATGCTTCCAGTTTTTGCCCGTTCTGTATGATATTGGCTGTGGGTTTGTCATAAATAGCTCTTATTATTTTGAGATATGTTCCATCAATACCTAATTTATTGAAAGTTTTTAGCATGAAGTGCTGTTGAATTTTGTCGAAGGCCTTTTCTGCATCTATTGAGATAATCATGTGGTTTTTGTCGTTGGTTCTGTTTATGTGATGGATTACGTTGGTTGATTTGCATATGTTGAACCAGCCTTGCATCCCAGGGATGAAGCCAACTTGATCATGGTGGATAAGCTTTTTGATGTGCTGCTGGATTCAGTTTGCCAGTATTTTATTGAGAATTTTCACATCTATGTTCATCAGGGATATTGGTCTAAAATTCTCTTTTTTTTGTGCGTCTCTACCAGGCTTTGGTATGATGCTGGCCTCATAAAGTGTGTTAGGGAGGATTCCCTCTTTTTCTTGATTGGAATAGTTTCAGAAGGAATGGTACCAGCTCCTCTTTGTACCTCTGGTAGAATTTGGCTATGTATCTGTCTGGTCCTGAACTTTTTTTGGTTGGTAGGCTATTAATTATTGCCTCAATTTCAGAGCCTGTTATTGGTTTATTCAGAGATTCAACTTCTTCCTGGTTTAGTCTTGGGAGGGTGTATTTGTGCAGGAATTTATCCATTTCTTCTAGATTCTCTAGTTTACTTGTATAGAGGTGTTTATAGTATTCTCTGATGGTAATTTGTATTTCTTTTTTTTTTTTTTTTTTTGAGACGGAGTCTTGCTCTGTCGCCCAGGCTGGAGTGCAGTGGCGCTATCTCGGCTCACTGCAAGCTCCGCCTCCCGGGTTCACGCCATTCTCCTGCCTCAGCCTCCCGAGTAGCTGGGACTACAGGCGCCCACAACCGCGCCCGGCTAATTTTTTGTATTTTTAGTAGAGACGGGGTTTCACCGTGGTCTCGATCTCCTGACCTTGTGATCCGCCCGCCTCGGCCTCCCAAAGTGCTGGGATTATAGGCGTGAGCCACCGCGCTGTGGGATCAGTGGTGATATCCCCTTTATCATTTTTTATTGCATCTATTTGTCTTCTCTCTTTTCTTCTTTATTAGTCTTGCTAGTGGTCTATCAGTTTTATTGATCTTTTCAAAAAACCAGTTCCTGGATTTATCGGGTTTTTTTGAAGGATTTTTTGTGTGTCTTATCTTCTTCAGTTCTGTTCTGATCTTAGTTATTTCTTGTCTTCTGCTAGCTTTTGAATTTTTTTGCTCTTGCTTCTCTAGCTCTTTTAATTGTAATGTTAGGGTATCCATTTTAGATCTTTCCTACTTTCTCTTGTGGGCATTTAGTGCTATAAATTTCCCTCTACACACTGCTTTAAATGTGTCCCAGAGATTCTGGTACGTTGTGTCTTTGTTCTCCTTGGTTTCAAAGAACATCTTTATTTCTGCCTTCATTTCATTATTTACCCAGTAGTCATTCAGGAGCAGGTTGTTCCATGTAGTTGTATGGTTTTGTGTGAGTTTCTTAATCCTGAATTCTAATTTGATTGCACTGTGGTCTGAGAGACAGTTTGTTGTGATTTCGATTCTTTTACATTTGCTGAGGAGTGCTTTCCTTCCATTTATGTAGTCAGTTTTAGAATAAGTGTGATGTGGTGCTGAGAAGAATGTATATTCTGTTGATTTGAGGTGGAGAGTTCTGTAGATATCTATTAGGTTCGCCTGGTGCAGAGCTGAGTTCAAGTCCTGGATATCCTTGTTAACCTTCTGTCTCATTGATCTGTCTAATATTGACTGTGGGGTGTTAAAGTCTCCCATTATTATTGTGTGGGAGTATAAGTCTCTTTGTAGGTCTCTAAGGACTTGCTTTATGAATCTGAGTGCTACTGTATTGGGTGCATATATATTTAGGAGAGTTAGCTCTTCTTGTTGAATTGATCCCTTTACCATTATGTAATGGCCTTCTTTGTCTCTTTTGATCTTTGTTGGTTGAAAGTCTCTTTTATCAGAGACTAGGATTGCAACCCCTGCCTTTTTTTGCTTTCCATTTGCTTGGTAGATCTTCCTTCATCCCTTTATTTCGAGCCTATGTGTGTCTCTGCATGTGAGATGGGTCTCCTGAATACAGCACACTGATGGGTCTTGACTCTTTATCCAATTTGCCAGTCTGTGTCTTTTAGTTGGGGCATTTAGCCCATTTACATTTACGGTTAATATTGTTATGCGTGAATTTAATCCTGTCATTTTGATGTTAGCTGGTTATTTTGCCCATTAATTGATGCAGTTTCTTCACAGCATTAATGGTCTTTACAATTTGGCATGTTTTTGCAGTGGCTGCTACCAGTTGTTTCTTTCCATGTTTACTGCTTCCTTCAGGAGCTCTTGTAAGGCAGGCCTGGTGGTGACAAAATCTCTTGGCATTTGCTTGTCTGTAAAGGATTTTATTTCTTCTTCACTTATGAAGCTTCGTTTGGCTGGATATGAGATTCTGGGTAGAAAATTCTTTTCTTTAAGAATGTTGAATATTGACCCCCACTCTCTTCTGGCTTATAGTGTTTCTGCTGAGAGATCTGCTGTTAGTCTGATGGGCTTCCCTTTGTGGGTAACCCAACCTTTCTCTCTGGCTACCCTTAGCATTTTTTCCTTCATTTCAACCTTGGTGAAACTGACAATTATGTGTCTTGGTGTTACTTTTCTTGAGTAGTATCTTTGTGGTGCTTTCTGTATTTCTTGAATTTCAATGTTGGTCTGCCTTGCTAGATTGGGGAAGCTATTCTGGATAATATCCTGAAGAGTGTTTTCCAACTTGTATGCATTATCCTCATCACTTTCAGGTACACCAATCAAATGTAGATTTGGTCTTTTCACATAGTTCCATATTTCTTGGAGGCTTTGTTCATTTCTTTTTACTCTTTTTTCTTTAAACTTGTCTTCTCACTTTATTTCATTAATTTTATCTTCAATCACTGATATCCTTTCTTCCACTTGATCTAATTGGCTAATGAAGCTTGTGCATGCATCACAAAGTTCTTGTGCCATGGTTTTCAGCTCCATCAGGTTGTTTAAGGTCTTCTCTACACTGTTTATTCTAGTTAGCCATTCGTCTAACCTTTCTTCAAGGTTTTTACCTTCCTTGTGATGGGTTAGAACATGCTTCTTTAGCTCAGAGAAGTTTGTAATTAACGACCTTCTGAAGCCTACTTCTGTCAACTTGTCAAAGTCATTCTCCATCCAGTTTTGTTCCATTGCTGGTGAAGAGCTGTGATCCTTTGGAGGAGAAGAGGTGCTCTGGTTTTTAGAATTTTCATCTTTTCTGCTCTGGTTTCTCCTCATCTTTGTGGTTTTATCTACCTTTGGTCTTTGATGTTGGTGACCTACAGATGGTGTTTTGGTGTAGATAACCTTTTTGTTGATGTTGATGCTATTCCTTTCTGTTTGTTAGTTTTCCTTCTAACAGTCAGGTCCCTCAGCTGCAGGTCTGTTGGAGTTTGCTCGAGGTCCACTCCAGACTCTGTTTTTCTGGGTCTCACCAGTGGAGGCTGCAGAACAGCAAATATTGCTGCCTGATCGTTGGAAGCTTCATCCCAGAGGGGCACCTGCCTGTATGAAGTGTCTGTCAGCTCCTACTGGGAGGTGTCTCCCAGTTAGGCTACATGGGAGACAGTTACCCACTTGAGGAGGCAGTCTGTCCATTCTCAGAGCTGAAACGCTGTGCTGGGAGAATGACTGATCTCTTCAGAGCTGTCAGGCAGGGATGTTTAAGTCTGCAGAAGTTTCTGCTACCTTTTGTTCAGGTATGCCCTGCCCACAGAGGTGGGGTCTACAGAGGCAGTAGGCTTTGCTGAGCTGAGGTGGGCTCCGCCCAGTTTGAGCTTCCTGGCCACTTTGTTTACCTACTCAAGCCTCAGCAATGGCAGTCGCCCCTCCCCTGCCAGGCTGCTGCCTCACAGGTTGATCTCAGACTGCTGCATTAGCAGTAAGCAAGGCTCCATAGGCGTGGGACCCCCTAAGTCAGGCACAGGAGAGAATTTCCTGATCTGCCAGTTGCTAAGACCATGGGAGAAGTGCAGTATTTGGGCGGGAGTGTCCCGTTTTTCCAGGTACAACCTGTCACTGCTTCCTTTGGCTAGGAAAGGGAAATCCCCCAACCCCTTGTACTTCCTAGGTGAGGCGATGCCCTGCCCTGCTTCAGCTCACCCGCCATGGGCTGCACCCACTGTCCAACCAGTCCCAATGAGATGAACCAGGTATCTCAGCTGAAAATGCAAAAATCACCCATCTTCCTTGTCAATCATGCTGGGAGCTGCAGACCGGAGTTGTTCCTATTCGGCCATCTTGGAACAGAACTTTCAGGTCATTTTTTATTTACCCAAAAACTCTTTGTATTTTATTTTAGCCAAAGTCTGCTAGGAATAAATTCTCTCCATTTTTGTTTGTCTTTAAACATTTTTATTTCACCTTTTGAAGGTTATTTTTGCTGAATATCAAATTCTAACCTGTTAGTTTTATCTTTCAGCATTTTTTTTTTTTTTTTTTTGAGGCAAGAGTCTCACTTTGTCACCCAGGGTGGAGTGCAATGGCTTGGTCTCGGCTCACTGCAACCTCCACCTCCTGGGTTCAAGCAATTCTCCTTCCTCAGCTTCCCAAGTAGCTGGAATTACAGGCACCTATCACCATGCCTGGGTAATTTTTGTATTTTTAATAGAGGTGAGGTTTCACCATGTTGGCCAGGCTGGTCTCAAACTCCTGACCTCAGGTGATCCACCCCTCTTGGCCTCCCAAAGTGCTGGGATTACAGGCGTGAGCCACTGTGCCTAGCCTCTTTCAGCATTTTAAACATGTCATTCCATTGATTCCATAGCTTTCATTGCTTATATTTAATAGTTAACTATAAGTCTCATTGTAGTGTCCTTGAAGATAATGTTCCCCTTTTGTTTCTGTTTCTTTTTAAAATTTTTTCTTTATCTTTCATTTTCAGCAAATTGACTATAATTTTTTGCATCCTGTTTGAGATTTTAGAGGTTTTTTTTTTTAGCCTAAAGCTCAGTGTTTTAGGTTGATCATTTTTGCATATTCTCAGCCAATTGCTCTTTAAATATTGTTTTTGCCAAATTTTCTCTCTCTTTCTATTCTGATTCTTTGTTTAAATGTATGTTTGACCTTTTCACTCTATTGTAGATGTCTCTTATCTTCAGAAAACAGATAAGAGAATGGAAAATAATTTTCCATTCTTTTATTCTCACTGTATTTCAGTCTGGATGTTTTATACCGAACTATTCAGTTTCATTAATAGTCATTTGAATTTGATTTGTCTTTAGAATTATCTATTGAATTCTTATATATATTTATTTATTTAGCTATATTTGCTGATTTATACTTAATTTAATTCCTTGAAATAGAGTTGTGTTTTTCCATAAAATTCTTCATATAGTCATCTATTTTCTCGACCCTATGACTATTCTAGAAATTTCACTAGACCAAAAGACTTCAGTAGAAAACAAATCTGCTGAAAGATGACTGCTGTCCTGGCCTATTGAATCCTATCTCTACAAGTAGTAACAATCAACCCAAGATATAAAGGCAAAACATCTTGAGAATTACATGCAGCAAAAGAGAGGGTAACCTGCATACGTGACATAAAAACGGTTATATAATTTAAATGCTGACTAATATTTTGGTGATTGTGTGAGCTAAACTCACCATAGTGCTTAGTATCTTGTACCTAATGAATACTCAATAAATCTAAATAATGAATTTATTCTCTAGATGAATGAATTAAGCCCAGTAGGTGACCTGCCCAAGACGTATAATGTGACCCGAGCTAAGATGGAGCTCAATGTAGAAGAATGTCACACAGAATTTTCATCTCTACAAAGTATCTTTGACATTGACACATTCATTTTTCTTTGCTTATTTGCTTATTTTCTTTGCTTATTTGACTTTGCTTTCTTTATTTGACACTTTATTTTAAAAAAATTTAAATATATAAATTAAATAGAATCATTACAAATATAAAGTAGATAGAATAATGAATCTCCATGTACATATCACCCAAGTTTAAAATTGTTCAACATTCAAATGGTTATTTCAACCAGTTATTTTTTTCATCTATTCTAATACCCATTCTCCAGCCCTCCATTTATTATTCTTTAACAAAATTTTCAAGGTAGAATTTATAATCATGAAAAATACAAATCTTAACCGTACAATATTGGCAAATGGATCTACTTATATAACTGTACTGTTATGGGCTAAATGGTGTCCCTCCATAATTCATATGCTGAATTCTTAACTCCCAATGTGACTATATTTGGAGACAGGGCCTATAAGGAGGTAATAATGGTTAAGTGAGGTCATAGGATTGGGCCTTAATCTGATAGGGCTCGTGTTCTTATCAGGAGAGAAAGAGATGCCAGAGATCTCTCTTTCTCTCTTTCTGTGCATGCACAAAGAAGACATCATGTCAGCATATGGTGTGATGGTAAGAGGCCTCAGATTGATACCTGCCATGGCTGCACCTTGATCTTGGACTTTCCAACCTCCAAAACTGTGAGAAATAATCCACCCAGTATTTTGCTATTTTGTAAAGCAGCCTGAGCTGACTAACATATGCACAATAGCATGATAGGAAGCTTAGCAATCTACCCAGGAAATTCTCTCATGTCTCTTTCCAGGCAATTTCTAAGCTCTTCTTCCCACCCTTGAGGCAGCCACTGTTCTTTTTTCCCCCCTTATATTAGTGTTGCCTATTTTAGAAATTCACATAAATGAAATAATTCAGTATGTTGTCTTTTTTCTTTCATTCATTCAATATTCTGTCTGTAAGACTTACCTGTGCTATGATTCCTTTTTATTGTTCCATAGTGTTCCATTGTGTGACTGTAATTGATCTGTTCTCATGTTGTAGACATCTGAGTTGAATCCAGCTTTTGTGACTATAACTGCTATGAACATTCTTGTACAAGCCTTTTTGTGGACATGAGTTATGACTTCTCTTGGATAAATGCCTAGAAGTGAAATTGCTGGGTCAAAGACTACCTACATGTTTCACCCATTCTAGTGAATGTGTAGTGGTATTTCATTGGAATTATAGCTTAAATTTCCCTGATGACTAATAATGTGGAACACTTTGTTAATGTGCTTATTGGTCATTTGTATATTCTTTTTCTGTGAAGTATCTGCTGTGCCTTTACTTATTTGGAATTGCTTATTAAGTTGTAATTCATTATATGTTCTGCATGCAGATATACAATTTGTGATATTTTCTATGTGTCTGTGGCTTGCCTATTCTTTTTTTTTTTTTTTTTTTTTTTTTTGAGACGGAGTCTCGCTCTGTCGCCCAGGCTGGAGTGCAGTGGCCGGATCTCAGCTCACTGCAAGCTCCGCCTCCCGGGTTCGGGCCATTCTCCTGTCTCAGCCTCCTGAGTAGCTGGGACTACAGGCGCCCGCCACCTCGCCCGGCTAGTTTTTTGTATTTTTTAGTAGAGACGGGGTTTCACCGTGTTAGCCAGGATGGTCTCGATCTCCTGACCTAGTGATCCGCCCGTCTCGGCCTCCCAAAGTGCTGGGATTACAGGCTTGAGCCACCGCGCCCGGCCGGCTTGCCTATTCTTAAGAAGAGGAAGATATTAGAAGAGAAGATAGCATTTAGAAGAATACACAAGCCACAGACATGCAGAAAAATACATGCTATCTTTTGATGAGCACAAATTTTAAATTTTAATGAAGTCTAATTTATCAAATGTTTTTTTTTCCTACGGTTATCACTTACTGCATTGCATTCTACCTAAGAAATCTTTGCCTACCTCATGTTATGAAAACATTCTTCTTGATTTCTTTGAAAGGCTTTAAGGTTTTAGTTTTTAAGTTTAGGCCTATGATCTATGTTAATATTAACACATTTGAAATCACATTGTGTATATAGCTTTGTAATATTCTCCCACCTCCAACACTATTTCAATCTTTTCACATGTCATTGAAGATACTTCATAAATAATATTAGGAGCTGTGTGACTTCCTATGCTATAGATATGCTGTAATTTATTTAATGATTCCTTTATTTTTGGACATCAGATTATTCTCTCTCTGCTGTTATACTTGTAATAAAAATCTGTTTTTGCATATGTATGTGCATTTTGGATTATTTCTTTTGGCTGCATTCCTAGAAGGGGAATTACTGGGCCAAACAGTATGGAACATCTTTAGGTCTCTTAATAAATATTATTTCCCTAAATGCTTTCCAGAAGAGAATATGATCATTTAAATTCCCACCAGCAGCATATGAAAATGGCTATCTCATCATATTCTTTCATTGAGTACTATCCCTCTTTCAAATCTTTTCTCCTTTGACGTGCTAAAGAAGGTATTTCTTGCAGTGTCAATTTGTATTTCTTTTATCATTAATGAGTTTAGACTTTTAAAATAGATTCATTAAATTTGTTTTCCTAATTTTTGAATACCCAGTTCATATACTATATTCACTTATCTATTACGTTTTCAATAGGGGTCCTATCTTTATTTCCATGAGTTCCAGAAATTTATATATTAAGTATATTAGCCACCTGTCTTATTTTATACTCATATTATTCTTAGTTTTTGCTTATGATTTTTGGTTATGATTTTTGATGATGTTAGTGGTCCCACTCAAAATTTTTGTCAGTACTATAAAGACATTTGGAAATATATCAGGAGTAAAATTTCAGAGACAGGAAAAGCTAGCAATAGTGAGCTAAGCCTAAAGCCTTTTACCAGGATGGTAGAGTCAGAATTTTCATCTTTGGCCTGCTCAGCAATTACTATGTGTTCAAGAACGGGTCCCATGTTTATCTTCTGCCTGTTTCCCCATGTATCAAATACAGATACATATTAAAATTTTATGAGACTCCTAGATGACATCAGTATAATTAAATGCAAAGTATGCCTATAAGCTATTTTAGTATACATATTATGTGGAAAGTACAGAACCATTTTCTTTCTTTTTATATATTTGTAGGAGATAAAAATGTAATAAAAATGCATACATTATTATACTTTTATGGTAAAACTAAACTTATTATATTAAAAAAAAATTCCCTAAAAGAAAAGATGTTATTATTGAAAACAGATGTAATTGTATTGGATGTAATGCCCTGGGAAAATTAAAGAAGAAAGACGCCTTAATTAATGAAAAGGATTCATTCTAAATATACCCTTTCTTTATCAGACACAGCTATGCTTTCTGAAACCTCACCCCTCTTGTTAGTTAATAGCAGAATTCACAAATGTTCTTTATGAATTTAAAGTGTTTTACTTATATCATGTTGCTTTCTTTGGATTATGAAATCATAGACTCCTTATAGACCTGGAAGATTTGAAGACCCTCTTGTCTAGTTTTATAGTTCTGAGAACTGAGGCCCAAGGAATTTCAATATTTTCTCAAAAACTAGTTATTTCCGGCGGGGTGTGGTGGCTCACACCTGTAATCCCAGCACTTCCGGTGGCTGAGGTGGGCGGATCACGAGGTCAAGCGATTGAGACCATCCTGGCCAACATGGTGAAACTCCGTCTCTACTAAAAATATAAAAATCAGCTGGGCGTGGTGGTGCGTGCCTGTAGTCCCAGCTACTCCAGAGGCTGAGGTAGGAGAATTGCTTGAACTTGGGAGGTGGAGGTTGCAGTGAGCTGAGATCGCGCCACTGCACTTCAGTCTGGCGACAGAGCGAGACTCCATCTCAAGATCAATCAATCTAACTAACTAACTAACTAACTAACTAACTAACTAGTTATTTCCGAAAAACGAATGCTAGGGCCCAAACCAGAACCTGAAATCTCTTGCTTTCTACTCTGGAGTTCTTCCATAGCTCCCACACTGAGTAAACGAAGTTAGTAAGTAAATTCAAAGCACAGCTACCTCAAAAATGAAAAACAGAACACTTCAAAATGTGTACTTTTTAGCATAAGGTCCATTATCCAAGAGCCTAATGCCTTCTTGTTCTACCAATGATTTGCTTGTGTTTCCAATATATAGGTAACAGGAGAGTAGTATCCAAACTCTAGCATGTGGAAAATTGTGTGTTCAAAAAGAGGTGTAAATTATGGCTTTTAGAGAGTATATTTGTCATTTACCTATAGAGTGGCTTCTGCTTTGCAAGACTTTCTATCAGATGTCACAAGGAAAATCTTTTGGAGGTATTTTGTATTTGCTACTTAAGAAATATATGTATACATCTGAAACCCTCTTTTAAATTTACTTCAAAGGAAAAAATATCTGCTGCAAAGACTCTTCAGATTATTTATGAAAAATGAATTGTCATTTCATTTTAGAACAAGCTAAACAAAGCCATAAAAAGCATTGCTCAGAACTGTCAGAGATGCATACAGCTTTTAAATCAGAAAGGCTGCTGTATTTTAAGCCAGTGCTTTATTATTCCACACTATGTAAGTAATTGAAATGATGAATGAAAAACACAACATTCTAGCATATATAGTGATAAACATGCTATCAACACTCTTGTTAACTACTGCAGAGCATGATGAATGAAACTGATCCACTGACCTTTGTGAAATAAACTACTATCTGTAGGCTGTGTGGAAAGCTTGTTATTATCTAAATTTATTTTCAGTTAGAGGGACTGTTGTTTGGACAATGTATAGTTTCAGTAGCTATCAATAAAAAAGGACTCAATTAAATGCTATTAATTTAGTGACTTCCCCTGAAAACATGTTTCATCCATGCAAAAATATCTCTATAGACATATTGGAAGATAGAGAGTCTAAAGCTTTTTGAGAATCTTTCTGAAAATTTATCAGAAAATGAGATATTGAGTGCAGAATTGTTGAAGAACAGTCACTATATTTAACTCTATTTGACTCAGTGAGCCCAGCTTAGCAAAGCTACTTGCTTTTGTTTTTTGTTTTTTTGTTTTTGTTTTTGGTCACACACTTTTATGGAACATTAAAGTGTTCTAATCAAATTATCATAAACTACAGTACCAGTACTAGCAGTCATCTTTTCCATTTTCTTAAATTAAGTGTTTATTGTTTGTTCTTTGAAAACTTAGGCCAATAAATAGTTGCATAGATGACATAATGAATTGTGTAGGCTTTCCACTCTATGCCCATTTCGAAGGTGAATAAGCTCAGCTGTAGAGGGAGAGTATATTCAAGTTCCTTAGCAGGTTGAAAGGGTAAATGGCAGAAGGCACAACATCTAGAATTCATTTGCTGGCACCAAGTCCAGAGTTCTCTCTAGAACCCAATGCTAAGAATGAGTTTCATCTATAGAAGCACTGGACAAAAGTAAAACTTGGTGTTTTCATTTTGCCACATTTTTCTTAATGAAAATAGAAACAGATATGTTAAATAACTAAATTTACCAAACAGTTCTTTTTTGGGAGTTAATTCAGCAGGAAACCTATTATAGTTTCCCCTTTCTAGGTCAAGAAAAAAACATTCTAACAGCACTAGGGGATTTTGAAATATATATAATATCTCTCAAAAGAGAATTACACAATCAGAAAAATGATTGCTTAACCTGTGATTAAAGAAATGCAGACTGCATTATGACAGCCTAGTGCGTTGCCAGTCTAGCTTTGACGTTAACTTGACGTGTCTCAGTCCAGGGAGTTGATCCCACCAAATTATTTTTTTGCCCTATGTTTTATGATGCTTACAGAAAAGAATGATGTTGGCTGCACCAAGAGCAGCATGAAGGGTCTTCATGGTGCAGAGCAGTAGAATGGAGTGGGGACACCTACCTTCTACAGGGACAAAGATAGTTCCTGACGAATATCAAAATAAGGTGACCACTCTATGGTAATCATCTGGCAAATTCTGCCCCCAAATGGAACATTTTGTTAAATTAGAGAAGGCAACATTTCCTAACATGAGACTGTTTAAGAATTTAACTACAGGTCGAATGGGAAATAGAAACACAAACAGAATGACAGTGATCACCTAGGGTGGCAACTATCACCCAGTGTTCTGAAGATTATGTCTATTCAGATTGAACTTTAAATTTGTACTTGTAAACATTCAGCAACCAGGAAAGGCTGTTCCATTGGAACCAACTCTAACCATTCCCAGAACATTAATCAAAGACCGCCAAGTCAACATTCCTTCATAGCTAACTATTAACTGATATTTTCTACAGGATTATGTTTTGAGCTTTCAAATTATAATTATATAAGTGAGATAGACGGAAATCTTTATTGGGGATGGAAAAGATAATGTGTAAATCAGCAAGCTGCTTGTTCTGTAGTTATTTCCTTCTTTCAGTTCTTGGTATTTTAGGTTACCATGCATATGTGTGAATGGTAAAGCTGAACCCTCAACAACTCTGCTAAAATCATTTAGCTTGTTTACATATTAGTTGTTCCATTTCAGACTAATGTTTTATTTAACCCAGGTTATTATCCTTAATGAACATAATTTTAACCCTTTTAAGCCTTAATATTTTATCAGAATTATAAAAAGGGTGATAAAATGGGAACAAAAATAGAATCTGATTCACAAAGTAGTAGTGGGTGGTAGGAGATAACATGCATGAAGCAAGTGTTCAGCACAGAGGTTGACATGCACTAAGCACTCAATAGTTCTATTAGTATTATTAATGATGTGTTAAGGCTATGAGGATGAGTGTGTGTGCGTATGCATGTGTGTATGTGTTTTGCCTATATGAGCTTGTCTGTTTAGTTTTCAATAATTTAGGTGCTTTAAAACAAAACCTTTTGAAGTTTCTAAAAACACCTAACAAGAGCAGATTTCACTATAACAAACAAACAAATAAGCAAACATTGCCTTTAGAACTGACGTAGTATGGATGTATATTATAAATATTTATTGTAGATTGTTTGGAAATTGTATATTAAATCTGAGAACTTTGATAGAAGAGGGTTTTGGTCTGAAACATATAAATTAGAGGTGAATTAAAGCAAACAGAACCTATGATCCTTCACTTGTACTATTGTTTATTAGTGGTTATTGTGGAAACTTTTAAATTAAGTTTTTCTCTGGCAGAAAATACATATAGATATTACATTTCATTAAAAAATGTTTTCTAACAATGATTCTTCTCTATTATCACACTAACAAGGTCTTTAAAGTATCTTTTCTCTTTCATTTCTAACCTATAAAGATAAAAACTACCATGAGAAATTTTTCGTATTGTCCTAGGTTTCAAAAAATTATACTCTACATATCTCAAAAATTTCCTGTCATTAAAATTGCACTTGTATTACAGGGGGAAAATTCTCATTTCATCAATGAGCCCTAAAAATGCTGGTTGGACAGTGCCCAAAGCCTTATGTCCTGATTGAATTATAACCAGGCACCTCACTCTGCTGCAGTCAACTCTTAGGGTGTTCACCAAACAATTTCTGGGCAAAGGAGCAATTCAGGACAAAATAAGCCATGTTTTAAATTTATTCCTAGTCATGTGTAAGAGGGACCAGAAGCAGGAAGGTGGAGTTCCCTGGCTGTCTTTCGGGCTTCTTTCTGTGCCATTCATTCATTTAATTTTCAACAATGCTTGGCCTGTTTGCTCTCTCCTGAGAGCTAGGGGTCCAGTGGTGAGCAAAATCAGATGCTAACCTTATACTCATGGAATTTAGAGAGTTTAGGAGGAATGTGAATAGTAATAAAAACAAATTATGAGTATCAGTGTAAAATTGCAACTGTGAGAAGAGCTGCACAGGAGAGATTACCAGTACCTGGCCAGAGACATCAGGAAAGGCTCTCCGGGGGAGATACTGTTTGACTTAAAGTCTAAAAGGATGAGATGGAATTCCTTAACAGAAAGACCTTTTAGCAGGATGGGATGTAGTGACAGCAAAGAACCAAAAGAAGGATGCAATGGCCAGAACAGATTGTTGAGGGGCAATGTGGTATGGGAAGAAGCTGGAGATGTAAGCAGTAGCCAGAGAATTCTGGCCTTCATACACCATGGTAAGGAGTTCCCTCTTTATCCCCAAAGCCATGAGAGACCTTTAAAGGGCTTCGAGTAGTGGTATGACATGGTCAGATTTGCATTTTGGAAAGATGCCCACTCTGGCTGCAAGGTTGAAACAGATTGTAGGGAGCAATGATGGTTGGGGAGAGATTAGTTAGGGAGTTACTTCTGAATCCACATGAACCGGGAGAGTGGCCTAAAGTAGCATTGTGGTGGAGGTGGAGAGGAATGGTTATATTGAAGAAGTTCCATTTGGAGAGTGGGGGAGAGGGGGCCAGGAGTGAGGCCTAGTTTTCTGGATATGAGGCTGGAGAAATGGGGATACCATTTGTTGAGTTAGGAAGCAATGGAGGTGGAAGACTTGGTTTTCAGTAAATGATCATGAATTTTTGTTTCTAATACATTGAGTTTGTAGTTTCTTTGAGGCCCCTGAGAGGAGCTGTCAAGGAAGATTTCAGGTATTGGGGGTCTATTTAGGGATCCCCTGCACTCTGGGCCACCGCCATGCCTGGCCTTTTGGGGGACATTTTAATTTCCCTTACAAACTTTGGAATCTATGTTGGGTTTAGATTTTGGAGGTGAATCCTTTGGCACCAGCCTGTGCTAAATTTCCTCTTAGAAGTTCCACCAGCCCCTAAGGGTCCTGTTAGAACAGGACTCCTCACTCCTCTCCACACATAGCTGCTTTGAACTTTTACCCCATGTCTAGTATCTCCTTAAGTCTTCTTTGAGCAACAGGGTGTGATGTGTCCTGTATATTCTATTCTCAACGCTGGTCAATTTCTTTCCATCTTATCTAGTCTGTCTGTACCATATTCACTAGCTGGCTGTTAGGTCTGGTTCTGTTTATCGATTTGCCTGTGGATCTGTGCTTTGTTGTTTGATGAGGGGCCTTTAATGGTAACCTCTTCTTCCAAGGGCATTATCAGTTTCCTGTTGCTTCTCAGCTGCCTCCAGCCTAGACTTCTCATTTCATTTTATTTCAGCTGGAGCTACTTATTAAATGTCATGATAACGTCCTGCTTATCAGTAGGCATTTCTGCAGTTGTCAGCTATGGGTAGACCGAGAATATTGACAAGTGTTGAGCTTAGTCATATCACTAGGTTCTGTAGGATAGTTTGTCTCTTAGGTAACTACTTCAAAGCAAATTTCTAGAATCCTGTACTTTCAATTTTATGACAACAACAAAAAATACTCAGCAAATACAGTAATAATGACAAATCATTTCCTCTCAAAAGAGCAAGATCATTTTCAGTATATAGATGTCTATTTTTTACCATTGACTGACTCTTTCATATACTTTTTAATTTATTTGACAAATATTTCTTAGGCCCATCTCATGGGTTGAATTAGAAGGAAGAATTCCTTCTATTTCCTTCTATGTCTTTCACTTAGAAATTGACCAAGGATATTCCTGCTGTCCAATTAATGCAGGGAAAAATTAATGGTTCAAATGCTGCTGGCAGCAATAAAGTTAACTAATTTTTACCCAATTTTTCAAAAACTTAATCCTCAAAGAAAAAAGAAGAAAAGAAAGCCCTTATTCACTTGTTAGAAACACTTTGTTGATTTATTTCTCAACATCCCACTTCTGGTATATTAAAAATGCTGACTGGAATGTTTATAAACCTGTAAGTTTCATTCACAATTCTGTGTGAATCTACCTTGTCGTAAGATTTTTATTTTTGTCTACCTTAAGTTTAGGCTGCACAGATAACTTGGCTCACTGAGTCATCTTTTAATTATCATAGATATGTCTATGATAGATAATTGAATTAAAACACCTTGAAGATAGTTGCAAAAATAAAATGAGATATTTCTCGATGTTTTCCAATTATCACCCTGTGAATTTTACAAGAAAGAAGGAGTGTTATATTCAAAGTGGTTCATACCTGTAATCCTAGCAATTTGGGAGGCTGAGGTGGGTGGATTGCTTGAGCCCAGGAGTTTGAGACCAGCCTAGGCAACATAGTGAAACCTTGTCTCTACAAAAAATGCAAAAATTAACCGAGTATGGTGGCATACGCCCTTAATCCCAGCTACTCAGGAGGCTGAGGTAGGAGGATCACGTGGGCCAGGGAGGTGGAGGTGGCAGTAACCAGAGATTGTGCCACCGCACTCCAGCCTGGGCAACAGAACAAGACCCTGTCTCAAAAATCAAACAAAGCAAAGAAACAAAAAATAAACAACAACTCAACAGCTCAAACTCAACAAATGGATATACGAAGAAACTGAGTCATAGAGCAGTGAAATTTCTATCAAAGATTATTCAATGGTTTGGCTACAGAAACGGATAAAACCTTTAGGAGGGAAATGAAACAGTGCAAATGGATGCAGCTACTTACAGTCAACCTCCATGATCACCTCCCTGATGATTCTATAATTATTTTTCCTCGTTTTGAGTTTTTATCACACACTAAATCACAGTCATTCTTCTATTGTTTATTTTTGTTTAAATATTGTTTATAATTGTTTAAAGTTATTTTTCGTCTATCCGTGGTTTTGGACATAGATTTTGGCTGCTAGGGAGCAAGGACTACAACTTTTGTTTATTTTTTCTCTCAGTGTATGGGGTACGGAGATAAGCGTGTGCTTAGGGGGCAGTGGATGTTTAGTTGGTTTATACGTCTGTGTTTTGTATTTTGTATTGTTTGGAGTGATAAGCTTCTGACATAACTGTTGATTTGATGGTCAGTAAAGAAACCCAAGACCAAAAAAGTCTCTTGTCTGAGGCTCTCATCCTGCCGTATCTGCAGGCAGGTACTATAGTAGGAAGAGAAGAAAAAGCATGTTTTAGGACACACTTTTGAAAAACTTAGGTGTTAGAACTTAACACTGGTCTTCCAACTTCAAATTCCATATGTTGTCTACCTGTTCCTTCAAAAACACAGGCTGGGCATTTGGGATATAGAGTCAAATTCCCAAATATCCTGGGAGTTTATATTATGTATAGAAATATTTTCTAACACTAAAATCAAGAAATGGGAAAACAACTAAAATGTTTTTACAGTGGTTTACAAATTTAAAAAGATAATTGAATATTGTAATATTTCAGTAGTGAAAGTGACCAAAAAAAAAAAAAAAAACAGTTCAAAATCCTGATTTAAAAAAAAATCCTTGCCATTGTGGAAATACTCAATTTTTATTTCTTCACTAAAGTACTTCAGTTTATGTTCCAGTTTACGAGCAGCCAGTTGTTGAAATATTAGTGCCTAGTCAAGGTCAAACACCTCACAGAAGGAACATTATTCTAAAATGCAACACTTCTGTGCAACTGGAATGTGTATTTCATGAGCAGAATCCATTTGATCGGATTCTCTCCTATTCACAAAACCCAGACTCATCTTGAAGTGATAGTAACAATGCTCTCCAACAAGTATGGAATCATCTATGATCCACTTCTTTAGATATTATCTCATTTGGCCCTTAGTTGGGTAGAAGAGTCATTATTCTTCTGCCCTTGGTTGGGTAGAAAAGTCATTATTACTAACATGCACATTTGAAACTGAGGATCCCAAAGCCATTGTCAAACTAGTTATTGTTCAAGGCACAGGTTGATAAGAGTATTGGGGTTCATTTAATCAAATGCTTATCATGTGTCAGAATGATCAACTAGCATTAGGTTTTTTATACGTTAGATAATATATAAAAAGTTATATTTTATATATAAGATAAAGTATATGCGTTAAGAACATGGGTTCTGGTTTCAAATCCCCATGTAATCTCTACTAATTCTATGACTTTGGGCAAGTATAAAAACTTTTAAACATGAAGAAAATAATATCACTTACTTCCTAAAAAATTTAATAAGTTAAGGGATATAAGGCTCTTAGCACATATTCAGCACTCAATAAATAAAACTCTCAGTAGTTTAACCTAAACCACCCACACACACACCTCATCACAAACAACAACCCTTTGAGTAGAGCTATATTTTAATCTTCTTTCTTTTTTTTTCTAAGCACTTCACATTTATTTATTATTATTATTATTATTATTATTATTATACTTTAAGTTCTAGGGTACATGTGCATAACGTGCAGGTTTGTTACATATGTATACTTGTGCCATGTTGGTGTGCTGCACCCATCAACTCGTCAGCACCCATCAACTCATCATTTACATCAGGTATAACTCCCAATGCAATCCCTCCCCCCTCCCCCCTCCCCACAACAGGCCCCGGTGTGTGATGTTCCTCTTCCCGAGTCCAAGTGATCTCATTGTTCAGTTCCCACCTATGAGTGAGAACATGCGGTGTTTGGTTTTCTGTTCTTGCCATAGTTTGCTGAGAATGATGGTTTCCAGCTTCATCCATGTTCCTACAAAGGACACAAACTCATCCTTTTTTATGGCTGCATAGTATTCCATGGTGTATATGTGCCACATTTTCTTAATCCATTCTGTCACTGATGGACATTTGGGTTGATTCCAAGTCTTTGCTATTGTGAATAGTGCCGCAATAAACATACGTGTGCATGTGTCTTTATAGCAGCATGATTTATAATCCTTTGGGTATATACCCAGTAATGGGATGGCTGGGTCATATGGTACTTCTAGTTCTAGATCCTTGAGGAATCGCCATACTGTTTTCCATAATGGTTGAACTAGTTTACAATCCCACCAACAGTGTAAAAGTGTTCCTATTTCTCCACATCCTCTCCAGCACCTGTTGTTTCCTGACTTTTTAATGATTGCCATTCTAACTGGTGTGAGATGGTATCTCATTGTGGTTTTGATTTGCATTTCTCTGATGACCAGTGATGATGAGCATTTTTTCATGTGTCTGTTGGCTGTATGAATGTCTTCTTTTGAGAAATGTCTGTTCATATCCTTTTCCCACTTTTTGATGGGGTTGTTTTGTTTTTTTCTTGTAAATTTGTTTGAGTTCTTTGTAGGTTCTGAATATTAGCCCTTTGTCAGATCCTTGGCTAAGCTCATCCAGTCTTATGGGTCTGAATACTGTTTATTCATTGATGATTTCCAAATGTATATCTCCAATCTGGACCTCTTCCCTGAACTTGTATATCTAACTGCCTACTTGACACCTTCTTCTGTATGACTTATAGGCATCTAAAATGCAACATATCCAGAAATGAGTTCCTGATGTTCTCCCTCATCCAGCGGCTCCTGCAACCTTCCTGCTCCTAGGTCACGGCAACGCCACACTTTCAGTCACTCACGCCAGAAACATTGGTGTTCTTGACATCTCTTTACACTGCCTACTTCTCTCTTACATTCAACATTGGGTCTAGAGGTAAAATCTATTGATTCTACTTGCAAAATATGTATCACTGTGTAACATACTATACATCATACTGTTTTGTCTTATTTATTATCTGCTCCCCATTAGAAGGTAAGTTTCAGGAGAGGAAATATTTCTTTCTTTTTTTTAAAACTTTTATTTTGAGTTCAGGGGTATATATGCAGGTTGGCTACATAGGTAAACTTGTGTCATGGGGATTTTTTGTACAGATTATTTCATCACCCAAGTATTAAGCTTGGTACCTATGAGTTATTTTTCCTGATCTTCTTCCTCCTCCCAACCTCCTCCTCTGATAGGCCCCAGTGTATATTGTTCTGCTCTATATGTCCATGTGTTCTCATCATTTAGTTCCCATTTATAAGTGAGAGCATGTGGCATTTGGTTTTCTGTTCCTGCCTTAGTTTGCTAAAGATAATAGCCTCTAGCTCCACCCATGTCCCTGCAAAGGACAGGATCTTGTTCTTTTTATGGCTGCATAGTATTCCATGGTGTATATGCACCACATTTTCTTTATCCAGTCTGTCACTGATGGGCATTTAGGTTGATTCAATGTCTTTTCTGTTGGGAATAGTGCTGCAATGGACGTATGGGTGTATGTGTCTTTATAATTGAATGATTTATATTCCTTTGGGTATACACCCAGTAATGGGATTGCTGGGTCAAATGGTATTTCTGTTTTTAGATCTTTGAGAAATCACCACACTGTCTTCCACAGGGGTTAAACTAATTTACACTCCCACCAACAGTGTACAAGCATTCCTTTTTCTCCACAACCTCATCAGAACGTTGATTTTTGGCTTTTTATTAATAGCCATTCTGATGGGTGTGAGATGGTATCTCATTGTGTTTTGCTTTTTTTTTTTTTTTTCTGAGATGGAGTCTCACTCCGTTGCCCAGGCTGTGCAGCGGCACTCTCATGGCTCACTGTAACCTTCACCTCCCAGGTTCAAGTGATTCTCCTGCCTTAGCCTCCAGAGTAGCTGGGACTACAGAGAGTAGTCCAATTTTTGTATATTTAGTAGAGATGGGGTTTTGCCATGTTGGTCAGGCTGGTCTTGAACTCCTGACTTCAGGTGATCTGCCCACCTTGGCCTCCCAAAGTGCTGGGATTCCAGGCATGAGCCACTGTGCCTGGCCTCATTGTGGTTTTGATTTGCATTTCTCTAATGATCAGTGATACTGAGGTTTTTTTCATATGATTATTGGCCACATGTATGTCTTCTTTCGAAAAGTGTCTGTTTATGTCCTTTCTCCACTTTTTAATGGGGTTGTTTGTGGGTTTTTTTCCTGTAAATTTGTTTAAGCTCCTTATAGATCCTGGATATTAGACCCTTGTCAAATCTATGGCTTGCAAAAATTTTCTTCCATTCTGTAGGTTGTCTGTTCACTTTGTTGTAGTTTCTTTTGCTGTGCAGAAACTCTTTAGCTTAATTATATCCCATTGTCAATTTTTGCTCTCCTTGCAATTGCTTTTGGTGTTTTTGTCATTAAATCTTTGTCTATGCCTATGTCTTGAATAGTACTGCCTAAGTTGTCTTCCAGGGTTTTTGTAGTTTTGCATTTTATGTTTAAGTCTTTAATGTATCTTGAGTTAAGTTTTGTATATGGTGTAAGGAGGGGGTCTGGTTTCAATCTTCTGCATATGGCTAGCCAGTTATCCCAGCACTATTTATTGAATAGGGAGTCCTTTCCCCATTGCTTGTTTTTGTCAGGTTTGTCGAAGATTCAGATCATTGTAGGTGTGCAGTCTTATTTCTGGGTTCTGTATTCTATTCCATTGGTCTATGTGTCTATTTCTGTACCAATACCATGCTACTTCGGTTACTGTAATCTTGTAGTATAGTTTGAAGTCCAGTAGCATGATGCCTTCAGCTTTATTCTATTTGCACAGGATTGCCTTGGCTATTTGGGCTTTTTGGTTTCCTATGCATTTTAAAATAGTTTTTTTTTCTAGTTCTGTGAAGAATATCAATGGTAGTTTAACAGGAATAGCATTGAATCTATAAATTGTTTGGGGCAGTATGACCATTTTCACAATATTGATTCTTTTTACCCATGAGCATGGAATGTTTTTCCATTTGTTTGTATCATCTCTCATTTCTTTCATCAGTGTTTTATAGTTCTCCTTTAAAAGATCTTTCACCTCTGTAGTTAGCTGTGTTCCTAGCTATTTTATTCTTTTTGTGACAATTTTGAATGGGAGTTCATTCCTGATTTGGTTCTCAGCCTGAGTGTTGTTGGTATATTAGGAATGCTAGTGAGTTTTGCACATTGATTTTGTATCTTGAGACTGCCGATGTTGCTTATCAGCTTAAGAAATTTCTGGGCTGCAACTATGGGGTTTTCTAGAGGTAGGACCATGTCTTCTGCAAACAAGGATACTTTGACATCCTCTCTTCCTATGTGTGTGGCCTTTGAGAGGAAATAATTTTTCTAGGCTTTATATACTAATTCATAGTGCTTAAAACAGTCCCTCATACATAACAAGTGCTCAATAAATATATGTTGAATGAATGAATAAAAAATAACGTTATTTAATAGATGAAGAAGCATAGACTCAGAGAGGCTGAGTAACTTGCCCAAGTACAGGAGCAGGTAAGCAATGGCATCTATGTTTATGTGACTCCAAAGCCCACATTTATCAATACTATACATTTTGTCCAGGTTAATTTCTGGATGTTGACCATAGCTTGGATGTGTCATCAAGTACACATTAATGTAATGAGGTCTTAGAACATCCTCAAGAAATAAAGATTTCTTATAACAAAATCAGTCAATGTTCTAAAAATATGTTTTTCCACAGCAGGTGCTCACTGATCAGAGTGCAGAGAGGAATGGGAAGGTTGAGAGGGCTGGGAAACAGACTTCTGCTCTTGCCAGAGTTCCCAGATTCCTGAGAAGGAGGCATGCCTTACTCAGGCTGGGAAGGCACCCCTTCTCTTCTTCATGCTCTTCCTATTTTCCTCTTTGCTTGTGTCCATCTTGTCTTTCCATTTTCTCCCACCTCCCTTCTTATCCTTTCCTTCTCTCTTGAGCTTTGTCTCTATCCTCTTGCCCCAAGCTGCTCTCTTTTCTGTTTATTTTGTGAGAAACTCCCTCCCCCAACATATGAACATCAGGGCTGCCCAGTGTGGCTCATATAATATGTGAACCTTGGCCCTTGAATCCCTGAAATTTCACATGAGAAAATAATCTTAAATGAATGTTAAGTGACCTTAGGATAGGCAAAGATTTTATAAAGAAGTCGTAAAAGCAAAGCTTGATAAGTTAGACTTCATTAAAATAAGAAATTCTGATCACCAAAAAACACTAATGAAATTGAAAATGCATGCCACAGACTAGGAAAATATATTTGCCATACATACATGTAACAAAGGGTTTATGTCCAGAATATGTAAAGTACCCTACAAATCAATAACAAAGAAAACAACTCAATTAAAAATGAACAAATCTTGAACAGACATTTCACAAAAGAATATACGAAAAAGGCCAATAAGTACATGAAAATATTCTCAACATATTTTTTTGTCAGGGAAATGTAATGAGATCCCACTACACATCCAGTAGAATGACTAAAATTAAAAAGACCTTCATTATGAAGTATTGGCAAAGACACGGAGTAACTGAAACTGTCTTACATTGGTGGTAGGTGTATAAATTGATACAACCACTTGGGAAAGCTAAACATAAGTCTATCCTATGGCCTAACAATCCCATCCCTAGGTTGAAAAAAATGAGAACATACGTTCACTAAAGACATGTGCAAGAATGTCCATAGTAGCTATATTTATAAGAGAAAAAATTGGAAATAATCCTTATATCTATCAACAGAATGGATAAATAAATGTGGTGTATCCACACAATATAACACCACACTGCAATAAGAATGAGCTATACCTATGTAAAACAACATGAATGAATCTCATAGACAATATTGATCAAGAGAAACCCAACACAACAGTGTACACACATACTCTATAATCTATTATATGATGTCTGAAAAAGGCAAAAGCAATCAATGCAGACAGATGTCAGAATAGTGGTGACCTCTGCTGTCTGGAATGGGGCACAGAGGGACCTTCCTTGATATTGAAAATGTTTTAAGTCTTAATCTGGGTGGTGTTACACCGGGGCATATGAGTATGTGAGAAATTGTCAATCTACATACTTTTTTAAAACATAATTTACTGTATATATGTTACACCTAAATTTAAAAATAACATATCTTTGGATGGTATTTACTATCCAAAGATTTATACATAGGTATTCAGGCTCTAGTCATAATAACCCCAAATTAGAAATTACCCAAATGTGAGTCAGCAAGTGAATGGATAAGCAAACTATTGTACATCTGTACAATGAACTATTACTTAGCAAGAAAAAGGACTAAACTGTTGAAAATGTGGCAGCATACATGAATCACAAAATCATTATGCTAAGTGAAAAAAGCCAGACACAAAAGATGACACACTATATGATTCCATTTACTTGAAGTTAAGAAAATGTCAACTAATTGATAGTGACAGGAAGCAGACCAGTGACTGGTTGCCTGGGGTCCAAGGAGGAGGGAGGGGGGAACTGAAAAAACGCTTGAGAGCATTGTGTGTCGGGGGGTGGTAAAAATGCTCTGTATTTTGATTGCCTTAGTGGTTTCCTGGGTGTATACATGTTAAAATGCATTAAACTGTACCTTTTGAAGAGATGCAGTTTGTTTTCCATGAATTGTATCTCAATAAAGCTGATGAAAATACATATCAAACTAAGAATACTCAGTCTTGGGCTTGACCAAAGAGGCCTAGAGAGCACTAGCTCAATAAACTTCATTTTACTTCCTAAGACTCCATGCCCCAAATAAAATTCAAGTTTCCCTGAGAAGGATGTGTGTAAGGGAGAGGAATGGTCCCACCTGCTTTGTTTTGAAGAATGTGGGTTGGGAGTAGAGAGCAAAAATGGATGGTAGAGGAAGACATGTATCAGTCAGGGTCAGAAGACGGACACCACACCAGTCACTTCAACTACTGTGAACTGTGTAATTGAAAAAACACAAAAGAGAACACAGAGGAGTCAGGGATGTAGCTGCTGCAGAATGCAGCTACCCTCATGAAAGTTAGGGGAACAGAGGGGAAAGATTAGAATAATTAAATCTTAGAAACTCGGAGTCTGGTCTTGGGGCCTGAGACCCATGCCCCTGATGAGGAGGCCCAGGCTGGCTGGTGGTGGTGTCTCTGAAGGGGCAATGAGGCTAGTTTCTCAAGTGTCAGAGAGATTGCAAACTGGATTCCGCTGCTGCTATAGAAAGAAGCTGCTAATGCTGGGGTGAAGAGGCATTGCTGGGTGACACTAACAGGAAGAGGAGGCAAACAGGCAAAAGCACATCCTTTCTCCTTCCACCAGCCTTGCTGTATTCCTCCAGTGTTCCCGCTGGTAGAGTCCAACAGCTGGGAAACCAAAATGCAGCTTGCAGCATTCCAGGTCCAACATCATAAAGCATAGTATAAAAAGGGGCAAGGGGCAGTTTGGAGTTGAGATTGAGCCTTAGACTATTTTGGGTTTAACTCTTGGCTTTGCCTCTTACTCACTGTGGGACCTTGAACAAGTTACTCAACCTCCCTGGGCCTCAGATCTACAAGAGTAAAACGAAGGTAACATTCCCTTATAAGTTTATGTTAGTGAGCCTTCAATAAATGGACTCTACTATTTCATTTCTTTGTTTATGTAGCACCAGCTCCCCTCCTCCCCCAACAATGTTCTTTCCTAAATCCTTCCCAGCGATGTGGCCCAAATTACCTCAACCTTGGGATGGCTCTTCTCTGAGGGGCTTGCCAGTTCCCTCATAAGGAGCCACCAATGGTTTGAGATTCTGAGAACTAGCATGTGGTGGAGTTAGATTGTGGTCTGTGGTGTATCACTTGGATTTCAATCCTGGGGAAGCAGTGAATTAAGCAGCTGGCCTGTGATCCTTTTCTCTCCTTGTACCAGGAGGACAGTCCTGGGAGCAAAGAAAGCAAATGGTTGAATGTAATCTTCTTATAAACATGCTCATAATTGACCTTCTGGAAAATAAACTAATGAGATTTGCTAGGAGGAGAGTCCATTTTAGCAGGAATGACCCTGGATTAGAATTGCTTATGGAAAACTAAAGTAGAATCTATGGATTTATAAGGCCTGGCTTCCTGGACAATTTTGTTTAAATCTTATAATGATCCCGGCATAAAATGGAGATGATTTATAACACCAAATCTCCCTACTGTATCAAGCAATCTACCAATCTCTTTAGAGACCCCGTCATTGCTTTGGGCCAGAGAATGCATGTCTGTCCCAGGGAGGATGACCTGGGAACCATACTCCATGTGCTGGATCTCTCCCTGCTTCACCAGGGACTCTTGATTAGTCAATGTTCTCCAGGGAAACAGAACCAATGAGGAGACTTACATACAGATTTATTTTAAGAATTGGCTCATGCCATAATGGAGGTGGGCAATGACAAGTCCCAAGATCTGCAGTCAACAAGCTAGAAATGCAGGAGGGCCAATGGGGTAGTTCCAGTCGAAATGCTAGCAGGCTTGAGACCCAGAAAGAGGCAATGTTTCAGAGTTTGAAGACAAGAAAGATCTGATGTCCCAGTTCAAGGCAGTCAGGCCAGAAGAATTCCTTCTTATTCAGAGAAGGGTCGGCTTATGTTCTATTCAGGCTTTCCACTGACTGGAGGAGGCCCAGTCACATTAGGGAGAGCAATCTGCTTTATTTAGTCTCCTGATTCAAATGTTAACCTCATCCAGAAACACCCTCACATACACCCCTAGAATAATGGTTGACCAAATGTCTGGGCACCCTGTGGCTCAGTCAAGTTGACTCATAAAATTAACCTTCACAGCCTCTTAATTACTGTGTCCTTAAAATTATTAGTAAATCTTGATACTGAGTGACAGAGAAACCCAAACTAACTCTGAGTTTTTAACATGGCCAGCCATGCTTTTTCAGTGAACAAGGTATTCTTGAGCCCAAATTAAAAGGGGCTCTAGAGGCGCTTTACAGTGTGTATCAGACACATTGGAGGTTTTTGTTTTTTTTTTTGAGATGGAGTCTCGCTGTGTTGCCCAGGCTAGAGTGCAGTGGCGTGATCTCGGCTCACTGCAAGCTCCGCCTCCTGGGTTCACACCATTTTCCTGCCTCAGCTTCCCGAGTAGCTGGGACTACAGGCGCCTGCCACCACGCCCAGCTAATTTTTTGTATTTTTAGTAAAGACAGGGTTTCACTGTGTTAGCCAGGATGGTCTCGATCTTCTGACCTTGTGATCTGCCCGCCTCAGCCTCCCAAAGTGGAGTTTTAATTCACTAAATAATATCTATATTTCTGGAGTCTAAATCATATGTTTCTCTGGCTATTGTAAGTTTTGCTTCTCTAAAAGAATAGGAGTAAAGTGAGCACTTAACTTTCTTTTAAAAATAAGGGTTCTGGTCCCAGCTTTGCCACAAATGGACTGTGTGACCTTGAGTACAACCTTCAACCTCTCTGAACCTTAATATCTTCATCTGCACAATGGCAGCAGTGGGGTGGCAGGTGTGATTATAATGCCTGAGTTGCCGTGAAAATCAAATGAGAGATGTAGGAAAATGCCGAATAAATTGTACAAAAGTACAAATTATATTTCTGTCAGAGGTGTCATCCTTTCTGTCTACAGCTATACATTCAAATAGAATGTCCCCATGATTTAAAAAACAACTTTCCATATTGTCCAGTGCTTTTACTAACAATGCCTAAACATGTAGTAAAAGTATGAATTCTCTCACACTGATACTTACAGATCTCCAATTCATGTTTTCTAAAGCATATTTTTATTGAGGTTTGTTCCTCATAAAGTGAAATGTACAAGTCTTAAGTAAACAGTTCAATCACTTTTGATAAATGCATATACCTGTGCAACCCATACCTCTATCAAGATGTTGAAGATCTCTGTCACCCGAGAAAGTTCCACGTGCCTTCTAGACCATCACTCCTTTCAGAAATAACCATTGATCTGGTCACTTTTGCTTTGTATTAGTTTGGTCTGTTCTAGAACTTTGTATTCTCTTGTGTTTGGCTTCTTTCATTCAGCATGTTTTGGAAATTTAATCATATTGTTGTGGATATAAGTAACATTAGAATTTTTTTAAAAAGATTCCATTGTATGAATATGCCATAATTTCTTTATGCATACTACTGTTCATGGCCATTTGTATTATTTCTAGTTTTTAACTATCAAGAAAAAAACTTAAGAACAGTCTTATACAAGTCATTGTAAAAGCTTCTGTTTTCCTTTCTTCTGGAAGAATACATAGGACTGGAATTGCAGGGTCATAGTGTAGATGACATACATTTAACTTTTACAGAAACTGCCAGTTTCCCAAAGTGTATAAGGGATTCCATATCCTTGCCAACACTTGGTGTTGTCAGATAGTTTTCAATGTAGCCACGAGTGTGTTCATGGTATCACTGATTTTTTTTTTTTTTTAACATTTTCATGGATTCTTAATCTGGTATCTATAGAACACTCTTGGGGTATGTTTGTGAAATTATACGCAAAACTTTACAGTTGCTTACATTTTGTGTGCGTGTGGACAGAGTCTATAATTTTCAGCTTCTTAATGCAGTCCTTCATCTCTTCAAGTATTTACATTTATACAAAGGGCAGTCTCTAAATGTATGATTTCTGGTCAGTCCGATAGCATAGGCCATAATAAAATATCAGGAATCAACTATTTATGCTCTCACTTCTTATAGATTTTATTTTACTGTAAAATGCAGTTAAGTAACACAAATTCTCACTAACTCTTAATGTCTAAAAATACTATTTGGCCCAGATTTCTAGAATGTCCTCATGCATCCACAGCCCTTTCTATAATGAAAATCATCTCCTCTGGCCCTGTGTTACTAGAAAAGGAAATTTACATTTCTGATTTGATTAACGAAAAATCAGTCATGCTAACTTTCACAGTGAATGTCTTTTGGCCTACCTGAAGCTCGGGCAAATAAAACAGGTAGGTGTAATTGCTGCAGACATTTGGCATGCCCTATAAGGCCCAATTTATGATTGTGATTAGCCTCATCATTGTAGACTTTGAGAAATTTGCTTCCTAGATTGTTGTTTATTTTCATGTGCATAATTTAGCAAAGGTTTTCAGAGCATCATTTTTATGTGTGTGAACTTAAAAACTAGTGAGCTTCAGAAAGGATAAGGTTTCCTTTTGCAAACCCTCACATTCACTGATAAAATTCACAATGAATGAATCAAGGATTAAAGAAAGAATTGAAAAATGTTTGCTCATTCTGTGGATGTCCTGTTTATGCCCAATTCATCATGTGCCATTAACTGACAATGGTCATTTCCCATATAATAATTTTAAAAAGAGCTAGCTTCTCGCATTCATCTTGGTAAATGTCTTTTTAAAATATATATTTTTAACTGGTGTGAGATGGTATCTCACTGTGGTTTTGATTTGCATTTCTCTGATGGCCAGTGATGATGAGCATTTTTTCATGTGCCCTGTTGGCTGTATGAATGCCTTCTTTTGAGAAATGTCTGTTCATATCCTTTGCCCACTTTTTGATGAATGGCAATCATTAAAAAGTCAGGAAACAACAGGTGCTGGAGAGGATGTGGAGAAATAGGAACACTTTTACACTGTTGGTGGGATTGTAAACTAGTTCAACCATTATAGAAAACAGTATGGCGATTCCTCAAGGATCTAGAACTAGAAGTACCATATGACCCAGCCATCCCATTACTGGGTATATACTCAAAGGATTATAAATCATGCTGCTATAAAGACACATGCACACGTATGTTTATTGCGGCACTATTCACAATAGCAAAGACCTGGAATCAACCCAAATGTCCATCAGTGACAGACTGGATTAAGAAAATGTGGCACATATACACCATGGAATACTATGCAGCCATAAAAAAGGATGAGTTTGTGTCCTTTGTAGGAACATGGATGAAGCTGGAAACCATCATTCTTAGCAAACTATCACAAGAACAGAAAACCAAACACCGCATGTTCTCACTCATAGGTGGGAACTGAACAATGAGATCACTTGGACTCAGGAAGGGGAACATCACACACCGGGGCCTATCATGGGGAGGGGGAGGGGAGGGATTGCATTGGGAGTTATACCTGATGCAAATGACGAGTTGATGGGTGCTGACGAGTTGATGGGTGCAGCACACCAACATGGCACAAGTATACATATGTAACAAACCTGCACGTTATGCACATGTACCCTAGAACTTAAAGTATAATAATAAAAAATAAATAAAAAAAAATCACACTTTACACATTAAAAATATATATATATATATTTTTTATTTTTGTGGGTACATAGTAGGTGTATATATTTATGGGGTACATGAGGTTTTTTGGTATAGACATGCAATGTGTAATAATCACATCATGAAAAATTACGTATCTGTTCCTTCAAGCATTTATCCTTTGTGCTACAAACAATCTAATTATACTCCTTTAGTTATTTTAAAAGATGCAATTAAAATATTATTGACTGTAGTCCCCCTGTTGTGTCTCACTTATTTGTGGGATCTAAAACCAAAACAATTGAACTCATGGAGACAGAGAATAGAAGGGTGGTTACCAGAGGCTGGGAAGGGTAGTGGGGGGCGGGAGAGAGGTGGGAGTGATTAATGAGTAAGAAAAAAAAAAATGCCAGGCACAGTGGCTTCCGCCTGGGAGGCCAAGGTGGGCGGTTCGCTTGAGCTCAGGAGTTCAAGACCAACATGGGTGACTCAGCGAAACCTCATCTCTACTAAAAATACAAAAATTAGCCAGGAGTGGTAACACATGGCTGTAATCCCAGCTACTTGGGAGGTTGAGGCACGAGAATCACTTGAACCTGGGAGGTAGAGGTTACAGTGAGTTGAGATCATGCCACTGCACTCCAGCCTGGGTGACAGAGTGAGACTCTGTCTTAAAAAAAAAAAAAAAAGAAGAAGAAGAACAAATAAGACCTAGAAATGTCTTTTGTTAGGAGTTTGGGTTTGATTAACAGCAACACAGAATTACATCTATACTGCATCCAAATTGCTTGAGTATTAAAATAATGAATGAGATACAGTAGGATGGCACTATCATTCCAGACTACTAGAGTTGTCAAGGCATTAGTTCAGCTAGTTCAGTATCTCACTGATGGTCACTAGATATGATGAGAGGAGAGGTGGAGCAGGGGAGAAAGTTCAGATATACTGTTGTTTCTTTGTAACAGCTTTATTGAGATCTAATTTACATACCATACAACTCGTCCATTTTTAGCATATAATTTAATGATTTTCAGTATATTCACAGAATTGTGCAACTGTCACCACAATTAATTTCAGAATATTTACAGCATCTCGAAAGAAACCTATACCCTTTAGCAATCACACCCGTCCCCCTCTTCCCCCAAGTCTTTCCAGCCCTAGCTAACCAGGAAACTACTTTCTGTCTCTATGGATTTGCCTATTCTGGACACGTCATAAATATGGAATCATAAAATAATGTAGTTTTTGTGACTGTCTTCTCTCAATTAGCACAACATTATGAAGGTTCATCCATATTGTAACATTTATTCATACATCATTCCTTTTTATTATTGAAGAATGTTCTATTGCATGGGCAAGACCACATTTTATTTACTCATTCATCATTGATAGATATTTATATTGTTTCCACATTTTAGCTGCTGTGAATAATGTTGCTATGAACATTTGTGTAGAACTTTTTAAACTTATGTTTTCAATTCTCTTGGGTATACATCTAGAAGTTGAACTGTTCGGTCTTGTAGAACGTCTATGTTTAACTGAGGAACTGCTAAACTGTTTTCTAAGCAGCTGCATAATTTTACAATCCCACCAGCTATGTATTGGAATTCTGAGTTCTTCACATCCTCCACAACACGTGTTATTGTCAGTCTTTTTTATTTTAGTCATTCTAAGGGGTATGAAGTGGTATCTTACTGTGGTTTTGAATGGCATTTATCTGATGGTAATAATGTTGAGCATCTTTAAAATTTTTTTTTAAAATTTATTTATTATTATTATACTTTAAGTTGTAGGGTACATGTGCATAACGTGCAGGTTTGTTACATATGTATACTTGTGCCATGTTGGTGTGCTGCACCCATCAACTCGTCATTTACTTCAGGTATAACTCCCAATGCAATCCCTCCCCCCTCCCCCCTCCCCATGATAGGCCCCGGTGGGTGATGTTCCCCTTCCTGAGTCCAAGTGATCTCATTGTTCAGTTCCCACCTATGAGTGAGAACATGCGGTGTTTGGTTTTCTGTTCTTGTGATAGTTTGCTAAGAATGATGGTTTCCAGCTGCATCCATGTCCCTACAAAGGACACAAACTCATCCTTTTTTATGGCTGCATAGTATTCCATGGTGTATATGTGCCACATTTTCTTAATCCAGTCTGTCACTGATGGACATTTGGGTTGATTCCAAGTCTTTGCTATTGTGAATAGTGCCGCAATAAACATACGTGTGCATGTGTCTTTATAGCAGCATAATTTATAATCCTTTGGGTATATACCCAGTAATGGGATGGCTGGGTCATATGGTACATCTAGTTCTAGATCCTTGAGGAATCGCCATACTGTTTTCCATAATGGTTGAACTAGTTTACAATCCCACCAACAGTGTAAAAGTGTTCCTCTTTCTCCACATCCTCTCCAGCACCTGTTGTTTCCTGACTTTTTAATGATCGCCATTCTAACTGGTGTGAGATGGTATCTCATTGTGGTTTTGATTTGCATTTCTCTGATGGCCAGTGATGATGAGCATTTTTTCATGTGTCTGTTGGCTGTATGAATGTCTTCTTTTGAGAAATGTCTGTTCATATCCTTTTCCCACTTTTTGATGGGGTTGTTTGTTTTTTTCTTGTAAATTTGTTTGAGTTCTTTGTAGGTTCTGGATATTAGCCCTTTGTCAGACGAGTAGATTGCAAAAATTTTCTCCCATTCTGTAGGTTGCCTGTTCACTCTGATGGTAGTTTCTTTTGCTGTGCAGAAGCTCTTTAGTTTAATGAGATCCCATTTGTCAATTTTGGCTTTTGCTGCCGTTGCTTTTGGTGTTTTAGACATGAAGTCTTTGCCCATGCCTATGTCCTGAATGGTACTACCTAGGTTTTCCTCTAGGATTTTTATGGTATTAGGTCTAACATTTAAGTCTCTAATCCATCTTGAATTAATTTTCGTATAAGGAGTAAGGAAAGGATCCAGTTTCAGCTTTCTACTTATGGCTAGCCAATTTTCTCAGCACCATTTATTAAATAGGGAATCCTTTCCCCATTTCTTGTTTCTCTCAGGTTTGTCAAAGATCAGATGGCTGTAGATGTGTGGTATTATTTCTGAGGACTCTGTTCTGTTCCATTGGTCTATATCTCTGTTTTGGTACCAGTACCATGCTGTTTTGGTTACTGTAGCCTTGTAGTATAGTTTGAAGTCAGGTAGCGTGATGCCTCCAGCTTTGTTCTTTTGACTTAGGATTGTCTTGGAGATGCGGGCCCTTTTTTGGTTCCATATGAACTTTAAAGCAGTTTTTTCCAATTCTGTGAAGAAACTCATTGGTAGCTTGATGGGGATGGCATTGAATCTATAAATTACCTTGGGCAGTATGGCCATTTTCACGATATTGATTCTTCCTATCCATGAGCATGGTATGTTCTTCCATTTGTTTGTGTCCTCTTTGATTTCACTGAGCAGTGGTTTGTAGTTCTCCTTGAAGAGGTCCTTTACATCCCTTGTAAGTTGGATTCCTAGGTATTTTATTCTCTTTGAAGCAATTGTGAATGGAAGTTCATTCCTGATTTGGCTCTCTGTTTGTCTGTTACTGGTGTATAAGAATGCTTGTGATTTTTGCACATTAATTTTGTATCCTGAGACTTTGCTGAAGTTGCTTATCAGCTTAAGGAGATTTTGGGCTGAGACAATAGGGTTTTCTAAATATACAATCATGTCATCTGCAAACAGGGACAATTTGACTTCTTCTTTTCCTAACTGAATACCCTTGATTTCTTTCTCTTGCCTAATTGCCCTAGCCAGAACTTCCAACACTATGTTGAATAGGAGTGGTGAGAGAGGGCATCCCTGTCTTGTGCCAGTTTTCAAAGGGAATTTTTCCAGTTTTTGCCCATTCAGTATGATATTGGCTGTGGGTTTGTCATAAATAGCTCTTATTATTTTGAGGTACGTTCCATCAATACCGAATTTATTGAGCGTTTTTAGCATGAAGGGCTGTTGAATTTTGTCAAAAGCCTTTTCTGCATCTATTGAGATAATCATGTGGTTCTTGTCTTTGGTTCTGTTTATATGCTGGATTATGTTTATTGATTTGCAAATGTTGAACCAGCCTTGCATCCCAGGGATGAAGCCCACTTGATCATGGTGGATAAGCTTTTTGATGTGTTGCTGAATCCGGTTTGCCAGTATTTTATTGAGGATTTTTGCATCGATGTTCATCAGGGATATTGGTCTAAAATTCTTTTTTTGTTGTGTCTCTGCCAGGCTTTGGTATCAGGATGATGTTGGCCTCATAAAATGAGTTAGGGAGGATTCCCTCTTTTTCTATTGACTGGAATAGTTTCAGAAGGAATGGTACCAACTCCTCCTTGTACCTCTGGTAGAATTCAGCTGTGAATCCATCTGGTCCTGGACTTTTTTTCGTTGGTAGGCTATTAATTATTGCCTCAATTTCAGAGCCTGCTATTGGTCTATTCAGGGATTCAACTTCTTCCTGGTTTAGTCTTGAAAGAGTGTAAGTGTCCAGGAAATTATCCATTTCTTCTAGATTTTCCAGTTTATTTGCGTAGAGGTGTTTATAGTATTCTCTGATGGTAGTTTGTATTTCTGTGGGGTCGGTGGTGATATCCCCTTTATCATTTTTAATTGCGTCGATTTGATTCTTCTCTCTTTTCTTCTTTATTAGTCTTACTAGTGGTCTGTCAATTTTGTTGATCTTTTCAAAAAACCAACTCCTGGATTCATTGATTTTTTGGAGGGTTTTTTGTGTCTCTATCTCCTTCAGTTCTGCTCTGATCTTAGTTATTTCTTGCCTTCTGCTAGCTTTCGAATGTGTTTGCTCTTGCTTCTCTAGTTCTTTTAATTGCGATGTTAGAGTGTCAATTTTAGATCTTTCCTGCTTTCTCTTGTGGGCATTTAGTGCTATAAATTTCCCTCTACACACTGCTTTAAATGTGTCCCAGAGATTCTGGTATGTTGTATCTTTGTTCTCATTGGTTTCAAAGAACATCTTTATTTCTGCCTTCATTTCGTTATGTACCCAGTAGTCATTCAGGAGCAGGTTGTTCAGTTTCCATGTAGTTGAGCGGTTTTGATTGAGTTTCTTAGTCCTGAGTTCTAGTTTGATTGCACTGTGGTCTGAGAGACAGTTTGTTATAATTTCTGTTCTTGTACATTTGCTGAGGAGTGCTTTACTTCCAATTACGTGGTCAATTTTGGAGTAAGTACGATGTGGTGCTGAGAAGAATGTATATTCTGTTGATTTGGGGTGGAGAGTTCTATAGATGTCTATTAGGTCTGCTTGCTGCAGAGATGAGTTCAATTCCTGGATATCCTTGTTAACTTTCTGTCTCGTTGATCTGTCTAATGTTGACAGTGGAGTGTTGAAGTCTCCCATTATTATTGTATGGGAGTCTAAGTCTCTTTGTAAGTCTCTAAGGACTTGCTTTATGAATCTGGGTGCTCCTGTATTGGGTGCATATATATTTAGGATAGTTAGCTCTTCCTGTTGAATTGATCCCTTTACCATTATGTAATGGCCTTCTTTGTCTCTTTTGATCTTTGATGGTTTAAAGTCTGTTTTATCAGAGACTAGTATTGCAACCCCTGCTTTTTTTTGTTCTCCATTTGCTTGGTAAATCTTCCTCCATCCCTTTATTTTGAGCCTATGTATGTCTCTGCGTGTGAGATGGGTCTCCTGAATACAGCAGACTGATGGGTCTTGACTCTTTATCCAGTTTGCCAGTCTGTGTCTTTTAATTGGGGCATTTGGTCCATTTACATTTAAGGTTAAGATTGTTATGTGTGAACTTGATCCTGCCATTATGATATTAACTGGTTATTTTGCTCGTTAGTTGATGCAGTTTCTTCCTAGCCTCGATGGTCTTTACATTTTGGCATGTTTTTGCAATGGCTGGTACCGGTTATTCCTTTCCATGTTTAGTGCTTCCTTCAGGGTCTCTTGTAAGGCAGGCCTAGTGGTGACAAAATCTCTAAGCATTTGCTTATCTGTAAAGGATTTTATTTCTCCTTCACTTATGAAACTTAGTTTGGCTGGATATGAGATTCTGGGTTTAAAATTCTTTTCTTTAAGAATGTTGAATATTGGCCCCCACTCTCTTCTGGCTTGTAGAGTTTCTGCCGAGAGATCTGCTGTTAGTCTGATGGGCTTCCCTTTGTGGGTAACCCGACCTTTCTCTCTGGCTGCGCTTAAGATTTTTTCCTTCATTTCAACTTTGGTGAATCTGGCAATTATGTGTCTTGGAGTTGCTCTTCTCGAGGAGTATCTTTGTGGCGTTCTCTGTATTTCCTGAATTTGAATGTTGGCCTGCCCTACTAGGTTGGGGAAGTTCTCCTGGATGATATCCTGAAGAGTGTTTTCCAACTTGGTTCCATCTTCCCCCTCACTTTCAGGCACCCCAATCAGACGTAGATTTGGTCTTTTTACATAATCCCATACTTCTTGCAGGCTTTGTTCATTTCTTTTTCTTCTTTTTTCTTTTGGTTTCTCTTCTCGCTTCATTTCATTCATTTGATCCTCAATCGCTGATACTCTTTCTTCCAGTTGATCGAGTCGGTTACTGAAGCTTGTGCATTTGTCACGTATTTCTCGTGTCATGGTTTTCATCTCTTTCATTTCGTTTAGGACCTTCTCTGCATTAATTACTCTAGCCATCAATTCTTCCACTTTTTTTTCAAGATTTTTAGTTTCTTTGCTCTGGGTACGTAATTCCTCCTTTAGCTCTGAGAAGTTTGATGGACTGAAGCCTTCTTCTCTCATCTCGTCAAAGTGATTCTCCGTCCAGCTTTGATCCGTTGCTGGCGATGAGCTGCGCTCCTTTGCCGGGGGAGATGTGCTCTTATTTTTTGAATTTCCAGCTTTTCTGCCCTGCTTTTTCCCCATCTTTGTGGTTTTATCTGCCTCTGGTCTTTGATGATGGTGATGTACTGATGGGGTTTTGGTGTAGGTGTCCTTCCTGTTTGATAGTTTTCCTTCTAACAGTCAGGACCCTCAGCTGTAGGTCTGTTGGAGATTGCTTGAGGTCCACTCCAGACCCTGTTTGCCTGGGTATCAGCAGCAGAGGCTGCAGAAGATAGAATATTTCTGAACAGCGAGTGTACCTGTCTGATTCTTGCTTTGGAAGCTTCCTCTCAGGGGTGTACTCCACCCTATGAGGTGTGGGGTGTCAGATTGCCCCTAGTGGGGGATGTCTCCCAGTTAGGCTACTCAGGGGTCAGGGACCCACTTCAGCAGGGAGTCTGTCCCTTCTCAGATCTCAACCTCCGTGTTGGGAGATCCACTGCTCTCTTCAAAGCTGTCAGACAGAGTCGTTTGCGTCTGCAGAGGTTTCTGCTGTTTTTGTTATTTTTACTGTGCCCTGTCCCCAGAGGTGGAGTCTACAGAGACAGGCAGGTTTCCTTGAGCTGCTGTGAGCTCCACCCAGTTCGAGCTTCCCAGCAGCTTTGTTTACCTACTTAAGCCTCAGCAATGGCGGGCGCCCCTCCCCCAGCCTCGTTGCTGCCTTGCCGCGATATCGCAGACTGCTGTGCTAGCAATGAGGGAGGCTCCGTGGGCGTGGGACCCTCCCGGCCAGGTGTGGGATATGATCTCCTGGTGTGCCTGTTTGCTTAAAGAGCAGTATTGGGGTGGGAGTTACCCGATTTTCCAGGTGTTGTGTGTCTCAGTTCCCCTGGCTAGGAAAAGGGATTCCCTTCCCCCTTGCGCTTCCCAGGTGAGGCGATGCCTGGCCCTGCTTCAGCTCTCACTGGTCGGGCTGCAGCAGCTGACCAGCACTGATTGTCCGGCACTCCCCAGTGAGATGAACCCAGTACCTCAGTTGAAAATGCAGAAATCACTGGTCTTCTGTGTCGCTCGCGCTGGGAGTTGGAGACTGGAGCTGTTCCTATTCGGCCATCTTGCTCCGCCCCAAAATTTTTTTTTAATTTTTAAAACTTTTTGTGGGTATATAGTGGGTGTAGATATTTATCGGGTACATGAGATGATTTGACACAGGCATACAATGTGAAATAAGCACATCATGGAGAATGGCGTATCCATCCCCTCAAGCATTTACCCTTTGAGTTACAAACAATCCAGTTACATTCATTATTTTAAAAATATACAATTGTTATTACTGACCATAGTCACTTTATTGTGCTTATAAAATAGTAGATCTTATTCATTCTTTCTAACTATTTTTTGTACCTATTAATCATCGCTACCTCTCCTCTAGCCCCCACTACCCTTCCCAGCCTCTGGTAACCATCCTTCTTCTCTCTCTGTCTGTTGAGGATCTTTTCATGTGTTTATATTCCATTTGTATATTATCTTTGGATAAATGTCTATTCAGATCCTTTACTCACTTTTTAATTGACCTTTCTCTTATTGAGTTATAAGAGGTTTTTGATATGCTTTTAAGTAGTAGCATGAAGTGGAAACAAATGGCAATATGCTCATCTCCAAAATGATAATAAAATATACATATTGATTGAGATGCGTGGAATCACAGAACTTAGAGCTGGAAGTCGCCATAGAGATCTCCAGGGCAAAACCCTTTTTTCATAGATGAGGAAACAAATTATGATGAAGATTAAACGACCTCCTAAGAAGTTACAGCCAGGAGGTCAAAGAACCAAGACTCAAACCCCTGTGTTCTTATGCAGAATCCGCTACTTTGGCTGATAGACTTCATTGCCTGGAAATGCAACAAGATGCTCTGTGCTGCCAAGAATTCTTAGATCTTTGTTTGCCTCTTGTCTTTAAAGATGAGTACAACATTCCTACTTCTTGCTGTAGCTTATACTGGATTTCTGTTTTGGCCAGGACTAATGGATAATGAGTTACAGCGTACTTCTGAAGCTTGAGAGTGCATCAGAATCACCTGGTGAGCCTGCGAAAACACGATTGTGCCCAGCATACATGATATGTAATATCATGCTAAAAATTGACATAAATATATTTTAAAAACTACATATGATGCAGGAGTGCCATTGGCAAAGGTTGAATAATGTGTAGCACTTATTACATGACCCCAAATAAACATTTATTGAATGGAAATTGAAAAACATGATTTAATATATAACCTTAAAACCATGGTTCTGAAACCTCAGCATGCATGAAAATTATGCACGACTTATTAACACACATACTGCTGAGCCCCACCCCCAAAATTTCTGATTTAGTAGATCTGGGGAGGGATCCAATAATTTGCATTTCTACTAAGTTTCCAGGTGACATTGATACCTGCTGGTCTGGGAACCACACTATAAGAACCACTGCACTACAGGAAAGAAAATAATTCAGTGCCTGGGGCAGCAATAATGTGGTAGAGGGCAGACCTAAATTATAATATAATGCCATATGTAAGTGAAAAATCTTTTCAGATGTCCTTAAATAATCTCAGTCTTTTTCAGTGTACACTTTGGAATACATTACTTGCTTTTTTTCCTCATACTTGCTTGAAAGGGAGAAAGAACAAAAATTCCAGTACTTTTGATTTTCCTAAACACAAAATGCAAAATTTTATACCATCCAAATCTATAATAATTTTACATATACAGAGGGCCCTTGATTTATGATTTTTTTACTTTACCATGGTGCTGAAATCAATATGCATTCAGTAGAAACTGTATTTCATGTGCCTATACAAGCATTCTGTTTTTCACTCTCAGTACAGTATTCAATAAATTACACGACATATTCAACACTTTATCATGAAATAGGCTTTGCGTTAGATGATTTTGCCCAACTGTAAGCTAATGGGAGTGTTCTGATAACATTTAACGTAGACTAGGCTAAGCTATCATGTTCAGCAGGTTAGGCATATTTAATATATTTTCTTTTTTTTTTTTTTTTTTTTGGCGTGACAACCTTAAAGCATTTAATTACAGGCATAATCACTTTACATTGTAACATCATTCTGTTTTACCTGAATTTACATGATCTTCTTTCATAGTACTTCAGGACATAGTAAATACGTTTATATTGTTGACTTATCAGTCTTGCTTCTTCTCAGCCTCCATCTTTCTTTTCAAGTTCACACATCATAATTCTAGTAGGTTGTTCCTATACCATGGGCCCTATAATACTTGAATAATATCTAATTGAATATGAAAAATAAATAAATAAAACTATTACTCTAAAATGCCCAGAAATATGCAAGATGTTTAGATACGGCTATCTCATGCTTGTTCAAGGGTAGTTTTATTACCAGTACTGTTTTTCGCAACACTTGGGAACAATGCTTCGTTCTCAATAGTAATTTTATGATGTCCATTTAGCAAGAAATAGTTAGATTAAACTCAGGCCAAGAATCAGAAGATGTGAGTATTATTCTCAGCTGTTCCATTGCCTCCTTGTATGTCTTTGGGCGGGTTCCTTAACTTTTTTTTTTTCTTTCTTTCTTTTTTTTTTTTTTTCGTTTTTTCTTTTTTTTCTTTTTCTTTTTTAATTAATTTATTATTATTATACTTTAAGTTGTAGGGTACATGTGCATAACGTGCAGGTTTGTTACATATGTATACTTGTGCCATGTTGGTGTGCTGCACCCATCAACTCGTCATTAACATCAGGTATAACTCCCAGTGCAATCCCTCCCCCCTCCCCCCTCCCCATGATAGGCCCCGGTGTGTGATGTTCCCCTTCCTGAGTCCAAGTGATCTCATTGTTCAGTTCCCACCTATGAGTGAGAACATGCGGTGTTTGGTTTTCTGTTCTTGTGATAGTTTGCTAAGAATGATGGTTTCCAGCTGCATCCATGTCCCTACAAAGGACACAAACTCATCCTTTTTTATGGCTGCATAGTATTCCATGGTGTATATGTGCCACATTTTCTTAATCCAGTCTGTCACTGATGGACATTTGGGTTGATTCCAAGTCTTTGCTACTGTGAATAGTGCTGCAATAAACATACGTGTGCATGTGTCTTTATAGCAGCATAATTTATAATCCTTTGGGTATATACCCAGTAATGGGATGGCTGGGTCATATGGTACATCTAGTTCTAGATCCTTGAGGAATCGCCATACTGTTTTCCATAATGGTTGAACTAGTTTACAATCCCACCAACAGTGTAAAAGTGTTCCTATTTCTCCACATCCTCTCCAGCACCTGTTGTTTCCTGACTTTTTAATGATCGCCATTCTAACTGGTGTGAGATGGTATCTCATTGTGGTTTTGATTTGCATTTCTCTGACGGCCAGTGATGATGAGCATTTTTTCATGTGCCTGTTGGCTGTATGAATGTCTTCTTTTGAGAAATGTCTGTTCATATCCTTTGCCCACTTTTTGATGGGGTATATATTTTCAACTTATGATATTTTCAACTTATGAAGGGTTTATCAGGCTGTAACCCCATCATAAGCTGAGGAAAATTTGCATGTGAAGACAGTTGACGAGGATATTTGGCTTCACTTGTTACGTAGAATGATTGCTTTAAAACAAGGCAGGAAGAAGATGCCGTTATGATGCAGCTGGAAAGCAGACCAAATTTCTTGGAAGAGTGAAGTCACGGGTAGGATGCTTAGAGTGCTAAACACTGATCCTTGCACACCATAGGTCCTCTGTTACATGTTTGTTGAATGGATGAATGCTTTATCTGCTGTGGGTTTTACATTGGCTCAATCATGACAACGTTCAAGTTGAAGAACATGGCTGATAGATTTTAGCTACACTTTTCAGATTTCTATATCAGGATGAGGAGCACATGCATTTCACTAAGGCTCTCTGAGTTCCTGTGCATTTTTTTCTCCTGGGAGTTCTAAACCAATATCTGTCCTTAGCTATCAGGCCTTAGGTGAATCAAAAATATTTAAAAATGAATGCCACACATCTGGCACAAGTTATGCTATTAAATTATTCCTGATTTCTAAGATGCAACGTTTGGAAGTTATATAATGAATCAGCTTAAATTGAGTATGTTTTAAGTCTTCAGCGTAGTTATTGTTTTAGTTGAACCTAGTTTAAGAAGTAAGGACATTTTTGTGAATAATTTTATAAAAGGTGTTTATCATAAAAGAGAATAATAGATCCAAGGTTGAATTATCTATATAAAATTTGGAGAATTTTCAGGATGTCAAGACACCAAGACCATATTTCCAAAACCAGGATACAAATTATTATTATTATTAATTATTTGCCCTTTTCTAAAATGGTAAAATGTATGGGTACTCAACTGGCTGATTGCCTAGTGAGTCAAGTGAGTGGAAAAGTGCATGAGCTTTGATGCCAAAGCTGTATTCATATGCTAGCTTTGTTACTTCCGGGCTGGTTGACTATAGCAGACTCTGTGATATGTTGCTCCGATCTCTATTCAGGACTAAGGAACTTGCTTCCCCCCAGCTGCTACAATTGCTTCAGACTTCATCCAACTGACTGACATGACAGTGTAAAGTTCCAGTCCCCTCATCCCAACTCAGAACCTCTCTTAAAGGTCATGACAACTCTAGGGCTCTCTGTCAGATAAGCTGAGGCCTTATTGGAACCACACTGAAGCCCAGCTCTCCCTCTGCCTGTCTCCTGCCTCTTGTGCTTCCCCTCCAGATGCTGATCCTGAGAATATTCCTTAACACATTTTCTGAACACAAATCTCCATTTCAAAGTCTGCTTCTGAGAAACCCAATGTGCAACAGTGATCTTGCATGTCATTTAACTTCTTTGATCCTAAAAAATTTCCTGTAACGATGTTTGTCTCATTTAATCAAGGTTTATATCAGAATTAAATTAAATAACTTGCTTGAATGTCCCCCCGGCACAATGTTGGACACAGAATAGATGCCCAATGATGGAAAATTCCTTTCCAGTCCCCAGCTAGGTTTCCTTCCTGTTTCCAATTAAGTCAAATTTTCCCAGACTGCACACCTCTGCAACCACAAATTAACATATACTATCCGGGATTTGAGAGAATTTGAATCCTTTCAGTTGGTTTGCCCAATCTCAGGCAAAACAGGTCTATTCTGGGACAAGTTATAAAGAAACATAGCTTACAAAATATTACTACATAGCTGCATAGGCCAGGCAATGGTTCCCAGTGGCTGCTTCTGCAGTCGGTTTTCTCTGACTGCCAAGAAAATGGATGAAAAACATTTTCAAAAATTAATGACTTCATGTGTGATTTAAATCTTCAGCTTGAGCATATATAACCCCGCTTTTAGAGTCCATTTTGAAAAATATATTACCATTTCCTCCTCAAAAATACCGCATAACAACCAAACACCACATGTCCTTACTCATAAGTGGGAATTGAACAATGAGAACACATGGACACAGGGAGGGGAACAGCACATACTGGGCCAGTCGGGGGGTGAGGGGAGAGGGGGGAGAGAGCATTAGGACAAATAGCTAATGCATGTGGGGCTTAAAACCTAGATGATGTGTTGATAGATGCAGCAAACCACTCTGGCACATGTATACCTATGTAACAAACCTGCATGTTCTGCCCTTGTATTCTGGAACTCAAAGTAAAAAAAAAAATACCATATAGCAAGAACATACTAAAGAGCTTCACTGTGCAACCTGTTGGATTATATGGCAGGCATGGCCAGTGGTGCCATTTACATGGTATAGTGCAGTTCCTCAAAATTTGGAAAGTCTATAATCCACATGTCACTAAAGGGATTTAACCCAGTTAAGGGCTCTAGGATTGACTGTAATTGTTCACTTTGACAAATATTTTTTTAAGAATGATTCTATGTTAGTTTCTGGAGATGTTCAGATGAATAAGACATGGTCTTCTGTCTTCAGAAACTCATCTTCTGCTTCTTGAAGGTGCTGGCTATATGGACTTTTTTGTCTATAAGAAGGGGATCAGAAATAAAATGTCAAGTTTTTTTAAACCTGTAATAGAAATGTATGTAATGGTGAGAAAGTAGCTGACATAAATTGCTCATGACCCCCCAATGTGCATTCTGTCCTTCTTCCTTTTAGTAATAGACCACATCTTCCATAATTTTAAATGAGCATATGGCCATCCAGATAAAGACTAAATTTCTCTTGTTGCTAGATATGGCCACATGACCACATTCTGGCCAATGGTTCATAAGCAGCAGGATGTCTGTGGTTTCTGGGTTATGTCTTTAAAAGGAAGCTCTTTACCACCACTGTCTCTTTCCTCTAGGCTGCTGGTTGGAAGGCAACCTATCCACAAATGAAAGCTACAGATTGAGAATGAAGACGAAGCTGTAAGTCCTGAATTGTCCATTATCTCTGGAATATTACATAAGAAATATATTTCTATCTTATTTAAACCCCTATATTTTAGGTATTCTTTGTTATAGCAGCTTAATCTGTGCCCCGAGTAATATATGTATTATCTTATTTCATCTTCATAATTGTCAAGTGAAGTACTTGTTGGTATTGCCACTTATAGATGAAGATACTGATTCAGAGATTAATTTCCTCAAATTCATTTAGCTAGTAAGTGAGAAGGCTGAAATTCAAGTCCAGGTAATCAGGATTCAAGTCTAATCTTTTCTTCAAATGAATTCTTTTTTTCTTTTGAGACAAAGTCTCGCTTTGTCACCCAGGCTAGAGTGCAGTAGCACAGTCTCAGCTCACGTTAACCTCCGCCTCCCAGGTTGAAGCAGTTCTCATGTCTCAGCCTCTGAGTAGCTGGGATTATAGGCATGCGCCACCACACCCAGTTAATTTTTGTATTTTTGTATTTTTAGTAGAGATGGGGTTTCACCATGTTGGTCAGGCTGGTCTCGATCTCCTGGCCTCAAGTGATCTGCCTTGGCCTCCCAAAGTGCTGGGATTACAGGCATGAGCCACCAAGCCCAGCCAGAGCCACCACACCTGGCCTAAATGGATTCTTTTCAGGAGAAAACTAAAACATTTTCTAGTCTATAAAGTGAAAGGCCATGGAGACATGACCAAAATTTATAAAAGCAAGTAAGGATAGTTAGAACAGGTCTTGTTTATCAAATCTTTTTTTTTTTTTTTTAATTATTATACTTTAAGTTCTAGGGTACATGTGCATAACGTGCAGGTTTGTTACATATGTATACTTGTGCCATGTTGGTGTGCTGCACCCATCAACTCGTCATTTACATCAGGTATAACTCCCAATGCAATCCCTCCCCCTCCCCATGATAGGCCCCGGTGTGTGATGTTCCCCTTCCGAGTCCAAGTGATCTCATTGTTTAGTTCCCACCTATGAGTGAGAACACGCGGCGTTTGGTTTTCTGTTCTTGCGATAGTTTGCTGAGAATGATAGTTTCCAGCTGCATCCATGTGTTTATCAAATCTTGTGTATTAGAACTGGGACCCTTCTTTGAAGGTCAAAACCAAAATAATTGAAGTTAATAGGAAGAGAAATTGTCCTATTTTGCGTAGAAAGTCAACCAAGAGAAATCGCTACCTTAAGAAGAAGTAAAGACAAAGTATAAATTGGCTGAAGATTTAGGCCATTTATTCACAATAGACTCAGATTAGGGAGGTTTTGGGGGTGTTTGAGTACATCACTAACTTACAATTTTAAGTTTTAAAGAAGAATTCTGCCTTCTTCACAAAGTTTCCCTTGGGGGTCTGTCTTAGCCAGGAATCTCAGATGGACTAGCTGGCACAGAATGGCATTCCTTAAATTCTCTTGCTAGTGCTAACACAGCATACCAAGCTGTGGGCAGCTATGTTGCCAACAACTTACAATGAGGAAGAGGCAGACCATATGCTTGGATGTGTCCTCTGTAAATGTCCTTAAATTCACAGTGATGAACAAACAGGTGCATAATAACCATATTTTTCAATTATGTCACAGTTTGAGTTTTGGAAGAGCATCAAGTCATCCTATATCCAAAACAGAAGACTACAGATTGTCTTTGAGTTGGTTGCTTTTGGAAGTTGCCATTGTACCTTCAGAATGAAAGAGTGACACAAGTTAGTTCTTTGCCTTTGAGTAGGATCATCCTCCCTTATGTATGGTCTAAAGTGAGCTGCTTTCTTTCCTTTTCTTCCAACCAGTGTGTTCTAGTGCAACTTACACCACTCCCTCCTGACTCCAGACACCTGTCCCTCCTTTCCCTCTTACCCTGCTTCTCTCTACGTATGCTAAAGGAAGAAGTGTTTTGATAAATCGATAGTTTCCAAACATTAACGTGCACCAGAATCACCTGGAGGGTTAGTGCTGGGCTCCACTCTCAGAGTTTCTGATTTAGTAGGTGTGGGGTAGGGACTGAGAATTTGCATTTCTAACAAGTTCCCAGCTGATGCTGAGGCTGTTAGTCTGGGGACAACATTGAGAATTAATATTTTATATATATATATATATATGTGTGTGTGTGTGTGTGTGTGTATATATATATAAAATACATACACACACTTATCTCTTTTAAAAATTTTTATTTTAAAAATTTTCACTTTTTTTTTTTTTTGAGTTGCAGTCTCACTCTATTGCTAAGGCTAGAGTGCAGTGGCACCCTGTCGGCTCACTGCAACCTCCGTCTCCTGGGTTCAAGCAATTCGCCTGCCTCAGCCTCCTGAGTAGCTGGGATTACAGGCACCCACCACCACGCCTGGCTAGTTTTTATGTTTTTAGTAGAGATGTGGTTTCACCATGTCATATACATGCAGGTTTGTTACAAAGGTATGTTGTGTAGTGCCGAGGTTTGTCCTTCTGTAGTGAACATATATCAGAAGGTGAATATATACTCACCAGGAAGCTTTTTAGCCCTTGTTACCCTCCCTCCAGTCTTTTGGAGTTGCCAGTGTCTATTGTTCCTGTCTTTATGTCCCTGTGAACCCAATATTTAGCATCCACTTATAAGTGAGAACATGCGATATTTGGTTTTCTGTTTCTGCATCAGTTCTCTTAGCATAATGGCTGCCAGCTGCATCCATGTTGCTGCAAAGGACATGAATGTATTCTTTTTTTAAGGCTGCATAGTATCCCATGGTGTACATGTACTACATTTTCTTTATCTAATCCACTCTTGATGGGCACCTAGGTTGATTCCATGTGTTTGCTATTATAAACAGTGCTGTGATTAACATACAAGTGCATGCATCTTTTTGGTGGAACAGTTTATTTTCCTTGGGGTATATATCTAGTAACAGCATTGTTGAGTCAACTGGTAGTTCTATTTTTAGTTCTTTGAGAAATCTCCAAACTGCTTTCTGTAGAGGCTAAACTAATTTGCATTCCCACCAAGAGTGTATAAACATTCCCTTTTCTCGATAACTTCACCAGCACCTGTTATTACTATTATTTTTTTTAAGACAGGTCATATTTATTCTGCTTTTACAGGGCAAGGAATATTTATTTAATAAATGAATAAATGATCTTACATGCAATCATTTGAGATTACTCAAAAGAGGTACATATCAACAATAAAGAATAATGATAATGAACCTTCCCTAATTTTTATAAATATTTTAGTTATGGCAATAAGAATAGCTTCAGGTTCCAGGGCAATCTCTGCCCACACTTTTTAAGAAATAATGTTTATTTTAAGTTCAAAGGTACATGTACAAGTTTGTTATATAGGTAAACTTGTGTCACGGGGGTTTGTCGTACAGATTATTTCATCACCCAGGTGTTAAGCCTAGTACCCATTAGTTATTTTCCCTCCTACCACCCTCTACCCTCTGAAAAGCCTCATTGTGTGTTGTTCCCCTCTGTATGTCCATGTGTTCTCATCATTTAGCTCCCAATTATTGGTTTTCTGTTCCTGTGTTAGTTGGCTAAGGATAATGGCCTCTGGCTTCATGCATGTTCTTGCAAAGGAGATGATCTCATTCTTTTTTATGACCAGCACATGTTATTTTTTGACTTTTTAATAATAGTCATGCTGACTGGTGTGAGATAATATCTCATTGTGGTTTTGATTTGCATGTCTGATGATTAGTGATGTTGAGCAGGTTTTCATATGCTTGTTGGCTGCTTATAGGTCTTTTTTTGAGAACTGTCTGTTCACATCCTTTGCTCACTTTTTAATAGAGTTGTTTGGTTTTTTTGTTGTTGTTGTTGATTCCATGAAGTACGTTATAGATTCTGGATATTGGTCCTTTGTTGGATGTCTAGTTTACAAAAAAATTTTCCTATTCTGAAGGTTTTCTGTTTGCTCTGTTGAGAGTTTCTTTTGCTGTGCAGAAGTGCTTTAGTTTAATTAAGTCCTATTTATCTATTTTTGATTTTGTTGCACTTGCTTTTGGGGTCTTCATCATAAATTATTTGCCTAGACCAATGTCTGAAAGAGCATTTCCTAGGTTTTCTTCTAGAATTTTTATTTTTATAGTTTGGGGTTTTAGGAACTTAGAATTTTTATAGTTCGAGGTTTTAAATTTAATCTGTAGTCCAGCTTGTGTCAATTTTTGTATATGGTGAGAAGTAGGGGTCCAGTTTCATTCTTCTGCATATATAGTTAGTCAGTTTTTCCAGCACCATTCATTGAATAAGATGTTCTTTCCCTATTGTTTATTTTTGTGAACTTTTTTGAAGGTGAGTTGGTTGTAGGCCTGTGGCTTTATTTCAGGGGCCTCTGTTCTGTTCCATTTGTTTATGTGTCTATTTTTGTAGCAGTATCAGGCTGTTTTGGTAACTGTAACCGTGTAGTATAGTTTGAAGTCAGGTAATATGATGCCTCCAGCTTTGTTCTTTTGCTTAGGATTGATTTGGCTATTCAGGCTCTTTTTTGGTTCCATATGGATTTTAGCATAGTTTTTTCTAGTTCTGTAAATAATGACGTTGGAAGTGTAACAGAAATAGCATTGAATCTGTAGATAGCTTTCAACATTATGGACATTTTAACAATGTTTGTTCTTCCAACCCATGAACATGGAATGCTTTTCCATTTGCTTGTGTCATCTATGATTTCTTTCAGCAGTTAGGTATATTCCCAGGTATATTCTTGGTTAGGTATATTCCCAGGTATTTCTTTTTTTGGGGCTATTGTAAATGGGATTGCATTCCTGATTTGGTTCTCAGATTGTATAGGTGTATAGAATTGGTAGTCCTAGCTCTTCAGGAAGCTGAGGTTGGAAGATCACTTGAGCCCAGGAGATGGCTGCAGTGAGCTAGGATCGTGCCTGTGCACTCCAGCCTGAGCTACAGAGTGAGATCTTGTCAGAAAGAAAGAAGGAAATAAGGAAAGAAAGGAAGGAAGGAAGGAAGGAAGGAAGGAAGGAAGGAAGGAAGGAAGGAAAGAAGGAAGGAGCAAGGAAGGAAGGAAGGAAAGAGAGAGAGAGAAAGGAAGGAAGGAAGGAAAGAGAGAGAAAGAAAGAGAAAGAAAGAAAGAAAGGAAAGAAAGAAAGAAAGAAAGAAAGAAAGAAAGAAAGAAAGAAAAGAAAGAAAGAAAGAAAGATCACTGTTTTCTTGTATGTTGATCTTGTATCCTGAGACTTTGCTGAAGTTGTTTATCTGGTCTAGGAGTCTTTTAGCAGAATCTTTAGGGTTTTCTAGGTATAGAATGTTATCAGCAAAGAGATAATTTGACTTCCTCTTGTTCTATTTGAATGCCGTTTATGTATATGTCTCCTGAGTGCTCTGGCTAGGACTTTCAGTACTGTGTTGAATAAGAGTGGTGAAAGCGAACATTGTCTCTCTCTCTCTCTCTTTTTTTTTTTGAGATGGAACCTCACTCTGTTGCCCAGGCTGGAGTACAGTGGTGCCATCTTGGCTCACTGCAACCTCTGCCTCCTGGGCTCAAGCAATTCTCGTGCCTCAGCCTCCCGAGTAGTTGGGACCACAGGTGCGCACCACCACGCCCTGCTAATTTTTGGTTTCAGTAGAGATGAGGTCTCACCATGTTGGCCAGGATGGTATTGAACTCCTGACCCCAAGTGATCTGCCTGCCTCAGCCTCCCAAAGTGACATTCTTGTCTTGTTCCAACTTTTGAACATTCAGTATGGGATGTTGGCTATGGGTTTGTCATAGATGGCTGTTATTATTTTGAGGTGTATTCCTTTGATGCCCAGTTCATTGAGGGTTTTTATCATGAAGGGATTTTGGATTTTATTGAATGCTTTTTCTGTGTCTATTGAGATGATCCTATGGGTTTTGTTTTTAAACTAATCTCTTTTTGCTCACTGCAAGAGTTGCTATGCAAAATCCGCTCTCCTCTGTTTGTGAGACTGTTAATTTCCTTAGGTCTCACCCTTCTTTATATTCTCAGAGTTTGGCAATGTGCCTGACCAAGTGGACATCTCACAAATGTTTGTTGATTCTCTGTTGTTATGGACTGAATGTTTGTTTCTCCCCCAAGTTCCTATGTTGAAATCTAATCCTCAGTGTGACAGTATTTGCAGGTGGGGCCTTTGAGATCTAATTAGATCATGAGGGTGGAACCCTGATGAATGGAATTAGTTCCCTTATAAGAAAGCTAGCTCACCCTCTTTTCTCCACATGATTTTACAAGGAGAAGCAACCTTGGAAGAGGGCCCTCACTAGCCACCAAATCAGGTGGCACCCTGATCTCAGACTTCCAGTCCCCAAACTCTGAGAAATAAAAAGTTGTTGTTCAAGCCACCCAGTCCATCATATTTTGTTATAGCACTCCAAGCTGACAAAGACACCTGTGTAATCCTTCTCTACTTCTATCCTCTTATAAATAAGGGCTTATCTCCTTTCAGCAAAAAATTCTATTGCACAAAGCATTCTTTAAGATGCAGAATTGTTCATAACCCCAGTGAATTTCATTGAAATATGAGGAGTTGGACACTATTTCCAATGAATTGTGCATAGTCCACTTTGGTTTTTTATATGCTTGGAAGACTTAAGTCAATTATCTTTTGGTTGCTGGCAACTTCTCAATAAGATATCTGTCAAGTGTAATACTGTCAGAAGGCATTTGGCAACATAAAGAAGAGCAAATTATGTAAGAAGGATAAACATTTTCCCTCCCTGGGATAAGGAAAGAGTGTGAGGAGAAGAAAATCACATTAGTAGTTTAAAATGCTCTTTTCTCATGAGAACATTTAAGAACAATAATGTTGGTTTATACCAGTTAACACTGAGTTCCCAGAGATGATACAATTCTGTTTCAATGTAGCCTTTCCTCTGATAGCTTAAAGCTTGGCTTAGTCCCAGAACCATTTTCTAGCCTGATGTGACTCCTCAGTTTATCTCTGAAGAGAAGTGGCTTTCAAAGAAGGTTTTTAATCTTGCATTACGTTTTTGGAATTTTTGTGTCAAGATGTCCAGAGGGCATGATATAACAGACTCTTTAAATAATATTCTTTTGAGGTAATTGCCTTGGAAAATACAGCCAGCCATTAGAATAGGAATATGATACCTTAGTCTGTTTCGGTTTCCATAACAAATACACCCAATAAATATATACACCTACTGTGTACCCACAAAAAATTTTAAAACGATTAAAAAATTTAAAAACCCAAATAAAGCATGTACAAGATTTTTTAAGTTAAAACACACACACACACACACACACACACACACACACACACACACACACACACCAAGTACCATAGACTGGGTGGCTAATGAACAACAGAAATTTATTTCTCACAGTTCTGAAATTAGATGCCTGAGACCAGGGTGCCAGCATGGTGGAACTCTGGTGAGCTCCTTCTTCAGGGCTGCAGACTGCTGATCCTTGCTGTATCCTTTTATGGTGGAGAACAGAGAGCAGTAAGCAGCAAGCTCTCTCATGACTCCTATAAGGGCACTAGTCCCATAGACCGTCTTTTTGTTTTTGTTTGTTTGTTTGTTTGTTTGTTTTTTAAGATGGAGTCTGTCGCCCAGACTGGAGTGCAGTGGCACGAATCAGCTCATTGCAAGCTCCGCCTCCCGGGTTCACGCCATTCTCCTGCCTCAGCCTCCCTAGTAGTTGGGGCTACAGGGGCCCACCACCACGACCGGCTAATTTTTTGTATTTTTTGTAGAGACGGGGTTTCACAATGTTAGCCAGGATGGTCTCGATCTCCTGACCTCGTGATCCACTGGTCTCGGCCTCCCAAAGTGCTGGCATTACAGGCGTGAGCCTCAGTGCCTGGCTCCCATAGACCTCTTCTAATTTAAATTACCTCCCAAAGTCCCTACCTCCTAATACTATAACATTGTAGATAGGGTTTCAACATATGACTTTTGGGGGGGACACAACATTCATTCCATAATAATGTCACATAAAAATTATAATGTACTGTTACAAATTTCTTTTCTTATTTGAAGCTGCATGCAATCCATAGTGATTTATCTTTTAGAATAAGGCAGCAATGGTTAAAGGCACTCACTTTACAGTAAGAAAGCCAGCTGAAAGAGGCATAATCTTAGCATCTACTATTATTTAGATAGACTCTATCTATCTATCTATCTATCTATCTATCTATCTATCTATCTATCTATCTTTTTTCTTGAAACAGGGTCTCACTCTGTCACCTATGCTGGAGTGCAGTGGCATAATCACGGCTCACTGCAGCCTCAAGCTCCCAGGGCTCAAGCGATCCTCCCAACTCAGACTCCTGAGTAGCTGAGAGTACAGGCGCATGCCACCATGCCTGGCTAGAGTCTGTATACTTTAGAAGCTTTTGGTTCTGGTACAGAGGTGACAAATAAATGACTTGTCAGACTGTACCCATTTGACGTTGCCCTGCTGAGCCCCAAAGCATCTTTGGAGTCCTCCATGCAGCACTAGACTACATTGGTAGGAACCTTGACTCTGGAGTCAGGACAGAGCTGGGTTTGAGTAACTACTGTAGTTACGAGAGATATGCTCTTGGACAGGGCGCTAATCTCTAAGCCTTGGTGTTAGTAAACAAGAGCAGTCGTTGTACCCATCTCACAGGGCTCTCATAAGCTTAAATGAGAGAATACATACACATTCCTTAGCACAGGACTCCGGCACAGGGAGCTCCATAATATTAGCTCTTCTTCCTCTTGATATTATTATTAATAACTAATAAGATTTGGCAAAAGTAAAATTATTTGAGGACCACTTCCTCCCCCATAGTGCTTAGATCATGTCTGGGGAAAGTCCTAATTTATTAGATTTCAACGTTGCTAACTAATCAGCCTCTATCCTTCCTGTTACAACACATTTAAGTGAGTACACAGTCACTCACCCAATTGGGCTACAGCTTTCTGACTCCAAGCCCAGCTTTCCCTGTAATCTCTATCTCCTCCAGACTTTTCTGCTCAAATAGTGCTGATTCTGACACAGGGGAAGGTACCATTACTGTTGTTTGCTGCATCCTCTCAACAGATAATGGGTTGAACACTGTCAAACACAACTTATTACCTTCTCCCACATTGTAGTAGAGTTTAAGGATATTGCATGCAAAAGCTACTATTCCATTCTACTTCTCAAGCAGATCTTAAACACATTCATTTTTCCCATATGCATGCTGCCTTGCCTCTGAGTTCATACACCATTCCATCTTGCCTGGATTTCTAAAATAGCTTCACAAAATGAGCTCTCTCCTCCCACTTTTGCTTCTGTTCCAACAAATTGTCATCTTGGTCAGTTTGATTTTTTTTTTTAATGCAGTCCTGACCACAATCCATGCTTATAATTCCTCAATGGCCGTTTAGACTCTTGTAATAAAATACAAACTCAAGAACACTGCCTAGATGGCCCTGCCTGAATTTGCCTCTCCCCATCTCTCCAGTCCCACCACATACACCTCTCTTCCCTTCTCTATGTGTCATAGCTCTTGCTGGCATCTTTCAGATCTTCAAATGAGCCTACCTCCTTCCTTTTTCAGGGACTTCGCACATGCTGCTCCCTTTTCCTAGAATGTCCTTGCCCCAACTCTTAACCTGCTTGAGTCTGATTGCGTTTTTAGGTTTCAATTCAACTGTTGCTTCCTCAGAAAACTCTTCACTCACCAACCCAAATACAAATTATATCCCAACTGTTATTCTCTTTGTGCCATTTGTAGTTTTGCTCCATAGAGGTTAGCATGATTTGTAATTCTATATGAACTCTACATTTACTTGTTTACCGTTTCTCTCTCCTTCTATATTGTATAACGCTTGTGCGTGTAATCACTCTTTCAGGGTAAAAATCTTAACCAGATTCTGTTTAGCCTCACAAGCAGAACCTTTCCTTTCCTTGTCATCACAATGCCAGGGTAGATTGTGAGAGTCCCATCCTCCTTTTGTGGCGTGGGTATGTACTGTGTCCTGGTATTTTACAAATGGGGTACCTGTCCTCATGAGATAAGTTGGATGAGGTATGAACTAAGTCTAGAGACAGGAAAGTGTTACTTGAGCTAGGTGGTTTCTGGGAATATTTGTTAGCATAGGCTAACATTTCTGTAACACACTACAACATTTTAGTGGCTTAACACCATAAAAGTTCACTTCTGCTCAAGTAAGAGTCCATTGCAGGTATGTGTGATCAGGGTGGCTACCTTGTGTCATTTTCTTCCAAGCAGGGACTCAGGGATATAAGCTGTCCCCTAGGGATTTAGAGCCTGTCATCTCTACCCAGCAGAACAAGAAAGAGGGAGCATGGAAGGAGCATAGACAAAACAGGAAGAAGTGTATGTCACTTCTACCCACGTTCCATTGGCCAGAACCCACTGGTTCACAATAGGATTTCATCTAATAGCAAGGAAGGCTGGGAAATATAGTCTAACTCTATGCCCAGGAAGAAGAGGCAGGCATGGATTTTGGATGCCCAGGGAAAGAACGATTGGTATAGGCCCAGGTGTGGGTGATAGGTGGTGATCCCTAAGTTTTGGCGAGTCCACCCTTTGCTACCATGAGATTCCTGGTTCCACAGCTCTCTTCACTGTGGTTCTTGACAGAGACACATCTTGTGCTTATCCATTGTCCCTTTCGGATCTGGATTGCTCCCTCCTGTCTTCCCTGGTATCTCTAGAGTAATTCCCCATCTCTTCCTTTCAACACACACTAATTTTGTTTTTTTGTTTTTGTTTTTTCAGTTTAGAGGGGTATTTGTGTGAGGTGAAGCCCTGCTCCTGATAGCATTTTTGTCTAGCCTAATATCACTTCTATTCCCCTAACACAGAAGAAGTCTTCTCTTTTTTCTCTGCTTTCTGCTTATTACATCTCTCCTTTGAGGCAATGAGCACAGCCTAGCTAGTGGAAGCAGGGGAAGAAAAAGGTGAACTCTTGGGAGAAAATAACATTGGTTGATATTTTAAAAACATTGCCCGGCAGCAAATATAAACTCAATGAGGATAGAGACCATATCTGTGTGTTCACCACAATGTCCCCAACGTCTAGCAAATGGGCTCAAATATTTTATGAATAAATAAATGCATAAATAAGTACATGAACGTTGTAAGAAGTGGCACTACTGACAGATACCACTTGGGTCCTGATTCTTCGTACCTTCTCAGACCTTCTTTCTCAAAGGGTTGTGATCTGTGCTCTTCATGGCCCTGGAAGGAGACTGGAGGGAGCTGCAGTTATGGGGCCCTGACTCTGCAGGCTTGACTTTTTTTCGTGTAACTTTACACACACACATATTCCATATACACTTGGAAAGAAAAATAATCCAAGAAAATAGGATAAGGAGCAATAACAAAGGAAAAAAGAATAAAACCCCTTAGCGCCTGGCACATAGGAGTCCTGTAAATGTTTACTGAATGAGAGAAAAGAAGAAATACCTAGTTTCTTCTATACAGGGACTGAAATGGGCAATTCATGGACATGAATTGAATTCTAACAGTCTTTCCTTGAAAATTTATTAAAGAGAGCTAGACTGTATCCTGATCATAATGTCACTCTTGTTCTTTAGCAATAGACTAGATTTATTTTTCTAGCTGGTCTCTCTGACTCTCACAGACTGCGTATGTGCTGCAGAATGCTGGGGGAAAATTAACTCTCATGGCTGGGAGAGGCAGAGTCAGGAGGCACTGAGATGGTTCCCATCCAACGTGGAGAAGGAAAGCAGTGTGGCTTAAGATGGATTCATTACCACTAGTAGAAGAAAGCGGTTTTTTTTAGGATGGAGGAAGAATTTAATGAAAAGCTTCTTTGGGGGGATAACTTCTCATCAATTTTTGTGGCAGATGCTGCACGTTGGCACTCTCACCTCTCATATCAAACCCTTTTCTTTCTAACCTCTGTCTACTTTGTAGGCTGAAAAACAAAAGTACTCACTTTCCTAGCCTCTCCTGTAGCCAAAGGAGGTCATCTGACACAATTGGGGACAAGGAGACATAAGTTACCCCTCTCCTATTTTTCCTTTTTTTCTACCTTAAATTGATAAGATAGCAGCAGCTGTAGCTGCCTGTATTCATCCATTTGCATTGCTATAGAGGAATACCCGAGACTGGGTACTTTATGGAGAAAAAAGTTTTATTTTGGCTCATGGTTTTGCAGGATGTGCAAGAAGTGTGGTGCCAGCATCAGCACCTGCTCTGGGTCAAGGCTTCAGGAAGTTTGCAATCATGGTGGAAGGTGAAGGAAGAGCAGGCAGTGTTACCTGGCAAGAGAGGGAATAAGGGGTGGGTGAAGGCACCACACTCTTTTAAACAACCAGATCTCGTGTGAATTCAGAGTGAGAACTCACTCATTACCATAAGGAGGGCACCAAGCCATTCATGAGGAATCTGCCCCCATGACCAAAACACCGCCCACCATGTCCCAACTCCAACATTGAAGGTCATATTTCAACAGGAGACTTGAAGGGAACAAATTTCCAATCCACATCACTGCCATTTTGTGACCATGAGAGAGAGGCCACAAGACTCACAGAGAAGTGGGCCCTGACATGACTGAAGCACTGAACCAATGCTAGCAGACACCTGACTTCAGATTTCTCTTATGCGAGGAAACACAAAGTCCTCTTTGTTTAAGGCATTGAAATGAAGGATTCTGTTACTTGCAGCCCAAGTGTTTCTTACTAACAGCTCTTCTTTTAAAAATTTTCTATTTTCCACTCAAAAATAAATTTACCAACTATATGTAGTAAACATGAAAACATTCTCACAAAGATTAAAATAAGATTTTTAAAGACAGAATTGCAGAGTAGGGAGCATAATTTTGAAAAAGAAGAATGGTGGAGGACTCACACTGCCTGATTTTAAGACTTATTCTAAAGCTAAGCATGTATAAAGTCTTTACAAATCAAAACATTGTTATTGGTCAAAGGACAGATACACAGATGAATGGAACACAATACAAAGCCCCAACAATATGGAATTGCAAAGCAGTTATCACTCTGGAGCATTTTTGCAGAGGAAATATCCAACCACTCAAATTACCTCTTCTACTTACAGTGTCAAGTCAGCTCAATTCCCAGAGAGCTTTTCTTAACCTGAGATAAATTCTAATCCTAATGAATATGTTTAAAAGTAAATTCTACGTTAGCCTTTCCTTGAATAGGCTACATTTCTCCACTTTCAGGTCTTCTTTCTATTCACCCCTATCTCCCTTTGGCTTTAGGAAAATTCCTCTGCCTCCATGTGAGCCAGTCCTGGTGCTGTCAATTCTCAGTATACCTGTAGTCTGGAGCAGGTACAAGGATTGTTCTTTCCTGTGTGCCCAATGCCCTTCTCCTGCCTTTACTAATTTTGTTTTCTTCTAGACACATCGCCCAACGCCTCCCTCAGTTGTCTTTGGCTTCATAGTCTCCTTCTTTCTGATTCCTTTCCCTAAACTATGAATCAAATCACACCATCCCCTTGCTTAAAAATGCCAGTGGATGCTCCTTTCCATGGGTTTGTCCCTTCAACCCAGCAAGGGCCTCATGGGCTTCACCTTATGAGTCTCCTGTCAGGACCACTCTGCCCCCACATCTTGGCATGTCCAGCCCTGTCTGGACATTAAGATCTCCACCAGGCACGGTGGCTCATGCCTGTAATCCTAGCACTTTGGGAGGCTGAGGCAGGCGGATCGCCTGAGGTCAGGGGTTTGAGACCAGCCTGGCCAACATGGCGAAACCCTGTCTCTACTAAAAATATAAAAATTAGCCAGGTGTGGTGGCACATGCCTATAATCTCAGCTACTCGGGAGGCTGAGGCACGAGAATTGCTTGAACCCAAGAGGCAGAGTTTGCGGTGAGCCAAGATTGCACCACTGTACTCTAGCCTGGGCAACAGAGTGAGACTCCGTCTCAAAAAAAAAAAAAAATAGAATCTCCAGTCAGAGGACATCTCCTCAGGCGGGCCTTCCTGACCGCTCTTCCCCTACACTTTGCCTTACTTCACCCAGTTTTTTTAGGTTTTCTTCAGAACTTTATTCATTTTTAATGATCTTGTTCATTAACTTCTTTGCTCTCTTATTTCTTATCTCTATTTGCCTAACGTTCCGTGGGAACAAAATTCTTATCTGTTAAAAGCGGACATGTGTCTTTGGGCCATGAGAAAATGAGTTTACCTGAGGGGAAAGATCCAGAGGTAGGGTGTCCCTGTTTTCCCAGAACAGTCCAAGTTATTTCCATGTAATTATTAACAGCATTCCTTTTCATCATCAAATGAGCACCAGCTGAATAATGCATTACATGGTCACCCTGCCTATGTGGTAGAGGAACTCATGCATGAGTAAAGACCTGGCCATGTGATTGACTGGTACCATTCAAAGCATGGTGAGGGGTTCATCGTGGTGGGGCAGTGGGGGCACTGGTGGTGGAGGGGTAGGGCAGGTGGCACAGTTAGAGAGACTGGATTGGGCTAAATAAAGAGTCTGTATGCCTTGCCAAGCAGAATTATGACTACGCTTTTTTAAGTGCTCCCCTTGCATGCTTATGAAAGGGCTGTTCATTATGCTTTGCTCTAGAGAGATTTTGGAACTGGGTTTTCCCAGCTGAAATATTTGTGTTTTGTATGTTAAAACAGTAAGAGCCTCTATTTAACTTAAATTTACATTAATTAAAATGAATTACAATTTAAACATGCAGTTTCTTTGTTGCACTAGCCACATGTATGGCTAGTAGCTATTCGCTACTGTATCGAACAGTGCGATTATAAAATTTTTCCATCATCACAGAAAGTTCAATGGGACAGCACTGCTCTCGGCTGTTGCAGATTGATGAGGCTAAGGAGGCATGACAACTAAAGGCAATGTGTCATCCTGGATTGAGCCCTGGACCACAAAAAAAGGACATCAGTAGGACATTTGGTGAAATTTAAATAAGGTCTGTAATAATACTGTTGAATCGGTTCCTGTTTAATAATTGTACCATGGTATGGAAGATGTACATATTTGGGGCCAAACTTGTTATTATCTTGCAACTTTTTCATAAGTCTGGAGTTATTTAAAAACAAAAAGTTAAAAAAATGTATACACACACATTTATTTCTCTAAAAGCATGTCTACCACCTGTTAGGTAGGACAGTGAGAATAGTTAGACCAGTGCTTCTCAAATTTGAACAGGCATACAAATCATCTGAAAATCTTTTTAAAATGCAGATTCTAGTTTAGTAGTTCTGGGGTGGCTCTTGAGAGTCTACTTTTTTTTTCTTTCTTTTTTTCTTTTTAAAGACAGAGTCTTGCTCTGTCATTCAGGCTGGAGTGCATTGGCACAGTCATAACTCACTGCAGCCTTGAAATTCTGGGCTCAAGCAATCGTCCTGCTTCATCCTTTCATGCAGCTGGGATTACAGGCGTGTGCCGCTGCATCTGACTAATTTTTTAAATTTTTTTCGCAGAGTCAGGGTCTTGCTATGTTGCTCAGGCTGGTCTCAAACTCCTGGCCTCAAGTGCTGCTCTCCTACTTTAACCTCCGGAGTTGCTGCTCAGATTTTACATTTGTAACAAATGATTGGGTGATGCCTGTCTTGCTATCCAAGGAACATAGCTTGAACAGCAAGATTTTAAAGAACTGTGAAAATTGTGATTCTTATATACATAAACCCAACGGTAAGGCTGCTAACATAGGAATGTTAGTCATAAAGGCAGTAGTTGACCTTATTTGGATTGGTCATGTTCCATGAATAGAGTGGAAATGTGATTGCTGATGTTCTGAGACAGTATCTTCTTGTTAACTATCAGATCCTGGTGGTTATGTTTTGCTGTTTAGTTTTGGTTTTGTGCACTCACAAGGGAAAGAAAAAGTCAAGAAATCTCATGGTGCAATTTCAGCATACATCAGCTGATTTTCATATTTATGGAAGACTAAATGTAACATAAAACATTCCAATGTACAGGTGTTGACATTTTTGAATAGCTTCCATTTATAGCTTGGGTCTAACTCTTTTCGCCTAAGGGGAGGCGAGTTGGAGGACTGGTAGATAAATATATATTACATAAATCTTTGTGCACTCCCCACACAAGATCGTTACTTTTGGGTTTTCCAAATTATTCAAGTGTTTTATCTTTCCCCTTTGGGGTTTATACCACAGGTGAGAACAGGGTAAGTGGCCCTTCTCAGAGACTTATACCAGTATCAAGCCTACTTTTTCTTTCCTCATATTTTCAAGCCTTTCTTTTGTTCTTGAAATATAACACTTACATAATGACTCTAATATTGGAAGTTTTACATGGATTTCATTTTGCTGCTGGTTTTATTTCTGGTCCTCTCTCCTGGTGCTTTGTTTCCTTGTGTGTTTTATGGTTTTTAACATTAATATGCTGTTTATTTTTCTTGATCTGTGAAACATTTTTTGAGGCCTAGGATGAAGATGAGTTCCTCCCGGAAGAAAGTTTATCTGCCTTTATTAGATTCCTTGGTGATACTACTGCTCTGGAACTACTGTGAATTATCAGCTTGCAAGTTTTGGAATTTTGTTGTAAATTCCTGTAAGGGATGGTTCATGATTATGAATGCTCATGTGGGACATTTTTCTCCTTCCTCCCACCATCAAGTTTTGAGACTGGGCAATTTTCTTTAAAGCCTCCTCTAAAAGAAATAGGGGTCAGGTTTATTTCTAGTTTACCCTTATATTGAAAATGCAGCCCTTTGAAGACTTGCTCAGTGGAGGTGGGGGTTGGGAGTCATGTTAGACTTTCAAGACCTAGACTTTGTTGTCTGTTCTCAGAGGCCTGAGAGTCTAGGAACACTGATGTTCGAGTTCACCCAGTGTAGCAGATGACATCAGAGTGAACTCCCTTCCACTGCTCTCATTACTCTCTCAGCTCCTTATTCATTTAGGGATTTTTTTTTCCCCAAGTAAGTTTATGAACTAACCAAATATAATGGCTTTACCTTCAACATGCAGGCTTTCAAAAATCTATTGCTTTGCGCCCAAACTTTGGCTTTGGACATTCAAAGCTAGACTTTCAAGATGAGGAATGCCTTTCTCTTGGCCTCTTGTCCTTGGTGCAAAGCAGTTGCAATTATCCTTCTGTAATCAGTGCTCTTCACAACCATACCTCCCTGAAACTAAGAAGGATTTAGCCTCAATATCTATTTGCTTTAAAGCTCGAAGCAGATGTAGGGTAAACAAACAAACTGTAAATGATAGAAACATTAGTTAATATAAAATTATTTATTTGCTACAAAGATGTATTTGACTATTTCTGGTATTTCAGCATAGGAATTACTGATTATTTATTTAACTAGTCTCTTATTAATGAGCATTTTAATTCTTCCCATTTTTTTCCCGCTATCCATGTTGCAACAGTGAGCATTCTTGTACATTTATTTTTGTATACATGTGCAACATTTCAGCAGGATAAATGTCTACAAGTAAAATTACTGGATCAGATAGTATGTCCATTTACAATGCTGATATTTATTGGTTAGGGCAATATTAAACAATAAATTGATGTAGTGATCATCTTTCACTAAAGCAAGCATGTGTTTCAGTTTCAATTTCAGGGTAACACACTTGTATTTCACACACACATTTCTGCCCTCTATCAGAAAGACGCTTAGATATCTAACTGTGTAATTATCTTTTGTATTCCCAGCTTTCCCTTTAACAATTTTTTTTTTTTTTTTTTTTTTTTTGTCGCCCAGTGGCACGATCTGGGCTCACTGCAAGCTCCGCCTCCCGGGTTCACGCCATTCTCCTGCCTCAGCCTCCTGAGTAGCTGGGACTACAGGCGCCTGCCACCACACTCGGCTAATTTTTTTGTATTTTTAGTAGAGACGGGGTTTCACCGTCTCGATCGTCTCGATCTCCTGACCTCGTGATCCGCCCGCCTCTGCCTCCCAAAGTGCTGGGATTACAGGCGTGAGCCACCATGCCTGGCCTTTAACAATCTTTAATGAGTGTACTTAGAGGAATTCATGGATTGTTAGCAGTGATACAACTTCTGTGTAAATTTTAAGCTATTTAATAATCCCAGATGGATCCTTAGTTTGCACTTCTCCTTTTTTTAGACAGGAGTACCACTGACTACAAACTTATGGATAGAGCTATGTGTTAACTCTGAATTAAAGTCAGTCTTTAAGTGCTGTTTTGAATCATACACTGAACTCACAACATATTAGAGGTCTAAGAGATCTTAAAGGTCTGTAACCAGAGTGCCCCAGTTTATAGTTTGGAATGCAAATAAGGGACTGCTCAGGAGAGGTCCCAAAGTGCAATACGTGAGCGTCACATGCCCAAGGAACAGGAAACAGTGCTTTTGTTTGGGAGCCCCCTCCCTTGATATTCCTAGGGTCAGTTCTGGCCACTTCCATTTCAACTCCTGATGTCTCAACTCAGACACCAGGAGTGTCTGTCTCTGATGCCCCACAAGAAGCTGGTGGCTCCAGAGGAAGCTGCTGGTGTAGACCCTGCCTTGGATGACTGTTCTTTTCTTTTTTTTTTAATTTATTATTATTATTATACTTTAAGTTCTAGGGTACATGTGCATAACGTGCAGGTTTGTTACATATGTATACTTGTGCCATGTTGGTGTGCTGCACCCATCAACTCGTCAGCACCCATCAACTCATCATTTACATCAGGTTTAACTCCCAGTGCAATCCCTCCCTCCTCCCCTCTCCCCATGATAGGCCCCGGTGTGTGATGTTCCCCTTCCCGAGTCCAAGTGATCTCATTGTTCAGTTCCCACCTATGAGTGAGAACATGTGGTGTTTAGTTTTCTGTTCTTGTGATATTTTGCTAAGAATGATGGTTTCCAGCTTCATCCATGTCCCTACAAAGGACACAAACTCATCCTTTTTTATGGCTGCATAGTATTCCATGGTGTATATGTGCCACATTTTCTTAATCCAGTCTGTCACTGATGGACATTTGGGTTAATTCCAAGTCTTTGCTATTGTGAATAGTGCCTATTGTGAATAGTGCCGCAATAAACATACGTGTGCATGTGTCTTTATAGCAGCATGATTTATAATCCTTTGGGTATATAATGGGATGGCTGGGTCATATGGTACATCTAGTTCTAGATCCTTGAGGAATCGCCATACTGTTTTCCATAATGGTTGAACTAGTTTACAATCCCACCAACAGTGTAAAAGTGTTCCTATTTCTCCACATCCTCTCCAGCACTTGTTGTTTCCTGATTTTTTAATGATTTCCATTCTAACTGGTGTGAGATGGTATCTCATTGTGGTTTTGATTTGCATTTCTCTGATGGCCAGTGATGATGAGCATTTTTTCATGTGTTTGTTGGCTATATGAATGTCTTCTTTTGAGAAATGTCTGTTCATATCCTTTTCCCACTTTTTGATGGGGTTGTTTGTTTTTTTCTTGTAAATTTGTTTGAGTTCTTTGTAGGTTCTGGATATTAGCCCTTTGTCAGATGAGTAGATTGCAAAAATTTTCTCCCATTCTGTAGGTTGCCTGTTCACTCTGATGGTAGTTTCTTTTGCTGTGCAGAAGCTCTTTAGTTTAATGAGATCCCATTTGTCAATTTTGGCTTTTGCTGCCATTGCTTTTGGTGTTTTAGACACGAAGTCTTTGCCCATGCCTATGTCCTGAATGGTATTACCTAGGTTTTCTTCTAGGGTTTTTATGGTATTAGGTCTAACATTTAAGTCTCTAATCCATCTTGAATTAATTTTCATATAAGGAGTAAGGAAAGGATCCAGTTTCAGCTTTCTACTTATGGCTAGCCAATTTTCCCAGCACCATTTATTAAATAGGGAATCCTTTCCCCATTTCTTGTTTCTCTCAGGTTTGTCAAAGATCAGATGGCTGTAGATGTGTGGTATTGTTTCTGAGGACTCTGTTCTGTTCCACTGGTCTATATCTCTGTTTTGGTACCAGTACCATGCTGTTTTGGTTACTGTAGCCTTGTAGTATAGTTTGAAGTCAGGTAGCGTGATGCCTCCAGCTTTGTTCTTTTGACTTAGGATTGTCTTGGCAATGTGGGTTCTTTTTTGGTTCCATATGAACTTTAAAGCAGTGGATGACTGTTCTTTTCTAGGGAGCCAGAGAGAAGATCCCCAGCCTTTGGATAAGTTCAGCCAGGAGAGGGCTCCTGTGAGACCTGGCCTGGCCTCCCATCACTAGAATCCCTTCAATTCACTCACATAGCCACTTCTCTAGGACTCCAATCTGCCATCTGATTCTTGGGTTGGGTCTAGACCCAGTGTGCACTGTCTTATAGCTCCAAAAGCACCTTCCTTTTCAAATGCCTAAGTCTGCAGAGGCTGGTCTGGTGATCCTATGTTTTCTCTTTGGTAAGGGCTTATCTGAGGGTCTCATGGCCCTTTCCTGACTCCAGGCCTTGCTCAGGGCCACCCCTAGTCCACTCTGACTAGTTTTAATTTTAGAGACAAAGTGCAGGGGTCTTGATCCCTTCCTCTAGGAGAGTCTTGGGCTCCAAATGCAAATTTGGCTACTCCCCTTTTCACCCCAGCAATCTTCAGGCTCTACATATCAGCGTTTTCTTTCTTTCTCACACAAAGATATGAAATTCCATTTTACCCAGCCATCCTACTGGAGAGCATTTAAGTCCAGTGCTCTCATTTTAAAAATGAGGAAACCCCAGCACAGAAAAGTTACTTACCTAGGATGACACACTTGGTCACGATAGACCAGAGGCAAGAATTCTTGTTGTCTAAATCATAATATAGGACTCTGTTATTTCCACTGAAATGTTTCTGTTTTGTGAGTTTTTTTCCAGTGAATTTTGAAATCCTAAGCCACATTCTCTTTCACGTTCCTGGCCACATTCCACAGTGCCCAGCTGAAATATGCTCAGTCTTGCTGGGTGCTTTTATGATTTGCCTAGTGGTGATTTCCAGAGTCAAAGCCAAACCACTCATTAAAAGCAGCCACTATTTTGGAAAGCCCACATCATTGTTCCCCTTCATTAGAATGAATAATCAAGAGCTAGCACTGAGCATATTTGCTGCCCTAGAATGTGCTTTGCTGCCTCTCCGTGACCCAGTGAATCTAGAAAATACTTATGCGACAGCCCAGCATTTGAGGTATGTTTCCCTTCCCACAGTTCCCATGGACTCTCCATTGGGTCAAACCTTTTGGAGATGTTTTTGATTCCATTTCATCTTGAACATTTGCCACTTGATGAACAGCTTAGGGAAGCAACTAGAAAACAGAGTAAAGAAATCCATCTGGGCCGGGCATGGTGGCTCAAGCCTGTAATCCCAGCACTTTGGGAGGCCGAGACGGGCGGATCACAAGGTCAGGAGATCGAGACCATCCTGGCTAACACAGTGAAACCCCGTCTCTACTAAATAATACAAAAAAATAGCCGGGCGAGGTGGCGGGCGCCTGTAGTCCCAGCTACTCAGGAGGCTGAGGCAGGAGAATGGCACAAACCTGGGAGGCGGAGCTTGCAGTGAGCTGAGATCCGGCCACTGCACTCCAGCCTGGGCGACAGCGCGAGACTCTGTCTCAAAAAAAAAATCCATCTGAAAAGTGGTCTCAATACCCTGGGTCTTGGTTCTTGACCCCTGGGGCTGGTGTTCTTACTTGTGGCATGGAGTTCTCAGCATGTGCCTATTCCTCAGGCTGATAGCTAGTTTTGGGTGGGGAATGCAGTTTGAGAAGGTACTAGTCAGGAGGGAGGGGGTGTAGGAGGAGAGTTCATATTTAAAATTCCTTCTCTTGAGGAATTCGATTTCAAAAAGCCCAGAGTTCTGCTATATATTGGCAGAATACAATTAGTCAGCTGGTCTAATGTTGGGTCAGGATTGCCATTTTAACAGAACACCGTTCTCCAAAGACAGCCTTTAGCATTCTTTGACAAATATGTTTAAAGAAATCATTTTCATCTTGATTTTTTTTTTGTTAGTTAACATGCAGTGAAAACTTAAGTCTTGATTTACATCTGTAGATTCTACTAAAAATTCAATCTGTTACCCACATCTGATCACATCTCTCTAAGAGGTTCTTTGTCCTGGTTGCACATTGAATCACCTGGGGAATTTAAAAAATTTCCAATGTCCTGGCCACACCTCAGAGCAATTAAATCAGACCCTCTGGGAATGGGACCCAAGCATCAGTACTTTTTCTTTATTTATTGTTAATTTTTGTAGAGATGGGCTCTTGCTATGTTGCCCAGGCTGATCTCAAACTCCTGACCTCAAGTGATCCTCCTGCCTCAGCCTCCCAAAGTGCTGGGATTACAAGCTTGAGCCACCAAACCCAGCTGGCATCAGTACTTTTTAAAACTTTCTGATGATTTGGTTCTGGAGTCCGAGTTGAGAACCACTGCCTAAAAGTTGCTACCTGAAGGCAATAATTTGCCTGAATGCTACACTCTAAGCTTTGTGAGGGCAGAAACTGGTTTGGTTTACTCTCACTCATCCTCAATGCCTGCAATACGCCCTGACCCATAGTTGGAGTTTAATGAATATTTATTCATGAAATGAATTAATGCTTATTCAGAATTTCATTAAGATGTAGATAAAAAAATGCTCTGCCTTTTGCCTGGGAGTGATGTTGGAAATCCTTAATCACTGATATGGCCATGACACTTGATCAGAGTGTTAGAGGCCTCTATGTGCCCTGAATCCTTAAATTATAGGATCATGGGAGGTTTAGTGTCCTGGTGGAGGGGCCTCATTGGCCAGGACTGTAGGGACACTTTGGGGAGATCAGCACAATAGCTATTTACCAACTGGAATGAAAGCATTTTAATATTTTAACAATAGGTCCAGCTGTACACAGCGGTGGGAGAGCAGGCCACCATGGTTTACATTTTGATCCTTCTGCTGTTAACAGGGGATTTCCTAGTCTGAAGGCTATATGCGTTATAGCTATATGTGTTCTGTTGCTGTCTTACCTCTCAGACTTCACCTTATATCACTCCCCAGACCCTCTTCTCAGCAACACTGGCCTTCTCTGTGTTTCTTCAACACGGCCAATCTCCTTGCCTTAGGGCCTTTCCTCTTGCTATTCAGTCTGCTGGATTATTTGCCCAATGGGAGGAGCTGCAAAGTCATGTTACAAAGGGCATAGATTCAGAGAAGGGATGGCAGTCGCCATTTCTGTACTCTACCACGTGGCCCCTTCATGTAAATGCTCAGCATCTCAGATTGCTTCTTCATACCTCTTTTCTTCTCCAAAATGCTACCTGGGTATAATAAAGAAAAAATGTCACTTGTGTGGCATTATAGTCTGAGAGAGAAAAAGGTGTCCCTTCAGTTGTTGCAGTTTCTCTTGGATCTTCTTTGGTCTTAGCTAGAGAGTGCTTGGTCCCAGCTGCCACTTGCAGTTGAGCTTCAGGCTCCATCCCTGGATGTTCTGCTCATGTTTGGTGCTGATAGTTATGACAGTTGAAACTTGGAATAGTTATTTTTGTCTTGACTGGGTCTAGATAACTGGGACTCATATCCTTCTCCTTGGCATTGCAGACTCTAGAGGCTTTTGCATTTAGGTTTATAATTCAGCTAATATTAATACTTTTCCAACTACTTATTCAGAGGTACCAGCATTGAATTACCTTAACTTCCTCATTCAAAATCAATTGAATATAATAAATGTGTGGTCTATTTCTGGACTCTTTAATCTGTTCCATTAATCTATTTCTCTATCTACCAATACCACACTGTCTTGATTACTGTACCTTTATAATAAGTTTTGAAATCAGGAAGGATGAGGTTCTAACATTATTCTTTTTACTGCTTTTACTTAGGTCTTCTTTAATTTCTGTCAGCAATGTTTTATAGCTTTTGGTATATATGTCTTTGCTGAATTTATTCCATACACATATATTTAATTATATATAGATGCACATATCACATTTTAGTGCTACTACAAGTGCCAGATTTTGTGGCTAAATATATGTAACACAAGATTTATCATTTTCACCATTTTAAATGTACAGTTCAGAGGAATTAAGTGCATTTACATTTTTGTGCAACCCTCACCCACAGCCCATCTCCAGAACGTTTTTCTCCTAAGCTGAAACTGTACCACGAAACACAAACTTCCCAATTCTTCAACCCGGGCAACTACCATTTTACTTTCTTTCTCTATGATTTTGACTATTATAAGACCTCATATAAGAGGAATCATACAGCATTTGTTCTTTTGTGGATGGCATATTCTACTTAGCATGGTGTCTTTAAGGTTCATCCATGTTATAGAATGTGTCTGAATTTCTTTTTTTTTTCTTTTTTTCTTTTTTTGTTTTTGAGACAGAGTCTCGCTCTGTTGCCCAGGCTGGAGTGCAGTGGCACGATCTCGGCTCACTGCAAACTCTGTCTCCTGGGTTCAGGCAATTATCCTACCTCAGCCTCCTGAGTAGCTGGGATCACAGGCACCCGCCACCACCCCTAGCTAATTTTTGCATTTTTAGTAGAGACGGGGTTTCACCATGTTGGCCAGGCTAGTCTTGAACTCCTGACCTCAGATATCTGCCTGCCTTGGCCTCCCAAAGTGTTGGGATTATGGGCATGAGCCACTGCGCCCAGCCAGGATTTCTTCTTTTTTAAGGCTGAATAATATTCCATTGTATGTATATACCCTATTTTGTTTATCCTTTCATCTATTGATGGATGCAACAATATTGAATTACCATCTATTGATGGAAGCAACATGGGTTGCTTCTGCCTTTTGGCTATTGTGAATTATGCTTCTATGAACACAAATGTACAAATATATGCTCGAGTCCTTGCTTTCGATTCTTTCAGATATATACTTTAAATGTGTGTGTGTGTGTGTGTGTGTGTGTGTCTCTGGTGGGGGAAGGACTGTCATAATCCAGTTGGCTGGGGTCCTGGATAGAACAAAAACAGAGAGAAGACAAATTGGTCTTTGTCCTCCTGGAGCTAGGATATACTCTTCTCTTGCATTTGGACATCAGAGCTCCAGGCTATCCAGCTTTTGGATTGCAGTATTTACACCAGTGACACCCCAGGTTCTCAGACTTTTAGGCCTGGACTGAGCCATACTAATGGCATCCCCTTGTGGATAGCCTGTTATGGGACTTCCCAGTCTTCAAAATTGTGTGTGCCAATTCTCCTAATAACCCTCTATCTATCTATCTATCTATCTATCTATCTATCTATCTATCTATCTATCTATCTGTCTGTCTGTCTGTCTATCTGTCTGTCTGTCTGTCTATCTATCTATCTATCTTTCTTTCTTTCTTTCTTTCTTTCTTTCTTTCTTTCTTTCTTTCTTTCTTTCTATCTATCTATCTATCTATCATCTATCTATCTATCTATCTATCTATCTATCTATCTTCTATCTGTCTATCTATCTATCCATCTACCTATTTATCTATCCATTCTATTGGTTGTGTCTCTCTGGAGAACCTTGACTAATTCAAACTTCAGTTTGCATCCCTGTAGCAGCTGCTCTCTATTAGATATCATTGGGTCTTTCCCCAAACGTGTGCAGCCTAGCCTTCAACCAATAACCCAAGGAAGACCCACACGGACTTTCCCCCACCTACTTCACAACCAGGCAACTTTTTATTCTCTCTGATGCCCTTTGTTCTCTCTGATGCTCTCAGCTCGCATTTCATCTCCTTGCATTGTGGTCACAAAAATGCTGCCAAGCCAAGAGCCAGGGTGAGTATGGGTCAAAGCTTACAAACTTTAGGTGTTTCCTTTTGCCAAGGAATATATACATATATATATAATATTATAATATATATAACATAAATATATATATGTGTCAAGGACCCATATTTTTGTTATCTTTTCCTTCTGCCATTTTCCTATGTGTTATGTTTTCAACCTTAGTTTGTTGTCTCGTGGTTGCAAGATGGCTGCCACTGCTCCAGACGTCACATCCTCACATAGGTGTTTTCTAGGTAGTAAGAAGGAATAGGTCTGTTTTCCATTTATGATTTTATCAGGGGGAAAAACCATGCTCAAAATCCTTCCAGAAAACTTCACTTAATGTTTCTTTAGCCAGAAATGAGACTCTCCCAAATCAATCACTAGTAAAGGGCAATGGAGTCTTCCTTCCTTCCTTCCTTCCTTCCTTCCTTCCTTCCTTTCTTTCCTTCTTTCTTTCCTTCTTTCTTGCCTGCCTGCCATGGTGTCACCCTGTCCCTAGGCAGAAGGGCAGTGGTGTGATCATAGCTCACTGCAACCTCAAACTCCTAGGGTCAAGCGATCCTCCCACCTCAGCTTCCCTAGTAGCTAAGACTACAGGTATACACCACCACACCTAACTAATATTTTTTGAATTCTTTGTAGAGACAGAGTCTCACTGTGCTGCCCAGGCTGATCTTGAACTTCTGGCCTCAAGCAATCCTCCTGCCTCAGCCTTCCAAAGAGCTGGCATTACAGGCATAAACCACTGTGCCTGCCCTGGCTGGGCAATGGATTTTGTAGGCCAATAATGATTCAACTTTTGAGGTAAGGTGAAAGGCCCTTATCTTTCTGAGGTAAGATGCCTTTAAAGTAAGGTGAATTTTGTTGTTCATTTTGCTATCTGAACAAGATTAAGATTTTATAAACTAATAAAGAAGAAAAAATGGTTGTCGAAATAGCAACCAACAGTGGTTGAATAGTAAGGCTTCTCAACCCAGATTTGGAAATTTCTGAAGCTCATATTACAAATAAATTAATAGAATAGCATGTTACCTTTGACATCTTATTTCACCTATCCATCCTGCTCATGGCAGCCAAACTTATCTTCCTGACATACAGATTTGATCATGCTAGAACTTTGCTCAAAAACTTTGCTGGCTGCCTATTGCTACAAAACAATCTCCAAAGCATGGCATGCAGTACCTTTGGGATCTGACTCCATGTTAACTTTTTAGTATTATCTTTTAGTGTAATCCCTCTCTGTCCTTGTCATGCAACATTTGCCCTTCCTCTGACATGCTGTGCATTCCTGTGTCTGTTATTGCTGGCAATGCCTTTGCTCTCCTTATTTATTCCTCAATCCACCATTCTTTGGAGACCCAGCTGAAATGCCACCTCTTCCATGATGCCATTCACAGTATTTCCAATTGCAACTGATCTCTATTATCTCTGTGCTCCTTTTGTACCTACCATGCCCCATTGTAGGATATGTAGTGGCAAATGTGTTTAGATTCTGTTTTACTCAATTGTGTATCCTTACATTGCCTTCTAGAGGGATGGCAGATACACAGCACAGAAGCTACAAATCCCCATTTGTGAGCCCATGGAAGATATTACTATATGATTACAATATGATTTTCCACTAAGCCTAAATGTATGTCAAGGCATCTCAGGACATTATTAATTTATTAACAACTGCTTCTGGTAGTTATTACTAGTGGATTACATGAAATCCACATTCTATCTCTAGCTACATTTATGGCCTTGTTCATAATCAAAGCTTAATGCTTTGGTTAGTTGAAGTGAATTTCACTACATAGATTCCACGATTGGTTCCCACCAATGACTACATTTATTTGGGAGATGGTAGAAACCTAGAGGATTATAATGCTATAGCATTACAGCATGTGGCAGAGCAAACCACATGGAAGAAATGTGCTAGTAAGAGAAATAAGTTCTTGCCAAAGGGAAGCCAGACTGTCAGACCTTTTTATTTTTTTTTTCTTAAGAAACCCACCAGGAAACCTTGTTATTTTCTTGGTTTAAAATCCAAGAATTAGATAAAACTATACATCAACTTTGTAGGCTATGTTCTGGGAATCTCATGGGTCAAGGGAAGGAGTGAGGGTGTTTCTGAATGTCACAATCCATTTTGTTATTATGGGAAAACTTTTATCAGACATGGCTGCAAGATCCCCCCTCGGGAACAGCAGGTATCTACAACAAAGAAGATTTTTTAAACCATACAGTCATGTCTAATGTTCAGAAGTCAGTTTGGGAAATGGCAGAATAAGCAGGGCTTCTTTTTTTTTTTTTAAAGATTAGGTCAGTTTTGAATGTTTATCTATTTTTTTGAAACTATTGTAAGGCTGCACTGTCCAATATAGTAGCTGTTAGTCACATGCAGGTAAATTTAAATGAATTAAAATTAAATCAAATTTAAAATTTAGTTCCTCAGTCACAGGAGGCACATTTCAAGTGCTCAACTCCATATGTGGTTAGCAGCTACTGTATTGGACAGAGCAGATACTGAACATTTCCATGATCACAGAAAGGTCTACTGGGCAGCGCTGTTCTAATGTCTCCCATAAAAGTATTGAACTCCTGTCAAATGTAGGTTAGGGTTTTTGCAGAAGTTTTAGCTTCTATGCACCAATTAAATTCTTCAGTATTACCATTAATTATATTATGTAACTTTAAATAAAAGTTATACCCAAATCAATGCTTTTCTCTTTAGAGGTCTTTCTGTTTATTGTCTCATTCGAGACAAATATCAAGAAAGTATTTACAGTTAGAAGCCTGTGTGGTAAGCAAGATTCTGTTATTTATTTTCTGTTGTTTCTTTATGGTGGTTAATGTCTTCCCTGATCCATAGAGTTGCTTTTTGCAACCCTCTGCATTCTAAGTTGGCTATGTACTGTTTGGTTGTGTGAATGTAAATTGCCTAGCATTTTGCCTTACTAAGGAAGATATAGAAAATTCACTTATTAAAGAAAAGGACTATTGGGAAATAATGTGCCATAAGGCTCCTAACTATTCTGGAATACTTTTATTCTTACTTCTGTCTCTTAAATAAAAACTACTGTCTATAGAGAGATGCATTAAAAATAGGCCACATACAATATGGTTAACACTTCCACATTAGTTTTAAAAGGAGTTCATTTGAAATGAGTTAATCTAGGTTATGGTGGTTATTCAAAATAGAGTTCATTCTTTGTTACAATTCAAAGCCATATGTTTACTTCATTTATTCCTGTAAAGATAAGACAATTTTTTTACTTACGTAAGGTCAAATATGAATATAAAGAAATAAATGTGTTGGGGCTTAGGAGTCAAAATCTCGTCTTTCTTTCTACCCCTATGGTTCTACAGATTATTAGCTTTCCTTGTAATTTCTTATTAAGGTACCTCTTTGAATAAAGTCTAGATGGGCTACTTAGTATTCATATATTCTCTTTATCCACATGACACTGAGTCTCAAAACTTGGTATATATTTGTAACAAATGAACCAAAATCTTCCCTTTTCAGCTTTATCATTGTCATGGCAAGTCCTTTTCAGAGACAGCTGTATTGAGGTGGTAAATCCCATGGCTGAGTTTGAATCCAAGTTCCATCACTCCTGGTTGTATGGAACATAAAAGTTACTTGATGTTGTGTACTTCACTTCATCTCAAAGACGAGCTTGATTTCCAAACCTCCATCATCATAATAAACAGTGATATTATTTTTCAGTTGGGTTCCAAGTCTAAAATTCATTTTTCTTTCTGACTTAAACTTGTAAAATTTAAATGCAGTTTATATACAGTGAAACAGATCTTAAGTATACAGTCTGATGAATTTTGACACATGCATACATTGTGTAACCCACTATCAAGATATAGGAGATTTCTATTGCACCAGTAAGTTCCTTTCACCCTTTCCCAACCAGTTCCCAAAACATCCACATGAGGCAATCACTATTTTGATTTTATGACTATAGCTTACTTTTATCTGTTGTGGGATTTCATGTAAATGGAATCATACAGCATGTATTCTTTTGTATAAGACTTTTCCCATTTTCTACTAATTTTTTTTTTTGTTTTACTTTCTACTAGAATGTTCCTTCCATTTACATTTTATGTAGAATACCTGTCTTTAACACATTGAAAAATCATGGGTAGAAAGGTTAATTTTAAAAGTCTAAAAGAATGGCTTGGTGTTTAGGAAATGGCTTTATAATTCCTAGCTACATGACCATGTGAATTTCGGCAAGTTACTTAAACTCTCGGAACCACACATCACTTTAAAGTGATTGTCATATTTACCTCACAAGTATTTTTTATTAGGATGAAATAAAATCATGTATGTGAAGTAACCCCACTTGTAGGCACTAAAACATTGTCAATTCCCTCCTCTTTTAGGCCAATAAATACTATAGTAGTAACCAACCTGTCGTTTGTCCATTTGTGACTGAGCACGTATCCTTCAATTACAAAGAACATATTACTGTTGGTGCTTAGCAGGCTCAAGTCAAGGTTTTTCTCTTATACAATTAGAGTTTATATTTATTGACCCTTTATTTCTGTATAGCTCACTTAATCTTCATTGCATCTCCTATGAAAAATAGCTGGCATTATCTTTATTTTACAGATAAGGAAACCAAAACTCAATGTGGCTAGCTTGTCCAGAATCTCCCAAAGAGTTGGTAAATGATGAAGCCAGACTCTGGCACCAAAGCTTGCACTTTTAATGAGGCAATGATGAATCAATCCCCTGATGTAGAGACAAGGGTGACCAAAGACCCTCAAGTTTGCTGCCACTGCTCTGCACCCAGGAGAATTTCCAGTACAACTTGGGCAACCAGGAACAGGCTGGACAGATGTATGCATTCTCCAAAGCTCTCTGTATGTTTTCTGTTGCCTGCTCAGGTAGTGCTTGGCTGTGAATTGACTATGGTCCAATGGCTCCTTTGTTGTTCACTTACTCATGAGAAGGTGTGTGCTGTTTTGGCCATTTATATATGCCAGAGACTATTCTGAGCACTGGAAGTATAGCAATATGCAAAATAGACCAAAAAATTCTGGCTCAAATGGAAGTTACATCCTAGATGGGGAAGATGGACAATAAGTGAATGAACAAACAGGTCTGTTTACTTATTTAATGTTGGGGACAATAAGTACTTTGGAGAAAAATAATATAGGGAAGAGGAACCTGCAGTGACAGAACATGGTCTTTATTCTTCTAAATTGGGTGGTGAGGGAAGGCCTTAATTAATTTGGGGAATTGATAAGGTAAAGGAGGTGAGGAATGAGCCACACAGATGTGGAGCAGATTGGGAGAGGGTGTGTTCCTGGCGGAGAGAAGAGCAAGTACAAAAGCACTACATCAGGAGGCATCTTATAGGAATAGTCAGGAAGCCAGCGACCCTAGTGCACAGTGAGCTGGGGGAGAAGAGTAAGTGGGGTGTGATAGGGGCCAATCATGGAGGGCCTTATTTGACATTTAAAACAATTTGGCTTTTATTATAAGTGTGATGCAAAGCCATTAAAGAATTCTGAGCAGAGAAAGCACATAATTTGGCTCAAATTTTTAAAGGATCGTTCTGGCTTCGGGGTTGAGAGCGGACCATAGGAAGGCAAGGCTGGAAGCAAGGAGACCAGGTAGGAGGCTGGTGCAGTAACATAGGCAAAAGATCGTGTTGGCTTAGACCAGATTAGTAGTAGAAGAGGTCATGGGAGGTGGTTGGATTCTAGATATGACTTGAGGCTCGAGCCAATAGGATTTGTTGACAGACGGGTTGTGGTTTGTGAAAGAGTGACCAAGATGTCGGGGCTTTTGTCCTGAGTCAGTGAAAGGATGGAATCACTATCAACTAAGATGGGGAAGGCAGGGAGAGGAACAGGTCTGGGGAGGAACAACAGGATCCATTTTTGGACAAGTTGATATGAGATGCCTGTTAGACATTAAGTGGAGATGTTGGGTAGGTGGATGAATATATGAGTCTAGTGTTTGGGACAAAGTCTGGGCTGAAGATGCAAATTTGGGGAATTGTTGGAAAAGAGAGATTCAAAGCTAAAGGCTAGATAAGCATACCTAGAGTGGGGGTGTGTCGACAGAAAAGGGAAGTCCAGTTAGAGTCTCTTTGGAACTGATAAAATGTAAGTTAAAATAAAAACCATCACTCAGGTTTTCACAAAAGTTATTGGAGAGCTTTTATTCTTACTACCATTTAGTATTTTCATTATATTTCTAGCTTATTACTCACTCACTCTTTTCCTTACTAAACAGGTTCTTATTATTTTGTCTTTAGGATGAAAACCAGTCCTGCAGGCCACTTGTTCCAGATCTCTCACAGATTAATGGGCACTGAAGTTATAGTTGATCTCTTTTTGAAAGTACTCTCCACTCTTCAACTCTTTGTAAGTTAAGAGGAAGTCAGGGAGGCCCAAAAACAAATATTTTCTTTGGACTCTAGGGCTTTATCAATGTGAGGAACAGAGTTTTAGTTCAAAAAAGTCTGCTCTCTTGTGAAAAGTAAAGAGAAGAAACATTTTGACTGTTTTATTTTAATCTGTGACCTTGAGAACTGCCTTCATTTTATAACTGGAGAAGCAAAATCCTATTTTGTTGAAAAGGACAGAAATTATCCTCCTACTATCCTAGATGCAATCACATAATTTTCAGGTTGTTTCAAAAAGTCAGCTTAAGAGTCATATAAAGATGAAATGAGAGATAAAATACCCGGAAATGTTTTGTTCCAGTTAGTGTGGCTGCATAACAAATCACCGTAAAATTTAGAGGAATAAAACATTTATTATACTCTGTAATTCTGTGGGTAATGCATTTGGAATGGGCACAGCATGAATGGCTTGTCCTGCTCCACAATGCCTGGTCATCAGGTGGAAGACAGGAAGGCTATGCACTAGAATCATCTGAAGGTTCACTCACTCACTCGATCAGCAGCTGCTTCTAGGTGCCAAATGGAGTCATAGTTCCTTTCCACATGGGCTTCTCATGTGGTCTCTCTGCATGGACTAGTTTGGACTAGTTTGCCACCATGCTGCCAGTTAGTCCAGCGGTAAGTGTGCCCTAAAGGGTTAGTTCCAAGGGTGAGTGCCCTAAAGGGGAGCCAGTGGGGCACTGTGTGCTTTGCATGGCCTAACTTCAGAAGCCACACAGCATCACTTCCTCTGTCCTCGAAAATTGGTAGGGGTAGTCTCAAACTCACCCAGGTTCAGTGGAAGTAATAAAGGTTCCACATTTCAGTGGCACGAGCGTCAACCACATTGGAAGGGGAGCATGTAGATGGGATATACAGATTGGAGCAGCCATCTTTGCAAAAATACAATCTGCCAAAGATTTAGTGACTATCAGGAGCATAAACTATTAGATTTTCAGTCTTTTGCCTGAGAAGTAGAGAGGAGATAAACACCTCTGACAGACTTGGTGAGGCAAGAACTTTTACATTGATTTTAGAAATATCCTTTTTAAAAATTTGTTTTAATTTTTGTATCCCTATTCTGCAGACCATGAAAATGCTGCTTTGGAAAGGGTCTGTCTGTATCTCAGGTTCACTGTTTCATTAGGACAGCATTTGTACAGAGTGTTGCTGTGTGACAAGCTTCTCACAAGGGCACAAGGAAGTGACATATTGTGGAGATGCAAACAATTACTGAAAGCCCTCGAGAGTGTGCAGTTATCACCCACAGGAGAGCAGAGAGAAGCTCTCCTATAGAGCCGACCCCGTCCCTGATCAAATACTAGTGAATTCCCCTACCATATCCTTTGCTTAACATCTACCAATTTCCCTCAAGGCATGTGAAGAGAGAATTAGACTAAATCATACCCTTTATCCCTGTAGATTGAGATCTAGGGAAACAAGCTTGTCTTTCCCCACATACAAAGTCATTGCCCTGGACCCATTTTTAGAAGTGATGGGTGGTTTGGTCTCTGTTAGATGACAAACTGAGAAGATTCGGAATTTCTAGATAAAGACTGAGAGAAAAATGATTGATATTATTGGTGTTATAAAGGTTCAGAACAAAGTGAACACAAATATGTGAATAAAATTTGGGGAGTTATTAATATTTGACATGATTTCCAATTCCCAAGCAGTGAATATGCTATGAATGGAAGCATCAGGATGCTGTTTCTGGCTTTGCCCATAACAGTCCCATCAGAGGAGATTCTAGGCTCCCTACCAACCCTCTTGAACAAGATGACACTAAGCAGGAAGAAAGCTTTTTAAAAATAAAAAGTGCCTAGATCATAAAATATTAATGTTGATCTCAATGCTTAATGCAGTTTGAATAAACCAGAGTTTTGCAGTTTTCAAAGTATCATACAGCTAAGGCAGAGCTTTATTGATTGATTTTTATCAGCCTCTGAATATTGGAACCTTAGAATGTGGGACTATCAAGTTTCTACAAGTGTTGGGATTTGGCTGTTTGAGTGGCTGCAGGGGCAGAGGCATCCAAGGTCAAGATGGGTGTTATGAGAGCATTGTAGGGTCCAGGCTGACGTGATAAAGGCTGGGAAGTATTTGGGGGTCAGGGGAAAGTGAGAGAACCAAGGATGGAGAAGTTAGTTTTCCTAGGAATGGGTCACCTCATGGAGGCACTGTTGAAAAGATCTGGAAGGAAAGTAGCAGTGGGAGGTTGGGTTATGGATGAAGAAGTCCAGACCAGTTACAGGATAAGTTTAGAAAAAAAAAAAAAAAGAAAGAAAGAAAAGAAAAAGAAAAAAGAAAAAGATAATGTGGGTCAAAGGTGGAGAACTTACATTTTGGTTGCTGGGAGATAATGTGAATTTTGTGTAACTCAAACTCTCAAACAGAACAATAATTTATGTAGTAAGGTAAGTCTCTGGCTTATGTGGTAGAGGCTTTTAGTGCTTACTCTATCCTGTTCACTTCTCATCTCAGCTTAGTGGAGGTTACTCTTGCCCTTCCATCTTTTGTTTGGATGGAGTCATGTAACTAGTCTGGCCCCTGGGTTGTGGGCAAAACTGATGTGTGAACCAAAGTATGTAATTATTGGTGTTATGACCTACCACTCCTTTTCCTCTGCTATCAGAAGCTGAGATATTCTAGATGACAGAGACTCCAATATTCTGGGTGCTAGAGTGAGGACAACGTGGAGTAGAGAGTCCCCACCCATAGACCCGCTGATGTGAGATACACATCAGCAAGAAATAACATATTGTGTTGAGCTACTGAGATTTTGACATAGTTTATGATCTCAGCATAACTTATTCTGAAAGACACAATTCAGATGTGCATGTATTATCTATTATTTTCTATAATTTATTTCACTTGACCAACAAGTCTGCATCTCATTAGAGGCTGGCCAGGGAACTTAAAATGTGCCAATTAATGGTAACAGTCTCATTTTATATGCATATTCAAGCTCTTAGAGCTTCTTCCCTGGATAATACAGTATCTCGGCATAGAGGGCAGCTCATTTATCCTTGTGACAGAGGGGAGAAGAGGGCTTTATGCTCTTGCTGTTCCCTGGATACCCTACTGGCTTCAACTGCAGAAGCTGATGGCTAGGACTGCTGCTGATTCAGTTCTATTTAGGTTCTCCTTGGCCTTGCTAGGAGAACAGGCCCTCTCCTAGGTCCTCAGCTCTCAAGTCTCAGCTAAGCCTTATCCAATATCTTTGCCCAGGATGTCCACTCCATGGCCCATGTCCATCCAATGGAGTTACTTTTCCATGGCCTGGTAATCTTTACTCTCAGCTACAATTTTTGTGCCCCTCATTGGCCTGTGGGCTTGTCTGAATCCTGTTTTTGTTACCTTCTCTCTATCTTGTATTTCTATCCTTTCATCATCCACTCCTAGTACCTGAGCTAAGGAGCAGAGGGATGGGAGCACTGGCCCCTTATGAGATTAAGCAAACCCTTCCTCCTGCAATCTTTTCTTCTCAATCTTTTTTCCCCTCCAGATGGGGTATGACCTGCCCTGTCTGTTGGGGATGCCCCCTAAGGCATTCCCTTCTTCCTGTTCATCTGCAGACATCTTTGTTCTAGTTGGCTCTGCCTCCTTTCCCAAGGCATTAAGCCTCATGGCTTAGTCTTAATAGTGAATATGATTAATGAGGACAATTTTTTTGAAACTTTGGGTTAACTTTTAAAGATAATTACATTCGCGTTTATAAAGTACTTTCTCCATGGAAATTCTGCCTACTAGCCTGACATTATTGGCATTTGCTGCTCACTTGGCAGTGAATCTCGTGGCCTCCAGTGTGTGGTCAGCCTGTTGAGGAGTGTGGACTCACCTGGGGTAGATGCTCATGGTTCAAGTTGGTGAGTCAACTAGGAGAGCTTTTGGATCATTATATATGAAATATTTGTCTAGTGAAATAAGTCAAGAGTTTAGCCTCAAATTCCCATGGGAATCCTATGGGAAATACAATCCTTTCTCTTAGGTCTGCCTTGTTTTCCTGAACACCGTAGCCCAGTTTCCTCTAGGGGCTCATTCACAGAAAGTCATGGCTGATGCCAAGACTAGCAAGGATCAAATGAATAAATACAAAGACGTACAATTTTTTGAACTTTCTTTTGGTCACAGCTTTGTTCTGTACATTGAGGCTTTGAGTGCATTTTGTCTTAAGACAAATTCTCCTTTTTGTATAGGGCACATTGTCTAATTCTGTCCCTCTCTAATGGGGTATGTACATAAATATGAGGTCCATGGATCATTTTAAGTCAAACCCCTGGGAGTCTTCCCGTTTTAAAGCCTTGAGGATGGTTTGACCTGGAGACCGTTAGTTGCTTTTCATGGAAAATAATAATTACTCAAGAGCTTTTAAATTCTGTTTTTAGTTTGCTGCTGAATTTTTTTAGCCATGTATGATCTTGTATTTGTTGAACCCAAGATACTCTTTCAAGTCCCCACCAAACAATCAAATTATATTTCAGAAATATGCCATCTGTCTTTGTCACTCTCAGATGCTAAAAGCTTGTGTTAGATGAGAGCTGCTACATTTTTCTCTGGTGGCAGGGACGATACAGAGAAAACTATTCTTCCCTCTTTAGTTAACACAGTGATGGTGGGTGCATGTTTGCGAGAAGAGGCATGGCATTTTTAACATAAGGTAAATTCCTAACAGCTGTCTTGAAATGAATCTCTTGATTTATTTATTTATATTGAACAACTTTGTCTATTTCTCGGGTTTACTTCTTACCCAAGCTACTTTTATGACTACTAGTTCCTGCAGAACTAAATCTGCTTCATGCAGGTGCAGTTAGACTGAGACTTGCAATGCACTCATGCCATGGCCATGTACCTCTAGTTTCATGCCTTATGGCTTGCTGGTGCCACAGACATGGAATTCTGCTCCATACTTACAGATATTCAAATTTCTAAAACTTCAGAGGAGTAAACCCTGGAGTGGGAGAAAGGAGGAGACAGATAAATGCTTCCCTCTTTTGTCCCCAGGATGGACACTTCTGAGATGGAGGTCATAAGACTCTGGCACATCCTGGTAGACCAAGCACTGGCTGCTCACAGTGGTGGCCAACTCAGTAACACATCATAACACAGGGATGTGTTATTCCAAATAACTTGTATATTCCAAAACACTTGTATATTCCAAAATAAACTATCTGCAAGGAAGTTTTTGCTTCAGGCTCTGCTTTGGGGGAATCCAGGCTGAGACAGAATTCTTCCTCATAAAATAGGAGCTAGCATTTTCTCTTGTTTCATATTATTTCTTACTAAAGTGTACCAATAGAGAGTCAAACATAAAGAGAAGCCTTTCTCTGTTTGGTGAAGATGTGCATGTCTATGTATGTGTCTGACTATATAACTGCATTACAAAGCTAGGTCTAGTAATGATTTAGTTATCCACATAAAAAGACAGATGAATTACCTAAAAATTATGTATATTTGATATTGAGATACACCCACTCCCATATTTACTGACAGTCAAAACTCTTCTATTCCTAGCTCCAAGTTTCTTCCAACTTGATACTTCTTTTATAACCTAGAATCCTGTGGTATGATGGTGGGGAAGAGATCTTGGGAAATCCACAAAGCAAATAAACTAGTTTAACTCTAAGAATTAAATTGTTATTATCTACTGCTTGACATAATTCACATTTTGTTCCCAACAAATAATTAAGGATTGGTTGAATTGATAATGATGATACAGTATGATTTCCTTTTACTTTAAAAACCTGTTCAGTTTGAAACATTGTCAAAATTGCCATCAGGAGAATTTAGGGGGTTGAAAGAGAAGGGAGTTAGAAGAACACCTTCTTAAGTGAAGTTGACCCCCCTCCAAATTCTAGTGTCTCATGATCATGCAGAGGAATTCTGATGACCATTTCCATAATCAATGTCTTGAGGAGGAATTTATTTTCTAGCCCAGGAAAATAGGATCCTATCAGAATCTCAAAGGTATGAGAATGTTACAAGAGAGCTTTGGAAAAGGGGTGTCCCTGAAATTTGGCCATCCATCAGGGATGCAGAAATTGGGTTTCTACTCATTTGATAGCATGCTTCAAATTATTTTTTATCCTATTACTGCTCCTTTGTTTGTAACCAGTAGATACCATGTGGATTCTGGCTTCTTTATGCTTTTGCCAGCACAGGCAAAAATTAGAGAAAACTTGGAATTACCCTTTTTCTTGTGGTTGCATTATGTGAGTAATTATCCATCATGGAATCCCTTCAACCTTCTGTTCAGTTTTGATCACTTTATATCCTTTGGTGAATTATAAGAACCATGATTGCACATATGTTCTTTTTATAAATCTTTAATAAAACTCCAGTTGGATAAAGAATTTGAGAAATTGATTACATTAATTAGAACTATTTTGGTTGCAAATGATAGAAAGCCAAGTAACAGTGGTTGAAGCAGAGATGCTGTGGTGTCTCAAAGATCTCAAGAGCAGAAGTGGGACTGGGCTGCCAATGTCCAGTGGGCCTCTGACTTCACCTTTTGCCTTTCTGTGTCTTTGTCTTTACTTCTCACTTAATTTCCTTCTTTCTCACTCTCTCAACTGGTGTACTCTGCTCACATGGGAAGGAAACATGGCTGTTAACAGAACCTATCTGAGTTTTTCATTTATAGTTGCAGTCAGCTGGGAAGAAATTGACCTTCCTTGTTTTCATCTGCCAAATCCCTGTTGAAGGACCCTAAGTGGTCAGCTTGGATCCTATGCTTACCCTAGAACCAATCTGCTAGCCAGGACAGGTCATGGGAGGTGAGTGGCCTACACATCTTCTCCTGGACCAATTAACTGAAGTCAGGGGACACTTTGTGCAAGATCATTGGTCTAGAGTTTACCATCTTGATAGAGTAGGGCAGAGGATGGGAAGGTGTGATTTCCAGAAGAAAGTAGTGGAGGAGTACAGGTGGCTGTATGTAGTTTAGCAAAAATAGTTCATTACATTGATCTGAAGGAATTAGACTCTTATAGTCAATAAGGTAAATTTTACATAAAATATCAAATGCCTCTGGTGCTGTGAGTTCCTTTAGAAAAAGTGTTTTGTTTTTTCTTTCAATTTACTTATTTATCTTTTATTTCCATATGTTTTTTGGGAACAGGTAGTGTTTGGTTACATGAATAAGTTCTTCAGTGGTGATTTCTGAGATTTTGGTGCACTCATCACCCAGGTAATTGTCTGCTGCTTGAGATACACTATACTCAGTCTGTAGTCTTTTATCCCTCACCCCCCTCTTACCCTTTTCCCCAAGCCTCCAAAGTTCATTATATCATTCTTATGCCTTTGCATCCTCATAGCTTAGCTCCCACTTATAAGTGGGAAGATACGATGTTTGGTTTTCCATTCCTGAGTTACTTCACTTAGAATAATGGTCTCAAACTCCATCCAGGTTGCTGTGAATGCCATTATTTCGTTCCTTTTTATAGCTGAATAGTATTCCATGGTATATGTGTGTTTGTATGTGTGTGTGTATATATATGTGTGTGTGTGTGTGCGTGTGTGTGTATCTCACAATTCCTTTATCCACTCATTGATTGATGGGCATTTGGGCTGGTTCCATATTTTTGCAGTTGCGAATTGTGTTGCTATAAACGTGTGTGTGCAAGTATCTTTTTCATATAATGACTTTTTTCCTTTGAGTAGATACCTAGCAGTGGGATTGCTGCATCAAATGGTAGTTCTACTTTTAGTTCATTAAGGAATCTGCACACTGTTTTCCACAGCAGTTGTACCAGTTTACATTCCCAGCAGTGTTACATTCCCAAAGTGTTCCCTTTTCACTGCATCCCTGCCAACATCTATTTTTTTTTAACTTTTTGATTATGGCCATTCTTAAAGGAGTGAGGTGGTATTGCATTGTGGTTTTGATTCGTATTTCCCTGATCATTAGTGATATTGAGCATTTTTCCATATGCTTGTTGGCCATTTGTGTATCTTCTTTTGAGAATTGTCTATTCATGTCCTTTGCCCGTTTTTTGAGGGGACTTTTTTCCTGCTAATTTGTTTGAGTTCCCTGTAGAGTCTAGATATTAGTCCTTTGTTGGATATATAGATTGTGAGGATTTTCTCCCACTCTGTGGGTTGTCTGTTTACTCTGCTGATTGTTTCTTTTTCTGTGCAGAAACATTTTAGTTTAAGTCCCATCTATTTATCTTTGTTTTTGTTGCATTTACTTTGGGGTTCTTGGTCATGAAGTCTTTGCCTAAGCCAATGTCTAGAAGGGTTTTTTCAATGCTCCAGAATTTTTATGGTTTCAAGTCATTCTTCACAGAACTAGAAAAGACAATCCCAACATTCATATGGAACCAAAAAAGAGCCCACATAGCCAAAGCAAAAAGAACAAATCTGGAGGCATCATATTAACCAACTTCAAACTATACTATAAGGCCATAGTCACCGAAACAGCATGGTGACTGTAGTATAAAAATAGGCACATAGACCAATGGAACAGAATAGAGAACCCAGAAATGAAACCAAATACTTACAGCTAACTGATCTTTAACAAAGCAAACAAGACCATAAAGTGAGGAAAGGACATTCTATTCAACAAATGGTGCTGGGATAATTGACAAGCCACATGTAGAAGAATGAAACTGGATCGTCTTCTCTCACCTTATACAAAAATAAACTCAAGATGGTTTAAGGACTTAAATCTAAGAATAGTGGTGTTTTAAAATATTAATATCTAGTTCCTTATTATGTCATGGATAAAGGTGATATAACAAATAAGTAAAAACATCCAGTGGTATTAAAAGTATGTGAATGTTGCAATGTTGATAGCAATGAAAATGAAATATCAAATCATTATAATTGGGTTTCATTTGCCCAGTTACTAAAATGCCCTTTCAATTAAATGTGTATTTATTTTTATTTGCTATTAATTATGCAAATAATAAGTGATTAAGCAGCCATACTCTGGGAATATTTTGCTTGGTTTGATATTTTTAACTTTGCCATGTACTGACTGTATGGCCTTGGAAAAATTATGTATGTCCCAGATTACTTATCTGTAATTGGGATAATGCTTGTGTCTTTTCAATAAGGTTATTGTGAGATAAAATTAGGTAATACAAGTAAATTGCTTAGAATAGCGCCCAAAATGTAGTCAGTATTCAATAAATGTTAGCTATTGTTATTATTAGTATACTTTTGGGCATTATGACGTTCAAGATTATAAATGAATGGTAAAAAATGAACTTTCTTATATAGCTTTTAACCTTTCATTGAAATGTTCACTTAAAATAAGCTCCTTGCGAAAAGTTTGTAAGTACCGTCACATAAAGATACAAAGTCAAGGTTACTGGCCATGCTTTGAAGACGTGAGCCACAGTCTGCTCTAGGTATTCATTAAAACTTTTCCCAAATGTTCTGTTTCACAGATGTTCCAGCACTCTTTCCTTCAGAGCACATAGTAGGATTTTATTTTCTACACTTTCTATGGTAAGTGTGGCCGTGTGACTTGCTTTGGCCTGTGATTCATAACATATCTGCATAGAAACTTTAAGAGTCAAAGTATGTTTTGCCACATTCTCTTTTCCTCTACTATGACAACTGACCACCTCTAAGATAAGGCTTCTGCAGTAGCCTGACTCTCTCATTGAGATTGACAACTCACAATGGCTACGAGGCATGATCAACAAAGAAATTTTTGATATTTTAAACCACGGAGATTTTGCTGTCTTCAATTCCAGTGAATCTAAGGCCCTTCAAATAAAGCCTCTAAAAAGGAGGGTATCTTCAGGCATTCAGTGTGGCTAGGCTGGTTCTTTATTGACTACATACAAGAATGAACATCTGCATAATTAGGTTATCAGTTTCAAAGAACATCATATTACTAAGAGCAAACATTCGAATGCAGGATAAAAACACCCACATTTTGTGCAACAATGCTGTTGTTATTTAAAACTCTGGCATCAATTTAAAATTTATATTAAAGTAATAAATTTTGAACCCATCCTCATAGAAGCAGATCTCATTTTTAAGGCTGCCACCTCCTTTTGCCTTGTAAGGCCCATATACACATCATTCCAACACTTCCTAGTGCTAGTATTGATAAACTATCTTTCATTGCCCTGTCTAGTTTTAATTATCCATTAAAACCATCTTTCTTTTCTCTAATTTATGACACCTAATTTTCTCTATCCAGAAATTCCTTCAGGTTAAGTCATTTTTTATTTTTTTAACCCATCTTAAAACTTAAGCACAGTTTATTTGTTCCTTGGAAAGAATGTTTTCTGTAATTTCTGGGCAAGGAATGAGTATCCAGTTGGGTTAAGGACAAGTTTTAAACTTGTGGAAATTTGATTTTATTGCAGATAGAGTTTTGCTGTACCATTTCCTCCACTTTCAGTTGGCCAACAAAATCTTTTTAGTTTTTTTCCTCTGAAGTGCCTCTCAAGTCCACTCACACTTTTGCATTCCATGGACAGCACTATAGATCAGGTTCTCCTTATCTCTTGCTCATAAATTTCAGGCTACCCTCTTGGTTTCCCTGGGACTATTCTTGCATCTACCATCAGAATTACCATTCTGGAAACCAGATTCTAGAAGCCCACTATCTGCCCAGGGACTTCAGCATTTACAGTCCCTCTTTCATCTTATATTTCCTCCACCACCTCCCAGGCTGCCATACCCACAATTCTCTAATGACACTCTCTTGCTATTTGCTGCAAATGTTATAGCTCTTCTAGTCCCTGATGCTCTCACCATGATCTAAAGTATCTTTCTCTTCTAGCTTGTAATACTTTGCTGGGGCTGCAATAATAAATACCACAGATGGGAGGCTTAAACAACAGAAATTTATTTTCCCACAGTCCTGGAAGCTGGAAGTCTAAGATGCAGGTGCCAGCAGAGTTGGCTTCCTCTGCAGCCCCTTTCCTTGGGTCACAAATGATGGCCCTCTCACTGCCTCTTCCCATGGTCGTCACTCTGTGCATATGCACCCTGGCATGTCTTTCAGTGTCCTAACCCTCTCTTCTTATAAAGACACCAGTTTGATTGGATTAGGGCCCACCCTATGGGCCTTGTTTTAACTTAATCACCTCTTTATTGGCCCTATCTTCAAATACACTCATATGTTGAGGCACTGGGGGTTAGGGCTTCATGGGCTTTGGTGGAAGAACACAATTCAGCCTATAACATACCCCATTTGCCAACTATTTATCCTTCAATATCTACTTTCCTGGGAAGCTGTCCTTGACTCCTCTAATTACTAGCTCCTTCGTGCTCCCATAGCCCTTGGTACTTACCTCTGTTGTCACACGAACTGTACAATATTGTAATAATTGATGTCACAGATTGGTAAATTCTTTCACATCTAAGACTATCCTGCACTTTGCAGGAAATTTTAAGTCTCTAGCTTCTGACCAGTAGCACCTCCTGGCCTTTATGGTGACCCAAAATATCCCCAAATATTTCCAAACAATCTGAGTTTTGAACACCTTGGATACTCTCAAAATCTCTTCAAATTCTGGGATTCTATGAGATCATACATATTTTTTGACAGTTAAATATATGGCAAATGCCTCTTTATCTGAAATCTATGCTAATTAGAAAGCTCAGATAACCAGTCTGTTTTGTATGTGTTGTGGGAGTAGATATTGTATATTCTGACTCTATCTTTGTATTTTGAGAAAGTAAGTCAGTCAATAATTTGTGTTAATTCTGAAATGTTGCATATAAGGCACATCATTGGGATTTAACCCAATCTTTAATCCTTTTGCAGCTTACAAAATGGTAGCCATTGGCCACATATGACTATTTAAATTTAAATTCAGATGACCTAAAATTAAGTAAAATTAAGAATTCGGTATCCCAGTCATACTTGTCACATTTTATTACACATGCGCCTAGTTGCTGTCATATTGAAGAGTGTAGATACAGGGGACTTCTCTCCACACAGAAAGCTCTAATGATGTGGTTTCTACTGTCCTAGTTTAACCAGTTATGACTGACTCAAGCTATGTCATGCAACATTTTATTTTACTCAGTTCATTTTTAATACAGAAAATCTCATTATATTCTAATTATCTGCAATCCAGACATTAAAACTTTGCAAGAAGGCTGAACATTTACTATAATTCATAAAATATACATTTGGCAATTAAGATGTTTTAAATTTTTATAGGATGATCAGAATCTAGAAGAACTGACAGCCCAGATTTTTATACATGGAGGCCTAATAAGACATGTTTATCTGTTTTGAAGAGCCTTGCAACCACAGGCATTTCCACAGTCAGCCCTTCTCATACAAGTTTGGAGCCATTAGAGACAGAAAAAGTCACCCTGATTTGACACAAGTCTTTTGATTGTGTGAGCTCACCTGCTGAAGGAGGCCTGCTTGCTGCCTAATGTTAGGATTAAAGAGTTTGTCTGGAGGGGGCCCGTTTCACTGTTTTGCCTCGCTGGAACCTCACATGTCTCCATCCTGTCCCAGAAGGCAGGAATAGAGCTTGAAGTCTCAGAATGAATGAGGCAAGTGTAAGATCACAGGTAGGTGGATGAGTCCCTCATGAGCACACGTGCTATGTTTTAATTAGTGGAGCTTTTCTTATCTCCATGGCTGTATTTTAATTGCCTGTGAGGCAGCCTGGCTTCCTAGATGAAGGCTCACACAGTCCCTTGGAGACCCAACAATGATTTATTGCTGCTTATCCAAAAGTTCCAGATGGCTTCCTGTTACGGCAGCTTTAACTCAACTCACAGTTACAGGTAGGAGACCTATAGGTGAGAGCCAAGCTGATTGTCAGACCCTCTTACCAATCTCTAACTGTGAGAATCCATTCCTCTTTGGAGAACCCTTTAAATGGGTAAATAACCTCTTGTATTGTGCAGTCCTAATAGCTAGCACTGATGACATATTTACCTGGCACTAGGCACTGGGCTAAGATTTTTACATCTATATTTCACTTATTCCCCCCAACTAGATAAGGAGTGTTTTATTACTAGCTTTGATCTCAGAGACATTATGTAACCTATTGAAAGCCATACAGCAAGGAAGATATAGGGCTGAGATTTGAACCCAGGCAATCTCACTCCACTTTGTGTGTGTGTGTGTGTGTGTGTGTGCGCGCACGTGTGTCACATATGACTCTATTAAATGTTTGACATACTTTTCTATTTCAACTTTACAGTCCTATGCAGTAGAAAACGGCCCAACATAAACTCAAAGAAAGAGTCAAGGACCCCAACATAGACAAGTTAAATTTCAAAAGCCCTCAACAAACTGACCTTCTTGTCCTCAGACAAAATCATGCCTACAACGTGACGTGACAAATATGAGAGGAGAGGACAGACCTGGAGAGGAAGAGACTACCTGCCTATGTGACAGACCCCTTCCAATTAGACTATACTTTCCATCAAGAGTTACTCTGGTAACCTCAGAAAAGGGGCAGTTACTCTTTTTCTTTTTCTTTCCAAGACGTAGTCTTGCTGTGTCACTCAGGCTGGAGTACAGTGTCATGCTCTTGGCTCATTGCAACCTCCGCCTCCCGGGTTCAAGCAATTCTCCTGCCTCAGCCTCCTGAGTAGCTGGGATTACAGGTGTATGCCACCACGCTCAGCTACTTTTCTTTGTTTTTAGCAGAGACAGGGTTTCACCATGTTGGCCAGGCTATTCTTGAACTCCTGACCTCAAGTGATCTACTTTTTTTATTTTTAGTAGAGACAGGGTTTCACCATGTTGGCCAGGCTATTCTTGAACTCCTGACCTCAAGTAATCCTCCCACTTTGGCCTCCCAAAGTGCTAGGATTACAGGCATGAGTCACCATGCCTGGCCCAAGTGGCAGTTATTCTAAAGCTATATCTGGGGCAAAGAAAAATGAAGGATCTCAAAGAAATCTACCCAGTAGGTAGAGTGGACCCAGGAGGTGGAGTGGGGTTTGGGATCTGAGAAAGTTCAAGGTGTTTCAGGAATCTACTCTTTGGGTTCCTCCATTATCAGGATCAGCTTCTTGGTACATCTGGTTCTCTCTGAGATGCCCACATCTGCCTCATGCCACCATCTGCCTTATTCCCTTATTTCCAATGCCACTGATGAAAGAAAAGATTGGATTGCCTCTGCAATATCCATCATCTCCATTTGGGCAGAACCCCTCCTGCCCAAACCAAAGGCAGATGATTGGCTGCCTTTGTGTCAGGTGCCCACCCAAGGCTCAATCACCTGTAGTTCGTGGGGGCAGGGCAGGATAAGGATGGGTAGTTATTTTTTTTGCCTGTGAGGCAGCCTGGCTTCCTAGATGAAGGCTCACACAGTCCCTTGAAGACCCAACAATGATTTATTGCTGCTTATCCAAAAGTTCCAGATGGCTTCCTGTTACGGAAATGTAAAATTTGAGTGGGACATAAGAAATTGAAAATCGTTGCCCCCTAGATTAAACCTCCTGCAGAGCTGTTTCCCACAGAATGGGCTGGGGATTTATGGGCATTGAAATTCATGTATCATTTACAGAGAAAAAGTACTGCAATTTTACATAAACAAGATTAAAATTCACTCCTGTCTAGTGGCTGTTTACATTTTGGGAGGTGATTTCTCAATTTTCTCCTGGTTACATAGCTCTTTCCATAATAAGTCAACCCAAAGTACTCCCCATCCCCTTGCAAATCACATTTAGATACAATTCCTATGCGTTCTATACGTTAAAAATGTTTTCACTAGCAAATTTCTCCGACTCAAAGTCACCCTAAAACAGGATGCCCAGCTTCTGAAGGTCTCATCTGGGATTTTGGTTGAAGGTTTCAGGCCTTAAATTCTAATTTTTTAGTATTTTATTTGACATATAACCATTCTCACAAAAATTCTGAGAGGTAGTGTTTTCTGCTGGCATATACCCTACCTAGTGGTTCTCAGCTCTAGCTGCACAGCAGAATCACCCAGGGAACTTTTAAAAAATACTTCTGCCAGCAACGTACCCAAAAATTCTGACTTAATTGTTCTGGGAAGGCCTGAGCACATTTAAAAAGTTCCCCGGGTGATATTAATGCAAAGCCAGCATTCATAACCACAGTTCTCAAAGTGTGGTCCCCAACCAGCGGCGTCGGGATCATCTGGAAACTTGTTAGAAATGTAAATTTTGGAGCTGCATCCGAGACCTCCTGATTTAAAAACTTTGGTGTTGGGCCCAGCTATTTGTGCTTTAACAAGCCCACAGGGAGATTCTGATGCAGGCTGAAGTTGCAGAACCACTGGTCTACAATGAGCTGTTTAATTTATTGTAACTCTTCCTAGAACCAAATCTCAAACTTTTGAACTAAGCCTCTTGGAGGTGGCCTCCTGAGTCACATTTGTCACACAGCTTAACTGACTTCCTTAGAGCTGCACTGGGCTGTCTTATTGCTTAGCAGAAGGTTAATTGTTTTGATAATTTTGGCAATCTTCAGCTCGTTTATTTATGATTATTAATTACCAAAATAAAACAGCTAGTTATTCCCCCTCAGTGGGCTCCCTTTATTATTTCTTTTTTAACATGATTGTTTTACTAATTGTTTCAGACAATCGTTTTCTCCCTGCACCTGTTCCATGACATGATAAATTCGCCAGGTGTTAAGTGGCCGCTGGTTCTATTTTCAGCTGCCATGATAAAATTTTAACATTTTTGGGGAGTAAAGGCTCAACTATTCACCAATATTTTTGAAGCTAAATATTTTTACAGATACGTGAAGTATAATGTGTTTGCCATAAAAGCAAAAAAATCTATCTCAATAGAAACCTAGTACAGGGTATTATAGAGGATCTAAAATCCAGGATGCAATGCAGTCATTGTCACTGTATTGTAATTGTCTGTTTATGAGTCTGTCCCCTGCTAAAAGGGGGGTTCTGGACTGGTGGTGCATATCTTATTCTTTTCTGACTGTTAGAGTGGCTGGTGTACAGTAAACACTGAATGCATGTATGGGAGAATTAATAAACCAAAAAAGGAATGATGACATCATGCAACACCAGCTGGTCAGATCTAGGGTATCACGTTTATTTTTTTCTGGGGGCCATTCTATAAAACACTCAATGGTGACACAGTTCAGAGGTAAAAATCAGGCTGGGGCATTAGAATTCTCTGGGCTAGGTAAGAGAATCTGGGGGAGGAAAGGGGACTGCTGCCTAAGTTTGGAGCTGCTCCTTTGTTGGAATGCAGTGGATTCTCCCTCTCCGCTGTGGAAGAGTGGGAAGGCTCGATGCTCTCCTGTCAGTGAGTGGGGTAAGAGAATGGCTTGGAGTGTCAGAGTGCATGCACAGTTATTATAGTGATTGAGAAGGCATTAACATGCTTTGGTGGGAAGGCAAAGTTCTTCTATCCCTGGGGTCTGAGATATCTATGGTGGGTGGTGTAGGGGAGAGCTGGGGAAATGGTAGCCCATTTGAGCATATTTCCCCAAAGAGGCAAATGGACAACAGGTTATTTAAAGTTGTACGTTTAACACTATAAAGAGAAAGCCCTGCAGCAAGTAAATTATAAAGTTATGAAAGGTGGCCTCCTGCATTGCCAGCCCCACCAAGTCAACCTCTGGCTTCACTGTGACTGGGGTGGGGTGTGGAAAGAGAAGCGGTTGTGGAGCTAGGCAGAGGCTTAGAGTGGAAGCTGTCTGAAAACAGCAGGTCACCTCTGGAGGCAGCCTTATGCTGGGGACCTTATACCGGGGAAGGGGGATTGGAGCATCTGATTGTGGGATGGATAAGATGGCCCTTCTGGTAGTTCTCAAACCTCACAGGACATAGGAGAGTCTATGAGGGAGTGTAAATTAATAAGGAACATTAAGCTTGTGAAGGTCTCAGAACAAAACTTTCTTCCTCTGTGACCCAGGCATGGGCACCATTTGGCAAGATGGTATGTGAAAGGCAAAGGACTTTGTGATGAGGGAAGCACAAAAAGAACCATTTCTGCCCATTTTTAGCCCAAGAAAACAACCTGTTTCTTTGATGAATGATTTGGATTTGGTGGTTTCCAGATTAGTCAATTTTTTCATGTCTTGCTCTTCCTTTGTACCTCCTCTGCCTCTACCAGCCCTTAGACCATACACTTCTATTCCATTTCCCCTCACCATTCAAGTTGTCTCCAGTCCACTGCACCAGATTAGCTATCAATAATCTATTAATATATGAAAATATAGCTGTATTTTGCATCCACACTAGGGCTGTTAGCACACACATGCATTTTCTTAACAGCCAAAACATGAAGAGTTTCCGGTTATTACAAACATTCACAGAACAACTGGCCATTAGAAGCCTCCTTCCAGTTCTTCCTGTGAACCTTGCTATTCCTCAGGACCTTTGCTATTCCCCTATCTGGAATATTCTTCCCCTCCCTTTTCACTGAGCTAAAACCAACTCATTCTTCAGTTTTGTGAAAGGAAAATAAATCTGGGGATCCCAAAATCACTAAACTAAAGGGAAAAGTCAAGCTGGGAACTGAGTCACTCAACCTCCCTCCCCTTTTAGTTCCTAAATAAGATGGCTACAAGATGAATAGCTACACCCTTCCCCCATATTCTGCAAAAGGAAATTCCTAATGAGCTCCAAAGATCTTTACCCTAAGGTTTTTCTGTTTAAATTTCACCATGGTAATGTAAATCGATAGCTTATCTTTACAGGTGCAGTCATCCCCTGCCCACCAGACGTAAAAGCATATCTGATTGTTCCCTTGTCCCATTTTGTCTATGTTATCTTACATAAAAATGCAGATTCCCTGCATTTTTCCTCTGTCCCATTTGTCTATGTCATCTTATTGTAAAATAATGCAGATTCACTGAGCCAGACAAAGGCATGAATAACTATTTTTCCTAACACCCCTCTTACATGAAAATTGTGTACTTCTTAATATTCTGCCCTTTCCCCTTTAAATGTGGAGCCCTCAAAATATCTTTGGAGTAAGGCATAGGTGCACATCCTTAACTTTGGCAGATAAACCTCCTCAAATGATTGAGACTTGTCTCATCATTTTCTTGATTGATAGTTTTAAGTTCAAATGTAGTAATTACAATACTAGAGCAAAATGGCAATGCTAATATTTCAGTATTTGTTTCAAGTTTTAACACCACTATTTTATTTTTCAAAAAGTACTAGCACCACATAATGGTTAAGAGCATGAGCTCTGGAACCAGACTCTCTCACTTTGATTCTCAGCTCTATCATTTACTACTATGTGACCTTGGGCAAGTTGTTTAACCTCTCTGAGCTTCAGCCTCCCCATCTGCAAGTGGAGATAATACTGATACCCACCTCATAGGGGTGCTGTGAGCATCAAACAAGTAATATGTGTTTTAACAACTCGATTAAAAATAGAAACTTAATATTTAATACATTTTCAAATGCAAACATATTTAAACCTATTACTAAATGAAATGAAAATATTAATTTATAAAAAGTCATTAAACATACATTGTTCTGCTATGAATTATTTGAAGAGACAATTAATAGAAATAAAATATTATTAAAAATTGATGCTGAATAAAAATGACTAAAACTTGATTAATAATAAAAAATTGAATGTGTAATAATTTTTTATCTTTTGAAAAAGCTGTGGTATTAACAAACCAAAAATGACAATGGTCATTATCAAAGCTCCAGAGTACTCTCTGCAAAAATATCCAGCTTTTAGAAGCTCTGGTTTGTGAATGGCAAGAAGACATTTAAAACTAATACCATATCCTTCTTTCTGACTCTTCTATCTTCAAATAATTCCATCTCTTCGTTAATAACTTTGAGAAGATATTTTGAACATTCCCAATGAAGGAACAACAGAATTTCTATCCCCGGCAGAATTTTAAAAAATTATACTGAGCTAGAGTTTTGTTCAGAGAAAGCATTTCTGGTTTGTTTTGTGATCCTTACTTTTCTCATGTATAGGTGAAGATTCTAACGCAGAGTTATCTGTAAATGTGGAATCTGCTACCTTTTCATTCCAATTTTTCAGAATGTGTTTGTCCCCTGTCATTTCCTCTTTTTCTTGAGCAGACTGTGGCCCTTGGGTCAAATCCAGCCTGCTGCCTGTTTCTTTAAATAAAATTTTATCAAAACATTCACACTCACTCATTTATGTATTGTCTGTGGCTGCTTTTGCAATGTGATGGCAGAGCTGAGTAGTTGCAACAAAGATTGGCCCACAAGCCTGAAATATTTACTCTTTAATCCTCTACAGAAAAAATTTGCTAATTATTAGCTCTCTATACCTTTCCTTCAGAATCCTAATACAATTTGTAATGATCTATCATGTAATTATTTTATTAATGTTAATCTCTCGCACTATTCTTTTTTTTTTCTTTTTTTTTTTTTTTTGAGACAGAGTCTCGCTCTGTCGCCCAGGCCGGAGTGCAGTGGCCAGATCTCAGCTCACTGCAAGCTCCGCCTCCCGGGTTCAAGCGATTCTCCTGCCTCAGCCTCCCGAGTAGCCGGGACTACAGGCGCCCGCCACCGCGCCCGGCTAGTTTTTTGTATTTTTTAGTAGAGACGGGGTTTCACCATGTTAGCCAGGATGGTATTGATCTCCTGACCTCGTGATCCGCCCGTCTTGGCCTCCCAATCTCACACTATTCCTTAAGCTCCATGAGGGCAACACCATGTCTATTTTTTCACTATTAAATTCCCAGAACCTAAAATAATGTTGGCATATAGGTACTCAATATATGTTTGTTAATTAAATAATTAGATTATCTAAAATGATAATTTTTGAGGAAAAAGTACCTCTGGGGTAAATCTGCATTTCAGTTTAAGCTTGTGAGATATAATGGTAAAGTCCAGGTGGCGTAATACACAAAGTGCTCAGCATAATGTTTACAACCTGGAATGGGCTGAATAAATGACACCTTTCATTAATTGAGATCCTCCAAATCTCCTGTTTAAACCATTATGGTGGTTTAGGCACCAGGGAACAGCCTTATAAATGCATGAAAATATTAGGAAGAGCATTCACTCTAGAGAATACATTTAGTAAGCACCTACTTTGTGCCCAGTGAATCCACTTTTCTTATTTCATGACTTCTGAGTCTTACCAGTCTGCCTAATGTCTATAAGACCTTGCTAATCATGTATCTTCCAGAAAAGAAGACCAATGGAGAAGTCAGCAGTCTTGCCAAGGCACATGCCAGTTCTTCATGTGTTTGCTTGTTAACCAGGACCGTGCATTGGAATTGCCTGGAGAACTATTACAAACACTGAGGTCTGGACTCCATCCTCAGAGATTCTGGTCTAATTGGTCTAGGGTAGTCTTTTTAAGCTTCCCAAGTTATTCTAACATGCAGCCAGGTGTGAGATTGTCAGTTTTATCAGTTAGGAGGTACGTGGCAGGGCCCAGCAGCTCACATCTGTAATCCCATCACTTTGGGAGGCCAAGACAGGGCACAGTGGTTTGCATCTGTAATATCAGCACTTTGGAAGACTGACACAGGGGGTCACTAGAGATCAGGAGTTCAAGACCAGCCTGACCAACAGAGCAAGACCCCCGTCTCTACCAAAATAATAATAATAATAACAACAATAATAATAATTTATCCAGGCATGGTGGCACACTCCTGTAGTCTCACGACTTGGGAGGCTGAGGCAGGAAGATCATTTGAGCCCAGGAGTTAAATACCACAGTGAGCTATGATTGTACCACTGCACTCCAGCCTGGGCAACAGAGTGAGATTCTGTCTTTAAAAAAACAAAAACAAAGAAACAAAAAAAAGGCACTCAATGAATATGTGATCCGAGAGACTGAAGATACAGACAATGGCTAGACCACACAGATATGACAATACAACTTTGACCCACAACCTCTGTAGCAACTGGCCTAGAAGGAAACCTTCCTATTTTTGTCCCCACTTTTCCAACTTAGGACCACCAGAGGAAGTCAAGTATGTTCCCCAAGCAAATCACAGAAGATGTCCCACTTCTAGTTGGCCCACCTCTAGTATCTCCATGCTAACAACCTCCAATCAGGATGCACCTGAAGCCTTCTATTCTTTTCACAATAAAGCCTTTCTATTCCCCTGCCTGCCTTTGAAACTCTGCCAAAAACAAGTGACAGTGGCTGACTCCCTCGTTATACCAAACTCTGAATAAATAGCCTCTTTCTTTTCATTTGGGTGGTTTTAGTTTATTTTCACAGTGCCACTGTTCTTGTTACTGTAACCAGTACTGTAACAATTGCACATATACATAACATACTTCTTCAGTATCTCTTAAAACAAGCAGAATCAAATAACAGACCTACTGGGATTAGCCTAGGTAAAAGCCCAATCAAATATAAGGATTCGAGGGTGTCTCAAGAGCAGGGTACAGTTGGGTCTCAGGAACCCAGGAAAGGAAGGTTGTATGGAACTAGAACATTTTCTCTCTTTGTCTCATGTCTCCATTTTTCTCCATGCATCTGCTCCATTTTTTCCTGGTTGAGACCACCTGTCTCTATTTTTCAGCCTATATGACACAATAGTCACAGCCAGCAGCTCCCAGGTTTGCACACATTTCCTCAATTAAAGACAGGAGAGCTAGAACAACTGGAATCTCCTACTTGCAATTCCAAATCCCTAAGGAAGGATCTGCCTGGCCCATGATGGAGGGGTTCCTTTTCCTGGTACCCCTTTACTATGTGGATTGCTGGGAGGAGGTCAGTTCTCACAGGAAACAGGAAGCGTGGCGGAGGAGCACACAGTAGTAAAAAAACTTTAACAATAAAAAAGCCATGTAATTTAAATTCTTTTTTCTTCTTTTTTCCCTTTTTTTAAAAAAATTATACTTTAAGTTCTAGGGTACATGTGCACAACGTGCAGGTTTGTTACATATGTATACTTGTGCCATGTTGGTGTGCTGCACCCAAACTCGTCAGCACCCATCAACTCGTTATTTACATCAGGTATGACTCCCAGTGCTAACTTGTACCAAACCTAGTGATTTTTGTCTCTTCTGGTGAAGCTTACCTTGTATAACTTGTAGCTGCATCTCCACTTTCAGGTATCTTGGGATCATTTAAACATTTTTAAGAAAAATTGTCCTTGAGACCGTGATGCCTCAATGGGGCCCTTCAGTGTACCTCTCTATAAGCTTAGCCCATAGCCATGAGACAGCTGTGTCCATGCCCCCACCATCTCCCGGTGTCCTGTAGAAGTACACTTCACCTATTACCGATGAGGGGCACCCATGCCCAAACAACTGCTATAGTCCTTGCTATCCTTTTTGGCGGGGACCTTGGATCTTCTTGCCCAGATGACCTAGAGTTAGGGCAGCTATTTGGAGCACCCCAACTTCCTATTGTATTTACCTCCACTCATCCAAAGTGATGCTGTTGTCCCTCACTTGCCCCTCACTCCACCAATCCACAGGAACAAAGAGATAGCAAGGAGGTACTAGGGATAGAGGAAGAGAGAATTTCTTGAAGTGGAATTAGCTCAGAGCCGTCCACTTCTAATCAACTCAGACACTAAATTCTGGGCAACACAAGGAGGCAATTAAGCATAAGTGTATGCCATTTGCTTTGTAGGTGAATATAAACTGCAGAGGCCAGAGGTCTGAGACATTGTGCTCAAGCCAAAACCAGGGCATACTGTGCTGCTCCTAACAAATCACATACCATAAGTACAGAGGAGCCACAGGATTAAGTCTGGAATTCATATTTTCAAAGGAAGCTTGGAGAAAAACACTGCTTCAAACATTCCAGCCACTATCACCATGGAACTCTGCACTGAGTCTTGATATCAAAGATTTACTGAAGACCTGACACATACGCCATTATGCAAATAACACATTCTTACTTTTCTCAACTGTGAAGTTCAATTAACATTTTATTATGTGAAGTCAAACAGGCGCCTACTCTTAAACTTCTAGCTTTAAACAAGTAGCAATATTGTCAGTCTGTTTTGATGCCTGCTTATCTCTAAGCAGAGAGAACAGGAACAAAGATAACTGGGAGTTTTGTGTTATGTAACTGCAGAGTTCACTGTCTCTTTGCCCTTTTCAAGGTCTTGGGTACTATCTGATCTGACATTTCTGAAGCTAGGTATTTGAGAATAGCTTCTGAAAGATCATCTCTCTCTTTCATTGTTCCCCCTCCTGGAATATTTTACATGAGTTTGCAATGCACCTGACCCTTCAATGGAAGGGATGCATGAGGCCCTTAGCGCCAAAGGACATTGTGACCTAGCTAGGAGGGATTGTGTTTCCACTCCCCTGCTTACTAATGATACAGGCTGTAGCAAGACACAGATATCTCTCTCTCTCTCTCTCTCTCTCTCTCTCTGTGTGTGTGTGTGTGTGTGTGTGTGTGTGTGTGTGTGTGTGTATGTAATACTTTAAGTTCTAGGGTACATGTGTACAATGTGCAGGTTTGTTACATAGGCATACATGTGCCATGTTGATTTGCTGCACCCATGAACTCGTCATTTACATTAGATATTTCTCCTAATGCCCTCCCTCTGCCCCCCACCCCATGACAGGCCCCTAGGTATGATGCTCTCCTCCCTGAAGACATAGATGTTTTTGAACCCTGATTTCATCATCAGTCAAATGGGAATAATAATAATAAAAAAGTATGTTCTGGCCACCTCATAGGGAATCAAATGATAATCAAAAGAGATGCCAACATGGACATTCTAATTTACTGGGCACCTACTGTATGCCATGTATTCTGACAGGTTCTTAGTGTGAAATTATAGAGCAAAGATAGACATGGTCTATTTCCATATGGGCTTACTTGAGTCTACTGGGAAAAATAGATTTCAAGTTTTAAAATCCACACAACAAATGTAAACTTTAACTGTGACAAATGCTCCAAGGCAGAGGTCCATGATGCTATGAGAGACTGTATTAGGGAGATCTGATTTAGGTCTGAGGTCAGAGAAGGCTTCCCCTATGGTAGTGATGATTAAGCTATAACCTGAAGGGAAAAATAGAAGTTGGCTAGGGGAAGAGAGAGGGGAGAGCCTTCCAGGCAGTGGGAGTAAGATGTACAAAAGCCTCATAAAGAAGAGACCCAGAATAAATACAAAGAATTGAGAGACATGCAAAAGGAACATTGGCACCTTGCCCTGCCACCATTATAATTAAGTGTACACATTGCATACACAGTCAGAGGGGAAAATAAAAGCAACTTTGCATCTGAGTGACCATGAAAATCAGAAATAATTGTCTAATCCTCGTTCCTCAAATGAATAACATCTTGAGCCCCTTCTTGAAAATTAAAAACAACTTTATCCCTCATTTTATCTTTGATATCTTCAGATATATAATGATCCTTGTAGATATGATAATCAAGTGAGAAATTTCTAGGTTTTGAGCAATGGAAATAATTGTCAGACTGATTATAACTCTAAACACCTGCTTTTCAGCATGTTCAATTCTTCTGGAGGTTGAACTGTCTTGCAAGCATTGCAAGGAACATTTCTTACTACTTAAACCTCCCTCTGAGTGCTAGTGTGGCGGGAACTGTCCAAGGTAAGGTTAGAGGGATTTAGTTTGGGCCAGCTCAGAGTCCTGTGAGCCACTTTCAGGAATCTTATCTTTATGTTAAGAGCAAGGGGAAAGCCACTGGGGGTGGTGGGAACATGATCTTTTGTATTTTGAGACCACCACTCTGCTATGGCATGAAAATGAATTAGAGAGGAACAGAGTAAGTGCAGGTCAGCCACTTAGGAGGTCACTGCAATAACCAAGTTGAAAGAAGATGGAAGCTTATTTTAGGGTGGTGATGGTGGTGGTAAAACAGAGAGAAGAAAATGGAACCGAAAGGCATTTGGTAATAAAATGAACAGGACTTTATTCTGGCCTGAAAGCTAATTGGATGGTGAAGCTATGCCCTAAGCTGGGAAGCACTGGAAGAGGAGCAGTCTTGGGGCCTTGTAAAGTCCTAGATGCATGTAAAGTGTGATTCTGATTATCCAAGGATTGGGGAATTCCTAGGGATGGAGTGCTGTCACACTCCGTTCCAAACCACATGGTGCAGCCCTAGCATTCCCAAATTTCAGTGTGTAACCCATTAAACCCCCTGGTAAAGTGTAAGGAATTCATTCCTTTGTCAAAGCCACTATTGTGTCTCCTTGGAAAACTAATTTAAATATATTTATAGGGAGAGACAAGACATTAAGAATCTGTTAATCACTCTTTATGTTTACACGACACCTTAAAATTCACAAGATGCTTTACCACAGCAATACTCAAAGTGTAGCCCCTAGCAGCAGCTTCAGCATCACCTGGGAGCTAGTTAGAAATGCAGATGCTCAGAATATCCAAGACCGAATGAGTCAAAAACTAGGTGTGTGTGATGTGGGGGGTTGGGAGGTGTATCTGAAACCCGTATTTTGACAAATTCTCCAGGTGATACTGATACACACTCAAGTTTGAGAAGCATTGCTTACATGTCGTATCTCTTCAATGCTTAACAATTGTGGTAGGTAGAAATTATTATCATCCCTATCTCACTAAGAAAGAACCGAGCCTCTGAGAAGTTAAGTGATTTGCTTAAGCACCCAGTTGGTGTTAGCAGAAGTGTAAATCTAGTCCAAGAATCCAGAATCTCCTGGATCTACATTTAGTTCCCATCCAGCCTTCTCAGTTAAAATGAATGCAGGGATCTGAGGAGACAGGTTTGTATTTTTGATGGGGACTGAGGGTGCAAAGGTGAATTTGGAAGAGATGAAAGGATTTCCTTTCATCCTAATTTGTACCAAGTAGTAAGCTGCCAGATTATATTATTCTGCCTGGGGTGGGCCTCAGGAGGGAGCAGTAGTGCACTAGTCCTGGCTGGTAACAGTTCAGAAAGAGCCAGTAATGCACGTCTCTTCCAAACTCTGTGTTTAGTGATGTCATGCTGGTAGGTTAAAGTGGACCAGGGTGAGTATTTACATCACAGAAATGGCAAATGCTACAAATTAGGGCTTACCAACCCTCCTCCCTAGAGATGGTTATTAAATATTTGCCACCACCCCACTGGGTGGAAACCAGAGGATCTCAGAGACAATATCATAAAATAGGAAAGGTGGGGATACTAGGTAGGACAGGTTCACTGTGATCAAGGTAAAGTGTTGCCAGTTATAATTATGGACTAGATGTTTCTCTTGTGGATTAAGATAACTGGCAACAAATAAACCCATCTTAAGGGGTTTCTAGTCTCCACTAAGTATAAAAAAAAGTGAGCAGGCTCTTCATAATAAAGAGCATGTCTTCAGCCTTTTTTCCTAGCATCGCTTGAAATGGCTCTTAAGAACTCTCGAACAAAATGATAACAGATGTCATCAGCAAGACCTACAGATTCTGGAAAGAAAGGAAGTTTTACCAAGATCAAGTGCATGTTATATTTTAGTAAATGTTGAATAAAATTCTATGAATTTTTCTATACACCCAAGATTGAGAAAGTATAATTATATGAAACATGGATTCATGCTGGGGAGGCTTGTTTAAAATAGAATCTATCTTAGCTGAAATTTGAATACATTTTGGTTTAGAAACTAAGGTTGAAGACTTTTGACTTTGGGGGCATTTAACTCCTAATATTATAGAGCTTAGCTACTAAAACCAATCATAGAATCACCTAGAATGTCTCTGGCCCAGTGATTCTCAACTGTGGATACACACTAGAACCACTTGGGGAACTTTTAAAAATCCTGATTTCCAGGTGGCCCCCCCCACCCCTGCCCCCAAGCAGTTAAATCAGAGTCTCTGGGAGTGGGACACAGGCAGCAGTGTTTGTTAAAGCATTCCAGGTGATCCCAAGTGCAAAATTCCAATTGCAGCTAAGGTCAAGAACCCCAGTCCTGGAACAAATGGAGAATCCCTACCCTTATTTTACAGAAAAAAGGCCTAAAGTCCAAAGAACTTTAATGACTGGCCCAGAGCCAGTCAGCTAGTTGCTAGCTAGTTTATCATTGTGAACATTGTCAGAATCAAAATGGAGTCACTAATATTAAGAAAATCCTGACAGGCCAGGCATGGTGGCTCACACCTGTGGTCCCAGCACTTTGGGAGGCCAAGATGGGAGGATCACTTGAGGCCAGGAGTTCAAGACCAGCCTGGTCAATATAGCAAGACCATATATATATGAATTTATTAAGTATTAAATTACACGATCACAAGGTCCCATTATACACAATAGGCTGTCTGCAGGCTGAAGAGCAAGGAGAACCAGTCTGAGTTCCAAAGCTTCAGAACTTGGAGTCTGATGTTCGAGGGCAGGAAGCATCCAGCACGGGAGAAAGATGTAGGCTGGGAGGCTAGGCCAGTCTCTCTTTTCACATTTTTCTGCCTGCTTATATTCTAGCTACACTGGCAGCTGATTAGATGGTGCCCACCCAAATTAAGAGTGGGTCTACCTTTCCCAGTTCACTGATTCAAATGTTAATCTCCTTTGGCAACAACCTCACAGACACACCCAGGATCAATACTTTGTATCCTTTAATCCAATCAAGTTGACAGTCAGTATTAGCCATCACACCTCTACTAGGACATCTGCCCAGCAACTGCTTGTCTAACCTTGGACTGGAATCACCATTATTATTGAACTTTGTAGTCAAGGATAATTATTTCAAACAATGATGTAAACTTCCTCAGTTTTTCCTTTAAAAACCTTTGTTTTACCTCCCCGAGTATTCACTTAGTTTGATATGACATGCATATTCCCATTGCAATGCTTTATTCCCAAATAGTTACCTTTTCTTTTAGAGAGCCCCTCTCTGTTATTTAGGTTAACGTCATCAGTCAGATAGCAATTATCCTTTGCTCAGTATTGTGGTAGGTGCCATTGAATTTAAAGGGAAGACCAGTGGAGTGGACTGTGGAGCTCTGTTCTCATCATTCCCACAAACACTTTTGTCCTGGTGAAATCATTTTAAATCAGTGGTGACTTCAGATTCCCACTTCACCACGCAACCTCTTACCCCCAGGTTTTTCCAATTACTCTAGTAGCACTCTGCAATTTGTTTTCATTAGCACTTGTCACAGTCCGTAATTGTATATTTATGTATAACATTACTATATTAATTAATCCCACTAGTCTATAAACTCCACGAGGACATGGATTGTGTCTGGATTTTACCCACAATTCATTCCTTTATTCAACAAATATTGACTCTGAGTGCCCACCCTGGGTCAGGCTCTGTTCTAAGAACTAGTATAGTGCCTGGCACAGAGTAGTCACTCAATAAATGTTTCTGTCAGTCACGAAAAGGCAGGAAGAGAAGGGGTATGTGGAAACATGAAGAGGCACCCGTTTACGTTAGAACTGTGGTTTCCAGAGTGGTCTGCAGACAAGCGACATCAGCATCACTTGGGAATGTGTTAGTAATGCAAATTCTCAGGCTCCACTCCAGACTGACTTAATCACGCCCCTGGTGATTCTGATGAATGCTAAGGTTTGAGAACCACTGCAGTAAAGTTGGCAGAATTGGGAACTGATTATAGGCTTCTGATCTGATTTTGGCATCAGTTAACAAATGCCACCTTTGATCTTCCCACCAGCTGCCTCTTTGCCTGTCCTTCTTCCAAGGCCTCCCACCTGTCCTCAGGAAATCAAAGAGCTTGAAGGAACCACTCAGATTTTGACCCATAAGGATAGCTCTTTCATCAAATTGTGGTCTATGTCTTCAAAAAAGATGGAAATGTAAAGTAGACTGGATGTAAGGCTGAAACAGAAGGTTTCACTTGGCACTATTTAATGAAACTCTTGAGAATATCCTTTTTAAATGAGTTGGCTGTGTTAGGAACCAGACATTCACAACCTCATAAATCAGAAATGGGAGTGTTGGCTGCATATAAAGTTTGGTACCACCTTGTCCTGCTGTACATGGCTTGCCAACTCCAGCCCTCAGCAATTTCCATTTGCTTCAGTTTCTTCCTCATTACAACTGCCAAGATTTCTGAAGAAAGTGTCAAAGCCTTGCTAGTTTGATCCACTCCCAAATCACTCCATCCAGCTTTGACGAGGTTCTCCCGGTGCTGCTGCTCATCAATCACCCTTTTCCTTCTCTCTTCTTCACTCTCGACCAGCCACTTTCCACTCTTTTCACCAGAAACCCCTCTCTGACTTCTCACTCTCAGTAGTGACCTTACCACTCTTCTTAGAATGTCAAGGAGTCCAACACGCTCTCTCAGCTGTCTTCTCTCCACCTCATTTTTTTGCATCTTAATTTTTTCCTTTTTTCCTCATTTTTCATCTCATTTACAAGTAATTTACTAAGAACTCTTTATTTGCCAAGCACTGTCCATAATCCTGCCTTCAGGGTGCATTCAAGGAAGGTTAATAATAAACATACAAATATTTAATAAGACAGGATAATTATAAATTGTGACAAGAGCCACAAAGGAAAGCCAGGTCTGGGCCAGGGATGGGGGATAGGAGAGAGAGAGACAGAGAGAGAGAGAGAGAGAAACTTCCTAGGGCTTTCCTCCTCCCTGTGCACATTCTGATTCCAGCCTGGTTTTCTTCCACTGATTTAATTACCATCACATCTCTCTCTCTTACTCCAAATCTTTTCCTGCTACCTACAAATAGAATTGGCTCTGCCCCATTGTAAAACATGTCTTCATGATTCCAGGATAGGTTGCTTTTTGTTTCCACCACTTTCTTGAAACTCTACCTTCCATTAGACTGGTTGCTAAAGTCTAAATCCAGTGGCCTAGTACTCTTTATTCTTGTCCTGCGTATAGGGATATCCATGTTCCTTCCGATTTAAACCGATTCCTTCTCTGACTTCTGTGAGGTGGAGCCAATCTTGTTCTTGAACCTACCCAAATGTGCTTCTCTCTTTGTTTTGCTCTCTTCTACATTTATACATCCACCTCCTTCAGGAAATCATTTTTAATTTTTTCAGCCGGAAGTGACCAGGCCCTCCTCTGATACCTTACAGCTCTCCTCTTTAACAGGTGACAGCACTTACTGGTCCTTTTGTGGCTCTCTCATTCTCCTTCCTGGGGTTGCAAAATGCCTAAGAGCAAGAACTGTGAATGAAGAATTTTAAAAATTCTACCACCAAGGGTTTTTTTAAAAAGTTATTATTTTTTTAAAACTTTTTGTATTTCAATAGGTTTTTGGGGAACAAGTAGTGTTTGGTTACCTGAATAAGTTCTTTGGTGGTGATTTCTGAGCTTTTGGTGCACCCATCACCCAAGCAGTGTACACTGTACCCAGTGTATAGTCTTTTATCCCTTGCCACCCCTACTCTTTCCACCAAGTCCCCAAAACCCAATGTATCATTCTTATTCCCTTGCATCCTTATAGCTTATCTCCCACATAAGAGTGGGAATATATGATGTTTGGTTTTCCATTCCTGAGTTTCTTAACTTAGATTAAAAGTCTCCAATTCCATCCAGGTTGCTGTGAATGCCACTATTTCATTCCTTTTTATGGCTGAGTAGTATTTCATGATATATTAATATCACATTTTCTTTATCCACTCATAAATTGATGGGCATTTGGCCTGATTCCATATTTTTGAAATTGTAAGTTGTGCTGCTATAAACATGTGTGTGCAAGTATATTTTTCATATAAAGATTTCTTTTCCTCTGGGTAGATACCTAGTAGTGGGATTGCTGGATCAAATGGTAGATCTACTTTTAGTTTTTAAAGGAATCTCCACACAGTTTTCCATAGTAGTTGTATTAGTTTACATTCCCACGAACAGTGTAAGTGTTCCCAATTCACTGCATCCCCACCAACATCTATTATTGTTTGATTTTTTTTGACTTACGGCTGTTCTTGCCGGAGTAAAGTGGTATCACATTGTGGTTGTTATCTGCATTTCTCTAATCTTTAGTGATGTTGAGCATTTTTCCATATGCTTGTTGGCCATTTGTCTATTTTCTTTTGAGAATTTTCTATTCTTGTCCTTTGTTCACTTTTTGATGGAATTTTTTGTTTGTTTGTTTGTTTGTTTCTTGCTGATTTATTTGAGTTCTTTGTAGATTCCGGATATTAGTACTTTGTTACATGTATAGTTTGCCAAGATTTTCTCACACTCTGTGAGCTGTCTGTTAACTCTGCTGATTATTTATTTTGTTGTGCAGAAGCTTTTTAGTTTAATCAAGTCCCATCTATTGTTTTTGTTGCATTTGCTTTTGGGTTCTTGGTCATAAAGCCTTTGTCTAAGCCAATGTCTAGAAGGGTTTTTCCAATGTTATCTTCTAGAATCTTTATGGTTTTGGGACTTAGATTTAAGTCTTTGATCCATCTTGAGTTGATTTTTATATAAGGTGAGAGATGAGGATCCAGTTTCATTCTTCTACATGTGCCTTACCAATTACCCCAGCCTCATTTGTTGAATAAGTTGTCCTTTCCCTGCTTTATGTTTTGTTTGCTTTGTCGAAGATCAGTTGGCTCTAAGTATTTGGCTTTATTTCTGTGTTCTCTATTTTGTTCCATTGGTCTATGTGCCTATTTTTTACACCAGTACCATGCTGTTTTGATGACTATGACCTTATAGTATAGTTTGAAGTCAAATAATGTGATGCCTCCAAATTTGTTCTTTTTGCTTAGTCTTGCCTTGGCTATGTGGGCACTTTTTTGGCTTCAGATGTATTTTAGGATTGTGTTTTCTAGTTTTGTGAAGAATGATGGTGGTATTTTGATGGAAACTGCATTGAATTTGTAGATTACATTTGGCATTATGGTTATTTTCACAATATTGATTCTACCCATCCATGAGCATGGGATGTGTTTCTCTTTGTTTGTGTTATCTATGATTTCTTTCAGCAATGTTTTGTAGTTTTCCTTGCAGAGGTCTTTAACGTCCTTGGTTAGGTATATTCCAATCTATTCTTTTTTTTTTTTTTGGAGCTATTATGAAAAGGGTTGAGTTTTTGATTGGATTCTCAGCTTGGTCGCTGTTGGTATATAGCAGAGCTACTGATTTATGTACATGAATTTTGTATCCTGAAACTTTACTGGGTTCATTTACCAGTTCTAGAAGCTTTTTGGATGAGTCTTCAGGGTTTTCTAGATATACAATCATATCATCAGCAAACAGTGACAGTTTGACTTCCTCTTTACGGACTTGGATGCCCTTTGTTTCTTTCTTTTGTCTGATTGTTCTGGCTAGGACTTCCAGTACTATGTTGAATAGAAGTGGTCAAAGTGGGCATCCTTGTCTTGTTCCAGTTCTTAAGGTGAATGTTTTCAACTTTTTCCTGTTAAGCATAATGCTGGCTGTGGGTTTTTTGTGGATGGCTTTTATTACTTTAAGATATGCCCCTTCTGTGCTGATTTTGCTGAGGGTTTTAATCATAAAGGGATGCTGGATTTTGTCAAATGCTTTTCTGTGTCTATTGAGATGATGTGTTTTTTGTTTTTAATTCTGTTTACATAGTGTGTCACATTTATTGACTTATACATATTAAACCATCCCTGCATCCCTGGTATGAAACCCATTTAATCATGGTGGGTTATCTTTTTGATATGCTGTTGGATTCGGTTTGCTAGTATTTTGTTGAGGAATTTTGCATGTATGTTCATCAGGGATATTCGGCTGTAGTTTTCTTTTTTTTTGTTATGTTCTTTCCTGATTTTGGAATTAGGGTGATACTGGCTTCATAGAATGATTTAGAGAGGATTCCCTCTTTCTCTATCTTTCAGAATAGTGTCAATAGAATTAGTACCAATTCTTCTTTAAATGTCTGATAGAACTCAGCTGTGAATCTGTCTGGTTCTGGACATTTTTTTGTTGTCAATTTTTAAAATTACCATTTCAATCTTGTTGCTTGTTATTTATCTGCTCATAGATTTTATATCTTCCTGGTTTAATGTAGGAGAATTGTATATTTCCAGGTTTATCCATCTCCTCTACGTTTTCTAGTTTATATGTGTAATGGTGTTCATAGTCGCCTTGAATAATCTTTTGCATTTCTGTGGTATCAGTTGTAATATCTCCCGTTTCATTTCTAATTGAGCTTATTTGAATATTCTCTTTTCTTTTCTCGGTTAATCTTGCTAATGGTCTATCAATTTTATTTATCTTTTCAAAGAACCAACTTTTTGTTTTCATTTAAATCTTTTCTATTTTTTTGTTTCAATTTCATTTAGTTCTGCTGTGATCTTCATTACTTCTTTTTTTCTCCTGGGTTTGGATTTGGTTTGTTCTTGTTTCTCCAGTTCTGTGAAGTGTGACCTTAGATTGTCTATTTGTGCTGTTTCAGACTTTCTGATATGGGCATTTAATGCTATGAACTTTCCTCTTAGCACAACTTTTGCCGTATCCCAGAGGTTTTGATAGGTTGTGTCACCATTATTGTTCAGTTCAAAGAATTTTTTAATTTTCATCTTGATTTCATTGTTGACCCAATGATTCAGGAAGAAGTTATTTAATTTTCATGTATTTGCATGGTTTTGAGGGTTCCTTTTGGAGTTGATTTCCAATTTTATTACACTGTAGTCTGAAAGAGTACTTGATATGGTTTCAATTTTCTTAAATTTACTGAGTCTTGTTTTGTGGCCTATCATATGGACTATCTTGGAGAATGTTCCATGTGCTGATGAATAGCATGTGTATTCTGCAGTTGTTGGGTAGAATGCTCTGAAAATATCTGTTAAGTCTATTTATTGTAGGGTATAGTTTAAGTCCATCGTTTCTTTGTTGACTTTCTATCTTGATGACTTGTCTAGTGCTGTCAGTGGAGTACTGAAACCTCCCACTATTATTGTGGTGTTGTCTGTCTTCTTTCTTAGGTCTATTAATAATTGTTTTATAAATTTGGGAGCTCCAGTGCTAGTTGCATATACAGGTAGAATTGTGATGCTTTCCTGTTGGACTAGTCCTTTTATCATTATATAATGTCCCTCTTTGTCTTTTTTATGTGCTGTTGTTTAAAGTGTGTTTTGTCTGATATAAGAATAGTTACTCCTGCTAATTTTTGGTGTTCATTTGCGTGGAATATCTTTTTCCACCCCTTTACCTTAAGTTTATGTGAGTCCTTCTGTGTTAAGTGAGTCTCCTAAAGACAGCAGAAACTTGGTTGGTGAATTCTTATGCATTCTGCCATTCTGTATCTTTTAAATGGAGCAGTTAGCTCATTATGTTAGTATTGAGATATGAGGTACAATTCTATTCATCATGCTATTTGTTGCCTGAATACCTTGGGTTTGTTTTCATTGCGTTATTGTTATATAGGTCCTGTGAGGTTTATGCTTTAAGAAGGCTCTATTTTGGTATATTTCGAGGATTTGTTTCAAGATTTAGAGATCCTTTTAGCAGTTCTTGTAGTGCTGGCTTGGCAGTGGCAAATTCTCTGTGTTTGTCTGGAAAAGATTGCATCTTTCCTTCATTTATTAAGCTTAGTTTCACTGAATACAAATTCTTGGCTGATAATTGTTTAAGGAGGCTAAAAATAGGACCCCCAATCCTTTCTAGCTTGTTGGGTTTCTGCTGAGAAATCTTCTATAAATCTGATAGGCTTTCCTTTATAGGTAACCTGATGCTTTTGCCTCACAGCTCTTAAGATTCTTTCCTTCGTCTTGACTTTAGGTAACCTGATGACTACGTGCTTATGTGATTATCTTTTTGCAATGAATTTCCCAGGTGTTCTTTGAGCTTCTTGTATTTGGATGTGTAGATCTCTAGCAAGGCCAAGGAAGGTTTCCTCAATTATTCTCTCAACTACGTTTTCCAAACTTTTAGATTTCTCTTCTTCCTTGGGAACACTAATTATTCTTAGGTTTGGACATTTAACATAGTCCCTAACTTCTTGGAGGCTTTGTTCATTTTTTAAAATTCTTATTTCTTTGTCTTTGATGGATTGGGTTAATTTGAAAGTCTTGTATTCTGTCTCTGAAGTTCTTTCTTCTGCTTGTTTGATTCTGTTGCTGAGACTTTTCAGTGTATTTTGCATTTCTCTAAGTGTGTCCTTGATTTCCAGAAGTTGTGATTGTTTTTTATTTATGCTATCTATTTCACTGGAGAATTTTTATTTCATATCCTGTTTCATGTTTTTGATTTCTTTAAGTTGGACTTCACCTTTCTCTGGTGCCTCCTTGATTAGCTTAACAATTGATCTTCTGAGTTATTTTTGTGGCAATTCGAGATTTTGTCTTGGTTTGGATCCATTGCTGGTGAGCTGGTATGATCTTTTGGGGGTGTTGAAGAACCTTGTTTTCTCATATTAACAAAATTGTTTTTCTGGCTCCTTCTCATTTGGGTAGTCTATGTCAGAGGGAAGATCTGGGATTCAAGGGCTGCTGTTCAGATTCTTTTGTCTCATGGCTGCTCCCTTGATATGGTGTTCTCCCCCTTCCTCTAGGAATGGAGCTTCCTGAGAGCTGAACTGTAGTAATTGTTTTTGTTCTTTTGGGTCTAGCCACCCAGTGGAACTATGAGGGTCCAGGTTAGTACTGGGAAGTGTCTGCGAAGAGTCCTGTGATGTAATCTTTCTTCAGGTCTTGCAGCCGTGGGTACCAGGACCTGCTCTGGTGGAGGTAGCAGGGGAGGGAAGTGGACTCTGTGAGTCCTTGGTTACGTTTTTGTTTAGTGCACTGGTTTTGTGTTGGTTGTCCTCCAGCTCGGAGGTGGCGCTTTCAAGAGCACGTCAGTTGCCATGCTATAGGGAGGATTCAAACTTGCCTTACGGACACCTGATCAAGTGATCAGGTTTCTCAGGCAGTGGGCAGGCCCATAGAGCTCCCAAGAGATTATGACCTTTGTCTTTGGCTATCAGGGAAGGTAGAGAAAGACCTCCAGGTAGGGGCAGGGATAGATGTGTCTGAGCTCAACCTCTCCTTGGGTAGGTCTTGCTGCAGCTGCTGTGGGCAATGGGGGTGTGGTTCCCAGTCCAATGGAGTTATATTCCCAGGGAGATTATGGCTGCCTCTGCTGAGTCATACAGGTTGCCAGGGAAGTGGAGGAAAGCCAGCAGTCACAGGCCTCACCCTGCTCCCACATAGCCTACAGTCCTAAAGTCTGGTCTCATTCTCACTGAGCCCCCACAACAGCTCCAAGTCTATTTCCAGGCAGCCAGTGACCAGGGCCGAGAACTTGCCCCAGACCGTGAGCCTCTCCATTGAGAAAGCAAGCCGACTAAGAGGTTTTCAGTATCTCAGGGAACCCACAGAAGTGATCCAGTTCCTTTAAAGGGTCTGTGGATTCTCTCGGCTTTCTGGTATGTTCTTGTGGTAGTTCTTGGGACAAAATTCACAATGTGAGTCCCCACATGCTGCTCTGTCGATCTAAGTGGGAACTGCAAGCTAGTCTTGCCTCTCATCTGCCACCTTAATCCTCTGTCTACCACAATAGCTGTTTGAAATGGATTACTGTTAGCTTAGCAGTGGTAATTAGTAGATATTCTTAAGTAATATCTTAAAATATTTCTTAATTAATTTGATGCATTTGTGCATTTCATAGATTTCAAGGCCTAGATATTGGGAATTAGATGTCTCAGCTGAGGATGAAATTGATTCTTATTCCAGAAATAAAAGTGAGGTCCTGGTGCCCATGAGCAGAATCTGTGTGCTACCATAGCAACACACAGCATTGCTTTGTCTTAGTCAATATAAATTAACCTTTTAAAAAATGTGACTGTAAAAGGTTATATATGTTAAGTATATAATTAAATTTTTGCTCTGAAATATCCCTCATTCCCACCATTGTGACTTTCTAGAATACATCCCCATTCCTTCTCTGTTACTTACTCCTCCCTTGTGCCTTGTTGGACCACATCTGACACGTTAATAGATGTATCTTTGCACAGTTAAATCCTAAATAATGTGCTTGGATGTGTGTGTGTTGTCAGAGTCTGCAGGAGGAATTTGAGAACTTGCTCAGAAACTTTTTGTGGCAGAAAGTTGGATTCAGCTGGACTGAGAGTGAGATAAGAGGCTCACCAGGAGGCACAAGGGGGATGGACCAGGGCAGTTGGCAGGATGAGCATTGTGTAAGGTGAACCAAAATGCTGGCACCAGGTTTGTTTATAATCTCTGAACCCTACTGGGTTTTACTTCAATATATGAAGGCCCAACCCGCAAATCATTGAGAACTGAACAGAAAAAAACTGATTTTTTAAAAGGTAACAAGTTTCAAAACGTTGGTAGTTTTCCAAGTTCCATCCCACAAAATCCAATTCTCAGGGCTGGCAGGCTGGTGGTAAGACTGTGGCTGTGCCAGGGGAGTCAGTTGAATGGTGGAGATCCTTAGTCTGATCCACTCCAAGAGAGATCTCAGCTGAGTCTCTTCTGTTGCCTTTTGGAATATTAAATAGTTTGCCAAGGATAGAAACTAAATCTGTGCAAGAATGTATACAGAGTCAGAATGGCCTATGCTTCTACACCTCCCTCCTCCCCACTCAGTTCTTCTCCAAGTCATTCTTTAATTCCAAGGCCAAGGATGATAACCACAAAAGAGAGGACATGAAAATAAATACAATGGTGGGAAAAGAAAACAGACAGCAGCAGCAGAGAAGGAAGACGAGGAGAGAAAAAACGAGAAGTAGGAAGAGGATGAGTTTGTTGTGCTGATCTGGCAAATATGTAATCTGATTTTAACTTCTAGCCATGGTGAACGATCCCAGGGGAGCACAGACTGGACCCAGCTGGGATCTCTCTTGGAGTAGATCGGACTGGTAATCTCCACAACCAACTAATTTCTGGATAAGGAAGAAGAGAATGTCACCTACTTCAATGTGATTTCAACCCCACTTCTACATCTTAAAGACATTGTATTATTATTTCAGCAGTAATGCCCCTGTTCATTAGTCCCACTGATGTTTTCATTCCTCATTTCATCTTTTTCTTAGCAGCATTCAATTAATCCTTCCTTCTAGAAACACTATGTTCCTTTGGCTGGACTGAAAAAAACATTTCTACTGATTTTTTAAAAGATAACAAGTTTCAAAATGTTGGTAGCTTTCCAAGTTCCATCCCACAAAACCCAGTTCTTGGGGCTGGCGGGCTGGTGGTGAGACTGTGGCTGTGCCAGGGGAGTCAGTTGAATCATGGAGATCCTTAGTCTGATCCACTCCAAGAGAGATCTCATCTGGGTCTCTGCCCATGAGCAGAATCTGTGTTCTTCGTACACAGAATTCCCAAGAGACCATTATTTCATGAGACTTTCATGAGACCACTCTCGGATTAGCATCCGAGATGAAGTGGCATTATCCTGCATAGTGTCCAACATTGTACATTTGATTAGGAGGGAGTAAATGAGATTGAGCCCTGGGAGCAATAGTAGAAGGACACCCAATAGCCCAAAGTTGGAAGGAGCACAAGTGTTCATTGATGGAAGAATGGATAAACAGAATGTGGTCTAAACATACCATGAAATATTATCCAGCCTTAAAAGGGGAGGAAATTCTGACACATGCTACAACATGGATGAACCTTGAGGACATCATACAAGTGAAGTAAGCCAGGCAGAGAAGGATAAATGCTGTATGATTCCACTCATATGAGGTACCTAGAGTAGTCAAACTGATAGAGAAAGTAGAATGGTAGTTGCTAGAAGTTGTGGCGATGGGAAGATGGGAAGTTCATGAGACCATTCTCACCTTGTTTTGTCCTACTACTCTTTAGAAAGAAACCGTTTTTTGTTTGTTTGTTTGTTTGTTTTCCTGTTAAATTCTGGTAAAATACACAAATAAAAATTTGCTATCTTAAGCATGTTTAAATGTGCAGTTAGTAGTGTAAAATACATTCGCATTTTTGTGCAAACCATCACCACCATCTATCACTAGAACTCTTTCATCTTGCAGATCTGAAACTCTGTACCCATTAAACAACTTCCCATCTTCCCAACCCCACAGCTCCTGGCAGCCACCATTCTACTTTCTCTATCAGTTTGACTACTCTAGGTACCTCATATGAGTGGAATCATACAGCATTTATCCTTCTCTGCCTGGCTTACTTCACTTGTATGATGTCTTCAAGATTCATCCATGTTGTAGCATGTGTCAGAACTTCCTCCCCTTTTAAGTTTGGAGAATATTTCATGGTATGTTTAGACCACATTCTGTTTATCCATTCTTCCATCAATGAACACTTGTGCTTCTTCCATCTTTGGGCTATTGGGTGTCCTTCTACTATTGCTCCCAGGGCTCAATCTCATTTACTCCCTCCTAATCAAATGTACAACGCTGGACATTACACAGGATAATGCCACTTCATGTTGGATGCTAATCTGCCATGTTGACTTCTGACTAACCCCAGGCCCAGGAATGCCTCTAAGATTTTGACTTTATCTACTGTTGCTTGTGTAAGCCAAGACAACCTTGATGTTATCATAAACATGTACTTACCTAAGTCCTGTATTTTGGCAAATTATGGGCTATGAGGCACATAGCATTCTTGCCTTTCCCTGAGGAGTCAATTTCAGTGATCCTACACATTCCTTCTGAAGCACATATGCTCTTTCTGTATGGTATGTAAGCGCTGAGTCTGGGGGGTAACAGTGCAGAGATCTATCTGTCTTGCTGCTACATGCTTCTAAATTTGCCAATAAATCACCTTCTACTGACCAAAAAAAAAAAAAAAAAAAAAAAAAAACACTTTCTCTCTCTAATCAGTATGATAACGATGGTGAGTAAAAGACATAGGGCAAAAAAAGGATAACAGCTTATGAGTAAAAAATCACTGTCAAATGTAATCCAAGGAAATCTTGTAAAAAGTGTTCTTTTTCTAACTGTAAATTCATAAATTCTTGCATGTGTTTATGGGGCACAAAGTGAAGTTTTGACTTATGAATACAATGTGGAATAATTACATCGAGCTAATTAACGTACATCACTTCAAATATGATTAGATAGGATACATAAACTTGTTTTCTTTGAGATATATTGTGCACTATGCAACATATAGTGAATAATAATGCAATATAGTAAATAATAGTGTATTATATATTCTAAGGAGGTCTTTATTTCATCGTTTAGTATTTCAAAATAGGCCGAGATCAGATCTCAGAAATCCCTGATTCAACATTTTAGATGCCAGGTAGAGAAAAATAGTTATTCTTCACTTTTTCCGTGATTACTCATATTTATAAAGGTCTGCTGTTTGAAGGCCAATTTAAGAGAGTCATCTAATCTCAGTAAGCTGGGAAAGACAGGGTTACAGAAAGACTTTCAAATATATGCCTCATTATGCATGATCATTGTCACTGGGAGCAAATAGGCAAAGTGTGGCAGATTTGAAATTTTCTGAAGTCATTTCTAATTCTATGCTAATATTAGACCTCAGTGTGATTAATAACATAACTCATCAGTTGTAGCCACTTGATAATTATTTTCATTAGGCTTATATATAACACTGTTTTTTTTTCTCCATGAGAAACCCAAGTCCTTTTACAAATTTTCATTTGCCAAGTAGACAACAGTCCTCACACTCTGTGAGCAAGACAAGTGCAAACTGCATTGAGTCTAGAAGGAAAGATGCTCATTTTTATTTAATATTTTTAGTTCCCACCTGTTCTCAGATGTATTTTTATTTCACTCTTTGGTAGTCCCCCTTGTTGGATGCTGTTTCCCACTCAATTCTTTTGGATTTCTGGTTGGAGTAGCTTTCTGTAGCTCTCAAAGTTTAAACTGAAAACTCATCTATTTTAACATCTAAAGTGATAGACTCTACCACCTCCTGCCTCCACCACCAATCTCATGTCTTGCGACACTCAACAATTAGACTGTGAACACTTCAAGGACTTGGATGGAGGCTGATCTGCGTTTGTATTTCCGGGGTTGAGCTCAAATCCTAGCAATTGGACATACTTGGTAAGTGATGTTTGAACAAAGGAATACATATATGGATGACCATTCCATTATAGTCTACCTCATTAGCCATTTATGAGGTCCATGGAGGAAGTAGAGGGATAAGATGCTGGGGGTATGATTAGAGGAAGGCAAGGAAGATATCTGTAAAGATGATGAAAATGCTTGACTGCATTTATGTTGGAAAATAGGAATAAAATATATATCATAGATAGACCTTACATAGTGTATTTCCTGGGAGCTATCACATCTCAGGAGAGTCTTCAGTAGCTTGTGTGATCCTACCTATCTCTCCTTAAAAGATTTGTCTCTCCACTCATAGCATTAGGTTTTTCCAGACCCTGAAGTTCTGTCTGTGAGAAAAAGAAGACAGGAGAGTCCAGACACACCAACAGGTTGGTAAAAACAAAAACACAACTGAGCATCCTTTTATGTGTCAGAATATTTACATACACATTGTCATCTAATCTTAATAACCCAGTAAGGTTAATATTATCCTTATTTTAAGGTGAGAAAATGTAGGCTCAGATAAATAGTTTCAGGGAAGCTTTGATGAGAACTTGGAAAGCTTTTTTCAATTCACTGCCAAAGTGCTAGAGTCTGATGTAACCTCTTTGGTCAGTTTTCCTATTCCTTAATACTGTTTAGCACCATAGTGAGCCTGTGTGTGTGTGTGTGTGTTGTGTGTGTGTTGTGTGTGTGTGTATGTGTATGTGTGTGTGTATGTTAAGCATACAGTTGTATGACTTGGAAATTTTATTTTTAAAATTATCATTGATAAAATTGACTTTCTTCCCACATGATTTTTAACAAATGTATAGTTTCATGTAACCCACCCCACCATAATCAACATGCAGAACAGTTCCATCACACTAAAGAATTCCTTGTGCTATCATCTTGTAATTATACCTTCCCCCATCTCTATCCCATCATCTGTTCTCCATCACTATAATTTTATGTTTTTGATAATGTCCTATAAATAGGCTCATATAGTATATATAATCTTTTGAGATGGGCTTCATTTACTTGACATAATGCCTTTGAGATCCATCCAAGTTGTGTATCAAAAGTTTATTCCTTTTCATTACAGATTTTGTTGTATAGATGTATAGAATTTTATAGGATAGGATTTGTATAGGATTTCATTGTATGGAGGTATAGCCATTTGTTTATTCATTTGCCTATTTGTGGTAGACAGATTAATAGCCCCCTAAAGATGTCTACATCCTTTTCCCCAGAACCTGTGAATATATTATGTTATATGGCAAGAGGGAATTAAGGTTATAGATGGAATTAAGATTGCTAATCATCTGACCTTAACATGCAAATTATTATGTATTAGCCAGGTGGGCCAATGTAATCATAAGAGTTCTTAAATGGAGAAGAGTAAGGCAGAAGGGTCAGAACCAAAGAAACAGCATTTTAATAAACACTTAATTGGCCACTGCTGACTTTGAAAGTGGAAGGGGGCCATGAGCCAAAGAATGCAGGCAGCCTCTACAAACTAGAAAAAGCAAGAAAATTGGTTCCTCCCTAGAGTCTCCAGAGAGAAATGCAATCCTGAAAAAACCTTGATTTTAGTCCAGTGAGACCCATTTCTGCCTTCTGACCTGCTACACTATAAGATAGTAAGTGTATGTTATTTCAAGCTACTAAATTTGTGGTAATTTGTTACAGCAGAAATAGGAACTAGTATACTATTGAAGGACATTAGGTTATTTTCAGTTTGGGGCAATTATAAATACAGCTTCTATAAACAATTATGTATAGATTTTTGTGTGAACATAAAATCTAGTTTTTTTTTTTTTTTTTTTTTTTTTTTTGGGATGGAGTCTTGCTCTGTCACTCAGGCTGGAGTGCAGTGGCGCGATCTCCGCTCACTGCAAGCTCCATCTCCGAGGTTCACGCCATTCTCCTGCCTCAGCCTCCTGAGTAGCTGGGACTACAAATGCCTGCCACCTCGCCTGGCTGATTTTTTTTTTTTTTTTTTTTTTGTATTTTTAATAGAGACGGGGTTTCACCATGTTAGCCAGGATGGTCTCGATCTCCTGACCTCGTGATCCGCCCACCTCGGCCTCCCAAAGTGCCAGGATTACAGGCTTGAGCCACCGCGCCCGGCCAAAGTTTCATTTCCTTAGGGGAAACACCCAGGAGTGGGATTGCTAGCTCATATGGTAAATGTATATTTAATTTTATAAGAAATTGCCAAGAGTGTTTCCACGGTGCTGTTATTATTTTACATTCCAGTAACATATGAGAGTTCTGGTTGCTTTCCAATCCTCATCAAGTAGTATCAGGATTATTTATTTTAGTCAATTAAGTAGTTGTGTAGTAGTTTTAATTTGCATTTCCCTCATGGCTAATGATGCTGAATATCTTTTCATGTGTCTGTCTGCCAACTTTACATCCTCTTTAGAGAAGTATAAGTCCTTTGCCCATTTTAATAATTGGGTTGTTTGTTTGTTTTCCTATTGCTGAGTTTTGAGTGTTCTTTACGTATTCTGAATACAACTCTTTTTTCAGTTATATGAATTTCTTTAGCACTTTTGTCAATAATCAAGTGGCAATTTTTATAAGGGTGTGGTTTCTGGACTTTCTCCTAGATGTGTTCCACTGATCTATATTTCTGTCCCTTCATCAAACCATACTGTGTTGATTACTATAGCTTTCTAGTAAGTTGAAATTGGGTAGTGTAAGTCCTCCAACTTTATTCTTCTTTATCAATATAATTTTTTCGCTATTCTACCTCCTTTTCCTTTTCTTTACCATATAAAATTTAAAATCTGTTGGTACATGTCTACAAAAACATCCTGCTTTTCATTGGTATTATTAAAGCTAAAGATAATTTTTAGGGAGAATTGACATTTTTACTATATTATCTCTCTCCATTTATTTGATCTTCTTTAAGTTCTTATATTAATAATTTTTAGTTTTCAGCATATAAATACTGTACATGTCTTGTTATAGTTCTGTTTTTTAAGTTATTATAAATGGGATTTTTTTACCTTTTAATTTCTGGTTGTACATTACATTGTTAATATATAGAAATACAATTGTATCGTTGTGTGTGTTGACTTTATACACTGCAACCTTGCTAAACTCATTCATTAGTTCTAGGGGCTTTTTGTTGATTTTGTGAGATTTTCTACATAGATAATGTTTTCTGTGAATAGAGTTTTACTTCTTTTTAAATAGTCTGTGTACCTTTTATTTATTTTCCTTGCCTTGTTGCACTGGCTAAGATTTTCAGTACGATGTTGAATAGAAGTGGTGAAAGTGAACATTCTTGCCTTGATCCCAATGTTAGAAGAAAAGTATTGCATCTTCCACCTTTAAGGGTAATGTTAGTTGCAGGATGTATAAGTGCCTTTTGTCAGGCTGAGGAAGCACCATTGTATTCTTAGTTTGCTGGCATTTTTGTCATGAATGGATGTTATATTTTTTCAAGTGTTTTTCTGCATCTGTTGATATGATCATGTAGCTTTTCTTATTTTATACATTTAATGTGGTAGATTACATTGATTGATTGATTGATTTTCGGATATTGAATCCAGCCCTGCCTTCTTTAGATAAATCCCTTTTGGTCTTTGTGTAGTCTTATTATATGTTATTGGATCAATTTGCTAATATTTCATTGAGGATTTTTATGTCTATATTCACAGGGGATGTTGGTCTGCAGTTCACTCTCTCATAGTGTCTTTGGTTTTGGTATCAAGGTAATTCTGGCCTTGTAAAGTGAATTGTACAAGATTGCCTCCCTGTCTATTTTCTGAATGAGATTATGTAGAATTGCTGTTATGTTTTTGTAAGATGTTTGCTAGAATTTACCAGTAAAACGATTTGGACCCTGAGATTTATTTTTCCAAAGGTTCAAAAATATCTTTAAATTATCATACAGTAAAACTGACTTATTTTCTTTTGGCGTACAGTTCTATGAACTTTAAAAATGTGTATGAATTTGTTCTTTTCAGGAATGTTTTAAAATATAAATTCAGTTTCTTTAGTATTATAGTGTTATCTGTTCCATTGTGGGTGAGTTTTGGTAGTTTGAGGGGTTTTGAGGAATTAGTCCATTCTGTTATTGAGTCTATCCCATGGGGTTTTTATATTGGTTATTACTTATTTTAGTTATATGATTTCCATTTGGTTCTTCTTTGCCATGTACTTGTCACTAGATTGCCTGGTGACTAGAGTGAGAGAGAATAGAAGGAAAGAAAATAACTGGGGGCTTTACCCTGTTCTCTCTGTGCTTTAGGATATCTGTTTTCTGCTCTTTGTCCCTAAATTAGAGAGATTCTCATGGATATCTCTCTGTCTGCATCACAGATCTCACTTTTGTGTTTCAGGCTTCAATGAGTTCAGGCCAAATGATACCAGAGGGAAAAAATGATAAACTCACCACCGGCCAATTTGGTATTATTTTGAATTCTGGTATTCTTTCTTAATACAGCTGCTGATATTCACTTTTCAGAGACCTTGAATACCTGTGCCTTGCAGTTTACCTAGGTTTTATTGTATCTAGTGGGAGAGAAGGGTTGGCATGTGTTTACACCATCTTACCTGGAACCAGAACTCTGAACATCTGTTTTTGTCACCCAGAATTTTCTTCCTCCTTGTAATGGTCCTTCAATTTTCCCTTGACAAAACATCTTTTTACCTTTCATCCTGGGTACTTCCAGAAGAGTTGGTCCCACTTATGACTCAGAATGGAGAAAGTATTTCAGGCTGAAAATGATCCACTCAATGCATTTTCTTGAACAAATTGATTGATTTAATAGCAAACTAAGATTCACTCAGAGCCAATGAGAGAGAATAAGATTCTGCTGAAAATTTAGAGAACTATCACTGGTTCTTCCCATCTAGATTTATACCTAGAAACTTTTAGCCCCAGAAGTTACTGGTAGCTGTCTTGGGACTAGGGAGAAGAGGATTCCCTGACAGGCAACAACACAGGAAAGGAAGAGCAGAGAAGAGGAAGGAGAGAGAAACCAAATTCTGGTATCATTTGAGCTTTGGATGAAATGTAATCTGAAGCCAGTTAGATCTCTCCCCAAACTACCCAGTGACTTATACCAATATATTCCATTTAACTTACTACACTGTGAGTTGAGTTTTCCGGCCCTTACCATGGAAACCTTCCTCCTTTATCAGTCCTGTCACTCTGTATTTCCTCACATACTGAAAAATAATTAGTTATAATCTGTATCTTCTCTAAAATATTTTACCTTTGCCTTTTCCTACGTATCTAGACAATTTTGTTTTTCATCTGTCCATTTAATGTGATGAGATATCAATAAACCCAGATTTTTCTAGAAACTTCTCTATGATTGAAAATAGGTGTGAGGTATTACAAAATCCCAACAGCTAACAAAAAGACATTTTATCTGATGGCTTCTCCACTGTTCCTGGTGAAATGTGAAGGGTTGTTATGAAATGGAAAGTGGGGAGATGTTGAAACAGAGGTGAATATATAAAGTTGCAATAAAACCCTGTAAATTTTGATTAAACTGTATCCATTTGAGGTAGCCCAGAGACATTTATAACTTTTCTCTCATGAAGAGGTAGGCCTCATGGCATCATAAAGTCTAAGATTCTGCAAAACCTGACTGATATCTCTTACCTATACATTAGCTGGAGTGAACATTTTTGCCTTGATCCCAATATTAGAAGAAACGTATTGCAAAGGACATTGAACCCTCTTGGGAAGAATGTGGTAACAAAGTGCTCAATATCGTGGGATATAGCAAAATGGCTCTTGTTTGAAGCCACAAGTTTTGGGGGTAGTTTATTACACAGCAGTAAGTAACTGAAACACAAACTCTATTTTGTCTCTAAGAGTTGCTATGCTGTTTCATTGCCAGAATCTCTTTACTTTGTGGATCTTTCCAGATTCTAGACTTCTAACTTCTTCCTTCAGCCTATTTTCCACAATTAGTTGACATATTTTATTTTTTAAAAAGTACAATTCACATATATCTTGCAAAAAATTGATAGTTACTATAATCTACTTGCCATAGACAGTTCTGTCAGCTCTTGGGAAAGTGGCCACTGTGGGCTTAGCGGTGGTTTGGATAAGAAAGGCCACTCTTGGGTTTGCTCATGCAAAGTTCGAAAAGTTGGCTTATTACTTTCTCAATCAGTATTTGGCTGGATCAGGAAATGTCTAATCTTAGAAAGAAATCCTGACATACTATATTTTAAGGTTGCCTGGTTCTGGATTCTGTAATAACAGAGTCCTGACCTATGGGTTGATGAACCGCTCATGAATACCCCACCATGGATAAGTGGCACATACATACATAGAAGAAGAATGGGAACAAATTCTCTCGGAAAGAACTTTTTATAGGCCTAAACTAGAGAAAACTGCCCGTATAACTCAAGTAATCTCTCTTGGAAAACTAGTGAACTAACATAATATTTTGAGAATGCCTAAAATTGCAATAGTTGGCCCATAAGTCTTTAGGGGGTTAGGGACAGCTTCGGACCCCAGGAGCGTCCACAAAGATCTCTCATATGCAGTCTACCTAGACAATTGCTTCACCACTGAGGCCCTAGAGCTCTACTCCACGTTTCTCCTATTAAAGTATATCTTCTTTGTGTTCCATTTGCTCTTAGCTGGTCTACTAGGACAATTTCCAATGTGTGAACTTCTTCTAAGAATGAACTGACCACTTCTGAATGTATGAGATTAGACCATACAAGTAGACACAATGCAACTAGTTAGCTCAATTATTGCAGAGTCTCATGATCAGCTTTGATTGAGTGTTTGATAAATCTTAATGATAAGCAGTAGTGTCATGCAAAGACCAACTGAATTCTCAAATTTTTTTGACATCCAGCAAGAAACAAGATATTTAGTAAAATTGTGTATTTGGAGGAATGTCATGACTCTGATCTTGGCAAGTGTCTGTGACTTATCATCATTTCTCTTAGGAACTAAGCAGGGGTATTTAAAAATATGTCACCTATTATTAATTTCTGACTAGAAATAATACGTTTTCACTGTAAAAAATTGGGACATACAGGAAGGAATAAAGAAGAAAATAAAAACTAGCCATATTTCTACTACCCAGATATAATCACTGTTAATATTTTGTTTCATTACAGCTAAATAAAGCATAAAAATCTTTTACAAAAAATTTGGATAATTGTGTATACATATGTGTAGGTGTTTGTATGTAGGTATACATACATGCATACATATTGGGTGTGTGTGTGTATACGTGCATGTGTGTGTGCACACATATATAGTTTTGTTTCTAAGCAGGAAATTTTCAAAGGACTAGTTAAACTTTTGTCCTACTTCTTCTGTCTGAAAGTAGATTATGTCAACAAATGAGATTAAACTCATCTTGATGTGTCTTGCCTTCCAGTTGGATAATGTTATTTTTAAACCAGAAAGCAACTTGGATAATTAAATAATGATAACAGCAACAAACAAGAAAGTCCATCTTCAGATTTTTGTGTAAGCTCCACCGTATCTCTGGATGCATACAAATTAATCAAGGGTTGTGGCTATGTTTAAAAAATGATTTAAGGTTTCTGACCAGCCTGGGCAAAATAGTAAAACCCTGTCTCTACAAAATTTTTTAAAAAAATTAGCCAGGCATGGTGGTGCATGCCTGTAGTTCTAGCTACTAGGAAGGCTGAGGCAGGAGGATTGCTTCAGCCCAGGAGTGCCTGGAGACAGAGCAAGACTCCATCTCTAAAGAAATAATAACAACAATTTAAGCCACAATTTCTTCTCTGGGAGCATTTAAAAATTGGTTGGGAAGAATGATTCACACATTTAAAAATTGGTTGGGAAGAATGATTCATACATATTGAACAATTTGAGAATAGCAGAAGATAGTCTATGTTTAGGTGGTTAAGAGATGTGAGGTTCAATGACCACAAGTATTTCAAGGGTTCCCGGAGAAAGTGGAGTTTGAGATAAACTTTGGGTTATAGATACAAAAGAAAAAGGGAGGGACTTTTTCTGCTTCTTTAACTGCAGCATGGACAAATGCTTGGGAGCAGGAATAAGCTTGACATTGGAAAAGGCGTGGCTCTAAGCATGTGAGCTACAGTCAGGCAGACATAGGTCTGAGTCTGTCTCTGTTACTTGTTAGATTGATGGCCTTGGCACTTTTCTCTATCTTTTCCTAGGCCTCTGATTCTTTATGTCAAAGCAGGGGAAAGTAGCATCTGCCTCAATGGGCTATTTTAAATATTGAGTGGGAAATGTGTATAAAGTGCTAGGCACAGTACTTTATGCATGTGATGGTTAATACTGAGTGTCAACTTGACTGGATTGAAGGGTACAAAGCATTGATTCTGGGTGTGTCTGTGAGGGTGTTGCCAAAGGAGATTAGCTATTTGAGTCAGTGGGCTGGGAAAAGGCACCCACTCTTACTCTGGGTGGGTACAATATAGTCAGCTGCCAGCATGGCTAGAATATAAGCAGGCAGAAAAATGTGAAAAGAGAGACTGGCCTAGCCTCCCAGCCTACATGGGCTAGTACTGGAAGGCTACCAATGGAATATATATATAAAAAATATATAGAATATATATATAAAATATATAGAATATATATATTCTATTAGTTCTGTCCCTCTAGAGAACCCTAATACAATACAATACTCTCTCTGTATATATGTATATTCCATTAGTTTTGTCCCTCTAGAGAACCCTAACTAATACAATGTATAAGAAGCATTAAAAAACTACTGGCCAATAATGGTGATAAATAATCATCAAAAATGGCAACTGGTTCATGAGGTGACCTAGAAATGTGGCAATCTATGAGACACTAGTAGGTTGATATTCCAGAAAAAGCTTCTAGAATTCAAAAACAGGAAGTAATAAAGATTTCAGATGGAAAGCCATGCCTCATATATCTCCAGTGTTTCAATCAAGTTACAGAGGTGCCAAATCTGTTCACCTGCTCAGGCAGGCTCTGAGGTGTTCTGCTGATGGGCAACTATCTGGAGTCTTTCAGGGGAAGGCTGCCCACACCCATTTTCTGTTGGTCTAGTGCAAGGATTGACAGATTTTTTTTCTTTTTTCTGTAAAGGACCAGACAGTATATATTTTAGGTTTTGTGGGCCATACAGTCTCTGTTACAGCTCCTCAATCCTGACCTTGTAGTGTGAAAGCAATAGACAGTACATAAATGCCTGGGTGTGGTTATGTTCCAATAAAACCTTATTTATAAAACCAGGTGGCAGATTTGCCCTCATGGGCTACACTTTGCCCACTCCTGGTCTAGAGTTTGACTCTCAGAGGACAATCTGAATTTTTATTAGTTATGGATTTGTTCCACAATACCTAGATTCAAAACACATCATAATATTTTCTTTTTATTTTTTAAAATTAAAATTTCACATTTAAAAGTTTAAATTATAAAACGGTTCAAATATCTTTACATTTTTCTAAATAAAAATTATTCTTGCTTGGGCCATACTCCCCATGGATGGTTACAAATTCAACTTAGTAATGTTTTTCAGGACAAGTCCCTACTCTCCCTGGGGTCATATTAATAACCTATAGCATTTGCATGACTGTAGGGGGTAGTGAGGACTTGACTCTCTTCTTGGTGGTTACCTTTGTTACTATTACCTGAAATCCATGACTGCTTCTTCCACGATGCTCTAACACAGGGCTCTTCTTGCACACTGAAGCTCCGTCATGTCTCTTTTCATGTTAGGCACTTAGTGCCCCGGACCCAGGGACATCCCTCAGCCATCCTCCCTCTGAGGTGTTGGGTTTATCTGCCATTTGTAGGAATCCCCTAAGCTACCCTTTCTGTTATCAGAGAACCTCCCTCTGGTGGTTGTGCCATCCTTTCTTCTGTTTCACATAACTCAAAGCACCAGACTTCAACCATTCCCTTCTGGGACAATGCATCTTCATTTGCCTGATAAGAAGCATCTGATTTCCATCAGCTCGGGGTGGAGGTGGTGAAAGTGATGGTAAGAAAGGCTCAAACTTCTTAGAAACACAATAGTTTGATGAAGTGGGAGTTGGAGAGAGGGTTGCTTCCTTCTGTCCTAATGAATTAACAAGAACAACGTAAAGCAAAACAAAACAAACAGAAGCCACCAGTTAGGTTTTTCTCTGAACTCCCAGGTCTCGGGAGGGGTAGCTCATTGTGGTTTCCAAGTCCTGGCAATCTCCAGAATTGGACTGTATGCCAAGGAAATGCCACAGAAGCTTTCAGGAAACTGTCAGTCTTGTTGGAGAAAGGGAGCTCACACACAAGGCAACTCTTTCACCAAGTGTTACGGGGGAAGGAGTTGTCAGACCCGTGATTAAGGCATAGTCCCAATTCTCAAAGAACTTATAACAAGACATGCACCCAAGACAGTCAAAAGGCTGTACAGTTCAGTGGGTATGTGATTGAATGGGGAGAGACAGCTATGTCTGCCCTGAACTTGGAAAGCTATTCTAAAAACCACCCCAGAAGGGAAATGCAGTTACTACAGCTATTCTCAAATTGCCACTTTGCTCTGATGACCTCTTTATGATCTAGAGACAATCTGCCCGAGAGACTTTGCATGTTTTTCACTGAGTAATGTGACAGGTGCTACCACAGTCTGAGAGGACAGAACGGCAGCTGACAAAGGGGCAAAGAATCCACAGCTAGGCTTGCCTTTATCTGTTAGATACTTGTTTTTTTCTGTGGTGGGGGCTGAGGGAGGGGGTGAGGTTGGTCAAGGGATACAACATTTCCATTAGATAGGAAGAACTGAGAGATCTATTGTACAAAATGGTGACTACAGTTAGTAACAATGAATCGTATTCTTGAAAATTGTGAAGAGAATATATTTTAAGTGTCCTCACCAACAAAAAAAAGTTTATGTGAAGTAATACATATGTTAATTAGCTCAACGTAATTCCACAGTATTTACATATTTCAAAGCAACATGTTGTGCATGATAAATATATAAAATTTTTATTTGCCAATTAAAAAATTAAGTTTTAAAAAGAGAAATATATATGATTTTGTTTCATCTCAGCAAGTCCTCTGAGATGCCTGCAAGCCATAAAATGAAAAAGACCCTGTCTGGGCGCGGTGGCTCATACCTGTAATCCCAGCACTTTGGGAGGCCAAGGCGGATGGGTCAGCTGAGGTCAGGACCAGCCTGGCCAACATGGCGAAACACCATCTCTACTAAAAATACAAAAGCTAGCTGGGCAGGGTGGCATGCGTCTGTAATCCTAGTTACTTGGGAGGCTGAGGCGGGAGAATCACTTGAAGCCGGGAGGCAGAGGTTGCAGTGAGCTGAGATAGCGCCACCGTACTCCAGCCTGGGCAACAGAGCAAGACTCTGCCTCAAAAAAAAACAAAAAACAACAAAACAAAAACCCAAGAGTCCTACAGGGAGGCAAACATCTTGCTCCTTTTGACACATGGTATAATACTCCCCAACTTGTTAGCTACGTGATTTGGGGCAAGTTGATTAATATCATTGTACCTCTGCTGCAAAAAAAAAAAAAAAAAAAAAAAGTATAAAAAGATTCCTCCTTCACAGAGTTGCTCAATTATTAAATTAGTTAATACATATAAATGCACTTAAGAGTATTTCCTAGTACATAATAATTATTTGATAAATACCAACTATTATTATTCTGGCCTTTTCCTTCTCAAATTTATTTCTAATGAATAAACAATCTGTAATAGGGTTGCAGGCCAGCCTCTAATAAATGAAACAGCCTCTAATAAATGAATAGATGAGGCAACCCTTAAAAACTTAAAGGAGGTAATTCTAAGATGTGTTGAAAATAGCATTGTCTTACACAGCAAGTATGAAGCATATGGAACTTACTATCCCAGGAGCTAAGCCAAAAATGCAAATAGACTCAAGGAGAGGTGAAGTAAAATTCTGAGTGGTAGGACTTAAAGTGAGGACATGCCAAACTTCTGAGGGCACAGAAAGCAGCTGCTGTTTCTGTTTTACCCCCTTGGTGCCAGTGTTAGAAAGAGCAGGCTGAATTAAACATGAGCCGGTCTTTAGCAGAAATCTGTTTGGCTAGAGTTTAAAGAAGTGGGTGCTTTGATGGCTGAAGCTTTCTAGAACTCATAGCTGGAGGTCTTTGACCTCTTCATTGTAGGTTAAATCCCACACATACCTGCCCAGAGACAGCGTTCAGTAAGTTTTTTTTTAATTTCATTTTTAAAATTCAAAAATAATAATTGTGCAGATTCATGGAATATATGATGACGTTTTCATACATATATTTTGGAGTGATCTGATTAGGATAATTAGCCTACCTATCATCTCAAACATTTCTCATTTCTTTATGTTGGGAACATTCAATATCCTCCTTCTAGCTGTTTGAAACAATATAGTATTGTTAACTGTAGCTATCCTACAGTGCTACAAAACACTAGAACTTAATCCTTTTATCTAGGTGAAGTTTTGTATCTTTTAACAGAATCTAAGGTTTTGTTGAGTAAAAGAGATTTCCAAACTCTTGGACCCATTCTGACCCCAAGGAAGTGAAAGGAGCCATTTTTCAGGAGTTTGGATGGTGGCAGCAATATTTTTGACAGTCTGGCCCACAGCCATACTAATTTACTAATTCTTCTACTGACATGGCCCTGAGTTGTGAGTTTGTTTGGGTATCAGGGCAAGTATTCCCAGGGCTTGCTTCATGATTGGTCTAAGCAACTGTGTTCATCTCATTCCCCTTTCCAGTAATCGTTTTAGTCATAGTTACATGACCCAATTCTGGCCATGGGGACATGAGGAATTCAGCAGGGAAGCTTTTAGAAAAGATTTTTTCTCTCAGATTTAAAAATAAAAAAATACACGGAAGGAGAAGCTGTTTTAGTCCTTCCTACTTTCAATACTATCATGTGAGGATGTGATTCATGGAACTACTGCAGCTTTCTTGTGAACATGAGGGAAACTAAGAAGTTCAGCCGGAGTCCTGACATTGGTGAGCTACAGAAACAGCTTTAGGTAAGTATTCTTCCGGACTTTGTATGTGAGATTGCTAATTAGCCCTATTGTTTAAGCCAACTTTAGTTGGGTATTCTGCTACTTGCAGCCAAAAGCATCCTAACTGATGTGATTACTATGTGTGTTTTGTTCACCACCAATGCCTAGCACGGGGTCTGGCATATAGCTAGAAGCTCAGTAATTGTTTTTTGAATTAGCGAATGATAGCACTGTTCAATCTTACTGCTGGGTCTACTCTGGCTATGCTCTGGCTCTGGTAGAGAAGTTCTGGAGAGGTCCCAGGAGTCTATCTGATCCTGGGTTACCTGCCTGGAGTCCCAGCACTTGGCTGCTGGGTCTTTTTTGGTTCTTGACAGGTTTTCCAGGATTGGAGTTATGCCCCTGGCCAGTGGTGACTTATAGTTCTCCCTGAGACCAACCTCTGCCCAGACTGTAGAAGGACAACTTGCATATCTTCTGTTGCTGAGTTCCTTCTGGAGAGAAACTACATGTTACCTTCTGTTGAGCTGCCTTGCCATAGACCTCCTGCCTCGATTGCCAGGTTTGTCTATTCGCATACCTCTGGAAACTGAATTCCTCCTGTGTGCCTGAAGAGCCCAGCCCCCCCCCCCATCTGTATCTTGTCCAGGACTGTAAGTGCTCACTGCTCCTGGCAGGTGTGATTTGTTCCCAGCACCCAAACCCTGGTCTAGTTTGGTCTATCACAGACTTCCTGAGCTCTGGAAGGAAGGCTTTCCTCCTGATATACTCAGAAGCCGTTTCTGTCTTATTACCATTATCTGACAGAGTTTGGTCAGATGCTAATGAACAGTGACAACAATTGTTTCTTCTGCAGGCTAGGAAGCCTCACCTGCAATTGTGGAAATGTCAGGCAGAAGTTGAGGTAAAAGAGGAACAAGAAAATTATCTTCTGCCCATTGTACACTTCTAAGATTAAACAAAGAGTCTAAGGCTTTTTGAAACCTGTGTACAAGGACATTTCAACTTCATTGTTTGTAAAATCAAACAAAGTAAACTAATTTTCATTCCTCAGATTTTTGAGAATTCAATATGGTGAAGTTTTTTGGTAAATATGGCCAGCCAAAAAGGAAACCTACTCAAATGCCCACTATGAGTAGAATGGTAATTCAGCTGTGGTATATTTGTCCAATAGAACACTACATCAATGAGAGTGAATGGTCTCCAAACATGTGGATAAGTTTCAAAATATAATACGGAGTTAAAGAAGTCAGATGCATACACAGTGTATGATTCAATTTATTTAAAGTTCAAAACAGGTAAATTTAATGCATGGTATTAAAAATCAGCATGGTGGCTACCCTTGTGGCAATGGGGGCTACTAGAAGGGAACAGAAGATGGGCTTTTGATATTCTGGTCATATTCTACTTTTTGATCTCGGAGCTGGTTACACATGGTTAGTTCACAAAAATTCAATAAGCTGTCCACGTATAGTATGAGCACTTCTCTCTCTCTCTCTCTCTCTCTTTTAATTTAATATAAATTAAAAGTTAAAAATAATTACATGGCCATGGAAACAAGCCTTGGATCAGAAACAAGCAAAGATTCACAGAATCCTAGTGCCAAAAATGAGCTCCTTCATTTTACAGAGGGGAATACCAAGTGGTCAGGAAGTCCAGTGAATCACCCAAAGTCACACTAAGGAGCCAGAGATCAAGCCAGACATGGAGCCCGTGTCTGATTCTAGCCGAGGGCTCTTTCATTGAGTGGGCATAAAGGAAGTTGGATTGTGGCAAAAAATTTAGTGATGTTTCCTTCTGTGCATCTTTTTTTCCTTTTTGTTAGATGTACTTGAGATACATAGTTTTAGAGAAATGTTTAGGCATAGTTACTTCTAACAAACACTTTTGTTGCTTAATGGGTATATGGAAAACAACACAGATAGACAGGGTCAGAGGTTGCATAGTGCCCTACTCTCAGAAGAACCCTAACCTTGCTTCGATGCTCTGCCATCACCATCTTGAAAGCCTTACCAATTTTTAAACAATGGGCCCAGAACTTTTCATTTTGCACTGAATTCTATAGCTTATGTGGCCAGTCCTACAAATAAATGCTGCATTGTTTGATGAAGAAGGCATACAAGTCAAGTATTTGTAATCAAATCTATTTTAAATGAGCAAGGAGAATTTGTTATTTAAAGATAAATCCTATGCAACAAAAAATCAGTTTTATACAAGGAGTAATCCCCTAATTTATTTATTTTACCACTAAATTTCAGTACCACCAGTTGACTTAAGAGATCAAATAGAAAGTGAAATAATAAATAAGAATCCTAGAATAGTAGAATTTAAGAACTAAAAAAGGATCCTAGAGATAATCTCATACATCCTCTATTTTGCAGATGGAGAAAATGAAGTCTAAAGCAAGGGGGTGATTTGCAAAGAAATTTACCATGTAGATAGAAACTAATGAACCTTGAGCAATATCTGAAGTCCAATATCTGAAGACTCAGTGATACTTGAAAATTTCTGGTCAAGTTTCTGGAGCACTTCCTTTTGCCATCCCACAATAAGTCACCTAGGCAGGCCAAAACATTAAACTTTGTTTAATGCAGAATCATTTGCTGGAAAGAAAGCATACAGGGAAATTGATTATATTTTGTGTAAAATAATTACCTTAATGTAGCATGTGCCATATACAATGTTCACTTGTAAGCAGAAATGACTGTCAGAATGGCTCTGCCTCAAACACAGTTTGTTAGCATCAACTTGACCCAACCCGGTATCTTCCAAATGCAGATACTGGCATCAGACAAAGACTCTGGCATGTATCTGGGGCCCTGAGCTTTCATCTCAATTCACCTCTGTTTGTCTTCACTGAATAGATTTAGGCGACTGGGTCATGGCTATGTTCTGCTTTAGAGCAATGGCATTTCTGCAGCCAGAAAAACAAAAGAATGAAGTAAAGTTGCAATTCAAGATGATGAGTGTACAGCATAGATATGCAAAGGGTAGTGGGCTAGTGGGGCTACCTGGTGGAGCATGGCAGGAGAGTGGGGAGCAAAGAAGGGCTTCATGCAAGAAATGAGTCTTAAAGGATGTGTAGAAGTTAACCTGATGAAGGGCCCAGAAGGAAGATGGCATGGCAGGTAGGGCAAAGAACTCCAGGGGACAGTATGAATAAAGCCAGCAAAGGGTTTTCAACAAGAAGTTATTGGTGCTTCAGAAAGATTACTGTGGACAATGGCTACAGGAAGGTGGAGGGCAGGATGACAGGCAGTGGTCCAGGTAAACAAAGGTGGGAGTCTGAACTACGATGCCTCTCACCTCTTCTCAGAGAAATAGTCTGGAAACAGTGAGGAGGAAAAATTTTAAGGGCTTAGTCATCTCCAGGGGTGGAAGCTAAGAGAAAAGACCAAGAGGCTCTATTTTGTTGCCCAGGTGGTGTTGGTATTGTAGTTTGGCTGACACAAGCATTGAAGGAGGATAAGATTTAAAGAGAAGACTGAGGAATTCTTGGATATGTGAGTTTCAAGTGCCTATCGACCATTTAGGTGGATAATTTTCACCATTTCAAGCAGAAGCATTGAACTTTTTCTTATTTGCCTGCATATATGTTTGTGATAGTTGAATGAGTTCAAAGCTCACATGTGAATATAATATGCAATATCACACATCTTCATTTCAAGTGAGCATGCATATCATTAGGTATTCATTTTTAAACCACATCTAAAGAGATGTAGGGAAGTTAGAATACAATTATATTGCTAGAAGAAGCTGTAATAATCATGTTCTATGTAAAACAATTTGAGCTCCCTGAGGCTGAGTAGCCCTCCCAAGGTTTCCAGCTATTAAATGGAAGAGTTGGGACTCCAACCCAGTTCGCTATCCCCTGCCTCTTGCTGCTTCATCAAGGTATTGAAGATGGCTGCAATTTACAGTCTAAAGTGTGCTATAGTGTGTTTACCATGCTAACCTCCCATTTGAAAAGAGAGCTTTGAAAAACTTCCTGTCTCCATTTTTGCTTCTCACCTAATCACAGTTTTATTTATTCCTTCAACTTCAGGCCTCAACTTTATCCCCTGCTTGTTTTCAAGTTTCTTTGAGAAGTGCCTTTGAGAAAGTCCTCATGAGCTGACGTTGATTCCATGGTTTCCAGTGAAGTGGGAACCTCACCGAGTACTATCACTCATTGTGGCCTGTTCGCCTTCCTTTACTCTCAGAGTGGGCAGAGTCTTGAACAGCTGGAAGCACAGGGAAAGACAAAGCAGCAAAACATTGGGTCAGGTTTTCCTCCCAATCATACTTTTCAGAGAGAGAGAAACATGATCAGAATCCAAGACAAGCAGGTGTTCAGCATCTACTAAGAGGGCTTTTGAAGCAACTTTAAGGAATAGTTTTTAAATAATTCTGCCTGGGCCTTCAAATCACATCCCATCCTAAATTTTAAGAAGCAAAATTATTACGTGTCATTGCAAATGTGATGATTATTAGAGCCAAGGCTTCAATTTACATCAAATGTATGTATATCGAGGGTGCATCATACCACCCATGTGTCCAGCAGAGTTGTACCCAAATTATAGAAATCAGCACAGAAAATTTCTTTCTAAAATGATTATAGATTTATAGTAGAGTATTTGCATGATGGGGCAAGTTTCTCTGCCCCGGACCATCATTGCCTTGCTCGGTACTTTCTTCTGATGGGGAAGGGAGTTTTAAGCATAATGTCGAATCTAAGTTATACTTTGAGAAGTCAATATTGGCAAGATTTTTGGCTGGTTCTGCCAGGCCCAAAGAGTTCATATTGTAGGTCCTGTCCAACGTTGCTCAGTCATAGGTTCTGTTCTTCACTAGTGATACTTCCACCCAAGACCTGGAACAGAAAGCTTACTTCCAAACACTACTTTCTAGACCCACATTACAGATGGAGCAGAGTTTTTCTGAGCCTGACATTGTGCAGACATCTGTTCTGCCGGCCTGCGTGCCTGTCACTCTGCTTCCTGCTTAGGCATCAAAACCTCAACCTTAACAGGCATCTAGGACTTATACCTGGAGGGCTTCACAGCTCTACCTCCCACCTTCTATACTGTCTAAAGACTCCTTTGTTTCTGATTCCTGGAAATTTCCCTTTCTTGTTTGCATGTGTATTAAAGAAAAACTGCTAAGCTCTGAGCATTCAGCCCATTTATTGAATGACCCCAGGCCCACTGGAAATTCAGGCAACCAATTGTGGACTTCTTTGAAACCAGATTTCCCTTTATTACAGAAAAGGAAAGGAAGAATTTACATTCTGCCTCATGGGCCAACCAGAGACCTGAACTCAGAATCTTGCCTTCTGGGTGTATGTCCTTCTTTTTGCCATATCCAAGTTCTTTCCATTTCTGCTTGGAGAGACCTGCTGAAATCACACTTGAGGGAGGCAATGTGACTCTCCCTGACCAGGTACAAAATAAATCCAGCTTTGTTTCACACCATGTTTGGTGGTCTGTTGTTTGTTACTGTCCAACACAAATCTATTTTTAATTTAAAAATATATATGGACATATATATATATAGTTATATATAACTATATAAAAAACTATATCTATCTATCGATATACACACACCAGTCTTTTTGTTTTTTTGGAGCAGTTTATTTGTTTCTTTGGGGATGGGATGGGGGTGGCTTATACATCTTTAAGTCTGTCACCTTGTCTAGAGGTCTGAATAATTTCAGCATTTGCAACGTTGGCTCCCATTGTAATAACTCCACAAAGGTCCTCAAGGTCAGGAGAGCGTGGACAAACATAAATGAATAAGGAGGGAACACTAAAAGTGTTTTTCCTTTGTGTAGAAAGGCTGTCAGTGCCCAGGCCAAGGTCACAGCTTTGCTCTTCAACCCAAAGTTGCAGAGGCAGAAGGGCCACTTTCTGTGCAGTCAGGAATCTGGGTTCCTACCATCAGCAGCCATATGGGTTTGGGAACATTCGTCAGCTGGAGAACTCGCTGAGATGGAAAAAGAAACTTTTCACAGGACAGCCCAAAATATTTTTTAAACTTATGGAAAACTGGTAGTGACTTTCTCCATGTGCCAACTGCTGACGTGCATTTTTGTTTAAAGATATACCAGGTAGAAAAATAGTGAAATGTTTCAAGGAATACCTCAGCTGATGAGCGTTGGCTGTTCTGGGGGCTCACAGAGGGCAGTGTAGGGATTGAGGCATACTTTTTGATGTAGAAGAAAAGATTTGGAACAGTACTGACACACAGTAGACATGACATAAACTCAGCTATCATTGTAATATACAGAAGAATGATAAAATCCCACAGGTTCATTTAGCTGAGGTGCTAACAGCAGTAGGTGTCAAGTACTCTCACATTCCAATGTGAGTCACTAAACTAGCTAGAACATTCATGTAGACCATCCATGTTGCAAAGGGAGTGGCTGGAGCCTGGTTCTGCTAGAGTCAGGGAGGTTGAAGATTAAGTAAGGGAGAATAAGTATTTCTTTAGAGAGAATTGTCAGAGGACCGTGGAGTTTCCACTTTCCAGGGAATAGAGGTATTTCTCCATCGCTGTGAACCAAATGAGGAGGATGTGTCAAGCAACTACCCAGAGAGCTTCCCCTGCATCTTCTATAATTTGGGGATATGAGGACATGTGTCCGATACACATCTGGAAAAATCTATAGGTGAGAGGCTGTAGCTAAAGAGACCAGAGCTGAAAAATAGAGGCAGAGGGAGGGAGGTCACTTTTTGGGGGGAAGGTAGGAGACAAAGATATGGAACCCTTGGAAGGGATCTTGCTGTCAGTTGTCTTGAAAAGGACACTTCCCAAGAGATCATCCTTTCTGAGGTGAGGTGAACAGGGCAGAGAGAAGCTGGAGTACTGCTACATGCAGAAGCTGAGGGTGGAAGGGGAACCGGAAATGGCTGTCAGGGAGGGACAATATCACACCAGGGAATTACAGTTGAAGCCGTCTCCCGTCTACCCTCGTGTGTGTGTAGTGCGTGTTGTATGTGTGTGGTGTGGTGTGTGTGTGGTGTGTGTGGTGTATGCATGTGTGGTGTGTGTGTGGTGTGGTATGTGTGGGATGTGTGGTGTGTGTGGTGTGTGGAGTGTGTGGTGTGTGCGTCTGTAGTGTGTGTGGTGTGTGGTGTGTGGTGTGTGTGGTGTGTGTGGTGTGGTTTGTGTGTAGTGTGTGTGGTATGTGTGTGGTGTGGTGTGTGTGTGGGATGTGTGGTGTGTGTGGTGTGTGTGTGGTGTGTGTAGTGTGTGGTGTGTGCGTGTGTAATGTGTGGTGTATGTGGTGTGTGGTATGTGTGGTGTGTGGTGTGTGTGGTGTGTGCGGGGTGTGTGTGTGTTGTGTGTGTGTTGTGTGTGGTGTGTGTGTGGTGTGTGTGGGGGTGGTGTGTGTGTGTGGTGTGTGCATGTGTGGTATGAGTGTGTATGGTGTGTGTGGTGTGTGCATAGTGTGTGTGTGTGGTGTGTGTGTGGGGTGTGTGTGTGGGGTGTGTGTGTGGTGTGTGTGTGGGGTGTGTGTGGGGTGTGTGTGGGGTGTGTGTGTGGTGTGTGTGTGGGGGGTGTGTGGGGGGTGTGTGTGTGTGGGGTGTGTGTGTGTGTGTGTGTGTGTGTGTGTGTTGGCAGTGTCTCTAGGGAATTTATAACTCAGCGGCAAAAGACTTAGCATTTAGCATTTGGCTATCCCTCCTTCCAGGGGGCATCAGTGCCAGACTCCAATTGTACCCATCAGGAAACGTCTTTTCTGCTTCTTTTCTAGCTTCATCTTACTCCCTGGGGACCCCTGGAGCAGCACTGTGGGTGGAGGTAGGAAGACTATAAGATGTAGAGAAATAATGGTGAAGCCAGCGCTACCCCCACTCCCTTCCACACGGCAGGATTTCAAGCCTGCTTTAGACCTAATGGAGGAGAAGCTTTAAATTAGATGAGAGTTTAAAGTCCACAAAATGGGATTCCAGAGGCAGTTATGAAAGAATTTAGTTTATAGTTATTACACTTTGTCAAGTTCAATGGTCTTAAGTCAGTTCTAGCAGCAGAGCCTGAGATAGGTATTTAAGTGCACAGAATTTATTGAGAGAGTCCTCAGTGCTCTCAGGAGAAACTTGAAGAAGAGAGAGTGAACCAGGATAGGGCAGGGGAAGAGGCTAGGCAAAGATGTGGTCTCAGGTAAAGACTCATCTTGGTCTGATCCACAAGGGACTGTGAAGCATAAATAATACCACAAAGATGTCCCACTTTGTCAGTCAGTTGGGGTGAGGTGGGGATGGAGAGTAACCTCCCGAGTGAGTTAGCTCCCATCAGCCATGGGCAATCCTTCAGACAGGGGGCAAGCTTTGAACTGTTAACAGTGAACACTCAACGCAGCTGAGGGATGGCTGCTCCAGCCCAGTAAAAGGGACCTAGATGGGCACCAACAGTGACTGTTACAACACTTTATTTCAAAGCCCATTCCGTAGCCTTTTCTTTACAAGAACTTTAGCAGTCCCCTTGAAATATTTTTATGTGCAGTTGATACCTACAGTACAGTCTTAGTCTTGGGAAATGTTCTAAGAAAATATGCATTGAGGAAGAGAAAGTTCCCTGCCCAAATTGTGCCACCACATTGGGCCTGATGTGTAATAGCATACTTCTTTTTGGAATTTGGTGTGTTCATTACAATAATCGTAGTGCAACATAGCACACTCTTAAGATTTCCTCTTTTCTACAATAAAAATCTATGTGAACTAAAATCTTATGCACCCCTAACACTGTGAGTTGCAATACAAGGGCATAAATGGAGGCTGCCTACATACCATATATCCAATTACCTAAAAGGTAAAAACCATGCCAACAAACTGATAGGTAAAATAAGTTGTATCCCACTACATTGACATATATGCCTTCGTAACAACCTGGTCAAGTTTGAGTTCATAATTTTCAGATTCCTTAAAGTTTCATGTTAAAATAAGATGGTGGAGGAGACAGGGTCCTGCCTGTGGCTCACTGACACTTGTACTTCCTATCCGTCTTCCATTTTGTTCCGTGAGCACAAGCATATTTGACTGCTTGGACTGCCACGACAAAATGCCATAAACAGGGTGGCTTTAAAAGAGAAATTTATTGTTTCACCTATAAATGACTATTGTCATTTTAAGCCACTAAGTTTTGTGGTGATTTTTAAATGCAGAATTAGATAACTAATAAAGGAGAGAAGTACAACAGAAGGGCCATCCCAGAACCCTCTAAAATGTGGGGCCTAGGACTGGGGCTACTTTTGCTTGGATCTAAAGGCAGTGCTGACTATAGGATATCAATTTTGTTTCTTTAGGGACCTGGAGATTTCCTAGGGAAGGGTGGGTTTATTTACACAAAAGAAAAACCAAAACCAGACAAAGACACAACAACAACAAAAAGAAAACTAAAGGCCAATGTCTCTGACGAACATTGGTGCAAAAATCCTCAACAAAATACTAGCAAACTGAATTCAACAACACAGTAAAAACATTATTCTTCATGACCAAGTGGGATTCATCCCACATATGCAAGGATGGTTCAACATATGCAAATCAATAAATGTGAAACATCTTATCAACAGAATGAAGGACAAAAATCATATGATCGTTTCAATGATGCCGAAAAGGCATTCGATAAAATCCAACATCCCTTCATGATAAAAACTCTCAAACTGCATATAGAAGGAACAGACCTCAACATGATAAAAAACCATATGCAGTAAACCTATGGCTAGCATCATACTGAGCAGTGAAAAACTGAAAGCCTTTCCTCTAAGATCTGGAACATAACAAGGATGTCCACTTTCACCATTTTTATTCAACATAGTACTAGAAGTCTTAGCCAGAGCAATAGCAATTAGACAACAGGAAAAAAAAAATAAAAGAGCATCCAAATTGGAAAGGAAGAAGTCAAATTATGCTTGTTTGCAGATGATATGATCTTATATTTAGAAAAACCTAAGGACTCCACCAAAAACTATTATAGCTATAAATAAATTCAGTAAAATTGCAGGATACAAAATCAACTTACAAAAATCAGTAGTATTTCTATATGCCAATAATGATCAATCTGAAAAGCTGAGAAAGTAATCCCAAATTTAGCTACAAATAAAATAAAATCCTTAGGAATAAACTTCATCAAAGAAGTAAAGTATCTCTACAGTGAAAACCATAAAACATTGATGAAAGGAATTAAAGAGGACATAGAAAAAATAAAAAGATATTCCCTGTTCATGAACTGAAAGAATCAATATTGTTAAAATGTAGATACTACCCAAAGCAATCTACAGATTCAAGGTAATTGCTATCACAATACCAATGATATTCTTCACAGAAATAGAAAAAATAATCCTAAAATTTATATGGAACCACAGAATACCCAGAATAGCCAAACCTATCCTACGAAAAAAGAACAAAGTTGAAGGAATCACCTTACCTGACTTCTATTATACCCAGAGATATGGTAACCAAAACAGCATGGTGCTAGCATGAAAACAGACATAGAGACCAATGGAACAACAGAGAGAACCCAGGAATAGATCCATGCATTTACAATCAACTCATTTTTTATAAAGGTGCCAAGAACATACATTGAAAAAGCTCAGTCTTTTCAGTAAATGGTGCTGGGAAAACTGAGTATTTATATGCAGAAGAATGAAACTAGACCCCGCTCTCACCATATATAGAAATCAAATACAAATGGATTAAAACTGAAATCTAAGACCTTAAACTGAAGCTACTACAAGAGGACATTGGAGAAACTCTCTGGAACATTGGACTGGGCAAAAATGTTTTGAGTAATGACACACAAGCACAGGCAACCAAAACAAAAATGGACAAATGGGATCACATCAAGTTAAAAAGCTTCTGCACAGCAAAGGAAACAATCAACAAAGTGAAGAGACAACCCCCAGAATGAGTGAAAATATTTGTAATCTACCCATCTGATAGGGGATTAATAACCAGAATATTTAAGCAGCTCAAACAACTCAATAGGAAAAAACAAACAATCCAGTCAAAAAAAAAATGGGAACAAGATTTGAACAGACATTTCTCAAAAGAAGACATACAAATGGCCAATAAGTATATGAAAAAGTTATCAGCATCACTAATCATCAGAGAAATGCAAACCAAAGCCACTATGAGATATCATCTCACCATAGTTAAAATGGCTTGTATCCAAAAGGTAGGCAATAATGAATGCTGGCAAGGATGTGGGGAAAGGGGAACTCTCGTACACTGTTGGTTGGAATGTAAGCCATTGTGGAGAACTGTTTGGATGTTCTCTAAAAAACCAAAAACAGAACTACCATGTGATCTAGAATCCCACTGCTAGGTATAAACCCCCCAAAATAAAATCAGTATATTGTAGAGATATCTACCCTTCCATGTTTATTGCAGCACTATTCACAATAGCCAAGATTTGGAATCAGTCAGAGTGTCCATTAACAGATGAATGGATAAAGAAAATGTGGCGTGCGTGTGAGTGTGTGTGTGTGTGTGTGTATGAAATATTATTCAGCCACAGAAAGAATGAAAGCCTCTCATTTACAACAGCATTCATGGAACTGGAGGACATTATGTTAAGTGAAATAAGCCAGGCACCAAAAGACATATATCACATATTCTCACTCATATGTGGGAACTAAAAAATACATTGAACTCATAGAGAGTAGAATAATGGTTACCAGAGGTTGGGAAGGGCAGTGGGAAGAGGGGGATAATGAGGGCATGGTTAATGGGCACAAAAATACAGTTATAGAAGGAATAAGATCTAGTGTTCGATAGCACAATGGGGTAACTATAGTTAAAGACAATTTATTGTGTATTTCAAAATAACTAAATGAGTGAAATTGGAATGTTTCTATCACACAGAAACGATACATTCTTGAGGTGATGGATACCCCAATTACCTTTATTTGATCATTATGCATTCTATGTTTGTATCAAAATAGCACACGTACCCCATAAATATGTACAACTAATAGATATCCATAATAATAATAATTTTTTTTTTTTTTAAAAAAAGGAACTTAAAGCACTGATTAGGGTGTTTGAGACCAGGAGACTTTTCTTACCAAAACTATAACAAAAGAGCCTTTTATCTAGAGTACACAAATAAACTAAAATGTAATGAGACATTTATTTGCTTGTTTGTATAAATACACCAAAATATACACATTGGAATAGTCAAAGCAGAAGGCAATTTACTTAAACCAGTGATGCTGTCGGTTAGTTTTCAAAAATGCCTGTGAAACTTCTCTTTCAGAATCACCCATGAAGCTGGATTATGAGCTCCTATGAAACCAGACTCATCACTCAAACTGAGACTTGGTTTGTGACCCCAGACAGCATTTCCCAGCATGATCACCCAACCTACTCAGCAGACTGCTCCAAATGGCTTAGAACTGTTTTCAAAACTCACATCCTCCGTCTGAGGATACATGCTGTCAGGGTTATCTTTCTAAAACACATCTCAGATCATGTGCTTCAGTGGTTCTCAGTTGCATAGATAATTAAGTCTCAACTTCGCAGCCTGATTTTCAAAACTTTATTATACAACTCCCACTCAGCCTTCCAGTTCTGTCATCGACCAGCAGTCTCCCATGAACACACGACGACCTTTCTAGTTACCAATGAAAAGTACCATTTACTGAGCTCTTATTATGTGCCCCACACTGCACTAAGAGCTTTAAACAATATCTCATTTTATCCTTATAGGATTTTGTAGGATAAATATTATCTCTGTAGTACAAATAATAAAACAATGATTGCTAGCTCTTTTTATAGTGCTTACAATGTGCTAAGGCATTGTTCTATAGAAATATGTGTGCCACATATGTAATTTTACATTTTTCGTAGCCACATTAAAAAGTCAAAAGAAATAAGTGAAGCTGATTTTAATAAAATATTTTGTCAGGGAGCATGTAATTAACATAAGAAATCATTAATGAGATATTCCACATTTTCTTTCTTTTTTTATTTTTTGATACTAAGTCATTAAAATCTGGTGTGTATTTTACACCTATAACATATCTCAATTTGGAGGCTAAATTTTCATTGGAAACATTTGAATTCCAATGAAATCAACACAATAAATACTATGTTTATATTTTATAAAATGTACAGTAAAAAAATGTAGATTACATACCCAAGTTGTTATGAACATATCTGCATATCTGGAAGATTTCTAACATCTGAATCAAGTACCAAAAAGTCATTTCCTTTTCTATTCTCATCCAAATTGTTAAAATTGCTTGAATTTAACATTTTTAATTTCACTTTCAATCAATTAAAATAGAGTTAAAATTTTAATTTCTAACGTTGCCCTAGCCACATTTCAAGCCTCAGTAGCCACATGTGGCTGTGGCTGCCGTGCTGGACAGCATAGGTCTAAGCACTTTACTACTGTGAGGTAGGTGCTGTTATTATCTTCACTTCATTCTCAGCAAACTAACAAAAGAACAGAAAACCAAACGCCGCATGTTCTCACCACATTGTTCAAGTGGGAGTTGAACAATGAGAACACATGGACACAGGGAGGGGAACATCACACACTGGGGCTTGTCAGCGGGGGGCTAGGGGAGGGACAGCATTAGGAGAAATACCTAATGTAGATGATGGGTTGATGGTTGCAGCAAACCATCATGGCATGTGTATACCTATGTAACAAACCTACATGTTCTGCACATGTACCCCAGAACTTAAAGTATAATTAAAAAAAAAAAGAAAAGAAAAGAAACAGAGGCACAGAGAGTCGTAATTTGCATTAGTGCACTCAGCTGACGAACTGAATTGTTTCATTTGTCAGAATGCTTTCATTTGCTCAGAATGGTTGATTTGTCCAAGGTGACTTTGCTAATAAGGGTTAGAACCAGGAGTTGAACTCAGGATTGTTTATGTTCATAGCCTAAGTTTTTGCTATGGTGCTCATTGCTCTACACATTTAATTGCTCACTATTATCCTAAAATCCTTCATTGATGCTGGTCTTTTTTGTCAGACTGTTACCTCTGTCTGTATTGCCTTGCAAGGTCCATTTTAAGTGTCATTCATTCACCCATTTATTCAGTCAGTAAGTTAATTTCTTTTTCCAGCAAATACTGTTAGCCATTTTTCAAATATCTGCCATGTAGACAATAGCTGTGAACAAGGCACACATGGCCTCTGCCCACACATAACTTTTAGTTTAACAGCACTTCTCGAACTTTTAAATCTCCAGACCCTATAACACTCTAAAACTTGTTGAGGACCCCAGAGAGCTTTTGGCTATGTAGGTTATAGCTATCAATATTTATTGTAATAGAAATTAAAACTAGGACATTTTCAAAACATTTATTTATCCATTCATTTAAAGATAACATAATATGGCTGGGTGTTGTGGTTCACACCTGTAATCCCCAGCACTTTGGGAGGCTGAGACAGGCGGATCACTTGAGGCCAGGAGTTTGAGACCAGCCTGAAGAACATGGTGAAACCCCATCTCTACTAAAAAACACAAAAATTAGCCAGGAAGGGTGGTGCACGCCTGTAATCCCAGCTATTTGGGAGGCTGAGGCAGGAGAACCACTTGAATTCGGTAGGCAGAGCAGTGAACTGAGATTGCGCCACTGCACTCCAGTCTGGGTAACAGAACGAGAGTCTGTCTCAAAAAAAAAAAAAAAAGAAAAGAAAAAAAGAAAAAAAAGGAACGTAACGTAATAAACCCATTATTTGTAAACACAAAGAATATAGAATTATGAAAATATATTTTCCAAGACAACAGTTAATAAGGGGAGTGGCATTGTTTTCTGACTTTGCTAATCTCTTTAATGTGTGACTTAATAAAAGACAGCTGGATTCTCATCTCTGCTTCTGTCTTTAATCTGTTGCAATATGTTGATTTGGTTGAAATATATGAGGAAAATCTGGCCTCAACCAGATATGTAATTAGAAAAGAGAGCAGTGGTCTTAACCCATTTATGCTAGAGGTTGCAAATTTTTGAATTGCAGATATGTGTGAAAAATCAGACCTTGACGATGACCTTGAGCAGTAGGATATAAATAACTCCCACATGCTTAGCGTTCCAATAATGGAACACTAGGCGTAAATGAGTTAATAGGCTCTTAAGTGTGAAAATTGTTTTTTGCTACTATTCCGAAACTCAGCAAGTGATTGTTTATTAAGGTTTAGCTACAATATGGAATCTGAAACCATATCAATTTCATATATTAAAGTTACAAAAATTCCTAGCCTACCTTGCACATTCAATGGATTTTATTATTATTATTATTTTGAGATGGAGTCTCACTTTGTCACCCAGGCTGGAGTGTAATGGCATGATCTTGGCTCACTGCAACCTCCACCTCCTGGTTTCAAGAGGTTCTCCTGCCTCAGCCTCCCGAGTAGCTGGGATTACAGGCATGAGCCACCACGCTCGGCCTCAATTGATTTTATATATGCTTTTGTAACATGTATTGTTCATTTGGAAAACATTGATTCCCTGAGTTATACAGCTCTTTCAAATGTTGACACATTTCATTATTTATTTAAGAATCACGTTCACAGCCGGGTGTGGTGGCTCATGCCTGTAATCCCAGCACTTTGGGAGGCTGAGGCAGGTGGATCACGAGGTGAGGAGATCGAGACCATCCTGGCTAACACAGTGAAACCCTGTCTCTACTAAAAATACAAAAAATTAGCCAGGCATGGTGGCGGGTGCCTGTAGTACCAGCTACTTGGGAGGCTGACACAGGAGAATCGCTTGTACCCGGGAGGTGGAGGTTGCAGTGAGCCGAGATTGCACCACTGCACTCTGGCCTGGGTGACAGAGTGAGACTCCATCTCAAAAAAAAAAAAAAAAAAGATCACATTCACTAATATTAGCACAGATCAGATCAGAAAAATCTTCAAGTATCAGGAGGCTGTCAAGCTTGTACAGGCAGGTACAATTTTTCCAAAATTCTGATTTTTATTTGAAGGCTCAAATGTTACCATTGGCAACATATACTGCGAGTTGTTTTTCTTGAAGTAACAGGCTCATTTTGTTCATTTTTGAGAAAATTTCTACCATAGTCAAGTCTAAACAACCATAGTTTGTCTGATGTTCTTTCAAGTAAAAATGGTGCTCCTTGAAGAAAGCATCTAGCTCAGCTCACAAGTCAAACAGTCATCAGGAGCTTTTCCTTGAGAGGACCATTGTGTTTCAATGAGCAGCAAAAATGCTTAATGCATACGTTCCCATTGTGTCAAGCAGAATATTAAACAGATACATATTCAAGGGCAGTAATTTAACAAAATTCATCATTTTTTTAGTGCTTAATCAAGGGCTTTCTTAAGTAAAACTAGCATTTTTTTCTCGTAGTGAAGAAGAATACAATGACTAATAGTAAGTTTATTGCCACTGCCTGTTTTTGCTAATGCACCAGCAGTATTTTCACCCACCATTGCTTTTGCACCATCAGTGAAAATATCAATCCAGTGAAAAAGGTAAATAACATTTTAATATCATCATGAAACTAGTTTTGACCTCACGAATCCCTTGAAATGGTCTCAGGATCCCAGGAATCTAAATGCCACACTTTCAAGACCAGTGGTCTAGAAGGAAAAATAATTGGACAAGTACATGGGTAAGCTTGTTCACTCCAAGGGGTCAAGGAAGGCCTCACGGATAAAGTGATATTTAAGGTTAGATCAGAAATATATGTATCAGTGACCCAAGTGAACAAAGGGCAGGGTAGGAAAGGAGAGTGTCAGGCAGACATAGAGGTGTGTGTAAAAGCTGGAAGAGAGGAAGGCTGCAGGAGCTACAAGAGGCTCATTTGGCTGGGACTTGAAATGTCAAAGGGAGAGCAGTAAGTGATGAGGCCAGAGAGATGGCAAGGCCAGCCAGCAAACAGCCTTGCAAATACATTGAGGGCATCACATCACCTCTGTTTACTCCTGAAAATATTTAACCTGAATTGAATCATGAGGAGACAACCAGACAAATCCAATTTGAGGACATTTTACCAAATAATCTGACTGGACTCTTAAAAAATGTCAAGGTATCAAACGACAGAAAAAAACTGGGAAACTGTTCTAAATTAAAGGAGACTAAGGGAGACATGACATCTAAAAGCATTACATAATTCTTGATTGGATCTTGGATTAAAAAAAAAAAACACTGTCTTAGTCCATTTAAGCTACAACAAAGCACCTTAGACTGGGTAACTGATAAACAACACAAATTTATTGCTCACAGTTCTGGAGGCTGGGAGGTCCAATACTAAGGTGCCAGCAGATTTATGTCTGGTGAAGCCTTGCTCCCTGTTTCATTGATGGTACCTTTTGTGTCCTCACATGATGAGGGACAAGACAGTTCCTTTCAACCTCTTTTATAAGAGCACAAATCTTAGTCATGGAGGCTCTACCCTCATGACTTAATCACCTCCTAAAGGCCCCACCTCTTAATACTACCACACTGACAATTAAATTTCAACATATGAATTTAGGGGACACATTCAGACCATAACACCCAACACCACCACCACCACCAATAACTATGAAGGGTATTGTTTTGGGACAATTAGGGAAATATGAATATGGACTACATATTAGATAATGCATATATCAAGGTTACATTTTCCAAATGTGTGGTTGCATTTTGGTTACATAGGAGAATGCCTTTGTTCTAGGGGGATACAATCCTGAAGTATTTAGGGATGAAGTATGATGTCTGTAAGTAGTTTAACTCTCAAATATTCATAAAAAACTATTTGTATGTACATACAGAAACAGAGAGAACAATAAGACAAATGGAGCAGAATGTTAACAATTGATGAAACTTGATGAAAGCCCTAAGGGCATTAACTTTACTACTCTTGCAAATCGTCAGTAGGTTTGAAAATTTTTCAAAATAAAATGTGGGAATATAATGAATTTGGGCCTTATTCTAGAATCAACGGAAGCCACAGAAAGATGGTAGCCAATAATCAGGATTTGTAAATAAGGGATCAAAACCAGATTCAAACAGGAAAGTTACTAACTTGTGATCAGACATGATGGATGATGCTGGTCTCCAGATTTCAGAATCCAGATCCCCTCAGGTCCTACCACTCTGCTCCCAACTTTCCTCTCATTCCTGTTTCTCTGTAACACTTGGCCTCATTCTTTGTAATTACAGACAAGAGTCCTCTGCCAGGGAACAGTGGCCTCAGGAGAGTCTGAGATTGCTTTTTTACTCTCTCTGAACCCTACTTCCACTAATAGATTCTATTTGAGGTTAACCAATTGCCAAGAAAGCATTTTCCATGGTCCTGAGGGGTACACAGGTTGCCCTTTGACCAATCACTGAGGTCACTGATGTGAGCGACAATGATTGCTTCTCTCTGGTCCTGCGCTTGCCCTGTGAATCAGTTTCTCCTTTGAGAAGCAGATGCTAAGAAAGGATTAGATTTACAAGAAATGTATTGGAAATACTAGGAAAGGATAGGCTAGAAGGGAGCGGGAGTAGGTAGGAAGAGCCTTCAGACTGTGATTCAGGCTTGACATTTGGGAAAGAAGAGAGGAAAGGAAGGACTAAGTAGGAAGAGCCTCAGGCCACAGCACAGATCTAAGAAAGTCTTGTCTGGGCTAATGGGGAGTGCCCAAGAAATGATGGTCCATTGGAAAAGCACTACATCTGGTAGGAATGTCCTACTTCTAGACTCCTACCACGCTTATTGACTAGAAGCAGCCTTGGGGAAGCATGGTCTTAATATAAACACCATGGTGCATCCCAAGATGCAGCATCCGGGGCCTGTTAGTTGACTATGCCACCACTCCTCCAGTAGATATTTGAATTGCACACAGAAGGAGATTTGAATTGCACACTTCATAGTTGCCACACTCTGTGGGTTAGAAAGGGAATGGATACTGGGTATATATCCAAGTCAAAAGAAATCATTTTACCAAAAGGCACATGCACTCGATTGTTCACTGCAACACTATTTACAGTAGCAAAGACATGGAATCAATATAGGTGCCCATCAATGGTGGACTGAATAAAGAAAATGTGCTACATTTACCATGGAACACTATGCAGCCATAAAAAAGAATGAAATCATGTCCTTCACTGCAGCATGGATGTAGTTAGAGGCCATTATACTAAGTGAATTAATGCAGGAACAGAAAACCAAATACTACATGTTCTTACTTATAATTGGGAGCCAAACATTGAGTACAAGTGAACATAAAGATGAAAATAGTAGACACTGGGGACTACTGCTGGGGAGGATGGAAAAAGAGACAAAGGTTGAAAAACCACCTATTGAGTACTATTCTCACTACTTGGGTGATGGAATCATTTGTACACCAAACCTCAGTGACATGCAATGTACCCATGTAACAAACCTACACATGTGCCCGCCGAAAATAAAATAAAAGTTGAAAATAAAAGGAAGGGGATGGGGGAAATGTAAGAAGAGATGCTGTACAAGAAAAAGCATGAAAGTATATTTATCCCGGAGGGAAAGAATCCTGCCTTTTCTTTGACTTTCAGTCTTCAGTTCTTTGAATCACTGTGTTCTTACACAGTAATAGATGTATAATAATTAAATTTATATTCTGGAGACGATCACAAAATAAGAGGTATAAAACAGATTTTATTTAATAACTGTAATGTAGCTTAGTCTAGCTGGAGTGATTCCTTTGAAGGTAAAAATGCATTTGATGTGTTTCTGGTGTGTTAAAAAAAGATTTGCTTGTCTTAATACCCTAACTTCCTGTTTTCTTTTTCCTTTTTCTTTCTTTCTTTTTTTTTTTTTTTTTATGGAGTTTCTCTCTTGTTGTCCAGGCTAGAGTACAATGGCTCGATCTCAGCCCACTGCAACCTCTACCTCTTGTATGTTTATTGTGGCACTAATCACAATAGCAAAGACTTGGAACCAACCCAAATGTCCATCAATGATAGACTGGATTAAGAAAATGTGGCACATATACACCATGGGATACTATGCAGCCATAAAAAAGGATGAGTTCATGTCCATTATAGCTACATGGATGAAGCTGGAAACCATCATTCTGAACAAACTATCGCAAGGACAGAAAACCAAACACCACATGTTCTCACTCATAGGTGGAAATTGAAAAACGAGATCACTTGGACACAAGGCAGGGAACATCACACACCCGGGCTTGTCGTGCGATTGGGGGCTGGGGGAGGGATAGCGTTAGCAGAAATACCTAATGTAAATGACAAGTTAATGGGTGCAGCAAACCAACATGGCACATGTATACATATGTAACGAACCTGCACGTTGTGCACATGTACCCTAGAACTTAACATATATATAGAAATAAAGGTCAAAATAGTGGGGAGAAGGGGAAGGAGTGAGTGGGAGGGAGTGGCTGGATTAGGAGTGGCTCATGTGTGCAGGCCGTGACCTATTTTTAAATCTGGATGATGGTCACATGGGTGTATTCACTTTGGAAATTTCATTGCATTTTACATGTATGTAAAATGAGGCACTTTTCTGCATGTACACTTGAATTTTTAAAAGTCTATTAAAATTATGGATCAGGAGTAATTAGGATTGTGGAATCACCATGGAGTTTGAGAAATTCGTCTTTACATAATTGCTCAGAATTGACATGGTGGATAGTTTTAGGCCCAGCTGTGGGACAACGGAGACTTTTTCAGCATAAACCATGTATCAGTTGTGGGACTATATCGGAGTTAACGGCAGAGCCACTGGCATTTTAAAGATGTGCTTCATGTTAAAAACCCTTTCATGTACGTTCACTCACATGAGTTCCGCACAACAACCCTGAGAGTAGCAATTGCCATAACAGCTACCTTCCAGGGAGAAAACCAATACTCAGAAAATCAAGTGATTTATTTAAGGTGTCTTAGCTAGTAAGCAGTGGATTCAGAGTTAAAGCCCAGGTACGTTGGCCCCAAAGCTTGTGTTGGCTCATCTTCCCCACCCTGCCTCCAGATATTTTAGTAACTGGCAACTTCCCCTCACTCACATAATACTGTGTCTAGGTAGCACCGTTCTGGTAATTATCTATACATTTCTATCATAGGGAAACAATTCTATAATTTTATTGGTGCTTACTCTGTTTACCAATTAGATTTGTTTTTATTGTTTTAATTTTTAATTCAGTGCTCTTTTTAGAATTAGAGTACATAAAAGAGTTATTTTTATTTAGGCTTTTACATTATAAAAGAAGTTTAATGACATCGTGGTGGCTCACACCTGTAATGCAGCACTTTGGGAGGCTGAGGCAGACGGATCATTTGAGGCCAGGAGTTCGAGACCAGCCTGGCCAACATGGTGAAAACCCATCTCTACCAAAAATACAAAAATCAGCTGGGTGTGGTGGCGCATGCCTGTAATCCTGGCTACTAGGGAGGTTGAGGTAGGAGAATCGCCTGAACCCAGGAGGTGGAGATTGCAGTGAGCTGAGATGGTGCCACTGCACTCCAGCCTGGGTGACACAGCAAGACTCCATCTCACAAAAAAAAAAAAAAAAAAAAAAAAAAAGCGTAACGACATTAAAGGAAAGGAAATTGAGAAATTAAGAAGTCATCCACAATCTTGTCATCCTAATCCAATCACTATTTACATACTTTTGCTTGTTTTTATGACATTTCTTTTTTAAGCCCTTTTGTTGAGGAATGATTGACATACAAAAGGGTGTACACATTTAATGTGTAGAGCTTGACTTTGGAGATAGGTCAATTACTACTTAAGTTGTAGTATTCCTTTTAAATCTTTTCTCATACGTTTATTTTTTTCTACTTTTCACACTTAAGAATACATATCCTAGAGTTTTAAGAGTATTTAAGGCTATATATTTAGAAATTCCTTTTTGTATCGAGAGTAAACATTGTTGTTATTTAAAAAATTGCAGGCCAAGTGCGGTGGCTCACGCCTGTAATCTCAGCACTTTTGGAGGCCAAGGGGGTGGATCACGAGGTCAGGAGATGGAGACCATCCTGGCTAACACGGTGAAACCCCATCTCTACTAAAAAATACAAAAAATTAGCCGAGCATGGTGGCGGGCGCCTGTAGTCCCAGCTACTGGGGAGACTGAGGCGGGAGAATGGCGTGAACCCAGGAGGCGGAGCTTGCAGTGAGCCCAGGTCACGCAACTGCACTCCAGCCTGGGCAACAGAGTGAGACTCCGACTCAAAAAAAAAAAAAAAAAAATTGCAAACTGAAAAAAATGCGAAGAAAAAATAAAAACTATCTTAATTGCACCACTGAGCAAGAACTAGTACTAATCATTTATCAGGTTTCATTTGAATACATAGACACAGGGAGGGGAAGGACAGACATTGGGGCCTGTTGGGAGGTGCAGAAGGAGGGAGAGCATCAGGAAAAATAGCTAATGTATGCTGGGCTTAATACCTAGGTGATGGGTTGATAGGTGCAGGAAACCACCATGGCACATGTTTATTTGTGTAACAAACCTGCATATCCTTCACATGCACCCCAGAACTTAAAATAAAATAAAATTTTGAAAAAATGTACTGGATTTCTTTCCATTGCTTGTTTTCTGTGGACATGAAACATGCATTTAGAAATCAGAATCACACTATATATACAAAATCGCATTCTACTTTTTTTTCACTTAGCATATTCTTTCAGGCCATCAAATATTCTTTGAAACCATAATGTTAATGCCACATACAAATATTGGATTAAAATATTTAAAAGGAAAACAATTTCCCTATACAACATTTTTATTTTTAACATTCTCTTCTGTTTTATGAACATACAAAACTATAGTTTTTGATGTAATTTTAAAGACTGCAAGCCTTTTAAGAGCAGAAGCTACTTGGAATAAAGTGCAGAATCTAGCCTTGAATCAAACTGAGACCTCACCAGGGGTGCTGCTAAGCAGAGGAGGGCCTACTAAAATGTTTAGATTGTGTATAACTATTATTTCTGGATTAAAGAAACTATAGAAACTGGTATTTTAATATTTATTTATGAAAATAAAGGGAGCTTTACATTATTAGGGCAAAATAGTCTACGGGTAATGATGTCAAATGAAGCTATATATTTGAATATACCCCAATATCTTCAGCCTTGAATATGTACCCACTGGCCTACTTGGAACAAATTTGTCGTCCACCACCAAGTTTCTTTGTGGCATTGCCATGATCCTCTTCTCTGTGCCATGAGTCCTGGAGCCAGCATAGTCACAGGGTTGCCATTGGCAATAGTAGAGTTCTGCTAGCTCCCGCCCTCACTCCCTCCACTGTAACTGCTTTAGGATTCATCCAGGCTCTGGGTCAAGGCCAGAAAGAAGAGGAATTCCCTCTCTTTCCCACTCCAAAGACTGTCAAGTTTCCTCCTTCGAGCTTTTCTGGATCCCAGGATTATTAACAGGTGAAACAACCATTCTCTTTAAAAAAATCCTTACTCCTTTCACAAGGGAGAGATCGTATTCTCTTGGCCCCAAGAAGGCAATAGCAAATTAGTTTAGTCTTGGCCAGTGTCCCATGGCCTGATTCATTCTTTCTTATCCAGGATTTTTGGAGCGACAGATGCCTCATAAATATAAATAGGTCAACTTGATCTCACCTAAAATAAAAATGTGTTGGAAAAATCAAAGAACCACAGTTTGTGTTCCAATCAGGTTCAGGCTGCCCATTTGGGAATACTGAAAAAGAGAGGGAGACAAAAACGATAAAATAAGATTACACATAGTGTCCAAGTAACAACCTCTGTGCCTGTTTCCACTTCTTTAAGTCCATTATAATGAGAAATGCCCTCAGACTTGAAAACAAAGATTCAATTAAAATAACTGGCTATCCTGTCATTTTCCAAACAGGTATGTTCATCAAATGCTTTAGAGGATTAGTGTTCAGTTTTGTGGCTATTTATTTCAGCCCTGGATAATGCAGACAAGTGCTCATAAACATGAAGACCCTGGAGGCTGTGTTGTGCCTTCAGTCCCACATTTAGCAAATTATGGATGTTCTATATGTTGTATAATAGTTATATATTCCTGATTTAAAACTGCATCTTCTTGATGCACTAATGGAAATAAACACATACACGACTACTTTTTAAAGCTTACACATTGTTTTTGACATTGTGGGTATAGATAAAGTTATTGTTTACATTGTAGATATACATAAAGTATACCCTGTGGGTGTATGTTTCTGTCTGAAATTCACCGAGAATCTCATGTCTTCTAAGACTGTCCTGTACTTTGCCATGTTTGCCTGAGAATGAAGAAAAGAAACTTTATGGGAATGAACCCTTAAGAATGGAGAGAACTCTATGCTTGCCTTCAACTACTCAGGATATTTTTAAATTCTTCCCCCAGTGTTCCCTTCTCTGAACATTCCTCACTCCCAATATTTGTAAGACCCTGAAATCCATTGTTTCCTTGATGCAGACTAGAATTACATGCTCTGTGAATGTCTGTACAGCGGAGAGCCAGAGGAAAACACAGGGAATGCTAATAAAGAGTCTGATGGTGGTAAAATAAAATTGTGCCATCGACATTTACATGGTAATACAAAGGAGAAGCCTGTTCAGTCATGTTTTATAGTCATAGAGCCTAATTTAACTTAAAAAAGAGTAGCATCATTGCCAAAAGCCACATGCTTATATATACAAAAATTTGATATATAAAAAATTGGATATATTTATAAACTTGACATACATATTATATATAAAAAATATATATTTATATAGAACATGTACTCTATATAAAGCTAACACTGTTATATGTATATATCAGGTTATATATATTTGACAAATATATCTTGATATATATCAAGTTTGGCTGTGACCCCACCCAAGTCTCATCTTGAATTGTAGTTCCCATAATCCCCATGTGTCATGGGAGGGACCTGGTGGGAAATGATTGGATCATGGAAGTAGTTTCCCCCATGCTGTTCTCATAATAGTAAGTGAGTCCTCACGAGATCTGATGGTTTTATAAGCATGTGGCATTTCTTTGCTGGCACTCAATCTCTCTCCCACCACCCTGTGAAGAGGTGCTTTCCACCATGATTGTAAGTTTCCTGAGGCCTTCCAAGCCATGTGGAACTGTGAGTCAATTAAAGCTCTTTTCCTTATAAGTTATCAAGTCGCAGGTGTTTCTTCACAGCAACATGAGAATGGACTAATACACAAGTTTATATTTTCATCAAATATATGAATATGTATTTATATGCATACTTGATAATATATACATATATGTGTCTGTAGTATATATGTGTGTGTATATATTATAATCATATATCTATATATATACACACACACTTGATATGTGTATTCTCAAGTGAAAAAGAATACATGATTTCACTTTTTCTGGGTCAAATGTAATTTCTGATTATAATCCTGCTGCCCCCCCCCAGCAAGTTATCTTCAGGAAGAAGCCCAGTAAATTTGGAGTTTGGTTGAATTTCAAATTTGATTTTAAGATTCATTTATACTTGGAGATGCTGTGTTGTTTTCCTTCTCTAATTTCAAATAGAACAGCAACCGTGGACTGAAACTCTTGGTATAAACAACGAGGAAGTTCTAACAATGAAGCTTTCCTGTTAAGGAGCAAGAATGTTCCCATCTTTGAAGAGAATATAAATTATTTCAGAGTAATACAGTGAGTAATGCCTGTTCTCAATAGGTAAATCAACTGCCAAGGCCCTGAGATGAAAGTTTTCTTGAGATAAAGAACCAAGCCTTTGAAATATCTGTCCTGGATATCAATTAGGTTAGAAGTCCAATCTCCCATCCCCACCTCTGAGAACTGCTTTCTGTGTAATGAACATAGTGGCACAGCCAAAGCTGATTAGATTGGGGCACCTGATCTAAACAGGAAGTTGGAGCTGAGACTAAGAGCAAACAAGATTAAGGATGGTGAAACCGGTAATGTGCCAACTCAGACATCATTAGCAGTGGCTGTTAAACTATGTGTGTTACAAAACAGAAAAAGCTTGGAAACAGAAGGGTAAAGAATTTCGAGGCTCTACCAGGCATTCTAGGATAGTCTCTGGTCCTGATTTGATCCTCAATCCAGCTACATTTTGCCTTTGGGTTTCCTGGTGGCCACTATCATCTTTATAATGAGCTCAGTTTTCAGCCAAAGTTAAATCCATCAAGCTTCTGTTACTTTCAACCAGAACCAGGAAAAACCCTAGACAATACTTTTAGAAATTAACTTTTATAATTATTTACTTAAAGCTAAAACCATTCCTGTTTTAAATGCTAAATTCAGAGTAGCCTGATATGATTATTATTATTAATTCTGATGTTTTAAAAAGATGGTAGAGAATTTAAAAAACACATTATTTTGTTATTTTGATTCTGTATGTTCCTTTGCAGAATAATTGAAAAAGACAAGTCAAAAATAGAGAAGAAAACTTAATGCCTTTTCCTACAGACTAATTGGTGATTCAGGACATATATTTTTAAGGAAGAGTTTACATTTCTGAGTCTTTCCTAATGGTAAATTTGACCATTCCCTCCTTGTGTATCAAAGCATATTGCTTGTGACTACTATAAATGTATCATGTTGTATAATAATTAGTTATTAATCTCTGAAATTCGTTACCACTTGACTCTATGCTACACATTAGGAATACGAGGTTGAGAAAGCTACAAGCCCAGTCCTCAAGGGAGGACAAACAGGCGTAACAACATGTCAGGTGGGACTTTCTCTCTGCCTCAATGGTTGACAAGTTCCTGCATATTCAAGAGAAGGCAAGGAATTGCTAAGAAGTAGCCAAGTCAATTCTGTGACTCTAAGTCCTTCATCCAAATTCAATCTATGAAAGAGAAGCCTCTTTTTTTTGGATGGAGCAAGATGGCAGAATAGAAAGCTCTCCCTTGCAAGGACACCAAGTCAACAACTATCCTCACAGAAAAAAACAACTTCATGAAAACCAAAAACCAGGTGAGTACCATAGTACCGGGTTTTAACTTTGTATCACTGAAAGAGGCACTGAAGATATAGGAAAAACAGTCTTGAATCACCAGTGCCCCCCTCCCCTACCCCGAGCAGTAGCAGGATGGTGCAAAGAGCGTCTCCTAGCACTGGGGAAAGGAGAACACAGCAATTGTGAGGTATTGAGCTCAGTGCTATCCTGTTACAGCAGAAAGAAAAACGACCAAACTCAGCTGATGTCAATCCACAGAGGAGGCATTTAAATCAACCCAGCCAGAGGGGAATCGCAGATCCCAGCTGTCAGAACTTGAGTGCCTGCAAACCTCACCACTGAGGCCTATAGCGCTCCGTGTCTCCAGATAAATTTGAAAGGCAGTCTAGGCCATAAACACAGCAACTCCTAGGCAAGACCTGGTGCTGAACTAGGCCCAGAGATAGTGGACTAGGGAGACACACAACATACCAAGATACAGGGTGGGGCAGCCAAGGGAGCGCTGGCATCACCCCTGCCCTAACCCAAGGCTGCACAGCTGGCGGCTCTAAAAGAGACCCCTTCTCTCCACTTGAGGAGAGGATGGGGAAGAGTGAGGAGGACTTTGTCTTGCATCTTGGATACCAGCTAAGCCACAGCAAGACAGGGCAATGGTCAGAGTCGTGAGGCTCCCATTCCAGGCCTTAGCTCCCAAATGACATTTCTAGGCACACCCTGGGCCAGAAAGGAACCCAGTGCCTTGAAGGAAAGGACTCAGACCTGCCAGAATTCATCGCCTGCTAAATGAAGATCCCTTGGACCCTGAATAACCAGCAGTGATACCCAAGTTCTACACCAAAGCCCTTGATGAGCCTCTGAGACTTGCTAGCTTAGGTGAGACTCAGCCCAAAACCAGCTGTGGTGGCTACAGGGCAAAACTCTTTTAGCTTGAGAAAAGCAGAGGGCAAAGTAAAGGGGACTTCATCTTATACCTTGGGTACCTGCATGGCCGCCATGGAGCAGAGCACCAAGCAGGCTCTTGGGGTCCCTGATTCCAGGACTCGACTCTTGGACAGCATTTCTGAACCTGCCCTGGGCCAATGGGGAGCCCATTGCCCTGAAAGGTGAGTTCCAGGTCAGGAAGCATTCACCACAAGCTGACTTGAGAGCGCTTGGGCCTTAAGAACGTCTCTGGTAGTCTGGCTGTACTCCTCATGGCCTGGGGTGGCAGTGGCCATTGGGAGAGGCTCGTCTGCCTTTGGAAAATGGAGGGAAGAGTGGGAAGGACTGTGTCTTGTGGTTTGAGTATTAGCTCAGCCGCAATACAATAGAGCACCAAGTAGACTACTAAGGTTTTTGACTTCAGTCCTGGCTCCTGGACTCTTCTGGACCCACACAAGGACTGGGGGACCTCGCTGTCCTAAAGGGAATGACACAAGCCTGGCTGCCTTTGCCACCCACTGATTGTAGAGCCCCAGGGCCTTAAGCAAACGTAGGCAGTAGCCAGGGACTGGTTATAGCAGGCCTTGGGTGAGACCTAGTGCTGTGCTGGCTTCAGGTCTAACCCGACGCACTCATAGTGCTGGTGGCCACCAAGGTTCTTGTGTCACTCCACACCCAGCTACAGGTGGCTCAGAACAGTTTTAGATGGTTCTGTTTGTTTGGGAGAAAGCAAGGGAAGAGAGCAATAGTCTCTGCTTGATAATCTAGAGCATTCTCCAAGATCTTGTCCAAACCACCAAGGTGTCTATTCATCAAGAATGAATAAGACCTACTATTTGCTAGCACAATAGGGTGACTATAGTCAATAATAACTGAATCGTACATTTTAAAATAATAACTTAAAGAGTATAATTGGATTGTTTGTAACTCATCGGATAAATGCTTGAGACGATGGGTAACCCATTCTCCATTATATGCTTATTTCACATCTCATGTACCCCTAATTATATACACCAACTACATATACATGAAAATAAAAAATTATAAAAAGAAAAATCTACTGCCCAATCATTAAAAAAATAAAATGAAATAAAAGAGAAGCCTCATTTTAAAAAAAGAATTTATTTGAGGTAATTCTTAGGAGTAGAGAGTTTTATGGTGATTCTCCTTCTTGCCCCATAAGGGACAAACACCCACTGACCCTTCAGTACAAATTAGAGCTGCAGGGTTCCAGGAGTACAATAAGTGGTGCCCCTGGGCTTCAACTGTATAGAAACTGTTGTAACTCTCATCTGGAGACTGGTGGAGAATACAGCAGTGGCCTGAAAAAGAGACGGTTGTAATAGAAATGGCCTATACTTCCGGGGTTTGCTGGATTAAGACTACAAAACTTTACTGATGGGACAGGTGGACTCTATAGAAAGGTAGCCAACTGGTGTCATCCTGAAAGGACCCAGTTTGAGAGGACTGATCCTCAGGGTAAGGGAACTCTGAGAGTATTCTGCTGAAATGCAGAAGCTAAGGAGTGAAGAGGTTTATAGCAGAGCGAAACTCCAGTTAGTAGCTGATCCCCATGAGGGTCACCCAAGAATCCACAAATTTACCCTATGAAAGAGAAGGCATTTAGGTCAGGGCATTTGTCAGCCAAAAGAGATCCACAAGCAGCTTCGGTTAAATAAAAATATCTTTTCCCCTTTTCTTTCCATTCCTCTCGCTGACCCCAGGCCTAGAGGTACCATGAGCAGAAACTGAGAATTAGATACATGATGGGAAAGTTGACATTAGACTGGATGCCACTTCTTAGTATCTGAAGATGTGATTGTTCTTTAATATCTGAAGCTATTAAAAGCAATGAGATGTGTCCTACAAGTTACTAGGAAGAAGGAAAGGGGGATCTGCCAGTATTTGAAAGCATTGATGGAGAAATCAAAGCCAAATTCAATGACTCCATAGACGAGTCAAATAAACAGATAAGTGTAACAGTATGGGGTGTCATAGGGAAAACATGGGGGTACCTGATGGGGTCTGATATCGTTTGTATTTGTGTCCCTGCCCAAATCTCATGTCCAGTTGTAATCCACAATGTTGGGGGAGGGGCCTGGTAGGAGGTGATTGGATCATGGGGGCAGATTTCCCTCTTGCTGTTCTCTTGAGATCTGGTTGTTTAAAAGTGTGTAGCACCTCCCCATTCACTCTCTTCCTCCTGCCGCAGCACGTAAGATGTGACTGCTTCCCCTTTGCCTTGCCCCTTGCAGTGCAAGGTCATGAAATACATGTTATGTTAAGGAGTATTCTTGGAATCTATGGGAATCTACAAGTGTTTTAAGCAGGGAAGTAACATTTTAAAAGGCCACTTTCTGCTGCTGTGTTCTTAAGAGGCCTGAGGTTGGGTCAGACTTGTTAAGAATATTTAACCATAGTCAAGGTCAGGGGTATTGGTAGTTTGAACGAAGTTAATGGCAGTGAGGATGAGGATAAAGTGGCAGACACCTAGCTCTTCAGGAAGCATCACCCAAAAGACCTGGTGATCAATTGAAGGGGAAGATAGTTAAAGGGAAGGGTTAAGGATGCATGTTTCCTTGTTTCTAGCTCAGGCAACCAGATTTATTCAGTCACCCAGTAAATGTATTTCCTGCTCTATTACCATATAAGTTATGGATATGATCTGATAAATAATATGGGTTTTCATAATTATAGTTTCTGGTTAGGCCTTAGTTTCAATGATGGCAAATTCAAACTAAACCATAGAAATTGTCAAGCCCAGCTAAAACCTATTAAAGCTGCTTGGTGTTGCGGCATAGGTCCATCATGGTCGACCTGCTGATAATATGATTTGTCTCCCTACCAAAGGTAAGGTGCCAGCTGTTGTTCTGAAGCTGACTTTTATACCCCCCCCCCCCGCGCCTCATCTTATAAGCCCAGTTTGCTGCCTACAGTGTGCCAATAGATTCACAGTTTCTGATCACAGGCATTTCTCTCTTCTGGATGTGAGTGATACATATTCGAGATGAAAAGTTCTTATGAGCTCATTTCCAAACAGAGTATTTTTAAAAGACAGTTCAGTCCTGTATGGTCCACTCGGCAAAATAAACACTCAAATCATTAGCTACAATCTGCATGTACACACTATTGGCAAATGCTGGCTATAGGCTCAGATCGACAGAAAGATGTGTAGACACCTCTCGAGGAAGCTGGGTTTTAGCCGACCTTTTATTGTTTGAGATTTTTTTTTTTTTTTTTTTTTTGAGAGTCTCGCTCTGTCACCCAGGGTGGAGTGCAGCGGTGTTCTCTCGGCTCACTGCAACCTCTGCCTCCCAGGTTCAAACAATTCTCCTACCTCAGCCTCCCAAGTAAATGGGATTACAGGCACCCACCACCATGCCCAGCTAATTTTTTATATTTTTAGTAGAGATGGGGTTTCACCATGTTAACCAGGATGGTCTTGATCTCCTGACCTTGTGATCCAACCGGCCTCTGCCTCCCAAAGTGCTGAGATTACAGGTGTGAGCCACCATGCCTGGCCTTAGCTGAGTTTTGAAGGCTATAATTGGCACCTATTGATGGGTGAACCATAGAATCTAAGAGCCAAAAGGGATGTTAGAAACCTTCTATGTAAGCCCCCATTTTGCCATCAAGGAAAAGGTGGCCTCTATGACTCATTAAATGTCAGGGGTACTAGTAACACGGGAGTAACAACATAAACTCACAAATTGCAAAAACATATTTTGATGTCATAACTTTATATAACACAATTAATAATACCACCTTATTAATGTGATCTTGGTTGATTATAAGATTGTTCTGGCTTACGTTTATGCAGATCATTTTAGTGACCTCATTTGTAATTGATAGAATTGAAAGTGTCATTGGTCACTCTTGGCAAATGCAAAATTGCGAATAATTTGTGATAATTTTTAATTTTGAGAAGGATATTCTGTTGATGCAACTGTTACTCAAGCTATTAAAAGCTCTTTATAGGCAGTGACAACATTGGGATACATTTCTGATAATTTATTTCAAAAACTATATATTTTAGAATATGCAGAAATGATGATTCTCATAGGGCAATTTTTCTAAAAAGATTTAACTCTTCATACAAATCAGTTTCATCTAAGTCTGAATTTAATTTTAAATGTAATTTATACAATGGCATTTTCGTGTTTCCTCTGACGTTTTCTGTAACTTGTGGAAGCCAAAAGTGGCTTCATGATTTGTACGTAATTCAAAATTCTTGTTTATACATTCTGTCACTGTATATTCAATTATAAGAAAATAATTTTTAAAATGCCTTCCTCATTAATAATTGTAAAAACTATGATCTTTTTCATCTAATCTAACAGTCTTTCATATTTATATCTAAGCCTGTGGATATTTGTTTTCCAATGTTGCTGCAGTTTGCATAACAAGAGATTCTAAATTCTTTGAAGTTGAATAACTCCATGATATGCTTTATTGCAATGCCCATTTTTGTATGTTTTTATTTTGTAATAATTTATCGACAAAGTTTACTGCCTGAGTGCTAGCAGTTCCTGTCCTGATACTTGAACTGGAGAATTAACATTTGCATAGCTGATGCAATGATGGGCTCTGGGGACAGACAGGCAAGCTTTTCTCCCACTGTTGGTCCTAACACAGCCCCCATGCAGAGCCCCTCCTCTCTGCTGAGGTCATGGCCACTGCCACCACCTGCAGCTTTTGTGGCACCATCAACAACCCAGGCCTGGCCTCCTCTTTGAGGCATCACCGCACTCTAGACTACTGTAGGCACTCATGCAGGCACTGGGCCCCCTGCCCAGCTGGTCAGTGCTCATGTTGGCTGTGCTCATGGACTTGACTGGCTGCTGGCTGTGCTCATGGACTTGACCCTGAACATGCTCACAAAGACAACTGGGCATGTGCGGGTTCCATCGTCCCACTGGATTTCACTTACAAAATACAAGTTTAAACGTCAAATACCGGCCGGGCGCGGTGGCTCACGCCTGTAATCCCAGCACTGTTGGGGGCTGAGGCGGGCGGATCACGAGGTCAGGAGATCGAGACCATCTTAGCTAACACGGTGAAACCCTATGTCTATTAAAAATACAAAAAATTAGCTGGGCATGGTGACGGGCGCCTGTAATCCCAGCTACTCATGAAGCTGAGGCAGGAGAATAGTGTGAACCCGGGAGGCGGAGCTTGCAGTGAGCAGAGATCGTGCCACTGCACTCCAGCCTGGATGACAGAGCGAGACTCTGTCTCAAAAAAATAATAAATAAATAAATAAGTAAAGGTCAAATACTTAAGAAATTCTAAATGGTGACAGCAGAGCATGAAGTCAAGCACAGGCCCGCTCAAAAAGCTGCCACTACACAGGTTGCATGCCCATAAAGCTGCCCTATCCACAGCAAAGATTAATCCAGTCCAAAATGTCGATAGCACTGAGGTTGAGAACCTTACTGTAGGTTAGTTTTGTCTGACTCAGAATTTCATGTAAATGGAAACTGTCTGTCCAGAGCTCTTCTTTTTATTTAAGTCAGATTTGTTGAGGTATAACTTATACACAGTAAAATCCATCCCTTTGAACACAGATCTATGAGTTTTGACAAACATATGGAGTTTGATTACCAACACCATCCACTAAAGATACGGAACAGTTCCATTACCTCCCAAAATTGCTGTCATTTGAGGTTAGAGTTTAAGGGACAGAGACCTACTGTTTGAGAAAGATGAGTTCAGATTAATGCAGGAATCCACAGCATGCTGTGGAAACAGCTTGATTTAGGAGTTAATAAAAATGAAGATGACCAGACTGGTGATATCTGGCCTGCTAAATGGGATGTCTTTTAATAGCAAGAAGAGATTTAGGAGGAATGAATCAAGAAATTTTAAAATATGGGGCCATTGTGTATTTTGAATATTCTAGCTATTTAAGGGTCTAAAGTTTTCTGAAATATTAGAGTTGTATTTCATTTAGAATTATATCGGGACTATTGAATTTACTTCTGATTGTTACCTCTGAAATTACTGACTTCTGTGTAAAATAGCATGAGGAGAGGACCAATACAGACAGAACATATACACAAACACTCTGTGCCATACCGTAATGCAGTTGGGGACACCTTATCATAGAAGAGTCTGTCATAGGTACCCCATTTTCTTCAACCTGGAGGAATTTCTCAAGGTGTTACAGATTGATTTGTTGCCTTGATTAGTTTAAATGCTTACAAGTGCTTTTTAAAAAGAAGACACCACACAACCTAGCTGCAAAAAGAAGAAAAGAGAGAAATATCGTAACTATAATACAAGAGAAATAAATCAATGTAGGGAATACATTTGGGACAGCAGCTTCAACCCTCGATTGCACAAAATGGCAGGTAGCAAAAGAGAGCCACAAATGCCCAGACCATTTTTTTTTCTATTTTTCTGTTGTGTAGGCCAACTGAATGGAGTCCAAATTTTATAAAACTGAAACTTGAGGACTCTTACTGTCCAGGCAGCATAATCAGAGTAGATCAAAACATTTTATGTGGGTTCTCTGCAAATTCTCAGAATTGAATATACCCAAGAAAATACAAGCTTTGTGTCTATATGTGCATACAAACACATACCCCCAATCTATATTTCAAATAGACATTCTGTATAGTACTATGGAGTGTTTATGAGGTGGTATGTGAATAAAAATTAAATGTGCATGTTTTGGTTTTATGGACTCTAAACCTGATTAAGTAATTAAGCATTTGCTTATTGCACATTATGTTGTCCTTCTGTTTTTCTATTCTATGATGCTTCAATTTGATTACCAACCGGCAAGAAGCAACTTTTTTTTTTTTTTTTGAGGCGGAGTCTCGCTCTGTCACCCAGGCTGGAGTGCAGTGGCCGGATCTCAGCTCACTGCAAGCTCCGCCTCCCGGGTTCACGCCATTCTCCCGCCTCAGCCTCCCGAGTAGCTGGGACTACAGGCGCCCACCACCTCGCCAGGCTAGTTTTTCGTATTTTTTAGTAGAGACGGGGTTTCACCGTGTTAGCTAGGATGGTCTCGATTTCCTCTCCTTGTGATCTGCCCGTCTTGGCCTCCCAAAGTGCTGGGATTACAGGCTTGAGCCACTGCGCCCGGCTACTTTTCTTTTTTTTCTTTTTCTTTTTTTTTAAACAGGGTCTCACTCTGTCCCCCAGGCTGGAGTACAATGGCACAATCGATCATGGCTTACTGCAGGCTTGACCTCCCAAAAATCAGGTGATCCTCCCACCTCAGCCTCCCAAAGTAGCTGGGACCGCAGGCACACACCACAGGGCCTGACTAATTTTTTAATTTTTTTTTGCAGAGATGGGGTCTCATTGTATTGCTCAGGCTGGTCTTGAACTCCTGGGATCAAGCAATCTTCCTATGTCAGCCTCCCAAGGTGCTGGGATTATAGGTGTGAGCCACTGCGCCCAGGCAAGAAGCAATTTTCAATGGAGAGAAGATTTGCTTCTAGATACAATGGAGAGTTATCACAAGGAAGAAAATTGCAGAAGTAAAGGAAGACAACAGGGGGCTTGTGGCTTGGGAAGAAAGAAAAAGAATGTGTCTGGAAACAGGGTAAGTGGCGGATAAATGTTCATCCATGATGACAGGCAGAGACAAAAAATAATAACATCAGAAATATTTTTTGAATGTTACCTTGTAAAAGACTGAATTGAAACAGAATTTAATTTGATATTAAACTTCAAGTGGCCTTATATTTTTCTTCAAAGGCATACATATATTTGGTTTCTGAAAGTAACTGAGATACAATCTCCCAATTCCTCCTTCCCCTTTGTAATCCATCGGCTGTGAATCATGCCTGGGGGCTCTCCGAATGCCTTCACCAAGTAATGACGTGTCAACTTTAACTCGGGTTTTTATGGCAGATTTTATGGGGAAGAAAAAATAACTGTTATTATTAAAATGAAAGTGACTAGCATTATCATTGACATGTTTCTTGAAATGCAAACACCGCCACCATTTTAACACATGTACATTTTGTCTATGGTTCTTTGATGGATCATAAGGCTTTGTTGAAAAGAGGAGGTTTCTTGGCTAAGTGGCTCTGAGTTGTACCACTTCCAGAGCAAGCTTACACCCACAGTGAGGGTGGTAAATGTGAAGATGTGCCGTATGGCCCCTTCAGGGTCAAGCCTCTCCCAAGGTAAGCGATGCTCAGTGACCCAGTGAAGCAGGAGTATGAAGGCCTGGTGATCTCAGTCCGACACTGGACAACAATGATGGGTAGGATTTGTCCAGAGCTCCCTACTGGGTGGGCCAAAGATAGGTCTGTCCTGCCTTATAATTCAACTTCTCCCGCTGCCCCTTCCTGATTCCTCCCCCTTCCATCAAAGTTTTGAGTCCTAATAAACATAGTATACTCCTAATTGTTTCAGCATCTGCTTCCAGAGAATCCAACCTACAACCGTGAGTGTCTTAAAATTCTTTACCAGAGAGCCATCTCTCGAGACATCTCAATATTTATTTGACACACCTGTTGTTATTTGAACTGTCTCTCAAATGACACCCTTTGTTCTCATTTCATGCTCACAAATCAGTCTTCCACTATTTGATTTACATGTGGTTTGGCTAAAACGAAATGTGCTGATCAGGCCATCTTAAATGTACTTGACAGTTGTATTTTTCATTATAAATTAGTAAACTAGCCATTTGATAGGCTCAATCTCTGCAAACCTTATTAAAATGGGATATGTACTCATTTTCAGAGTGCCTAAAAATTCAGGATCCTGGGCCTATAAGATTCAGGACCAAAATCTGACCATGACAAGTCAAGGTTACAGTCATGGATCTCTGCTATTTTGTCTGTCCGACATCTCGTCCTCTGATGAACTCTTCTGCCTTCCATTCTTTGGGATTCTTTTGACTCTCAGTCACCACCACCACCACCACAACAGGAGTAGGCCTGTGCCCCAACCTTGACTTTGATTCTTCTGGGAATTTAAACCTCCAATGGAGATACAGGCAGAAGGCAGTTGCAGCTGAGTCATATAATGGCAGTGATCAAGAGATTGTCCTTAGATTCCTGGTACTGCATTTCCTAAAACCATTCTAGTTCCTGTAATTTCCAAGCTGTGTGTGTGTTTTTCTTCAGCTCTCATTTCAATTTGTAAACTATCACATCAGTCTTCCAATGAATCCCTTTTGCTTCTCAAGTTAGTCAATGTATTTGTCAGGTCTAACTAGGAAAACAGAAACTGCTTTTGTGTTTTTGTACCAGATGCAGGGGTTTATAAATGGCTGATGAAAGATCTGTGAAGCCAACTCACACTGTGAAACAACCTAGAGATTAGCCATAGCAGGAAGCTACTGTTACCCTTAGGCTGGAGGGATAAAGGGAAAAAGTGGTGTTATCAGAAGTAGGAGGTCAGAGTTGCCCAGAAGAAGTTGAAACCACAGTAGACCTATCTGGCAGAAACTAGAGCAATAAAAGAGATTTAGCTGCAGCGGAAGAAGCTGCTGGAGACAGAGAAGGAGAGAAGAAATACTGTGGCGTCTCCCTTCTTCTTGCCTGCCACACTCCCACCAGTGCCTCTCATTAGATAAAGCCAGCTGACATGGAAGCCTGGCTGACCAGATCAGCCTGATTGTGTTACAGAGTCCAGAGCCATTACTGTCATGATGTGTTTCAGTCACGTCCCATGAAAAACCCTCACTGATAATAGCCATTGGAGGGCCTTCTGGTACAGGCACCTTGTATTCTTTAAATGATCATTTGTACTATGAATTGTACACCTTATTGTAATGGCAATTATATGAACCAAGCACAGTGCCAGGTACTGTTTACATTCCTTCTTATAAAGTAAATCTAAATATCCAATATAAATTCATGTAGCTGCATGGCATTGGCATTAAAACAGGCTATTTTGGAATCATATCCATTCAAGACTTTTCACATACTACACAATAAAAGATGAGTTTAACCCTATTGTCTTAATATCTCTAAACTGAGCATGCAGTGCCATGTGAATAAGAAATAAAACCTAGTTAATTGTGTTCTAGGGAATGGAGAAGAAAGAGTCAATTGTCAAAACCTCAAGGAGTTCAGTTGTGTACGTATTTTACAGGGTAAAAACAAGTATAGCTGGAAAGTTAGTGTATATACAATCAATTTGCTAATAGTATGTTTTTAAAAGGTCTATTACTCTGTACAAATCCCTCTAATGACTTAGATTTCTATTTTTGTTGTTGCTGTTTTACCTCTAATGCATGTTTCTTTTGTGATTTCATGAAATGAAGCTGTCTCATTATAGGTTATGGGGTTATTTATCTTTGTAAATATCCAGTAGAAAAATCGTACCTTTTATGGAAAAAATACTTTTAGTGATTGTTCCAAAGCAAGTTGCCTATAAATTTTTCTTCCTGGCCTCTTGGCATCATAAGGATATAATTTTTAAAACTGCTAAGGCTACAGATTTTCAATTTCATTCTTGCCTGTGGAAAATTACAGAAGAAAACAGATGCTTTAAAAAGAAAAATAAGCCTACCTACTACATTTGATTCTTGGAGGAAAAAAATAGAATAAATCATTTAATGGTAATAGGAATTTAAAATGTGCTCTAAAGGAAGCTGGGTTCAAATGTCAACTCTGTTTGACTCAAAGCTGTCTCTTAAAATGCAAATAATTTAGGGTGGCATGACAAAACCTCCACACTCCACTGAGAACTAAATAAACGTGATTTGTTGCTGATGATTTATAAGAAGTAATAAGATTTAGCTTGGACACAATGAAAGAAATTACTTAAAGGCCAACCAAGCCAAATGGCTGTAGTTTAGTTTAATGCACCTACAAATTCCAACAACCAGTGCCTCCACACACACATGATTCCAACTTTACCAAAAGAAAGTCTTGGAAGAGTTTAGATCAAGTTCCACAGATTTCTACTGCTGGTTTACAGACATAGGATTATGGAAGAGGGAGCAAATAAAAGTTGACCTGACAGTGCACAGGATTAAGGTCTTTCTTGAAAGTTGTGGTGACTCTAGATGTACTATAAATCAAAGTTAGAAAAGACTGCATGGCTGAAAAATCTCTTAAGACTAAATTCAGATCCTGAGACAAAAATGTTCCAGTGGTTTTTCAAGTCAGTCACAAAGGTCCATTTTCCAAAGTAATAGACTGCAAGCAATAAGAGTTTCAAGAAGATAAAGGTATTTTATCCCTCCCATGCATTAAAACATTGCTGTCATTCATTTCATTTCACTTCTTCATATGTTATAATCGCCCAATCCATTGTTATTAATTAACTTCAAACAGCTGTGTTCATTAGACCAACTAATAATGAGAAAAATAAAATATGCTATTTTACCTTGATTTATTCCTTCTTCAATAGTCTTCCTTTATTCATGTAAATCTGAATTTTTGACCTATATCATTTTTCTTCTTTGTGAAGCACTTTCAACATTCCTTGCAGGGCAGCTACCTTGCAATGAATTCTCTCAGTTTTTATTTGTCAGAGGGTCTAGGTTTCTTCTCTTTTAAAGAATAATTTCACTGGATAGAATTCTAGACTGTTAGATTTTTTTCTTTCAATGCTTTATTCCACTCCATTCTTTCCTTGCTTGCATGATTTCTAACAAGAAGTCCACTTGTTACACTTACCTGTAGAAGAACCTTGTTACAATGCCCACCTCCCCTGACTTGCCTTCCTTAAAGATTTTTGGTTTTCCACGGCTTGAATATGATATGCCTAGAAGTAGATTTTTTTGGCATTTATCCTACTTGGTTTCTCTGAGCTTTCTGGATTTGTGGTTTGGCGTCTGGGGAATTTTGGAAAGTTCCCCAGGCATTTGTTACCTTAAATATTTCTTCTGTTCCACTTTCCCTTTCTTCTTCTTCTGTTATTCCTATGACACATACGTTACATCTTTTGAAATCATCCCCCAGTTCTTGGATATTGTGTTTCATTTTAAAATTCTTTTTTCCTCTTTGCATTTCAGTTTGGCAAGTTTCTATTGCTGTATCTTCAAGTTTGATGATTCTTTCCTTGATCATGTGTAGACTGCTGATGAGCCCATCAAAGCCCTTCTTCATTTTTGTCACAGTGTTTTTTATCTCTAACATTTCTTTTTGATTCTTTCTTAAATATTTCACTTCTTTGCTTACATTACCCATCTGCCTTGCATGTTGTTTCATTAGCATCCTTAACATATTAATCATAGATATTTTTAATTTTCTATCTGGTAATTCCAAAGTCTGTGTCATATCTGAGTGGTTCTGAATCTTGCTTTGTTTCTTCAGACTCTACTTTTTATTTTTAAATTTATTATTATTATGCTTATTAGCATTCCTTGCATTTTTATTGCTGTTCTATATGATGTTGTATTTTTATTGTTTTTGTATATGGTGTATCAAATAATAGAACCTGAGGTAAACAGACCTGTAGTGTGAGGTTTTATGTTAATCTGGCCAAAAGTCGGGCTGTGCTTAGTGCTTGCCCTCCCTGTGGATTATGGAGACTTCAAATTCCTATAGTGTCCTTATTTTTGTCTCCCGTGTTGTCTTTAGATTTCTCTAAGACTTGCTTCTTGAATATAGTCTGCACCTTGCAGCTCTGTCAGTGTAAGCCACTGTTATTTTACTGGAGTCCTATTGATTTGTTAGTAAGATGTCTGGGAGTGGAAGCATTCTATAGTGTTATGATGAAATACACATCAGTCGTTTAGTGGACCTGTTTTTCCAAGCTGCGACCTTCACACGTGCACTCTGTGCTGTGACATCACCTTTAGGTGACATGGGAAAGCTAGGAGGTACTAGAGGTACATAATTGCCCTTCCTCCCAGATGAGGTAAGGCTCTGATAAAAATCCTTTCCCGTTGAAAGGCCTTTGTTATAGAGAATGCTCTGGGTATATTTCTAAATGGTTACTTTTCCCTTTCCTCTGCCAGAGACATAACAAGATTTTCCTTAGATCCACCATAAAAACCTGATGAGGTGCCTAGAGGTAAAACCCACAAAAGTGTGGAGACCTCTAAAACTGCAGCCCCCCAGATGTTGCTCACTTTCAGCTATTCCACTTCATTAAAATTACCAGTTACAGTGCCCCTGGCAGTTCCTGCTTTAGAACCTGATGTTCCAGGTTAGCTGAGCTCAGTGGCAATTCTCTGCCTGTCTGTCCAAATTTCCGTGTGGCAGTGTGCCTTGCAACTTCAGGTCTCTGATGAGTACAAGAAAAGTCACTGATTTCCAGTTTATTCTGCTTTTTTTTTTCTATGATAAAGATGAGATAACTTACAAGCTCTTTACATGTCAGACCTGAGAGTGGAAGCCCTTTCAGTAATTATTTTTGCCAGCCTGGCCAACATGATGAAACCCCAGCTATACTGAAAAATATAAAAATTAGCTGGGCATGGTGGTGGGTGCCTGTAATCACAGCTCCTTGGGAAGCTGAGGCAGGAAAATCGCTTGAACCAGGGAGGCAGGGGTTGCAGTGAACTGAGATCTCGCCATTGCACTCCAGCCTGGGCGACAAGAGCGAAACTCCATTTCAGAAAAGAAAAAAGAAAGTATAGGTAAAATAGAATCTCACTTCCTCCTTTTCACTCCCTTCCTTATATCAGGGTGATAATTTTCATCAGAATTGTTGTCCAGGATTCAATATCATCCAAAGTGGTGTTTGTTCTATCTATCCATCCATACTTTTAGACTTTTATGCTTATGTATTCTCTATGAACAATTCTATCAATTACCTTTTGGTATGTAGCAGCAAATCACCTCCAAACTTGGTGGCTCAAAGCAACAAACATATTATTTCTCATAATTCTGTACCTCTGGTGAGTAGTTCTTCTTTCTGGGCTGGGAACTAGATCTCTAGCTTGGTTTCACAAATATGTCTGGCAGTTGGCTCAGTGTCAGTCGGGGTGACAGGAATGACTTGACCAAGTGTCTCACATCATCCAACAGAATGGATCAGGCTTATTCACTCATTCACACTGTTGTGCTCACCAGAGTTCCCAGGAGAAGCAAGATTAAAGTGGTGTCCAAACACTTTTTAAGTCTCTGCCGTGTTGTTTACTATGATACCATTAGCGAAAGCAAGTCATGCAACTTCATGTGGGAGGGGCCTTTCCATAGGGACGGATGCAGGAAGGGAAAATATATGTCCATTTTGGCAGAAAACCTACCCCAAATATATTAGAGTATCACATTGTGTTTCTAGAATATTACATATACAGTGGCATAAATCCATTTCTTTTAACAACTTGCTTTTGTCACTCAAAACTCTCCTTGTGCTTTAGTCATGTTGACAAATAGATCTAATTTATTCACTTTAACTGTTGTGGAATATTTCACTGTGTTATACAATGGTAAAAATATAAGATGAAATATTTGCCTACTCGTCAATGGTAGACATTTACATTGTTCTCAGTTTTTGTTTTTCATAAACTACAAAAATGCTGCAATGAACAGCCTTGCAAAATTTCCTGAGTATGTATGTAATTTTCTCTAAAGTGTGGTTACCTCCATGGACATTTTTAACTTTGTTGTAAGGGACTGTCCTGTGCATTGTAGATGGTTGACAGCATCCCTCAGCAACCCACAGAATGGGAGAAAATATTTGCAAACTATGCATCTGACAAAGGACTAGTATCCAGCATCTACAAGGAACTCAAATAAATCAGCAAGAAAAAACAAACAATCCCATCTAAAAGTGGACAAAGGGCATAAATAGACATTTCTCAAAAGAAGGTTTACAAACAGCCAACAAACATATGAAAAAATGCTCAACATCACCGATCATCAGGTAAATGCAAATTAAAACCACAATGAGATACCTGTAAGAATGACCATAATTAAAAGTAAAAAAAAAATAGATATTGATGTGGATGTGGTGAAAAGGGAATGCTTTTACACTGTTGGTAGGAATGTAAACTAGTACAACCACTATGGAAAACAGTGTGGAGATTCCTTAGAGAACTAAAAGTAGATCTACTATTTGATCCAGCAATCCCACCACTGTGTATCTACCCAGAGGAAAAGAAGTCATTATACGAAAAAGATACTTGCACACAGATGTTTATAGCAGCACAATTCACAATTGCAAAGATACAGAACCAACCTAGGTGTCCACTGACCAATGAGTAAAGAAAATGTGGCACATATACACCATGGGATACTACTCAGTCATAAAGAAACAAAATAATGTCTTTTGCAGCAATTTGGATAAAACTGGAGGCCATTATTCTAAGTAACTCAGGAATAGAAAATCAAATATCGTGTGTTCTCACCTACAAGTGGGAGCTAAGCTATGATGATGTGAAGACATACAGAGTGAAATAATAGACTTTGGAGACTCAAAACGGGGAGGGTGGGAGGGGAGGGAGGCATTTAAAAAAACTACATATTGAATACAATGTACACAACTTGGGTGATGGATGTACTAAAATTTCAGAACTCACCACTACATAGTTCATGCATGTAACCAACAATCACTCGTACCCCAAAAGCTATTACTTTTTCAGATTTACCCACATGTCTACCAATTTCTTTGCTCTGCATCTTTTCTTGAATTCTAATTCTTCCTTCTTATATCCTTTAAAAAAACTTTCAGCAAGCAATTTTTACCCTTAGTATTAAGTGCTAGTTTACTTAGGTATAGAATTCCAGTCTAAGAATTATTTTCTGTCTTAGAGAAATCCAATGTTAGTCTACTTGTTTCTTCACAGGTAATTTCTCTTCTCTCAGTGATTGCTTTTAGGAATTTGTCTTTGGTATTCCGCCATTTTACTGAGACGCATCTAGGTGGCATTTATTTATATTTTAAACTTACTCTTCTCCAGGCATTGAATGTGTCCTCATTCTGAGAACCTGGGTCTTTCTTCAATTATAAAATATTATCTGTCATAGTTTCTTCTAATGTTACACCTTTCATTTCTCTCTGGGGGCCTTATTTTATAGGTATATGTTGGATCTTCTCATTCTATTTACCATGTCTGTTAACTTGTCTGTTGCTGTTCGTCCTTTTTGTTTTGAGGTATTAAACACATACCTCAAAGTGAACTAAGTGAAGTGAACTTAGTGAAGTGAACTAAGTCCGCAAACTGAACAGATAGAGCTTGAGAAACTTCATATATACATATACATATACACATCCATGTAGCCACAACCCCTATTGAGATATAGAATATTACCAGCAGTGCAGAAGTCTCTCGTGTCCTTTTTCAAGCAGTAATTACCCTTTGTCTCCAGAGGTAATCGTTCCTCTTATTTCCATCACCTTGATTAGTTTTGCCTGTCCTTGAACTTCATATAATTATGCATACAGTATGTACTCCTTTTGGTCTAGCTTCTTTCACTCAATATACTCTAATATTCATTCATTCTTTTAACTTCTTTTATGTTTTCACCTTTTTTTCCTCTCTATTCTACATTCTGGGTAATTTCCTCAGACTTATTTCCAGTTTGCTATTTTTTCCAGCTTGTTTTGTTTGCTACTAAACTTATCTAAGATATATTTAATTTCAATGATTGCATTTTTCATTTCTGTCAATTCTGTTTTATTTTCAAGTTGACCTCTTATTTTTATCTTTGGGTCATGTCATGTTTTATGTTAAAATTTTGTCTTACTGAATCATTTCAAGGATACTTTTTCATAGTCTCTTTTAGCTTGTAATTATTTGAGTTCGTGGGGAGTGAATTCTCTCTATGGCTTCTACTATGATAGAGAAATGGTATGGTACATCGACTACTATAGAGACTCTGGCAGATAATCATCTCTTGTAGGTTAATTGTTCATTATGAACCATTTTATGTACCCATCCTCCATGAAATTTCTTAATATCCTAGGTTCCTTAAGTATCTATATAAAATAGTTCTTTTCTGCATCTGTTTCTGCTAGAGGACAGGAGTTTCACTGGCCCCAAAACATATTTTACATTAATTTCTGTACTTGGGACTTCTACACTTCATGAGAAGTATATATTTAGTTTCTCTAACTATTGTTTAGTATAGACTTGTGATTTTGATTGCTAAAGCAAAACAATAATTTTACCCTGAAACACAGGTAGACAGCAGGTTTACCTGGGCTGAAGAGCACAGTATTTATAGATCCCCTTATATAGAGATATATGCAGTCCTAACTCCCCACCTCATCCAGAGCCCAGTCACGTCTCCTGTCTCAAGTGAGTGTGAAAATCCAGCTTTTGAACACTAAGACCTGAGTCTTATGCCTCTCTGTTTATAGAAATTGTAGAATTAACTTTATTGCGAACTTTGCTTTGTATTGTTTCATATAATTGGAAATTCCAGCTCAGTTGAGCCCCTACATGACTGCAGCCCCAGCTGACACCACGATGCATAGGGATCCAAAAAAAGTGTGATTTATAGTAAGTGCTGGTTGTTGTTTTAAGCCTCTATTGTTACACAGCAAAGATAACTCGGATAACTAAACTACTTCTGTCATCTCCATGCTTTTTGTAAGGTCTGGTTAAAAGTTGCCATCAAGCTGCTGTCATCACTGGAAAGAATTGAGAGAAGGGTATTGCCACCTTCCCCTGCACTTGCAGGGAGGAAGTATAGAGCACAGAAAGAAGAAGGCCCACAAAATGTGACCCACAAAGGGGAGGACAGACGTATATGTGAAGAGCAGACAGCAGTTCACATCCAGATGGCTGGCCAGTGTAATTCCTGAGAATTCCCAAAAGTACCCAGGGAGGGGAATCTGACAAAGACTACATGTATAACATCACTGAGTTGAGGACTTGAGCTGTAGTGATATGTGCATTAAAAATGTGACCTTAGAGAGGCCAGTGGAGACTGAAGAAAAGGAAGTACCATCCAGAAGATAGTGCTGGTTCATTCAGCTAAACATACCGAAATCAGTAGAAAATCAAGGACCCAGGGCGTTAATTCCAAGACTGTGAGTGTATGTGTTTGTGTGTGTGTGTGTTTCTATACATGCATATATATGTGTTTGGTTTCTGGAAAGACAGAATGGCAACATTCACTATTAAACCTGCAGAAAGAAGAAACAAGATAAGCTTTTATATATATATATATATTAGATGTGGCACTTAGATTTATCTCTTCCTGTATGAATAGTTGGGCTAGATGGATAAGATCCTTTCTCTCCTGAAATTATTTGATTCTAATGCTTTCATGTATCACTGTCTTTTTGATTCATGTTGTAGAGCCTTCTCTGTTTTATACTGTTCTCTGTTTAAGAGGAAATAAGAATTTCATTATGTCCTGAAAACAGTGTAACCCATTGGCTTTTATCAGCTTGATATTCTCTACCCTAACTCAGATAACATGTTAGTATACGTGTACCTGCACTTCCTTCCCATCGGCCCATGCAAAGTGCCCGAACACATAAGTAAATAGATAATTCCCCAATTAACCTAGGTTTTGCATATGAATAATAGTGTTTTTTTGAACAAGGAATATGATCATGACAGATATTAATGTAACTTTATGTTTACAGACCCACTATATCATGACAACTAACACTTTTTGGGTACTGCACAAAACAGTCTCTGCTCTAAGTACTTTTAAATATTAGTAATTTAATCCTCAACAAACCATAAGGAGTATACTATTATTATTTCCATTTTATAAATGAGAAAACTAAAAAGCCAGAGGTTAATTTACCTGGCCAAAGTTCAAATGTTTCAAATGTCAGTGTTGGTGCAGATTGGGTTCTCTAGCAAACATATCGAGAGATGGATATTAGTGTGTAGAGTTTCCTTAGAAGGTCTCTCAGGATAAACATGTGTAGAAGGGAAGAGAAAGAAGTGGCACTGAACAGGAAGAGAACTTATACTGAATGCAATAATAACAATATCCTTCATCAATGCCCTGGGAACTCTGAAGCTAAAGTAACCCTTCAGAGTAGTTCCAGGTACGGTGAGGGGACTAGGACTTCTACGTTGACAGTTATGTGATGAATACTGCATTTGGAGAAGGGGACATGACTTTGGTGAAGCAGCTCTCTCCAGACAAGTGCACTTTCTAGAAAAAGGCAGCATCTGCAGCCACTGGGAGATTAAGTTTCTCAGTTCCAAAGGGGAAATTGGGCAGTGCCTCCAGCATTTATTATAAATGTGCCTATGAATTACTCAAGGATCTTCTTAAAGTACAGATTTTGATTCAGTGGGTCTGGGCTATGTCTGAGCTTCGGGATTTCTAATAAACTTCCAGGCAATGCCAGTGCTGCTGGTTTATGGTAGCAAGGCTGTGGTCATATGGCTTAAATGCTACAAAGCCAAGAGTAAAACCTAGCCTGTCTGATTATGAGTTTGTGGTCTTATCACCCTGCTGCACTGCCTCTTCAAGAAATCCTCTACTAAAATTTTAATTCCAGGGAACTAACTTGATAGATGCCAGACTGACTAGCTTTAGAGCATTTTCAGGTCTCCTGGCCTACAGCTTTGATGGACATGCCACCCCAAGCATTTGTTTATGACAAATATTTTTTGCTTCGCTCAACTTTTGTCAGGCTTCTGAACCTTTTCCTAGACTCATCTATGCACTTTCTTGTAAAATTCAGTTTTAGAAAAGAACCCTGCTAACTTAGTTTAGCAAGAACCCCTATCCTTCATATCTGATCATCCTCAATATCTGATCAGGTTCCTCATCCTCTACCATCCCCCTATCTTAAGCAAGAATCCTATTAGGTCTGTTTAGCCAGAATACCCCTTACCCATGATGTTTCCTCTTCGTAATTTTTCATCTGCTGACTGCCACGCTTCTCCTTAGCTATAAATTCCTGCTTGGTTGTGTCGTATTCAGAGTTGAGACCAATCTTTCTCTCCCTCACTCTAAAACCCCATTGCAGTGCTCCCTACACCTATCATGAAGGTTCAGAATAAAGTCTTTCCCACCGTGCTTTAACAAGTGTCATTGATTTTTTTTTTCTTTAACATCCATTGCTATATCTTATAATTGCTGACTTTCTTAGTTTTCCCTCCATTTCAAATAAGGCAAAAATATATATTTTTTAAAAGCCAGTCACTTCCACAACAAAGTGCTGCTGATCCAATCATCCCAAGCAACTTTGACACCATCCTACTACTCAGTGTTAAGGAGCTTGCAAAGTCTTAGTTATGTTTTCATCCCGGAAGTTCTTTTCAGCTAGGCTAACAGTTATTTTTCTTTTTGACCTTTAAGCAAGCATATAAAACATGAGAATGACCCTAGTTACTTAGTATTCATAATTTGTGGCACACATTGGCTATTATTATTTTTATCAGAAAATTACCATTTTTCTATTTAAAGAATTTATTGTATTCTTAGGTATGATTTTATTATGTACTAGAGCCAATTTTCCCCCCAAAGGAGCCTATCTTCAGTTTCATAATGAGAATCAGTAAGAGAATTGGATTTGACATCCAGGTTCATTTATACTCAATTTTTTAGAAGCACCTCTATTCTATAAAGTCAAACCTATACTAAGAATTTTCCAGGTTACAATATACTATTAATTACATTATGATACTTTCCTTACTGTGTATATCCCACAAACACAGAAGGAAGAAGATAAAATGCTATACATTTTTTAAATGTCTATACAAAGGACAAATGTGAGAATCAGTAACATATGTGTGTCAACTCTTGTTTTAAATTCTTGTAAAAAGCTACAATCTAATTCTTTTACTTTTTATTATTTTAAAACAAGTGTATAGAATGTGTATATATTCACACAGACTGTATATACATACACATATATACATATATATATTTCTATATAGAGATTAGGTAACAGAGATACAGAAAAGAAAATGACCTACTTGGAGACATGTATTGGATTGTAGAAAATAAAATCTTGGACTGAGCAACACTCTGGTTGAGAAACCTCTTCTAGCTCAGTTTGTTCCCTAGGCAACAGAAGTCTGTGTTTTTAAAAAAAGCACTTGGATTAGTTATGGTTTCAGTGGTATTCTTCATTCAGGAGATTCATAATGGAAAATCTTTCCATTCTGATGTTAAAATACTGCATCTGTAATGGGGACTTTATAAGAATTGGGGTCAGCAGATAGTGTAGCTGGGCTTCTAGAATGATGGTTCTCAAAGTGTAGCCCCTGGACCGGCAGCAGCAGCACATGGGAACTTGTTAGAAATGTGAATTCTATGTCTCTATCCTAAATCTGCTGAATTAGAAACTGGGGCAAGGGGTAAGAGAGAAAGGAGGCAGCAATCTGTTTCACAAATCCTCCAAGTGGTTCTGAAGCCCCCAGGAGTTTGAGAACCACAGTGGTTATAATACATTTTAGGTCTGTTTAGAACCCCTTCTGTTTCAGAATATTTTTCTATACACATAAATAGATAAACAGGTATGGACACAACATTTTTGAAGTATTGGTCAGAAGAAACTTGTACTAAAACAGTTGTATCCGAAACAACTTTCTTACTAAAGAGGATTGGATTAGGATAGTCTCTGATATTCCTTTTAATGCCTTTTTCTATGTCTAAACTATACCAGTTCCAAGTTGCATGGGAAGCCTCAGCAGTGAAGACACTACCATTGAATTTAATTTCAAGCAATATTGAGAAGAGCAGTCACAGCAAGAGACATCTTTCAGGAGGAAAAATACCTCTTTATGGGAAGTGACTATCATTGGATTGTTAAAGCAACCATCCTATTGAGGTGGGGTTATAGTTTGCAATGATCACTCTTCTCTTCCTGCTGCTTAGAAAGAATGTCAGGGAAGAGAAGAGCTATGAACAGGAAAGGAGATACTATGTTTATTTTGTTTCTGGCCTTTCTACCTTTTGCTAGTTGATATTGGGAAGATGGCTATAAACCAGTAATCACTGGTTGAAAAGAAAAGACTAAATCCTTGCTTTCAAAACTATAGAAGAAATAATCTAGGATGTTCATAATCCATGACTAAGAGAGAAGTTGGAAAGTTCTGATAACATGCCCAACTAAAATATTGCAGCTATCCATCCTAGCCCTAGAAAAAACTAAATATAAGCTAGGCAGGTAAAGAAGAAAATAAAATCTACTAAGATATGGAGATGAAAGTGAAGCTGGATTAAGCTTTAATTTATATCTTAGGGCTTAATGTAACAAGAAATATATAGTTTTAAAAATTACTTTTCAATTAATATATTGTACTGTATTAAACACTGATATGCAAAATCTATATTTAAGTATTTTACTTTTTTTTTTTTTTGAGATGGAGTCTTGCTCTGTCCCCTAGGCTGGAGTGCAGTAGCGTGATCTCGGCTCACTGCAAGCTCCACCTCCTGGGTTCACACCATTCTCCTGCCTCAGCCTCCCGAGTAGCTGGGACTACAGGTGCCCGCCACCATACCTGGCTAATTTTTTGTATTTTTAGTAGAGACAGGGTTTCACCGTGTTAGCCAGGATGGTCTCGATCTCCTGACCTCGTGATCCGCCCACCTAGGCCTCCCAAAGTGTTGGGATTACAGGCGTGAGCCACTGTTCTCAGCCATATTTTACTTTTAAAGTCAGTAGAATATGTATGAACAAAAAATTCTAAGCCCTAATAAATTTGCTAATATCCCAATTTAACTCTGAAACTGTAATAAAGACATAAATAAACAATGTGTTGCAGATGTATTTTAAAATAATAACACTAATTTATGGGACAGATTATGGTAAGAGTAACTATTGTGGCATTAATAGTGTGGATTGTAAATTCAAGTCCAGTTCTAAACTTAATTTTAAAATGTTTAATGTTTTACTTAAATATAGTGTTTTTCAAGTGGTTTGATCCATTTGTTCTAATAATTATACACTTTTAAAACTATGATGAATGGGGAAATTATTGAACTATCACTCAGTAATGGCATGTAGCCCCCATTTACATGTTCCCAAAACATGATTTCATGTAATTCTGACAATCCTCTGTGGTCACACCATTATAATCTTCACTTTGTGCGTTGTTAAGGAATTTAGTCAAGTTCACCCCGTTAGTAAATAGTGGAGGCAAGATTTGATGCTGGTCCGTCTGACTCCAAACACTGCTCTGAATCTCTGTGTTTGTTGGCCTCACTAGATCATATCTGTGATTTAAGGCTGGTAGTTGACCATGCAACCCACATATACGTTGTCCTCTTGTAGTCTATATTCTACCTGCAAGTCTAGTTCTTTCTTGGGGTTAACATATCTTTTTAAAGTTGACTATATATTTCATATATTCAGAAATAAAGGTGTTGGAAAAAAGAATAAAAATAAACCAAAGTTTAAAGTTATTTCTATTTTTAAAATTAACTTATTTTATAACCAATTAAGGCAAATTTTACACACTGTATAAATCACTCATTTCAAAAAGTGTACATTTCAATCATTTTAATAATACATTTATCAAGTTGTGCAACCATCACATCAGTTTTAAAACATTTCCATTACTCCAGTGAGATCCTCATGCCCATTACTTTTAATTCTCCTCACCACCCATCCCACTCAGATACCAGTAATCTGATTTCAGTCTTTGTAGATTTGCCTTTTCTGGAAATTTCATTTCAACAGAATCATATAACATGTGGTCTCTTGTATCTGGCTTCTTTCACATAACATAATGTTTTTAAAATTCATCCATATCATAGCATGAGTCTGTAGCCCATTCCATTTAATTGCTGGATAGCATTCTATTGTATGAATCTATCCCATTTTCTTTGTCCATTTACTGGTTGATTCTTGCTTGTATAGCTGTTCATTTACAGGCTTAATTTTTTTGTGTTTTTATACATCTTGACTCTTTTTTTTTTTTTGCCATCCATTAGTCAGGAAAATAGTGAATCAGATATTCAGAGTTCTGATTCTTTAATTTGCTTCTGGGAGAAACAGGCTTGTCAAGGCTTGTGACTGTTTTAAAAAACTGTAATTAAAAGAAGCTTACATCAAGACCAGGTACTGGACAAATGGACTTGAACATAGAAATCGACCTTTTTAAATATCATTTGAGAAGAGGTGGGGAAGGCTGGTAGCAAGGTAGATCAATACCTCAAACTCTCCCTGAATACTCTTTCTTCTTAAATGAGCAAAAGGAAACCAAATGTGACATAGGGATGGTTGTTTCATCATGTTAAAAAAATCAATTTTTTTAGTAACTTGTTTTTGCAAATTTTAATATTTGAGGGTTTAATACACTTTACCAAGAATAATTCCATTATCCTTTTTTCTTGCTTTTTTTCCCTTATTACAAAAGTAATGGATTTTAATTTGGGAAAAATTATAAAACACAGAAGAGCAAAAAAAATAAGATGAAGAATAGCCTTTTGTTGACCTGCTTTCTTGATGTCACAGGAGAAAAGACCCTTGAGTCACCATTTTACTAAAGAATATACTGCACATTAGCTTTCTCCTTTTGGTCTGAGCATAACATATAGATTTCTGAAAACTCAAGCCAAGAATGAATTCCTGTTAAATAAAGAATTGAATATATTTTTCTTAGGGAAGCTAAGACCTCCTGAGAGTTTTCAACCAACTTCTAGTTTGTGGCTTTCTTTTTCCCTATCTTAGGGACTATTGATCACAGAAAAAATTTAGTGAGCCTCTTACATTTTATCTGTGCTCATCTTCGAAAACTGATTTTGAAATTACATTTAATTACATAGACTGGAATTCGTCTATTATTGGTTCATTTGAAAAATACACATGTTACCTCTGGTAGAATAGAATTACCTTCCTGACACGTTTTCAATTATTTCCAGGGTTGAAAATGCTGCACTTTTGGGAGAATGTGATGGCATGCATGAAAGCACCCAAGACAGAGTTCTCAGCACCTACTAAGTGCTGAGCACATATCAAGTACTGATAGTAGACACATCACATTAAACTGTTGCTTATACTGCTGATGGCTTTTCCCTTGTACTATTGTGGCTGAAAAGACTTACGCAGGAACCACAACTCATCCACTCTCTCTGTCCATTGCATGCTCTTTAAACCTCTGCTACTTTACAGACCTTCAAAGGACAGAAATTACATCCTTTTAACAGTAGATTAAGAGGAAGTGCTTTAATAAGAAGATAACTGTTATGCTGTGAGAATTGTTCAAGAAGTACATTTACAAGATAAATGTATTACTCATGTGGTTCTGTCTGCTTGAAGGCTATTTATGAATTACCAGGTGGCTCCAGCTGGATATTCCATAGCACTACATGACGATGAACAAACAAAAATTGTCTCTCTGTTCATTGCTCTATCCCCAGAACTTAAAATCATTCCTGCTATGGTGGTAACATGTCTTTCCATTTTCTTTCTTGGTTAATGGACTCACCACCAAAGTCATCTTTGACTTCATCTTCTCCCTCACCCTCATATCCAATTGGTCACTGCATTCATCAAATCTGCCTGCAATATGTCTGGAGAATTACTCCCTCATCCCTAGTCTTACTGTCCAAAAATAAATATACTCATTTTTTGACAATATTTGGAATTCCTCTCAGGACTGGGGGGCATGGGCATGTCCAGGATGTCCAGGGAAACAGTAGAAAGAATAAGACAGAAAGTCCCTGGAAGCTGGATATCTGACTTACTAATGTCTCCCGTGTAATGGAATGGAGCCCATGCCTGCCAAAGAATGTGTGAAACTATCAAGGACAGACTGTCTTGATCACCTTTCCCTGAAGTAAGTATCACAGAACTCCAATTCTTCAGGATAGGATATGTATCAGGAAAAAAGGCACACAGGAAAAATAAGCTTGGGAAATTTGGGGTTAGACAAAATTAAGTCAAGGATTTCTTACAGTTTTTTTATTTGCTTTTGTTGTACTGTGAAACTGTAAGGGGCAGTGATAGTTCACAAATTTCTTAAACTTACTTGACAATACAGTCCCTTTCCCCAGACTCAGCTAATAAGGCCTAGCAGGGAGAGAGCATGGCCTATTCAAAGCACTAAGAGGACCGGGTGTGGCGCCTCACACCTGTAATCCCAGCATTTTGGAAGGCTGAGGGAGGAGGATGATTTGAGCCCAGAAGTTTGAGACTAACCTGGGCAATATAGTGAGACCCCCATCTCTACAAAAATTTTTTAAAAATAAAAATAAGTAAAAAATAGAGAACAAGGTACTAAAATAAGTTCAGTATGTTAGAGGATAGATTACAGAGATTAGTCTGAACACAGAAGTGCTGCTGAGCAGGAGGCCAAGTCAGATCCTTTGAAGCCTTGTAAAATGTGTTGTAAAATTTATTCTCATGTCAAGAACAAGCCGCTGAGAAATCAGGCTGAGCAACCCTCAAACAGCGCAGCTTTTGGAGAAAGAGAAAATCACATTTGGGAGAGAAGTGATGGAGACCATCAATGCTGTAAAAAAGTAGATAAGCCAGATGCACTGGCATGTGCCTATAGTCCCAGCTACTAGGGAGACTGAGGCAGGAGGATCACTTTATCCCAGAAGTTCAGGACCAGCTGGGCAACATAATGAGACCCCATCTCAAAGCAAAACAAAAAAAGTAGATAAGCAGACCGAGAGCAACTAAGGACACTACATTTTATTTCATCATCAGTGAAACTTATTTCATTAATTATATCGTAATCGGTACCATTACATCATAATGTTTTACTCTACAAGCAATTTATATGGGAAAGTGACAGGAAGTTCTGTTTATATTTTTGCAATAATTATTTTGCAATAAAATCAATATCTTAAAAAGTCATATAAATTACTTTTTGAACAATCATTGTAGAGTATAAATATTTATATTTAGAATCAATATGCTGCTATACAACAGTATTCCACTTAGAGTTTTTTAAATGTGAGAATTGGTGTTGTCCATTTTGAGACTATAAATTAAGTGACCATTGCTGACTTTAGAAATGTTTCTCTCTTTATAGAAAAAAAAAATCTGTTCAATCACCAAAATATCCCTGATGCTTTTATGATTAATTAATTTGGGAGAGGAGGATAGCAAAGAAACATTAAGCTTAGTGGTCAATGAAGATTAGTGAGAAATTGATACAACATATCACTAAGTAACAACAATGGAAGAAAACAGACTTAATTGAACAATTTTTTTCTATGCACAACTCTTCAGGAACACATCTCTTCTATAAAGAGGAATACACTTGTTGCATAGGTGTTCATGAATGTTATTTTAAATAAACTCTCGATAACATCACTTTGATTAAAATGTAGCCTCCTGACTAAATACTTCACAGCAGCATGGTTTCCAATGACAGTCAAGGGTATTTAAATGCTTCCACTTACAGTCCGCCTTGTCATAAGATATCTGATATGGTTTGGCTCTGTGTCCCCACCCAAATCTCATCTTGTAGCCTCCCACATGTTGTGGGAGGGACCTGGTGGGAGATGACTGAATATGGGGATGGGTCTTTCCCATGCTGTTCTCGTGATAGCGAATGGGTCTCACAAGATCTGATGGTTTTGAAAACAGGAATTGCTCTGCACAAGCTCTTTTTGCCTGCCACTATCCACCTAAGATGTGACTTGCTCCTCCTTGCCTTCCACCATGATCGTGAGGCTTCCCCAGTCACATGAAACTGTAAGTTCCATTGAACCTCTTTCTTTTGTAAATTGCCCAGTCTCGGGTATGTTTCTATCAGCAGTGTGAAAATGTACTAATATAATGTCCCTTTCTTGGTTTTGCTTGTCCTTTAATATTGAATTACCTTATCTTCCTTCCTCTCATGCTCTACCCAAGGTGAATCAGTTCATGGGGCCGATCTGTTTTCAGAGGGGCTTTTTGACTTTTGCAATTTATTTACCTGGTGACCCTGTAATCTCACCTCTCTGATGGGCTCCAGAAAAGTTAGAATTTTGTAGATTACCCAGCTTTTTCTTAATGTTAGTGTGGCAATGACACTTTCTGTCAGCTTTCTATATTCCAAGAAGACATGAAGGAGCTGTGGTTTTTGTGTTAATATGCTTTGTATTATGGCCAGTGCAAACATTCAATGCATGTAACCAAGAGAAAAGTTTCAGAAAGCAAAGCTTATCCTCTATTTTCCTATTCTGTTCTATTTGTTTACTTTAATTTTCTATTATGTGCTATTCTGTGTCATTTTAAGCTGCTGGTTATGACCTGCTAAATTGATTTCACAATCCACTAATTAGGTCATGAACTACAGTTTTTAAAACCTTGGTCTGATAGAGGAGGCAGATGTGTAAATGTATCATTACAATGTAATGTGTTAATTTCTACAATAGAGTATGTATTTTACTGATATACATATTATATAAACAGGATTCTTATTTGAAAACAGTAGAACCCAACTTTGACTAACTTAAGCAACAAAATGATTTAATAGAGTATGTATCACCCAATTCACATATTCAATAGGAAAAATAAAAAGCCTGCTTTTAAAATGTGAAGGCTCCAGTAGAGGCCAAGTAGCTGAGAGCATGTTCAAGTCCACACCACAAGAACGTGCTTGTTATGACATTGTTACTGGCAAAGTTTGCCCATCCTAATGGCTGAACTTTTGCCACTGCTGCTGTAACCACTACAAATAATTTCTGAAGAGTCCCTGTATCTTTGTGTCAGTTTAAAGTCCTGAGTGGGAGGTATCAGCTTGGCTGAGTCTAGGTCCCCTTCCTGCTCTCTACTTTCCACAGGTGGGTAGGGGGAATATTTAATTCCCTGGGCTTCCATGAGGGAAAATTAACCTCAAAATGAAAAGATGGCCAAAACATGTCCACCACTCTATATACTATAGTTACTAATATTCTTTTATAAAAATGAAAATTCTTTGATTTCCATTGCTTTAATTACTACATATACATCCTTGACTCCTGAATTTATATCTCCAATCCATTTTTTTCCTCTCTCAGCTCCAGGTCTGAAATACACAACTGACATCCCCATTTAGGTCTCAGGAGCTTCTCTAATTTAATCATGTCTCAACAGATCCATGAGTAGCCTCATAATCTTTCCCACAACACTTCCACATTTGGTATTCCGATGACTAACACTTCTATCCACCTATTCACACAAGCCAGAATTTTGAAGTTATTCTTCAAAATAAGAATGAATAAGAGGAAATTAGGAAGAATTTCTTCCCTTACCGTATATCTAATTTAACAACTCTTACTGATTTCATTTCTCAAGTGTCTCTGAAATCTACTTGCCTCTCTCCTTCTCTACCATCATCTTCCATATCCAGACTGCCAGATTCTCACCAACTACCAGGCTAATTTATCACCTGCACCTGTTCTAGGTCCTCTCTTCCTCATTCACACATAAGTCTTTTTAAAACACAAATCTGACCATGTCATTCTCATTGCTTAAAAATCATTCAATGGTTTATAAGAACCCCTGATTGGAATAAGAGAAATCTTTTCTATTATACAGATTTCATTACAGACTCCATTATATATTTCCAAAACAGGGGAATTCAGAAAGAAAATGTGCATCTAAGATATGGCAACCCTTTGAGCAAATAGCTAGTTGAAGTGTGACGGGGCTTTTTCAGTGTTTTTTTTAGAGAGTAGAGTGGGAGAGTCTCCCAGAACATGGACTGCATCAGTGATCACCAATGTATTCAACACTCCCATGTAATTATAAACACTCAGGATAAATCTCTTTGAGTTACCCACATGTCTGAATTTAATATTTTGATTCTCAAAGTTGTAGACTTGTTTTTAAGTTCCATGAAGCCAGGGACAGTCTGTTTTATTCATCCAGTTGGTAGGGCGGCAGAGTCTGTTAACAAAAGGCAAAGAGAGGGAAGGCATTCTGGGTAGAGGAAGTTAATTTGGCAGTGTGGATGTGTGCCAAACAGAGGTCTCCAATCACACAACCCCTTCAATAATTCCTTGACGTGGTTTGGGGATGTGTTATTTTAACTAATCTAGAATTTCATCCCCCAAAATTCCCTTTTCTATATGACTCTGGGTTAGTGTTGGTCACAAGGGATATTTGCATGAGATTCGGAAAGTGAGGAAACAAGGTCAGTGTTGGTCACCACCTACGCCTGCTGTCTCACCTTGTTGGCGTGGGGCCACAGCCAGCCCTCAGCTCCTCCGGCTTCGCAAGATCTCCTTCTTCAGTTCCTCCAAGTCCCAAGCCAGGTGCATATGCCGCAATGTAGCAAAAAGTGTTAGCATTTTCTGCAGATCACCTGTGTCATCAAAGTTGGAGGTGGCAAGGAACTGATGTGGATTCCAGTTTTATCCTCTCTCTCCTGCTTTATATCCAGCTTTGCTTCCTTATTATCAGCTCCACTGACCTGCTGACACTTCAGGTCCACCAACAGATGCAGGGGCAACAAACCTTTCATAGACTTTTTACGAGACCTCACAATTGTCTAAGATCAAATTCCTGTAATACATTGCTTACTCCACATCATTAATAGTGGTCTGCTTCCCTGATAGGACCCTGACTGACGTATTCCTACGTAGTATTTCACCTAGAACTCTTTTAAATAATTCACTTTACTGGATGATTCTATCCAGAGACAAATTGCCAATGCATTGCCCTCACAAGAGGCCAGTTCCAGAGGTGAGGTCATATTTAAAGCAGTACCCCAGGAGTTCCCAACCCCTGGGCCACGAACTAGTACTGGTCCACGGCCCGTTAGGAACCAGGCCACATAGCAGGATGTGAAAAGTATTACCACCTGAGCTCCGCCTCTTGTCAGATCAGCGGCAGCATTAGATTCTCACAGGAGCATAAATCCTATTGTGAGAGCTCCAGGTTGTGCGGTCCTTATGAGAATCTAATTCCTGGTGATCTGAGGTGGAACAGTTTCACCCCAAAGCCATCCCACCCCCTACCCCATCCTTTGAAAAACTGTCTTCCATGAAACCTGTCCCTGTGTGTCCAGAATTGGTGGGTTCTTGGTCTCACTGACTTCAAGAATGAAGCCGTGGACCCTCGGTGAGCGTTACAGTTCTTAAAGATAGTGTGTCTAGAGTTTCTTCCTTCTGGTGGGTTCACGGTCTTGCTGGCTTCAAGAGTGAAGCTGCATATCTTTGTGGTGAGTGTTACAGCTCATAAAGGCAGTGCAGACCCAAAGAGTAACAGCAAGCTTTATTGCAAAGAGCGAAAGAACAAGGCTACCATGGTGTGGAAAGGGACCAGAGTGGGTTGCCACTGCTGTGTCGGGCAGCCTGCTTTTATTCCCTTATCTGACCCCACCCACATCCTGCTCATTGGTCCATTTTACAGAGAGCTGATTGGTCCATTTTGGCAGAGTGCTGATTGGTGTGTTTACAATCCCTAAACTAGACATAGAGTGCTGATTGGTGCATTTACAATCCTTTGGCTAGACACAGAAGTTCTCCAAGTCCCCACTAGATTAGCTAGATACAGAGCACTGATTGGTGCATTTACAAACCTTGAGCTAGATACAGACTGCTGATTGGTGGATTTACAATCCTTTAGCTAGACTTAAAAGTTCTCCAAGTCCCCACCCAACTCAGCAGCCCAGCTGGCTTTGCCTAGTGGATCCCATGCCGTGTGGCCACGCTCCTCAGCCCTTGGAGCGTGGCCGCGCTCCTCGTGCCGTAGATGGGATGGTGCACCGTGGTGCAGCGGGTGGCGCCCTTGGGGAGGCTCGTAGGGGAGGCCACGGGGGTCAGCGGGGTCAGCTTGGGCATGGCGGGCTGCAGGTCCCGAGACTCCTGCCCCGCGGGTAGGTGGCTGAGGCCCTGGGAGAATTAGCGCACGGCACACGGCGCAGGCCGGCCCGCAGTGCTGGGAGACCTGGCGCCCTCTCCACAGCTGTTGGCCCAGGTGCTAAGCCCCTCACTGCCCTGGGACAGCGGCGCTGGCCGGCCGCTCTGAGTGCGGGCCGCGGAGCCCACCCCCACCTGGAACTTGCACTGGCCCGCAAGCGCCTCCCACAGCCCCAGTTCCCACCCGCGCCTCTCCCTCCACACCTCCCTGCCTCGCCAGTCCAGAGATGGGCTCCCACATCCCACAGTGCAGCAGTGGGCTGAAGGGCTCTTCAAATGCACCCAGGCCGAGGAAGCACCGAGAGTGAGCGAGGGCTGCTAGCACGTTGTCTCCTCTCACCTGGTGCCCAAAAGGTCGGGGACCACTGTAGTACCCTATAGTTGTAGTTAAGAGCATGGTCTCAAATGTCAAGGAGATCCAGGTTTAAATTCAAGATCAGCTATTTCCATGGTGAACTTGGGTCTCTCCCTTAACTTCTATGAGGCTTAGTTCTTCCATTTGTAAATAGAGACAATAACACTATTACGGTTCTCCAGAGAAAAAGAACATGTATATATGAGATATATATGGGATATATATGAGATATATATGTCCTTATATATGATATGTGTATATATGCATATGTAATTGTGATATGTAAACATATAGTTTATATATGATTATATAATTATAAATACAGATTTATCATAATAAATCATATATAACACATATAATTTATTATAAAGAACTGGCTCACATGATTATGGGGGCTGAAAAGTTCCACAATCATCTGAATGAAGCTGGAGATGCAGTCCAGATGAAGATGGAGAACCAGTTGTGTAATTCCATCTAAGTCAGAAGGCCTGAGAACCGGAAGAGCCAATGGTGTAAGTTCCAGTCTGAATGCAGAAGACTGATGTCCCAGCTTGAAAACAGTCAGGCAAAGAAAGTGAATTCTCCTTTACCTCACTTTTTATTCTATTCAGGCATCTAACAGATTGAATGAGGCTTGCTCACATTGGGGAGGGCTATCTGCATTACTCAGTCTACCAGTTCAAATGTTAGTCTCGTCCAGAAACACCCTCACAGATACCCAGAATAATATTTAACCAACTATCTAAGGCACTGCCTGTTCCAGTCAAGTTGACACATAAAATTAACCATCACAGACGCCTACCTCACAACATTGTTGTAAGATCTGAATAAACACAAGATACATTAAGTACCTAGAATTATAAGGGGAACAAAGTAAATTAATAAATTGTGACTATTATAAAAGAAGAAACACATCAATGTAATAATTTCTCATCTAGGAGTAAAAGGATATTATCTTTTGTTGGATAATGAACTAGAATCATTGGCTGAGTTTCCCACTAATGTATCTCTTTTTTCTTTTTCTTTTTTTTTTTTTTTTGAGACAGCGTCTCACTCCATCACCCAGGCTGCAGTGCAGTGGTGTGATCTCGGCTCACTGCAACCTCCGCCTCCCTAGTTCAAGCAATTCTCCTGCCTCAGCCTCCTGAGTAGCTGGGATTACAGGCGCATGCCAGCACACCTGGCTAATTTTTGTATTTTCAGTAGAAACGGGGTTTCAACATGTTGATCAGGCTGGTCTCAAACTCCTGACCTCGTGATACACCCACCTCAGCCTCCCAAAGGGCTGGGATTACAGGCCTGAGCCACCGCACCTGGCCTAATGTATCTCTTTAAAGAATATCATTATATTTTTAGAATAACATAAACGTCAAGTGACTTTTCCTTAGCCTTCTTTATCATATGAGAATGAGCTCTATGATGACATGCAGTAGAGAGGGGGATGGGAAAACTGCAGAGCAGAGGAGGTGGAGAGCTAAAGGACCTGTTTCCAGTTGGCAATAAACATGGTTGATGAAATGGAACCAACACTGGTAAGAATGGACACAAATTCTTATCCTGTCATGTGACAGATGAGGCTTGGAACCCCACTTCAGGAAAGATGCATGCCTCTGAGCTATTTCATTCGGTGAGCTCAATGAGGAAAATTTTCCACATGCTTGGCGTTTTCTTTTTTTGGATCCTGTTTTGTAGAATGCTGTCTGCCCTTATCCAAGCTGCTGATTGCTTATTAAAGACGTAAGGAGGAGCAGAGCTCTCCCTGTGGGACACACCAGCCCAACCCTCAGAGAGTTCTCATCAGCACAAAGAGGAAGATGCTCTACAAGAATGCATTGCCCTGACATTTAGTTGAAGGACATTTGTGGTTCTGTAGAATACGCAAGGGTACTGTTGTGCTGCAGAGAGATATGAGTGGTTTTCTTCCGACAAAGGGAGAAGAGACAATTTCAGGCCAAGTTTAGGCTTTGGTACAAACTAATTAAAAAGCAACCACAAGGAGGAGAGGAAAGAATCCTAATCAATGTGACTCTGAGGAATTTATCCTTTTTAATTGCATTGCAGTGTGGTTGGTTCTCTAGAAGAAAATAATGCTTCATACTTCACTGTCATGAAATTTTAACAAATACTTGTGTGCATTTTTATGAAGAAAGTCATTTTCAATAATATATTTTAAGGATAGAATTAAATAATGGCTCTGACTCCAAAATTCAATAGCCTTAGGTTATCATAGGAAAGATAATAAAATATTCATTTCTTTGTAATTAGTCTGAGTTAGAGGTAAAAGTGGGAAAAAAGTCCTATAGCTTTGAAGTAGTGGTTTAAGAAAGATGCTTTCTACAAAAGTGGGAGAGTAAATGGCACTGTGTTTAATAAAGACCAGAAGGTCACAAAACATGGCTGCTTCACTAATCTGCTTTCCAAACTTCAATTTGTCTGCAAGCAAATATGGCCATTAGTGCCCACCCTTTTTAATCACATGTTTTACTACTATCTAATATACTCTCTGTTTATTTTAGATTTCACATAGCCTACAGTTCAAAGGCAGAAATTCTTTGAAAGCTAACCTATATTATCCTTCCCCCACAAAAGTGTTTGAAATTACAGCTCTATTGTTTACATCCACCATGAAGATAAAGTTCTTTATCTTTTCTGAGTTATGAGCCGCTTTGAAAATTTGATAAAAGACATAGATATCATCTCTAGAATGAAAAGCCCCGACACAATTTGAAGATACACCCTAAATTTGCATGTAATACCCAGGAGTTCAAGGACTCCTTAAAGCACATCTTTGGACTCCAGCTTGAGAGCCACTGCTTCAGAGGGTGGATGGTTATTTCCAACTTGGCATGGATACAGGAAATTTAGCGGAGATTTGAGATAAGAAACAAATTAAACGACTTTTTGAGTATTTTAGATTTAAATATTCACAAGCTAGTTTTAAAATAAATTTCCATGAACATACCCATGTCCAAATATAATTTTAAAAGGATCATTTCTTGGTACCATATTTCTAAAGAGCAAATTGGTAACATATATTAAGAGACTTAACAATCTTCATTGATTTTGACTCAATCATTATAATTTCAGAAATCTACTCTAAGGAAATATTCAGAGATGTGAACAAAGATATATGTCTAAGTAAGTTTATCACACTATTATTATTAGAACAAGAATTTGAAAACAACTTAGATGTTTAGGAGGGGAAAAACAATGGGTAAATAAATTAATTTCATCTGTGTAATAAATTGTTTACAATTGTCAAAAATTTGTGTTTTTATAAGAATATTTAATGGCATGGGCAACTACTTAAAATCTAACATCAAGTTAAAATGGATAGAAATGATTTCTATTATCAAAATGAGGAAATTAAAAATTAATGAGAATGGCTTTTAAAACTCTGTGTGTGTGGGAATGGTGTTCATTAACTGAAGAAACCAATAATCATTGTATGCCTACTATGTGCTAGGTACTATGCTCTGCATATATCAAAGTAGCATGTATTATTAGAAAAAAAAAAATAAAACCTATATGTTTGATCTATAATAACTATAAGATACTTGGAATTTCTCTCACACTGATTTCCTGTGTATGTTTTATTTTCTCACTATGATGCGACCTCTTGTAGGTAAAGGATTCCATTTAATTCACATTCATTGGGTATTTCTTTGAGTTGGGTGCTGTTTTAGGTGCTGAACTTGTCCACCATTTTAAATGTTCTCAGCAATATTCAAAGTCTTGTAGAGTGCTTTCTAAATTCTTGTTGAATTTAATTCTAATGACAAAGAAATACATTTGGATATTAATGAAATGAGATGAATCCTAAATTTTCCTTTCAATAATTGTGAGACAGTAGACACCTTACTTTTATAAGCATGTTTCTTTTAAAAAACAAAAAGAAACAAAAAGAAAACAAGGAGCTAATATTACCTACCTTAAAGTGCTGATGGCAGAATTAAATAAAGTGTTGCATATAAGATGTCTTTCATAGTATTAAGCAAATAGTTGACCTTAATGAGTGTTTCTTTTCCATTCCTTATCTATAGATTGAATCTCATAAAACTGCTGATATTCAGTCATTTTCTACCTACAAAATGGCAGTTTCATATGCTCAATCTAATAATTAATAATTAGGTATAATATACAGTAGAACCCCCGATAAATTATATGAAAAAGTATAGCTGTGGATTGGATCTGATATAATTACAATGAATTAATTCAACAAAATTCTGAGAATTAAAGATGTTGCTCAATTTTAACCTGCGATAACAGTCATATCAGTCATGTTTTAAAATTAAAAGAGCAATAAAATCTAGGATATATGAACAACTGAGGGCTGGGGGAGGCCTTATTAACTAAAATTGGAATCCTAAATGTCCTCTAAGAAGAGTCAGACCTATTTGACCACATGAAACTTTTAAAAATCATATTAAAATATAATAAACAATATTTACTTATCAATTGATTAATTTCCTTTCTTTTATCACTAGAATGTGTGTCTGATAGAGGATATTTTTGTGTATTTTTTTACTGTTGAATCCTCAGTACATAGAAAAATGCCTGACATGTAGTAGGTATAATTACAAAAAATTACTATAAACAAATTCAACCAACAAATAATAAATGTGGGACAAATGTTCACAACAAGAGAATAGATTAATATTTCTAAGGCAAAAGTGTTATAAAAAATTAACAAGAAAGGGATATATGACTCAACAGGAAAATGGGAGAACCCAAATGTCCAAGGAATGTATGAAAATATTATCAAACTAATACATCACATTACCACTTAAGACTGGCAAAAGTGGAAAAGGATGACAACCTCTGTTGACAGCAATATTGGGGAAAGGGTACTATCATAGAAGGCTGGCGAGAAGGTAAATTGCCTCAGGTGTTGTTGGAATGCAATCTGTTGTTATTTGTTAAAATTAAAAATGCATATATATTTTGATCCACAAATACTTCTTTTAGGTATCTGTTCCATAGAAATGAAAGCACAAGGATGTTTACGACAGCATTACTTTAGAGGTACAAAGGAAAACAAGTAGAAACAGCATGATTGCCCATCAGTAGGAGAATTGTTGAATAAATTACAACATACTGCAGCATAAAATGTTACGCAGTTGTTAGAAAGAGTTATTGTCGAGTAAGAAAAAGCAAGATTCAAAAATATGTGTATGTTCAAATTTTTGCAAGATAATGACAAAACCTCTCTGTGTATATTTATATTCATAGATATAATGTGTGTATACATTATGTATAGCTTTTTTATGAATACAAGCATAAAGAATAATATGAAAGTATATACAGTAGGTTGTTAATATGGATAACTTTTGTGTCTGTGAGGAAAGAAAGTAGATTGAGAGGGAAGTATATGGGAAAGGAAAAGCTAAACCAAAACAAAATACTGCATTAAAAAAATGGTATGTATGATATGATCACACATATTGAATTTATGTAAAATTATATGCAAGTATATGTATGTATAAATGTTTTAGAAGAAAAAATTACAAACAGAACAAGAAAAGGGAGTTTTGCTGAGCCATAGCCATTTCATTGCAGCCTACATGTCTTGGTGCAGCCATTAAAAAACACCATAATACAGCATTGGAAATGGGAAATAATATAAGGCGAGACTGCCAAGCCCATTCTGAGGGGCAATGGAGAGGGATGCAATTCCACCATTAGATAAATCAAAATGAGTTAAGTAAACACAAGGAACTCGCTCCTAGAAACCATAAAAAAGTCAACATGGAATTATTAGTAGAAAAAAATGAAAGTAGAAAATAATAAAAACCACCACTGTGAAGCACATTTGTTAGAAGCCGAATTCAAGCCTCTAGTTGAACTTCATAACAGAGAACCCTAAAGAGAAGCAGAAGACTTGAATTATAGCATGTAAGATATAGTTCTGATCTGTTAGTATCAGATGACTAAGGTATGTTCAAGCTCTGAAAGTCCTTGATTCTAAAATGCAATGGGGATGATCAAATATTCACTATTCATACAATGATGAATTTTGGAGCCAGACAGGCCTTGAAGGATATATCCAGTAGTAGGTCCAAAAGGTTGTTTGTTCGGGTCTTTTTTTAATGATTTTTGTTGCATTTTATTTACTTCTTTTTAATTTTTGATTGACAAATAATTAGATGTACGTATTATCAGGGTACATGTGATAAATTGATGCATTCATATAATCAAAACAGAAGAATGAGAATATCCATCACCTTATATATTTATCTTTTCTTTCTGCTAGACACATTCAAATTATTCTCTTCTAGCTATTTTGAACTGTACAATCAATTAATGTTAACTATAGTCACCCCACTGATCTGTGAAACACCAGATCTTATTTCTTCTATCTAAGCATATATTTGTACACATTAATCAAACTCTCTTCATCATCCTCTCCCTCTTATGCTTCCCGGCTTCTGGTAACCAGCAATCTACTCTCTATTGTCATGAGAGAGTAGATTTTTTCAAGTTCCCACCTATGAGTGAGAACATGTGATATTTATCTTTCTGTGCTTGGCTTATTTCACTTATCATAATGACCTCCAGTTCCATCTATGATGCTGGAAATGTTTATTACATTTTTAAAACACATAACATAAAACTTACCATTTTAACAATTCTTAAGTGTGCATTTAGTGGCATTAAGTACTGAGTTAAAAATATGAACTATATTCTTGTGTCAAATAATTTTTAAAAATTGGTCCATTGGGGAAAACTAGATGAAGGTACACAGGACCTCTTTGTATTATGTTTGCAACTTCCTGTAAATTAATAATTATTCCCAAATTACTTTTTTTTTCAAATGGGCTTCCTGTGTGTTCTTTAGGGGCTTCCTTGCAGGTACAGGAGAAGCAAATGAGCAAAATTCCAGGTATGCTGTCTATCATGCACCTTCACTGAGAGTAGCTCCACTTTATCTCTTTCACACGTTGTGCTTCTATATGAGATATTTGAAAGTTCATGTTAAGAAATGTTCCCATTACAAAAAGTAGTTTTGAAGCTACTCATTCTAGCATTTATTTTACTGATTAGGAGAGATGAATTCAGTTTTCCAAGGTTAATAAGCTAATAAATGGCAGGGCTAGGACACGAATTTAGATCTTTTGACTTTAAGTCCAGTTCTTTCTTTACTATACCATACTGCTTCTATTGAAATAAAAAGATTTTGTTTTCATTCCTGGCTCTGTCACCATTGATTGTAACTTAAAATGAACATCTTCTGATAGCAACACAGGTAATGTGCATATTATAGACATGGAGGAGTTAAGAATAGACCTGAAAACTCAGAAATCTAGGATTTCAAATTCCAGCGTCTTCATGTTTGTAACCTTGATCAAATAAATGTGTGTGCATATGCCTTAGTCTCCTGGAAGGATATGCAATGAAAGATAATATACCTGTCCTGGGTCCCAGAAATTTAAGAGAAAAGTAAACAAATCTCTGCATTTCAATTCAATTCAATGTTCAATTTCAATTCAGTAAATATTTAGTAAGTGTCTACTAAGTGCCAGAAACTATGGTAGACACTGGAAATGCAATGATAAACACAACATGACATGATCTTTGCTCTCATGAGCTTACTACCTGGGAGGTTAGAATATAGTCATTAACCCAGTAAGAAAACCTAATGGATATATATTTCAAAGTGAGTTACAGGAGAAAGAGAAAGAAAAAGAAACATCACAAGAGAAAGCGACCTACAATTGGTCAAGGCAAGCTTCCCTGAAGAAGTCATGTTTGAACTGAATCTATAGAATGAGTAAGTGTTCATTGGACATGATTGTGGATAGCTATTGGTAAATAAAATTATAGTTTACATAGTTCCTTAGGGAAGCTTTATTGAAAGAACTTTTGTTGAGAATATAGTATCATTTAGGGTCAGCAAATATACAACCTTTCTTCTGTCAAGCTCACCATCCTTCAAGCATAGCAGACATCACTGATCAATTACAACATACTTTCTGGTAAATCCTGATGTAGCTATTCAATAGAGGTTCCAGGTAGCCCTTGCCTATCAGTCCAAACTGGCACTGAAGATGAAATGAATTTGCAATCTTGGGTGTAGTGAAAAGATTTCTGTCCTCAAATTTCAAAGCCCTGAGTTGTAGCTGTATGAATTTAATAATATAAGGAGACTGGCCAACACTCAGGCAGTTTGTCTCAGTCCTTAAAGTAGGTGACAACAAATACTGCTGCCTTTCCTGTAAACTACATGAAAAGGTCCTGTGGGGTGAGACTTCTTTGTGTTTTACTCCTCAATTATGGACAGAAAGGTAAGCTCAGAAAACATGTCTTTCAGCAGCACCAAAATTTGTGAATTTGCCTGAGGATCACACACACGTTTTGCTGAGACTTGCAAAACTGAAACTAAGAAGAATGCAAGTACAGAAGGTATAAATTTTAAGCCAGAAGGGCTGATATTAAAACTTTACAGTCATGTCAAATCTGCATACCTTAAAATTTGTGAGGGTTCCCACCTCCATAGGTTACAGAGCCACAGCAATGTTCTCTGAGCAATGAAGAACCAATTATACCAACAACTCTGGTTGATTTGGAACATGGCTGCTTTCTAGAACTTCTGTTCATTTTGTATTTAAAAATGCATATTAGTGTCATTGTTATATTTTTTTCTAACCTGTACTTTCTGTAAGAACATGTACATGCCCCCTGACATTTTGCCAGTCATAGTACTCTAGCAGCTGGCCAAGGATTTCTGGGTTTCAAAAGTTTTTTCTTTTTTAAATTTTTCATCTCAACACATGATAATATCTTGCCCAAATAATCTGAGGGCATATTTTGTACAGTTGTAGAAAATATTTAGCTTTCTAAGTTTGTTGCACCTCTTTCAAGTAATTTTCTAACTTTGCTTGATATTTCCGGAATATAAAGATCCTCTCTTGCACCAGTATTTGCAGAAATAAATTCCTTAAATTTGTGTCTTTAATGTTAACTACTTTTATACTGTTTTGGAGAAGTTTCTGCACTGTTTTGTGTACATCTTGCAATAATGAAAATTTCAATGTCCAAAAAAACCCACTGACCGTTATACAATTGCAAAATATGTCTTGGATATCCCATGCGCTGTTTAGAATCATGTGGTACCTTATATCACTCAATACACTCACTACCAACAGCACAGTGCCGGTAAGATGAACTGTGGACTCCAGAGTGAACCTACCTTAACTTTATCTAATTAAAAAACAGACACTTTATTCTGGATGAAATTTTCATGCTCTTGACTTCCACGATATTATGATGAATAATTGGCATTATGCTAGTAATAATGATCACCTTCAGCATTAGATTACATGTCTTACCCAACTACATATTTTTTCACTGCAGCCTTTCATATCAGTGCCAAATTATGAGAGCTACAGAGGATATTTCAATTTAATAAGTGGGAAGCATGCTAATTTTAATTCTACTATGTAAGTGTGTTGGCAAATGAGTCAAAATGACACAAGTAACCATGGATCTGGCACAACTTCTTTTACTCCAAAGGAAAATGAAGGCTGTATCTTCTCTTTAGCTGTTGTCATTTTCATCTTACTCTCCTCCCTCAAGCTCTCAGTTTGAGAGGTTTAAGAAGGGTCGCAGGCAAAAGTTGTATGGTGGTGCTCACCAATGTTTAGGATGAGAATCTGATGTCCCTAATATCCTTTTGGGTGCATGTATGAAGAGTGCCACAATACAGTGGCAAAGCAGAGCTACTCCTGTGGCCTAAACACTTGAGAAGCTGTGTTTGTATAGTCATGTGTGTTGGGGGTGCTGGCGGGGGGAAGTAGGTGTGTGGTGCTCCATAATCTGATTGCTCCTGCTCCATCTACCCCGGTCTGTTAGGGTTGGCCATTTTGTCTTATTTTCCTATGTAGTTTTCTCTTTTTCTTTGTTCATTGCTACTCCCTTCTCATTGACTCCTGGAGTGTTCTCAGCTTTCTATGATACAGTATTGAGATGCAAACCTGTGCCTTTGAAACCCCAAACAGCTGTGGACCTGTGAAGAACAGCCCTCCAGAGTCCCGACAGATTTTTTTAAGTGAACTCTCCAACTTCTCCTACATGTATACATTTATTTCATATATATTCAGAATGTATATGAAATATTATTCTGGTACCCAGGGAGAAGCTGTAGCTCTTCAGACTCCACAGGAAGCTGTTCTGCCCGTTGTTGGGACTACATGGAATCTCTGGGAACTTTCCTCTGGGTAGTCAGTATGATTTGAATGTTTGGAATCAGTGTTTTCAGAAAGTGTGACTTTTTAAATTATTATTATACTTTAAGTTCTAGGTACATGTGCACAATGTGCAGGTTTGTTACATATGTATACATGTGCCATGTTGCTGTGCTGCACCCATTAACTCGTCATTTACATTAGGTATATCTCCTAATGCTATCTCTCCACGCTGTCCCCTCCCCACAATAGGCCCCGGTGTGTGAAGTTCCCCTTCCTGTGTCCAGGTGATCTCATTGTTCAATTCCCACCTATGAGTGAGAACATGCAGTGTTTGGTTTTTGGTTCTTACGATAGCTTGCTGAGAATGATGGTTTCCAGCTGCATCCATGTCCCTACAAAGGACACGAACTCATCCTTTTTTGTGGCTGCATAGTATTCCATGGTGTATATGTGCCACATTTTCTTAATCTAGTTTGTCACTGATGGACATTTGGGTTGATTTCAAGTCTTTGCTATTGTGAATAGTGCCGCAATAAACATACGTGTACATGTGTCTTTATAGCAGCATGACTTATAATCCTTTGGGTATATACCCAGTAATGGGATAGCTGGGTCAAATGGTATTTCTTGTTCTAGATCCTTGAGGAATTGCCACACTGTTTTCCACAGTGGTTGAACTAGTTTACAGTCCCAGCAACAGTGTAAAAGCATTCCTGTTTCTCCACATCCTCTCCAGCACCTGTTGTTTCCTGATTTTTTAATGATTGCCATTCTCACTGGTGTGAGATGGTATCTCACTGTGGTTTTGATTTGCATTTCTCTGATGGCGAGTGATGATGAGCATTTTTTTCATGTGTCTGTTGACTGTGTGAATGTCTTCTTTTAAGAAGTGTCTGTTCATATCCTTTGCCCACTTTTTGATGGGGGTTGTTTGTTTTTTTCTTGTAAATTTGTTTGAGTTCTTTGTAGGTTCTGGATATTAGCCCTTTGTCAGATGAGTAGATTGCTAAAATTTTCTCCCATTCTGTAGGTTGCCTGTTCACTCTGATGGTTGTTTCTTTTGCTGTGCAGAAGCTCTTTAGTTTAATTAGATCCCATTTGTCAATTTGGGCTTTTGTTGCCGTTGCTTTTGGTGTTTTAGACATGAAGTCCTTGCCCATGCCTATGTCCTGAATGGTATTACCTAGGTTTTCTTCTAGGGTTTTTATGATTTTAGGTCTAATATTTAAGTCTCTAATCCATCTTGAATTAATTTTCGTATAAGGAGTAAGGAAAGGATCCAGTTTCAGCTTTCTACTTATGGCTAGCCAATTTTCCCAGCACTACTTATTAAATAGGGAATCCTTTCCCCATTTCTTGTTTTTGTCAGGTTTGTCAAAGATCAGATGGCTGTAGATGTGTGGTATTATTTCTGAGGGCTCTGTTCTGTTCCATTGGTCTATATCTCTGTTTTGGTACCAGTACCATGCTGTTTTGGTTACTGTAGCCTTGTAGTATAGTTTGAAGTCAGGTAGCGTGATGCCTCTAGCTTTGTTCTTTTGGCTTAGGATTGTCTTGGCAATGCGGGGTCTTTTTTGGTTCCATATGAACTTTAAAGCAGTTTTTTCCAATTCTGTGAAGAAAGTCATTGGTAGCTTAATGGGGATGGCATTGAATCTATAAATTACCTTGGGCAGTATGGCCATTTTCACAATATTGATTCTTCCTGTCCATGAGCATGGTATGTTCTTCCATTTGTTTGTGTCCTCTTTTATTTCACTGAGCAGTGGTTTGTAGTTCTCCTTGAAGAAGTCCTTCACATTCCTTGTAAGTTGGATTCCTAGGTATTTGATTCTCTTTGAAGCTATTGTGAATGGGAGCTCATTCATGATTTGGCTCTCTGTTTGTCTTTTACTGGTGTATAAGAATGCTTGTGATTTCTGCACATCGATTTTGTATCCTGAGACTTTGCTGAAGTTGCTTATCAGGTGAAGGAGATTTTGGGCTGAGACAATGGGGTTTTCTAAATATACAATCATGTCATCTGCAAACAGGGACAATTTGACTTCTTCTTTTCCTAATTGAATATCCTTGATTTCTTTCTCTTGCCTGATTGCCCTAGCCAGAACTTCCAACACTATGTTGAATACGAGTGGTGAGAGAGGGCCCCCCTGTCTTGTGCCTGTTTTCAAAGGGAATGCTTCCAGTTTTTGCCCATTCAGTGTGATATTGGCTGTGGGTTTGTCATAAATAGCTCTTATTATTTTGAGATACGTTCCATCAATACCGAATTTATTGAGAGATTTTAGCATGAAGGGCTGTTGAATTTTGTCAAAGGCCTTCTCTGCATCTATTGAGACAATCATGTGGTTTTTGTCTTTGGTTCTGTTTATATGCTGGATTACATTTATTGATTTGTATATGTTGAACCAGCCTTGCATCCCAGTGATGAAGCCCACTTGATCATGGTGGATAAGTTTTTTGATGTGCTGCTGGATTCTGTTTGCCAGTATTTTCTTGAGGATTTTTGCATCAATGTTCATCAGGGATATTCGTCTAAAATTCTCTTTTTTTGTTGTATCTCTGTCAGGCTTTGACTTTAACCAAGAGAACAGATAGTTTGGGTTTTTGCTTGTCCGTTTGTTTGTGTTACACTTAGGTCTTGCCCTAAGGTGTTATGCATATTTTTGTCTCACCTTCACCTCTAATTATCACTTTGTCCCTCTTGATCAGCAACATAACTGTGGACTCTTTCATGTGTTGCATTTCCCAGCATGACCTAGAATTTCATATAACTGAACTGAATCTCCTGTGCGAGACTTTAATTTTAACACACTTTTGTGAAAATATTGAGAAGTTTGGTTCTTGTTTCTTTGCATTGTCTCAAGGGCTAAATGTATTTAAAACCTTCCCCTGATGGCTTAGAATCACCTTTATGACCCAGCCATGGTATCCCTGTGTGGCTGTCTGCAGCCCCTCATGCTGCCTTTAAAACATGAATCTCTGAGAAGCTGGAGGGCTCACAGTGCATGCTCATGAAGGAGCATGGGTCCATGAGTCAGAGAGCCTCTTTTTGTCTATAAATTATATCTTCTTGGTGGGGATTCAGGGAACCAAGAAGAAAACTTCCCAGGAGAGCCCAGGAGGGACTGTGATAACACAGAGATGTGTGACCCTGTAAGACCAGGTTACTAGGGTTTGAGAGTAAAAGAAGGAGTGGGGAGAAGGTGCCAGGCTCTTTCTGATATTTCTTCTTGTCCCCTTTTTATCTCTTCCTCCTTTCTAGAACTGTCTGAAAGGCATGCTTGGTACCTGTTTCCAGTCCTGGGGGCCAGGTTCTGCTGCTAGCTTCTGTTTTGCCATAACCTTATTGACATCTCCTTTCTCTTCCTCATCTCTCATCTCCTCAGTTCTCCTTCTGCAAAGCTGTATAAGCAGGGCTGGGTCCAACCCAGCCAAATACAAGGCTACTGAATGCCACTTAGGTATATACAGGATAAACATTTTCAGATTTCACAGAAGACGATGGTCACTTTATAAATTTTAAAGAAGGGGAAGCTACATCTATAAACCAATAAGAAAAATTCCCCAACTTTTAGTGGGCTAACTTATAGGAATCCATTTTATCAATAAAATATGTCCTTTTTAAGCTGCATGTTACCATCTACTAGTACTTTGTAAAATCAGTGCGTTGAACCAAAAATTTTTACATAATAGAACAGAAAACATCAGAGCGCATGACACACAGTAAGAGAAAGTAATGTTGCATGAAGAGTTTGATTCGGTTAAACATATACAAAGGAATGGGTATATGAATGAGGTTACAAGGTTAAATGTATTTCTGACTGTAGGTGGTGGGCAAAATATTTGAGAATTACTGAATCCTAACAATTGCACCTGGCAGTCAACTTGGATGCTCATATGGGCCTCCCTTGGTCCTGGGAAGGTATCTGAAGTTAGGGTCAACATGCCCTCCTGATATTGCTAAAGAACCAGGTGGCTCTTTGAGCTCATGGGTGAAGTCCTGCACCTCTTCTAGGAAAATACTCACCTAAGACTTTAGATATGTCTACAGGTCAATTTGGGACTTTTCCCTCATTTTGCTTGGTAAATTAAGTAATGGGAGAAATTAGCAATCTTCTTTTGAAAATGAATGGATCCACCTATATAATCTCCCTTTTTGGTTAATGTGGCTGTGGGATGTAAATGTAGCTTCTTCTCATCTTACAAGGGCCATCAATGGCCATCTGTCTCTAACTTGGGCCATGTTACAGCTTCAGTGAAAGAGAATAACCTTGAGATAGTTGCTTTTATGTGTCAACTTGATAGGCCATAGGATACCAAAATGGAACATTGCTTCTGGGTATACCTGTGAGGGTGTTTCTGGATGAAATTAGGATTTGAATCCATGGACTCAGCAAAGTAGATTGCCCTCCCCCAATGTGGGTGGGCATCATCTAATCCATTAAGGGCCTAAATAGAACAAAAGGCAGAGGAAGGAAGAATTTGCCCCCTGTTCATCTCCTCTCATCTTCTCCAGCCCTCAAGCTGGGATTTACACCATTGCCTCCCCTGGTTCTTAGGCCTTTGAACTGGGACTGAATTACACCATCAGCTTTCCTAGGTCTCCAGCTTACAGATGGCAGATCATGGGACTTCTTAGCCTCCATAGTTGCATGAGTCAATTCCTTATAATAAACCTCTCTATATATGGATGTAGATAAAAATAGATATAAACACTGATATCTCCTACTGCCTCTGTTTCTTTGGAGAACCCTGACTAATACAAGCCTCAAAAAGCCTGCTCTCATCTATGCTGTTGGCTGGTGTGGTTAAATTTGGCGAAAAAAGCTCAGAAATATCTGCCTTGTACTCATCGTGGGGAGAGGCACCACCATCTCAGAGCTAGTTTGTATAGTCTCTTCAAATGTGAGTTTTACATGTCCTCATAGTCAGGCTAAAAAAATTTACTGAGAATTATAGATGTAACTTCTGAATTTGCATATGTCTCCTTGGGCCTATGGACACCCATCCCAGGTACACTGGGTCATCTTCCATCAAGACCCTGTTGGCATTCAGGCCCTCAAGATGACCTCCATCTGACATTCCAGCAAGCATACAGAATTCTTCATTGGGTGCACACAGTGAACATTTAGAATATTTTACATGTTCCAAAATCCAATCTAAGCTACACTTTAGTTATTAGGCTGATAGATTTTTAGAACTTTACTGTTCAAGTTGCCTCAGTGTAATAATCTTTTGGGGTCAAATAATTTGATTCTGCAATATGCACAAAGACTATATTTGTGTTTTCTATAAATGAAGATAGACTTTGACATGCAAGTCAAAGATTCCTGCCTACTTTGCTTTTTGTGACTGTGCCTCCATAGAAGCAAATGGCTAGGGAAGCACAAACCATCAAGCTCTGACCTATGTGAGACCAAGTCACACACTGATCCAGGTTACCAGGAAAGAAATTCAGAAAGCAACTAACAGTAGGAGTATTATGATCAATTGCTTTAAGAGGTAAGACCTGGTTTGGAGGTTTCTGCAGGCAGCACTTACATAGACCAGGACCACATTTTGAGTGCTTAATAACTTAGAGTTATCGGCATTTTTATTTCCCTTTGTTATTCTCATCATCCCTTACCAAGCACACTCTAGGTGTATGTTTTTTGTTATAAGAGATAACTATGAGCATGGATGATTCAATATAAAATCTTGCCCATTTAAAAACTAAATATGGTTAGCCCCCCATATCTGTGGGTTACTTTCGTGGGTTCTGCATATATGAGTTCAACCAATCATGGATTGGAAATATTAGAAAAAAATTACATCTCTACCAAACACATACGGACTTTTTTTGGTCATTATTCCCTTAAAATAAAGTATAACAACTATTTACATAGCATTTACATTATATTATGTATTAGAAGTAACCTAGAGATGATTTAAAGTATATGGAAGGATATGCATATGTTGTGTGCAAATTCTACAACATTTTATATAAGGGACTTGAGCATCCGTAGATTTTGGTATCCCTGTGTGTGTGTGTGTGGAGCGGGGTCCTGGAAACAATTCTCAACAGATAACAAGGGAAGACAATAGTTCAGTCTGTGCTTCCTATAATTGAGTCATCAATTCATTATTTAAAAATGTACAGTGTATATTACCTCAAGAAGAAGGAATGGTGTTATAAATGGGACTCAGCTATTTAAGCCCTCCTAGGTCCACCTTCTGACCCTAAGATCCTGAGTGACTTGGATCCTCCAGTGGACATTCAGCAAATTTATTGTGTCAGAGAATAGGTTTGTATCTCAGCGAGCTGACTGCATTTTTTTTTAGAAGATTTTTAGGAGCCAAGTTTTCTCACAATCTTTTTAATAAAACATTGCAGCAATAGCTTTATTTATTTCTCTCCTTCCCATGCACTCAGACCTCTTGAAAGAATGGTTCCTCCATTCACAACTTAGTTTTTCACCTTCTGTGTTAGTTAGTGCAGAAGTTAAGTAAGCTGCTGTGACAAAGAGGTCCAAAAATACAGAAGCTTACATCATTTAGAACTTATTTCTTATCGTGCAGCATTCCACAGGTGAGTGGAACAGCCTTGCCAGGCAACTATGGTCCATTTAGGAACACAGGTTTCTTTTACCCTGTGTCTCCACCATGACCACCATGCCCTCATCTGAGCTGGGGGTGCGTCCAAAGATTTGACCTGAATGACTGGAAAAATGGAGTTGCCATTAGCTGAAATGGAAGGAGAGCAGAGAAGAACTGACCTTTAGTTATGTAAATTTGAGATGCCCATGCTATGTTCAAGTTGAAATACAAGTAAGTAGTTGGATAAACAGCTGGGAGTTCAAAGGAGAGGTCCAGGCTCTAAAAATGATTTAAGGAGTCATTAGTTACAGGCCTTGATGAGATCAGTGAGGGAATGAATGTGTATTAAGAAAGAGAAAAGAACCAAGGACTGAGCCCTGGGTCATTCAAAAATCTGGAGGTGGGGAACATGAAGAGAAATCAGTCAGAGGATGAAAAGGAATGATAAATAAGGTAGAGGAAAATCAAGAGAGGTTGATATTCTCAGTGCCAAGAGAAAAGCATGTGTCAAAGAGGAGGGGAAACTCAACTCAAATGCTGCTATGAGCCAAGCAAGGTGAGGGCTGAGATACAATGATTGTTCAGTAAACTGAGGGATCCCTGGGCAAAATGGCCAAACAGGAACAGCTTCGGTCTCTAGCTCCCAGCGACACCAATGCAGAAGGCAGATGATTTCTGCATTTCCAACTGAGGTACCTGATTCATCTCACTGGGACTGGTTAGACAGTGGGTGCAGCACATGGAGGGCAAGCAGAAGCTGGGGGTGGGGGTGCGTCACCTCACCTGGGAAGCACAGGGGATGAGGAAGTCCCTCCCCTAGCCAACGGAAGCCCTCAGGGACTGTGCCATCAGGGACAGAGCTATCTGTCCCACACACTATGCTTTTCCCATGGTCTTTGCAACCCACAGACCAGGATATTCCCTCAGATGCCTACACCACCAGGGCCCTGGGTTTCAAGCACAAAACTGAGTGGTTGTTTGGGCAGACACCAAGCTAGCTGCAGGAAGTTTTTGTTTTTGTTTTTGTTTTTGTTTTTGTTTTTTGTTTTTTGTACCCCAGTGGTGCCTGGAATGCCAGTGAGACAGACCGTTCACTGCCCTGGAAAGGGGGCTGAAGCCAGGGAGCCAAGTGGTCTATCTCAGTGGATCCCACCCCCACGGAGCCTAGGAAGCTAAGATCCACTGGCTGGAAATTCTCGCTGCCAGCACAGCAGTCTGAAGTCAACCTGGGATGATGGAGCTTGGTGTGGGGAGGGGCTTCCACCATTATTGAGGCTTGAGTAGGTGGTTTTCCCCTCACAGTGTAGACAAAGCCGCCTGGAAATTCAGACTGGGAGGAGCCCAAAGCATCTCAGCAAAGCCTCTGTAGCCAGACTGTCTGTCTAGATTCCTCCTCTCTGGGCAGGGCATCTCTGAAAGAAAGACAGCAGCCCCAGTCAGGGGCTTATAGACAAAACTTCCATCTCTCTGGGACAGAGCACCTGGGGGAAGGGGCAGCTGTGGATGCAGCTCTAGGGGTCTTTAGATACCAGCTCTAAAGAGGGCAGTGGATCTCCCAGCACAGTGCTCGAGCTCTGCTAAGGGACAGACTGCCTCCTCAAGTGGGTCCCTGACCCCTGTGCCTCCTGATGGGGAGACGCCTCCCAGCAAGGATCAACAGACACCTCATACAAGAGCGCTCCACTTGGCATCTGGTGGGTGACCCTCTGGGATGAAGTTTCCAGAGGAAGGAGCAAGCAGCAATCTTTGCTGCTCTGCAGCCTCCGCTGGTGACAGTCAGGCAAACTGGGTCTAGAGTGGACCCCCAGCAAAGTCCAGCAGACCTGCAGAAGAGGGGCTGACTGTTAGAAGGAAAACTAACAAATAGAAAGCAATAGCATCAACATCAACAAAAAAGATAACCATGCAAAAACTCCATCCTAAGGTCACCAGCAGCAAAGAACAAAGGTAGATAAATCCACGAAGATGAGGAAAAACCAGCACAAAAAGGCTGAAAATTCCAAAACCCAGAATGCCTCTTTTCCTCCAAAAGATCACAACTCCTTGCCAGCAAGGGAACAAAACTGGATGGAGAATTCACTGGATGGAGTTTCACAAATTGACAGAAATAGACTTCAGAAGGTGGGTATAAACAAACTTGTCCGAGCTAAAAGAGCATGTTCTAACCCAATGCAAGGAAGCTAAGAACCTTGATAAAAGGTTAGAGGAATTGTTAACTGGAATAACCAGTTTACAGAAGAGCATAAATGACCTAATGGAGCTGAAAAACATAGCATGAGAACTTTGTGAAGCATATATGAGTATCAATAGCAGAATAGATCAAGCAGAAGAAAGGATATCAAGGATTGAAGATCAATTTAATGAAGTAAAGCATGAAGACAAGATTAGAGAAAAAAGAATGAAAAGGAATGAACAAAGCCTCTAAGAAATATGGGACTATATGAAAAGACCAAACCTACATTTGGTTGGTGTACCTGAAAATGACAAGGAGAATGGAATCAAGTTGGAAAACATTCTTCAGGATATTATCCGGGAGAACTTCCCCAACCTAGCAAGACAGGCCAACATTCAAATTCAGGAAATACAGAAAACACCACAAAGATATTCCTCGAGAAGAGCAAGTCAAAGACACATAATTGTCAGATTCACCAAGGTTGAAATGAAGGAAAAAACGTTAAGGGCAGCCAGAGAGAAAGGTCAGGTTACCCACAAAGGGAAACCCATCAGAATAACAGTGGATCTGTCTACAGAAACCCTGCAAGCCAGAAGAGAGTGGAGGCCAATATTCAACATTCTTAAAGAAAGGAATTTTCAACCCAGAATGTAATATTCAGCCAAACTAAGCTTCACAAGTGAAGGAGAAATAAAATCCTTTACAGACAAGCAAACGCTGAGGGATTTCGTCACCACCAGGCCTGCCTTACAAGAGGTCTGGAAGGAAGCACTAAATATGGAAAGGAAAAACCGGTACCAACCACTGCAAAAACAAACCAAAATGTAAAGATCATTGACACTATGAAGAAACTGCAACTAATGGGCAAAATAACCAGCTAGCATCATAATAACAGGATCAAATTCACACATAACAATATTAACCGTAAATATAAATGGGCTAAATGCCCCAATTAAAAGACATAGACTGGCAAATTGGATAAAAACTCAAGACACATCGGTGTGCTGCATTCAGGAGACCCATCTCATGTACAAAGATGCACATAGGCTCAAAATAAAGGGATGGAGGAAGATTTACCAAGCAAATGGAAAGCAAAAAATAAGCAGGAGTTGCAATCCTAGTCTCTGATAAAACAGACTTTTAACCAACAAAGATCAAAAGAGACAAAGAAGGGCATTACATAATGATAAAGGGATCAATCCAACAAGAAGAGCTAACTATCCTAAATATATATGCAACCAATACAGGAGCACCCAGATTCATAAAGCAAGTCCTTAGAGACCTACAAAGAGACTTAGACTCCCACACAATAACAGTGGGAGATTTTAACACCCCACTGTCAATATTAGACAGATCAACGAGACAGAAAATTAACAAGGATGTTCAGGACTTCAACTCAGCTCTGGACCAAGCTGACCTAACAGACATCTACAGAACTCTCCACCCCAAATCAACAGAGTATACATTCTTCTCAGCACCACATCACACTCATTTTAAAATTGACCACATAATTGGAGTAAAACACTCTTCAGCAAATGCAAAAGAACAGAAATCATAACAAACAGTCTCTCAGACCACAGTGCAATCAAATTAAAACTCAGGATTAAGAAACTCACTCAAGGGCCGAATAGGAACAGCTCCAGCTTCCAGCTTCCAGCATGAGCAACACAGAAGATGGGTGATTTCTGCATTTTCAACTGAGGTACTGGCTTCATCTCACTGGGGCATGTCAAACAGTTGGCGCTGGTCTGCGGGTGCAGCCCAAGCAGTGAGAGCTGAAGCAGGGCGAGGCATCGCCTCACCTGGGAAGTACAAGGGGGAAGGGAATTCCTTTTCCTAGCCAAGGGAAATTGAGACACACAACACCTGGAAAATCAGGTAACTCCCACCCTAACACTGTGCTTTACCAAGGGTCTTAGCAAACGGCACAGCAGGAGATTATATCCCATACCTGGCCTGGAGGGTCCCATGCCCACGGAGCCTCCCACCTTGCTAGCACAGCAGTCAGATATCTAACTGCAAAGCAGCAGCAAGGCTGGGGGAGGGGCGTCCACCATTGCTGAGGCTTAAGTAGATAAACAAAGCCTCCAGGAAGCTCGAATTGGGTGGAGCCCACAGTAGCTCAAGAAGGCCTGCCAGCCTCTGTAGACTCCACCTCTGGGGACAGGGCATAGCTAAACAAAAAGCAGCAGAAACCTCTGCAGATGTAAAAGTCCCTGTCTGACAGCTTTGAAGAGAGCAGTGGTTCTCCCAGCATGGAGGCTAAGATCTGAGAACGGACAGACTGCCTGCTCAAGTGGGTCCCTGATCCCTGAGTAGCCTAACTGGGAGACATCCCCCACTAGGTGCAGACCGACACCTCACTCCTCACACAGCGGGGTACACCCCTGAGACGAAGCTTCCAGAGCAAGAATCAGACAGCAGCACTTGCTGTTCAGTAATATTCTATCTTCTGCAGCCTCCACTGCTGATACCCAGGCAAACAGGGTCTGGAGTGGACCTCAAGCAATCTCCAACAGACCTGCAGCTGAGGGTCCTGACTGTTAGAAGGAACACTAGCAAACAGAAAGGACACCCACACCAAAACCCCATCAGGACATCACCATCATCAAAGACCAAAGGCAGATAAAACCACAAAGATGGGGGAAAAACAGTGCAGAAAAGCTGGAAATTCAAAAAATCAGAGCGCATCTCCCCCTCCAAAGGAACGCAGCTCATTGCCAGCAACAGAACAAAGCTGGACGGAGAATGACTTTGACAAGTTGAGAGAAGAAGGCTTCAGTCGATCAAACTTCTCAGAGCTAAAGGAGGAACTACGTAACCAGCGCAAAGAAACTAAAAACCTTGAAAAAAGAATGGATGAATGGATAACTAGAATAATCAATGCAGAGAAGACCTTAAAAGAACTGCTAGAGATGAAAACCATAACACGAGAACTACGTGACAAATGCACAAGTTTCAGTAACCGACTCGATCAACTGGAATAAAGATTATCAGTGATTGAAGATCAAATGAGTGAAATGAAGCAAGAAGAGAAATGTAGAGAAAAAAGAGTAAAAAGAAATGAACAAAGCCTCCAAGAAATATGGGATTATGTGAAAAGACCAAATCTACATCTGATTGGTGTGCCTGAAAGTGACGGGTAAAATGGACCCAAGTTGGAAAACACTCTGTAGGATATCATCCAGGAGAACTTCCCCAACCTAGTAAGGCAAGCCAACATTCAAATTCAGGAAATACATAGAATGCCACAAAGATACCCCTGGAGAAGAGCAACTCCAAGACACATGATTGTCAGATTCACCGAAGTTGAAATGAAGGAAAAAATGTTAAGGGCAGCCAGAGAGAAAGGTCGGGTTACCCACAAAGGGAAGTCTATCAGACTAACAGCAGATCTCTCAGCAGAAACTCTACAAGCCAGAAGAGAGTGGGGGCCAATATTCAACATTCTTAAAGAAAAGAATTTTCAACCCAGAATCTCATATCCAGCCAAACTAAGTTTCATAAGTGAGGGAGAAATAAAATCCTTTACAGACAAGCAAATGCTTAGAGATTTTGTCATCACCAGGCCTGCCCTACAAGAGATCCTGAAGGAAGCACTAAACATGGAAAGGAACAACCGGTACCAGCCGTTGCAAAAACATGCCAAAATGTAAAGTCCGTCAATGCTAGGAAGAAACTGCATCAACTAATGAGCAAAATAACCAGCTAATACCATAATGACAGGATCAAGTTCACACATAACAATATTAACCTTAAATGTAAATGGACTAAATGGTCTAATTAAAAGACACAGACTGGCAAACTGGATAAAGAGTCAAGACCCACCAGTCTGCTGTATTCAGGAGACCCATCTCACATGCAGAGACATACATAGGCTCAAAATAAAGGGATGGAGGAGGATCTACCAAACAAATGGAAAACAAAAAAAAGCAGGGGTTGCAATCCTAGTCTCTGATAAAACAGACTTTTAACCATCAAAGATCAAAAGAGACAAAGAAGGCCATTACATAATGGTAAAGGGATCAATTCAACAGGAAGAGCTAACTATCCTAAATATATATGCACCCAATACATGAGCACCCAGATTCATAAAGCAAGTCCTTAGAGACTTACAAAGAGACTTAGACTCCCATACAATAATAATGGGAGACTTCAACACCCCACTGTCAACATTAGACAGATCAATGAGACAGAAAGTCAACAAGGCTATCCAGGAATTGAACTCAACTCTGCACCAAGCAGACCTAATGGACATCTACAGAACTCTCCACCCCAAATCAACAGAATACACATTCTTCTCAGCACCACAATGCACTTATTCCAAAATTGACCACATAGTTGGAAGTAAAGCACTCCTCAGCAAGTGTAAAAGAACAGAAATTATAACAAACTGTCTCTCAGACCACAGTGCAATCAAACTAGAACTCAGGACTAAGAAACTCAATCAAAACCGCTCAACTACATGGAAACTGAACAACCTGCTCCTGAATGACTACTGGGTACATAATGAAATGAAGGCAGAAACAAAGATGTTCTTTGAAACCAATGAGAACAAAGATACAACATACCAGAATCTCTGGGACACATTTAACACAGTGTGTAGAGGGAAATTTGTAGCACTAAATGCCCACAATAGAAAGCAGGAAAGATCTAAAATTGACACCCTAACATCACAATTAAAAGAACTAGAGAAACAAGGGCAAACACATTCAAAAGCTAGCAGAAGGCAAGAAATAACTAAGATCAGAGCAGAACTGAAGAAGATAGAGACACAAAAAACCCTCCAAAAAAATCAATGAATCCAGGAGCTGGTTTTTTGAAAGATCAGCAAAATTGATAGACAGCTAGCAAGACTATTAAAGAAGAAAAGAGAGAAGAATCAAATTGACGCAATAAAAAATAATAAAGGGGATATCATCACCGACCCCACAGAAATACAAACTACCATCAGAGAATACTATAAACACCTCTACACAAATAAACTAGAAAACCTAGAAAAAATGGATAATTTCCTGGACACTTACACTCTCCCAAGACTAAACGAGGAAGAAGTTGAATCCCTGAATAGGCTCTGAAATTGAGGCAATAATTAATAGCCTACCAACCAAAAAAAGTCCAGGACCAGATGGATTCACAGTCGAATTTTACCAGAAGTACAAGGAGGAGCTGGTACCATTCCTTCTGAAACTATTCCAATCAATAGAAAAAGAGGGAATCCTCCCTAACTCATTTTATGAGGCACAACAAAAAAAGGGAATTTTAGACCAATATCCCTGATGAACATTGATGCAAAAATCCTCCATATAATAATGGCAAACAGAATCCAGCAACACATCAAAAAGCTTATCCACCATGATGAAGTGGGCTTCATCACTGGGATGCAAGGCTGGTTCAACATATACAAATCAATAAACGTAATCCAGCATATAAACAGAACCAAAGACAAAAACCACGTGATTATCTCAATAGATGCAGAAAAGGCCTTTGACAAAATTCAACAGCCCTTTATGCTAAAATCTCTCAATAAATTCGGTATTGATGGAACGTATCTCAAAATAATAAGAGCTATTTATGACAAACCCACAGCCAATATCATACTGAATGGGCAAAAACTGGAAAAATTCCCTTTGAAAACTGGCACAAGACAGGGGTGTCTTCTTCACCACTCCTATTCAACATAGTGTTGGAAGTTCTGGCTAGGGCAATCAGGCAAGAGAAAGAAATCAAGGATATTCAATTAGGAAAAGAAGAAGTCAAATTGTCCCTGTTTGCAGATGACATGATTGTATATTTAGAAAACCCCATTGTCTCAACCCAAAATCTCCTTCACCTGATAAGCAACTTCAGCAAAGTCTCAGGATACAAAATCGATGTGCAGAAATCACAAGCATTCTTATACACCAGTAACAGACAAACAGAGAGCCAAATCAGGAATGAACTCCCATTCACAATTGCTTCAAAGAGAATCAAATACCTCGGAATCCAACATACAAGGGATGTAAAGGACCTCTTCAAGGAGAACTACAAACCACTGCTCAGTGAAATAAAAGAGGACACAAACAAATGGAAGAACATACCATGCTCATGGACAGGAAGAATCAATATTGTGAAAATGGCCATACTGCCCAAGGTGATTCAATGCCATCCCCATCAAGCTACCAATGAGTTTCTTCACAGAATTGGAAAAAACTGCTTTAAACTTCATAAAGTTCACAGAATTGGAAAAAACTGCTTTAAAGTTCATATGGAACCAGAAAAGACCCTGCATTGCCAAGACAATCCTAAGCCAAAAGAACAAAGCTAGAGGCATCACGCTACCTGACTTCAAACTATGCTACAAGGCCACAGTAACCAAAACAGCATGGTACTCGTACCAAAACAGAGATATAGACCAATGGAACAGAACAGAGCCCTCAGAAATAATACCACACATCTACAGCCATCTGATCTTTGACAAACCTGACAAAAACATAAACAAGAAATGGGGAAAGGATTCCCTGTTTAATAAATGGTGCTGGGAAAATTGGCTAGCCATAAGTAGAAAGCTGAAACTGGATCCTTTCCTTACTCCTTATACGAAAATTAATTCAAGATGGATTAGAGACTTAAATATTAGACCTAAAACCATAAAATCCCTAGAAGAAAATCTACGTAATACCATTCGGGACATAGGCATGGGCAAGGACTTCATGTCTAAAACACCAAAAGCAATGGCAACACAAGCCAAAATTGACAAATGGGATCTAATTAAACTACAGAACTTCTGCACAGCAAAAGAAACAACCATCAGAGTGAACAGGCAACCTACAGAATGGGAGAAAATTTTTGCAATCTACTCATCTGACAAAGGGCTAATATCCAGAACCTACAAAGAACTCAAACAAATTTACAGGAAAAACCAACAACTCCCTCAAAAAGTGGGCAAAGGATATGAACAGACACTTCTCAAAAGAAGACATTCATACAGTCAACAGACACATGAAAAAAATGCTCATCATCACTCGCCATCAGAGAAATGCAAATCAAAACCACAATGAGATACCATCTCACACCAGCTAGAATGGCAATCATTAAAAAATCAGGAAACAACAGGTGCTGGAGAGGATGTGGAGAAATAGGAACACTTTTACACTGTTGCTGGGACTGTAAACTAGTTCAACCATTGTGGAAAACAGTGTGGCAATTCCTCAAGGATCTAGAACAAGAAATACCATTTGACCCAGCCATCCCATTACTGGGTATATACCCAAAGGATTATAAATCATGCTGCTATAAAGACACATGCACACTATGTTTATTGAGGCACTATTCACAATAGCAAAGACTTGGAATCAACCCAAATGTCCATCAGTGACAGACTGGATTAAGAAAATGTGGCACATATACACCATGGAATACTATGCAGCCACAAAAAAGGATGAGTTCGTGTCCTTTGTAGGGACATGGATGCAGCTGGAAACCATCATTCTCAGCAAGCTATCGCAAGAACAGAAAACCAAACACTGCATGTTCTCACTCATAGGTGTGAATTGAACAATGAGATCACCTGGACACAGGAAGGGTAACCTCACACACTGGGGCCTATTGTGGGGAGGGGACAGCAGGGAGGGATAGCATTAGAAGACATACCTAATGTAAATGACGAGTTAATGGGTACAGCACACCAACATGGCACATGTATACATGTGTAACAAACCTGCACGTTGTGCACATGTACCCTAGAACTTAAAGTATAAAAATAGTAAAAAAAAAAGAAACTCACTCAAAACTGCACACCTACATGGAAACTGAACAATCTGCTCCTGAATGACTACTGGGTAAATAACGAAATGAAGGCAGAAATAAAGATGTTCTTTGAAACCAATGAGAACAAAGACACAATGTACCAGAATCTCTGGGACACAGCTAAAGCAGTGTTTAGAGAGAATTTTATACAGCTAAATGCCCAAAGGAGAAAGCAGGAAAAATCCAAAATCAACACCTTAACATCACAACTAAAAGAACTAGAGAAGCAAGAGCAAACAAATTCAAAAGCTAGCAGAAGACAAGAAGTAACTAAGATTAGAGCAGAACTGAAGGAGATAGAGACACGTAAATCCCTTCAAGAAACCAATGAATCCCAGAGATGGCTTTTTGAAAACATTAACAAAATAGGTAGATCACTAGCCAGGCTAACAAAGAAGAAAAGCGAGAAGAATCAAATAGACACAATAAAAAATGATAAAAGGGATGTCAACACTGATCCCACGGAAATACAAACTACCATCAGAAAATACTACAAACACCTCTATACAAATAAACTAGAAAATCGGGAAGAAATAGATAAATTCCTGGACACATACACCCTCCTAAGACTAAACTAGGAAGAAGTCGAATCCCAGAATAGACCAACAACAAGTTCTGAAATTGAAGCAGTAATTAATAGCCTACCAACCAAAAAAAGTCTCAGAACCAGAAGGATTCACAGCCAGGTTCTAACAGAGGTACAAAGAGAAGCTGGTACCATTCTTTCTGAAACTATTCCAAGTGACAGAAAAACAGGGACTCCTCCCTAACTCATTTTATGAGGTCAGCATCATCCTGTTACCAAAACCTGGCAGAGACACGACAACAGCAAAAAATTTCCGGCCAATATCCCTGATAAACATTGATGTGAAAATCCTCAATAAAATACTGGCAAACTGAATTCAGCAGTGCACTAAAACGCTTATCCACCATGATCAAGTCGGCTTCATCCCTGGGATGCAAGGCTGGTTCAACATACACAAATCAAATCCATCACATAAACAGAACCAAGGACAAAAACCACATGATTATCTCAATAGATGCAGAAAAGGCCTTCGATAAAATTCAACACCTCTTCACGCTAGAAACACTTAATGAACTAGGTACTGATGGGACATATCTTGAAACAATAAGGGCTATTTATGACAAACCCACAGCCAATATCATACTGAATGGGCAAAAGCTGGAAGCATTCCCTTTGAAAACTGGCACAAGACAAGGATGCCCTCTCTCACCACTCCTATTCAATATAGTATTGAAAGTTCTGGCCAGGGCAATCAGGCAAGAGAAAGAAATAAAGCATATTCAAATAGGAAGAGAGGGAGTCAAATTATCTCTGTTTGCAGATGACACGATTGTATATTTAGAAAGCCCCATTATCTCAGCCCAAAATCTCCTTAAGCTATAAAGCAACTTCAGCAAAGTCTCAGGATATAAAATCAATGTGCAAAAATCACAGCATTCCTATACACCAACAATAGACAAACAGAGAGCCAAATCATGAGCAGACTCCCATTCACAATTGCTACAACGAGAATACAATACCTAGGAATCCAACTTACAAGGAATGTGAAGGACCTCTTCAAGGAGAACTACCAACCACTGCTCAAGGAAATAAGAGAGGACACAAACAAATGGAAAAATATTCCATGTTCATGAATAGGAAGAATCAATATTGTGAAAATGGCCATACTGCTCAAAGTAATATATAGATTCAATGTTATCCCCATTAAACTACCATTGACTTTCTTCACAGAATTAGAAAAAACTACTATAAATTTCATATGGAACCAAAAAAAAAAAAAGCCCGCATAACCAAGACTATCCTAAGCAAAAGTAATAAAGCTGGAGGCATCATACTACCTGACTTCAAACTATACTACAAGGCTACAGTAACCTAAATAGCATGGTACTGGTACCAAAACAGATATATAGACCAATGGAACAGAACAGAGGCCTCAGAAATAACGCCACACATCTACAACCATCTGATCTTTGACAAACCTAACAAAAGCAAGCAATGGGGAAAGGATTCCCTATTTAATAAATGGTGTTGAGAAAACTGGCTATGCATATGCAAAAAACTGAAACTGGACCCCTTCCTTATACCTTATAAAAAAATTAACTCAAGATGGATTAAAGACTTAAATGTTAGACCTAAAACCATAAAAAATCTTGAAGAAAACTTAGGCAATACCATTCAGGACATAGGCATGGGCAAAGACTTCATGACTAAAAAACCAAAAGCAATTGCAACAAAAGACAACATTGACAAATGGGATCTAATTAAACTAAAGAGCTTCTGCACAGCAAAAGAAACTATCATCAGAGTGAACAGGCAAACTACAGAATGGGAGAAAATTTTTGCAATCTATCCCTCTGACAAAGGGCTAATATCCAGAATCTACAAGGAACTTAAACAAATTTACAGCAAAAAAACCCAAACAATCCCATCAAAAAGTGGGCAAAGGATATGAATAGACACTTTTCAAAAGGAGACATTTATGTGGCCAATGATATTGATTCTTCCTGCAAAAAAGCTCATCATCACTGGTCATTAGAGAAATGCAAATCAAAACCACAATGAGATAGCATTTCATGCCAGTTAGAATGGCGATCATTAAAAAGTCGGGAAACAACAGATGCTGGAGAGGATTTGGAGAAATAGGAACACTTTTACACTGTTGGTGAGAGTGTAAATTAGTTCAACTATTGTAGAAGACAGTGTGGTGATTCCTCAAGGATCTAGAACCAGAAATACCATATGACCCAGCAATCCCATTACTGGGTATATATCCAAAGGATTATAAATCATTCTACCATAAAGACACATGCACACATATGTTTACTGCAGCACTATTCACAACAGCAAAGACTTGGAGCCAACCCAAATGCCCATCAATGATAGAATGGATAAAGAAAATGTGGCACATATACTCCATGGAACCATAAAAAATACATATACTCCATGCAGCCATAAAAAAGGATGAGTTCATGTCCTTTGCAGGGACATGAATGAAGCTGTAAACCATAATTCTCAGCAAACTAACACAGGAACAGAAAACCAAACACCACATGTTCTCACTCATAGGTGGGAGTTGAACAATGAGAACATATGGGCACAGGGAGGGGAACATCACCCACTGGGGCCTGTCAGGGGGTTAGGGGCAAGGGGAGGGATAACATTAGGAGAAATACCTAATAGATGACAGATTGATGGGTGCAACAAACCACCATGTCACATGTATACCTATGTAACAAATCTGCCTGTTCTGCACATGTTTCCCAGAACTTGAAGTATAATGGAAAAAAAACTTCAGCAACCCGTATTTTAAACATATGTGCTATCATCCAGGCTTCGTTGTCCCATTGATAGAGCACAGGTAGAATAGATTTAGCATAATTCTCAAGGGCCTTAGGGTTTTCAGAACGGTATTTGCTTTCACTTTGTATTTCAGCATTTGCTTCCCCTTAAAGTCACCAGCTGCATTAGCCCCTAAGAAGAGAGTCAGCCTGCCCTTTGAAGCTTCAAAGCCAGACATTGACTTCTCTCTAGCTATGTTATCCTTCTCTCTAGCTAGTTTAATGTTATCCCCATTAAACTACCATTGACTTTCTTCACAGAATTAGAAAAAACTACTATAAATTTCATATGGAACCAAAAAAAAAAAGCCTGCATAACCAAGACTATCCTAAGCAAAAGTAATAAAGCTGGAGGCATCATACTACCTGACTTCAAACTATACTACAAGGCTACAGTAACCTAAATAGCATGGAACTGGTACCAAAACAGATATATAGACCAATGGAACAGAACAGAGGCCTCAGAAATAACGCCACACATAAAGCTGGAGGCATCATACTACCTGACTTCAAACTATACTACAAGGCTATACAAAACTATACAAAAAGGATGAGTTCATGTCCTTTGCAGGGACATGAATGAAGCTGTAAACCATAATTCTCAGCAAACTAACACAGGAACGGCATCTTCTTCCAATAGAAGGCACTTTGGCAACATGGAAAATCTGTTTAGTGTAGCCATCTTCATCAATTATGTTAACCAGGTCTTCTGGATAACTTACTGCAGCTTCACATCTGCACTTGCTGCTTCACTTTGCACTTTTATGTTACAGAGACAACTTCTTTCCTTAAACTTATTAACCAACTCCTGCTAGCTTCAAACTGTCCTCTGCAGCTTCCTCACCTCTCTCGGCTTCCTAGAATTGAAAAGAGTTAGGACCTTGCTCTGGATTATGATTTGGCTTAAAGAAATAGAGTTACTGGTTTGATCTTTTATCCAGACCACTAAAACTTTCTGCCTATCAGCAATAAGTCTGTTTTCCTTTTTTATCATGTGGGTGCTTACTTGAGTGACACTTTTAATTTTCTTCAATAACTTTTCCTTTGCATTCACAACTTGACTAGCTGTTTAGTGCAAGAGGACTAGCTTTTGGGCCGTCTTGGTTTTTGACATGCCTTCCTCACTAAGCTTCATTGTTCCTAGTTTTTGATTTAAAGTGAGAGATGTGCAGCTCTTCCTTTCACTTGAACACTTAGAGGCCATTGTAGGGTTATTAATTGGTCTCATTTCGATATTGTAGTGCCTCAGGGGATAGGGAGACCCAAGGAGAGGGAGATAGATGGGGGAATGTCTGGCTGGTGGAGCAGTTCAAACAGGCAGAACATTTATTCATTAAATGTGCTGTCTTATCTGGGTGTGGTTTGTTGTGCTCCAAAACAATGACAATAGTAACATTAAAGATCACTGATCACAAATGACCAAAACAGGTATAATAATAATGAGAAAGTTAGAAATATTGTGAGAATTACCAACATGCAACACAGAGACCCAAAGTGAGCACACACTATTGGAATAATGGCACCAATAGACTCGCTTCGTGCAGGATTGCCAAGAACCTCCAGTTAGTAAAACGTGTAGTATCTGCAAAGCACAATAAAGTGAAGTACAATAAAAAGAGGTATACCTATATATTTTTTCATTCTTTGATTCAAGAAATCTTGAAAACATACAATGTGTCCTACATATACAACATATTCCTTTAGGTAGGTAACAAAAAGACAATTTATAAATTAAGCCTCATGCCTTAGATTCAATCCTGAAAATAATACTGTTTCTCTCCAAAGGTCCCTCTACTCACTCCTTCACAATCTGTTCCCTCCACCTACTGGACATACCAGCTGCCTTGGTGACCAGCCCATGGCAAGGGAAAGACCCAAAAGATAAAACTAAAGGATAAAACACTCAGAAAAGACACAAATTAATAAGATATTTGGCTAAATATTAAATAGGGGAAAATGCACAAAACTCTTGGAGTAACTGTGCTGTCATGAACATTCTCTCCAGTTCCATGGGACAGAGGATAAGTGTGAAGAGGATTCATTGCAACAAGTGTGCATAAGTGCCTAAGTATTCACTTCTGGTGATTCACTTTAATGAAGTGGAACAATGACATAAATTAGTCAAATCAGCTTTAAAATTGCTACATGTGCTTATGCTTGTATTAAAATCAGCATGCTTATCTGAACACATATAAGCATGACATTGTGGGCCTGTGGTCAGAAGGGTGCCAGGGAGGACATCAAAATCCAGCAGAGAAAACCCGCAAGGCAAAAGATAAAGGCTTGGATGTTCATCACTTGCTGGTATTAGACAGGCTGCTCTGAGGTAAATAGGTCACCAATTAAGGGGACAAAAGCCTCCAGTTCTGGAAAAAGCTCTGTGAACTAGGGTATGGTCTCATTTCGATATTGTAGTGCCTCAGGGGATAGGGAGACCCAAAGTGAGCACACACTATTGGAATAATGGCACCAATAGACCCTAGCTATGTGAACTAGGGTATGTTGTTTTTCCTTTCTGGAGTTAAATGACAGAGTTAGACAAGACAACCTTTGAAACCTCTTCTGCCACTTACATCTCACAACTAGTCTCCCAAACTTAAAACAACAACAACAACAAAAAGCAAAAACAAAAAAAAAAATGCATCATTTAATTGATAATTAAGGAGTGAGTGCCTTTCCAGTCCCATTGTCAGTTTTGACCCAGATGCTTGCATTACTAAAGGTGTCAATGATTTTATCCTTGTAAAACACTTTCTTAAAGAAAGCCGTGCACTTATTAACCTTACAGATTTGGAAGCCTGTTAACAGGGGGGCATTTGCTCCCTCTAATCTATACACTCAGAATGATTTGTCTCCCATATGCCTGGCCAGGGCAAGATTGTTGCTAGGAAGTTAAACATCCTGTTACTCAGCACCATAAACAGGAAGATAGCAGATGTGCGAAATCAGCCAGGTGGCAGAGATCTAACAGTGACAACACTCCTAATGTGTGCAAGCATGCAGTTTCCTTTTGCCCTTTGTGATTTCTTACCCATCCTCCAAATTAATTTTTGGCACGCTTTGTGGATAAATGTTGTTGAATTTCTGTGATGGGCTCTATACCCATTGTGAGATTGCATACAACACAGTGGAATCATGCTTTTAAAAAAATACTTTATTAGTAGAATTCACACAAAACCACTTCAGCACAACATTCTATGGTAGAAAATAAGAGTCTAAGTGAGTTTGTGTATATAGATATATAAACACACATATTACATTAGGATATATATTTATAGACTCATTTATTTTTCTCTTTTAGAGATAATTTGGAAACTGATTATTAGAAAAATAAAATGTCACCTTCTAGGTACAACACCCTGTAATCAAGCACAATAGCAATTTTTCACATTGTATAGCCTTTAACAGTCTAAAAAGAACTTGCCATATATTACATGTGTCACCTCTGCAATAAGCTGGTATTATTTGTAGACCAGAAACCAAATATTAGAGTAGTTAATTTGGGCCTGCTGGTCTTGACACATCTCTTCCCTCCAGATTCTTTATGCTAACAACATAAATTTCAGGACCCAAAAGATAAGGCTAGAGATTGATCAATAGGTTTTCCTGTCAAATGGCCAGAAATCACCCACACAGCTTCTAGGTTTGTCTGAGGGTGGGTTTTTCCAACTGTCTAAATGGTTTTTAACTGCAGACCTGTGTCTCTCTTCAAAGACAAGGAGGAGTGTGGGGGGCAGTGTGACAGGGCTATTGTCAATATGTACCTGGCCAGACACCTCCTGAGAAGTGAAAGCCCCCATCCCTTTCTTTGCTTCACTAGGAACAAACACGTTGAATCCCTGGGGACATCCAGTCACTACTCTCTTAAGTCCCTCAGTACATGGAAGGGTGGGTTTCTTCCTGTTCTTGCATAGAAACATAAAGAGCAGGAAAGCATGATATCTAAACAAAAGAAGGCCATTTCATGGGAGATTTATAGATGATACCTGGTCTTCTTTCAGCAGATATGCAGCCTATCATGTGGGAACAAGCACAGACATGGATCTACATGTCCTTCCTATATGACAGTCACAGTCTGCTAATTTATCTCCTGTCTGAAAATGACCTTATAATGGTGTGGATCTCAGGACCCAGGTAGGGAATTTTCCTCCAAGTTCTCAAAGACAGAGATTGACTCCTCCAGATTCACCATTGATGAGTAGTAAAGTTGGAATTTGAATCCTGACTTCTTGACTCTGAGTTTAACTCCCTCATACATTCATAAACCGTAATTATAAAATTTACTAGGCCAATTTTTAGACAACTGGCACCCTGTGGCACCATTTGAATTCTGGATGTAACCAGAACGAAAGTGAGCTCAACCTTTAGACTCCCCAGTTGAATAAGCCGACACTTTGCCTTCTTTGCTTGAGCTACTTTAACTTTGGTTTCTTGTTACTCCATAAATTTTCATAATGCTGCATGAGCCTTCCAATTCTGCAAACAAGTGTGTGGCTATGAAGTAATAGTAATTAACATGTACTGATAGAGAACTATGTGCCAAGTGCTGTGCTGAATGCTTTGCATATGTATTCATTTGCCCTCAGAATAATGAGGCAGATGTTGTTATTGTCCTCATTTTCAAGATGAAGAAACTGAGGCACAGAGGAGTTAGTATATTCCCCAAGATCATGTATCTAGTAAGAGTCAGATCCAAGATTCAAACCCTGGCAGTGAGATGCCACGGTCCCCACTCAAAACTGCATTGCCATACAGACCCCTTTATTTGTGTGTACATGTGTGTCTTAACTGTGGTATTGAGAGGTAGATGATGAAGAAGCTGAAGCTTCTAGCTTGTTAGTCATTTTCGGCAGAGCAGACTCTGATCTCAGGTTGCCCAGCCACAGAGCATGCTGAGAATCCCTTCCAGGGAGAAGTTGGTGAGTTGAGACTAAGCCACTGGACCAAGGATCATAGCAAGGGAGCCTGGGGACTTTGGGAAAGTGGTGAATCATAGCATCTGTCATTGAACAGGAAGTCTAAGTGAAATAAGAGAAGGATTTCTGAGGAAGCAGAATCTAGCCCAGGGAAGGCAAAGAGGATTAAATTGACAGGTGTGTCATCCAGGCCTCCTTGCCCCCACCCCATTCTCCATGTATACCTTTAATCTAAGCAGTATTTATGACTAAGTGTAATTTGTTTTACAGAGTCAGTCTTCTATTGCTGGGCACTTGGGATGTTTCCCTTTTCTAAAAAACGATTAGTAGCAATGCCACAAAGAACATATTTCAGAAATTTCCCAATTATTTTCTAAGTCTCACTTCCTCGGAGAGGACTTACTGAGTGAGAGGTATACACATCTTAATTCTTGACACATATTGCCAGATTGTCTTTCTGGAAACTTTTCAGGTAACTAACTCCACCACTATGCAAATACATGTTTTGTGTACTTTTGCAGTGTTTATCAGCCTTTTTACTCTTTGAAAATAACATTTGAAAACATACCTCATTTTATCATTCTTTTTCTTTTTCTTTGGGTTATTGAACCTGGTAGATACCTCATTTTAATTTGTGCTTTTTTTTTGTGCTAGTGAGATTGTTCCTATATTGGCATTTGGGCCATTGGATATTAAAATTTTTTTCTTATTTATTTTCCAGCAACAAATATGTTAGACTACATTTTGATTGCAAGTGACAGAAACACAACAAACTCAAGATTTATTGGACCTGGAGATGTACCTGCTTTTGGGCAAGTCTAGAAGCAGGATTTCAAATTGTATAATCACATAATAGATAAATGATGATAGATAGATAGATAGATAGATAGATAGATAGATAGATAGACAGATAGATAGATAGATAGATGGATAATCTTTCTCTCATCTCTTTTCTTACTTTTCTTAAACTTTCCTCACTGTATTAGTCCATTTTCTGTTATCCACTGCTGATAAAGACATACCCAAGACTGGACAATTTACAAAAAGAAGATTTAATGGACTCACAGTTCTGCATGGCTGGGGAGGCCTCACAATCATGGCAGAAGGCAAAAGGCATGTTTCACATGGTGGCAGACAAGAGAAGACAATGACAGCCAAGTGAAAGGGATTTCTCCTTATAAAACCATCAGATCTCGTGAGACTTATTCACTACCACAAGAATAGTATGGTGAAATTGTCCCCATGATTCAGTTATTTCCCCCTGGGTCCCTCCCACAACATGAGGGAATTACGGGAGCTGCAATTCAAGATGAGATTTCAGTGGTGACACAGCCAAACCATATCACTCTTGTAGCAGCAAAAATGACTCTAGGCTTACATTATCCTTGCAGCTAGTGATTCCCAGAAAGAAGAGGTGGGAGGCTGATGGTGTTCCTTTTATTTTATACCATATGCAATAGCTTACAACAACTGAAAAAGATGGACTCATTGGGAACATGCCAACGCCTCGATTAATCAGTGTGTCTAAGGGGTGAGGTATTCTAATTTTTCACATGTCCCTTCTTGAGGTAGGAAAAGTAGAACCATGATGTTGACAATTTCATCAGGTAGTAAAAGGAATTTTCCCAGAGGAAAATTATACAAATGAGAGGGAAACATTACTAGGCTGGCAAAACAAAAGGTGACCACCAAATTATTATTCGCTACTTAAAGATGAAGTGCTCATTTTTTTATTGATTTGGAAAGCTTAGTACATATTGAGAATACTAAAATTTGAACTATATTTTATAAATTGTGTATGTTTATTCACAATTTGTCACTTGTCCTTTTACTTTCTTTCTGGTATATTTTTTTTTTCCTTACAGAAATGTAAAAATTTTATGTAAGCCCCACAGTTCAGTGAGCTTTCTCAGAGCTGCCATTCCTCACCCATGTCTCATATTTCAGGGTCACCCAACACCTCACCCTACAGGGCAGAACAGTTAAGTATGTTAAAGCTTTGGTTCCTCACCTACCTCAAAGAGATTTTCTGGCATTGATCACTCTCTTCATCTAAAAAGTGAGTAACAATAGTATCATAAGGGTATACAGTCATATAGCAGAATATTATTTTGTTTTTGGAAACACATGCTAAAAGTGTCAGGATGTCTATGATCTATTTTGAACTGGTTTGAAATGGTTCACCTAAAAAATTAAATAATGAAAGCAAGGTAGATAGGGTAAATGGATTAAAATGGAAACAAGGTTGAATCTAGATGGTGAGTAAATGAACTGATAGTTCTACTTTTCCATTTTTTTTAAGAGACAAGGTTTCTCTCTATCACCCAGGCTGGAGTGCAGTGGTATGATCATAGTTCACTGCAGTCTTGACCTCCTAGGCTCAAGCAATCCTCCTGCCTCAGCCTCTTGAGTACACTTTTCCTTATTTTAACATTTTCTTTTCTATTTGAAAAGATCTTTTTAAGAGAGCAAGATGAAGGAGCCCTGGACAGTCATGGAGCAAGTGCATTATTTACTGTACCTGTCTTCCTGTCTGTCAGCTCCACTGACGGTCTGTCCCAGGAGCCATTTGGGGGGTTGTGTTCTAGATAAAGTACTATGGAGTATGCTCTTCAGAAACTCTGCAGAAATTGCCCGTGAATGTGGATTTTTTTTTTTTTTTGGAGTAGGGAGAAGGTGTTGGTGCTATGGAGAGTCTGTGAACCTCCTCAAAGCCTTACTTCCAGGTTATCCTTAGAAAGCTGTACAAGGTGGCGGTCACACTGCATGATGACCTGAGCGTGGACTTTGACTTCTGTGGTTTCAGAATCATGTTTTTCACAAGTCTCAATTTTGTTCAGAACATTTAGGTAAAACAAGAGCCAGCTTTTTATTAAAAAGAGAAAACAATTTGTCCTAGAGCTTACTAACATTAATTCAGAAAAAACCATGAATTCCTTGGCAGGGTTATCCCTTTTCAAAAAGAGTATGAAAAACTGTAGTCATCTTTGAAGAATACTAGCCTAGAGAAAGAACCATCATAAATCTGGACCCTGGAGGAAAACTGTGAAAAGTTTAAGGATGAAATAACTTCCTAAGAATAAGACTTGAGTGAAGAAAGCTCTGAACACAAAGAGCAAGCGTAGTTAGTGCTGAAATTATAGGAATGATTCATTCACCAGAAGATGAATCAAGAGTTACTATATCATGAGCAGCTTTTCCAACAGAACGTCAAGCCCAGAGCCAACCCCAATGTGGTCCCTCACCAATAGGTGGACTTTCATAATGAAAACAGTCCTCTCCCCTCCCCTCAGGTCTCATCTGTGCTACCACACTACCAGATTATGTTCAGCCATCTCTTTCTCCGCTCTGAATTCATTGTTGCTGGTGGATCCAAGGGGCAATTTCTGCAAAGAGGACCTTATTCTCCTTCTCTTTATACTTCTTCTCCTCTAAATTCAACCCCACCACTACTCCCACCAGCTTCACACCCTTAGACTAGAAAAGAAATTGATTGCGATTAACCTTCAAACAAGTCAAATAGTGCACTTCTAGAACCATACTGAGCAACTTGGGGCCTCCTTTTGTCTCTTTAAAAAACCGGTTTTGGAATTACTTTTATTTTATTATTATTTTAAGAAACTGCTGCTGCAGAGGAGACCTTCCTTTTGCCCTAATTGGAGTTTGATGGGACTATAATTCTCAATGTTTTAAAAATAGTATTACATACAACTTATGAGTAATATTTTCAATTATTTTATCCTTTAGTTAATATAAAGACTGTATTTCAATTTTTAATTTAAATCATCATTATAACCTGGACAATAGTAGTAGTAATATATATGTAGTTCAGATATGAGTGTTGTTTCAAACTTTAAAGGGAGTTTTTGTTTACCTAGAGCTGTACTTCCTATAGTTGTAAAGCAAATGTAAAAGCTTATTATCTAAATGAATAGTGATTAGTGATTGGTCTCCGAGAGATATCTGCACTCCCAAGTTCATTGCAGCATTGTTCACAAAAGCCAGATAGAAACAACCTAAATGTCCATTGATGGACAAGTAGGTAAACAAAATGTAAAATAGATATAGATATGCATAAGATATACAGTGCAATATTATCCAGCCTTGAAAAAGGAAGTCTGACATATATGACAACATAGATGAACCTGGAGGACCTTAAGCTAAATGAAAATGAGCCAGTCACGAACGACAAAGACCACATGATTCTACTTATATGAGGTATCTAAAATAGCCAAACTCATAGAAATGGGCTAGAGCATGGTGGTTGCTAGGGGATGGGGGAGGGTAAGTGGGGTGTGGCTGTTCATCAGGTGTAAAGCTTCAGTTATACAAGATGAATAAGTGCTAGAGATCTGCTGTGTAACATTGTACCTATAATTAATGATATTACATTGTGATCAAATTTATCAAATTTAGTGCATGTTTTTAAACTTCTCTTTTATACTTAGAAACTTCTACCTCTGCATTTTAAAATCTTTCTTGTAAATTGTGTCCTAGAGCATTTATAATTTTATGTTTTAATCCATATTGAAGTTTTTGTGTGTGTGTTAGTTCAGCTAACTACTATAACAAATAAACCCCCAAACCTCAGTGGTTCAACAAATTAAAAGTGTACTTATTACTTACATCATAAACCAATGCAGATGTTAGCTGGGTAGCCTTCTGCATGAACCTACAAGAACCCAGGTTTCTTCCATCTTGAGTCTATAAACTCCTCTAAGTCAATGAAATCCTCTCCAATGACATAGAGGGAAGAACATGGCAAAATGTTTATAGAAGGTTATATGGACCAGTCATGGAAGTGACATACATCACTCCCGCCCCCATTCTGCTTTGTCTATGGATTATGTCCATAGACAAATCAAACAGTAAGGGAGCCTGGAAATTCCAGGAGAGAAAGAAAACAGGCTTTGGGGAACACAGAGAAGTATCTGTCATAGTTATGCATAAGTTTTTGTAAAATAAGAAGTATGGATCTTCCTCACGTGAAATTTTGGGGCCTTGTAGCTTAAGTCATTTCTCATTTCTTCCGTTATCATCACATTATCATCAATTGTTTCAATCGTATATATTTACCTTTTATTGTAAGTCTTCCAGGACCAGATCTGGAGAACGTTGCTGGCAGCCTATGATACTTGATCATCGTCTCTGACTTGCAAAGTTTCTAGACTGGATCTTAAGTTGTGCCATCATTCCATTTATGGAGGTACTATGGAGGAGGCAATATGGTTTTCAGGCTACACAGTAGCTGAGGAAAAAGAAGGATGCCTTTGTTGAGTCATGTCCATGAGAGCCAGGATGAGGTTTGCTTATGCCAATGGAACATGATAACATCTCCCTTCTCCATTTACAGAATTCAGAATTCTCAGTAATACACATTTTCTCTCATAATCTGGCTCCAGCCTATTTCTCTGGTTTTGCAGTTAGAGATAGCATTATGCTCACTATGCTTATTTTACCTTTGTGAAAGCCAAGCACTTGAATAATTTACCCCTGATTATTCAGCAAGTTTTGGGAACAGCCAGCACCAGAATTAAAATCTCCCATATCTTATAAGTCTACTGTGCTTTTCACCACCAGCAACCTGGATTTTGCATGGGAAGCTTGTCTCTACATATCTCAACTCACTGTTTCTGAACACTTGAGAAATAGTGCATCAGCAATCACAGATACTGAGACAAGCGAGTGGGGCCTGTTACTCTTCTCCTTCCCTCTGAGTGACTCCTGATTTGAGGAAAGAGGTGGATGAACATGTGCAAAATTCCTTCCTCTCTACTTCTTTCATTAGATTGTGTCAGTGATGGCAATGACCAGGTGAACATGAATGTCTGCCTGTAAAATCCGTAACTCATTTTTATTTTATTTTATTTTTTATTTTTGAAACAGGGTCTCGCTCTGAGACAGGGTCCAGCCTCTCCACACAGGCTGGAGTGCAGTGGGGTGAACACAGCTCACTGTAGTTTTGATCTCCTGTGCTCAAGGGATCCTCCCACTTCAGCCTCCCAAGTAGCTGGGACTACAGGGTGCACCAGGCCTGGCTAATTTTTTATTTTTTGTAGAAATGAGGTCTCAATATGTTTCCCAGGCTGGTCTTGAACTCCTGGGCTCAAGCAATACTCCCACCTCGGCCTCTCAAAGAGCTGGGATTACAGGCCTGAGTCACGGCACCCAGCAAAAATCTGTAATTCTGTACATCAAAAGTACAATGGGAAGTCCCATTATCATATCAGTGAACATGAGATACTTAGTCCCTTTATTCCTCCATCATATCACCAACCTTCTATATAGTCTTGGGAAAATAGGTACAGAAATGGAATGTATTACACTCTGGAACCACGTGAATGACGTCCCAGTCGAGAACATGGTGTCTTCTGTCGGGCAGCATCTGTGCATGATTACAAATAGTCTGGAACTTCTAGGAATGAGTAAGGCTGAGCTGAAGGGTTTATGTGATGCCTCCACCCTTATGCCCCTTAGAAATTATAGAAACGTTCCTGTCCAATAATTTGAAAAAGGAGGTACACATGAAGGTCTAAGAAATACATTATGCATTTGTAGTCCTTTTGGGAATCTCAACTAATTCTGGATAAAAATTAAATATCAACCCAGATGTTATTTGGGTAAGTATAAGAAGCCAGGCATGAGAAATGAAGCAGAGAGGCAGGGACATGTCCAAAGCCAGATAAAAATTGAATTCCTGAGTCCTTTTTTGCTTTCATATTATTTTCATCAAAACCAGAAACCTCACATCTTTATGTCTCCTCTCTAGTGAATAAAATCAGCTTGAGGGAAAAAATGCCCTCAGGATGGAGAGTTCACATTGTTTCTGACTCCAGCACATATTCCTTGTGATTTTTTTTCAAACCTTCTCAGGTGAGAAAGGAAGTGGTTTGGGGCCAGTAAGGGTTGCTGACATTCCAGTGTTGTTCTTTCAGGGGCTTGCATTTAGCAACTAAGGGTCTTAAAACTCCTTCCAGGCAGAAGTCTGCTGGGTTCTGGTCGGTGAAAGCTTCGACCTGCCAGAGGATGATGCTAAGAAGAAATGACAGAGAGGTACGTGCGGGTCAGCAGTCTGGGGCCTCACAGAGGTGTGCGTCACCAGCATCTGACACTAATTTTAGGAATTTCAGCCTTCTAACTGTTGTTCCATGGTATGATAGCCATCTCTTTGTCTGCATATTCCTCTGATATGAATTAGAAATCTCAAATAAGGTTCACTTTCTTTTGCACTTACTGCTTTTCCGATGCTGACGCTGGGGGAAAAAAACCAATGTTGCGCAGATTCATTTTTAATAATTCCCTTAAAAGAGAGGTCAAGGAAGCTTTTCTGGGAAGTTCCTTGAGAGCCAACTTGAGGGCTGATTTATCTGTCTCGGGTGGTGCCAGGAATACAAAGGCTGACTAGTTAAGTTTTGTGGAGTTGTTCCTATTCCAGAATATCTGTAATGGGAATAGCGGTCCCCATCTGTCTAAAGTGGCCTGGATATCATTCAACAGACAGTTTAGCTCAAGGGTCATAGATCCCACCCATTTATTTATTTACTTTTTTTCTGTACCCACCAGCACCTCCCTCTGATTCGAAGAAATGTCACAGTATAGTGGAGAGATAGTGAACTTTTGAGCTAGAAAATTGGAGCTTGAATCCTGAAATTACCACCCATTATCGGTGGGAGCTTAGGAGAATTACTTAATTTTTCTGAACTCCCCTTCTTCATTGTAGAGTTGCTAGAAGAAAGAAGTGACCGAATGTACAGTGTATAGATAGTAGGGGTTTCATAAATTATATTTTCTCCCCACTCCCCATCTCAAAGTATAAAAGTGCTAAATAACAATGTCAGAGGTGGTGGTCCATGTAAGTGGTGGAATAAACAATATCCAGTTGATTTAATTTACATATGTGTCATTTACTCACTCACTCATTGAACGTACATTGAGTGCTGTCTTGGTTTTGTTATAAGAGATGAGAATCAGAAATGAGTAAGACTTGGACTCTGATACTCCACTTCCACTCCTAATCCTGGAGAAAGTGAGGGGCGGATGCCTCTCGGTGATGCAGTGAGCCAAACTCAGAGGCATTAATGACCAGTAGATTCAAAGCCAAAGTAGGACTGAAGTGCTGGGGTTATCTGTGCTGGTCAGCATCCTTAGGGCCAGCCCTGGGCTCCAGGCCCCTTGGTCTCCTGGTGATGACACAGGACCACTATTTTGCTGACTGACACACAAATGGCTCCCAAATGAAATTGGGTCCACACTGACTTGGATTACTGAGTAGACTGTGAAAATGACTGAGACTTCCTTCTTTTGCACATCTCTTTTCAAAAGCTTTTGAGGGTGGATAAGATGACCCCAGACTAACACTGGAGGAGGCCTGCTGGGTCTGCATGAAACATTTGTCTTTTTTGGCAGGCTGGAATTCAGTGGGTGAAGTTGTGCGTGTAGTGCATATGTTTGCCTGTGACACGGCACGTGTTTACTTTTGAGTGAACTCACAGAAAAAATGAGTATGTCCTTTTACTCTGGATGTTGTCATTGATAGCATTTTAAAGCTGTTTTTGGTGTTACAATTTTTGCTTCAGAACAATTTAAATGTATGAAGAAGTAAATAATATAATGAATAATTTATAAATGAAAAGCTTTCAGGATAAGGACAGAAGGAGTTATTGAATGCTTACTTATCTACTGATTTCTTTTCTTCATTATGTCCTTGATCCTCAATGCAACTGTACAAAGTAGGTATGATGATCTTCATTTTCATTTTGCATGTAAATAACACTTGGATTTACCCAGAATCATACAGCTAGTAAATGGCAAACCCAGGTCTAAATGGCTCTGAAGCCTGCAAGCTACACAGTGCTTTCTGCAGTGACATCAGTACTATAAGATACAAATAAAATATGTGTACACTATATATGATGAAATTTATAATATGAATATATACAAAGTGCCAAAGAAATCCAACCCTGGAAACAAATTGTTCTCTTAGGGAAGGCATAACATGCTTCACAAGTCAATCGTTTCATTCTAGGGTTCAGAAAATGAAGCTCAGAGAGTTGTGACTTGCCCAACGTGGCAGAGTAGCAAAGTTAAGACAGAACCAAATGCTTAAGTAGTGCCTTTCCTACTAAATAAGAACGTGCCATATCATTATGCGCCAAAGTGTTAGGGCTCCATAGCAACTACAAATAATTTATAGGATAACTGAAATGTAAAAAGGCCAAATCTTAGCTGTTCTGGGAAGAAGCTGGATCCCAAGCCATTCATTTACCCAATGACTGGTTGCTCCCAAATGGCAAAACCCAGACCTTGGATCAAGTGCCAAATTAGAAATGAAATGCAGTCATGAGTGGATGATGCTCAAAAAGAGTTCATCTGTTTCCAACTCCAAGACCAGGGTGAGGAAGTTTAAGATGCTGGTGGAATGACAGCATGAGGGATGTTGAGAGATGGTAGACAGGTGCTGTATGCTAATCCAAATACCTTTGAAACCAACCGAATAGTCCTATTGATAGTTGCTTTTTTATTCTTTTCTTTTTATTTTTTATTTTTTGAGACAGAGTCTTGCTCTGTCACCCAGCTGGAGTGCAGTGGCATGATCTCAGCTCACTGCAACCTCCACCTCCCAGGTTCAAGTGATTCTTCTGCCTCAGCCTCTCAAGTAGGTGGGACTACAGGTGCATACCACCACACCCAGCTATTGTTTTTTTTTTTTTTTTTTTTGTATTTTTAGTAGAGACAGGGTTTCACCATATTGGCCAGGCTGGTCTCAAACTCCTGACCTAATGATCTGTTCACCTTTGCCTCCCAAAGTGCTAGCATTACAGGCATGAGCCACCATGCCCAGTCAGACAGTTGCTTTTTGATAAACACAAAAATTGATGCTTCTGGTCTTAAAGCTTGAAACTTACATTTATTTTATCTGAGTTCCTTCCTCAGGAAAGGATCCTCAGACCTCTCAAAAAGTTTCAAAGAACTGAAACACACTGGATCATTGTTTCCAGACGATGAAATGCCAGGCCCCTCATTCATAATGATTGCTTCCTTAGGCTCCCAAGTTTCCGTTTTCTTATACATAGTTAACATTTCTTCCCAAAGTTACATTACATAAACCTCTAATTTTAGCCAGTCAGGGAAATGGATTTGTGACTGAGCTCCCATCTCCTTGCCTGCAGCACCCGATTAAAGCCTTCTTCCTTGGCAATATTAATCACCTCAGTGATTGGCTTTCTGTGCGGTGAGCAGTAAAACCTAGACTGAACCCCTGGTGTTTTGATAACACTTTTGGGTGATCTGATATGCCTGAGTGTTGCAGTTATCTGTCAATGCATAACAAAACTATTATAAACTTTTGTGGCATAAAAACAACTTTAGAAAAGTAATCATGGATTTTGTGGGTCAGGAATTTAGACAAGGCATAGCAGGAGTGATTTATCTCTGACCTATAATGCCTGAAGCCCCAGCTGGGACAACTCTAAAGGTTAAATATGTCTGTCGCCATATGAACTCTCCACTGGCTAGCTTGGGCTTCCTGCAATCCTGGAAGTCTTTTCTTACATGGAGGCTCTGTGTTCCAAAAGACTAAGGCAGAAACTGCCAGTCCTTTTACAAGCTAGTCCCAGATCATATTTACCATGAAGTATTTGTCACAACTGTCATGGACTATCCAAGAAATAGGGAGAGAGTAGATAGACCCCAGCCTTCAGTGGGAGGGGTGTCAAAGAATTTGGGGCCCTTCTTAATCTACTACATTATGCCACGAGAAGGGAGCATGAAGAAGACCATCTCTATCCCATTCACTGTAATAACAAAAACCCGGGTCTGGCCAGTCCAGAAAGAGGAAGTAATAGGAACACCAAGACCTCGTATGTCAAGAAATTTGGGAAAGCCCAAGACCATTAAGAGGTGGAAAAGGAAGTAAGACAGGTTGTAGCTTTGAGGATATAGAGGAGAGAGGACTGGTTTGAAAATCTGCACAGTTAACTTACTTGATTTGGGGCAGGCCCATTCAAGGCGAGAGTGTCCATTTTTGTGAAATGGGGTTGATCCTGTCTATTTCATTGGGTTGTTGTAAAGATTAGATAAGATGGTGCTTTAAGGTGAGCCCCCTGAAGCAAACCCTGAAATCAGAATGTGCATGAAAATTGTTAGGATATGTTATCAGGAAAAAACAGTAAAGGAATGAGAAATTGAGACAGATAGGGCTAGAAAGCCAAGCAAGCATAAGGTATTAAGCCAAGTCTCATGGAGATTAACTTTGATTTTCTCAGGAAAAGGGTGTAGACAACAACCTTTGTCTACAAAGGAACAGAGAGCTCCCTACCTATCACCTTATGAGTGTTTATATTCCCACAGCTGTAAGTCATTAGGTAAAGGCTGCCCCACATTTGTGTAAATTCCCAGGCACTTTCAGTTCCCCTTGTAGCCAGAAATGCAGCTTCCAGTAGCCTGAGGGCAGCCCTTCAACAAAAGGGATGCTGTTTTAAAAAGTAAAACCTATATGAGAAGTCTGCGTGCAGGAAACACTAAGGTGATTGAGCAAAACACCATAGCAAAGTTATGGTGGTACATACAAATTGATCAGCAGTGTGTGGGCTCTGCTACCCCTCAAGAAATAGTAATAATTCTTGCTTTTTCTGATGTTGTTGGTGGTGAGTAATACAAATTACTTTATATTCCTCCAAATTCTGAAGGAAAGGACGGATAAAGAAAAATACAGTTTCCTTCAAATCTGTCAGAGGCATGTGAAACAGAGCAACTCCATCTTGAATGGGGCTAGGTAAGATGAGGCTGAGACCTACTCAGCTGTATTCCCAGATGATTAAGGCATTCTAAGTCATAGGATGAGATAGGAGGTTGGCACAAAATACAGGTCATAAAGACCTTGCTGATAAAACAGATTGCAGTAAAGAAGCCAACTCTAACCCATCAAAACCAGGATAGTCACAAGAGTGACCTCGGGTTGTCCTCACTACTACACTCCCACCAGCGCCATAACAGTTTACAAATGCCATGGCAATGTCAAGAGGTTACCCTATATGGTCTAAAAAAGGGAGGCATGAATAATCCACCCCTTGTTTAGCATATCATCAAGAAATAACTATAAAAATGGGTAACCAGCAGCCTTCAGGGCTGCTCTATGGAGTAGCTATTCTTTTATTCCCTTACTTTCTTAATAAACTTACTTTCACTTTAGTCAATGGACTCACCCCGAATTCTTTCTTGCACGAGATCCAAGAACCCTCTCTTGGGGTCTGGATTAGGACCCCTTTCCTGTAACAAATCCAGGGCTCTTTTAGTATTGTTAAAGTTTTACAGGCCTTAACTATCTTTATATTATCTGCCTCATATCACTGTTTGGATGGAAAGAAAGCTACCTTTCAAAATTCAAAGCCAGGGATAAGAGAACAGCCTCTCCTTTATCCATCTCCTCTACCGGCCCAAAATACTTGTCAGTTAAGTATATGTCAGCCAGGCTGGCTCTACTCAACCTGAATTGCCTCTGTAGTTTAATCATTACCCTCTAGCTATGGAAGAGGGAGAATTGGCTCCAGCATCTGATCTCTCACTGGAATTACTCAGATCTCTCTGATGGTACTCACGGTCCAGCATTTATTTTGGCCCAGTCATAAATATTTCATTAACATAAAGCCAGTGTGTTCAAACAATCCCAGTCTCTTTTTCTCTTTGAAACACCTTCAGAGTGTTGGCCCAAGTTTATCTGGCAGAGAAATTTCCTCGGCATAGCTGCTGCTTGTGGTTCTCAGCCTTACCTAAGATAAATCTCTAAGTTCTCCTTGTCCCATGGGTTTCATAAAGGGTGGCACTATGAACTGAACACTGTACCTTCACCAAAAAAAAAAAAAAAAAAAAGGGACATATTGAAGTCTGAATGCCCAGTACCTCAGAATGTGACCTAATTTGGAAATAGGGTCTTTATAGAAGTAATCAAGTTAAAATAAGGTCATTAGGATGCTCTGTAGTCTTGTATGACTGATGCCCTTAGATAAAGGGGAAATCTGGAAGACACATATACAAAGAGGTAAGATATGTGGTGACACACAAAAAGCATGCTAAGCAGAGAATGGAGTCATGCATCTATTAATACAAGCAACTCTGAGGATTGCTGAGAACTGCCAGAAGCTCAGAAGAGGCAAGGAAAGACTTTTTCCCTAGAGTTACTCTGCTGACACCTTTTAAATGTCTAGCCTTTCAGAACAATGAGACAACAAAATTCTGTTGTTTTAAATCACTCAGTTTGTGGTACTTTGTTGTGGTAGCCCATAAGGACCCTTGCAAGCTACTTCCCAAGTTCTCTCGACCTCAGCATCCTCATTTGGAAAATATGGAGAACAGATTTAATAGCAATAAATCTTCTCTTAAGATGCCCATAACAATGCTTCCCATCCCACATGATTTTCTTCAATTGATCATATTGTTATTCATTAAGTCCTCCCCTTAAATATGAGTAAGTGTGACTCAGTTGTAACCAAGAGGATGAAGTGTAAGTGGCACTGCATGACTTCTGAGGCTAGGACATAATAGCTCTCAGACTATCATCACTTGCTGTGGACTTCTGAGCCCCCACATAAGAAGTCTGAATCTTCTGAGGCTGCCATGTTGGGAGGAAGCCCAAGTCACATGGAGAGGCCACAGGTAGGTAGTTCAGTCAGTAGCCCCTACCTGTGGTCCCAGTAGATAGTCAGCAGCAATCACCAGATATGTCTGTGAAGACGACCCCAGATTACTTTAGGTCCCACCCATGAAGTCTCCCCCACCCATAGAATCTTCCCAGTGCAGACTCCAGACATCCTCAAGCAAAGCCATTTCTACTGTTTTCTTCCTAAATTCCTGACCCACATAACTCATGAACTTGATAAAACAGTTGTTGTGGTATGCCACCAAGTCTGGGAATAATTAGCTATGCAGAAATAAAAACTGGACCATCAACTCTCCAAGATCTTATTGAATAGAGAATCAGAATTGGTCTAGAATATTCTGCATAGGGTATGAAGACATTCTGGGGAGACCAGGTTTGCCTGTGAAAGAGAGGCCCCATTTTCCCACTCTTCACCTCTCCAATTGCCAGAATTTATAGCCAATACCAAATACCAATACCAAATACCAATACCAAAATAATTGCAAGCTTTTCTCACACCTTCAGTCAAATCTCAGAGCAGCTCCGCAAAGTTGGTGTGACCGTACTTTTCACAAGCAATTTTTTTAGGCTCTCTTAGTCCAAATTCTATTTAATCCACCAATTAGCGGCAACTTTCAGTACAGTTGGACTTCCTCAGTGTTCTTTCCTACTTCCTTATAAACACTACCCTTCGTTCACTTCGGATCAAATTCATTCATTTGACAAAATTATTGCACACAAACTATGTACATCAATTTTGCCAAGCTTTGGGGAACATGAGGAAGATATACAGAGATTAGTCAGCCCTAAGTCTAGCTCTTAAAGGAATTTACATTTGAGTCAGAGTTAAGGAATATCCAAAAAACTTTGATTTAAGGTAGAAAGTGATGTGTGCCACAAAAGAAAGCAGGCAAAGTGCTGAGAGTGCTGTATAGAGAGAAGTACTCCCTGGTATGGTGTGCCAGCTATTAAGTTATTGCCTCTTAGCTCCAACCCACCCTTCCACACTCCACTTGCTAATGCTAAGACTGGGACTCTGCAAACTTCATTTTTGCTTTTGAACTGCTCCCTTGTAGGCTTTGCCAATAGTGGGCACTAGAGACTGACTGCAAGGCTGGAAAAGGAAAAAGGAATTTGCTTCACTGGTTTGCTTTCTGTTCCTGTGAGCATTGCCCTAGCAAGTCTTCTTCACCTTGGTAGTGACATTTTGACAATGGTAGTTCGTTCCTGTAGCAGCAGCTGAATCCCGTTTGCAGTCTCTCCAATATCACAGAACCAGCCTCATTGTTACCTCTCAGAGATACCTGCACCAGCTTGTGTCCATTCCTCAGAGCTCTGGAGCCCAGCCGACAGGATTCTCCCCTAAGTCTCTATGTTTTAATAATTCCAACCTTTTCCCTTTGTTCTCTCAGCCCTAGGGGTGGTAGCTGCCTCCCACATTTGCTATGATCTTGAAACCTTAGTATTCCCTTTTTACTCTTTCAGTTACCTAGTTAAAAATTCTATATATTAAATTCTGTGTTCAAAATAACTAGTGTGATATTGGCAAGAATGTGGAGAAATTGGATCCTTTTGCACTGTTGGTGGGAATGTAAAATGGCAGCCACTGTAGAAAACAGTATGATGATTCCTCAAAAAACTAAAAATAGAGTTATCATATGATCTAGCAATTCCACTTCTGGGTGTATAGCCAAAAGAATTGAAAGAGAGGATCTCAAAGAGATATTTGTACAGCCATATTGATAGTAGGGCTCACAATAGCCAAGAGGTAAAAGCTACCAAGCGTCCATTATTAGACAAATAAACAAAACGTGGTATATACCTACAATGGGATATTAATTGGCCTTAAAAAGGGAGGAAATTCTGACAAATGCTACCACATGAATGAATCTTCAGGACATTATGCTATGAAATAAACTAGTCACAAAAAGACAAATACTGCATAATTCCACTTATAGGAATCTTGAGTAGTCAAACTCAGAGACAGAAAGTAGAATGGTGTTTCCAGAGGCTGAGGCGGGGGAAAATGGAAAGTTGTTGCTTAATAGGTATATATTTCAGTTTTGCAAGTGAAAAGGTTCTGCAGATTGGTTGTGCAACAATGTGAATAGACTCAATATTACTGAACTGTATGCTTAAAATGGTAAATTTTATTTGTATTTTACCACAATTAAAAGAAAATCTGGCATGAATTCTATCTTTTGAGTGGACCTTGAATAGTGTGGCAATTAAAGAAATTTTAGTATTAGTCTTGGTAAAGGTCGGGGAGAGGAAGTGAATAATGTAATAAACAACTTAGATCTTAGTGGCTTCAAAAAATAAAAAGCTGTCTGACCCTGCCACAGTCAATGTGGCCAGAAGGACAGTTTGCTCCACAGGGTCATTCAGGGACTCAGCTTTGCATGAGCTCACCACCTTCAACACATGGCCTCTAAGGTTACCACAGAAGGAACACTGCCCAGAGGATTTATGGCCAGGCTGGATATGCAGACATCACATTTGCCAGATTTTCCATTGGCCAGAACTTAGTTACATGACCCAAATTTAGCTGTACAGGAAGTTGGAAAGTTTTCCTGAGAGCTCAGGTGAAAAATAAAATGAGTTGGGTGAGCATACAGCATTGTTACTACAACTTTAATGAAGGAGAGTGGTATTTAGGATGAGCCTTGAAAAATGAGTCACGTCCTATCTTCATCTCTGTATTTCTTGCCTTTACCAAAGGGTCTAACATAGTTTCTTGATCCGAGCATCTCTTGGATGATGGATGGATGAATCAAAACATGGCTTTCTGTAACCACCAAACTACAAAGTGTCTAGAGAAAGAGAACCAATATATTCTATGTCTAGCAGAACTATCGTCTGGTGTCTTCTTTTAGGTTCTGAGAATATAAGATAAAGCTGATTGCCACCACTCAGTACAGTTTTCTTTTCTTTTCCTTTTTTTTTTGAGATGGAGTCTCGGTCTGTCGCCCAGACTGGAGTGCAGTGGCACAATGTCGACTCACAGAAAGCTCCGCCTCCCGGGTTCACGCCATTCTCCTGCCTCAGCCTCCCGAGTAGCTGGGACTACAGGCACCCGCCACCATGCCTGGCTAATTTTAAAAATATTTTTAGTATAGATGGGGTTTCACCATGTTAGCCAGGATGGTCTTGATCTCCTGACCTCGTGATCCTCCCACCTAGGCCTCCCAAGGTGCTGGGATTACAGGCGTGAGCCACCACACCCGGCCAGTTTTTCTTTTCTTTCAGCATTAGGAACTAGACACAAAGAAGTTGGTGAGTGGCTTGCTTTCACAGGTCAGTGAGAAAATGAATGGCTTTTATGGCCTAGCCTGATAGCCTCATATCACTTCTATTACTCTATTGATCAAAGCCAAGAATCATGACCCCAAAATGTGACAGAGTCTGGTAGACAATGTTGAGATCCCACATGAAGTCCTTTCCTTCTCATATTGATGTGAATCCTTGGTCCCTCCCAGTTTCTGGCACAAGTGCTGGATATGTGGAGAGTAGGTCATGCCTGTCTTGAGACATGCCTAAGCTTGACTGGCTCATTGAGTCTGGGAAAGATTGCCCATGTATGAAGGCATTTGTCCTTTTCCTTCTTTCTTTCTTTTTTGTTGGCTTGTTTGAGGAGATATTAATAAAAACAAAACCAATAAAAAGAAAATGACTGTAATTAATGCTAATAAAGGTTAGAACCAGATTGATGAGTGCATCTGTTCAACCTGGCTTTTTGAGTAGTTAGCAAGGGGTTTATTATTGGTTAAGTGGGAGATAGTGAACCAGGGCTATTTCCTACTCCTAGTGCACTTGCACATGGATAATAATGGCACAATTTCTGTCCCTAAACTTTGGACAGCTGCCCAGTAGGTTTTCTATGTCAATGTAATCAGGCATACCCCTACTTGGAGTCTGTGTTTTAGTTATCTATTGCCATGTAACAAACATGCTAAACTTAATAACTTAAACCACAAACATTTCGTTATGCTAATAGATTCTGTGGGTGCTAAATTCAGAAGGGCATGATGGAATCGCTTGTCTTTTCTCCCTGATGTCTGAGGACTTAGCTAAGATGACTTAAACGGCTCAGGGCTGGAATAATCTGGAAGCTTCTTTACTCTCATGCTTGCTGCTTGGGCTGGAATCACACAAAAACTGGATTCAACTGGGACTATCAAGTGGAGGACCTATACCTTGACCTGTCATTTTGCTTGGATTTCTTACAGCATGAAATTGGGGTTTTGAGAATGACGCAGGCATTCCGAAGACTGAGAAGAAAATGAGTGACCTTTATGACTTAGCCTCAGAGGTCACCTAATATGACTGCTATTACTCTATTGGTCTAAACAGTCATAAGCTCACTTGGATCACACTGAGCACAAGGAGAGGAGACGTAGACCCTCAAGATGAGTGGTGTAGCAAAGGATTTCCAGCTGACTTTTTTAAACCACCACATTTAAATTTACTCATGTTTATGGTAACCAAATTCTCTTGATCCTACCTTCAAAATGTATCCCAAATCCAACCACTTCTCACTACCTCCATTGTCATCACACTGGCCCCAAGATTTTTACCTCTAGTTATTGCAATAACCTGTTAACAAGAATCCCTGCTTTCACCTCACCTTCCCCAAAACTATTTTCAACAAAACTACAAGAGTGATCCTATTTAGTCATTGGTCATATGATGCCATTCTTTGGCTCAAACCCTCAATCATTCCCCATTGTTCTCAGAGGAGAAGAATAAGTTCTTCTGGTGGCACACAAAGGTCAGTACAATCTGGCTCCCTGTCACCTCTCTTTCCTCCTTTCCTACTGCTCTCCCCATTGCCCCCTCTCTAATAGCCAAACTGGCCTCTTTGCTGTTCCTAGAACACATTGAACATAGTCACACCTCAGGGCCTTTACATTTGCTGTTTCCTCTGCCTAGAATGCTTTTCCCCCAGATATCTGCATGGTTCAGTTTACTCCTTCACTTCCTTCAGGAATTGAATTATATGCCACCTCAGTGCGACATTTGCTCACCTATTTCAAAAGAATGTCTCACCTCACCTTTACCCCCAGCATTCACTCCTCTGCTTTGTTTTTTCCATAACACCAATCATCACCTAACACACAATGTGTTTTCTTATTTGTCTTATTTCTTGACTGTCTACCCTGTTGGAATGTAAGCTGCATGAGGACAAGGATGCTTGTCCCTTTTATCCCCTGCTGTTTTTTCACATCTATATTTGACACATAATAGATACGCGACAGATATTTGGTAAGTGAATGAAGTTTAAATTAATGAGAGAGTAAGTGTATGAAAGAGAAGGGTAAACTCTGACACACTGCTCAAAAACTGTTCTGATATGGTAAAATGTTTCAAAGAGACTCATAAAGGGAAAGGCTTCAACTCCACTGAGAAAGTATGAGTGGTCTGCTTTCCTTTCATAGGATAATGGCCCAGCTTAACGTAAGTTACTGTAGTTGGTTTTTCTCCTCCTCCTTAGAAACACGTGTTAGAAGAGTGTTTTGGAGGCATTGTTGTATTGCAGAGAGAGACACATAGACCTGAACTTCCATTTACTAGTTGTATGATCAAAGGTAACCCAATTCTTCTCCCTGGGTCACAGATTTCTCTTCTATAAATTGAGAGAAATTGTATTTGAACTAGACGATCTATCTCTAAGTTCCCTTCAAGCCCTGAAATTTAATTATTTATCTCTGCTCACCAGCTCATTTGCCATTGAATTCCATTGCTAATCTAAGGATGGCATCCCATGAACTGGGAATAAAGAAAAGAAATTAGGAAGAGAGAGAAGGTAAACCAAGGGTTCAGTGTAATCCTGAGCAAAATAAAACATGTAGTGCACAAAAAATGTTTCACAAAGAGAATAGTATTGGGAATAAAATTCTAACCTTCAATGGAATCATAATATTGATTATCCTGTGGGGTAATATATTGAGTATAATTTAGAGGTGGCATGAAGGATGTTTTCAGGGTACTGGAAATGCTACTTTTAAAAAATCTCAGTTGTGGTTATATGGGTGTGTTCTTCTACGAACTTCCATATGTTCTTTAGATACACTTTTCTATGTGTTTGTTATACTTAAATTTGAAAGTTTACCGAGAAATTTCAACCCAGAGCAGAACACACAGACACATAGACAGACCCACACACACACCCATGCACACACACGGAAAAACCTTTTCTGTTGATATTTATTAAGGAGAAGAATTTTGACATTATACCTGACTAATGATCTGAATAAAAATGAGATATTTTAAAAGATGATTTAAGTGGGAAGAATTGGCACAGGGAGTTCTCAGCTCAGTTCTCACTGAGACAAAATTATGATGACAAGCCTCACAGTGGTTAAAATGTGATGCAGAGGAGCTTTTGCTCCTAAATGTGGACTATTCTTCTCTTCTTGACTTTTCTAAGACTCCTCAACTCTCATCTATGCAGGGGGCTGTACCTGGGATGCTCCTAGAATTCCCAGTAAATCACTGGACTCATCCTCGTTCTAATCACTCACAACATTATTTCCAATTCTACCCTGGAGGTGCTTTCACAGTCTATTTCTGTGACTCTTTTGATCTGTCAAAAGCCTTTATGACTCTAAAAGGCCATTTGAAAAGCAAAGGAGAGAGATGTACAAATGATCATCCAGGAGTGAGGCTGTAGACCTTTCAGAAGAAGTCCCACAAGTTGAAAATTACAGCTAGTCTTTTTTTTTTTTTTTTTTAGGTCTATGATTGGACATACATTTTCTTTTTTTTTTTTTTTAATTTATTTATTATTATTATACTTTAAGTTGTAGGGTACATGTGCATAACGTGCAGGTTTGTTACATATGTATACTTGTGCCATGTTGGTGTGCTGCACCCATCAACTCGTCATTTACATCAGGTATAACTCCCAATGCAATCCCTCCCCCCTCCCCCATCCCCATGATAGGCCCCTGTGTGTGATGTTCCCCTTCCTGAGTCCAAGTGATCTCATTGTTCAGTTCCCACCTATGAGTGAGAACATGCGGTGTTTGGTTTTCTGTTCTTGTGATAGTCTGCTAAGAATGATGGTTTCCAGCTGCATCCATGTCCCTATAAAGGACACAAACTCATCCTTTTTGATGGCTGCATAGTATTCCATGGTGTATATGTGCCACATTTTCTTAATCCAATCTGTCACTGATGGACATTTGCGTTGATTCCAAGTCTTTGCTATTGTGAATAGTGCTGCAATAAACATACGTGTACATGTGTCTTTATAGCAGCATAATTTATAATCCTTTGGCTATATACCCAGTAATGGGATGGCTGGGTCATATGGTACATCTAGTTCTAGATCCTTGAGGAATCGCCATACTGTTTTCCATAATGGTTGAACTAGTTTACAATCCCACCAACAGTGTAAAAGTGTTCCTATTTCTCCACATCCTCTCCAGCACCTGTTGTTTCCTGACTTTTTAATGATCGCCATTCTAACTGGTGTGAGATGGTATCTCATTGTGGTTTTGATTTGCATTTCTCTGATGGCCAGTGATGATGAGCATTTTTTCATGTGTCTGTTGGCTGTATGAATGTCTTCTTTTGAGAAATGTCTGTTCATATCCTTTGCCCACTTTTTGATGGGGTTGTTTGTTTTTTTCTTGTAAATTTGTTTGAGTTCTTTGTAGGTTCTGGATATTAGCCCTTTGTCAGATGAGTGATTGCAAAAATTTTCTCCCATTCTGTAGGTTGCCTGTTCACTCTGATGGTAGTTTCTTTTGCTGTGCAGAAGCTCTTTAGTTTAATGAGATCCCATTTGTCAATTTTGGCTTTTGCTGCCGTTGCTTTTGGTGTTTTAGACATGAAGTCTTTGCCCATGCCTATGTCCTGAATGGTACTACCTAGGTTTTCCTCTAGGATTTTTATGGTATTAGGTCTAACATTTAAGTCTCTAATCCATCTTGAATTAGTTTTCGTATAAGGAGTAAGGAAAGGATCCAGTTTCAGCTTTCTACTTATGGCTAGCCAATTTTCCCAGCACCATTTATTAAATAGGGAATCCTTTCCCCATTTCTTGTTTTTGTCAGGTTTGTCAAAGATCAGATGGCTGTAGATGTGTGGTATTATTTCTGAGGACTCTGTTCTGTTCCATTGGTCTATATCTCTGTTTTGGTACCAGTACTATGCTGTTTTGGTTACTGTAGCTGATAAGCAACTTCAGCAAAGTCTCAGGATACAAAATTAATGTGCAAAAATCACAAGCATTCTTATACACCAGTAACAGACAAACAGAGAGCCAAATCAGGAATGAACTTCCATTCACAATTGCTTCAAAGAGAATAAAATACCTAGGAATCCAACTTACAAGGGATGTAAAGGACCTCTTCAAGGAGAACTACAAACCACTGCTCAGTGAAATAAAAGAGGACACAAACAAATGGAAGAACATACCATGCTCATGGATAGGAAGAATCAATATCGTGAAAATGGCCATACTGCCCAAGGTAATTTATAGATTCAATGCCATCCCCATCAAGCTACCAATGAGTTTCTTCACAGAATTGGAAAAAACTGCTTTAAAGTTCATATGGAACCAAAAAAGAGCCCGCATCTCCAAGACAATCCTAAGTCAAAAGAACAAAGCTGGAGGCATCACGCTACCTGACTTCAAACTATACTACAGCTAGTCTTTTGAATCAATTGTCCGGGTAGGATTTGGTGACTAAGAGTGAGGTGTTTGAAGAAGGTGGTTTTATTTCCCACTGTGGCACTCTGAAAATATTGTTTTAAGCTCAGGTCTGACATTCTGCACCTCACTTGTTATCCCTAGCAGAGAGAAATTCTTTTTGCAAAGTTCCAAGGTAAAGAAGCTAATTGCAGCAGTTTCTCCCACCTTTCTTTTATTATTGAAACTTGGGGGAAGCACTGTGGTTGGTCTGCTTTATGAAAAGAAAAAGTATTCTTCCCTATGCAAATTCATTAATGTTGTTTCATAAGATGACTCACCCTAATTTTCACAGCTTATCTTTGGTGCTCCTGTCTTTAAGATTTATATTGATTAGATGTTGTAACAGTTATCTACTGCTGCATAACAAAACACCCAAAATGTAATAACCAAAAACAGTAACAATCATTCATTTTGCTCACAAATCTGAAATTTGGGCAGAGCTTGGCAGGGATGGCTCACCTCTGCCTCATGTAAAATCACCTGGGGCATCTTGATGGGGGACTAAATGGCACCCTTTCAAGATGACCCACTCATATGACAGGCAAGTTGACGTTGTCTGTTAGGTGGGAATTCAGCCAGGGCTGTGGGTCAGGGAACTCAGTTCCTCTCCGCATGTCCTCTCCAGGAGCTTCTTGAGCTTTGCTCTTGGGATTTCAAGAGAGAGTGTCTCAAAAGAATAAGATAGAAGTTCATGACATTTTTATGGTCTAGCTTTGGAGGTCAAAATGTCACTTCTGCCATACTCCATTGGTTGAAGTAGTCAAAGGCCTAATCAAATTAAAAGAGGAGACATAGACCCCATTTCTTGAAGAAGTAATGTCAAGTTCTAAATGAGCCTGTGGGATGGGGGTTATTGTTGCAGCCATTTTGGAAAATACAGCCTGCCATAGATGTTAAAACAGCAGCTAACATTCACCAGAACAAATGTGTGTGTGTGTGTGTGTGTGTGTAGAATAGCCTAGAGAAGAGCTGTTGGTTTCCTCTCCTCATATATTCATGAGAGAATGTCCATGCCCATCATCAGAAAAAGGAAATATCCAAGGATTTCCTTCTGATCTCTCACTCTATACTCCCTTGTCCTTTTCTCCCAAGGAACGAAGGAGGGCTAATTGCTGGATCTACTGCATTGAAACTCAGACAAGGCTGTTTTTCTCCCTTGCAAGAAAGGCTGAGGAAAAGTCTGTACAATGGGTAGTTGGAAATTGTCCTTTTTGTGTTCCTGTGGAAACAAGACTGAGTGAAGTCTGGGTCATCAGGTTCACCATCTTTCAAATTCTCCACTGGGTGGGTAAGTTAGGGGTCTGTGGAAACTGAGATCAGAAGGAGGGTGGGGCAGATGAGGACCTGCCATGTTCTTTAAACCAACCTTATGAGTAATAAGGCAGCTATTATTCCATGTCTCAGTTGGTTCCTTGCTGTTATTTATCAACTGATTAAGAACCCAGGTCACAGAAAGGGTATAATTAGCATCCCTAAACTCTCAATATATGTATAACTGAAGTTCAATTTATGGCTCAAAATTATTTTCTCATACAAAGGCAATGGAGTTTGAAATAGGCTAAGGCAAATTCTGTACTGCTTGAGCTTGGTATTGAAAATGCAGGAGGGCATATTAGAAAGAGTAGCTCAGCGTTTGTCTGGAGATCTTGAGGAAATTGGTCAGTTTTAGCCTCTCTCCTAGCCGCAGCCCATCTATTGACAAGGAGACCTCAGGGACCTCCAAGGCACTGAATAATAATTGCCTTATTACCCATAAGGTTGGATTAAAGAACATGGCAAATGCTTATCTCTCCCTCCTCCTTTCTGATCTAGGGATCCACAGAACCCAAACTTACTTACCCAGATATTGGTGCAGAATTTGGAATATGGTGCTGCCACTGCTTCCCAGGTATCTCAACAGGCTTCCTGTGCTAGATGTCCAGGGTACTAGCTCCACCTGTCCTTAGGCTATACGTTGTCCCGATCCGCAGTCCAGGATTGAAGCACCCAGGGAATTCAGCCTGACACTCTGTTTCCCTTTTATCTGGGACATTGGGCATCAAAGATTTTTCCTAATTTTCCCACTGAGGTTGTTGCCCTTGGAGGAAGGCTGCTCTATACCTCATTGGCATTCATTCAGACAGTCACTCATCATTCTGCATTGAGTGCCCACTTTTCCAGGCACTGTGCTGTATACTGGCTAAAGGGTTGGGAATAAAACAGATCTAGTCCTTGGCATCATACAACTTAAAAAGCAAATGGGAGAAGCAGACTATAAACCATAAACAGACCCCCAAGCCTAACTAATATATAATTGCAAATTGTGGTAAGTACTTTGAAAGAACTAAACAGGGTACAAGGTAAGATAAAGAGATGAGGTATCAACTAAAATAGGCCTAGCATTTTGTCCTATTCTAGCTTACATTTTTGGATAACTTTATTCCTACTTTCCTCATGCCCAATGCTGAATAATAATAATAATAACAATAGTACTACTAGTAATAACAATTCTTAACACTTATATAGAACTGACCATGTCCCAGGCACTTTTGTAAGTGGTTTTCATATGTTAGCTCATTTAACATGGTATTGGTTAATGGCCTGGATTGCACTAGAACTTAAGAGCTGCTGTTAGCTGTTACCCAACTGTCTTGCTCTTTTTTCCCCAACTTCACACACACAAATCCACCCAGCCCCATCAGCTTCTCCTTGCAACCTGACCCCTATTTAGATGAGGAGTTGAGCAGCATATTGGTTTGGTCTACAGTTATGATTGCTGACCGCATCTTAGGACTCTGCTTCTGCCTCTGTGTGTCCTGCACAATTCCCTCACTCCCTGCTGTCTCCTTGCTTGAACTTCCCAGCATAATGCATGGATGCAGCGTTGATCAATTCTATCAGGAAACCAATCTTATCAATATCCAGCTAGAAAGAAAAATACCTATTGCAAAGATATGGAAAATAAAATTCAGTCTGGAGATTTCAAAATCACACAGAAGAGATAAGCTTGGCCATGCTAGTTTTTCTAACATATTTTTAGCAGCTGAATCCTTTTGTAAATAAAATATTATTTGGAAATCTTACTATATAAGACAGTTAAAGACTCATGAAGAATCTAAGACTACCTTTCTCAACTTTAGGGGACCCAAGTCACCTCTATGGAACCATATAATTATATATAATTCAAATTTAAACACTGCATTGAGCCATAAGAAGCAATTGTGGACAATTGAATAGAGAATTGACATTTTTAAAAATGTAGTTTTAGGAAACTAGTTTTGCAGTAATATACAGGAATAGTTGAAAGAGGAAAAATGGAGCTGAGATTCTAGCAGATTGTTGTTGATTTTTTAATTTGAGATGATTATAATGCTTTTAATTTGCATAGTATGTTCAAAATAGAAATTTATGTACATTATTTCATTCGCCCTCACATCACTGCTGTATGGTATGTGAGGGGACTGACGTGACCTTCATTACATGTTTGAGGATTACTCATTCATAAGAACCATACAACATTGTGTAAACTAAGAAATATAGTTCAGATTGTAAGATAAGATCCTTCTCTTCTTTCCAAGGTACAAGCTTTCAGGTGTGGACCTGAGGAAATGGACACAGGATAGATGTCTTTCTACAAAGAAAAGAGAATTGGGCTCGGCGCTGTGGCTCACGCCTGTAATCCCAGCACTTTGGGAGGCCGAGGCAGGCGCATCACGAGGTCAGGAGATGGAGACCAACCTGGCTAACACGGTGAAACCCCGTCTCTACTAAAAATACAAAAAATTAGCCGGGCGTGGTGGCGGGCGCCTGTAGTTCCAGCTACTCGGAAGGCTGTGAGGCAGGAGAATGGCGTGAACCCGGGAGGCGGAGCTTGCAGTGAGCCGAGATCACTCCACTGCACTCCAGCCTGGGCGACAGAGTGAGACTCCGTCTCAAAAAAAAAAAAAAAAAAAAAAAAAAAATTGTGGTGGTGGTGGTTTTTTAAACTTTATTTTAGGCTCGGATGTACATGCGTGGTTTGTTGTATAGGTAAACTCGTGTCATGTGGGTTTGTTGTACAGATTACTTCATCACCCAGTTATTAAGCCCAGTACTCATTAATTTTTTTTTTTTCTGATCCTCTCTCTCCTCCCACCTTCTACCCTCAAGTAGGCCTTAGTGTCTGTTGTTCCCCTCTTTATGTCCTTGTGTTCTCATCATTTAGCTCTCACTTATAAGGGAGAACATGTGGTATTTGGTTTTCTGTTCCTGCTTTAGTTTACTAAGTATAATGGCCTCCAGCTACGTCCATGTTCCTGCAAAGGACATGATCTCGTTCTTCTTTATGGCTGCATAGCATTCCATGGTGTATATGTACCACATTTTCTTTATCCTGTCTACCATTGATGAGCATCTAGGTTGATTCCATGTCTTTGCTATTGTGGATAGTGCTGTAATGAACATATGCATGCATGTATCTTTATGGCATCATAGAAAGATTTCTATTCCTTTGGGTATATACTCAGTAATGGGATTGCTAGGTTGAGTGGTAGTTCTGTTTTGAGTTCTTTGAGGAATCACTATACTGCTTTCCACATATTTTTTTAACCTAATGCTATTTATAAGTTTAACAAAGCTAATGAGCGTTAACTGTTTCTAATCGGGCATGTAACATAAAGAATCTCCCATACTTTTTTGACGTAGGACTCTGTCTTCAAGGGCATCTCTCAGAATTTGTTAAGGCTCAATAAGATGAATTTTGCTTGGTCATTGTTGCACCTACTCACCTCTGCCACTGTAACATGAAATTAGAGAATAGGCTTAAAAAGCAAGCATGACTGCGTTCCAATAAAACCTTAGTAACATTGAAATTTAAATTTCATATAATTTTCATGTGTCTGAAAATATTCTTCTTTTGATTGTTTTCCAACCTTTTTAAAGTATAAAATTTATTCTTAGTTCTTAGCTGTACAAAAACAGCCAGCAGGTTGGATTATAGATTTTAGGGCACTCTGTTGGAAGGGACTGGCCTCAGGGTGGGAGGAATGCACAGATAGACATGAGGTCAAAGACATTTGTGGTTTGGGAAAGAACGAGGATAGTGGTGAAGGCTGGCTTTACTGCCCTCAGAATTCAGCCCAGGGCTGGGCACTGCTGTAAAGTGTAATTTTGTGAGAACTTCAGTTTATCTCAGCTTCTTATATGTAGCTGGGCCACTTACCTGTGGCAGCAAGGTTTGGAGTAAACTCACAACACTGCTGTCAGGCAAACAATGCCCCAAACAGTGGTTGCAAGGTGGCTCATTGACTCTTGTCTGAAGAAACTTTGTCAACCCTCACTTGCCTTCTTGTTCCTTGATAAACCCTAGTCTCTCCTATCAAATTCCCTTCTAGACGTGAAGCACATATTTTGACTTTCTCTTAAGGATCTTTGGGTTATCGCACTGTAAATACCATTCATTTATCTCAAGGCAATGTTTGAAACAAAATGAGTTTTCTGTTAGCCATAATTTCCATCCCTTCTAATGGAATGGGTATAAAAACTAGGAAATACTTCAATTAATAAGTATTTCCACACTCTCATCATTTTCCCATCGATGCTTCATTTGCCAAAGTACAGGCTTAATAGGGTTGAGGATGAGAAATGCAGAGAAACATTTCACCCCCTGAACTTACTTCCATCTCTACCCAAAGGCAAATAGTTTAAATGGCATTTTCCCCAAAAGTTCAGTAGTCATTTGAGCTTTTTAAACATCTGTTTTTCTGATTTCAAAAGCAGCACATATTCACGGGAAAGATTTTGAAAGAGACAGCGAAGCGGGGGGGAAGAAGAAATCTCCTTACCCCACCATGTGGAAATAATAGCAACTGGTATGTTGTTTGTCTTTAAGGTATTTTAATGTACATCTAATAAAAATTAGTTCGATTTATGGATACTGCTTCAAAATATAATTTTTTTCACTAAATGTAGTGATTTTCCAGTGATAGTTTAAATGCAATTTGGCCTTAATTGATACTCCCCAAAGTTCGTTCCACAGAACACTATTTCTGTGGGTAGTTAATAGGCTTTTGGAAAAAATGAGAGGAGAGTTATGGTCAAATACATGTGGGAAATGTGAAATGCTGGGTTAGATACAGTTAAACAGGCTTCTTTGTCTCAGGGGTTCTAAGGGGTTATCTTTAATATGTATCTTTAGACATTTAACATCTTTAATATGTATGAAGATAATATATATGAAGATACTATACATTGCTTCATATGAGAGTATCACTATCGTATCCTACATACATGATATAAAGATACATATAGCATCTTCAATATGTTGATGGGTATTACAAATCCTCATAATAAAGACTAGAGCACTTAGTGTTTCCCAACTTGTTGAACCACAAAATTCTTTTCTCCTCTAAGAATCTCATAAAACTTTTGATCCACCACACACCCTGGGAGACACAAGCCAAAATCATTAGGACCTGAAACTGAACCTTTGCATTTCTTATGGACCTTTAAGATACAACTTTCCCATTTCTGAAGAACTTTTTTAAGTGTTGCTGCAAATGTATTGCTTGGAAGAAATATAACTAAACTTCCTTGTCATTACATTTAATATTGTTTTACTTTAATCAGAATAATTCAACAACTAACGTTTAACTCTAAGGAAAACAGTGGTAATATATTATTGGTTGAAAATAGATGGTCCACTGGGGGAAAATAACCAATGTGAACATTCTTTGATATTAGAGTAAGATTTTAATATTTTTCAATAAAGCTTGCTAAACACTGTTTAGCTCCTTAAATAAAAGGCTTATTCTGTATACAAGAATGTCCTTGAGAGTCTACAGTGAGAATATTCTTTCCATATGATGAACTCCAATCTCAAACTTGCTGCCTAATCATTGGTGATGCATAGTGGGCCATGGTGCAACAGAATTTAATTTTCATTTTGTCTGGAACTGCCTCAAAGTCTTAGCTTCACAGGTATATACTTGGAGTTAGTTTTATATAGTATCATGGGACCTTTGGGCAGATAGTGGACAGACCAAACTTCAGTAGGCTGGCCATTCATAGCCCCGTTCTGAGACACTTCTTCCAAGTCAAAGGTGGTTAAAACCAATTAGTTCTGGGAGGATAATCCGACCCTGAGACAGTCTATCTATAGGGAATAGTGATCACCTGAAACAATAAAATCTAGAGAGCTAGACTATGATTCAGAGAGTCAGTGAGTTGATGATAAGAGTGGACCCAGAGAGCAAAATAGAGATAGAGAGAGTGGCAGTCACACAAGTAGGTATAGTCCTAAGGTAAAATATAGGAACCCATGTTTGGAGCCTTTCTCACCTTCAGGGCCCCAGGCCATGAGTCCCATTGCCACGTTGCCAGGAGGCCTGGCTGTGCACTTTTCCTGAGTGAGGCTGGTCACAGGGTTGAGATTCTTGTTTTGCATCTTGTTTCGTGATGAGCTCACCTTGAGCAATACTGAATAAGACTTTCTTCAAAACGAGAAGAGTACAGCTCACACAGGTAGAAAACACAGCTGGAAAAACAGTGACTGACTTTCCTTCTTACTGCTGCCTTAATAAAACACCCATCCCATGTGCCCAGGAGGGAAAAAAGATGCTTCCTGATTTCTGTGTCTCATCAGCTGGACATACCTCGGGAATTATTATAGAGCTTCAGATTTTTAGCCTAAGGGTTGCTATAGGTGGATGGACTTCAGCGTATCTGTGAATCCTCTAATAATGTAGGTAATTTTTTTGCCTATGTACATTTTTCAGGGTGAGGTATCATTTAAAACTTTCTCTAGACCCTCAAAGATGCCTGACTCAAAAACAGTTATAGATAGAAAGGAAAATTTAGGCCTGTTTGTTTTTGATCCATGTGCTTTTTCTATAGATCAAATATCTTGACTTTCTATACTAAAGTGTTAGAGTTTTTTTTTTTTTTTTTAAATAATTTCTCTGAATCCATTTTGCGTAACTAAGTTTTATTTCCTTTGGATCCCCCACAGCTTGATATTACTACTTTTATCTTAAAAGACAGGGAGTAGAAGTGTCTCTGTTTCTATTTGATGCATAAATAAATAGCACAGAAAAAATGTTCACAGAGTCAAAATCTTATTTAAAGTTTTAAAGTGACATATTTTTCTGGCCTCATAGTGTCTCATGCCAAGGCTTTCAAGTTGAAAGTACATCCATTTACAAAACCATCCACATCTCTGTGCTTGTCCTGTCTATCTCCTTCCCTCTTTCTCTCTTGCTGTCTCTCAAACTCACCAAATATAATTCCCAATTCCAGGGCATGTATAAAGAAAAGGGGACAGCTAATGAAGTCACTTTAATAATGCATTAAAAAATGAGAATCCTTGAAAATGCCGGAAGAAAAAAAAACCAGCAGAAGGTAAAAAGCAAAACTGTCTCTTGATAGTGTTGAAATCTACGCATAAGGAGAGGGGAGACAGCTAGTGAAGTCATGTTTAAAAATGAATACAAGAATGAATTTCTATGAAGATGCCAAAACCACACAAGCTGAAAAATAAAACTTTCTCTCAGGAATGTGTTAAAATTTACCCGTAAAAGTAGACATTTTTAACTGAAATAAAATTTCGTTTGGCCTTGAATAATGAATCCATATGCTGAGGCAGCAAAGGAGGTTAAGAAGGTTATGACCCCAATTTAATAATGAGGAAATTAAAACATGGAATCAGTAAGATGGTAGCCCTGGAGAGTCTGGGAGTGTTCCTCTCTGAGGCCTATGGTTAAATCAATGACCCATGCCATCTTCATGCTCAGTGTCCATCAGAGGGAGTTCCCATAGTGATGGAAGAAGTGATTTGAAATGAATGATTATCTAAAAGGAAAAGAGCACATAGGAGCGTTCATAGTCTCACAGGTTGGTCCTTGTTATAGTCTAGAAATGTAAATCTTTAGAAAGCTTTTAAGTGATGGCTTCAAAGATTCTATTTCTCTTCATTGTTTACAAGGTTTTCATGTTCTAATTCTTGCCTATTAATCTTTGTTTGAAAAACATATCACTTTGTTTAGAAAACAGGAGTAAATAGATAATTTCAAGGAGGAGTTAAAAAGTAGGCAATGGTACAACTTTAAAACACACTCACATAGATACACAATAATGAATTTATTCTTAAATTCTCTTGACAATATGTGAGTCAAAAATAATTTTGTCAAGAAACCCAAAATACTTTATTCCCATTTTTCCTCCTTTTAAAAAAATTTGAAATGTTAACAAGTATACTGAAATGTGCACAAAACATCAATTTACAACTTAACAAATGGTAGGAAAATGGATTCATGTTATCCATTCAGGTCAAGCAAGATAAGCCTCTTTTTTGCCCCTCCTTACCACAAGCTCTTCTTTTTTTTGAGGAAATGCACCATGCTTACTACATGCCATTCACATCTTTGCTTTTCTTTATTGTTTCACTACCTCAGTATGCATTACTAAACAATGTAGTTTAATTCATAATATTTGGAATCATGCAATATACTCTGGCATGTCTAATTTAACATTTTTACTCAATATGTCTTTAAGATTCACTCTTGTTACTGCAGTTTGTGAGTTTTCATTATTGTGTGGTATTCCATTGTGCAACTATACCACAGTTTGTTTATCCAATTTTCAGTTCACGGACACTGGGTTGTTTCCAGTTAGAGGCTATTTACAAAGAATGTTTCAATGAACATTCCTATACAAGTCTTTCGGTGCACATAAGTATGTGTTTCTGTAAGGTATATACCTAAGAATGGAAAAACTGGTTAATTAATGTATGTGCATCTTCGGCTTTATTAAACACTGCCAAACTTCTTCCAAAGTAGCTATACCATGCTTAGGCCTTTCTACTTTTAGTTATTATAAATGTGTAACCACGTCATGTGGTTAAGGACTGCACCTGATTTTCCTGGCAAGAATAGGTTGGCAAATTGGTTTGGAAACTACTCTGTCTGCCAACTCTTGTTTCCCTTGATTAACTTACCCCCAGTGATACACTACTTCAGATAAATCTCTTGCCTTTGCCCTGATAATACAATCATCTTTGTTTTTATATCAGCCTATGACCTGTTTCAATATAGCTATATGCAAGTTGCAATTACGGAACTTAGAAAGCCAATATCGGGAAAATAATTTACCTAGGACATAATTTCACTTGGGTTTAAAACATCTATATTAAGCTTCTATGATGTGTAGTACAATCTGGTTTATTTTATTTTTTATTTTTAAGGCTATTTAAGTGATGCCAATGTAACAGAATGACTTAACACAGTTAAATGCCAAACTGGGATTTAAAATACCAATGTTTTCTTCTTTAAAGTTGGATCCCTCCAGGATATTATGAAGATGCAAGCATCTTCATGGCAGTCTGTCACCTTGTGGCTCCAGAATTTGAAAGCTCATCATGTTCATGGATCAGCACCATTTATACTTATTAGTATTTTTAGTGCCTGCCTTATAAATCAGGCACAAAATGCAGGGCTTTTAAAAATAGCCTTCGAAATCTCTTCAGGCTTGATCCACTCTGCTAAAATGAGTTGTTGATAGCAGCATCTCCTTCCCCCTTGCTGGCTTTTCTCTGAATAATGGCTACACCTGTGTTTGATTCAGGGCCATCAAAGGTCTCCAAAGATTTAACTGTTACTGGCCTTTGCTTCTGCAGTACCCTCACAATAACAATCACTTCATTTTTCTATCCAAGTATAGGCTCCAATCATTCAAAATTAGGAACTAGGGTCCTGTCGCTAAATTTTGGTTCAGCTTACCTAAGTACTAGGCAATAAGGGGATCTCACATCAAAAGAAGTAAATATTTACTTGCTCAAAGTAAAGTTTAAGACAGTCTGGTTGATGTCTGTTGTGACAATTATATGGTATTAAAAGTTTGGGGGAGTACACAGACACCAATGTATTTTGCAAGTTGGTCATTGCTATGGTTTAGATGTTTGTCCCATCGAAAACTCATGTTAGAATTTAATTGCCATTGTAATAGAACTAAGAGGTGGGAGCTTTAAGAGGTGATTAGGCCACAGGGCTCCATTCTCATGGGTAGGTTAATGCTATTATAAAAGAATGAGTCTGCCCCACCTTTGCCTCTTTGTCCTTCCACCTTCCACCATGTGAGGACAAAGCCTTTATTTCCTCTGGAAGACAGAGCATTCAAGGCACTCTCTTGGAGCCAGAATCACCGAATCTGCCAGCACCTTGATATTGGAATTCCCAGTCTCCAGAACTGTAAGCCAAGAAATTTCTGTTCATTACAAATTGCCCAGTCTGTGGTATCCTTTTATAGCAGCACAAAATGGACTAAGGCAGTCAGTCATTTTGTATTTATATAATATAAATGATACAGTCCCCAACTTTAGGGAGATTGAAATTCAATTCAGGAGATTATATACATACATATGGAATTCTTTACATACATATGGAAATAACTAAAGAGTAAGTGATAGGGTATACAGCACAGTATAACAAGTATAACAAGATTTTAGGAGTTTAGAGAATAACCAAGTCCACAAAGTCAGGGACTAAAGTAAGAACTGGCAGAGGGTTTGAAGGAAGTTGGACAGGAAGAGAAAGAACAGGGTCAGGAAAAGCACTTGTGAAACATGATGACTGCATATAAGAATGGCAGAGAGACTGGCCTGACATGGCTGGGTCATGTTTGGGAGCTAGAAGAAATGATGCTGGCTACCTAGGTATGGAGATCCATCCATGGAGGGTTTTACATACCAGATAGAGAAGTGGCACAGAGATGCTATTGAGCATTCTTTTTGTAGTTTTGGTTTTTTTTTTGGGGGGGGGGGGTTTGCATGTAGTAACATGTTTTTAAAATTTTTTTATTTTAATTGACAAAAGTGCGTATATTCATGATGTGAAAGATGATGTTTTAAAATATGTGCTCGCTGTGGAATGGGTAAATCAAGCTAATTAACATGTATATTACCTCATATACTTTTAATTTATTGTGCTGAGTAAACATAAAATCTACTTCCTTAGCAATTTTCAAGAATACAATAGATTGTTATTAACTATAGTCACCTCATTGTACAATAGACCTCTTAAACTTACTTCTCTTGTCTAACTCAAATTTTGTGCCTTTTCACCATCTCCCCAACTACTCCCTTGATCCACCCCACTGCCACAGTCCCAGGTAATCACCATTCTATTCTCTGCTCCTATGAGTTTACTTTTTAAAGATTTCCCTTAAAAGTGAGATCATTCAATATTTGTCTTTCTGTGTCTACCTTGTTTCACTTAACAGAATATCCTCCAGGTCTGTCCACTTGTTGCCAGTGACGGAATTTTCTCCTTTTTTAAAGGCAGGATAGTATTCCACTGGGTATATATACCACAATTTCTTTATCCATTCATCCATTAATGGACACTTAGGTTGATTGTATATCTTGGCCTTTATAAATAATGCTGCAATGAACATAGGAGTGCAGCAGGCTCTTCAGAATATTGATTTCATTTACTTTGGATATATACCCAGTAGTGGGATTGCTGAATCATATGGCCCACTGAGCATAATGACAGAATAATAACAGGAGTGACTTCTAGAAAGATTAACCCATCACAATTAATATCACAGGTGAGACAGGCAAGGGGGACTATCCTGGCCTCATTGAAAGAGAATTAGCTAAGGACTTCTGTTGCCACATTCACTTGAGCAGACGGTGCGTTGTGATGTAAGTTACATCCAGTAACTGTGCAGGTACAACATGAAAGTTGTTTTGTTTGTGGACTGAGACAATCGGGTAAATAAAGAATCATCTTATCTGCCATGGAAATCATAGCTTGATTTTTATAAAATGCCCCCCAAAATCACTAAAACTATATATGTACATTAGTATTTAAACTATATATCCACTAACATGAACATCTTAAACGTATGTTTTATTATGGCCACACAAACACTTGAACAAGAATGCCTATAGTAGCATTATTCATAATAGCTCAAGACTAGAAACTACCCAAAAGTCATCATGAGGTGAATGGACAACAAGCTGGAATGCATCCATAAAGTGGAATAATACTTTGCAACAAAAAGATATGAAATGCTGATAGATGCCACAACCTGGATGTATTTCATAGACGTTCTACTGAGCAACAGAAGCCATACAAAAAGAGTGCGTGCTGTATGATTCCATTTATCTAAAAGTAAAATGCATACTAATCTATAGAGACAGAAAGCAGATCAGAAGCTGCTTGGATGCCAAGGATAGAAGGAAGGACTGCACAGGTGTGAGAGGAAACTTTTAGGAGTGACAAAAAGTTATTTATCTTAATTATGGTGGCTTCAAAAGTGTACGTAGCTGAAAAAAGCTCACCAAATTGTACATTTTAAATCTGTGCAGCTTACTGTACATAAATCATACCACAATAAATTCAATTAATGAGAGAAACGAAAATTCCAAATATTCTCTTTCAAAAATTATATTGTTATAGTTTACTTATTAACGGTAACATTACAGTTTTTAGTCCTTCAGTGTATTCTTAAAACGTTTCTATGTTCTAATTATTGCCTATTAACAAATTTTGCTTGAAAATGTAATCAACTTCATTAGAGAATGGTAGAAAATAAAGATTAGTATGAACCTGGAAATCAAAAGCAATTGAATTATAAAAATTAAAAAATTATTTTCAGACTCTACCTGATTTTGTGTTTTACAATGCAAATGCACTCAGAAACCCTGAACCAGGAAGTTATTGTGATTATCTGATCTTTTCCTGGTATCATAGAAAATTAAAATTGAATCAATAAACTGGATCATTTCCCCAGCTAGCTTTTCACCTATTAGATTTTGCTGAGTCAGCATAAAAATCCATCATGGTTTAGCTCCAGCAAATGAAATGACAGCTTGTGACACACTTGTCACAGGAACCAGAGAAACTGAAGAATGACAGGCAAACCTTAAAGAGCCTCCTCCATAGGGGGCGGCAGTGGCTTTCCTTCTTTATGATAATATTTTCCTTTTTGCCACTGGAGGATGAGCCAACAGTCATAAGCTCAACAGGAAGAGGCTCTTATACCTTTGATAATAAACAGATTAATCACTATTCTGCTAGTGACTCTCTTTGGTTTGGGCATATAAGTTATTAATTTGTAAAGTGTGAGTTTGTCATCTCTTACTGAAATTTTGGCTACACAGATTGGGATACAGCAGAGCAGAGGAGAAAGAAGATGGTGGCTGAGAAAGAGGGCCGTTATTGCACCATCATGAATATGTCAGACCCTTGTTTGAAGAAAAAAGCAACTTGGAAAATGTGCTTTTATACATTCAGCTGGTACCATCCAGCACTAGAGCACCTTATACCTCTTAAATGTACTATTTGTAGCATCCATTATAACGCATTTAAAGCAGTGGTTCTCAACCTTGGCTGCATTTTTGAATCACCTCGGGAGCTTTTTAAAAATATGAAGGCCATGCCCTACCCTCAGAGATTCTGACTTAATTGGTCTGGGATAAGGCTCAGGCAAAGATATTTTTAAAATGTACTCCAGGTGTTTTAAATATGCAGCCAGGATGGAGAACTACTGATTTAGAGGCAGGATAGCTGCTTTTTATGTGTTTTAAGTAAATGCAATATATAGAATTTTTTATAGTTCACATTAATTCAAAAAGACTTTGAAATAAGTTCCAAAAATTTATTCAATCCAAAGATTTTTTTAAACTTGAAAATTCTAATTAAATAAATGAAAATTAAAACAAGAGTGAGATGTCATTTTCCCGACTGGTAACAATTTTAAAAATTGATTATATCCGGTGATAATGAGAATATGTGGAAATGGTAATGCTGATACAATACACATAGAAGAGGAAATTGGTACCAGTTTCTTACAGGGCAATTTAGCAATATCTATCAAATATGGTATGTATTGGTCTAGCAATTTCACTGCTAGGAATATACATGCAAATTTTCACCAAAATATAGGTTAAGGAATTAAGGTGTGGATCTGTGTCCCTGCCCAAATCTCCTGTCAAATTGTAATCCTCAGTGTTGGAGGTGGGACCTGGTGGGAGGTGACTGGATCATGGGAGTGGTTTATCATGAATGGTTTAGCCCCAGCTCCCTTGGTGGTGTTGCAATAGCAAGTTCTTGTGAGATCTGTTTGTTTAAATGTATGTAGCACCTTCCCCTCTTTCTCTTGCTCCTACTCTGGCCATGTAAGATGTGCCTGCTTTTCCTTTGCTTTCTTCCATGATTGTAAATTTCCTGAGGCCTCACCAGAAGCAGAAGTTGCTCTGCTTCCTGTATAGCCTGTGGAGCCATGAGCCAATTAAACCTCTTTTCTTTATAAATTATGCAGTCTCAGATTTTTTTATAGCAGTGCAAGAATGAATTAATATAGACAATTGGTACCAAGGAGTGGGGCATTGCTGTAAAGATACCTGAAAAATGTGGAAGAAGCTTTGGAACTGGGTAATGGACAGAAATTGGAAGAGTGTGGAGGGCTAGAAGAAGACAGGAATATGAAGGAAAATTTAGAACTTAGAGACTTGTTAAATGGTTGTGACTGAAATAATGATAGCAATGTGAACAGTGAAGGTCAGATTGAGGAGGTCTCAGATGGAAATGAGGAACTTATTGGGAGCTGAAGCAAAAGTCATATTTGTTATGCATTAGCAAAGAACTTGGAGGCATGGTTCCCCTGCTCTAAGGATCTGTGGAACTTTGAATGTGAGAGTGATGATTCTGGGTATCTGGTGGAAGAAATTTCTAAGCAGCAAAGCCTTTAAAGTGACCTGGCTGCTTCTCATAATCTATGCTCATATGTGTGAGCAAAAAAAATGATCTAAAACAAAACTTACATTTAAAGGGTAAGCAGAGTGAAAGTTTGGAAAATTTGCAGCCTGGCCATGCATTAGAAAAGATAAACCTATTTTTGGCCAGGCATGGTGGCTTACGCCTGTAATCCCAGCACTGTGGGAGGCTGAGATAGGCAGATCATGAGGTCAGGAAATCGAGACCATCCTGGCTAACACGATGAAACTCCATCTCTACTAAAAATACAAAAAATTAGCCAGGCTTGGTGGGGGCCACCTGTAGTCCCAGCTACTCAGGAGACCACGCCATTGCACTCCAGCCTGGGTGATCGAGTGAGACTGTGTCTCAAAAAGAAAAAGAAAAGATAAATCTATTTTCTGGGGAGGAATTCAAGCTAAGTGCAGAAAGTTTCGTAAGTAAAGAGGAGCCAAATGTGATTAGCCAAGACAATAGGAAAAAGGCCTCAAAGGCATTTCACAGACTTTTGTGGCAGCCCCTCCCATCACAGGCCCAGAGGGCTAGGAGGGAAGAATGGTTTCCTGGGTGTATTAGTTCATTTTCACACTGCTGATAAAGACATACCTGAAACTGGGAACAAAAAGAGGTTTAATTGGAATTACACTTCCACACGGCTGGGGAGGTCTCAGAATCACGGCAAGAGGCGAAAGGCACATTATTTTTTTTTTTTTTTTGAGACGGAATCTTGCTCTGTTGCCCAGGCTGGAGTGCAGTGGCCAGATCTCAGCTCACTGCAAACTCCGCCTCCCAGGTTTATGCCATTCTCCTGCCTCAGCTTCCCAAGTAGCTGGGACTACAGGTGCCCGCCACCTCGTCCAGCTAGTTTTTTTGTATTTTTTAGTAGAGACGAGGTTTCACCGTGTTAGCCGAGACGGTCTTGATCTCCTGACCTCGTGATCTGCCTTCTCGGCCTCCCAAAGTGCTGGGATTACAGCCTTGAGCCACTGCACCCGGCCAAAAGACACTTCTTACATGGTGGTGGCAAGAAAAAAAATGAGGAGGAAGCAAAAGTGGAAACCTCTGATGAACCCATCAGATCTCATGAGACTTATTCACTATCATGAGAATAGCAAAGGAAAGACCAACCCTCAAGATTCAATTACCTCCCCCTGGGTCCCTCCCACAACAAGTGGGGATTCTGGGAGATACAATTCAAGTTGAGATTTGGGTGGTGGGGACACAGCCAATCCATATCACTGGGCCAGGCCCAGGGCCCTGCTGATCTGAGCATCCTCAGAACACGTCACCTTGCATCCCAGCTGCTCCAGCTCCAGCCATGGTTCAAAGGGGCCTAGATACACCCAACATCCCAGTTGCTCCAGCTCTAGCTGCTTCAAAAGGTGCAAGCATAAACCTTGGTGGCTTACAGTGTTAAGCCTGTGGGTACACAGAGTGCAATACTTGAGGCTTGGGAGCCTCCACCTAGATGTCAGAGGATGTATGGAAAAGTCTAGATATATAGGCAGGAGCCTGTTGTAAGGGTGGGGCCCTCATGGAGAGCCTCTATTAGGCAAGTGCAGAGGGGAAATGAGGGGTTGCAGCCACCACACAGAGTCCCCACTGGGGCACTGCCTAGTGGAGCTGTGAGAAGAGGGCCACTGTCCTCCAGACCCCAGAATAGTAGATCCATTGACAGCTTGCATCCTCCACCTGGAAAAGCCAGAGGTACTCATCACCAACACATGAGAGCAGCCATGGGGGTTGCACCCTGCAAAGAGAGAGGGGTGGAGCTGCCCTGCCAAGTCCTTAGGAGCCCACGTTTTGCATCAGTGTGTCCTGGATGTAAGACATGGAGTCTAAGGAGATTATTTTGGAGCTTTAAAATTTAATGACTGTGGTCAGGCGCAGTGGCTCACGCCTGTAATCCCAGCACTTTGGAAGGCCAAGGCAGGTGGATCACAAGGTCAGAAGTTTGAGACCAGCCTGGCCAGCATGTTGAAACCTCATCTCTGCTAAAAATACAAAAAATTAGCCAGGCATGGTGGCATGTGCCTGTGGTCCCAGCTACTCGGGAGGCTGAGGCAGAGAATTGCTTGAACCCAGCAGGCAGAGGTTGCTGACTGCACTCCAGACTGGGTGACAGAGTGAGACTCCATCCAAAAAAAAAAAAAATTAATGACTGCCTTACTGGGTTTCAGACTTGCGTGGGGCCTGTAGCCCCCCTTTTTTGGCCAATTTCTCCTTTTTGGAATGGGAGTATTTATCCAATGCCTATACCCACATTGTATCTGGGTGTAACTAACTTGTTTTTATTTTACAGGTTCACAGGCCAAAGGTACTAGCCTTGTCTCAGATGAGACTTTAGACTTAAAGCTTTTGAGTTAATGCTGGAACTCAAATTGACTCAACCAAATCTCAACTTGAATTGTATCTCGCAGAATCCCCACTTGTTGTATGAAGGACTCAGGGGGAGGTAATCGAATCATGGGGGCCAGTTTTTCCCATGCTATTCTCGTGATAGTGAATAAGTCTCATGAGAGCTGATGGGTTTATCAAGGGTTTCCACTTTTGCTTCCTCCTCATTTTTTTTTTCTTGCCACCACCATGTAAGAAGTGCCTTTCACCTCCTGACTTTAAGGAACTGTTGGGAATGCATGATTGTATTTTGAAATGTGAGAAGAACATCATATTTGGGAGGGGCCAGGTGTGGAATAATATGGTTTCAATCTGTGTCCCTGCTCAGATGTCATGTTGAATTGTAATCCCCCATGTTGGAAGGTGGATCCTGGTGAGAGGTGATTGGATGGGAGTGGTTTATCCTGAATGGTTTAGCCCCATCCCTCTTGGTGGTGGTGTTGCAATAGTGAGTTCTTGTGAGTTCTGGTTGTTTAAAGGTGTGTGGCACCTCCCCACAACCCTTGCTTCTGCTCTGGCTACATAAGATGTGTCTGCTTTCCCTTCACCTTCCATCATGATTGGAAGCTTCCTGAGGCCTCACTAGAAGCAGAAGCCACTATGCTTCCTATACAGCCTGCGGAACCATGAGTCAATTCAGTCTCTTTCTTATAAATTACCCAGTCTCAGGCATTTCTTTATAGCAGTGTGAGAACAGATTAACATAAGGAATATTCATTGAAAATTTTTTGTAATGGTGAAAAAATGGAGAAAACGAAAGGATTCGCTGTTCAGGAGGCCAATTAAGTCAATTGTGTTGCATTAATAAGGTAGAATACTATGGAGACCTTTTTAAAAGAAGTGCCTTCTATATATGCTGCCAGAAAAAAGTCTCTAAGATATATCATTAGTTGAAAAGAAAAAGAAACAAGATACAGAAAATTATGTAGAATATGATCTCTTTTATGTAAATTTAAATAAATATACAGTTGACCCTTGACGAACACAGCTTTGGACCGTGCAGGTCCATTTATGCATGGATTATCCTCTGCTTCTGCCACCCCTAAGACAGCAAGACCAACCTCTCCTCTTCTTCCTATTTATTATGAAGATGATAAAGATGAATACCTTTATGATGATACACTTCCACTTAATGAACAGTAAGTATATTTCCTCTTCCTTATGATGTTTTGAATAATGCTTTCTTTTTTATTACTTTAAAAAATATTATTTGTTAAATTTTTGAGGGTGCATAGTAGTTGTACATATTTATGAAGGACATGAAACATTTTGATACAGGCATGCAATGTAAAATAATACCATCATGGAGAATGGAATATCCATCCCCTCAACCATTTATCCTTTGAGTTACAAACAATCCAATCACATTCTTTAAGTTATTTTAAAAATATACTATTAAATTATTATTGACTATAGTCACCCTATTGTGATATCAAATAGTAGGTCTTATTCATTCATTTTTTGTGCCCATTAACTCTCCTCTACCTCCCCATAACCCCCCACTACAATTCTCAGCCTCTCGTAACCATCCTTCTACCCTCTACGTTCATGAGTTTCATTGTTTTCGATTTTTAGATCCTATAAATAAGTGAGAACATGCGATGTTTCTTTCTGTGCCTGGCTTATTTCACTTAACATAATGATCTCCAGTTCCACCCATGTTATTGTGAGTGACTGGGTCTCATTCTTCTTTTATGGCTGAATAGTACTTTATTATGTATATGTATCACATTTTCTTTATCCATTCATCTGTTGATGGACACTTAGGTTGCTTCTGAATCAAGTTAGCTGTTGTAAACAGTGCTGCAACAAACAAGAGTAGTGCAGATATCTCTTCAATATCCTGATTTCTCAGTAGTGGGATTAATAATATTTTCTTCTCTCTAGCTGGCTTTATTGTAAGAATATAGTATATAATACATCTAAGATACAAAATATGTGTTAGGAGACTGTTTATATTATTGGGAAGGCTTCCAGTCAACAGTAGGTTATTAGTAGTTACAATTTAAAGGAGCTGAAATTTATACCTAAGTTTTCTACTGCACAGGGGTCAGCACCCCAACCCCTGCATTGTTCAAGGGTCAACTATATTCTCAATGTTAGCAAGTCTACTTGTGCAGTTAGTAGAGATAGCCTCAGTAATTATTCAACAAGATTTTGCACTGTATTTGCAAATCGTCAAATGTCAAATAATTGTGGTTTTCAGACTACTATATGCTTTGGGGGACTTTTACCCTATTATAAAAATTATACTGAGATAGCAAATGTAATGATTTAGAAGATCATTATGATCTCTAACATATAAGAGTGAGGAAGTTCTTTACCCTTTAAATTGTAATTTAATTTTAAATAAATGTTCACAGAATTATGTTTTTTTTTTCCTGGAAGGAAATGTGGTTGTCTTTGGGAAAATGGATGTTAGAAGGGATGAGAAACTTTTATTTTTCTTTTGTGCTTTCTGTAGAGTTTGAATTTTCTAACCAATTATACATATCCTGGAGTTATCTGGGTAGTAAGATAATGTTCCATTTTTTCTTTATAATATAAACTTTTTAAAGTGAGGGAACTGTGAATAAAGATTTTTAAAAAGTCAAAAAATAAGATGAAAGTATAGTAAATTTGAAATACAAAATGAATGTCTGAAAGTCTATGAAACTGCTGAAGATGTGCCACAGATTTGGCTCTGATTTCTCTAGCAGCCAATAAAATAAGGAAACACCATCACATATGTAATTCATTATATCTGTAAGATACAAATGCTTTTGTAGGGAAAGCCCAACATTTCATGAAAGCTGAGTGTAATTTCTTTGGTGGATCCACAAAAGAGACCACTACGTCTAATACAGGGAAAAATACCCAGAGTTACCCATAAAAATGTCAAGAATTTTGATTTATTTTATGATCTATTTTACAGATCAAAATAGCCAGAGAAGAATAATCAGATAAGAAAACAACATCAGAAGGCTCAATTTCTGGCCCCTTTCTGCTGAGATAATAGTGTTCTTAGCTACAACAAATGATCCCTTTTCAGCTAACGTTGCTACTGATCACAGACATCATAAACTGGATTGACAATGCTAAACTGTGACTTCCTCCTCTTGCTGTTGTCTTAAGCCAGACACCCTCACTGCCACCCTTCCCAGAAAATGGATCTCCCTTGTTCTCATAAAAATCAGTCTCCTGTAACTGTATTTGACTAGTGAGGTCAAGGTAAAGTGACTGCTGTAGCTGCAAAAATATTGGGAAAAGGGAACACATCTCATAATATGGTATGTTTGCCCCAGCATGTGGACAAAATATTCTCAAGATACACATTAGCCAGGAAAAGGTCAAACACCCATCCACCAAGATTCCAAAGCAGAGCCAGGATGAGGGTCCAGACCCAGGTTCTAATACATCCAACACCACTCAGGATCTACGTTCATGCTTTGCATTATACCTCTTGCTTTGCTGGCAGGAAGTTAGACTTACACTTTGCCTTAACTCTAGTATTCTATCACTTCTAACACAGATCATACAACTAATAGGGATTTTGAAGACATTTTCTTCCTACAGTCTCAGATGCCGAGAGGCCTTTAAACAAAGAAACACTAAAGTTAAAATCCAATGCACAATAAAATCTGGAAACAGCCCAAATACCTTTCAACTGGGAAACAGGCAAAAACTATGGTACAACGGGTTGTCGGAAACTGCAACTTTCAGAAAAATGACATATAACAAAAACCAATTTTACCATGTGCTAATTGATATAAACAAGAGTGAAGTTCCTACAGTATATTTCTGGTCACAAAAACATCACCAAACTTTTGAATAAGAACCAAAACACTTCCAATATTAGGCATTGAAATAAATGTGAACTATAATACATTAAGAAAAATTAGGGAGGCTGAGGCAGGAGAATGGCATGAACCCGGAACGTGGAGCTTGCAGTGAGCCGAGATTGTGCCACTGCACTCCAGCCTGGGACAGAGCAAGACTCTGTCTCAAAAAAAAAAGAAAGGAAGAAAGAAAGAAAGAAAGAAAGAAAGAAAGAAAGAAAGAAAGAAAGAAAGAAAGAAAGAAAGAAAGAAAGAAAGAAAGATTAATAAAAACAAATAAGATCATCCTTTACTGGCTCATTCCAGTTCAGGTCATGGATGGCTAGAGCCTATTACATCAGCACAGGGTGAAAGATGGGAACCAGCCCTGGACAGGATGCCATTCCTTTGCAGGACACACTCACACATGCCGCCAGCCTCACTTGGACTGGGACCATTTAGGTATGCCAATGAACCTAAGATGGACAGCTTTGGGATGTGGGAGGAAAGTGGAATACCCAAAGGAAACTTACACAGACGTGGGGAGAAAATGCAAACTCCACATAGATAGTGGAGGAATCAATATTTTTTATTTTCATCAATGTTACAATGAAACAATGTTATTTGCAGACTTGCTGCATACAGTGGAATACAGGAATGAACTACTGATGCATGCATCAACATAGAAGCCCCCCAAAAACATAACGCTGAGTGAAAAAAAAAACAGGCTCAAAAGGCTGCATACTGTATGAATTCATTTATATAACACACTCAAAAAGGCAAACATATAGAGACAGAAAACAGATCAGTGGTTCCCAGGGGCTGAAGGTAGGGGAGGAGCTTGACTACAATGGGGCACAGAGTAATTTTGGGGATAAAAGAACTATTCTATATCTTGGTTGTGGTAGTGGTGACATGATCAAAAACATTTGTCAGAACTGTACACCTAAAAGGGTGAATTGTACTGCATGTAAATTATACCTTAGTCTTTTTGAATGAAAAATTCAATTCAATGAATAATACCTGCATTTATTTATTCAATAAATATTTATTGATCACTTACTATACACCAGATACTCTTAAATGGTCATATATTTAAGCGAACCTAATCCCAAAGTATATAATGCATTGGAAATAATCTAAATTACTCTATGGATTCCTTAAACTTGATTTACAGCCAAAAATTCTGCATGAAAAACTTTAGTAGTGATGGGAAATGGCGGCAAGTAGTTTTTTTCACCCATAACTGACAAATTACTGAAGTTTGGTGTGAAGACATATTGCAACCAGTGGATTTGACACTCCCCAAGTACTGATTTAGAAAATCATTTTTAGGTGCTAATTGGCTGTGTGAAACTCACATTTTGGTGCAAGAAAGCTCAGAATTTCTGGTAGAAAGAACTAGGGAAGGGAGATAATGCGGGAGGGAGGTCAGGGCAGTCTGGAGTAGTGAGATGGAGAAAGTAGAGCACTGGCCTGAGGTCAAGAGATTTTGTTAGTCCTACTCTTGGCTTGGTCGAGGTCACTTTGCCTTTCAGGATTCAGTTTACTTAACCATTAAATGAATGAATTGGAAAGGTGGAAACAGCACTGACTGCACAATGCAGAGCTCTTCTGCTAGTAACATGTGTGACCTTGATCATTCAGTTGGCCTCTCTGGGCTTTGGTTTCTTACCGTATCAAATGAGAGATTTAATGGTTGCGTTGAAGATGTTGATGCCACTGAACTGTATAGAAATGGCTAAAATGGTAAATTTTATGGTATTTACATTTTACTATAATAAAAATTTTAATGAAAAAGATTTAGACAAAATGGATTTGGGGGTAATGTAGTTTGATTTTTTTTTCTCTTACTCTTGAGATAAAGTCCAAATTCCTTAACAAAGCCACCCATAGGGTATGCATGTTCTGGGAAGATATTTTTGGTGGGGCCTCTGTCTATAGAAACAGTTTGAGCCATCCCAAACCAGCGTGTCAGCATCATTCCAGTGGCCCAATCTCATGAGATTATATGCAAAAAATACTGCACCTGCCAGAAGGAGCAATCTGTGTGCCAGACTACTATCCTAGGAACAGGGCCTGATGCTGCAGCTCTAAGAGTCCCAGAGCTCCTTGGGTCATCTGTTCAACCCCACACATGAGGTAGATTAGAGAGTACTCTGAGGGAGAGAAATAGAGGTTCCATGCAAATCCCAGTCTGAGCTCTGGGTGCCCTGCCCAAATGGCACTGCCATAGCCAAATGGTCTGAAACACGGGAGGGAAACTTAGGAAATTTTGAGGAAGGCTCTCCAAAGCACAGGTCCCCCTGAGGCATGGGCCCAACAGGGAGGATGTAGGAACTTGCCCATGTTGAAGGGTGGCACTTCTTGATTTAGTTTATAAACCCTGTCTGATTTGTCTCAAATATGCCCAGGAACTTCCCACACCTGGACTATGGCATTCAGATATGGTTTCTCTATTCAGAACACATGTTTCCCTCATTGCCTCAACATTCATTGCTCCATTTACTTAACTAATCCCCTTTCATCTAAGAAGTCTCCGCTTAGAAAACAATTCCTTCTAGAAGATTTCTCTGCCCCTGAGTTCTTGTTTTTGATCCTGATAGGCTACATTTAAAGATGAATCTAGAATCTTGGAATCTGTTTTCTCTTTCCCAGTTCAATTCAACAGAATATTCAAGATAAAAGATAAAATCCCTCTGGAGTAGAATAAAAATTCTAAATCTGTTTCCGCCTTTCTAGAGGCTGGAGAGGTATGGATAATTCTGCATTCTGAATTCTCAGAGGAGACGTGTGCATACAGAAGAGGAAAGGCTGATATTAGCCCCTGACCAAGCTATCTTAAGTCTGCTCCTTGTGGTCTTATGCAACTTTTATTTATTCGTTAATTTATTCATTCATCCATCCTTTCAATCATTCAACAAACATTTATGACTCTTTATTGTATTCTAGACAACAAACTAGATCCAGAAGGAAAAAAGTCAAATAAGATGTGATTCCTTCAAAATGCTCATAGTCTACTGGGCATAACTCATTCTGAGACGTAGTTAATGGTGGTATGCCAGAGACTGTTGGAGAAACCTGTAGATGTGGCTGGAAGCTTTCCTGAAAATTTGCCATGGTACAATGAGTGAATCATTTATGAGCACATGAATTCAGAAAACTATCGGTAGGACAGCATGATGCTTCAAGGGTTAGACCATTACTTTGCACTGGGAACAGAAGAGAGCACAAAAAAGAATTCCACTTTCTTACATGAGATTATTTCTATGCTTGCTATTTTGTAGTATTTCCTATAAGAGAACAGAATCCCAAATGAGAAGCAAAGAATTCTAATTGGAGGTCTTCACCATCAAGCTCCATGAATGAACAAGACTCTTAAGAAAAATAGTGACAAGGCCAGGTGTACAGGTCTTGAGTGTAGCCAAACCTGTCAATCTGCCCCGCCAAAAACAGAGGGTGAGAGAGGGAGTATGGCGGTCTCCCTCTTTTGAAACAGCTCAATAGTTAAAGAAGAGAAACCTCACTTACATAGGTGCTAAGCAAACAGTGTGAATGATTTTTCAGATTAAGAGGTATTGCTTAATAATACTTCTGACTAATGTCTAACTCTACAATTGACTTTGGACTGGCAAAGAAAAGAGTTTATTCTCATATTTGCTCCAAATTTCCCTAAGAGAAGAATTCTAAAGCATTTGTTCTATGACTGATATTTCTACTTCTGTCCCCATATAAAATACCAAGATAGGTTAACGAGCTGCTCCATGCCTGGGAATGAACATTTTTTTGAGTCATTACTCCTTTTAGAATGGGATGAGGCCAGGCGTGGTGGCTCACGCCTGTAATCCCAACACTTTGGGAGGCCGAGGCAGGTGGATTGCCTGACGTCAGGAGTTCGAGATCAGCCTGACCAACATGTCTTCACTAAAAATAAAAAATTAGTTGGGCGTGGTGGCACATGCCTGTAATCCCAGCTACTCAGGAAGCTGAGGCAGGAGAATGGCTTGAACCTAGGTTGCAGTGAGCCGAGATCATGCCACTGCACTCCAGCCTGGGTGACAGAGTGAGATTCTGTCTCAAGAAAAAAAAAAAAAAAAGCAAAAGAAAGAAAGTGATAAGAGCTATGACCTTCCTCTCCAGAAAAATGTCCATACACACAGTTTTCTCCACAATCTTGGTGGATTCAGAGACCCATTAAGGTACATGAAACCTATCCATGTACCCTAGGGGAATCTGTGCTCCAGTAAACATTAAAAATGTAATTTGTTGTAAGAAATTATTTAGCTTTAGCTGCATCAATTAATTCATTTCCAGAAATATTGGACAGCCGTTCTCAGACTAGAGGTTGGTGGAAAAGTTCCAAGGCAGTGGTTGCTGTTAATAGCTATAGAAATGGGCACAATGGCAGTATATAATAACCCTGTGACAGTGTGAACGTTATTCCTTCTGGTTAGGGTGGCCAGATAAAATACAGGATACCCAGTGAAATTTGAAATTCAGATAAACAACAAGTAAATTTTAGTACATTATGTCCTATGCAATTTGTAGAAGTGTATTTGGGATATATTGGCATTATTTGTTATTTGTCTGAAATTCAGTTTAGAGCTGGGCATGGTGGCTCATGCCTATAATTTCAGCACTTTGGGAGGCCAAGATGGGACAATCGCCTGGGCCCAGGAGTTCAAGAACAGCCTGGGCAAACACAGCAAGACCCCATGTCTACAAAAATTTTAAAATTAGCATGGTGTTGTAGCACATACCTGCAGTCCCAGCTACTGGGAAGGCTGAGGTGGGAGAATCGCATAAGCCTAATGAGTTGAGGCTGCGTTGAGCCATGATCACACCACTCCCTTCCAGCCTAGGTGACAGAATGAGACCCTGGCTCAAAACAAAATAAAAGTAGATGAGATTCAAATTTAACTGAGCGTCCTGTATTTTGATTAGCTAAATCTGACAACTGTACTCCTGGCCAATTCTACTTTAGCAGGATTCCCCACCTAGAACTTGTTATACCTCTGTTCTCTTTGTGATCCTTTTGACAAAGGTCTTTCTTCTCCTTTATCTCTAGATGTATCTTAGTTTGATCCAGCACAGATGAATATCTAATAATAATTGTTTATCATCACTGACATTCAACGTCACAGGAATAGTGAAATCCTGTGTGTCTGTATATGTACATGAATGTGAGAGAGAAAGGCAAAAGAGAGAAATCACTCAGAAAGAAGTTTAAGAATTACTATTTTGAGATAAACATGACTATTAGAAAATGAAGTCTAAACACCAGAGACTGCAGAAGGAGGTAGTAGTACACAACTAGTATAAAATTTAAGATAAAGTGACTCCTGGGAACAAAATAGAAAAAAATCCTTGAGGTTTATAGGGCCACTAACTCCTTGCCAAAGACAGTTAACTCTTTGAAAATCAGATGGTTTGAGAGAACTACTAGTTGCTAATGTCATATGCATTTCTTCTTTTTCATTAAAAAATCTGAACTCTGATTTTGGTCAAGGCAGCAATTTTTCTGACTGAAACACACATTTCCCATTATCTCTTGCAGCTAGAGCAGTCATCTGACAAGCTCTGGCCAATGAGACATAAGTAGAAGATTGCTGAACATTTCTGGGTAACAGTTGCTTTCCTGATACAGGTGCTCCTTCTTGTTCCTGTCCAGAGTGCAGAAATAAAGCTGGGGGTGGAAGTGATCTTGAGATCATGAATCATCCATGAGCATGAAAGCCACATGCTAAGAATGGCAGATCAGGAAGGTAGAAGGAGTCTGGGACATGGAGAGCTGTGCTGGGCACTGTGCTATGCTGCCTGATCCTCCTTCAGGAATCCACCACTAATCTCCGCCAGTGGGTCTGTTGATAGCTGGTGTCCCTCTGCTATGAGCCCTCTCTGAGAATTGCCCTCAGCTGAAGAAAGACACCCCACTCCAGGTCATGCCCCTTCCTGGCAGCCAGCCCACATCCAGTGACGAGTTAATGAGGAGTACAAGGGCCTGCCACCTTGGTCCAACACTGAAAGATTCTGAAGGACCCGCTTCACAGCTCCTTGCAGGTTTGGCTGAGGTCTTCTGACCATACCACAGCCCAAATTCTTCCTCTTATGCAATCCTGCTGCCTGCTCTTACCCTACAGGTTGTTGATCCCCAGTGCTCTCCCCAATAAACTTCATACATGCAGTTTCCATGACAAAGTCTGCTTTCTAGGGAAACTTGACCTGCAACGACCACCTTGCACAGCCTCTATACCATCCTAACTCTTGATTTCTTGCTACATGAAAAGATTAAAATAAATTTTGGATAAGCTACAGAGCTGGATTTCTTATATATGTAGTCCAAAGCAATGTCTGTATAATAGAGAGAGGTATTTTATATCATGAACTGTGAGTTTAAAAGTCTGAATTAAGGATTGATTCACAAGACTTAACATGGGTTGCTGAGGGCAAATGTGATATAAGTGAAACTTCTGGGTTGACAAGGAAAACACTAATTCCCATCTGATTCCTGCTTTGGAATATGAAGATACAGAAAAACCATTCCCTAAAGCTGCAAGAAAGGGCAGGGCCTTGACATTTCTCACTGAAAGGGTAATGATGAACTACAATGAGACTTGGCTAGATTGAAACACAAATATTGGCTCTACCAAGGCTGGAAGCCTTCTTCAATGGTTAGATGAAGGCACATGAGAGTTGGTTAGCATGACCCAGAGTAAGCCACTCCAGCACTGGGGATTTAATGTTCAAATGTGAATTTGTGTTGCTATTATCAGACTCCTCAGACATCATTAGTTTTAGAACATCTTAATGACTAGAGATGTTGTATCAAGAGTACTTCATCATTGGTACCCTCCCAAAAGGTCAACCCCACAAAACTAAAAAGCAAATGGAAAAAAAAAAAAAAAAAAACCTTGAAATGAATCAAATGCAAAAATGGAAACAAATAGTTTCCTTTTCTTCCCAGTGAATGGAAACGGTGGTTAAGTACATGCTTGATTATCATAAAATTTGAGGAAAATAAATCCTAGGTGAAATTAGTAGTGAATTCGGGTCTCTTGAGACTATAGAACTATATAGAACATATAGAACTATATAGACTATAGAACTATATAGTCTATATATAGACTATATAGAACACCCGAAACTAGCATTCTGCCTAGTGTCTCAGATGCATTATACCTACGTTGTTTAAGGCAAAGCCCAGCAAATGTAAAATCAGGTAAATGATAAGGCAGTCCTGAAGGTTTAATCAATATTCACCCATGACTATTGCATCATTACTGGTAGATTATTGCCTTCTTTTTCTGGGTTTTAAAATGAGTACAGTCGACTCTTCAAATAAAACAGTCATTGACATGAAAATGAGAAATGTGTACTGGTTCCATATAGCTTTTGACTTCAATGATATTTCCCAAAGTAATTTAAATCTAATGACTTCTCAATCAGTTACTTGTCTTGAGACTAGGGCAATGACAGGAGAAGTACATCTGTCATATCATGAAAGTCCTAGAAAAAGGAGTAAATCAAGTTTTAATTTGTGTACCTGGAATTTTTAGCTATCTTTTCTTTCATGTGTTTGCTTTATACAGACCTGCACTATATTGAAAATGGCCACATTTGGCACAGTGACAGTAGTCCTTCAATTCATTATGGTTATGTAATTAAAAGTATAAATCACATTATGCTCAGGCCAATATGTTGATCCAGAGACCTTCAAAGATCGTTCAAGGGCAGAAAGGAAGGAGATTGCTGAAAAGTTAGATATTTGTGGAATCTCTTAGGTCTAGTGTTCCAAAGCATGGGGCATCTTCCCTCCTTAGGATGTGTGACTTCCTTTTGTGCTTAGTAATAGAATCCAGATTTTATTCATGCCAACAATGCAAACAACAACAACAACAAAACAACAAATATACTTCTTGGTTTCCCTTCGACCCAGCAATGATCACGTGATGCAGTTCTAAGAAGGAGTTTGGGAGATTTTAGGATGGGGAATTGACCCTTTTAGCCAAGGGCCATATCTATATCTGATTTGCAGATGTGTTTCGTTTGGCCCATAGACTTAAAACAAAACAACAACAACAACAAAAAAACAACCGGATAAATTCCCATAAAAAGTTCAGGTTTCTAGATTTCTGAAAAAGTCATGAGATATGAGTGGTTTTGCACTCTTATGTTGCAACAACATGCTGAAACTCACTAACAACACAGTTTCTGCTTCTTCCTATTGTCTTATTATTGTTATTATTTCTTGAGATGAAATTTTGCTCTTGTTGCCCAGGCTGGAGTGCAGTGGTGTGATCTCAGCTCACTGCAACTTCTGCCTCCTGGATTCAAGTGATTCTCCTGCCTCACCCTCCCTAATACCTGGAATTACAGGCATGCGCCACCACATCGAGCTAATTTTTGTATTTTTAGTAGAGACGAGGTTTCACCATGTTGGCCAGGCTGGTCTCGAACTCCTGACCTCAGGTGATCTGCCCGCCTCGGCCTCCCAAAGTGCTGGGATTACAGGTGTGCGCCATAACTTCCAGCCTCTACCTATTGTCTTATCCTAGCCTGCTTCACTTTTTTGCTTCACCTGCTTCACCCCATAAGCATTTGTATTGCAAACCCTACCTTAAACCATAATCTGTGTCTCTCTCACTCTTCTTTCCTTTACTGTGTCATATATCATGTTTTTTCTGTCTGTGATTCAGCCCTGGGTGATGGAAGGGTTCCCAAACTCACACAGTTATCAGAGCTGCATAAATTACCATTCCCAGAAAGGCTCTCAAAGCTAGAGCACGTGTCAGTAAATGGATAGATTATTATTCATTAACTTTAATTTTTTTTGTTACTGGTGCTAAATTTGGATCACAGGTCATATTTCAAGGTGAGGTGGGCAACGTGAAGTCTAAAGGTATTATATTGTTCATCTGGTCTTGAGGGTTAGAACTGGGTGCATTGCAGTGGCTCATGCCTGTAATTCCAGCACTTTGGGAAGCCAAGGTGGGAGGATTGCTTGAGCCCAGGAGTTCGAGACAAGCCTTGGTGACATAGTGAGACCCTGACTCTAAAAAATAAAAAAATAAAAAACAATTAGCTGGGTATGCTGGTATGTACCCGTAGGCCTAGCTACTCAGGAAGCTAAAGCAGATCACTAGAGCCTAGGAGCTTGAGGCTACAATGAGCTATGATCACATCACTGCACTCCAGCCTGGGTGACAGAGCAAGACCCTATTTCAACTTTTTAAAAAGGAAGAAGTTAGAACAGTGTAATGAGGCAAAACTCAAGGAGTATTTACTACATTATTTTGTCAAAGGCAGTGCTAGGGGGCATGTAACAGGGAGATAGGTTGTCCTCACTTTTATGTTATAGGCCAATTCACTTTTTCATTCTAAGTTTATGATTTTATCACTTATCTACTTGATAAAATATATCTTCATTATCTTTATTTTTCTTACTCACATCATTCTTGGAGATTGAGTGCCATAAAGTATTTCCATTGAATAAAATAGTACCTGCTTCATAAACTTCCCTAAGTTGAGTTTTAAAGGATCCCACTACCTTAGCTGTGCATTCTAGGGTTTCAGAATCGGGCCATTAGTCTACCTGTAATGTTCATGATCTTAGAAAATTCTACTGTCCCACTACTTAACCTTTACCATCTTGAAATGAGAAAACCTGCCACCTCCTTTCATTATAGGGTAGCCTCTGTCCAATGGAACTCTTGCTTTCCATCAGCCTAGATGCCCTTCCTGACACTTTTTCCAGGGCTGCTGTAGCTTTCTTGAATTTCAATAACCAGAGATACACACAGTTTTATTGCAGAAATCTTTATTTCTTTTGAATGATGTTCAACATCTGGCTGGCCATTTGAGCTGTGGTGCCATATTGGAGTAGCATCCTGGAATGGCTCCAGTCCCTCCTTTGGTTATAACCAATCATACAGAGCAATTCCTTTTGTGCATAGATTTTTGATTATTTATTAACTTTTAATATTGTTTATTTGTCGTTTAAACACTGTGTCACTGACATAGTATAGTGATTCTAAACTGCACGTCTCATGCAAAAGCATTAGCAGTATTTAGAAACTTGTTAAAAATGTACATTCTTAGTCCCCACCCCAGATCTACTTAATCAGAAACCCTATGGGTAGGGTCTAAGAATTTTGTTTTTGATGTAGATGATTCTGGTACACACTCAAGTTTGAAACCTACTGACATAGTGTTTTGTAAGTGAATAAGATGTAGTGATAGAAAAATTCATAGAAAGGAAAGTTTTTACTTAGAATTAGAAAAAAATGGAATGTAAAGGAATGGAATATCAAGAATATCTTATATTTCCTTTTGTTTGTTTGGATATATGGCTATTCATGCAATCACTGGCAATTTGTACAAGGGGTCAATTGCTCACATTTAAAATTATGTTATCTAGGCTTGATGATCTAAGTAAAATTAGCAAGGGGAAAGAAATAAATATGAGAATGGAGAAGTAATTTAATATGAGAAGAAATGTAAATATTTATACATGCATGTATTAGCAGAAAGAGGAAAGAGCCCCCAAAGGAAGAGAAATGTAACAGAATATTGATGTAGACCCTATTCATAGGTGAGGATAATTCTCCAGTTCAAAGGTAAGTCAGCAGAGATGCCAGCAGAAGTAGTGGGTGGATTCTGAGAATGAGTGCTCTTATTCATTTAATAAGTGACTACTGAGCACCTACTCTGCACCAGATATTGTTTTAAGGGCCAGGATACAATGATGGACAAGACAGAACTTAGTCTAGTGGAGGTCATAAACTGTTGAACAGCCAGTGGCAATACAGTGTGATGGAAACCACATTAGGGGAGGAGCAAGGTAGCTGTGGAAGCTGAGAGGAGAGATGCCGGATGCTGAACTGAGACTTGGGAGATGGGAATCTTGGTAATGGCCATTACAATGTTTAGAGTAGAGATCTGTTGTAGAAGAAAACTGGAAGAAATTAGTAAACTACTTCTCTGGGGCTCATTTCTAATTATATCTCTGAGGTGGGAAGCATTAGTCTCAGTTTGGGGTTTTGATAGAAAATGTGTGTGTGATGAGGCCATACAACAGAGGGGAGTGATCTTGGGCTATGGAAATCCAAATTCCTGGCAGAAGTACAGGACTGGGTCTAGATCCCGCTTTGAAACTAAATTTCGAATCTTAGGAAGCACAAGCAATCATAACATTGAGGAGAGGGATCTAGCTAAAAGGAAATAATTTTTTTCAAATCTTTGAAAACTGAAAACCTGAATACTCTTTCTAATTTGGAGTTTTAATAGAACATGTGTGTGTGATGAAGCCGTACAACAGAGGCGAGTGATCTTGGGCTATGGAAATCCAAATTCCTGGCAGAAGCACAGGACTGGGTCTAGATCCCGCTTTGAAACTAAATTTCTAATCTTAGGAAGCACAAGCAATCACAACACTGGGGAGAGGGATCTAGCTAAAAGAAAATAAATTTTTTTAAATCTTTGAAAACAGAAAACCTGAATACTCTTTCTAATGCAATAGCTTTTGGTACTTTGAGATTCTCTTAGGATGAATTCTTAAGCATCAATAGCTATGAGAATATATTAGGACCATGTTTTGGGACCCCTTGTTAGTAGAAACTTTCATCAGTGGGCCATTATTGGTATAGCTGCAGATGGCAGATAGAATTCCAACAGAGAGATAAGCACATAAAAGAAAGAAAATAAAGGGGGAAGGGAAGATAGCTTGGATTTTATTTTAATTTTTTGGTTTTGGTATTTTTATTTATTTACTAAAAAATCTATTTTAAAGCAGGTAACAGTTATTGAATGTTATTATGTGCCAGCTTTCAGTTTGTTTTAAACCTGTAACTTTAAGTGTAATTGGTCAGTAAATTCACAAGTGACAGTTAATGTCAAGAGAGATGAGAGGAAACAGAAAGAACATGGCCACATACAATTTTTATCAGGTCCAGTCAAATATCCATTTCATTAAATCAATTTAATTTCAAGTTCGGTAAAGTCATAGAGCCTGTAATGGAAGCTAAAAATCATTGAATATTTAAACAAAAATAATTTTTTTTTTTTTTTGAGACGGAGTCTCGCTCTGTCGCCCAGGCTGGAGTGCAGTGGCACAGTCTCTGCTCACTGCAAGCTCCACCTCCCGGGTTCATGCCATTCTCCTGCCTCAGCCTCCCGAGTAGCTGGGACTACAGGCGCCCACCATCACGCCTGGCTAATTTTTTGTAATTTTTTTTTTTAGTAGAGACGGGGTTTCACCGTGTTAGCCAGGATGGTCTTGATCTCCTGACCTCGTGACCCACCCGCCTCAGCCTCCCAAAGTGCTGGGATTACAGGTGTGAGGCACTGTGCCTGGCCAACAAAAATAATCTTTTTTTGGCCCCTCAGAACCCCTTCATATGAATGGGGAACAGCTACACATTTGTGATACAAGTCATTCATTTGAGCCAGCAGATTCCCCATCTCTTGGTCCTGATGGCTTGTCCATATGGATTTTGTTCAGCCTTGCAAGGTATCCTGAATCACTAAAGTAATTCTAACCAGTGCATATTTGGGGACATCATAGAAAAGGAAGTCTCTATATCATTTTTCAATATCTTAATTTGGGGCAAATAATTCAGCCTGTGAAACATGCCCTTTTCCATTCTTGAGCAAATCCTTTATCTCACCAAGATCAAAGTATTCCACTTATTCTTTGAGCAACTTCTTTCCTCTGGCATGTTAAAATAATCCTTTTTATTGGTTTTGGAGACATTTGCAAGGTGCTTTAAAAGTTTTTTTTTGTAGTTAGTATTCTCCTTCTTTATAATTGATTGGGTTTCTTTCTTCTCTTCACATGAACTACCATTTTGCAGGGAAATGCCCTCTTTTCTCTGCTAATTTACATGGCTCGAATAGTTCTCTTTTTAGTTCCTACCTCTAATGCTTATTATTTTTATTCCTTGGTATATGCTTTTCGTGGAAAGCAAAAAACAATAACAAGGTAATTAGGCTTTTCTTGTGGGTTACTGACTTTTTAAAAGTTTTTTATTTCAAATGTCTCCTAAATAGAGACTATACTTATCGTATTTCTCTTTAAAAAATCTAAAGTGTGTGCAATTTGTTTCATGGTTTTCACCTGTCCCATGAGGATGTAGAATTTAATTACTTCATTAGTTTTTACTTAGCTGTTCACCCAACACAATCTCTTGGGTCCATTTCTGATCCTGTTTAGGATGAAAGTTCCCTCATTCCTTCTCTTGTGGGATTTAGAAAGCAGTTCTCAGTTTGTTGACATCTATTCCCATTGCCTCTCGCACCTCTCATCCTGACTGAGCAGTTGGCTGCTCTGTGTTTGGATAATTAAAGCCTTTCATTATTATTATCTGGACAAATATTTTTTGCTTTCCTGATTCTATTTAGAATTTTCTGTCATCATTCCTCTCAGGTAATCTATAATATAAACTTTTTCTGATGGAGAAGTTTTAACATGAACTGTTTTAACATAAAAGTTATTAAAAGTTATAACAGAAATGGATCCTGTGAAGTTCATTGAACAGATACTTTTTGAGTGCTTGCTGTGTACCAGTTCTAGACCCTGGGAATAAGCAGGGATAAGAATCAAAGTTCATGTGCTTATATTCTAAAAAGAGCAGGGTTGGGAGACATCAAAGAAATAATTCATCAGATGTTGATGAGAGGTAGGAAGAAAAAAGTAAGATAATAATTTAGAGTAGCCCTTTTCCACCAGTTCTACCAGAGAATCAAACTCTTAATGCCCTAAGGCATACTTTGTATAGAATGAATTAACTTCTCTCCTATGCAGATAGAATGATACCAGCTGTGTACTTTGGAGACTAAAGAAAGCACTCATTCAAATCATTTTCTACAGGGCTTAATTTTCTCAAGGAACCCTAAGTTGAGAAAGGCTTGAGTTAGAGGGTAACAGTTGTGGGAGAGAATGATACTTTGGATCATTTGACCAGGGAAAGCCTCTCTGACAAGGAATCCTCAGAGCAGAGACCTAAATTTAGCAAGTGAGGGAGGGTCCTGAAGATGCAACAGCTGCAAGGTGGTGGTGGTGAAGGACAAAGTATTACAGCCAGAAACAAGAGTGGGCTTGGTATATTAGAGAAGTAATTAAAAAGGCCAAGGTGGCCAGAGCTCTGTTATCATGGGGCAGAGAAGTGGGGATAAGATCATAGAAGTGCACAGTGAGGGGTAGAAATGGTGTGGAAAACATACCAGAGACATTTCAACTCAAGCTAATTAAACAGATTGACTGGGCTCCAGCTATGGGTCATAGCTTGGGGAGTTTCAAAGATGAATGAATCATGGTCTCTGTCCTCATGCATCTTGCAATATAGAGTATACAACATAACTTAGACTAAGAAAATACAATGTCATAAATGCTATATCTTAATAATAAGGGATGACCATAAGCTGAATTTTCCCAGGAGGAGATCCTGAGCCAAGTATTCAAGTATAGGTGATTTATAAAGAAATAACATCCAGGAGGACTCATAAGAGTCAAGTAGGGATGGGATATCAAGCAAGAGACAGCCTGGCCATGCAGGAAGCTCTGTAGTATAAATGACACCTTAGAGATTGTCACACCTTGAAGGAAAGAAGCTGGGTTTTTGAATGTGCACCTGTTAATCATTGCTAATGGTGGTACACTCTGTTAGGCATGTTTGGTTCTTCATACAGGTGAAGTGGTGCCAGGTAGTTCTCTGAAGAACTCAGCCAAGGGAGCAGAGGCTCAGAAATGGGTGCACAGAGCTGGTAAAAGGGACCCAAGGAGATCTTGGTGGGGCATCAGAGGTGCCACCATAGGGCTCACAGAGCTTCTCAGTCTGAACGGTGGTGCTTAAGGAACAGGCAGAAGATATTAAACTTTCCCTAGTTGAAAACCATGCCTGTCTGCTTGATCCTGTAGCCTCAGCACCTAGTCTGAGTCATACCATAGAGAATCCTAGAGGCGTTTCTGAATGGGAATGAATGCATGCATAAAAGACATCCCAGGCCCAGCAATTAGTCATGATAATTTTTAGGAATCACTTGGTAGAAGCCATGTGCCCCAATATTACATCTTTGTAGAAATGCTAAGATCCTCTGCGTAAGAATTATAAGCTGATGAGAATAGAGTTCGGAAATTCAGGAGGCATAGCCATACAATGGTATGTAAATGTGACTCTGAGCAAGTGAGAAGTAATGCATTTAAGGAACAAAAAGTCCAAACTACTTAGAGTATGATGTGTTTTATTTAAAAATTATAAATAAGAAAATCAGTAAAAATAATGTCTAAGTTTCCAAGAAAATACTCAGGTATGTGAGCTGCTAGGTTTTACGACTTGTTTTGGAATGAGAGAAACATTTTATCGTAAGAACTTCTTAAATGTGAATAAGAATTGTCATACATGAGGGGCATTACGATGAGCTCTAAGTCAGAGTCATGTCAGGAACCATGATGGCAGGAAGGTTCTCCCTGGGTGCCCATTCTGATTGGTTGAAGTGGGATGCCAATAACAATGTGTTGATGAGTATGAAGCTACATTCAGGTTTAGGAGAACAATATTAATAATACCTATCATTTATTTAGCACTGCCTACATGCAAAATACTACTTTAGCACTTTGTATTATTTAATTAGCTCATTAACTACTATAAGATGGTGTAGTGACTCACGCCTATAATCCCAGCACTTTGGGAGGCCAAAGTGGGTGGACTGTTTGAGGCCAGGAGTTTGAGACCAGCCTGGCCAACATGGCAAAACCCCATTTTTACTAAAAAATTATAAAAATTAGCTGGGCATGGTGGTGCACACATGTAATCCAAGCTACTGGGGAGGCTGAGGCAGGAGAATCTCCTGAACCCAGAGGAGGAGGTTGCAATGAGCCAATAGTACCACTGAACTCCAGCCTGGGCAACAGAGTAAGACTCTGCCTCAAAAACAAACAAGCGAAAACAACTATAAGAGACAAATATAGTAGTCCCCCTTTATCTGTGGTTTTGCTTTCCACGGTTTCAGTTACCCTAGGTATAGCAAAATAAGACATTTTGAGAGAAAGACCACATTGACATAACTTCTTATTTTTGTGTATTGTTATAATTGTTCTATCTTATTATTGTTGTTAATCTTTTGCTGTACCTAATATAAAAATTAAACTTTATCACAGGTGTGTATGTGTAGGGAAAAAAAAGTCATATACATATATAGGATTTGGTACTATCCAGGGTTTCAGGCATCCACTGGGGTTTGTGGAACATATCCCCTAAGATAAGGAGGGACCACTTTACTTGTATTGCCATTATTTCCATTTTACAGGTGAGATAACTTTGTGAACCATTTATCCAGTATCTTCCAAGGGCCAAATTGTCTGGGTTTACACAGCTGGAGGAGCTGGGATTTCAACCCATACCATATAGCCCTAGATTCTACTCATAATCACTGTAACAGAGTTGAATAGTATGATTGATTATCTGCCATACGTACAGGAGGAGGGAGGAATGGCATATCATGCATTTGCAAGTTTTCAATTCTGATCTTTGCCCTATCTTTCAATCATCATTTTTCCTCCTTCTCCTGTTAAACCCAGTTAAATTACACTACTTTCTCTTTCCAAATGTTCTATGCTCTTAAGCTTTCATATGGGCTGTTCTCTAGGCCCAGAACACGCTTTCTTTTGCCGTTTGCTGGCGTCTTAGTCCATTTGGGCTGCTATAACAAAGTGCCATAAGCTGGATGGTTTATAAGCAACAGAAATTTATTTTCACAGGTCAAGAGGCTGGAGATCAGGGTACCAGCATGGACAAGTTCTGGTGAGGGCCTTCTTCTGGATGACAGTCTGCTGACTTTGTATTGTATCTTCACGTGGCAGAGAGCAGAAGCAAGTCTTTGGAGACTTTAAAAAGGGCATTAATCCTATTCATGAGGACTCTACCGTTACAACCTCATCTAATCCTAATTACGTCCCAAAGGTCCCGCCTCCCAACATCATTCCACTGGGGATGGGAGGTTTCAATACATGAATTTTGGGAAGAAACAGTCCGTAACAGCTGGTTAACTCCTACAACTCTGGAATTCAGTTCACGTATAATTTCTTGCAGAAAGCTTTCCCTGATTTCATCAGTCAGAATTAGTACTCCATCTCCACGCGATCTTACAGTGTTATGCGCCTCACTTGTAACATAAAACTTTTTATTTTGAATTGTGATAGCTTACTTCTTTTAAAATGAGCTAAAAAACAAGGCTGATGTAGTGTGTTGATTGAATGAATGAAACCTGAATCCTCACCTCACCTCTGCTCCAGACTGCTGTTTTCTAAGGCTTACTTGCTTTCCATGTCCTTTGTAATTGTAAGACACAGGTTTTGAACGACAGGTGATTTCTAGTTTTCCTTGGCTTTTTCTTATATCAGTTTGGAATGTCCAAATATTTTATTCAGTAAGACTTTTGCCCATTTACACTTGTATTGCCTATTACATGCATGAAATAGTGTTCCTTCCATAAACCATTATCTCTCCTTGGTGAGTAAGCTTGCTAATTATGAAATCTCCATTTAAAAAAAAATCAGCTGTTGAGAGGGGCACATGGGGTCTTCAACTGTATGTATAATGCTTGATTTCTTAAGTTGGGGGAGGTACAGAGGGGTATATGTTATCTATACATATTTTAAGTTTAAATTGTTTTGTCAAAATATAAAAGTGAGTCTTTATATTCTTAACATTCGTTATAGAGAATATAAAGAAAACTAAGTTTTCTACAAAAATGCCTTGTGGTTGGGTTAAATCTGTACACAGTCACAGAAAAGGGATAAAGTATCAGTTATCAAAACACAGATACATAGATACAAAATGTTATCCTGGCAGGATTTATATGACAGATGGAGACTAGAACCTTAGGTAATCTATGGGTCTTCATGAATGAAATCAATTAAGTTTAGAGAAGCTATTTATTGTCTGAGAGATAAAAAGGTAATTAGCAATTAGAAAGCAGTCTATGGGGGTTCTGGTTATAATACAGCAATGGGTGGATTTCTGGGACTTGGCAAAATGGTGGATGGCTTATATCTTATCTTTTTCTTTCTTTTCAAATATACCTAAATCTCTTGCTGAGCAATTTCTGGACTAAGGGGTAGGAAACCTGCTTTGAGCTAACTCATATCAGGTTAGTAATATATCCACTTCCTGAGACAGGAAAATTAGGTTATATATATGAGGGAAGTAGACCGAAAAACAGAGAATGAATGACAGCCTGGATTTTTTTTTTTTTCAAATTTATATCAAGCGAGAGTCTTTGTTTCTTGTTGCTTCTTTCTGTAATGATGACAACCACAAAGAGAAAAATAAATGCTTTTTTTCCTACTTAAAAATTTATGTTACTCCTACTAGTTAAGTAGCAGTGAAAACTGTCCTTGTTTTACTCAATAGATAAAGCAAGTTTACAAGGTGAGAAAAATTTCTCCGCCATTTGAATGCTGTGAAATATATTTTTAAAAGTGTCACAGAAGGAGGGAAGCTAGTTTGCAGGCTCACACATTGGGCTTCCATATTTCTGGTGTCACAAATAAAGTCACTTTTGAGTAAGATAGCTGGTGTTGGTAGAATGTTCTGAGGGGTATCACTAATTTAGTTAAAATCTAAGTAGATCATATTCCAGTACATTGAATATCACTCCATAAAAAAGCTCTGTGCAACAGTTTTCCAAGGTGCAGGCACTAATCACTTTTAAAAAGTAATAGAATGTGGTAAAACGCCAGGAAAGAGAATTGGAAATCCTTGGAATATTTGAAATAGACTCACCTAGGTGATGGGTTGCTAGGTGCAGCAAACCACTATGGCACACGTTTACCTTTGTAACAAACCTGCGCATCCTGCACATGTACCCTGGCACTTAAAATAAAAAATAAAAATAAATGCTCAAATGGAAATTGTTTTAGTTAAGAAGGGCATAAAACAAGTAAAGCTATCACCAGAGAGTTTATCAGTTTGGCATGGTTAACAAAAGGCAATACATTCTTTTGGAAATATTTAGTTCATCAATTGAAATTAAACCTAGTTGTGCACCTAACTTTTCATTTTATCCCATTGACTAGTCTTTGGAGTATTTGTTACCTATGAATTATTTTTGGCCTTTAAAAATCAGTTCTCAAAAATTATGTGGAAACTTTCTTCTGTTTAGAGAGTGTGTATGTCATTAGTGATGTGTGTTGCAGAGTTTAGTTTTCCCTGTTAACAAAAGAGTCTATCGATCTAGCAGCTTCTGCAAGTGTTCTCAAGCATGGCTGGACATCAAATTGCCAGTGGAACTTTTTAAACCTATAGCTGTCCAAGCCCCACTTCTCATCCCAATCAGAATCTCCAGGCACAGGGCCCCACAATCTTTTACCGTCTAACCAGGCTCGAGAAGCCAGAGAAGTCCAAGACACACTGACAAAGGTGAAGTTTTCTCTAAGAGATAGTTTGATCACCTTGATAAATAGCGAGAAAGAAAAGCTGAAGCAGGGTTATACCACCTGGTTTGAAGAGATGAGAGATGAAGGTTTTGGAGAGTTCAGCACTTAAGAATCTTGAACCACGGCGGTACACTATTGGGTAATAAGAGCTTGGCTATGCTGAACGACAAAGGTTCTAGCTGACCAGTCCGAAAACACTGAGTCTTTAGGTCAAATTTGAGAGAAGATGACAGAGCCAGTGGGAGTCCTAACTTCTTGACTCTGGAATTACTGACAGAAGAATATTTGGACAGTTTTTAAGATCCCCAAAGCATATTATTTTACAACCTCTTTAGCTTATGCTTGAATTTGTGCTGTGACCGTTAGCTGCCTGGATGTTTACCACACATGCTTCTTTCTGAGCTAGCCTGTGTAGTTCTACAACAGACTGTTACATTTTGAGAAGCAGGGACCACTTATAACACTTCTCTGGCCAAGAGTCTGGCACCGCGCCACTCAGACATACACACCCAACCCTTTAGGATTAACGTAGACACAGTGTTCTCTTCCATGGCCATTCCGTCTCCACTTCCGGCTCCACACTCCAGTCACCAAGTTGGCATGATTGCTGCTCCATAGTCCAAGGGTGGGTTATGGGGGGGGGGGGGGGGATTAAACACACCTTCCGTCAGCTGGTGCCCAAACTGTAAGCATAACCAGGACAACCCAAGTAGCCAGTCACAGGAATGCTTCTCATCAGTGGAAGGACAAGAAAGGTGCAACTTTCAAATTACTTGGAACTGGGGCTACAGCCATTACTTTCGGACAGGTGCAATTCAAAGCGTGATCCTCCGACCAAGAACATCGTCATCGCCACCTAGGAGCTTATTAGAAATGCAGGATCTCAGGTACCCATCCCAGACTTTCTGGATCAAAATCCGCATTTTAACAAGATAGTCAAGTGATTCTTATTTATATTATAATTTGAGAAGTCAATTGATCTGGTAATTGATCAACTGACTGCCACTCAGCCCCCCAAAACAGAGACTCAACCCTTTATGCCGCCTCACACCCGCTCCGCTAGGTAGCAACCGAACCCCCAGGGACATCGGAGCGGGCGCTGCCGAGGGCAATTTGGTGATTGGCTGGTCTCACCACGTGACTGGAGCTGAGCCTTCTGTGCGACCGGATTGGCTGTTGCAGACGCTGACGGACAAGGCCGGGGCGGGCTAGAGCCCAGTCGGAGAGGCGCGCGCGGGGGCCCGAGGGGCTAAGGCGCGAGTGCGCGAGAGCGCGTGCGCGAGTGGTGGGGCTTTCTCCTGAGCCGTCGGAGGGAGCCGGAGCGCTTCTCCCGAGGTAAGCGGCGCTGCGGGCGGCCCCCAGTCCCTCCCATGCTGGGTCCCGGCAAGCGGGTTAGGCAGGGCTGGGCGGGGCGCGGGGAGGTGTGGGGTCAGCTTGCCCCGGGAGCCCAGCTTCGGGGAGGATGCAGTCCCAGTTGCCTTGGTTTCCCTTTTTCTATCCTCTCAGGCACCTTCCCATCCTCCCCACTGCGGTGACGGGTCTGCCCGAGGGTAGTTGCCCACCTGGCAGCCCTGCCTCCGCCTTTGTTTCCCGCCCGGAGGGTTGCTGGCATGAACCCCCTCCCCAGGTGGAGGGTGCGGGTGATGGGGCGCGGGCGTCAGGGGCGCTGGACCTGGATTGGGGCCGAGGAGGAGGCGGCTTTAATGCAGGGGGACTTGTCACATGCGAGAACGAAGAAGAAATGTAGTGTCACTTTGGCCAGCCCGTGGGACTCGAACTAATCCCGCGGCCGCGAGCGAAACCGAATTTCTAGCGCAGCTGTGCGAAGAGCCCTCCTGCCTAGGTGCGGGCGGCCTCGCCGGGAACGGAACCCCTGTGCTGCCCGGGAGGTTGCTCTGCCCGCTGGACCTGGCGGTTTTCACCCCAGAGTTTCAGCGAAATTGAACGCTTTGAGCCTGCTGGAGGAATCCAGAGATTCGTTCAGAGGCTATTTTTTTTCTTTTTTTTTTCTAAGCAGTTGGGCACCGGTGGAGCCGGTCTAAATGAGAGGCTACAAAAAGGAATTTCAGATACAGCGTAACTGATGACTGGTAAATGGTGAGGAGGGAAATGCCTGCAGTGAACTGCAGACCAGACCATCACACTGAGATTCTTCCTTAAGAAGATAAGGTTTTTTTTCAGAGGAAGAGTTGTAGTTTCTGTAAACAGGTTTTCCTGGGGGTGCCCAGGAGGGTAATTACTTATTTTCAGCATGTTACTGGGTTGTGGGGAGAGGGAAGGCAGGGTCTAAACTACACCTACTCAGACCTCCTTAATTCTTTGAAAAGTGTGTGCTTGATGAAGACCATTTGGCTGCCAAAAGAGGTTTGTATGGGAGTCCGGGGGAGATGGATTGTTGCCTTTAAATCATACTTTAAAAAGGGGAAGGTGTGTCCAGGAACTTAAGAGCAGGTTGAGCTGTGCAAGGTATTCCCTGCCTCTCCTCCATTTTCCCAGACAGCTCATAGGCAAACATAAAAAGTCCCTTCAATTTTCCACGGGTTAACTTCTTGATTTGTTGAATACACCTGGTAATCGACTCCGTAAGAAATGGTTCAACTAACTCATTATGAAGATATTACTGTGTTCTGGAGTTTCCATGTAATTCATTCAGATCTCTTTCTGGTATGAGATGGGCAAGGGTCTCACTACCTTGTCCCTTGGGGACATCCTGATACCTTCAAAGCCCTTTATAGCTCTTAACATTTCCTGTACAACATCATGTTTCTTTAGGAAACGACCTGATTTCAAACCTCTAAAACACACCCCATGCCTGTGAAATGTCTACACTTGCTAATAAATCAGTTTACTAGGCAAGATAAATATTTTTTTTAAGAGGAAACACCTAAATTTGTTAAGGGGATCAAATTCAGGTTTATCAGCCACAGCAAATCAACTTTTGTCGGTTTTCTGAGATGAATGAAAGTAAAAGAACAAGTTGTTGCAAAGCTCATTCAGAATATCACAAATGACCCTAGTAAAGTGAAATATAGGTTATCACCTGATAGACTGTCACACAAACCAAATTAGTGGGAATAATTTAAAACGTTATCAGAGTTTTCTTTTTTTTTTTAGAGACAAAGTCTCACTCTGTCACCCAGGCTGGAGTGCAGTGGTGCGATCTCGGCTCACTGTAACCTCTACCTCCTGGATTCGAACAATTCTCCTGCCTCAGCCTCCCGAGTAGCTGCGATTACAGGTGTGCGGCACCATGCCCTGCTAATTTTTGTATTTTTTAGTAAAGACTGCGTTTCAACAGATTGGCCAGGTTGGTCTCGAACTCCTGACCTCGTGATCCACCTGCCTCAGCCTCTAAGAGTGCTAGGATTACAGGAGTGAGCCACCATGCCCGGCCAGAGATTTTTTTTTTTTTTTAAGTGGCATGGAGTAGAGGGGAGAAAAGAATGCTGAGGGTAAGGTAGGTGGCATAGTATGCACTTCTATTTTCAGAGGAAAGAAACTCATCTTTGTTCCATAAACCACAGAGGGTATGCATTGTTTGTTTGGCCTGTGGAAGGGAGGCAGGGATTTTGAAAAGGTTGGGAAACACTGATTAGGTTATGCAGGGGATAACAAAAAGATTGACAGGCTTAGTCCATCTAGCAACATACTTCAGTGACCTATAGGACAAGGTTTTATTCCCTGATTCAATAAAAGCCCACTAGTGTTGCTTTCAAAGCAACAACAAAATCTTTTCCTTTCTGTCGTTTCTGTCCCCTGGGTCAGGGACGGGAAGGACAGAGAGTGAATGAGAGAGATTAGAGTCCGACCTGCATGCCTAAGCAGTAGTGTCCTTTGAGGAGGATCTGTGTCACGTTGTGTAAGTATAAGAGCCTTCATATTGAGAGGGATCTGAGCACCTTCCTTAGGACAGATATTGTAAGATACAGCTGGCTAACAGTGCCACAGGTGGGGGCACTGGGTGAGATCATCTCATAGGGAAGCATTGGGGAAAGAGGAGAGCCAGGAAATGTTTAATTCAGTAGGGCTCTGCTGCCTGCTTTTGGATCCTTGAGGAGGCATTTCAAGGCAGAGCTGCCTCATTGGCTAGCCTGGCTGGCTTTATGTGGCTTCCAGAGGACCTACCATTCACACGATGAAAGCTCCTGTGGTAGTTACGTGTCTCAGGTTGTAAGCATCAGTTATGCTTGTAATGTGCTTGAGAAAAGAAGGGCTCTCAAAGACCTAAATCTAGGCTGCCGTTCCTCAGGTTCTTGGCTGGTGTCACCCCCAAGGCTCCCGGAAACCAAGTTGTACCCTCCTTACCAGTAGATGGCACTGCTGCCTCTGGGAATTCCTGGAGGAGCTGAACTATGGAGCTGGCAAATCAGCAGTGTGTGTAGCCTCTAGTCAGAAAATTTTGAAAGGCTATGTCAGCCCTCAAAATCTCAAAGAAAATAGTTCTGAAAGCCGTAACTGTTTACATAAGGTAGGAATAATGTGTGTCATGGGGATTGAGGAATGGCTGTGATTACACTGACTGTACTTGCATGTTTCTGAAGGGAAAAGGCAGAGAGTAAACTGACAAGCATCATAGCATAGGCTTTAAATGCACCCAGCATACATATCGTTGGTTAGTTAAACATAATAATCACGATTTCATGAAAGTTTCCAACAACTTCATCGTTTCTAATTACTTGCATGTGAAACTAGTCTACACACATGGATGGGACTATGGAAATGTACATGTGAATTTTAAACCTGAACAGTAGCTGGTAAGTGCATGCTCTGAAGATAGCAGTGAGAGTATCAGTAAAAATAATGCTGATAAAGTAGTCACTGTATTTCAGGGCTGTCCACAGAAGATAGGTCAAAATAATTCTTAATTCATTTCTTCTAAAACTTGAAAATTCCTAACAGATGTTTTTAGATTTTCTTAGTTAATGCTGACCTTTCAATATTACATTAGCAGCCCCAAACTTGTGCTTTGGTTTTAATGATGTTATTAGTCAGGGTTAATTCATCCATCCACCTATTTTGAAATAACTGTTCTTTGTTCTCTAGCTGTTGTTTACTGTTCTTTGAGATGGGAAGGTTATAGTGTGTAATGAGGGCCCCAGCTTTGACTCTGCCTGAGGTATAGGACACTGCTTCTAGGTGCCATTACCCCAGTCACCTGCTGCTTTATGTGGCTCCCATCCTATGGCTTAGGTTATCTGAGGTTTCTTTCTCTCTCTCCAAGTGAACTGATGAGCTTATCTTTACTACCAATGCTGAATACTAAAATCCTGCTTGTGCTAGATAGCAGTAGGCCCAACAGTCCATTAATGCCACTTTATTATGTGACTAAAAATCAATCTATTCACCTTTCTGAACCTTACTTTTCTCACTTGTTCACTGAGATTGATGAGATAGTGGATGTCTCTTAAAATCTCTTCCAAGTCTAAAGTTCTATGGTTAGGTGATTCTCATAAGGTATTTCTGAAGACTCTAAAAATTATTTAGAAAATATATTCATACTGTGAGCTTAGGGCAAAAAGACGTCTTGCTAATGTTTCTTTCCAGAGAAATGGTTGTGCATTATGTTAGGATCCTAACTGTTCAGAGTAGGAAGAAACCCTTGAAGATTATTTAACTTAACCTTCTCAGTTTATAGAGAGTTCAATTCAGAGATGAGTGACTTGACTAAGGTAACAGAGCTAGTTAGTGGCAGAGAACTAGTTAGAGGACTAGGATGCAAGCCCAGGACTCAATATAGTTTTCCCTTCTCCAATGCTGCTTTATTTCATCTGCCATCAGGCCACAGAATATGCTGTGTCTACAAGGCTGGGGCCAAGAAAATTTTCTGAGTAATTCCTTAATGTAGGGCTTTAAAGCAACAGCATGAATAGCTTTGAGTTTTGGCAGAAATTCAAGGTCAGGCTTCTCTTTGCAGCGCATTCTTTTCTTCACTGATTGATTGTGAGCAGGATTTTTTACTGCGCATCTTTAGGCTTTAAAACTTTTCTGCATATGCTGTTTCTTGTAAGGAAAAACTTTCATCATCCTAGAAGAATCATTCCTCAATCAGATGTTCTTAAGTTGGGTTCATGGACTCCCCAGCATCTCTCTGGATAGGAGAATCTTTCGTATAATTCACTTCCTTTGTAATCTTATGTATTTTATCTTATACATTTCACACATAATTCTGAGAAGGGGGTCCTTAGGCTTCAAGAGACTACAAAAGAGGTCTGTGACACACACACAAAAAATAGGGTAAGAATTCTGAGTTCTTGTCTGAGGAGCTGAAAAACATTAGGGTGGAAGAGTGTTAGGGGTAAGGTATGGGGTAAACTTATTGAAGTTTGTAGGAACATTTTTACCTTTTAACAAATTGCTCACTAAATGATGCTAATAGCATTTTACCCATCTTAATAATGTATATGTGAGTATTGATTTCCATTTATCATTCCTTCCTCAATAAGTACTCTCTCCTAATTTTAACAAAGCACTTTCAAATTCATGTTGCTTTATTGACAATGACACCCATACTAAGAGGTTTCCTTCTCCCCAATCTGACTTGATTTCCAGATGTTCAGTTCCTTTCTAATTCATGACTTGGAGTTTTTGACTTCTGAGGTACGACACCTCATGTTCAACTCTAGGCTCCTAGGACCCACCATGATCCCAGAGATGCAAAATAATTTACATGCTAGGAATTTTAAAAACTCTTTAGGTTCCTTTATTTGTACCCGGGGTTTACCACAGAAATTGCTGCTCCTCCTCGTCTAATCATTTTCCTTTTCTATTTGCAATCCCAAATTCTCTCTTTTCCTAATTGTTTCCGAATAGGAGTGACTGGGAGTTTGTATAAATTGGAAATAAAAATCCTTGTTTAAAAATGCAAAATTTTTGAATTTTGAAAAACATTTGCTTGAAAATCTCTTGCTTTGTGTCTTGTGACACCTTGCCTGCTTTTGGTACCATAGTGACCTATGTTGGTGAATTCACCTGCTGGCACCTTTTTGGCTATGTATCTTTTTGGCCAAAGTAATATTTGTTCTTGCTTTAGTAGAAGAATAAAAATTACCTTTCCTTCTTTAGAAGGTGATAATTGGGTTTATGTAATAACCTAATTATGTTATGTAATGTCAAATTTCTGCATTCTAATCTCAGTATATTGCTGAGTTATTGTGAGATTTTGGGGGCATGGTTGATTTCTCTGAGCTTGTTTCCTTGTTTGGAAAATAAGGGGAGAGAGTAGTGACTACTTTAATTGTTTCCTGTTCCAAAATCCTGTGACTCTAAGAAATTGTACCTGGTACCCAGACTAAACATATCCTAAAAAATGCTGCCTAGGGGCTGGGCATGGTGGCTCACGCCTGTAATCCCAGCACTTTGGGAGGCCAAGGCTGGCGGATCACGAGGTCAGGAGATCGAGACCATCCTGGCTAATATGGTAAAACTCCATCTCCGCTAAAAATACAAAAAATTAGCTGGGTGTGGTGGCGGGCGCCTGTAGTCCCAGCTACTTGGGAGGCTGAGGCAGGAGAATGGCGTAAACCCAGGAGGCGGAGCTTGCAGTGAGCCGAGATCACGCCACTGCACTCCAGCCTGGGTGATAGAGCGAGACTCCGTCTCAAAAAAAAAAAAAAAATGCTGCCTAATTGGGTATTTATTTATAATCAATTAGTGCCAGGATAATAGTTCTTTATATCTGCAAATCATTTTATGGTTTTCAAAAATATTCTCTAATCCTTTATCTATTTTCTACTCAAAATGCCAAAGGACAGCAGCATGAGTATTATGTGGGAGCTGGTTAGAAATACAGAATCTCGGGCTTCACCCATGACCTACTAAATCCGAACCTGCGTTTTATCAAGATGCCTAGAGGATGCACATGCACCTTAAATTCCAAGAAGTTGGTGGCTCGTGCCGGTACAACTGGTGCTTTGGGAGGCTGAGGCAGGGGGATTGCTTGAGGCCAGGAGTCTGAGACCACCCTGGATAACATAGTGAGACTCCATCACTATATACATTTAAGAAGCGATTAGCTGGGCATGGTGGCACATTTCTATAGCTCTAACTACCCAGGAGGCTGAGGTGTGAGGAACACTGGAGCTGAGGAGTTTAAGGCTGCAGTGAGCTGTCATCACACAGTGTACTCTAGCCTGGGCAACAGAGTGAGACCCTATCTCTTAAAAAAAAATTCTGAAGTGCTGCTTTGTTTCATTTCAAGTCTTTTTTTTTTTTTTTTTTTTTTGAGACGGAATCTCACTCTGTCGCCCAGGCTAAAGTGCAGTGGTGCGATCTCAGCTCACCGCAAGCTCTGCCTCCTGGGTTCACATCATTCTCCTGCCTCAGCCTCCCAAATAGCTGGAACTACAGGCACCCGCCACCATGCCTGGCTAATTTTTTGTATTTTTTAATAGAGATGGGGTTTCACCTTGTTAGCCAGGATGGTCTTGATCTCCTGACCTCATGATCTGCCCACCTCAGACTCCCAAAGTGCTGGGATTACAGGCGTGAGCCCCCGTGCCCGGCCGATTTTGAGTCTATGAGAGAGGAACAGTATTTTACAGCTGAGGAAACTGAGACTCAGAGTAGTTAAGTAACTAAGTCGAGGTTACTGTGCTAGTGTCTCATTCAGAACCCTCTACTCTAAACTTAATGCTGTCTTCGTGATTGGGCTGGAGTCACTTTTGTATGATGGAGTCTGGTCACTGCCCTGCAGCCCATAAGGTTAAGTGTGACTGTGTAATTGAGTTTTAGCCAACCAACAGAATGTGATGGAAGTGGAAAAGTATTGTGATCCACTTCTAGGAAAAAAAGCACAGAGAATGCGTATGCAAGTTTCTTCATACTGTTTTCCATTCTTAGCTGACTGGAATGGAGAGAACCCATAGGGCAACCTTGGAAATTATGTTTTAAACATGGCAGGACTTTTCTCAGCCTGGGTACCTGGATCACTGCATTAGGTCCACCCCACTGACATGTTCAACTGTCCAGTATGCATACATGAATCAGAAATAAACTTTTATTGAACTTGAGCTATTATACATGTTTGAGTCTATGTGGTAAGCACTTGGTGTACTCTCATATTCACTTCAGCAGTGACTTGGGACTTGAAGTTGTGGATCCTTTGGCCTAATGCATTTTTTCATTTTCATCTTTGCCAGTTGGTGATAGATTGGTGGTCATCCAACATGCAGAAATGAATGGGCAGTGAAAAGCAGCAGAGCCGATGGGTCATGAGGATGTAAGTGCGTTTGAAGGCTTCCACACCCTCTACTCCAGGGTAAGGCAAAGGCATTCTCTGCCATTGTTCTTCTTGTTTTTCCAATTCATAGAGGCTCTTGTCTCACCTGTCTCTTGGAGTCAGTGCAATATGACGCCCTGTCTGTGAAAGGCTCCTAAAAGCCTTTATTGATTCAACTCATAGGTACCATGCAAAGCAGCAGTTATGAAGAGAAAACCATGACAATGGTGATGGGATGGAATCTATGCAAGGAAATATTTCAAAACAGGAATTTTTAGTGAGTTCGTATAGGGTGTGATTTATATGGGAGGGGCTGTTGAGCCCTCTTGAAATGCACTGTAGAGATGGGAACCAGGCCTGATTATCATTTCCTTATAGCCACGTCATATGTTAGGTCTGGTAGCTTCTGTTTCCCTCACCTACCACCTTCCTTCTTCATTGATTACTCTGCTTAACTTTTTCTTCATTAATCACTTTTTTAGTGAAGGAAATAACTTCTCAAAGTGTTGAAAATTCCAGATTTGGTGGATAATAGCACTGGCAAAGCACATGGTTTTGCCTGTTCCATTTTATTTTATCCAGCATCACTGGAAGTCACATGCCCATTCATGCCTCATCTATTTGCAGTCCCTCATACAATGCGTGTGGTCACTGGCAACGTTATAACCAAAACTGGCTTTGAATTTTCACTTGTGCTGTAGATTTTTGAGACCGGAAGGAGAAATTCACTGTTTGATGTGGAAAGGACATCACATCCTTTCTGAGCTCTCCAACTTCTAGAGCTTAAACTAAAACCAGACTCCTTGAAGAGAAAATTATGATTCATATAAATTGAAGAAAAGCTGAGGATGGTTAGGAACGAGGGATAGGAGGTTAAAGAAACATACTTAGCTGAAAACTGAAGGGTTCTTTTAAGCAAGCTGGCTCAATACTGCTGAACATTTGCTAGATAGTGTCCCATTATCCAGGCTCAGACAGAGGGCACCCAGAAAAGGCTGTTATCTTTAGGTGCCTCATGTGGCTCAGTAATGAGTACAATTTACTGAACAAAATAGACAATTAGAGGATGGAGATCTCTGGAGATTCTAATAAATGTACATCATTATTGCTTTAAAGTGATGCACATGCTTGGAGATAAAGCAAAGAAAGGGCAGCTGCAAAGTAGGTCAGGAGAAGAGTCCAGGTGAGCAGCCAGATGCCGACTATAACTCAGCACCTGGAGGTTGCTAAGAAAAGGAGCTGGTTTTAGTTAGATTTTCTCATTAAAAGAAAGGAGCTGGTCTTTGCTAACTTTGCTCAATTTCCTCTATATCCTGTATATCCTCTATTTTAAAACTATATCCTGTATATCCTCTATTTTAAAGGTAATTAGAAAGTGTAGCATGTCAGAAATAGCACTTGGCTGGTATGTTTCTGTGTAAATACTATACAAGGACTACATTGTGGAGGGTGCCATTCTTTAATTATTGATTTGGGGCCAAATAAAGTAATGCTAGAGATGCCAGTGGACCAGATTTAGTTTCTCAACCTTGCACTATTTATTGACACTTTGAGCCAGGCAATTCTTGTGTGGAGTGTCCTGTGCATTGTAGAATGTTCAGCAGTGTTTTTGACCTCCACCCACAAAATGCCAGAATCTCCCTCCCTGATTGTGACAATCAGAAATGTCTCTAGACATTGCCAGATGTCCCCTGGAGAGCAGAATTGCCCCTGGTTGAGAAACACTGCTGAAGGGATAGAGTGATTTAATCTTGCTCTGAAGTTCTGTGGTATCGAATTTTAATCATTTAACTTCATTTTGTTTCACTTTCCCTATCTGTAAAATATACACACATAAATAGCTAAATAGTCTAATGAAGTAATGTACATAGTACTGTGTGACTCCTTGGGGACTCTGTCAATTCTAAGAAGCGATACTCGTCTTCCCTAATTTCTAGGACCCAAGGGTAATTCTTAATTCTTTTGATGGCACTAACTGAGGAACTGTGGGAGTTTGAAGAAGGGCAAAGGTGTGTGGTATGGGAAATAATGAAGAGTGCTGGATTCTGAGTTTATTCAAGGGCTTCATGTTCTGGTTCATTGTGATAATATATTCTGGATGAATACTTTCCTTTGCAAAGTTAAAAAACGGAAGAGTGGATGAGGCAGAAAGAAGGCTGTTCAAAAGAGCAGTCAAGGAAATTGCATTTGACAAGGTGATCTGCTAATGTTAAAGTGACTCATGTATTATTAGACCAAAGGATGTAAAGAAATAGCCTCCAAAGGAAAACTATCCTCCCAAATGACTGCTGGTCCAGATCAGTTTTTGCAGACAATACAATAAAGACCAGAGAATGTTTGGAGATCAGTGTTTATTCTAGAAACTTTTATATTTCTATTTCTTCTCTTCTTTAGGAATATGGAAAGGGGTTATCTTTAATATATGTCATTTGAATTATAAATATAAATGTTTTAATATGACATGTTCTTTTGATAGTCTTCTAGTACTATGTGTTGGAATGGTCAAAGAGGCTATAACTCTGACCTCGACCTGAAGTAACCTACATTATTTTAATAGAAAGGCTCAGTTTAACTCTAAAACAGGGCCAGTGCAGGGATTAGATGTAAACTGTCTCGGCAGGTTTGCATTCCTCCTTGCTGTGTTTCTGGTCCCTGTGATTTATTAGACTTTCTTACAAAGTTTCCAACAAATATACTATATTTTGAATCTACTGTGTAGAGAAGCCATCATGGATAGCCTTGTTTATTTGCATTCTTCATACATTTTTAGTCCTAAGTGTTAAGCAAAACTTATAAGAATGTTTAAGAAGGATTCCATGTACCTTGAAGAAAGAGGCACTTTGGTGTGGAAGAGAGGTGAAAAGTGAAAGAAGCTCCGCTTTGTTAGGAGTAGGCTTCTGTTTGAGTGTTGAAGTTTTTATTCTAGTACTACTCAAAAGTGTGGCCTCTGAACCTGCTGCATGAGAATAATTTATACTTGTTAGAAATGTACGGAACTATTAAATCAGAATTTCTGGGAGTAGGCGTAATAATCTGTGTTTTAACAAGACTCCCATTGATCCTGATGGATGCTAAAATTTGAGAAGCATTGCTTTATTATTAGTGGTTTCTGATGTAGTTACTTCTTACAAATGGTGTCTGTGTGTGTTTACAATGGGGAGGGCGCAGAGAAAGTATTTTTTCAGGTGGTCAGAACATATATAAGATTTTCTTGTGATAACCTCTTGGATCATTTTCTCAAATGACGCCTTAAGCCTTTTCCTGCATTGTCTAATACGGTAGCCACTAGCCACATGTGGCTTTTTCTTGCTTAAATTAATTAAAATTAAATTGAAATTCAGTTCTTCCTCGCACTAGCCACATTTCAAGTGCTCTATAGCCACATGTGGTTAGTGGCTACCATATTGGACATTGCAGATAGGGAGCATGTCCATCATCAGAGAAATCTGTTAGCACTGCTTTAGCCTGTGAAGACCCCTATTTGTCAGAAACTTACATTTAGAATGATAGTATGCTCTTGTTGTAATAAGACCTCAACTCATTTAAAACAGGATTAAGTTTTGGGCTTCTCCATCCTGGGGAAACTTTCAGTCTGTGAGTGTATCTTGCTGAACTTTTTACCTTACTGAGGCATCTGTCTGCTACAGAAAGTGCCATGGGTACGTCTCTGACATAATTAAATCCACAGCCTCTGAAATATTTGCCCTTTAATCCAAGGCTGCTGAGCTGTCTTTTTCCATTTGGTCTCTCTATGCCCTGACCCTTCATGGTGAGGCTTGTTTGTGCAAGATGTCTCTTTTGATACTGCCTAGAGCTTTCCAAAGAGTCTGGAAGAGGTGGCAGGAGAATTTTCACCTCCCCTACTTCTAATTCTCAGCTTGGCTCAATAAAAGTGTTTCATAAGAGGGTATTAATACTCAAACTTCATCGCTGAGGAATTATCCCCTGAAGAATTAGTCTCTAAACAAGTTTTCCAACAGACATATTACAGCACAGATTTAGTAATTAAGCCCTTTGGCAACATGGAAGAATTTTCAGTTTATATTATGTATTAATATTACCAATATTAGTTGCTCAGAAATTATAATTAGAACAAATGAAAAGATGTGGAAATATAGTCACACAATTTTTAAAAGCTATAATTTAAAGTTTCCTGAGTCCAAGATTCTTGTGCATAGGAGAGGGAATGGGAATAAGGAGTTTGTGGCAATTAGTAGTATTGCTGGAGTTGAGGGGAAGGAGGTGGATAGAGCCTGGACTTGATCCCTGAATAGTCTTAACCCTACTGTTTTACTTTTGATGGATGCATTGCTTGTTCTCTTCCTGCTTTTCTTTCTCTCTTTAAAAATACTTTATTCACTCATTTATTTTATTTGAACAGTTTCAAGTTGAAGCAAAATTGAGAGGAAGATACAGATTTCCCATATTCCTCCTACTCCTACTCCTACTCCCTGTACATGCATAGCCTCCCCCAATGTCAGCATCACCCACCAGAATGGCACATTTGTTAGAACTGATGAACCTACATTGACACATCATAATCACCCAAAGTTTATAGTTTACATTAGGGTATATTCTTGGTGTTGTACATTATTTGGTTTTAGACCAATGTATAATCACAGGTATCCATCATTATAGTATATAGGTATTTTCACTGCCCTAAAAATCCTTCATGCTCTGCTTTTTCATACTTCCCACCCCTTTGCCCTTCACTAAACCCCAGGAACCACTATTATTTTTTCTTTTACTATCTCCACAGTTTTGCATTCTCTAGAATGTCATGTAGTTGAAATCATGTAATATGTAGCCTTTTCAGATTGGCTTATTTTACTTAATAACCAACATTTAAGTTTTCTCCATGTCTCATGGTTTGATAGCTCATTTCCTTTTAGCACTGAATAATATTCCATTATCTGGATATACCACAGTTTATCCATTCACCTACTGAAGGACATCTTGGTTGCTTCCATGTTTTGGCAATCATGAATAAAGCTGATATAAACATCTGTGTGCAAGGTTTTTTTGTGTTTTTTTTGTGGACATAAATTTTTAACTCCTCTGGGAACATTCCAAGGACCATGATCGCTGCCTTATATGGTAAGAGTATGTTTTATTTTGTAAGAAACTGCCAAACTGTCATTCAAAATGACTAGCATTTTGCATTCTCACCAGCGATGAATGAGAGTTCTTGTTGCACTACATCCTTACAAGCATTTGGTATTGTCAGTGTTTCAGATTTTGGCCATTCTAATAAATGTGTAATGATAGCTCAGTGTTGTGTTGTTTTAATTTGCATTTCCCTGATAACATATGATGTAGAACATCTTTTGATATGCATACTTGCCATCTGTATGTCTTCTTTGATGAGGTATCTGTTAAGGTCTTCAGACTAGTTTTTACTCAGATTGTTTTCTTATTGTTGACTTTTAAGTTTTTAAATATATTTTGGATAATATCCTTTGTCAAATATGTCTTTTGAAAATATTTTTTCCCAATCTGTGGATTGTCTTCTCATTCTCTTGACCTGATGTTTCAGAGAACAGACATTTTGAATTATAAAGAAGCCCAGTTTATAAATTATTTCCTTCACGGATCATGCCTTTGGTGTTGTATCTAAAAAGTCATTGCCACACCCAAGGTCATTTAGGTTTTTTCCTATGTTATCTTCTACGAGTTTTACAGTTTTGTCTTTTACATTTAGGCCTGTGATCCATTTTGAGTTAATTTTTGTAAGGAGTATAAGTTCTATGTCTAGATTAATTTTTTTGCATTGGATGTTCAGTTTTACCAGCATCATTTGTTGCTTTGTTGTACTGCCTTTACTCCTTTGTCAAAGATTAGCTGACTCTCTTGATGTAGGTATATTTCTAGGCTCTCTATTCTGTTCTGTTGGTCTATAGGTCTGTTATTTTACCAATACCACACTGTCTTGATTATGGCACTTTATGTTAAGTCTTGAGGTCAGGTAGTGTCAGTCTTTCAACTCTGTTCTGCTTTAATATTGTGTTGGCTATTCTGGGTGTTTTGCCTCTCCATATACACATTAGAATCAATTTGTTGGTAGCCACAAAATAACTTGCTGGGATTTTGATTGGGATTTTGTTGATTCTGTAGATCAAATTGAGAAGAACTGACATCTTTACAATATTGAGTCTTTCTATCAATGATCATGGAATATCTATTTAGTCCTTCATTGAGTTCTTTTACCAGAGTTTTGGTTTTCCTCATATAGATCTTGTATACATTTTGTTAGATTTACACCTAAGTATTTCATTTTAGGAGATATTAAAATAAATGGTATTGTGTTTTTTATTTCAAATTTCATTTGTTTATTGCTGGTATGTAGGAAAACAGTTGACCTTTATATATTATTCTAGTATCCTGCCACCTTGTTATAATTGCTTTACTAGTCCCAGAGGTTTTTTGTTGTTGTTGTTGATTCCTTCAGATTTTCTACATAGGTGATCATATTATATCATCTGAACAAAGATATTTTTATTTCTTCCTTCCCAATCTGTATTCCTTTTATATTATTTTATTGTTTTATTGCATTACCTAGGACTTCTAGTACAATGTTTGAAAAAAAAAAAGTAGTGACAGGGCACTTCCTTGCTTTGTTCCTGATCTTAGTAGGAAAACTTCTACTTTCTATTTTCTCACCATTTAATATGATGTTAGCTATAGATTTTTAAAATGTTCTTTCCCCTTTAGTTTGCCTTTCTCACTCATTTTTTTCTGCCCTAAATGTTGGAAGGGGCTCAGTTTTCTCAAGGTGGGTGCTATTAGCATTTTGATGAAATGAATCATTGTTATGTAGAATTTTCCTGTCTATTATAGGATATTTGGGCTCTCTGGTCACAAAATGCCCATATTATTCTAACCAAGTCATTGTGTCAATCAAGATGTCCCCCTACAACTCTGATTGAGAATCACTGACTGCTAGAAAGAGATGAGTTTGATGGTTTGTTTATTTCTTTTTTGATGGGGAGAGGGAGGAGTAATTAGAGTCGGGGAAGATGCAGGTGCTCTGAGTGTCTGGTTCATTAATTTCTAATATCACCTAATCTTTCCCTGGTGCTGGCAGCACTGTTGGTAGCCAATATTATTCTATTGGGATCAGGAAAATCAGGGTCTGCTACTGCAAGACTTGCTTTCAGAGGCTTGATACCAACCCAGAAACCATAGGGGGTTGTCCGTGCCACAGAGAGTAGAGGAACTCCTGAGGCTCCCACAAGATGCTGCATTTTTATTTTGATTCACTGCAGCTAAATCTCCTACATCTACTTGAAAGTAGATTGTGCTCTACACGACAGTGATCTACTGAGGGAAAAATGCAATAAGAGCAGTTTACAGACAATCCAAGGGAGAAAGGCTTTTCCAGCCATTTGCTTTCTTTTTCTGTGATTGCCCATATTGGCAAAGTAGCCCCTAAATTTGTGAGGCTATGTGTAGACTATTGGGAGATCTGAGAATTGTTCTGCAATTAGCAAAGAAAAGGAGAACACTTTTAGACGTCTTGCCAAGGGGCCTACATAGACTATTTTGATTACAAGAATGGAAACTCAAGTTACTTTTAAAAATGGAAGGCTTAACTAAAGATGCACGAGAAAATAAGGAAAACAGAATTTCAGTCATGTGGCAAGTCTGTGAAGAATCTCAGGGGCCTTTTAGGATGAGCAAATAGTCTGACTGGACCTCATGGAGTCAGGACTTAACTCAGGAGCAGGAAGATTGTTCTGATCTGTTGTAGCTCAAGGGTATGTCTGCACTAACAATGTTGGTCAGTCCATATTCTACTTTTAGATGATTAATGTGGTTCAGCATTTCCGTTTTAGATTCTCTCTTGTTCCTCATGTTCCTGCTTCCATTTATTGTTCCCACAACCTAACCAATGATCTGCGTATAGACCAAACTCCAAAAGAAAAAAAGGAGTATGATAGGTTTTGTAGTAACTATCATCCTGACGGTTAAAGCTTTATACCATGCAATTTTAGAGCTGCTGATGCTCTCTTCTGGTCCAAACAGCTGTGATTTAGGGATATTTGCTTTAGTAAGGGCTATGGGCCTGGCAGTTTCTTTAGAAGAAAGTAATGATGGGGTCGACTGAGACCCCACTGGGGTAGAGCAGTGCTGGAGTAGAACATGAAACCTCAGTCTAGTATAACGACCCTGAATTCTTAATTCGTTGAATCATTATAAATAGTATGTGTGGGTTATATGGACAACAGAGAACTGGAAGATTATTCAGAAAGCATACATGTTTAGTAGCAATTGTGAAAAAGCATGCATCTGTTTTTTTTTTTTTGAGAAGTCTGATTCTATCCTGGTGCTGAGTAGTAGGGAAATTGTTGGACTGGATGATTGGGAAGTGGGGAGTTGTATTTCCCAAACAGTTATCTTATTTTTTCTATCTGTCAAATTTGATTCTTTTGGCCACCCATGTGTTGCACAGGAATAATGACTAGGTGACTTTCTAAATGCTGAAAGACATTTTGACATCTTTGACAAATGTTGTTCAACAGCTGGGTTTGTAAGACTCCAGTTGTGATAAAGGAAAATAACTTGGCTTATTACTCTAAAAATAAGTTCCATACAAATGTTGACATTTGGGGATTACTACCTCACACAGTGTGTTTTGTTCACTTTCCCCCAATCTTGGAGCATTAGTTTCATTTGAGCCAGTGATTGAGTGTGACTTATAAGGGAATGCATTCTAATACTGCAGAAGGCTCTGTCTTTCTTTATGATTCTGTGTCAGGGTAAGAATGATGGTCCTGGCTCTATTTGGACTTGCACAGCTGTGAGTGGAGTGACCCATGGCAGCACAAACAGCTCATCATTTCATTGAATTCATTTAAGGCTCTTAAACTTCCCTTCAAGTAGCTGGATCATGGTGGCACCACATACAGAGAATAAGTTAGTATTTCCTTAGAGATATGCAACTTTTGTTGAAAGGGAGTCTGAAGAGAAGAGGTTCAGCAGGGCTTCTTCAATTGCTGGTTGAGGAAAGAATGTGGTTTGTTATTGAAGGGTGATGGGGATTGGAATCAACTTTCTCAACCCAGCTGCTGACTGCTGAGGTGAAAAGAGTAGAGATAAAACATTTGCTCCAGTTTCTCTTCTGACTCTGTGAAGATCCCCATCCCCTGTATTGAATTTTTAAAAATAAAAAGGAAAAATATAGAATCGTATCTAATTGGTCTTAACATATAACCATGTTTCTCCTGAACAGGAAGATTTGTATGTGGATAACCACATGTTGCCAGAAGATCAAAATCTTCAATTTTAATTTTAAAGAAGCATTAATCTTACAGTATAAGTGAAAGATTAAGTGACTCAAATTTGTGCATATACAATTTTTCTACAAAAATAAAACAAAATTATGTTTGTTCTCATAGAATCAGGAATTAATTTGCAGCCTTGTTGAAGATTCTTTAGCAACAGTAAAGATATCTGCTCTCTCCAGGGTGTAAAGAGATTCCGAACAATGGCCAAGAGCCAGGGATCCTTTATTCCCATCCTGCCATTGGCTACTCCCCATGAGGTTCCTGCAGGATAAATGTGCACAGGGGTGGTGGAGGCAGGACTTTGGATGCAGATCCCTGAGGGCCTAGGACTGAAACCCTCAGCCCTGAATTGCCCTATTCTTCCTATGAACCACAGGAGAAGGCAGCTCCTCTCAGCCTTTTTCTTTCCATGCCCACTGTTGAATCTTCGCCTTCGCTTTTCAAACAAGCAAAGCTGTGACTGATGCCTTGTCCTCAAACGTGACCCATCCCTATCAGCACACCCGTTTAGAGGGCCCATCACAGACAAGGAAGAAGGCAGACAGGGAGGAGCATGCTTCCCCTGACTATCAAAAGCTATTTCTTTTCCACTGGAAAGAACTTACTGGATCACTTCTGAAATTAATTATTGTCATTAGAACAGTATTTACTAGGCATTAAATGTTAGACATTATTTAGAGATTCTCAACTTAGAAAATAACATTTTTACTTTGAGAGAGCAAAATCCCATATTAGTACAGTCCTGGATTTTAACTTTTGGTTTCCTCTGGTGTTTCTACACATAATCCTCCATTTTTTCCTTCCATTAACCCTGTTACCTTAAGTTCTTTAGTCTCTTTGCCTTTCTTCTTACATCTTTATTTTATTTCCAGAGTTATATGGTTCTCACCTGGCTGCAGGACAAGGTGCTTTGTAAGTAGGCATAAAGACACAGGCTGATTCCAACTTCCCTGTCTGAATTTCTTTCTGCTCTTCCTATGCACAAACTTCTTTTTTACCCAAACTGGTCCTTGGTCCCATTCTCTCCTCCCTGTGTAGAATGCTCCTGTTTCTTTTCAGTGACCACTTGGTAGCATTGATAGGCTTTGGGTCCTGTAGCCAGATAGATCTGCATTTCTATCCTGTCCCTATCATTTTTTAGAAATGTGACTTTGGGCAGAATATTTAATTTCGCCTCAATGTTTTTACTTTTAGAATGGGAATCATGACTACCTTATAGGATGCTTATGGGCATGGTGCTAGGGAACTGTCCTGCCCAGGTTCTATTTTCTGCCTGTTCATCCCAACAGTATGCATATGTGCTTTCTGATAAAGTTACTGAACATCAGAATTCCAGAGCTGGTCTGCATCACAATTCGTGGTTAGCCATCCTCTACCTGCCAGTTTCATACCTTCCCTAACCACATCGTCCTTTGATAGGACCTAATCCTATCAGTGAGCACCTAAAGATACATTCTCCTCCTCCTACCTGTGATTGCGAAAACATTGTTCATGGACATTCAGAATGTCCTGGTATATCTGCCCATATCAGAAACTGACAGCAATTTCATAGCCATTGTCTGCTGCCTTGAGCACTAATTCATTTTCTCGGCATTTGTTTCCTTTCATGTAAAGTGACATTTATCGTGAACATCAAATGCTGTGATTTAAAGAATACCTCTTTAAAACCAAGTTTTCCAACAGCTTTTTATTCTGAATATCATTTAATAAAATGCAACATGACGTTAACAAGGTTGCTTAGACAAGCCCTCGGAGTTTATTTAAGTAGACTCTGCCCCATATTGATTCCCAATTATAACATGTTTAGCATGAATTAAACCTGCCAGTGTTCTCAGACAATGTGATGCTCTCCCTGCAATTCTGCCCTTGTCTGTCAGCTACAAGAGTGTCAGGGTTTCATTGTTCATTCTGTTTAAAACGTAAGTCTCAACCTCTTGCTCAAATGATTTAAGCCATAATGTGAGGTCTATAAATTTTGGTTTCTCAAACTACCACCTTCCGTCCCTTCTTACTGTTTCTTACTCCCTTTTCTCTATTTTCCTTATTGTCTCATGTACTAAAATAAGACTTTAAATTTTTTTTCTACTCAAAGTGAGAATAACTTAATGCTTATATTTTTCTAGTTTGATCTATTTTTTCGTAATAAATATGGGCTGTTAGTTGTATATGTATGTGGGTTTTCATGGAATTAACTTTATCTCCTTTTGCCATGAGTTTATTGGTGAGAAGACACAAGTATAACTGTTGGGATTCTTCTGCATTCTTTCGTTATTCATGTATATTGCTAATTGAACCTTTACTGGTTGTTTAAATTTTGTGGTCATGTATGTTTTTACCACAGGCTCTTGAGAGAAATATATAAAAGGCCATGGGAAAATTGGTGGTATGAAAAAAATCTATCAGTATATTCTTCTCAGATACCCTTTTCGAGAAAAATTAAGATACTTTGAAGAAGATTCATAATCAGAAATATCTAGTTTAACTCTTGAATGGGGAGATTTTATAGGCTGGCAACAGGAGCTTCTGACCTTTCTTCTTCGTGAGTACTGATGATGGAGGGAGTGACTGTGTTTGAGTGCATTTTAGGTAGAAGAAAGGGTGCCTGGTAACAACAAACTGTGAGACTGGTTGTACTAAGTTACTTGTTAATCCTTCTGAAGGAGAGATACCAGGGCCTCTGCCATGCATCCTTCCATGCTAAAAATATTCGTAGTTGGAGGAAGCAAGAAATGCAGCCTTTGAGTAAGTTGGATTTTTTTTTTTAACTCTCGATTTTTAAAAAAACTTGTTTTTGTAATTATGAGTACCAGGGAAAAAAAGTAGATGAGAAGAGAGATGTATAGCAGATCAAATACTCCACCTTCATTTTTAAATAAACCTCTCTGTTTCTTGCTGTCTCAGCTAATCAGAACTTTTCTCCTGCTCTCCCCTGCTCTCTTAGGATTTAGGAAAACAGCTGATGGGATTGGGCTGGGCCTTGGAAGGATTGACAGCACCTCTAAGGGTTTGCTCCTGAGGAGAGGAGAATAACTTGCCTCCTGCTCCTCTTCAAGCCTCAGACGGGAGCTCACCCCCAGCCTAGCAGTTAGCATTGCTGCTGCAGTCAGTTGTGCTCTCTCTGTCCACCTTTTCTGTCTGGGGTTCCCTCCCTGTGTTTTGTTTGTCTGTGAGACATGTGGTTAAGCCCTTTGGCTACTCCTGTGCCTACAGACCCTCTTGCCCTGGTTGGAAGGGATGGGGTAAGAATACACCTGAGGGGTGAGAGGCTCCCAGAGAGGAGACCAAGAGGTACCAAGGGCAAAGCCCCATTTCACAATTCTGTTCCAGGCTTCCATGTTTACCTGGCTTTGCTTCTTAGGCTGGGGGACTTTGTTACTTATTAGAACTTTTTTCCCTCAATTACATATTTTGTTTCCCCAATTAGATAAGGAGGCCTCTACAGGCAAGGATCCTGCCATGTGCTTCTCTTGCATTCTTTGTGTTGCCTGCAATGTGGGAGGCACATAGCAGGAGCGCAGATATGGGGGTTTCATTGCATTAACAGTGTCTCTTTGTAGTTGTCTTAGGGCTCTTACAACGAAGACTGGGTGGCTTATAAACAACAGAAATTTATTTCTCACTGTTCTGGAGACTGGAAGTCTGAAATCAGCATGCTTAAGTTCTGGTGAGGACTCTCTTCTGGGTTGCTGACTGCCAGCTTCTCATTGTGTCCCCCTCACATAGTGAAAAGACAGCGGACTGGCTTTCTGGCCTTGGATTATAAGGGCGTTAATCCCATTGTGAGGTCTCTACCCTCATGACTGAATCATCTCCCAAAGACCTTACCTCCTAAATGCTTCACAGTGGGGGTTAGGTTTTCAACATATGAATTTGGGGGTAACACAAACATTCAGTCTGTTGCAGTAATTTGTCTTATTCATTCCCTTTACCTTCACTTACTTACCATTCTTTTATTTTTTTGTTAAACATATATTTAGTGACTACTTTGCCTGGTTCTTGCTGGAGTGACTTTTTTTTAGAAGGGTCCAGATTCTGCATACCTCCAAAGCAGTCTGCCTAAGATTGATTTGTCCATGTCTGCCTTTATTCGTTGAGTTGAATCTTAAACTTTCTCTTTCCCGTAACTCTCTGAAGAACCTGCAATCTCAGGAAACATGAGCTCCACTTTTGACTGAAAGGGCTTTACTACTAGGAAATGGGAGAGGGCTACGTTTTCGTCTTTCAGATCTCCCATAAATTGGCTGGGCGGCTGCAGAAGGGTTAGGTCACCTCTCTGTATGGTGTATTCTCAGATAATGTGAGTTAGGCTCATAATTGGAAAGGTTAGTGTAACTCCTCTAACTCAGATTATTCTGTTACTTAGGTTCTCCATTACATGCAAAATCATTGTTTTTGTTAAAGTTGTTCTGTTGTTTTGTTCTAGTTGTTTAATGCATTTTTCCCCTGGCCAGATCAATTTTTTTGAGGGGCAAGGACAAGACCTAATTCTCACATATCCTTGGCTACCCTTTTTCTCCCTGTAGACCAAGCATGAGATTCCATTCAAAGTAGGTGATCCATAAATGTTTTAACCTAATTAGACACAAGCATTTTTAGAATTCAAGAGGAAGAAATTCCCTAAATACATTAGCATTTAAGCACATTCTAGAGGTCATCTGATTTACCACCTCATTTTTTGATCATCAATTTATTCATTCTATTATTCCTTCCTTCCTTTCTTCATCCCTTTTGTGCCAGGCACTGTGTAAGGAGCAGGGGATATGAGGTGAGGATAGACATAGAGCTTCCATCAGTTGGAGAGGATAGACATTGAGCAAGTAATTAAAAGTCTGAGGAGAGATTTAAGTACCAAAAACTACAAAAGCCCATGATGGGGAGCTGCCTTGTGGTCTGAGAAGGCTTTTGTGAGGGCATGATGTTTAAGCTAAGGATTATCAACCCAGAGAAAGGAAGTGACTTGCCCAAAGTCAGTCAGTAGCTCACGTGTAGCAGAGCGTGGCCTGTAGCACAGATTTCTCCCCTGCCCTGGGCTTATCCCTATGAGTTTTGTGGGGGTGCTGAGAAAACATTCATTGTTCAAGTAATTTGATTTTGCATTTCACTGGGGCCCATGGCTTAGCTATTCTATGAATAGCTTACATTTTGATAATTTTATGGACTGTTTGTATATCCCCCAAATTCATGTTTTAATCTAATCTCCAATGTGATAGTATTTCCAGGTGGAGTTTTTGAGAGCTAATTAGGTCATGAGGATGAAAATACCTTCTAGAATTTGTCCACCAATTCAACTTCTAGTATTTGTCCAACTTCTAGTATTTGTCTATGCTATTATCTTTCTGGAAGGCAGTTTGGCAAGATATATAAAAGTGTAAAATGTATGTACACTTTGACCCAGCAATTCAACTTCTAGTATTTGTCTAACTGTATAGCCATGAAACAATATATGCACAGAGATACCCACTACAGGTTTGTGTTTGTACGAAAAAATCTAGAAATAACCTAAATACCTATTAGTGGGAGACTTGTTAACTAATTTATTATTAGGAAACTAGATACTTATACATGTTAACTGTGGAATACCATATGATTTTTGATTTTTATTTTTTTATTTTTTAGTAAACAAAGATTTACATATGATTTTTTAAAATGATATAGTAGTTCTTTATTTGTTTTTAATGGAAGGGTATCCCTGACATATTATTTAAAACAATTCTGATCATAGATAACATAAATAATATGAGCCCGTTTATGTAAAATTGTTTGTAAATGTATGCATGTATATGAACATGCAAGGCGTGTTCAACAAAATCTTATCAGTGTTTTTTCCAAGTGATTTTTAGTTTTACTTTGGCATTTTGCTGTGTTGTTTGAATGTTTGTACAATGGGCATGTCTTGTTCTTAAAAGTCACAACAGTATTTAAAACAAACATTGCCCTATTGACCAAGTGTTTGCAGCATTATCTAATTAAGTCAGAGCATTAAATGGGTACAGAGGATTGGACATTGCTTTCATAGAGCATCTATTAACTGTATATACCCTATAATACTAGGGGATATGAATACAGAGAGCTGTCCTTGTTTCCTAGGAGTTTACAGTTTAGAATAATTTCAAGGTAATATGTTACTAAGTAGGCATACTACACTGGTGTGTGGAATATGTAAGTACCCACCAAGTAGAAATTTTATAATGGCATTTGGATTCAGATTTATCACTTTACTTTGAGGGTTTATCCAAATATGAAAGGAATATCAGTGATTGCTTCACACTAAAGGGAAGGGGTTTGGGCACAATGTGTAGACCTCCAGTACCATTTAACTGAGTGTTGCTACCAGTTTGGGCATGTATTTTTCAAAAGGAACTAGTAGTTTCCGTCATTGGCAATTAATCAGGTATCCTAAAAACCTGCAATTTAAATCTAATAGCATGGACGGTGAGTCTTCTGGATGGCAGTGTTGGAGAGAAAGTCCAAGAGTGCATTTTCTAGGAGAAAAGGTCACTTATTAGCTTTGCAAGTAAAACCTATGCTTAGTCATTCCTTCATTCGGTTTTTCTTTTCTGATGTTCCTTTAGCAGCATCATACTATTTTTTGACATTGGAAAATCATAACCTGTTAACCCAATGCATAAAAAATAGCTAGCGGCCGGGCGCGGTGGCTCAAGCCTGTAATCCCAGCACTTTGGGAGGCCGAGACGGGCAGATCACGAGGTCAGGTATCGAGACCATCCTGGCTAACATGGTGAAACCCCGTCTCTACTAAAAAAAGAAAAAAAAAAAAAAATACAAAAAACTAGCCGGGCGAGGTGGCGGGCGCCTGTAGTCCCAGTTACTCGGGAGGCTGAGGCAGGAGAATGGCGAAAACCTGGGAGGCGGAGCTTGCAGTGAGGGAGATCCGGCCACTGCACTCCTGCCTGGGCTACAGAGCGAGACTCCGTTTCAAAAAAAAAAAAAAAAAAGCTAGCAATGCTTTTTAGAGTTTTTGATAATTTTATCAATTTTCTACTAATATCTCATTCTTTATTGTAATTTTCTTTAGGCTCAGAGAATAAAAGCATCTGTCTCTAGCTAGTGGACCAGTAGGATAGTCTTTGGAGCCAGTAGGATATGAGCCTGTGGTCTGAAGAATCAGGATAGATTTAAGGGAATTTGGTTAGTCATCTTGAATCTTTAATGTTCTCTGCCACACATTCTCCTCTTTTATAGTCTTACCATAAAAATTTGTGCTAAGAGGAATCTCTGGAAACATTCTAACCCAGGACACACAAACTGCCTTAGAAATCTGAAGTAAATCTCACATGAAATTTACTTACACATAATTAAATTTCTTTTAGTCTAAAATCTGGTGATGTTATTTAATATCAGTTCATTTCCACAAAGATTTATCAAGCTTCTGTGGATTCAAGTGAGAATGGAAGGAGAAAATTTGGAGACAACACTTCTGAGGACTTTTGCCAATCACCTAAGCGATGTGAGGTTCCATATTGTGGCTTTTGAGTGTGATTATTCAAAGGTGTTATGTGTTTTTCTCCCTCTGGGCCTTCATGTGTATGAGTGGAGTGTTGAAGTTAACCAGGCCATGTTTTTGCCAAGTGAGCAGGTCCACACTACAGTGGGGATAGAGTTCAGCATGTTTGGAAGGGAGTGGTTATGACATTTGACTATGGAATTTAAATTGACTAAGGAGATGAAGTTGGACATGAGGAGGGTGAGGGACAGTGAAAAGGTATAGTATCCAATGGATTGGAGGTCTCCCTGGGGTCAGAGACTTGCTGAAGTTGTATCAGAGGTGGGAAGCTGACAGGAGATGGTGGTGGTGGGAGAGCAACATGGAGGAATTTCAGCTAAGGACTGGTCTGTGACATTGGAGTTAGGGCAGAGGACAGGGACTGAAAAGCCAGGGTATTGGAATGATCATCTGTGTGGACACTGAATTCACTTAGAGTCATGGCCACAGGAGTGATGAAGAGTGATAGGGAACCAGGAACCCAGATCTTCCCAGAATGAGGGAGAGCGGGCAATATAATTTGATTTTGTGTGATTCAAAGCTCAGGATTTTACTGAAGAAGAAAGGAAGGACAATGGTATAGACGTGATAAAGATAACTCACTCCACCTCTAAGCCTTGAGGTTTAGGGAATGTGGGGAGAAAATAGTCACCACATAGCAGGGCTAGAGGTAGGGTGAACAGTGGGATCTTGCTGATGATCATAAGTTCCAGAGAGCACATGGGAAGGGTGGGTGATAGGGTCAGGAAAAGGAATGGAAAGAGCCATATGGTGATAAAAGTGTAAGGTTGGGAAATGACTTGTGAGTCCTTGAGGGCTTCTCCTTATATTCTTAACAGGGATAAAAGATGTGATTAAGTTAGTCCTGATATTCCCAAGGCTATTGATTTATAGAGTGGAATGCGAGAGAGGGCACCCAGGGTTTTGGGTCTCCCACTGGACTCCTGCTTGAGGGGGTGGTCTTATACAGAGCACATAGGGCTCCCATTTAACCCCAGCCAGAGGAGGGGCTGCCTTGAGACCAAGCATTCAGTACCCCTGTCCAGGGAAGTATAATGAACAGTAGAGGTCATGGAACGTTCTCTTGCTTTATTCAACTTTGTGGATCACTTCACGTATTTCACCACATAGACAGCATTCCCTTGTGCCATATTTCTGATTACTTTGTGCCCAATGAGGATCCTTCATTCATTTATTGCTTCTTTCCTTCCCAGTTACTTGTATTCCTTTTGTCTGGACAGAAGAAAGCTGTAATGTCTGGCAGTCTGAGGACAGAGCGTGTGTGATGGTGCCCTATAAGACTCTACTGAATTGAGATACTGTCTGCAGGAAGGCCATTTTGTCTAAAACCAATGATCACTTCTGCTGACCTAAAAAGCATTCAGTTCTATCTTCTGGTCACTCCAGAAGAGATTCCATAGTATAAGCCAAAAGAAATTAAATACATGAAGTGACCTTTAAATAATCTATATTAGGGAAGTTAATTTGTGTTTAACTCTTTGGAAGCACTAGATTTAAAATTCAAAATGAACTCCTTAATAAGTCCCTACTGTCTCCTTGTGGACAGATGCCAGGGTCTTTAATATCTTTATTTTTTATGTCACAGTCTGTTGAGCTCTAAACATACTTGTATAAATAAAGAGATTCAGGAAAGGTTTGCCAAAAGGACTTAATTTTATTTCTAATTTCTCTTTCTGGAATCCTACTTCCTTTACAAGGATATTGTACAGAAATGTGATTTTATGAAATACTTAAATTGTTTTAATACTTTGCTTTTAAAGGTCCACTTTGTATGTAAGAGGACTTCTCAGATTTGAGTCATAATTTTCAAAACATAGTGAAGGACCAAATGGGAATATAAAGGTTGGTTAGAGAAATAAATGTGTGTGTGTGTGTGTGTGTGTGTGTGTGTTTGTTTTAATGGACAGTTAAGAATGTGATGGAGGTTCCAAAGGTAGCTTGAAGTAGGGGAAGATAATGCTGATGAAATCACGATTTCACGGATGTCCCTTCCTTCCTTACAAAGAAACTTATCCTAGAGATCACTTATGCAGTATGTAAATAATAAACACAGTCAAAGTTGGTTTACTGGCATTTTTCCAACCAGAACTTTACACTGATACTTCCTCTCCTCTGTGATAGAGTCATGATTATCAGTCCCTTGGAAGATCTGGAAAGTCCTGAGATAGCAGGGTGAAATCGGACCCCTTCCAGGCTGTAAACTTTTATAAGGCACAGCCAGGCCTTTTATGCCTTAAGTGGTGAAGTTCTTACCATTTGGGAAGGCATAGATGCTAAAGTCACAATGATGTGATCCTTGAATATAGAGCTACTCAATGCGTATTTGTTGGATGGATTAATTTGTCACTGCATTTTTTTAGCACTATGTATTCTTTTTTAATTCTGTGGACTCCAAAAGTGTGGTTGTGTGTAAGGATGTGTACAAATATACACTTACATAGGTAGACACACAGACGCACACATACACGCGCAGAGATATTCCCATATGCAGAGAGACACCTGACTCTTGGTTCACACAGTTTTCCATTACAGAATGTTGCCTTTCCCAGCTATGGTAAATAAGTGCGGTTATATAATGTAGTTGTATTTGGCCAGTTCTTTATATTTTGCCTCATAGAGGAAACAATGAAATTCATCTTAGGAAATCATTAAGTCACAGTTCTCTTGAAGGGGGATGTTGTTTTCTCCTTTTGGCTCAAGTCTGATCTCTCCACCTCTGACCTAGTTTTGACATTTTGTAGTTCTACAAAAGAAACCCAATTTTTTTCATGTTCCAGAAACAGGCTCTTTCTTCGTAAAAATAAATGAAAGGACCTCGACATAAGGTGCATATTTTCTAATTAAGAGCATCTATGCTGCATTTAATTGATAGCATCTCAACCTTATTTCCAACAAGTTGTTTTATTCATAACTGGGCCAATTCTTATTAAATTTTAAAAAATTTATGTCCATATGGCATTCTAGTGGTATGCGCATTTGTACATAGCATTCTAGGAATGAAAATATCATTTTAAAATGGAAATTACAATACCAGCATGTGCCTATTTCTACATAGTTCAGCCATTTTCAAGGCTTAAAGTGGGCGGGACCACACATCTGAATTTTTCAATGTAATCGTGGGGTTATCAACGCATGGCAATTTTGGTTCTGTGAACAAGGAAATACACTGTGCTGGAGTTTCTTCTGTAATGGGTAAATATACTCTCTAACTTAAGTGTAAGGATTCAGAGCACCCACAATAGCTATGTAAAGCTACTCTCTTTTGCTTCACTAGTGTGGTTTCTTTGAGGATTTTATTGTCATAATTCTTCACATGTACTTATATTCCAATTACTTTACTATATTTGGTGGCCCAAACATGACATTCCTTACTAGATTCCTATTGTTTTACTTAGACTCATCTTTTCTGTGTAGTAAAGACTTTCTTGGAGCTTGGAATTTAATTGGTGTTATGCTGGGATAACTACCAAGTTCATTCCCATTGCCATCTGGTATGAGCCTCTTTAGCGTTGTGTGTGCCTGGTTGCACGGTGATCTCTTCAGTCTGTTTTGTATTACTATATTGTTATTTATAATGTACATCTCATTTATTTTATAACTTATTCTAGAAAGGATTTAGGATGGTTTACAAAGATGCATAAAAAATAATAACTTAAAATTTAAGAGTGTAAGCAATAGAAGAAATAAGAAAAAAAGGCAGGATAATAAGAATAGAACTTGAAAGGGGCTGAGAAAATTTCTGGCTTTTAGGGCTGATATTCATGCTTTTGCATGGACATATATATGAAGTGTTGGGCATCATAGAAACCATTTAAAAAAGATCTCTACTCCATTATATAATATCCTTAGTATAGGAACAAACCATTTACCTTTCCTCTTCTATAGTTTGATCAGTGTTTGTTAATCTTTAAAAAGTTAATTTATTATATATAGAAGAGCAGTTATAATGTGTGTGTTATTTATGAAGAATAAAATGCATACCCTCTGCCTAGCTTAAAAATAAAACATAACCACTGCCTTTGAAGCCCCCAATGTGCTCTTTACCAATTGCATTCTCCCCTCTCTTCCCTACTGGATGTAATTAGTACACTAAAATTTGCAGTTATTCTTTACTTTTCTTATATTTTAACATCTCTTTACAAATACTTAAGTAAAAATGGAACAATAATATGCATGTCTTTTCTGTGATCTTTGCTTCTTGTGCTCAGCACTGAGATTCACCCATGTTGAAATTTGTACCTATAATTCATTCATTTTCACTTGGGTAAACATGTGCTACTTATCCATTTCCTTATGAACAACAAACAGTGCTATCAATATTCTTATTTGTGTCTCCCTTTTGTATGTCTTACATAGGTATATATGTGTGAGACTTTCTCTGGGTTTTAGAATTACCAATTTGTTGTCATAGGGATAATCAACTGTGCATATTAAGCTTTACTAAGTAATGTCAAATTGTTTTCCAAAGAGATTTCTCCTCCCACTAGTGTAAGAAGAGCTCTTGTGCTTCACAACCTTCTGATACTTGGCACTGTGTGGCTTTTTGATATTTGCCCATCTAGTAGGTAATTGAAACATTCTTTATAAAGGTATTGCTAGGCCAGAAGCCTAGCGCCAGAGATGAGTTATATGTGTCTGCTCATCTTATTCACCAGACCTTCCTTCCCAACTTCTCTCTTGTCCCTGAAGTTTTCCTTCATGCCATCCATCTAAAGCTTGACTACATCTCACTGCTTTAGCTCTCTGAATTATGAATGTTCATATGCTACTATTGCTTACATTAAACATTTAGAACACATTTCAAGTGTCTTCAGTCATGGTTCTCTATTAATTAGCTCAACCCATAAGTTGAGTAATTCATTGACATTGGACCTGGTATATGTTAAGGTAAGTACTTTGCTCTCAGAGGCTTTTGTCTAGCTAGGGTGGTGAGGGCCAATAGGACTGTAAACAATTATGTGATAAATTAAAGTGCTATGAAGGAAACATCAGGTGCTGAGATGAATAACATGGAAATGAACTTTAGCTAGTGTCTCAGTTTTGTGCTGCTGTAACAAAATAAGCTGGGTAATTTATAAGGAACAGAAGTTTATTTGTCTCACAGTTCTAAAAGCTAGGAAGCTAATTTGTACAGCAGCAATAGAAAAAAAAAAATAGAAACTGGAAAGTCTAAGAGCATGGTTCCAGCATCTGGTGTGGGTCATCTCATGGTGGAAGGCAGAAATGAGCACATAAGACAGAGGGGTAATCAGACTAAACTCATCCTCTTATCAGGAGCACATTCTCGTGGTAATTAACCAGTCCCTGAGATGATAACATTATTATATTAATGTTATCTCTTAAAGGTCCCACCTCCCAACACTGTTGTATTGGGGATTAAGTTTCCCACATGAACTTGGGGGAACATACTCAAATCATAGCAGATCGTGTGGCCAAGGAAGGCCTCTCAGGCAGGTGAACTTAGCTGAGACATGACCAATGGGAAAATGTTAGCCAGATGTTGTGACTACTATGTATGGGGCAGGTTGGAGGGAGAGAAGGAAACAGGCAGCACTTCAGGCCAAGAGGTTGAAGTGCGAGGAACTTGAGGCGGGTTAAAACTGGCATGTTTAGTAGTTGTAAGAAGGCAGATATGGCTGGGAGGCAGATGCTTGTTTGGAGGACTGTGGCAAGAAATTAAGAAAGAGAGAAGTCTTATAGCACCTCCTAGGCAGGGTAAGGAGTATAGATTTATACTTAAGTGCAAGAGAAAGCTGATGAAGGGTTCAAAATGTGGATGGGGGAGGGAGAATGATAGGATCTAGTTGAAGTTTTAAGATAACTTTTGCTGATATGTGAAGATTCGATTGAGGATTATGATTGAATTTTTTTGTGTGTGTTCAAAAAAATCACAAAATTTTAAACATTTGCAGCACCTGTTACCTGTGAGGATATAAAGTGGGGTCCTTGCCCTCTAGAAATTGCTCATAATCATTTAGGGTGGTGAAGCACATAAGAAAACTGTTAGTACTAAATGCCAAGTGAGCTGTACAAAGACGTGTTGCAGGATTAGAAAAGGAAGAAATAACTGGCCAGAAGCCATCAGGAGAGGCTTCCTGGGGGCAGCTATGAGGCTCAATACAGACAGGGAAGGATGAGTAGAAGTTAAATAGTAGGGAGTAGAGAAGGCATTCCAAGCAGGACAAAATGGCGTGCATCTGTGTTTGGATAGAACAAAGGAAGGCTGGGAAATGAATTTAGAGAGAGAGAGAAAGCTGTTAACAGGTTGTGAGAGCCCTTGAATGACCTCTCTTCCCTAAAGATGGCACCACCAGTAGAGTAGTGAACTGACACACTTCACATTTTCATGAGGATGGAGCCGATGGCTCTGGTTTAGAAGACTTTACTTGGGAATGCAATTTCTTTACAAACAATACCATTGCATTTATGATTACAGACTTATTTTATTGGTCCTGGATTAGTATCTTATAGGTCTTTGCTGGGTCACATGGTTGATTTTGGTCTGGCATTGGGTCTTTACATAAGAGAACCAGTTCTTTTTTAAAATAACCTAAGAAGTAATTAGACAAATGCATGTCTAGCTAATAAAATAAGGGCACTCACTTTACTCCCTCAGGACTTCTTCATTTCAGCAGTAGTGCAAGGAAATGGTTGAGGCAGCATGCATCTGGGGTACTTACTTATTTAGATTAACTAGGATAAAGTCACATCTTTTAAGGTCTTACAGGAATGTAAGGTCCAGTTCAGTATAAGTCCTTTTATTTAAAACCCAAGCCATTCTCATCTGTATTTGATCCTTTATTTAATACCCAAACTCCTCCCTTGGCCTGCCTTTAAGTAGAATTAGTGGCATCTTGTGATACTCCATTCTGGCTTCTGGCTTCCAGCTTTCTTCATTTCTTAAGACTTTATATTTACCCATCATGCCCGTAATCAGGATTGGTGCATGGTCTGTCCAGGCTTTGTTTGGCCAAAGTCCAGCTGTATAATTGACTTACCTCACTCTTATGCTTCCAAGAATGTGTACATTGTTCAGTCTCCTTGTCTGCTTTTCCACAGTATTTTGTATATTTACATATTCTTTGAATGTGTTTATTTAATATATCCTATTTTTATTCACTATTTTTGCTCCCTAAATGTCTTTCTAAAGTTCTCGTCTTCCTATCAGAGCCCAGTGCTGCATATTTGCCCAGTCTTCTCTCATGGCTCAATACCATACATCATACCTCATTCAATGGTGAGGAAATGTCCATGAAGACCCTAATCAGTACAGAGCACTTGATTCTTTTCCTGCTCCCTCTGGAAGCACTGAGTGACATCACCAGTATAATAACCATCCTGGGTCATTGCCAGCCTTACCACAGGTTTTTTTCAGATAATTCAAACATTTTGATAGCCTGCCACAGTCACAGAGTTAGAGAGACCCTCAAAGTGCCAAGTGTGAGATGGTGTGCCTGTCTTCTGGAAGGGTTCTGGTCTTGGAAGAGGAGGGCTTACACAGGTGAGGACAAGAGAGGAGTACAAGACTGGCTTTACCAAGTTATCTCTGACATAAGGCAGTTCAACTTTGGCAGTTGCAGGGCTGTGGTGTACCTGCTGCCGCTGCCCTTCTCTCCCCTTAACTTGTGGGCAGTGAGCTAAACAAACTGAGGATGTTTTAAAGGTGGATTCTCCACTGGAAAAGGCTTAGACCTCTAATGCAACCTATAAGCAAGTGCTGCAAATACAGATATAAAGGAAACACATAATAATCCCTGAAGAGTGTTTATTAAGAAGAGAGCATGATTTAAATCTCACTGCAGCATTTCATACCAAGGACTCATTTTTTATAACAAAGCAATATCCCTGTCCTGGTAGACAACCCACAGAAAAACCATTTTGTTTCTCTGAGTACAGTAAACTCTTCACACTGAATGCTTTCTCTGATATGTCTGTGTGTGTCTGTGTGTCTGTGTGTGTTTGTGTGAGTGTGTTTAACAGTCTCTTGTCATTAAAAAAGAATCACATTCTGAACTGAAGATGGGTATGAGGGTGCTAGGGTACTGCAGCTGCTCTGAATGTTATGTTGCCTTTAAAAAAAAATTGAACATTTGCTGTCTTCAGGGAACTCCCATTGAAGAGATGGGGACACCAGACAGCTAACTAATGCAGCTCTGATCTCATTTAAGGTAGGAGCTCAGGAATTTTTGTTTATCCCCTCTCTATGTTACCAGAATATTGTACACTGCCTGGTGTGCAAAAGGTGTTCAGTAGGAATTCACTTTTTTGTTTGGAAATAATTTCAGAATTTTAAATAAGTTGCAATATAGGCTATAGAGTACACCCACGTCTCTTTACTCAGTGTTTTAGTTTGCTAGGGCTGCCATAACAGTGTATCACAGGCTGAGTGGCTTCAACAATAAAAATGTATTTTGCTATGATTCTAGAGGCTAGAAGTCCAAGATCAGGGTGTCAGCAGGGTTGGTTTCTTCTGAGCCCTCCCTCCTCATCTTATAGATGGCTCTTTTCTCCATGTGTCTTCACATGGACTTCTCTCTATACATGTCTGTATTGAAATGTCTTCCTCTTATAAGAACACCAGTCATATTGGTTTAGGGCCCACTCTAATAAAATCATTTTAACGTAATTACCTCTTTAAAGACCCTATCTTCAAATATAATCACATTCTGAGGTTAGGACTGTAACATGTAAATTGTTGCAAGAGGATCATAGTTCAGCCCATAACACTCAGATTCACTTAATATTTTTCCTCACTTGCATGATGATTTGTGTGTTAAACATCTGTTCATATTCTTGTTAGCCATTTCTATATTATCTTTGGAAATAATACACAAAGTCCTTTGCCCATTTTTAAAAAATTGTGTTGACTTTTTTTGTTGAGTTGTAGGAGTTCTTTATATGTTCTGGATATTACCCCCTTATCAGACATATAATTTTCAAATATTTTATCTCATTCTATAGGTTATTTTTTCACTCTACTGATATTGTTGTTTGATGTACAAAGGTTTTAACATTTGATGTAGTCCCATTTGTCTACTTTTGCTTTTGTTGCTGGTGCTTTTGATGTCATATCCAATAAATCACCAAGTCAAATTCCAATGTTATGTTTTCTTCTGGGAGGTCTGTAGTTTTAGATCTAACATTTAGGTCTTTAATCCATTTTGAGTTGATTTCTGTATATGGTGTAAGACAAGGGTCCAACTTCATTCTTTTGCATGTGGATGTCCAGTTTTCTTAGCACCATTTATTGAAAAGACAGTCCTTTGGTATTGGTACCCTTGTTGAGAATCATTTGACCATATACAAGGAGTTTATTTCTGGGCTTTCTATTCCATTATAGACACATGTTTTCTAAGCTTACCAGATCATTAGGAGAATCCTGATGACATTTAGGAAAGGGATCCCCGCAAATAGCATCTAAAGATATTCACACAACAGTGAGGTCAATGAGGTAAAAATAATGATTAAGGACAGATTCTAGAATTAAGAAGTACTTATTATGATGAATATGACACTGCTAAAATCTGTCAAGTAAAATATATAATAAAGCCTCAGGATAATCAGACAATGGCTTATTCTGGTTAAGGAAAATCTATTTATCTCAGGATTTAGCCAAAAGTGCTTTAGTTTTAAACCTTCATTAACATAAAGTTATTAAGGGTATTATAATATAAATGATTAAGGATTTCACAAGATCATGGGATCATAACTCTCATGTCAATTACCATGTTTAATGTAGAATAAGAGGAAACACAGAATACACGTGGCCAAAGAATACCCCAAGGAAGTTATTTGGTTTTGCTCTTTACCACATACCCAATGGTACTTTTTAAAGCAGGCTTTCTTTTTAAAATAATAGCTTTATTGAGTTATAATTTACATATTATAAAATGCACCTTAAAAATGTGCAATTCAGTGATTTTTTTAGTATATGTAGAATGTTGTGCAACTATCACCACTATATTTCAGAACATTTTTGTCACCCCAAAAGAAATCTCATACCCATTAGCTGTCATGCCCTACCCCATTTCCCCTAAGTCCCTGACAGACACTAATCTACTTTATATCTCTGGATTTGCTTATTCTGGACAATTCCTATAAATGGAATCATTCTATACTCAGTCTTTTGTTTCTGGCTTCTTTTACTTAGCAGATGTTTCCAAGGTTCATTCATGTTGTAGCATGTGTTGGTACTTCATTCCTATTTATTTATTTAAATTGACAGATGGACATTATATATATTATTTTATAAAATATGTTTTGAAATATGTATACATTGTGGAATGGCTAAATTATGATTTAAGCTAATTAAAATATGAGTTGTCTCACATATTTGTGGTAAGAACACTTAAAATCTACTCTCATCAATTTTGAAGTATACAGTATATTGTTGTTAACTATAATCATGTTGTTGTATTTTAGGTCTTTTGGACTTATTAGTCCTGTCTTATTGAAATTTTGTGTCCTTTGACGAGCATCTCCCCAGTTCCCCCTTTTTTCCCAAGTCCCTAGTGTCCACCGTTTTACTCTCTGCTTCTATGAGTTCTCCTCTTTTATTGTAGATTCCACATGTAAGTGAGATTATGTGGCATTTGTCTTTCTGTGCCTGGCTTATTTCAGTTAAAATAGTGCCTTGTCCATGTTGTTGCAAATGACAGGATTCTCTTCTTTTTTTTTTTTTTTTCTATTGTCTCTCTATATATGTATCACATTTTCTTTATCCATTTTTCTGTTGATGGTCACTTACGTTGATCTCATATCTTGGCTATTGTGAATAATGGTGCAATGAGTGTGGGAGTGCAGATATCTCTTCTACATACTGATTTCATTTCCTTTGGATATATACCCAGTAGTAGTATTGTAGGATCATATGGTAGTTCTATTTTAATTTTTTGAGGAACTTCCATATTGTTTTCCATAGTCACTGTATTAATTTACATTCCCATCAACAGTGTACAAGAGTTCCTTTTTGCCCACATCCTTACCAACACTTATCTTTTATCCTTTTGATAATATTCCTCATTCTAACAGGTGCAAGATGATATGTCATTGTGGTTTTGATCTGTAGTTCCTTGATGATTAGTAATGTAGAATATTTTTTCATATTTGAAAAATATGGTCATTTGTATGTCTTCTTTTGGGAAATAGCTCTTCAGGTCCTTTGCCCCCCACTTTTTAATCAGGTCATTCACTGAGATTCGTAGAGGTTAGTCAACTTTTCCCAAGTTATATAATTAGAAAGTAGTAGAGTTGGAGTTTCAACTTACTTGTACCTGTCTCCAAAGTTGAGGCAGATTTTTTGTTTTATTTTGTTTAAAATCACAGGCACAGAGAGTTGAGTGAATCCTATTTCTTGGTACATGGAAACAAGAAATAGGATTTTATTCAGTTCCATCTTGATTATTTACTTAAATATTTATTTCCTTTTATCTTCATATTTCATTTGATCCCCCCTCCACAAGCAATGATTTTAATTTGTTTTCATGTACAGATGCTTTTCAACTTATGGTGTTGTTACATCCTGATAAACACAATATAAGTTAAAAATGTTGATAATGTGTTTAATATACCTAATCTACTGACCATCATAGCTTAACCTACCTTAAATGTGTTCAGAACACTTACAGTAGCCTACGGTTGGGAAAAATCATCTAACACAAAGCCTATTTTTTTATTTGTTTGTTTTTTGAGACGAAGTCTTGCTCTGTTGCCCAGGTTGGAGTGCAGTGGCACAATCTCAGCTCACTGCAACCTCCCCCTCCCAGGTTCAAGCGATTCTCCCACCTCAACCTCCCGAGTAGCTGTGATTACAGGCATGTGCCACCACACCCGGCTAATTTCTGTATTTTTAATTGAGACGGGGTTTTGCCATGTTGGCCAGGCTGGTCTCGAACTCCTGACCTCAGATGATTGGCCTGCCTTGGCCTCCCACAGTACTGGGATTACAGGCGTGAGCCACCACACCCGGCCACAAAGCCTATTTTATAATAAAGATTTTATAAATAATTTTGAATCAAAATCCAAAATTCAGAGTACATTTTCTATTGAATGTGTATTGCTTTTGCACCATTGTAAAGTCAAAAAATAATAAGGAGATCCATCATAAGCCAGGGACCATCCGTACATCTTTTTGAGTGTATTATAAAATATGTATGGTGTTGTATTCATGAATTATAACAAATCTTATCTCTCTTTTCCCACTGAGCCTTGCAATTTTAGGATCTATCCATGTTGCTATGGGTACATCAAACCTGCTGCGTCTCTTTGCTATGCTTCTCCACAGAGCATCCACTACATTTTTACCCATCTATTCAGCCAGGGATGCTCACTCGATTCCCTCAAGCTCCCCTTCCCCACAAACAATACTGCTGTCAGCAGCTGCTTTTGATTGCACATGAACATTCCTCTGGGATATATACAAGGGAGTCAGACTGCTGGGTCATACTTAATTTGTTGAAGTAGTATTGGATTGCTCTCCAGAATAGCTCTACCAGACTTCCCTCTACTAGCGGTTCTTGGGGGTTGCTGTTTCCCCAACACTACACCAATACTTGGCATTATCCAGCTTCCTAATTTTTGCTAGGCAAATAGCATAAAATGAAATCTTGGGGGATTTTTTGGCCATTTCTTTGATCACCAGTGATTTGACATTTCTTGCTATTTAGCTGTGATTTCTCGCAAGTGGAAACAACCCTACTGAATAGTAATCCTAACCCACAAGAAGTCCAGATCATCACTAGTTTTCTGCTGTTGTCCTTCGTCACTCCGCCTCCTTAGCATATCCTCATGGTTTTTCCTTCTCTGCTGTAAACCCTCCTCCCTTGCACCTATCCTTTTTATCTTTTTGATAATATCCATTCTGACAGGTGTGAGGTGATATCTCATTGTGGTTTTGATCTGCCTTCCCTGGGAAAAGATCAGAAAAGATCCCTGGAGAAAGATCAGAAGCTATTTAGCCCATCTTGTGTTTTTGTTGCTGTGGGAAACGAGATTCTCCTGCTTTGTACCAGCAGTGAATCAAAGAAGAAGTAATAGATGATTTGAAGGGTGAGGACAAAGGCACAAGGCCACAAGCAAGTGATGTTCCTTTAAAAGACAACATTCAAGGAGAAGCAAGTGAGTGAGGCTGAAAGAGTGAGGAAAGATTGTTAGGAAAGGGGTCAGGTGGTATCTGGAGACCACCAAGGTCCAAAGGAAGGAGGAGATGATTCACAAAGGAATAGGGTACTGAGTAATGTGGGGACCCTTGAGATTTGGGAAAGGAGGAAGGCAGGAGGAGGATTTAAGGGCCTAGATTTTTAAATACATGTACTTTTGATAAGCTCAAACTCATCAACATATATACATTAAATGTGGGCAATTTTGTTTTATCAGTTATGCTTTGATAAAACTAAAAAATAAGGAACTTTTCCATAAAAGTAGGTAGTGACACTAATAATAGTAATAACCCCTTCTGTGTGTCTGTTTCACAGTTTAGCATTCTGCTTGCAGTTTAAGGAGTCAAGGATGCCACTGCCTCATTATGCATGTAAAGAGACCATGATATAGATGGGAAAAAGGACTTCCTCAAGGTCTTTTGGAAGTTGAGATTGGAACCTGGGTCTCAAAGCCCAAGTAACTTACTGCTTATTTCTGTAACGTGATGTTGGAGATTGGGCAGTGCTTGGGAGAAGCAATGGACTTAATAGAGTGGCAGAAAGGAGATAAAAGGAAGAGAAAAACTGCAGATGCAGTGTGTGTAATAAAAAATAAGTTACTCTGCCCTTAAAGTTTATGTCCTCTAATCTTCCACTTTAAATTGTTCCCTCAGATTTTTCTAGTGTAAATAGAATATTAGAGCTGATTACCTTTTCAGTTCTCTAGCCCAGTCATCCTCATTGGCCAAAGGCCAACAGACAGTTTTCTGGGTTGAGATGTAGGAAGGCTTTGGCAGTGGGCAGCAGTCCTTCTTAGCCCATCTTTGCCGTGGAGCACAGTCTCTTTGGGTTGCACCACCTTTACAGGTTAGCTGGAGTCAGGCTTAGGTCATATACAGGGATCCAGATCTACAGATAAGCCAATGAAAGGAAGATAAATCAAGTGCAAGGCCAAGAAATAAGAATCAGGTCACCACATCAAAGCCAGAATAACAGCACTCTGAGCTGGGAGGGCTGGGGGCACTGCCTCAATTCCTCACATGAGATAGTTGTGCTAGAGCCCAAGAAGCAGATAGATCCAAGGCAAAGAGACAAGGACTTGGCGGGGGCGGGGCCAAGGCTCCAGTGGTTTCTCATTCTTTGCCTGACTGAGCCAGTCAAAGACTCAGACAAAGGGCAAGACAAGTGAGCAAGTGGGTACCTGGCCATTTGGGACTGTGCTGGCGGTGAGCAGGGGAGGCAGCTGATGTTTTATAAATTGTTGCAAACAACACTCCTAAGGTCTTGGGCTTTGTTTTTGCAGAGGGGAAAAAGGGCCCATTTGATTGTGCTTTGTTATTCTCCTACTCATTTTTTTTTCTTTTTTATTGTAGTGATGGCAGTGGTGTTCAGCCAGGAGCGAGTTATATGAGGTAGGGTTCTGCCCAGGGGAGGTGCCAGGGGCAGGCGGTGAGATAGGCTACCTGGGTGTCCGCAGAGCACCCTGGAACACCCATTTCAGTGAGTTGTCTGACCCAAGAAGGTCAGCAGTCTGCTCTCCCCAGTTTGTTCTTGGGTTGAAGGATGGATCTTGTAAAATCTTGAGCAAAAACAAAGGCTAACTCTATCCCTAGGAGGAATGTTTGGGTCACATTTCCTCTTGGAAGACTACTTCCACAGTTCTCAAAGTGAGAAGGCAGAAATGAAAGCACTTTCCATAGAATCTGTAAATGTCTAGGTAATTTATAGATTCAATGCCATCCCCATCAAGCTACCAATGACTTTCTTCACAGAATTGGGAAAAACTACTTTAAAGTTCATATGGAACCAAAAAAGAGTCTGCATTGCCAAGACAATAGTAAGCCAAAAGAACAAAGCTGGAGGCATCATGCTACCTGACTTCAAACTATACTACAAGGCTACAGTAACCAAAACAGCATGGTACTGGTACCAAAACAGAGATATAGACCAATGGAACAGAACAGAGTCCTCAGAAATAATACCACACATCTACAAGCATCTGATCTTTGACAAACCTGACAAAAACAAGAAATGGGGAAAGGATTCCTTATTTAATAAATGGTGCTGAGAAAACTGGCTAGCCATATGTAGAAAGGTGAAACTGGATCCCTCCTTACACCTTATACAAAAATTAATTAAAGATGGATTAAAGACTTAAATGTTAGACCTAAAACCATAAAAACCCTAGAAGAAAACCTAGGCAATACCATTCAGGACATAGGTATGGGCAAGGACTTCATGTCTAAGACACCAAAAGCAGTGGCAACAAAAGCCAAAATTGACAAATGGGTTCTAATTAAACTAAAGAGCTTCTGCACAGCAAAAGAAACTACCATCAGAGTGAACAGGCAACCTACAGAATGGGAGAACATTTTTGCAATCTACTCATCTGACAAAGGGCTAATATTGAGAATCTACAAAGAACTCAAACTTACACACACAAAAAAAAAACAACCCCATCAAAAAGTGGGCAAAGGATACGAACAGACACTTCTCAAAAGAAGACATTTATGCAGCCAACAGATGCATGAAAAAATTCTCATCATCACTGGACATCAGAGAAATGCAAATCAAAGCCACAATGAGATACCATCTCACACCAGTTAGAATGGTGATCATTAAAAAGTCAGGAAACAACAGGTGCTGGAGAGGATGTGGAGAAATAGGAACACTTTTACACTGTTGGTGGGACTATAAACTAAGTTCAACCATTGTGGAAGACAATGTAGCGATTCCTCAAGGATCTAAAATTAGAAATACCATTTGACCCAGCCATTCCCATTACTGAATATATATCCAAAGGATTATAAATCATGTTGCTATAAAGACACATGCACATGTATGTTTATTGCAGCATTGTTCACAATGACAAAGACTTGGAACCAACTCAAATGTCCATCAATGATAGACTGGATTAAGAAGATATGGCACATATACACCATGGAATACTATGCAGCCATAAAAACGGATGAGTTCATGTCCTTTGTAGGGACGTAGATGCAGCTGGAAACCATCATTCTCAGCAAAATATCACAAGGACAGAAAACCAGAAAACACTGCATGTTCTCACTCATAGGTGGGAATTGAACAAGGGGAACACTTGGACACAAGAAGGGGAACATCACACACCGGGGCCTGTCGTGGGGTGGGGGGAGGCAGGAAGGATAGCATTAGGAGATATACCTAGTGTAAATGATGAGTTAATGGGTGCAGCACACCAACATGGCACATGTATACATATGTAACAAACCTGCATGTTGTGCACATGTACCCTAGAACTTAAAGTATAATAATAATAAAAAAAATAGCATAAACTTGAATAAGGAAAAAAAAAAAGCACTTTCCCTTTTCTGTTTGTGCCCCTAAATTCCCCTGCACCTTCAGTCTTCCTTTGGCCAGGTAACTTCCTTTTGGGTTGGCCCAGCTTCCTCTGCCTGCTGCTTAGGGTTACAGGAGAGATGGCCCATCGAGAAGGGACTCTAATCCTTGTCTTCTGTTTATGGAGTAAATAGGTACTTGGCCAGGATTCCCTGAGCTCTTGCTCCCAGGCTAACTCATTTGCCTGTGTTCTGAGGAAACAGGCAGAGTGTCTCTTCCCAGGACAGCCCAGGGACATTCAGAGTGATCACCCCGGATGCTGCCAGGTTTTTGTGTGTCTTCCAAACTAAGACTTTTATACAAACTAAAATCACCCTTTGAGGATAGAGAACTCCCTAAATGGAAACATGTAGCAAAGTGGATGGAGGGATGGCAAAGTGGGGCAAGGCTGTCTCACCTGCATGCTAAAAATGGTAGAGTTTATTGGAGCTCAGTGTGTGTGTGTGTGTGTGTGTGTGTGTGTGTGTGTGTGTGTATGCGTGCGTGCGTATGTATCTCAGATCTTTGTTTTTAGTGACTCACATATGTGCTCCTGAGTTGCTTTTTGTGGACGACATGGCGTATACCTCCCTATTCTTCTCAGTCCTTTTGGACATCCACTCATTTTATATTACCTTAGGGATGGTTCCAGCCTTCCTACCCAATTCTGAAGTATTAGTAGACAAGTTACTCCCAAACAACTAGGCAGTGTCTGATACCCTTGTGGCAATCAAGTGATGCTCTACAAAGCTGCTTTGCAGAGCTGAGCTGAGTGGCTAGGGTCTTTGTAGAGATGAGCTGAGTGGCTAGGGTTAGATTAAGGCTTGGAGAGGTCCATGAAAAATTAGCAAGTTACAAAGCTGTAACCCTCTGAAAAGCCACAGAATTATTAGTGATATTTTCAGTTTTAATTATTGATGGCAACTCAATAATTTAAGTAGTTAATCAACTCAAGAATAAATACAACTTAGCAGGAAGTAATTAAAAAATTGAGATGTTTAACTGGAGGGGTTTTAAGATTAGAAGTTATCTATTCAGTCAGAATAATTGCACTAAATACCAAATTATTCATTTACCAAGTATGAAATTTTTTTTTCTTTCTCTTTCCCTCTCTGATGCTCACACACATGTATTTTATCATACTTGGATCTTGTAGGAAAAAGACTGTGAAGGGACTGATCATTTTCAAATCATTTATCCAGTGAATAGATATTGAAATATCATTTTGTATGTTATCCTCTGCTCAAAACTGTAAGGGTGTTAAGATGCTTAAAACATGATTGTTGCCTTTCAGAAACTGTCAGCCATTAAATTGAGAAGATAAGACAAACTTGCAAAATAAAATAATAGTTATATAAATATTGAATTCAGCGAGAGTGCCAGTGGTATATAATTAGGTTCTAGAAGAATGGATCAGATAGCTGTGACTTATGAAGGGGGAAGACATAATTGGTGACTGCATTTTACCAAATCATTTATTTCCGCCTGGATTTGTTCCCTGTGTGTAAAGAGGGGCCTTCAACCCTGGTCGGGTGAGATGGAATATGCAGTGCATATACATTTATCTGGAACTTTGTCCAGAGAATGCATCTTTCCAAAAACAGAGTTACATAAATCCTCTCAGTGATTCTTTGGGGATTGTTGAGATGTTCATCATTGTCTTTATTTTGCAGGTGCCTTAGTCTGTTTGGGTTGCTATACCAGAATAATATAGACTAGGTGGCTTATAAACAACAGAAATGGATTTCTTACAGTTGTGTAGGCTGGAAGTCCAAGATCAAGGTGGCAGGCTGATTGAATATCTGATGAGGGTCCGCTTCTGGTTTACAGATGGCCGTCTGCTTTCTTTGTCCTCACATGGCAGAAAGGAGCAAAGGTGCTCTCTGGAGTCCCTCTTACAAGCGCACTCATCCCATTCTTGAGAGTTCGTGATCTAATCATGTCTGAAAGGCCCTATATCCAGATACTGTCACGTTAGGATTAGCTTTCAGCATGTAAATTTTGGGAGGACACAAACATTCTGGTTATAGCGGCAGGTAAGGAACTGCAGGTCAGAAGGGCCCCAGCAAAGTATCATTATGAGTTGAATGACAGATGGGACAGGCACGAAGCTTGAAAGCAAGGAATGAGAGTGTGTCTTGCCCGTGACCGTCTTACTCACTTGCTGAGGGAGAGGTGCTAGGTATGCCTTCTCTTCAAGGCAGGACCTCATCATGTAAAGGAGCTTCTGGGTGGAGGCTGAGTGCTTTCTCTATATAGCCAGAGGCCTCACTCCAATGCTTGGGATGTGAGATCTAAGTTTTGCACAGATGTTTTCTTGCTACTTGCCAAGGCCACAAACAATTGGGGGAATGGACTCTTTCCACATACTTACTTGTCATCTCATCTAAGGTAGATGTCTGGTTGACAAAATAGTGCTCTATGCTAAAGTGAGCTGCCTAAGATTCCCTACATATGAAAAAGAAGCCTAGAGGAGAGCAAAGATGGGGGACCGTTCAACTGCATTCCCAAGAGCTGTGACAGGGATAATGGCAGATGTTCATGGTCTGCTGCCCCTGCCCTGGCCATTCATACACATTCATTACTGTAGAGGGTATAAATAGGAATAAGGAACTGATGGCTATGTGAAGGTGGATTTCAAACTCTGTGGGTTGTGATTAACTTCCAGAGGCTTCAAAATAACTGATTTATGTGAAGTATGATGCGGAAACTAAGCCACTCATTTTCATCTTCACCATATTTTCTACATGTAAAGTTGGTTACCTTTGGTACTTGACAATAACTTCAAGGAAGGAATGCTTTGTCTAATCCTTGCTCCTTCTTCAAGGCCCAACTCAAACGCTTTCTCCCCTGGAATCCTTCCCAGAGCTCTTTAGTCAAAATTAATGATCTTGTATATCCATAGCTCTTTGTTCATATGTCTTCACGTATTTGGTTATTCACATGTGTGTCCATTTCCTTCATTCAACTCATATATTGTTTTTTTACACTCAGAAGCTAAAATTATTAGGCAGTCAGTGCTATGATTGTAAAGTGTCTATCTAGAGGAAAGACAGTACAGTTCAATGTACCCAGAGTGAAGTACTATCATCCTAGTACTTAATATTTGGATATTTTCTCCATTTTTTAAAAAAATACTAGGACCTGTGTGAATGAAAGCTTAGTCTCTAGACAGACACAAGTAGGGTCTCTTCACCTGAAAAGGAACTCATCCTCTTCCCTTTAGCTCCTTAAAGCTTCTCCTCTGGGTGGCAGAGTGGTTTGATGAAAGGAACATGAACTTTAAGCTGATCAGATAGGTGATCTTGGATAAGTTATTCTTATCTTTCCACATACCAATTTCTCGGATATAAAATGTGGATAATTACAGTTTCCTTGAACAGTTCCATAGCACAGTGTTGTCACTTTTCATGCCTTCATCCATACCTTCATCATTTCTCATCTGGATGTTTCACTGGAAGATGACCGTCCTAGCTCAGGCTGCCATCACAAAATACCATAGACTGGGTGGTTTGACAAGAGAAATTTGTTTTCTCACAGTTCTGAATGCTGGAAATTTGAGATCAGGGTACCAGTATGGTCAGAATATGCTGAGGGTTTTCTTCCCAGTTTGCAGATGGCCACCTCCTGGACATGTTCTCACATGGCAGAAAGAGAAAGAATAAGCACTCTGGTATCTCTTCTTATAAAGGCACTAATCTCATCATAAGGGCCTCACCCTCATGACCTCATCTAAATCTAATTACCTCCCAAAGACTCCATCTACAAATACCATCACCTTAGGGCTTCAACATATGAATTTTGGGGGAATGATTGTGCCATTTGAGTTCACAGCAATGATTGCGCCATTCCTTCAGTCCATTCTTGCTATATGGAATATAGATCGGTCACCATTTCCCTACAGGCCAGAATAAAATTCACATTTCTTTGCGTAACACTTGCAACTCTGACTCTTCAGCATTGTATCTCTCTGCCTTCATGTTGGTTGGTTCTTCCAGGAAGCAGACACCAACATGGGATTAGAAACGCAAAAGATCAATTGGGGAAAACATCTGTGAAAAATAATAGGGGAAGGGGAAAAGAGTAGGTAGGGAAACTTTAGACTGCAATGCCAAGTGCAGCACATGAAAAGAAAGGAGGAATCAAGTACAATCAGGTAGGAAGAGTGTTGGACTGCAGTGTAACTCAGCAACAAGGAACTTTCGTGCTGAGTCCCCATTGGTCAGGAATGGCAAGCCTTGCTTGGTTATTGGCTGGAGCTACCTTAGTAGAGCATGACCTCAGCTTCAAAGCTGAGGCAGATCCTAAAGACACCCACAGCTAGGAGTTGTCAGCTGACTGTACTCCTTGCGGCGGATTCTGTCTTGAAAATAAATCTGAGCAGCATACCTCATGACCTCTGCAGTCTGCTTTGTGCTCTCTCCTTTGCCATGCCAAGTTCCTTCAACAACCATTCAACAAATATTGAGTGCCCGCTTTGTGCCCATAACCAAGCTTGCTGAGCAAAACCAGCTTCTCTGGAGTTTGCAGTCTACTGGGGGAAATAAATGCTAGTCAAATATTCACAAAGATGGTGCATAACTGCCAGCTGGACTGAATGCTCTGCAAAGGAAGTCTATCCTATAGGAGTGGGTGGCAAAGGAACCTGAATTCCTTGAACTCATCCCAGTTTCTTGACTGTCTGTCATTGTATGCATTGTCACGTCTGCCATAACGTCCTTTCCCTGCTTCTTTGCTTGGCCAACATTCTTCAGTAATAACAACCATGAGCACATATTGAGGGTGACCAAATGTCCTAATTTGCCTTGGACACTTCTGGTTGACTCCTTTTGTCCTAGTGTAGTAATTAGTATTGCCCTCTTTCCTGTTAAAAATGTCCCAGTTTAGACAGTATAGTCACTTGTTTGCCAAACACTATTTTAACCTTTTTATTTACTATTATTATTTTTATTGTTTTGAGACAGGGTCTCACCCTGTCTCCCAGGCTGGAGTACAGTGGTGTAACCATAGCTCACTGCAGCCTCAACCTCCTGGGCTTAAGGGATTCTTTGGCCTCAGCTTCCCAAGCAGCTAGGACTACAGGCAAGCACCACTGTGCTTGGCTAATTTTTAAAATTTTTTTATAGAAACAAGGTTTCCCTCTGTTGTCCAGGCTGGTCTCGAACTCCTAGGTTCAAGCAACCCTCCTACCTTGGCCTCCCAAAGTTCTGGGATTACAGGCATGAGCCACCATACTTGGCCCCTAAACTTTTTGTACAGAATATTCATTTAATGCCCACTATACCTCTAAAACAGTAACTTTTTCAAAAAGTTGCAATTTTGTAGTGGGAGAAGTGAGGTGAAACAACCCACTAAAAGTCACTGAGCCAGTGGTGCTGGGATTTCAGCCCAGGAAGTCTGTTCCTGAACCTGTGCTTTCAACTATCAAGCTGTTTTGCCTCTCAGGAGACATTACTTGGAAAGCCCCCTGCCCTGCCCCACTCCTCAGCCTGGCTTGGCTGTTTCCCATGTGATCCCTCTGTATCCTGTACATGCCTCTGTTACAGCACATTGTGATGGCACTGGAAACTGTCCCTCACTCCTCTTCCCCTTCCCAGCACCTCACACATGCTGAGTGCTCAGTCAATCTGTTGAATACATGGATTGAGACAGATGAGAGAGTTGCCCATACATGGCACATGGACTGTTAAACTGGAACAGGACGTTGGGTAAGTTATTTTCTCCTTTTTAGATGTTTTTCCCTTGTCCAACCTTCAGAAGTTTACTTCCTCTCTGGTTTAATACTGTCCTTAGACCTACTGAATTATAAGGACTGTGGACTGAAAAGGGGCAGCTTTGAAAGAAGTGTATCTCATAAGTTCTTTTTCTTTGTTTTGTCTAATTCATTTTGTGGTGTCACATTCATTGCGCAATTTATATTTCTTTTCATGTCCCTGAAGTAATGTTTTATTTTTAGATAGTTCTAACCCTGAGGACATTCCAAAGACAATGATATTTCTGTTTGTTTTTTTAAATAAAAGAATATATAATTTTTTAAAAGCACATTTTGGTAAGGGACAGGACAGTCGGGTAATTAGGGGGTGAAGGTGATTCTGTTCACTATTGTTTTCCCCTTTCTCCTCCATAGGGGCTAGTCCTGAGGTAATGTTAAAAAAAAAAAAAAAAAGCATATAGTAATCCATTCTGAATATGTCATATCCCCCTTAGTGTTCATAGTTGAGACCTTCCATAAACTATTTCTTAAGACACTGAAGATGAACGTCTTGACATGGTTATAGGGAGCAGAGATAAGGCATCCAAGGGGTTGCTTTTCAGGTAGAAGTTTTCGGTCATCTGTACAATGCATACCCCAGTATCATAAATGATAAGATTTTATTTTCAACTATTCTTTTTCTTGAATTAAAAAAAAAAAACCGTGATTAGGAAATTTTCAACTAGACGAAACCAAAGAACAGCATCATGATCCATGTGTATTCAGCTTCAACATTTACCCACATTCTTTTAATCCTCCTACCAGACTTGCCTATCTGAATCATGAATGCTAGGCCCTCTGGTCAACTAGATTTTCTTCAATGCTTGATTTTTCCCTTCAAACAGACTTCTATTACTCTCACTAGAACAATCAGTATTAGACTTATTCCAGCCACTCTTCCCTTCTCTCTCCCACTCTAGAGAAGAAATGGCCCTCACATTTAGTTTGGAATAGGGTGCTGTGCACGTATCTCATTAGGAAATGGCGTAGATATTCAGGTGCTATCTAAAGATAGTTCATAGGGGAGAAAAGGAGGCAAAGAGAGGTGAGCCATGTGCTGAAATGATGAAGGTACCAGAGCTGCTCCTTGAAGGATTATTAGCTTTTGGATGGGTGATGGAAATAAAAATTGTTAATTGTAATGACAACAATAGCTCACATTTTGACATGTTTACTATGGTCCAGGCACTGTTCCAAGTGCTTCACATATATTACATCATTACTATATGTGAAGGTGAGGTAAAAAACTATTAACATCCCATTTACAAATGGGTTGGAACCTGGGGCACAAGGAAGCTAGTTCCTTCAAGGGCGCACAGCACAGGGAGATAGAAGTTCAAATATTCATGAGATCATAGAGTAGGAGTGAATATCAAGACCAGCTCTTTTATTAAGGAAACCACAGTGCAAGGGGTAAAGGAGTTTCTCCAGGACACACAGTGAGTGGGTGGTGGGTTTGAGACTCTTTTCCGGGAACCTAGATTTGAGTGTGGTGTGTTTCAGTTATACCAGACAGTCGTCTTCACTAACAAAAGCACCTCACGAGGCCTCATGATGTCAGTTCTCTACCTTTTAGCTTTTGTTAGGATTGACTCTTCTTTTACTATTTCTTTCTTCTAGGAATAGTTCTTGCCTTTTATATTTTTTAATCTCAGCTCTGCAAATTATTGAACTTAGCTAACGTTTAGAGAATACTGCCTGTTCAAAACATGTTCCAAAGACAATGTAAAGTTAGGGGAAGGGTCTCTTGCCTCTTTATTTGAAATTCCAAATATAAAATGAATGTTTTCATGTTTCCCCCATTTCCTCTGCCATATAGTCTCAAAAAATTGACAGATATCTGAAGGATAATTTCTTTCTCTGCCACCAAAGGCCTTGCCCACTATGGTGCTTATTCACTTTGTTTTACTTTTATAATGGAAAAAGTTTATGCAAAGCAAAAACTGAGCACTGAAACATCACTGATTCTCAATCAGAGGCTACAGCAAGAGATGGGAAATAATTGCGTTATAAGGATTTCCCCTTTCACTTTTAATTTTTTAATGCACGTTACTGTGTACTCATGGGTTTTCATCTATTCAGTATGTTACAATCAATTATAGTCATTATTATTTGGACCAAATTTGGCCACTGAAAGCCTCCTTTGTCCTTTTGGCATAAACCCATTAGTCTTTCAATCCTTTCTTGTATTCAGTGATAATAAGATGTCCCATTAAGGTGTCATGTTGTACTTTCTTGCTAGACTTTTTTGTAATAATTCTTTTTCTTGCTATTCTTTTTTGTAATAATTACTTTTATTTTTTTTTCTTTCGTGAAGATTGTATGGATTTTAGAAACTCTTGAAAAGAATTGAAAGCCATTAGTAAGATCAATGTACCATTTGAGATTTTTTAAAAAGTATTTCAGCCTTCAAGAGCAATATTTTTAGTGTGAGTCTTATTTTGGAAGTGGAATCTATAAAGTTTCTAAATCAGAGGTTTCTATTTTTCACTAATTTCATCTTTTCTCTTGTTCAGCTCTTCTAATTTCTGTCTTTGACTGCTGAGCCACATTAAAAAAAGAAAGCACTATTATTGCTTACTAAGGAGATATCATATGGAAAGAATTTTCAGATCCTGACCTTGTCCAAGGAGTGGTGAAAGGGATGGCATCCCAAATGTTAGCTGTCCTTTGTGGCCTTCTGTGCTCCTGGAGTCCAGAGGTTCTCCCTCTGTACCTTCTGACCTATCCAACATTGACTAGGGGGAAATTAGCTTATTCATTTCAGTGCCAGATGTGTCTGGAGTCCACCTTAGTTCTCTTCTTACTTAATCTCTTGAGCATTTGAGCTGTTATTTTTTTTTTTTTTTTTTTTTCATCTGTAAAGTGAAGCAAAACTGTAATTTTGAGGTAAGCATTAAATGAACAATACTATACACTATAAATAAGGGACTTGAGGCATAGTGAGGGTTTTGTACCTGTTGAATTCCTTCTTCCTTATGTTATATTTACTTACACATGCGGGATATGTGTCTGCTCCATTTCTATAAACATTTTCATTGTTAAGTATAAGACAAATACAAAAACCTCCTAAAATAATTGTACAGTTTAATGAACTATTATGAGATGAATATTTTTTAAAACATTATCCATGTGAAACAGGCCCTGCCTTTATTAGGTGAGGTACACTCTGATGAACAAGACAAGGGTCCTGCTTTCACAGAGCTGATGACTCTGTAGCATCTGGTACTGCCAGAGATCAGACATAGGAATGAGAGAATACATTTAATTTGGCTAAATTAACATTGGCTCAAATCCAGCAAAAGACCTTGTTAGCAGAAGGTAGAGCTCTTTGTCCACTATGGTGTCGTTTGGGCATTACATGGATGTATGGGGTTGGCCATACAACCGTGAGATAACATGAGATTCCATGTCTCACTTCCATGGTTATGGAAGGACCCGCATGCTTTGTAGTTTTACGTCACAAAATGATTCAGAAAAATGCAGATGTTTACAAATCCTATACTTGTTCCAGAAACCCTAAACTCCCACTTGAAAAGGAAATTCAAAATGTCAGGAATCCCTGGGGAGGAACTTCAACTCAGGATCTTGGCCCTGCTTGACTCTCAGGGGTAGCCACCAGCAGTTGGGTGCAGCCCTGATAGAGATTAACGTAACTCAGCCTAGACTTCTTCCTCTCTGGGCTCCTCCCTTGTCATGTCCTCTGACTGTGACTCTACTGTGTATCTCCTTGACCTGCTCCCCACTCTCTGGGTCTCTGGACTTGATAGCCTTGGTGAGTTCTAACTGCTACCTCTGGGAGTTCCTTTGAACCTTACCACCCCACTCCCATTCACTTCTCTTGTTCTGTCCTATTTAGATGTGGTAACGCTGCAGGATAAATCTTCTGGAACTATCTCCCAGGCTCCATGCCTTATAACCAAAGGAAATGCTAACATGCTTTGTTGTATAGCCCCAGTCTGGGAGATCAGACAGTGGTTTCCACTGGCTTGGGGTTAACCATAGCGATGTCTTTTTATCTTCTCTGTTATTGTTTCCTGGCTTGTTTTTTTGCTGATCCTTAAAAAATGTCATGAAACTGTGACATTATGACAATTAGCCCTTAGCACTGCTGTTTGGGACCAGATAAGGGAAGTTTCTGACATTAAGATTGGTTATGCAAGGACCATACTACCTGTCTCAGTATCCTTCTTGGGCTCCCTGGCATTGTTGGTTAGTTTGCTCTGGACCTTGTCTGCCTAACAGGGCTTCGGCTATCGAGAGCAAGGACTGTGGCCATCTTTCTTCCCTGGAACCTGAGCACTGAGCGTTGTCACCTTTCCACTGTGTGTGGCAGCAGCAACCAGAGAAGGGCTGTGAGTTTGCCTGTTTTGTTGCCTGGTCATCATCCAGGAGGGCAGCCTCTGTTGTGTCATTAGAGTCGAGGCCCAACTACATGGTGCCTTTGAGAGAGCCCACTCTCATAAAGGAACTTTACGGAGAGATGCAGATGAATACTGTAATCTGGGTGTTGCACTCTTTTTAGCAAAGAGAAAAAAAGAAGATTGTTACTGTATCTAGAGTGTTGAAATTGACTTTAGCGTGTTCTTTATCAGTGGGACCCAAACATTTTAGCCTGTTATAGGCCTTTGGAGAAGTAAAAAGAAAGATGACTCTGGTCCTTGTTGTTATGATATCTGTGGTGCTGATAAAGGGACAAGGCCTAAAACAGCTATCCAGCAGTGGTAGGGAGCCTGAGAAGTGCATGCTGGGATAGGCATTGTGGGCTGCAGATTGACAGGAGGGCAGGAAAGGCCCATAGAGATGGCAGAACATGAAGGCGTTGAGTTAGACCTTCACGAATGGGAGGAGTCATAGGGTAGAGAAGGGTGCTTTAGAGGAGACCATGGCCTGAGCAAAGCTAATACACAGGGTGTGTTTGAGAAAACTGAGTGAAAGTAATGTAACATTGGCCTTGAAAGGGCATGTGGGGCGGTAGGAATAGAGCAATGCTGAGAAGAAAGTCATTGAGAGGGAAGATTGCTACTGGGGCTGGCTTTTTGAGTAGCAAAGCTTAGGTCATTGTATTCTGCTCCTAAACTACTTCTGATTCATTTTTATAGATCTGTGCTAGCAGTTCATCCACAAAGAAGGATTTTTTAAATGATTCATGGTGCTAAGCAGTATATTCACACTGTATTTGAATACTTGACTTGGAATAAATATTGACATTAATAACAGTTTTTAAGGACGTTTCTGATTGATAATAGACATTTGAATTGCTGCTTGCTAGATTGACTCCAAGAGCTGTGGCATTATGACAGCCCTTGGCATTGTTGTTTGGGACCAGTGTTTGGGACCTCTGTCATTAAGATTGACTGTGCTGTAGCCACAAATGCTGTGAGCAATTGTCTGATCTATGGAGACCTGGTGTGTTAGTCCATTCTTGCATTGCTATCAGGAAATACACAATACTAGGTAATTTATAAAGAAGAGGTGTAATTGGCTCACAGCAGAAATTGAACTTTTCCATGTATTTGTTACTTGTATTTATTATTGCCCTGGCTTATTCTGTACTCTAGATCCTGTTTACAGGGATCTTCTGTACAGGTAGGTAGGCTTCCCTAACGAGTGTGAATTATGGGGCAATAATAGCTTATAACTAACCACAAACCAGGCCGAGGGACAGCTATTCCTATGGACTTGTTGATCAGATCAGTGGCTTTTATGTCTACTTAATGCACATCTGTCATAACTTTCTGTTTCTTATTTATTCTTCCCCTGACATCTACTGATTATGATGCATAATACGGTTTAGTAAGCTGCTAAGGAAACCATGTGATGGGTGGGATAATTTTTATTATCAGGAATTACAAATTCATTAGTATCATACTTGAAAACTTTGCGTTTGTCATTAAAGAAGTTAAATATTACTCCACTTATTCACCAGCTCCTTGTTCAAATACTTTGGCCTAGGGAAGACTGTGAGAGGTTATCAAGTTCATTTTTCTGCCATTAGGCAAAACCTAATCAAACGAGGCTGGAAGAGGCAGTAGAGAAATGTAAAGTATTGCCTCTCCCAGCCTCATTTGATTAGGCTTTGACTAAGGGCAGAAAATGAACAGATGAAGAAATATTTCTCTGATTTGAGAGACTTCTTATTAAAAAAAAAAAAAAGAAAAAAAGAAAACCAATGCCATCATGGAAGCATAAGAGCATGAATGTATCATGATTGTTTTGAGCCTCTCAGAGAAAACGCATTATTTGGTATCTGCTGTTGCTAGTCATCAACTAGTTTGTCCCTGTCTAATAAGATGCTGAGTCTATAAAGTATGGTGACTTCAGTAGTACTTGGAGCTTCCAAATTGCAAGGCGTGTCTTGGGAGGAAGACGACAGCTTTTCCTCTTCTGCCAAACAGAGGCACTCTTCTCTGATACCTGTTGAAATGGTAGAGATGGTAGTCAAGGGAAACAACCCATCATTTGAGCCTCGATTTTATAAACAGTTTAGTAATACATACAAGTCAACTTCATTCCAGATACAGCCTGACAAGGAAGCAGCTATGAAAAAGATAGCAGATGTCTAGAACTTTCTTGTATGTTGATTAGTTGGTATACCCAGAGTTATGTGAAACATCTCAAGTGTTTCCCAAACTCCAGGGTCTAATAAATGCAGCTCATATTTTCTCCTACCCTCTTTTACCCAAGTCGTATTTAAAAGTTTTCTTTCTGTCAAATTTTAAATTTATAATTTTTTAGTTGAACAGTTTTAAGTATATTAAAATATTATAACTCACTTTTAGACTTTTAGAATGTTTTTATTCCTTGTAACTCTACAGCTGACACAATGGCCATTATTATTACTTTGATTGTTAATGCTATTGTTAGAAGAAATGGTTTTTATGTAGTATGATCATAGGTTATACTCTGTATTGTAACTCAGATTTTTTTCACTTAACATTAAATCCTAAAATATTTTCCTAACTTGTGGTATAGTCTTGATAATGTTAATAGCAGCAAAATCATTTTCCATTAAGTGAACATAACTCCTTAACCATTGCCCATTGTAGGGCATGTCCATAGCTTCTAACTCATTGTATCATAGTATTCATTGAAGCTATGTTTATGTTATAATACATGCATTCATAGAGCCATCAAGTATTTGCAAGTGAAAAGCAGATTTAAGTAGAAGGAAACAGAACAAAGCTGTGTAATCATGTAAAATAGTTCACTTAGTCATAGCTGAAAAAGTTCCTCTGCCATGTCTGTGACTTGAGAGGAAAAAACAAATCCCATGTTTTATATTTGTAGGTAAAGTTTTTTTGTTTTTTGTTTTTTGTTTTTTTTTTTTTGAGATGGAGTCTTGCTCTGTCACCCAGGCTTGAGTGCAGTGGTGTGATCTCAGCTCACTGCAACCTCTCCCTCCTGGGTTCAAGCTATTCTCCTGTTTCAGCCTCTTTAGTAGCTAGGGCTACAGGAGTGTGCCACCACACCTGGCTAATTTTTTGTATTTTTAGTAGAGATGAGGTTTCACCATGTTGGCCAGGCTGGTCTCGAACTCCTGACCTCAAGCAATCCACCTGCCTTGGCCTCCCAAAGTGCTGGGATTACAGGTGTGAGCCACTGCGCCTGGCCATAGGTAAGGATTTGAAGAGTTAGAACTGAAGTCCCACTTGGGGTGGAGAGCTGGAACTGATGCTGTTTGAAGTTAGAACTCTTGGGCCACCACACTCTTGGTAAGGGCAGTAGGAACTTCCTCCCACCTGGCTTGTTCCTCAGGCCTGAGGTGTACAAACAGAAAGGTCAGAGGAAGATTTGCTACTAGGACTGGTTCTCCATCTTTATTATGTATATGATCTTTGCCAAGTCACTGTATTTCTCTGGGCTAGTTCCATCTTCCATAAAAACAGAGGCATCACATCAGATCTAAAATACTTGGCAATATTCTCACTTCTGTGACTTGTAGACAGCCTATCAGCTCAAAACTGCTTTGAATGGTCTGGAATTATGGGGAATTAATATGACTTACTGGGTGGAAGAAACTTAATTCTGATGGGGACAGAGATGGGCAGAAGGCTCCAACATTTAATGTTGCTTTAAAACATTTTTATGCCTTTCTTGATATTTCATTTTTACTGTTAAGTCAGCATATCTTTCTGAATTAGAAATCTAGCTGTAAGTAGAGATGTTTTTCATTCATTGAAAGCACAAATGATGTCTTGGTGGATGGCTGCGACTTTTCTGCTAATTCAACCCCTGACCACCTAGGAACCTGCCACTTGCATTTATAACATCGGTCATGACAGTTAGGTGTGTTGACATGTGAAGCAGACACCTGGGTAGATTAACAAGGCATGAGGAACTTGAGTTGTTATAGTTAATAGACCAACTATTGTATAGATAGTCATATTATAGCCAGAGTTTCCAGTTTAGTCCTTGTTTCCAAAGGAAATTCCTCTCATGATGTGAAGATATGCAGGTCTGTTTCTTAACCCTCTCAGTACCTGTGTCCCTTCTGATGAACCTCAATGTCAGTCATTCTTTCTTTCTCCCCTTCCCACCTCCCACCACCCCCTCTCCCCTCCCACACACACGAGATGCTGGTGACCAGGTTGATAATCCTTTATACAAATGGAAGGAATACTAGATTCATTCATTTCAGGGCTACTCAACTGTAGTTTCAGATCAACCACTTACCAGCCCTGTGGCCTTGGATAAGTTAGCAAATCCCTCTGTTTTCTCTTCTGAAAAATGAGAACTTTGGCCAGAGAATCTCCAAGAATCACAAAATTATACTTTCAGAAGAGTAAGACCTGACGCATAAATAAATACATGCCTGGCCCCAGGCATACCGATAAAACAAGACATGCTGCTTGTTTGTGGAACTTTCTTGTCTCTTGTCCCTTTCTGCACACCTCATCATTTGCTCTCGCTCCTTCCATATCCCCAGCATTTGGCACCCAGTAGACTTCTGCTGCCACTGCTGGCCTGGTGCCTTGCAGGAATAGATAGCAGTTTCTCAGCCACCTCTTCCACTTGTTTGTATTCTAGCCATCTTTCAATGTGCAGGTTAAACGGCTTCTCCATGAAGCCACATAGATCCCCTCATCTAGCCTTAATCTCTTCCACCTACTATTCCATAGCACTTTATCTTGTTTCTTAAATTCAGGTTATTTATTACTTCCTCTTTTGTGGATACAAATATTTCCTCTACTGGATTGTAGTTCCTCTGAGGGTTTAATTTGTATCGCAATGCCTGGTATATTTGTTGAATGAATGAACAAATGAATGAGTGGGGAGTTAGTAATTGACTAAGTGAATTAGTTAATTGTATTCCCACTCGGTACTATGCCATTCACTAGTAGACCCTCCGAGTTCTGCTTTTCTCATCATTCCCTTAGGCCTTCTTTAGATAACTAGCTTCTTAATTTCAGGTTAATTAATGAAGAGATTGTTAATGGCTGATACACTGATATGTTGCTGCTTTAAAAATTTGTGTCTTAATAGCAGATCCAAAGAGATGACTCTTTAGTTCAGATAATGGACTAGAAGAGGATTATGGGATGTGTGGATGTAGTCAGGGATAGGGGGGTTCCATCTACCAAAGGTGATGGTCTCAGCCTGTGTAGAAAGCTAGTCCAAGTTACATGTATTAACTTTTAATTTATAATGCAAAACAAAAATTCTCCATAGAACAGCAAGCCCTAGCCCTTTTGGAACCAGGAATTGGTTTCATGGAAGCCAGCTTTTCCATGGACTTGAGGGGTGGATGGTTTCAGGATGATTCAAGCACATTACATTTATTGTGTACTTTGTTTCTATTATTGTTACATTGTAATATATAACCAAATATTATAATTATATAACTCACCATCATATAGACTTGGTGGGAGCCCTAAGCTTGTTTTTCTGCAACTAGATGGTCTCCTCTGGGGTTAATGGGGGACAGTGACAGATCATCAGGCATTAGATTCTCATAAGGAGCATGCGACCTCGATACCTTGCATGCACAATTTGTAATAGGGTTTGTGCTTCTATGGGAATCCAATGTTGCCACTGATCTAACAGGAGGTGGAGCTTAGGTGATAATGAGAGTGATGGGAAGCAGCTGTAAGTACAGATGAAGTTTTGCTTGTTTGCTCACCCAGTGCTCACCTCCTACTGTGTGGCCCAGTTCCTGGCAGTCCACAGACCAGTTTCAGTCCATGGCCCAGGGTTTGGGACTCCTGCCATAGAACACTTAATAATTGTGGCGGGGGCGGAGCAAGATGGCCAAATAGGAACAGCTCCAGTCTCCAACTCCCAGCGTGAGGGACACTTCTGGATTTTCAACTGAGGTACTGGGTTCATCTCACTAGGGAGTGCCAGACAATCGGTGCTGGTCAGCTGCTGCAGCCCGACCAGCGAGAGCTGAAGCAGGGCGAGGCATCGCCTCACCTGGGAAGCACAAGGGGGAAGGGAGTCCCTTTTCCTAGCCAGGGGAACTGAGACACACAACACCTGGAAAATCGGGTAACTCCCACCCCAATACTGCGCTTTAAGCAAACAGGCACACCAGGAGATTATATCCCACACCTGGCCGGGAGGGTCCCACGCCCATGGAGCCTCCCTCATTGCTAGCACAGCAGTCTGCGATCTAACCGAAAGGCAGCAGCGAGGCTGGGGGAGGGGCGCCCGCCATTGCTGAGGCTTAAGTAGGTAAACAAAGCCGCTGGGAAGCTCGAACTGGGTGGAGCTCACGGCAGCTCAAGGAAACCTGCCTGTCTCTGTAGACTCCACCTCTGTGGGCAGGGCACAGTAAACAACAACAAAAGCAGCAGAAACCTCTGCAGACGCAAAAGACTCTGTCTGACAGCTTTGAAGAGAGCAGTGGATCTCCCAACACGGAGGTTGAGATCTGAGAAGGGACAGACTGCCTGCTCAAGTGGGTCCCTGACCCCTGAGTAGCCTAACTGGGAGACATCCCCCACTAGGGGCAGTCTGACACCCCACACCTCACAGGGTGGAGTACACCCCTGAGAGGAAGCTTCCAAAGCAAGAATCAGACAGGTACACTCGCTGTTCAGAAATATTCTATCTTCTGCAGCCTCTGCTGCTGATACCCAGCCAAAGAGGGTCTGGAGTGGACCTCAAGCAATCTCCAACAGACCTACAGCTGAGGGTCCTGACTGTTAGAAGGAAAACTATCAAACAGGAAGGACACCTACACCAAAACCCCATCAGTACGTCACCATCATCAAAGACCAGAGGCAGATAAAACCACAAAGATGGGGAAAAAGCAGGGCAGAAAAGCTGGAAATTCAAAAAATAAGAGCGCATCTCCCCCGGCAAAGGAGCGCAGCTCATCGCCAGCAACGGATCAAAGCTGGATGGAGAGTGACTTTGACGAGATGAGAGAAGAAGGCTTCAGTCCATCAAACTTCTCAGAGCTGAAGGAGGAATTACGTACCCAGCGCAAAGAAACTAAAAATCTTGAAAAAAAAGTGGAAGAATTGACAGCTAGAGTAATTAATGCAGAGAAGGTCATAAACGAAATGAAAGAGATGAAAACCATGCTCGAGAAATACGTGACAAATGCACAAGCTTCAGTAACCGACTCGATCAACTGGAAGAAAGAGTATCAGCAATTGAGGATCAAATGAACGAAATGAAGCGAGAAGAGAAACCAAAAGAAAAAAGAAGAAAAAGAAATGAACAGCCGGGCGCGGTGGCTCAAGCCTATAATCCCAGCACATTGGGAGGCCGAGACGGGTGGATCACGAGGTCAGGAGATCGAGACCATCCTGGCTAACACGGTGAAACCCCGTCTCTACTAAAAAATACAAAAAACTAGCCAGGTGAGGTGGCGGGCACCTGTAGTCCCAGCTACTCCGGAGGCTGAGGCAGGAGAATGGCGTGAACCCGGGAGGCGGAGCTTGCAGTGAGCTGAGATCCGGCCACTGCACTCCAGCCTGGGCGAAAGAGCGAGACTCTGTCTCAAAAAAAAAAAAAAAAAAAAAAAAAAAATGAACAAAGCCTGCAAGAAGTATGGGATTATGTAAAAAGACCAAATCTACGTCTGATTGGGGTGCCTGAAAGTGAGGGGGAAAATGGAACCAAGTTGGAAAACACTCTTCAGGATATCATCCAGGAGAACTTCCCCAACCTAGTAGGGCAGGCCAACATTCAAATCCAGGAAATACAGAGAACGCCACAAAGATACTCCTCGAGAAGAGCAACTCCAAGACACATAATTGCCAGATTCACCAAAGCTGAAATGAAGGAAAAAATCTTAAGGGCAGCCAGAGAGAAAGGTCGGGTTACCCACAAAGGGAAGCCCATCAGACTAACAGCAGATCTCTCAGCAGAAACTCTACAAGCCAGAAGAGAGTGGGGGCCAATATTCAACATTCTTAAAGAAAAGAATTTCAAACCCAGAATTTCATATCCAGCCAAACTAAGTTTCATAAGTGAAGGAGAAATAAAATCCTTTACAGATAAGCAAATGCTTAGAGATTTTGTCACCACTAGGCCTGCCTTACAAGAGACCCTGAAGGAAGCACTAAACATGGAAAGGAATAACCGGTACCAGCCATTGCAAAACCATGCCAAAATGTAAAGACCATCGAGGCTAGGAAGAAACTGCATCAACTAACGAGCAAAATAACCAGTTAATATCATAATGGCAGGATCAAGTTCACACATAACAATATTAACCTTAAATGTAAATGGACTAAATGCTCCAATTAAAAGACACAGACTGGCAAACTGGATAAAGAGTCAAGACCCATCAGTCTGCTGTATTCAGGAGACCCATCTCACACGCAGAGACATACATAGGCTCAAAATAAAGGGATGGAGGAAGATTTACCAAGCAAATGGAGAACAAAAAAAAGCAGGGGTTGCAATACTAGTCTCTGATAAAACAGACTTTAAACCATCAAAGATCAAAAGAGACAAAGAAGGCCATTACATAATGGTAAAGGGATCAATTCAACAGGAAGAGCTAACTATCCTAAATATATATGCACCCAATACAGGAGCACCCAGATTCATCAAGCAAGTCCTTAGAGACTTACAAAGAGACTTAGACTCCCATACAATAATAATGGGAGACTTCAACACTCCACTGTCAACATTAGACAGATCAACGAGACAGAAAGTTAACAAGGATATCCAGGAATTGAACTCATCTCTGCAGCAAGCAGACCTAATAGACATCTATAGAACTCTCCACCCCAAATCAACAGAATATACATTCTTTTCAGCACCACAATGCACTTACTCCAAAATTGACCACATAGTTGGAAGTAAAGCACTCCTCAGCAAATGTACAAGAACAGAAATTATAACAAACTGTCTGTCAGACCACAGTGCAATCAAACTAGAACTCAGGACTAAGAAACTCAATCAAAACCGCTCAATTACATGGAAACTGAACAACCTGCTCCTGAATGACTACTGGGTACATAACAAAATGAAGGCAGAAATAAAGATGTTCTTTGAAACCAATGAGAACAAAGATACAACATACCAGAATCTCTGGGACACATTTAAAGCAGTGTGTAGAGGGAAATTTATAGCACTAAATGCCCACAAAGGAAAGCAGGAAAGATCTAAAATTGACACTCTAACATCGCAATTAAAAGAACTAGAGAAGCAAGAGCAAACACATTAGAAGGCTAGCAGAAGGCAAGAAATAACTAAGATCAGAGCAGAACTGAAGGAGATAGAGACACAAAAAACCCTCCAAAAAATCAATGAATCCAGGAGATGGTTTTTTGAAAAGATCAACAAAATTGACAGACTGCTAGCAAGATTAATAAAGAAGAAAAGAGAGAAGAATCAAATTGACGCAATAAAAAATGATAAAGGGGATATCACCACCGACCCCACAGAAATACAAACTACCATCAGAGAATACTATCAACACCTCTACGCAAATAAACTAGAAAATCTAGAAGAAATGGATAATTTCCTGGACACTTACACTCTTCCAAGACTAAATCAGGAAGAAGTTGAATCCCTGAATAGACCAATAGCAGGCTCTGAAATTGAGGCAATAATTAATAGCCTACCAACCAAAAAAAGTCCAGGACCAGATGGATTCACAGCTGAATTCTACCAGAGGTACAAGGAGGAGCTGGTACCATTCCTTCTGAAACTATTGCAATCAATAGAAAAAGAGGGAATCCTCCCTAACTCATTTTATGAGGCCAACATCATCCTGATACCAAAGCCTGGCAGAGACACAACAAAAAAAGAGAATTTTAGACCAATATCCCTGATGAACATCGATGCAAAAATCCTCAATAAAATACTGGCAAACCGGATTCAGCAGCACATCAAAAAGCTTATCCACCATGATCAAGTGGGCTTCATCCCTGGGATGCAAGGCTGGTTCAACATTCGCAAATCAATAAACATAATCCAGCATATAAACAGAACCAAAGTCAAGAACCACATGATTATCTCAATAGATGCAGAAAAGGCTTTTGACAAGATTCAACAGCCCTTCATGCTAAAAACACTCAATAAATTCGGTATTGACGGAACGTACCTCAAAATAATAAGAGCTATTTATGACAGACCCACAGCCAATATCATACTGAATGGGCAAAAACTGGAAAAATTCCCTTTGAAAACTGGCACAAGACAGGGATGCCCTCTCTCACCACTCCTATTCAACATAGTGTTGGAAGTTCTGGCTAGGGTAATCAGGCAAGAGAAAGAAATCAAGGGTATTCAGTTAGGAAAAGAAGAAGTCAAATTGTCCCTGTTTGCAGATGACATGATTGTATATTTAGAAAACCCCATTGTCTCAGCCCAAAATCTCCTTAAGCTGATAATCAACTTCAGCAAAGTCTCAGGATACAAAATCGATGTGCAAAAATCACAAGCATTCTTATACACCAGTAACAGACAAACAGAGAGCCAAATCATGAATGAACTTCCATTCACAATTGCTTCAAAGAGAATAAAATACCTAGGAATCCAACTGACAAGGGATGTAAAGGACCTCTTCAAGGAGAACTACAAACCACTGCTCAGTGAAATAAAAGAGGACACAAACAAATGGAAGAACATACCATGCTCATGGATAGGAAGAATCAATATCGTGAAAATGGCCATACTGCCCAAGGTAATTTATAGATTCAATGCCATCCCCATCAAGCTACCAATGAGTTTCTTCACAGAATTGGAAAAAACTGCTTTAAAGTTCATATGGAACCAAAAAAGAGCCCACATCGCCAAGACAATCCTAAGTCAAAAGACAAAGCTGGAGGCATCACGCTACCTGACTTCAAACTATACTACAAGGCTACAGTAACCAAAAAGCATGGTGGTGGTACGAAAACAGAGATATAGACCAATGGAACAGAACAGAGTCCTCAGAAATAATACCACACATCTACAGCCATGTGATCTTTGACAAACCTGAGAGAAACAAGAAATGGGGAAAGGATTCCCTATTTAATAAATGGTGCTGGGAAAATTGGCTAGCCATAAGTAGAAAGCTGAAACTGGATCCTTTCCTTACTCCTTATACAAAAATTAATTCAAGATGGATTAGAGACTTAAATGTTAGACCTAATACCATAAAAACCCTAGAGGAAAACCTAGGTAGTACCATTCAGGACATAGGCATGGGCAAAGACTTCATGTCTAAAACACCAAAAGCAACGGTAGCAAAAGCCAAAATTGACAAATGGGATCTCATTAAACTGAAGAGCTTCTGCACAGCAAAAGAAACTACCATCAGAGTGAACAGGCAACCTACAGAATGGGAGAAAATTTTTGCAATCTACTCATCTGACAAAGGGCTAATATCCAGAACCTACAAAGAACTCAAACAAATTTACAAGAAAAAAACAAACAACCCCATCAAAAAGTGGGCAAAGGATATGAACAGACATTTCTCAAAAGAAGACATTCATACAGCCAACAGACACATGAAAAAATGCTCATCATCACTGGCCATCAGAGAAATGCAAATCAAAACCACAATGAGATACCATCTCACACCAGTTAGAATGGCGATCATTAAAAAGTCAGGAAACAACAGGTGCTGGAGAGGATGTGGAGAAATAGGAACACTTTTACACTGTTGGTGGGATTGTAAACTAGTTCAACCATTATGGAAAACAGTATGGCGATTCCTCAAGGATCTAGAACTAGATGTACCATATGACCCAGCCATCCCATTACTGGGTATATACCCAAAGGATTATAAATCATGCTGCTATAAAGACACATGCACACGTATGTTTATTGTGGCACTATTCACAATAGCAAAGACTTGGAATCAACCCAAATGTCCATCAGTGACAGACTGGATTAAGAAAATGTGGCACATATACACCATGGAATACTATGCAGCCATAAAAAAGGATGAGTTCGTGTCCTTTGTAGGGACATGGATGCAGCTGGAAACCATCATTCTTAGCAAACTATCACAAGAAGAGAAAACCAAACACCGCATGTTCTCACTCATAGGTGGGAACTGAACAATGAGATCACTTGGACTCGGGAAGGGGAACATCACACACTGGGGCCTATCATGGGGAGGGGGGAGGGGGGAGGGATTGCATTGGGAGTTATACCTGATGTAAATGACGAGTTGATGGGTGCTGACGAGTTGATGGGTGCAGCACAGCAACATGGCACAAGTATACATATGTAACAAACCTGCACATTATGCACATGTACCCTAGAACTTAAAGTATAATAATAATAATAAATAATAAGAAAAACAAAAAAATAAAAAGAAATAAAAAAGAGACACACACACACAAAAATAATTGTGGCAAAGTTGACAGTCAGCTGCCATCTCTTTCTTGCCTTGCAAATATTCTTTCCATTCAACAGCAGTGTTTTAACTTTTGCTGTGTGGATCGTCAATCCGTAAGCTACACTCAAGGCAGAAGACTGAGGTTCTCCTAAAAAATGATAATTGGGTCATCTTAACCTCTTACACAGAATCTTCCTATAGCACAGGTGAGCAATGTTCAGAGCCTCCCCGTGTTTACTCCTGAGGATGCAGTGATGGTTTTTGTTTGTTTTTTTACAGACAGAGTCTCACTCTGTCACTCAGGCTGGAGTGCAATGGCAGAATCATGGCTCACTGCAGCCTTGAATTCCTGGGTGCAAATGATCCTCCCACTTCAGCCTCCCAAGTAGCTGGGACTACAGGCATGCACGACCACATGCAGCTAATTTTGAAAAAATTTTTGTAGAGATGGGGTCTTGCCATGTTGCCCAGGCTGGTTTCAAACTCCTCACCTCAAACAATCTTGCCTTGGCTTCCCAGGGTGCTGGAATTACAACTGTGAGCCTTGGTGCTCAGTAGTTGTGGTATTGTAAAGTGAGAAATGGAGATGAGAGAGACTCGTAGGCTGTCTCTACTAATGGATCAGCACAGGCTTTCTTGTCTCTTCAGGTTATATGCTGAATGGCCTCACCTCATCCAAACACACAATGCTGATACCTCTGCCTCGCCTACTACCATGCACCGTGCCTTTCCTATAATGTATATTAAAATAGATGACAGATGGTAAAGAGCAAAGCCGATTCTGTAAGCCTTGTTTTGTGAGTGCTTGATCTTTTATTTCAGTCACTGTGCAGTTTTCTGTGGATTATGTTTCTCGTATTCTAGAAGACCAAGTATATCTAAATAATTTGGTATAATGCCCAACAGAAGACTGTGGGTGAACTGACACTGAATAAATGATTTACAATGAGAGAATGGAGATTTACAAATATGACAGCCAAGGAACCAGGGCAACAGTTAACTTGAGCAGTCGGACCCAAGAGGAAGTTTCTTGGTGTCCTAGCAGAAGAGAGCCAGTGGTCTGTGTTGGTACCACAACTATCTCCTTCCTTCTTTTCTTTTCTGTCTGCACTCTTGCATGTCATGCGAAGGGCTAAAACATGGTGAGATTGGCCATTCCACATCATGTTGTTAAGTTCTATAGAGGTCATGACCTGGGTCATTGTAGAAACAGATAGCAGTCTTTTTAATCTGTTTCTAGAATGCGGTGTGCTTAGATATGCAGTCACTCAAGGTTAGTATCTTTGCATCTGTGGTGTTTGGTATTTAAAGAATCAATTTAAACACCTTTTATTCAAAGAAAAATCTTAATGTTCTTTGGAGGTTAATGAATTTCAAGTATACTTGGGATTTAAGAAGTAGACAAAAAGTAAAAGAAGTAGATTTCTCATATAAGGAGTAAGGAAAGGATCCAGTTTCAGCTTTCTACTTATGGCTAGCCAATTTTCCCAGCACCATTTATTTATTTATTTATTTATTTATTTTTAAATTTTTTTTATTTATTATTATTATACTTTAAGTTCTAGGGTACATGTGCATAATGTGCAGGTTTGTTACATATGTATACTTGTGCCATGTTGCTGTGCTGCACCCATCAACTCGTCAGCACCCATCAACTCGTCATTTACATCAGGTATAACTCCCAATGCAATCCCTCCCCCCTCCCCCCTCCCCATGATAGGCCCCGGTGTGTGATGTTCCCCTTCCCGAGTCCAAGTGATCTCATTGTTCAGTTCCCACCTATGAGTGAGAACATGCGGTGTTTGGTTTTCTCTTCTTGTGATAGTTTGCTAAGAATGATGGTTTCCAGCTGCATCCATGTCCCTACAAAGGACACGAACTCATCCTTTTTTATGGCTGCATAGTATTCCATGGTGTATATGTGCCACATTTTCTTAATCCAGTCTGTCACTGATGGACATTTGGGTTGATTCCAAGTCTTTGCTATTGTGAATAGTGCCACAATAAACATACGTGTGCATGTGTCTTTATAGCAGCATGATTTATAATCCTTTGGGTATATACCCAGTAATGGGATGGCTGGGTCATATGGTACATCTAGTTCTAGATCCTTGAGGAATCGCCATACTGTTTTCCATAATGGTTGAACTAGTTTACAATCCCACCAACAGTGTAAAAGTGTTCCTATTTCTCCACATCCTCTCCAGCACCTGTTGTTTCCTGACTTTTTAATGATCGCCATTCTAACTGGTGTGAGATGGTATCTCATTGTGGTTTTGATTTGCATTTCTCTGATGGCCAGTGATGATGAGCATTTTTTCATGTGTCTGTTGGCTGTATGAATGTCTTCTTTTGAGAAATGTCTGTTCATATCCTTTGCCCACTTTTTGATGGGGTTGTTTGTTTTTTTCTTGTAAATTTGTTTGAGTTCTTTGTAGGTTCTGGATATTAGCCCTTTGTCAGATGAGTAGATTGCAAAAATTTTCTCCCATTCTGTAGGTTGCCTGTTCACTCTGATGGTAGTTTCTTTTGCTGTGCAGAAGCTCTTCAGTTTAATGAGATCCCATTTGTCAATTTTGGCTTTTGCTGCCGTTGCTTTTGGTGTTTTAGACATGAAGTCTTTGCCCATGCCTATGTCCTGAATGGTACTACCTAGGTTTTCCTCTAGGGTTTTTATGGTATTAGGTCTAACATTTAAGTCTCTAATCCATCTTGAATTAATTTTTGTATAAGGAGTAAGGAAAGGATCCAGTTTCAGCTTTCTACTTATGGCTAGCCAATTTTCCCAGCACCATTTATTAAATAGGGAATCCTTTCCCCATTTCTTGTTTCTCTCAGGTTTGTCAAAGATCAGATGGCTGGTATTATTTCTGAGGACTCTGTTCTGTTCCATTGGTCTATATCTCTGTTTTGGTACCAGTACCATGCTGTTTTGGTTACTGTAGCCTTGTAGTATAGTTTGAAGTCAGGTAGCGTGATGCCTCCAGCTTTGTTCTTTTGACTTAGGATTGTCTTGGCGATGTGGGCTCTTTTTTGGTTCCATATGAACTTTAAAGCAGTTTTTTCCAATTCTGTGAAGAAACTCATTGGTAGCTTGATGGGGATGGCATTGAATCTATAAATTACCTTGGGCAGTATGGCCATTTTCACGATATTGATTCTTCCTATCCATGAGCATGGTATGTTCTTCCATTTGTTTGTGTCCTCTTTTATTTCACTGAGCAGTGGTTTGTAGTTCTCCTTGAAGAGGTCCTTTATATCCCTTGTCAGTTGGATTCCTAGGTATTTTATTCTCTTTGAAGTAATTGTGAATGTTGATGGGTGCAGCACACCAACATGGCACAAGTATACATATGTAACAAACCTGCACGTTATGCACATGTACCGTAGAACTTAAAGTATAAAAAAAAAAAAAAAAAAAGAAGTAGATTTCTCATGGCTTAGATGTCTGGTGATGAAAACATAACTGCTTTCTAATATTTTAATGTTCTTCCTGTGGTAATTTCAGAATGCATTCATTGTGGTTCTGTGCCATTAAGTGCCGGCACAAAGGAGTTGTTGATAATAACCCAACCTGGGCACATTTCCCAGCCTGTAAGTTGATTTACGGTTACAGATTCTCTGCGCATGTTCATCACTCCCTACCCCCACAGACTATCATTTTTGAAGGAACTTGAAAAATAATATTAGTGGCATTTGAAAGGATAACATTAGAAAATTATCTGTTGTTATGTAATATCTATTATATTGACTACTACCTATTTTATCATTCTGCTGTCTGAATGTTAGACTTCCATGTAGAATTCATTTGTAGTTTGGCTTGGTTTAGTTTTTATCCAGAGAGACGTAGAAATGTGGTTTACTGTTACTTTTGAGGATGAGGTCTATTAGTAAAGAAATATGTGGCCCATTATAACCCGTTACTGTCTATGTGGAACCTGCAATACACTCATCCATCACTTTACATAAAGAACTAACAGAATGCAAAGTGTATGAAAATTTGCTTTAGGTTTTACACCTCAGCCTTCTAGGTTTCAGTTTGGTTCAGTCTGAGAAAGGCCTAGTAAATCAAGGAAAGAGAAGGGCTGCCTTGTGAGGCTATATTACAAAAATGAAAGTTGCTCAGCTTGGATAGATACTTACCAGTAGGATATATTACTGAAATCCAAAAGAGGCCAGGTGTAGCAGCTTGTATTAGTTCTTTTTCACACTGCTGATAAAGACACACCCAAAACTGGGAACAAAAAGAGGTTTAATTGGACTTACAGTTCCACATGACTGGGGAGGCCTCAGAATCATGGTGAGAGGCAGAAGGCACTTCTTACATGGCAGCAGCAAGAGAAAAATGAGGAAGAAGCAAAAGTGGAAATTCCAGATAAACCAATCAGATCGCGTGAGACTTACTCACTGTCACGAGAGGAGCATGGGAAAGACCGGCCCCATGACTCAATTACCTTCCCCTGGGTCCTTCCCACAACATGTGGGAATTCTGGGAGACAAAATTCAAGTTGAGATGTGGGTGGGGACACAGCCAAACCATATCGTTCTGCCCCTGGCCTCTCTAAATCTCATGTCCTCACATTTCAAAACCAATTATGCCTTCCCAACAGTCCCCCAAAGTCTTATTTCAGCATTAACCCAAAAGTCCACAGTCCAAAAGAGGCCAGGTGTAGCAGCTTGTATTAGTTCTTTTTCATCTGAGACAAGACAAGTCCCTTCTACCTATAAGCCTGTAAAATCAAAAGCAGGCTAGTTATTTCCTAGATACAATGGGGGTGCAGGTATTGGGTAAATACAGCCATTCCAAATGGGAGAAATTGGCCAAAACAAAGGTAAAAGAAGTAGATTTCTCATGGCTTCTTTTAAGGGGTTAAAAGCAAAACAAAGGGGTTACAGGGTCCATGCAAATCTGAAATCCAGTGGGACAGCTCCAAAATGATCTCCTTTGACTCCAGGTCTCGCTGATGCAAAAGGTGCGTTCCCATGGTCTTGGACAGCTCTGCCTCTATGGCTTTGCAGGGTACAGCCTCCCTCCTGGATGCTTTCATGGGCTGGTGTTGAGTGCGGCTTTTCCAGCCACACAGTGCAAGCTGTCAGTGGATCTGCCGTTCTAGGGTCTGGAGGATAGTGGCCCTCTTCTCACAGTGCCACTAGGCAGTGACCAAGTAGGGACTCTGTGTGGGGGCTTAGACCCCACATTTCCCTTCAGCACTGCCCTAGCAAAGGTTCCCCATGAGGGCCCCACCCCTGCAGCAAACTTTTGCCTGGCCATTTAGGCATTTCCATACATCTTCTGAAATCTAGGCAGAGGTTCCCAAACCTTAATTCTTGACTTCAGTGCACCTGTAGGCTCAACACCACATGGAAGCTGACAAGGCTTGGGGCATCCACCCTCTGAAGCCACACCTGAGTTCTACAATGGCTCCTTTCAGCCATGGCTGGAGCTGCTGGGACACAGGGCACCAAGTACCTAGGCTGTGCCCAGCACAGGGACCCTGGACCTGGCCCACGAAACCACTTTTTCCTCCTGGGCCTCCAGGCCTGTGATGGAAGGGGCTGCTGTGAAGGTCTTTGACATGGTCTGGAGACATTTTCCCCTTGGTCTTGGGGATTAACATTAGGCTCCTTGTTACTTATGCAAATTCTGGCAGCCAGCTTGAATTTCTTCTCAAAAAATGGGTTTTTCTTTTCTACTGCATCATCAGGCTGCAAATTTTCTGAACTTTTATGCTGTTTCCCTTTTAAAACAGAATGCTCTTAATAGCACACAAGTCACCTTTTGAATGCTTTGCTGCTTAGAAATTTCTTCCCCTAGATACCCTAAATCATCTCTCTCAAGTTCAAAGTTCCACAAATCTCTAGGGCAAGGGAAGTATGCCACCAGTCTCTTTGCTAAAACATAATAAGAGTCACCTTTACTCCAGTTCCCAACAGGTTCCTTGTCCCCATCTGAGACCACCTCAGCTTGGACCTTATTGTTCATATCACTATCAGCATTTTTGTCAAAGCCATCCAACAAGTCTCAAGGAGGCTCCAAACTTTCTCACATTTTTCTGTATTCTTCTGAGCGCTCCAGAGTGTTCCAGCTTCTGCCTGTTACCCAGTTCCAAAGTCACTTCCACATTTTCAGGTATCTTTTCAGCAACACCTACTCCTGGTACTAATTTACTGTATTAGTTCATTTTAATGCTGCTGATAAAGACATACCACAAACTGGGAACAAAAAGAGGTTTAATTGGATTTACAGTTTCACATGGCTGATGAGGCCTCAGAATCATGGTGGGAGGCGAAAGACACTTCTCACATGGCAGCGGCAAGAGAAAAATGAGGAGGAAGCAAAAGTGGAAACCTCTGATAAACCCGTCAAATCTTGTGAGACTTATTCACTATCACGAGAATACCAGGGGAAAGACTGGCCCCCATGATTCATGGGTCCCACCCACAACACATGGGAATTCTGGGAGATAAAATTTTAGTTGAGATTTGGGTGGGGACACAGTCAAACCATATCATGGCTCATGCCTATAATCCTAGCATTTTGGGAGGCTGAGGTGTGCAGATTGCTTGAGCCCACAAATTTGAGACCAGCTCTGGCAATATGGTGAAATGCAGTCTCTACAAAAAATATTTCTGAAAATTAGCTGGGCATAGTAGTGCACTTCTGTAGTTACAGCTGCTTGGGAGGCTGAGGTGGGAGTATTGCTTGAGCCCAGGAGGTTGAGGCTGAAGTGAGCCATGATCATGCCACTGAACACCAGCCTGGGTGACAAAGCAAGACCCTGTTTCATAAATAATTCAAAGGATGGTGAAGAGTTGAGGATTTGTTCAGTACCTCCAAAAGAATATTCTTTACAACTTGAAGTAAGCATGAGGACTTTGATTCCACTATCCATCCATTCCATGAAGTCTGAAACCTGGAAGCAATTTTTTCTAAAAATTTTTTCTGATTATAGTAGTAATATGTTAATTGTAGAAAACATTGTTGAGCACAGTAAAGAAAATAACCTGTAATCCTATATCAGAGAGATAATTGTTACAATAATCATAACTGTAATCATGGTGAATCTAACTTTGTGTGTTTATATATCTAGATATTTATTTCTAGTTGTGTATATAATAATTGATTTTTAGAATTGAAATTGTATTGTTTTTATACCTACATTAAGAACATTTTCTCATTGTCACATACACCTGTGAAATATCCATCATTTAGATGAACCATAAATTTCTGTGTCCTATTTTTGATTTTTTAAGGTTATCTCCCAGTTTTTCCTTCTATACGTAATAGAGCAATGAAAAGAGCCTGTTATGTAAACATTTATGTGAAAATTTCTAGTTATTTTATTTTGGACAATGCCTAAAACTGGAATTTTTGGGTGAAAGCTCCTGATAGTTTTAAGGATTTTTGAAACACATTGCCAGATTGTCCTCCAGAAGAGCTCCCATTGTCTTCCCATATCACCATGGTCTTCCCACATCATCATTGACTTACCAGCTTGCCCAGTGCCATGTATATCAGGCATTTTACTCTACAAATGATGTTCCCTTCACCATCCCTGCTTTGGTTAAAGCTTTAACATTTCTTCACTGGTTTGCATCAACAGCCTCTAGCCTTGACTGTCTCCAAGCACTTTCCATGTTTCCAGTGTGATCCTTCTTACATAGGAATTCATCACATCAGTGGCTCCTCTGTAGCCTTTACATTAACCCACATATCCTAGCATATATGTAGAACTTTTGGGGATTTGAATAGTCCTGACCTCCCCAATCTCATCTGGAGATAATTGCCTGCCTACAGTCTGGGCTTCATTCCTGTTAAAATATAGTAGAAGCCCTCTAATCTGAGGCAAGATTTTTTAATTTAGAAATATTGGCTAAAATAATGAGAGATTATTGTCTTAAAATGTTTATTTTACATACATCTCTTAAAATGTTTATTTTAACTTAAAACATATAGCTGGACATTGTTCACCAATCTTTTGATGTAGGAGCAAGACCTTTCCTTTGGATGTGGTTCCACCCATTGGAATCTACTCATTGGAATCCCATGTCATTTTTCTTGCGTAACCACACCTATAATATGTCACTTGTAAGTTCCAGTTTGGGATTCTTTTAAACAGAGTGAATACAAGGGCAAAACTTTTCCAGGTTGTTATGATTTATTTTCCAGTCTTGTATGGCTGCCTCACTCCTAATTTGACAGTAATTTTTTGGGACCTAGTCTTTTTGGGGCTATTGTATCTAGTTTTATAGAAGTAGTAAGTCTTTTGGTTCACATTCATATTCCATTGGTTTCTATAATATGATTAAGTTATGTGATTATAATGCCAAGCACAACTAGCACAAACATATTGAGAACCAACATAAATCACCTTTGGCACGCATGCCTCTCAGCTGGGAAAGCATAAATCCCCCCAGCATACTGTAGAGACGCCTTCGGGTTGAGAGCACTTCACTTGGCATGGGTACTGGTGAGTGCATCTTTCAGAAGGAGTGGAGAATATTTGTCAATGTAGGAGTTGGTTCAGTGGAGGCCAGTGAAAGAAGTTTCTGTTGTGTTTACAGTACCCTAAATATGTTGTGGTCTCTCGCTTCTTTATCTTCAGCCTGCTGCTTGCTCTGAGATCCTTGCAAACTGAACTCCAGCATCCTAACTTAATGCAGGAAGTTTTCTCTTTCACAGACCCTCCCCTTCCAGCTTGCTGCTCCTCTTGTGTGCTCGTGTACCACCACATGCTTTTCTCTGTTTAAGTGCCTATTGTAATTTATTTGCTTAAAGTCTCCCTAGATTAGACTGTGAGTCCAGTGAGACAAAGGGCCTTGTCCTTTACCTCTGACTCCCTAGCTTCTGGCACAGTCTTGGCTCTTAGAAAATATGGGTAAATGAAAATGAATTTCTTTAGCAAGTGGTATAAGCTAAAAATATACATATCACATATCCTAATTCTAAGACACATTCAGTGTCCCTGAAATTAGAACAGGACTTACAGTAAATGTGTTCAGTTTCTTAGCAGCTGTTACTCAATTGATGGTAGGTCTTAAAAATCAAAGAAATGAGAGGGCATGTGAAAAAAATCTCAACATCACTGATCATTAGAAAACTTCCATTCAAACCTCCAGTGAGATACCATCTCACACCAGTCAGAATGGCTATTATTAAAAAGTCAAAAAATAACAGATACTGGCAAGGTTGTGGAGAAAAAGGAACACTTAAACACTGTTGGTGATAGTGTAAATTAGTTCAGCAATTGTGGGAGACGGTGTGGCAATTCCTTGGAGACCTAAAGACAGAAATACTGTTCGACCCAGCAATTCCATTACTGGGTATATGCCCAAAGGAATATAAATTATTCTGTTATAAAGACACACGCATGCCTATGTTCATTGCAGCACTGTTCACAATAGCAAAGACATGGAATCAACTGAAATGCCCATCAGTGGCGGACTGGATAAAGAAAGTGTGTACATATACACCGTGAAATACTATGCAGCTATAAAAAAGAATGGACCATGTCCTTTGCAGGGACATGGATGGAGCTGGATGACATTATCCTTAGCAAGCTAATGCAGGAACAGAAAACCAAATACCACATGTTCTCACTTATAAGTGAGAACTAAATGATGAGAACACATGGACACATATAGGGAAACAGCACACACTGGGACCTTTCAGAGGGTGGAGGGTGGGAGGAGGGAGAGGATCAGGAAAGTAATAAGTACTAGGCTTAATACCTGGGTGATGAAATAATCTGTACAACAACCCCCCATGACACAAGTTTACCTGTGTAATCTGCACTTGTACCCCTTTAGTTAAAATAGAAGTTAAAAAAAAAATGTTAGATCACCTCAGGGACAACTAAACTTTAGTGAGCATAGTTGCTGATGTGGCAGTGTTCTTCCATAAACACCTCTCCATGTTTCTGTCAGAATCTGCTTTCTGGGCCTTCAGTAACCAGTGCAGCATTCCTTGATTTCTAATTCCTAAGGGTGGCTCCGAGTAGGGAGGTTGTGTAGCCCCATGGTTATGAGCATGAGGACTGGAGGTCAGATGTAGGCCCTGCCTCTTAGGCAAGTCAGGTCCTCAGTTTTCTCATCTAGAAAATGGAGAAAGTCATGACTTTGGGATGATGCATGAAACCACTTAGAGCTGCTTGGCATGCAGTATACCTTCAATATATTCTAGCAGTTGCTGTTGCTATTGTGAAACCAAAGAGTTCATAGAAGTGATCCTGTAAATAATATAATCAAAGAAGGATTCATAAGGTGCTTCTATAAATAATATCATTTCTGTCAGACACTCATTGCAAAGAATTCAAGGAGAAAGTACTAGTGGGTAGATGTTGATTCTGGAATCTACCATTTAACAACTGTAATATGTCTGGGATATTTTCTTCATTTAGCCTTGATTTCTGTACCAATAAAATGGTATAATAATAATGCAAAACTTGGGGGGTTATTAAGCATAGCAAATTATAGGATACATGTAAAGTACAGCTCCTGGCAGATAATAACTACTCAGTAAATGTTAGTTATCTCTGGCAATTATAATTCACAGTCACAGACTTGGGTATGCAAAATAGAGTTTTATTTGTCTGTAACTGAATGTTTCTCACCTCTTGAATTTCCATTTCCACTGATGACAGAAAACTAAGTCTTGCCAATTTATGATAAATTCAGCAACTTTCAGACTTTTTTTCTTAATCTCTAGTTTGAGTAAATACTCAGTTGATTTTGGATTCTTTCCTTTTGCTTTCTCCCAAAGGGTGAGGTCCTGGGGAGCAGGTGTTTTTCTGATATCCATATGCTTCTGTTCAGATGTAGGGCTCCTAATGGTCTTTGGCCCTGCTGTGTGCACAGCTGAAAGTTTTCATTTCTCTTCTGTCTCCTGGGATCCTTCAGGGTCCTACAGATCCCTTTGGTTCCCTGAAGTCTGGTTCACCCGCCTAATCACTGACACTTTGGGGGAAACTCTCAGTGTTCTCTAGCACCTCACAGGAGAGCCAAGAAGATGTAAGACAGCCTCCATTCATTTCGTTGCCCACACTGTGCAGCCATAGCTCCTCCATCCCTCAGGCCCCTGCTGGGTGCTGAGATTTTCTCAGAGCTGCTACTTTCCTGGATTTCCCAGGCACAGGCATCTGCCTGAACTTACCTGGTGTTTGTCACCTGAGGATTCATCCCTTTTCCACCTGGGCTTGACTTAGTGTGGATTGGGAACGAAGAGTGCTGTTTCCTTCTTAGAAACCCACAAGAGCATATAACTGTTACTCTTTGTGTTAGTTTTCTATCACTTCCATAACAAATTACCACACATTTTGCAGCACAAAATAGCACAAGTTTATTATCTCACAGTTCTCTAGGTCAAACGTCCAGCTTGACTCTGCTGACATCTCTGTATCAGGTGGCACAGGGTCAAAACCCAGGCCTACTTCGAAGCTCATCAGGTGGTTGGCAGTTTCTTGCCATTGTGGGACTGAGATCTGTTAGCTGGCTGTCAGCGGCAGGTCATTCTCAGCTTCTAGAGGCTGTTCATGTTCCTTGGTCCATGGCGCTCTTCCTCCATCTGCAAAGCTAGCAATGGTGGGTTGAGTCTTTCTTATGGTTTGAATCTCTCCAACCTTCCCTTCTACCTCGTCTTTTTTGCCTTCGTCTTCCAATGCATCTCTCAGTGACTCTTCTGGCCTTCCTCTTCTGCTTTTAAGGACTCAGGTGATTACATTAGGCCTACCCTCATAATTTCCCTGTCTTAAAGTCAGCTCATTAGTAATCTTGATTCATTCTGCAAAGTTCCTTCACTGCAGTACCTGGGTTAGTGGTTGACTGAATAACTAAGGAACAGGAAACCTTGGGGGTATGTGTGTGCATGCACATGTGTGTATTTCTTTAGAATTCTGCCTAACACACTCTTACTCCCAAACTTCCACAACTTTCTCTCATCCACAAGTAGAGGGATAAACTGGCTTGGCATATATTCCTTGAAAACGATTGCTTCTGCTAGAACTTCAGTTTTTGAACCTAAGCACTTTTAAAAGTGTCAAACTATTTCCTCTACAGCAAACCTGAAGATGCATTGGATATCTAGAAATAAAACCAATATTTTTCTCTGTTATAGCCTGTGTACCCCATGGGCAATGGGTACAAAGAGGTCTCCCCATCTCTTAGGGTGGTGGCTAAAGGGTAAAGGGCCTTCTGAAGGCATGCCAGTTTGGTTAATCAAATGTTTATTGATTATTCTGTTGGCAGTGCTGTGGGAGATCCTGCCCTCACTGAATTTGTAACCTAATAGGGGTGAATGTCATTTAAATACATACTTATAATAAGTGCAGAATATGGGAAGACTGGGGAATACGCAGTGCTGTCAGAGCCTATAGGAGGAGGCTGGGACTTCCAATTGAGAGGTTAAAGCTTTTTTTTGTTTTGTTTTGTTTTTTGTTTTGTTTTGTTTTTGTTTTTGTTTTTGTTTTTGGCTTAAAGACAAGCTTTGAAGAATGGGTGGGTTTCAAGAAATAATTTTACATATTTGCGATCTACTATGTACTTCTATACTGGCTTTCACTTAGTACTCACAGTTCCTTTTTGTGGCAGGGATTATACAGTTTGTGTTACAGATGTGGGAGCTAAGCCTGAGAGACTTGGCTCAAAATCAGATTCCAGTCATTGACTGACACAGATTGAACCCAGCTTCACCAACTCTAAATCAAAACCATGCAGAGAGAACTGCATGAGTGAAGACAGTGAGGTGGGCTAGTGTATCATGCAGAGCTAGCCTCCAGGGTGGCTGACCATGATCCCCAGCTATGGTACTCACACCTTTGTGTGGTTTCCTCCCAAACTGAATAGGAATGGCCTGCATAACCAATAAGATGTAGAAATAATGATGTGTGGGTCTGAGGCTAGGTTATAACAGATATTGCAGCTTGCTTTACTGGATCTATCATTCCGAGGGAAAATAGCCACCATGTTGTGAGGACATTTAAACATCTTTTTGGGGAGTTCCATGTGACAGGACTATGTAAGAGCCATCATGAAAGCAGATATTCCAGTTTCAGTCAAGTCTTCAAATGATTACAGTCCAAGGCAGCAACATGACTATAAGTTCATGGGAGCCTCAGAGCTAGAACCACCCCAGTGAAGCTGCACTCAGAATCCTGACCCTCAGAAACTATGTGAAATAATCAGTGTTTATTATTGTTTTAAGCCATTGTGTTCTGGGCCAATTTGTTTCACAGTAATAGATAGCTAATACAGTATGGGGTTTAAAAGAGTAATTTTATTTAAATAATGTTGAACAGATTGTAAATAACTTGCCTGCCAGACTAAAAACCACATTTTTTATTCTGATGGCATGAGGGAGCCACTGAAGGGTTTTGAACAGTAGAGTACTTGGAAAAATAGACTATTGGAGAGTCTCTTGCATATAGTATATTTACAAATTAAGTGAATTCCATGTCATTTGGGCCTGGAGAGGAGTCACTAAGAAATTAAATACCCCCCAAATACTTCTGCTTCATCTTTTTTGGTCTGAAAATCTTAAAATATGTATCTGCCTTCTTTTGCAATTCTAGGAATTGTGTTTCATTTTAAATCTTTTTCTGATTAGTGGAGATTTTCCTACTTCTAGCATTCATACAAGATTAGAGTCCATGAAAGATAAAACAACTTGTTCCAAGAGTATGCCGGGGCAAATCTGTGGGTTACCACCAGGATGAAGTGTATATGGTGTATATGTATGATGATTACATTTCAGCCAAACACAGACATAGCAAGGAAAAGTGTGTAGTAGAAAAATTCTGATCTTGAGCCTCTGTTCTCTAGCCTTCTAGTGGAGTCAGATTACAAGGGGGATTTAATTGCCAGCAAGACCTTGATGTTAATTCAGCTGCCAAAAAAGGGATTGCTCATGATTCACCAGGCTACCCAGGAGAAATTGGGTGACACATCCTGAGTCTCTAAGACCTTTAGGTCTTGGAAGGCCTTTACCTGATCCTGGTCACTGAACCACTATGGCCTCTAAGCCACAACCTTTTTGGAAGAGTGATCTGGGTATGATGAATACTTTCTTTTTAAGTAGATTTCCTAAATCCAGGTTTATAGGAGGTAGTCTAAAGTGGCTCCACATCTTTGGATTTTGCTTGAACCTTGTAAGGACTGACAAATCTCCTATAAAAATGTTGTTTATAGCCGGGCATAGTGGCTCACACCTGTAATCCCAGCACTTTGGGAGACTGAGACAGGTGGATCACCTGAGGTCAGGAGTTCAAGATCAGCCTGGCCAACATGGTGAAACCCCGTCTCTACTAAAAATACAAAAGTTAGCCAGGCATGGTGGTGCGTGCCTGTAATCCCAGCTACTCAGGAGGCTGAGGCAGGAGAATAGCTTAAACTCTGGAGGCAGAGGTTGCAGTAAGCTGAGATTGCACCACTGCACTCCAGCCTGGGCAACAGAGTGACACTTCATCTAAAAAAAAAAAAAGGTTGTTTGTGAAGATGACCTTTCTGTATCATGGGTGCACTTGGCCTTGCAGGTGACCTCAGAGACTGTCATGCCTGTTTTGCTTTGCTTGGAGTTCATAGGCAGAATGATACAGTGGAAAGAATAGTAGGTTGGAGAGTCCAGAAATGAAAGTGCTGGTTCTTATGGTGCTCCTAACTAGCTGTGTAATCTTGGGCAAGTCACTGAATTCTCCTGGGTCACACAGCTTTCTTGCCCATAAAGTGAGGGAGGGTTGGAATAGATACTCGAAGGTTCATTCTAATTACAGTACTCCGTAACTTGTGATTCCTTTTATGAACTATCTTCATCAAAATTGAGGTACTGCTAGGCATGGTGGCTCACACCTGTAATCTCAGCACTCAGGGAGACAGAAGTGGGAGAATAGCTTGAGCTCAGGAGTTGGAGACCAGCTTGGTCAACATAGTGAGACCCCGTTCTCCACAAAAAGAAAAAAAAATTGAGGTACTATATAATCTCTAGGGAGAGTTCAGACTAATAAACTGATTCTATTTCTAAAGAGAATCGGGCAAACATTACAACCAGATATATTCCTTGGAAACTTTATGCACTGTTAGTAGACACAAATACCTATTCGTTAGTTTTCCAAGGTTTTTGTGTAAGATGAGTGTTCCTTTGTAATTGTAAGAAGCATTTAATTCCTGAGACTCATAAAGGTATGAAAAACATGAGAAAGGCTGCCATTGCATGCATTGACAGTGCATAAGTAAACAAATCTGTGCTATATTGTTCAGTGTGTTTTATATTGTTTAATAGCTGCAATTTTAGTCAATTATGATTTGTAGCATATACTTAACATCATGCAGGGGGTGCAGCCTCCTGCCTAATAATCAGTGTGACCTTAGTTTTGGTGCAACATTAGTATATAATAGGGTACTTAGGAATTGTGATTTGTAGCTATGACAGATTTTCTTTTTAGGATTGGTAAGTGCAGACAGGGCCCCCATATGAAACCCTTACAGGATAACTGAGATCAACCAATTAATCAGAAATCCTCTATTTTAGCTTCCACTGTAATTGCATCTCTTCTTCACCAAGCCTGTTTTGCCTGTTTTTTTTTCTCTTTCCTCAGAGGATCAGTGAAAATGCAATCAGATGAGCAAGCAGACAAGTAAAAAGGAGGAAAATCAAAGAGCCTAAATATTCTCTGAGAGAGCTACATAAACTCTGTTGCTTCTGGAGTTGATTTGAGTGTGGGGGAGTGGGAGGAAGAAAAGGTCACCAGGTACGGAAGCTTGTCTTATTTGAGCATTCAGCCACAGCTTCCAAGACTGAATAGACAGAAATAAAAAGTTGGTGCTGGCTATGTGCACCAGGTGGTTCTACATCAGTCCTCCCACTGTCGACCATGTTTACACCAGTAGGTTATTTTCTACACTCCTTTCATTCTGAGAGGATTACATCCTCCATTGCTTTCTGTCCAGGAATCCTCCAATTCCATCTGAAAGGCATGTTTGTGACATTTCTAGTTGGATCAGGAATTGACCTTGACCTGTAGTGGTCTGAGGAAATTTCGAGTTGCTGGGTGACCTGCATCTTGTTGTCACATAGCCAGATAGTATTGTGAATCCATTGCTGATCTGTGTTATATCACAGGGCCAGAGGGATACTGAGATTTCTTGAACTAAATCAGACATTTTCTAAACTCTGACTTGAAACAGATACAAACTCCTGAACCCACTGAAGCGAGACTATCTCCTGAGGCTGTGGTTCTCAAAATGATGTGAGCATCAGAATCTCCTAGAGGCTTTGTTAAAGTCCATTTGTTGTGTCCTCACTCCCAGAATTTCTGATTCAGTAAGAGTACAGTAGGGGCAAATATTTTGCATTTCTACCAAGTTCTCAGGTGATGCTAATGCTGTGGACCGGGTCCAGGGACCACTTTTGAGAGCCATTGTCCTAAGGGGCTTCTTAACATGGAAAGATTTGAAGTCAGACCATAGTCCTTCTGAGATTTCTCAATCCTTTCACTCTGTTGACCCAGCTTGTCTCCGACCTACTGCCCCTTGGGTGTGGGGGCCATAGATGTGTGCTCATATCCTGTCTTTCAGATCCATAGTGCCCAGACAACTAAGATTGTGTCTGAACTGTGGTAGCCATCTAGTCCGAATTTTTAAATGTAGTATAAAAGCCAGAGATTTAGGGCAGAATTTATGTCTCCTATTGCCTTAGGAACATTAATCTTGAAAAAACAGTCTTAGGTGGAGAGAATTCTCATTTTTATCTATGAGGAATTGAAACTCAGAGTTTAAATTACTTGCTCAGGAAGTAAATGGCAGAGTTGATATTTGAACCCAGGATTCTGGCTTCAGTGGTGATTTTCCTTCACCTAAGCTTCTCTTTCTCTTGGGCTCCTTTTGAACTGAAGATTTTCTTCATCCTTTCTTCTCATCATGAGCCTCTTTAATTAGAGTGTGAAGTATGACTTTAATATAGATATAGATATATGTGTGTATATATATGTCTGTATGGAGGCCCATTTTCCAACAGTTTTATCTAGCCAGTGAAGTCCTCAGATGTGTGTGTATTCATATATAAATATATATGCACACATACATTGCTTCATTTTTAGTATTTTGCATGAATTTTATCATACCATATAATATGCATCTTTGTAGGCTGCCCTTCAGCAGTTAGAAACAGGGCAGAGAATACATGTAGACCCCCAGGTGTAGTCAACACATACACACACACATTATTTATCCACCTACAAGCTGGCTTGTTCTTCATATCTTACAGTCTAAGAAAATGTCTCTGTGGTAGCTAAGAACTTGTACTAGGTTCCAGCATACCCTTGACTGTCATCAGTAAATGGAGTTGAAACTGGCTTTGCTTACCTTGCTTCTACCCAGTAATGCTCTAGAAAGGAGATCAGGGCATCACTTAGTTCTGTGGGGAGAGAGGTGGCAGGTCTGTATTGACACATTCATCTGTTGGAAAACAAGAACAAACCCTGAGGGCTTTTAAAGTATGTTCTGCAGTGAGAGTTTATATGCTTTATCCACATTAAGAGCAATACAGTTTTTTTTTTTTTCTTTCCTGAAGAAAACAGTTCTTTTTCCATTGTGGGGGAAACAAAAAAGAAAGAAATTCTGGCATCTCTTGTTGAAGGCTGTAAGGAGGCAAGGAGCTGGATTGCAGGAGGAATGGTAATAAGAAGGAAAAAATGATGGTCATAGATACTCCTCCAGGAACAAAATGACTCTGGGAAGATATAAAATTGCTTGTTTTTGTTTTTACATTATCAAATATTATGGCAAAATGTATCAGTGAACCTTACTCCGTTCCCCAAGGAAGTAAGGAAGGAAGGTTTTAACAGCAATATGGATGGATGGGTGGCTCATAACACTCAGTGACTTAGGTATCCGATAGCTGTTAGAGGCATGTGCACCTGCTTTGGTTTTCTGCAGTCACCTAGTGTTTCTCATGGACAAAATCAGGCATAAACCCAACATTTGCATTATACTTAAAGTGTTCCCTGATATATCAGTTGTGTTGAAACAAATTCGTGTTTTCAAAATAAGCATTATAGAAGAATTGAATTTACAAGTCAATCCTCAGAGGATGAGTGGAACCCTCCACCCACCTTCTCATTTTTTAAATAGTGATGGTCATCTGTGAGCAATCAGCCATACGAGGATGACTTTTTTGTGCATGTTTATATCATATCTCTTATAAAATGTTAAATAATATTAAGAAACATAAACATGTCAAGTCTTCCTTCCAGCCCCACAACACAAATAATAATAATTTTAGGCCAAATCAAAATATCCCATGTATCAAAATGGCCTTGTCAAGATGACATGTCCTTACCCCACCCCACCCCTACCCTTGAGTTGAGCCAAATAGAGGCTGAGTCACTGACGACTGGATGTTATTCATTTTCTCACTGATTATTTTCCTTGACTAAGGTGGCAGCTGTTGAACTGGCTCTGTAGTGTTTGATGAAGTGTATATATATCTAATCATTGGTTCTGGGTCCCAAGGCAGTTCCCAGGGTCTTGTTTGTTGATTTTCAGGATGTGGCTGCAGGTACTGCCCATTTCTCCGCAGATCCTGCATTCAGAATGATTGATTCTGGGGCTTTCTGGATGTTCTGCTCTTTTTAAGTCCACTTTGGGGAAAAAAAGGGAAGCTACTACTTTCACATGAAGAAAGAAGTAGCTCTATATCTTTGAGCCTACATTTGCAAGGAAACCGTGTCTAGAAAAAGCATAATCAAAATGATGCCCTTGGAGGGAGCACCTGGCTGTTTATAACAAATGAAATCCTTGTCTTCCAATTAGAGGGGCAGCTGGAGTCTCATGTGTGCATTCAGGTTGCAAAAAGATGAGCCACTATTAGATGAGCCACCACTAGCAGAACTGCTGGGATGATGTAAAGTAATAAATTACACCACTTATGTAAGTATGATAGCATCAATGTAAGCATATAGGACATTTTGTTGTAAATCTAGATTTAGGTATCAACTATAAAACCCTAGAATCTATGGCAAGTAGGAAATGAGGAAAGTATGTTTTATCCTACACCTCATCTTACAGTGAGGTGAGGCCTGCAGAAGCAACAATGACTAGCCAGGAGATGCTGACGAGTCATAATGTAACTGAACAGTAAAATAAACGCTAGAATTCCCAACTGTTCTTTTAGTACCATAGTATTGATTTTTGTAATTCGGTGAGTTTTGACCACTTATTTAAGATTCCAGATAGCCCTCCTGTTGTTGTTGTTGCTGCCGCTCTCCTTTATGCTAGCATTTGTCACACCTACTTGATTTGATTCCCTGCCTCCTGCCTTCATTTTATTTTATTTTTTAAAGCTGAGAAAAATGAGGGTTGCTTGTATTCAGGCCATGGTTACCACCAGTTGGCTTTATTTCTTTGGTCGATATCCTCTCTTCCATGGATAGAAATATGAATAAGAATAATCCTTGTACAAAGGAAACAAAAGTCCTAGCCTACTTTGTATGGAGGCCCATTTTCCAATAGTTTTGTTTTATCTAGTCAGTGAAGTCCTCAGATGTGTTACTTGAGATGCAAGGAATACATTGGGAAAAATGCCCTAGAAAAGTAGTAGCTTCCCTTTTTTTCCCAAAGTGGACCTAAGAAGACTAGAACATCCAGGAAGTCCCAGAATCAATCATTCTGTATGCAGGGTCTGCTGAGAAATGTCCAGTACATGCAGCCACATCCTGAAATCAACAAACAAGACCCTGGAACTGCCTTGGGACCTAGAACAAATGATAATCTTGATAATGAAAATCTTGAATGTTTATCTTTCAAGATTTTTCTTAAGCCAAATTGGGGAAAAATATGGATTATGAAAAATGCTTAGAATTAAATCCAATATTTAAGATATGTTAAGTGTTCATATGCTATTGTATAATCTTTAACCTTTCAAAATGAATTCTAAAAACCACACAATTGGAGGACATTCATAAAAGACTGTTTACAGTGTCATTTGTGCAATTCCCACACACCAAGGATAAGCTGACTAATAATAATATTAATAGCAGCAGCTAAAACTCACTGAGCACTTACTAAGTGCCTGGCATCATTCTTCATGGATTACATGGAACTATTTAATCCTTAACCCCAAAAGGAAAATACCATCATTATTTACCCCATTTGATGGGAGGAAACTGAGATTCAAAGAGGTGACTACTTTCATAAAGCTAGTCAGCTACTAAGTTGAGGAGCTGGAATGCAAAGCCAGGTTGTCTAGTTCCAAGCTTACACTCCTAGTAGAAATAAAGGGAGGAACCAGTAGCCTTGAGTTAGCCATGCCTTTCTCAGGCAAGAAAGGGCATGCCTCCAGGCAGTTTTGTTATCCATTAAAGAGAAATAAAAATAATACATGTTTTTTTTGTTTCTCACAGATTTGTTGTGATAATCTTTGAAGATGGGAGAGGAAGTGGTGTTTAATGAATGCCTGCTATATGCAGGCACTATATCAAGTATTTCACATAACATCATCAGCTATTGCTGTCCCTGTTATTGTGCAGGTCTCAAATTCACTTTTGACTGTAGAGTCACTGCCATTTTCAAAGGATGGAATCATTGCCATCTGTTCTCTGTGTGAGTTTTTCTTGTTGCCTGTCTTATTCAACTGATTCCAGTGGGGGTGGGGAGTTATTTTTAAAGCAATACATATTATTAGTAGAAAACTTGAGCAAAGAATTTTAACAGGCAGTTTACATAGGAGGAAACTTCACAGGCCATCAAACACTGGAAAAGATACTCCAAGTCTTTAGTAATGAGAGAAATGTAAATAGATGGTCTGCCTCTGTGGGCTTCATCTTCAACATCATCTCATCTCTTCTTAAAACGAGTTATCCATTTGTAAATTGCTGATTTCTTTGGGACATTGCCTTCGTAAACATTTTGTGAAGCATCAATAATTTCAGCATTCTTCCACCCAAGAATCACAGTAAATTTGATGTTTGTGCTTCAATTTTAGCAGAATTCTTGTTGCTTGGATAGGGGCACTTTGCAAACTGATGTCTTATACTTCTTAGTGCCTTAAACTAGATCCTGTTTAGATATGTTATAACAACTTAGTATGAGTTTATTTTGGTGCAAAAAAGAATTTGAAATCCATGTATAGGTTTTTCTTAATATTCATTTTTCATGAACTTTTTGAAGACTTCTTGTATTTATTTACATAAATAAATGAATAAAATGGAGGAGGCATATTACATATGCTTTTTTTGTATCCTGGCTATGAAGATGGGCTAAGTCATCTGTAAGATGCCTTCAACTTTGAAGACATTCTCCCCTCAAGGCAAATATCAGTTCATCAAATCCTGTCAAGTTATAAATTGACTTGGCTTCAGTATAATCCAAAAACATATTTTGCTAAGTACTCTTGTTATCAGCTATATGAGATACCAGTGTACCAGTGCATTCAAAGGAAAATATATCTGTATTTTGATTTATCTGCAGTTATTTATTTGTTTATTTTTTGAGACAGAGTCTCACTCTTTTCACCCAGGCTGGAGCGCAATGGTGCAATCTCTGCTCACTGCAACCTCCTGAGTTCAAGCGATTCTCCTACCTCAGTCACCTGAGTAGCTGAGACTACAGGTATGCACCACCACACCTGGCTAATTTTTGTATTTTTAGTAGAGACAGGGTTTCACCATGTTGACTAGGCTGGTCTCCAACTCCAGCCTCAGGTGATCCACCCACCTCAGCCTTCCAAAGTGCTGGGATTACAGGTATGAGCTGCCACACCTGGCCTGATTTATCTGCATTTAATTCAAACAGTACACGTTTTGACTTGGTATGCTGAAATCGTTTTCGTGTATTCAGACCATTTCATAGGCTGATAGTTTACTCTAAAAATAGAATACAGCATCTAACAAATATTAGTCCTCAACGGAACAAGTGAGGTTGAAACTCGATCTAATGTACCAGGAAACCATCCCATGTGAGTGATATAGTGGCTTTTAATAGGCTAAAGCTGAACAGTTTCTGATGACTGCTTGCTCAAAAGCAAGTCAATCAGTGAGTAATAGAGTTCAGAATCTTTATTCTCTGTTTTGTATCTGGACTGTGAACAACCCTTAATAAAGAGTGCATTCCTTTCTGCCAGAACTGCCCAATGGAAGACAGCAAGTTTATCTAGGCTTCTTATAAAAGCCAACTGAAACCTCCCAAGGGAGAGTCAGACCTCAGATCGTTGCATTAGGAGCTGAAAATCAGAGTGCCATTGGCTGTTGTTGCCATGGTAATCACTGCTGACCCTGCAGGTTCTTTCTCATGATAGCCTTCTCAACAGGTTCACTTCTACTGCTAAGGTGTGAGGTGTGTGTCTCTGTTTGCTTGTGGCAAAGTTGTCATGTTTTACTCTAAATACAAAGTAAGAAGACAGGAGCCACCAATGTTGTGCACATAATAAATGTTAAATGAAGATTTTTGGGGTTGGATTGGGTGCATCGGGTTTGGAAAAAAAATCAGAGGTGTCAGTCACTATTCTCAAAATCTCCGTGAAGCCCCCGTTGTTGGCTGCTGTTTCTCTTGAACAGTTCCAATTGCTTTTTGGAGTAATCAGCAAATGGGTAAGGTTTGCAACTCTCCAATCCACAAAGTTCTGTAGGTGGCCAGAGAGGGGAAACTGTCCTTCTTTAGAATCTATTATGAGGCCTTTTTGGGGGAGGAACAGCATGGACTTAACAGGCTTCTGAGTACTCATTCTATTAGGTTGTCTGGTTTTGGGGAGTTGGTAGAGTACTAACTCTAGGTTCTCTGATTTCTAGGAGCTGGTAGAGTACTAACTCTAGGTTCTGTGATTTCTGGGTACTGGCAGAGTAATTACTTTAGGTTGTCTGGTTTCTGGGGCCCTTCTTTGGGATTTTTATGCCCATCCACGTGTGGAAGCTACTCAGTGGTAATAGTCTTAAAATCATCTTAAGATTTTCCAATCCTGAGATTTCCCCAAACCTAAACTGATATTAATAGTCTTGTCAGATTTTTGCCATGTGTTCATTGAAAAAATAATCTCCTTTATGTTAATGTATTACTTATGGAATTATTCTTTCCAAGAAGAAAGGAAATATAACACCCAAAGTTTTCAAGGTAGTTTAAGCATTTGTCTTAAGTTTCGTGTTTGCAAAATACTCTTCATTTGGCTCTCATTTATCCTTACGAGCCTAGCCACACCTGCCCCCAGTGAACATCTCAAATTTACTAAGAAATAAAAATTGAGTACAGGTGATTTGCCTTGGATATTGCTACCAGATTGTGTTTTTCCCCAGTGGAGAAGCAGATGTATTTAAAACTGCACTTAACACCTGAAAAATCGCTGTCCCAGAAGCTACTAAGTCCTTTGTGAAATCACAGTGAGGCTGAGGGCTGAACCACTGGTGGTTCTCCTACCCGGGGCTCTGCTTCATGCAGACATAAGTGAATCAGATGCCAGGGGGTTTCAGTTTACTGTAGGGGGTGTGTAAACAGACATAAGATTATTTACTTAGGAAGTGTAGTGTGGGGACAAAACCACAGACCAATAGTAAGAAGGTTGGTCTTGATGCTGGGCTCTTTTTCTAATAGTGCGGACTTGATCACATCATTAACCTCTCTTACCTGTAAAATGAAGACACCTGCCTTTCCTATGCCACAGGTGGTTGTATCAAATGAGGTAATGTTTAACATTTTTTGCAGCCTCTGAAGTACTTTGGAAACACACTATCTCCATTCTCCGAGGCCTGATCGTACACTGGCTGGAAATGGCATTTTCACATGTGCTTTTCCTGAGTCTAGGTTGTCAGGTGGATCTTTCTCAGGCTCCTCAGTTTGAACAAGCTGTCAGAGTGTATCAAAGAATACCAGATAGGAGGAGAAAGAAAAATAATAGCTTAAAAAAAAAAAAAAAAAAAAAAGAGGGAAAAAAAGAGTAGGCACTCCCCTCCACCCACTCTCTGGTTCCATTCAGCACACTGACTTCATTCAGCAGTTTTTTTCCTGCTCTGTATGCAAAGACAGAGCCTCTTATGAGAACTTGGATGAACAGTGGAGTATAAACACTCATTTAAAAATAAATCCAGATGTAGTTGGCTGCAGCCATCTGACAGAACCCTGATTCTCTCTTCAATAATGCCGTTCATTTGTACCACATTAATTCAGGGTTCTTAATAATTTCTCCAGGGTAAGTCTGAAGTTTACTTTGTTTTATCTATGAAGAAAGGACCCACAGAGCAAATGAATAGTATAAATACGTTTGCTAGGACACATTTAGCCTGCTTGAGAGGAAGGGCCATTTTCGAATGCCTTACTTGCATCTATTTGCATCTTAACTATCTACTGATTATGAGTGATTCTAGTCATTAAAGCAGTCCTAGGAGGATTTCTTCTTGGTGATGTTTTATTAGCATTTAATTTGAACTCTAATAAAACTCCATTTTTAAAAACTCACCCATAATTCAATATTGTCACACATCTTCCTTCCATCGGTATAAATTTGTTGTAAGGCATTATTGTAATTAATTACATGCCCCCAAATCCCTTGCATATCATCTGGTACAATTACATCCTTTTGAAAAAGATTTTCCATTTTCCTTTAGTTTCTTAAGATTAAAGTGTCCTGACACATAAATGGCATCACTAAGGCTTGAACTTAGAGAAGAGCTGCCTGTAAGAAACCAACTGGGAAGGAATGTAATTAGTTATTTCCACTATGACTAGTTTCCAGCCCAAGATAGAGGCCAACTTCTTCTTAGATTTCTGTGATTGCATAAACTAGACCTTATTCATAAAACAACTTCTGTACCATGCTTCAGATATAGTGAATACTAAGTATTTAATGAATTAAGGCATGAGTGCACATCTTTTGGGTTTTCCTTTGTCTTTCATGTAGACACCTTTTAATATCAAGCAGTCTGTATTATAATAGGAACTCTGCAAGAAGATCATATTGAAAGCGGTGTGTTCAACCCATCCATCCACTCATTTTTCAAATATTTTGAGGGACACTTATGGACCAACCAGACCTAAAGGTCAGAGGAAGTCTATGCCTCTGTACATCTCACATTTAGTGTTCAAGCCACTTAATCTTTAAAACTGAGATTGATACATTCTACAGTCTTTGCCTCTTACTATACTTTGAGTTGCTATGTGCCTGGTTCAAATCCTTTCCCAGTCATCTTCCTATGGTTATTGCTTTATGCCTAACTAGACCACTAGTTACAACAAAGCAGATGCTCTGGGCATAGCTCATCCCTCTTTATGTTTGTGTCTAATTTTTCACTTTGATGTACTTCTGTCACATTTTGAATATCTGCGGTACTAGGGATCTACACTTCTAAGTAAATAAAGTAGCTTTGTACCAAAGGTAACAGCTAATATTTTTATTATTTATGTTACATATACATGTTACATTTTATTATTTATATTACATATGTTTAGCATATGTTAGCTGTTAGAAGAGTGCCTAGCATAGAGCTCTTAGAAGAGTGCCTAGCATAGATAGAGCAAATGATAAAAAGCATGGATGCATGCATCTAAGAGCATCTGTGAAATGAGTATTTTTATTATTCCCATTTTACAGGTAAGAAAACGGAGTCACACAAGGATATATTTGTGTAACACAATTTCAAAAAGCAAACTCTTGCTCTTGTTAATGGTAAGGCCTTTTTGGCATTCCATATTTGTGAACTATATTGATATATGATCTCATTTGATCTGATACATCCCCCCCATTTGCTCACATGGAAGAAGTGAGACAGATGAAGGTGAGTCTCTGCTTTCAGCAGCTCTGCAGGTTAAGGACTGTATAAGCACTTGAACCCAGGACTTCTGAATCCTGGTCTTGGCCTCTTCCCTCAGAAACAAGCTGCCTTTCTTTTGCTGGTCAGGCCAGTAGATCTGTACTAAAGATGCGGACCTCTTAAACTGAATGGGAGATTTGGAATTATGGGGACCTGAAACAGTTAATGGAGGAGTGTTATAATAGAACATGCTTCATAGCCAGTCCATGTAGTCTAGGATCTAGAGTATTCCAAATAAACACCAACTCCTAATTTATTTTTTGCTCCTGTGTTGAATTTATATCTAGAATATGGTCTTGACATCTCTAGAGCAAAAAGTCAGGTCTCTCACAAAAGAATCAGTACTAATTGGGAAATAAATCACAGTTTGCTACAGCTAAAAGGGAAAAACTCCCACAAATTTATCTGTCATTTTGATTTGTTCTTTCATCCTTTTAGTACATTTTCAGGGTCTCAAAGAAGCTCATCTATCTGTGAAGGTGCTCATGGAAGCATCTTGTTTTACATATGATGAAAATGGAGAGAGCACTTCTTTTGACAGGAAACTTCACTTCTTGTTACTGAAAACTGTCACAACAGTCATTATGTCTGGCTTTCAGCGATTTCCTGGAGTTAGGAGAACAATAGACAGTTAAAATGGCAATGTCAACAGCATTCTGGGGTTTTATAATGAGTACCAAGGGAAATTTTTTCTCTTGAGTTTGTAAGAAAAAAGTAGGAGGAATATTTGGGAAGCTGGGGATAATGTGGAAATGAAGGGCAATGCTCTATTTTTTTAATGGAGCGTTCCTTCTAACCTTTGTAAGCTGAAAAAAATTTTATACCATGGTTTCCATGTTCTTGTTATTGAGTTGCCAGTGAGGAAGAGACGTTTCTCTTGGGTTGTTCCTCTCTGTAGGTCAGATCAGCCCCTGAAAAGACACATTTGCAGCTTTCTGTACTTTTCTTTGATTAAACATCAATTATAATTTTTGGATCCAGGTTTTTTACTCTTGTTATATATGTACAGTGCTTCTGGGGCTTGTGGTTTCTAATTTAGCAGCAGGAGTTACTTCTCTTTTCACTCTACCTCCAAAAAAAAAGATGACTCAAGCATTAGGAATACATTTTTTGGCTTATTGTATAATTCAATGTGTATTTGGATTTGTACAATTTTTAATCTTAATTTACGTAGCCCTAATATGATTTCTAATTTTTAATTAAGTTTTTGAGGTACTAATGTCTAACACATTAAAAGTATAAACTTCATAAACAATTTATGGGACCTGCTGTTTTCATTTCTGTAGTTTCTTGCTTTCTGCTAGAGCTGTGGATGGTTTTAAAGACCCCTGTATTAGTTACGCAGGGATACCTGAATGGTAAAAATAACCTGCTATCTTTCTTTTTTTTTGAAAATCTAATAATACAAAGGCAATTATGAATTGTTAACATGTTTTTAAAATATGAGTTTTTAAAATACGAACATTCCTTGTTTTAAAAATTGGTCAACATTTTAAGATGCTATACAGTGGAAATAAGTCTTCCTTCCTATTGTTTCAGTCCTAAATATCATTCCTTAAAGGTAACCACTGTTAAATCTCTGCAAATTCTACCAGAAATGACCTAATGTTCTGTTTGTATACAATCTCACATACACATATACATAAATACCTATACATATATAACACACATCTATGCTTATATGTGTATGTATGGATAAATATATGGATTCTGTTGTGGATAGGTTAGTGATATATCTTAGACATCTGTTCACATCAGTATGTATAAATCCATTTCATTTTTAATGGCTATATTGTATTCCATTGCATCAGTTTGCCATAATTTAGCTTGCCTACAGTTTATCAACATTTAGATTTTTCCAGTTTTATCTTGTTGCAAACAATACTGCAATAAACATTCTTGTATATATCTTTTTGCATTTTTGTCAATATATTTGTAGGATACAAAGCCAGGGAATTGCTGGTAAAAGAGGGTGTCCATTTTTAGCATCACTAAATATTGGCAAATTGTCCTCCAAAATGGCTGCCCTAATTTATACTTCCATCAACAGTGTAGAAGAATGTCGTGTTTCTCCACACCCTTGTCAACACTGAATATGACAAAAATTTTAGTTTGTAAATATAATCAGTGAAAATAGTATCTTATTTTAATTGACATTCTATTGCTGCTGTATTTAAGGTTCATTTCAGCAAATGCTTACTGAGCACTTACTGTGTGTCATCACTGAAATAGGAAATGGCAATCAAAAATTGTCCTTGTTCTCGAAGGGCCATGGAAGTGAATAAGAAGCCTCTTTTTGGAAGAAATTCAAAGGTTGCAAAGATAGAAAAATGGGTCTTTTGCATCCTACCAGCAGGAAATAGTTGTCTAATAAAAGATAGTGTCCACCCATGTCAACTTTCAGGTCTGTTGCTGGCCTAAATTGGCAACTCTCTGCTTCTGCAACAGTGGCCTTGCTTTCATTTTGGAAGACAGTTGGTGGCAGGAAGGAGTAGAAATGTCTATCTAGTAGCTTTAGTTTTTCTCCAGGACCTGACTTGAGTATCTCACTGGTTGTTTTTGGGAGAAAGCACCTGCTGTTGGCTTCTGTTCTGAAAGGACACAACGCAAGCATGGAATCCATCAGCAGAGCAAGCCAAGAGCTCAATAAACTATTTATTCATTGTTCAAGCTTCTCCACCTATATGGATTATTAGAAGAAGTATTTCATCTTAGGGTACCCAGATTAGATTATAGACACTTCAAGTATTTCTTTAGAATTCACTGAGGGGAAAAAATATGGAAAGCAGCATCAGTCATTTGGGACCGTGTTGGTTCCTGATACCAAAATAACCTAAATGAATAAACTACAATCTGTAAGTTAAAATATCTGGTTTCCAGCCTGTTAAATAAAAACCAGAAGGGTTGAAGTACATGCAAAATGAGATAAACCTGGTTTTCTGAGTGGAGGCAGCTATTGATAATTTTACTTTTCTTATAGCTGAAGAAGGAGATTTGAGGTTCTCTGAGAATTAAAATTCCTCTGGAGTTAGCCCAGGGTGGGACCCTGAGAGCTGTCTACTCGTGCCATTGCCTCAAGCCTGTGGACATTTTTTCATCCTGGGGCAAGAAGAGGCTCCAGTTTGCCCAACTGCTGTGTGTGTTCCAGGCCAGTGTCCAATGAGGCTGACTTGGCAGCTGCCCTTTCCACGGCCAGCCAGCCAGCCAGCCAGCCCCTGAGTGTGTTTTAAAAGATAAGCGACAAAAAGCCAACCGCTTTTAGAGGGACTGGAACAGGCTAGTAGTTGCTAGGCAAGTTAAAGTAATTCAGTGTCCTTGCCAAACGTCTGCCAGGCAAATAGGGAACTTTCAGGGAAGAGGAGTGAGATGGTGGTGTGTGTTGGTTGCCATAGGAATGTTTCCCTGATTGGAACAAGACCACAGAGTGGGGAGAGCAAGACGGCAGCATCTACGGTTCTTTCTGCTTGGGAATGGGAACCCAGAGTGGGCAGTAGAGCGGAGGCAAGCCGTGCAGAGGCAGGAGCAGATGAGACCCTAGATGCCATGTGAAGCTAAACATGTGGGGAAAAGAAAGAGCAGATTAACTCAGGACAATTATGTGGGGAGCTCTTATGCTACTCTGAAGATCTGAGACTTGTTGGAGAATTTACAATCCCGAATTAACTCAGGGAGAATTCCAACTAGACTCTGAAATGAATTAGATGGAGATTTAAAATAGGGCAATTTAGTGGGAAAAGATACTTAATTTGAAGGTAGGTATTTTGTATTTATGTAAATATTATGTCAGAGTATGTCTTTTAGCTCTTAAAGGTAGTAATTAAATATTTGTTCATGAATTATAGTGCTATATTTATCAAGTTCTGATTTATAGGGGGAAAAAGCACAGTTGATCAAATTGTGTGAAACCTTGGACCTTGAAGAGTCCCTCTGATGTGCGCTTACTGCCGCATTAACAAGCACCCTGTGCATCTGGTGGCAGCTTCCAGAATGACAGCTGAGGGTTTGAGTGGAAATAAGTGACTTTTAGCAAACGTTGAACCTTGAATGTGCTATTTAACCTCTCTGATTAATTGATTACCGAGCTCCGAAAATGAGAGGGGATGTAGCTATCCCCTATCTCATTTAAATGGTGTGAGCATGGATGCTGTTCTCATTTGAATACAATTTTGGGGGTTGGTGGGGGTGGTATCAGATTATAGGGTACATGCTATGATAACGACAGGCTTAATTATCAGTCAGTCAATATGGTTTAGAACAAAGGTTTTCTTTTAGATCACAATCTTAAGGAACCTTTCTTTAGTGGATAAAGTTTTACTTGTGCATATGAAGTGTATATATAAATTTATCATTTGCCGTATATTTGATTCATGTTCAGAGGGTATTTAAAATAGTATCTTCTTCAGAATGTATATATTGGGATTATATATTGCTGTTTCTTTCCTTTTTATGTGGTTTCTTTTTGTGGTCATGTAAAAGAAGACTAAAGGGATTTGATATTTAGTGTCAAATATTTGAATTATAGTCACTGTTTTGTTTCAGGGCTGTTTCCCTCTATCAGTTCCTTTGATCTGGAACTCCGATGTCGTTTTTACTTTACAATTGACCACATGCTGGCTGACTGACATCAATTAAATAATCTGAGGCAAATTTTAAAACCAAATGTCTAATTTTAATTTACTGAGAGAGTATAATCTAATAAGAAAGACTATCCTTGGGCTCTTCACATGGTGAACCCTAGTGTGATTTTGACAAAGAAGCCCAAGAATATACTACTACAATCTTTTCTAAGAAAAAGGGAAAAAAAAAAAAAAAAGTGGTGTTCTGGCCGGGCACAGTGGCTCATGCCTGTAATCGCAGCACTTTGGGAGGCCAAGGCAGGTGGATCATGAGATCAGGAGTTCAAGACCAGCTGGGCCAATATGGTGAAACCCCGTTTCTCCTAAAAAAAATACAAAAATTAGCCGGGTGTGGTGGCATGCGCCTGTAGTCCCAGCTACTTGGGAGGCTGAGGCAGGAGAATCACTTGAACTTGGGAGGCGGAGGTTGCAATGAGCCGAGATAGTGCCACTGCACTCCAGCCTGGGTGACAGAGTGATACTTTGTCTCAAGAAAAAAAACAAAAACACAAAAAATGTGGTCTTATCTAGACCTTCCAGAATCTAGAGTAGCATTGTCCAGTGAAAATGTAATATAAACCTCAAGTATGAGCTTTATATGTAATTTTAAATTTTCTAGTAGCCACATTAAAAATAAAAGGAAATATGAAATTAATTTTAACAATATATTTTTGCGTTGCTTAATATATTCAAGATATTATTTCAACATGTACAGTTGTCCCTTGGTGTCCATGGAGGACTGGTTCCAGGACTCCACACAGATACCGAAATCTATGGATGCCCAAGTCCCTTATATAAAATGAAGTATTTGTATATAACCCGTACACACCCTCCCATGTATTTTAAATCATCTTTAGATTACTTAAAATACTTAATACAATGTAAATGCTATGTAAATAATTGTTGTGCTGTATTATCTGTATTTTTTGTTGTATTTTTTATTTATTTAAAAATATTCTTACTGGACAGTTGGTTGCATATGTAGAACCATGGATATGGAGGATTGACTATAATTAATATAACTATTAATGAGATATTTTGCATTTTTAAAATACAAAGTCTTGAAAGTCCTATTGAGATGTGCTGTAAGCATATTTTACACTTAACAGCATATCTCAATTGGGACACTGAAATTTCATGGACAATACTCGATCTGTACTTAGATTAAAACTTACAGTAGAGAAAGTAGATTCACATACCCAAGTCATTCCAAACATGCATATCAGTTGTTTTGTCCAGTAAATGAATCAGTGTCCATTTCTAAATTTAAATTTAACTTTAATTAAAATTAAATAAAATTTAAAATAAAATTCAGTTTCTTATTCACGCTAGCCATGTTTTAAGTACTCAGTAACCAGCTGTGGAGTGGCTGCCATGTTGGACAGCACAGAAAGGACTGCTTTCTCTAGCCTTTTCCTTCACTCCCACATGTCTCAGATTGGAAGACCTGTGTGAGAACTTTGATGGGAAGAGAATCTCTTTTTGTAAGTGTGGAACCACAGACAAAGAGTTGACGTTCTTAAAAGGAAGTTTCCATTCAGGCTATATTAGAACCTGCCTGGCAAGGAGTTATCTGTCTGGTAGACCACACTATCTCCACCCTTGTTCCTAAATACACCCCTCATTGTCTCCCCAACAGATAAAGTCATGCCAACCTTGACAGTCTGCCTCCCTCAGGCTCCCCTTGTCCTCCACTCCAGGCTGGCTCATTTCCATTACGTCAGTGTATTTCCTGGTTATAGGCCCCCTTTATCTTTCTCATTGTTTCAATTTCCACATTTGGCCTTAATTTCTAGGATACCTTAGTGCAGCATTCAAATGTTTAAATTCCAGTTTAGTTCTTAATTAAGATCATGTATATCAAGGTCAATGTTGTTGATTTATGTTAATTTGAATAAGAAACATTTCCTTTGCCCCTTGCTCCAGATTTCTAGAGTGGCTGGGCTGAGAAACTTTACTTCCTGTTCACCTAGGTGGGTATCTTGCTTTGGGCAAATCAGGGTTCTTGAATATAATCACTCTGTGGTGAATCAGACCTGTGAACCTTAAAGAACTTATCTGTTCCCTAGAGAGGAAGAATTAAGAAATATCAGGTGGATGGATAAAGATTTAGCCTTGTCAGTAGTTTTGCCCCACACCTTCCTTGGGTCTGAAACTTGGTTGGCACATAGTATAACAGTAACTCTATCACTCATAGGTTAAAGAGCACAGAAGTCTGTCATTTTCTGTTGGGTATCTGGCACTTGCAAAGGACATCATTGATAAAATTCATCCTGCTCTGTTTTGAATATATCAGGTGAAAAGCACTTACATTGCTTTTTCAGGTCTGGAGAATGATGACCTAGGAATGGGCCCTTGTTCAAGACAGTTGCAAGTCCTCCCTTAGCAAGAAAGTTAGCTTGGAAATTAGGAAATAAATATTTGACCTGTCAAATCATTTTAAATTAACGTGAATAGAAATGCATATTGTGCTCCTTCCTCTTTGCCATCAGAATCAAGTCATTTTAGAGACAGCTAAGGCTTTGTGGAAAGAGGATCTTTATTGCCTGTAAACCTTGGATGCCAGTCCCAAGTCTGTTGGCTGCAAGGACTGTGACATCAAGAAAGCCACTGAATTGTTCTTGGCCTCACTTCTCACCTGTCAAGTGAGAACATTACACAAGATGATCTTAAGTCCTTTTGGTCATCACATAGTTTGATCATCTACTCTAATCCCATGGTTTCTTGGGTGAAGAAACAAAGGCCTGCAAAGTTACTTCCTAAGATCCCACAGCAAGTGTGAGGCACATGCTCTGTCTACTTCAGGAAGCTTCGTTGTTCACTTAGAGGTTAAGCTTGAACCAAATAAAAATACCTGGAGGGATAGCTGATTCTCTGTTCTTCCCATAATGTCATTTTGTCTGCTCATATATTGAGGTTGTTGGCCAAACATCTAAAATCCGTAGGTTACCTGTTAATTTTTTGCCTCCTTAATCTAGCCGGCTAGTAATTCAGGTCAGATACCTCTCTGGCATAAAGTCCCCAGTGACCTCCTATTTAAAACAACACAGGCTGGGCACAGTGGCTCACGCCTGTAATTCCAGCACTTCGGGAGGCTGAGGTGGATGGGTCACTTGAAGCCAGGAGTTCGAGAACAGCCTGGCCAACATGGTGAAACCCCATCTCTACCAAAAATACAAAAATTAATTGGGTGTGCCATCGTGCACCTGTAATCCCAGCTATTCAGGAGGCTGAGGCACAACAATCGCTTCAATCTGGGAGACAGGGGCTGCAGTGAGCTGAGATCACACCAGTGCACTCCAGCCTGGGTGACACAGCAAGACTCTGCAACCCCACCGCCAAAAAAAAACCCCACGAAACACTAAATTAGTTCTTTGCTAGTGACAATGCATGGTAACAAAAGAAAAAGCAGTAGCTGAGATGCAGAGTTAAATTTGCTCAAATATTTTCCGTTAAAATAATGACTACAATAAACAAAGAAACCCAGAGAGGGCCCCAGTAGCTGCTCTGGTTGGAGGCCCACTTTCAAGTGTTGGAGCATCACTCATGGGCAGGAAGCAGAGCCTGAATTTCTTGGGAAGGCTTCTTTTACCTGGAGCAAACCCTGGGACTTTCATTCTCCTTTAGCCTGTCATTCAATGAAACAGGTTAAGAGTGCCAAGGAAAGGAAACTTGTTGATTATCTATTATATACCAGGCATGCTAAGTATTTTATATATAGTGACTCATTTAATTCTGTAGCCACCCTGTCAATAAATAGGTATTATTTCCATTTTGCAGATCAATAAAAGTTGTGTAGCTTGTCTAGGGTTACACACTAAGTGATCAGGGATTTTATTTAGCTCTAAAATCTGATTACTTTCTACTAATAGCCAATAGCAGATAGTATGTAGAGCCCAGTGATTTCATTTTGGTTCTACTGAATTTGAGGACACCTGATATCACTCTGTCGGCACCAACATAAATTACAATGAAAGGTGGATACAGTAATTGAGTAAATTTTGTTAACAAGCAGAGGCTGTTAACCTGCATCAGTGATCTTTTGAAGACATTAAAAGCAAAAATAAAAGGATTTTTTTTTTCAGATAATACATTTGCATAGATATCCACTAATCGGCATTGTTGGCAAGTGGCAAAAGGTGTGTGAATCCTAAGTCAAATTTAACTTTCAGAAGTGGTGCTTGCGCTTTTTGGGTAAAACACAGTGCCATCATTTTGATTTTTAAGAAATCCTGCTGTTTGGGCTTGTGGTTCTGTCTTTTATCCTTTGGGTAAATGAGGGGATGATATTTGCATTCAGTGTCCCTCCTGTTCCAGTTAATTGGTGCTGCATAACAAACCACTCCAAAACTTAATGTCAGCAACAACCATGTGAATTTGACTCATGAATCTGCAATCTGGCTGGGGCTCAGCAGGGACAGCTCATCTCTGCTCCACTCACATCAGCTGGGTTGGCCTAGAGGCTGGGGGTTGGAATCATCTGAAGCTAGCTCACTTACATGTCTGGAGCCTAGCTGGGAAGACATAACAGCTGGGATCCTCAGGCATCTCTGTTTGTGGTCTCTCCAGCATGATAGCTTCAGGGTAGACAGACTTCTGTACCAGTTCACTGCTCAGCACATGACCCAAGAGAAAGAAAAGCAGGAACTTTTCATGATCTACCTTAGGAAATCAGACAGCATCACTCCACTATGTTCTATTAATAAACTGACACAGTTACAAAGGCCACTTAAGTTCCATGGGAGTAGAAATAGATTCCATCTCTTGATAGGGAAGTGAAAAGTTTCTCAAGGAGTCTTGCAGTGGCCACTATTGGAAAATACAGACTGCTACACAGATATATGAGACTGCAGGTAATGTGTTGGTGTCCAAACCAGATGCATCTCTGGGCCTTTGTCTCCCGACCAAGGGAGTATATTGGCATTAAAATGGAATATAATCTATCCATTATAATTTAACTGACATAATTTATACTTTTCAAGAAAATCATCTGAAAATTTATGACTGTCTACTATTAAAAAGAAATTACTTGTGGAACACCAATGGATTAGGCTAATGAGGTAGATAGTTGAGTCCCTAAATTTTTCATCATTTTTGAGCTGGTATCTGTTTAGTGTTCCTGAACTGTCATCAGATTTCTGCTTTTCTACCTTGTGTGCAGAGGTAAACAGCTGAATATTTATGTAAACAGCTTTGTGTAGAAACTTTTCCATTTAAAACTAAAAAGGGAAGGCAATTGCACTTAGATTGAATGTTTCCTGAAGGGGTTGTTTCAGCATTTTACAGCAGCTGCTGCCTCCTCTTATGGAGATGAAATTATTATTCAAGACACATTTCTCAAAGTTTACAAAATTAGTACAAGCACACCTTATTTTATTATGCTTCACTTTATTGTGTTTTGCAATTTTTGTAAATTGAAGGTTTGTGGCAACCCTGCATTGAGCTAGTCTATCAACACCATATTTCCAACAGCATGTGTTTGATTCATGTCTCTGTGTCACATTTTGGTAATAAAATATTTCAAACTTTTAAATTTTATTATATCTAGTATGGTGATCAGTGATCTTTGATGTTACTACTGTAATTCTTTTGGGGCACCATGAACCATGCCCATATAAGACAGCAAATTGATAAATGTTATGTGTGTTCTGACTACGCCACCAACCAACTGTTCTACTTCTGTCCCTCTCATTGGGCTTCCCTATTCCCTGAGACACAACAATATTAAATTCGACCAATTAATAACCCTAAAATGGCCTCTAAGTGTTGGAAGGCTTGTTGAAAGCCTACAGGCCAAAACAAAAGCTAGGCCTCTTGCATCAGCTAGACAAGTTAGGAATGCAAAGCAAAAGTTCTTGAAGGAAATTAAAAGTGCTACTCCAGTTAACACATGAATGATAAGAAAGCAAAATAGCCTTACTGCTGATAGGGAGAAAGTTTTAGTGGTCCAGATATATATATATAGAGAGTGAGAATTTATAGAAGATAGACAGACAGATAGATAATATATTGAGAGAAGATTAAATCAGTCACAACATTCCCTTAAGCCAAAGCCTAATCCAGAGTAAGGTACTAACTCTTCAACTCTCTGAAGGCTGAGAAAGGCAAAGAAGCTGCAGAAGAAAAATGGAAAGCTAGCAGAGGTTGGTTCATTAGGTGAGAGGAAAGAAACCATCTCCATAACATAAAAGTACCAAGTGAAGCAGCAAGTGCTCATGGAGAAGCTGCAACAAGTTATCCAGAAGATCTAGCTAAGATCATTAATGAAGATGGCTACACTAAACAACAAATTTTCAGTGTAGATGAAACAGGCTTCTGTTGAAAGAAGATGCCATCTAGGGCTTTCATAGCTAGAGAACAGAAGTCAATGCTTCACAGGGCAGGGTGACTCTCTTGTTAGGGGCTAATGCAATTGATGACTTTAAGTTGAAGCTGGTACTCATGTACCATTCTAAAAGTTCTAAGGCCCTTAAGAATGATGGTAAACTATTATTGCTTGTGCTTTATAAATGGAACAACATAGCCTGGATGACAACACATCTGTTTATAGCATGGTTTACTGAATGTCTTAACCCCACTGTGGAGACTCACTGCTCAGAAAAAGAAGATTCCTTTCAAAATATTATTGCTCATTGACAATACACATGGTCACCCGAGAGCTCTGAGGGGGATGTACAAGGAGATTCTTGTTGTTTTCATGTCTGCTAATGCAGCATTCATTCTGCAGCTCTTGGATCAAGGAATAATTTCAACTTTTAAGTCTTATTATTTAAGAAATTCGTTTCATAAGGCTGTAATTGCCATGCATGGTGATTATTCTGATGGATCTGAGCAAAGTAAATTGAAATCCTTCTGGAAAGGATTCAGCATTCTAGATGCCATTAAGAACATTCATGATTTATGGGAAGAGGTCAAAATATCAACATTAACAGGAGATTGTAAGAAGATTCCAATCTTCATGGATGACTTGGAACAGTTTAAGATTTCAGTGGAGGAAGTCACTGTGGATGTAGTGGAAATAGCAGGAAAACTGGAATTAAAAGTAGAGACTGAAAATATGACTGAATTTCTGCAATCTCATGATAAAACTTGAAGGAATGAAGAGTTGCTGCTTATGGATAAGCAAAGAAACTGGTTTCTTGAGATGGAATCTACGTTGGTGAAGGTGCTGTGAACATTGTTGAAATGACAACAAAGGATTTAAAATATTGCATAAACTTAGTTGATGCAGCAGCAGCAGGGTTTGAGAGTGTTGACTCCAATTTTGAAAGAAGTTCTGTGGGTAAAATGCTATCAAATAGCATCACATGCTACAGAGAAATCTTTTATGAAAGGAAGAATCAATCGATGTGGCAGACTTCATTGTTTTAAGAAATTGCCACAGCCACCCCAAACTTCAGCCACCACCCTGATCAGTCAGCAGTCATCAACATCGAGGATCCTCTACCAGCAAAAAGGTTACAACTCACTGAAGGCTCAGATGATCATTAGCATTTTTAGCAATAAATTGTATTTAATTAAGATATGTAGTGTTTTAGACATGTTATTGCACACTTAATAGACTACAGTAGTGTAAACATAACTTTTATAGGTACTGGGGAACCAGAAAATCTGTTTGACTCACTTTATTGTGATACTCACTTTATTGTGGTAGTGTGAAACTGGACCTGCAACATCCCTGTGGTACGCCTATAAGGGAGATCATATGCCGTTTATCTTTCTGTACCTGGCCTGTTCACTTAACATAATGCCCTCCATGTTCATGTTCATCCATGTTGTAAAGTGGCAGAGTTTTCTTTTTTAAGGCTGAATACTATTCCCTTATATATATACATTCCCTTATATATATACATACTGACATTTTATTTGAGCATTCAAGTTACCTTTTAAAAATATATTTCTAATATTGCATTGTAAGTGAATGTTGGTATACCAGTCCTTTGCAATTTATTGAGGTTTTCTTTATAGCTTAGTCAGTTTTCAGAGTTAATATTTCACTACTTATTGTATTCAATATTCTATATATGTTCTATACATCTAAAAGTTAATTATGCTATTTAAATCTTTTTATCTTTACTGACTTTTTTTATCTGCTGAAGCTATCAATTACTAGGAGAGTTGTATTGCAGTTTGTCCCTCTGGTGATGGATTTGTTTATTTCTCTTAATTCCATATGTGACATAATAAGAAATATATATTTGGTCACTGCCCTCAGTTTCTGACATAGAGCTCCTAAAATGCTTGTAATTTCCTGAGTAATAGGGGTGCTTATCAATGTTTTTTCTTTCCCCTGTCTCTTCTTGCTGTCCCTTGCCTTTTTAAAATTATTATTATTTTTATGATAAAAGATTTTTTTTATTTCAACAGCTTTAGGAGTACAAGTGCTATTTTTGGCTACATGGATGAGTTGTAGAGTGGTGAAGTCTGGATTTAGTGTAACTGTCACCTGAATAGTGTGCATTGTACTCAGCAGGTATTTTTTCATCCCTCAGCCCCATCCGAACCTCCCCTCTTCTGAGTCTCTAGTATCCATTATACCACTCTGTCTGCCTTTGCGTACCCATCTTGCTGTCTTTTGAATTGATAGTCTTTCTTCCCCACTCCAAGTCCCCTCTGCCTGTTCAGAGGTTGTTTGCTCTATGTCTATCTACTTCCTTAGTAGCTGCTCCTGCTATTTTAACAGGCATCCTTAAAAAAAAAAAAAAAAAAAAAAAAAAAAAATCTCTGTTTGAATATGTTACCACTCATGCTCCAAAATTTGAAGACATATCTCTCTGGCTTTTCTATTTTTCCTCCACAAATTACACGTGTTTCTTATAGTTTGAAACAATGTTTTCCTTTTCCCATCTATTATCAATATCTTCTCTCATTGTTACTTTCCTCCATTTTGAGGTTTTCATCTGCTATCATTTTTTTTTTTTCTTTCTGCAGTACGTACTTTAGAATTTCCTTTGGGTCTTTCTCTCTTCTAATAGCAAACTCCATAGTAGACATCAGTGATATAGAGATAAGTAAGGCTCACTCCCATACAATATGTAATTGCAATGTAAACTGAGTACAAAGTTAGAGGTTAGGACAAAGTGTTGAGAGCACAGAGAATAGAGACTAACTCTAGAAAGTGAAAAGAGCATCTCAGGAACAGTAAGTGTATACGGAATTGTGGAAGGCTATGAGTATATTCATGGAACATTCATCAGCTCAGTGGGCTGGAGCTTAGGCACGGGTTGGTGCCAGATGGAGCTAGAGAGGTGAATTAGCTAGATGGTGGTCTGTGAAGAGCCTTAAATGCCAAATTGAATGCAACAGGGAATTGGGAGAGGCTTTAGGCTGGGGAGTGGCATGATTAGATGCATTATTTAGAGGTAAACTGTGTGACTGCATGGAGAGCCATGAGCTGCAATAGTCACCTGAGAGGAAGCTGATTAACTAAAGCAAGGCAAAGCAAGGATAATGAAGAGAAGAAAAGAAATTTTAAAAGATATTCATGACGTAAAATCTTAACAGATTCAAAGCAGACAGCACTGGAGGATGTACTCCAGGGACTCTAATTTAGAGGACCAGCACGCTTGAAAGCACAGGAAGGAGTGCTCATGTTTGGGAGTGGAGGGAGGGTGGCATTAGAGAGAATGAGTTTAGTGTGTAGCATAAAACATTTTATGCGTCTTCAGGACAAATGGTGTGTTGGTTTTAGAAGAATTAATATTTGAGATATTAGGGGGGATATCTATGTGCTGAGAACTCTGCAACATTTTCTGATTATATTGGACTGTTGTGGTCATTACTATTTTTCTTTTACTTTCTGAATTGGAATACACATCTGGGTTTCAGGATGCAAAGGGTCTATTTTCCGCAATAAAGTGTAATTAAATAATAGTTGGAGTTCAGGTACATTTTAAGTCAGAAACTTGAAATGTAGTCCTGCCTTCACTGTGTTTTGCAAAATTATTGCTTCTAAGCACGGATTGCTCTTGACTGGTAGGACCTCTTGTTTTGGATCTGTTTTTTATCTTAGCACTGTTTTCAGGCTGACAAATGTGACCCAGATTGTCTAAGAGCATTTGTCAAGACAGGAGAGAAGGAAGACAGAGCAAGAGAAGAGGGGAGGGAAAAACATACTTCATTTAATTAAAAAAGTATTTGCAGGGCTTATGCCTCCTACCTGCTGTTTTTAGCTAGCAAGATCAGATTCTCCCCTGGAGATTGCCTCCTGGCCTATAAGCCCAGACTAGGGCTTTCTTTTTGATGCGTGAGTCATCACAGTATTTCAGTGACTTATTATTCACTCACATGTAATAACTGCAGTGGGCACTACTGAGAATTGAGGGGAGCTTCTTCCCACCAGGGTGTGAAGTAGTTTTGACAGCAGGTGTGGTGTGTCAGTCTGAAACCTGAACGGGGCATCACCTTTTACCTGGTGCCATCACAGAGGTCTCCAGATTTGGGTAGGAAGAGGATCCCATCACATCCAGGCGTCTCTTGACAGAGGAAAGCGAGCTGGTCAGGGAGTTTTGAAAACAAAAAATGGACTGTAAAATCTTTTATTTGGAGAGCTGTGCTCTGGCAGCATCCTGATCTGAAATAATTCCTAGCCTTTTATGTGGTTGGTGGTGGCTGATCCATGGAATCCTGCTGTGTCGCTCAGCTGCTGTTAAAATATTGGATCAAAGAAATGACTCAGGAGGAAAAGTGTCAAGTAAAAGTTAATCATTTGATCCTTGCTGAAAGATAGAATTTGAGTTGTTAAATTGCAGAGTTAGTCCTGGAGTTGTTGTTGTTGTTGTTGTTGTTAGAAATTAGTTTTGATAAGAAGTTGTGTTCCTACATCTGCATAGAGACAGTGTTTATCACTAGCACCTGTCTCTGGTTGGCATCAGTAAGGCAGAAAGTGAGAAGTGGTGACATATGTGAACGTGTGAACAATGCTAGGCATTGTACCTAAATTATCTCATTTAATCTATTGTGCAATAAAGGAAACTCAGAGATGCTCAGAGACTAAAGATACCATCCGAGGTCACTGGGCAGCCACATGGCAACTACAGTTCAAACCCAGTGTAATTGTTGGCAAAATCTGTACCTCACTGCCGTCAGTCATCTTTCAGTATTTTTTAAAATTTGAAAGACCAGATGTGGTTTCCATGATGAATTAGTTTCATCCAGGTGTTTTCCCTTGATAGAAACGCCATCCTTTCACACCTGCCCCAGATTCCCAGACTTCTATTCCCAGATGCTATCTTCAAGTAACAAAGGAAGGAAAACATCTGAAGGGGCTCACTCCACAGTGCAGCAGCCAGTCCTACTTCATTCTTTGCTTTGAACTGTTTCTTGACTGCTCGTTAGACCATTTGTCAGATATGTTTTTAAACTATTACAGTTTCTGGCTGTCCTTGTCACAAAGATAGATTACACAAGGTTCTGAGCAGCAAAGATGTCAGCTGTACAAATATAAGGATTTGGTCCTTGTTTTTCCTAGTGGTATAAAATTGACTAAAGGCCTAGGATGGGCCAAATGTCAAGCTGTCAGGAAAGGCAGGAACATATAATGGTTGTCTTGGGAGCAGGTTTCCTTGGTGCCCACCCAAAGTGGCTTCCTGCGTTCTACAAAGCTTAGGGGAAAACAGCATTTATTTTACATGGAGTGTTCGTTGTCTCCAAGAGAACTTAAAATCACTTGCTTGGACAAGCAGAATTTACAATAAGAGGGCTTGAGAACATGAATGGATAGCCTTTTGTTATGGAAACAAGTTGTGTTGTACAGATGAAAATGTTAATAGTTTTGGATGGCAATTGGAACTGGAGCTTATATCTATGTATGGTTGTTTTCCCTGGGACTTGTAGATACCCAACCAAAAGAGTAGAGTATTTTTAGCCAGGTTGTTACCCACAAAGAAAATAAAATGAAGATCTAGAACTAGGAATCTGGAGTTGAGAAAAAGAGGAACAGAAAGTGAGAGGATCAGTTACAAGCAAGGACCATTTACAGAACAGGTGTGACTCATTCTCCAAGGTAGAGTTTATCACCTTACCCCACAAGGAATGACTTTCTGGAGAAGCCCTATTAGTCTCTTCCTTTATAAGACTTCACAGGAGAAAAAGGAATAAAAAGGAAGACAGACTATCAGGCTTGTCCAACCCAGGGCCTGTGGGCTGCATGCAGCAGCCCAGGACGGCTTTGAATGTGGCCCAACACAAATCCATAAACTTTCTTAAAACATTATGAGATTTTTTGTGTGTGATTTTTTTTTCTAAGCTCATCAGCTATTGTTAGCATATTTTATGTGTGGCCCAAGATAATTCGTCGTATTCCCTGTGGCCCAGGGAAGTCAAAAGATTGGACATCCCAGCCAAAGACTGAAGAAGTTTATGTATATTTGTATATTCAGGTAAGTTCTAACTTACCTGACCAATTCTTGTTTGTTAATTTTATGCCACCTTTTTGTAGTTAAGTGGATTTTGGCATAGTTGTAGGGGCCATATGTACTAACCTCTGTTGATTTTCTTTGTTTTTTTTTTTTTTTCTTTTTTTTTTTACTTTAAGTTCTGGGGTACATGTGTATCACGTGCAGGTTTGTTACATAGGTATACACGTGCTGTGGTGGTTTGCTGCACCCATCAATCCATCATCTACATTAGGGATTTCTCTTAATGCTATCCCTCCCCTAACCCCCCACCCCTCAACAGGCCCCAGTGTGTGATGTTCCCCTCCCTGTGTCCAAATGTTCTCATTGTTCAACTCCTACTTGTAAGTGAGAACATGCAGTGTTTGGTTTTCTGTTCTTGTGTTAGTTTGCTGAGAATGATGGTTTCCAGCTTCATGTCCCTGCAAAGGACATGAACTCATCCTTTTTAATGGCTGCATAGTATTCCATGGTATGTATGTGCCACATTTTCTTTATCCAGTCTATCATTGATGGGCATTTGGGTTGGTCCCAAGTCTTTGCTATTGTGAACAGTGCAGCAGTAAACACACTGTGTGCATGTGTCTTTATAGTAGGATAATTTATAATCCTTTGGGTATATACCCAGCAGTGGGATTGCTGGGTCAATCTATCTATCTGAGAAAGGGCTAATATCCAGAATCTACAAAGAACTTAAACAAATTTACAAGAAAACAAAAACTTCTGTTGATTTTCTACTAACTTTTTAGAAACTCACATTCTTAAAGTGTTCAGAGGCCTTGTGTTTCTCATCTGTGTAATAAAGGAGGTGATATAGATGACCCATAGTGTATGATTTGTGACGCCAGAAAATAGTTAGAAGTGAATTCAGTTATCAGTTAATGTAGTAGACACCCAATGACTAGGGGAAAATCAGCCAAGGACAGGTAGTTCTCTAGAGCCCTGTCTGGTCTTTCCTGTGCACACACAGCTTTAAGCATTTGCACAGCCTTGTTTACCTTTAGCGATAAGGGGATCTTTAAAAGGTTATCTTTAGTTGTTTCCTTCCCTGGATTTTCTTATTATATTTCTGACTGCTCTGCCATTTTGTGTTTGCTTGTTCCAACCAGTATCCAAACCTAGGCTAGCCTTGATGTTAGGCTGTCCTTATTGTTTGCCACTGTGACATCTCTTATTTCTGATAGTATCGTGGGCGCTGTTTTCCATGTCCCGTTCCAAATATAGTCAGCCCCCTCCCGCAGGGCAGTGGAGCTGCCAGCCCACATAGTCTTCCTCATCTGCTGAGGCCGGGGTAGGACTTTCAGGTAATGGAGCTAAGGTGTGAGGGGGAAGAGGATAGGAGCAGTCCCTGGGGAAGATGTCACAGATACCACTGTTGTTACTAAGATTCAGTAGGTTTTCTTGATAAATCCTTTTCAATTTGTTATATGCCATTGGTCAGTTTTTAGAATCTTAATTTGATTGTTTTTGACAACTGTGCCCAGTTTTATCATTGCCCTTTGGGGAAAAGATTTACCGAGCTCCTCACTCAGCCATTCCAGAAATCCCACCCCTTCTTCATATATTTATAAGTTTTCTTTAAAACTTATTTTACAATTCTGACTTCAGATTAGCGCATGGACATTATAGTTGTAAACATCTTGAGTCTCTTCAGTTATCTCCTACGAGTCCTGCAGGTGCAATTTACCATAACTTGGCCCTAAACCATACTGATTTAATGAACACAGTTAGCTATGTATATTCCCTGATGATCTGTCGGTAATTTGAAAGCTCATATCCACAGACATTATCCTGAATGGTAGAGTTGTGAAGAATTGTGTCCTGTGAATTTTGCAATTCGGAGGACAGATTGATTAGAAAGAAGATATTCTGCTGGATAATTTTGTACTTTAACAAATCTGGCAAATTTATAAAATCTTTTTTTGAGAAAAAGTCTAGGCAGGATACAGTTGTGGTAAAGAGTCTTTCAAAAGCATCCTCACAAAACAGAAATTAAGTACCAAATTGGTTGCTGTGATCTCAAAGTAGTCATTTATTCCCTTCTATTTTCTGTACTCCATGAGAAGTCTTAAGCCTTAATCACATTTGAGTGATAGAAACATATCACAGTACCAGAAGACAGAAATTTAAATGAAGTCTGGCTCTAAGAATGGGATAGAAACTAGTCATAATTCTAATAAAAAGTTATTTTATTTTCTAATTTTTAATAATTATATATTGTGATTTTAAAAATTTTAAAATATGTGCACATGCCCCTCTCCTTGAAATTTTATGTATGCCAATCATGGGCTCCATTTCAGCAGTGAAATGGCTGTGCCTGCCACAGTAGACTGGGGGAAAGGTACTGACTATAGGGGTTCACTCCAAAAGGATCCAGCCTACCAAATCATAGTAATGTTGCTCATATCTTTTGTGAATCTAAATTATTTAAAATAAAGGTTAAAATCATACCATTTAAGGGGTAAAGTTAATATCCAGGAGATCCTTTAGGCCAAATAGTCTCAACCTCTTTTGGGCACAGATCTCTGTAACGATTAGGTCGTTTCCAGAGCTGTGGGGCCAGCAGGGCCATTGTGGTTGAAGCAGGCCCACAGCTGATGCCTTGAATACTGAGAGCAAGACTCATCTCCAGGTCAGTGAAGCTTGCTGAGAGCCAGAGTTAAAGGATGAGGGCCTGAACTATAGGGCTGTACTAGAACTCATTTGGGAACCTAAACCTAAACCTCATTCCCAGGGATGAGGCAGGTGTGGCAGGATTGGCAAAAGAAAACTGCAAGGAGGTAGGCAGGTGGGTGTGCAGGAGTCCACTTTAGTTACCTTAGATATACCTGGGCAAGAGCAGCAAAAGTAACCTCAGACCCTACCTGTCCATGGGATGGGCTGTATTAATATTCAGATAAGTAAGGTGGGATGAGCCTGCTGGTAAAAGGCTTTCAGAGCATGCAACTGGATGAGGTGTAAGCCAGGGACTGACCTGTGTGGTCTACCCTGTGCCAAAGATATGTCATTGTCTGTATTTATAATGACAATTGAACAATCCCTGCTGCTGGCACAAATACCACAAGGCCCAAACAATATAAAGGCAAAATATCCCCTTTTATTTTCATCATTATCATTATTGCTATTATTAAAAAGAAAGGACTTTGGGCTAATGGGCATGATGCTGGAATGAAAGTTGAAATTTAGTGCTTGACCCATTAAGACATTACAGAAAAAAAATCATATAATTGGAATGAATCTCATTTTCCCACTGTCCTTGGTATTATTGGACAGGATTTCTCAACCCTAATACAATGAACATTTTGGACCAGATAATTCTTTGTTATGGGGAAAAGAGGGGCAGGCTGTCCTGTGTGTTGAATGTTTGGGAACATCTCTAGTCTTGACCCACCAGATCTCAGTAGCACTCCCCTTCCCCATCATGACAACCAAAAATGTCCCCAGACATTGTCATATATATTCTGGGGGGCAAAATTGTCCCAAGTTAAGAACCACTGCTGAAAAGATACAAAAGAAGCCTGTGTAAGATATGGCTTTGTCTTTAAGGAATTCACAAACCTATTAGGTGAACACACCTAATATAATATAATTCATATACATGGATAATGTGGTAAAAGTTAAAATTTGGAACAGTGAATTTTTCAACTTACATGTAAAAAGAGTTAAAAGCAGAATATGAGACTAGCTACTGTCAGGAAGGGTGCTGAGGAGCCAGGGATAGAAACAGCATTTAAGGATGGACAGCATTCAACATATTTAGAGGAGATAAGGAGGGCAGCTCAGCTAGAGGAACAAGAGCAAGTGTTTGTCAAGGTCCATGAGAACATTCCCTGCTCAAGGTGGACGTGTGTGCTGGGAAGCAGAGGCAGGAGGCTGCACCAGGCTGCTGCTGTCCTGGAGCACAGTTCCACACTCCACATGCCCCTGTTCCCTAAAACATTACATCCCAGGCATAAAGTTAGGCCTTACAAGTATTGGTGATTCTACTTTTCTCCTCTCCCCGTGTGATTAAGTGTGATAATAAAATACCTGCTAATACTTTAACTGACAATCTGTGCCCCCTCATTAGGGATTCTATTTGATAAGGTTGTTAGTGTAGTAGAATTATAACTAACACTTATTAAGTTCTCACTATGTTCCAAGCAGTGTTCTAAATGCTTTACATGTCTTAATTATTTTCCCAACAGCTCTCGTTGTAGTATGTTGTCATTTTCTCAGTTTTTAGAATGAGGAAACTGAGGTGTGAAGAGGTTATACCTTGAGTGTGCCCAAGATTATGCACCTAATAAGTGGCATAAACAGCATTTGAATCCAGATGATCTGGCTCCAGTGTACTTTTAACCCATATTATACCCCCTCTCTATCCATGCTGATAAAATTGTGTATGTGACATAGATAGCAAAAAAACTACATAGAAAAAAGAAACAAGTGTATGGTGCTGAAGGAATTACTGGTTCATACCCATAGCTCTGGCCTCTGAAAAATCCAAAACTGTCCTTGAGGCATGGGCTTATCTTCAGGGAGTTTACATTCCAGGGGTGAATTGAAAAGAAGCTCTGGGTTTGGAATTAATATCACATAAATTACTTGGATATATTCAGTATTAGGAATATTGCTGTACCTAATCTGAATCTTTTAAAGTGGGAATGCTTGGATCTATCTTATTTCCAGATTTCATAGATTAATGTATTCAATTCATACTCCCCAGGATATTAAAGTATAGTGCATTCATCTGGAGCTGTTTAAAAAAGAAAAAAAAAAAGAGTGCCTTATGTTTATATAGGTCATTTTCAATTGCATCATTTAATTTTATCCTCATAACAGCTCCAGAAGCAAAACTGTTTATGAGGCATAAGAGTTTGCATTAATCTTTTCATTCCTTTACCTTTTATTATTGCCTTGTATGGCAAAAAGGTAGCATAATTCTGTTTTACAGATGAGGAAACAGAGGTACAGAGAGATGAAGCCAATTACCCAAGAAAGCAGAAACAGATTTAGGTGTGTAATTCTCCTAAGTCCCCTGGATAGATCCTAAATCTGCTGCACTGAAATGAACTGCAGGGGAGGCCAGACAGCCAATATGGTTTCTTCCTGCACAAAGACTCCATGCTCAGCCTTGACCAGTCTGGTGTCTTGCCAGCCCCATCACATGCCCTTCTCTGCTTTCACTCATAGTACTTCCCTGACCTGCATTGCTTCCTCTCTTCTCTGATACTCTAAGTTATGAACATTCTACAAGGGAAAGGAAGGCTCACTTTTAAAAATTTTTTTTTGCTTTAAGTTCTGGGGTACATGTGCAGAATGTGCAGATTTGTTACATAGGTATACACATGCCATGGTGGTTTGCTGCACCCATCAACTTGTCGTCTACATTAGGTATTTCTCCTAATGCTTTCTCTCCCCTAGGTCCCCACACCCTGACAGGCCCCAATGTGTGATGTTCCCCTCGCTGTGTCCATGTGTTCTCACTGTTCAACTTCCACTTATGAGTAAGAACATGCGGTGTTTGATTTTTTGTTGCTGTGTTAGTTTGCTGAGAATGATGGTTTCCAGCTTCATCCATGTCCCTGCAAAGGACATGAACTCATCCTTTTTAATGGCTGCATAGTATTCCATGGTGTATATGTGCCACATTTTCTTAATCCAGTCTATCATTGATGGGCATTTGGGTTGGTTCCAAGTCTTTCCTATCGTGAATAGTGCCACAATAAACATACGTGTGCATGTGTCTTTATAGTAGAATGATTTATAATCCTTTGGGTATGTACCCAGTAATGGGATTACTGGGTCAAGTAGTATTTCTAGTTCTAGATCCTTGAGGAATTGCCATACTGTCTTCCACAATGGTTGAACTAATTTACACTCCTACCAACAGTGTAAAAGTGTTCCTGTTTCTCCACATCCTCTCCAGCACCTGTTGTTTCCTGACTTTTTAATGATTGCCATTCTAACTGGTGTGAGATGGTATCTCACTGTGGTTTTGATTTGCATTTCCCTAATGACCAGTGATGAAGAGCTTTTTTTCATGTTTGTGGGCTGCAAAAATGTCTTCTTTTGAGAAGTGTCTGTTCATATCCTTCACCCACTTTTTGATGGGATTGTTTGTTTTTTCCCTGTAAATTTGTTTAAGTTCCTTGTAGATTCTGAATACTAGCCTTTTGTCAGATGGATAGATTGCAAAGTTTTTCTCCCATTCTGTAGGTTGCCTGTTCACTCTGATGATAGTTTCTTTTGCTGTGCAGAAGCTCTTTAGTTTAATTAGATCCCATTTGTCAATGTTGGCTTTTGTTGCCATTGCTTTTGGTGTTTTAGTCACGAATTCTTTGCCCATGCCCATGTCCTGAATGGTATTGCCTAGGTTTTCTTCTAAGGTTTTTATGGTTTTAGGTCTTTCATTTAAGTCTTTAATCCATCTTGAATTAATTTTTGTATAACGTGTAAAGAAGGGGTCCAGTTTCAGTTTTCTGCATATCACTAGCCAGTTTCCCCAGCACCATTTATTAAATAGGAAATACTTTCCCCATTTCTTGTTTTTGTCAAGTTTGTCAAAGATCAGATGGTTGTAGATGGTGTGGTGTTATTTCTGAGGCCTCTGTTCTATTCCATTGGTCTATATCTCTCTTTTGGTACCAGTACAATGCTGTTTTGGTTACTGTAGCCTTGTAGTATAGTTTGTAGTCAGGTAGCATGATGCCTCCAGCTTTATTCTTTTTGCTTAGGATTATCTTGTCCATATGGGCTCTGTTTTGGTTCCATATGAAATTTAAAGTAGTTTTTTTTCTAATTCTGTGAAGAAAGTCAATGGAAGCTTGATGGGGATAGCATTGAATCTATAAATTACTTTGGGCAGCATGGCCATTTTCATGATATTGATTCTTCCTATCTGTGAGCATGGAATGTTTTTCCATTTGTTTGTGTCCTCTCTTATTTCCTTGAGCAGTAGTTTGTAGTTCTCCTTGAAGAGGTCCTTCACATCCCTTGTTAGTTGTATTCCTAGGTATTTTTATTCTCTTTGTAGCAATTGTGAATAGGAGTTCACTCATGATTTGGCTCTCTGTCTGTTATTGGTGTATAGGAATGCTTGTGATTTTTGCACACTGATTTTGTACCTTGAGACTTTGCTGAAGTTGCTTATCAGCTTAAGGAGATTTTGGGCTGAGACGATGGGGCTTTTTAAATAGACAGTCATGTCATCTGCAAACAGAGACAGCTTGACTTCTTCTCTTCCTATTTGAACACACTTTATTTCTTTCTCTTGCCTGATTGCCCTGGCCAGAACTTCCAATACTATGTTGAATAGGAGTGGTGAGAGAGGGCATCCTTGTCTTGTGCTGGTTTTCAAAGGGAATGCTTCCAGCTTTGGCCCATTCAGTATGATACTGGCTGTGGGTTTGTCATAAATAGCTCTTATTATTTTGAGATACGTTCCATCAATACCTAGTTTATTGAGAGTTTTTAGCATGAAGGGATGTTGAGTTTTATTGAAGGCATTTTCTGCATCTATTGAGATAATCATGTGGTTTTTGTCGTTGGTTCTCTTTATGTGATGGATTATGTTTATTGATTTACGTATGTTGAACCAGCCTTGCATCCCCAGGATGAAGCTGATTTGATCGTGGTGGATGAGCCATTTGATGTACTGCTGGATTAGATTTGCAAGTATTTTATTGAGAATTTTCGCATCAGTGTTCATCAGGGGTATTGGCCTGAAGTTTTCTTTTTTTGTTTTGTCTCCAACAGGTTTTGGTATCAGCATGATGCTGGACTCATGAGTTAGGGAGGAGTCCTTCTTTTTCTATTGTTTGTGAAAGTTTCAGAAGGAATGGTACCAGCTCCTCTTTGTACCTCTGGTAGAATTCGGCTATGAATCTGTCTGGTCATGGGCTTTTTTTAGTTGGTAGGCTATTAATTACTGCTTCAATTTCAGAACTTGTTATTCGTCTATTCAGGGATTCGACTTCTTCCTGATTTAGTTTTGGTAGGGTGCATGTGTCCAGGAATTTATCCATTTCTTCTAGATTTTCTAGTTTATTTGCATAGAGGTGTTTATAGTATTTTCTGATGGTAGTTTGCATTTCTGTGGGATCAGTGTTGATATCCCTTTTAGCATGTTTTAATGTGTCTATTTGATTCTTCTCTCTTTTCTTCTTTATTAATCTGGCTAGTGGTCTATCTATTTTGTTAATCTTTTGAAAAAACTAGCTTCTGGATTCACTGATTTTTTGAAGGGTTTTTCATGTCTCCATCTCCTTCGGTTCTGCTCTGATCTTAGTTATTTCTTGTCTTCTGCTAGCTTTTGAATTCGTTTGCTCTTGCTTCTCTAGTTCTTTTAATTGTGATATTAGGGTGTCGACTGTAGATCTTTCTTGCTTTCTCCTATGGGCATTTAATACTATACATTTTCCTCTAAACACTGCTTTAGCTGTGTCCCAGAGATTCTGGTATGTTGTGTCTTTGTTCTCATAGGTTTCAAAGAATTTATTTATTTCTGCCTTAATTTTGTTATTTACTCAGTAGTCATTCAGGAGCAGGTTTTCAGTTTCCATGTAGTTGTGTGGGTCTGAGTGAGTTTCTTAATCCTGAGTTCTAATTTGATTGCACTGTGGTCTGAGAGACTGTTATGATTTTTGTTCTTTTGCGTTTGCTTATGTGTTCCCTTTTCTCTGAAACCTCTCCAGCATCTGTTATTTTTTGACTTTTTTAACAAAAGCCATTCTGACTGGTGTGAGATGGTATCTCATTGTGGTTTTGATTTGTGTTTCTCTAATGATTAGTAATGTTGAGCATTTGTCCATATACTTCTTGGCCACATACATGTTTTCTTTTGAAAAATGTCTATTCATGTCCTTTGCCCACTTTTTCATGGGGTTGTTTTTTGCTTGTAGCAAAAATATTGGCAACTTTCTTAATCTCTCTGGAGCCTCAGTTTTCTCACCTGTAAAACATAGTCAGTACAATCTACTACCTACTGCTGAGAAGATTTTATTTAAAGAAACTCAATGACCACATCAGTATTTTCCCCTCTCAGTCTGGCCTAAGACATAACTGCTTTGAGAAATCTTTTCTTTCCTTAAAATCTTTCTCTGATTAAAAACTCCCCTTCTCTGAATGCTGTGACAAATCCTATATAAATCCTATGGTACTGGATTAAAGTTAGAAATATCAGTATGAACTCCTGTTTATTATAATGCATATTTGGATAGCTAGCTACAGAAATACAGATATCTCTGTATACCTGCATTAATATACATACAAATATTTTCTAGCTGTATCCATGAGGAGCAATGAACATACCTAGTACCCAGATTTTGGTTTCTAAATATCATTTCCTGATAAAATAGCCCAGGGCTTCTTGGAGAAATGGCTGATTCTAAGACTGGGAGAGGAAAATACAAGAGGAACTGAGAGCATCTTTTGGTGCCAGAAAGTAAGGAAATGCTCAAGAATAAAAAAGTACACTAAAAGGACACAGAAGCCAATCTGAAAGAACCTCTAATGGCCAAAGGTAGGCAAATAAAATAGCTGCTTTTCTTGGGGCAGTTGGAAAATGTGCAGAATAACTGAGGAGCCAGAGAGTCTGATTTTGTTGTGGTAGTATTGCACTTTCATTTCTAGGAGCATTGACTAATAATAATAATAAATCTTCCATGAGGATATGGACTGCTTACATCGTATCATTATGCTTTCAGTTAGGTGATGCTAACACTGGAAGAAGTCCAAGATTTCACTGAAAAGTCTTCTATGTGTCCAGAATATAAATCCGTATTAACAGGGCTTCATCATGATATTTCTTAAATTATGTTCTTGATAGCAGTCATTCAAGAGAGCCTCTCAGCTTTTAAATGTGCCAGTAAGGTTAAAAAAGAAAATCCAAACATTGGTCAGGTATGGTGGCGCATATCTGTAATCCCAACACTTTGGGAGGCTGAGGTGGGAGGATCACTGGAGCCCAGGAGTTTGTGACCAGCCTAGGCAACATAGTGAGACCCCCTCTCTACAAAAAATAAATAAAATTAGTCAGGCGTGGTGATGCGTGCCTGTGGTCCCAGCTACTCAGGAGGCTGAGGTTGGGGGACCACTTGACCCTGGGAGGCTGAGGCTGCAGTGAGCCAAAATTATGCCACTGCACTCCAGCCTGGGTGACAGAGGGAGACCCTGTCTCAAACAAAACAAAACAAAAACAACAAGAAAACACAAATATTTAACCTAGCTTATATAATAAGAGAAGAAAACACCTATATCAGTCAAGTTGGACTTCACTACCTGATACTGCTACATAGAAGAATGACCAATAGGAGCTTAGGTTTTAGGCCTTACTCAGTTGACTCAGCACCCCACAGACCCTCAGATGAAACAGTTCACCTTTCTTGTCTCCCCGCATCAGCTTTCCTGAAAAATAATGGACAAGTAAAAAATGTATGCATTTAAGGTGTACACTGTAATGTTTCAAAACGTGGATACATTGTGAAGTGATTACCAAATCAAGCAAATTAACATCCATCACCTCATATGCTCACCATTTCTTTAATGTATGGTGAGAACACTAAAGATCTCTTAGCAAATTTTAAGTATACAATACATTATAATTAACTATAGTTACTATGCTATATATTTGATCACCAGAACCCATCTTATAACTGAAAGTTTGTATCCTTTGATCCAAATCCCCACATTTTTCCCAGCCACTGACAACCACCATTCTACTCTGTTTCTATGAGTTCAACTGCTTTAGACTCCACATGTAAGTGAGATCATACAGTATTTTTCTTTCTGCACTGGCTTATTTCACTTAACATAACGTCCTCTAGGTTCATCTATGTTTCTGCAAATGGCAGGATTTTCTTCTTTTTTAAGGCTGAATGGTATTCCCTTATGTATACGTACCAGATACACATACATAAGGGAATATATATATGTATCTGGCACATATACATAAGGGAATACTATTTTTTACTCATTCATGTATATGTACCAGATACATATAAATAAGGGAATATATATATGCATCTGGTACATATACATAAGGGAATGCTATTTTTTACTCATTCATCTCTCAGTGGACACTTAGGTTTTCATATCTTGGCTATTATAAATAGTGCTGCAATAAACATGGGAGTGCACATATCTCTTTGACATACTGATTTCAGTTCTTTTGGATATATACCCAGAAGTGGGAGTGCAGGATCATATGGTAGCTCTATTAGTTTTTTGAGGGAATAGCCATACTGTTTTCCACAGTGGTTGTACCAATTTACAATCCCAACAACAGCGTACAAGGGTTCCCTTTTCTCCACACCTTCATCATCACTTGTTATCTTTTGACTTTTTGACAATAGCCTTTCTAACAGATATGAAGTGATATTTGATTATGGTTTTGGTTTGCATTTCTATGATGATTAGTGATGTTGAGTACCTTTTCACATACTTTTGGACATTTGTTTGTCTTCCTTGGAAAAATATCTACTCAGGTACTTTGCCCATTTAAAAAAATCAGGTTATTTGGTTTTTGTTTTTGTTTTTTGTTTTTGCAACTGAGTTGTTTGAATTTCTTATATATTTTGGATATTAGTCACCTATTAGATATATGATATAAGATGAAATAGCAAATATTTTCTCCCATTCTCTAAGTTGCCTTTCCATTTGTTGATTGTTTCCCTTGCTATGCAGAAGCCTTTTAGTTTGATGTAGCCCCATTTGATATTTTTTCTTTTGTTGCCTGTGCTTTTGAAGTCAGTCATAAACTTGTAGTTAACCTTTTTTAAACATGTATTTATCTACTTGAATAGTAAGAAGAATTAGAGAATTAGAGTGTGTGATCCCCAGATCAAGAACATGATGGATAGCTTAGCTTAAAAAAAAAAAGCCATTCTGTGGTTATAAAACATCTATAGAAGTTTCTAAACTGGGGTGAGATCAGAGATCTTACGAGAGAAGTAGTCTGATGGCACAGTGAACATCGATCCAACAAGTACAAGATGGCAGGAATAGTAGGCCACAGTCAAGAACACTCCCACCTTCCTTTCCAAACACCTTTAATGCCTCCCCCCATACTTTTAAGGTAAACTCAGACACCTTTGTTTGGCTTATACAATATTTCCTGGTCAGTCCCCAGTTTACCTCCTTTGATCTCATTATCCCAATGTGAGTATATCAGTCACGAGTTTCCATTTCTTTCTCTTGCCATGCCTTCTTTTCCTGGCCTGTGTACCTGCTGCCCACTCTTCCAAGAATCCTTTTTTATTCCTTTAGCTCCCCTATTTCACCACCATTTTTCCAGGATATCTTTTATGAACCCCATCTTGGTAAGGGGACCTTGGTAGGTGCTCCTTTAGCATTGATCCTTTCCTGACATTGGCACTTGACATGCTGCATTGTATTTGGCTGTTAATTTCTGTTACCCCCCTTAGGACTGTAATCCTGAGGGAAGGGAACATGTTTGTTTTGTTGTATCCCTAGCCCCTAACCCAGTTTATGGCACCAAGATGCCCAACAAATACTTGTCAAATGAATGGACAAACTATGAATGAATGAACAACTGAGCAGTATTAAATCTGAGCTAGCTTACTGAGAAGACTTTCCGAAGTCCACTCCAAAGATCTTTAATGGCAAAACCATCATGGAAATCAAATTACAAGTCACCTTTGCTATGAAGCATAAATTTTCTTTGTAGAGCTATTTTATCTCTTATATTCTGAGAAGCCCTCTGAACAGTAAGAAGAGTCTAATAGAAACTCGAGGGGAAAATCATTGACATTAAACTAGGATTTTAATGCTAGAAATAAATAATAGTAACAAAGAGCCTATTGTAACAAACCAGGCTTAATGGTTTATAACCTAATTTAATGAATTATTTTATTGACAGATCTTTCTTTTGTGCTTATATTCAAATAGCAATAGAACCATTATATAGAGTTGCTAAATATTTTAATTGCAGATTGTCATTAAATTTGTGATATCTTGTCACTTTAAATTAAGTGTAGAGGCTTATTTGTTAAACATTTCACAGCATCTCCGTATCCTGAGTGCCTAAGAGAGCTGAGTAAGAGAATGGAGAGTTGAATGTCATGGTTGATGCCAACCAGAGTAGTCCATATGCTACTGTATGCATCTACAGTTGACCTGCACATATCGGGTGATAACGTATTTATTTGGTTGTCTGAGATTTCCGTTGACCAAAACAGCATCTGACTCAACTCCACAAGCGAGCTTCATCATTTGAGTGCTTCCAAAATGCCAGTAGAACATTCACTTTAATCAGAATCTCAAGTCATACTTTAGATACAAAGGACAGAAGAAGGTATTTAACTCTTCATTCACAGTGCCTTTGAAGAATGGCATTGTTGCTAAGGAACAGCAATAGCATATTCTTCTGCAAACAATTGGTCTGCTGGGAATTCACATTACTGTTTCAACGGGCTCTCTTAAAAGGACGCAATATCTCTTTCTTCATTTGCCAGTGTAATGGCAACATATGCTGACTTCACTTCATCTATTTTGTTCAAGAGGTATCTCAGTTGAACCTTCATAAGGACAGAAGAGAAGCTAGATGGCACACTGCTCTCTGTTGTATAGTGATATGATTTTGGAAGGAAAGAATAAAAAGAGGAAATCCATCTTTATAGTTGTTTTAGAAATTGCCGTCATCTATTTGGGTTATGCCTTTGTCACAGGACCCTTGTATACCTCCCCTGGGTTACCAGGGTCATGATTTCTGTTTCACAGATAAGGCAATTCAAAGGCTTACTTTGGAGGAATGAGAATATAACTCTTAGAGCCTGGAGAACATGGAAACTTGCTGGAATTTCCAGACCCCTATTACCTGGAAAAACATGTTTAAGCTGCTTTCTGAAATGCCCTTATCTAAGCCTTTTAAAAGAGAACCAATTTAAATTTTTTCACTTTTAAAGTGCTTTGGAACCCAGCAAGCATTTCTGCCAGCTCTTAAAATTCATTCAGTGTAGCAGTTAAGGGTGACTTAATTAAAAAACAACTGACAATATCATTAAGCTGGTGAGCAAAATAGAACTAATTTCAGACTGGAGTCCTACCTCTGGGCTGCAAAGAGCTTTGATTCAATATTTGGGCCTGTTTCATTTTGTACTCAGGCCACAATTTAACAATGATGGGGGTTGGTTGTGTTCTCTGTGCTTAAATAGATGGATTTTCAGAGGAAATGAACACTAACCAAAGAAAATCAACTTGGATTTGTGCAGAATCAAGTAGACCATTGTGTCAAACACTATTCTAAATAAGATGTTCTGCCGGGCGCAGTGGTTCACGCCTGTAATCCCAGCACTTTGGGAGGCCGAGGCGGGCGGTCACGAGGTGAGGAGATCGAGACCATCCTGGCGAACATGGTGAAACCCCGTCTGTACTAAAAATACAAAAAATTAGCTGGGCGTGGTGGAGGCACCTGTAGTCCCAGCTACTCGGGAGGCTGAGGCAGGAGAATGGCGGGAACCCGGGAGGCGGAGCTTGCAGTGAGCGGAGATAGCGCCACTGCCCTCCAGTCTGGGTAGCAGAGCGAGACTCCGTCTCAAAAAAAAAAAAAAAAAAAAAAAAAAAAAAAAAAGATGTTCCTTCTATACATAAAATTACATGAGGCTACCAGTCAGGAAACTCAGATTTCATCTTGGCTTCCTCATAAACTGTTTGATTCCAGGCAAATGCCCTAAATTTCTTTGGAGCAAGTAGACCCTAAAGCCCCTTCCAGCCCTAAAATTTCTTTATATGTTAATATCTGAGTTCAGTTGGCTCAAGTGGAAGCATTTGGCAAAATTCAAAGGAAAGTAATAGCTATAACATTTAGTGAGTGCTTACCATGTATTAGACATTTTCTGTGTCTTATGCATTCTCGTTTAATCCCCACAACACCCCTATGAAATAAGTACTGTTATTATCCCACTTTTACAGTGAGGAAAGTGAGAAATTAAGTAGCATGCCCAGGTGAGTTTTAGTCTGTGGTTAGATTAAGACAGATCAGACAAGCTATCAGGAAACTGGTTTCACCATTATCACTTCTCCTTTTTATTCAGACTCCGGTGCTAATTAAGCACTTGGCTTTTGATCCTTCCAATCTTGCCCTGTGCAGGAGCACTGCATTTATTCCAGTGTTTTCAGAAAATTTCTGCCTTTGGGGAAATTATGGAAATGACTTAATGATGGAAAAATTATTTTTAGTGAATTCACAAAGAAGAACTTTCAGTGTCAAAACAAAGGCAAACAAGTCTGCAAATGGGCAGTGACTGTATGTAGTAAGAATGATGTGTTGTCTGTAGTGTGTGACGTGATTTGATGTGATGAAAAAGGGAAGCACATACATATATAGTCACACTTTACATGTACTTTACATGCACCATGTATTTACAAAAGCAAAAGTTTTGTATTTGCAAACAAAGGTGGTATATGAAGAACATCTCCAAATGGAGTAGTCTTAAGTTCTCCATAACAATAAAGTAGTAGACTTTTCTTTTCTTTTAAAAAAAAATATTTTAACTTTTATTTTAGGTTTGGAGGTACATGTGCAGGTTTGTTATATAAGTAAACTCATGACTAGGAGGTTTGGTATAGAGACTATTTCATCACCTGGGTACTTTTTTCCTGAACCTCTCCCCACTTCCACTTTCCTCTCAAGTAGGCCCTAGTGTCTGTTGTTCCCCTCCTTGTGTCCATGTGTTCTTATTATGTAGCTCCTGTTTATAAGTGAGAACACGTGGTATTTGGTTTTCCGATCTTGAGTTAGTTTGGTAAGGATAATGGCCTGCAGTTTCATCCGTGTTCGTGGAAAAGAAGTGATCTTATTCTTTTCTAAGGCTGCATAGTATTCCGTGGTGTATATATACCACATTTCCTTTATCCAGTCTATTGTTGTTGGCTATCTAGGTTGATTCCATGTCTTTGCTATTGTGAGTAGTGCTGCAATAAACATAATGTGTGCATGTGTTTTTTAATGGTAGAATGTTTTGTATTCCTCTGGGTATATACCCAGTAGTGGAATTGCTGGGTTGAATGGTAGTTCTGTTTTTAGTTTTTTGAGGAATCACCACACTGTTTTCCACAGTGGCTGAACTAATTTATACTCCTGCTAGCAGTGTACAAGTGTTTCCTTTTCTTGGCAGCCTCGCCAGCATCTGTTATTGTTTGAGTTTTTAATAATAGCCATTCTGACTGATATGAGATGGTATCTCATTTTGATTTTGATTTGCATTTCTCTACTGATTAGTGATATTGAGCATTTCTTCATATGCTTGTTTGCCACATGTATATCTTCTTTTGAAAAGGGTCTGTTCATAACCTTTGCCTGCTTTTCAGTGGGGTTGTTTTTTGCTTGTACATTTGTTTAAGCAGATTCTGGATACTAGACCATTGTCTGATGTATAGTTTGCAGATATTTTCTCCCATTCTGTGGGTTGTCTGTTTACTCTGTTGATGGTTTCTTTTGCTGTGCAGAAGCTCTTTAGTTTAATTAGGTCCCATTTATCAATTTTTGCTTTTGCTGAAATTGCTTTTGGCATTTTTGTTAGGAAATCTTTGCCAGATCCTATATCCAAAATATTATTTCCTAGGTAATCTTACAGGGTTTTTATAGCTTTATGTTTCACATTTAGGTCTTTAATTCATCTTGAGTTGATTTTTTGTCTAATACGTAAGGTGAGGGTCCAGTTTCAATCTTGTTTTTATTTTTTCTTTTATTTATTTATTTATTTTTTCTTTTTGGTAGGGACAAAGTTTTGCTATGTTGCCCAGGCCTACACTTAATCTTTCTAGTTTACTTCTTTCTCCTGAGACACTCAAAGTACAGGCTTGGTGTTCAGAAAATAGTGATTCTGTAGGTGTTTTACAAATCAACCAAGACAAACTTAAAAATATTTGCCTTTTATGTCTCTGCAGTAACTGAGATACTATGGGGAATGCAAGGAATTATGTGACAATATATCTTCAGGAAGCACAGAATTTAGAGATAGAGTACATGTGTAGTATATATGAAGAGATGAGTAGCATCAGATAACATTTAATGAATAGTACAAATAACAAGTTAGAATGTACTTCAAATTGTGGGTGCAAAGATTTGTACCACAATAGCCTTTTAACTAGAATATTATAATATGGAATTCCAAAAGCTGTTTGACTTACTATTTATGTGATTTAAGCAAGTCACTTAATCTCTCTGAGGCTGGGCTATTTTTGTTTGTAAAATGGGATGTAGATAGAACCCAAACTACAAGGGTGGAGTAGAAATCAAATGAGGTAACAGATGAGAAAGAACAATGCAAGATTCTTACATAAGATTGTCATTTGTGATATACAGAAATATCCACCTCTGTGCCTTTTAAGCTTGTGGCAGAACTGTACTGCCTTGCCTCCTTTGTAGTTAGGTATGGCCATGTATCTTACTCTGGCCAATGAAATGTGGGCCCAAGTGGATATATGCCACTTCTAGGTGGAAGCTTTTAAGAGCCTGTGTGTGAATCACTGTTTTCCCCTTTTATTCTCTGCCACTGGGATTGTGGAAGCAATGTGAAGCCTTAATGGACCTGGGGTCCCTTGAGTTGCCATGATGAGCAAAGCCCCCAGGTACCTGATGGTCATGTTAAAGTAATGAGATATTGGGGTTGTTACTGCAACACAATTTCCTAGAACAGTCTGGCTAGAATGTATACCAATCATTCTTAATATTACTTGAGTACCTGGATATCCAGGTTTTAGATATGTTATACATGTGTCTGCTGCATGTTAGATTTGTTAATATCTTTGCTACCGTTAACTCCAGTTTTCCAAAAAAGATGTTGGCCTCAATCCAGTCATGTCTTTTTCTCATCTTTTCTATTAAGTATTTAAGATATCTACAGACCAGTACTAGAACTGGGCTTTTCTGTCTACTTCTGTTTTTCAAAAGTTTTAATTGAAGGGAAAAGTTATTGGTCAAGACAAAGTTTCTGTGCAGATCATAACAATATTTGGAAAAGTGGTTGAATATAATTAAAGACAAGCTACCTTTATATATGTGTGTGTGTGTGTGTGTGTGTGTATACATATATATAATATGTATATGTATTTAACAAATCTGTAGTTATTACCACAAAATTAAACCTAAGTCTTATAAGTTTGGGGAAAGTAAACTCTTGCTCAGATTTTAAGTTCTTACTCTCCTTGACACCCTTTGCTCACTTAGAGAAAATTGGACCCATTTTAGAACATGTGGCCATAAACTGGTGCTTGAGAGCCACGGAAGGAGAGGCATTCTGTTTAAGCATACTTTTAACAGGTTAAGGATATCAAGTTCTCTTGGAGGGTGCCTAAAACAGAGCTACTTTATATTAAACTCTTGTCTGCATTAAAGAACATAGTAAGCATTCAGTGTAACAGTTGCTAACTCTGATGATCCAAGCCGTCAGTTGTAATGAGGATTTACGTGTATCCTGTTGAATACAGGTCTCTCAGGGTGTGTGTGAGCCAGGGGAATGAGCTCCCCTGGTTCTGGATAACAATTAGCCCAGTGTGACCCTGTTGAAAGGCTGGTTAGTGCCAGCACTGCAGACTACAACATGGCCTTTTGAGTGCTTAGTCTCTTTAGACTGAACAGATTAACCCTTCTTTTTGGAGTAAAGCCTACATTGCCATATGCCAGGTACTAGACAAGTGGGTTATCTCCTTTAAGCCTCTTTTCAATCCTGTGAGTCCTGTTAACTCCTTTTTATATAACAGATTCAGACAGCAACAAACACAAAAAAACAGAGGTGGATTCTGCCCTCCATATTTATCTCTGTGGTGTCTCACGTATCTTAGAAACTGGTTAGATGGGCTGGGTGTGGTGGCTCATGCCTGTAATCCCAGCACTTTTGGAGTCCAAGGCAGGTGGGTCACGAGGTGAAAAAATCGAGACCATCCTGGCCAACATAGTGAAACCCCATCTCTACTAAAAATAGAAAAATTAGCTAGGCATGGTGGCATGCGCCTGTAGTCCCGGCTACTTGAGAGGTTGAGGCAGGAGAATCGCTTGATCTCGGGTGGCGGAGCTCACAGTGAGCCAAGATCGCGCCACTGCACTCTAGCGTGGCGACAGAGCAAGACTCTGTCAAAAAAAAAAAAAAAAAAAAAAAAAGGAGAAATTGGTGTGAAATAGATTGACTTAAGGAAGCAAACCTTTTAGTTCTTTGACATCTTTGACATTTGTTTCATAGAAAACCAAAAAATGCCAGAGTCAAAGAGAAACTGCCCATCATTCTGCCATGCATGGTGAAATGTGATTGAACTTTGGCATGCAGTCCCCTTCCTGAGCCTAAGTTTGTGCAGTGTTTGTGGCCGAAGATGTGAAGGAGCACTGTCCATCTTCCAGCACTACTTGGAGAACCCAGTATCTCAAGGATGAGGGACAGGAGATTTAATTTAGTTAAATAGTCAGTCATGAGAGGAGCTATCACAAAGTTTAATGTCCATGGTTACTGTCTCCTTTGGCCTTTCCCACAGCTGGCTAATGTCATCCACCTGCCAATCAAGGTTTGTGAATAGGTGGCTAACACAGCAGAATAATAGCTCAGGCCGTATGTATGTTTAGCAGGCTGTAAAAATTCCCACCCTTTCCCATTCAGGGAAAGTGTCACAAGCTTGCTATATCTGTTGGTGAATGTGATGAATCACCCAGAGAAGGACAGCAATAATGCAGGCTTTCCATATAAAAATGGAGAACATTACATTCATTGTCTCCCCAGATCTTCACTTGTGACATCCATGGTTTCTGATAGATCATCCTCTATGATTCCCCACTGTTGTAAGGAAGTATGTGAGCTGCTCTGTGTGTCCCTTATCACACCAGTCGATATGATGAGTAGGAATTTATCACTATGATGTACTTCATGGTTTTCCACCTATAAACTAGTTTTTAGTCTAGTTTTGCTAATCTAGTTAGGTAAGTCTCCATGGCCCATTCCCCTGGAATTTAGCTATTTTAAAACATTAGTACATCTGTCATCTGTGTATTTCTCTTTCTTCTCTTTGGCTGCATTTATCCATGCTCTAAGTAGCTAACTTATTTTCCTCCGTTCACTCCAAAGGATCCACCCCTTTGATGACCTGATCTTTGAGGGCTCCTACACCTTACTCAGTGTCTTTCTGGTATAATTTTTTCCAGGAGCAGCACTACAGGTTTGCGTTCAGATTTAAGAAGCCCACTATGATGATGATAACCCGTACGTACCTCTAACTCTGGGCCAGGGACTGTTCCATATGTTCATGTTAACTTACTTCTCATAGCCCTGTGAGCGGATATTGTTGTTACCTGCATTTTTCAGATGAGGGAGCTGAGTCACAGAGACGTTAAATGACTTATGCAAGGTCACACAACTGTTAGTGGCAGATCTGGGACTTGAAGCCGGGCAGTGTGGCTCTAGGACCTCTCTCCTTTAACTGCTCCTCTGTGCCCATCCCATATCCCTTCATTCTGTTTTCATTTTCACTTTTTTTTTCTGAACTTTTCTTCAGAAACTATGTGAAATCTCTTTCTGTTTTGTCCTACTTTGTTTAAGAGAACCCAGCAAAGATGCAGAGAGAATGTAATGGCTTTGCTCCTGGTGTCACTGCAAGTAAGAATCCATGTTGAGAAGCATGGGGAGAGGCCAGAATCAAACAGAACATGCTAGGTTCACAGTCACCTTCTTTGTTGACAGACGCCTTCTCTGTGGAGGGCTACAGGGTTTTCCTGTGGTGTGCTTAAGAGGAGACTGACTTTCTAGCCCGTCGGAGGCATAAGGCACCCTCCAGGTTAGGCGGGCTTCCTTTAGGGCTGCTGCTTCTCTTGTGGATCACTCAGACTCAGTTAAAGTCCTCAGAGCTGGGTCTAGAAAGCGGCGCTGGTGGGAGAAGAGGAACTGATGCTGCTCAGTGGAATCACATGAGGAACCAATAGCAATGTTTCCTTGGTTAGTGGGTCTGGGTGTGAGACTGTGAGAACATGTGTGTTCCCAGTCCTCAACATAGCCACACCTAAGGAGTTGGCCTTGGGTCTAAATGATGTTCTCTGTTCCTCTATCAGGAACCAGACAAGGCCTAAGTTCCACTCTGTGTTTGTGAAATCACTGAGTCCTAGGACTCATTCAGATTGAATGCTGCTTCTCTAGGTTTAGCTTAAATAAAGGTTAAATTTAGCCTTGGATGCTAGAGCCAGATTTATTGCAATAGGGCATAGCCAGGCTAGCCTGGCCACCTTGGGCTGCCACTTTCAAATGCTTTCCATTTACATAAAAATTGATGGAGCTTCTCCCAGGGTAGATCTAATCAGTTGGCAATTCCTTGCTGTCACTGCTAACCTGTCTGTGCCTTCAAACCTCTGTTGACTTTGAGGACCTATCTGCCTACTTTCTGCAAGTCACTTAGCCTAGCCATCCTGCTCCACTTCTTATGTATCTGGTAGCTGGATCAGTCCAGCATCACCTTTGGTGCCAAACTTTTGTCCTTGTGCAATTCTGTAGACTTCTTTGGGGGGTAGTTTAAGGATTTGATGCAAAGCATGATGTCTGACATTGATATTACACTGTCACCTGAGCTCCTGTAATGGCCTCCTAACTGGCCCTCCTGCTTACACACCCCTCCCCACAACTTCCAAAAGCAGTTTTCTACCTATTGCCAACACGATCTTTTAAAAATGAACATTCCATCATATCAGTTTCTTACTTAAAATCCTCCAGTGACTTCTCAATTTTTGGCATATTGAATAAAACCCAAGCCTGCATAACCCCACATGATCTGGTCCCACCTCTACCTTAGGCACCATTTTGTACCAGGCCCTTTTGATTCAGCCATACCGAGCTTCTGTTTTCATACTTCAGGTACTTGCATTGGCCCTTGTGTACACGCAGTTTCTGCTTCCTGGAATGCTTGTCCATTAATCTTACAGGGCTGGCCTCTTCATACCATCAGCTCTCATCTTAACATCCTCGAGAGGCATTCTTTCATCACTCAGTCTAAAGTAGCCACCCTGTCACTCTTTCTGCCTCTTGTATATTTGTCTATTGTCTCTCTACTCTCCTTAGAAAATAAGCTCCATGAGGCGGGAACCTTTCATGTCCTATTCTGTTGTATCTCCAATGCCTAGAATAGTGCCTGGAACATAGTAGGTAGGTGTTCAATTAATAGCTATTGAATGAATAAATGATATATGGTAAGTGCTCAATAAATGTTAGCTATTATTATTATGTTAGATAAAAACAAAAATGTGAAAATATAACTGGGGTTCCATTGAGTCCTGATTCTTTGCAGTGATATGTTCAAAGAAACGACTGTGTGGCAGAAAAATATGACTAAAAGCAACTAACATCTTTACTCATCCCCTCAAAAAAAAAAAAAAAATGCCCACAGTGAGAGGGTGTATTTTTCACCTATAACAGAACTTGCTGAAATCTTGTCTCGCCATTTCTGATACAGTATTCAACACACATGGCAGCTCTGCCAACTCTGTCTTTCTGTCTGTTTGCCAACCCCCAACCAAAGAGCTCCTCGAAAACCTGGCTAAGTGCCTTCAGGTGCTGTTGTTACCTCTTTTTTGGCCCCAGTTTCTAAATCAGCATTCAGAAAAGGTTAGGAGTCACATTAGGCACATTGGAACCTAGAGTGAAGTTGCGGGTGGTGAAAGTGAGGTTGGGAATACTCAGGTTGATAGTTTTTTAACCTGCTAGGCATATAGCAAAAAAAAAATAAAAATAAAAAGGGAAACTGATTAAAGATCTGAGTGTATTCTAAACTGAATAGTACTTAAGACTATCCTAAACAGCTGTACTTATGGAGCATTGAATCATAGATTTTTTTTTTCAGATATATAAAAGTTAGATCTCTTTAATCTTGGTTTCCTGCTACAAAGCTTTGAACCCAGAATAGAAGGAGATCTCTACTATCACAAAGCTTGTGCATTAAAACCATTTGTTTACTCTATAGGTCCTCCCTTGGAACCTTATTGACATGACATGCTCTATTATTTTGTTTGTAACTACTGTAGGTTAGAAACTGGACCTCAAAGGGAAGGGGAACTATTAGAGACAAGGAAAAGAACATGATACTAGTCAGCCTGAGTGAGCAGACCAAGATGAAAAATGATCTCACTACACAGTGATAACAGTGACCCTGATTCCTAAGGTGGGAGTCAGATTAAAGACAGGAGTATGTCCTGGTCACTTTTTATCTCTGAATTGTTTCTCCAGTAGCGGGTTCTGGCTTCCAGAGCCATCAGTGCCCTCTGTTCAGCCTTCTTCTGTCCAGCACACATTTGCAAGACAGACCTTTAAGATTAAAGGATGTGGTCTTGGGAAAGCAGATCTTTACTGTGCAAAATATCCAGGTCTGCCAGAGCATCTTTTCTGAGACCTTGGCTTCATTAATACACTGCTCCAACCTGCTGACCTCAACTGACTCATCAGGTTATAAACGGACTTGGGAATAGAAATTATTTCCCTGGGGGATCCCAGTTGTATAATAGCTGTCATTTGTATGCAGTAAAATGATTTGCAGAGTAGCACAGCTCAGAGTTCCCAGCTGCATTCTGTCTGTTTATTTTTGGCAACATATGAAACAGTTTGCTGGGTATGTGGTTTCCAAAAGGTAACATGGGCATAAGAGTAACATCTGGGGCTGGCGTCTTCTTCCCACCGCATATAGATTTTAGTAGGAAGTCTGCATCTAAGGAATTTGAGTTTAATGTCTGTTGCTTGCTTTCTAACTGCATGCCTGTCAGTTCTCCCTTGCTTTTACTGGCCACAGTCTTGATCCTCTCAGCTGCCATCTCCCAGAGAGTGCCAAGATAAAGAGCTCCACATAAATATTCATGAGGGAAAGAGACTCAGAAAGCAGAGGACAGGTTGGGGAACCGTTTATTCCAAGATGGGCTACTGGCTTCTTGCCTTACTTTCTTTTACCTCTCTCCATCCCCCCTAGAGTAAATTAACTTATACACTGGCCATTGTCTTCCCTGTCCAGTGGGGAAGGGGCAGGACAGTGTGGAAGGCAACAGCCAAGAGAAGTGTGGGAACTACACATGTTCCCCTGGGATGGCGTGGTGTTGTCCAGCCAACTTATGCCACTGAAGGGTGCATTGTCCAAATAGTCCTTATATACCATAGGGGTCAAGGAGGGTGTAATGAGGAGAGCAGAGAATCACAAGTCATAATAGCTGTTCTGGTGGACAGCAGAGGGGCAGAGGAAGGAGAGATGCTCTTGTTTGCCCTAGCCAGGCTAGTGGGGACTGTGACTTGGAGACAGTTATACAGGGGCTCATACTCCTTCCTCTAACCCCCTAAACCTTTCTGTACCAGAAAATCAGATGTAAATGAACTACAGCTGCAGCCTTAAAGACTATGGAGAGAGGGAGGATATTTTAGACCTCTGTGCCTCACTGAGAGCTGGGAGAGTTGATGCTCAGGGGCCTGAATCTATGAGTCTTCTGATAATATTGCCACTGGGTGTAGCATCCTCTTCTTATTGTCATCTTTCTCCTCCCTCTGCATTGAAATCATCCCTAGCCACTGAGTTTCCCACAGCTTAGGCTGCTGGTAAAGGCCCCAGTTTGTTCCACACTTGGTTGTTCTCTGACAGCTACTTGTCTCAGTCTCAAGTTCCTGATTTTCAGTTTTCACAATATTCTGAGATGGGATCTTGCCTATTTCTAGTTGCCTTTACCTAGGTTTCCATTTTATAACTTCCTGTCAAGATACAAAGTCTGATTAACCCTTCATAATATTGTTTTCTCTTTGTAAGCAGTAGAATTGAACTCTTAAATCAGATCAATTTATAGAATAGCCATCACAGCCATCTCTGTGTCTGCCTTTGCATGGACTATGTTTAGTGCCATTTTCTACTATATGACAAGAATACTTTTATTAATCTCAGCAGACAAGACCAAGTGTCAAGTCACAGCAAGGGTGATGGGAGCCAGGATTTCTTACTGACTCGACTGAACACCTCTGACTAAGGATAGTTCTTCAGGTAGCTTTAACACAGTTTCTAGCCTAGCCTATCTCCTGAGCCTGATAATTTGAATAAGTGGGGAGTCTCTAAGCTGGACACCGAACACCCTGTGTATATGATTGGTGGGTCTGAATGAAAATGTTTATATTGGAGCTGGAATGGCAGGAGACAGTGTGATATAGTAGAAGGAACACTGAACTTGTAGTGAGAATCTTAGGTTTGGGAGTGTCCTTACTCTGCCGTCTTACTGTCCACATGATGTGGTCAAAACATTTAACCTAATGTTCAGCTGTTCATGAATCCTGTGTACCAGACACTGTGTTTGGCACTGCTGACACAATGGTGACTGTGGCAAGATCTTGCAGCTAAATGTGACAACCCTGGCTATATTAGGGGGCTCTTGTGACCCTTGAATGAGATAATGTTAGGGGATTCTCGTGTACCTTAAATGATAGAAGAGTCACTTCTTTTGTGAACTTTAAATGTTCACAAGAGAGGTCTCATTTTTACTGGAAAAAAACATTAATAATATACATAATTTAAAGTCCACATGGGAAAGCATTAATGTATCCAACCAGAGCACCGTATTGAAAAAAGTGCATAGCTGCACAGATGGAGAATAGTGGCAAAATATTTTTCACACATTTGTACACTTACAGTAACAAAGTATAAACACTACTGCCTTTGATCCAAGGAATATAAGTACTTATTAAAAATAAATTATATGAAACACCATTTGATTCTCTTAGAAGCTATTCTTCTGTGTCATCATTGAACACCCAGAAAGACTACAGGCTTATAAAGAAACATCTCTATTTACATGGTGTATATCTGTATCACTCTTCAGGGTCAAAAGAGAAGCAGAGCAGAGTGGCTGTAAGGCATGGATTGAGGACAATCTTCAGACCACCCTTTCCTGGTGAGGAGGGGCTTTGTGAAGGCTTATGTTCTCCTTTGGAACCTAAAAGGCAGCCCTCAATATCCTCCTGAGGGACTAAATGCCAAAGGGAGATTAGGCCTGGGCAGACTTAAATGCACTACACATTGGATGATTCAAAGTGACAGAGAAGAGCATTTTAAAATTATATACTGTAAGACAGATTACAGATCTGTAAAAAGACAATGTCCTGTTAAAAACTCCTCATGATGTATTGGTAAGTGGAGGAAAAAAAAAGAGAGACTATAGACTGTTTTGTGCAAATCTCACTTTTTGGAAAAGGAAGTATTTGCAGGTTTATATGTATCTCAGTCTGTTTTGTCACTTTAATAAACACACAATTTATAAATTTAGAAAAGGAGAAGAGACTTTATTTCTTCTTAAGAATTATAGCCTGCAAGGTGGCCCTCCCACAGGCTGAGAAGCCTGCCTCTGACAAAGACCCACTTCGAAAGAGGTGGGTTTGGGATGGGAGCTTTGTGCTGAACAGGTTGGCTAAACATACATGTTGAACAGGTTACAGAAGGGGCTATGAATATTCATAGGTGAATATGTGGTCCTAACACATGTGTATTGGACAAACATGCATATAACATACACCTATGTTCACTTTGGGGTAGACACTTAACATTTAAATGTAATTACAATTAGGCCCTATATATCAAAAGGTCTTTTCGGGGCATGAAGGCACCCAAGTGGGCAACATCTGTGAACCAGCAGAATCAGTCCATGGTTGGTGGTCTTCTCATCAGGAGAAAGTTACTGAAATCAGTCTTGTCCATTAAAGCTGTATTTATGGCTGATAGAAGAGGGGTTCAGTTAGCATCTGTGAGCTGGATGAGTTGTAATTGTTTATACCAAGGCCAGTGTTTGTGTAGCTGCTAGGGAAAAAGGAAAACCTTGTGACAATTAAAACATAGTTCATGTTGGAGGGTGGGGTTGGGAGGAGGGAGAGCATCAGGAAGAATAGCTAATGGATGCTGGGCTTCATACCTAGGTGATGGGATGATCTGTGCACAAACAACCGTGGCACACATTTACCTATGTAACAAACCTGCACCTGCACCCCTGAACTAAAAATAAAAGTTGGAAAAAAATCATTTATTTTACTCATAAATAAACATAGTTTATTTATTCCAAGGGTAGGAGTGTGTGACTTAACCCTTTCCTGGCATAGCCTTACATCTTGTTTATAATTTGGTATCTTAGTGCCACAGAGAGTCTGTTTTGTCAGTCTTATGATCCCTATTGTGACATTAATGCTGGTCAGTTGTGTCTAAACTGCAAAAGGGAAGGGATGTCATGAGGCATGTCTGGCTTCCCATCCCATCCTGGCTGGGAACTCAGTTTTAAGATTTTTATGGGGTTGCCTTGGCCACAAGGTGGCCTATTCAGTTCGTTGTGGGGGCAGGTAGGATTTTATTTTTGGTTTACACACTCTAACAGAATACCACAGACTGGGTCATTTATAAGGAAAAATGTGTTTCTTACAATTCTGGAAGCTGAGAAGTCTAAAGTTAAAGGGCCCACATCTAGCAAAGGCCTTCTTGCTACATCTTCACATGGTGGAAGGTTGAAGGGCAAGAGAGCAGGGGAGAGAGAGCTGGGAGAAGGGGATTGAACCCATCCTTTTATTAGGAACCTACTCCTGAGATAACAGCATTAATCCATTCATGCCCTCGTGACCTAATCACCTCTTAAAGTTCCCACCTCTCAACACTGTTGCGTTGGTGATTAAGTTTCCAACGCATGAACTTAGGGGTCACGTTCAAACCATAGCAGTATGCAATATTAACTTTGTTTATCATTGGATGATATAGTTCTGTACTCATCTTTGGACTTTCTGTATTTTCTAAGCTTTGTGCAGTAAGCGTGTATTTCTTTTGTAGTCAGAAAAGTAATTATTGTAAACAAAATCCTATTATAAACAGAACCCTAAAATTTTATCTATATGGGAAAGGGACTATGTTGTTCATTATTTAATTCCTGGTGTCCGGACTATGCATGGAATCACATGAGAGAGCTTGTGAACGCTGCAGATTTCTGAGCCTCAGCACTAGAGATGCTGGCTGATTCAGTTGTTCTGGAAGATGAGGCTGCCAGGGAAAATGGAAGCAGATTCTAGAACAAGTCATACTACGGAATATTATCAAAGCTGTCATTTCCCATATAACTCCAGGTTTATTATAACCTGGGACAAAATGTGTACCCCAGTTGAAAATTATCACTATAGCCTTCCCTTCATCTTAGCTCCAGTTGTTACCCTACCTGAGAAGAATGTATCTAGTTCAGTTTCCCCTGAGATGCTTTTCAGGCTCTGTGGGACTTAGAAAAAGCAATTATCTATCAAATACCAGATGGCTGTGTAGATTAGCCCCAATGAGTAAAAACACAGTGATGCGAACAAAAGATGGTGATTAGCTGGCTGAATAACAACAGACCATCTCGGCGCAGATGTACTGGAAACAAGGGCGGGATCAGATACTATCGTTTTTGTTTTCTTGGGTTCATTAACAATGCATTCATTATTTCAATACTGCTCTGATGTTAACAGAGAGATAAGGAGAGGGGGATAACTTTTACACCACAGCTTTCTCATTTTTATTAAAATAACATTTCCTTAAAACTTCATGGTAAGAGATGACTTAATGTTGTTTTCCATCTGGTTGTAAAGAATAGTAATGTGTGCTTCCTGGGATATTAAAAAAAAAAAAAAAAAAACAACGAAAATTCCAAACTAAGCGTTTTTAGCTCAATTTATGTAACTGTTATAGAAAAACTAATATTCCAATAATATTCACATTGTCCACGTATGAAAACACAGGACTAAGTTGTATAAAACAGAAAAGACAATGGAGGCCACCCAAATGTTTTAGGCCATCTTTCTGGTTCTGTTCAGTTAAAAAAAATAAATAAATTTTCTAAGATGCTACCTATTCAAAACCCTGCTGTAAACTCTAGGATCTCCCAACTCTCAGCTAAGGTATGAGTGAAGAGAAGAAAAATCACAGGTTTAAAGCATGGTTAAACCAAAACTAGTAAAATGTGGTACCAAAATTTTAATTGTAAAAATACTTTGTTTCAAATGTAGCCAATATTTAGAAACACATTAACATACTCTAAGACATCATCCAAAAAAAAGCATTTAGATATTGGTGGTGTACAAGCACTAACCATCATTTTACTTCAAGAAAGAAATGGTCAAAATATTAAAGCCAGAGTTTTAAAAAGATCAAAATCTGTTAAAATATACTGCTTTTTTTAATGAAAGAAGAAACATATCTCCAAGGTGTGATAGGAGATATATCAGTATATATCAGTTAATATATATTTCTAGGAATAGATGCCTTCAAAAATACAGATATTGTTGCTGAATTGTGGTGGTTTAATTTTTTGACAAATGCATTATCTTAGGCGTGGTCAGTTTGATTTGCCTACCCCTCTGAGGATCAATAGTTAAACCCCATATCACCCAGCCTATGTTCCTAACATTCAGACATGTGATGAAGATGAGGCAACTAAAAGCAGTTATCATTAGCAAGATGTATCACTGAAAGGCAAGCTGGTCATGAGTAGATATTTTTTCATTGTTTTATTTACTCTTTTGTGAGGCTGAGGTCATTGGTTCTACCTAACTTCTCTCTCTGACATTTAGATAATTCACCACCAGATAGATGGTGATGGTGATGGTGATGACTGGCTTTCTGTTAATCTGTGTATTGACATTGTAGTTTGTCTACCCATAATAGGTACATGAAAGAAGTTAGCAAAGCTATAGTAGAAATGGATGCATGTGATGTGCTTTCAGAGAGTATCAGTTTTGCTTAAGGATGTTAGGGGAACAATAATATAAACAAGTTTTATTGCTAGTATATAATTTTAAAATTATATTTATATTAAAGTCATGTTACCTATTGTGGAATATAAAACAAAATATGCATGTATCTTTAAGAGATGGAGTCTTGCTCTGTCACCTATGCTGGAGTGCAGTGGTGCAATCATAGCTCACTACAACCTCAAACTCCTGGACTCAATTAATTCTCCTGCCCCAGTGTCCCAAATAGCTGAATACAGGTGCACACCACCATGGGCTCAAAATACACATTTTTGTAAAGATGAAACAAGAGATTTCAAGGACATTTCCTGCTTAGAGAAGTCACTTTCCACTGTACCTCAGGACTCCAGAATGTGGGATTAAGGTGATATATATTAGTTCACTCACATCTTTTATTAGAGACTCTTCTATAAAAAGATTTGAGAAGCACTGCATGGGGCAGGAAGAAAAAGACCATAAAATTTACTTAAATAGATGTCTACTCAGTTACAGTTATGAGAGGACTCCATTAAGTTACATATTTTTTGAAAAAACCTAACTCTTAAATGAGCCAAGCGTAAATCACTAATTATTCTATTTATGAGGATTCAGCGTTTAGAGAATAAAGAAGCACCAATGGCTACCTTCTCATGATTTCCTGATAAAGAACCACGAGTCTCTCATTTATCTACTTTAGTGTCTCATTTACCACTTTTGATGTGAAAAGTTCCCATGATTTATACATACCTAGACCCTTGCTGCTAAAGATTCTCTACATGCTTTGATGATAATGATTATAATGATAACCCATCCATAATGTTTACTGCATGCCAGACACTGCTCTAAGGTTTTTGCATTTAACCCTCACAGCAACCCTGTGAGATGCAGTTGTCCTCGTGTTTTCATTTTACAGATGAGGAAACTGACTCAGAGAGAGTTAAGTAATTTTTTCAAGGGCATGTAGCTTACAAATAGTAGAACAAAGATTGGACCCTGGACAATCTGGTTCCAGACTCCTGTTCTTAAACATTACCTTTTCCTGCTTCTTATCATAGAAAATATTAGATGTTTACTGTTTACAAGGCTAATATTTATGAAGTCATTAGAAATGATGTTGGAAAACTGCTTTGAATCACATAAGTAGCTACTAACAAATGAGGATCTAGTAGAATTTGACAATAATGACTTGGTAGGTGCCATTTGGCTAATAAAGAAAATAAAATGAAGCCCTGAAATAGATTTTTAAAATTACTTTCATTATGGTTGTGCCATGCACATCTTGTGTGAAGTAAAGGATGCTGCTTCGTGCTCTTGGGCAGGGTTTTTTTGTGTGTGCTTTTTAAAACTTTATGTCAACACAACTATGCTTACAGAAATACACTCATATTGGTTAATAGAATACAACTTAGGTTTAACTTACAATACACAATGTGGACCAAAAACTTGGTACATGGTTTAAGATTTTAAAAAAGGACATGCAATCTGATGTATTTTTATCTATTACCAATTGATATGGTTTGGCTGTGTCACCACCCAAATTTCATCTTGAATTCCCATGGATTGTGGGAGGGACCCAGTGGGAGGTAATTGAATCATGGGGGCAGGTCTTTCCCATGCTGTTCTCGTGATAGTGAGTAAGTCTCATGAGATCTGATGGTTTTATAAGGGGGAGTTTCCCTCCACAAGCTCTCTCTCTTTGCCTGCTGCCATTCTTGTAAGAGGTGACTTGCTCCTTCTTGCCTTCCACCATGATTGTGAGGCCTCCCTAACCATGTGGAACTGCAAGTCCATTAAACCTCTTTCTTTTGTAAATTGCCCAGTCTCAGGTATATCTTTATCAGCAGCATGAAAACAGTCTACCATACCGATGTAAAAAAGATAAGATCCTTCATCAAATGCTGCTCAAGAAGGCAGCGAAAAGAAGGCAGCAAGAACCTTGAGAAACTTAGCTTTGGTTTGCCTCAGAAAAATAACATGTGTTGTACTGCATAAGTTTATACAATTGGTGCAACAAAACATTGTAATATTTCAATGACAGTTTAGAAAGTTCAGTAACTAACGGATATGGAATAGGGTGGGAGGGAGCCTATGTACACATGTGAAATTTGTAAAAGCTATCTGATTTAGATAATATTGCATATAGGTTGTAAATCTACACAAACCAAGACTCAGATCATTTCTTCAATCTGAATTAACACTATCTGTTCATCTGCTGAGGTCAACCAGAAAACTGGGCACACTAGCTGTTAAGTTTTTTTGACTTATGCAAAAAAGAAAATTAAATTTCTTCTTCAACTTTTCAGTTCAGAAGTGAAGGTATATTACAGACAAGGTATTCATTCCATTGTCAACATTCATGGGCTAGCATGCAATGTGGTCTACTTGGGTCTTAATTTGTATCAGCACTCATATGCAAAATGGTCTCCAAAGTTAATGACCACATGACTTTAGAAGTGACTCTAAAAAATAAAATGGCCCTTCTTAGAAGAATAGAGCAACGCATCTAGCCATACTTACAAGCCTTATCAAAAAAAAAAAAAGTGCAGCCCTTTGTGAATTACACCTCAATTTTAAAAAGTAGCCTCAATGTAAGAAGCAGCTTTGAAAAAAAGAGCAGAACATATAAATTAAAATATCTTGAAAACCATTATGAATATAGGTTCAAAAGATAGCTAAGAAATTCATTGTCATAAGACTCCCTTGGATTAAGGCTTATAATATATTCTAGTATTTCAAGTTTATCACTAGTTACTAAACATCAATTTATAAATAACATGTTCTTTTTTTGTTCTTTTGTCAAAAGGGAAAAATTCTAGTTTCAATTCTATCTAGTGTGGGGGAGAGGGACTAGAAAATAAAAAAATTCAAACAGTTCTATGGAAATATCACATTTTTCAAATGGAAGAACTTCCAATGGACCAGAAGTTCATACTGCTAACATACTTTTCATTGAAACAATTTTTAATAAGTACAGATACATGGCATTGAGGTTTACAACCTAATATATGCCTGACAAGTCCTTTTTTCTGGAAGAAGGCCTCAAGCCCCAATCAATTTCCAGTAACAATGTTTTTACAAATCAGTGTAATAATAAGTGGTTTTAATTTCCTTCATATTTTTGTTTTTAGCATTCTAGTCTTAAAGACTAGATTAGAATTTAGTTCAATTCCCCAGAAGGCAAATAGCTTTCCTTTTGCAATATGAGAGAATTCACAAAAAAACTTCTTCCCCAAACTAATTCCTAATATCTAATTTGTGCTTAAATGAATCTTTTTCTATACAATGTAAATGGTGACTTAGGTTAAATGTTCCCATGAGTTGTTAGAAAGATTTGACTAGCTTTATAATTTAAGTTTTAAAACATAAATATTTGCAGCTTGATCTTCTGTTGGTAGTGATTGTTGGAGCCTAGAATTCAACATTTATAAATTCCCATTCACGCACACAAAGCACACAACATCATCATACAACTTACTCCTCATGTCCTGAGAGAAGAATCTTCTACTTCTTTCAATCTTTGGCCTCCCAGTAAATTCCAATTTCAAAGAACTTTTAACTCAAACTTCACTCTCAGATTTTTAACAAGCTTTTCACCCATACATCATTAATGCTTTCCCTAATCTTTCATGTTGTACTGACTATTGGGCAGTTTAGTTATAAAAACAAAACCAACACTCCCAAAGCACTTGATTTATTATTATCTGGAGAATTAGTGACCTTTTCTCAATTGTCTTTCGATAAAGATAATCCATATTAGATAAATTGTATGCTTGAAAGTCATCATCAGCCTTGTTATTGACACAGGAAGCTGGGCAGCATAGGAAGATGATAATGCCATGTCAGTAAAAGTATAGAGGAGGTTCATCTGTGAACCATCATCCTGTCCCAGAAAAGAAGAACCTGAGTGGTCTTACCTATGCCCCATTACTCCAGATTTCTACATTTATCTTCATCATAGGAAAAGAGAGAACTCTTCTCCAGCAATCACTAGGGCCTACATTTATTCCTTGTGACTACCATGAACTTCTTTTCCATATCAGGAAAGTGTGTGTGTGTGTGTGTGTGTGTGTGTGTGTGTGTGTGTGTGTGTGTAATTTCCCTCTAGTTGACATCTTTCTTCCTTAGTTCTATGCCTTTTGAGGACAGAATCTACATGGTTTTTAAATTATATGTAATGTTTAGAGTCACTTCATCACTAAGGTTTCCCTTCCCACAGCCCAGACCCAGATAGAGATTGATTGCCCTCTTATGAAGAAATCCCGTTGCAAAGAGATTTTCAGGCGCATTTAAATGGAACATATAGGGGGGTTGTCAAGGAATGAGAAAAAGTGATTATGCTTCAGTAAAATTAAAAGTTCAGCAGACTAGATTCAGAAGCACAAATTTTAGTTAAACCGAGGAGACGTTATTCATTATCATCATGTTAAGCTTGGACTTTGGTAATTGGAACAGAGATTAACCAGCTAGTCAACTGAAAGTAGTACTGAGGCCAGGCTGGAGAAATTCTGTTACCAAATAGCTTAATCTGATTAAAATTAAACTTCAGCTTTTATGCTTTAGTCCCTGAAAATTTGAAGATGGTTGACATTGAAACATAGTAAATATTCAGAGAGGTCTCTTTGCCCAGAGTATGGAGTCACAGATATTTTAAGCCAAAATGGGCCTTTGGCAATAGTCTTTGCCAGTAAGCCCCAGATCTTCCCTATGCAATAGTCTGTCCTGTAGACCTCAACCTGTCTGGGAAACCCCACCTGGCTTGATCTGCCACCAAGCTGCCATTTATCTGTCAGATGTGTCAAGATTAATGGTTTCTACATGCTGGCTTTTCATTCCAATTTTAATGGAAGCAGAGTCCTTTCTTCCCAGTGGTAGATGGATTAACCACACTGCATTGAAGGCAAGGAAGGTTAACTTTTCCCTTCAGGACCAATAGTCCTAAGTCGAATGTAAAAGATGAAATTTTGCTTTGATCTAGGAAAATACATTGGTTTGATTTCTCCCTGGAGAACTGCTCTGAGTTTAAATGTGAGTAGGCTCTTTTAAAAAACCTGCTGAGTATCACCCTTTAGAGAAAGCCGCCTGAGATTGCAGTATGGGTTTATCACTGGGTGCACCTAAGCATTAGCAAAACATGAGAAGGGAATCCTGGAAATCCCCTGGTCATTAGGTGATAGCATACTGATGTCACGTTGAGGTCTTTATGTCTGCTGGTTTGAAGGTTCATGATAAGGCAATTTCCTTTCTTGTTTTAGTAACCTTAAACATTGGCTTATGTCTTTATTTGACCATTGTGTGCTGGAAAAACTGCTACAGCAAGCAGACCTCATTTTTCCTTCATCCCAGAAACATAAGGCCCAGCTACAGCCTGGTGGGATCCACCTCTCTTTTCGGGGAAGCCTTCTGGAATTCAAGGAAGACACCGCTTGTGTAATAATAGCACCCAGGTCAAAATATGTCTTGAGAAGATAGTACTCAGCCAATGGTGCATCTAACTCAGTTTTTTCCTCTCTGGTGCCAGCATTCTCACTGTATTGTCCAGTCCAGACATCTATATATAATAACAGATATTAGTTCTTAACTGAAGGTAGAGGAGATTTTATAATTACAAAAGTATTACAAGTTGAGTATCTCTTATCTGAAATTTTGGGGGCCAGAAGTGTTTCACATTTTGGACTTTTTTTAGATTTTGAAATATTTACATATACACAACCAGTAGAGCATCCCTAATCCAAAATCTGAAATCCAAAATGCTCCAAGGAGCATTTCCTTTGAGCATGATCTTTGAGTGCCATGTTGACATTCAAAAAAATCGCAGATTTTGGAACATTTTGGATGTCCGACTTTCAAATTAGGGATGCTCAACCTATAGTTGGGAATGTTTGTACCATCACTGTGAAATGATAAGTAAATATATAAATGAAAACAAATAACAAATGTGTTTTCAAAAATATTAAACCAATATATTTCCCTCCTCCTCTTAAAGTCTTATCTTATTCCTAAGGCATATGATTCCTAAGTCACAGTGGCCTTAGTACTCCAGTGTAGGAGACAGTGGCACTGGGGTGTGAGAAGTCTTGGTATATTTATCTTCTCCTTAGATACAGAGAAGATAAGCCTGGAGAGATCAGTTCACAGGCTTCTCTTGCAGTGTGAAGAAGTTTGGAGGAATGAAGGATGATATGATGTAAAAGAAAATTAGAAAGCCTTGCCTCTGTCCTGGCCAGGGTCAGGATGAAGAGGAAGAATGAAAAGGGAGTAGAAGACAGAAGTGAGCACAAGTAGCATCTCCAGAGTTCTCTGTGAGCTTTGATGTTGGGAGACTGAGGAATTCAGGAAACCACCACAGGCCCAGGCACAAGATTCTACCCTACATTCTTGTTAAGACAGAGAGTGGACAGGAACCCTGTGCAAGGCCCTTCAAGCCCAGCTGAAGCAGTTCAGTTACCATAGAGCTGGGATGCTAAGGTGAGCAGCAGCATCATAACAGATGTTAGGGCTGAATGGTGCTGTGGCACAGACTCCAGGGTCTGCAGCCAGCCACAGCTGAGGGAAGCTGAACCAGCAGATGGGAGATGGCCATACCTACTTGGGGGCATTGCAGGAAGTGAAAGAAAGGGCCAGCCTGGTATTTTACCATCAGAGGCTAAAAGGGCACATGATGACAAGGGAACAAGGACATTACTGCAGACCAGTGGATGCTAGGCAGTACAGACAAAAGAACTGGCACAGCCAACATAACTCCCAGCTCCTTGGGAGGACCAAGATACCATTATGGGAAGAGGGGATGCTATCAGGAGTCTGAATATTTTCTAAAGGGACTATTTAAATTATTAGACTAAATTTGAAGCTGGCTTGGATATTTACTTAGAGTAAAAGCTGTTACATCAGATGTGATCAGAACCAATTTTTTAAAAATTAAGACAGAATCAGAAATAATTTATGTATATAACATTTTAATTTAATGTAAATGTACATTAGCAATATTTTAATTCAGGGCTGAGACTTTTTCTTTTCATGTTGGTTTTCCAATTAGAGTTTTGCTTCTTATTTCTTGCATAAATCATCCTTTAATGCATCAGCTACATTTCTACTTGCATTTTCTTTACTGGGCAAAGAACTCTTTAAGATACTTGCAAAGAAATTTGAGTGCAGAATCTTAGATTTCTACGTTAAAAATATTTTTTTACCATTGCCTTGACACCTAATTGAAAGTGTTGTTAAAAAAAACTTGCCTTAATTAAGTCTATTCAAATCATTCAACTTAGTTTTCATACAGACAACTCCCGTCAGTCATTTTTTTCTAATTTTGCAGTATTTTTAAATTATATTATGTAATTAAAAGAACAAAAGAAATGGATGTAAATAGACTTGGAGACAAAACTGACTCTTGAAAGCAGACAGTGTGGAGACATCCCAGAGAGAAACCCTGTTACCTTTGCGTTCTCAGTGTTGCGGGTAGAATCAGTCAGTATGATGTAGAAAAGAAATGAGTTAATTCAGCAAGACAGTTAAATGCAGATTGATCTCTCTAACAGCAGATGAAGGCTCAAAAGGAAAGTCCACTTCCACTTGCAGTTGACATTTTTTAAATTGTATTTAGTTGCATGTATTGTAGGTTAACTTTGCAAACCCTCCACATATATTCTGTAATAAATAAATCAAACCATAAATTATATAGCTAATTTTACTGGGATGTTTAGTGGAACACTGATTTTTCTGCTAATCATTTTCCATTATATTCCTGATCCCATGATGGTAAACAATAAGATTTTTCTTTCTTGTCTGTAGAATTTATCCTAGATTCTACTTATACACCTCATTAAAGATCTTTTAAAATATTATCTTTATTATCATATTTGTTAGAAAGCTTGTTTCCTGCCACAAATTCTCCAGAAGTATCTCTGCTCTGAAAATAAACTAAATAGGAGAAGGTGTTTTAAGCTACTTTTGGTGGGAAAAGTAACTTCCTAATTGGGGTCCAAGCTAGAAACAGTTGTTTTCCCATTGAATGGACACGTGGATGCTTTTGGTTTAACTACTGCAGTTCTCTCTGCCCCTTACCCTGCCTTCACTTTTGCCTATCTCCAAAGATGCTGTTGTTTAACTATTTCATGTCCAGTACCATGCAGGCTTCTCCCGCTCTATGCTCAGATATCATTTACCCATCTAATAGCCTAATCCCAACTCTCTGTGGCCACCTGAGTCTGCAGTGGAGCAGGCTGAAGGGAGAGTTTGTAAGCTTCTTGACATTTTCCCTGTATTTGTTCACTGTCAGGTTTATAGTGCCAAAAATTCTACAGGCCAACCCCCGGCCGTGGAGCAGGGAGCAGGACTTCAGTGAATGCTCATTGATTTCTCCAGCTGTCAGAAAACTTGCACCCAGGAATGAGCAGGTGCCTCCACTGCCTTTGGCCAATGAATTGGGAACCTTGCATTTCTTTTCTTTTCTTTTCTTGTCTTTTTTCTTTTCTTTTTTCTTTCTTTTTTTTTTTTTTAAGACAGAGTCTTGCTCTGTTGCCAAGGCTGGAGTGCAGTGGCATGATCTCAGCTCACTGCAACTGGTACCTGCCAGGTTCAAGTGATTCTCCTGCCTCAGCCTACCCAGTAGCTGGGATTATAGGCACATGCCAGCACGCCTGGCTAATTTTTGTATTTTTAGTAGAAACAAGCTTTCACCATGTTGGCCAGGCTGGTCTTGAACTCCTGACTTCAAGTGATCCACCTATCTCAGCCTTCCAAAATGCTGGGATTACAGGCATGAACCACCGTGCCCAGCTGGGGCCTTGCATTTCTAATCAGTCAGAGGATGCAGTCTCAAAAACAGAGTTGACATTTTTTCCAGACTGGGTGATCAAGGTAAATAACCCATTTTCTTTTGTTTCATTGTGTTGTTGTTTTCTCTAGAACTAACACTATTCACTTCATTAGGAACCGTTAAAAGTGGCTTCACAGTATTGATTACTATTTGTGATCCATTTGTGGCACATTCTTGAATCTTACTTTCAAAGTACGGAAGAGAGAACAGTTGCTTAACAGAGAGAAGGGTTGCTTAATTTCCTACAAACCATTTAAGCTGATACTACTGTTCTATTATAAACGCAACTTACAATTTATTCCTTACTGTCCTATCTCTGAAACGTGCCTACAAAGCTGCATAATGTAAACTGATTTTAAAAGGCATAGCATCAGCTACTGTGCTGAGGTCAATGTTTAATATCCTGAAAAGGCTTAGGAATCAAAACCCAGTTTAAAACTTAGCCCAGTCTAATTGTAAGTGGAAACAGAAATGTCAGTCTGAGAGCATATTGTGACATATCTCTGGGAAGTGTGTCCTCTATTGATTTGTGTCGTTATCCCTGGAAAGAGCATGTGAGGAAATAAGTCTTCCCAATCCAAATTTCCTTTTGATAAAACCTTGGCAAAAGCTTTTCTAATCCTGGGTTTCAAGCCTTTAAGAATAATTTTTTTGGATGATGTATGCTTTGAGGATATGATATTTTAAATATCATATTGCTTCCAGACATCTGAGGGTTTAGCATGCAAATTAGTATATATCATTTCCCCTCTCCTTCCCTACACATATGTGAGTGTGTGTGTGTGTGCGTGTGTGTGTGTTTTCTGTCATATGAAACACACTGGTTTTCTGACTGACAGAAAACCAGACCTTGGGCAAGTCACTTAACCTTTACAGGCCTGTTTTCTCACACTGTAACATGAAGGAATTGTACTATATTTTATTGTAAGCCCTTCACAGTTGTGACATTCTTTTATTCTACTGGAAAAGAATTTTGAGTCCACATGCTTATGTGTGTCCTCCATATGTAGATAACATAGGCTAGGCTTTATCTCTGAGAACCTAAAATAATATGATTCACATATGCAGAACTATTTTCTTAACTTTTATATTTTAATATGTAAACTAGAGGGAGAGATTTTTAAAAGATTAAAATCTTTTTGACAAAATATTGCATCTACACCTAAACTCAATCTTCACCATCACCCTTCCACTACCAACTTTAGTGTTTAGAAATCATGAGAAAGAAGTTATATAATAAATTGGTGTTACATGGAGCTCTTGCAGGGTTGAGAAGTAGCAGGGAGAAACTCTCAGCCTGAGTCTCCAAGACTGTCACCGATTAGCATAAGAAGTGGTCTTGGGCCAGGCACAGTGGCTCATGCCTGTAATCCCAGCTCTTTCGGAGGCCAAGGCGGGCAGATCACTTGCGGTCAGGAGTTCAAGACCAGCCTGGCCAACATAGTAAAACCCCATTTCTACTAAAAATACAAAAATTAGCCAGGCGTGTTGGCGGATGCCTGTAATCCCAGCTACGTGGGAGGCTGAAGTAGGAGAACTGCTCGAACCGGGGAGGTGGAGGTTGTAGTGAGCCGAGGTCATGCCATTGCACTCCAACCTGGGCATCACAGCGAGACTCTGTGAGGGAGGGAGGGAGAGAAGGGAGTGTGAACTAACAGGACAACATAACTGGTTTCCTGGTTCCCATCCACTTTCAGGAGAGTTTCCTTTTAGCTTGCTTTAAACTTTATACATATCAGAGTACCAGTTGCTGCAAAAAAAAGACAGGAACAAATAATCAATAGGCTTTTTAAAAAAATCTGATACCTCACGTACTTCTACTTCCTAGAGTCACTAAAGGCTGTCTTTTAGAGTTAATTTTTTATTGCTGCCTTGCTAAGATGAGAACCATAGCTAGTCTTTGCCTGCTTTCTTGATTCTCACACACCGTTAAGATTGAAGCTAATTTGTCACTTTGACACTGAGGAATGTTATTATTCAAAGCTGAGTTAAAAAGGGAATTTATAGAGAGCAAAACCAATAAGCCAAGCAGCTCTGACATTTAATTTTCTTGGAAACCTTTCCCATCGAACTAGGCGAGTCTGCACACTACACATTTGCAAAATGAAAAGTGGTGTTGTAGTAGGATAATCTCCTCATATAAACGATGAATGAATAATTTGAAAGAGATTGGATATTATAGAGGGTGCTTTCTCCTTCTCTTGTCCTCGCCCATCCTACCCTGAAATGACATTTGTGGGCGGGTTCCAGCTTTTAGAGGTGATATGTTAAGTTCTATTTTGTTCCTTTTTTTTTTTTTCCTAGGAATGGAGGGTTTGGGGAAGTGAATACAGATAATTTTTATTTATGTTTTTGGCCACCAGTTCCAGGTTTGTACTATTAAGAATATTGCTTTCTTCGACCATGAGCCCAAAGGGCAATAAACGCTGTCTATCTATCAAGAGTTGCTTCAAAATCCTAATATGAACTAATTTAGGATTAGTTCAGGATACTATTGGCTTCTTAGGGTAGGCTAAGCTCACAGAAGAAACCATATTTGAGTATCCATTTAGCTTCCTGTTTTAGTCAGGCTGGATTATGCTAGTTGCTTTAATAAAAAGCCAAAATCTCTGTGGTTTGACATAATAAAAATTTATTTATTGTTAACATCTGGGCCCAATGCAGGTTAGGAGGTGAGCTGGAGAGGGTTCATATTCTATATAGTCATTTAGGGACCCAGAACTCATCTATAATGTTAGGTCTGCCATCTTCTGAAATCAGCATTTCTCTGCAGAGTTCAGTGTCCACTTGCAGGAAAGTGAGAAAGCTAGTGGATGGAGCATCATGCAGGGTACGAGTGGGTGGGTATGAATCCAGGCCATTGACTGGAACTCAGTCACATGGAACTGCAAGGGAACTTTGGAAATGTAGTTTAGCTCTGTGACCTGAAGAAGGAAGAAACAAGTTTGGTAAACACATCATGTTGACTCTCCCTCTTTCCTCTTACTACCTGTACCTGCGTATGTACTCCTAGTCCCAGATAAATCTACCTGTGATGTCACCCAGGCATTTAATTTAACTGATCTAGTGTTTAGGCAAATATCCATCTGCTTCTGTATTATTCTATTTGCTCTTCTTTGGAAGGAGATGACCTTTACATAGAGAGGAGGACTTTCCTGCTATGAAGGGTAAACATGTATAAACATGGACGCTCTTTAAATCACCATATTTTTAAAGTGGAGTTGTACAAGGAGTAAATGCCAATTGTTCATTATATACACATGGGAAGAGGGGATATCATCCATTCATCTATTACATTTGGAAAAGCTTTGAATGATTGTTCCTGTCTACCAAGTTTTTCCTCTGTGTGGAAGAAGAGAGAATTCTAGGGCTTCAAGATGACCCGAAGATAACCACATGATTTTTAAAAAGCTAGAGAGATTTTAGGTTAAACAATAATGGAACAAAGTATCACCAAGATGTCTAGTAACAGAAGTTTACTTGACAATTTGAGACACAGTGTTCTAAAGAGATTGGTTTATGCCCCTTGACTGTATTCCAAAATTCAGGATCTAAGAAATTCTCAACTCAAGTTGGTTTTTGATTAATGAACCATTTAGACACATGAAGGACTTATTAGAGGAGGCCAAAAGTAGGGAAGCAAATTGACAAGGAACTAATAGGAGCTAAGGATTGTTTTACATGCATGTGAGTTTTTGGCTTGCATACATAAACTTTCATCAAATCCTTCAGCAAAGCATGATAAAGGCAAAGTTTGGCATTACTGGGTATGCGAATTTTTATCCATGGACATTTTGGGACTATCAAATATGGCTCTCTATGCTTTTGGTTGGAAGCCTGTACCTCAAGAGGGATGTAGAAAATGAAGTATTGCTTTCTTATTGATTGTAGTACTGACTTCATCTGCCAGGAAAAGGCTGGCACTGCAAGAAAAAAAAAAATCTCATTACCATGGCAACAGAAATCTTAACTTTGATATCATATAAAAAGGAAATTATTTTTTCTCTGTTTTTAAGAATTGCAATTTTGTGAATGTGGAAGTGACCTTTGGTAATAGTGTTTTCTTAGAGCATCTGAGCCAGAGGGCTAATGTCCAGGGTGAAGGCCTTTAGGACTTTTTTTTTTTTTTTAATTTATTTATTATTATTATACTTTAAGTTGTAGGGTACATGTGCATAACGTGCAGGTTTGTTACATATGTATACTTGTGCCATGTTGCTGTGCTGCACCCATCAACTCGTCATTTACATCAGGTATAACTCCCAATGCAATATGGCAATCCTGATTTTATTTATATCAGGGGAAGAAGCAATACTTAGACCATGCAAGATACCATTTTCCTACCAAGAAAATGACCTTATTTTTATGCCACAGATATCTCAAGGGTAGAAGAATAGGAAATTTCATTTGCTGAACTTTCCTGGATATTGCCAGACCCCCCAGAAATGGGGTGAAGGAGGAGGTAATTAAATTAATCTATATTGGATGTTACTGTCCTCTTTTCCTGATAAGTCAGTGACCCCCTTCTGCTGTCATTAAACCCCTTAAGATGGTGGAACCAGTCCTATAAAGGACATTTGATTACTCTGGTTGAGAAAACTGAGCTTCTTTTAGAACAGAGCTGTGGAGAAATCACTTGCCTTCCTGTTTTAAAACCTCAAAATGACAGTAAGTCTGATCAGCCAGGTCTCTTCAGTGAAGCAGCAGGTCAGGGGCTGGGTACAAGAAGAGACCTGGCATTTATTGGTCACACACTCTGTGCTGGGCTCTGTGCTAGTTGCTTGAAGTATTCAGACCATATAGTTTGTTTTTCTTCCTTGCTCTTATGAATAAAGTGGAAAAAATACAGAATGTTACTAGAGGCCATCACTTCTATATGAGGTCTAAACTAATAGTTCAACATATTCTTTAACCATTGGTGCCAGATATGTCATGACTTGGTCAGAGTTATTGAAGAGCTGGTATTTTAATTAAATGGTAGTTCTTAGCAAAGAAAAAAAAAGTCCCCAAAGTATCAATGTGGTTCGTTTTTATTCTTAATGATTAAAAACATTAAATCATTTTTCATTTAAAGTTAATTGGAGTAAGTGACAGACTATATTTTTGAGTAGTACTATTATGAATAGGACTCAAGGATTGGGGTGGGAGGATCTGTAAGCAATACAACCAAGCAGAGGTGGTTCTTTTAAGAAAAATACATAGAAGGAGGCAGACTCAGAGTTAGACGATCAGTTTTAGCAAATCACAGTCCCCTCTAGAGCCTTAATGCCAGGTCTTCAATTCACCAAGTTTTCTGTCTCACTATTCTTTGTTTTAGCTTAGTAAGCAAACTTTCACCTATGTTAGTATGAAATAAGCCCCTTCTCCTCTGAAGTTTTGAGAAATGTTTATGAAAGTCACTATATCTGGCAGGGTAGGCTGGTTTATTCTATGGTAACAGTCAACCACAAAATAACAGTAGGTGACAATCATACTAGTATATTTTTCACTCATGCCACATGCCATCAGGGATGGGCTTCAGCTCTGTTTAATGTCATCTTCACTCTGAGACCCAGGCAGATGATGTCACCTCTATCTGGAACTCTGCCAGTTTTGTGGTACAGGGAAAGAAAATATTCTCTTGTTAATCTTGCACTGGCCATTAAAGTCTCCTTCCCAACTTCCTGCTTCTGTCTAGTCAAGATTCATATGTTGTCATTGCCTGGTGGAAAGCTACGGAATAATTTGAGGTGTAGTAGTGCAGGAATCAGATTGGATTTTTAGAAGCTAGGAGGTAGAGGGCAGGAAACCAGTGGGAGGCTATTACAAGTGCTTGCTACTGGACGTGGACCCTGCTGTGAATGAATTAATGGTGTAAAATCATGATGCTGCCACCCTGTTATTTAAAACCTGATTACTGATAAACCAGACTGCTTGAATATGTCTCTGTGGTGCTAACATGCCAGAGTGGCCTAACTTCTCAAGACCAGTCTTTCCGATCAGATTAGTTTCCCAGCTCTGCCCCTATCCCACTCTGTCCCAAAATAGCTCCAGCTGGCTATTTTGCTGAGATCCACGTATGTCCCATGGGCAAAGCTGCACAAGCCCTGACAGTTTGAAGAACCAGTGTTTGAATGCAGGCAGAAGAGTTAGGAAGCCATTACAATCGCAAGGGAAGGATACATTGAGGTTTATTTCCTGGTAAGATGTAGAGGGCAGGAGTTTCAGCTTGGGTTATTGAAAGAGTAAGTCCATTACCGAGATATAGAGAACTCAGGGAGGCGGTTGAAATATGTATTGAAACTAGTTTACTCCTTTTATTTTGGACACATTGAGTAGGAGGTTTGAGCAGTACTTTTCCGAGGAGTTGTCCGGCAGGCATGTGGGAAGCTCAGGGAGGTGTCTGTAGTTAGAGGCATCACTAATGCAGAGGTAACTAAGATTTGAGAGTTTTGAAGGAATTGCCTGGGAGAGCATTTAGAGGAAGAAAAGAGTGTGGAGGCTAGGATAGGCAGGAATGTCCATTTAAGAGGAGGCAGAGGAGGAGACAGAATAATGAACTGAGAAGAATGTTAAGCGAGGAGAAATGCATCCGGAAAGTGGAATGCCCAGGAAGCTACCATTTCAGTAGCTAGCTCGGGAGGAATTACAGCAGGAAGGGGTTTTGGAGGAGGAAAGTCTTGAAGGAAATATGTTTGAATCGCCAGAGGGAAGGAGAGAGGACATTTCCTGTGCGGAGTTAATACTGAGGTGGAAATGAGCAGCTCCAGGCTTCTTTGTGAGTATGCACAGGAGAAAGTGGGTGAGGAGGCCAGCTTCATGAAGAAGGAGAATGCATTGGGAAGCAAGAAAAGGTGAGATGGGGCAATGCTGAGGAAACTTCATATACTAGTCAAGAGGAGGCCTGTATGGATTCCTGAAAAAGAAGTTTACTCTGTGTGTGTGTATGTGTGTGTGTGTGTGTGTGTGTAGAAAAAGAAGCCAGTAGCTTCAGCAGAAAGGTAGAAAAAGCCATGAGAAATCTTTTTCAAGAATCCATACCTGAAGTTTTTCTTAGCCTAGGTCACAGTACATTCTTAAACTAGGAGAGAAGGCTCTAGAAAGAATTTGAGCATTGCTTTGCAAAGCAACATTTCCTTTTTTATGACTAAGGGAGCAGAAATGTGTGGATCTAATCTTCAGTGTGGGGGACTAAACAAGAGACAAAACTTTGTCGTTAAGTCAAGATAAAAAGGCTTTCTAACAGTTGCACTTTCCCCTGAATTAAAAAAAAAAATCTATAAAAATCAAAGATAAAAGATGTTCCTTTTGGTCACTTTTTAGAGAGCCTAAAGAAATAAATGTTCAGAGATAATTCAGTGAATGAAAAGCATTTATGAGGAGCCTGTGTGGTTACTGATGATGTGGGCATTTGGTAGGTTTGGGTTTTCAAGGCTAGTTTTTAAGAAACTCTACAGTTTTTTTTTATCTTGTAGGAAGCAGCATGGTTTGATAGAAGGACAGTGAGCTTAGCAAAGTCCTGAGTTGGAATCATGGCTCTGCCATGACTGGCATAAATAAAGCTCTGTCAAGCTTTATAACCATGAGTAACCCAAACTTTCTTAGCACTCCAAAAAAATATAATTGCCAATGCCTAGTTTATGAGGCCAGTGTGAAGCCGTCAGTGAAACAGTCCCATCTGGCATGTTGCTGGGCACACAGTCACTGCACAATAAATGTTCATTTCCTTTGCTTTTACTTACAATTCCAACATAGTACCCAGATAAATGGCAGGACTTTAGGTATACTTTCAGGTCTCTTTCTCATATTACTGATCAACTGGAATAAGGAGATAGGCTTTTTTTTTTAATGTAATTAGGCTTTTTGTTTAAAAATTGAGTTTACTATTAAACTGATTAAATATATGCATTAGCTGAAATCAATCTTATTTATAAAATGTTTAATTGTAAGGTTTAATGAAATACAAATGCTTAGGAATAGTAGGAGCATTCTCTTTTTTTTTTGAGTCAGAGTCTCACTTTGTCACCCAGGCTGGAGTACAGTGGTACGATCTTGGCTCACTGCAACCTCTGCCTCCCAGGTTCAACTGGTCATCCTGCCTCAGCCTCCTGAGTAGCTGGGACTACAGGCGTGTGCTACCACACCCTGCTAATTTTTTAATTTTTAGTAGAGATGGGGTTTCACCATATTGGTCAGACTGGTCTTGAACTCCTGACCTCGCGATCCGCCTGCCTCGGCCTCCCAATGCTGGGATTACAGGCATGATCCACCACGCCCAGCTGAACATTAATTCCTAAATCATATCAACTTCTACTTAATTTAACCTTATCACTTTTCCCACAAATTAGTAATATAAGCAATTTCCCTGGATACTTCCTTGAGATTCTGACTTTTCTAGGGTGTGTTTATGCCAGTTTTTCTGTGGGCAGTTTTCTGAATTTGTTAATACTATTTTTTCAAATTGCATCTCTTCTCTAGAAACTAGATTCATCCTAACAATGAAAAATAAGTTGCCTTTTCTGGTAGTTTTTTTAAAAATTAACTTTCCTGAATGTTCAAACTTACCAGAATCAAAAATGAAAATAAAAGCCCTATGATGTGTTTCCAGTGTGAAATTCCATGTTTTTTTGTTTTTTTTTCCCTCATCAGCAGGGAAACAAATTCACTTTAAGTTCCACCATCTCTACTGACCAGAGAGGCTACCAACATGGGTTGGGACCGATTTCCTTTCTAATAAGGACCAGCTTTCTTATGTTAAAGGCTTTAGATCGCCTTCCTGGTTTTAAATTCAGTCTCATGAAATTGTAACTATTTAAATCCTATACAGCAAATCCCAAAATCATAAGAATGTAAAAATTTTAAATACAGAGATCTGTTCAGATATGGCATAATAGTTACCATGTATACTGACATAATGAGATAGAGTGTCTGCCCCCGGGCACTAACACTTGACACGTGTGTGCACGTGTGCATGTCTCTCAAAGGACAATAGATGACAGATGACTATTTAAACATCTATTATGTAAATCATGTATGATCTTAAATCTGGAAATAACAACCTTGTTATTATTTATCAAATATTTCTTATAAACAAAAAGTTCATGTCTTGAATTTTTTCACATTTGAACTTGTTAATCCTGTTTGCTATTTGTGGAAGAATAATAAAAATAATCGTAATAAGAATAGACAACTATTTATACTTCTTTATAATTTATAGGATACTTCCACATGTATTATCTAATGTAATACTTGTAATAAGCAATCCCTGAAGAATAATACTGTGTCTCATTTTTAAAGGTAAGCAAACTGAGGTTCACAAAATTTAAGTAACGTGTAATATCTCATCCTAAGAGAGAGACTTAGACAAGATGCAATATCTCATAATTTTGTACCCTACTTTTTTCCTGTCATATTTATTGCTCTTCTCTTCCAAACATTCTTTTTGACGTCCTTTCCACCCTTCATGGTTCAGCTCAGCTACCATCTTCTTTATGTGGGTTTCCCTCTAGTCATCCCATCTGGAGGAAATTTTTCCTATTCTCTTGTAACGCAGCATACGGTATTTCTGTTGTGGCTCTTAACCTACAGTGCCTTTGTGGTGTCATTATTACTGTATGTGTCAATTACCACTCCCAGATGGGTAAGCTCCTTGAGTCCAGGGGGTATATTGTACCACTTATTGGTAGTAGACATGCAGGAAAAGTGTGAATGAGTGAATGAATGGATTAATATGAACAAATGAACCAGTGATATTCCAAGAGTCTCTGCCATGAAGCAGTGTTGTGGTGACACAGCGAAGGATCTTTCCTCTTAGAGTTGCTAATAAAGTGGGAAAATGAGCTCAGATATAATCCGAAGTGGTGCTTTGAATACAAACAGTACATGACAAACCTATACATGGTGAGCACCCCTGTTTCACTGTGGTCTTCTCTTTACCAGTGTTTCTTTAATTTCCCTTTCCATGCTAGTACTCCTTGCAGGCCACAATAGCTCTAGAGCAATCAGATAAATATGTCTCACCTTTTTCTTTTGCGATCTGACAGTTTTCCTTTCATTTGGAATGCTGAAGAGACTTTTCAACCTTTATCCACCTTTTACAGATATAGCAAATCCTTTAGCTGTCAGTGAGCCATTGGCCACACTGGTGTCCTTGTCATCTTCTCATTGCTTTTAATCTTCGCATCTCTATGGCCTCTTTGACCATTGTGTTCTAATTGGAGCAGCAAGGAAATTCTTTCTGAAGGAGGTCAGACTGGCTGTCCTGATACCCTGTGATGCAATCACTGTAGGAATATTATAGGTGCTGCTTTTTTGAGTAGGAAAGATACCAAGATGTTTTGCATAGGGCTCCCACAGAGCTTGTTATCACCACGTAGCCTGTAAGCTTGGAGCCTACCAGTGGTATACGAGATTGCTAATCAAAATGGAAACCAGTTAGCAAGACAATTAGAAAACAAGTACAATATTTCTTTCCAGAATAGATAGTTTCAAATGATGATGGTGGCCATGTAGCTTGATGTAGTCCTTTTGGAAAGTCATTTGGCAACTGTATCATAAATTTACGTGTTTATACCTCTTTTGACAGGACAATTTTCTTCTGGGAGTCTAGTCAAAGGAGATCTAAAGTTAACAGTATAAATACGGTGCTTCAGGTAGGGGGTTGCATTCAGCTGTGTCAGAGAAACCATCACCGTGGTTTAACACAATAGACATTTATCCATCTCAAGTAACAAGAAGTGAGTAGACCAGCATTCAGGGCTGCTGAGTCAGCTCCATGATGCCACTGACATCCCAAGGCTCCTTCAGTGACTTTTGTCCTCATTGTGCTTTTGTGATTGTAGGATGGCAAGTGTATCACATGTCATTGTTCCAGGTGGGAAGAGAAAAAGGCAAGGAGAACAGGCAAAACTTACCTAGAAATCCCAGGTAGACTTCTTTTCATTTCTCATTAGCCAGAACTGTGTCCCTGCTACCAGTAAGGGAGGCTGGGAAATTAAGATTTGGGTCAGGTACATTGTCAGGTTAGACAAAATTAGGAAATTGAGAGAATGACTGTTAGTAAAACAATGTCTTAGTAATGTCTTCTCTGGAAATCAACGTGCAGATGATGACAACAGTAAAACGATGAAGGCACACAATATCCATTCAGAGGGTAACAGATAAAATGATATAACATAGACTATTATGTAACTGCAGTATATTAGTCATAGTTTGTTCAGGAAAACAAGCCACTCTCTGAGGAATAGGAAATATTTTAGTACAGGTAATTAAAGGTTTGTACAACCTTTGGAGGGCTGGAGGAGTGGAGATCAGAAAGGACTATCATCATAGCTTGTATCCTTTCAAAGCACAGCCTAAGGCAAGGACTTATGAGCAGGCGGTTTATTTGGAGGTGATACCAGGGATTTGCAGTGGCAGAGTGAGGAAAAAGGAGTGGTCAACATAGGGGTGTGTTACAAAATTCCATTTGGGAGGTAGGAACTTGATTCTATCAAAATCTAATGAGAAGCACACAGAGTACCTTCCAGAATTGTCCACCCAAAGTATGGAAGGTAGGAGGATTTCTCTGTTGGCTCCTAGGACTTGCCCCCAGGGATATTAACTCCCTGTATTTCTGAGCTGTACACACGTATGTGGGCCCAACTAACTCCCATGGCATCTGCACTGTTGGAGGAACTCTACAACAGAAAGTAGAAATGCGGAGCCTGCACCCAAGGCAGGATACTTGCAGCATGATATGAGTTGAAACCTGTGTGGAACTGTGCAGTCATGGCTGAAATCAGAGGTGAAGCCAAGAAAATATGAGCCAGGGTACAGAGGTATCTGCTACAGCAAATTTCAGAAATTCAGACATGAGAGTCATAAGGAAGTGACCACCAAGAGTCTTACTTCCTTTCTGTAATCTAATGAGTCATTCTCTGGTGGATACTTAGAAGCCCTGACAAAACCATCCATCTTTTGTCTACCACTACCCCATAGCTGACACTGGAGAATAATGGCTTCTCCTTCTCTTTCATCTTTCTAATAACATGCAGGTGTGTTCAAATGGTGGGCTTAATGGAAATCCTGAGAGAGAAGTCTCTGAGAGATGTAGTTTCCAGGCATCATGCCCCTGAGGTACAAGAGAGAGCTCAGAAGGCTGAGCATTGTCCTGAGTATTGATAAATGATATCTGGCTCATCAGCAACTGATAAATTATTTATGAAGAATTTTCGTATAACTTGTTTTAATCACCTCTTGTTAAACCCACTGGTGAGAGAGGGATTCCCACCTTAGGGTTATGGGGATTGTGAGAATGGCAAAACGCACAACTCCTAACACTGGATAGATGAGGTCAATAGACATTTAGTAGTCGTATATACGCATAACTTTGGGAGAAAGACACTGCACACCATGCAGGGCCACATGGGAGTTGCATATGGTAACAGCGTGAACAACCAGAGGCCATTTTGTAGGATCAAGAGGATGGGGTACCCCTGCTTCCCTCAAGAGGATGCAATTGGTTTGTTTGAATAATTCTGCTGGCTGACAAGTAACTGCAAACCACTACTCAGGGATAAACAGGAACTGCACCTGGTCCTTTGGATAAGGAGGGCAGTTTGGCTGGGGAATCTTGCATGTGAACTGAAGCCTCAACTTTTTAGACCTCACGTCATGTGAACAGCAAACAGTCTTTACTAGTTTGGGTAAAAAAAAAAAGGGCACATCCTTTGTAAAAATTAAAATTAAATGACTCTCATTTAATTAGCTCATTTTGCAAAGCAATCCTTTCTCCTCAAGATTTCCTGTATTCTGTCATAAGCTGAAGAACTTCAGGGTCCAACTGAATCCTAAGGCTGTCTTTGGCATAGTGTCCCCTAAGAAGGGAAAATAAAACAGGAATGACCCTTTGCATTGGCAAATATTTGAATGAATGCACACCTGAACCAGAAAGCGAGCTCAACCAAGAGAGAAGTTCCAAGCTCCTCACTGCTTATGCTTCTGCAGGCACTTGCTGTCCCTAGCCATCCAGCAGTTGTTCTCACAGTGGCCATGTTGTCCATGGATTAAACACCACTTTGTCCCTGGTGGGAGAAGAATACAGACACTTCTCCTTGAATCGGAAACCCAGTCCTCCCTGCCTCAGCAGCTGCCGCCACAACTTTCAGTGGATTTAAAGGAATGCAAAAAGAATCCAGAGCCTAAGAAGCATTGCCCACCCAATCTGCTCTTATATGAATGACTTCCCAGGGTCAGAAATTGTAGATAATATGTTTTCTGCATTACACACTCGTCGTTTTTGCCTTATGTTGTTGTTTCCTCCCTCGCCCCCACATTTGTCCCAGCCTTTATTAACTATGTTGCCCGATGTGGTAATCATTAGCCACATGTAGCTGTTTAAATGTAAATGAATTGAAATTTAAAATTTGGTTCCCTCGTTAAACTAGACATGTTTGTTTTAAATGCTTAGTGACCACATGTAGCTAGTAGCTACTATATTGGACAGTAGAATTTATAGAACATTTCTATCATCACAGAAAATTCACTTGGACAGCACCCCCTATGTTAATTTTGGAGGATCATTCAGGCATTTATTTAACCAATATACTGAAAAACCACTGTGTGCCTAAACTTATACTAAGTACAAAGGATACTGTAGCAGTCAAGACACACAAAATTTCTGCCTTCCCAGAACTTCCATTTTAATTTACAAAGCCTGTGTAAAAGTGTCTGTGTATATCCACAGCTTAAGCTAGGGTAGCACTGGAAAACAGATGGCTAGTTGTTTACTAAATTTTAGGCTTATCCCCACTCTGATTTCTTTGCGGTATAGCCCAATTTTCTTCAACTTTTAGATCTGAATTTTAAACCTCTAAATAAAAAAAAAAATTCTGTACTTTAAGTTCTGGGATACATGTGCAGAATGTGCAGATTTGTTACATAGGTATACATGTGCCATGGTGGTTTGCTGCACCCATCAACCAGTCATCTACAGTAGGTATTCCTCCTAATGTTATCCCTCCCCTAGCCCCCCCACCACCCCCTGACAGACCCCAGTGTGTGATGTTCCCCTCCCCGTGCCCATGTGTTCTCATTGTTTAACTCCCACTTGAGTTGAGAACATATGGTGTTTGGTTTTCTGTTCCTGCATTAGTTTGCTGAGAATGATGGTTTATAGCTTCATCCATGTCCCTGCAAAGGACATAAACTCATCCTTTTTTAATGCCTGCATAGTATTCCATGGTGTATATGTGCCACATTTTCTTTATCCACTCTATCATTGATAGGTATTTGGGTTGGTTCCAAGTCTTTGCTATTGTGAATAGTGCCACAATAAACATACGTGTGCATGTGTCTTTATAGCAGCATGATTTATAATCCTTTGGGTATATACCCAGTAATGGGATTGCTGGGTCAAATGGTATACCTGGTTCTAGATCTTTGAGGAATCGCCACACCGTCTTCCACAGTGGTTGAACCAATCAACACTCCCACCAATGGTTTAAAAGTGTTCCTATTTTTCCACATCCTCTCCAGCATCTGTTGTTTCCTGGCTTTTTAATGATCACCATTCTAACTAGCATGAAATGGTATCTCATTGTGGTTTTGATTTGCATTTCTCAACTGACCAGTGATGATGAACTTTTTATCATATATTTGTTGGCTACACAAATGTCTTCTTCTAAGAAGTGTCTATTCATATCCTTTGCCTACTTTTTGATGCAGTTTTTATTTTCTTATAAGTTTGTTTAATTCCTTGTAGATTCTGGATATTAGCCCTTTGTTAGATGGATAGATTGCAAAAATTTTCTCCCATTCTGTAGGTTGCCTGTTCACTCTGATGATAGTTTCTTTTGCTGTGCAGAAGAGCTTTAGTTTAATTAGGCCCCATTTGTCAAATTTGGCTTATGTTGCCATTGCTTTTGGTGTTTTAGTCACGAAGTCTTTGCCCATGCCTATGTCCTGAATGGTATTGCCTCGGTTTTATTCTAAGGTTTTTATGGTTTTGGGTCTAACACTTAAGTCTATAATTCATCTTGAGTTAATTTTTGTATACGGTATAAGGAAGGGGTCCAGTTTCAGTTTTCTGCATGTGGCTAGGTAGTCTTCACACCACCATTTATTAAATAGGGAATCCTTTCCCTATTGTTAGTTTTTGTCAGGTTTGTCAAAGATCAGTGGTTATAGATGTGTGGTGTTATTTCTGAGGCTCTGCTCTGTTCCATTGGTCTGTATATTGGTTTTGGTACCAGTACCATGCTGTTTTCGTTACTGTAGCCTTGTAGCATAGTTTGAAGTCAGGTAGCATGATGCCTCCAGCTTTATTCTTTTTGCTTAGGATTGTCTTGGCTATACAGGCTCTTTTTTGATTCTATGTGAAATTTAAAGTAGTTTTCTCTTATTCTGTGAAGAAAGTCAATGGTAGCTTGACAGGTATGGCATTGAATCTATAAATCACTTTTGGCAGTATGGCCATTTTCATGATCTTGATTCTTCCTATCCATGAGCATGGAATGTTTTTCCATTTGTTTGTGTCTTCTCTTATTTCCTTGAGCAGTGGTTTGTAGTTCTCCTTGAAGAGGTCCTTCACATCCCTTGTAAGTTGTATTCCTAGGTATTTTATTCTCTTTGTAGCAATTGTGAATGGGTGTTCACTCATGATTTGGCTTTTTGTTTGTCCATTTTTGGTGTATAGGAATGCTTGTGATTTTTGCACATTGCTTTTGTATCCTGAGACTTTGCTGAAGTTGCTTATCAGCTTAAGGAGATTTGGGGCTGAGTTGATGGGGTTTTCTAAATAGACAATCGTGTCATCTGCCAACAGAGAGAATTTGACTTCCTCTCTTCCTATTTGCCTATTTGAATACCCTCTATTTCTTTCTCTTGCCTGATTGCCCTGGCCAGAGCATCCAATACTATGTTGAATAGGAGTGGTGAGAAAGGGCACCCTTGTCTTCTGCTGGTTTTCAAAGGGAATGCTTCCAGCTTTGGCCCATGCAGTGTGATATTGGCTGTGGGTTTATCGTAAATAGCTCTTACTATTTTGAGATACATTTCGTCAATTCCGAGTTTATTGAGGGTTTTTAGCATGAATGGGTGTTGAATTTTGTCAAAGACATTTTCTGCATCTATTGAGATAATCATGTGGTTTTTTTTTTTTTTTTTTTTTGAGACAGAGTCTGGCTCTGTCTCCCAGGCTGGAGTGCAGTGCCCAGATCTCCGCTCACTGCAAACTCCGCCTCCCGGGTTTGCGCAATTCTCCTGCCTCAGCCTCCCGAGCAGCTGGGACTACAAGCGCCCGCCACCTCGCCCGGCTTATTTTTTTTTTGTATTTTTAGTAGAGACGGGGTTTCACCATGTTAGCCAGGATGGTCTCGATCTCCTGACCTCGTGATCCGCCCGTCTCGGCCTCCCAAAGTGCTGGGATTACAGGCTTGAGCCACCGTGCCCGGCCAATCATGTGGTTTTTGTCATTAGTTCTGTTTATGTGATGGATTACATTTATTATTTTGTGTGTGTTGAACCAGCCTTGCATCCCAGGGATGAAGCCGACTTGATTGTGGTGGATAAGCTATTTGATGTGCTGCTTGATTAGGTTTGCCAGTATTTTATTGAGGATATTCGCGTCGATCTTCATCAGGAATATTGGCCTGAAGTGTTCTTTTTTTGTTGTGTCCTGAATGGAAGCAGCTCCTCTTTGTACCTGTGGTAAAATTCAGCTGTGACTCCATCTGGTCATGGGCTTCTTTTGGTTGGTAGGCTATTAATTACTACCTCAATTTCAGACCTTGTTATTGGTCTACTGAGGGATTTTATTTCTTCCTGGTTTAGTTTTGGGAGGGTGTATGTGTACAGGAATTTATCCATTCCTTCTAGATTTTCTAGTTTATTTGTGTAGAGGTGTTACCATTATGTAATGCCCTTTTTTGTCTTTTTTGATCTTTGTTGGTTTAAAGTCTGTTTTATCAGAGACTGGGATTGCAACCCCTGCTTTTTTTTTTCTTTTTTTGCTTTCCATTTACTTGGTAAATCTTCCTCCATCCCTTTATTTTGAGCCTATGTGTGTCTTTGCGTGTGAGATGGGTCTCCTGAATACAGCACACCAGTGGGTCTTGACTCTTTATCCTATTGGCCAGTCTGTGTCTTTTAATTGGGGCATTTAGCTAGTTTACATGTAAGGTTAATATTGTTATGGGTGAATTTGATCCTCCCATTTTGATGTTGGCTGGTTATTTTGCCCATTAGTTGATGCAGTTTCTTCATGGAGTGGATGGTCTTTACAATTTGGTATGTTTTTGCAGTGGCTGGTACTGGTTTTTCCTTTCCATATTTAGTGCTTCCTTCAGGAGCTCTTGTAAGGCAGGCCTGGTGGTGATGAAATCTCTCAGCATTTGCTTGTCTGTAAAGGATTTTATTTCTCCTTTGCTTATGAAGCTTAGTTTGGTTAGATATGAAATTCTGGGTTGAAAGTTCTTTTCTTTAAGAATGTTGAATATTGGTCCCCACTCTCTTGTAGGGTCTCTGCCAAGAGATTGCTGTTAGTCTGATTTGCTTCCTTTTGTGGGTAACCCGGTCTTTCTTTCTGGCTGCCCTTCACATTTTTTCCTTCATTTCAACCTTGGTGAATCTGATGACTGTATGTCTTGGGGTTGCTCTTCTCAACAAGTATCTTTGTGATGTTCTCTGTATTTCCTGAATTTGAATGTTGGCCTGTCTTGCTAGACTGGAGAAGTTCTCCTGGATAATATCCTGAAGAGTGTTTTCCAGCTTGGTTCCATTCTCCCCATCACTTTCAGGTACACCAATCAAATGTAGGTTGGTCTTTTCACATAGTCCCATATTTCTTGGAGGGTTTGTTCATTCCTTTTCATTCTTTTGTTCTCTAATCTTGTCTTCATGCTTTATTTCATTAAGTTGATCTTCAATCTCTGATATCCTTTCTGCTGCCTGATCAATTCAGCTATTGATACTTCTGTATGCTCCACGAAGTTCTCAAGCTGTGTTTTTCAGCTCCATCAGGTCATTTATGTTCTTCTCTAAACTGATTATTCCAGTTAACAATTCCTCTAACCTTTTATGTTCTTAGCTTCCTTGCATTGGGTTAGAACATGCTCCTTTAGCTCAGAGGAGTTTGTTATTACCCACCTTCTGAAGCCTACTTCTGTCAATTTGTCACACTCATTCTCTATCCAGTTTTGTTCCCTTGCTGGCGAGGAGTTGTGATCCTTTGGGGGAGAAGAGGTGTTCTGGTTTTTGGAATTTTCAGCCTTTTTGTGCAGGTTTTTCCTCATCTTCGTGGATTTATCTACCTTTGGTCTTTGATGTTGGTGACCTTTGGATGGGATTGTTGTGTGGATGTCCTTTTTGTTGATGTTGATGCTGTTCCTTTCCATTTGTTAGTTTTCCTTCTAAGAGTCAGGCCCCTTTGCTGCAGGACCGTTGGAGTTTGCTGGAGGTCCACTCCAGACCCTGTTTGCCTGGGGGTCACCAGTGGAGTCTACAGAACAGCAAAGATTGCTGCCTGTTCCTTCCTCTGGAAGTTTCGTCCCAGAAGGGCACCCACCAGATGCCAGCTAGAGCTCTTCTGTATGAGGTGTTTGTCGATCCCTGCTGGGACGTGTCTCCTAGTCAGGAAGCATAAGGGTCAGGGACCCACTTGAGGAGGCAGTCTGTCCCTTAGCAGAGCTTAAGCACTGTGCTGGGTGATCCACTGCTCCCTTTGGAGCTGGCAGGCGGGAACATTTAAGTCTGCTGAAGCTGTACCCGCAGCTGCCCCTTCCCTCAGATGCTGTGTCCCAGGGAGATGGGAGTTTTATCTATAAGTCCCTGACTGGGACTTCTGCCTTTCCTTCAGAGATGCCCTGCCCAGAGAGGAGGAATCTAGAGAGGCAGTCTGGCTACAGAGGGTTTGCAGAGCTGTGGTGGGTTCTGCCCAGTTCAGACTTCCCAGTGGCTTTGTTTACACTGTGAGGGGAAAACCGCCTACTCAAGCCTCAGTAATGGCAGACGCCATCCACCACCAAGCTCGAGTGTCCCAAGTTGACTTCAAACTTCTGTGGTGGCAGCAAGAATTTCAAGCCAGTGGATCTTAGTTTGCTGGGCTCCATGGGGGTCAGATCCGCTGAGCTAGACCACTTGTCTCCCCGGCTTCAGCCCCCTTTCCATGGGAGTGAACAGTTGTGTCTTACTGGCATTCCAGGTGCCACTGGGATATGAAACAAACAAAAACAAACAAACAAACAAAACAACTCTCAGCTAGCTCGGTGTCTGCCCAAATGGCTGCCCACTTTTGTGCTTGAAACTCAGGGCCCTGGTGTTGCGAAGACCGTGGGAAACGCATAGTATCTGCACTGGAATGCACCGTTCCTCAAGATACAGTCCCTCAAGGCTTCCCTTAGCTATGGGAGGGAATTCCCTGACTCCTTGCACTTCCCAGGTGAGGTGACACCCCACCCTGCTTCTGCTCGCCCTCTGTGGGCTGCACCCACTGTCTAACCAGTCCCAGTGAGGTGAGCCAGGTACTTCAGTTGGAAATGCAGAAGTTACCCGCCTTCTGCATTGATCTCATTGGGAGCTGCAGACCAGAGCTGTACCTGTTTGGCCATCTTGCTAGCCCTCCCCTAGACCTCTGATTTGAACCGATTTGTCAGGCAGAAGTGGCTTACATGTTTGATTTACCTGTAAGTATTGGCTATCATCGTAAAGTTTTTTAGGTGCTGGATGAGAGGTTTATTTGAAAGTAGTTGTTCCAGGATTTAATTATTTAAATCAATTCTGACTGCCTGTGTTTAGAATTTTAATTCAGTGAAGGTCTAGTTCTTAGTGATTATATGTAACCACAACAGAGACGAGAAATTCATTGCAATTAAATTGTTGGTTTTCCTCATACAAAACTCATGTTTTAATGCTCCCCTCCATATGGGGGTCAATCATATAGCATTAACATTAATAGCCTAATAAGTCTAATAATGAAGATGTGTAGCATGTTAAAATTAGCCATTAGAATTCAAGCACACCACACTCAATGCGTGCAACAAGATCCACAAATGCCAACACTGCCCATCTGTTTGAACTAATGAGCTGTAAACATTTCCCCCACTGGTGAACTAATAAATTATAGCATGTTACAATTGAAAGGGACCTTGGAGATAGATCTTTCTGCTCCAGCTACCTCTTTCTTCATTTTATTGGTCCTCTAAAGAGGTGTATTATTTATCCAAGGTCACCGTTGTACAGTAAAACCCTGCCATAGCATAATGGGCCCAGAAATTCCTGTGTGTAAAGCAGGCGTTCCCAAACTTCAGTATATATCCTGGAGAGCTTGTTGAAGTACAGGTTACTGGGCCCCACCCCCAGAGTTTCTGATTCAGTGGTTCTGAAGTAGAACCTGATCATTTTCATTTCTAACAAGCTCCTGGGTGCTGCTAGTGGTCTGAGGACCAAACTTTGAGAACCACTTGTGTAGACCACGTGGTGACATTACTGTGAAGTTGATGGAGTGATGAAAGCCAGCCTACATAGTTAGCTGTCCTCCAGTTCTGAGGATCTAGCTGCAGGAGCCAGATCTATCCAGGTGTAGACCTGGGTTTGCCACCACCTAGTGTTAGTCATCTATTGCTGTGTAAACATTGATGGGGATGATTCTGGATCCTGTAGCTGGCTGGGGCTTCCAGCTATCCCGTGGTTAGTAGGCATTTATTTCTTATATTGATTTGGGAAGATTGTGCTTTGGGGACCCAGCTCCCATCTTCCTGATTTCCAACTACTGCCAGCTACTTCCCTGTCAGTCTTGTCCTCTCCTGAATATATTCTCCCCTCCCCTCGAAGAAAAGAACATTGACCCAACTCTGTTTCAGAGGCTGGAGAGCCAGTCATATTATATCCAAAACTGTACTGGGGAAGGAATTTACAGCAGCCAATGGTAGATCTCCTGTTGTTTAATGTACTCATTCCCAAACTTCTGCTTCACTGTCTTACCTCTGTGCCTTTGCATTTTCCATCACTCTTAACCTTCAAGGTTTAGCTGAATTCCACCTCCTTCAGAAACTTTGTCTTGCTACTCCAGAAGATAACAATTTTTCTTTTAAAGGAAAAATAGGGCATGATTCTGGTACTTCTGTGTTCCAGACTCTGTGTGGATGTTTCATATCATTTTATTCTCAAAACTACCTTGCAGTATAGACGTTATACCTGTTTTATTGATAGGAACGCTGAGACTCAAGAAGGAAAAGGCTTTTAAGAGACAGGGTCTCGCTGTTGCCCAGGCAGAAGTGCAGTGGCACAATCATAGCTCACTGCAACTTCAGACTAGCTCAAGGGATCCTGCTGCCCCAGCCCCTTCCAAGCAGCTCTGACTATAGATGCAGGCCACCACATCTGGCTAATTTTTTTTTTTTTTTTTTTTTTTTTAAGATATGGGGTTTTGCTATTTTGCCAAGCTGGTCTCAAACTCCCAGCCTCAAGCAGCCTTCCTGCCTTGGCCTTCCAAAGACCTGGGATTATAGGCATGAGCCACCATGCCTGCCCCATTTTCTAATTTGTTAGAATATAATTTGCTATGATATACCTTGCCTAATACAAGTGCATTAGACAAATACATAGGCAAAGCTGTCTATAGAGTGATTTTTGACAAGATAGTCTCTCCCCATGCCAAGCTGCAAGCTCTTAAAGACGAGGAGCATGTCTCATTTGTTTTTATTCTCAGCCCCAGCCCCTCCTATTAGCACAGTGCATGTTAAGTTGTGGCACTCAGTATTTTCCAAGGAAATGGATCTCCTGGCTCACTGCTGTGTGTACTGCATCTTCCTGCCCTGTTTCTCTCTGTGCAGTTGACTGTGGTCCCCAGCAAGGAAGGAGGTTCCTTTGGTGTAGTCTCTCCTCCATTGCCCCCACTCAGAATTTGCTGCCTCAACTGTTTTCTCTCAGTCTGTCTTCTCTATGAATGCCATCTTCAGGAAGAGGAGCACTTTTCCCCCCTGGGAATGAATGATTTAGAGATGAGCGTGGTTTCAGCTTCATGCCAAGCTCACAGACCGGGGGTGGCTTCCCACACCCTCTTCCCTTCCCTGAACCTCATCTCTCCTTTTCAGTTACTATCTCCTTATTCTTCCAGACATCCCTGTGAATCAAGCGGTAGGGACAAGTGAGAGGCTTACCAGAGTCAGAGATTGGGTGAAAGATCACCAAAAGCTCATGTTGCTTAAAACTTGAATTGCATGAAAGGCATTGGATCCAAATGTTTAAGAAACACTGACTCACTCCTTTGCTGTTTTGAATATAACTTGCAAATGTGGTTTCATTTATCATCCCACTTCCTTCATCTCTCATAAAACTGTCACTTTCAGGGAAGAGAATAAGTGGGCCTGGCCTCACTGTGGCTCTAGTACTCTCTGAGGCTGGAGTAAGGATTCCTGGTTCTCAACCCAACTGTACAGTAGGATCACCTTGAAGCTTCCCACATTCCTTCAGGGATTCTGATTTCCTTAATCAGGGATGTAGCATGGCACAAGCATTGCTGTGTTCCTCCATTGTTCTAGTGTTCAGTCACTGTTCTAGTGTTCAGTCAGCATTAAGAGCTGCTAGATTAGGTTTTTGGATTCCAAGCCTGACTGATCATAATAGCCATATTGGGAGCCTTTTAAAATTTCTCCATCCCATAACCTGGGAGTCAGAATTCCTAAGGGAAAGACCTGGGGATATATATTTGAAATAGATCCTGGCCATCAGCTAGTGTGGGAAATTACCAATCTTGGAACTTTCAGATATTTCTTCTAGCCTTCCAGTCATCAAAGCAAGGTAGAATTATCAACATAATGATATAAAGCTATTTAAGTTCCTCACAGGTGAAGTCAAATGTATTATTTTATCCATGCTTCCTGGAGCAAGACATAAAAATGAAACTCATTCGAAATATTTGGAATATCATGGACTTCACTGTGGGACTAAGCTTTCCTGCACAAGTCCAAACAGATAACTTAATCCATACTCTTCAGATGATAGCTGTGTCTGTTTAATATTGGCCCAGCCTACTCTTGCCCACGTATTTTTCGTTTCACTATAATTTTTATTCCAGCTGTATATTCAACAGACTGCCTGCCAACCCTGTAGGAACCACTTGACATAAATGATGTATTTTGAAAGATTAAACCAGAAACACATCTTTATACTAGCTTAAGACTTAAAGAAGTTTTTATGTGGATTCAAGTGGAATGAGAGGAACTAAAGAAGGGGAATGAGGCCCCAAAAAAGCGAATTTGAGGTTAAAGGTCAAAATTAAAATTAACTGATTTTTAATCCACATGTCACTCGGTAGCAAAAAAATTAAAATTTATTAATGACTATGATATTATGAATACTTTCACATGCTGAAGTGTATTGCCTCTTCAAAGCATGCCTCTTGGGTTTAAATTTTCTTTTGACATGTAAAACGTTCTGGTAAGAACTGTGCCTCCTTTCTATGACCTTACCTACCTTTCTACGTAAAAGCATCAGCACATGTTTAAGGAAAACTGACTGCTGCCCAAAGGAAATACACATAATTTTTAGGTCCCTGAATTCAATTTCTGAAGATGTTTTTCAGGCATTGCAAAAGAAAAAAGAAAAATGAATCAGTTTGCTGTGTACAAGAAATAATCATTTTCATAAGCAGTGTAGTCAAAATGATAGAACATGCTCCTTTAGTATTTGGCATCTCTACAATGTCATTTAATTCCGTGACCTCAATATTCAGTCTTTAACACCAAAACCATAAAAAGGGAAGTATGATACGTATTCTTCACCCTGCACAAGCACCTTCCTGTCTCCTCAAAGGAGCTAAATGGTCCTAATTCCCTTTAATGCCGGAAGAAGGAGGTTCTGTGTCATTCTAATAAGCCTCAAGCTCCCGGTACTATTTTTACCCCATTGCTGACCTCAGTGGCTGTGGAGAGTTGAACACCCTCCCTCAACAAATGCAAATAGACTCCAGCAGCCATTCTTGAGGAGCACTCAAGCAATTACTTCTGGGTCCTCAAGTAGAATTCACATTAATTGATTCCCTTTTGTAGGCTTTTCCTTAGCAGGAGATTAACAGTTTTTGCCTTTTTGTTTGGAATTCAGCATCTTGGTGAAACTGACAACCTCCTGTATTTTCTTTTATTTTTTAGAAAGGGAAATATGAAAGAAAAGAGCAGAAAGGAGTTCCATTACAGGTGGGTTTTTTTTCCCCCTTGAAATTATCCTGAGTGATAGCCTGGACTCCAGGCTGGCTGGAGGACTTGCAGAATGCAGGGATCTGCTCTGCCTCCTCCCTCAGTACAAATTCCTCCAGGGACAGGCACTCTGCTCCTCAGTTTTCTAGAAAAGTGCCCATGTAGATTCTGCCTTATGAAAGCCTCTCTGAATCAGGAATTACACAGTCCTCTTTCATCTGGCTTGTAGTCTTGGCCTACATGAATTAATTGCCAGCACTTTAAAATAGGGAAATTCCATCTAAATATTCAGATTTCTGACTTTTCTTAAAAACTTAGGAGAAAATGAGAGAATTTTCTATTTTCTTAAGAAAAACGAGGGAAAAGATCTGTTTTCCTGTTGACAGTTGGTGTGTCAAAAGACCACTATACCCATTTGCTGTCTAGTTCATTATACTCCCTGTAATCTCACAGAACTGCCACAAAGTGACACTTATTGTAATTGTGCCCACACTGTTGATCGTAAGTTCAGACGACAGTGAAATATTTTTTGTACAAAATACAAAAATTTAAAAGATAGACTAGGAGTAGCACAGATTTCAAGGAAAATGAGAGAGAACGGCTAGGCATGGTGTCTCATGCCTGTAATCCCAGCACTTTGGGAGGCCAAGGCAGGTGGATCACCTGAGGTCAGTAGTTCAAGACCAGCTTAGGCAACATGGCAAAACCCTGCTTCTGCCAGAAGTACAAAAATTAGTCAGATGTTGTGGCAAATGCCTGAAATCCCAGGTATTCGAGAGGCTGAGGCATGAGAATGGCTTGAACTCGGGCGGCGGAGGTTGCAGTAGGGCCAAGATTGCACCACTGCACTCCAGCCTGGGTGACAGAGGGAGACTCTGTCAAAAAAAAAAAAAAAAAGAAAAGAAAAGAAAAGAAAGGAAGGAAAGAAAGAAGAGAGAGAACATCTGTTTATGGAAGTGAAGGATATTCCTGCATTTAATATGCAAAGCATCTGTATCAACAGAATTTGACTAAAAATGCCATTATAGCCCAAACCCAGCCCTGTGGACACATGCATTCATTTGTGACTTATGCTGTAAGTAAGCCTGAGAGACCTTCATATTTGCCGTCCTGAAGTAATCTGCTGCTCATGGAACAACAAGATGCTGAGGCCCTGAGATAACATGCTGAATATTCATTCCTTCTGTTTTCCCAGTTCTCTCTGTCCCAAATAACCAAAAGCAGCATGTCTGTACACCATTATTAGCTCAGGAGAACGAGAGAGACATATGATGTGCAAGACACATGGTAGGTGTTTTAGTACATTTAATTACCCTAACTGTCCTCTGATTAGGTATCAGCCCCATTTGAAGATGAGAAAGCTGAGACTCCAGATAAATTAAGTAACTCACTCAAGGTCACAGAGCAAAGCTACTAAGTGGCAGGCCTGCCTGGTTCTTTCCCTTCTACCATTGTGCTTGCACTACTCATTGAAATGCTTTCCCTGAATTACTACTTAGCACAATGACTTTAGTTTTTATTGTGGGTTGATCATAAGGAGTAGCCATAACAAGAGTATTCTGTTCATATTCTATAAAACTGCTATTGAGGATGCTAATGTTTATCAAAACATCTGTCTGATGATCTTTTCTTAGCAATTAGTGACAGATGAAGTTTGTGTTTCTGAACAAAATAAAAATGTACTTCTGTTTATGTAGCCGGAAATAAATGATACTAGCTATCCTTTTGGCCTTCATTTCCAGGAAGCTCCAAGGGAAATGTATTGGCCCATTCCATCTTATGGTAAAATTAATCCTCCCTTTTGCTACATTATTTTGGACCTTTCTTTCTGGAGTCATTATTGTGCTTTGGTGTGTTAATAATTCTATTATACAAGTTGCATCTAGTTGTAAGCTTGCTCAGATTCCTTTTAAAGAAGGCAGAAGTATAACTTATAAATAAGACCCTTAAAATTCAATTTATACCCCTAAGAGTAATTAATAAATCCAATTTTAATATGACACTAGATTTAACAAAAGGGGCTATTTGGGGAATGGCCCCAAAGCCTTTGGGTCATATCTGGCTTAGGGGAATCACAGTTAACAGAGACAACTCTCTCAAATTGAGCTCTGGCCCAATTTGTCTTGCATTCCGCTACTGGGTGATAGTTGCTAACTTGCACAGAGAACTTACCTGGCCGTGGGCCAAGTACTTGACATGCCTTGTCTCCATCTTTGCAGCAAGTATATCTAGAACCATTCTTACCCCTATTACAGGAAATTCAAGGATCAGAGCTCAAGAAACTAGTTCACAGGCACGTAGATAATAGGTTTGATCTTGAGCAAAGATCTTGACTTCTTGGTGTCCATGTCCCCACCTGTAAAACAGGCATATGCTCCTTTCCCAACCTCCTCACAAATCTGTGATGTTAGTCACTTCTGTCCTCCCCTCCCCCACTGCAAGGAACTAGATCCAAAGGAAGGGTTATATTCTGTATCTCAACCTTCCTAGTCTTTTATTTTCCCTGAGGGCTCTCTAAGGCATGTTGACCACTGACTTAATCAAATTTTCTCTTTTCCTAGGGAGAGGGAAATCTATTGTTCTGTTTTGTCGAAACTCTACTATTGGCCTGGGTTGTTGGTTGTCATCACTCTTTGTCTCACAAAATATTTTAAATCTCAATTCAAATACAATCAATTATTGCTATTTGGTAGTTATGTTATATAACCAGCATCCCCCAACCCCTGGGCCACAGGCGGTACCAGTCCATGGCCTGTTAAGAACCAGGCTGCATTAGCAGGAGGTGAGCTGCAGCTGAGGGAGCATTACCAGCTGAGTTCCACCTCCTGTCGGATCGGCGGTGGCATTACATTCTCATAGGAGCAGGAACCCTATTGTGAACTGCACGTGTGAGGGATCTAGGTCGCATGTTCCTTATGAGAATCTAATGCCAGATGATCTGAGGTGGGGCAGTTTCATCCCAAAACCATGTCCCCCACCCCAGGTCTGTAGAAAAATTGTCTTTCTCGAAACTGGTCCCTGGTGCCAAAAAGGTTGGGGACTGCTATTGTCTACAGTCTCCATAAACGTTGAATTATCTAATTCAGAACCATTTCTCATAAAAGAAATAGAAGGTTAGGTTTCTGTGAACCTCTCACAAACTTATATCAACTGATCAGTATGTACCCTTCTTTTGTGTGTTTCTGATTAAAGACACCTTATCTAACATTGCGCTTATGGCCAACAGCACTGTAACTTATGTCTGAATGAAGCTAATCTACAGCATTTTCTGTAAAAGCTACATCGCAACTTATTTTGCTTAGACACACTAGACAGCACCTCAGCACTTTGCTCGCAAACCATATTTAATAGTAAAATCACCAACACAAAAGCATAAAAATGTAAAAAAAAAAAAAAAAAGACACTAAATAGTCCATGGAGAGGACATTTATTTCTAGGAAAGAGCTGAAACATGAAAGACAGAGCATCACCTTGCTCATCTTCAACTGGAAATGTGTGCATTGATTGACTGAAATTTTTTGCCACTCTGTGCATGTCCACTAATGACCATGAAAACATTGCAAGTATTTATTTTGGGATTACAAAGAAATTTTACGTATAGTAACCCCTTGCCTGTTATAAGTTGAAGAGTTTTTGTTTTTTTCAGTTTTATTTTTACTTTGTTTTTTTTTACTGAATTTATATGTGTAATAAAGTTTATCAATCTTTTTCCTTATTGCTTTAGATTTTGAGTCAGAGTTAGCAAAGCTTCTGTACTCACAAGTTATAGTAGAATTTACCTGTATTTTTTTTTCCTAGTACTTCTATGCTTTTTTACATTTAAATATCTGATAGATTTGGAATTTATATTGGGGTATGGTGTTTGGAATGAGTATAGTTTTACCATTTTCCATATTGCTCAACCAGTATCTCAACATGTGTTAAATGCTTATATTTTCTCCAACTGATTTGATATGCTGCCTTTATCAGTCCTAAATTTTCATATATCATTGGACCTACTCGTGTGTCAATATCAAATGCTTTTAATTATAGAGGCTTTAGAGTATGTTTTAATGTCTGATAAGGCCGGCAGTTCCCCTGACACCACCTTGCTTTTTTCCCCCCCAGAGATTTCCTGGCTGTTCTTCCTTACTTGCTCTTCATGTACTTGTCATTTCAAGTCAATTTGCATATCAAATATCAGAGCTTTTCATTTGGCTCTTTATTGCTGTTTTCTGACACCATAGACATTTCTAATTAGAACAGTTTTAGTGTTCTATAAAATTGAGAAGTATTCCTCCTGACTCAGTGCAAGTGATATGACTGTCCCACTTAAGCTTGAGAAGCAGAGTTCTATTAGGCTCACTCTCCTTAAGTACGGTATGGTCCAGGTTACTTACATCCCTTGTGTTTCTCTTGTGCTAATAATCAGTGAGATCCCCACCTTTGCCACCATCTCATATGTTTGGTCAAATGCTTTCCCTCATGTATTTTTTATGGTGAGAACATTTAAAATCTACTCTTAGTGATTTCCAAGAATACAATACATTGTTATTAAAAATTGTCACCATGTTGTACAATAAATCTTTTGAATTTATTTCTCCTAACTGAAACTTTGTATCCTTCAAATAACATCTCCCCAACCCCATCTCCCCAAGCCCTTGGTAACCACCATTCTACTCTGCTTCTATTAGTTCAACTTTTTTAGATTACACATATAAGTGAGATCATATGGTAGTTGTTTTTCTGTGCCAGGCTTATTTCACTTACTATCTTCCAAGTTTATCCATGTTGCTAATGACGGGAATTGCTTCCTTTATGATGCTGAATGGTATTCCATTATGCATATGTATACCACACTTTCTTTATCCATTCATCTATCGACAGATACTTAGGTTGATTACATATCTTGACTGTTGTGAATATTGCTACAATGAACATGGACATGCATTATCTCTACATACTGATTTCATTTTCCTTGAATATATACCCAGTAGTGGGATTGATGAATTATGTGGTGGTTTTAGTTTTTGTTTTTTCAGGAGCCTCCCTACTGTATTTCGTAATAGTTGTGCTAATTTACCTTCTGATCAACAGTGTGCAAGGGTTCCCTTTTCTTCACATCTTTGCCAAAATTTATTTTGCATCTTTTTGATAATAGCCATTCTAACAGATGTGAGTTGATATCTCATTGTGGTTTTGATTTGTATCTCTCTTTTGTTAGTGTACAGTGATGTTGAGCATTTTTTCGTGAACCTCTTGACCATGGGTATGTCCTCTTTTGAGAAATGTCTATTCAGTTTTTTTGCTCATTTTTTCATCTGGTTGTTTTCTTACTATTTAGTTGAGTTTTTTATATATTTTGTATATCAATCCTTTATCATATGCACAGTTTTCAAATACATTTTCCCATTCCATAGATTGTCTCATAACTCCGTTGATTGTTTCTTTTGCTGTGTAAAAGCTTGTTTGTTTAATGTAATCTCATTTGTTTGTTTTTGCTTTTGTTGCCTGTGCTTTGGGGTCATATCCAAAAAATCATTGCCCAGACCAATGTCATGGAGATTTTCCCATGTCTTCTTCTAGTAGTAGATTTACAGTTTCAGTCCTATATTTATGTCTTTAATCTATTTGGAATTGAGTTTTATATATTGGGTGACATAGGAGTCTAATTTCATTGTATCTGCATGTTGATACTCAATTTTCCCAATGCCATTTATTGAAGAGATTTTCCTTTCCCTATTATGTGTTCTTGGCATCTTTGTCAAAAATCAATTGGCCATAAATGCATGGATTTATTTCTGGGCTCTCTGTTCTGTTCCATTGATCTGTTTTTATGTCACTACCAAACAGTTTTGATTACTAGTTTTGTAGTGTATTTTGAAGTCAGGTAGTGTGATGCCTCCATATTTGTTCTTTTTGCTCAAGATTACTTTGGCTATTTGGAGTCTTTGTGGTTCATTACCAATTTCAAGATTGTTTTCTCTCTTTCTGTAAAAAAAAAAAGTTATTGGAATTTTAGTTAGTATGGACATTTTAACATTAATTTTTCCAATCTGTGAACATAGGATATCTTTCCATTTATTTATGTCTTCAATTTCTTTTATTAATAGTTTGTAGTTTTCAGTGTACAGGTCTTCCATCTTCTTCGTTAAATTTATTTCTAAGTATTTTTTTGTAACTATTGCAAATAGGATTGTTTTATTGCTCTCTTTAGATAGTTTGTTGTTAGTATATAGACATGCAACTAATTCTGTGTGTTTGTTTCTTGTATTCTGCAACTTTACTGGATTTGTCAGTTTTAACAGTGTTTTGGTAGATTCTTTAACATTTTCTATATATAATATGTCATCTGCAGACAGAAACATTTAATTTTTTTCTTTCCAGTTTGAATGCCTTTTATTTCTTTCTCTTGCCTAACTGCTGTGACTAGGACTTCTAGTACTATTTTGAATAAAAGTGACAGTGATGGCTTCTTTGTCTTGTTCCTGATCTTAAAGAAAAAGCTTTCAATTTTACATTGTTGCATATGTTAGCTGTGGGTTTGTCGTATATGGACTTTGTTGCATTGAATTACTTTTATTGTGTACTTAATTTATTGAGAGAGTTTTTTTTAATCATGTTAGGATGTTGAATTTTTTCAAACGCTTTGACTTTTGAAATGCTAATATGATTTTTGTTCTTCATTCTTTAATTAGTAGACTTGTGTATGTTGAAGCATCCTTGCATCTCTGGGATAAATTTCACTTAATCTTGGTGAATAATCTTTTTGATGTGCTGTTGAACTTGGTTTGCAAGCATTTTGTTGAGGATTTTTGTGTCCTATATTCATCAGGGATACTGACCTATAATTTTCTTTTCCTGTAGTATCCCTGTCTGGCTTGGGTATCAGGATAAGGCTAGCCTTCTAAAAATGAGTTTGTAATTATTCCCTCTTCTTCTTCTTTTTTTTTTTTTTTTTTTTTTCTGAAGAGTTTGGAAAGGATTGGTATTAGTTCTTCTTTAAATGTTTGGTAGAGTTAAGCAGTTAAGTCATCAGTCCCTGGGCTTTTCTCTAATGGGAGACTTTTAATTACTGATTCAATTTCCTTACTTGTTACTGGTCTGTTCAGAATTTCTATTTCTTCATGATTTGCTCTTAGTAGGTTGTACGTCTCTAGAAGTTTATTCATTTATTCTAGATTATTCCATTTGTTGGCATATAATTGTCCATGGTAGTCTGTTATGATCCTTTGTATTTCCGCAGTATTCATTGTAATGTCTTTTCTTTCATGTCAAACTTTGAGTATTCTCTTTTTTTCTTAGTCTAGCTAAAAGTTTATTGATTACCACCTCTCAGTTTCACTGATCTTTTCTATTGTTTATATTGTCTCTCTGTCATTTATTTACGCTTTGGCCTTTATTATTTCCTTCCTTCTAACTTTGGGCTTTGTTTGTTCTTTTATTTCTATTTTGTTGATGTATGATGTTAGTTTGTTTATTTGAAATCTGCTTTTTTGATGTAGGCTTTTATTGCTATAAATTTTCCTCTTAGAACTGCTTTTGTTTTGCATCCTTTAAGCTTTGGTGTATTATGTGCTCGTTTTCATTTGTCTCAAGATAATTTTTATTCTTCCATTTAATTCATTGTTTGGTTGCTCAGGGGCATGCTGTTTAATTTCCAGTGTTTGTGAATTTTCTGAAATTCCTCCTGTTATTGACTTTTAGCATTATACCATTGTGGCTGGAAAATACATTTCATATGATTTAGATTTCCTTAAACTTAAGACTTGTGTTATGTGTAGTCTGTCCTGGAAAATGTTTTATGTGTGCTCGAGAAGAATCTGTATTCTGCTGCTCTTAGGTGGAATGTTCTATATGTCTGTCCCATTTGCTCTAAAATGTAGTTTAAGTCAATATTTCTTTCTTAGTCTTCTGTCTGGATAATCTGTCTGTTATTGAAAATGGAGCCTTGAAGTCCCCTGCTATTATTAAGAGTCTATCTATCCTTTCAGATCTATTAATATTTTTTATATATGTAGGTGCTCCAATGTTGCATGCATATGTATTTATAGTTGTTATATCCTCCTGATGAATTGAAGCTTTCATCCTTATATGATGATGAGTTTTGGTTTTTTTGTGGTTTTTTTTTTTTAACAGTGTTTGACTAAAAGTCTTTTTTATCCAATAAAAATATAGTTACCCTGCTCTCTTTTTATTTCTGTTTGCATGGATTATTTTTCCATCCCTTCACTTTCATTTTGTATGTGTCCTTAAAGGTGAAATGAGTCTCTTATAGGCAGTATATAGTTGAGTCTTTTTTTTTTTTTAATTACTCATTCAGTCATTTTTTTAAAGAGATGAAGTCTCACTGTGTTGACAAGGTTGGAGTGCAACAGCATGATCATAGCTCATTGTAGTCTCAAACTCCTGGGCTCAAGTGATCCTCCTGCCTCAGCCTCCTGACTAGCTAGGACTATAGGCGTGCACCACCACGCCCAGCTTATGTTTCTTGATTTGATAATGTAATCCATTTATAATCAAGATAATTATTGATAAGTAAGGACTTTTGAGAAGGAAAGAAGTTTATTCATTTCTTCTAGGTTATTCCACTTTTGAATTAAAAAATTATTCAAATAAATACATTTGAAAAAATTTGTTTATTTTCCTTTACTCTCATACTACTCAACACTTCTGACACCAAATGTGTGAGGGTATTTCCTTATTTTTTTTTTTACTTTTTTTTACTTTTGTGGGTCTACTATAGTGTTTTGCTTTGTGACCACCATGAGGCTTACATAAAGCAACTTATAAAAGCCTTTTTTCAAGCCGATAACAACTTAACTTTGATTGCAAAAAAAACCTCTGCAATTTTACTCCACTTCTCTATATTTTATATTTTTGATGTTACAGTTTACATCTTTTATATTGTGTATCCTTTAACAAATTACCATAGCTCTTATTATTTTAATAGTTTTATATTTTAACCTCCATACTAAAGATAAAGGTGATTTACCTGCCACCATTATAATATTAGAGTATTCTGAATTTGACTATCCACTTATTTTTACCAGTAAGTTTTATGCTTTCATATGTTTTCTTGTATTAATTAGTGTTCTGTTCTTTTAGCTCAGAGAACTCCCTTTAGCACTTCTTGTAAGACACGCCTGGTGGTGATGAACTCCTTCAGCTTTTATTTGCCTGGAAAAGTCTTTATATCTTCTTTATTTCAGAAAGACAGCTTTGCTGGTTTCAGGGTTTTTTTTGGCAATTTTTTTTTTCTTCAGCACTTTGAATATATCATCCCACTCTCTCTTCACCTAGAAGGTTTCTGCTGAGAAACTGCAGCCTTAGGAGCTCCCATTTCATGTTATTTGCTTCTTTTCTCTTGCTGCTTTCAGGACCCTCTCTTTGTCTTTCATTTTTAACAGTTCAATTATAATATATCATCTGTGTTGTTTCAATTGACTCTTATTGGAGGCCTTTGACCTTCCTGTACCTGGATATTTATATCTTTTCCTGATTTGAAAACTTTTCTATTATTTATTTTTAAACTTTTGTTCCTTTGTCTTTTTCTTAAACCTCCTATAATTCCTTTTTATTATTTTTTTCTCCTCTGACCACATATTTTCAAATAACTTGTCTTCAAGTTCACAAATTTTTCTTCTGCTTGACCATTTCTGTTGTTGATGGCTTCTATTGCATTTTTCATTTCTTTCATTGTATTATATTTTTCATTTACAGAATTGTCTACTTTGTTGTCTTGTTTTTAAATAATTTCAATTTCTATTACATTTCTCATTTTGGTCTTTTTATTTTTTATTTTTATATTATACTTTAAGTTCTAGGGTACATGTACACAACGTGCAGGTTTGTTACATATGTATACATGTGCCATGTTGGTGCGCTGTACCCATTAACTCGTCATTTACATTAGGTATATCTCCTAATGCTATCCCTCCCCCCAGTCACACCCCATGACAGGCCCTGGTGTGTGATGTTCCCCTTCCTGTGTCCAAGTGTTTTCATTGTTCAGTTCCCACCTATGAGTGAGAACATGCAGTGTTTGGTTTTCTGTTCTTGAGATAGTTTGCTGAGAATGATGGTTTCCAGCTGCATCCATGTCCCTACAAAGGACAAGAACTCATCCTTTTTTTGTGGCTGCATAGTATTCCATGGTGTATATGTGCCACATTTTCTTAATTCAGTCTGTTATTGATGGACATTTGGGTTGGTTCCAAGTCTTTGCTATTGTGAATAGTGCCACAATAAACATATGTGTGCATGTGTCTTTATAGCAATATGATTTATAATCCTTTGGGTATATACCCAGTGATGGGATGGCTGGTCAAATGGTATTTCTAGTTCTAGATCCTTGAGGAATCGCCACACTGCCTTCCACAATGGTTGAACTAGTTTACAGTCCCACCAACAGTGTAAAAGTGTTCCTATTTCTCCACATCCTCTCCAGCACCTGTTGTTTCCTAACTTTTTAATGATTGCCATTCTAACTGGTGTGAGATGGTATCTCATTATGGTTTTGATTTGCATTTCTCTGATGGCCAGTGATGATGAGCATTTTTTCATGTCTGTTGGCTGCATAAATGTCTTCTTTTGAAAAGTGTCTGTTCATATCCTTTGCCCACTTTTTGATGGGGTTGTTTTTTTCTTGTAAATTTGTTTGAGTTCTTTGTAGATTCTGGATATATTATTCTCCTGATTTCGTTGAATTGTTTCTCTGCAGTTAGCTTCTTTCATACAATTATTTGTACTTTTTTTTTTCTCACTTTGTCACCCAGGCTGGAGCATGATTATGGCTCACTACAGCTTCAACTTCCCAGACTCAAGCAATCCTTCTACCTCAGCCTCTCAAGTAGCTGAGACCATAGGCACACATCACCATGCCCAGCTAATTTTTAAATTTTTTTTTGTAGAAATGGGTTCTTGCCTTGTTGCCCAGGCTGGTTATACAATTATTTAAATCTTTGTTAGACAGTTTATAAGTCTCCATTTCTTTGGGGTTGGTCATTGGTGCTTAATTTTGTTCTTTGGTAGTGTCATGTTTCTTTGATTGTTCTTCATCCTTGTTGCCATGTGTCAGTGTCTGTGCATTTGAAGAAATAGGGACTTATTTCAGTATTTGCAGACTTGCTTTGTTTGGGAAAGCCCTTTACCAGTCAACCTGTCCAGAGATTCTGAGCAGGTCATCTGGTATGGTCCATGAGCAGGTGTGCTGTTGGAGTCCTCGGGCAGCCTGGCTTCATGTCTGGGTCAGCAGGTGGTCAGCCTGGTGCCTGAGTGTATGGAATTGAACCTGGAGCTTAAAACTACTGTAGTAGGCCTGTTATTGGGTCTGTAGGCATGGGCCTGGAGCATGGGTTGCAAGGGTGGGTTGTTTTTCCTTTATGCAATCCTTTTAGATGTAACTCTGTACTTTTTTAGGATTTCATCCCCCAAATTAGTTATCATCCTCCTGAATTATTCCCTGAGGGACCAGACAGATGTGATTAATATTTTATACTATATGGTTAAAAGAGGCTTTTGATGGAATCTAATTGTGGCTTGCCATCTATCCAAAGCAGCACAATTGACCCAAGAGACTCAGCTGAGAAACCATCATTAGAATAGTAAGTTAGTTCAGTTAGGTCACAAAATGAATGTCAGTCATTTTTATGTAGAGGCAATTAGGAAATATAATGGAAACAAATTCTATCACTGTGAAAAAATAAACATAAAATGTCTAAAAGCTATAAAACTTGACCGGACTGTAGAACTTAAATGAAAGAAAAACACTGAAACTCTAAAAGAGGACCTAATTAAGATTAATTTTTAATAAATAGCCAAATGGTGCTTCTAGTTGGGATAACCCTGTGTAACTCAGTTGATCCCAAATCTCCCAGATTTATAGACTCAGTTGTTTTTGATAACTGAATAAGGTGAACCTGTTCCATGTATTATGGGAAGTCTGTCACTTTTTCAAAAATCTTTAAGAATTTCCAGAGACTATTGAAGGACTTATGATCCCCTTGATCAATATATTCAACCACAACTGTTTCTCTGTTCTCTTGTTATTGATCATTTATTTATTCATTCATCCATTATTTATTTACTATTATTACTAAGCATCCATTTATTGAATGCTTACCACATTCTAAACGCTCCACATATACCCACTAACCATTGTTGTGGCTCCTAGGGCTGCTCCCTCTGACTGCTCCTGGGTCACCCTTGACTTGAGACAATCTCTTCTCTTTTATTGCCCCTGTCAAGCATCACTAATACAAGGCTGTTTTGTGTCAGACTTTTACTGAAGTTTTGACAATACTAGTGGTGGATGAGCATTGTGGAGAAGGAATACAGATGGAGCATATTGATATGGTTTGGCTGTGTTCCCACCCAAATCTCATCTTAAATTGTAGCTCCCATAATTCCCACGTGTTATGGGAGGGGAGAGTCAGTGGAAGATAATTGAATCATGGGGGTGGTTTTCCCCGTAATTTTCTCATGGTAGTGAGTAAGTGTCATGAGATCCTATGGTTTTATAAGGGGAAATCCCTTTTGCTTGGCTCTTTTCTCTCTTGCTTGCTGCCATGTAAGCTGTGCTTTTTGCCTTCTACCATGATTGTGACTCCTCCCCAGCCATGTGGAGCTGTGAGTCCATTAAACCTCTCTTTCTTTATAAATTACCCAGTCTTGGGTATGTCTTTATCAGCAGCATGAAAACAGACTAATACATATATAGTGTATATGTGCATAAAACAAGACGCAATGAAAAATTAAGTATTAGACATCTTAACATTCATGGGCATCTCCTGTGGAGAATTTCTCACTTTATCCTTCATCCTTAGGTCCCACCTGCTACCATCTTTTGGAGTTGCCTCTTCTTGTCTCAATATTTCTTGTGTATCATCTCCTCAGCCTCTCTAATTTCTATACCCTTTAACTCTTTTTTCCTAGCCATAGCCTCTGGAAACTCAAACCTCCTAATTTTTTTTTTTTTTTTTTTTTTTTTTTTTTTTTTTTGAGACAGAGTTCTGCTCTGTCGCCTAGGCTGGGATGCAATGGCACGATCTCGGCTCACTGCAGTCTCCGCTTCCTGGGGTCAAGCGATTCTCCTGCCTCAGCCCCGTGAGTAGGTGGGACTACAGGCTCCTGCCACCACGCCTGGCTAATTTTTTGTATTTTTAGTAGAGATGGGGTTTCACTGTGTTAGCCAGGATGGTCTCGATCTCCTGACCTTGTGATCCACGTGCCTCGGCCTCCCAAAGTGCTGGGATTACAGGCGTGAGCCACTGCGCCCAGCCCCCAATTAATTTTTGTATAATGTAGAGCACTTTATCTATCTCTTTCTTTTCCTTCCTCATACAAATCACACTGGTGGTGGGGGACGAATTTGCCTAACCAAAAAAGTCATTGAGCTGTTGTGCCCCATGCCCCCCAAAAAGAGCACTTCCCAGCCCCAGAAAGGAATTCTTCTGATTTCCAGAGCAATAAGTTTTGGAATACTTAAGTTCTTCCTCACCCCAGCTGGATTTTGATGAGATACCAAGTCAGTCTCTCCCAAATTAATAAAGCAAATAGAAGATAATTCTGACTATAATCCTAGTGTACCTTTTCTGGATTTTAATAAAGTGATCTTAAAGTTAATTTTGGAGTGAGGTAAAAAAACAAGCTCAAGTAACAAAAAAATATTTTTTAAAAGAGTAATAATAGAGAACTCCATGTACCAGTGGTTTAATTTGAACACTTATTGTTCTAGTTGAAGAATGAGCAAACAGAAAAATGTAAAACTTAATACAAAGTCCAGAAACAGATTGTTGATGAAAAAACCAAACTCCATAAAATATTTGAAGAGATTTCTTCTGAGCCAAATGTGAGGACCATGACCTGCAACAGCCTCTGGAGGTCTTGAGAACAGGTGCCCAAGGTGGTTGGGTTACAATCTGGTTTTATAAGTTTTATAAGACATCCAGTACATTGAGGTATACATTGTTTCAGTCTAGAAAGGTGGGACAACTCAAAGCAAGGGCTTAAAGATCGTAGGTGGATTCAAAGATTTTCTGGTTGGCAGTTGGCTGAAGGAGTTATTAATATTATTTGAAGACCTGGAATCAATAGAAAGGAGGGTCTGGGTTAAGCTAATGGGTAGTAGAAACCAAGGTTCTCATTATGCACATAAAATGACTGCCCTTAGAAGTAATATATGGCTAATGTTTTCTATTCAGACATTTAAAAGGTGCTAGACTCTCAGCTAATCTCTCCAGGATCAGAAAAAGACCTGGAAAGGCAAGGGGATTCTCTACAGTGTGTAAATTTTCCTCCACAAGAGATAGCTTTGCAGGACCATTTAAAATATATCAAAGAAATATGTTTTTGGATAAAATACTTTGATATTTTTCAGGGCCTGCTATCTGTCTTGTGATGCTAAAGTAGAGTCAGGTTGGATTTTGGTATCTTGTTACTACAAACAATCTGTTCGGTGAGTTCTAAGATCACTGTTTTAATGTTAATGCTGGTCAGTTTTGCCTCAAATCCAAAGGGAAGAAAGTATAATGAGGCATGTCTGACCCCCACTTCCCATCATGGCCTGAGCTAGTTTTTCAGGTTTCTTTGGAATTCCCTTGACTGAGAGGAGGGAGCCATTCAGTCAGTTGGGGTGCTTAGAATTTTATTTTTGGTTGATAATATCTAACAATACAAAAGCATTTAGAATGTAATAAATGAAATAAAAATTACTGGAAGTGTGTTAGTTTGTTTTCACGCTACTAATAAAGACATACCCGAGACTGGGCAATTTAGAAAAGAAAGAGGTTTAATGGACTTACAGTTCCACATGGCTGGGGAGGCCTCACAATCATGGTGGGAGTCAAGGGAGCAGCAAGTCACATCTTACGTGGATGGCGGCAGGCAGAGAGAGAGAGCTTGTACAGGGAATCTCCCATTATTAAAACCATCAGCTCTTGTGAGACTTATTCACCATCACGAGAACAGCATGGGAATGACCCACCCCTATGATTCAATTACCTGCCGCCAGGTCACTCCCACAATACATGAGAATTCAAGATGAGGTTTGGGTAGGGACATGGCCAAACCATATCAGGAAGAAAATATGGGCAAGTATTTATATAATCTTGGACTAAGGAAGGCCTTTCTAACCATGGTAGAATGTCTGTGAGGTAGGTAGAATTCTTATTAAAAAAACACTTGAAAACCTAGAATGTTATATAACATTGATGAGCCTTAAAAACATTATGCTGAGGCCAGGCGCAGTGGCTCACGCCTGTAATCCCAGCACTTTGGGAGGCTGAGACGGGCAGATCATGAGGTCAGGAGATCAAGACCATCCTGGCCAACATGGTGAAACCCTGTCTCTACTAAAAATATAAAAATTAGCTGGGTGTGGTGGCGCGTGCCTGTAATCCCAGTTACTCAGGAGGCTGAGGCATGAGAATCGCTTGAACCCAGGAGGTGGAGGTTGCAGTGAGCTGAGATCGCACCACTGCACTCCAGCCTGGCAACAGAGTGAGACTCCATCTCAAAAAACACCGTAAAATAAAATAAAAACATTATGCTGAGTGGAAGAGCCAGACACATATGATTCTGTTTATATAAAATGTCCAGAATGGCCAAATCCATAGAGACAATAGATTAGTGGTTGCCAAAGGAGGGGAAAATGGGGAGTGACTTACAGCAAACATGGTGATTTCATTTCTGAGTGATGAAAACATTCCGGAATTAGGTAGTGGTGATGGTTGGACAACTTTTGAATATATTCCCAATCACTGAATTGTATACCTTAAAGGCTGAATTTTATATATGAGTTATATCTCAATTAAAAAATTTAAAGATAGGTAGTTCTACTTGGGATGTCATGAGAAAACAAAAAACCTGGCATGCTAGTAGAGAATTGTTAAATAATATACATTTTAAAAATTTTATATACAAATGGCCAATAAACATAAAAAGCAAATTAAAACATTGAGACCAAATATTTGCCTACTGGCAGAGATGAAATTGTTAATTTCTTTCTTGGGTAGAGTGTAGTCTAATGGTTGTTCTAATATGCTGGTATTGATGAGGAATTTGGTAATATATTTATTTCAAAAAGCCTTAATTTATGTCCTTCCATAATGCGTTTCAGTTTCTAGGAATTTATCTTAAAGAAACACAGTTTGCCATGTAAAATAAAATTGTAAAGTAATAGTAACAACACAAAGATATTTCTGCTGCTAGGGAGAAAAATTAAATTAAAAATTAAATATAAAATCAAACAGACCAATAGAAGTGTACATTCAAAAGGCTAAAGAGTTACACTCTAAAATGTGGGTGCTAATCACCTCTTATTCATGGGATTATGGATAATATATATTTTCTTGTTTATTTTTATCTGTATTTTCTGTTTACTTTTTCTAAATAGTCCATACCAGAAGTATCCTTGAAATCAGAAAATAATAGAAAAATTATTTAAAATAATACAGTTTCAAGTGTGGCAAAGCTTTCTAGCTTGTTTTTTGTTTGTTTTATTTGGGTGTTTGCTTGTTTTGTGAGCGCCTTAGCAGAAATGAGATGAGAAAAGAAATTTTTTGTTTCTCGTGTGATTACAGAGATTCATGAGAGATTCATGAAAAAAAGTCTTCAATTCTGAACCCAGATTCTTACTAGCTGCCCCTATGAGCTTTCTTCAGTGGGGTGTATAGTTTCAGGGTTCGACCAGTTGATTAGTTGGTAATTTTATAACATACACCATTGTAAATTAAACTGTTTGTGGTGTACTTATCCCAAGATTTTTTCTCTTCGAAATTGGGTAAGTTAGGATTTACAACCAAGATCCTATTGAGTGGAGGACTTTCTGATTTTTAAATTATGTTCCTCAGATGTAACAATTTTCTTCTCCCCATTTCCTAGACAGAATCATGAATAAACTGGAGGATAAGCAGGACCAGATGATACCATGAAGAGAAGTTTACAGGCCCTCTATTGCCAGCTGTTAAGTAAGTTGACACTGCATTTCTTCTTTCTTAAAATATAACAATGTCATTATTTGCTGGATGCTCAGAACTTACTTTTTGGATGAAGACCAGGGTTGGATCAGTGAAAGAGGACAGTAAAGTTTCACTCTGCTTCATCTAGATGAAGTATCAAGCATTAATTCATTCTAAGATCTCTGTTTTAATGTTAATGCTTGTCAGTTTTTCCTGAATTCCAAAGGGAAGTTTTAATATCCATTATAGTTGTAACTTGGACATCAGTTATAACTTAAACTCCATTATAATAATTCTAAATTGATGTGTTAAGCATAGTTAATCTGGGAATGAGTGTCCAAAAACATTATTGCCTTTGGTTTAGTGTTCTTCCAGGATGACCTGCTATAGATTCCTCATGAAGAGGAAATGGTGTGTTGTGTTTTCTGTTTTTTAACACATAGAACTTGTTGCCATACAGCCTTTGGCTTAAAGTGTTATGCATAGTTATACATGGTTCTCAAATAAGAAGTGGTAAAAATATGACTTCTTGGTTTTATGGTGGAATAAAGAGTGTTCAATTATGACTTTCTGCACATCACTCATGTGTTTTGTGTATACTGCCACAAAGCACCAATTGCCATGTAGTGATTGTACTTTCTTTGGGATTAGAATTGCTATGAATGAATGTAAAAGCCAAAACCAATTGGTGGGTTTGATGTTCCAGTTAACCCACTTAAGACAATAGGCATTACCCACTCCAGGTCAAACCAAAGCCAGTGAGTTGGAAAATTGTGAGTTAGTTGTTTATCTTGTTCTTGCTAAGGTAAATGAAGTACCTATCTTTCCTAGGCTGAGTGGCTCCTTGTTAACTTTTGTTGAGAGAATAAAAGGAAAAGATATTGAGATGCAAATCACCAGTAGTCAGCCCTTAGAATTTAGTAATTCAGCTTATGTTGTACCCCCAGTGCAAAGCACTTTATCTACAGACAGCATTCTGGCCGGGTGTTTTAATTGACTCATTTCTTCTGCTGAATTCTAATCCCTAAAACACATATCACGTCAGCCTGTTTCAGCCTGGTGGAAAGTCGCCAAGAGTTATAGGGACTTTCTCATGTTCCTTTTCCATGTGTTCTATGGGACTGTCAGTTTGTTGCTTTTTTAAAAAATGATAAGCTTGTTTGCTAAAGAATAGGCTTTAAAGATTGAAGAAGCAATGTCATCAAGGAATGATTAACTCTGCCTTGATGAGAGAGTAGACATATGAAGGATAAATAGGATTTTACAAACACACATGCACACATACCCCTCAGAGAAGGGGAGGAAGGCTTTGTAGCCAGAAAAATGGGAAATAAAGAACAACAGAGTAGATTTTGGAACAGCAAAATGTTTGCTGAGTTCACCCATGCCGACTCTATGCCCCAAAGTTTGTGTAACATTTTAGGGTCGTATGTTATTTGAAAGGCATCAGTAAATTACCCTGCAGTCCAGAGAGATAAGACTTATCCTATGATGAGGTCCATCCTCCTATACTGAGCAACTCTGAATGCTGAAGGGGGTTCAAACATCATCTGGCTAACTATAGAAAACAACTGTGTCTTCACACCTTGCTGTTTGCAAAGCTTGCTGGGAAATGCAGACAGTCCAGAATATGTAGTTTCCTGCTGGTTAGGAGGGTAGACAGTGGCCCTCACTAAACCACCCTGATTACTGACATGCATATACACACAATAGATCGTATTTGTCACTGGTCAGCCAGTTATTAAGTTATGTGTATGTTAACATTGTCCACAAATAAAATGTTTTTAAGACATTTAGTCTGTGTCTAAAATAGACTTGAGAACTAGCATCAACACACAATATGTTATTTTATATAACTCATATATTTTATATAACTCATGATAAAAATATATGAAAATATATTTTTAATTTGGATTAAAAAATCATGATTGAGTATTCTGGTTTTTCATTGTTACATAACAAACTAGTCTAAAACCTTGTGGCTTAAAGCAATAACAGTTATTTATTTCGCTCATAAGTCTGTAATTTGAGCAGGACTTAGCAGAATCTATGCCTCCACTGCAGAGTGTTTGGGACCTAGGCTGGAATGACTCCAACGGCCGAGGGCTCCCTGAGGCCTTCTCACATGGAAAGTTTGGGCTCCCCCACAACATGGTGGCTTCAGAGTCATCAGATTTCTTATATGGCAGCTACCAGTATGAGACTTGGGCAAGGCTTAGAAGACTTATTATGAATTAGCCTTGGAAGTCCCAGAATAATACTCATGCCACATTGTACTATCTGAGGAAGTAAGACCAACAGTAACTCAGGGGAAGAGAAATTAGGCTTCACTTTTCAAAGAAAAGAGGAGTAACAGTTCGTAGCAGTTATCTTTAGTCTATTACAGAGAATATCTATTTGTTTAAAAAAACAAAAACACTTACTAGTGGACATTAGCCAATTCATAAGTCATTAATATAGAAGCTATACCCTACTGAGTGCCTACTGTGTTCACAAGGATTTGCTGACAGTTTACCTAAATCTCCTCAATTATTCCAGAGGAAAATGCTTCAAGATGAAGAAGCATTACAGATGGATAAGCAAGGACTGGCCCAGGGTGCCCAGTGAGTTCAGTTCACAGCCATATCTCTCTGACCCCTGCATATGTGCCCTTTTCTTTCTGCCCTGATGCCCTACCACACACAGGAAAAACCAGCAGTGTGGTCCCTCTGCTGCCCTTATAGCTAAGATAGGGACAGTTCAAGCCCATAAGCAGTGAAGTTTGCATCTTGCGAGTGATATTAGATGAGTGCTGGGGTTTGGATATTTGATCCCTCCAAGTCTAATGTTGAAATTTTATCCCGTTTTGGAGGTGGGGATAAATGAGAGGTGTTTGGGTCATGGAGGTTGATCTTTCATTAATAGATTAGTGCCCTCTCCAGGAGAAGGGAAGTGAGCAAGTTCTAGCTCTTTTGTTACCTTGAGAGATGCCCCAAGAACTGGTTGTTTAAAAGAATCTGGCACCTCCCTCTACCTTGCATCCACTCTCTCACCATGTGATCTCTGCACATGCTGGCTCCCCTTTACCTTCCACCACCAGTGGAAGCAGCTTAAGGCCCTCATGAGATGCAGATGCTGGTGCCGTGCTTCTTGTTTAGCCTGCAGAACCGTGAGCCAAATCAACCTCTTTTCTTTATGAATTACAGAGCCTCAGGTATTTCTTTATAGCAACACTAAACAGACTAAGACAGTAAGACCAAAATAAAAAGATGCTCTTTAGATCACTGAATCATAATTGATAGTCATTGAGGCTTGCATGTGCCCAGTTGGGGCTAAGGAATGCAGTCTTTGGCAGGCAATGCTATTGAGGTTTTAATGGTTTACTTTTGTTACAACTGACTATCTCTGCCTTTGTTTTTATTACCTGAGCTCTACTCCACAATGCAGTACTGAGTGTTTCATCCCACTGGCTTTAGCCCTTTCAGAAGGTTTAACACATTTTATATGATATATTGGAACAGCGGAAAGCTTGAGTATAAGGGTGGTGATAAGAGTCTTTATGGTTATAAAAAACCAGATACTCTCATTCATTTTTCTTTCCAAGACCTAAGTAATCAATTAGGTGTTAAAGCTCGTGCTAAGAATACCTGGGTTTTTGAGACAGCAGACAGGTTCAAATCCTAGTTTTACCACTTTCTAGGTGACTTACCTTAGGTAAGTTACTTAAGCCTCAGTGAGCTCTAGATGTAAAATGGGATGTGATCACTCACTACCTGAGATGGTATTGAGTGAGATGACATACCATATAGAAGTCCTACATAAATGCCGGCTTTCTTACTGCCTTCCTGCCTGGAAAACATAAGGATAACCTAACCAGGAGCTCTACTGTAACTAACATTTGTGTGGAACCTTCTGGTTCGCAAAGCATTTTCCCATAATTTGGTCCTCACAACAACCTTATAAGGCAAGTGGGGCATTATTATTGACCATATTCTACAGAGAAAGGAATTGACATGATCAAGGCTGCTTTTGCCAAGCGACATCACAATTTTTTGAAAAAGTTTTTAATAATGGAAGGTAAAGAGCATCATCACAACCCCTTAAGACCATGCCACTGCTGAGGAGGGTCTGAATCTGAGTCTTGATTTAGCAGATGTGTGTTTGCTTGGGTACTGTGTACTGGAAAATTGTTGTGCTACTTTGTTAAGAAGACTAAGGCAATTATTATTTTATGACAATATGATGTTTTTACATATAAATGTCTATTCAAATCAGAGTGGTTTAAATATGTAAAATTAAGCAGTGATTATGTTTTGTAACTTCAGTGTTTGCTGTACCTCCAGACATTTGAATTTCTTAAATCATGCTCTGTATTGTTACTCTAGTACACCCTGCTCGCTCGTTCATGCACCCTTTGCATCTACTGGTCTGTGTCAAATCACTCAAAGTAATTTTTGTTCAACTTAGAGAACTGTCTGTAGGTCCCTATCTTAGGAAAAGGAGGAGAAAAAGGAAAAAAAAGAACTGCTGGTGTGGATTTGGACCCTTACCCTATAGAATTTGAAGGAAAATACACCCCCTTTTCTGCCATCTTTACCTGGGGCATGGAGATCATGTCTCAGTCTCAGATTTGAATTATATATATGTATACACACACACACACACAAAAATCCATATTTCCTGTCTGTGGATTTTTCTGGGCCTAATGAGAAGCTACTTGGTAGTTCCTTTCCACTTGAAACCTATTTTCTGATGGGATGATCTTCTTCTCATGTGATCTCTGGAACTGAGCAGAACCCTTGAAAACACTTTAAAGTGAGGGAACTCTCTTTGGTGCCTTTTCAGCTCTAACCATTCCTTCTTGCCTACCAGCTACCCAGTGACTATTCTTTCTTCCAGTTACTTCTTAAACTAGAAGTATCCACATAATTATATCTTCTTCAAGAGATTGACATTTCCCTCTCTTTTTCTTCTTCCATGCTTATTTTTGTCCCATATTAGACACAAAGCCCCCAACATGCTACCTTCTCATCTCAGATGTCCTCCTGTGGTCTGTGATCTGAAGTTCTCATGTATTCCATTAAGATGGAAAGCAATTTGACTAAACTAAGTAATACCAAGATGTGCTTACTGGTTAAGGAGAGTTAAGGAACTCCCTGTCCTTAGCTCTAAAGATGTGTTTTGAAAAGACTTGGTATTGTTTTAAACAGCATTGAGTACACTAATTTAAAGAGGTAAGCTTCCCAGGATCTGCATATTTGTCTGTATCTCCCAGAGTCATGGGTCAGGAATCTGCATGTTTCCCTTGCTGGCTCATTATTATTTCTTCTTCTTCTTCTTCTTCTTCTTCCTTCTTCCTTCTTCCTTCTTCCTTCTTTCTTCTTTCTTCTTTCTTTCTTCTTTCTCCTTCTCCTCCTTCTCCTCCTTCTCCTCCTCCTTCTCCTCCTCCTCCTTCTCCTCTTCCTCCTCCTCTTCCTCCTCCTCCTCTTATTCCTCCTCCTCCTCCTCCTCTTCCTCTTCTTCTTCTTCTGCTGCTGCTGCTTCTCTTTTTTTCTCTCTTTTTTTTTCGTCCAGCTTACACCAGGAATGATCTTCTTATGCTGTATCTACACCTTTTGTATCATCACCATCCAACCAGATTTTGCAACCCCAAATACATGAAGCCATCCTTGACTTGCCTCCCACCCTACCCTGGATGCATTTGTATACTAGCGATACTAGCTCCTGTTGAACTTAACACATGACTCCATTCATGTCTCTGCATCCCTATTGTCTCAGCTTTAGAGAACAGCTTCCTATGTTCTTTCCTGGACCATTTTAATAGTCCTCTGCTTATTGTCCTATTCTCAGGTCTTCTCCTTCTAATTCCTCTTCACATTACTGCCAAATTAGCTGCTTGTCATCTGATCATCTTTCCATGGCTTTGCATTACCAAAAGCAGCAGTTCTCATAATGTAGTCCAAGAATCCCTGGGGACCGCTGAGGCCTTTACAGGAAGTCTGTGAGGCCCTTCTTTTTCCAACTATACATATTTATAAAGCCAGATTTTTTTCCATATACTGTACTTCAACCAAAATAACATATCGCAACAGATTGAGTGCAGAAGCTGATAAGAGAACCAGCTGTCTTTCATAAGCCAGACACTGAAGAGATTTACAAAATTGTAAAACAATGCCATCCTTCTAATTTTTTGTGTTAGAAAATGTTTTTTCATTAAAAATGCTATTTGTTAAGAGTAATGAGTTTGTTATGAGTTAATAATTTTTGTTTTACAGCTTTAACTTTTAATATAGTAAATATCAATAGATATAACCCATATTTTGAAAAGCTCTTTGGGGAGTCCTCAATAGATTTTAAGAGTATGAAGGGGTCATGAGACCAAAATGTTTGAGAACCTCTGACCTAAAGGATAAATCCTAAATTCCTTAGGTTAGTGTCAGAGTCATTAATAGTCTGGTCCCAGACTACCTTTCCAGCCTCATCTCTTATCCCTTCTCCCTTTTATATCCTCCTCCCTCACTCACACACATACACCACACAATTCTACCCAATAGACAACCGCAGTGTGCTCCAGCCATCATAACACATACTCTGTCCACCACAAAATATGTAGCTCTGATTATACCTGTGTTTTTTTTCTTTTCATCTAGCTTCTTAGGCGTGGGAATTCTATTTCATCATCTATTCCTTTGTTTCCAGTCTAATCGGGAGCTTGATTCATAATGGAAGTCATAAATGTTTGATTTAATTAGCATAATTCATCAAATCTAAGATGCTATTAGTTGTAAGATCCACTGTTATTTTATGAACCACTAAAAAAGACAAAATGTTGCTTAAACAATCACACACTATCAATTACACCTCACAATATGGAAACACATGTATAGATAAAATACAGAATTATTAAGTTGGATTGTGGCTGAGAAATGTACTTTCTGAGCCTCTGCGACTAAATTCTCCTTTAGTATCAGGTCTCAGCAAACCCATCTGTAGTTCTAGCTCTCACCCTAGGTGGGCCTCATGGAACAAAAGCATTTCCCTTCAGAAACTAGAGAGAGATTCAAGGAGCTGGGCCATCTCTAGCTGAAGTTGGCTCATGTATTTTGTCTTCATGGCTTGTTTCTCCTGATAAATGAGAGGAAATTTTTCCTACAATTAAGGAAGGAAAGTTTATATGAATTATAAATGACATAGTATTTAGGTCCAAACAAATTTTGACTCCAAAAATATATGACCTTTTAGATGTTACAGGCAATCATACAGATATTGCCATTCTGTATACATAAGAGTCATTTCCCTAGTCTGAGGAGATGAATGGAACTTCACCATTCTTTATGAGGTCTTCATTTCCTCCTCCACCTTTCCCAGTGAAGTTATCTTCCCTTGTGTTTTACACTGTTTGGTCACAACCTTCATGGACAGTGATTAAGACTGCTTGAGTTGAAGTCCTGGCATACCACAAATTATTTTCATCCTTTTCCGTCCAAAACATACCACTGCTAAATAGCTGCTGGGCTTTGTGTCCTCCACCCCTTACAAATTCATCATTCCTGAGCTGTCGAAGACTCATTGCTCTTGAGGAAATAAAACAGCATGGTTCATTTAGTGGCATAGACCAGTTCATCAGCCTACAGTCCCCTTGTGCTACCAGCAGTGGCTGCAGTAACAGTAATGACACTTCTGGTCATCAGTTGGCCTCATGGATACTGGAGGGCATCCACTTCATTGACACTAAAATTCAGTATTTTAGACTAGATTAGTTTGATTGGCTTTGATCAGTGTTTCCCAAATCTGACTGTACACTAGAATCACCTGGGGAACTTTTTAACAAATCCCCTTTCCCAGACCCCATCCCAGAGCAATTAAATCAGAATCTTTGGGCATGGGACTGGGGCATCCAGTGATTTTGATGGGCAACCAGGGCTGGAATCACTGGCTATGATCTCTGGTTCTTAAACTTTAGTGCACAACAGAATCACCTTAAGGGCTTATTTAAACACTGACCACTGGGCCCACCCCCAGAGTTTCTCATTCAGTAGATCTGGGGTTGGGCCAAGAATTACATGTCTAAGTCTCTAGTAATGCTGAAGTTTTGGTCCAGAACTTTGAGAATCACTGTTGTAGACTTATGAAGGGCTACCCAGGAGCAGGAGACGCTTTTAGCTTCCCTACCTCACTTGGGCTACATGATGGAGAAATTAGTTCTGGAATAAAACCAGGATCAGTTAGGAAGGAGAATGGAGAGAAGGTATCAGGGAAGCAACTAGCAGAATTCCGTTAAAACTTGAAGTCTCATATTATTCTTCAGGATGTACTGGAAGTTAGTTTTTACTCTGTTTTAAGAATGAGAAGGGCACAAGGAATGGGCTGGCTAGGGTTATAAAGCAAAAGGGAAACACCTTTTGAGTAACTGTTGGTCTTGACTGTTTATTGCAGCTGTATGATTTTAGAAGTTGATTTTGTAAGACTATTTTTTTCTTATGCTGTGTAATTCTTTTGCAAATCAAAAATTAGAGGCTGTTTTTTGGGGAGCTTGATTGTGAAAAGATTTCCAAATGTTCTCTAGGGAGAATAGATCTCTTTACTTCTGAAGAGTAAGTCATTCACATAGAAAATTTGAGGAAGTGACTCTTTCCAAGGTGATATTAACCCAGGAAGTTTAGGCATACCAGGTCCTTAAAAGTGTCATGTTGATTTAATATTTTTTATGGTTTAGGTTGTGATTTTACATTTGCACAAGTCAACAATTCTTTTCTGCAGATAAAACAAAACTTTAATAAGACATTCTCATTTTAAACAATGCCAATGGGGACTAAGAATAAATATTTTAAAGAAATTCAATTTTATGAATTTGAGTACATTCCATTACACTGTTGGCAGAAGAATGTAGGTGAGGGAAGTTATGCTTATACTTAGTAGAGCTGTTGACTTATGTAAATTCAAATGTTAACCCTTAATGAGTAAATCCAATTTTCTATAGGAAAGTATTTTTGCTAAAATATATGGTGGGAGAAAGCGTAGAATTTCAAGCTCTCATGTTGTCTTTTACTAGTTATATGACTGCACAGAATGCTTCAGCTCCCAGAGCTCCCTCATTGTCCTCAAGTACAATGCACAGATGACCAGTATAATGTCTACCTTGGGAATTGTTGCAAGAGTTAAATGGGTAGGGTATAAAAACATTTCATGTGTTGAAAATGCCTTTCAAACATGGGTTGTTGCTGTATTACTATCATTAAATAACATTACTTTTGTTGTAATATTGTAAGCAAATCTTATTTTTGTTTGGCAAATCTTATTTTAAAAAGAAAGAAATGTGAAAGGTAGTCTTTATGTCCTCACCCAGATTTGAATTCAGTAGAATGCTCATTAATACACATAAACCTCATGAATTGGGGCTATTTTTAACAAACAGAGAACTGTCTTCTTTGTTAAAATCTGATATAATTCTGGGAGATTCTTCTGAAGGAGGAAAATTCAAACAGAATTTTTTAAATGAAAACAGGGGTTTTTTTCCCCCAGCAATTTCATATTGTCTTTGTAATAAATCTCTGAAACATTTTTGAAACATTTAATCATTGCCTTTATATATGTGATGGACACTGGAGATTCTTTAAGCTAAACCCCAAAAGCCCCCCAAACCTAAGATACATTGCCTTTGCAGCATCTTCTTTCTTATCTCCCTAGCTCCCTCTCCCAGCTTGTGTCATCCATTTCCCTTCCCTTCCTTTGGGTCATTTGCATCACCAAGCTTTCTCATGTCTTTGCTCCTCCCCTCAGAAGTTTTCCAGCCTTTCTCCTCAAGGGAATCAATTATCTGCTGCAAGCGTCCTGGTAGCTCCTTGAAGATGAATCATTTGCCTTTGTTCTGACTGTACCAGGATATCACTCAGCTGTGAGCTGTGGGCAGCCTCATTGCTCATTTCCTCCAGAGCATCTTCATCAGTTTCCCTGTCTGTAAAATGGGTGTTTGTATTAGTTTCCTGTGGCTTGCTTTTTGTTTTTTTTTTAGACAGAATTTCGCTCTTTTTGTCCAGGCTGTAGTGCAATGGCACGATCTTGACTCACTGCAATCTCTGTCTCCCAGGTTCAAGTAATTCTTCTGCCTCAGCCTCCCGAGTAGCTGGGATTACAGGCGCACGCCACCACGCCCGGCTAATTTTGTATTTTTAGTAGAGATGGAGTTTTACCATGTTGGCCAGGCTGGTCTCAAACTCCTGACCTTCAGTAATTCACCTGCCACAGCCTCTCAAAGTGCTGGGATTACAGGCGTGAGCCACTGCCCCCGGCCTCCTGTGGCTTCTATAACAAATTACCACAAACTTTGTGGCTTAAAATAGCAGAATTTTTTTTCACAGTTCTGGAGGCCAAAAGTCCAAAATCAGGGTGTGTGTGTGGCAGCAGGGAGGGAGGGGGGCACACTCTCTCTGAAGGCTCTAAGGCTCCAATCTCTGCCTCCGTTTTACATGGCCTTCTCCTATTTTCCATGTATCTCTCCTCTGTCATTGGATTTAAGGCACACTTGGATAATCTATCATAAGCTCATCCCAAGATGCTTAATTATATCTGCAAAGACCATTTTTCCCAGTAAGATTACATTCAGAGGTTTCAGGGTTAAGATGTGGATATGTCCTTATTCAACCCACCATTCAATCATCTACACTGTGATAATGCTATTCTTCATAGAGTTATTAATATAAGTATATGGCACACTTAGCATAGTGCTGAGTTCAGAAAAGGTGCTCAGTAAGTAGAGGGTACAGGCCAAGAAGTAAGTAGAAGGTGAGGAGATGGAACCATGAGTTTATAAAGTGAGAAGTTTAACTATAAAGTGAGAGCAAGAGAAGGTTGCTCTCTCTTGTTTTTTGGAGAAGTTTAACTATAAAGTGAGAGCAAGAGAAGGTTGCAACTGGCAGGTATATAGAGAGCAGAGTGTTTTAAAAACCAGTGTGTTGAGCTGGTCTAAAACTCCCAGGGAGGGTGTGCGGGGACTAAGTGCTATAGGCATGTGAGCTTCAGATAAGGTGAGATGCACACTGATGGGCAGGAACTGCTCTACACATGATTCTCATGCTCACATGTTGCACTGGTGCACAGGGTCTCTTTCCTGCCCTTGCCAACCAGTGCTAGTGCTAGATGCATGACTGTGCTGTGTTTGATGAGAAGAGGCAAGAATGAGAATCCCCTGTCCTGTGATCAGTGAGTCAAATTAACACTGAGTGTAAATGCTTTGAGAGAACAGTGTAAGATGTTAACAGTGTTACTGTTAACAGTAACATCTTACACTGTTCTCTCAAAGTCACACAACTGTTTCTCCACAGAACAGAGCCCAGGCTCTGTGCTGGCAGCTTGAGGTCAGCTAATTATACAGTAGCTCAGGAGAGAGCCCTAGAACCCTCTGAGATGGAAAAAAAATGCAGCAGTTTGCTTTGAAATTCCTTGGTTAGATGAAGAAATTACAATGTGCCCACTTTGCCCAAAAGGCAGAGAAACAAGGGTCCTAGAATCACCCAGGGAAGCAATATTGTACCCCAAGTACCTGGTCATGCCTGGGCATCCCTGGAAGCAGTGGAAGATGAATGAGATGGAAGGGTTGGAAGCTCTAGAGTGGGCCACTTGAGAAAGGATGGTAATTGTTCAGATTCCAGTTGCTGGCCTGGGGGTCACTATGAGGTGGGGACAGCCCCTGAGCCTGAGAGAGTGCTGTTTAAAAGCAAGCGAGAGTGGCTGGGCAGCTTGCTTGTATAAACATATGGGGTCACATCTAACCAGTTCTCACTATGACATAGGAGAATCCCTGAAGGAGGAAAAGGAGGCTCAGACAAATATAGTTACATTCTTTAATTGATGTTATTGTTATTTTGACCTACAGTTAAGTGTAAAATAATTGAGCTAAAAAATAAAATATAATTATCGTTTAAATAACCTAGCTATAGACATTTCATAAGGAAAAATGTCCCATATTTCACACTAAAATTGGTCTGATTGGGGAAATATTCATGTCTTTTTTTTTTTTTTTTTTTTTTTTGGTGGAGGCAGGGGAACGGAGTGTCGCTCTGTTGCCCAGGCTGGAGTGCAGTGGTGCAATCTTGGCTCACTGCAAGCTCCACCTCCCGGGTTCATGCCATTCTCCTGCCTCAGCCTCCCGAGTAACTGGGACTACAGGCGCCCGCCACCGCACCCGGCTAATTATTTGTATTTTTTTTAGTAGAGACGGGGTTTCACTGTATTAGCCAGGATGGTCTCGATCTCCTGACCTCATGATCTGCCTGCCTCGGCCTCCCAAAGTGATTACAGGCATGAGGCACTGTGCCTAGCCTCATGTCTTTTTTCAAATGAGTGTCGTAAGTTGGGTGGTCCCTAGAAGCAGACCTCGAACCCTGAGACCAAGAGTCCTGTGGAGTGACTTATTAGGAAGGTTTCCCAGGAATAACTGAGAGGGGAAAAGGATAGTGGGCCTGAAAAGGGAAGAAAGCCCAGCAAGGATGAGTATCAAGCAAAACTCCACAGAGATTGACTTTGTTGCAGTCTGTCTTGAGAGTTCTGGTGAGATGATAGGTCACACCTTGGACTTGTCCTCATCAGGTGACAGAGTATTATGATCCCAGACCTCTCAGTCATTGGTTAAGGGCACTAAAGATGTACCAAGCTCTGCTTAAATATTTTAAATTAGTGACCTACATGTAAACATGTTTAATTCATTTAATATACACAAAGCATTTTAAACTGCTATAAATGTTGGGCCGATGTTATTCCTACCATCATCATCATTTGCTCCCCTATTCCTCCCATCTCTCTGAACATAAAGTAAAACCTCATCTCCCTTCCATTGCTAGGACCTTGTTCCTTGTTCCCATATATCATGTTACAAATACAACTTATTGCATCTTCCTCCTCACCTCTATGAACCCCTGTCCTAAGTCTCATTCTCTGAGAACCAGTATGGAGGTTTCCCGTAAGAGCTGGAGATGGCTGGTGAAGGGCTGATTATTAAAGATTTGAAATATGCCCCGGGGTTGGAGATGTAATTGAAATTCCCCCTGGATATAGTCCCGTGGGCCTCTCTTTTGCATTATTAAATCATAATGATAAATGAATATGACCAGGTATTTTATTCTTCCCCTGGAGGTGTGGCTTTTATAGATACGGTCTCCTTGGTACTATTTTGCCACAGATGAAACTTTTGGCAGAATCATTGCTAGCCTAACAATCCAAATTTCCCAAAGTTCAAGGGATACTTTGAAAACATAAAGTTCTGAAAACTAGAAAATATCGACTTGCATGGAAATTATAGTCTAATTATAAAGGAGGGCAGTCTCTGTGCAGGACATCTGACTGTATTTGTGAGGAAGATGGTCCAGATTTTGGAGGAAAACATTCTTGTGTATACAACAGGGAATTGAGAAGTTTACCCTTTGATGCTGTATGAGAGTGGGTTGGCTAGATGTCATGTAAGTTTCATTTTCTTAAAGAAGAGGGAGAGGAAGAGAAAGGTAGGCATCAGATAAGCAGTTGCTAATCTTTAAAGGGTCAGTGTTTCTGTTTGTTTCCTTTTTCTTTAATTTTCTAAGACAGGACTTTTATTCCTTAGAATATATAGAAGAGTCACGAAAGTCTATGCTCTCAGAGCTGAAAGATCCTTTAGTAATTGCCACTGTGTTTAGCACATGAGGAAATGGAGGCCATCCTGAGTGGAGAAGTGACTTACCCAGGATCCAAGCCTAGCTGATGTGAGGGAAGAGGCTTAAGCATGAGTCCAGATTCTCAGTGCAGTGCGCATGCTAGGATGTCCTCTCCTACATCCCTCTGCACAGCAGTACTCCAGTCACACTGATGTTCTTTTCCTTCTTCAAGCACTTAAACTTATTTGCAAAGGCCTTTGACCAGTTGTTTGTCCCAGCCTGGCATGGGTGGCTCCCTGCTGTTCAGATTACAGCCCCAGGACCTCCCCACAGCAGTTCCCCTCACCACTCAGCATAAATACTTCACCCAGTCTCTCCATTACTTTTCCCTAGTTTAAGTTCTGCACAGCACTTGGAATTATACAATTTTTTTTTTTTTGGTTCTTTGTTTATTGCCTACAGTCAGTTAAGACCCCACATGCTGTATTCTTAGCCTAGAACAATGCCTGGCACATGGAAGACCATGGAAGAACATGGCATTAAAGTGGAATGAACTGGACAGAGGAACAGTGAGCAGGTTTCTCGAGTGGTCCATATTGTTGGGTGAGACTTCATTAGAGAGAATGAGAATTATGGTCTAGGTTGGCCCAGTTCAATGGACATAGAACACAAGGCACATATGTAATTTCAAATCTTCTAGTAGCCACAGTAGAAAAAGTGCAAAGAAATAGGCAAAAGTAATTTAAATAATATTTTTATTTAAACCAATATATTCAAAACATTATTTCAACATATAATCAATTAAAAAAATCTAGTGAGATATTTTGCTTTCTTTTTTTTTCAGATCAGGTCTTTTAAATCTCCTATGTAATGTGCATTTACAGCACATCTGCAATTTAGACACTGCATTTTTTTTCATAAATAGCTGGCATTTAGATTTCCTAAAACTGACAATTGGAAAAGTAGATTTACATACTTAAAATGTTTCTAGTGACTGAATTAGCTATCACCTTTTAAATTTAGTTAAAAATAAATTTTAAAAATTCAGTTCCTCAGTCACACTTGCAACATGTCAAGTTCTCAGTGCCACATGTGGTCAGTGACTGCACAGGTCCATATCAGTTGCACCGAACTATTAGTTTTGAAGTTCCTTAACCCTTCCTGTCCTGTATCAGCTCTGTGGAAACAGTCTGGCATGTGGGACCCATTGAGTTAGAACACCCAGGCAGGCCTTATGCCAGGAATACATGACTGCGCTTTGAGCCCAGCAGTTTTTTGGCCATTGTGTTAAGAGAGAGGAGTTGGTGAATCCTTTTAATACCTTGAAAGTTGAATTGTTTTGTTCTGATTTGTCCTAGAAAAGAGCAGTTAGGGGATTCTCACGGCGTCCGCAGAGCATGTAGTCCAAAATGCAGTGCACGGGTGCAGACCTCTTGGAGGCACAGATCAGGGCTTAAAAAACACAGAGAGAATCACATAAAGCAGAGGACCTGACTCCACAACAACCCTGCCCAGGCGGCCGCAGCTGAGTAAGCCATATCTCATGCATTCACCCCACTGAGGAACCGAGAGTTTATCTGTACAGGAAGGTTTGCTATCTCAGATCCTCTGCAAGGCCCTGAACTGAGGAGCAGCACACTTCACAAGAGTGTTTTGAGGTCCTCATCCCTTACAGAGACCTCTGCATGCCACCTCATCCTAGATATTATGTCAGCAGATTCTACCAGCAACTCCAAAGGAAATTGTTTCATGGTGTATACATCTCTTGGGAGAAGAACAAGGGTTGTTATATTCTGAAACATCAGATGTCACAGGTTTCTGTCATGGCTCTAAGTTAATTACCAAGTGACAGTTCCTCTCTGCTATGGACATTAGCAGACCAACTCCAATTAAGATGTCCAGGGCTCAGATGCCCAGATAGCCAGGGTGCCTAACAAGTAAACAGAAGCTGAAGTTTCTCATGGGGAAAACTGTCTCAAATAAAACCTTGAATCACAATAATTTGCAGGTAGTGCTATTTTCCAAAAGAACAAACTGTCAAGAATGGGATCCTTCGAAGACAGCCCTCCTTTAAATCCCTCTCTGCTTAGTCCATCATTGTTTTTTACTTTATAACATCGTTGAAGAAAAGTTTATATCAAGAATAATAGAAGTGTCAGCCTGCCTTTTGCTTGTTGTTCACTTGTGCTTCCATTATTAGCATTGCCTTCAATCCAGTGTTTATTTCAGACATCTTTTTCTACCTGCCTATGTTTTAGGAGCTAACATTTCAAAGTAAATAACAGAATAAGCAAATCCCCTCAGTTTACTTGGATACAAGTGAACTGCAAGGCTCCCTAGTGTCCTGAGTGTTAGGGAAATAGGATAGACCCCACTCCTGAGCCTTCCCACATGGGGAGCTTCCCCTCTTCCATTAAGATGCCACCTGTCTCAGAGGCCAACCAAAAAATTTTGAAATCACCGAAAGGACTATTTGCAATCTGTATTTATATTCACTGTTATTCATAATAAACTTTGTCCTTAAAAAATAAAATAAAAAATAAATAAATCCCTCTCTGCAACCCCTGGGTGGCACCAGATCATTTGGTACCCTTCTGTTTTCATGATCTTTCAACACACTTTTATAAAGAATCTACTGCGTGCTAGGTATCATGCTAAGCACTGGGAATGAAAAGACACGAACCCTGCCCTCCAAGAGCTCCCAGGCCAGTGGAGAAAAAGGCGTCACGCAGAAAACTGTGGTACAAATTTGGTCTCCTTTATCAGATAGCACACCTGCTGGGGTATGGCTCTGTGAAAAACTCTAGGGATGCAGAGAGATATAAAACATAATTTCTTCTCTCCAAAAGCTTATAGTATAATCAAGGAGAAAGGGCAGAATATGAAAAAATATTGTGTTACAGGATATGGTAGGAAGCTATAAGTCAAGCCATGTTCTTAAGTCCAACTTAACTAGTAATAAAGATAATGTTTGGTCCACCTCTGACTCCTCTATGTATGTTTGAATTAGTTCTGAACTTGGAGAGAGGCAACAATTAGTCCCCTTAACCAATATAACAACCAAAAGAGACTGACGATAACAAGCCTTTTGTATTTTATAGTGTTTTCCCATCCAATAAGCCGTTGACTCATTCTGACAAGCCTGTTGATAGTCATTATTTTAATACCATGTTACTATAAAGAAAATGCAATCTCCCAAAAGCCAAGTGTTATGCCTAAAATCCTAGAACTAGGAACATGGACTGAGGTTGTCTTACTCCAAGTCCAGTATATTTTCCAGAATCCCACAGCTTTCCATGTTTCATGTAGGCACCGCCCTTGTACTTGGAAAACTGCGGCCCACTGAAGACGGTTGTGCCATCTGATTGTGTGTCTCTTGATGGAGTTTTTACAACTTCAGCCAGTGAACTGCTCCAGCCTTTCCCTTGCAGTATGCCTTATCTTGTTTTAGCAGCTTTAGTGGTTGGTCTTTTTGTTTCTCCCCTGGGTCTGTTTAAAGAAATAAAACAAACAGTAGCAGGATAGAGGTATTGGCTCTCAAATCAGATATTGGCTGGGTAATATTTAGGAAAAGAAATGTTGCAACCCATTGTGGCAGTGGGTTATTCCTTTTATAAGCTGAGGAATCTGTAGCTCATTTAGCCTCATTATTTTTTGGTTAGCAGGCTCTGGTTGTGCCATCCTTATGGCTATATTTTTAGAAGTCTTAGATTATTATAGCAACTGTGAAAAAAGATGGGGAAAGAAATCTGGCTCCTAATATACATCCGCTTAATTGTTTCTTGAATTAAATTAATCTTCATCTAACCCTCAGAGAATGCTGCACTCACTCCTGCTGCTGATTAAAAGCTGCTACCTTTGCATGGTCACTAAGGGAGGTACCAGATGATGAAAGAGGTATTTCAGGGTGCTGGTGGGCCTCCTCCTCATCCAGTTTATTCTAGGTACCAGCTGGGCCTGGGAGGGTAGAGGTAGGAAGGGCCACAAAGGAAGCATGTATAATCATGACATCCCCTTCACAGTGCCAAATGAAATATTCACAATTTAAGTCTGATACTCTTAGTTATGGAACTTAAGCCTCCTCATTCAAGCTGATATGATAGGAGGAAGAGACAGTAATGGGACAGCCAGCCCCACTGTGTTTCAGAGGGTGAAATGGAACTGAGGAAATAAATAAGTACAGAAAACTATCGGGCTGCATCAGTGCAGTGAAGGGCAGAGAATGTTAGCCCTTAAACTATTTCTGTCACACTGTGGTTAATTATAGAAAAGCTATGAAGGGGTTGAGGGGAAAAAACTAGGGTAGGGAACACTCTGAGCATGAGGGATGTAAACTGATGTTTTACTGCCCCTCCTTCCCTCCGCCTTCCAGTAGTCTCCAGTGTCTATTGTTGCCATCTTTATGTACGTGAGTACCCAATACTTAGCTCCCACTTATAAGTGAGAACATGTGGCATTTAGTTTTCTGTTTCTACATTCATCCACTTAGTATAATGGCCTCTAGCTCCATCCATGTTGCTGCAAAGGACATGGTTTTATTCTTTTTCATGGCTGCGTAGTATTCCATGGTGTAGATGTACCACATTTTCTTTATCCAGTACACTGTTGATGGGCCACCTAGGTTGATTCCATGTCTCTGCTATGGTGAATAGTGCTGAGGTGAACATATAAAGCACCATAATTTTAAATTAACTTTTGTGGTGAATAAATTTTCACTACATTAAGGAATAAAGAGCTTTTACATTATTTGAGTAATATGGTAATTTAAGTGATTATCATGCATACAATAGAAACATTTTTAATAAGAAAAGGAAATTTCAGTTTATGAAAATCATTATGTGTTTGTAATTTTTTTAAGAGACAGGGTCTCACTATGTTGCACAGGCTGGCCTTGAACTTCTAGGCTCAAGCAATCCTCACAACTTAGCCTCCAGAGTAGTTATGTGTACTTTTTAAACTTCAAACAATTATGCTCTTGAGGTGTCAGTAGAGTAACATCAAATGATCTAGAAATATAGGACTCTGGCTTAGTTCTAGATAGGACTATGCTAGGAGATAGACTTCTCATGCATTATACAGTTGGCCCTTGAACAATGTGGGTCCGCTTATATGTGAATTTTCTTCCATCTCTGCCACCCCTAAGACAACAAGACCAACCCCTCCTCCTCCCCTCTACCTCAGCCTACGTGAAGCCAATGTGAAGACAACAAGGATCAAGACCTTTATGATCACCCACTTCCACTTTGTGAATAGTAAATATATTCCTTCTTTCTTATGATTTTCTTAATAACATTTTCTTTTCTCTAGCTTACTTTATTGTAAGAATACAGTATATATAACATACAAAATATGTGCTAATAACTTTTGTTAGTAAGGTTTCTGGTCAACAGTAGGCTATTAGTAGTTAATTTTGGGGGGAGTCAAAAGTTTTTTGTGGATTTTCAACTGTGCAGGGGGTTTGCACCCCTAATTCCTGCATTGTTCAAGGGTCAACTCTATTCTTGATGTTAGCAAGTCCACTTGTACAGTTAGCAGAAGTAGCCTCAGTAGCTTTTCCATAGGATTTTGTGCTATATTTGCAAATCATGAAATGCTCAACAATTGTGTTTTTCAGGCTACTATATGATTTTGGGGGATTTCTGTTCTGGTATGGAAATAATACTGAGTAGCAAATATAATAATTTACAACATAACTATGATCCCTAACCATAGGGGTGAGGGTGTGTTTTTTTTTTAATTTATCCATCCTTTCAACTCTAAATTTACTTTGCCTCCCATTTTTTCTTTCTCTTTCTCTCTAATCTCTTAAAGCAGAATTCTTTGGTGTTGAGCTACTTGCCTTAAAATTGTATAACATATTACCAAGACAAGAATCTCTTGAATTTTGTTTGCTTGCTTGTTTGTTTCACTTGATTTGAGGTCTAGTCTTTGACTCATATAGCTTTGCTGGGTAGTCTGGGCTAGTGAACTTTCCTAGGATCTCAGTCAGTCCATGATCAGCCATTCTGTAACCCAAAGGGACATGGAATGAGATTGATAGACAAAGATAAGCTTTAGTTTCATTTATTCAACAAATATTTCAATGTCTGCTATATGTGCAAGTACTGTGCTATATCCTGGGTATATCCCTTAAAAGTCAAATAAAACAAACAAAATTTTAAACTCTCAAGAAGGATGGCTTTAAAAGATTATCCTTCTCCAAAGCAAATTTTTGTGGACATTTATTAAGCACTTACTATACAAGACACTGCAGAGGTTATAATATACTAAGATAAGGTGTCTAAAGAGTTTCATACAGCCAACCAACAGATATTTATTGTTTTCGTCAGTATAGGCCATCTGCTGTAACAACTCAAAGATTGCTATGACGTAACATAAGAAAAGTTTGTTTCCCACTCATAGGACATTTCAAAACAAACATTTCTGGTTGTCTGGGCTTCCTCCAAGATGTAATCAGGGACCCAAGCTTCTCCCACTTAGAATCCCATTATCTTCAGTGCCGGCCTTCAAGATTATCATGGGAGGGGAATAGATATTGGATAGGTATCCTCCTCTGACTAGAAGTGATACGTATAAATTTTTGCTCCTATCCTACTGTCTAGTCACATGGTCCTATCTAGATGCAAGAGGGCTAGGAAATGTTATCTAGATTTGGGCAGCCACTTCCCAAGAACAAATCTACACTGTGGGACGGAAACGTGAATCTTGGATAGTCAGCTAGTCATTTCTGTTCTTAGCTCTAAACTTAAAACTCTAGGTGCAAAGAAAACTAATGAAATAAGACAGACTGACAAGCATTAGATTTTTCTGACAGCCTATAGTATGTAGTAAAATAAAGGTAATAGGCATATTTTTCAGACATAACTAATTCTAATCACTGTTGCTATGAAATGCCTACAGCATTGTGTTATTAATAGTTTTCTCTTATGGAATTCTGTTGTTACTGTCACTATCGATATATCTGTTGATGTGGGTGCCCTTGAAATAATGAATGACTGACTAGAACCACCTTAATTTCAAGTTTTGATAGACTCATGAGAGTAAATATTGCTATTCACAGATTGAAAAGACTGAAAGAGAAAGAAAAACATGATTCATTTCAACTCTCTGCTATGATAGTATTAAAATAACTGAAAAATTCTGGGTATGTGAGATGAATGAAAACAGGACTTCCACCTAAGGTTATTCAGGTTGTTTACTGCACAATTGTGGGGGCACCATTCACATTGTAAGCTGTATAAATTGCATCCTCCAGGTGTTGTGTGGCTAATATGTAGAGAATCTGAATGAAAATTTTAGCAATGGAGTAATTAGGGAAACAATAGCATTTTAATCACAATTAATGAGGCTGCAACTATACATTCACATTGGAATCTAACTGATAACTTGCTCTTTAGGTTTTGCTAATTCAAGTTCTGATCAGCATTTCTTAAAACAGTATGTAAGAAAGTTGTTTCTTAAGCAGGTATTTCATGTTTCTATAGAGAAGAGGAAACAAAAATCAAGAGGAGGAGAGTTGAGAGTATAATGAAAAGTAGAGAAACAAAAAAGAATAGATGAAGGGGTCAAGGAGTTATGACATTTTGAGAACTAAATGAATAGATCTGGAGACTTTTCTGAACCTCTGAACCTCTGATCACTTATCTGTAAAGTGGGAGGCTTAGACTAGGTGATCTCCATTCCTGCATACAGTGTTCAAAGAAACATAAAACACCATATGTATTTTCCATCGCAGTTGGTTGAATGTGCAGATGTGGAATCTGTGGATATGTAGGGCTGACTGTACTACCCAATTTTATAATAAAAGACCTGAGCATTCATAAACTTTGATATCCAGAGGGGATCCTGGAACCAATCCCTTCTGGGTACAGAAGGCCAACTATATTAGGTGTTATAAGTAATCAAGAAACTTTTTAAAGTATGCAAGAGGATGTGTGTAGGTTACATGCAAATACTATGGCATTTTATTACAAGGAACTTGAGCATCTGTGGATTTTGTTTTCTTCAAGGGTCCTGGGACCAATCCCTCAAGTATACCAAGGGTTGACTATACAGAGAAACCTATTACAGTTGTTGTTTTACTCAAGAAATATCATACAAGACAAGAAGAGTGGTTTGGTGGCAGAAACATTTGTTTGAGATTCAGAAAAGATAGATTCTAATACTGGCTCTCCTACCAACTTGATCATTTCACCTTTCTGAACCTCAGTTTACCCATTTATAAGGAGTCTCAGTTTACCCACCTGTACAAAGTACATCAAGTGATCTAAAAGGTTGTTTTGACTTTTCCTAGTCTCTGATTCTAGAATTTTTAAATGGATGTATGTTTTTTCCCTGAAAAAACAACAACAAAAATTAGCCCAGAATGTCATCAGATCTGCACACTGGAGTCATGTAACATGGGAAAAGCCCACCAAAGGCCAAAGAAGAAACATAAATTACGACAGTATGTGGTCTTTTCAAGTTAGTCCATCCCAGTTATTACTGCTTACTGAATTTATCAAATTCTTTAACTCTTTAGGTATTATTAGATTTGTACAGAAAATGGAAACACATACCACCCTTTCTGATAGGGTTTTTGAATTCTAAATCTGTGGGAAGATTTCGTGTTGCCAGTGGTTAATTTAATTTTACCTGTTTTCATTGTTTACCAGGTTTCCCTTGATTGGCTGACAGCCATCTTAAAAAATGTGTTCTGAGCATCTCTTGGGCATATTGCACTGTTGTAGTCATTATGAATTTTAAAGAAAATAAAAGGAAAAAGATAACATGCCTGATCTCACATAGCTTCAGAATAATTCCAATAAATTTGGGAGGTAACTAATTAGATAATTTTAAAAGCTAAATTGTCAACCTGGATGCAGCACTACTGGGGTTCCTAAATATGTCATATAAACGAACATATGTCATATTCCTATAAAAGAACATTAAAAAGTATTCAAGCCAGGCACAGTGGGTCACACCTGCAATCCCTGTGCTTTAGGAGGCTAAGGCAGATGGATCACTTGAGGCCAGGAGTTCAAGACCAACTTGGGCAACATAGCAAGATCTCATCTCTAACAAAATAAATAAAATTATTAAATAAATGTTTGTAGGTTGAATGAATGTACCTAGGAAAATTTCATCTACAACAAAGGCAGCCAATGAACAAACCTATTGGTCAGTAGTGGCTCTTAGTGGAGAAAAAAATAGTAACAACAAAGGCTTCCCTTGAGAATTGGAAACCATAGGCCTGCCCTCTTGTGGTTTAGGTTTTGATTCCTATTAAATATGCAATATGAATAAGAGGCCATGTAAATAAAAATAGTTCCAGTTGGTAACACCTTCTGGGACCCATCTAAAACAAGTGGAAATTCTCTTGGTAGGAAAAAGTTCTCAACCCAGGTGCCTCAAGATACTTGCATATTAACATCAGTCGAATATGTGATCTCAATAAAAAGTTACCAAATATATAAGAAAACAATCTATGATAAGCAAGAATCAGCAAAAGGGAGAGGAGAAAAAAAGAGACTGATGATTGATTGATTGATTAAGATTGCCAAAAACTTAGAATTATCAGATACTGAATATGAATTAATTGATATTCTCGTAATCTATTAATGTTTAACAAATTACCCCAGACCTTCATGGCATAAAACAACCATGTATTATGCTCATGGAGTCTGTGGGTCAGGAACTTAGGATATAGGAATAATGATTTGTCTCTGTTCCGTGTTGTCTGGGTCCTCAGCTAGATGGCTTGAAGGCTGAAGTGACTTGACAGCTAACTGCTGCAATACTCTGAAGGCTCATTCATTCATATTTCTGGTGGTTCATGCTGGCTGTGAATGGGACCTTAGTTGGAATTACCAACCACACACCCAAATGGCCTCTCCATGTGGCCTTGACTTCTTCACAGTATGGTACTTGATTTCCAGGGTGTGTGCAGAGAGAACCAGACAGAAGTCGTATAATCTTTTCTAACCTACCTTCAGAGTCATGCAGCATCACTTCCACAATATTTTACTCATTAAGGAAATTACACAGCCTAGCCAGGCTTGAGGGAAGGAAGAATATACTTCATTTCTTGATGAGGATTGGCAAGGTTCTGAGAAGGCATTTGGAGCCAGAGTATTGTTGCATCCATTTTAGAAAGAGACAGTCTGTTACACTATATAAAAATACTGAAACAAAAGATGGAAATAGGGGAGGAGGATTATGAGATGATAGACTATTCAACTTGAAAAAAGAACCAGCTGCAACTTACAAAATTAAAAACATGTAATTATTGGAATTTAATACTCAGTGAATGGCTTAACTAGCAGATTAAACATCTTCTTTTAAAATATCAATGTACTAAAACACAGAGCTTAAGAAATTACTTGGAATATACTATGGAGAAATAAGAAAGTAAAAAAATGAGAAAGGGTAACTGAGACATGGAAGATAGTATGAGAAGGCCTAACATAAGTACAGGTGGGGGTTCAAGGAGGAGAGAATAGAGACAATGGGGGAGAAGAAGACATAATGGTTTAGAATATTTCATAGAATGTATGAAAGCTAGGCATACTCAGATTCTGGGAATACTGTGAGTCTCAAAAATAAATACCAAGGACTGGGTGTGGTGGCTCACGCCTGTAATCCCAGCACTTTGGGAGGCTGAGGTGGATGGATCACCTGAGGTCAGGAGTTCGAGACCAGCCTGGCCAACATGGTGAAACCCCGTCTCTACTAAAAATATAAAAATTAGCAGGGCATGGTGGTGCACGCCTGTCATCCCAGCTACTCCTGAGGCAGGAGAATTACTTGAACCTAGAAGACGGAGCTTGCAGTGAGCCGAGATCGTGCCACTGCACTCCAGCCACTGCACTGGCTGACAGAGCGAATCTCCTTCTCAAAAATAAACAAACAAACAACAAGAACTGCATGCATGTCTGGTTATAAAAACTGCAAATAAAGAGATAATCCTAAAAGCAGCCAGAGGAAAAGGTTCCTTATAAAGGAATAATATTTAAACTGATGGTTGACTTCTCAACAGCCACCACAGAATCAAGGAGACAGTGAAATAATATCTTTCAAATGCTGATAGAAAACAACCAGCAACTTGGAATTAAAGATCTGGTTAAATAATCATTAGAGCATGAGGGTAAAATAAAGATATTTTCAGATATTTTTTAGAGTACAGGATTTTCACAGATGGACAATCATTTACAGAACTTCTAAAAGATATGCCTCGGGAAAAATAACATTTCTTCTGAGAAACAAGGTCTTAAAGATAAGAAGGAATAGCTAGTAAAGAAATTGGCAAACATAGAAGTCAACCCAAGCAAACATTTTCTGTATGAAACATATAATAATGTCTAATATGTGGGGTTAATGAAAAACAACACGGAATAAATATACTAGACAATAACAGCAGTTACGTTGGGAGAGGATGAAGAGAATCAAAGTCTTATAAATTCCTTGTATTGTTAGGATGGAAATATATCAATTAACTTAGACATAGTCAAGTTTTAGTAGGCATGGCAAAATTTCAAGGGAACTACTAAAAGATATAGAATTCATAACTTCCAAAGCAGTAAAACAGAACTATTAGAATAAGAAAGAAAAAACTCAGTCCAAAGTAGGGCAATCAAGAAGGGGAAAATAGATATAGAGAAATCCGAATAAGTAGGACAAGGCAGAAATAAATCCAAATGTCGGTAAGCACAGTAAATGTAAACGGACCAAACTAGCCAGTTAAGTGCTCCACAACTCACTTTATGAAATTACTATAACTTTAATGCAAAAGTCAGAAAATTATAATATGGGAAAGTAAAATTACTGAGTCAGTCTTACCCATGAACATAGTTCTAAAGTCATGGCTTGGTGAGAGGGATGACAATCATGAAACTGAAAAGGAAACATTGCCTGCACTTATCATCCCTGATGTCAAAATGCCTGCAAGGACACTGCCTTCTTTTAGTTTATTTCTTGGGTAGAGACGACAGGAGGTCTTTATTGATATTATCTCATTTGAAATTGTCTCTTAATATTCATGACCTGAGGCTGCTACATAGTTCCTGTGTTATATAACAGCACCTCTTTTACAACTCAGGATGTCACAGTATTATGAGTAATGAGGTGCTTGTGGGAGTTATTGAAGGATTAACTGTAGACTCGTAACCAATCCAAGAATTGCAGGAGATGAGGCACCCTCATAAAGAATTTATCAAAGTAATTTATCTATGTTGCTATGGACAGATTACATTCTTATTCAGTCTCTGAAAGTTCATTGCCAGTCTCTGAGTAGTTACAAATGCATTATTAATAATCCTTAGAAAAGCAATACATTGTTGCATGGCTTAAGCTTTGCTTCTGTCTAGAAATTTGGAATAGTTGACCCTGACTTCATTTCACTGCCTCTTAAAACTTGATCCCCCTGAAACAAAACCTAAAGAAGTATTGTGTTTCTCCCTCTAAATTCAGTGAATCTACTTGTCATTTATTTGGTGGTATTTGAAATCTTCAGTTGGCAAATTAGACTAATATTAAAAACTTAGATATGCCTCTCTTCCTTCCCCATCTTTGAGCTGTTATTGAGTAAAGGAGCAAATGAAAAGGGATGAAACTCTCTGGTAGAATTAAGTAGTGTATCTAAACTAAGTGGAGTAGATACTGCCTAGTTGTAAACTTCAGCCACTTCTGTGTTGAGAAAGACAGGTACAGGGGCTTTTTTTTTTTTTTTTTTTTTCCTTCAAGCAGTGACCTACTTAGTGCATAACACTGAGCTATCCCTGTTTGGAAGAAGTCAGAGACCCAGACAATTTTTGCTAAAGGGAAGGATCCCCAATATGAAAGGCTCTAGGAGGAGTTACTTTCTGTATCTCCCTTAAATGGAGATGGGTAGGACAGGATTCAGATGCTCCTGAGTCCCATGGTGAAAATACCATTTATAACCCACCATAGACTATATGTTTATGATCCCCCCAAATTTATATGTTGAAATTTGAAGCCCAATGTGATGGTATTTAGAGGTGGGGCCTTTGGGAGGTGATTAGGTCATGAGGGTGGATCCCTCGTTAATGGGATTATTGCCCTTATAAAAGAGACCCTAAAGAGCTTTCTCACCCCTTCCTCCATGTGAAGACACAGTAAGAAGGTATGGTCTATGAACCAGTGAACGGGCCCTCACCAGAAACTGAATCTGCTGGCACCTTGATCTTGGACTTCCCAGCTTCCAAAACTATGAGAAGTAAATTGCTGTTGTTTATAAACCATTCAGTCTTGGTATTTGGTATTTTGTAATAGCAACCCTAACAGACTAAGATCCTCACCATTGTTTCCATCAAGCTACAAAAAGGGCATGTTGTGAAGGCAGGAAAGCATACCATGTGGTGGGCCCAGGCTGAAAGGAGCCAGCTGCCCACTCTGCCTCCCTTTTGATAAAGTTGGATGGCAGGGGGGTGATGGAAGTCCAAAGGAATTCCTTAGTTGTTTGTGTCTCACATCCTTATCTCTGAGGCAGCTGCTGCCATCTCATCTCCCTGTCCCTGCAGCTCAGAGGGCAGAGAGGTGCATTCCCTAGAACGAGTCAGCATTCAGAGTTGTTTGGTATCACCACTGCCTCGTACTGCTATTCTTCATCCTCTTCAGACTGTATCCACTCTGACTCAGTGGTCATCCCCAAGACTTTGCATGAAGCAAAAGGAACTCTTCATTCAGACAGAGAGAGAGTTCGAGAGGGAACCAGGTGAACATACCTCATGGCCTGAAGAACGTTTTCCAAGAGAAGAGGTTTATTCTTAGAACTGTTATATAGGAAACAATTCACTGATCTCTGCCTCCAAGTGGCTTAAAATTCACTGACAAGATGTAGAAAAGTGAAATGTAAGATCGAGAGAATGATTTGAAAATAATTGCTTTTGTTTTAGTATTTGCAGGCTCATATGCAATAATCCTTTCATTTTTCCCTTGGTTTATTCTTCGGTCTCAGACTGTCTTGATGGGTAGCTTTTGTAACATAGGGTAGCAAGTCCACTAACATTTCTCCCAGTTACCAAGGAGACCTTATTGGCCTTAATATGTTACCACCACTAAGTCAGAAGTCTTACATAATTAAGTGTTGTCATCTGTTTCACTTCGTACTTTAATAAACCTTGACTGATTAGTTCATTTTGCTTCTAATGCTTGCTTCTGTAGCCTGTGGTGAGATGTCATTCTTTCCTTTATGAGAATTGTGTTTTGATGACCGAAGAAGGGTTTTTGGTGTTGTGAAATTCTTCTGGAGTTCTGAAATTATCTCTTTCCTATGAATGGTTGAGGAACCACTAGAGGAAGCCATTGAGAAGTGGGCAAGACCACAGGTTCTGGACTAGCCTCCCTCCTTGGCTCAGATGTGGAGTGCCTACAAAGTGCATGCCACACTGCTTTCGCATATTTGCTTAAGAGGTAGGTGGTGTTATCACTATTATACAGATGAGAAAACCAAGACTCAATAAGGTTGAATAATACTCAGGGTTAAATTGGCTGCAAATAAATAATTGAATTAAGATTTTAATTCCTGGCCTCTGACTCCAAGCCCGGTGTTCTTTCAGCTATTTGGTATTGCCAGTTAGGAGAAATAATGGGTGCAAGGAAATAGAGTTTTTCAATAGGAGGACAAGAGTACCTTTGAGTCCCGATGCAGGACCCAGTGGCCACTAATGATGATACCTTACCACAGAGGCAAGGAAAGTTTACTAATACCTGGAGTATGGGTGTGATTCTTAAAAATAGGACAGACCTTGGAGGAATGGGTCTCTCAGGAGATCAGTTCTTTAATTGGCCTAAAGAGCCAAGGAGGCAGTTCCTGTGTCAGTGCAGAACAGGCGGATGCTCTTCAGAATTCAGAACAGAAGGCTCTTCAGAGTCCAGATAGGTGAAGGCCTTGGTGACAGAGCCCAGGAAAGCATCTGCAGGGCCCAGAGCCAAGAAGAGTAAGAACTGGTTTTGTAAGCACAAAGAGATTAGTGAGGCTCCTGCCAGGTGTGGAAACAACTACACCAGTTCATCTGCACCTTGAGCCAGGTGTTAAGCATCTTTGCTTCAGTAAAGCATTAATATTTTCTTGCTTGTAAAGCTACTCACCTGTGACTGTTTGGGTCTTCTTTTCATTTTTTCACCAAGAATATTGGATACCTACTGTGTGCCAGTCATCATTCTAGGTAGTTAATAAGACAAATAAGATATCTTCCCTCCTGGAGCATATAGACTAGTTAGGGAACCGAGATAATAATAATTTTTTTAAAAAATATCAGCATGAGATCCCTACTAAGCAGAGAATTAATGGGGTTATTATGATGGCCTGTGACTACTAGCTAGTTTGATTGGGTGGTCAAGAAAGCATCTCAGAATCGATGACATTAGGTTGCTTTGTGAATGACACCTGCCAAGGTGAATAGGAGAGAATTTGCAGATAGAAGAACAGCAGAGGTAAAGGCCCTGAAGCAGGGACCTGCTTGAGTTTGTTGAGGAATAGAAAGAGGGTCAATTGTGGCCAGAGCATAGTAGTAACAGAGAACCAGTGGAATGAGATGAGGTACGCATGCAGGTGGGGAGCAAGAGTAGGAAGTTTGGGTTTTATCTTAAGTGTAACGAGGAGCCATTGGAAAATTCTGAACAGATAAATAACATGATATTCTTTATGCCTTGAAAAGATAACTGACTGCTTTGTGGAGAATTGATTGTAGGAGTTTAGGAGTGGAGGCAGTGTTTCCAGTTAGGAGTTGATTACTATAGTCAGGCAAGAAGAGATGGTGACAGATTGGACTAAGGTGACAGTCATGGATATGGGGCAGTATGAGAGTCAGGAAACATCTTGGAAGTAAAGTCAAAAGGACTTGTTCATGAATTGGATGATACAGAGTGAGGGAGGCAAGTTCAGTCAACCCGGACAGTCAACAGAGTAAAAGATGTCCTAACCAGATAGGTTTTAGGGCAAAAATTGCTCATTATAAAGAAAGAGATAATGAGCTTTTGGTGACCTCAGTGCTGATGGCAATGACAGCATCATATGTAGATCCTGTTGTGGTTAGAACACATGAACAGTGAGAAATCACAAGGACAAAACTGGGGCTGTCTCTGGAAGTGGTACCTGTTTCATTCATTCATTTATTCATTCATCAAATATGTAATGTCTGCTAGGCATAGAGAAGTGTTCTGAATATAAAAAAGATAAATTAGATTTCTACCTCAGATGCTCACACTCTTATTCCTCATGGGAATTTTCAGAAATAGCCCACCATGAAGTCACACCTTTGGATTGAGACCTCTGTGGACATCAAGTTGGTTAATGTCTGTAATCAACAAAGCAGCCCTTTAATTTCTGGATTGGTTGTGGTTTTTCTACAGCAGTAATAACTTAAGACACTTTTTAAAATGCATTTCTGAAAAGAAAGCAGACATCTTCACTCTTCCTGACTGTGCATCAGTGATTGTGCTCCTCATACTCTTACCTCTTCTCACCTGCCCACTCCTGAGACTTACTGGCATATAGTAGCTGAAAGTATTACTGTTTTCCTGGAGGATTGTAAAGGGTGTCTGAAAGCACTCTATTTCTCCCTCTCACAAGATCCAAACTGCATTAATTTATCATTGAATATTTCCATTTTAAGAAGCTGTTAATTCCAATAAATGTTGATGGAGGTTTGAAGCCCAAACATTTTAACGAAGCCGTAAATCAAGAAGCCATGGTGGCTTTCTTCAAATGTCCTCACACAAAATGATCTGCAGGATGGAAGGTTTTCTATGGTGTTATAGCGACTGCTTCAGGCAGACAGATGCATTCCCAGCTTCGATGTTAATATGTTTTAGTTAGCACAGTGTAAAGCTGGTGTGGAAAACCATGAGTTCATGGTTCAATTGTCAGCTACTTCGTGCCCCTTCTCCTTCACCTGTCTCAAATTCTAGCATTGGTCATAAACAGCCTTGAAGTTGCACATATCAGAGGGCAAGTGTCATTAACATATGTATTTGTTTCCTTACGTTATCCCTGCCCTTTGTAACTGCAGTTACCAATGTACTTCACCATTCAGGTTATATCTCAGTTTAATATTCTGCCTCCACTCAGCATAGTCTCATACGCTCATCTTTGGGACTCTGCAGCTATTACCTTTATGTGTTGAAACGAGTGAATGTCTTATCTGCCTGTGGACTAAATTCTCACTGGTATTTTTTCAAATGTCTTAAAATATTCACTTGCTTATAATTTCATACTTAATTCAGTTTTCCTGGGCTCAGTAGATCTGTTTCAACATATTGTATCTATTCTGTATAGTGTCATGTATTATTTAAATGTATTTATTATAAAATAGGACATGTACAAGTTTTGCAGATTGCCAAGGAGGTTGCCCTCTGGGCAGATTTTTCTATGAACTACATCAATCTCATGATTTCCTCCTCCTCTCTACTTTCATTTATAGAGCATCCTGGTACCAGATGTTACCATAGTAACATAGAAAGATTGCTCAAACAAAAATGGGAGAGACATAGCACTGAGCTTTTATCTTCACTGCTTTGGGTTGCTGTGCACCCACCAACCAAGATACAGCGTGTGGAAAAGCAGAGAGCCGTATCCTAGAGGCTACCAACTGTCATTAGAGATGAGGGTGTTGTAATACTTGTGATTTCCCGAGAAGTCATTTCATTAGCTAGTTATTAAGCCTCCACTGTGTGCCAAGCCCCACTAGGTGGGGGATACACACAATAAAAGATACAGTTGCTCCCTTCAAAGAACTTACAGTCTAGTAATTGCACCCCTTTTACGCAAAAGAGTTGCTTTTGCAAAAATCCTGACAATTCCAAATACATTCGCTTTTCTGACAGATATCTTTTCCAAATCTCTTGAGAATAGATTCCTGAAGTATATGATTATAAATCAAATTTTTGTCCTGAATACCCTGCTAATGGAGTGAAAACGGGAACCTGTATTTAAATACTTAAAACTTATGTATTTTTGGAAGCTCTCCATTGCTGTAGATCATGGGCAATGGTTTATAACACTTTATAAACCAATTGCTGTGTTCCCGTGCAAAAATCCTGACCTATTGAGAATGCCCCAGGTGAGGTAGAGACCATATGTGTTGTAAGAGTCCAGACAGCCTTGTGTGGTTAAGTGGAAATGCTTCTACTTTCTTAGAGAAAAATAATTGAAATACTATAGTGGTAAATTAAAGGGAAGGAACTGGAGTGGCAAGTGAGAAATTAGCCGAATTCCATTTTCTGCGTAAGCAAGTAAGTAGCAAAGAACTTGCCATCTGAAGCTAAGTTATTACCTGAGTGTTTGCTGCCTTTACAAGCTATATCAGTTCTTCTAGTATGCTTTGTTTGGAACTGTTTGCTACATTTCTATTCTATCCTGATCACAATTAAAGTAAAATAAAGCATTTCAGTGCTTGGAGAATCCCATAAATATAACAATGAAATTTTTCCCCAAATCTATGAACACTGTATCCTTGTTCCCTGACCTGTTGGAAGGGTGAAAAGAAGCTCTGGAGTGATAATACTTGGGGATTCTAATAGCACTAAAAAGTCAAATTTGTTGTTAAGTTTGAATTTTACCATTCATGTCAACCCCAGGAAGGACAGACTTCTAAACAATGAAGTGGTCCAAAATTAGCAATGGAAGAGAGAGAAGGACACAGATAATCCCAAAACTATGTAATCAAAACTTGCAGGCAGCATTTGGGCGGGGTGGAGAAGTCAGTCGGCTATGCTGTCTTTTTCCAGACCACACAGCTGCGGTGAGAGGACAGGGGATAGGAGAGCTACTGCAAAAGGCACATTCAGTTCAAAAATAATTGCTTTCTTCCTTTAACTTGAGCTTATTTCAGAGCAGTTATTTTGTCTGTTTATGGAATAGTCATTATTTCATCCTGCAAAGGAAATAATCATTGTCCAGCTCAGAGGTGAATTATGGAGTATCAGGGAAGTGGAAGTGAAAATTTTTAGATATTCTACTTTCAAGAAGTAAATAACAGGCCAAGTATGGTGATGCATACCTGTAATCCAGGCACTTTGGGAGATCAAGGCAGGAGGATCACTTGAGGCTAAGAGTTCAAGACCAGTCTGAGAAGCGTAGTGAGAACTCATCTCTAGAAGGAAAAAAAAAAAAAAAAAAAACTTAAAAAAAAATTTAGCTGAGTGTGGTGGCACATATCTAGTCCCAGCTACTCAAACTCCATGAGTTTGAGGCTGCAGTCAACTATAATCATGCCACTATATTTTGGCTTAGGCAACAGAGCAAGACTCAGTTTCAAAAAAAAAAAAAAAATTAGGTAAATAAAAGTACTGATTCACCCAAAGAAACCTATCCATCATGCTATTTTCCCAGTTAGTAATAGATTACTTCAGCCATCGATGTTCTCTTGTCCAGATTGCTCATGAGCAGGAGCACATTTGCAGCTGCAGATCTGTGCTTAGAGGTTTATTCTATTAACTTGAAACTGTGATATTCTCAGCAGGAAGCCAGCTAACTTGGGATTGAACTAATGTCCACAGGGGTAACACCATTTTGTAGCAAAGATAGCATCATTCCTCTGCAAGTTGTCATTATATTGTTTCTGTCTGCTTTGGATACAAATTCATCACAAAAAAAAAAAAGTAGTGATAGTCTAAGTGCATGCACTGGCTTTTGGAACAGTCCATGAAGTGAGTATAAATTTGTGGAGAAAAGATGAGTTCATGAATATGCAAAGCACTTACCATAGAAAGAATAGGGTTTGAAGGTCATTCGTAAAACAAGCAATGGTGAAGTTACCTACCGTATAGGCTTACTGAAGGGACCAAATGAAATAATGCAGGCATGTCAGTCAGGAAAACAGTGCAGGAAAGAGAAATCACTCTAGGTATTTCAAGCAGAAAGGGATTGCATATAAGGAATTATATGCTTCCAAAATCACTGGGAAGGCTAAGGCAGTAGGTGTTGGGAACTGTGGCGTCCAAGGACACACTCCACTGTAGCAGCAGACCAGAGGTCAGAAATGACTCTTGCTGGGCACCAGCCCTCACCAGTCATCTCTAAACACTAACAAAATGGTGACCAAGATACTGAAATGCTGAGTACAGCTGCCTCACTGCTGATCATTCTGAACACTCACATTTATCAAAGATTACATATACCCAGATGGATCCGATTAGCATAGATCTGCTGGGAATCATCATAGCCAGACATGGGCAAGACAGGATCCTTTGGTTATGTGTTCTGTTAACTTACTTCCTCCAGACAGCTTTTTGTTCCTGTCTCTAACATTTTGTATGTCCTTGAGGTTTGATGTTATGCCTTGAAGTTTTGAAATAATTCATTTAAAAATGGGTCCTTGAGCTCCCAACCTGTTGGTAGACAGAAGACATACTTTGGGTTGAATGTGATCACTGTAACCTGCACTACAGTGCAGCACTCTCGGCACTAGATTTGCTGAGGCTGCAGTGCAGTGATTCTGAACCCAATGTGTGGGAGCCTTTGTGAACCAATGTGCTCGCATTTAATCCACACCTCTAACCTTTCCATCTCAACCTGTCATCCTTGACAAGCAGAGCTGCAGTGAGAGAATATCCCAAGTTTGGACTTCCAAGTAAGGAGGTGGAATGAAGAGGTGTCTGCTATTGGGCTTCTGCAAAAAGCCTGAATGAGATCATTGAAAATAAATGGAATATGCATGCTTTTTCCCCTCCAGGTTCCCTAGTTCTCTTATATCAAGGCAGATAACAGAGAAGCTACATACTTTATTATTTGGCTCTCTGTAGAAATACCTTCACCAACCTGGAATTTAACATTATGCTTTTGACTTTTTCTTGAAAATGACTGTATGTGAAACATTCCTATCCTTTTTTTAAAAAAAAACTTTACCAAAGATAACATTCATTGTGTTGTCCAGTGCCTCTTATATCAAGACCTGTGAGATAAATTCCCCTTATAATTCAATACTATGACAAAGGTTGTCTTTACTGACAAACTTGTATGCTACTCCTTGCAAATATTGAGAATTGTGTAATACATTCAGATCTCTTTTTGCATTGACTCCAAGAAAGCTCTAAAAAAATTAGTTCACTTGCAGTAGTTTCCCTAGCCTAGATTTTCTGGGATAATATTCTTCCCCACCTGGCCTTATCATCACTTGTGCTTGTTAATGTACTTCCTTATTGAAGAGTTTTGGCGGTTTCTATTGGGTTTTTTGTTTGTTTGTTTACTAATTGTATTCTTATAAACCACCTATCTCCTTTGGGGCATAGATTAGATATCAAATTCATGAATATCACCTTTGGAATGAAAAGTCATCTATAGAATTAAAATATGTGTGTCTGAAGCTTACCAGATGACTAGTGACAGAATCTTTGGGATCAGGACTGAGATAAGAATATAGGAAGCCCTCACGTAACATTGTCCATAGGTTTTTGGCGACTGTGACTTTAAGCAAAACAACATACAGCAGATCCTCAAAGGACACGTTCAGTGTTGTTTCATCATAGTGTAGAAGAGAAAATGAAATTGGTTTTGTTGTAAGTTGTTTTGCTTGAAGTCTCAGCTTCAAAGAACCTGTGGATGACATTAAATGAAGGTTTACTGTATAGTTTTTAAATCTCCACAGGTAATTCTGATATGTTCTCCTGATTAAGTGCACTAAAGTCAGTCAGTCATGAGTGGTGTGAGCAAGAACTGGAAATTAAACAGTCAGTGGATTGCATATTGGCTGACACATGTGACATGGCTGGTCAGGCGAGTAGTGGCAGTTGTTTAAAGAACTCCAATGTGGCCAGGCACGGTGGCTCACGCGTGTAATCCCAGAACTTTGGGAGGCTGAGGTGGGTAGATCATGAGGTCAGGAGATCAAGACCATCCTGGCTAACATGGTGAAACCCTGTCTCTACTAAAAATACAAAAAAAAAAAAAAAAAAAAAAAAAAAAAAAAAAAGCCGGATGTGGTGGTTGGTGCCTGTAGTCCCAGCTACTCAGGATGCTGAGGCAGGATAATGGTGTGAACCTAGGAGGAGGAGTTTTCAGTGAAGCCAAGATCGTACCACTGCACTCCAGCCTGGGCGACAGAGCAAGACTCCATTTAAAAAAAAAAAAAAAAAAATCTCCCAAGGTAAAGAGATATAGTTGCTGTGAAGCCACCATTCCAGTGCAGTTGACTTCATTCATTTATTTATTCCAACATGTAGTGAGTGCCTACTATATACCAGGTACTCTGGCACTGAGGATACCAAAATGATATAGTTCCCTGCTTCTAAGGAGCTCACAGAGTCTAGTGGGACTGTCAGACATAGAGATAATAACTACACATTATAGCAAATACAAGAATGGAGACATGCCCAGGGCATCATGGCAGCCCAGTGGAGAGGTGTCTGCTCAAATCTTGCAAGAAAAGGTCAATTAAGGCTTCCTGGAGAAAGCAACCAGAGAGTGGATCTCAAAGGATGAATAGGAGTTTTCCTAGATGAAGGATATTCCAAGAAGAAGGGCCAGCATTATGTGGGAAACGATATACTCTGTATAGGAGAAGTCAGCTATTGCGCATAACAAATTACCCCAAAACTTAGTGGTTTAAAACAATAAAAAATTATTACCTCACAATCTCTATAGACCAGAAATTCAGGAGTGGCTTGATTGGAGATTCTAATGAAATGTCTCTCATGTGTTTATGGTTATGGTCAAGGGGTCAGCAGGAGCTACAGTTATCTGAAGGCTTGACTGGGGCTAGAGAATCTGCTTCTAAAATCTTCTACTCCTGTTGCAATGGACAGGATTCCTCCTCAGTTCTTTACCATGTGTGTGTCTTGATAGACCTACTTAGGTGTCCTTGTGACATGACAGCTGTCTTCTCCCAGAGTGAATGATTGAAGAGAGGGCAAGGTGAAAGCCAAACTATCTTTTATGTAATAACCTTGGAAGTCATACAGAATCCTAGAGGTTACACAGATCAGCCCTATTCAGCATGGGAGGGGACTACACAAAAGCACGAAACAGGGATCATTGAGGAGATCTCGAAGCTGGCTACTACACAAAGCCATCAAGCTTATGATCTGGCATGGCAGAAGAAGCTGGCTAGGTGCAGAGCCCTGTCCTGAAGGAGCCCAAAGACTATCAATAAGGAGCTGAGACTTCATGTGTGGGCAACGTGAAGCCACTGCAGAGGCAGTAAGAAGAGAATTGATGATGTCAGATTTACATTTTAGAAAGGCTTCTTGGACAGTATGAAGAAAGGTCCTTGGAACAGAAGGGCCAGTTAGTTGTCACAGAAGTCCAGCAAGATCATGTGGGCCCATATCAGGACAGTTGTGGCCTAGAATAGTCATTTATTGCTCAAAATGTGGTATATGGACAAACAGCTTTGACATTACCTGGGAGTCTGTAGAAATGCAGACTCCCAGGCATCAGCTTAGACATAATAGAATCTGATTCATGTGGACCTAAAAGTTTGAGAAGTGCTATTGTAGAGGGCGTTGTAGAAATAATTAGGAACACAGAGGGGAGAAGAGTGACTCTGAAGTCATGTTTATTCTACTTCAAAACTAGAATGCATATTGTAAATTTTTACTGAAATCTGCATAATAGATCCAAAGAGCTTTGGGCATTCACAGCATCAGTAATGATATGGTATGATCTAATAGCAGAAGGGCTTTCTCTGTTGTTATAAATGGCAACCACGTAAATAAATGTTGCCAGCAGAGGAAACCTACTGAATACTTCTCTGCTCTAAAGCTTTACATCATTTTCCAACCAGCTTATTTCTTTTGTCTCAGAGTCTGAAGAGCAAGATAGCTGAATTTTCAGAAAAGGAGCCATGAGGAATGGAATAATGTGATAAACAGAGATTTGGAAAGCTACAAGATAATGCACATTCTGGAAAATGTCCTGATTTCCAGATGACCTTTCCAAGCATTGTCTTTTCTGGGATTAGATGTGGGAGCCAATTAACTACTGGGCCTCACACGGTAAATGTCTGCCAGGAAATTCATTACTTGCATATGGTCAACAGGAACCACTATCCAGTAGTTTTTTTTTAACTTGTTAAGCAAAAGTGCATCTCGTGACGTTCTCCTGGTCTGCCGGCTGGCAAGTGCCATCTGCCAACATTGGCCATGTGTCAATCTTTGTTTTTCCCCCTCCATTCTTCCACCTACCTCTTTACAATTAAGAAAATTATATAAATCAACTAGTGCTGGATCTCAGAACTCAGACGAATATGCTCCTAGTTCTGCAAAGAGAAATAGAGAAAGAAGGGGAGGGAGGGAAGCAGGAAGAAGCAGATCTACCTTTTAAAAACTGATAAATGAGCACTGACACAATGAAAATACTTTATTGATGGAGGCGGGAGAGTTTCCTCTTGCAGCATGTTCAAATACTTTGGTGGCTAATGATTTCAGACCTCCCAGAGCCTTAGTCCCATTCTTCTCCAGGCATGAACTGTTGTTCCTACTACTAATCAGGAGGTACTTTACGTAAACTCATCAAAGAGCACTGGGGTCACTGGCTCCAGGAGCTGCTAGAGATTAAATGGCTTCATTGGCATGTGTCCAGATAGAGGAAAAGTGAAAGGGAAACTGGCACCTTTTCCTTGACCCTTCTGCCTGACTCCCTCCTGTGTTCTAGCCCCTCAGAGTTTAGTTTTTTCCAATGAGTTATTGCTCACTTATTGAGTCAGTTTTTAATTGGACTCTCACCTGATATGAAGTTATTGCTATTTAGAGTGGTTAGACACATTTCTGACTAGTAAATCTGAGATTACCAGTAATTATAGAGCCTTAGGGAGAAGAGCTCAAAGCTGCTTGTCACCTATAAACACCTCCTCCTCTGGGGTTCCCAAGGAGTGGGTAGGGAAGTTTTCAATAGTACCACCCCCTCCTGAACTTCAAGGACTTTCATGTCAATACTCCCACACCAAACCTTGAGTGAGTGTTAAAAATAAGATCTACTTCCTCCTCCTGGAGTGAGCTAGTGTTGGGGGAAGGAATGCTAATTAAGAATATTGGGTGCTGACGAGTTGATGGGTGCAGCATGCCAACATGGCACAAGTATACATATGTAACAAACCTGCACGTTATGCACATGTACCCTAGAACTTAAAGTATAATAATAAAAAAAGAAAAGAAAAAAGAAAGCAGAAGCTTACAAATAAAAAAAAAAGAATATTCCCAAACCTTATGAAAAATAGGAAAAAGAGGTTTATATGTTTCCTATTTTTGGTTATCTCAGCTTAATAGGCATCATATCCCCATTTCTCAGAGGTTTACCTTTGAAAGCATTCCTGAGACTCCAGAAAATAAGATATTACAGATTTTGCAATTCTCTCCTCCCCCAGTCAAGGTCCTCCTTTCCTTACTGTGCTCTATTTCATCCCATAATACTGGTCACCTTCTAAACTACAGTATAGGTTATTATTATCTTTACCCTCTGCCTCCCTCCACTAGAATGCACACTGAGGACAAGTATTTTAGTCTTTTGTGTTTGCTGCTGTATCCCCAGCACCTAGAAAGTACCTGGCACATAGTAGGCACTCAGTAAATATTATTGGAATAAATTTAAGATTCTAAAGGAACTTGAAACCTGTTTAGTATCTTTGTTTGGAGATAAACCAATTAAAACCCTAAGAGTTCATGACTTTCCCAAGGTCACATAGCTAGTCTGCAGAGGCAAGTCCAGAAGGTGAATCCAGATCTCTCTCCTAACCCTGTGTCCTTCCTACCACCTGCCGCTGCTTTTGGCTACTGGATGGAGCTGCGAAGAAAACTGGAGGCTACTGGTCCTAATCCAGAGAAGGGATTTTCTGAGTGCTGCCCAGAAGGAGGCAGGTATCAGGAGCATCTTCCGCCCTCGAGAGGATCTTGGCAGTCAAATATGGCTGCAGCCTGGTTCCATTCCTTGGTCATAATCGCCAACTTCTGCTGCCAGGATTTTCTCCCTGTTTTTTTTTAATAAGGCTGCCTGTTTGAAGAAGGTACACACACACACACTCACACACACACACACACACACACACACACACACACCCCTACCCCTCCAGGCTCACCAAAGCAACATACAGCTCTGTCAGGAAAGATCATAATCTCACCCATCACGCTGTCTGGTGCAGCTTGGGCAGAGGGATTGCTGATGAAATTATTGAAGTTCCAAAGCCCCCAGGCCATCCTCTTGACACAGCCACTATTTTGGCACTATCTTCTGTTATTCTTTGGTTTTTGCTACTCCTAGTTACCTCAAATGAACACGCTATCCCGCTTTGGATCCACAAACTCTACCCTAATATCTGGCCAATCTTGCCATGCCCTTCCCCCTACACCATGCCCTCCTCACTATCCCCAAGGGGCCAAAATGGATAATTGTAGAGACCGGGCAAGACTCAGCTCACTGGTTGAGAGAGGAGGTCAAGAGCTCTGCTGTAGAAGGGAAAAAATCAGGAAACAGGAGGAGGACCAGAGAATAGGCAGTGCTTGACAACCCTGTGGAGGCAAATTGTCTGCAGAGTTGAAAAAACCACTTCACATTTGTCGTTAGAAAAATATTAATTTTTTTACCTTTTCAATACTGTGTTCAAAACCTCTCTCACAAGACCCACAGACTTTCCTACTACAGGGCTGTCATTTTTGAATAGGAAAATTTGAATTCAGTATTTCAAAAGTGATGTCTTGGAAGTAATTTCTTAAGTGGTATCAAGTCTCTGGAGAAAAATGCAGAAAGTCTTTCTGCCCATTAGATGCTGTTCACAAGAGAGAGAAACAGCAGGAATTAACAGTATGGTGGCTTCACAGGATTGCCCAGATAGTGTGTGAGTTCAGGAAGTGTCTCGTTTGCAGGGAGAGAATGATTAACACACCAGACGCTGCTCTGACTCTCCTGTAGGAGTCAGAGGAGACAAAGCTTGAAGGCTACATTTACAAACTATCCTGAGCCAGCCCCACCTAGAAGCACACGAAGCTTGTTTTAATCATCTCATTTCTCTCTAGCCCATGGGCCAGCCTTATTCCTGCTTTCTTGTATTCATTTGGATCCCCACTATGTGTCAGCCTCTGTGCTGGTCTTGTACCAACAAGGCAAAGAGGAATCCTACATGATCTCTGTCTTCAAAGACCTCATGTACTTGATACAGAGGTAAATAGATTAGCAAATAACAGCTATTGGCAAAATTAATGAATCAATAAAAATGCATTTAAATGATGTTTTGAGTGCCTAACTCTGCTGTAGGAGCTAAAGAAGGCCTCTTAGAGGAGTTAACAGCTGAGCTTTCTGCCTCACAGTTTCCTTAAGGCTGTGCAGATTCTTGGATTCTCATCAATAAGGCCAAATAGGATATTCCCTCCCATAGGACTTTTTCTCTTAGGCATCTCATTTGTGTAGTCTAACACTTAGGGTATTGGGGCGGAGGGGCATGTGGAGAATCTTGCCTCTGACTCAGCCTTATAAGAACACCGTACGTGTACGTGTGTGTGTGTTTCCTAAAGGAGGACTTATTTTAATATCTGAGAGTAGACTTGTAGGAACTTCTTGATGTACAGAAATCTCATAGACCCTGCAGTGATTACTGCAAAGAATCATCCCATTTTAGAGCTGACATTGACCTTCTAAATCAACTCACCCTTTTTACAGTTGATGGAGGTTAAAGCCAGGGATGCTAAAGTACTACCCAAAGTCACGCAGCTAACCACAGGCAGAGCCAAGTCTAGGACCAGGGCCTCAGTTCTTTGCAATTTTTATGCTACCTTGCAGGTCCCTCCAAGGGGCACACATCTGTCAGCATAGTGGGATGATGAGGAACAAGCATTACACTAGGGGTAGGGGCTGGGAGTGATGTATGAGATACTACTGAATCATAGAACTGGAAGGGCCCCTAGAGGTCATCTCACTCACCTCCTGCATTTTTCTGATGAAGAAAGAGAAGATGGGGAAGGTGAACCTGATCTTCTCATCCAGGGGAGGTATTGCCCTCTAAGAGGTGTATGGAAATGTATGGGACCAGTTTTGGCTGTCACAATGACTAGGAAATGATATTGGCATTCAATGGGCAGATGCCAGGGATGCTAAGCATATATTGAGTGTAACAGTCCTACCAATGACAAATCACCGAGCCCCAGATGTCAACAGCATCCCCATTGGTAACCGTGAAAAGAGCCCCCATTACAGACAAAGAAGGGACCAGGCTCTGAGGTGGTTTACCCAATAGTTTGTTATTGTGTGTACATTTAGGGGTGAGTCACAAACCCCTCTGAGAATCAAATAAAAACTTCTCTTCATAGAAACCTACACATGCACAAGAACTTTGCCCTTAATTTTAGTGGGTCAATGAGCCCCTTTAACCAGTCAATGAACCACAGGTAAATAACCCTAGTCTAAAAAGAGACTTAAAGGTGGAGAAAATTAGATAGGTATGTGTTTTCTTATGTATAAAAATTGTCTTATGATGTGTCCAATGGAATGAAGAGTAAATGTGAGTTTTTTCCCTACCACGTGAACACAGTGCTATCCAGACTCTTAGTCTCTTTCTTTTGTTCATTCAACAGAAGCCTTGGATTTTTATCCATCACTTAAGAAGTATAGCTATTATTTCCTATTGACAGTCAAACTAAACACCACAGCTACCTCCCGCACCTTCCTTCCCTTTCTCTCCCCACAGTAAGTACTCAGCAGGACTGAGGTAGGAAGTAGGAGTGGGTACTGACTTCAAAGGGTCCCTCTCCCTGAGCTTTGGAGAGTCCCTTCTTCAGGAGTGTGAGTCCTGGGTGAGTGGTGGAAGAACTGCAGGCTTTAAATGCTAGTCAAGGTGTAAATCAGATACTGTGTTTTAAAATGTGCTGAGTAATTTCTGACTCATTAAATTGGTTAAATTACAAAATGCTCCATTTCAAGATGCTCTATTTTGTCCATTTGCAACAAGTCATGGCAAATGCGAGAAACAGATTAGCCAATCATGCCTCCATGGTGTTGTTGAAGAGAATAGAGGAGAGGAGAGATGGACGACTCACTACCACTCTGTGAGAGAAGACTTAGGGTCAGGCATAACAGTCAGACCAAGCAGTCTTACAGGATAGCTATTCTTCCAGGGTTTTACATCTCATTTACTCCTGACAGCAATCCTTGGGGGCTTATTTTCTTGTCTGTTTTACTAATGAAGAAACTGTGGCTGAGACAGGTTAAGTAACTTTTTCAATTGAGTCACAATTCACACCCAGTCCTATGTGACTCCTAGACCAAGTTCTTTTCACCCCAATGCTTCCCAGCGAGTTTGTATGAATGAACACAGGTAATGATGCTTTCAAACAGCTAAAATTATCTGCACAGCAGGTGCCCCCTTGCCTTCCCATCTACAAGACCCATCCCAGATTGTTCTTGGTTATTCCAGTATGCTGAGGACAAGCCTTCTGACTTTGATTTCATTTTGTTTTGTTTTTCTTAAACTGTGCTTCCGTCAAGGCTGTAGAGAATCCTGTTAGGACAGTATGTCGTGATTTAAACTGTGGCTGATGGGTGACTCCCTTCTTTCCTGCTCTTGCCTCAAACCTTTCCTTTCTCTTCTGATGGGAGAGATCAAGTGTACTTCTGCATGCACAGTGCCTGGAGATCTTCCCAAGCCTGACTGGGAGGCGTCAAAAGGGAATCTGTACCTAACTTTCACAGAATGGTTTCCACTTAGCTGGGGGCTTTGTTTTGTCCCCCAAAGTAGCTGGTGACTTTGTTTTGTCCCCCAGAGTGTTTCGTTCTTTTCCCCTCATAGATTTGTTTCTCTGTGAATTTATCTAAAGACAGTGGTGTGCTGTTGGGCAAGAAGTCCTTTTCACTGCCTCCTGTAGGAGAGCTATAGTTACTGCTGAACAAATAACAACCTGCCCACTGCAATAATAACCACCATTCCCCTGAGTGACAAGTATCTAATTAAGTGAATGCCTTGGGTCAAGGGGTCATATTTCTGCAGGCAATGGACCTTTGTACCATTTGCCAGTCAGGGGGTTAGACACATTCCCTATCCTCGCTGCTGGGTTTGCTAAGCCATTGCCACCTAAGCCATTGCCAGCAGAGCTGATGAAGGAGCTTACCTCAGAGTCTCTAAGTAGAGTCCACTGCTCTAGATGTGCTAAGAAATATCTCAAAACCGTTGGTTCCAAGTTGGTGCTTGATTTTCCTATTTCCATCAGCAAAAACCATAAATACTCAATTAAACTCTGAAAGTGGTCTTAGAATTCCAACACCAGGTATAGAGGCCTTAATTCTTTTAATGGGGGAGGGGAAAAGCACTAGGTCAGGAGTCAGAAGACCAAAGGTTTAGCTCCTACTCTACAACTAACTGCCCATATGACCCCAGTAACTTTCTCATCTAGTTCCCCAACTGGAAATGGGAGTTTTTTCCTTAGACATTCTTTAAAAGTAGTACTGTACTGTCCACTAGAAATATAATAGGAACCACATATGTAATTCTTAATTTTCTGAATTTTAGCAAAATGAAAAATAAAAAGCAAGTAAAATTAATTTTAATAATATATTTTATTTAACCAGTATATGCAAAATATTATTTTAACATGTAATTGGATTTTTCACATACTTTTTCCATATTAAGTTTTTGAAATCCAATGTGTATTTTACACTTTACATTGCATTTAAGTTCAGACTAGACACGTTTCAAAGGTTCAATTTGGCCACATGTGGCTGATGGCTACTGAATTGGATAATGCAGCCCTAACTCTTTTCTGGCTATTAATTTTTTTTTCAGTCTGTCACAATCCTTTACTTGAAACTCTTGAGGTTAGATGGATAATTTAGAATTTTTTATGTTTTAAAATGAAATACAGTATTTATTATTTATTAATACCCCAGGGGGATCTGGAGCAGCACTCCATGATCAAACAAATAAATATTTCTGTAGCAAAAAGTATGACAGTACACACTGAGATAAAGAAAGAAAATAAATAGCATTATATAGATTGGGCATTGCTGCCAAGTGAGTTACAAGAAGAAAACTTTCATTTTTCAGAGGACTTGCCTTTTGAAATTGCAGATAAAGGATTGTGAGTCTGTATCACAAAAACTGTTCAGTATTAGGTTCAGTATTTGCTTAGTTGTTTTATTTGTCAAAAATTGGCCCAGCATTACTGTGGCAGTACAGTTGTCCTTTGACTAGCCATGGACGTGGCATTCTGGTTGAATCGTCTCCCTTGGTTTGACTCTTAGTTGTGGTAACTGTCTCCAGCAAGCTGAAAGGGTGACCCATGGAGACTTAGGATTGCTGGATTAAATATAGGATGCCCAGGTAAATGTGAAGTTACGATAAATAGCAAACACATTTTAAGTGTAAACATGTCCCATACAATATTTGAATTTCATATAAAATGCAAATTTGACTGGGTGTCCTGCATTTTATGTTTTAACTCTGGCACCTCTACCATGTTAAAAGCTGTTTCAGCAAGTAACCACTGCTTCTTCTGAGGTCAGCCAAGGGAATGTAAGGGAAGACTTTCTCATCTTGTGTCATGTTTGCTCAGACAGACCATATAAAGAAACCTGGATGGTTAAGGAGAATGGAAATCTGGTTGTTTTGATTCTAGAATCCAAAAAATTAGGAATGACAAAGAATTCAGTTACAGGTATGGCATTTGCAATCCTGATGTGGGCCTTGATCACGGCAGAAGGCTAATCTAACAGGTGTTCTTAATAGACTGTCTTAAACTCCTTAAGAATCTTGTCAGGTCATAGCCACACACCAATCATGTAGCCCCTAATTTGGGGGTTTCTTAATCTCTATCAAGGATTCCAGAAAGAAAACCGAAGAGAGTGAATTAGGAACTATCTCTGTTTTTAAAATATGGGGTGGGAAGTGGTGGGCGTTTGTTGAGAGCATAACTCTCTCTTTAAATGCCTCAAAAATTAAGAGGTGCCAAGAGGAAGTGCTGCTTTAAGAACCATCTGGCTCACCCAGGTGCAGGGCTGGGGAGGCTCAGAGCCTGCATCAAAAGTGGCTTCAGCTTCTGTAAACAGCGTCATTCCCAGCATTCCCTGCCAAGATGGGGCTTTATGTATCCCAGAGAGAGTCAGCAGAAGCAGGTGGCAAATTTGACAGACTACGGAGAGGATGACATGATATCTGTTCATTCAGTGGGGTCCACTCAGGGTCCCTCAAACTTTAGTGCCACCCTTTCTAATGACTTGTGAGGTGCTGGATCAAGAGCAGTGACCTGACTGAAACTGTTTCAGATCAAAGGAGACTAAAAGGACATGACAAGCAAATGCAGTATGTGATCTTAGATTGAACTCTGGACCAGGAAAAAAAAAATGTTCCTGTAAAGGACATTATTGAGACAATTGGTGAAATTTGAATATAGGTCATTTATTAGACAGTAATTTTGTAATTGTTAAAATTTCTGATCATAATTGTACCCTGATTATGTAAGAGAATGCCTTTGTTCCTAGTTTTTAAGGGTTAAAGGTTTGTTTATGGTTTCAAATGATTCAGAAAAAAATAATACAGTCATGCATATCCACTTTAAAATGTGGCAAAAAGTTACCTATTCGTAAATCTCTGTAAAGAGTACGAAAGTTTATTATACTATTCTTGTAACTTTTCTGTGAACTGTTTAAATAAAAAATAAAAGAATAGCAGCATGACACCATCCAAAGATAGATGTTCCGAAGGGATAGTCATGGGAGAGGTGAGGATCCCTGACTCCCTGAATTAGGAGCTGCCCAAGTTAGATTCACTGAGTTTCAGTTTCAGGATTTGGTGTATTGGTAAGAGCCCATGCACCAGACTCAGTCAGCCCTGGCGTTCAGCCAGGCACTGCATTGTTCTATTTAACCTTGCCGAGCCTTAGTTTCCTAATCTGTAAAATGGGGCACTGTAACTTATCTCACAGCCTTCCTGCTAAGATTGGAGGTGATGTTTGCAAGGCACCTTGCTGAGTGGCGTGTAATAGATATTTCCCAAAAATTAAATATGTCTTTGTTTCCATGGAAAGACCATGACTTGATGGCTCCAGAGTCTTGTATTTTCATCAAGTGCAAGGAGCAGCAATCTGTCACCAAATCTGTGGACCAGAGACTCAGGCTCTGCCCCATTTGAAGCCTTCTCATTGCAAACCCCAGTGGAAAGCCCATTCAGCTGGCAACTTCGAGCAGTATTTCCAAGCATAATTCGTTTCCTAGTGGCATAATCACTTTGAACAAAACCACGGCAAGCCTTTTCAAGAATACTTTTGAAAATCTTTTCTTCCACAGCTGCCACACAGCATGAGAAGCAAGGTCAGGTTATTGGCTCAAAAGGTTTGAAAAGGATGGAATTAACTCTGGACTTTAACCTTCAGATAAATGACCTCACAAGACATGGGAAGTAAAAGTAAAAAGAAAAAAATGTCTGGGGCTGTGAGTGAATAGCAATGATACTGAACTAGAAATCAAAAGACTTGAATTAGAATGCTGGTTCTGCCACTTAGTAGCTGGTGATTTTGAAGCAGGCCATTCCGAGCCTGTTGCTTTATTTGTAAAATGGGGACACTAGTGCTCCATATAGTTGGTGGATTAAACAAGCGAGATAAAGTACAGTGCTGCACCGCTTCACAACAGGGATATGTTCTGAGAAATGTGTGTAGGTGATTTCATCATGCTAACACCATTATGTGAACATCGTAGAGTGTACTTACACAGACCTAAATGGTACAGTCTACTACACACCTAGGCTCTATGGGATAGCCTATTGCTCCTAGGTTACAAATCTGTGCAGCATGTTACTGTACTGAATAATGTAGGCAATTATAACACAATGGTAAATATTTATATGTCTAAACACATCTAAATATAGAAAAGGTACAATGAAAAACCAGTATTATAATCTTATGTTACCACCATCATATATCAGTCAGTCCTTCATTGACCAAAATGTCCTTATGTGGCACGTGACTATACGTGGAAGCTCTTGGTAAACTGTAAGGGGCTATGTAATGTATAGCCTAGCTACCCAAGTGTAGTTCAGCATTGACATCACCAGGGATAAAATGAATAATGCGGACTCTCAGGCCCCACCCAGACCTACTGAATTAGAATATACACTTTAACAACATGTAAATTGTCCAGAGCATTCATGAGAAGTTTGAGGACATACACGAAAGTTTGAGGAGCTCTGAGGTAAAACACTACCCTTGAGTTGATTCTTGAGGTGGTGCCTTTAAAGAGGCCTAAGGGGGTTTACTTAAAACCAGGCCTTTCGAGGCCAAGTGTTTTGCCTATTCAGACTATCAGGTGTATCTTGTGAGGGTTGGGCAAACCAGCCTAGTCTCTAGTGGATGTTAAAACACCCTGTGTCAAAGTGAGCACTTGCACTTCAACACAACTTCTGCCTCAGCACAGGTCTACACACGTGGACAAAATCCTCTGTGCTACCTCCACCATCATCACTGTGGTGTACTACAATCAGCTATGAGTTTTGGAATACCTGTTACTCCCAAGTCCTGCTTTCTATCTGGGTCTGGAGACCACCGTGTCTATCATGAGACCATCCTAGATTTGATAATCAGAAAGGAATGTAAAGACATAACCCAAGGTCATTTGCAAGTAAGAATTAGGACAGCCTGTCCAGTCTCCCTTTGCTGCCAGAAGTGGCAGGTAGTAATGACCCCGAATGACCCTGCTCACCCTTGGGTAGATTAAAGGAAAATATTCTGGGGCATCTCGTAACTCCACAATTTCTTGAATTTGCTCTACTTTGGGCCAACCCTTGGTTGGCTAAGGCAGACCCCTCAAAGGCAGGAATTGAGGGGACTTTATCATCATTCCCAGCAGCCATGTACCACACTCAGTGCCTGGACATGGTAAATGGCTGCCTAATGAATGAATCTGTTGAAGACTCCAGCACAGTACTTTATAGATATTAGGTGCTCAGTAAGTGCCTATTGTTTGATTAACTAGGTCAGGGTAACTTTCCTGTTAGGCACTTACAGGCACGGAGCCCAGAATAGAATCTATGAGCTTGTCAGGGCCTATGAAAATGTTTCAGACCTGAACATTAACAACAAAATGACTCCAGGAACCAAAAAGGAAACTGCAAAGTAGATAATAAAATGTGTAATTAGCTGGATGTAAAATATAATATTATGCCAACTAGTCAAGTGCAACTTGCCCCTTAAGAGTTCTGTGTAGATTATATTACATTTTGAGACGTGGGCACATTTTAATCTGTTAAATGTGGCATGAAGGAAGCCCCAAAAGTTAGTGTCTAGAGCTTAAGAAGGATTTAAAAGATCCCCAGTCAGAGGAGTCAGGTGGGGTGGTGTTTCTTCTCCCCTGCTAAGGAGTCTGAAGCAGGGCAGACGAGATGCTGCCTGTCTGAGATAGATCCCAAGACACAGGGAAAGAAACAGTGCAGCAAAAATCAGGAAAGTCAAGATGTAGGAAAAATTACAGGGTTTCACCCTGTCCCAGATGATTTTTCCCAATATATATTTTGTACAGTTTTGTGTAAAGAGAAAATTTTCTGCTTCTTGTCTTACTACCCTAGCATTGATTAATGGCATGCCCTATATCCTGTGCATTTCTATTTATTTCCTTAATCACAGGCTTTAGATGTTGGGGTGGGCTGAGTGTAGGGGGAAAGTGAAAATCAAATGTTCATCAGTTTTTTCCCATTTTCCCATTCCTTTCAAGAAAATTTTTGTTCTAAATTTTCATTACTCATGTAGATAATATACACAACTAAGCGGGAAACATAATCCATTTGCTCTGTGAGACCCGATTTAATTAACATTCCTGCAGACACAAAGGGATCTATATCAGTTAGTTTTTCCTACATAACAATGCCCTGCCAAAACTTAGTGGCTTAAAACAGCCATCATTTATTTGGCTTACAATTCTACAAGCCAGCAACCTGGGCTGGATTCAGCAAGGTAGTCCTGGTTTTGGCTAGGTTCACTCATGCCTCTATGTTCAGCTGCCAAGTGAATTGCAGGGATGGCTGGTCTCAGATGACCTCATTTGAGACTACTTAACTTTATCCACATGGTTTCACATGCTCCAGCAGGCTAGCTCAAGCTTATTCACATGGAGGCTGAGCAGGTGTCCCAGAGAACAAAGACTGGAAGTATATGAGACTTCTTGAAGTCCAACCTTAAAATTTTCACACTGTCACTTCTACCATATTCTGTTGACCAAAGCAAGTCACAAAGCAAGCCTATATTCAAGGAATGGGAAAATAAACTTCACCTCTTGACGGGAAAGAATTTCAGAGTCACATTGTAAGGGGCATAAATACTATGAAGGGAAGAACTGCAGTCCTTTTTGCAGTCTACCAGAGTCAAACACAACGAAAGAAATACAGTCTTGAATGAAATGATTAAACAATGTTTAAACTGCAGGGCAAAAAGAGAGGATGGGAATCAGAGGATTCACATGTTTAAATGTAGTCAGATCCAAGTGGGAAAATGAGAGCCAGGGCCTGGTCACTCTATTGGAATTTACAACTTTGGTTTTGATGGGAAAATAAATAACCACTTTAGAAAAAATAAGGGATGCACACACAGGTGTGTGTATGTGGTTTTGCCAGAGAGCTATGCTCCAAGAGTATGCGAAGTTATAACGTCAGATAAAAATTAACCTTTGTGGTAGATGCCACACACAGCTAAGTACAATTATAGCTGTTCAGCATCTTTTTCGTTGCATTGTAACCAAGGACAGAGAAGTTTAGTTTAAACAGAAAATGTTATGTCACGTGGCTAAGAAAGTGATGCGCAGAGGGGGCACTCTGAGGCAGAAGTACCACAGCAGCTGGCACACTGGGTGGTGATGGCGAGGCATGCTACGGTGAGCAGCGGAGGACTGGTTCAGAGTAGCATTTCTCCTGGTCTTGGCTCTGCTGCTAAGGAGCTCTGTGACATTGCCCAAGTGACTTTCCCTCTCTAGGCTTTGGTTACCTTCTCTACTACATAGGAGAGTGTGTTCGATCATCCCTATGACTCCTTCTACTGGTAAGACTAAATTGACTGAATATCCCAGCACATAACGGCTTATCCCAAAAGATAGACAAGACGAAAGAGTATTTTTAGAAAACTTTTGATTTTGGACTCCAGCTGAGTTTTCTTGGCCACAGGCCTTTCTGCCAAACCTACTTTTGCTGCTTTTCTTTGAGGTAAGAGAGTAATTAAGCAAATAAGAATCAAAAGGGACTCTAAAAGGGATTTACAAGACTCTCCTTCCCAGGTTTTCCTAGTTGTATTTAAAGCTACATGGGGCTCCCTGCTGGATTCCAGAGATACAGGATCACAGTCTCATTTACATTCTTCTCCCGCCACAACATATCCATGTTTCTTTACACAGTCATCTTGTTTCTTACATCCTTGTGTAAACTCTTCATCTATGATGAGCTTAGAATACTTTCTTCAGCTTGTCATTTTAATTCATGGATGTTTAATTCTGGTACCCAAGAAGAATCCCCTGTACCTGGCACCAAGTGAAAACATGCCGTTGTTTTGCTATTGTGCTTCTCCATTTGCCCATCATAATTTTATTTCTCCTCCTCTGTTTTTTGTAAAGTTAAAAATGTATTTACTCCCTGTCTCCACGCCTCTTTATGAAAGGTGAAGTACATTGCAGTATTGTTTGTAATAATGAAAAGTGGAGCATAATGCCCCGTAAATGCTCATAGAGGAATGAATGGTTTGATTAAAAAACAAAAAACAAAAAACAAAAAAAAAAACCACTATTTAAGGGACTACTAAGGAGCAGTTAAAAAGAGCAAGGTTTATTGGTATTAATATGGAACATTTTCAAAAACATATGGATAAATGAAAACCAATGCATATAATATGGTATTATTTATGTGAAGGCTTATCTTAGTATAGACATGTATGTGTATAAACAAGAAAACTCAGGAAGGTCACACAAATAGATAGCAGCAGTTTACTGTGGGCAGCAGAGTAGGTGAGGGGTAACAAGAGTAGTGAGAATTTTTGTCTTATCTGCATTACTTAGATTTTGAATGTTAAAAATATAATTATTTGTGCCATTTAAAAAAAATTTTTAAATAGGATTTTTGTAAAGAGTGAGGTGGCGATGGTTTATACCTATCTCTGAATTTAAGCAAATAAAAGGTAGAGAAAAAATTTCTTCCCCAGATTAATAACCCAGCATTCTGTGCATGGAGGTGTGGTAATCTTTCTGATTATCTACCAGTGTGAGGGCAAATAACACAACGAAGATTTCAGGAAATAACCATGTATTCCATCCCAGACAAGAACCATCTGAAAACCTCTGCATTTCAGGTCTTAATTACCATGTCATTTCAGTTTTATTCTCAGAGCTAATTCTGAGAAGTGACAGATTTTCTCATATGCTGTGCTATTTAATTACAATTAAGTCCTTACAATTTAATTACAGGAAAGTGCTATTTTTTCAGAATCTGAGCAACCAGAAAGTTCACACAATCAGCAGCTTTCCTCTGTAGTCTGCTTTTTGAAAGTGAGACAAATAAGAGACTGAATCAGGGAACTCTTCCAAAAAACACCTTTCAAGCTCTGTCATAGGGTCAGTCCAGACGACGCTTAATTTCTTACACTTTCAGCAATTATAGTACTATGTGCTGATAACTGATGTTTCTAACAATGGCAGTGAGATAGCGCATGCGAACTTGGAAATTTCAAGGAAAGATAAAATTGTAGGTGGTGTCTGGTGTTGCTTTCTGTGTTTTTGAAAATTATAATTCATATGCCACGTATTTAGTGTCTCTCAGATACTCAGAAAACTCAGCAATAGCATTTCTGAACCAAGAGATGTAAGAGGCAAGACTTGAGCAGAATGTTTCCAGGTAGCAGACATGGACAAGCCACATTTTAAGCGCTCAGAGGCCACATGTACCTAGTGGCTACCATACTGGAAAGCACAATTCTAAAGCATTCTGACAAGAAGTCTTCCTGCAGCCACCATGTCTTTCTCATCCTTCCATTTGGGCTCCTCTATTTAGTCACCAGCTCCAAGACAGCAGGAAGAGGCAGCATATATCCCCCAGGAGCTCATGTCATGTTGCAGCCATTTCTATTGCTCAGCTCTTGACACTACCTTCATCCTCTGTCAGCGAGGTGGAATGATGCTGGATTCTGCAGGGTTAGCCCTTTCCTCCACCTTCACACCCTATGTTGAGAGTCTTATACTTCCCAGAGTCCTAAGTAATTTATGCATAGAAAGGGCCGTTTGTTCAAGGGGCCAGCAGTGGTTAGGCCCCCCACTTGGGGCCTACCTCTCTCAGGCAAACTAGCTTCTAAGCACCAACAACAGATTCTTCTTGTTCCTTCAGTCTGTCTTCAAATGGCCACCTTCACTACACAATGACATTCCTACCTTGTCCTCTTCTCATGGGATAGGAACCTGAAAGGTCACAGCCAGCACATCCCTGGAAATGCTGAATCCCAGCTCCCATGGCTGCTGCGACTAAGGACTGTTTAGTGATCAGCCAGCTGTTTTGAGTTTACCTTCTCCAAAAAATGGCTTTCTTCTCTTCTTTGCATATTATTTTTCTGAATTGCTGCCTCTATTGTTCAGACCATCCCAGATTAATGACAAAACCCTATCTTATTCAAGCCAAGAATTATCTACAACCCTCCTCAACTAGTTTTTGCAAGATCATTTCAGTTTTTCTTTTTGTGCTACATCCTAGATTAATTCGTCAGTTTCATCTTCTATTGAATCATTACCTAAGGCTTATTCCATGTTTCAAGTTTTTTTTTTTTTTTTTTTTTTTTTTTTTTGTTGATGAGTATATTTGCCAACGCTTTCTTATTTATTTGTTCTTGCCTCATTTTGGCAATCTTTGTTTTATAATTTCTTTTTTAAAGTGGAAGACATTTCTTCATTTATCTTTTGAGCATCATAAATTTGTTTTAAAATCCTTGCTGAATTGTTTTATAAAATATATTTCATCTACAGTGCTGTGCAATAAAAGAAATTATATCTGCACTGTCCAATATGGTGGCTATTGAGCCCTTGAATTTCATTTGATCTTAATTGATTTTTATTTAAATGTAAATCATCCATATGGCTAGTGGCTACCATATTAGATAACACAGATGTAGAATAAATTTTAAAAGCAATCACTGATTTTGTTAGTATTAGGTTTCCTCCTGTGTTTTAGAATTTTGATTTTCAAGCTCATTTTAAGCGGAAGATAATTTATCTTTTCTGTAGCTGGCGGAAGCAGAGTTGGGAAGGAAGTCCACCCTTCCTATTTAGTGGTTTTCAGTATTCTCCACTGGGACAGCAGTCTAGAATTATGTATTTAAATGGTGTTTTGAAGCTCTTGCCTCAGAGAGATGTTGTTAATATTGAAGCACCCACAGGCAGCTTGGTTCAGTTTCTGATCAGACCATGTCTTTGTTCTTCTTTTGTAGACCTACCACTTGCTACTGCTGTAGCCCCTAGTAGTAGCAAGCAGTGGCACATTTTTTCCACACTACTTTGTCAAGCAAAAGAGCCCTGTCTTAGCCCCAAACTTGAGGCCATGAGCCTAATTCCCTAGTTTTTATGAGTCATTTTAGTCCCTTTTTCCTGCAAGAGCTAGACCACCATCACTGCCTGCCTGCCTCCAGACTGGGTGCCCAGCTGCTTCAGCCCCCCACTCACTGCTTTTGCCTTTCTGTTCCATTCTGGCTCTTGGATGTGTTTATCTTGTTTTGGAGTCCAGTCATATCTTTTTAGTTTTCTATTTTTGTATTATAACTGGCATTGCTATGTGTTTGAGGTGGAGGGGGAACATCATGACATGAACTTACAAAGTTATCTTGACCCAATGGTGTCCCCTCCAATAATATTTCCAGTTATAGTGCACACGTGAAGACTTCCACCACCACCTCATCATTCCCTAAGCATTTGGTCACTTGTGTGACAGAACACAATAGGTTCTCATTAAATGTGTGTTGGATGAATAAATGAAATATCAAATCTCAAGACAAACATTACCCCCAGAGTGGAACCCCATAAATTTTCAATAAACTACTCCTATAGTATCTCAATGGGATGATGTAAAGTGATAAAACTCTCTTCTTCTGAGCCACACAAACCCCTAGAAATAGAACAAACACATAATTGGGAGGAGCAGCAAAGAATCTGTGGTCATCTCTAATTTACCACACCCAACTTTTATTTATTTATTTTTTAGAAACAGAGTCTCACTCTGCTGCCCAGCTGGTGTAAAGTAGTGTGTTCATAGCTCACTGGAACCTTGAACTCCTGGGCCCAAGGGACCCTCCCACCTCAGCCTCCCAAATAGCTAGGACTACAGGCACATGCCATCACACTCAGCTAATTAAAAAAATTTTTTGTAGAGATGGTACTCTCACTATGTTGCCTAGGCGGGCCTCAAACTCCTAGGCTCAAGCAATCTTCCTGCCTTGGCCTCCCAGATTGCTGGGATTACAGCTATGAGCAGTATGAGTGTGTACCAGGCCCACACTCAGCTTTTCAACAGTTCTGAAAAGGATTCTCAAATGTGACTTACATGTTCTTACCTCTATGAACCTTGGGCTACATAGGATAATAGCAAGGGGAACAAAACAGTAGTGAAATATCTGGGCCGTTGGTCACTAAACGGTCCTGAGCACACCTGTGTATCCACTGAACACTTACACAGATCCTATCTCTAGATCCCCACTGCCGTAGTAACCAAAAAAACTTCTCTTATCAGGAAAACAGAAAACAGACCAATGTGAGTTGGATTGGTTTGATTTTCTTAGGTAGTCTGTTTCTGCTATCTGCTTCTCTAACCCTATTTTCTTAGATTTGCCATTAGTTTATATGTACATGTGAGTATTCTCTATTTTTCCACTTCCAACAGTTGAATCCCATGCTCCTCTTTGCTTTAAAAACAGGCAGGGAACTTGGAAAAGTGGGAGGCTCAGGTCCCTCAAAGACCTGCCTTGGTGCTACTGGAATTGAGGCTGTGGCTGGCTGGCAAGATGATGTTTGTTATTTTTAATAACTCACCTGCTCCAGACATTTTTATGTAGTAAGGTTTAGGGCTAATGAGCAGATCACTCATAAAGAATATGGATTAAAATTCTTCCCAAACCTTACTTGTAAAACCTTTTAAAAAATGGATCAAGGTTGAGTATATCTATGGGTGTGAGTGACCTCAGTTAATGATTCTATTAACCCAGTAAAAATTGGGTTTAAACAAAGAACCAACTGTATTAGTCAAGTATCTAATACAGTATCTCATGCATATCTACTCCCTGAACAAGCTACTGACAAATGTGATTTTATTGAATCCCGACCCTCTGTAAGTTGTCATGGAGGTTAAAGTTACTTCTAGCCAGTTCATTCTGTTTGCCAAAGAATGTTTTTCCTTGCTCCTTTGTATGGGATTGTCAGTTGTCTCGGGGAAGTGCTAGATAGAAATTACGATATAATGATGGTAGATGATAAAATGAACACTGAGAGAAGATATGTTGATAAGATTTCAAAACATCTTCTAAGATATACTTATCACCTAAAACAAATAGATGTTTGCTATAGATGGTTTAATTTTAAAATTTGCCCTTCAACTAAATGAAACCCAAAAATTTTTAGTTAGAGCATCTTTCAGATTGGTTACCAAACACTCTCAAAATAAAAATATACAGATCAATAATTTGTTCAACTTTGTTGAACACAGATAATCACTTAGGTTCAAGAGCAAACAAATTCAGAAGCACCGAATGGAGAATTTTGCTGCTGTAGCATAAAAATCAAAGATGTACTTTATGTTCCCAACATCATCCCTCGCTCACCGTGACCCTTAGGCTGGGTTCAGCATGATGGACCTGGACATCCCAAAAGAGGGACAATTTCAGTTGCATTTTAATCAAGCCCAAGGATAGAAGGGAGAATTATGTGAAATTGTTAATAGAAAAGAGCAATTGTTTCTTGCCCCCGTGGTCATTTATACACCTCATGCCTGAACAACTGGATAAATTAGTAGCTGCGCCTTCCTCACAATCAAATGTGTATGCAGGACAGTTTCAGGAAAGTTCGACCTCCTGCCCTAAACTGATTTTTCCTAATACTTCTGAATTTGTGCTATAACAGATGAGCAGCATTCTGATGCAGTTAATTAAGTAAAACCTCACTGCATCCACAGCAGCAGGAGGTAAGATAGATGAATATGGCCTTAAGCTTTCCCCCCACCCAGAGAACATTTCTACCCAGAACAAAGAAATCAGACTAAACTTGATGTAGCTTGGTTGTTTATATGTATTCTTTAAATCGGATGCCTTTAGAACATCATGTGTTCTCTATGGGGGGTGAATAGAAGTTCCTTGTGGAGAGAATGTTTGCTCAGATACACTAGTGGTACGTGCATTTGCAGCAGTCCTATTCCCTGTGATCATGAGTGTACCTTTATGTTGGGGAAAATCACATGAAACACTCCACCTCCCACCTGTCTGATGACGCTTCCCTGCAGAGGAGGCAGTGAGTGTTTATATACAGTACCTAACACTTTAGGATGCTCAGCACTGTGCTTAATGCTTTACATATATTAATTCATTAAGAGGTATTTTACATATAATAATTTGGGGTTCTTTTGAGATGGAATCTTGCTCTGTTATCCAGGCTGGAGTACAGTGGTGCGATCCCAGCTCTCCATCCTCCACCTCCTGGCTTTAAGCAATTTTCCTGTCTCAGCCTCCCAAGTTGCTGGGACTACAGGTGTGTGCCACCACACCTGGCTAATTTTTGTGTTTTTAGTAGAGATGGGGTTTCGCTATGTTGGCCAGGCTGGTCTGAAACTCCTGACCTCAAGTGATCTGCCTGCCTTGGCCTGTCAGAGTGCTGGGATTACAGCCATGAGGCACCATGCCAGTCCCCATATAGTAATAGTAATTTTTACATATTTTAAATATAGAAATATTTCCAGATGAGATCTGGAATTTACGTCCCAACTGTGGGGAGTGGAGCATGGAGGTATGTCTGGAACAGGGTTGGCCATGACTTAATGGTTCTTGGGGCTTGGGGATGGGATTTGGGGGTCCATCGACTTATCCTGCACACTTTTATGTACATTTGAAATTTCTCCATAATAAAAAGAATAACCACAACATTGAGGTAGATATTATTCTTTTCTCTTTCTTATGGATGGGAAAATTTGCCCAAGTTCACACAATTTCAAAGAATCTGCATTCAGCCACTGTACTCAAGGTTGTGAAACTGCACCAAGGTGCCCCAGGGTACTACAGTGAACTGACTGTGGATGGAAGCACAGCAGTACTCGACATCAGTCAGATACCACGTGAACTACCATACTAGCTCAAGTTCACAGTTTCCACATTAGAACTCACTACCTTCCTTTTGATGACGTCATTTCTTTGGGAAGCTGGGTTTTCAGCACTTGTCATTGAGAGCAAGCACCATGTGAAAATCAGTGTGGAACAGGAACTGTGGGTAATAGTGTACAATCTGACTGTGAGGTTTGAAAAGTCGTGTAGTGCCCATTAGGCATCCCATTAGGAAGTAAGCGCAGATTTAGGAATGAAATAATTTTTCTGTCAGTTTATGTGTAATTTTTTTCAAATAGCTACTAAGTTGTTAGGATATAAATTTTTAAGTTTTTTGGACCTAACCAAAGGCTATGTGAATCAAAAACATTTGGGAATCCCTGCATTATATTATACTGCCTAAGATATGGAAGCTAAAACATGGACCATCCAAATATTTGTTCCCTAAGCTGGTTCAGCCCCCTCATTAGAAGCAATGTGTGTTTATTCACTTATCCATTCAACCAATACATGTTGAACTCTTACTATGTTCCAAGCACTGTGCGGATGGGGGCATATAGCAGTGAAAAAGACAGAGTCCCTGCCCTGATGAGCCTGCTGGAAGGAAAGACAAACAATAAACAGGATTAACAGTAAGCATGCATTCTATTAGACTGTGGTAAGCGCTAAGAAGGGGGAGATAGAGCAGGCCAGGGAACAGGAAATGTGGAGGGCAGAGAGGAGGTGAAATTCTAGACAAGGTGACCAGGGAAGGCATCCCTAAGCTGACAATATGGTAAAGACCTGAAAGAGGTAAGATAACTATCAGCCACTTAGTTATCACTCTCTTTTTTGTTTTCTAACCCTTTTCTGTGAGACTTAGTTCTCTCTTCATGCAAAAAATAAACCGATTCAGCCAAGTGCAGTGGCTCACGCCTGTAATCCCAGCACTTTGGGAGCCCAAGCTGAGTGGATCACCTCAGGTCAGGAGTTTGAGAGCAGCCTGGCCAACAAGGCAAAACCCCAGCTCTACTAAAAATACAAAACTTAGCCAGGCATGGTGGTGCACTCCTGTAATTCCAGCTACTCGGAAGGCTGAGGCAGGAGAATCACTTGAACCCAGAAGGCGGAGGTTGCAATGAGCCAAGTTAGTGCCACTACACTCCAGCCTGGGCAACAGAGTGAAATTGCATCTCAAAAAAAAAAAAAAAAAAAAAAATGACCGATTCAGAAACAGAACTCTGAAGTTAAATTATACAACAAATAGGAAACTGACAAGAACTAGCCTGCATCAGATTAATGAAAAAGCAAAAGCAAAAGAAAATGGCATGTAACTTTTTTTCTTCTCTGTGGATTACCTTCACTTTTTCCAGTGGAACCTGAACTTGGAGCATGAGGAAACAAAGGTAGTAAAAATCACACCAGCTCAGCCCTATACCTCATTTGCAATGAGAAATGAAGAAGGGCCCAGAGATTTTATGCAAATAAGTCATGTTATGATTTCAGATGGTAAATGACACTAACTATAATGCTTAGACATTTTAAATGGGATCAACACTGTATTAACACCAGCTGCTCATATAATAACTTCTTATTTTGCTTTTGCATGGAGATATTTTATGAAGATGGGAGCAAAGGGTCATAAGGAGAATTTTTTAATCAAACCATGTATAACACACAGAGTTCAATCCCAAAAATGTTGTTCTAATAGCAATTAGAACCATCAGTCAAAACAAGCAGTGGGTTGTTTTCTTTCTGTCACCCTGTAAAGCCCATATAAATGGAAATACCAGAAGAAAAAACAAGTTGAAATTACCACCATGGAGTTTTTTGTTTCTGTTGTTGTTGTTTGTTTGTTTGTCTGTTTTTGAGACAGGGTCTCATTCTGTTGCCCAGGCTGGAGGCAGTGGCACCATCACAGCTTACTGCAGCCTCAACCTCCCAGGCTCAAGCAGTTCTCCCATCTCAGCCGCCTGTGTAGCTGGGCTCATAGGCATGTACCACCACACCCAGCTAATTTTATTTTTTGTAGAGACAGGGTCTCCCTGTGTTGTCCAGGCTGGTCTCAAACTCCTGGGCTCAAGTGATCCTCCCATCTGGGGCTCCCAAAGTGCTGGAATTACAGGTGTGAGCCAACACACCAGGCGTACCACTAGGTTGTTGTTTTTTTTTTTTAATGGGACAACTGCAACCTTCATGGCGCTATGGAATTTCTCTGAGCCTCACCCAAGAGAACTTTGGATTTTTTTTATTATTATAAGCCCCTTAGATGTCCTATGCCCCTGAACTTGTTTGTTTTCCCACTTCTATGTCCTTAATGAAGCCATCAAACTCGTTATATTATACTGCCTATGATGCAGAAGGCAGGGTTCCTCAGGGTACCTGGAGCCATTTCAACTCCTTTCCCTTCTATCTTGGCCTTTCTCAGCTTCAGACTCTTGGCAAAGTACAAGCATACACGATCTCTCTACTGCCTTCCTCCCTTCCCAAAATGTTCAGAGTTAATCCCACTGTAAGTCATGTCTTGTTAAAAATCATTTGGCTGAGCAGGATCTGCAGTGGTTTCCAACCCTGACTGCACATCTGAATCCATCCCCCTAGGAGCTTGATAACAAGAGAAATCTAGATTTAGTACATTTGGGATGAGGCCCATGAATTTGTATTCTTAACAAGTGCCTCAGATGAGTCTGTTAGAAAACACTTTGTAGGACTCTTGATGGTTGAGTAGAAGTTTACCAGATTGGTAAAGGGAAGAAGAGAATGTTTTTATACATGGGATATAAAATGCCATGTGTGCAAGTATGGATGAGGAAATATGTGTGGCAAGTTCAAGGTTTTCAAACTGTGCTCCAAAAAACTGCTCAGGTAGGAAGGAAGTTGTTTTATAAATATCAAGATTCTTCATAAGATTTCTTCAAATAAGGGTTTCACTGCTAAGCTCCCCTCTAGTTCTATTGTTTTAACCTCACAAAGTGATGGTTTCCTTGCCCAGTCCTCATTAGGCCCATTGCCAGGGTCTGGGTTGATCTCAAGCTTTCCTTTGATCCTACCTTTGTCTGCCTCTTGCTTGTTGTTAGCTTTGGCACTGATTGTCATCATAAGAGAAATAAACAACATGCCTGGAACTTGGAATTCTGCTGCTTATAGAATGTGTCAGGCATGAACAGCCCACCCAAGTGTTCTACAATTAGGTGGTAGGCACGCGTGGTTTTGTTTTGGAGACTGCCTCCTATGGGGACCCTGGAGACAGTTTTTATAAAGATTTTTTTAAAGCATTGGTTTCAAACTCTAAAGCACCAAAGTCCTCTCCTTTTCTCAGAGACACAGATACCCTAGCCACAACTCCCCTGCTGTAAAATTCTGAACTTAGCAGTTTGATCAAGCAAAGCTTTGTAGAGAGCTCTTGAGATAGAGGATGCTTGGCTTCCAATTCTATTTCATATGCCATTTGCTTACACGAACTTAAGCCAAGTAACTGGCCAAATGAGACATTCTGTAGGTCATAGTTTCCCTATCGATAAAGTTGGTATACTAGCATGCTTTTATTTCTGAGACCAGGAATAACAAGTGATCTCTTAGGCGAATGGAGCTTTGAGAGAACAGAGTAACATGCTATAAACATAATATTCTTAAAAACAATAGGGAACAGAATTGTGCTTAATTTAACCTTGTAAGACAAGTTGCTTTTTCTGAGATACAAAGAGGAATCAATTTACCAGTAAGTACCTTTTAGGAAATGTTAATTCTCATTGATAGAATATTCATTTAAACCATCTGCCTTTCATCAAAGGATCCAGCCTCCAACTTTCTTCAACACTGAGTCCACGGATGAATCAATCATGCCTACCTTTGAATTCTCATCGAATTTAGCACTTCTCTCCATGAAAGCCTTTATCACACTCCTCCAGGGTAGAAACCTTCTTTGTATCTGTTCCCAAGCCTAACACAGAGCCTGGCACATAGTAAGCCCTTGACAAGTGTTGGCTATTAAATGAATGAGGTTTGGACACTGTCCAGTATTGAATTAGATGCACTCAAGACCAAAGATTAACAAAATACACATTCCTGAATTTGAGTGGATCTTAAGGATTCATCTCACCAACTTCCTGCCTTATGCCAGTGCCAACTTTCAAGCATAACTAGGACCCTTTATTTTTAGTTCCTTCCTAAGAAGGATGTTGAGTGGTTTTGCTGGCTAACTCATCAAGCATGAGCATTCTTTGTGCAGCTTAAGTCCATTTTCTTTTTCTCCACTGACATGAAATTGAAGTAGAACATGCCTACATCTTGTGTGTGAGGTTGTTTTTTTTTTTAAACATATTGAAGATTCCTCTTATCTCACAGTGTCTTGTCTAGTTCAGATTGGAAGCAAAGACCATCACCTCAATTAGAGTGTAACAGAAGAGTTAAGAGGTTGTCAACTTGAATTTTAAGATTGCATCCAGTGGCAGCTGGCAACATAGAAATCAGCTTCCGTACACCAAGGGGAGATGTTGCAAACTGGAACACTGCCATCCTTTGCCAAAGATAAACCGGGCTACTGTGCAGAAAGTCTCAGATTTGTTATGACTGAATATTAATGTACCACTTTCTGTAAGTGTTTGGTCCTCTTTGCCTTATTTGATGTGGTTTGAATGAATTTAATTTACTAGAAGTGCTTTTCTGGATAATAAGCATTTGTATTTTTCATCCTTATAAAAATGCAGGGCATCTTCAGGCAGAAAATAAGTGATAGTGTTAAATATAAGGAAGAAAGCTTTATTGTACAGCAGAAATCTTCCAGCCCTAGGGTTATTTTGACCTGATAGCAACATGGGACTAAAATTCTCTGAACTTCTCAGAAGAATGAGGTAATAAAAAGTGAAGCCACCATTTTTGTGTTGTTTATTTACTTTTTAAAAAATGCAGTTTAGAGTTGAGAAGCTAAAGAAAACTATAAGACTACAAAAACACACAGCCTTAAGTCCCAGAGCCATCACCTCACGATGACTCATATCAGGATGTTTTCTCTACTTCCTTCAAATATGATTGTTTCCAGACAATTTAATTTAAATCCCAATATAATGATTATTTCTGGAGATGGGGGATTTGCCTCCTATGATAATTCTCTTATCTGCAGAAGGATAGAATCAATTTAATTCCCAAGTAGCAATATTGAGATGTCTTTTTATTGGTTTGCTTGATTATTTTTTAAACTTCTGTAACTATTGATGGAAACTAATTAAAACTAAATGCACATCAGCTTTTATTAAATGGCTGCTACTGAGATGGTGAAGTTCAGGAAATTGTAGGCCAGCCCATTCCCTTTAATGATGTTAGCTGATTCACAATTGGGGTAATTTCAGATTTATGAGATTTAAAGTATCCATATGTCCTATTTCCTGAAGAATTTTTAATAAAGAAATGAATGTATGTGCCATTTCAATCTAATGAGAACAGAACCGCTAACTGAATAATGTATTTTCTTTGCCTGAAATCAAATTTCACCGACCCTGGGAGTGTTACTGTGGACAAGAGTACTTGGGGTTTATCTATCAAGTAAATGAAAGTCTTTCGCCACTGATTTATGAAGTATCCCCTCCCCACTAGGTACTTTTGTAACAACAAATTATGGTAAAATGATTCATTTAAACTTGAGATGCTGCAGTCATATATTATTAGCATTTAGGTCATAAGCACTTTTTTAATGGTTGTTTCATTAAAAGGGCAAGTTTGGAGATTGATGTAAGTTATCCAAATATTTTTATACAGAAACTAGACAAAGTTTGCCGGGAACCCTGAGAGCCATAGCATTTGAGATCTGGAAGGAGGCTTTAAGCAAAGCTTTTCTGGAGGGAGGGATGGAGAAGTAAGCAGAGCAAGGAGCTGAGAACCTAGAGCTGCAGTTCCCCTGCTCACCCTCATCTAGCATGTGGTGTTAGGCCCAGTAGGGAACTCCTGGGCCCACTGTTTCCTTCTCTGTAACTGGAGAGGCTGATGACTCATATGCCTACCTGGAAAGTAGTCAGCATGAAATGAAACATCCTGAGAGCATTTTGTGAACTATAAACCCCCGTGTCAGGGTGAGTTATTATTACTGTTATCTAGAAAGGCCCTCCTCACTTTTCAGAAGAGCAGAAGTGTGCAGTGACTTGCCCAAAAGCATTATTTGGTAAAACTAGGCCTGGAAATCCAGGATATTCCAACCTCCAGTCCAGATTCTCCCTGATCCTGTGGGACATTGAGAGAGCCAAGAGGGAGATAGTGAGTGCAATGTTAGGGCCACCACTGGGTTCTGGGCAACTTGGTTACATTACTTTGCCTTGTAATTTCATGGGAAAACATAATTACAGGCCAGAACTGATGATGCTGGATGAGCAACATCAGCATTGCAGCTGGGCCCACTGAAGAAAAGAAAACCACGTGATGTGGGGTACACAGTTCACCAAGTCCCCCTGAATGAAAACAACTTGTAGCCAAAAAAGGGTAACAGGATTGTCTATAGGGGAACAACCTCTCTTATTAAAATGAAACAGCTAGACAGATAATTTTAAAACTGAAAAGGGCTCTTGTCCAAATTGACTATTTTCCCCCCAAAAAAGTATCCTTTGTCTTGTTTTCATTCCTGCTGTTTCTAGCATATCTAATGTCCGAGGGCATGTCTACCCTTAATGTCTAGTTCAAACATTAGGAAAAGCACCCCCCCACTTTTTTTTTAATCTTAGTCATGTTTAAGTTTTCTAAAGAATTTTCCTATATATCAAAGGCAGGCAAAAAACAAAGCAGGCGTAATAGAAGAATCATTAAAGCTGTCAAATTGGTGGAGCCAGGATTTAAATCTCAGAGTGTCTGCCCCCAGACCCATTGCTTTTTTGATTTCATTAAAAGCAAAATAACACTTTTGCATTCTTAAAACAGGAATTACACACACACAGGAGTCAAGGGGCTTAGAACCCTCATGGAGATTTATATTTATGCACAAAGAAATCACATGTTTTTGCCTGTGTTCCCAGACCTGAAATATCAACTAGCCAGGCTAACCAAGAGGTATCACATAAGTGTTAAGCTATTAATACCAGGTTGCTAGGCTGCCAGAAAAAAAAAAAAAAAAAAAAAACACTAATATAAAGCGGTAGTCTGATGTCTTCATTGAGCCTTATATTTGTTCAGATCTCTGTCCCAGTCCTTGTAGGGAGATGGACAGGCTGGAGAAGGAACATGCCTGAGCCAAAGCAACCCATGTATCAGTGAGTGGTAGAGTAGACAGGGGGGACTTGGGGCTGTGGGTGGATAATGGGGCTGAGAGCTGGCACAGAAGGATTAGGAACACACAGAGAGAGTATGTCAAGGATGACTGTCAGAAATTAGGTTAGAATGCAAAGCATGTCTAGCTAATTCTCAAGTATAGAATCTCTGCAGACAACTTTCTCATCAGGTAGAAGGAAGGAGAGAGGGTACAAGCCGCTGAGAATGATAGCCCCCCTAGTGATATCAACTATCCCCACTTTCTTAATGGTGGGGGGATGGTGATGGTCTAGTCCCCAGATAACCAGTTAAGACAATAGAACAAGGCCCAGGTCTGAGCTTAAATTCTCAGATCCTCTTGGTCTCTGAAGGAGGTCCAAACAATATCAGGCTAACAGTAGCTTTTTCTTAAATGCATGCAGATATGCTAATAGTGCTCATTAGGCTTATAGCTCACTCAAATTTAATTCAGAGTATTTCATTTGTGTCTTCACTGTAGTTGCCAGGACAGATGTGTGTGTGGCTCAGGCACACTTCCCTCTGCCTGAGACAGATGTTAGGGTATTGGACCATGCTGGCACAGTGCCAACATGTTTATTGGTAAAAATAGATTGTCAGCCTTCTTTCCCCCAATGGAGGGTTTTCATTTTTGTAGTTAAAATGCAAATCCAAGCTCAGAAAAAGAGACATATTTTGAGGGATGTAGAGGAAGGTGGAGGAAGTACAGTGAAAGTAGAGAAGAAAATAGAAAGTGATTGAAAGAAGAAAGAGGGAAAGCTTCAGGCTTGTCACTTCCTCTCACTAAACATGATCTAGATGATTTCTGATTCTCACACATCACTGGGATTTACCTGGGGGTGGGGGGAGGCTAAAAATGCAGAATCCTAGGCCCCACCCCAGAACTACTACTTCATAAGGCCAGAGAACTTTATTTTTAAGCTCCCTGGGAGAGTCTCAGTCACTCCAGCAGTAGGCTAGGGGTCAGTCTTGAGAGCCAATGGGCTGAGGCAATCTCTAAGGTTTCTTTCTAGCCTTAAGAACTGTAAGAAGAGAGTAAAAGGAGTGGTGGGGACCACATGAACACAGAGGGCACACACTGCTGTATTCATGTTGCTTTACACTGCAGAACACACACTCCTCCAGGCAAAAGCTGATAAGATACTGAGATCAGAGAATGAGGAAAGGAAGGAATGTTTGGCATTGACGTTGGTAGTTTGTGTTGATGTTGGTATTGACACCTCTTTTCCATTACTGGAGATACTTATTTCACTAAATGTGCACAAGTCCTGACAAATGGGAGTAGTGCATCCCTACCTTGTAAGTCTCAGATGCTTTGATCTCTTTGTCCAGCCGTCTAATCTGCCAAGATGCTCTGAGCTCCTGCCCTCCCCTGATGGGCCACGCTACTGGAGAGAATCGGAGCAGGTAGAAAGGAGGTGGCAGCCCCACTGACTTTAGACTCTCTTCCTGGCTTCTGGCTGCTGAAACCTGTCTCTTCATCTGTCTTTCTCTTCGAAGACAGTTTTATTAGTAGGTTTCTATTAACTCTCTGGGTAGAGCAGACAACCCTCCCAGCTCTGCCAGAAGGACCAAGTGATTTGTTTCAATCAGAGGCCCAGGAAGAATGTTTCTTCCAACTCCTTCCCCTAGCCCTCTCCAAGCCTCATCAAAACTTCTTTGACTAACGAAAGCAATACAGAATGTCTGGAAAGCAGAAGATCCTCTCAGCCCAATACAACTATGTTTATTTCATCTAGTCCCCTGATGAATTTTCATATTCATATTTTACCTAGAGTGCTTGTGATTTTATGGGACATTTTTCTTGTTTCTTGATAATCATTTGTAAAAGCTGTAAAATTCTTCTTCTAGAAAAGGTACCACTTTGTTTATCAAATACTTACATAGTGCTTCCTGTGTATCGGGTACATAAATATTATAATAAATATTAATGCAGTTCATTCTCATAATATTTATAAATTCATTTCATGCTCGACCATATTATGCCCATGTTCCAGGTGAGGAAACCAAGGCTGAGAGGTTAGGTTACCTGCCCAAGGACACACAGTTGTGAGTGACAGAGACAGGGATGTGCTTAGCTATGCTCATAACCACTATGCTATGCTGGCATTTTATTTAACCACCTTTCTACTGTTTAATATTTACCTGCTTATAGTTTTTTATAATTATAAAAAAAACTACAAAGACCATCCTACTGTCTGTGGCTTTTTATTCTTCTGGATTATTTGTTTAGGATAGGTTTTCTAAGAGATCTGCCTGCCACATTTGCTGTTTTGAGCTGATAGATAGGAGTGACAGTCTTACATGAATTCCCATTGGGGAAATCTGAACTGCGGGGAGAAGGAACACTTTCTCATGAGTTTGTTAGTGCTTGATTCATGGCCAGTGTAGTCTAAGAGCAATAAGGGGAAACTATAAAGCTCACAGTTTGGCGAAGATGAAAGGTTCAGATGTTGGATGATACCTTGCAGCCAGCTAGTGCTCAATTACTGTCTCCTGGTTGACTTGGTAGCCATAAAACCATTCTTTAAATAAGAAAAGCTGTTTTTATTTATTTCAGTAGGGAAATAAAAACAGAATAGCTCTTTAGTGGCAAATAGATTAGCCAACCAGTTGAGCTTAGTCTTTCTCCTTCAAGCTGGATGTTTTGACATCCTGTAGACAGAAGTTTGGTTTGGAGGTCAAGCTGTGTTCTCTAGAATTTCTGTATAGACAGAGTTGGGGTTGGCAGTCCTTTTGGAAGGGGTTGCTAAGAGGACTTGTTGTGAAACTATGTTTGCATAGCAAGCATAGGTTTTCCCTTCTGCAGTACGTTTATATAGAGGATGACTTGGAGCAGAGGAGCTCATGGAGATTATGCCCCCGTCATGCTTGAGGTTTTCCAACTGATGTTGGGCCAAAATTATCAGAGGTCTTGATATCTCACAGGGCATTTCTTTGTGTTTTCTCATATATGACACAGGACCACTGTTCTTCTTTGCTTAGAATATTATCATAATATCAAAAACTGAAGATAATTTCCATTTGAGAGAGCCAGGCCATCGTACATCTTCAACCCAACACACACACTCTTCTGGCAGAGGGACTTTCTTCTCCTGGACCATCCCAGTTTTAACAATCATACATCTGTTCCCCATTCTTCCCAATTATAAATGTAATTACCATATCCCATTAGCACATTTTATTAAAACAGTCTTCCTATCACATAGAAGTGATAAATGCAAAAATCAGAGATGAGAAAAGTGGACTGTCAGAGTAAGAAGAAAATAGAAAAAGCTTATTTCTCCCCCTAAGTGTTCAGGTAAATTGCAGTGAGCCACAGATGCCTCAGTGAAGCGTGTTAATGGCATAGTTAGAATAGGTAGACTGCTTCATTGGTCCGCACCTTCCCTTACACCATAGCTCACTGTGTCATTTATCAAGCATTGAAAGCCTCTAAAATGTTTATTTAAATAAGCAAGAATACTCTGTGGCTGGTATGGGGGGGTAGGGAGTGGGCCTGACCACATTTTAAGAACGTAAAAGGAGTAAGTAAATAAGACCTGAAAGAGAGGGATTAACGTCCATAGGCAGTATGCAGCATACCTGATGGTGTTGCCTGGCAACCTACAGCCAGTCCTGCAGCAAGAGTCCCAGACAAAGAGGGAATTGAGGATGTGCTCAGAGGAACTGGGTTTATCACTCCACCCCTGTTTTTTTTTTTTTTTTTACTGTGGCTGCAACTGGGTGAGGGGCCTCTTTTTAAAAATGTAGCTGGGATTTGTTTTCATCAGATGTGGTAAGACTTGCAGACATGGAAATGACTGTCATGAAGGAAGTTTATACTCACAGATCCCTGGAAAGAAGAGTTACTACACACCGTGCAGGGCCACATGGGGAAGCACCAGGTTTAATGAGGATGCAGAGAGCCTTTATTGTGGTTTTCATAAAAAGAAATGGGTAAGGCAGGGTAACCATGGTAGACAGGTTTAGTTTGAATGATTTTAGTGGGCTCTGGGCTATAGGGATTGTCCCTAGTTGCCAGGTACCTAACCCTGGGGTGATTAGGGCTGAGGGATAGTGCCCTGGACTGCAAGAGGCTGATTAAAGGAGATGGGGGATTGGGAGGTATATATGAACTCTGGTTTGGTGGAATTGCACATCAAAGATGTGATTGCAGACAAATTTACTATCTCCAGGAATTATCTAACCCTGGAATGGTCAACCCCTACCCAGATGCAGAAGGCCTCAGATGCCACAGCATAAGAATAAAAAAAAAAAAAACACAACTAATACAGACCGCAGTACACACACACACACACACACACACAAATTCTACTCTCTGTTTTGTGACATAAGAGGCATCTCTATTTTAGGGGCTGATGTTCACAGAGCGTGTAAGGAACCTTAAAGAGTATTATTGGAAGATCTCCTATTCCCTGTCCGTTTGACGTCAAGTACATAGCCAGCAGTCTGCAGTCAGTTCTAATGCCAAGCAAGATGCCTCACTTCATGAGAAAAGTCACTCTTCTTTCAAGATTTGCTCTTAGGACCTAATGAACATCAAAGGATTTTATACAACAGCAGCATGTAGTCCATGAGACACAGGCTTGAAAGAATAACTCCAAGAAGTTCAGGACTCCTATCTGGTCATTTTGGTTGTCTCAATGCAGAAAAGTGGAAAATGCAGTTTTCTCGGCTCACCTCACAGGTTAAACCAGAGTTCAGGCATGAACTATGTCATTTCCTATCATGCACAGTGAACATTGCTGAAAAGCATTGTCTGGAAATACTATATTATGCCATAGTTGAATTAGTCTCAGTAATGAAAATAAACATTTGCAGAGCCTTTTGTGTTTGTAAAATGGTTTACAAGCACCGGCTGGCTCACTTGTTAATAATTACTTTCGGGGATTCTTAACAATGCACATTTAAGAGATAAAAGTGATGATTTGGATGGGATTAGAGAAAAAACAAGTAATAGAAAAGCGTTTAACACAGTCATTTTCAGTTTTATACTCTCTGCAAGCCTGTACCAACTAACTTTATCATTTTCATTGCATTTCGTCCCATATTCCTAATCTTCAAAGACCAGCACAAATACACTCAATGCTGGGTAAAATCATGGTTTAAGCTTTACATTATCACTCTTCCTTGTTGCCATTTCGTGTCTTGATTTGCATATAGCATGGGTGCAACTCAGGAAGCCCTCCACAAACACACCCACCCAACTACCATGGAGACAGGAAACCCAGCTCCCTGCCCTTCCTCTGCCTCTGATGTAATGGGTGACCCTAAGAACTTCATTGTGTGTCTAAGCCTCAGCACTCCCACCTGTAAAATGGCTGAGGAAGGAAGGATGCAGGGGAAATGGGGGAATCTATAAATTCACAAATCTGTGATCTTGCCACTATCATTGTCTAAAGCTCAAACTGGCTCTTAAATCTCGTGAATCCATGATCTTGCCACTCTTGTCTGAAGCTTGGAAGTGTGATGCCATGCATCTCACTGCTCATTTTCTTATTAAAACTCAAACTGTGACACATTAGTGGAACCACACGAGCGTGCGCGCACACACACACACACACACAGCTTACCAAACTTTACCTAGGAGGGAATTTACACCATTGGTGAACTGCAGATATTCCAAAAACACTTAAAAATTTTAAATTTCAAGTATCTCTCAAATTTTCTTTTTTTTTTTTTTTTTTTTTTCTTTTTTTGAGATAGAGTCTCACTCTGTCACCCACACTGGACTGCAGTGGTGTGATCTCAGCTCACTGCAAGCTCCGCCTCCTGGGTTCACATCATTCTCCTGCCTTTGCCTCCGGAGTAGCTGGGACTACAAGGCACCCGCCACCACACCCGACTCATTTTTGTATTTTTATTAGAGACGGGGTTTCACCATGTTAGCCAGGATGGGCTTGATCTCCTGACCTCGTGATCCTCCCGCCTCGGCCTCCCAGAGTGCTGGGATTACAGGTGTGAGCCACCACACCCAGCCAATATCTCTTGAATTTTCTATTCTAATCTCAGTTTAATATCACAGTATTTTTAGTCGAATTGTTAGGTAACATTGACCCTTTAGATCAATGTTATCCTATAGCATTTGGGTATTTTTGGGCCACCCCACACGTGCACCATGCCTGCTCTCTGGTATAAGAAGAGTAGTTGAAGCCTCATGCTCCTCTTATTTCATGCCTTGGTGAACCCTAAGTCTGAAGTTAGGTTGCAGATTGAACACTGGACCCCATTTCCTCTGCTCTGTTTTTAAACTGTCTCTTGATGGGTTCTTAAACCCATCTGCTGGTGAAGCCTGAAGTGCTCTGGGAAATATGGTAAGAACCAAAGACATATTTGAGAATAAAGCTATTCTATGGGGAAATTTTCCATGACACTCATGTTCAACTTTACTGCATAACTCTAACTGATTTTTTAGTGGTGGTACATACCTCAATAATAATCACTGTATTTATATATTATTTAGGGTTATCTTTGAAGCACTTTTGATGTATTTGAGCAGTAACCACCATTTTTTGAGTATGTACATGCTACACAGCCTGTCATACACCAATCATGTCAGTCAGGATCCCCACAGGGAACAGATGGCACTCAAATGGGGTAAGCGGGTAAGTTTGGACCTTTCAAAGGCAGTGTTTCATAATAATGACAAATCTCATGGATAATGAACCTTATCAAGGTTTTCCGTAGAGAATTCTTTTCTGGTACCTTCCTAAGCATTTCACTGTGTGTAGAAAATTGGTGTAATTTAATAAGCTGCTGATTCAGTATCCTGAAAATAACTTCCTAATGTCCCCCTTCTAAAGTAAAAAATCTTAAGCCCCAAAGGAATCTAGTCATTGTTTATTCATTATTCATTCATGAATTATGTTATATTAACATGAAAGCATGCCCTAGACATAAACACACACACACACACCCCCTTAAAAATGAATATTGTTAACTTACCCAAGATCGATTGATCAAATCACAAGTAATAATGTCATAATTCACTTTGGAAAACTTTCTGCTATAATAATGAGATATCAAATCCAATTTTAATTGATTACTTTGTTGTAGTTTTTAAAACTCTATTGGAAAGACAAATGATTCTATAGTAATGTGGTTGCTGTTTCCTTCCTGCCCAAGCAGGAAATTGGAGTCTGTATCTGTTAATGTAGCTTCTGACTTTATTCTTGGCTTGGGGCTTTCCTTTTCCTAGGCCCATGCTACATAATCCAGCATAGCCATGTGGTAGCTGTTATTTTCAGTAAGTCTCACGATTTGAGATCCAGCTTCACCAACCCATAGTAATATGGCTCTGCCATGCTAACAACTTCTCTGAGCCTAAATCTGCAAAATGGGAATAATTCTCAATTTTGTTGAGATTTAAACATCCGTCATGATGTTTAAATAGGACAATGTTAAGAAAATGAACCAGCATAATACTTAGTGCATAAAAAGAGTTCAAGATATGCTCAGTTCTCTACTTTTCCCTCATGTATGTAATAGGGCTGTGGTCATCTCCCTCTAAGACAGTGGTTTATGACATTCTGATTCAGCCATGATCATAAAGAATGGTCTGACAGAGAAGTCTCATATATTACATGTTCCTTCTAAACTTGGCTATATTGACATTTTTAACAGCTTTAGTTAAGTATATATTGCATATCATCAAATCTACCCATTGTAGGTATACAGTTAAATTTTTTTCATAAATGTATGGGGTTATGTAACCCTCAATATAGTCCAGTTATACAACATTTCTATCACCCCAAAAAGTTTCCTTATTGTGCCCATTTATAGTACTTCACTCCCACCTCCAGCCCTAGGCAACCACTGAGCTGCATTTTTCTCTATAAATTTACCTTCTCTAGATTATTCATATAGATGAAAGTATACATTCTGTATAGTCTCTTGCATCTGGCTTTTGTACTATGCATAATGTTTTTGAGGTTTATTCATGTTATAGCCTGCATCAAAATTTCATTCCTTTTTATTGTGTAATAATATTCCATCATAAGGATATGACACAGTTTGTTCACCTATTCACTAGGCGATGGAAATTTGGATTGTGTCCAGTTTTTTTCTGTTAACAGTAATGTTAGGCTGGGTGCAGTGGCTCATGCCTGTAATCCCAGCACTTTGGGAGGCCAAGGCAGGCAGATCACTTGAGGCCAGGAGTTCAAGACCAGTTTGGCCAACATAGAGAAACCTTGTCTCTACTAAAACATACAAAAATCAACCGGGCGTGATGGCATATGCCTGTAATCCCAGCTACTCGGGAGGCTGAGGCATGAGAATCGCTTGAGCCTGGGAGGCAGAGGTTGCAGTAAGCCAAGATCGTACCACTGCACCCCCAGCCCAGGCTACAGAGCAAGACTCTTGATTCAAAGAAAGAAAAGAAAAGAGAGAGAAGAAAGATGCCTATGAACATTCGTATACATGTCTTTGGGTGTACATATGTTTTCACTTCTCTTGAATAGATTCCTAGGAGTGAACTTGCAGTGTTGGGTGGTTCATGTTTAACTCTTTAAAACTGACAAATTGTTTTCCAAAGTGGCTGTACCATTTTACATTCCCATAAACAATATGTAAATATTACAGTTTCTTCCCATCAGCACCAATACTTGTATTGTCTTTTTTGTTATAGCCATTCTAGTGAATATGAAGTGATATTCATTATGGTTTTAATTTACGTTTCCCTAATGACTAATAATATTGAACATTTTTCGTGTATTTATTTGCCATCCATATGTCTTCTTTGGTGACATGTCTATTCATATATTTTGCCCATTTTTGATTGGGGTGTAAGAGCCCAATTTTTTATTGAGTTGTAACAGTTCATTATATATATTCTAGATATAGGTGTTTAGCAAACCTATGTTATGCAGATATTTTCTCCTGTGACTTATATTTTCTGTCTGTGGCTTATATCTTTATTTTCTTAATAGTATTTTTCGAAGCACAAAACTTTTTAATTTTTATTGATGAAGTTCGATTTATTGAGTTTTTTTCATTAATGGCTTATGCATTTGTTCTCATTTTTGACAACTCTCTGCCCAATACAAAGTCACAAAGATTATCTCCCATGTTTACTTCTAAAAGTCTTATAATTTTAACTCTTACATATAAGTACCATATTGTGTTAATTTTGGTATATGGTGTGAGGTAAGAATCTAGTTCATTAATTTTGCATATGGCTTTCTAGTTATCCCAGCATCATTGGTTGAAAAGACTTTTCCCTCCTTCATTTTTTTTTATACTTTAAGTTCTAGGGTACATGTGCACAACGTGCAGGTTTGTTACATAGGTATACATGTGCCATGTTGGTTTGCTGCACCCATCAACTCATGATTTACATTAGGTATATCTCCTAATGCTATCCCTCCCCCAGTCCCCAACCCGTGACAGGCCCTAGTGTGTGATGTTCCCCGCCATGTGTCCAAGTGTTGTCATTGTTCAGTTCCCACCTATGAGTGAGAACATGCAGTGTTTGGTTTTTCTGTCCCTGTGATAGTTTGCTGAGAATGATGGTTTCTAACTTCATCCATGTCCCTGCAAAGGACATGAACTCATCCATTTTTATGGCTGCATAGTATTCCATGGTGTATATGTGCCACATTTTCTTAATCCAGTCTATCATTGATGGACATTTGGGTTGGTTCCAAGTCTTTGATATTGTGAATAGTGCCACAATAAACATATGTGTGTGTGTGTGTCTTTGTAGTAGCATGATTTATAACCCTTTGGGTATATACCCAGTAATGAGATCACTGGGTCAAATGGTATTTCTAGTTCTGGATCCTTGAGGAATCACCCCTTTGTCTTCCACAATGATTGAACTAACTTACACTCCCACCAACAGTGTAAAAGCGTTCGTATTTCTCCACATCTTCTCCAGCATCTGTTGTTTCCTGACTTTTTAATGATTGCCATTCTAACTGGCGTGAGTTGGTATCTCATTGTGGTTTCAATTTGCATTTGTCTGATGGCCAGTGATGGTGACCATTTTTTCATGTGTCTGTTTGCTGCATAAATGTCTTCTTTTGAGAAGTATCTGTTCATATCCTTTGCCCACTTTTTGGTGGGGTTGTTTCTTTCCTGTGAATTTGTTTAAGTTATTTCTAGATTCTGGATATTAGCCCTTTGTCAGATAGGCAGATTGCAAAAATTTTCTCCCTTTCTGTAGGTTGCCTGTTCACTCTGATGGGTAGTTTCTTTTGCCATGCAGAAGCTCTTTAGTTTAATTATGTCCCATTTTCTATTTTGGCTTTTGTTGCCATTGCTTTTGGTGTTTTAGTTGTGAAGTCCTTGCCCATGCCTATGTCCTGAATGGTATTGCCTAGGTTTTCTTCTAGGGTTTTTATGGTTTTAGGTCTACCATTTAAGTCTTTAGTCCATCTTGAATTAATTTTTGTATAAGGTGTAAGAAAAAGATCCAATTTCAGCTTTCTACATATGGCTAGCCAGTTTTCACAGCACTGTTTATTAAATAGGGAATCCTTTCCCCATTTCTTGTTTTTGACAGGTTTGTCAAAGATCAGATGGTTGTAGATGTGTGGTATTATTTCTGAGGGCTGTGCTCTGTTCCATTGGTCTATATCTGTGTTTTGGTACCAGTACTATGCTGTTTTGGTTACTATAGCCTTGTAGTATAGTTTGAAGTCAGGTAGCTTGATGCCTCCAGCTTTGTTCTTTTTGCTTAGGATTGTCTTGGTGGGCCCTTTTTTGGTTTCATATGAACTTTAAAGTAGTTTTTTCCAATTCTGTGAAGAAAGTCATTGGTAGCTTGATGGGGATGGCATTGAATCTATAAATTACCTTGGGCAGTGTGGCCATTTTCACGATACTGATTCTTCCTATCCATGAGCATGGAATGTTCTCCCATTTGTTTGTGTCTTCTTTTATTTCGTTGAGCAGTGGTTTGTAGTTCTCCTTGCAGAGGTCCTTCACAGCCCTTGTAAGTTTGATTCCTAGGTATTTTATTCTCTTTGTAGCAATTGTGAATAGAAGTTCACTCACAATTTGGCTCTCTGTTTGTCTGGTTTTGGTGTCTAGGAACGCTTGTGTTGTTTGCACAATGACTTTGTATCCTGAGACTTTGCCGAAGTTGCTTATCAGCTTAAGGAGATTTTGGGCTTAGACGAAGGGGTTTTCTAAGTAGACAATCCTGTCATCTGCAAGCAGAAAAAATTTGAATTCCTCTTTTCCTAATTGAATACCCTTTATTTCTTTCTCTTGCCTGATTGCCTTGGCCAGAACTTCCAACACTGTGTTGAATAGGAGTGGTGAGAGAGGGCATCCTTGTCTTGTGCTGGTTTTCAAAGGGAATGCATCCAGTTTTTGCCCATTCAGTATGATACTGGCTGTGGGTTTGTCATAAATAGCTCTTATTGTTTTGAGATAAGTTCCATCAATACCTAGTTTATTGAGAGTTTTTAGCGTGAATGGGTGTTGAATTTTGTCGAAGGCCTTTTCTGGATCTATTGAGATAATCACGTGGTTTTGTCATTGGTTCTGTTCATGTGATGGATTACGTCTATTGATTTGCTTATGTTGAACCAGCCTTGCATCCCAGGAACAAAGCCAACTTGATTGTGGTGGATAAGCTTTTTGATATGCTGCTGGATTCGGTTTGCCAGTATTTATTGAGGATTTTCGCATCAGTGTTCATCAGGGATATTGGTGTAAAATTCTCTTTTTTTGTTATGTCTCTGCCAGGCATTGGTATCAGGATGATGCTAGCCTCATAAAATGAGTTAGGGAGGATTCTCTCTTTTTCTATTGATTGGAATAGTTTCAGAAGGAATGGTACCAGCTCCTGTTTGTACCTCTGGTAGAATTCGGCTGTGAATTCATCTGGTCCTGGACTGTTTTTGGTTGGTAGGCTATTAATTATTGCCTCAATTTCAGAGTCTATTATTGGTCTATTCAGAGATTCAGCTTCCTCCTGGTTTGGTCTTGGGAGGGTGTATGTATCCAGGAATTTATCCGTTTCTTCTAGATTTTCTAGTGTATTTATGTAGAGGTGTTGGTAGTATTCTTTGATGGTAGTTTGTATGTCTGTGGGATCAGTGGTGATGTCCCCTTTATTATTTTTTATTGCGTCTATTTGATCCTTCTCTCTTTTATTCTTTATTAGTCTTGCTAGCAGCCTATCAATTTTGTTAATCTTTTCAAACATCCAGCTCCTGGATTCATTGAGTTTTTGAAGGGTTTTTTTGTGTCTCTGTCTCTTTCAGTTCTGCTGTGATCTTAGTTATTTCTTGCCTTCTGCTAGCTTTTGAATTTGTTTACCCTTGCTTCTCAGTTCTTTTAATTGTGATGTTAGGGTGTCAATTTTAGATCTTTCTTGCTTTCTCTTGTGGGCATTCAGTGCTATAAATTTCCCTCTACACACTGCTTTAAATGTGCCCCAGAGATTCTGGTACGTCATGTCTTTGTTCTCATTGGTTTCAAAGAAATTATTTATTTCTACTTTAATTTTGTTATTTACCCAGTAGTCATTCAGGAGCAGGTTGTTCAGTTTCCATGTAGTTGTGCGGGTTTGAGTGAGTTTCTTAATCCTGAGTTCTAATTTGATTGCACTGTGGTCTGAGAGACAGTTTGTTGTGATTTCTGTTCTTTTACATTTGCAGAGGAGTGCTTTACTTCTAATTATGTGATCAATTTTAGAATAAGTGCAATGTGGTGCTGAGAAGAATCTTTAGTCTGTTGATTTGGGGTGAGAGTTCTGTAGAAGTCTATTAGGTCTGCTTGGTGCAAAGCTGAGTTCAAGTCCTGGATATCCTTGTTAACCTTCTGTCTCGTTGGTCTGTCTAATATTGACAGTGGGATGTTAAAGTCTCCCATTATTATTGTGTGGGAGTCTGATTCTCTTTGTAGGTCTCTAAGGACATGCTTTATGAATCTGGGTGCTCTTGTATTGGTTGCATATATATTTAGGATAGTTAGCTCTTCTTGTTGAATTGATCCATTTACCATTATGTAATGGCCTTCTTTGTCTCTTTTGATCTTTGTTGGTTTAAAGTCTGTTTTATCAGAGACTAGGATTGCAACCCCTGCTTTTTTTTTTTTCTTTCCATTTGCTTGATAGATCTACCTCCATCCCTTTATTTTGAGCCTATGTGTGTCTCTGCACATGAGATGGGTCTCCTGCATACAGCACACTGATGGGTCTTGACTCTTTGTCCAATTTGCCAGTCTGTGTCTTTTAATTGGGGCATTTAGCCCATTTACACTTAAGGTTTATATTGTTATGTGTGAATTTGATGCTGTCATGATGTTAGCTGGTTATTTTTCCTGTTAATTGATGCAGTTTCTTCATAGCATTGATGGTCTTTACAATTTGGCATGTTTTTACAGTGGCTGGTACCGGTTGTTCCTTTCCATGTTTAGGGCTTCCTTTAGGAGCTCTTGTAAGGCAGGCCTGGTGGTGACAAAATCTCTCAACATTTGCCTGTCTGTAAAACATTTTAGTTCTCCTTCACTTATAAAGCTTAGTTTGGCTGGATATGAAATTCTGGGTTGAAAATTCTTTTCTTCAAGAATGTTGAATATTGGCCCCCACTCTCTTGTGGCTTGTAGAGTTTCTGCTGGGAGGTTCACTGTTAGTCTGATGGGCTTCCCTTTGTGGGTAACCTGACCTTTCTCCGGCTGCCCTTCACATTTTTTCCTTCATTTCCACCTTGGTGAATCTGGCAATTATGTGTCTTGGGGTTGCTCTTCTTGAGGAGTATCTTTGTGGTGTTCTCTGTATTTCCTGAATTTGAATGTTGACCTTGCTAGGTTGGGGAAGTTCTCCTGGATAATATCCTGAAGAGTATTTTCCAACTTGGTTCCATTCTCCCTGTCACTTTCAGGTACACCAATCAAATGTAGACTTTTCACTTAGTCCTATATTTCTTGGAGGCTTTGTTTGTTTCTTTTTACTGTTTTTTCTCTAAACTTGTCTTCTTGCTTTATTTCATTAATTTGATCCTCAGTCACTGATACCCTTTCTTGCACATGATCGAATCGGCTATTGAAGCTTGTGCATGTGTCACAAAGTTCTCATGCCATGGTTTTCAGCTCCATCAGGTCATTTAGGGTCTTCTCTACAATGTTTATTCTAGTTAGCCAGTCGTCTAACCTTTTTTCAAGGTTTTTAGCTTCTTTCTGATGGGTTAGAACATGCTTCTTTAGCTCGGAGAAGTTTATTATTACCAACCTTCTGAAGCCTACTTCTGTCAACTTGTCAGAGTCATTCTCTGTCCAGCTTTGTTCCATTGCTGGCGAGGGGCTGTGATCCTTTGGAGGAGAAGAAGCACTCCAGTTTTTAGAATTTTCAGCTTTTCTGCCCTGGTTTCTACCCATGTTTGTGGTTTTATCTACCTTTGGTCTTTGATGATGGTGACCTACAGATGGGGTTTTGGTGTGGATGTCCTTTTTGTTGATGTTTATGCTATTCCTTCCTGTTTGTTAGTTTTCCTTTTAACAGTCAGGTCCCTCAGCTGCAGTTCTGTTGAAGTTTGCTGGAAGTCCACTCTAGACCCTGTTTGCCTGGGTATCACCAGCAGAGGCTGCAAAACAGCAAATAATTGCAGAACAACAAATATTGCTGCCTGATCCTTCCTCTGGAAGCTTCATCCCAGAGGGGTGCCCACCTGTATGAGGTGTCTGTCAGCCCCTACTGGGAGGCATCTCCCAGTTAGTCTACACAAGTGTCAGGGACCTATTTGAGGAGGCAGTCTGTCCATTCTCAGTGCTCAAACGCTGTGCTGGCAGAACCACTGCTCTCTTCAGAGCCGTCAGACAGGGACATTTAAGTCTGCAGAAGTTTCTGCTGCCTTTTATTCAGCTATGCCCTGCCCACAGAGGTGGAGTCCTAAAGTCAGTAGGCCTTGCTGAGCTGTGGTGGGCTCCACCCAGTTCGAGCTTCCTGGCCACTTTGTTTACCTACTCAAGCCTTAGCAATGGAGGACACTCCTCTGCCCACCAGGCTGCAGACTCGCAGGTCAATCTCAGACTGCTGTGCTAGCTGTGAGTGAGGCTCCATGGGTGTTGGACCCACCAGCCATGGGAGAGAATCTCCTGGTCTGCCGGTTGCTAAGACAGTGTGAAAAGCACAGTATTTGGGTGGAGTGTCCCGTTTTTCCAGTTACAGTCTGTCACAGCTTCCCTTGGCTAGGAAAGGGAAATCCCCCACCCCTTGCACTTCCCGGGTGAGGCAATGCCCCATCCTGCTTCGGTTCGCCTTCTGTGGGCTACACCTACTGTCCAACCAGTCCCAGTGAGATGAACCAAGTACCTCACTTGGAAATGCAGAAATCACCCATCTTCTGGGTCAATCATGCTGAGGGCTGCAGACCAGAGCTGTTCCTATTGGGCCATCTTGGAATGGAACCCTCCCTCCTTCATTTTATTGTCTTAAGAATGACGTTCTCTTACATAACCACAGTAGAATTACGAACTTTACTGTATCTTTACTATATCTAACATTGTTATAAGGCTTTCATCTAATCCATTATCCATATTGTAATTTTATCAATCAGAATGTGCTTTATAACATATTTTCTTCCTGAGCAAGATCCAGTCTAGGACCATGAAATTTACTTAGTTTTCATTTCTCTTTAATCTGGAACACTTGTCTAGCCTTTCTTTGCCATTTATAACATTAACAGTTTTGAAAACATTTTCAAAATTTCTGGATAATTTCAGCAAATACATATATGTAATTTTTTTTTTTTTTTTTTTTTTTTTTTTTGAGACGGAATCTTGCTCTGTCACCCAGGCTGGAGTGCAGTGATGCGATTTCAGCTCACTGCAAGCTCCGCCTCCCAGGTTCACGCCATTCTTCTGCCTCAGCCTCCCGAGTAGCTGGGACTACAGATGCCTGCCACCGCGCCCAGCTAATTTTTTGTATTTTTAGTAGAGACAAGGTTTCACCGTAGTCTCGATCTCCTGACCTCATGATCTACCCACCTCGGCCTCCCAAAGTGCTAGGATTACAGGCTTGAGCCACCATGCCTGGCCAAATTTTTTAATAATTTAGAATTTGCTTTGAGATACATTTTTAGATAAATATCATTTCTCTTTTCTTTGTCTGACGTTTCCTCCTGATTCCATTCGTGCTGTGTCTCCCAAGTTGGAATACCACTTAGGTGATGACATATCCTTCTAGTGTACCCTTTCTGGGCACAAACAATGTCCATCTGCCCTTCGTTGATGTTAAGTTGATGTTAATTTTCATCACCCAATCAAGATGTTGTTCAATTTCCCCACTGTGTAATTATTATTTTCCCCTTGCATTTAGTAAGTGCTTGGACTTCTTTTTTGGACCAGCACATTTAGATTTGTCTCAGTGTCCCTGGCAAAGAGAGGAACTGCTCTTCTGCTTGCAACACAGTAATTGCTAACCCCTGTGAAGAGAGCGTTTATAATGGCATTAATGCCTGAAGACCTTTTTAATGTGTATTTAAGGATTTTCCCTAATGCATGGATGATTAGAATTAGAGAAGGCTGCTACCAGTTGGATGACAGTTTTCTTATCCACTGTAATCTAGTACAAAAATAACTCCTTTCTGCTGTCTTATTAATATCTCTAGTCAAAAAAACTTCTCTGATTTGATTCCTGCCATGCTTGTTCATGAATAAATGGATGGAGCTGTGTTCCTGCAGGAATTTTTAAGAGTTTATTTTTTTCTGTTTCATCAAATGAAGATAAATGAACATCTTGAAAGAAAAGAAGTAGCTCAGACTTTACTGGAAAGAGTAATACTTGGAAAAAATATTTCTAATAGCTTGGGGAAATAAAAAGGATGATGATAATTCTAAAGTGTATGCAATCTCTCATCAGTGTCTCTCATCCAGTTAATAGGAGAGGATGGCAGCTTTGTTATTAAATCATGCAGATGCTAATCGATGGCACAACCAAATAGAAGGATCAGTTGCCTTCAGAAGCACTTTCAGGTTATTAGCTGTGATTTCAATGATGGAACACAATTTCCAGATCCACTCCAATTCTTAGAGTGATGATTTTCCTAGGAACGTGCATGTTTTGGGAAAGAATGATTGTATAGCTGGTCCTCATTAAGAACCCTCATTCTCCAAGTCATTTTTGCCTCTAAAGTGTAAGTATTCCCATTATATATTACAGCCAAGGCCACCTGAGAGCTGTAATGTGCACACTAAAGCCATTTCTCCACCTAGTCCCTCAGATGTCTATGACTGGGATCTGCTCATGCTTTGTAGCATGGAATCCATCCTGATAATTGGTGGATGGATAGCTTTGCCCAAAAGTCTATGGGACAAGGACAGGCAGCATTAGTTCAGATTTTGAAATGGCCCAGTCCTTAGAAATAGCTTATCCCAACCCCAGAAGGTCATTACTATTGATATAGCTCTCTGAAAGAAATAACAATGACAATGACAACCTGGATTTGCATAGCTCTTTGCCCTTTTCATACACTCTTGGAAACATCTTTTTTCAGGCAATATAGCCAAAATGCCTTAGTTTAAAACTTGGCATCACCATCCACTGACTGTATAATCTCAAATAAAGTTACTTGATCTTGTTTTGTCTCAGTTTTCCTATCTGTAATATGGAGACAATAGTGGAACCCTGTTAATAGGTTGTTGTAAGAACTAAAGATAATGTCAATCAAGTGCTTAGAGCAATTCATATAGGAAGTGCTTAATAGAGGTCAAGTATTGTTGTCCTTATCCTATTATTCTACTGAAGAAAGTAAAGGCATGGATTAATATCCTGTTTTTATGGTTGAAGAAGTAACCAGTGGCTCAATAACTTGCCTAAGATCACATAGTAATTGATAGGTGACCCACAACAAAGAGAAGTCACTCAGAGCTTTTGAGTCCTGCTTTAGGTCCCTGGGGAGGGTCCCTCCTCCCTCCAATCTTTTGCACATTTCATTACCTTAAATGACTTTGAAACACAGAAAGCCCTGAGGACCACACCTGGATCTATGGAAGGAGGCCTGGACCAGCCTGTGTCCCCATAGAAATGCTTGGTCCCTCACCCCAGCCCCCAGGCCCACGAGAGCTTGGGTCTGTGGTAGCAGCCAAACAGATTCCATAAAGAGCCAGACAAGATGGGGACACTAATAACAGAATCTCCACTGCCTCTGCCTCTTCCAGGCTCACAGCTACCCCAGCAGGAAGTCTTGCAGATGTGCCTGTTTCACCAAACCCAACAACCACAGTGGCTGTAGCAAAAGTAGTTAAGTCTGTCTCAGAAATAAAGACCAAGGAAGTAGCTAAGAGGTGGATTTTGTAACTTTAGATCTTTAGGGAATGAAAACTGAATGTAACCCAACTTTGGCAATGGACAACCCCTACAAGTACTTGTTTGTAAAATCACTTTATTTTATATTATAGATTAACATTAAATGAATGAGGAATACATAATTGAGTAAACTTTGGTGTTATACATTTATATTAAGCCAAAAAAAAGCATGGATACATACTCTACAGCTTTAGCTAGCACATGTCCTCAAAATAGATCTCCACACTACTAAGATCCAGAGACAACTTAAAGCCCTGCAGTCTTTCTTGTAACACACACAAATAATAAAATGAAAAAAGAGACTAATAAAAAGACAAACATTTCTTCTGGTAATTAGCTGGTCTGGAGTCACTGTTTCATTAGGTATTCCATTCATCACACAAAATAAGGAGAATAAATAGAAACACACATATGGGGAAGAGGGAGAGAAATAAAAATGAAATAAATGAAATATGTACCCCACATTCTTGCAAAAAAAAAATCATTAGGTTGAGTGATTCCCTTTGGGTGGTGAGAATATGGGCACTCAGTTTGGTTCCCTTCTTTGTATAGATACCCTCCATATTATAAGAACGTATTTTACAATGGAAACTGAAAAAAGCACATTTTTAAAATACCTTGAAAAGAAAGTTGGTACCCAGTGGGTACTAGTGGTAAGGGTATACACTGAAGAGGCTACATCTTTAGCATCATCACTTAGGGAGCTGTGCAGTCATTAGGTTTATCCCAGTGAGAGTGTGCTGAACTATCCCTTGAACATCATTATGTCTGGTGCTTGTCAAAAAAGGTCTGAACCTTAGATACTGAAGACCTTCCCGTTATAAGGCAAGGAGAGGAGAAAGATTTAAAAACACGTATAAACATCTTTTCTTTGTGGATAAAGAGGTGTGCCAAACTCTATACCTTATCGGTAACTCTGGAATGTTTTAAGAGTGAGCCAGAGTGTCGGATTCTTTCCCCCATCCAAACATCCCAGCTGGCAAGGTCCCCAGGGAGCTAAATCAGACCCGAGGTGAGCATACTGGTCCTCAGTTTGCAGTGGGCAAGACCTCAGGGTGAGCTGAAGAACAGGGTCTGGGTGATGCCAAATTGAAAGGCCAGACAGCCATCCAAGTGAGTTGACTGACAGAGCAGTAAAATCTGGATACCAAGCCAGAAGATAGAGCCTAGGGAAATCAAATTGTGGGTGGGAGAAAATTCCCTCTGTAAGTAAAAGGGATCTGCAGCAACCTCTTTTAGCATAAATGGGGAGAAGAATGCTACTGAAAATTCCGGTATGGCCAGGATGGGAAGGTTTGTAGATACCTTTGTGCTTGTCAAAGTGAGGATTTATTCAAATGTGAACTACAGCTGTTGTGAGTGATTGAAAAGCATTCCAAGTTCCTGGACTGATAAACATCCTCTGTGTATCCACAGCCCTATTATTACCCATCTAATTCAATGATAGGGACATTGAAAGGGATTTGTATCTCCAAGGAATATATGCCTTGCTGTTACTGTATTACTATGATGGCCTTTAAAAAACTGTGTATACCATTCTCTTGATACAAGATATTTGATGGGCTCTCAGCAAATGCTGAGCTTTTACCACCTTTACTAAGGAAGCAATGGCACTATATCAAAGGGAGAAAAAGGGAAATTTTTGCCAAATCTTGAAGACCTTGACACATATCAATACTATGATTTTTATAAGAAATGAGATTCTACAAATTGTGGGTAATAGATTTACACATTTCTCAGATGGCTTACAGAATAACAGACTGGAAACAGAACTTAAATTATAGGCAGGAACATAAACACCAGACCTGATTTTGAAAATAAGCAGAATAGAAATGTGATGAGCATTAACAAATAGTAATTACTTGCAACCTTTAATGTCATCTTGGCTAGAGATGTTATTTGGTGTGAATGCCCCAAATAACAAGAACCGAAAGGGTTTATTTTCAATATAACTCAATCCAGCATATACAAATTCAGTACTTCCTATACTCCAGACACCATTCTAGGAGTTGGGGACACAGCAGCAAACAAAACTGGTTGAACAAGTTCTTTCCCTCATGGTAATGATATTCCAGAGGGGAAAGACTAGCGAATAGGAATAAAGAAGTAAAATGTATAGTATGTTAGATAGGGATACATGCAATTAAAAAAATGTAAAGCCAGAAAGGAGAATATGCATTGAAGGATGGTGCTTCAGTTGGAAAGGAGAAAAATTCAGTCAGTAGTCTAATTTTGGAATAGAAATGGGTTCCAAAGTGGGAGGCAGGAGGCCAGTCATTTCACTCTCTGGATTTCCCTATCTATCAAGTGGAGCAGACTGTGGGATCTTTGTCACAAACAAGCTCTTACAACTCAGGTTGCTGGTGGTGCTTTGCTGTGTGACACAAGGGAAATTAAGAAACACATTGGATTTCAAACTTTAAAGGTGACACATCAAGTAGGGTTCTTTTGTGCCAGTAAAACAAAGCCACAGATTGCCCAGAGGGAGACTTCTGCCTTGGAGTGAATGCCCTATAAGACCGTACACTGGTATTTTCCATTCCAGTGACAGCATAGGGGAGGAAAACTGGGGATAGTAACTACTTTACATTTCAAGGATATTATAGGTTCATAATTGCTTCTTTTTAACATTTTTTCCTTAGAATTACCATCTGTTAGGCACTGTCATTTTTCAAACCCATTTTATAGATTGGGTAATTGGAAAATAAAAATTAAGTATCTTGCTGAAATTCATATAGCTAGTTGCAGTCCAAGAATTTAAAACCAGATCTCTCTGATTCCAGAGTCAATAAACTTTCCATGACACCCAGCCATGTTCTCAGAAGTACCTCATTTTTTACTCTAAAAATCTCTCCCAGATGAGGGTACATTCAGCAAAATCTGAAGTGGGACACCATATAGGACAAATGTTTTTCTCAGCAAATAAATTATAAGAAAAAAAGAGAAAGGGAAAATAACATATAGATTAAAAATTACTTAAGAGGGGGAGTTCCAGGAAGATGGTGAATAGGAGACAGGACTGACATGCAGCTCCCACTTGGATGGACAGAAGAGCATGTGGAGACTCACACCATGGAATTTTGTTCCAGGAACTGCTGTAGGAGCGTACCAGGAAAACAGAAATAATTAATAGATCCTTTGAAAGAAGCAGCAAATTCTGCGAGATAGGTAAATAAATAAATAAATAAATAACCTCAGGGAAATGTATAGCCTGGGGCTAGGTCTCAGTCCTGTGGACAGGCTGCCTGGAGATAAACTCAGCACTGTTTGCAGGCCACAGTGGGAGAGAGACTGGCCTCACCAAATGCATGGGAGCTGGGTGAGGCCCATCACAACTGGCTTTCCCCCACTTCCCTGGTGACAGAGGCCGCCCTAATCTCCTCTGGAACATAACCCCTTTGGCCCAAGAACCACCCCTTTATCCCCCATGGTAGCTACAGCAAGCCCTGCCCATGAAGAATCTGAGCTGGGACCTGCCTAACACTGCCCCCGCCTGATGATTTTTCTCTACCTGTCCCGGTAGCCAATCACAAAAGACATAAACTCTTGGGAACTTTATGAACCTGACCATCGCCTCAGAAACCTGAATACTTATCCTGGCCAACTTAGGGCATGCTTATATCCCCGTTCTGTTGCAGCTGATGCTTTCTTAAAAGCACGACCTCCTGGCTGTCAGCCAACCAACTCAAGACATTACAGCAACTCATGACAGAACAACCCTGCTGCAAAGAAGGAGAAAACATCTAATTCCATTGCATGCAACATTCTGGCTAACCAGTGGTCCTGAGTCTGTCCACATGACAACTTCACTGCTAACTTAACTAGTATTCAGGAAAGCTAGTACACTAAACATATCTACAACCAAGGACTCTAACAGAGTCTACTTCACTCCCCTGTCACCTCCACCAGAGCAGGTGCTGGTATCCATGGTTGGGAGACCTGAAGATGGATTGCATCACAGGACTCTTTGCAGACATTCCCTAGCACCAACCCAGAGCCTGGTAGCCCCACTGAGTTGCTAGACCCAGAAGAACAACAACAATCACTGCAGTCTAGTTCACAGGAAGCCCCATCCCTAGATGAAGGGGACCCTTCGTGGGACCTTTATGGGTCCTTCATGAGGCCACCTCATGGGACAAAATAATCTGAAGAGCAGCCCTTGAGTTCCAGATTTTTTCACTGAAATAGTCTACCCAGATGAGAAGGAATCAGAAAAGTAATTCAGGTGATATGACAAAACAAGGTTCTGGCTGGGCACAGTGGCTCATGCCTGTAATCCCAGCATTTTGGGAGGCTGAGGTGGGAAGATCTCTTGAGCCCAGGAGTTCAAGACCAGCCTGGGCAACATAGACTCCATCTCCACATTTAAATAAAACAAGGTTCTATAACACTCCAAAAAGACCATACTAGCTTCCCAGCAGTGGATTCAAACCAAGAAGAAATATCTAAATTGCCAGATAAAGAATTCAGAACGTTGATTATTAAGTGACTCAAGGAAATACCAGAGAAAGGTAAAAACCAAGTTAAAGAAATTTAAAAATATATACAGGATATGGATGAAAAATACTCCAAAGAAATAGCTATCATAAAGAAAAAAAAAATCACAACTTTTGGAAATGAAAGACACACTTAGAGAAATACAAAATGTACTGGAAAGTTTCAACAGTAGAATCAAACAAGTAGAAGAAAGAACTTCAGAGCTTGAAGACAAGTTTTTCAAGTTACCCAATGAGAAAAAGACAAAAACAAAACAAAATGAACAAAGCCTCCAAGAAATTTGGGATTATGTTATATACCCAAATGTAAGAATAATTGGTGTTCTTGAGGAAGAATAAAAATCTAGAAGTTGGGAAAACATATTTGGGGGAATAATCAAGGAAAACTTTCCTGGCCTTGCTAGAGATCTAGACATCCAAATACAACAAAGAACACCTGGGAAATGCAACACAAAAAGGTCATCACCCAGGCACACAATCATCAGGTTATCCAAAGACAAGGAAAGAATCTTAGGAGCTGTGAGGCAAAATCATCAGATAACCTATAAAGGAAAACCTATTAGATTAACAGCACATCATTTCTCAGCAGAAATCCTACAAGCCAGAAGGGATTGGAGTTCTATCATTAACCTCCTCAAGCAAAAGAATTTTGTATTGAGCAAAAACTAAGCTTCATAAATGAAGGAGAAAGTCTTTTTCAGACTAACAAATGTGAGAGAATTTGCCACTATCAAGCCAGCACTACAAGAAATGCTAAAAATAATTCTAAATCTTGACACAAAACCTTAAAATACACCAAAATAGAATCTTCTTAAAGCATAAATCTCACAGGGCCCATAAAACAATAACACACAAAAAAAAACAAGGTATTCAGACAACAGCTAGTACAATGAATAAAACAGTATGTCACATCTCAATAACATCGAATGTAAAATGGCTTAAATGTTCCACTTTAGAGAATGGCAGAATAGATAAAAATCCACCAACCAAGTATGTGCTGTCTTCAAGAGACTCACCTAACACATTGTGACTCACAGAAACTTAAGGTAAAGTGGTAGGGAAAGATATTCCATGCAAATGATCACCAAAAGTGAGCAGGAGTAGTGATTCTTGTATTAGAGAAAACAAACTGTGAAGCAACAACAGTTAGAAAAGACAAAGAGCAGGGACATTATATGATGATATAAGGATAATGATAAAAGTATCAATTCAACTGGAAAATATCACAATCCTAAATATATATGCACCTAACATTGGAGCTTCCAAATTTATAAAGCAATTATTACTAGACATAAGAAATGAGATAGCAGCACAAAAATAGTAGGGGGCTTCAGTACTCCACTGACAGCACCAGACAGGTTATCAAGACACGAAGTCAAACAAGAAACAATGGACTTAAACTATGCCCTAGAACGAATGGACTTAACAGATATTTACAGAACATTCTACCCAAAAACTGCAGAATATACTTTCTTTTCATCATCACATGGAATGTTCTCCAAGATATACCACATGATAGGCCCCAAAACAAATCTCAATGAATTTAAGAAAGTCAAAATCATATCAAGTGCCCTCTTAGACCACAGTGGAAAAAAACTGGAAATTAATTCCAAATGGAACCCTCAAAACTATAGAAATACATGGAAATTAAATAATCTGCTCCTGAATGATCTTTGGATCAACAATGAAATCAAGATGGAAATTAAAAATCCTTTGAACTGAATGATAATTGTGACACAGCTTATCAAAACTTCTGGGACACAGGAAAAGTGGTACTAAGAGGAAAGTTCATAGCATTAAATGCCTACATCAAAAAGTCTGAAAGAGCACAGAGAGACAATCTAAGGTTACTAGAGAAACAAGAACAATCCAAACCCAAACCCAGCAGAAGAAAAGAAATAACAAAGATCAGAGCAGAATTAAATAAAATTGAAACAAAAAAAAAATACAAAAGATAAATGAAACAAAAAGCTGGTTCTTTGAAAAGATAAATAAAATTGATAGACCATTAGCAAGATTAACCAAGAAAAGAAGAGAGAAAATTGAAATAAGCTCAATTAGAAATGAAACGAGAGATATTACAACTGACACCACAGAAATACAAAAGATCATTCAACACTACTATGAACACCTTCACATGCACAAACTAGAAAATCTAGAGGAGGTGGATAAATTCCTGGAAATACACAACCCTCTTAGATTAAATCAGGAAGAAACAGAAACTCGGAACAGACCAATAACAAATAGTGAAATTGAAAAAGTAATTTAAAAAATTAACAGCAAAACAATCTAGGACCAGATGGATTCACAGCTGAATTCCATCAGGCATTCAAAGGATTGGTAGCAATCTTAGTGACGCTATTCCAAAAGACAGAGAAACAGGGAAACCTCCCTAAATCATTCTGTGAAGTCAGTATCACCCTAATTCCAAAACCAGGAAAGGACATAACAAAAAAGAAAACTACAGACCAATATCCCTGGTGAATATAGATGCAAAAAACATCAACAAAATACTAGCTAACCAAATCAAACAACATATCAAAAAGATAATAAACCATGATCAAGTGGGCTTTATACCAAGGATGCAGGGATGGTTTAACATATGCAAATCGATAAATGTGATACATCACATAAACAGAATTAAAAACAAAAATCGTATGACCATCTCAATAGGCACGGAAAAGCATTTGACAAAATCCAGCATCCCTTTATGATTAAAACCCTCAGCAAAATCAGCATAGATGGGGCATAGCTCAAGATAATAGAAGCCATCTATGACAAACCCACAGCCAATATTATACTGAATAGTGAAAAGTTGAAAGCATTCCCCCTGAGAACTGGAGCAAGACAAGGATACCCACTTTCTCCACTTCTATTCAACATAGTGCTAAAAGTACCAGCCAGAGCAATCAGACAAGAGAAAGAAATGAAGGGCATCCAAATCAGTAAAAAGTAAGTCAAACTGTTACTGTTCCCCAATGATATGTTTGAATACCTAGAAAACCCTAAAGATTCATTCAGAAAGCTCCTGGATCTGATAAATGAATTCAGTAAAGTTTCAGAATACAAAATCAATGTACACAAATCAGTAGCACTGCTATACCCCAACAGTGACCAAGCTGAGAGTCAAATCAAGAACTCAGCCCTTTTACAACAGCTGCAAAAAAAATAAAATAAAATACTTAGGAATATATCTAACCAGGAAGGTGAAAGATCTCTACAAGGAAACTGCAAAACATTACTGAAAGAAATTATAGATGACACCAACAAATGAGAACATATCTCATGCTCATGGATGAGTACAATCAATATTGTGAAAATGGCCATACTGCCAAAAGCAATCTACAGATTCAGTGCAACTCCCATCAAAATACCATCATCATTCTTCACATGGATGATGGAGATTCCTCAAAGAACTAAAAGTAGAACTACCATTTAATCCACCAATCTCTCTACTGGGTATCTACCCAAAGAATAAGAATTCATTGACTGGATGCGGTGCCTCACGCCTGTAATCCCAGTACTTTGGGAGGCCAAGGTGGGTGGATGATGAGATCAGGAGTTCAAGATCAAGACCAGCCTGGACAACATGGTAAAACCCTGTGTCTACTAAAAATATAAAAATTAGCTGGACATGGTGGCAGGCACCTGTAATCCCAGCTATTTGGGAGTCAGAGGCAAGAGAATTGCTTCAACCTAGGAGATGGAGGTTACAGTGAGCTGAGATTGCACCACTGCACGCCAGCCTGGGCAACAGAGCAAGACTCCATTTCTGAAAAAAAAGAAAAAAAAAGAAAAGTCATTATATGAAAAATATACAAGCACATGCATGTTTATAGCATCACAATTCACAATTGCAAAGATATGGAACCAGCCTAAATGCCCATCAACCAACAAGTGGTTGCTTGATGAAATGTGGTATATGTACACCACGGAATGCTACTCAGCCATAAACAAGGAATGAAATAATGGCATTCAAAGCACGCTCGATGGAGCTTGGAGACCATTATTCTAAGTGAAGTAACTCAGGAATGGAAAACTAGACATCATATGTTCTCATAAGCGGTAGCTAAGCTATGAGGGTGTAAAGGCATAAGAATGATATAATGGATTTTGGGGATTCAAGAAAAAGGGTGTTAGGTGGGTGAGGGATAAAACTATGCATTGACTACACTGCTTAGGTGATGAGTGCACCAAAATCTCAGACATCATCACTAAAGAACTTTTCCATTCAACCAAACACCATCTATTCTGCCAAAACTCATGAAATTTTTTAAAAGTAAGAATAGGCCGGGTGCAGTGGCTCACACCTGTAATCCAAGCAGTTTGGGAGGCTGAGGCGGGCAGATCATGAGGTCAGGAGATCAAGACCATCCTGGTTAGCATGGTGAAACCCCATCTCTACTAAAAATACAAAAAAAAAAAAAAAAAAAATTAGCTGGGCGTGTTGGCGGGCGCCTGTAGTCCCAGCTGCTTGGGAGGCTGAGGTAGGAGAATAGCTTCAACCCGGGAGGCAGAGCTTGCAGTGAGCTGAGATCACAGCACCGCACTCCAGCCTGGGCGACAGAGCGAGACTCTGTCTCAAAAAATAAATAAATAAATAATAAAAATAAAAATTACTTAAGAGACAACAAATACCAATATTTGGACCTTATTTGGATCTTGATTCAAACAAACTATTTAAAATCAATACATGTTAGCCAAATGTAGTGGCATGCGCCCGTAGTCCTAGCTACTTGGGAGGCTGAGACAGGAAGATCACTGGAGCCCAGGAGTTCAAGGTTGCAGTGAATCTGGGCAACAGAGAGACTATCTCTAAAAAAAATTTTAAAATAAAAATAAAAAAAATATATATATAATTTTTAAGTGTGTATATGTGTGTATATATATGTAAAATCAATATATGAAATATGTCTGGGAATTTGAATACTAATAACATTTGATAATATTGAAGAATTGGGGTTTTTAAGGTGTTATAACATTATGTTTATATTTTAAAAGAGAGTCATTTTAGAGGTACATACTAACAGATTTCCAGAAGAAATATGATGTCTGGGATTAATTTTAGAATAATGCATTGAAGGGAGTATAAATAAATAAGATTGACTACATGTTGATCACTGATGTAGCTGGGTTCGTGAGGGTGGTTATACTTTTATTCCCAATTTTATAGATGAGTAAGAATTTCCATAACAAAAATTAAAACAAAACAAAAAAAAAATTTCATCATGGTGAATGTGGAATTAACTGTACTGACCACTTGACACTTTCATAAATGCTGTCTCTTCCACTGGACTGGGGGCAAGCCTGGGCACGCACCCCAGTCTAATGGTCAAAACACATGTACTAGTGCCCCTTCCTGCCCTGGTTTATAGAGCTGACCTAGACATTGGACTTCCTGCTCACTGTAGACTCGCCTGTTCTGGGTCTCTGACTTTTATGCAACCAGCCCCGAGGACATGTCACCCAGGGATCCCAGGAGGCAATTTGATATAATGAAAGAAGTTAGTCCTTTGGAATTAGAACAACCTTCACTGGGAGTCTCACCTTCCCTTTAGTAGCTATGTAATATTGAGTAAAGCCCTTTACCTTACTGGGCCTTTATGAGTTGTGATGATCAAATGGAAAAGTATAAACAAGGGTTCTTCCCAAGAATCTAGGCTCCTAAATATACTGGTCTACTAAGACCCAACAATGAATCAGATAAAGAAATGGTCTCTATAGTGGGAGTGACTGACATTTTCCTAGATCGCATGTATCTTCCCCACTGGACTACATCTCCTAAAGGAAGGAACCATACTTTGTGCTTTTGGTGTTCCCAAAATAGTGAGATGGGAAAAACATGGCCTTGGTGTCAGAAAGTCCTGGGTTCAAATTCTGTCTTCATTGATTATTAACTGTGGAACCTTTGACATGTTTTGGCCTCCTTATCTGTGAAATAATAATAATGTCCACTTAGAGGATTTAATGAAAGAAGGCATTCAAGTGCCCACAGTATAGTTGGGGCTTGGGAAGTATTATTTTCCCACCTCCCTTAGGTGCTCTCTTGATACTTGGTGGATGAATGAGTTTAACAGATGTTTCTTTGAAACATGAATGCCTCCGAAGCCTTTCAGGTACAGCTATTCAGGTTTTTCACTGAACACAGGCAACTAGGTGGACTCCCCAGGCTGTGAGTGTGTGTGACTGTTTGCCACAAGAAGGGTGCCTTTGTCTACTTTGTAAAGGATGCTGAGTGGACAAGCGTGTCCCTGCTCAGAAGAAAAATGCCAGTCACCCAGAGAAAGGAATTTGTAATGAATGATTGAGACTAGTGCCAAGGTCAAGAGGAAAAATAATTCTAACTGATATTGTCAGAGCACTGGGCTTTCTTTGAAGAAAGCCACATTTTTTGACCATGTTAAAGTTTCTTTGTGGTTAATTCAGGTCCCTGGCCTGGGCCTCATGGTATTAGGGTTATTATGAAGACAGAAGTATGTAAATACCAGTTATCCAACTAGGCCTGACTGCATGTTAGAATAGACTTTTCCCCAGGCTGCCCTCAGGTCCCAGTCAACTCTGCACAGCCAGAGCAGCATCAGTTCATACTAATGCCAGGCAAATCCTGAATAGTGATAGGAGCCCCCCGGGAAAATGTCCATTGGCAGGAGGGCCTGAGGGCTATTGCTTCTGTTGAAGTGTTTGAAGAGGTGCCGCCACCTCAGACTGGTGTCAAGGTCAGAGTGGATGCGCAGTTACATCTTCTTTGCCCTTGTCAGTCTTGCTATTTCATTGTAAAAGTTCAAGGCTACAGAGGCTCAGGGGCAGGGATCCCACCATTCTGAAAGGAAAGAGCAGAGGTAAGGCTCATTTCTGTGGATGGGGGGCAGGGTCAAAGATTCTAAAGTCTGTCAGGACAAGCAAAGACAAAAGAAGAGTCAAGAAAGTTGTGAAAAGCAGCAGTGAAATTCAGTGAAGGAAAAAGTGCAGGCAGGAGGGAGGTAGGTGTAACAAGTGTATGGAGTGAAATATGTATCTCAGTTTTTTTTCCCCCGTATGCTTAACTGGTAGCCCCAATGCCATTTGTTGGGAAATTATTCTTCTCCTTGTTTTCTAATACCACCTTTGTTGTGGACTAATTGTTCATCTTTTGGGGGCTTACTATTTAGTTCTATTCATCTGTCTCTGATCTCATGCCAGTGTGTTGTGTTGGAGTCTAAGAGCGCAGGTCCAAGGAAATTCAGACCTACATTCAGAACTACAGTTGTTGAATGTGTGCTTTCCCCAACAGGAGACTCTTCTGTTTATCATTTTAAATGTTGTATCCTAATGTTATGAGGTCAGAAGGAACTGTTCAAGATGACGGTGTACACCTAATAGGGAATTAATCATTTGTGCCTGAGTATAAGACCATATCATGACCTTCCGATCACAAGAATATGAGCTATCATTGGAAAAAACTCTAAGCCTGTCACCTGGGTGTAAAAGTCAGGTTTGTGAGATCAGGCACGTTCAGGATGGCATGGTGGTAGACCAAAAAAGCCTAGTAATGATAAATGAAAGTCCTGGTAATTTGATTAGTTTTTTCTGTTTCTGCAAGTCACAAAAGTACGTGAGCACTCAGTGGCCTTTATACTGTATGGTGGCCCCAGCCTGGTTCAGCAGGGTTTCTTCCCTCTCTATCACTCTGTGAGAAGCAGAGGGACTCTTTGATTGTTTCTACTCAAGCAGGGTGAGAACAATGTTATCAGACATTTCCAGGCAGATAGCAGAGGTGGATTTTCCTAACCTCATCCCACCCTCTCTCATCTCATGCTGTCAGACTGTCATGCAGCTGCAGACAGAGTCCATCCCCAGAGACCAGTGGATAGTGGAACCACATGTTTATTTTAGTTTTAGTTTCCAAGTTTGCAGTAGGCTAGATGTAATGTAGGAATGAACCCTGAACAATGCTTTCTGAACCTTCTATGCCACAGGTTCCCCCAAATAATTGGGAGTGGTTGGAAGGAATCAAGGAGGAAGATGGTTAGAGGTAATTATTCACTGCTCTCTTTTCAGTCTCATTGTGCTAAATCCATGCCTCTGTTTTAAACCTTATTACATCATGATAGTATTTATTTATCTGTATGTCTTCACACCCACCCCCAACCCCTGCAGGCTGCCTAAGAGTGTCTGGACTGTTTTAACCATTTTCGGAATCTAGTGTGATGTCTGGAATATAATAAGTGTTTGAGAAATTGTGACATGTACATGTCTAGGACTGTATGTGGCAACACTAGTACTTTGTGAAAATCACATTTCTATTCAGTTCAGGCATATGGTTTGTGTGGTAGTTGCAATTGGGAAGGGGGGTATCTGCTTTAAAAAAAACAGTAACACCCCAAATTGCCTAATGCCTGGGACCATTTTCCAAGTTGCCTTCACTAGAATCAGAGATGAAATCTGGGGAAAGAGCTTGGGTCTCTTTTCTGAGAAAAATATTTTTCCCTAAGCAGGTGACACCTTACAACTTCAGTTCATTGCCTCCTAGATCCTATGACAGCCTGGCAGGTGACTGGCGGAATTTTGCTGTGTTTTGTCTCAGCAGTCAAGATTTCAGGCCTCAAAGAAAAGCTCCAGTGAAAAGGAAGGAGGAAATCCTGGGAGTGGCAGAAATCCAACCTCCAGTGGCTCCTTTTCCCTGCAGGTTCACCTCTGAGCAGATTCGCTAATCACATAAGAAGGTCTTTTGGGAGAGATTTTACTCATCCTTTCCTTTCCTCAGAAAGCCTCCTTTCATTTATTTTTTTTTAAGGCAAAGAAAAAGTTTCAACAATTCTTATCATAGCCTGCAGGCACACAAGAGCAGGAGAAAAAGCAAATTGCAAAGTGAAGACCCAGCACCCTCTGTTTAGCCTTCACCCAAAATTGCACTGCATGGTGAACACTTAATTGCTGATTAAACATGTTTCTAGGCTGTGATATAGATTCCCTAAGAGAAGGGTTATAGGATAGTGTGTGGTTATATTTCCTCTACCTAGAGAGGATTAAGTCTAAAATCTCCTGCATCAAGAAACTTGATGTTGGGAAAGATGCAATACAGGTTCTCTAAGGAATGAGTTTCCACCTGTCTTTTTATGCTTTACATCTGGCAGTTTCTTGCTTTTGGGGAAAAAAAATCTGTGACAGCATACAGGAGGAAAAGGAACATTAAAAATGCCATAAATACCTCTAGCTATTTACCTACCCTGAAATGTGCTATATCAGTTCCCTTGATGAAGACAACTTTTTAAAAAGTAAGTTTCCTTTCAATAGATAAGAAGCTTCCTCTCTGCTGCCCATGCTTCCCCTGCGGAAGCCTGCAGTGCAGTAGCCGCTGCTAAGACTCCTCTGCCAGTTGCTATGGAGAGCAGCTGCAGGGGAGGGGATTCCTGGAGAGGCAAAGAGGTGGAGAGTAAGCTCTCCTGTCTAAATCCAGATTCTCCATCTGCAAAGGTTAAGCGGGAAGGAAACAATATTCAAGGATGGGTGTGGGTTTGGAGGTGGGGTGTGTGTATATGTGAGTGTAAGAGAGAGAGAGAATATGAGAATATGTATTATTTTGATATGTGGGTTATAGTTAGTTTTCTTGGGAAAATCCTTTTCTAGAATGACATAGGAGAAGGTCTTGGTTAGTAAAACCATCTGGTTTTACAAGAAAGTGTCTGATTACACAGAGTATATCTTATGTTTATGTTTTTGTTGGTGGTGGTGGTAATAATGTATTTGCTTTATTCTGTTGCTTAGCAAAAATAAAGTGCTTGTGTCTTCCAATTATATTTAGCTTTTTCTAGACAATGGAGCCAGCTTTGTTGGACTCATGGATTCTAACTCATATTTTGATGCTGACCAAGTTGCACCTGTTTTTTTTAATGTGTTCAATTCTATAGAAACTAGTTGAACAAATAACTTTATAACAGAGTATATCAGGCTAAGAGGAAGAAAGGGATTTCTTAAAAGTATGATGTTTGAGATTTACCTCAAAACAAAGCGTCAGAAGTTATAAGTAGACAACATAACATAGCAGAGAAAGAGGATCAAATAAATAAAATATGTAAAATAGTTATACTTATCTGATGGAATTTACCTTAAAACAACATAGGAGAGGAGGGACGTGGATGGGGATTTAGATGAAACTAGACTCACTGGGGGCTGATAATGTTTGGTGCATGGGAGGCTTATGATACCACATAGAGGTTTACTTAAACCTCTAATAAAAAATCAAAAAGTCATAAAGTAAAAAGAAGCAGTTGTCCATGTGTCTCTCAGCTCTTAAATATGGAAGAAATCATGGTAGGCCTCAACAAAATCAGGCTGCAGGCTAGAAAAACATTTTACTAAAGGGAATATACTGACGTTTGGTGTGGGTGGTTGATTGGTGTGGAGATGCTTGCTGTCATCAAATGTCTCATTTGTAATGAAAAAATGCTGGTTACACAGCAGGGAAATGATATTCAAGGGTGAGTATATGGATTTGATCCAGGCTTAACAGGTCTCTCCCATTGTTGATTACTTTATGGCACAACGTAGCATTAGCATCCTATTAGAACATTCCTCTGATGGAACATTAATAGAAGCAGAGAAACTAGACAAATGACTGTATTTCCTAAAACCAATGACAAACTATACAGTGTAGACTACAGTATATGGATTGAATAGCCTAAATATTGCCTTTCTTAGCCTATCAGAACCCTCTGTAGAGCACAAGGCATATAGAAACTGCCCTGAGCAACTATACAGTACCATTTATAGACTACAAGCTATATATCTACTGAGACCCCCAAGGACCCATACTGATTATCATTTCTCATCTGGTTTTCCCAGGCATGGCCCTCCGTGTTCAATGATACACATCCTCAAGAACTCAGAAGAAGCAATCTTATTAGTATTTGTCAGGGGAATTCTAGTGATGGAGGATGGGGAGGCCTCAAGACCCAAGAGACCAGACCAGAAGTCAGCTTACATCAAAAATATGTGCTGAAACTTTGAGTTCAATTTTCTGGCTACAGAGTTTGGGTCATGATCTGGTCTTATAGTCAGACCTGATATAGCCAGGTCTGAACATATAGACCATAGTCACACTTAGGGGACTGCAACCTTGAGTTTCTACAGCACATTCTTGTGCTTTTTATGGAGTTACATATTGGCTGGAAGTAAACCTGTGCACATGTGTGCATGCGCGCGCACGCACGCATACACACACACACACTTACCTAGACACTCTCTAAGTTTAGCTTAAGGACCTCACCCTATTTAATTAGCCAAGAGTATAAATATCATCTGAAGCCATATAGGGGAGGGATGCACAAGGAGCAGAAGATGATAAATGGTGCAGTGAATCTCTGGATGGCTCCCTGTAGCTCCCAGGGTCCCTCAGTTGACTTATCCAGGCAGATCATGATCCCAAGTGGCCTGAGGTGTCCAATTTGCCACTGGAACAGCCACTCCTTATATTAGGAAGGACAGTGTATGAGGGAGGAAAGTGGTTTCATCTATTTCTACCTTAAAGTCTGGTTCTGAAAGCTAGTTAACATGCTCACTAAACAGGGAAAGCTGGGAGAGTTGTAATATGTGGCAGGAGATACCAACAGTGACACACAGGGACCAGAGAGATCCATCTCAGTGTGGACACTGGCTTTAAAAAGGCAAGTACATAAAATAGTGTTAGAACAAGATCCTTCTGATGCTGTGGTAATTAGCCTTATTAGAAAATGCTTATAGCCCCAAGCTTAAATCTAGAGTCAGGTGCTGGTATATTTCAAGACCTTTCTGAAAATGGGAAACAGAAGTTATACCTTATAGCCATTCTATTTTAGTCATTTTCAATCAGTGAGATTCAGTCTTCATCCTATCCTTTAAGCTGATTATTCACACTGCACAGCATGTTCCTTTAACCAAGAAACCATGAGGAAAGTGAATGACCATTTGTGTTACTTTCACAAACTATTTCAGGAAGATAAATTGACATACGGAAAGAGAGTTTCTCCCTTGTAGTGCTCCAAGTGTCAGATCCCTGAGGGTTTGTCAGAGAATTAGACCATCTCCTCAGTTCCTGACACGAATCCACCATGACCCCATCTGAGGCCATGGTGGCAAGGCCCTAGCAAGCTCTATGTGGGTGCAGCACCCTTCCTTGCAAGGTGAAGTTCTCTTCTGTGGGAGCCTATGGATTTTTTGAGGGAAGCCATGCCTCTAGTTGTACGATGAAAGTTCTAGACCTGCACTGTCCAGTATAGTGAGCATACACTGGCTATTAAATTTAAATTTTCATGAAGACAACACCCCCTTGGATGTTCTTTCTATCCATCACCTTGTCATTCTTTCCAGTCCCCCATACCTGTTTTCTGAAATTACTCTCCAACATAAACTCTACATTTTAACCATGTCTCAGACTACTTTTTTCACCTTCTTTACTCTGCTTATCCATTCCCAGGCCGCTCTTCAAAAAAAAAAAAAAAAATCAAATAAACTTAGAGCCAGAAAGACCTTTAGAAAACATTTATTTCCACACCTTTTGGCTATAGATAAGGACACAGAGGCCCAAAGAAAGTAATGTACTCCTGCTATAAATTGTCTTTCTTGTGGAAAAGGTGTGTGAATCAAAAGTAGAGAATCAAAAAATATATAAATAAAGGAGTCCATAGCTTGGCATACAGTTTCAAAGTTAAGAATAAGATTTTATTAACAGAGAGCTAACCTTTGGCATGGCATAAAAGGCTTAAGAGTTTAAATAGAGAAGTAACTGTACAATTTTGTTCAAAAAATAAAGTTTTAAACATAAAAGATACTCAGAGTTTTGGGTCAACTGCATCTTTCTGGAGAGTTTAAGTATTTTCATTGAGCATCCATCCTTAAGGTTTCATACGTGCTGTCACTTTGCGAGAGAGTCAAGGCACATTCTGAAAGAACTCCCAGCAGACTGGGGATCAGGAGATTGAATTCCAAATTATATTTTGTCCATTAATTGCCTCTGTAAACTTGAAAAAGTCATTTCCTTTCTCTGGGCGATGTGGAAGTTCCTTATTTTTAATCAACGACAAATAGCCTTAACATGGAATCACAGAATATTAACTTTAGAGATGGTTTAGAGTCCATCCTCATTTTGCAGGTCCAAAGAAATGAAGTGAGTTTCATCAGTTAATATGGTAGCCCCTCCTGGGGGGAAAAAAAAAAGAAGTGAGTTTCTGAAAGTTGTTGAGTTAGAATCAGACAGATGATCCTCAATCTAGAATTAATTTTAAGAATCTTCCTAGCCATGAAATCCTATGACTCCATGATCACAAGACAAGACAGTATTTCTGCCCTGAAGGATCATAGCCAAATTGAGGAGACACTTGATACCCATAAATAGTTATTATTTAAGACAAAAAAATGAGACCCAGTAAGCCGACTGACAACCCTCACTTAGATTAAGGCCTTTGAGAGAAGCAGATTGTCAGGAAAATCCATGAGCTTTGAGCAGAGCTTTTAAAAAATTGAGTAGATGGAAAATGTCATTATGGGTGTATGAAAGTACCCAGAGCAAGACATGGACATGGGATCAGCCAGGAGGACAATGAGTGTATCCATCTGGCAGGAGGAGGTGAGATGGGGTTCACAGGTTATGGTCCTTGAAGAGAAGTTCTTGGTGGTTACCCTTCCTCACTTCTTGGGGCAGGTCTGAAGATATAGTGAAGGGATCTGACACATGCTTTCAAGTCTGTAACAGAGAAGGGAAGTACAATGTGGAAACTATGACCAGGAGCCCTTATAGTAATTAAATAGTTAAACACACTAATTTCTGATTTGTCCTCAAGCAATTTTATTTTTAAATGACATTTTAGGTGTAACTGATACATGGTGTTCCTGGCATCAGGATAGTTAGAAAATTCAATTAGTAGACTTATGAAGAACAGTTCACGTTTTTGCTGGTAGTTGTTTGGAACAGATTGTTTCAATAAGCATAATTGTTTGTTTAGAAGCAGGAATGGGTAAGCCCTTTATCAAGCCCACTACCTTGATAAATTTCTTATGTTGTATAGAATTGGTAAGGGTAAGGAAGAGATTCAGAGTTTCATATGTGTAATTAGAGAAATGTAATTATGGTAGGAAAATAGCAGTACATATACTTTAAAAATGAAGAAATAAGGAAGCATGAAAATAAAAACAATACAACGATTCTTCAAGGATCTAGAACTAGAAATACCATTTGACCCAGCCATCCCATTACTGGGTATACACCCAAAGGATTATAAATCATGCTGCTATAAAGACACATGCACACGTATGTTTATTGTGGCACTATTCACAATAGCAAAGACTTGGAACCGACCCAAATGTCCATCAATCATAGACTGGATTAAGAAAATGTGGCACATATACACCATGAAATGCTATGCAGCCATAAAAACGGATGAATTCATGTCCTTTGTAGGGACATGGACGAAGCTGGAAACCATCATTCTCAGCAAACTATCGCATGAACAGAAAACGAAACACCGCATGTTCTCACTTATAGGTGGGAACTGAACAATGAGATCACTTGGACACAGGAAGGGGAACATCACACACCAGGGCCTGTTGTGGGGTGTGGGGAGTGGGGAGGGATAGCATTAGGAGATATACCTAATGTAAATGATGAGTTAATGGGTGCAACACAGCAATATGGCACATGTATACATATGTAGCAAACCTGCACGTTGTACATATGTACCCTAAAACATAAAGTATAATAAAAAATAAATTAAAAATTAAAAAATTTTAAAAAGAATGCTGATTAACAGGTATATAGTCTACATTTAAGATATATGAATTTTGCTGTATGCAAATTGGAGTCATACAGTATGTAGCCTTTTCAGACTGGCTTCTTTCACTCAGCAATATGTGTTTAAGGCTCTTCCATGTCTTTTTGTGCTTTGATAACTCATTTTTTTATTGCTGAATAGTATTTCATCATATGGATGTACCACAGTTTCTGTGTTCATTCACCTATTGAAAGACATCTTGGTTGCTTCTAGTTTTTGACAATTATGAATAAAGTAGCTATAAGCATTCATGTTTAGGATTGTGTGTGAACTTAAATTTTCAACTCATTTAGGTAAATACCTAGGAGCAAAATTACCAGATCATATAGTAAGACTATGATTAACTTTGTAAGAAACTGTCAAACTTTCTCCCGTGGTGGCTGTACCATTTTGCATTCCTATCAGCACTGAATGAGAGTTCCTGTTCCCTCACTTCCTCACAGCATTTGATATTATCAGTTTGTTTTTGGTTTTTTTTGGTTTGCCTTTTTTTTTTTATTTTAGCCATTCTAATAGGTGTGTAGTGGTATGCCATTGTTGTTTTAATTGACAGTTCTCTAATGACATATGACATTGAACATCTTTTCATATGCTTATTGGCTATCTGTATATCTTCATTGGTGAGGTATCTGTTCAGATCTTTTGCCCAAATTTTAATTGAGTTTTCTTATATTAAATTTTAAGAGAGATTTGTATATTTTGGATTCAAGTCCTTTATTAAATGTATGCAAATATTTTCTCCCAGTTGATGGCTTGTCTTTTATTCTTTGAATTTATCAGAGCAGAAGTTTTAAATTTAATAAAGTCCAGCTTATCATTTTTTTCTTTCATAGGCTTTGCTTTTTGTGTTGTATCTAAGAACTCATCATGAAGCCCAAAGTCACCTAAATTTTCTCCTATGTTATCTTCTACAAGTTTTATAGTATTGCATTTTGCATTTAGGTCTATTACCATGTTGAGTTAATTTTTGTGAAAGAGGTAAGCTCTTTGTCTAGATTCATGTTTTGTTTGTGGATGTCCAGTTGTCCTGGCACCATTTATTGAACAAACAGTCCTTTCTCCATTGAATGCCTTAGCTCCTTTGTCAAAGATCAGTTGACTTTATCTGCCTGAGTCTGTCTCTGGACTCTATTCTGTTCTGTTGATCAGCTTCTCTGTTCTTTCATCAATATTACACTGCCTTCATTACTGAACCTTTATCGTAAGTCTTGAAGTTGGATAGTGTCAGTCTTTCAATTTTGTTCTCCTTCAGTATTGCATTGGCCATTGGTCTTTTGCCTTTCCATATAAACTTTATAATCACTTTGTCAGTATCCAAAATAACTTGCTCTGGGATTTTGATTGAGATTTTATTGAATCTGTAGATCAAGTTGGGAAGAACTGACATCTTCACAATCTTGAGTCTTCTCATCCATGAACATAGAATATCTCTCCATTTCTTTAGACCTTCTTTGATTTCTTTCATCAGAGTTTTGCCATTGTCCGCATACAGATCTTGTAAATATTTTGTTAAATTTATACCTAAGTGTTTTATTTCCTTCCTTTTTTTTTTTTTTTTTTTTTTGGTATTGGTGTAAATAGTGTTGTGTTTTTAAATTTAAATTCCAATTGTTCATTGATGGTATATAGAAAACCAACTGACTTTTGTATATTAATATTGCTTATTAGTTCCAATATTTTTGTTGTTTTTTTTTTTTGTCAATTCTCTGGGAATTTCTATGTTGGCAATCATGTCATCTGCAAACAAAATTTTTAAATTCTCAATCTGTACACTTGTAGTTCCTTTTCTTGCTTTATTGCATTAGCTAGGGCTTCCAGTGTGACATTGAATAGGAGTGGTGACAGGTAACATTCTTGTCTTGTTCTTTATCTATATGTAAATTATACCTCACTAAAATAAGTTAATAAAAACCTAATACCTCCTCTGTATACCAGGAGTGACTATGTAGAATATATAATGTAAAGAAATTTTTTTCATAATTGCAACAGAAAAACGTAATATTTAACCAATACATGAAGAAAACTATAAAGCCTCACTGCAAGGAGAAGCATAAAAGAAGATTTGAATTAATGAAGAGAGAGAACACATTCTATCTCAAAGGAAGATTTAATATTGCCAGAATTTCCCAAATTAGTTATAATAAATAGCCTTATTGAAATCCAAATTAAAATTCTAATAATGGAATTCTTAATTAACCTATGGAAAATGAGTCCAAAATTGATCTAAAAATATAAACAGAAAAAAGTAGTAAAGATATTTTTGAAAAACAAGAGTAATGGGGTGGGGGGCAGGTTTGCTCTACCAAAAATCAAAACATGTCATCAAGTAATGTTAATCAAAATATTGTATTACAAATATAAAAGAACAGATTAGGGTAACAAATTAGGTAACCCTGAAAGAGTTTGTTTATAACAGTTTTATTACGTTTTTAAAATTTAAGTATAGTAAAGGTAGTTCAAAATCTGGGCAAAGGATAAGTCAGCAAATGGTATTGGGAGAATTAATTACTTGGAAAAAATAAGTTAGAGCTTCATCACACACAGTATATCAAGATAAATTACAAATGGATTGAATTATTTGTCTTTGATTTCTCAGGAAACTTTGGGGAGAAGTCTTAGTATAGGGCATTTAGTATAGAGTGCACTGGGAGATAGAGTGAAGCAGAGTGGAGTCAGGCAGTCCCTCTAATACATGCTAATACAAAGAGCTCAACTGACTCCACAGGGAACTGGGGAGCTGGGCTAGCCCATCACAGCTGTCCCAAATTGAGACAAGGGCCTGTGTTCCCTAACATCAACCAGGTGTTGAATGTGGGATTCACCCTGGAGGGGCATAGTCTAAGGTGAGGCAGCTCCCTTTGGCTCAGTGAGATTTCTGGGAGAGAGATTGAACAATGAGCCATCAGCATCCAATACTCCAAGAAATTCGGGAATGAGAGCCTAAGTCTTCAAGAGGGGACCTGAGTGGCACACAACATCCACTATGTGTGTAGAAGATGAAATTATAAAACAAATAGAGGAAAATATTGGCAAATACTTCCAAAACAGGATTGGGAAGGACTTTTTTCGGTCAAAAACAAAACAAAACTCCATAGACAAAACACAACAAAATCAAAGGCAGACAAATTATTGGGGGAAAATATTTTCAGTAAACACGATTGTTACCAAGTTGATAGCCTTGACATATTAAAAAATACTTACAAATAGATTTTTAAAGACTAATATTACAGGAAAGAAGCAGATAATGCTCTTGAGCAAAAAAAAAATACACAGGTGAGCAATAAACTTCTGGAAAAGTGTTCAATTTCATTAGTAGCCAAAGGAATACAAATTTAATACTATTTTTCCCCCTTTAAATTGACCAAAACTGAGGCCTGTAGAGTTTCAGTAACTTCCTCAAAGTCCCACCACAGGAACATAACAGAGGAGGCATTCAAATCTAGGGTTGAATGCTAGTTTAATGTGGCACAATATAAACACATGTAATCAAAGCTTAATTAAATAGTAAAGGGATTATTTAAAATAGTAGACCGTAAGAACAAAGAAAACAGGAGACCAAACACAGCAATATAATTTAAGAAGTTAAAAGCACAGGCAACAAAAGCAAAAATAGACAAATGGGATTACATGAAACTAATAAACATTTGCACAGCAAAGGAAACAGCAGAGTGAAGAGACGGCCTAAAGAATGGGAGAAAATATTTGCAAATTATACATCTGATGAGGAGTTAATATCCAGAATCTATAAGGAACTTAATAGCAAAAAAAAACTAACCTGATTTTTAAATGAACAAAAGACCTTCACAGACATTTCTCAAGATAAACAAATGGCCAACAGATACATGAAAAAATGCTCATTACTAACCATGAGGGAAATACAAATCAAAACCACAATGAGATACCATCTCGCCCAGTTAGAGTGACTGTTATTTTAAAAGAGACAAAAGAAAACAAGTGCTGGTGAGGATGTGGAGAAAAGAAAACACTTGCACACTCTTGGTAGGATTGTAAACTAGTACAGCCATTATGGAAAACAGTATGGAAGTTCCTCAAAAAATTAAAAATAGAGCTGCCACATAATCCACCAATCCCATTACTGTATATATATCCAAAGGAAATGGAATCAGTATGTCAAAAGATATCTGCACTATTATGTTTATTGCAGCACTCTTCACGATAGTGAAGACATGGAATCAACCTAAGTATCCAACAATGGATGAATAAAGACAATGTGGTATATGTACACAATGGAATATTATTCAGCCATAAAAATGAAGGAAATCCTGTCATTTGCAACAACACGGATGAGCCTGGAGGACATTTCATTAAGTGAAATAAGGCAGCCACAGAAAGACAAATACTATGTGATCTCACCACTCATATGTGGAATCTAAGAAAAGAAAAAGAGGTGATATAGAAGCAAAGAGTAGAACAGTGATTACTAGAGACTGGGAGGGGAGTAAGGAGAGAATGGGGAGAGGTTGGTTAATAGGTGAAAGGTTACAACTAGGAGAAATAGGTTCTAGTGTTCTGTTGAACAGTAGGGTGACTGTGGTTAATAGTAAAACATGGTATATTACTAATACTAGAGAGAGGCTTGTGAAGGTTCTCACCACAAAAAAAAGATGACAAATGCATGAGGTAATAGATATGCTAAATACCCTGATTTGATCATTATACAATGTGTATATTAACCAAAACATCAAATTGTTGTCTATAAATATGTACAATTCCAACGTGTCAATTAAAAAATAAACAAAATCTAGAAAACAAATGGAGAAAGGGTAACTTCTTAGAAACCTGATGAAGTTGAATCCTAAACTAGGAGTCAGGAAGACCTAGAACCAACTGTAGAACCTCCCAAAACCTTAAAAATTGGCAGTAATTCCAGGAACCCCTGGGAATAGAGGTGGAGGTGGAACTACAGGTCAGAGAATTGACTGAATGACCACATAAGAAGCAGTTAAAGCTCCAGAGCCTTCCCAGATTCCATGCGGCTCGGGGTCTGCCTTTGTCTTACCCCGGCAGAATCCCCACTCTCTGCAGGCATAAAACACAGGCACACAGAAACACCAAGCATTGTATACAAAAATAGGGTATGAAGGCAGCTTTACACACTGAATGCTGAGACCCTGGCCCTCTTCCTAGCTTACTCGCAGAATATTAGTAGCCAGAGCCACACCCTCCAGGCAGGAGACTAAAAGGAAAGATCTCATGACATTGACATCCAAGATTCCCTAAGTTATATTACAAAGCCTGTTTCTTTCCAACCACACCAGGTTGTGACATTCTCCAAATCAGATTTAAAGAGTTGTAAAACAAGAATCTTGACAATTGGTTTTATTGAGTTGGGAGAAGAAAACAGTAAAAAAAAAAGCCACCAGCATCACTGTGGTCCTAGTGTGACCTTGCTTGCCTGTGAGGACTGGCTTTTCATTCCAGCACTGCTTTTCTCAAAGCCCTAAAAGCAGGCTATGTCAGTCTTGGTTTTCAGGTTTTCAGCCTGAGATCTTTGCTCCTGTGAGACCCTCAAATTTATTTCACCTGTGTGTCTGGTGGGAAGAGGCTGATCTTCAATCACCCTGATGGCCCTGCTTACTTCAAACCCAGCATGTGGTAAAGAGAGCATGGCCTCCAGGGAATATTCTCCCGCCAGCTCCTTCCTCTCCTTGCAACTTGCACATACTGGTGGCCTCTCCCCACTTTTGTTTGCCTGTTTTAAAAAGTTGAGGCCATAGGGGCTGCGGAACATGAAGCACAGGCTTTTTCTGGAGGTGCTCTCTTGGTGTCCCAGGTTCTCACTTGCTACATTGCTCTGAGCCCTTGGGAAGGCTGAGGGAGGATGAGATGATGATACTCTAGGAAGGAGGAAGACACCCTCAGGATTAGTAATAATCGTGATCATAGCAGCCATGATGGCTGTACCAGACACTGTGAGATGCACTTTCCTATGTTATCGCACCAAGTCTTCATAAGCCTCTATTTAATGAATGAGGAAAGAGAGGCGCAAAGTGATCAAGATCACACAGCTGAAAGCCCTCTCCTGAGCCAACTGGATGTGAACGAAGTCTGTCTCATTCCAAGGACATCACTCTCCCTACCACCTCTAGTTCCTCACAGGCTATGCAGCTCATCAGCAGAGGACTTAGTGTACAGCTGTTGTTAGATCAGTAACTTTCAGTCTTGGCTTCACATTATGTCCACTTGGGGAGTTTTAAAACCCCATTGATTCCATTGAGAAGCAAGATTGAGAACTACTTATCATATACACACACATAACCCTAGAATACAAAATTGGTATCATCTTAAAAGCTAATGTTAACCTCATTCTTAAACTTTAAGATTGCACCATTGGGTAATCTCATGACTACTCTGAGCATCTTATTTACAAATTTATTCTCATATGAAGCTAACAGGCATTGTAACTAAACAAAAACACAGAACATAGCAGCTTCATTGGACTTGGGAATTCTAGCTGCTGCCATACATGCCCATGTGTGGCAGGGAGTCATAATTCCGAAGAGTTGGAAAACGCAGGTTCAAGTTTCAACTCTTTTACTAGATAGGAAAAACCAAACTGCTTTTCTTTGTGCTCACACTCAACACAGAACTCTTCTGACATCAAATGTGGGGGACAGTGGGTTCCTACACTAGCCAATTCTCCAACTTTCCAGATACCAACCGGGTGTTCTACAATTTAACTCCATTTTTATACTATCTACCTGGCAATAGCGTCAGATCCCACAAGTCAAGAGCTCAGCCCCACAAGACTGCTCCCACTTTAGATGCCAGTCATTAAGTCCAGGTTACCACCTCTGCTTTTGACTGAGTGGCAGTAAATCAGAGGTTCCCACAACCCCTTCCTCTGGTTTACTAATTTGTTTGAACAGCTTGCAGAATTCAGGAAAACCATATGCTTAGTAGCTTACTGCTTTATTAGAAAAGAATACAACGCAGAACAGCCAGAAAGAAGACATGCATAGGGCAAGGTGTATGGGAGGGGCACAAAGCTTCCATGCCCTTTCTGGGCATCCCACCCTCCTAGCACTGTCATGTGTTCAGCAATCCAGAGGTTCTCTGAACCCTATCATTCTGGGTTTTTATGGAGGCTTCATTACAAAGGCATGCTTGGTTAAATCACTGGCCATTAGCAATGAACTCAACTTCTAGCCCCTCTCCTCCCCTCCCCAAAGGTCAGGGGTTCCGGCTGAAAGTTCTAACCCTCTAATCACTTGGTTGGTTCCCCTGGCAACGAGCCCCCATCTGGAAGCTTTCCAGGAGCCCCCAGCCACCAGTCATCTCATTAGCATACAAAAAGAAGCTGTGTGCCAGGAAACCAGGCAGAGACCAAATATATATTTCTTATTATGTCACAACCGCTTAACCACCTTTGTGATCTTGACCTTGAAATTTCTCCTGAAACTGAAAGAAGCCAGCGTGATGTTTGAACAGAAGAATGACATGCTGGGGGTGCAGGAGAACCTTTCCTGAATACTGGAAAGCTAGAGACAAAGATGTTTTCAGGGCAGTCAGGGTATTAATAATGCCACCCTTACCCACACATTCCAACCTCCATGAAGTTGAAGCTATGGAGCACAATCTAATGTTGATTCTGTCTTAAGCATCAGGAGAGCCTTCTTTGTAAGAATTCCTTAAATGGAAGCATATGCAGTATATGACTGGTCTTCTTCCAAAATGGAGATTTAAGTTCAAGCCTGCAAGAGCAGTGGCATAACAAGAATCCACTGTGACTTCATATACCCTAAACATCTTATCCACCAGGGAAATGAATGCCAGGAGGGGCCCCATGCCAGGGATTGCTGTATCTGCCTTTGCCTGTGTGGTCACATGTCTCTGACCCAATAAATTAGGATCTTACTCTAACTTGAAGTGGGTGTATGGTCTGCCTCAACTCTATCACCTGTATGCTTGTAGACTGGCAAAGAAAGTCCTGGATTTGAGATTTGAGTTAGGGGAAAGAAAGGTGGTACGAGTGGGAGGAAGTAATTACTTCTTAAACTTACACATAGAGATGGTTTAGGAGCCTGCCAAGAACCTTTTTATCTTCCAGTCTTTGTTCAGGCTCTCCCTTTCAGAAAACGAACAGTGTGTCTTGCCTACTGTTCAATTTAATCATACAGCCTATTTGCCCAAATTTTGCTTCATAAGCACCAGGCAGGCACATGATCTCTTCCAAACTTTGTTTCTTGACATTCTGGAGAAGCATTAGTTTGCTTGTGTCCATTGATTTGCTTGTGTCCTTTAAGCTTGCTTAGCAGTAAGGCTGCAGGAGGCAGGGTGAGCAGCATGGACTTTCACACGTGGCTCTTGTTTCTTCCTGCTGAGTTTATTCCACCTCTGCTGCAGCTCATTTTAGACTCCTATTTCTCTATTAAGTCTTGACGTCAGTTTTTATGTTATAAAACTTATGTCTGTGCCTGTTCTGTTGTAAACCACCTTGAAGCCTTTTAGAAAAAGTGAAAGACATACATCACAGACCTACTGTGTCATCTCAGACCTCCATGTCTGTGGTGAGAGCACGATGTACACCACATCAGGGGCCTGCTGCTAAAGCTGTCAGCTGGGGATGTTGCCTGGCTGGGGCACACTGGAGATTCAGATCATGTGGAGCCACCCAAGAGACATGGTCAGGCATCTGAGACTCTGGCCCCATTACAGGGGCACAGAATGGTGAGCTGGCATCTAGAACATTGAATCGCTCAGCCTCATCTCCACGGGAGCTTTGCAAGGAAGCTTGTTTGCTACAGTGAGTTGTACAGAACAGAAATATTGGCATTGATTCTTGCAGCACCTCTGTGAATTAGCATAAGATAGAAAGAACAGAGGTTTGGAGTAAGACAGACCTGAACCTCGAGCAGGAGAAGGACACAAGGTCTGTGACAGAAGAGGTCTGCCATATAGCAGGGTACTTTCCCTGCCACCCCATCATGCCCCCCCTCCCGCATTAAACAGAACCCCTCAAGCCCAGCTCAGAGAGGGGCATAAGGAGCCAGGCAGACTTTTTCACTGGTAGCAGGCGCTTGTCACATTCTACTTTAAATGTCATAAAACCATTTTTTCAAATGGATATAAATTCCTAATTTGGCTTTTTCCTTTACACATTCCTTTGGCATATGTACTAAGCACATGTTTAGGGAAAAAAAAAAAAAAAACTAGCTGTAATTCACTTCTGATTTTCTTACTTTAAAATGATCGTCACTTCATACTCATGCATATTTCATTATGTAAACCATAAGATCCTTTTTGAACTCATGGGAGGAAGGGTAGGCAAGTGTAAAGATACAGTTTTGTGGGTCATACTGAGTTCGCACCTACAAGAATTCCATAGTGAGACCTGTTTCCACCCACATGACTTCCAGTGCACAGATATTCAGCTGAATGTATCTAAATGTCACTGCAGAGCATTTGTGAATGGTTATAAAGAAGAAAAATGATACAACATGCTGCTTTGAGGCCACTGGTTTTTTCCTTTTTTTGTTTTTACCTCCTAAAATTCAAAATTAGAACTTCGTTTAATTAAATACACATCTTCATCTAGGCTTATGATGTTAAAGAAACTCCTGTTTATCTTAATATCTCTGAAACCAGGATGCATCTTATGGTCTCTGTCAGCCGGACTCAGGATGTAGTTACCACTGCCCGTGATGGGTGAATGTTGGTTGTAGTTGTTCACCTCATCATCTCTCCATTTGAGGCAAATGCATCGTTGGTGCTATGTGTATTTAACAGCTGTTTTAAAAGCCTTCACAACGATTTACTGTGATTTAGAATTGAAACAAAAAGTTGTTCTGTGTGCAGAAGGGCAAAGCAGAGCAGCACGCCAGGAATTTGATATTCATGAAACAAATGTCATCATTGTGAGAATGCTCTCCATTCCATGTTACAAAGCAACAACCGAGTTCTACATGGGACCAAAGGAAAGAAGACACTCACAAAGCAGTTGAAACTAGGTATTTTGTTGCTAAGATGCTTGCGAAAAGATTGGCAGTTACACACGACTTACTGTAACTGAAGGTAGCAGGGATGTATGATAAACTGGTTAGATAAGTCTAAAGGAGTTCTTTCAATAAGGAAAGAATAAAGATTGTAAATGGAAGAAACCATTGTGACATAGTTTAATTGCCAGCTTTTTTCTTTCTAACTGGCACAAAAAAATGTGTATTGCTTCTTATATTTGATGAAATATGGGACCTAAAAAAGAAGAACTAGGAAGCCCTACCCAGAGCAATCAGGCAAGAGAAAGAAATATAGAGCATCCAAATTGGAAAACAGGAAATCAAACTATCAATGTTCTCCAATGATACGATCATATACATAGAACACCCTAAAGACTTATCCAAAAGGCTCCTAGATCTGATAAACAAATTCAGCAGAGTCTCAAGTTACAAAATCAATGTACACAAATCAGTAGTACTGCTATACACCAACAACAACCAAGCTGAGAATCAAATCAAGAACTCGATCACTTTTACAACAGCTGGAAAAAAAAAAGAAAACCCTAGGAATATACTTAACCAAGCAGGTGAAAGATCTCTACAAGGAAAACTACAAAACACTGCTGAAAGAAATAATAGATAACACAAACAAATGGATTCACATCCTTTGCTCATGGATGGGAAGAATCAATATTGTGAAAATGACCAGACTGCCAAAAGCAATCTACAGATTCAGTGCAATTCCTATCAAAATACCATTATAATTTTTCACAGAACTAGAAAAAAACAATTCTAAAATTCATATGGAACCAAAAAAGAGCCCACATAGCCAAAGAAATAGTAAGCAAACAGAACAGATCTGGAGACATCACATTACCAATCTTCAAATTAGACTACAAGGCTATAGTTACCAAAACAGCATGGTACTCATATAAAAATAGGCACTTAGACCAATGGGACAGAATGGAGAACCCAGAAATAAAACCAAATACCTACAGCTAACTGATCTGCAAACCATGCAAAAACATAAACTGGGGAAAGGACACCCTATTCAATAAATGGTACTGGGAAAACTGGCAAGCCACATGTAGAAGAATGAAACTGAATCCCTATCCCTCACCTTATACAAAAATAAATTCAAGATGGATCAAAGACTTAAATCTAAGACCTGAAACCTTAAAAATTCTAGAAGATAACATTGGAAAAACTCCTCTGGACATTGGCCTAGGCAAAGAATTTATGACCAAGAACCCAAAAGCAAATGCAACAAAAATAAAAATAAATAAATGGGACCTAATTAAACTAAAAAGCTTCTACACAGTAAAATTGGCAGTGTAAACAGACAATATTTGCAAACTGTGCATCCAACACAGGACTAGTGTCCAGAATCTACAAGGAACTTAAATCAGCAAGACAAAACCAATCCCATCAAAAAGTGGGCAATGGACATAAATAGACATTTCTCAAAAGAAGATATACAAATGGCCATTAAAAATGAAAAAATGTTCAACATTACCAATCATCAGGGAAATACTAATTAAAACTGCAATGAGATACCACCTTACTCCTGCAAGAACGGCCATAATTTAAAAGTCAAAAATCAATAGTCGTTGGCATGGATGTGGTGAAAAGGGAACACTGTTACACTGTTGGTGGAAATGTAAATTAGTACAACCACTATGGAAAACAGTATGGAGATTCCTTAAAGAACTAAAAGTAGATCTACCATTCGATCCAGCAATCCCACTACTGGGTATCTATCAAAGAATAAGAAGTCATTATATGAAAAAGATACAAGCACATGCATGTTTATAGCAGCACAATTCACAATTACAGAGATATGGAACCAACCTAAGTGCCCACCAACCAACGAATGGATAAAGAAAATGTGGTATACATACACTATGGAATACTACTCAGCCATAAAAAGAAACAAAATAATTTGCAGCAACTTGGATGGAGCTGGAGTCCATTATTCTAAGTGAAATAACTTAGGAATGCAAAACCAAACACTGTATGTTATCACTTATAAGTGGCAGCTAAGCTATGATGATGCAGAGACATACAGAGTGATATAATCGACTTTGGGAACTCAGAGTGTAGGTGGGCATTGGGAGGCTGGTGAGGGATAAAAGACTACATAGTGGGTGCAGTGTACACTTCTCAGGTGGCAGGTGCACTAAAATCTGAGAATTCACCACTGTAGAACTCATCCATGTAACCAAAAACCACCTGTACCCCAAAAATATTGAAATAAAAAATAAAGCTTAATAATAGAAAAGTGAAAAAAAGACAAGCTATAGTTTCCTTAGATAACTGTTATACCTATTGCCCAGTTAGATGAAAAAACTCATAAAATTTACTCCCAGAATCACATATGTCTACCACTTATCTGGCCACAAGCTCACAAAAATTTCATGGCATCCTTGAAGAAGGAAGCTATTCAGGAGTCTATGGTCTTTTTTTTTTTTTTTTTTTCCTTTCGAGATGAAGTCTTGCTCTGTCACCCAGGCTGGAGTGCAGTGGTGTGATCTCAACTCACTACAGCCTCTGCCTCCCAGATTCAAGTGGTTCTCCTGCCTTAGCCTCCCAAATAGCTGAGATTACAAGCATGCGCCACCAAGCCTGGCTAATTTTTGTATTTTTAGTAGAGACAGGGTTTCACCATGTTGGCCAGACTGGTCTCGAACTCCTGACCTCATGATCTGCCCGCCTCAGCCTCCCAAAGTCCTGGGATTACAGATGTGAGTCACCGTGCCTGTCCAAGTGTATGGTCTTACAGATGGAAATGCTGAAGCCCAAGCCCAAAAGCCTTCATTATTTATTTATTCACATAGAGCGTGAGAATGTGCTGTGTGGATGTCCTTGTCCAGTATTCCAGGTGGACTCTCTGGGCATAAAGGGGAATAGAGGGGAAGAAGAGGAAAAGAGGGTAGGGAAGTGGTTTCTCTTTGAGCAGTTATTCATTCTGCTCTTGGGAAGTTTTTATTTTCTCCAGCGTCTGCTCCAGGACACCTTCGCTCCAGTTCACTCTCTCCTGTCCCTTCTTCCCCAACCCACAGCTACTTCTTTTGCTTCTGTTCACTCATCTCCTCCCTTCCCATCCCTCTTCTAAACTTTGTGGTGGCAGATTAGTTGGGGTGGAGAACGATATGGGAGCATGTAGGGAGAAAGCAACACAAACAGGCCTTGGGGAAACACTTTAAAAACTTACTGGGAACCTTCCCCAACTCAACTCCTGCCGTCTCTAGATCAGGAGTTGGCAAACTACAGCCTGCCATCTCTTCTTATAAATAATGTTATATTGAAACAGCCACACCCGTTCATTTACATCAGGTCTGTGGTTTCACCCTACAGTGGCAAAATTGAGTACTGTAATTTTGGTCAGGACCATATCCATCAAGCCTATAATGTTTACTATCTGATCATTTACAGAAAGTAAAGTTGACTCCTAGTCTTCGTAAGTGCTTCGCTGAGAGTCTTCTACAGAATTCTCATTCTGCAAAATGTTAAGTAGGTATTGCTGGCAAGAAAATTCTACAGTCAAATCATTTTGGAAACCCTGCTTTTTAATCCCAGGACTTCTTAGAGCTTTTATTAAGTTAATGTGCATTATGAATTTCTAAGAGGTCGCCATAGTTTGCAGCATTTTCCCAAGTTTATTTGGGAACCCTTTTCTTACAAATACAGAGTGATGCATAGAGCTCCTGAGAACACACTTTGGGAGATGAGATGGCTCTTTAACAATAGCCAAGATATATTGTTAAGTGAGAAAAACAAGGTGTGTCCAGGACACACTCAACTGTATGAAAAGTGGGAGAGGGAAAATGTAGGTAAGTGTTTGCTTATGACGTTTTAATTATTTCTGGAAAGGTCCATGAGGAACTGGTAATGCTACTCACCTTCGGTGGGTTAAAGCTGGGAGAGAGACGTCACACAGTAGTTATTTTCTGCATCATGCCAGTATACTTTATTACCTAAACAATCAATTAATCCATCTGTCAGTCAGCATAATTAAATTTTTAAACCAAAAGGTAAAATGGTAAAGCACTTGGAAAACAGTTTGGCAGTTTTTAATCAAGTTCAATAGACACTTACCATATGTCCCAGAGTTCCATCTCTAGGTATTTTCCCAAGATAAATGAAAACATATGTCCTTACAAAGAATTTGTAAACAAATGTTCATAGCAGCTTTATTCATAATAGCCCTAAACTGGAAACAATTCAGCTGTGTATCATCAGATGAACAAATACACGAATTGGTCATATCCCTGTAATGGAATACTACTCAACGTTAAAAACAAAAAAAGGAGCCAACCACGGATAACTGCAGCAAATGGAGAAATTTCACAGATGTTAAGCTTGGTGAAAGCCAGACACAAAAGATTCTGTTTAATTTCAATTTTGTAAAAATCTAGAACACACAAAAGAAACCTACAGTGATAGAAAGCAGATCATTTGCTTGGGGTGAGGGTTGGGGAGGAGATTTAACTGGAAAGGGACACAAGGGAACTTTTTGGAGACATGGAAGCATTCTGTGTCTTGATTATGGTAGTGGCTACACATGTGTATACTTTTGTCAAAACTTGCCAGTCTGTACACTTAAAATGGTGAATTTTATTGTATGTAAATCATACCTCAATAAAGTTAATTTTAAAAAGAAATGTCTCTTAAAAGGGAGCAATGAAGGAGTAAGGGATATTCAATAATTTTAAAATAGGGTCAAGCAGCCCTGCAGTTGATTGCAAAAGGTTACTGTCACTCTCTAGGTGATCGTTCTCTGGAACCCCTAGAGAAATAGAAATGAGCAGCCCGTAACTGGCTGCATTTGTTCTTGTCCAAGCCAGCTGAGGGATCTGGTCTGAAAACCAGTTCTGCAGAAGCAAACCTGCTTCACCTGATTGAAGGTTCCCACTCACCATGAGTGAGGCTGGTGACCTTTCTCCCACTTGTGCGCTGTCTCTGATGATAGTCCCTCCATTTTCTGGAAACTTGCCAATTCCAAGTGTAGCCCCAAAGTCATTTTGGGTCTACCACGTGGTGAAAATATCAGCAGCGCATCGGACCTCACTGCAGCCTTGAAAGATTATCCCCAGTGGGCTATCTCCAGTTTACAAACCAACCGAACTCCAAAGTAAGAGACAGTGAAGAAGCTATTTGACTCTTAGAACACATTTCCTGATTAAAATACTATTATGAATGGTAAAAACAAACAAAAAAATAGGCTGATCTCTAAAAGGCCACTAGAGTTTTAGGACATCACAGCCCTCAGGTAACCTCAAGACCACCTGTATCCTTTGTTCCTATTCCCACTTCAAGGTTGTGTCTCTTCATACTGGACATAGGAATCAACCTTACCTGCAGACCTTTAAGGATAAGTCGTCTTTCCTATGACACAGTTTTAAACCTTGCAATTATTTCTGCTTACTAGCTGTCTATGTAGAGTCATGTGTAATCTAGCAGACATTTCTAGGCATTGCAACAGACCCACTAGGGACTGTAGCACATGCATTAGAGTGTGGCCAAGCCAGGTAAGCTGTGACTCAAAGAGCCTGCACTGAAAGCAAGACAGCCCTGGACTGTGGGTCAGCTCTGCTACATACCAGCTGTGAAGTGTTAGGCAAATTACTTAATCTGTATGTTTCCTCATCTGTACGATAACTGTGATAATAATACCTAGTTTAAAAGGTTATTATGTGGGTTTAATGAGGTAGCAGAGGAGTTCCATTTACGAATGCTGAGCAACAAAATCACCCCAAAAATCAGCGTCTTAAAAGAATGACACCATTCATTTTGTTTGAAAGTGTGCAATCTGGAAAATACTTAGTGGGGACAGCTTGTCTCAGCTTCCCTTGGCATCAGCTGGGCTGAAATCACCTGAAGGTTTGCCCACTCACATGTCTGGCAGTTGCTGCTGGGAAGATTCACATAGCTGGAGGCTTGGACACCTGGGACTCCTAAGCATCTCTCTCCATCTGTGTGTGGTCTCTCGAGCATGGCAGCTTCAGGATAGCCAGATTTATTACACGTTATCTTTCCTGACCTGGGCTTGGAACTCATGGAATCATTTCTGCCATAGTCACAAAAAGCTGCCCATATGAAAGAGGAGGGAATGCAGACCCCACTTCTCAGTACATAGCAAATCACATTGTAAGAACCTGTGGGACGAGATATTTTGGTGCAGTCATGTTTGGAAAATATAACCTGGCATAGTAGCAAACTGCTTAACACCTGGAAAAAGTAGGACCAAATAAATGATATGTATTTGCCCATTCCTATCACCACCCCCACCTCGCTATCACTTCTATAATTAACATTATTAGTGCTACTGCTAGTAAACCTGATGCACCTTTCAGTTCTGATGATGTGATGCTTGCCCTTCCTGCTGTGGGGAGATGAGGGTCACAGACCCAAGGGTACTTCCAGGAAATGGTGTAACAGAAACTTTGCTGCTGGCCCAAAAGTTCCACAACATAATTCACTGTGCATGAAGATGATATCATTGTTATGAGCAAAGATGGCTGCAAATACACAAGCTGAAAATAAAAAGGAAACTGGTTGTAGGTGGGGTGAAAAAGGCTTTTGTAGAAAGATGAGTTTGTTCTGAACCTGCAGCCTCCTCCACAGTGATGATGTCCCACGGAGCCCCTTCTTTCCAGCCCTCCACTCCCACTCCCCCAGGGAAACAAATGTGGCCAGAGCTTACCAAGTCCTTTAATTCACAATGTGTCATACCCACACCACGGTGCAGGGGCTTCTTTGGACTCATGTCCCTGTCTGTGACCCTACTGAAGACCAAGGACAAATTGTGGGCTTTATCAGCTGTAAGGCATTCATTTGGTAGGAGCCCAAAATAAAATAAAAGCTATAAATACATAGTGCAAAATCATGGAGTTAGTGTAGAATCTTTTCCTAATGGAAAAGGATCTCTGCAGCCACCTCTAATCCTCTCCCCTAGCTTATGGTGCTCTCAGGAAGCAGCTCTATTTAGAGGCTGACCCGCTTGTCACAAGCTGGCTCCTGAGCTCTTGCTGCTTCTCTCTTGCTCTCTCTCTCTCTGAACCTGGGTTGTCCATCTGCCCCACATCCAGCTGGTGCTAGCACAATACAGGAAATAATAAACACACCTTTTGGGGTCATGCTTTACAAATGCAAATTATTTTCACTAAGGGCACGCAGTTTAGATCCAATTTGTTCTTGGCTCTCTTTAGATTAAAAAGGTGCAGAGGGCGGGGGACCCAACCAGGCCAGAGGGTGTTGTTTCCAGAAAAACCAGCATCTAAAGGAGCCAAGCAGAATGGGATAGAGATTTGCTAGAGGCCACCTACTTTTGTGTCAAACTTACTACATGCGTGGACCATTTCTGTGTGGCCTTCCCTGCCCTGCCTTTTCTCCAATACTATTGTGATGAACAACTTGGTCTTCCCCTCTAATTGAATTGGTTACTGATTCCTCTGTACTGCCTTAGAGAAGTACCTCTTATACTTTGGTCAGATCAGAATCACCTGGACACATAGCTGGCTGGACCTCTCCCCAGGGTTTCTAATTCAGTCCATCTGGAACAGGGACCCAACAGTCTGTAGTTCCAACAAATTCCCAGGTGATACTGATGCTGGTTGTTCACTCTTAGAATAGTTTTTCTGGCAGTACATATACCTTTATGATGGTATTTCTTTCTGCTTTTCATTATTTTTTTTTTTCTTGAGACAGGTCTTGCTCTGTCATCCAAGCTGAAGTGCAGTAGCGTGATCACAGTTCACTGCAGCCTCTTAGGCTCAAGCAATCCTCCCACCTCAGCCACCTGAGTAGCTGGGACGACAGGTGCACACCACCACACCCAGCTAATTTTTTGTATTTTTTTAGAGACAGGGTTTTGCTATGTTGCCCAAGCTCGTCTTGAACTAGTGGGCTCAAGCAATCTGTCTGCCTTGGCCTTCCACAGTGCTGGGGTTATAAGCATAAGCCACTGCTCCCAACCCATTATTATTTTTATAGCAAAGATTTAGGTCAGTACTGTCCAATAGAAATATAATATGAGCCACATATATAATTTTAATTTGTATAGCAATCACATGAATTAAAGTGGAAAATTAATAATTCACCCAATATATCGAAAATATTTCAACGTGTAGTCAATACAAAAATTAATGGAATATTCTACCTTGTTTCATACTAAGTCTTCAAAACTGCATGTATATTATTTTATACTTACAGTACACAACTACATTTAGAGTGCTTAATAGCCACATGTGACTAGTGTCTACCATATTGGGCAAGGCAGACTTAAATAATGCTTACTGTGTACCAGACAGTGACACAGACTCCTTACATGTTAACTCTTTTCGTCCTCACAATAATCCAATGATGTGGCTACTGTTGTAATTCTCATTTTACTGGTGGGGAAACAGGCACAAAGAGCTTAAATAGCTTGTCCCAGGCCACTGAGCTAGAAATTGGGAGAGAGAAGTTTGAACCTTGGCAGTCTGGCCTCAGGGTCAGCCACTTTACCACAAACCTCTCCTGCTCAACTGCAACTCCCTGGACAGTAGAAAGGAAACATTATTTCTTTGTGTGTCCCATAGCACAGGCAATGCTTAGCTCAGACAGGACGGCCAGTAAGTGTGTGCTGGATGAATTAAATGAGTGAGAGGAAGGTGAAGCACTGACAAGGGATTTGTCAAACATGTTCTGCCAACAGGATTAAATGCCTCCAACCATCACTGTGTATGACTGAGTGAGAGGAAATATTTTAAAATTAAATTTGAAATCACCTAGTCATAATGAGCTTCCACGATAATGGAAAGATGTGAGAAAATACATAATGACAGGAATAAAAGGCTTATATACCATCTATTAGAGTGGCAGTCATGATTAGAATGACCAGAACCTGGAAGGAGTACATGAAGGAAGCCTACCTGAAAGGGGTGAATCCTTAAAGGGATGTTAAATGGGATGAAAGGAATATTGTGGAGAAAGACATGGGAAATGATTGACAAGAAGGAAGAATTGTCTCCCTCATCATGAACATTAATTGAGTATCATCTGTGGCAGATCTGGTTCCCAGGAAGCAGGAAATTTGCATACCGGAGGTATTCCAGAAGTACTCCCAGAATCAACACCTTCAGGAAAGTAAGAGAAGCCGGATCAAGCAAGTGGGGATGCTGGGCTGCAACACAACCACGCCAAGTCCTTAGCCAACCCTACGGGGAATTCCAGAGCTGGGATGGCTCTTCGTAGTCTTCCCACATTGGAGCAAGGCCGCTCTTTTAAGGCAGCTCCATTCCTTTTACGGGAACCAGTCATTGGATACTGGTTTCCCAGGAAAGGGGTGTAACCTTGAGCAAGGCAGCTCTCTTAATCCAAGGGCAATAGCTGAAGAGAAGTTCAGCTGTGTGCTGTCATCTGGCACCCCTCCTAGCAGCTCCGGAATGAGAACCTCATTGTTGTGGGTTGGGGGAGAAATCTGGGTAGTGGACTACAGCATCCACTACATCAACCCAATGCAAAATCTGAAAGAACCCAAAAGAGGACATCATGATAAATGGAAAGAGCCAGACAGAATCCCAACCCTGCCAGCTTATCTGGGAAATTGAGGCAAGGCCATAAAGCTAGTGAGTAAATTTATACCTAGTTTTGTGTGATTCTGGTGTTTGTCTCCATACCTCCTCAGGAAAAAGAAAAGGGAGGACACAGGAAATACACGTAGGGTGGTATTTATGTGTCTGGGTACCTGGGTTTGTTAGGAGCTATGGTTGGGGTGAGAGAGGATCAGCTAAGCAAATCTCAGAGACAAGGAGCCACTTTCTCCTATTCCCGCTGCCTAGGACATGGGGCAGCTACCCTTCTGTTACTGAGGAGGGTGTTTCTACAAGAGACAACATCCCCAGGTTGGGTTGTGGTAGTCTGTCTCCCCACTTCCAAGCTTAGCCTAGAGATAAGAGCCTTTCAGGGGATGCACTTAAGCTTTCATCTTGGTCTTATTTTCTTGGGTTCAACTCAGAGGCAGGGTTTGAACTATATCCCTAGCTGGAATGGGGGCCAGACCAAAATGGAACAGCCCTAGAGAGCCTGACTCTGCAGGGTCATCTGCCTATCATCTCCAAGGTCTGGTGAAGCTAGGAGCCCTTTAATCAGGTGGTGAGCTCACCAGGAGCAGAAGTAATCAGGAATAACTACTAAAGAAGTTTGCAGCTGGCAGTGTCTACAGCTGAGAATAGAGGGAGACAGAGAACAGGGTGGGGGGGGGGGGAGTATGAAAAAAACAGTAATAGACTTAGCTGTGCATCTTGGCTCCACCCTGAATGTGTGACCTTGGATAAATCTTTTAACCTCTCTGAACTTTAGTTTTAGGGAATGAAACACACCTTACAGAAGCTGCTTAAGTATCAAATCGGTTTTCGGGAGTAAAGTTATTTGCAGATGTGGTAGGTGCTTAATAAATGTGTGTTCCTCTTCTGAACGTAACACAGGGTAAAGTGTTTCTACCTATGGATAAACTTTACAAAATTTGCCGGAATTTTCCCTACCAATATGCGTCTTATTGCCCATGGTGGGGAATGAGATAGTAGCAGCTGAGATCCATGGCTATGATCAGGATACTAGTTTATCTGGGATACACAAAGCCACACTCAGCCCTCAATAAATGTTTGTTGAATATGTAAATGAAGAAATGAACAAACAGTGGAGTGGTGATAAGAGAACTCAGCTTTCCCTTCTTCCAGGAAGTCTTCCCAGGTTCCTCCAGCTTTCTTGGGTTCCTGAAAAGCTTCTACATGTACAATATGCTCCATCCAATGTGCTTCTGAATTATAGACCATCTTCCATTATTCTCTCCTTGTTCTTTGTAAGTTGAGCTTGTCTCCTTGGCTTGATATGGACAAATGGTGTTTTTAGTTTTTCCACCAGAAAGCCACAGTGAATCATTCAGGTATGCAAATCCACAGATTTGTAGCCCAAAAGAGAATAATAAAAAAGTGGAGGGTGAGTACCCTTATAATCACACAGCACATGGGTTAAGATTTGTCCTTTTCTACCTCATAGGGTTTTGTGAAGATTGAGATGATATATGGAAATTGATTCGTACAGTGTTGTCATGCTGGACCCTTGTTGACTTCAGTAGTGATGGTACCATGTTCAAGAGGCTGAAAAAGAGACCTGGAGCCAGCAAATGAGACATGAGGTTTATTGAGGGGACTCACATATGGAGGAGTCCAGTGGTGATGAGCTGGACAGAACTGCATCTGCTGGTAAAAAGCATGCAGTTGATATAGCATTTGCACTTAGCGCCCTACCCTTAACAACCTCCACCTGTCAACTTTCATTTAACCCAAAATAAACGGCTTCAGTCCCCTGTAGACCTACATTCCATGAAATGGGCCACAGATTCAGATGTTTCTCATAAGTAAGGAATGAATCTCCTAATCGGTCACTCTCAGATTTCTTAGCTTGGAATTCTAAGCGTACATTCTTCTTAGACCATAGGGTCATTCTCAGGATAGGCTTAAGGTAAGCCATGGCTGTCAGGTGCAGCCATACAAGTGCCTAGCACATAGTAGATACTCAATAAATGGAAATTTAGCATTAGTGATGGTATCAGTATTGATATTGGGGAGGGTGGTAGATAATGGAGGAGGGAAGAGGAGAAGAAAGCTTTTTAATTCCCACACATGCACAGCCTGGAGGGCTGAGTTTCGGAATTCAGTTGTGAAATTCAGCTTATGCCCAAAACCCAAATTACACCTTGGGGTATGGCATCCTGCCTTGAAATGGGAAATTGGGCAGTCTCACAAGGATGCACAGCTGTGTTGCCTGAGCTGTTTTGTTCCAGGCAAACTGGAGCAGGCAGTGAACCTTTGGCAACTGAGGAGAGCAGGGCCAGACAGCTTTGCAGCCATCCAACAGAACCCAGTGAGAATACCAAGCAGCTGTGCACAGGGCTCCAGGAGAAGCCACAGGGGCTCAGGAGCAGGCAAGCTGCGTGCAGAGGAGGCAGACCCCCTTCTTAGACATCAGTCCCTCCTCGGGTGGGCCTGTCCATCCCCTCTTCCTGGACACTTGGCCACTGTCTCTGCTAACCACTAGTCACTGTCTCTTCTCCTTCCTCCTCAACAAGCTCTTTTGTGAGGGGAGAAGAAGTGCTGAGAGATATCAGCATGCCCGGGAGGATGTCAGGTCAAAAGCCCCAATGCTCTTTTTAGGTAGGTGATTCTCAGGCATGATCAGACCAGGACATTGTATCTTTTTCCTTTTCTGGCTTTGGAGAATTTGAAGCTAAGGGTACACAGATGCTGGTGTGCTCAAGTCAGGTCCTTTAGGCAGGTCCCAGGACTCTCCAAGAGGTTCCCTAGGAGTCCCAAAGGTCCTGTTATGCTCTCTGATGAGTGCACTGAACCAGACCCCAAGCCATGGGCTGCAAGCTCTGGGGATTCAGTGCACTGGGTTTATAGGAGCCAAGTGTTCTGGAGACACCACTGCAGGCCTGTCCCTTGCATCTCTAGGGAGTGCCTAGGCTCTTCGTGAGGCTGTTCTATTAGCTGCCCCCTCTAACAAAAACTTCTATTTGTCCTATTTCCTGCTGCTGTCATCACAGCCTTCCAAAAGCATAAGCCTTGAACCAGAAAGCAAAAGCTGGGACTTGTCTCTGTAAAATCCAAATCTTGACAAACACTCTCACACCATCCTTTAGAAGTCTGGAGAGAAATGCAGGCCAATTTGCCTAGGTAATTAGGAATGGAGCTTACCATGGGGGGAGCAACGGTGGGACGAGAGAGTCTCTGCAGCAGATCGACAGGAGTTAGGTCCCAGCTCAGCCTTCTCCTGCCTCACTCTGGCCTGTGGGATGTGTGTGCATTTGATGCAGTTAATGTTAATCACAGAAGCAAGCAAAGTAAAAAGATAAATACATGCACTCACACACACACACCCCCCCCCTGAACTGGCGTGTCACAGGACTGATGTTATTTACTGCTTGCTTTCATTGACACTGTCTTCAAAGAAATAAACATCTATGATTTTGTAGTAAGCATTCAGCTGCAAATAACTCAAATGTGTGGAATTATTCTTTCATTCTCACATGGTTTCAAAAGCATTATTGTGCTCTTATTATGTATCAGATAGTGAACTAAGTTCTCAGGCTCCAGATGACTCAGGTCAAGAACTCACAGCCCCAGGGGAGGGTGTAAGTTTAGTTTAGAAACTAAAACAAGAGTTACCACCTATTTAATGTGAGGCACTGTGTGGGGCCTTCCAAGCATCTTAATCGCATATTCCCACCCTAAAAGCACCCTGCAGATAGGCGTTATTTTCCTCATCATACAGCTGAGAAAAATGAAGCTTAACTAATTTGCCTGAAGTCTACAACTAGAAAGTTACAAAGTCAACATTGAACCCAAATCCCACTGACCCCATGCCCATGGCCTTCCCACTATGTCCTTTACTGAAGGTCTCTTTGCAGAGAAAAGTCACAATAGGAACAGGAACAGAGTGTCTGGGAGCACTGGGCAGGGAGCCACCATTTCTGCCTGTAGAGTTGAGGGACCTTGACCTTGCCAAGACAAAATGACAGTCTAGTTGGGTTTTGGAGACGAATACATCATCACCGAGCAGGAAGGGAGTATGGGCAGAAATTGTGAATGAGACTGGACATATCCACGTCCAGAACCTTATGTGGCTTCCACATTTAAGCAACAGGGTAACCTAGCCCCATGATACTGACAAATAAGCTTTGATTTTCATTCAGCCTGCTTGGTCAGGAAAGTAGTGACTGTTTATATTACATGGGTGGTGTTTACCCTGATTCCACAGTTGGAATTTGAACACGTTAAAAACTGTATGTTCAGGTTGTTGTCTCCCTGACCATTTCACCTAACTCCATACTTTGAATTAGAATGTTTTAAAAAGTAAGAATCAGGCAATATAGACAGATACAGCAAAAGTCTTAGAATTTTCCCTCCTCTCTCTAAGTGGACTCCAAAGCACATCAGTAGATACATTTGACTAGAATCTATCAACTAGGCTAAAAGAGATCCGAGGATCCAGAAGCTGGCATTAAGGCAGGGAGCATCTCAGCACCCCGCGCCTACTCCGCCACCCACATGCCCGCATCTGTGGGTGCATGATCTCACACCAGGGTGCTGGGGAAGTTACCTACAAGCCTCCCTTCAGTTATGTCCCCTTCTAGAGCCCACCCCATGGGGTAACCTTCACATTGCATTGTCCCTGCTGTCTGCCATCCATGCACCATTTTAAAATATATATTTTTAAAATTTAGAATAGTTTTAAATATACAGAAAAGTTGCAACAGTAGTACGGAGTTCCTAGATGCCTTGTTTGCACTTTCCTCTGTGATTAGCATCTTGTATTACTGTAGTACATTTGTCACAGTTAGTTATATGGATACATTATTATTAACTGAGGTAGCACTTTGTTCAGACTCTCTTTTTTTTTTGCCTAATGCCCTTTTTCTCTTCCAGGATGTCATCTGGGATACCACATTACATTCAGTCTTCATGTCCCCTTAGGCTCCCTTTGGCTGTGACAGCTACTCAGACCTTCTTTGCTTCTGATGCCCCTTGCAGTTTTAAGTACTGGTCAGCTATTTCGTAGACTCCCTCAATTGGGATTTGTCTGATGTTTTTCTTATAACTATACTGGGATTATAGGTTTGGGAGGGGAAAACTACAGATATAAAGCACCTCTTTCATATCAAGGGTACATATTGTCATCATGACATTATCACTGTGGATGTTCGCCTTGATCACCTGGCTGAGGTCGTGTTTCTCAGGTTCTCTACTGTAAAGCAGGGAGCAGTTTTTATGAACTTCTTCCTTTTAGTTTGGAAGAGTACAAGGCAGTCTGGACTGATGCATTTGTGTTCTTTCCCATGATGTCAGAGAGATGTTCCATGAATATTAATGATCTTGTTATTTTATTAGAAGCTGAGTTGACCTTTTCATCCATCTGATTTGATTCTCATTTTTGTTTATTTGAGGCAAGTCTTTGAGAGAACACCTTTGGTATGTGAGTTTATGCTCCTGTCACCGCAAATTTTATTTCCTTCTATACTATTAGCTCCTTGCAGGAAATGGCTATGTCCTCAATATGCAGACACCATATAACAGTCTCCAGCTTTATTCCATCTGTTTCCCCAGCCCACAGTGTGTGTGCACACCAGAAAGCTTCATGGCCCTCCTAGTATGCATTTGTTCCTTACTTCCCTGAGGGAACCTGTGGCTGTTGATCAGAGAAATCATGATGCTGTAGAAAGAGCCTGGCATTGAGATGTTTCCCTTTCTCTGAGCCTGGTCAGGAAAGTGGGACAGTAAGGAAACCCAAGTTAAAATCAGCCCGTTGAGCTCCAGCACTTAAAAGCCGTTGATGTCTAAATCCAGAATGCTCACTGAAAGAGCTTTGATTTCACTTCTACATGGATGGTATTCCAGTTACTGCTGCTGCCTAACAAACCACCCGAAACTTAGTGGCTTAGATCAATAGTAATCATTCATTTTGCTCATAAGTCTGTAGCTGGGGAGGAGTCGCTTGTCTCTGCTCTCCCCTGACTCAGCTGCATGGGCTGAATCTAAGTCAACTTGATGGGCTGGAAGGTCCACTTTCAAGATGGCTCATTCACATGGCCAGCCGAGTTGTACTGCTATCATCTGGAAGTGAGGCTGAGGCAGAAGGCCGTGAACCTCGGTTCCTTTCCACATGGGCCCCTCTCTGGGCTGCTCAGGCTTCCTCACAGCATGGCAGCTGGCTCCCAGGAATAAGCACCACAAGAAAACCAAGAAGTAGCCATACCACCTTTTAAGACCTGACCTTAGAAGTCAGGTAGCATCACTGCAGCCACAGTCACAAACCCACCCAGATTTGAGGGAAGGAACATAGACCTTACCTCTCAACAGGTGAGCCAAAGTCACATTTAGGAAGGGTAAGCAGATTGCAATGTACTGGTCATTCTCGGGAAACACCAGCTGCCACAGGTGGCTAGTAAGTGATTTAGGAGAGTTTCTTATTCTTCAGCAAATATGTGTTGTAGCCTAGGTGCTGGACTAGACATGGGCATATAACATTGAATCAGACATGGTCCCAGCCCTGGCAGCTTCCACTTCAGACAAGGAAACAGACAAAACACTGGCCATTTCCATTCAGAGAGGTGAGAGCTGGAGTAGAGATAAGCTTATAGGTTACAAGCACACAAGGAGGGATTCCTAACAACAGTTTCAAGGCCCAAGAAGAATTCTCAGATGAGTTCTAGGTGAGAAATGTTTGTACCAAGTTGAATCAAATGACTAAGGCAAAAAAGCTAAAGCTGAAGATTAAAGGCAGCACAGTTGCCCCCAAGTGTTGCTGCACTTGGGGAAAGATTTGTCATGGTCATCACAGCTGTTACTATTATCTTCATCAAGCATTCCTCTACTCATGTAGGACATTTTCCTGGATCAGAAATTTCTCAGGATTTCTTGGGCAGTCAGGATCAGAGAAACCTGGGTTTAAATCCTGGTACTGCTACATGGTGGTCGTTTTGACCTCAGACAAATGACTTAACCATATGTGAGTGTGGAGATGATGGGGGACTTGAGCTGAAAACTTGTCATTCTTCCCTGTTTCTCGCCCCTGGGAAAAGGCCTATGCTTACTCTGTGTGAGTGTGTGTTCACATGTGTTTATTCATATGTTTTTTAGGAGGCCATGATCTGTCAGCCCCCTAGAGCTTCAGCGCAAGGTGAATTCATGTTGGCTGGAGGCCAAAGGTGTGTCTGGGGCACACAGGTCCTGTCTCACATGGCTTTCTTGATGGAATGTATTCAAGAGATTGTACTCTGGGAAGTAGTTTCCCAAAGTACAAGTCATGGACCTGATCAATCTAGCTGTTGAACCAGTAATCTCAGAGATGTCTGTAATCTACCAGACACTGGTCCCAGTTAGCTCTAAGCAGAACTTTCTGTTCTTCAGCCTTGTTATCTGAGGCATGTTCCCAGCAGAATTTTATAGGAGGGAACATTTTAAATGTGGCAACCTATAGTGAGGGAAGCAGAAAAGATTTGCACCCAAAAGTCCTTGGTTTCATAAAGAAGTGAAGTCACAGGCATGGATTACCTCTTAAGATCAGTCACCCAGCTCACCCTGAAATCAGTGATACATATTTATTTTTGGTTAAGGGAAACCATGCTCCAAGGAATTAGAAGTTTATATTTGATCTTTAATAAAAGGAATCATTGGAGTTCAGAGATGGACCATACTAGAACACTGGAACCACAGTGAGTATAAAAAGAACACTGGCCAGGCACAGTGGTTCACGCCTGTAATCCCAAAATTTTGAGAGGCCAAGGCAGGCAGATTGCTTGAGCCCAGGAGTTGGAGACCAGCAACATGGCAAGACCCCATTTCAAAAATTAGCTGGACATAGTGGTGTATGCCTGTAGTCCCAGCTACTCGGGAGGCTGAGGTGGAAGGATCACTTGAGCCCAGGAAGTCAAGGCTGCAGTGAGCTGTGATCACACCACTGCACTCCAGCCTGGGTGACAGAGTGAGACCTTGTCTCAAAAAAAAAAAAAAAAAGGAAAAGAAATGAAGAGAGAAAGAGAGAGAGAGAGAGAGAGAGATAGAAACAGTGTGAGTTTGGCGCATTCATGGGATTGGCAGGCAATGAGTTGACCTGAGTCCCTCCCTGCCCCTCACCCTGTGTGTGGCTGTGTGGCTGTGTGGCCAGGGTAAAGGGTAAATCATTTCACTTTGTTGGTCCTCAGCTTTCTCATCTGTAAAGTGGAGGGGCCGATACCAGAGTCCCAACATCCCTTCCAATTAAAGAACAATAATCTTGAAATTAGAAAAGCCCATTTCCTGGCAAGGTTGTATGCTATTGCTCATGCAGAAAACAAACTCCCTGATGGTCAGACTTGGTGTGCTCAGATGCTCTTTTCTTTTGTTGTTGAAGCATCAATTGCAGAAGCTAAATTGCCAAGTATTCCAGTTTTCTATTGATAATAGAAACCAAAACAGTGGCTTAAAGCAGTAATACAATCATTTATTTTATTCAAAAATCTTAGGGTTGACTGGGCTCAGCTAGGCAGCTCTCATTTGGGATCTCTTGGGTGACTGCAGTCCAGCAGTGGCCAGGGTCATCTTGCAAGCTCTTCACTTTCATGTCCCATGCCTGGCTGGGGCTGGGACAGCTTGGGCTCCTCAGGCATTCCTGTCGCTCTCTGCAAGGTTTCTTTATGTGGCCACCTCCAGGGAGCTGGAGTTCTTACAGTGGGCCAAAGCCCCCAAGAGAAACCTGTAAAAGTTGCATGAGCATTTTGGCTCTGGCCTCAGAAGGGATGTAGGGTGCCACTTCTGCCTCATTATATTCATCAAGGCAGTCACAAAGGCCTACCTAGGTTCAAGGGGAGGGGAAACAGACTCTACCTCTTGGTGGGAAGAATGTCAGAGAACTTGTAGCCACAATTTAAAATCACATCAAGCGTCCAGGATGGTTCAGAAGATTTCTCAGACTGCTGTGATTCTCTGTTAAAAGGGTTTGAAACAGCAGTGCACAAAATATCTTGCAGTAGAAAACCTAGTTTAATGGGGAAGGAAGATCTACTTAGAAACAAGAAACTTAAAATTATGAAAAAAAAGACAAAATTCTATTTTTATGAATTTTCTGTGTAACAAATATGCCTTGTGTGTATATAAGCAATTTTAAGAAAAAATGTGTATGTATATATGTGTGTGTATATATAATTTTTTGTTTTATATATATATATACACACACACACATATATATATAATTTTGTGGGTTTTATATATATAATTTTTATTCCACCAAACGATGGAGTGTATGAGATGTTAGGATTGGGGAAGAGGAGAGAATTAAATCAGGGGCTTCCAGTCCTTTTATTGTACTACAAGCTCCCCCAGTTACTTGCAAAATGAAGTTAATTTACTGGGTTGTTAAAAGAACACCAAATGTGTCATACAGAGCCCTGGAATAGAGATAGGAAAAAAAACAAGACGGAAGAGAAGTCAAGAGACCAACAATAGAAAATCAGTTCTCCAAAGATGTGAATCATTGCCTTTGAATGGCAGAGCACCCTGGGGAGATGGGTAGAGCAGAACAATAAATGAAAGTAGTTAAGAGTGTAGACTCTGCAGCCAAGCTGCCTAGGAACAAATTGCAGCTTGCCATTCCCCAGCTATGGGCAAGTTCCTGTACCTCTCTGTGCTTCTTTTCCTCAGTTGCAACAGGGAGCTAATAATACCTGCTTCATCAGGTTGTGTGAGAACTAAATGTGTCAGTACAGGCTTAGCCCTTTGAGCAGTGTATAGTATATATTAGCCGTTTCTCTTTTCACCAATTCCCTTGTTGCCTTTGCCAGATGCAAATGTCATACCCAATATGGACTGCAGGCAGCCAACCAAATAAACAGAAGGAGGAGGGCCTTTCCTTCCCTTGGGTCCTGAGCTCATGTATGCATTGGAATTTTCAGTAGGAGAAGACCTTCTTGCGATATCTGGACATCCATCAATATGTAGATTCCACCCTGCAACACTTGTCCATATTCGGACACGTTTTAAAAATCGGTTCCACATTTCAAGCATGTCAAGCTAGGTTTTAGCTTTAGTCTCTACTACGTATTTGGAATTAAAGCCTCTAGAGTCCATTATGCAAATCCATGCAAATAATATGCAAAGAGGCAGTAGCCCCAGATTGTGGGGAGGGGGAGTGTGTAGTCCAGCACAAAGGGCCTTGAATGAAAATTTGCATGTGTTAGGGAAGCCCTGGGTTGAAGGCCTTAGATGTTTATTGTGACAGTATGCATAGCATTCAGTTGTTAACCTTTTGTGCCAAAGAAGAGAGGTAAATGCTTATCTGATTTCCATATTGAAGGTGACAGTAGAGGTTGGAGGTGGTGTTTGGCTAGCACAACATTGTAGGTATTTTTATTATACAAATGAAAAGTTACTTTGAAATAATGGTTGTGGTCCAGGCTGTGTCCCCAACCAGCAATGTGTTCTTGGGCAAGTCACTTGCCCACTCTGTGAAATGAGGGGATTGGATTAGATGAAACACCAGATCCCCTCTCACTGTAACATCTAAACATCATCCTCCAGGTAAAAATCCTTTGGCACCTAGGGTGGCAGTATCCATTCATTGTGCCAAGGATGTACTCTAAAGTCCAAAGAAAGGGCTAAGAGGTAACTCTACAGTTCTTCTAGAGAGAGCAACAACTTCAGGGGATGCTGATAGCTGAGTGGGGGAAATAGGCAGCAGCAACAACAAGGACAAACATATTTACTTAGACTGTGTATCTTACAGCACCAAGGATTCCAGTCATAGGCTTCCCAGGTAGGAGGATATAAGTTCTTGGAGTGCCAATAACAGGAAAGTCGGGAATTTTTTCCCCTGAGTATTTTAAAGACCAGTCTGTATTAACCCCTCTCTCTGCCTCTGGAGTGCTGCAAAAGTTCTCCTAGAGGCCATGGTGGCTCCTCTCCCACCTGGCCAGTCCCTGGGGTCGGCCAGTGTTGCTTCCAAAAGACTGCTGTGTCCTTGGTCTCTGGTCTTTTATTGTATCTGACACATCTGGTGCCTGGCCCCAGAGATTCCCCGGGCCCTTAATTTTAACTCCAGCTGTTGCAGCAAACACCAGCTGGGTGCAGGCAGAACCTGAGAGCCCCATGGCCCAGAGTTTCTCTGACCCAGCTAATGGAGACCTGGCATCAGTCAGGAAGTGCAGCGATGAGCACCCCAGGAACAGCCCTTAATCAGTGAATATGGGAGCCTCTGGGTGAGTGTTCTTTTCAGGCAGACAATTTGAGGTGCAGCCTAGTCAGCTCTACCGAAGTCCCCAGTGAGTTTGAGGTGCCCACCTGGACCAGCTCATAACCTGCCCTCAGATTGGTTTTCCCTGTTTCACTCATCTCAGACCCCCACGGCTGACCCCACAGATCATTTTCCAGTATAAACTTCCTGCACAAAAGCCCTGTCTCTGTCTCTCGTTTTTCAGAGGATCTCTAACATAAGGCATGTATATTAGTTTGCTAGGGCTTCCATAACACAGTACCACAGACAGAAATGTATTTCCTCACAGTTGAGGAGGATGGAAGTCCAAGCTCAAGGTGCCAGTAGGGTTGGAGTCCCGGGAGGCCTCTCTCCTTGGCTTGCAGATGGCGCCCTCTAGCTGCCGTGTTCTCACATGGTCATCCCTCTGTGCACACGTGCTCCAGATGTCTGTGTGTCCTAATCTCCTCTTAAGAAGGACACCAGTCAGATCGAATTAGGGCCCACTCTGTTGGCCTCATTTTACTTTAATTACCTCTTTGAAGGCGTCATCTCCAAATATAGTCACATTCCGAGGTACTGGGAGTTAGGGATTCAACATAGGGATTTTGGGGGTGCATAAGTCAGTCCTTAACAACACTTAACCCTTGTGAGCTAAACAGAGGCTTGAAAGGGAATGTCCATCAAAACATGGAGGTCACCACCACTACCCTAGGAATAGATTGTCTCTCTGGTGGTAAGCCATGGGCAAGATAGGGGCCCCAGAATAACCCTGAGCAGGTCAGAGCATAACAGCACATTAGTTCCTCTGGGATGCAACATACTGTCCTCTTCTTCCTCCTTCTGCATCATTGATAGCGGTTGACCAGGATAAGCATGCACTTTAAAGACAACCCTTGTTTCACATACTTCTGCTCCTGTGTGACTTCCCACATGTTGCCTATTCTCCCCAAACCTCAATTTCATGCCCCACCGAGTGGTCATATGGATTAAAGCATGAAAGCCTGGGCCAGGGCAGATGTTCAGTAAACAGGTTTTAGGTTTGACTCGAATACACAGAATGTACTGTTGGTGTGTGGTCACCACTGGGCCACAGACCAGTACCAATCCGTGGCCTGTTAGGAACCAGGCTGCACCGCAGGAGGTGAGAGGCCGGTGAGCCAGCATTACCGCCAGAGCTCTGCCTCCTGTCAGATCAGCGGCACCATTAGATTCTCATAGGAGCACAAACCCTGTTGTGAACTGCACATGCAAGCGATGGATCTGGGTTGCGTGCTCCTTATGAGAATTGAATGCCTGCTGATCTGAGGTGGAAGAGTTTCATCCCAAAACCATACCCCCCCGCCACCAACTCCAATCCATGGAAAACTTGTCTTCCACAAAACCAAGTGGAAGACAATTTGTCCCTGGTGCCAAAAAGGTTGGGGACCACTAGTCTAGATTGTGAAAGAAAGTTTAGAAAAAAAATAGATTGTTTAGGGCAAATTTTTGGCCCTAGAGTTAGTGGATGCTAGAGCCTCAGTGCAATCTAAAGTCCCCTGCAGCCTTCCACTCCCCACCAATTTAGAAGTGCAGGGTGAGGAGGACACTGGTCCACACCAAGGCTCCACCACACACCAAATGGTGATCCTGGGCCTTGTGTCAAAGGCATGCCTGGAGATCTCCTCCCCATGTCTGCTTCTCGCCAGGGCCCTGCCTTCTCCATCAGACACCTGGGAATCACAGCTGGGGCCCCTGCTTCGGCCGTTTGTCCTGCCGGAATCTGATAGGGGATAGAGGCTCTGAGAGAGTAATTAGACACAGACAGAGATCTCCCTCCATAGTCAGGAGAGCCTAGCAGGGGCTGAAGGAACTGCCTGAGGGTGACAAAGAAGGGGATCCATGAACAAGGAGGTGCTAACAGGACCAGGAGATGCTAACAGGTCAGAATCAGGCCTCAGAGGACTGTTGGCCATTCCTCAGCCGTAGAGACAGGCTCTTCCCAACCCATGTGTTGTCAGGGAACAGCTCCTACATCTCATGCTTGCATGAGGTACCGGTTTTAAAAATAGACACATGCTATTGTGAGTAATAAAATCCACACATAACTAGAAATGTTTTAAATGTATACGTTTTTGTCCTTGTGCATTTTCTCAAACTGCAAGTATGCACATTCACTATCATACAAAATCCTTTTTTTTTTTTTTTTTTTTTTTTAATGTTCAAAAGGGCTCCTTCTACTCAAAAAGGCTGGGTATCACCAATGACAATTTTCCAGAGTTCAGGCACATGAATGCCATAGGAAAAGCAGTTAATAACAACCATGACACCAGCTGGCATTTGTAGAAGGCACCTTCTGTTCCAGGCTGTGCTAAGTGCTTTTATGGGCTCCAGGTCTGGTTGCCCTTCTCTAGACCCCAGTCCTCTTCTGCCTGTCACTCCTCTATGGCACTGAGACATCTTTGTCTTATTTTAGGATTGTTTGTGGATATGTGCGAGCTTATCCAGGGTCAGAGACTACCCTGTTCATTTTTGTGTCCTCCAGGGTCAGGGAGAGGGTTGAGCCTCCATAATTGTTTGGTGAATGGTCCTGAAGGGACAGAGGTCTGTTTGCTTATACTTTTGTATAGTTTATAAGTGGAAGATTCAGAAAAGGGCATAGGATTTGGTGCATGCTGCCACCCAGACCTTCCTCATTTGGTTTGGGGTGGCTCACACAGAGTTCACACAGGCTTCCCCATAGGCAAGCTGGCCTTGACCACTCCTGGCTGCAGAGGAAGAGGCAGATGTGGAGGCCACAAGCCTTCTGCCCCTCCAGCCCCAGCCTGTTCTGAAAAGTTGCCCTTGTCGGGAGGGCTGATGGCGTTTCCGAGGCATATGGGAAAGGAGGAGCCTGGCCAGGGTAGCTGCTCTGCTTCCCCTGGTGCTGGTCTCTCTTTCCAGCAGGTGCCAGGCAGTGCCTACCTAATAGACCTGCCCCAGCTCCACAGACAGTTCTGTCAGTGTTGGGGCACTAGTGTGGGCTCGGGAATGCTCCTGATGTTTCCTGAGTTCCCAGCACTGTCCTAGGCCACGGGTAAGAAAGGCCCAGGCTATATGCTGCTCCCCAAGCATTTTACCTCTTCTCTCTGTCTCCCTCTCAAGGTTTCCTGCTGATTTTGGCACTGACCGAAGCGCTGGCATTTGCCGTCCAGGAGCCATCTCCCAGGGAATCTCTTCAGGTCCTCCCTTCAGGCACTCCCCCGGGAACCATGGTGACAGCACCCCACAGCTCTACCAGACGTACTTCTGTGGTGATGCTGACCCCCAATCCTGATGGACCCCCCTCACAGGCTGCAGCTCCCATGAAAACACCGACACCCCGTACAGAGGGGCACCCTCCTGCACACACCATCTCCAGCATCGCTGCGACAGTAACCGCCCCCCATTCTGAAAGCTCCCTGTCCACAAGGCCCGCTCCAGCGGCCACGACAACCACATCCTCCAACCCGGAGGGCCGCTCTCCAGGCCAGGCTGCCCCCACCATCCTGCTGACAAAGCCTCCAGGGGCCACCAGCCGCCCCACCACAGCGCCCGCCCGCACTACCACACGCAGGCCCCCCAGGCCCCCAGGCTCTTCCCGAAAAGGGGCTGGTAATTCATCACGCCCTGTCCCGCCTGCACCTGGTGGCCACTCCAGGAGTAAAGAAGGACAGCGGGGACGAAATCCAAGTTCCACACCTCTGGGGCAGAAGCGGCCCCTGGGGAAAATCTTTCAGATATACAAGGGCAACTTCACAGCATCTGTGGAACCAGACCCCTCTACCCTCACCCCCAGGACCCCACGCTGGGGCAACTCCACTTCACCACAGCCCCACACAGTGGCTGCGACCACAGTGCCCAGCAATACCTCATGGGCACCCCCTACCACCTCCCTGGGGCCTGCAGAGGACAAGCCAGGCCTTCGCAGAGCAGCCCAGGGGGGTGGTTCTACCTTCACCAGCCAAGGAGGGACACCAGATGCCACAGCAGCCTCAGGTGCCCTTGTCAGTCCACAACCTGCCCCAGTGCCTTCTCAGCGCCCCCACCGCGGTGACCCACAGGACGGCCCCAGCCATAGTGACTCTTGGCTTACTGTCACTCCTGGTGCCAACAGACCTCTGTCTGCCAGCTCTGGGGTCTTCACAGCTGCCACGGGGCCCACCCCAGCTGCCTTCAATACCAGTGTCTCAGCCCCTTCCCAGGGGATTCCTCAGGGAGCATCCACAACCCCACAAGCTCCAACCCATCCCCCCGGGGTCTCAGAAAGCACTATTTCTGGAGCCAAGGAGGAGACTGCGGCCACCCTCACCATGACCAACAGGGTGCCCAGTCCTCTCTCCACGGTGGTATCCACAGCCACAGGCAACTTCCTCAACCGCCTGGTCCCCGCCGGGACCTGGAAGCCTGGGACAGCAGGGAACATCTCCCATGTGGCCGAGGGGGATAAACCCCAGCACAGAGCCACCATCTGCCTGAGCAAGATGGATATCGCCTGGGTGATCCTGGCCATCAGCGTGCCCATCTCCTCCTGCTGTAAGTGCCGCCCTCTCCCACCCATCCTCTCCCTCTCCCACATCACTGGCTCATCCCCAGCATTCGTTTGTCCCTGATTTGGCATCCTTGCCAAGTGGGCTACAAAAATTCCCAGAATCTCAGGAAACTAGAGAGCAGGACAGGTTATCCCTGACCCTAGTCCTCAGCTCTGCCAGGCCATGGCTTGAATGCCCGCTGGTCATAAAGCCACAACTCCCAGGAGCTGGCGGAGGACCTCACAGGCAGTCTAATCCAACCCCGCACTCCACAGAAAAAATGCCAAGTAGCAGTGACGTGACTCACCCAGGATCCCAGAATTAGGGAGAGGCAGGGCTGGGCTGAGAGCTTATAGCAGCTGTCTTCCAGCCCAGTGCCCTTGTCATGACACCACTCTGCCTCAAGGTAGCCTGCCAATGCCCCTAGCAACCTGGCACCAAGACACCATTGGTCAATGCTGATGCTTCAAAATGTACAGCCTCTAACTAGCAAACCCCTCACCTTCTTCTTCATCTTCCATCCTCTTTCTTGTGTTTTCTCTCCTCTCGCCCCTCTCCTCTCCTTCTGTCTCTCTTCTCCCAAGAAAGAAAAAGAGATAAAGCTTTCATCTGGTGGGAAGTTCTATAGCCTTGGCAAAAACCTAGTTCTTGTAGCTAAATTAAGGCTTGAGAGTTACGTAAATTCTAGCAACTCTCCACCCCCACCCCACTTTATTTGTTCGTAGGTGATGTGAGCTGATTGCAGTGTGGACCTTGTCCTTATTTTTTGCCCTCCCAAGGCCACCAGCTCCTCCTAGCTGCTGCCTGGCACTCTGTGAATGAGGAGTCAGGAGGTATTCTCTCTGCTATCTCCATAAAGAATCTGATATAACCTCTCAGAACTTTAGGGATTTCATTATGTCTTCCCTCGTGTACTTGAGCTTCGATTCTTAGAGTTTCTCGGATAGCCTTGCAGGAATCCTCAGCCACACCCCACCCCAAATGGTTACCATCTGCCACTCCCTGACGCCTTTCAGGCATGGCCACACTGCCCCACCCTCGTATCCCCGCTCCTCAGACAACCCACTCTCCTCTGACCCTCCAGGTTGTTGCCCAGCTCTCCTGGGGGCCTGAAGTTTGCCTTCTTGTGGTTCGCACTCTATGACCCTAAGCCATGCCATCTGAAGCCATACAACTCTAGTTTGTCTAGCAACGCCTGAAGCATTTGAAACAGCTCTGAGAGACAGCTGCTCTTCATCCCAGCTGCTTAGCCCCGGCCCTGCAAGTCTTCTTTGTAGGCTGCATTGCCTGGGCCTGTGTCCCATCCACCCCTCTGGGGTGGCTTCTGCTTTGTCTCCCAAAAGGAAGCACAGCATTCCACCTGTGTCTGGCTACAGAAGAGGGAGCCAATGGTGGACTCTTCCTTTAGCAGCACTCAGGCAGCCAGCACGGGCATCAGCTCTACTGGTTGTATTGGCTTCAGGTCATACCCAGGCTTGCCCTGATCTCAAGAGGAGCAAAGCCCCGAAGGCTTCCCTCAGGGAAGGCTGCTGAGCCAGGTCTCCCAGCTTTTCCTCCCGCCCTGGTGGTTAGTGCAGGAGGTCTGTGCCTTTAATGTGAACCATGATTTCCACTTGGCCTTGTGTTGCAAGATCTTTTTATATCTGGAGTCTAGATTCTTTTCAGGAGCTGCCTCTCCTAGCTTTCTGTCTCCTTCAGGTTGATGAGCAAAGTAAACTTTCCATGTCAGGGCTGGCAACCTGCTTCTGCTGAAGGACCCAATTCAAGAAGAGCAAAAGTGTTTGCAAGTTGCATATTTCATTCTTAATGAAAGCAGCTTTATTGTCTCTCCTGGAAACACACATTTACACATTTATTCTTAAAACTGTGGTTGCCCACTCCTAAAACAGAAGAATGATTATGAGAAAATGTAGCACTATTAGCCAATGAATTCTTAATAATGGTTGGTCATATCTGAGAAGTAAATACAGTAGGGACAGCTTTCTGATTTTCCAGTCTTTACATGTGTCTAGGATGCTCTCGTTTACAAAGTGCATTCCGTTATTTTTTTTTATCATTCTATTCTTAGACCAGCCAGAGAAATAAAAGCAGGAACAAGCAAACACACTGCTAAACACACAGGTGCCACAGTGGCTCCAGCCATCCTCCACACCTTATAGGTACGGAGTGAGTCACCAGGTGAAGTGATTGACCCAAGGTCCCGACCACACAGTGAGTCAGACTAGATCTGGTAGTACAAAATCTGTTTTATTCAATGCAGGATTTCCTGTGTGCCCATTGTGTGCCAGACACTGTGCCAAACATTAGGGAATCTGAGATGTGGGCCTCCCTCTTTGAGCTGGATAGCCTGAACCCCACAGGCTACACCCACCTAGATTTTGCAATTCTAAAAGGACTCCTACTTCTCCCCCAGCCCTTCTATTATGTATAAGCTTGAAATTAAATCAGATCTTGCTGCGAAGCTGGAAAGCCCATGGGCTGCCTAAACCATGCATAAAAATGTCAGTCAAGACAGGAGCAAGGACACAGCCTGGAACTGTCCCTTGAGGATTCTTCTGGCACCCTGAAAGGAGCCTTCAGGTGCTTGAGATGGAACATATTACTTTCTAAAGAAAGACACAAACTTTTAATAAAAGTGGACTCTGGTAGCCTGTTGGGAACCGCACACTCCACTCCCTTTGATGTTTGTCTTGCATTTCCACTATACACAAGGAGGCTCTTGCCTCGGCCCTGACTGCCTCCACATCAGCTCCATGTCGTCAGTCATGGCCCCGACTCCTACGGGACCATCATCAACCCTGTGAAGGCTCCAATGAGATGGACATTACGGTGGAAGAATATTTGTCCAGCTTCAGAACCCTGTGCTCTCAGGCACTATCCTCGTCTATTTAGGCTGTTTTCATAGCCCAGCACCACTCTAGTTATCAGGAAAGCAGACCTCTTCCAGGTCTAAGGGCCCCTTGTTTTGGACCTTGTCAGGTGCTTCATTTATCCTAAAGCTACTCTACAGACCTCAAAGAAGGGTTTCATACTTTGCCAGTTTGCCAGATATTTCAGGCACTCTGAGTCAGTAGCAAAGTGCATGCATCAGCTTCCTCTCATCTGGCTTATCATACCAGCACTGGCCCCTGCCCTGCTTCTCTGAAGCCACCAGAGTCAGAATTCAGATGGGCTGGGTGCTGGGCAAGGGTGATCCTCTGCTCCTGGTAGAAGTGGGGGTTAAGCAAGGCAGATCCCAGGCCTGCCCAAGGAGGGAGGGTGTCAGTTCATCTGCCCTCCCAGATTGCAAGTCGCAGCCAGTGCCTGGAAGGATACATGTGTCCTGGGGCTGAGAAATGCTTTTCTCTCCTGAGCCCTGCCAGACACTCTCAGCCACGCACATTTTCAGAAGTGCTGAGAACTGAATTTGATTGGATTCAGGCCATGATGGGCTAGGGCAGAGGAGCCAGGTGGCTCCCGAGCTGGTCTCTGCTGCCACCATCAGGACGCACAGAGCCCACCATCCTCGCCAGAAGCCTCCACGCCTGGCGCTGAATTGGTCGGCGCTCACCATTGTCAGTGCCTGAGTTTTCATGAGCATGTCAGTTTTGTGGCTCTGGCAGGGTCCTTTGCCTATTTGTAACATGCGATGTCCGTTTTTGAGAATGTCTTCACCCATCCTCTCTGCAAGAAGATGGGGCCATTTGGAGGGTGAGATTAGAAAAAAAGACTAGCTGCAGATGTTTGTCATCACCAACTCAAGTTCACCCTGGCCAAAGTGGAGTAGCCCCTCTCTCTGATGCTACACACTTGAGGGCACCCTCTGCACCTGGGCCCCAGAGCAGTCTGGCCTCCTTCCAGACACTGGAGCATTAGTGCAGCATTCAAAGAGATCACATAACACTGTGCCGATGGTTGCTCAGTGAATAGTAGACCTGGATGTATATGTGTGCCTTTTCACTCACAGGCCCCAAATTAGTTTATAATTGTTATATAAGAAAACCCAGGTGAGAATGACTCTTGCCAATGAAAAGAGTAGAAGAGATTGGGATCAGAAGGCATTATGGCTGGGAAACGTGTCTCCTTGGAGCTTACGGATCAAACAGGGATGGCAGAGCCTCAAGGCAAAGCAGGGATGACCAGGGGATGTCCTCCAGCTGTTCCAGTGTTAGGCCCACACTCTGACAGCTCTTCCCTGTGCGTCCCAGCCAGCACCTCCAGCCAGCACTCAGTCCTCACTTCATGGCTTCTCCACAAGAGGGCCATGGGCTTCTACAGGCACATTCCCGCCTGCCAGGCTGGTGGGTCAGACACTAAGCCCCCCAACCTGGCCTCCCTCCATACCCTGAGGCCTCCCTGTGACCTCCTCCCTCAGCATCCAAAGGAGGGAAATGGCTGTGCACAGCCCAGGTGCACCCCTCCCACTGGCACCCGTGGGCAAATCCTTTCCCTCACTGGTCTCGGGCTTCTCATCTACAAAACAAAGGGGCCAAACTGAAATGTATCATCACTCCCTGTCCTCACATTTAAGCCTGCATGGATCATTAGAGAGGAAGCCTGGTGTGCTTGTAAGACTTGGCTTGTGGAATCCAACATACCTGCACACAACCCCAGCTCTTAACATTGGTTGGCTGTAGGACTTACACAAATGACTTAATCATGATCCAGTGTCTTCCTGTCTGCAAAATGGGACTCCTGTCTACTATGTTAGTTCCTTCAAGATGCAGGCACCAAGATGGGATTAGGCATATAAGAGAATTACTGGGGGAAACACCTGTAAATGAATCTGGACAGGCCATCCCACCTCTCTGACCTCAGAAGCCTTCCCTGCTCACAAACCACTCAATTCACACCTGGTTAATCAACAAAATCCAGACATAATTCTTCCTCCTGGGCCCTGGGAGTCTCAGGGATGAACAGACAGGATCACATGTCACACTGTGCTCAGTCAAGCTGCGTGGAGCCCACCTCAGGCCATCTGTGCAGGTGGGCTTTTGCGTCAGTCTAAGGCAGGAATCAGCTGGTTAAGAGCATAGACTGGCCAGGTGCGGTGGCTCACACCTGTAATCCCAGCACTTTGGAAGGCTGAGGCAGGCGGATTACCTGAGGTCAGGAGATCAAGACCAGGCTGACCAACATGGCAAAACCCTGTCTCTACTGAAAATACAAAAATTAGCCAGACATGGTGGCAGGCACCTATAATCCCAGCTTCTTGGGAGGCTGAGGCAGGAGAATCACTTGATCCCAGGAGACAGGTTGCAGTGAGCCGAAGATTGTACCACTGCACTCCAGCCTGGGCAACAGAGCTAGACTCCATCTTAAAAAAAAAAAAAAAAAAAAAAAAAAAAAAAAAAAAAAAAACCATAGACTTTGGAGTCCAGATGTCTGGGTTTGCTCCTGGGCCTATCACTTTATCTCTCTGAGCTTCAGTTTTCCTATCTGTAAAATGGGGACCCTAATAGTACTGACTTTATGGGGCTAAATGGAGGATTAAATTAATAAATATTTCTAATGTGCTTGGAACCATAAGTCCTGTATAACTATTAGCACAGGTTTTTTTTTTGATGATGATGATGATAGTGCCAGAAAAGCTATTTTATCAGCATTCAAGACTTCTGCCCCGTGAATTTGCTCTGTGAACTTCTGCTGTCGGGGTCTTCTGAGGAATTAAGGCTCACTTTGTACAGTTCGCCGTGCCCTGCCCCTTTTCCCACCATACACTTCCTCCAGCTGGGAACTCTCCTCATCAGTTTGGTGGTGCCACCCAGGCACCATCCTTGCTGCCTCCCTCTCCTCTCTGACTTGCACTCTCTCCACAGCTGTCCTGCTGACGGTGTGCTGCATGAAGAGGAAGAAGAAGACCGCCAACCCAGAGAACAACCTGAGCTACTGGAACAACGCCATCACCATGGACTACTTCAACAGGCATGCAGTGGAGCTGCCCAGGGAGATCCAGTCCCTTGAAACCTCTGAGGTAATGAGCTCGAAAGTGCTGGCCCCACTGCAGGGAAACCAGGCCCAAAGAGAGCCGTGGCATCTGCTCATTTCTGAGTGCCTTGCTCCTTAATGTATGGCCCATGGACCAGCAGTATCAGTAACACCCAAGAGGTTGTGGGCCCTACCCCGGCCCTACTGAGCCAGGATCAGTGTTTTAGCAAGAATCCCCAGGTGCTTTCTGCACATTAAATTTTGGAAGCACTGTTCCTGGGACTTTTGGTTTCTGGGAACAAGTGAACAAATACTCAGTGAGGACCTGTTTTGTGCCAAGCACCCCCAGGGGACTATGAAGATGAGAGCTTGCTCCCAAAGGGGCTCAGGTTCTGAGATGTGGCTGGGGGACAAACCCCAGCATCACCCAAAAACAAAGCCAATTAGGGGAAACAAGACGAGTTATAGACAAAGAGCTGTGGGAGCCCAAGGAGGAAAGCCTTCCCAGTGGAGATGCTAGGAAGGATCAATGGATTTCAACAGGCATTCCAGCAGGGGAGGTAGCCTGAGGAAAGGTGGGGATACGTGCTGGATCTGAAGGGAGAGAAGAATACACTGTGTCAGGGTATTTGCCCAAGACACCTGGCTGGTCAGTGAGAGAGCCGAGTTTTGAACCCAGGACTTGAACTGCAGAATCCATGCTCTTTCCATCCTCACACAGAGGGTGGAGTAGAGGCCAGAGTATAACAGGAAAGAAGGATAAAGGACAAATTAGACACAGCCTTGATGGGGTATTATGGTATTGGGACTTTAGTTTGGGGCAACAGAGAGTCACTGAAAGTTTTGATCTTTGGGTGACCCAGTTTTAGAAGGATTATGCCGATGGCCTGGTGAAAACACCCTATATGTGATCAGTGAATGGATAAGGAAAGAAAAAAATGGCTTGGTGGATGAGTAAATGGATGGAATGACACAAAAAGACAGGCTAAAAATAGGTAGCTCAACTAGGATGCAATTGAGATGGCCAGGAGAAAGATAACAGACATCTGAGTAAGGTAATGAGAGCTGAGAAGAGTTCTTGTGGAGGTACAACCCCACGCCTCCTTCCCGTGTGGGTCCATTCCCCAGAGCAGCCAGGGTGAGCTTTTGTAAACATAACTGTGGTCACATCGCTCACATGCTTAAAACCTTCCCATTTCTCTCAAGTTAAAGTTCAAAGTCTTGTATAGGACCCCATCTCAGTCCTGCCACCACTTCTCTTCTCTTTGTTTTTGTTTGTTTGTTTGTTTTTTGTTTTTTTGTTTTGCTTTTGTTTTTGAGATGAAGTCTCAACTCTGTTGCCCAGGCTGGAGTGCAGTGGTGTGATCTCAGCTCACTGCAACCTCCGCCTCCCAGGTTCAAGTGATTCTCCTGCCTCAGCCTCCCAAGTAGCTGGGACTACAAGCACATGCAACCACACCCGGCTAATTTTTGTATTTTTAGTAGAGACAGGGTTTCACCATGTTGGTCAGGCTGGTCTCAAACTCCTCACCTCAAGTGATCTGCTGCCTCAGCCTTCCAACATGCTGGGATTACAGGTGTGAGCCACTGCACCCAGTCACTTCTCTTCTGTTTCTACTTAGTCCTATGACTTAAATACTATCTCTGCACTATAGAGTCCAAATTTCTACCTGTAACCTTGATGTCTCCCCCGGCCCCAGACTCACGTACCCATTTACCTGCTGCACATGTCTAATAGGCACCTCAAACTCAACATACCCAAGATTGAACCCTTGATTTCCCCCTCCCAACCCCAAAACCCAAACCTCACCTGCAGCTCCTCATTACGTAAATGGTACTGCCAGCTGCCTTTCCTTCCTGCACACCGCACTTCTAATCTGTCAGAAAATTCCATTGGTTCTCCCTAAGCACCAGGACTTCTCATTGCCTGCACCTCTGCCCCTGGTCCAAGCCATTCTCCTCCCTCACATCATGAGTGCTGCAGTGGCCTCTAAATTAGGATCCCCACTACCATCTTGCCTTCTGCAGTCTGCCCTCCACACAAGAGCCAGATGATCTTTTCAAGGCAGGATCCCGTGTCCGCCACAGCGTCCACTTTCAAGTGGCTCTTCTCCACATTTTGAATAAAATCCAGACTCCTGTTCCCATGCCCTTCACAAGTTGGCCCCTGCCCACCACCTGAAGCCCTACCACACTTCCCATTGATCACACACCAGCTTCAGTGGCCTCTTTGCTCTTCCTCCTGCAGAGGAAGCTTGCCCCCACCTTAGAGCTTTGCTGTTGCACCCTATCTGAAATGCTTTTCTCCTGGATACCTTGAACCCTGAATTCCTTCAGGTCTCTATTCAAATGCCACCTCCTCTGGGAGGCCCTCCCTCCCTGACCACTCTATATTAATTAAATCCCCAGCCTCATTCTGTTCCCTCTTCCTTACTTTATTTGCCTTCAGAGCACTTCTCAGTTGACATTGCATCATTCTCTCCCTGTTGATTGGTTTGTGGTCTTGCTGTCCTGCTGCCTGAGGCAGGAGCATTGTTTGTTGTGCTCACTGCTCTATTCCCAGCATCTAGAGCACTGCCTGGCACACAGTAGGTTCTTAGTAAATGTTTATCAAGCTAATGAACTATAAATGTTGTTCACCACAATTTACCCATCACCCAGTCAGAGCCTAACACACAGTAAATGCCCAAGAGAAATTTTTAGCCAGAGGACAAACAAGGGGCCAGCTTCATTGCAGCATTGGCCTTTAGTGTGGCCTGTGTACATTTTGCATGGAAAAGGTGTTCCTGAGATCTGTTACAGGAAGTGGAAAAAAATGTGTAACTTGACAAAGGGGCTGGACCTACTTTAGGTATGGGCTGTGAACCCCTGAACTTTAAATTTCTCATATTCTTTTTGCAAATTGGTAAATGAAAACCAAAGCCAAAGGACAATACTCGTGAACGCACTATAGAAAAGGCCCTTTTTTTTCGAACATCCCAGTTAGTCATTTGGCACAGAGCACGAGGGCCGCCGTCCAACACAAGCCAGAGGCTCTGGCAGAAAGGGCTGCCCAGCCAGTCATGGTCTCCAGACCAGGAGGGCGCCACAGGACCTGCAGCACAAAGCTCAGCTTGGCTTCAGAGTGGATTGGATTTTGCTGTTTCCCTCCCAGCAAGCAGTTCCTCTTATTCTACTTTATTTAGAGTAATATTACAACTTGTTCCGGTTCTCTGGGCTCACACTATTTGAGGGCAAATGCAGGCAGCCTAGGGCCAGGATGAAGCCAGCCAAGTACACACACACTGCCAACCACCTCTAGAGCAATCGTAAGGTCCCAGTTCATATTCCACCATGTTCCGTGTCCTCGGGACACGTACTCACCACCTGCCCTTTAGCTGCTACCTTTGGAGACTGCCACATGCTTTGCCTAAGCAAGTTCCTCAGTTGTCCTGCCCCCACTTCTCTGTTGATGCAAGCAGCAAAACTCAGATCCAGGGCTGTACAGACAAAATTGTGATGCCCAAAAGGTGCTTGGAAACTTCCATTCTTTTTTATTTTCCCTCCTCTTCCTTCTCCTTCTCCCTGTTTTCTCTTCTTCCTTCTTTTCTCCCTCCTTCTCTCCTTCTCTCTTTTTTCTTCTCCTTTGGTTGTTTCCTGAATAACTCTCTCTTTTTTATGCAGCAAAGCATACCCACATGGTTTTGCCTTTGGTGAATACTTGCTTTGTGAAAGCTATAAAATGACAAGCCAAAGCTCAGTCTCCACAGTTGAACCCAAAAGCATGGTGGAGGAAAAGGATTTTTGTCTCGTCTTTGAGGTGCTCCACTATTTTCCTTAAATAGCTGGCCGCCTATCCACCCTTAGATAGGTGTTGAACTAATTCCAGACACTGAAGGAAATTATTGTCTTCTGAAAAGACATTTTATCAACAATGGCATTTCTTCCTTTCTTACCTTATGATTCATAGAGCAGTAAGTACTCCTCAGAAAGTATCTGTTACATATGTTTTGTTTAAAAATAAACTTCAGAGATTTAATTATGGCTACTTAAAATGAAGATATTTCTAAGCAAATCTGGCATGAGCCAGTATACCTAGGCCTATAGTTGAGTGTTTGCCCGGAAATGGCTTGAAGGTTCTGAGACATTAGCTGTTTTAAATTGGAACAAGCTATGACTTTCTTTTTTCTCTCTCTCAATTAGTACCAGGGCCCAAATCCAAGTACAGCCATTCAGTAGCCCATAAATGTTAGCTCTCCTTGGTAAGTGAAACCAAAACCCTGCCAAAGCCATACAGATTACCTTCTGGGCAGTGGATTGCCTATTTCTAGGCTTTTCTGCTCCTGCAACTGAACATACAGACTGAAATTTTCATCCATCACTTATTATGCAGTCACACAGAAGTGCAGATCCATTCAGCTCAGCATCGCTAGTGCTATAAGAAATGGGGCAATAATTCTGACCAGGCTCTGGAAGGACTCAGAGGGGGAAGGAACTGGCCCTTGAAGCCTCTCGAGAGGTCTGTTAGATCCTGGCAGGTGGGTAGCAGGAAAAAGGTGAGTGAATCTAGGTGCACTCAGGAAGGAAAAATGGAGGAGTTTCCCAGAAGTCTGTGAGAAAGAGGCAGGAACTAGTCTGGGGTCCAAGTGGACCAAGTTTTGCCAATAGTGCAGTGAACCATGCACTGTATGTGTGTCATGCATGGCAAGCCCCCTCAGACTTTGACAAGGAAAGCAGTACCATCTCTGGCAGCCTGGGATTGGGGTGATTCCAGAAGCAGGAAACATTTTTTGAAAGCTGCTATAAAAATCTGAAGGAGCAGCACAAAAATTAAAATATACACATATACATACACACACACACGCGTGCACACACACACACACACGCAAATTAAAAGAATGGCACAGAGGGCTCTGCACCTCAGCATTAGCAGTAGGGATGATGAAAATGTGCACCAAGCCATCAATGCTGAAATAAATGTTCCCATGTGTACATTTCTTTAAGAACGGCCACCTCTTAAGCCTTCTCCAGCTCACTCCATCTCCTCCCTCTCTCTTCCCAGGACCAGCTCTCAGAGCCCCGCTCCCCAGCCAATGGCGACTATAGAGACACTGGGATGGTTCTTGTTAACCCCTTCTGTCAAGAAACACTGTTTGTGGGAAACGATCAAGTATCTGAGATCTAACTACAGCAGGCATCGCTTTGCCATTCCTATTTTTCGTCTCTAAATTATAAATATACAAATATATATATTATAAATATAACCTTTGTGTAACCCTGACTTAATGAGAAACATTTTGAGCTTTTTTTCCTATGAATTGTCAACATCTTTTTTACAAGTGTGGTTTAAAAAAAAAAAACTTTACAGAATGATCTGTGGCTTTATAAAATAAAGGTATTTCTAAGCAAAGCAGTTGCATCGATTGCTTCTCTTAATAACCATTCTTGAGCACTTGGGGATCCCAGGAACCCTGGTCAAGTGAGGTGAGAGACTGACCTCCTGTAGAAGCTGAATGTTACAGTGGTCAAGCGCATGATTCTTTGAGTGATTCTTAAAGCTCTGGTTCTTCTTGATGTGGTATGACCCCATTTCCTCCCTTCTCATATGCACACCTGTAAAGGGAACTGGGCCACCTGCGGGGAAGACGGCAGACTCATGCACAGAGCAGGAAAAGGGAACATCTCATCACCTCTGAGGATGAGTGCCCTGGAGCCTTATGACGGCACCATTGGATGTCATGTTTAATTCCATCCAAGTTGTGGACGGCAGGCAGGAGCTTGGAGCCCTCAGGAATCCATGGAGGACATCAAGGTATCCCAAGGCCGTGTCCCCCTAACGTTACTTCCGCTGCTAACAACAGGACTGCCTTTCCCTGGTGGGAAAATGCTCCCTTTATGGCCATTCCTGTATCCCCTCCAACACCCACATCTGCATTAAACACCCGTGCCTTTCTCTTGGAGAGGATTGATCCCGGCCCTGGAGCTTTAAAATGCTTGCCCTTCTTCAAGGATCAAATGTTTATTGGGGTTCAGCTTTGTTTTCTCAAAACGCCATGGTATTGTGCCCCTGAGGAATACGTTTATCTAAGAAGCTTTGAGGTAGTCGAGCGATAATTTTTGAAACCTTCCTCCTGCAATCTTTAAAAAAAAAAATATCCAAGCAAATTGTTTGGGAGAAGACATTATTATACTCCTACTTGGCACTGCAAACCTGCTCGCAGCACCAGCCGGGGGACTTGCCATCCAGCTCTCGGCTTCCGCTGCTCCCCTTGTTCCCAGCTGGCTGGCTGCCTCCCCGTGCTGTGTCCAGCACGGCCAACAGGGTCAGACCCTCAGAGATGCCCAAGGGGCTTCCAGAGGTGGCTGCTTCTCTCTTTTTTCCTGATTGTGGCTGAGAGAGATGATTACTGCTTTGACACTTCCTTTCTCTAAAAGAAAAATAGTTTGATAGTATATTTTGAATATAGATGCTCTTATAGTCGGATTGGGAATTGAACTTGAATGTTGGGTCATATGTTTGTGTTGTTGCTGTGGTCTATCATGACTTTTTTCTTTCTACGTTTTCCTTAAAAAAAGAAAAAAGAAAAAAAGATGGCCTTCGAAAGTGTGTTCTCAATGTTGTATGAACCTACTTCACATGAGTTCGGTTGTTGTCTCTCTTCAAAGACTCTTCAGCCCACAAAGAAGCAACTAAATGTTTCTCTAAGTTAATTTTCTAGCGTGTTGTTGTCTTACCTTTTTAACCTTACCATAATATTTCTGTCAACTGTTACATTTAATATACCAATGTGTGTGAGTATACAGAGAAAAATCTGTAAAGTAAAATTTATATATAATATATGTAATCAAAGATACATATGTTATATATACATATGTGGATGTATGATTTATTTTTCCTTATCCACAGATTTCAGCTACCATGTATATATAAATAAACTTATTTTATTAGCCAGAGGATTCCGTTGCTAATACATTTTGCATTCTTTTCAAGATAAGCTCTAAGCCTTCCTTGAGCAGTACCAACACCACTTTATATCCATCCGTATTTTTCAATCTGATTTAACAGTAAGGTGAGTTTTATGTATGTGACGAGCTAATAGGATTAGCAATTTATCATTTGATAAAATCTTTTTGAACATGTTTGCAGTTTCTCCAAAGTAGACTCATCTTTCATCAGGTCTTTGGAGGCAGGGTGTCAGAGTACATCCCCCCCTCACTCTCCCCGCCTCCAGGGCTGAGTGGATTTATATATAAATATCTTTAGTCCAGAGAAGTCTGAAGCTAACCTGGCCATTGAGTGTCACCATTCTGTAGAGAATAACAATACCTAAACATGACACATTTGTGCACAACTTAATCAGTAGCTTGAACTTTTCATTCAGCCTTGGACAATACATCTTGGGATTCACAATAATGCAGATCCTCAGAACCAAGTCAGTGTCACCTGTATAGGAGGCTGTTACTGTAACACAGGCTCGCTTGCCCCTTCTGGGTGCATCGGGTGGTGTTCACAGCATTAATGCTATGTCTGAATAAACAAGGACACTACTGTCCTTTACTTAATCTGATTGGTTCTTCATCTGTTCCTCAAATAGCCAACACTGATATTTATAAAATACCTTCCCGGCCATCTCAGACAGACAAAGTGGAAGACAATAAAGAAAGGAAGGGTTGGAGTGTCCTGGTCAGCAGGAAGGAAGTGCACACAGAGTCTTCTAGTAGGCGACCAGGTTTTTTACCTTTACCTGTGTGACCTCAGGTAGGTACCCTGCTCTCTGGGTGGTGGGCAACAAGGAAGGTCCTAAGTAAGTCACTGGCCCAGAGGTTGGAAGAGGGTGTCTGCTCCCAGCTCTGCTACTTTCTGGACACGGGACCTTGGGCAAGTCATTGCAGTTCTCAGGGTCCTCCTCACGTAAGAGGATAGTGGCCAACTGTAGAACATATGATATGGTACTTTTGGAACTGTGAGGTTCACAGCCCATATGGCAGTACCTGTCAACCCTGGACCTCCTTCCTCCTGAGGCTGAGTTGAGAATTCCATGAAATAAACTATACGATTCATCCACACACCAGGCTGGATCAGGTATTCACTAGAGGTTGGCTCCCTTCTCCTTCTCTCACCTGAGGTACATTCCTACATTACAGCATTTGGAAAAATATCCAGCTCTGGGGTTTGGTGACCTGGTTTCTCCAGGGTAAAACTTATGTACAGCGGTTTTTAGGTCCATGTTGTCATCCTGGAACTGGAGGAACCTTTCTGACCCTAGAGAATGGATTGAGGTGTGACCCTTGATGGTTTAGTGGATGCCAAGGTCAGTAATTAAAACCCAGGGGTGTCATCATATCCTAACTTGGGGCACCCTTGGAGAGCTTACCGGAAAACACCGTCTTTGTTGTTTTTCTCAGTTTTCCAACAGATGGAGAAGCAGAGGTGTAGGGAATGGCTGGAACATAATGTGTGGGACCTGAATCTACCCAAGGTCCTTATCTGGTGCATCAGAGAGTTGGAGGCTCATGCCAATGTTCAAACAGTGAGGTCCAGAGGGAGGAAGCATCCTGGCCAACAGCAAGCAGCTGATGAACAGCAGAGCATTAGAGGACAGAGCTGAGGAGGAAAGGAGAGAGGCGAGGCAAGGACCTGAAGCTGCTGTCAGGACTGAGAGAGGAAACCGTAGGCAAGTCTTTTCTCTTGGGTCCCTGGAGCTGCCTCCTGACACTTTTCATCTTCCATTGCCTGTGTGGACATGTGTTCACATTCACATGTGCCAGTACACATAGGGATGTAGAAAGCCCCAAAATAGCTAGATTGAGTCCTAGCTTGTAATTTGAGGTCTGGGGCAAGTGATCACCACACTTGTGATCTGAGGTCCTTGAGCCTCAGTTTACTCGTCTGTAAAATGGGGTTGCCTGATGCCTGCCTTGCCCACTCTTAGGTAGTAAAATGTACAAACCCAAATGGTCTACCCCCACAGCCTGCACTGATCCAGCCTCCCCCACCACCAGCAGAATAATCTGGGAGGTTGGGCACATGACCCTGCATCAAAGAATGCATGAGTGCCTCTCTGCACACAGCCCTGGGCAGTGCCCTCTTCTCTTTCAGCTCAGTGAATGATGGAAACTCATGGAAGACAGCAGACAAAGCAGCCCCGGGGATAGGGGAGATTCCAGAGAGGCCCGTGACCAGGCCACAGGGATGCTGGGGCTGTAAACCAAAAGCCACTGGACTCTGTAAACCCACTGGGCGCCACAGAGGCAGAAGGGGTGATGAGCGAGAGGCGAGTAGTAGTGGACCTGCCCCCCAGTGCCAGCTCCAGCATGCCCCTCCAGAGGCGCAGGGCATCTTTCAGGGGGCCACGGTCATCATCCTCCCTGGATAGCCCCCCAGCCTCCAGGACCAATGCCATGAGTGGCCTTGTCCGAGCACCTGGGGTCTATGTAGGAACAGCACCCAGTGGGTGCATAGGTGGCCTGGGTGCCCGTGTGACCCGCCGGGCCCTCGGCATCAGCAGTGTCTTCCTTCAGGGCCTGCGGAGCTCAGGCCTGGCCACAGTGCCGGCTCCAGGTTTGGAGAGGGACCATGGTGCTGTTGAGGACCTAGGGGGCTGCCTGGTGGAATATATGGCCAAAGTGCATGCCCTTGAACAAGTCAGTCAGGAGCTGGAAACACAACTGCGGATGCACCTGGAGAGCAAGGCCACGCGCTCGGGAAATTGGGGTGCCCTACGGGCTTCCTGGGCCAGCAGCTGCCAGCAGGTAAGTGTCCAGGCTGTGCCAAGGGCTTTGCAGAGGGCTGGGAGGGGCTGCTGAGGGCAGGAGTAAGGTTGTGAGTAGGCTGAGGCCAGAGAAACTGACCATAATGCCCTACACTTTCACACTTAAAATGTTCATGATAACAACAATGCTCCTTTTTACCAAGGTTTACCAGGAGCCCACGCTAGCCCCCATACGTGCACTATCCACTGTCTTCTTTACAATTCGAAGACATGCTATGCAGCGGATCATTCATTGATTGCACTTTTGAGATGAGAAACTGAGGCATGTAATTTTCCCAAGACTTCAAAGCTAGTAGAGGGATGAAGATGAGATTTGAATCTGAATTTTTGTGCCTTCAAAGTTGCATGTGCCCCATTACCCTGAGCTGCCTCAGTCACCTTTACTGTTGAGAAGGGATTTTTACAGTTATTATCCAGTCAAATACCATTGGATGGATGTGGTATTAAGAACAATGAATAAATGGAGGTGTGTTCCTGTATCCACCTATAATCACCCTGTTCAACAGAAATGTGAGGTACATTGGTAATCAACAAGTTTCTATTACCCACAGTAAAACAAGTAAAAAGAAGCAGGTAAAGTTAATAGTATAGCTTACTTAACTCTATATGTCCAGAATGTTATTTCAACATGTAATCAATACAAAATATATGAATGAGATAATTTACATTCAAGTAGAACTTTCTGCATGATGGAAATATTAATATCTTATATCTACACTGTCCAATCTGGCAGCCACTAGCCAGATATAGCTATCAAGCACTTGAAATGTGGTTAATGAGACTGAGGAATTGCGTTTTTGTTTTATCTAATTTTCATTAATTTAAATGTAAACAGCCATGGGTAGCTAATGGCCATCTTATTGGACAGGGAAGGATGCAGAGGTTTCATCTTTCTCCCTTGCTTGGTCAGCCCTGCGTTTCCCACTCTCCAGGGTGATTTCTGCAGAGTCTGGAGCTCATCCATCATGTCTGGCCTGCAGCCTGTAGTTCTAATGCTGGGACTCCAGCCAGCATTGCACCTCTCAGCTGGTCTCTCTGTGGATGGTTGGCTTCTCTCCTCCTCTTTCTCTCCAGACGCTGGTCTTGGGATCACTCTGAGCAAAATCAGTCTCTAACCCACCAGGGACTGCCAACTCAGACCCTTGGCCCCCTGGAGTCCAGTATGCAGCCTCCCAAGAGGAAGTCACAAAATTTTATTTGTGTGTAGCCGGGGGATGCTAAGCAGGTGCACACAGGGACTCCCCATTTGCCCTTCCTGCCTCCCATTTCGTCCCAGGATGCTTCTCCTGCACTGCTCTCAGTGCCCACTGACAGCACAGAGTGCATGATGAGCAGCACCATCCTCTCAGGCTCTCCCCCTGGTGCTGCTGTTCTGCTTGCATCCATCCGGGCTGCGAGGGAGAGCCATCTTAGAATAGTCCAGGGTCTTAATGCCTGTCAAATCTAAGAGGCAGCCATTCCTCCAGGATTCTTCACAACTGTCCAAATATTGTGCCATAACAACCACCAGAACATCCCTAGATACTCCAATATGTCAGCATCTGCTGGACAATCGCTTGCACTCAGATGCCACACAGACTTGTCAGGAGAAATCAGGTGTCCCAATGGCTAGGTTAAAAAGTAGGGCCACAAAACTTAGTTTATACTCAATAGATACCGACTTGCTCTGGCTCCAGATAGCTACAAGAGCCCTTGCAACGTACTGACTTCTCTGGGCCTCAGTTTCATTATCTACAAAATGGGTATAATAATGCTTAGATATTCCTGCAAATCCACAGACAAATAAGATGACTGGCTCCTGCCTACAGGTAGAGTACAGACTAGGAAGCTCTAAAATCCTGTGAGCGCCGCAGCCACACACCAAGACATGCGACCTCTGTAGCTGAGGGCCAGGGTCCCACATGGGCTCACTTTCCTCTTCAGTGATTGTAAATGAGGTCCTGGGTATTAATAAAGTTCTCTTTTTCTTCTTTTTTAAAAAATTCATGGCCTTGAAATTAGACCAATTGATAAAATGGAGTTATTATTTCTTTTTTTTTCTTTTCTTTTTTTTTTTTTTTTTTGAGATGGAGTCTCGTTCTGTCACCCAGGCTGGAGTGCTGTGGTGTGATCTTGACTCACTGTAACCTCCACCTCCCAGGTTCAAGCGATTCTCCTGCCTCAGCCTCCCAAGTAGCTGGGATTACAGGCGCATGCCACCATGCCCAGCTAATTTTTGTGTACGTTTAATGGAGATGGGGTTGCACCATGTTGACCAGGCTGGTTTCGAACTCCTGACCTCAGGTGATCCACCCGCCTCTGCCTCCCAGAGTGCTGGGATTACAGGAGTGAGTCACCGCGCCCGGCCTGGAGTTACTATTTCTATATTGCACAGCCCAGCCTTTCAACCATATTAAGCTCTATTCCATTAAGAAGAACAAAAGAAAACTCCATAATTGAGAAACACTAGTTATTTTTTCAGTCAATCTGGCCTCGCGGAACTGCAGGAGGCCCCCACTAGGCCCCCACCCCTTTCCAGGCCTAGAGGAAATGCCACCTCCCAGCCCAGTCGTTTCACAAAGTGCTGCCTTCGTCTCACCTGGGGTCAGAGGCAGCCACTCTGCGGTCCTGGGCTCCAGAAATCCAGAGCTCTCTCCCTCTGCCCTCACTTAGGCCTCTCTGGCTGGGGCTTCCTGCCCACCTTTCCAGACTCTGGGCTCTGGTGTTCCGTGCTCCTCACAGCACCCCTTATCCCTCCCGTTTCTCCACCTGCAGCCGCCTCTTCCCCACCTTGTCCGTAGAACTCCTCCTCGTCCAGAAGCCCAGTTCCATGCTCAGGTGCCCTCATGCAGGGCCTGAGGCCTCAGAGCAAGCTCTCAGCAACTGAGCCCCGAGTTGGCACCTAGAGAGAAATTCAACTTCCTTAGCCTGGGCCCCAAACAGAGAATCCAAGAGAGGTCTCAGTCACTCGAGAGCAGGGTGGGTATGTCCATTTCGGTGGCACTTTCTTGGATCAGGCTGGAGCAAGCAGTGGGGAAGGTTCAGAGCAACAATTTCCACAAATGTTTGGGAAACACCATTTCCCTGCTTTTCAGAGGCGGATGAAAGAGTTGCAAAGGAGATGGGCTCTCCTCCCCACCGCCACCACCCCAGCTGACACAGAAAGCTCCTGGGGCCATTCTGGGGAGTGGGGGCCCCCTGTCCCCTGGAATCTCCCCCACAGACTGTCTTATCCCCACCAAGAGGAGACAAAGACAGGTTTTCAGAAAAACCAGGAAGAGAAGCCGGGGGAGGGAAACCATTGCTGTCACTGTGCAGAGAGCCGCATCATGGAAAGCAACACAAAACTAGGGCTCACACCACGGCAGAAGCAGGAAGGCCGTCCCGGGGAGGGGGATCTTCTCCATCCTTATCACTATGTAAGTTTGCGGCCAGGGTTGGCTCCACGGGTGCACCACCAGTGAAGCCTCATCGGGCCCTGCACTGGAGTGCAGCGACGCCATCAGAGATCACTGCAACCTCAAGCTCCTGGCCTCAAGAGATCCTCCTGCCTGGGCCTTCCAAAGGGCTGGGATTATAGGTATGAGGCACCATGCCCAGCCAATAGTTTTATCTTTGAATTTGTGTTTTGAAAGTGAAGTCTGGTGGGACAATGGAGCATGGACCAGGGGCTCTTGAATGGTCCTACCTCCCTCTGTCTCCCTACAACGTGTTTTTGGCCCACCCTTCTGCCCCTGGGATGCCCTTCTGACACCTGCTCCATGCCCCTGGGTGGCAGCAACTGGAGGGAGAGGACAAGCTTCAGGTGGCACTGAAGTCGTAATATCCTTGGGGGTTATCACCCCATCCCTACCAGCAGGACATGGCACATCGGCCCAGTGGCCAGTAAGAAAGGTGCCGCAGCCATTGGTGGGGTGCGCACATGCCCAGAATCATGGCACGAGGCCTCTGGATACCTATAAAGATCTGTATGAGCATCCCCATGCCCCAGGGAGTGGAAAATTAAATAGCAGATAAAAATTACCATAACAAGTTGAAACATGACAGAAGAAAGGAAAAAGCATTATATTTGAGTAACCTAAATCGCATTTTGTTCCTGCTCTTTGAACAGGGGGCCCCACATTTTGCACTGGGATCCACAAATGATACAGCTGGTCCTGGTTAGCGTTCATGCACATGAAGTTCCATTTCAATTCCAAACCTCTCTCTTCCCACTCCTTGCTTGGGTTAGAACCTCCAAGCCTCTTCTGCTAAGTGGTGAAAACAGACAGAAAAACTGGTGGCAACTACAGAGGCTGAGGAAGACCTGGGCCATTTCCCTCTCCAGCCTTGCTCTGTGCTCCTGACTTTTCTTACCAAGTGAAGGATGCTGACAATAGGCTCTGGTGGCAACATCAGGCCCTTTCATCCTCAGATAGGGCAAACACAAGCTTGGGATGAGGCAGCCTTGTGCCTCGGAGCTGCAGATGAAAGGAGAGTGGGGACAGAGGAGCAGCCCTCAGAGACCGGGTGTCAAAACAAAAGGAACAGCTGAGTCCAGGGGGAGAATGGAGCCGCCTGAGGAAGAAAGGGGAGCGCAGAGGTTCTAAGTTAAGGAGCCAGGACATTAGTCTAGGTCTCCATGGGAGAAAACTGCAGCTTACACCTCCAAAGGATAAGGCTGTCAGCTGGAGGAAATGGGAAATCAAAATTGTTGAAAGGCAACAGGATTAGAGTTTAAAATGGACCTGATTTGACTCTTTTTCCTGCTGTTCACAGCCCCTCTTTCTGTCCCTTGCATAGAGAGAGCCCACACTCAGGGAATCTGCCTATTTGAAGAACATGCTGGAAACTCAGGCAATCCAGATCTGGGCCAGGTTTCTCTCCCACAGAACTTGTGGTCCTAGAAGGCTTTCTTTTTAGAAAAAGAAACAAGAACTAATCCCTCTCCACTGAGTATAAAGAAAGGCAACAGGGTTTGTCGTTCATGATTCACAAGCTGGTATCCCTGAAAGTAGGCAATGGGGGCAGAATCATAATCTGCAAAGGCCTGAACACATTTCCCCAAGACAAAGTCACTCAGCCTGTTTCTTAATAAATGCAATTTGTTTGGTCAGAGCGGGCTAGTGGGGCATTTTCTCTGTCAGCCAAGCTATAAGGGACACTACAGTATGGTTAGAAATGTAGCTACCAGAGAAAAGTCCATTAGAGAGATTCATTCCTCTTAGGAAGAGTGAGGTAGATGATCGGAAGAAGTATTTTGATGGGACACGGGGAGAAGGAGGCATGAGCCTGCTTCTCAAGGGTCTTGTTCATATAACACAGGTGGCCACTAAGCTGCTTTGTTGTTTTGTTTTGTTTTGTTTTTTTGAGATGGAGTCTTACTCTGTTGCCCAGGTTGTGGCACAATCTCGGCTCACTGCAACCTCCGCCTCCCGGGTTCAAGCAATTCTCCTGCCTCAGCCTCCCAAGTAACTGGGATTACAGGTGCCCACCACCATACCCAGCTAATTTTTTTGTATTTTTAGTAGAGACAGGGTTTCACCATGTTGGCCAGGCTGGTCTCGAACTCCTGACCTCGTGATCCACCCGCCTTGCCCTGCCAAAGTATTGGGATTACAGGCATGAGCCACCGCGCCCGGCCAGTCACTAAGCTGCTTTCTAAGAAAGGTGGTTTCTGGTTTCCGGGAGGCTCTTTTCTAAGTCGAATGTGTCTGGAAAGCAAGAGAACTGCTGAAGAAAACGGAGGGAGACTAGGGCTTGGCACTCAGGGCCTCTTTCCATGCCCCTCTCATACACCACACTCGGCCACTCTTAAATCTCTTAAGATCTCTTAAAATGTGAGTTCCATGTTGAGAAATGGAAGACAGGGGGTGGGGTCAGTTTTCCATGGAAACTAGGGAAAACTAGATGTGATACTCAGACTGGGGATTTTGAAGCCAGACAGCCCCTAGCCTTACCACTTGCCACTTACCAACTGCATGACCTTGAGCAAGGTCTTCATTGATCTCTACATCTCAGTTTCTCATCTGAATAATGAGAATGATTAGAGACTTCCTCTGACATGACAAAATATCTCTAAGAAGGAAACACTAGGCCTTCTACAGAAATTAAGAATGAGAAAAAGATGTCCGCTGTCTACTGTTCTGTAACATTGGTCAGAGGCAGCAGTCAATGTGATTAGACAAGAGAAAGTACTTGGTATAAGAATTGGAAAGAAAAAGGGAAAATTTTGATCTTTCTGGAAATCCCAGAAGGAACCATGTAAAAACTATACAACAAACAATAAGATGATTTAGTGAAGTAGCACGTTATAAAACAACATCAAAAAGCAATGCTGAGGCCGGGCTTGGGGGCGAATGCCTATAATCCAAGAACATTGTGAGGCCAAGGCAGGAGGATCACTTGAGCCTGGGAGGTTGAGGCTGCAGTGAGCCATGATTCTACCACTGCACTCCAGCCTGGGTGACAGAGCAAGACCCTGTCTCTAAAAGAAAAATAAATAAATAAATGCTGCTGGGTATGATGGTACAAACCTGTAGTCCCAGGTATTCAAAAGGGTGAGGCAGGAGGATTGCTTGAGCCCAGGAGTTCAAGACTAGTCTGGGCAACAAAGCAAGGGCCATCTCAAAACCAACAACAAACAATGCTATTGATGTATAAAGAAAAAAGATACAAGAGATGAGAAAATCTCATTCATGATAGCATAAGATGAATTAGCTCTAAACTTCAGAAATATCCAAAATCTGTATTAGACAATAATCAAATCTTTCCGAAACACACAAAATAGTCTTGAACAAATGGAAAGAAACACCATGCACTCAAATAGACTCAATAGCATAAAAATGTCTCTTCTCCCAAGTCAATGTATCAGTTTAACGCACCCCTAATTTTTAAAATTCCATCTTTTTTTTCTAGAGTTAGATGAGTTGATTTTTAAATCCCCTTTGTGAGAACAGAAAGACAAGAATGGCCGGGAGAGAAAAACTAAGAAAGAGTGGAGGTGGGGAGGTTGGGGAGGGGACCAGCAGCCCCACCAGACATTAACATATTATAAAGTCTCTGTAATTAAAATAGTTTAGCGTTGGCACAAAAAAGATCAGACAACCATGGAACAGAATAGAAAATCCTATAGTAAGCTCTACTGTGTTTGGAAATTGAGTATTGATGAAGGCAGCATTTGAAACCAATAGAGGGAAGGCTGGACTTTTTAATAAGTGATATTCAGACAACTAGACAGTCATAAGGAAAATAATAGAATTGGATCCATTTCTTGCTGTACCCTAGGGTCAATTCTAAATGTATCCTAGATATAAAGTCAAAAATGAAACCATACAAGTAGAAAATATAGGTGAATTCCCTTATAACCTGGATGTGGGAAAAATTTTCCTTGTTACAATTCAAAATCCAAAAGCAACAAAGGAAAATATTGATAAATTTGATTAAGAAAAATTTTAAATTTTTGTATTTCGAAATATCGCCATGAGGAAAATTAAAAGATAAATGATAAACAAGAAAAAAAAATTGCAATGTAGGACACAAAAGGTTAAAATAGCCCTATTCTATACACAGCATTTAAAATTTGAGGTTAAAAAAAAGCCGATAGCACTCTTTTATTTTTAAATATGTTAGAGATAAGCACAGACAGTTGACACAAAAAAAAAAGATGAAAATGGCTCCTAATGTCTCAACTGCACTCATACTAAGAGAAATTTTTAAAATCCACCTGAGATACCATTTTTACCTATCCAATTAGCAAAACTCTAAAGTATGTCAAACTATTTTGTTGGTGAAGCTCTAGGGAAACAGGCAAGTTTATACAGTGTTGATGGGAATAGAAACTGTTATAACCCCTGTGGAGAAGAATTTGGCAACATCTAGACAAATTATACAGGCATTTATATACATATAATCTGACCCAGCAGTCCTGTTTCTAGGACTCACTCCCAATGACACATTGCCAAGAATATGAACAAGAAGTATGTAGAAAGCTGTTCCCTGCAATCCTATCTGTAATACAAAGTACTGGAAACAATCTAAATACCTCCCAGTAGGAGACTAGTTGAATAAACGATGATGCATCTGCAAAGGAACAAGGAACAGCTCTATAACTACTATGGAGTGATGATCTCCAGGATATGTCATTGAGCTAAAAGGCAAGATGGAAAGAGTGTGTATTTCATTCTACCATCTAGCTAAGAAAAGGGAAGGATATGAATATATACATACATATCTGTTTACATTGAAAACAATGGAATAAAACAAACCATAAGTGTTTTCACATGTTACTTATAGGAGGGTGGAAGGGAAAAAGTAGCAGGGAAAGGTAGGACACTAGAGTTCTTTTAATTTATCTTGTTATATGGAGATGACTTTGGAACCATGAAAATATTTTACAGAATTGTATAAAAAAATAGATTTCAAAAAGCCAAATCTAAGAATCAAATATAAAAAGAAACAAATGAATTCAACTATGTATCAAGTTGATAGCATAGTCACACAAAGAAGAACTATTCCAAGTGACTTTAAACCACAGGAATTTAACTGTACATTCCTAGTGGAGATGCAAAAGATAACAGAAAAAAAAAAAACCAACAAGTTTTCAGTAATCATATTAGTGGTGGTAGCACTGACACTGTTATTCTGACAGTGGTGTGTGTGTGTGTGTGTGTGTGTGTGTGTGTGTGTGTACCATGGGTAAGTAAGAGAGTAACTATATTTGTGTTACTGAAAACTGAGACTTGAGTATGAGTGAAAGGAGATACACTTGTAAGATGCATGAGGTTTAGTGACAATTCTTTAGTCTTGAATTTAAATTGGAATTATCAGTATAAAGTCATGATATATGTGATCATAAAAATAAATATATGCCTATCTCCAAGTCTGACCACTGAAAAGATCTAGAAGCAATGGCCAACTTAGTGACAATGAACATTTTTAGCTTCAGATTTGGGTCTCTAACAACCATCTTTCGCTAAAAGAATGGGGGCTTCTTGTAGAAATGGCTGAATCCAGGTTTGAGGATAGGAAATATACAAAATGAGTCTGAAACACCTTGTCATACCAGAAAGCAAGGATGCTATGAAAAACTACTACTGTCATGTCAGAAGACTTAGGAGTCAATTCAAATAAGCTCCCACTAACCAAAGATGGTTGGGAATCAATAAGAATATTATCAGGGCTTCTAGTAAGGTGAACAAGAAGACATCCACGTGCTGGGAGGGTGGCTACCCCAACTCCATGGGGACAGAACTCCTGTGCTCAGGACTCTTCTACACCTCATGCTGTGGAATCTAAAGCAACAGCAAAGCTGAGGTCCAGCTGCCATAAGGATGGACACCAACGAGGCTGCACTGGGGACAAAAAGAAGTCAAGATAAGCAACATAAACCATAATGACAGGAGCGTGCGGTGTGTGAAAAAACAAGAAAGGCGGGATCAGGAAATTCAACAGGGTGAAGTCGCCTTCCCACCTAGCTCTCTTCTCTTTGCTGAGCCATACAAAGCTACCAGCCAGGAAGATAAGTTATCAAGTTGTATCCAGAGTAGGCTTGGAAACTATGGTGAAATGAAGGATTTTATAGGAGACAAATCTATATCAAGGCTTATTGCAATTTCCAAGCCTACAGTACCATCTATAACATATGAAAATGGACCCCAGTAGGACCTCTGCACCCAGCATTTCTCAGTCTCAGAAACAGTCCTCAGGCTTACAGAGTGGACACAGTAGCCAGTAGACCAGTGCAGGTGGCAGCAGTGGCACTAACAGTGGTGGCCAGAGACATGACTGTGACTCACATAGCAGTAGTGGGAGCAGAAGACCAGAGAAAAATGCCAGCATGGATCACAGCACTCCAAGCCGTGCTCTTACAACCTTGGAAAACCCAAGGCTGTCTCTTCATTAAGCTCCAGTAGTTCCAGCTCTCATGAGAGTGATCAGCATAGCAAGGAGTATCAGCGCACCAAATCACTTGGGGACCCTAATGCAAACAGGGATTCTCCCTCTCATGTACTGTTTCCAAGTGGGCAGCACTCAAATACGCCTTTCCCACCTTCGTTGATGTTAAAGTTCAGTTCAATGTTACAGAAACCTGCTGCATGTGTGCAGCCCGTGGGCGGACAGGAGTCTGTGAGTGGACAGGAGTCCGTGGGTGGACAGGAATCTGTGGGTGGACAGGAGTCCGTGGGTGGACAGGAGTCTGTGGGTGGACAGGAGTCCGTGGAACCAAAGCTGTCCTCTGAGTGCTACAGTGGTCAATCCCATGGTGACAGCACAAATGAGCTGCAGCCCAGCAGCAAAGCACATCTCGCCAGGCTGAAAATACCTTTCCAACCGCTAGACCTAAGTCACACATTCAGAGTTTTTAACACTGTGACTAGGTGAAGCAATTGAACATGAAATTCTGATTGAACTTGAACTGCCTTTTTGCCTTAATCGTAAAGAATGTAAAAGTTTAGAGATGTTTTAAAAGTTTAAAGACTTGTGAGCGACTCCCAAGTGAATCCATAGAGACCTGTTAGCTCCCCTCTTGGGAAATAGAGAAAGTGTCATTTACAGTTTTCATATATTAAAATGATTAGTCAGTTATAGAATAAAAGCATGATCCCTCAATTTTTAAAAGAATATTATTAAGAACATTAACGGAAATAGATTGAAACCCATCAAATATATCAGCATAACACCAAAAAAAAACCCACTAATTAATCATCTTTGGAGCCCACTGAGGAACCAACTCATTATTTTTAAAACTGGTAAATAATGAGAGAAAATAAAGCATTTTCCTGCCTTTTTTGTAAGACCTATATGTATATCCGGTAAGAAAAATAAATAATTAAAGAGAGAAATTATCTTTTTATAGATGTATTCCAGCTAATAAAGAAAAATAATAGAATTATTATTAATTTTATTTATATCTATAATAAAACAATGACTCTAGGCAATAACAATAATTAAATGGCTATGACCATCACAAAATGCGACCAGCAGCCATTCTGTATCTCCTGGTGGAGTTCACATCACCACCTATGAAGTAGTCTTGCAAATAAACAAAAAAACTGAATATGATTAAGCCTCAAGATAAAACGACTAATTTACAGAAAAGACAAGGGTCAGATGAACAGGTTAATTCTGTAGTAAGCTCTACTATGTTTGGAAATTTAGTTTTGATAAAGGCAGCACTTGAAACCAATAGAGGGAAGGGTGGACTTTTTAATAAGTGATATTTAGACAACTAGATAGTCATAAGGAAAATAAATTATTAAATCAGCAAAATCCAGACTCTGGGAAACTATAGGACAAAAGACCCAATTTTTTAACAAATAAAAATTGCAAGGGAAAGAAGCAAGATGGTAAGAGAAACATACACATTAAAAGAGACTAAATTGACATATCAGCCCATCAAAATGGGCTTTATTTGGATCACTATTCAAACAAACTATTAAAAAATATATTAGACACTTGAGAAAAGACTAGATATTTGATAATTGAGAAAGTATAATGAAAGTATTACTAATTTTTAGACGTGATCATGGTTGCGAAGTCATGTGTTCTTTTTAAAGCATTCTTATAATTTGCCAATACAGGCTGAAATATTTGAAGAAGAAATAATATGATGTCTGGGATTTGTTGGAAAAAATCTCAGGCAGAGTGGCAAGATGTGTGGATACAAGTAAAACAAAATAGGCCACGTGCTTATAATCAATCAAGGAAGCTGGGTGATGCATATATGGGGGTCCATTATAGCAGGTTTCTTTTGACTTATGTTTGAAATTTTCATAAAAACGCAGCTAGACGACCTACCTCATCGGGTTGGTGCAGGAATGTAAATGAGATGATGTGTGTAAATCGCCTGGCACATAATCAATGCCTTATTTAAGTTCGTGGAATTGAATAAACTTGAAGACATACCTTAAGTGAGCAGTAACACAAACAGCTGCTTACATGTGCGCGTTGATCCACCGACATATGCCGTGGGAGTTTCCGGAAAGATCAGGGTATTGGTTAGTTCTCAGCGAGGGTGCCCCAGGAAGTGAGGACTGAGTGTGGGTCCCCCGGAAGATGCCAGAAGATGGCGCTTCAGAGCGGGACCCAGCGTGGACCCAGGTAGGAGCCGGGCAGGGCAGTCTGGGTGCGGGGCGGGCCTCCCACCAAGTGCCAGCTCTGCTGGGGCCACTGCTCTGTCTCCCTCCCTCTCCACTTCCAGAGCCCGGCACAGAGAGGCATACCTCAACACACAGCGGGTGTTCAAGAAACGGCTGGTAGTGAAAGTTGAATATGGAACCAGACAGGCTCCAGGCTTCAAATCAGAACTCCAGATCAGGGTTCTCTAAAATTCCCGACCAGCAGTGAGACAGGAAGCGGCTGCAATGTCTGACACAGCAAAACAACGCAGCGGAATCCTCTGCAGCTGTGAGAAGAGAACCAGGATGCTGGTTAGATACTGACGTGGAGCTGGCGCCAAGATGTATCGCTGAGTAACCACGTCTGTGCTCTGCTACTACTTGTGTTTCTTACAAAGTGGAGGGGAGACCCTCTCAGGAAGCACACACAGGGGCTGCGGACAGTGGGGGCTTCTGGTGAGAGGGCTGGGGCTGGAGACAGGGCAGGAGCAGGCTTACTTTGGGGTGCATACTCTGGCACTGTTTGGAGGTTTTACCTTAAATAAAATATGCAGTAATAAATAAAACTCCTGTCAGTGGCTTTTGGGGTGGGGGAAGCAGTAATTCCTATCAGGTCTTGGGGCAGGGGAAGCCTTCAGAACTCCACGGAAGCAAGAGAACCCTTCTAGGGACGTGTCCCGGTGGGACAGAAGACCCATCTCCGCAGCTCCTCTCAAAACAAACCCAACTAAATTAAACATCCGTACAGAAGAGCGATAGGAAAGATGTTCTAAAGGGCTACACTCTCCAGAAGAGCTAAATTAAAACTAATCCAGGCAGCTGGCACAAGTGCTGAGGACAAATGTGGTGGCTTTTTACGGGGAATTAGTGAAAGAATGGCTGAACCAAGCAGAATGTTAGGCGGCGTCCCCAGCGCTCTCCCAGAGGGTTTATGCTGATCCACCGAAGTTGAGGACTCAATTTAGGCAAATAAAACCTAGTTTATTGTCGTCTGGCTGGGGAAAAGCACATAAAGACTCATTTATCTGGTTGTAAACGAGCTAGTAGAGCCGGCTGTCACAAATGCATTATTCAGCAGAAATGAGAAGTGATTTCAGCAGTCCTCAGGAGGCAGTGAACGCAGGGCACAGGAGTGGAAATCTCCACCACCAAACTGACCACCACTGGAAAACAAATTGTCCTTTATAGTTACATGTTTATTTCAGGACCAATGAATAACCATCTAAATAAGCGCTATCTAAATAACACTACAGTGTGGAGACAGAAATAGTGAAGTTAGAAACCACCCCTCCATCCCCCCACCCCCCTCGACTTTCAGCAGGCTCTGGGCAAAATTATGCAGAAGACAAAGTCCCCTACTGAATGTAACTGCCCACACCTGCCTGGTCCCTCTACTCACGCCCTACTCATCCCTGTCCTCTCCCGTCTACTCACCCTGTCCACTCACCCCGTCCTCTCCCCTCTACTCGCCCCCGTCCTCTCCCCTCTACTCACCCCTGCCATCTCCCCTCTACTCACCCCTTTAGTCACCCCTACCCTCTCCCCTCTACTCACTCCTGCCATCTCCCCTCTACTCACCCGTCCTCTCCCCTCTACTCACCTCTGTCATGTCCCCTCTACTCACCCCTCTACTCAACCCTATCCTCTCCCTTCTACTCACCCCTGTCCTCTCCCCTCTACTCACTCCTATCCTCTCCCCTCTACTCACCCCTGTAGTCACCCCCTGCCCTCTACCCTCTACTCACCCCTGCCCTCTCCCCTCTACTCACCCCGTCCTCTCCCCTCTACTCACCTCTGTTCTCTCCTCTCTCCTCCTGCCTCCCCAGCTCCTACTCCTAGCCCTACTGCCCACAGAACTTCCAGGTGTCATTCCCAGAGCTTCCAGGTGTCATTCCCAGCTTTCAACTTCATTTTCATCATCTTCATTCCCACCCACCAGGTAACCTTTCTCCAGCTCTGAGGAGAAAGGTTATGTGATGGAGGGATTTATTGTCACTCACCCACCATGGAAACATGGGCCTTGTTTTGTTCATCTGCCCAGTGACAATGAAACCATCACTCTCATGTGAGGAGTAACGGGGACAAGGAGGAGAAGCCCCGGGAGGTCATGGGAGTTCACTTGGTGTGGGTACCCAGCGTCCCTGAGAAGACTGCCTGGGAAATGAGGCGCTCATGGCGGCATCCAGCCCACCCAGCCAGGAACATCTCCGGGGACAGCCTTGGGTGGGCCCCTGAATTCCTGGGTGCAGTTGGCCTAGATCCAGCCACCCCCGGAGTGGGCACAGGTACTCTGGGAGTTCTCTGGGTTCACCTTCTGTGAGGCATGTACCTGCTCAATCCCACCAGCCAAAGACCACTGAGAACAGACCTGTGATTTTCCTAAGAAAATCATGTTCCTACCCTAACAAAATCATTTACTTCCGCAAGACTCACGAGGATAAAACCATCCACAGTCTTCACTGAACTGCGGGCCGCCGATATGACCCTTGTGTTTGCATGACATCTGCAAACTTTAACAAGAACTTTTACTCTGTCTTAATTTGGGCCTCTCCATAACATATGGGGCTACCCAGGAAGATGGGATTGTGTGCAGTGTATTCATCGCCTTGGGCTGCCAGAACAAAGGCCCATAGACCAAGTGTCTTCAACAACAGAAATGCATTTTCTCCCTATTCTGGAGGCCAGAAGTCCAAGATCAAGCTGGCAGCAGGACTGTTTCTTCTGAGGCCTCTCTCCTTGGCTCATGGAAGGGCATCTTCACCCTGTGTCCTCACGCAGGCTTCCCTCTGTACATCTGTGTCCAAACTTCCTCTTCTCAGAAGGGCACCAGGCGTCTTGGAATAGGGCCACCGTCAGGACCTCATTTCAACCAAATTTCCTCTTTAAAGACCCTGTCTCCAAATACAGTCACATTCTGAGGTACTGGGGGTTAGGATTTCAGCATAGGAATTCAGGGGAGGAAGAACACGATTCAGCCTGTAATACCCATTTTATAGATAAAGAAACTGAGGCCACAGTTAGTATTCCAGCCAGGATCAATTCAGTGTTGCTTCTACCCCTAAAATACTGTTTAAAAACTTCCTGTCACATTCATTTATAAGACCGGAGTTAGTCCTGTCCCAGGACCCTGAAGGGTAGGCGGGCCCACAGTCTACATAGAGTGCCCCTGTTTGATAAGATAGAGCTGTAGTCGGCACAGGCCCCACTCTGTGAGGAGTTCAGACTCTGGGATGTGCCTCCTTTTTCTGCCTTTCTCTGCCTCTTTTAATTTGGAAGAAACTGTCAGAAAGGGTGATTGATCCTTCCGCAAGCCCATCTCTAACTGGAACTAACTGCTTTAACCAGGACGCACGAAGCTGGGCGGCTTTCAACCCATCAGACAGCTCAGAACTGAGGCTTGCAAGTTTAATAGCTTTGCTGCTGGGGAATAGCCCAGCCCTCCTCGGGATTCTCGTTTTCTTTTTCAGTGATTTTAATACTCAGAAAAATGTGCTGAGCAGTCAGTACTCAAGGCAGAACGACTTTATCTGAGTAGAGTTCAGAGACTCCCCACGGTGTGTGACTCCCGCTCCCCCAAGCCACTCCAGCACAGGAGGTGAGCACCTGCTCGGGTGGGAGAGGCCTGGCATGAGGGGTTTCCACAGACTGCTGGACTGGGACCCCTGCCCCCGACAGGGGTGATCACCTCTCACCACCACCTAGCCCAGTGGTAGGGGCCAAGATGCCAATCTCCATGGAGTGAGGCATGGCTCTGTTAAATCCCACCAGCCAAAGACCCCTGAGCACATACTCCTAGGTGGAAACGGTGTGTTAGCATGCCGCAGCAACAGAAAAATGTACCAGGAGAACCCGGGACATCTCAGGAAGAGGGTGTTGGGAGGGGCTTGTTATCAGGTTTAGGCCCGTGTTAGGTTGTTGGGGAAAGGTTTAAGAAAGGCTTGTTCTGCATTTGATGCTGTCAGGACGTAGGGGCCGTTTGATGATTGGGGATCTTAATAATCTTTACACAGGAGGTGGAAGGAATGAAGCAGGCACAGAGCTGCTGTTAGTAAAGAAGCAGCAGTCATCACTCGAGTCAGCTGGAAGAGGGGAGGTTGAGTTTTTGTGGCTGCAGAGCATCCTTGCCACTCTGTCCAGATAGAATCACCGCGTGCCCTTGTCTCCATCTCCTTCCACCATGATCACAGAGTGAGCTAGTCTGGTTATCGCTGATATTCTGTAAATGTTCGTGCGTATAAGTGAGAATACTCTGGTCTAGCTGTCAGCTGCCAACAGTCAGGGCCATGGTTTTACTTCCTTACAGCAAGAAGGCAGCCTCGGCCTCCTCCTCCACAGTGATGGAAGGACCCCGGAGGCAGAACCGAGGTGCGAGTGACCTCTCGTCTCACGTGTCTTGTGTAGCCCCCATGAGGCTGGGGGCTGAGAGGTAATTGCTTGGGCTGTGCTGTGACTTTAGGAGCAGGGCCCACTCTGCCTCCCACATGCTGAGCAGGGTGTGTCTGCAGAACCCACGCTCCTGCCTATCTCACCCATCTCTCCCCGAGAGTCTATCTTCGCAGTCCTGCATCTGCGCCATCAACCGAGTTAGAACATAGCAAGTCCAGCTGACTCCTTCCCACAAGAGAGGCCCTGGCCCCATTACTAACCCCTGAGAGTCCATTTCCCTATCTGTACATTGAGGGAAATAATCCCTGTTTCACAGGATTGCTGTGGGGATGCTGGCTGGAGATCATGCATGTGAACTAGAAAGTATGCGTCGGGAAGGGAGGAACCTGTCCTCTCTGGCCCCTGCTGTTTTTCTATCACCCAGGACGGTGGCCAGCACATAGACGCATGATAAATACTGGTTAAATCAACAGATGGAAGTGCCCCACAAAGTAATCAGTTAATAAGAGGCAGCTATGTTGGTTTCCCAGAGCTGCCATAACAAAGTATTACAAACTGGGTGGCTTAAAATAACAGAAAGCTATTCTCTCACAGACCTGGAGACTAGAGGTTGAAAACCAAGGTGTCAGCAGGGGTAGCTCCTTGTGAGGACTGTGAGAGAGAATCAGTCCCAGGCTGCTCTCCCAGCTCTGGTGATGGCGGGCAATCCTTAGCCTTCCTTGGCCCGTAGGTGCATCACCCCCATCTCTACCTTCATTCTCCCATATGTCTGTGTCCAAATTTTCCTCTTTTCATAAGGATGCCAGTTACATTAGATGAGAGCCTACCCTAATGACCTCAACTTGATGACATCTTTATTTCCAAAAAAAAAAAGTCACCTTCACAGGTACTGGGGGTCAGGACTGCAACTGATCTTTTGGATGGTACACAATTAAATCCATAACACCGGCTATTGTTCCTTTCACATTATAGTCCTGATTCCCAACATTTTGTCCTGTCCTGTCAACTGTCATTTAAAAAGGTTCCAGAAATATCAGTATTTCTGCACCTAACCCATTTCATCCTCTCTTCCTTTTGTACTTGAAATTAAATTCCACATCCTGGCCAGGCGTGGTGGCTCACGCCTGTAATCCCAGCACTTTGGGAGGCCAAGGCGGGTGGATCACAAGGTCAAGAGATCGAGACCATCCTGGCCAACATGGTGAAAACCCACCTCTACTAAAAATACAAAAATTAGCTGGGCATGGTGGTGCGCACCTATACTCCCAGCTACTCGGGAGGCTGAGGCAGGAGAACTGCTTGAACCCGGGAGGCAGAGGTTGCAGTGAGCCAAGATTGCGCCACTGCATGATCCAACCACTTTGTTCCAGCGTAGCAACAAAGCGAGACTCTGTAAAAAAAAAAAAAAAAAAAAAAAAAAAAATCCACCACATCCTATCAAACTACTTGGGGGCTACTAGGGTCCAGAAAGGAAAGCTGTACAGAGAGTCCAAGAGAATGCTATTCATATGGTAGAAACACGGTAAATGCCACTAAGCTACTGTGTGACCTTGGACAAGTTACTCCACCTCTTTGAGCCTCAGTTTTCTTAACTGTTAGGTAAAGGCACTGGATCTCACTGACATCTCCCTGAAGACACACAGGGAATAGGCCAGATTCCCTTTTAGAACTCCGGTAGGCAGATGAGATGGATCCTTTCCCTGGACATGCAGAGATCGGGTGCCACTGACTCCTACCTCTCTCTTCACTTCTGTGTACCCTGAGATGAAGCCCTTTCCCATCTGTAAAATCAGAGGGTAGAATGTTCTGATCTCCCAAGCCAGCAGCCATAGAGGAGGCTGTCACTGCTCCATCATCTCTGAGCAGTGGATGAAGCCTATAGAAGAGAGGCAGCCTCCGATGAGCTCACTGCCTCCATCCTTTGGTTGGCTGGCCGGAAATGAGAACGTTCAGTACATTTGGGCACCTCCTGCATTCCTGAGGCTCAGGTGGTAGCCTATGCCCCAACATTGATGAAGCAGCAGTTATATTACCCCCAGCCCAACACCTGCCAGAATATAGCCCAGGTGTTGCCAAACGGCTGTGTAGGGAGAAACTGTCCGGACAGGGGGGTTGCCGAGAGACAGCAAAGCCAACACCTCACCCAAGTTCACAAAAGCCCAGATTAAACCAATGAACAGCTGGAATTTCTAACTTGGACAGCCCCCAGGATTGTGCCTGCCTATACCTGGTACTGAATACGTGAACCTTCTTGCTCCTTCTCAGACACACCCCGTCATGGTTCCAGACAACCACTGCTGTGATTCTGAGCTTCCTTGTTACACCGAAAATCCTAAGAGCAGAGGTATAGTCTGATTATTTCTGAACCTAAAACCTAGCACAATGCCAGGCACAAAGAAAGAAGACAAGGAAGTCAGGAAGGCAATAAGGAAAGTAGGAAGGATGGAAGAGGAAGGAAGAAAGGGAGAGAGGGAAAGAGGGAGACTGCAACAGAATATCACAGTGGCTAATGGTGCAAGCTGTAGAGTGCAAAAGAACTGAGTTCAAACTCTGGTTTTGCCATTGACTGGCTTTGTGACCCAAGGCAAATCGTTTAACCTTGCTGAATTCCAGCGTCCTGATTTGGAAAATGAGGGTACTATTCACTCCACAGGGTCGTTGTGGGAATTAAATAACTCACTTAGAACACTTAGCGTAGTGCTTGGCCATGGTAAGCATTCGGCAAACTGTAGTAGTAATTTGTGTCATCATTTCTAGTAGTTAAAACAACAATAACCACATGGACTGCATAGCCCTCTGACATCATCTGCCCAGCCAACTTCTCCGTACCTGGAGGGAGCGGGGGCCGGGGGAGGAATGAGCATTTGCAGCGGTACACAGGGACGGCCACGCTGACTCAGGAGCATTCCACTTTATGGCAGCGATCTCGGAGTGACCTGGAGGCCAAATCAGAGTTGCCAGAGCCCCTTTGAGATGGGGGTGTCCCGGGCTACCGCCTCTGACCTCGTTCTCTTGGCAAGTGGCGCCACCTGCTGGCTGCTCCAGGAACTGTCTTGCATACCTAGTCACCCAACTGCAAAATGTTATTTGTGTTAAGTCCTGGATTCCTATAATCACCTCCTGACTGCCAAAGCCACCTTGATCCTGGGAAGCCAGTCACGCAATTCATACTGTCCTGCAGTCATCCGGGTCATGACAGAATTTCCAGGACAACTCCCGATTTCCTGAGGATTACAAATCAACCCCATAAAATTTCATTTTGCCCTGAGACTTTGCATATATTAACCAGCTAGTCTGTTTCTATTCTCTTCTGCTTTTTTTTTTTTTTGCCAGGGCGGGGTGCGGCAAGGAATGGAGTCTCACCTTGTCTCCCAGGCTGGAGTGCAGTGGCGCGATCTCGGCTCCCTGCAACCTCCGCCACCCAGGTTCAAGCGATTCTCCTGCCTCAGAAGTAGCTGGGATTACAGGCGCCTGCCACTGCGTCCGGCTAATTTTTTTTTTTCTTTGTATTTTTAGTACAGACGGGGTTTTGCCATCTTGGTCAGTCTGGTCTCGAACTCCTGACCTCGTGATCCACCCGCCTCGGCCTCTCAAAGTGCTGGGATTACAGGCGTGAGCCACAGCGCCCAGCCTTCTCTTCTGCTTCTATTCGTGGCAGAAGAAACCTCCTTTCTTTCCTTTTTCAGGTGCATTCTGGGTTGTTTTGGAGCTTAGGTCAACCTTTAGTTTAGAGTCAAGGGTCCTAAGTTCCAGTCTCAGCCCACCAAACACTTTTGCCCAGGTCCCTAATCTCTCCCACCTCCAGCTGCTTTATCTGGAAAAGGAGGGTTTTCATTCCACCTGCCATCATGGTCCTGATCCTTTGGTGTTTTTTGTTCATTTGTCTTTTTATTGTTGTTGTTGTTATTGTTTTTGAGACAGAGTCTCACTCTGTCACCCAGGCTGGAGTGCAGTGGCACAATCTCGGCTCAGTGCAACCTCTGCCTCCCGGATTCAAGCAATTCTCATGCCTCAGCTTCTCAAGTAGCTAGGATTACAGATGCACATCACCACACCCCACTAATTTTTGTATTTTTAGTAGAGACTGCTTTTCGCCATGTTGGCCAGGCTGGTCTCAAACTCCTGACCTCAGGTGATCCGCCTGGCTCAGTCCCCCAAAGTGCTGGGATTACAGGTATGAGCCACTGTGCCTGGCCTGGTCCTGATCCTTTTGAAACTTAAAGGAGAATGAAATCAGTGGGAAAAGGCTTTGTCAGTGTCACAGATAAGGCTACAACTTCTTAGCCTGTGGGTGTAACTAGTGTCACGTGTAAATACAGAATCTTGGGTGATGGTTTCCTGCATTGGCCTTGACTTCTTCCTCACCAGCAGCCTCTTAGTGTGACATTGTCATGGTAGCTACTATAAGGCTGGTACAGGTTTCAGTTTTATTATGGTCATTCATGAGATATTTAATGAGGGCTTACTATGCACCAGGCATTATGGGAATTCAAATATTAGAGCCAACATTCTTGGACTTTGGGACCTGGAGGTCTAGGAGGGATGAAGTGTAAACAAATCCACACATTGGTCCATCCCTGTTATGTGCCAAGCACTGTGCTGGGCACGTGATGAATGTCAACTGTAGATCGAACAGGAAGGACTCATGAAGTACAGCTACAAACGCAGCTTTGGTTTGATAGGGACCCGCCCAAGATCCCTTTCAATTTGCTCAGTGGGTGGTAGACATTCTTCCCAGCCCCTGGGCGAAAACATGGACGGTCCCATGATTTTTCTGATCACTTGCAGGAAACTAAAAATACCATACTCGTTTTAAGCCACAAAACAGTCTCAACTCAGGAAACAGAATGTCTAATTGATATATTATTGAACACATCAACCTTCATTTTCTCCCCTGCCCAGGTAGGGCCAAGCACCTAGTGGGGGTGCTGAGGTCAGCTTTGTCTCTCTTTCCTGCGATTCTCCTCACTCCCACTTCCCTGTGGCTGTTTCTAGCCCAGTTGAAATCTAAGCAGGATGAAGGGAGGGGAAATAAGGGAAGGGAAGCGAAGGGAAGGGGGAAAGCTCTTCCTTGTCAGATATTGTTGTAAGTTGGTGTCACAGTGTCTGGGTCTGGCTAACGTTTAAGTAAGATTCTTTCTCTTGGGGACACTTTTCTGGATTCCTCTGAGACCCCTGCTGGAGCATCTGCAGGCACAAGCCCCTTCTTCAGCTGACGGCCTGTGACCCCTCCCCCCAAACTTCTGCCCCTGCAGTATGGCCCACTGGCATCCCCTCACCCTCGCAGGCCGCCCTCCCAAATGACCCCCGGCTGACATGCTTGCCAAGGGCTCCACGTCTCCCAGAGATGGAAGCAGCTGTCAGGCATTGTAAAAGGAGTGCAGTGACTTTGCAGTCATCTCAGCTCAGACAGCTGAACATCCCGTTACACATACATCTCTTCTAATCACCTTGCAATCCAGGAGAGAAAGTTCCCTTATCCCCTTTCTACAAATAGGGAGACTTTTAGAGAATTACACAATCACTAAGTGACAAAGACGAGGTTTGAGCCCTGTCTCTCCAAGTCAAAGCCCACGATATTCCCATGAGTCCTTGCTGTTGGATTCCAAAAAGCAAAGGGCTCACTCTGGGGCCTGGGACAAGCCATCAAACCTCCATCTTGATTCTTCATCTTTCATGATTCCCAAGAGCTCTTCACATTCTAAAATGCTATAATAAAATTTCTGAGTTGAGGAAGCCTAGAAGCACATGGCAGAGAATTCTGCAGAGGCCTCCCTCTTCCGCGCGGGAGGAGGTCCCCACAGCTCAGCTCTTCCCAAGAGCTCTCTGCCCTGACACTCTACATGATATGGGCATGTGCCTCCAGCAAGTACAGGGCAGAGAGAGAGAAACATCATTTAAGTGGTGCTGGCATTTCTGCTCCTCCAGGAGGATATGCCCAGTACGGAGCGGGAGATGGAAGGCATGCATTTGCTTCCTTTCCAGACAGGCTGGCTCGTTTCCCGTGTGCCTCTCATGATGAGAGGATTATGCATGCGGAGCATGATACTGGTGTTTCAATGAGGCAGTTTCCAGACACCATGCATGACTCCTGGTTTAAGCCAATTATCTCATCATGGTTCAACCAAAGAAACAACAAGTTATTCAAATGCTGGAGAAAACTCCCAGCCGGGCTGGTTTTATTGACTGTGGGTCTCCAAGATGGCACCCTTCTAAAGAATTTCCAAGGATCATTCTGACTGTGCAATTGCAATGTTCTCCTTAAACCCTCGCCACCATTGGTGGGACTTCAATGCTTAGCAGCTCAAGGAAGCCAGCATGTTCTCCATGGCTGTATCCTCTAGATCCTCACAGCCTCCCTGCAGAATAAGCAGAACAGGTGTCATTACCTCCCTTTTACAGATAAAGAAACTGAAGCTCAGAAGTGATAACTATGACGTCTGGTGAAAAGCAGAGCCAGAACTTGAACCTTGGTTTCCCAATCCAAGTCTAACACTTTGAGTCCTGTACCTTCTTTTTGCTGATGTTCACACAAGATCGAGTAAGCATTTCCCTGCCGTTCCTAATCTTCTACTTACCGGAATCCCACCGCCCTGCTCCTCAGCCGGCCTGGGGTTGGAGAATGGGGTGGCATCTCAGGCAGTGTAAGGGTGAGGATTCTTCCATGATTCTTCCAATAGGACATCAGCCACATCCATCCTGGCAACAGCACACTAAACTGTCCATTATGTCCCACTGGAGTCAACTGAGGTTATGTTTCTGCATGACAGAGAATGGTTTGTTCCCTTCATTACATTAGCCTGGGCCAAGGGGTAAAGCATATCTATCTCTTTATTGCCCATAAGTGTCCCTTAGTTCCAGTGGAGATTAAGAAAACTGACATTTATTGAGCATATACTACATGCCAGAATTTGTTCTGAGGGTTTTGCTCATCTTGATTCATTCAACCTCACAACAACCCTATGAGGCCATTCCTTGTATGATTCCTTTTTATAGATGAGGAAACTGATGCACAGCACCAGTTAAATAACTTTTCCAAGGTTCACAGCTAGAAGTGATCGAGACAAAACCTTTAACTTGGGTAGTCGGATTCCAGAGTCTGTGTGCCCAGATCCACTCTCGACAGACTAAAGCTCACGCTAATCTGACCTTGAGGTTTTCCAGGAGGAAAAGCATGAGACTGAGGAGAACACTTACGTTAGATTGGATTCCTGAGAAGCAAAGCCCAAGTCCGGGATTCTCTTGTGGGCCACGTACTATGGAAGTGCTCCTGGAGAAACCTGCAAGAGGCAGGGAGGCAGGACACGGAGGGAGGAGCAAGCAAGGGAGCCACCTCAGGACTGCCCCACCCCCAAGCCAGGGACTGGGCTTTCATGCTCCCAGCTGTCAGGCAGAGCCAGAAAGCCAGGCACTGGGGCCCTAGGGCACTGCTCCACAAATGAGCCACAGGGCCTGGCTGTGGGGAGTGAATGCACAGGAACATGGGGACACAAAAAAATGGTTCCAAAAAAAAAAAAAAAAAAGAGGATCTGTCAGAGCAGTGACAGTGCCTGCCGCAGCAGCCATGCCTGGGATAGGAAAGGAGCACCTGTGATCTGCCCTAAGCCTCAACAAGTCTCAAGCGAATTTCTGAAGAACTTAGATTCCTTTGATGTTGGCAAGTGCCCAGGAAACATCTTGTCAGAGGAAAGTCGGGGATAACTGTCTGTGCAGGGCCACCTTCAGGTAAACACGCAGGGCCTGTTGGAGAGCCCCCCGGGTGACTGTGACTGCCTTCACTTGACCTCTGCAGTCACCCCGCCCACTGTTCCCTGAGGCCACACTTGCACACTGCCTGCCCTCGCTCTGACCTGCCTTCTCCATCAAACCTGCCCCAGCCAGTTTCTCCCTGTGTCTGTCAGGGACCCAGGACGTGTCAGCCACTGCGCTCGTCTTCTTTTCCAAGGTGATTTTATTTATACCATCTCACTTTGTTCTTAATGATGAAATATTTTTGACACACAAAAAGGCACCTAATACTCAGCATTGTCAACTCAGTGTTATTTGTTAAAAACCTTTTTTAAAAACGTGAAATCAAAGATTTTAGATACAACTGAAATTCTGCTTATACTCTGTCCTGATTGAATTCTACCCCCACTCCCCCCAGAGGCCACTGCTGCCCTAAATTTGGTGCTTACCACTCCCATGAAAGTTTGACTACACATGTGTAAAACCTTTCAGAGGACTATTTCGCATTATTTTAAACTCTATGTTAAATTGTGTTATGCTGTGTACTGGTCAGGGTTCTGCAGGGAAACATAACCAGTAGAATGTGTACAGAGAGAGAGAGATTTGAGGGAATTGGCTCACACAGTTATGGAGGCTAGAAGTCCAAGATCAAAGTGCCAGCAGGTTGGAGACCTAGGGAAGAGGTGATGCTGCAGTTCAAGGCTGAAGGCTGTCTGCTGGTGGAACCCCATTTTCTCAGGGGACCTCAGTCTTTGCTCTATCAAATCCTGCAACTGATTGGATGAGAATACCCACATTATGGAGCGCAGGCAACCTGCTTTACTCAAAGTCCACCAATGTCAATGTTAGTCTCATCCAAAAACACCTTCAGAGAAACATCTAGATTGTTTGACCGTCACATACTATTTCCATCTGTCACTTGCTTTCTTCAGTTATTGTGTTTTTGAGATTTATCTGTGTTGATAAATCTATCATTTCATTGTATATGAAAGGACTTCAAAATGTTCCTGGAAAAAAAAATGGAATTAAGAGATAAAAATACAAAATGTAAACTTTATTCCTCAATAGCAGCTCCATCAAGTTCAAGACACTTTTGTAAGCAATGATACCAGCCATTTAGTTCCTCCCTAAAGAACCGAGGATCCTGGGAATTTAGCAATGTTAGTGCAGTCTTTTTACATTATTAACTGAAGAAAACTCGGTGCCCTTTAAAGATGTTTTAAGAGGAGGAAACAAAAAGAAGCCAGAAGGAGCCAAATCAGGACTGTGAGGTGGCTGTCCAATGATTTCCCACTGAAACTCTTGCCAAATTGCCATTATTCAATAAGAGGAATGGGCAGGAGCATTTGTCATGCTGGAGAAGGACTCTCTAGTGAAGCTTTTTCAGGTATTTTTCTGCTAATGTTTTAACTAACTTTCTCAAAACACTCTTCTAATAAGCAGAGGTTGTCATTCTTTGCCTTCCAGAAAGTCCACAAGCAAAATGCCTTAAGCATCACAAACTGTTGCCATGACCTTTGCTCTTGACCCATTTCCCTTTGCTGTGACCACTTGCTAGCCATTGCTTTGATTGTGCTTTGTCTTCAGGATTGTACTGGTAAAGCCATGTGTCACCTCCTATTACAATTCCTTGAAGAAATGCTTCAGGATCTTGGTCTCACATTTTTAAAATTTTCATTGAAACTCTGCTCTTGTCTGCAGCTGATCTGGGCAAAACAGTTTTGGCACCCATTGAGTGGAAAGTTTGCTGAACTTTAATTTTTCAGTCAGAATTGTGTAAGCTGAACCAATGGAGATGTCTACGGTGTCAGCTATTCTTTCTGCAATCAATTAGGGCATGTACAAGATGAATTTTTTCCTTGCAAATTGTCTGCTGCTGTGGCCTTCATCTTCAACATCATTTTATTCCTTCTTAAACAAATGATCCATTTGTAAACTGCTGATTTCTTTAGGGCATTGTCCCCATAAACTTTTCTTAAAGCTCCAATGATTTCATTATTTTTCCACCCAAGCTTCACCATAAATTTTATGTTTTCTTTTGCTTTAATTTTTCCAGAATTCATGTTGCTATGATACGGGCTCTTTGCAAACTGATGTCTTATACTTCTTAGTGCCTCTTATATCTGATTCTGTTCAGATATAAGAACTTAGTATGAGTTTGTTTTGGTGCAAAAAAATTTGAAATTTAGGCTGGGCACGGTGGCTCATGCCTGTAATCCCAGCACTTTTGGAGGCTGAGGCAGGTGGATCACTTGAGGCCATCTCTACTAAAAATACAAAAAATTTGCTGGGCACAGTGTCATCTGCCTGTAGTCCCAGCTACTGGGAGACTGAAGCATGAGAATACCTTGAACCCAGGAGGTGGAGGTGGCAGTGAGCCGAGATCTCTTCACTGCACTCCAGCCAGAGTGACAGAGAAAGACTCTGTCTCAAAATAAAATAAAAAATTTATATATATATGCATTGTTTTTTCATAATACATATTTTTCCATGAATTTGTTTAAGGCTCCTTGTCTATATGATAGGTTATGACTTTTTCTGTTGATAGGCATAGGTTGCTTCCAATTTTTGTATCACAAACAGGAGAGAGCATAAACTCTCTCGAGTAAGGAACTGCCATGGCATAATACATAGCAAGTGCTTAAAAAGTGTTTGGGTTTGACTTGTTTGGCTTACTATGTACCTGGTACTGTGAAGACAAAGCAGCTCAATTTTATAAGAAAAGGAACTGAGGGCTGGGCACGGTGGCTCACACCTGTAATCCCAGCACTTTAGGAGGCCAAGGCGGCAGATCACCTGAGGTTGGAAGTTCGAGATCAACCTGACCAACATGGAGAAACCTCATCTCTACTAAAAATACAAAATTAGCCAGGTGTGGTGGCACATGCCTGTAATCCCAGCTACTCGGGAGGCTGAGGCAGGAGAATCACTTGAACCCAGGAGGTGGAGGTTGTGGTGAGCCGAGACCATACCATTACACTCCAGCCTGGGCAAAAAGAGCAAAACTCAGTCTCAAAATAAAATAAAATAAAAATAAAAATGAACAAACAAAAGAAAGAAGGAAGGAAGGAAGGAAAGAAGGATGGAAGGAAGGAAGACAGAGAGAGAGAGAGAGAGAAAGAAAGAAAGAAAGAAAGAAAGAAAGAAAGAAAGAAAGAAAGAAAGAAAGAAAGAAAGAAAGGAAGGAAGGAAGGAAGGAAGGAAGGAAGGAAGGAAGGAGGGAAGGAAAGAAGGAAAGAAGGAAAGAAAGGAAAGAAAGAAGAAAAGAAAGAAAAAATGAAAGAAGGAAGGAAGGAAAAGAAAGAAAGAAAGAAAGAAAGAAAAAGGAAGGAAGGAAGGAAAGAAGGAAGGAAGGAAGGAGGGAAGGAAGGAAGGAAAGAAAGGAAAGAAAGAAGAAAAGAAAGAAAAAATGAAAGAAGGAAGGAAGGAAAAGAAAGAAAGAAAGAAAGAAAGAAAGAAAAAGAAAAAGAAGGAAGGAAGGAAGGAAGGAGGGAAGGAAGGGAAAGAAAAGGAAGGAAAGAAAGAAAAGGAAGGAAAGAAAGAAAGGGAAGAAAGAGAACTGAACTATTTAACATTAGAAACATGATTCAAACATGGGAGTAACGCAAGATGGCTGAGCATGGGTTTTACAGGCCTGCCCTGGAGAGGGAGCACCATGAAAAAAAATCAAATAGCTGGCATTATTCTGCAGGCCTGAGAATGCTCAGTGGGGAAGTAAAACAATGATTTGGCTACCCGCCCATAGCTTCTGACAGCCAGGGCACCTACATTGTAATTCTTCACAGAAAGGACCTGTAATTCACAGAGGCGTCAGTGGGGTAGCTGAGTAATTAAACTGATTCTTTGTCTTCCCTTTTGACCTTCGAAAATAAAACATCTCAAATTATAAGAGAGAAAGTGTGAGTATGAGGAGGAAACTGTCTATAGTTGATACAAGAAATAGAGCTTTATTATTTAAAGTGGTCAAAACAGCCAGTAAAGGGAAAGGGAGGTGGAGGATGAGTAAGTTAAATATTCATTTGTCAGCTAGAAGTCAGTGAACGATGTCTGTGGCTGATAACTTGAGCAATCAAGAAACATGGGGGCAGGCTCTGGATGAAAGAAACAGTGAGGCCAGGCATGGTGGCTGATGCCTGTAATCCCAGCACTTTGGGAGGCCGAGGCAGGTGGATCACCTGAGGTCGAGAGTTCAAGACCAGCCTGGCCAACATGGTGAAACCCCATCTCTACTAAAAATAAAAAAATCACAAAAATTAGCCAGGTGTGGTGGTGCATGCCTTTAATCCCAGCTACTCAAGAGGCTGAGGCAGGAGAATCTCTGCAACCTGCTGAGGCAGAGGTTGCAGTGAGCCGAGATCACACCACTGCACTCCAGCCTGGGTGACAGAGGGGGACTCCATCTCAAAAAAAAAAAAAAAAGAAAAAAGAAAAGGTGAAAGTGCTGCAAGCAGGGTGTGGGGAGAGGAAAGTGCAGGACAGGGAAATGTTGGTCTCTAGAAGGTCTTCAGTGCTGTTTAACTTTTTAAATCAGGTGACAATTAAATTATCACTTGAATAATTTTAAAATTAAAATACAAGAAATATGAAATAGAGCAAGGACTACTGAAATATTTACAGATATTCCAAGTGATATGTGTATAATAGCCTCCGAGATGGGGTGGAAGTTGGTGGGTAGAGATTGTAAAATTTAGCCGTGATATTTCAATTGCTGAAGTGGAGGGATGGGGGTCATTATTCGAGACTCTTTCTACCTTTATATATAGTTGTACATAGTTGAAATTTCCCACAGTAAAAAGGATGTTTTTAAAAACAAACACAGTCTGTGAATTAAGTTCTAGCTGAGCCACTTAGCCATGTCGGCAATTTACTTCAACTCTCTGGGCCTGAGTTTCCTCATCACATAATGGAAACAACTGCTGTTCACCCACTTTGTGTGGCCACTCACATCAGAGGGATGAAATGAGATTAGGCCTGTGAAGGGCTGACTGTGGCATAAAGTGTAGTAAGTGCTTTAAAAAATATTTTGGTTTGGTCTGTTTTGTTGCTTCTATGTGGGGGTTTTATAAAGAAGGCTTTGTCTCTAAAATGTGAATTCTGCTTCTCAGGCATCTTACATTTGTTCTGTACCTCTAATATTTTCTGCCTTATGTGTTTGCTGTTGTTTTGTGTTAGACTTCTCTCCTTAGCTAGCTTCCTTAGTCTATTCTGTTAACAAACATTTATTGAGCACCTATGTGCCAGGCACTGAACTGGGAGCTAAGGAAGCAGAGACAAGAGACTCTCCCTGATCCAAGGCCACACAAATCAGTGATGAAGAAAGGCAGGAAAAAACCAGAATCACATGCAGCATGACAACTGCAGAGATTGATACACCACAGTGGGTACGGGGCGTACTAAGGATACCTAGCACAGCTTGAGCCAGGTTTTGAAGGATGGATAGAAGTTCACCAGACAAAGGAAAGTATGAGGCAGTCTGCCGTGACATGCAGAGGTAGCAGCAGGAGTCAAGGTCTGGAAGCTGGAAAGGCCTGAGTCTGTTCAGAAAAATACCTCGGTTCATGGTTGGGGAGTGAGGGAAAAATAAAACTAGACTGAAGAGCAAGGTCCAAATTGTGCCCCAGGCTACAGACTTCACAGGACAAGGGGACATGGCAGGGTTCATTCCCGAGCACACCTTCAAATAAAACGTGAGTTCCAATCTGCATCTGAATAAGTTCATTCCAGTAGAAAGGGGGAGGGTGGGAGGTTAGAAAGCAGAGAGAGAGACAGAGAGAAAGAGAGCACGCGAGCAATATCACAGAAGATGTGTAAGTTCATTTTCATACTGCTATGAGGAAATATCTGAGACTGGGTAATTCATAAAGAAAAGAGGTTTAATGAACTCACAGTTCTCCATGGCTGGGGAGGCCTCACAATCATGGCAGAAGGTGAAGGAGGAGCAAAGGCACATCTTACATGTGGCAGGCAAGAAACCGTGTGCAGGGGAGCTTCCCTTTATAGAGCCATCAGCTCTCGTGAGACTATCTTACTATCATGAGAATAGCATAGGAAAACCTACCCCCATGATTCAATTACCTCCCACCAGGTCCCTCCCACAACACGTGGGGATTATGGGAGCTACAATTCAAGACGAGATTTGGGTGGGGACACAGCCAAACCGTATCAGCAGCAGGAGATGCTGGCTGTCTAAATAGAGCCCCTCAGAATCACTGTATCTAGATGTGCCTGGGGCTCAAAATTCAATTTCGTTGGGGCATCTGGAGAAATGAGTTTGTTGTCTCACAACAAACTCATCTGACATAAACACCCAGGACTGTGTTATAAGTGGTAGGGGCTAAACCCTATATATGGTAGGAGTTAAACCTCTTTAGTGACCAGCACGCGTGCCTACTATCCAAAGCAAGCCCTCAGATTTCTGAGGTTGCTGGAGGTGGAAGTCTAGGTGGGTCCAGAACCAGAACTTGGAGGGACAGAGAGGCTTCCAGGGAAAGAGTAGCCTAAAGAACTTTGTGCTCAGCATGACAGAGGGCAACTTCTAGTGGCCAAGGTGATCCTGTTTGCCCAATAATGGCAAATAAACCCTGGCCACCAGTTCTAGCTTCTCACTGCATGCTCATCTGGCCCCCCTACAATGACATTCCTTTAGACATTCCAGCCAGAGCAGAGTCTGATGAAGTCAGCGTTCATTTGCAATACAGGCTCAGAAGTGTATTGTGGCTTCCAGAGTGAAATTCAACCTTAGCCCTCAGATGTCGCTCATTCTCCTTGGACACCCAATGGCTGTGACTGTGCTTGGGGGTGAACTGTCTCAAGAGATGGCTGGACTTCTCCATTACTTGTTGACATTTCCCCCTAAGTTCACTTTCAGATGCAATCTTTTTTTTTTTTTGATGGAGTTTTGCTCTTGTTGCACAAACTAGAGTGCAATGGCGCCATCTCGGCTCACTGCAACCTCCTCCTCCCCCGCGGTGGGGAAAGGAGGCGGTGGGTTCAAGCAATTCTCCTGCCTCAGCCTCCTGAGTAGCTGAGATTACAGACATGCACCACCATGCTGGGCTAATTTTTGTATTTTTAGTAGAGACAGGGTTTTACCATGTTGGCCAGGCTGGTCTCGAACTCCTGACCTCAGGTGATCCATCTGTCAGGGCCTCCCACAGTGCTGGGATTACACTTTGTAATCCCCGTGAGCCACGGGCGTGAGCCACTGCACCTGGCCTCAGATGCAATCTTAACTCACTGTGCGTGGGCTTCTTAGGTTTTGTCCCTGGGTAACAACTATCAGGTTAAACCAGAAAAGAGATGATTAGGACTTGAAACAAGCTGGATAATGGAGTGGGAATGGATTTGGGCACATCTACATGGGGAATTGATGGTTTCTGACTTGGGAAATGTGGAAGGGAGAGATGTTTAAGGTGATTCTCAGGTTGGAACTGGGTAAGAACCTGGCTGTTCCCTGAGAATAGGCACTGGGTCTTCCCTGCTTGGGTTCTCCATAAAGAGGCAGCACTACTGCTGGGTTCATTAATTCAACTAATACCCGCTGTGCCAGACACTGTGCTAGGGATGGAACAGCAAACAGGACAAAAAGGCAGTGCCTGACCTCGAGGAGGTTCTATTTTAGCAGAAAATACAGAGAAAATAATTTAAAAACCATAACGTTGATAATACAAGCTGTGGTAAGTGTTTTAAAGAAAACTAACAAGCAGAAAGGGGCTGAGTAAAGGGAAGCACTGCTTGCAGTCAGGTGACCAGAACGAGGGAGCTATTCATGCAAAGAGGAGGGGAGGAGTGGGCCAAGCAGAGGAGTCGGCGAGTGCTAGGGCCTCGAGCAGAAAAGGAACTGGTATGGTCCGGAAAGACCAAGACCCACATGGCGGGAGCCTTGGGAGCGATGGAAGAGTGACAAGCATGCAGGGCCTTGAAGGCTACTTCAGAAGATTGGGTTTTACTCCAAGTATAAGAGACAATTCTAAAGGGTTTTGTTTTGTTTTATGTGTTGTTTTTGTTTTGAGACAGGCTTTCGCTTTCACTCTGTCTCTCAGGCTGCAGCCTCGACCTGCTGGCCTCAAGAGATCCTCCCACATCAGTCTCCCAAGTAGCTGGGACTGTGGGTGCACATCACGACACCTGGATAAATTCTGTTTGTTGTTGTTGTTGTTGTTGTTTTGTTGTTGTTGTTGTTGTTTGAGAGCTAGGATTTTGCTATGTTGCCCAGGCTGGTCTCAAGCTCCTAGGCTCAAGCAATCCACCCCCCTTGTCCTCCCAAAGTGCTGGGATTACAGGCATGAACCACCACACCTAGCCCCTCTGAAGAGTTTTAATTTAGTTTAATCAGAGTGACATGATATGATTTTAAAGAGTTTAAAAAGCCCACTCTGGGAGCAGGATGTAGAATGCATTGGAGGAGAGATCAGGGATTTGGAAGGATATTACAATGAATGGGATAGGACAGCATGATGGTGACTTGCACTGGGGTGATGTCAAGAGAGGTAGAGAGAAGTAAACGGATTTGAGATACATTGTGGGGGTAGAATTGACTAGACTCAGAATAAATGAGATGTGGAAACGACAAAAAGTGAGAGATCAAGATGACCCCTTGCTTTCCAGGTAGACACTGGGGTTGTTTACTGAGATGAAGAGGATCAAGGGGCAGTGGGGAAAGGGAAGATCAGAGGGGAAATTATCTAGATTTTCTTTCTTTCTTTCTTTCTTTCTTTTGGATGGGTTTTCGCTCTCGTGGCCCAGGCTGGAGTGCAGTGGCACGATCTCAGCTCACTGCTACCTCCACCTCCTGGGTTCAAGCGATTGTCCTGCCTCAGCCTGCCAAGTAGCTGGAATTACAGGTGCATGCCACCACGCCTGGCTACTTTTTTGTATTTTTAGTAGAGACAGGGGTTTCACCATGTTGGCCAGGCTGGTCTTGAACAACTGACCTCAGGTGATCCACCCACCTCAGCCTCCCAAAGTGCTGGGATTCCAGGTGTGAGCCACCGTGCCCGGCCGAAATTATCTAGATTTTCATTTGGAGACATGTTAAGTTTGAGATGTCTGAGAAATAGCCAAGTGAAGACCTCAAAGACAGGGTGAGTATGCAAGTCTGGAGCTGAGCAGGAAGTTCTGAGATAGACATTTAAATGTGAAATCATTAGCACATACAATACCATTTAAATCTATGTGGACAGATCAGACCACTTAGTGATTAAAAAAAAAAGAAGCACCAAGACCCAATCCTGAAAAACTTTAACATTTAGAGGTCAGATAAGGACGAAAAACCTGGTGAAGCAGAGAATAATGAGAAAGAATGGTCAATGAAGTAGGAGGAAGCCCAGAGAGAGTGGTGTCATGGAAGCTGAGTCAGGAAAGTACATCTGTGACAAATGCAAGCGGCAGGTCGAGATGAGTGCAGAGAAGCATCTGCCGGGCTTGGTAATGCAGCGGCCTGTGCCTTGTTATTAGGAGCAGTATCACTGGGGTGCTAGGGACTGAGAATTATTTCTCATTCCTTGATTGCTAGAAGCAAGTTATGCTGAACATCCATCCTAAACTTGAAAGTCAAATAAATGTGAGAAGGGTTTCCAAGGGAATCTTGCACCTTGCCACTGCACCAGCTGAGTTTAATTTCCCAGGAGCCCAGTCTTACCCACCTCCTCCCCATGCCTGCAGCTCTGGCTGCCAGGATGCCAATATCTTTAACTCCAAACAAACCATTAATTGTACCCTTGGACCCAAATGACAACCTTTTTAAAAACGCTGCTTGTCTTTGCCTTTTCTTTAACACGATGATGGTCGAATCTCTCATCTACCACCACCAGCTCGTTTATTTTAATAACTACATCCACAATGAAAACAGGAGTAGTATTATAGAAAGGGATAAAGTCCTCACCATCATAGTACAAATGACTAGGACTTTTCAAATGACTATGGACAGGAAAAACAAAAGAAAAAAAAAATATATATATATATATGTATCAAGCCACTAGATGGAAGTCTTCATTCAACTGCCTGTGCATATTCAGAAAAGTAAAGCGGGATCAGTGCCAGACTGCACAAACCCATCAAATTCATTCGACATTCATTGAACAACTGCTTTGTACAAAGACAAGTAACAATGATGATAATGGCTACAATTCATGCAATACTTACTCTGTGCCAGGCAGTCTGCTGAGTCACACATACATTAAGTCTCACACACCTTGGCTCATTTCATTCTCCCAGGGGGAGGGGAGTATTATTATCTTCATTTTATGGGGGCGGAAACCAAATCTTAGAGTTACTTACTCTAAGCAATTGGCCCATGCTAGTGAATGGAGGAGCCAGGTTCCAGAATAAGAAAACACTATCATTGTCTACAAAGTGTTTGTACGAAATGTGGTAAGAGAGGGATAATGTGCCACAGGGGTGGGCTGTGACTCTGATGCAGGAACCAGCCAAGCAGGGAGGAAGAGAATCAGCAAAGGCCCCACCATGCTCTCGACGGCTCAGGATGCAACGGAGGGGTCACCCCTGATTGTTTTCCCTCACTCTCCCCACAACTACTGCACCACCAAGAACCGACTGTTCTATCCCCCAAATGCATCTTAAACCAGTCCACCTTTCTCCACCTATCCTATGATTACATCATTCATCAAGGCCACCATCATTAATAAGATGGGCTCCCTGGACCATTGCAAGAGCCTCCCGACTGGTCCTTTGGCATCTTCTCCTGCCTCCTCCAATCCTCCTCCAATCCTCCCTTCCCACAGTAGTCAGAGGTTCCGCTTAGTACACAGATCACCTCTGTACCCTGCTTAAACCCTGTCAAAGGCTTCCCAGGAAATCTCAACTCCTTTCCATTTTGTCCAAGGCCTTCCCTCTATGATCTGGTCTTGTCTACCTTTTTAACCTCATCTCCTACAATAGCTGCTGGTTTCTCAACAAACAGGACAGAGCCTGGCATAAACAGTAATTATGTGCTGAAGAAATTAAGGCAAGAATCAATGAGTAAAGAAATAGAAAAGCTCCGTGGGGAAGCCGTGTTTGAAATGAGCATTATACCGGAGCAGGCTTTCTCAGACAGTGAGGGCTGGGAGGGGGGAGGCAGTGAAACAAGTTGTTCTCCATGGAGGCAGCAGGTGCAAAGGCACAGAGGGATTATGGGTGCAGCAGGGAAGCAGCCTGAGCAGGCCTGGGGGCAGGGCCACGTGAAACCAGGGTTCTCAAGGTTGAGTATGCATCGTAAGCCCCTGGAAAGTTTGCTGAGATGCAAATTGTTAGGACCCACCTCCAGAGATTCTGATAGGTCCATCTGAAACAGGGGCTGAAATGTGCATTTCTCACAAGTTCCCAGGTGATGCTGCTGCCGCTGGTCCAGGGCCCACACTGAGAACCACTGGTGCAAAGTACAGTTGGTCCTTCACATCCACGGGTTCCACATCCATGAATTCAACCAACTGTGGATCAAAATGTTTTTTAAAAAATAGATGACTGCATTTCTACTGAACATGTGGGCTTTTTTCTTGTCATTATTTTCTAAATAACACAGTAAATAACAACTATGTACATAGCATTTCCATTGTATTGGGTATCACAAGTAATCGTGAGATGATTTAAAGTATATGGAAGGATATGTGTGTAGGTTATATGCAAATACTACATCATTTTATATAAGGGACTTGAGCATCCATGGGGCACTGGAACCAAGCCCCCACAGATACCAAAGGACATCTGTACATATATATGGGTTTTCTATAAGCTGTAATTTTTGAGGGTGGGAATTATTACCTTAAAAGAAGGATATAAATCGCTATTTTAAGTCATTATTAGTCCTTTGATACTTAAATGTGAATGAGTTGCAAATTCTTTATCAACCAGAAGGAGAACTCCAGGCACCAGAGGTGAGAGACAGGAGTGATTAAGAACTAGGAAAGGGAGACCCTAGTCTGCCTGCTCCCCAGTGTGCCCCAGGGCCAGGCTGGAACAGAAAAGATTAGCTTTGCTAGTGGGAAATTCAATGAAAATGGCAGGGTGTGGTGGCTCACACCTGTAACCCCAGCACTCTGGGAGGCCGAGGTGGGTGGATCATTTGAGGTCAGGAGTTCGAGACCAGCCTCGCCAACATGGTGAAACCCTGTCTCTATTAAAAATACAAAAATTAGCCGGGCACAGTGGCACATGCCTGTAATCCCAGCTACTCAGGAGGCTGAGGCACGAGAATTGCTTGAACCTGGGAGGCGGAGCTTGCAGTGAGCAGATATTGCACCACTGCACTCAAGCCTGGGCAATAAAGCAAGAAGACACTGTCTCAAAAAAAAAAAAAAGAAAGAAAGAAAAAAGAAATTCAATGAAATGAAACAAAATAAGACAGTCACACTGGAGCAAAGGGAGAGCACAGTTACTTTCTTCCCATAGCTGGAACTTGGCTCCACCCCACGGGCTTCCCCTATCAAAGCCTTCAGCTCACCATGTATATATACATAAAGGAGTTTCTCAGGTTGAAGGCAGGACATCCCCCAATCCCTACCTGTGGGAAATCCTGAGAGGCTTAGGGATTCAAGTTTGAAAAACCACTCCTCGGCCGGGCGTGGTGGCTCAAGCCTGTAATCCCAGCACTTTGGGAGGCCGAGATGGGCGGATCATGAGGTCAGGAGATCGAGACCATCCTGGATAACCCAGTGAAACCCCGTCTCTACTAAAAAATACAAAAAAAAAATTAGCCGGGCGAGGTGGCGGGCGCCTGTAGTCCCAGCTACTTGGGAGGCTGAGGCAGGAGAATGGCGTGAACCCGGGAGGCGGAGCTTGCAGTGAGCTGAGATCCGGCCACTGTACTCCAGCCTGGGCGACAGAGCCAGACTCCGTCTCAACAAAAAAAAAAAAAAAAAAAAAAAAAAAGAAAAACCACTCCTCAAGGCTCCATGAACCCCTAAACTATATGCACAATGTTTATGTTGATGTGTCCATTTTGGGGGAGATGAAACTCTAGAGCCACACTGCCCAATACAGTAGCCACGGGCGGCCACCGTGCTGGACAGTGCAGACACTGGACAGTGCAGACACATTTCCACCATCACAGGAAGCTCTCTCGGCACTCATCTAGAGCTTTCACCAGCCCTCCAAAGGCATCCATGACCAGAAATTTTAAGAGCTGCTAGGCAAAGCCAGTGAAACTTCATCTAAGGAGCCAGACTCTGCCCTGGAGATATGAAAGCTCGTCTCTGTGACAGAGGCTGTGAACAAGTCTGCCTTCGAATAGTCTTTTTATGCCAAAAACCCCACTCTGAAAACTCTTAGAACATATCCAGATTTTATACCTTATTATTTATATCCCACCACCTTGACCATTGTCCCAAAGAGAGGGACACCTTAATTCCACAAATATTTGCTGTAAGAAAGGTTCTCTGAGGTCCCCCAGAGCCTCTGTGCCTAAGACAAGTCATGGTGGTGAGTGATCTTGATGCTGTCAGTGACTTTGTCTCCTTTGGTGTCTGTGATCGCTCCAGGTAGGCGAGGCAGTCTTGGAAAATGCCCGGCTCATGCTACAGACAGAAACTATCCAGGCGGGAGCAGATGACTTTAAAGAGAGGTAATGCCTTACAGCAGAGGGGACCGTCCCTCCACGTCCCTAGGCTCCTGGGCAGTGTGGATAATGCTGCTCTGGAGCCTGCATCATCCACCTTCTACCTCAGGGGAGGTTGGCAGGATAACAGCGCCATGATTATCCAGCTCACACCCCTCCTTGTAGACACAAACTAGGCCCCAAGGGCTCAAAGATTGTGCCCACTGTCAGTTGGTTTAGAGCAGGGTTCTCAAACTCTGCAATGCTCAGAATCAACCAGGGGCCATATAGAAAACACAGATTGCTGCGCCCCACCCTGTTGAGTTTCTGATTTAATGGGTCTGGAGAGGGGCCCCAAATTTATATTCCTAGCAAGTTCCCAGGGATGCTGATCCTGCTGGTCCTGGGACTCAAATACCTTGAGAACTACTAGTTTAGAGTAATGATTCTCAATCCTGGCTGCAGATCAGAATTACGTCAGTGTAGTGCACAAGCTATAGACTAATATCAGAAAAACGTATGTCAGATATAGAGATATATATATCAGATATATCAGATATAGATATAGATATCAGATATAGACTAATACCAGAAAAAAGTCAGTGCAGTGCACAAGCTATAGACTAATTAAATCAGAGTCCCCAGGGGTGGGATCCAGGCTTCAGCAGTTTTAGAGCTCACTAGGTGACTTAATGTGCATCCAGGCTTGAGAACCATGCTCCGCTACACCTCCCACTCAGTCCCTGAAGGCATCTGGATTGGCAGCCACTGTCCTGCAGATGGACACTTTTAACATGGGTGCTTTGGGTCCCCAGCCTGGTGCTTAACAGGTTGTCAGTAATGTTTGTTAAAGGAGCCTTGGTTGAAAAGGAGGACCATCAGGATAGCGATGAAGATGCCGGATCCCCTAACCTGGATCTGAACTCCTGAGTTTTCCCTGGAGCTCTGTGCTTCAACACTCCCATGAGGCTGGTAGCCCGTGAAGCCAGGTTATCAGAAGTTGGCTACAGTTGCCATCATTTTAATAAATCAATGTATGACAATTGCACTAACAGTGCCCTCAAATCTATTGAAACAGTGACTTGTACCATTCATTGTCTAACCATCACATAATTGGCCTGTTGGTAACATTTATAATCCTATTCTTTTCCTTTTGGGCTACCCAGTTATGCTGATTAAGTTCCTTTATCTGCAGATATGAAAATGAGCTGCCATTTCGAAAGGCGGCAGAAGAGGAAATTAACTCTCTGTATAAAGTCATTGATGAAGCTAATTTGACTAAAATGGACCTGGAGAGTCAAATAGAAAGTCTGAAAGAAGAACTTGGCTCTCTATCAAGAAACTATGAAGAGGTAGGAAGGGACTGGGGTTGCTGGGTTGGCCACAAGACCAGAAGTGCACATCTGTCTGCCTGTGCTTCAGAACAAGGCCACAGTAGCTCATCTCTGACCCTCCACATTGCGTGCCCAGGACTGCAGGGAACATGCCTGTAAAATACTTTCAGATCCTTCTAGTGCGTCAGATTACCCCAGCAGTCTCAGACTCAAATAGCTTCAGGAACCAGTGTGGTGCAGAAACAGGGGAAGGCAGCCGGTCTTGGCACTAGCAAATGAGGGAACTTGGGTTAAATTAGAGGGAGCAACCCCCCTCAATACATTCTATGTCAGGTTTTGTTTTTTGTTTTTTTTTTTAACACCGTATTATACAAACAAAATAACTCTGAAGGTAGATCCAAGCTGTGGTTGACATCTACTCATTAACAAAATTGGGTCAGATCACTGAATGACAGAACTGAAGAGGACCTCCAACAGTTATGGGGTCTAGTTCCCTGCAAGACTTCAGTGATTCCAAACCACCTCACACATATTATTGTCTGATCCGAGATTTAGGCTACGTCAAGTTGGAAGAGTCAAAACCCACTTAACAATGCTCACATTGGGAAGTTCTTTCTTGAGTCCAACTTAAGCTAACCAGCAACTGCAAGCCCATTTCTTCTTGTTCTTAGCTCAGTGATTTAAGACTACTCTCCAACAGTAACCCTTTAGAGATGCCAAAGTTATCTTTTAAGTCTCTTTCTGACTTTACGCCTAAATTCGCCTAAATTCGCTTTGCTGTTGTTGCTTACTTTGTTTTTGTTTATTTATTTTTATTTCTGCTTTGGGCCTGGGTTTGGGGAGACCAACCTAAGAAATGCATCCTTGGTGCTAGGCATGGTGGCTCAAGCCTATAATCCCAGCACTTTGAGAGGCCAAGGCAGGCAGATCACTTGAGCCCAGGAGTTCAAGATCAGCCTGGGCAACATGGTGAAACCCTGTATCCACTAAAAACAAAAATTAGCCGAGCGTGGTGGTGTGTGCCGTGCCTGTAGTCTCAGCTACTCAGGAGGCTCAGGTAGGAGGATTGTTTGAGCCCAAGAGGTGGAGGCTGCAATGAGCTGAGATCATGTCACTGTACTCCAACCTGGGTGACAGAGTGAGACCCTGTCAAAAGAAAGAGAGAGAGAGAGTAAGAAAGAGAAGAAAGAGAAAAAGAGGGAGGGAGGGAGGGAGGGAGGGAGAGAGAAAGAAAAAGAGAAAGAAAGAAAGAAAGAAAGAAAGAAAGAAAGAAAGAAAGAAAGAAAGAAAGAAAGAAAGAAGGAAAGAAGGAAAGAAGGAAAGAAAGAAAGAAAGAAAGAAAGAAAGAAAGAAAGAAAGAAAGAAAGAAAGAAAAGAAAGGAAAGAAAGAAAGAAAGAAAGAAAGAAAGAAAGAAAGAAAGAAAGAAAGAAAGAAAGAGAAAAGGGAGGGAGGAGGGAGGAAGGAAGGAAGGAAGGAAGGAAGGAAAGAAAAAGAAAGAAAGAAAGAGAAAGAGAGAAAAAGAAAGAAAGAGAAAGAAAGAGAAAGAAAGAAAGAAAGAAAGAAAGAAAGAAAGAAAGAAAGAAAGAAAGAAAGAAAGAAAGAAAGAAAGAAAGAAAGAAAGAAAGAAAAGAAAGAAAGAAAGAAAGAAAGAAAGAAAGAGAGAAATGCATCCTTGGGAAAAGAGAAATTACACTTATGCTGGGAAGAAGGTCAGGGACTTTCCCAGTCTCTGTGAAGCCTGTGTCTGGCAGTTGTGGAATGATGACAGAATTGCCCACAGAGCTGGTTTTCGCTGGCTAGAGTGCTATGCCATTTATCTCCCCCTGTAACTCACCTAAGATGTATCTTGTCGTTTTCAGGATGTGAAGGTGCTGCACAAACAGTTGGCAGGGTGTGAGCTGGAACACATGGATGTGCCCATTGGCACTGGTCTGGACGACATCCTTGAGATGATCAGAATTCAGTGGGAGAGAGATGTTGAAAAGAACCGGGTGGAGGCAGGAGCCCTGCTCCAAGCTAAGGTGAGACGCAAGACCAGCATCCTCCACTCTGCCCTGCGCAGAAGGAGGCCACGCTGAGCTGAAAACTGGTCAATGTGCAGAAGAAGAAATAACAATGGTTTAGTAACAAGTTCAACCACATTAGAAACAGGAGAAATGAAAATTAAAATAATAGCTTTTTGTTTACCTATCTAAAAGTAGAAAATGTTTAAAATGGTAATAATGCTGGCAAGCATGTGGAGAAGTAGTTTCTCTACTGTATTACTGAAAAGTACAAACTAGCGCACTGCCTTTGAATAAGAAATGTAGTAATATGTACCAGGAGGGGTGTTAAAATGCCCCTAGCTACCAACTGAATAATCTGAATACAATCCCAAAAGAATAATTGAGGCCGGGCGCGGTGCCTCACGCCTGTAATCCCAGCACTTTGGGAGGTCGAGGCAGGTGGATCACAAGGTCAGGAGATTGAGACTATCCTGGCTAACACGGTGAAACCCTGTCTCTACTAAAAATACAAAAAATTAGCCGGGCGTGGTGGCGGGCGCCTGTAGTCCCAGCTACTCGGGAGGCTGAGGCAGGGGAATGGCGTGAACCTGGGAGGCGGAAGTTGCAGTGAGCGAGATTGGGCCACTGCATTCCAGCCTGGGCAACAGAGTGAGACTCTGTCTCAAAAAAAAAAAAAAAAAAAAAAAAAAGGAATAATTGAAAAAACAAATCATCTATGTCCAAATATACTCACTGAAGCATTATAAGAGTGAAAAAACATACACATGTACTAATAGAAGAAAGTGTAAGCCACAACCTACCTGTGTGCCATAAAATATCAGGCAGTTATTAGAATTAATGTTTATGAAGCATTTATAAAATAGGAACATGCTCATAATATAAGGTACAATGAGGAGAAAATGAGAGTACAGAATAGTATATGCCAGAAGCCAAAAAATATTTTCTGTAAAGGACCAGACAGTAAATATTTCAGGCTTCATGGGTCAGATGGTCTCTGTTGCAGCTCCTCAGCTCTGCCACTGCAGTGTGAAAGCAGCTGTACCCAATAGGTAGCAAATGAGCATAACTATGTTCCAATAAAACTTTATTTACAAAAATAAGAGGTGAGATGGATTTGGCCTGTGGACTGCAGTTTGCCACTTCCTGGTATATACAATAGGGTAAAGCATTCAAACAAAGAAACTAGGCATTGAGAAAAAAATTTTAGAAAGAAAAGACTAAAATGGGATTAGCAGTATTTGCCTTTGAGTGATGGATCAGTCTGACACTTTGAGATGTTTTTTCTTTTTTGTTTTTGAGTATTTCTCAAGTTTTTGCTAAATAGTATACATTATATTCATGGAAGAAAAACAACTTTTATTAAACCTCATAAATAATACAGGAATTAACCAGAAAATAGGATGCATAGGATTTGTTCTTCCCTTCTCCGTCTCCCACCTGTTTCTGACTGTGTAATCTTGAGACAGAGGATGAAAGGTGAAGAGGAAGGAAAATGTGAAAAGGTAGAGAAAATAAGGTAGATGTCTGAGCGAAGGCAAAGGCTATGTCTGAGCTCTTGGTTACCATTTAGTAGTTCTTGATCCTGGCTATGCAGCTGAATTATTTCAGAGCATTTTCAAAACTTGCCATCCCAGACCAATTAAATCAGAAGGAGGAGAGGGACTTTGTGATTTTTAAAGCCCTCTGAATGATTCTAATATGCAGCCAGATTTGAGAACCATAAGAATTATAAAAAGCTATGAAAAGAAAAATGGGGCCGGGCGCGGTGGCTCAAGCCTGTAATCCCAGCACTTTGGGAGGCCGAGGCGGGCGGATCATGAGGTCAGGAGATCGAGACCATCCTGGCTAACGCAGTGAAACCCCGTCTCTACTAAAAAATACAAAAAACTAGCCGGGCGAGGTGGCGGGCGCCTGTAGTCCCAGCTACTCGGGAGGCTGAGGCAGGAGAATGGCGCAAACCCGGGAGGCGGAGCTTGCAGTGAGCTGAGATCCGGCCACTGCACTCCAGCCTGAGCGACAGCGCGAGACTCCGTCTCAAAAAAAAACAAACAAAAAAAAAAAGAAAAATGGGAGAGCCTTTTCTGTGCTTCCTCCCACCATACTCCCTCTATCCCCCAAGTATCAACAGGAACCTTTCCAGCAGGGTCTTCATCAATTCTGGAACCCCCAAATGTTCTCCAGCCTGGAAAACATCCTTTCACTCACCCATTTCTCCAACTCCTACCCCGTCTCAGTAGCTTCCTTTCTTTCTAACCACCAATCCTTGAGCCAGGTCACTACAAACACTTTTTAGGGCAAATAGTGCCTAGTTATTCAAAAAATGACTTCCCCTCACCCCACCCAACCTGATGAGAAGTGGAGCAACACAGAGGTAAAGTGAAGCCATAGATTTGACTTGGGTCCATTGCCTTTTTTAACAGACTCATGACTGATAACAGATCATTAATGGTCCTAGAGACCATCTGATCCCAGTCCCTAATTTTAGGGGTGAGGAAACTGCGACCCAGAGAGTGCAGGTGACTTCCCGAGATCACACGGCTGGTTGAGAGCTCCATAGTTCAGCTCTCCTGTTCTTGGTCCAGGGACCTTATCTCTGCATTGGGCTGCATCGTTTCTCCCCTGGCTCTGCTCCCAAAGCTAAACCTCAGAGGCCTAGCAGTTTGCAAACTTTGCTTCTGTGCCAGTCCTCCTGGGATGTGCACCACACTGTGGTGACTGTTTCTTTGGGAAAGGACAGACCATTATAATTATCAGAAATAAATCCTTCATAGTTTAAAAAAGAAAAAAAAAAAAAGGTCATTATTATCTCCTCCTCACCCCTTGGAGAATCATCACTAGCCCAACAGTAACTCAAACATTAATTCCGAACAGATTCATTAGTGTTTTTTTTAATAGAGTAATCTGAAAGCTACGTCTCAGAGAAAACAGACAGTATTTGTTTTAGCTTGGCCAATGCTGCCTGGGCCTCTTACAGAGAGGCAGAGCTCAGAAAATATTTGCAGAATGAGTGAATTCCTCTGATCATCAACAGAGATCTGAACTGACAGCCAGAATTCCTCCAATAAATAGTTTTGTCAGTTGCAGTTGTGCCCTCGGGGGCTGACATTTGCCCATCGTGAGCATCTCTTGTCGGTTTCTTGGCGGCAAAGCATAAATGTGAAATGGCTTAACACACACAGCTTTCAAAAGCTTTTGTAAAGAAAATGCAAGCATGCATTTCATTAGACTAGAGAGGCTGAAAATTAATTAACATGATTAATTTATATCTTAGTTTAGGTTCCTTCAGAAGCAGATCCCGAAACAAATATTGGAGTTAAGGTAGTTTACTTGGAAATTGGAGAGTTAAAAACCAACAAGATACCAGTAGAGGAGAAGCAAAGAAGGGAACCAACAAAGAATGCATAATCAAACCAGTTACCACTGTGGGACACTGATGTATAAACCAAGAAGAATTGTGAGAAATGGTATAGAATACGGGAGAGGGGAAAGGCGAGGGAGCTGAGATGTTAATACCATCTCCCAACAGTCTTCTGCCATCTGCTATCAGAGTGGACTTCCAAAGGCTTCAGAGAAACTCTCAGGGAAAAAGACGCAAAATCTGGCAGGGAGAACAGGAGAGCACTAAACTGTGAAAGCCTAAGGGATAAAGGCGGAACCATCAGCATCTGCTAGAACTTATCTGCCAATTCTGTTTATTTTTTCAGTCATTAAAAGCTTAATAAAATAGAGACATAAAAAAACTTATTAAGGGGTTCTTGCTAAGGTCAGTGCAGTAATCATATTCTTTCCAGCCATGGTGTTATGAATGTCAGGAACCTCATGGTCCAGTTTTTGGAGCTTCTGAAGTTGTATGATTTAGTGATGACAGAATCAGATTGGTCCAGAGAATTTCTGGAAGGTCTCAAAGTCTGGCTCTTCTTTGTCTATTTGCTGTGGTTACCTAATGCAAGGTATTCAGGGATGCTTCAGGAACCTCAGACAACATGCCATACCACACTCCAGACCTCCTAATTAGTCATGTAAAATAAAACAACTTTTTTTTTAAGTTGGGCACTGTGGCATGTGCCTGTAGTCCTAGCTATTCTAGAGGCTGAGGCAGGAGGATTGCTTGAGGCCAAGAGTTCAAAGGAGAAGTACACTATGATCATTCCTATGAATAGCCACTGTACTTCAGCCTGGGCAACATGGTGAGACCCCATCTCTTTTTTAAAAAAATCCTTTTTGTCCCCTATACTCTCACAAAATGCTTCTGACACCAAATATGTAGGTTTGTTCCACACCAAGCAGCCCTCCAAACACCAACTGGGTGTCCTATAATTCAATTCAATCCTGACACTACCTGCCTGGAGTTAGCATCCGATCCCACAGGGTAAGGGCTCAGTCCCATAAGATGGCCCTCACTTCAGATGACAAGTCTGGCCTTCCCATACTACTGATGAACTGCTATAAATTAGGGGTTCCCACGACCTCCTCTGCAGAGGGATAAGTAGATAGTTTGTTAGAACAGTGCCCAGAACTCAGGGAAACACTTTACATATTTTTGCCAGCTTATTATAAAGGAACAGTCAAATGGAAGAGATGCTTAAGGCAATGTATGTGAGAAGGGGCACAGAGCCCCCAATTCCAGTTTTATGACTCTATTATAATAACACTTGGCTTAAAATGCAAGCATGTCATACAGCTATACAAAAATATTTTTTCTTTTATCCTTATTCTATAAGCTTGTTTTCTATTTTTAAGAGGGTTTTTTTTAACCTTTTAAACATTATTTTGTTCAAAACTGAGACACATACATACACATTAGCCTAGACCTACACAGGGTCAGGATCGTCAATATCACTATCTTCCACCTCCACATCTTGTCCCACTGAAAGGTCTTCAGGGGCAGTAACACGCATGGAGCTGTCATCTTCTGTAACAACAATGCCTTCTTCTGGAATTCCTCCTGAAGGACCTGCCTGAGGCTGTTTTACAGTTAACTACTTTAATTTTTTAATAAGTAGGAGTATACTAATGATTAAAAGTATAGATATAGTCAATACATAAACCAATAACATTTACTATTATTGCCAAGTGCGATGCACTGCACATAATTGTATGTGCTAGACTTTTATATGACTGGCAGTGCAATAGGTTTGTTTACACTGCATCACCACAAGGTCTCACAAAGCTGCAGTCAAGGTACCCACCAGGGCTGCGTTCTCATCTTCAGAGTTTATTTGGGTTCTTGGCACGATTCAATCCCTTGCAGATGTCAGATTGAGGTCCTCAACTCCTAGAGGCCAGTCCTCCTCAGAGGCCATTTACAACGTGGCTGTTTGCTCCTTCAGGGCCAAAAGAAAAGCATTACCATGTTAAGCCTTTAATCTGATTAAGTCTGGCCCACTCAGATACTCCTCTTTTGATTAGCTCAAATTTAACTGATTTGGAACCATAATTACGTGTCAAAATCCCTTCATCCTTGTCATCTAACATAATTTAATCATTGGGTATAACAGCAGAGAGCAGAGGTCGTGGAGGCCATCTTAGAATTCTGCCTGCCGCACCGGGCCCCTGAGGGTTGAGCAGAGAACTAAAACTGTGCCCCTCCCCAAACCTCCGCCATCTCACCTCCTCTGCCAGGCAAACAGCTCTGCCCTCAGTCCACCTCCTCTGGGGGAACACAGGTCCCATCTTTCTTGTCCAATTTCTCAGCCGGGGCACTGAGACGTCTTTGTTCCCATACCCTAAGCCTGATCTGAAGTCTGCCTCCTGCAATGCAAGCTCTGCTTTGCCTTCTTAGCCTTCTTCCCGAGATGCTCCTTCCATTCCATTTCTATTTGCCCAAAGCTGACTCCACACGCTCATTCCCAGAGGCCTCCTTTCTCCATCCCTTGCCTGCTGCCACTGGATGATGTATACCATATCCAAAGGCTTAATCAATCACCAGCACAAGCTGATGGTTGCCCGGATGTGAGAGAACTCAGTCTGTCTTAACAGTCCCCAGGGCCAGGAACAAATGGATTGCACCCATGCTATCTTCTCTGACAGTAGGTCTGCACTTGCCGCAGGTCAGTCTGAGGCGTCCGCGGTCAGGAACTTTATCTGAGCTGTAACCATCATGCCTTCAACAGTCAGGATGACAGATTGTGCAAACTATTAAGAATGAAGAGAAGTGAATAGATTGAAATGAATTGTGAGGTTTCTGGTTGTTGATAGTCTTAGGGCCAAAAGAAACATTCAAGATCGTCTAACGCAGAGCCATCTAACTGAAATAGCGCCATGATGGGCATATTCTATGATCCACGCAGCAATCCGGTATGGTAGCTACTGGCCACAAGGGGTTATACAGGAGCAGTGGCTCATGCCTATATTCCCAGCACTTTGGGAGGTCAAGGGGGGCAGATCGCTTGGGCCTAGGAGTTCAAGATCAGCCTAAACAACATGACAAAACGCTGTCTTCACAAAAATACAAAAATTAGCCAGGTATGGTGACATGTGCCTGTAGTCCCACGGGAACTACTTGGGAAGCTGACATGGGAGGATCACCTGAGCCTAGGAGGTCGAGGTTACAATGAGCTATGATTGCACCACTGCACTCCAGTCTGGACAACAGAGTGAGACTCTGTCTCAAAAATAAATAAATAAATAAGGCTGAGGAACTAACTTTTAATTCTATTTCATTTTTATTTAAGCAGCCACAGATGACTAGTGACTACTCTATGACACGGCATAGGTCTAGATTTACCCACGAGGAGACTGGAAAGCTTGAATAGCATGTCTCCATGTCATCTACACCTACAAACAATAATTTTCCCTGTAAACAGACATTTTATACAGGCTACTCTGTCTAGACCTTTTCTATTCTTGCTTTTGCCAACAAGAGTCAATATTTTCTAAGATATACGAAGCTGGATTAAAACAGGCACTGCCACTCTGACTCTAGACTATAAGATGACCTGTTGTGATATTGCCATGTTAACCACCTGGGGAAGTTCCTTTCCAGGGGAACAGCAAAAGCAGGATGCCTGACAGCATCTGTGATCCAGAGGCTCCTGGGTGCTGAGCTGGCTGGACTCCCTGAGGGCTCTTCAGTGAAATAAGCCATGGCTGTAGCCCAGTGTGCTGGAGGCAAACACTGAACGGGGATCCCCAAGCATCTTTATATCTCTGTATCTCACAGAGAGCTTCACAAAAGGGTCCCTGTTTGCTTTTATGTCTTTTTAAAGTTACTTTTATTTCAACATGTATAATAGATAATATACTCACTTAGTTCAAAATTCAAAACATACAAAATGATATACAATGAAAAGTTCTACCCAACCCATGTGCTAGCCACCATTTTTTTCTATGGGAGTCAATCAATGTTATCCTCTTCTTGTATATCGTTTCAGAAACATTTTACCCGTATACAAAGAAATATGTACCTATTCTTTCCTCTTTTTACACAAGTAGTATTCAGAACATACTGCTTTATGACTGTATGATATCATACCACAGGGGGCAGCAAACTCTGGCCCACAAGTCAAATCTGACCCATTGCCTCTGTTTACAAATAAAGTTTTATTGGAACATGACCATCACATTCATTTACATATGGTCTATGGCTGCATTTGCACTACACAAGCGGGGTTCAATAGTTGCAACAGAGACCATATGGCCTGCTGAGCCTAAAACATTTACTATCTAGCTAGTCACAGAAAAAGTTGTAACCTCTGTTCTAGCTAACAGATGCCTCAGAATTTGTTTAGCCTGTTCCCTGCTGCTGGGCATTGAGGGTGGCTTCCAATCTTTTGCTATTAGAAGAAATTAGTCACTAACATGGTATACCTCTCATTTCCAAACATAGAAATGTATCTGTATCTGTTAAATGAACTTATAGACATGGAATTGCTGGCCCCAAAAGTGTGTGCATTGGTAGTTTTGATAAATACTGCCAATTACTCTCTACAAAGATTATAACAATTTACATTTCTATCAGAAATATTTGACAGTGTCCATTTCCCCATATCTTCACCAATACTTTGTGATCTTTGCTAATACTACGGGTTAAAATGCATTTCTTACAAATTGCTTTTGTGTGTACTAGCAGATCATATCTTTTGCCCATTTTGGTTACTGTAGTTGTATGCTATAGTTGCATATACCAGTTGGTGCGGCTGCAAAGAGAATGGGGAGAATCAAGAATCAGAGTAGATTTTAAAAGGAAAAACCAAAAGACTGTCTCGTTGAGGTAGGTACTGCCTACTCTGCCTATTCTTTTCTCTAGTTAAGACAACACACAGGCTGGGTGTGGTGACTCACTCCTGTAATCCCAGCACTTTGGGAAGCCAAGGCAGGCAGATCACTTAAGGTCAGGAGTTCAAGACCAGCCTGGCCAACATGGTGAAACTGCGTCTCCACTAAAAATACAAAAAATTAACCGGGTGTGGTGGGGCACACATGTAATCCCAGCCACTGGGGAGGCTGAGGCATGAGAATCACTTGAACCCGGGAGGTGGAGGATTGCAGTGAGCTGAGAACACTCCACTGCACTCCAGCCTGGGTGACAGAGTGAGACTCTGTCTCAAAACAACAAACAAAAAAACACAGACATTGTAGAGGGTTCTCTCAGGCCCTTATCTTCTTATAGAGTGTGTTTAAACTCACAACAGGTTGACTACCAGTGTCTGGGTACCTACATAGGGGATCACCCAACATTGCAACCTCTTTCTTACATCTTCTACCAAGGAATCTCTACTCACTCATTCATTCAAAATCCATTTGTCAAGGACAAACCAGGTACAAGGCCCTGACTTGATGCTATGGTTCCTGAAGTCCCTGACTTCTAAGAACGCTCATCCCAGGCTACCAGATTGTGCTGATCTCAAAGTATATCTTAGATATTTTTAAATAGATCTTTCCCATAAAAAGTGTAAGGACTGGCCAGGCACAGTGGCTTATGCCTGTAATCCTGCTGCTTTGGAAGGCTGAGGCAGGAGGATCCCTTGAGGTCAGGAGCTTGAGACCAGCCTGGGCAGCACATCAACACGCCATCTGTAAAAAAAAAAAAATTCTCAATTGGTCAGGTGTGAAAGCATGCAACTATAGTCCTAGCTACTCAGGAGGCTGAGGCAGGAGAATTGCTTGAACTCAGGAGGTCAAGGCTGCAGTGAGCTATGATCTTATCACTGCACTCCAACCTGGGCAACAGAGTGAGACCCTGTCTCAAAATAAAATAATAGAAAAATCTATTTTTCTCTTTAGAATTAGACTCATTGCTGAGCCTTTTCGGCTGATTTTATCAAGAGGATGAGTTTACTTATTACCAAGGAGGCAGCAAGGTCACAAAGCCATTTGCTCCTCTGTGTTTTGTTTGGCAGCTTCAACAGAGGCTGGGAATTGGTCCTACACTCAAACAGCAGCTTCAATAGCTGGGCAGTTCTTGTATAAACTCACGGAGAAACTTGTTGCAGCCTAGCCGGGCCAGCTTCTCTGCCAGTGTTGAAGTTTCATTGAGTGAGGCGTGCACTTCTTTTTAATCCCTGCTGAGGAGAGCCCATGTCGCTAGTGTAGACTGGATGGCATCCAGCCTTCTCCCAAATAAATCCTACATCTGGCTGAGGAAGTTCGGGAGTGTGTGCTGCCTGTCAAAAGCTAGCCTTAGCTAAATAACAAATGACACCACATAACTGTAAAATGACTTACAACTGTTATAATAACGATAGCTGATCCTCTTAATGAAAAGGAGATTTGATCTCTTTCTATTCCTGGTAGATCCTTCTCTTCTTCCCTAGTTCCTAGCATGTGCCTGGCCTATATTGTAGACCTTCAATAAATATTATTGAGCACGTTCTAGGTGTAAAAAGCTATGTTAGGTCCCCAAAAGGGGCAGAGGGGTGTGTAAGAAGTTGTTCCTGTAAACAAGGAACCCACAGTCCAGTGTGGATGTTGGCTGGTGTACCTGTGGGAGGCAAGAAATGGGTAAAAAGGCTACTCTTCTACAAGGCAGGATGAAATTTTCCAGAAAAGCAGAGCCAGCCAAGCTTTTATGGAGCACCTACCAAGGGTTCTAAGCACCTGACAAGTATGTTCTCATTTAATCTTCCCAACATGAGAGAGGTATTGTGATTTTAGCATTTTATAGAGGAGGAAACTGAAGCACAGAGAGGTTAGGTAATTTGCCCAAAATTACACACTTAGAAAGTGGCAACACCGGGATTCAAATTACACATCTGACTCCAGAATCCACACTCTTAACTGCCAGTTTGAACTGGACAGACCACATGAATGGGGGGACCTTAATTTGGTTTTTTAAAAAGATTTTTTTGCAGAAACAGGGTTTCACTATGTTGCCCAGGCTGGTCTTGAACTACCGGCCTCAATCGATCCTTCTGCTTTGGCCTCCCAAAGTGCTGGGATTACAGATGTGAGCCACCATGCCCAGCTGATTTCTTTTTCAAGAATAAATAAGTGACATCTTGTGGAATGTGAGGTTGGAGAGGCCTTTGTCCTGAGGGGATAAAAGTTATGCCAGACTTCTGTTGGGAGCTTTTCAAACCAAGGGTCTGTGCCCTCCTTGCGGGATTATTCTATGAAACAAGATAGGGAACCTCTGTATTCCCACGGGACCATTGTTGACCTTTCTCCATGAACAGCACGATGAGATTAGCATGATCTCATGAAATCTGAAAAGTGCTTAAGAGCCAAGGCAGGTAGCTGCATTCTGCAGTAGAACAAGGCTCATATAAAGCAATTGATTACCAGTTGCAAAAACCAGAGTGCTGGAGTGACTTGCTCAAACCTGCACAGCAACTGCTCAGTGAAAGGCAGAAGACACACGAGGCAGACAGCTCATTTGGATCCATGATCTGCTGAGAATGCACTTGCAATTTCAAAGACCAGGAAGTATCATCATCCTCTCCCCTCACTCTCTCTCCTAAACACTCACCTTCCCCTCACATTGCAAAGTAGCCTTTCTCTCAGTTCTGGGTCATTGCCAAGGGCGTGTTTAGGAATGGCCATCCTAATCAGCAAAGTGGGTCAGGCTTGGACTTGAAGGTGGTCCTTTTCCTCTTTCCCAGTCCTCATTTCTATCTTCAAGAGTCAGACCCTCAAATAGTTAATTATTACTTACTCAGAACACATTGCTTTTCTCTTCTTACATCCTTCATGTGCAAAAACATGCTAATTTAATTTGAAATTTTTGAAATTTGAAAATCTTTATTATGTTTCAAAATGTGGACATGCTGTCCTGCCCCAGAAGTAATTGCACTCCCACGCAGCTGGAGTGCAAACATGGGCAGCTCAGGTCCTGTGCAGTTTCAAAGCCTGGGGATCAACATATCTGAATTTCATCACACCCCCTAACAACTACACTGGGCAACAAAACACAGCCCCACCTTCCTATCCTCAGGGGCTGGATGACACACCTACTATTTGGTCTATGAGAAGAAATCTGGAGGCACAGGGTTGAAATGGAAACAGAAATAGAATTATAATAACCAGAAAGCACAAATCTAAAAAGCCATTGGATGAAAATGTGTAATACTTTTAGGTGAATTACTTTTAGTAGTGGTTACTCGAGGTGTGTTAAAGCAATTAAGTGGGAAGTATCTCTTGCAGTGAGATGATTTGAGAAGGAACACAGTGACATTAAAACTTGTAGTGATCAAATTACATTCTTTTGCCCTTTCAGTCTTAAACTAGAAGAAAGCCTTTGTTAGGTGCTGGAAGGTCTTTAACACCTCTGTTGTACTTATTTATCTCCCCTTTCCACAAAGAGAAAACAGGACTCAGGACTTAGCAGCTTGGCAATCAATAGTAGCTGGAATTTAATAACAGTGGTTTGTTATAATTTTGTTAATTTTTTAGTTATCCTCTACGCACTGCAAGGGATACTGTTTCATTGGTTTCTGTAGAGATCTAGAATTTTGCTTCCATGGACCAGGCATCACCTGGGAGTGCAGATTTCTGAGCCGTACTCAGGATCCCCTGCATCACAGCCCACATTTTCACAAGATCCTCAGGTGATGCTGATGCTCATTTAAACTACAGTTTCCATTTTAAACTAACCTACATTTTGCAGATAACTAACCTACCATTTCCATTTTAAACACATTTATTTGTAAAGAAAGAGTGAATTGGTTTAAATAAAAATAGCATGAATGAGTATTAAGATAGTGTGAAAAACCATGTCGGTCGGTGGTCCAAGAACATTTGAGAAACACTTAAATACAGTATTTTTGCTAATGAAACTAAGACATAGTGTTTCAGCCAAGAGATCAGTAAGTATCACGGAAGCCATTCACTGGATTGAGAGGGGACAAATCATGTGAGGGACTGTGGCTATAGCCTTGGCCAGCAGCTTTACACCAGACCTGCCCACCAAGGCTTTGAAAGTTGCCTCCATTCCTTCCCTGGCTCTTCCCCATGGAGTGATGGTAAATGTTTCACAGCTGCTTTCTGGGTCAAATATATGTATATGTATATATGTGCCAATCAAATTCACAGTACTACTTAAGGGTAATGTAACAATTTCCGTTGATTTTTTTATATATAATTTTAGAGGTAACACAAATTTTAAGACAAAATACTTTGCTATTTCAATTACACCTATAACTTCAGCATGACTTGCTATTTCTTGGAAAATTCACCAACCATTTTTTTATAATTCTATCATCAACAATAGTATCACAAAATTAGACTACAAAAAATGCTTGATTACTAATTTCCGATTAAGCAAAAAGTCACTCACTTATTTGTTACCGGTGGCAAATCTGTAGGGGGTCTGCAGCAACCTCAATTCTTGCCTCCTCAGAAGAAAGAATTCGACTGAGGGGCATAAAGCAGAAGAGACTGAGGCAAGTTTTAGAACAGGTGTGAAAGTTTATTTAAAAACTCTAGAGCAGAGACTGGGCACGGTGGCTCACACCTGTAATCCCAGCACTTTGGGAAGCTGAAGCCGGAGGATCACCTGAGTTAAGGAGTTCGAGACCAGCCTGGCCAACATGGAGAAACCCTTTCTCTACTAAAAATACAAAAATCAGCCAGGTGCGGTGGCAGGCGCCTGTAATCTCAGCTACTCAGAAGGCTGAGGCAGGAGAATTGCTTAAACCTGGGAGGCAGAGGTTGCAGTGAGCTGAGATAACGCCATCCCACTCCAGCCTGGGGGACAAGAGCAAGACTTCGTCTCAAAACAAAACAAAACAAAAAACTCTAGAGCAGAAACCAAAGGAAGGAAATACACTTGGAAGAGGGCCCAGCAGGCAACTTGAAAGACAAGTGTGCGGTTTGACCTTTTGACTTGGGGATTTAAACGTTGGCATGCTTCTGGGATCTTGTGTCCCTTCTCCCCTGATTCCACCCTTGGGGCGGGGTGTCCGCATGTGCGATGGCCTGCTAGCACTTTGGAGGGGAGCATGCGCAGTGTGTTTACTGGAGTTGTACACATGCTCATTTGAGGCATTCTTCTCTTACCAGCTGAATGCCCCTAGGAGGTCATATACCAGTTTAACTCTGCCATTTTGCCTCTTAGTGTGCATGCTTGAGCTCACTTGCCTAGCTCCTGAGATCTTATCAGGAAGTTGCTGATCACCAGTTTCAGGTTTTTTTCTATCTTTAGGGAGACTGCTTTTCCCTGCCAGCTGTGACAAGTTACTATTTTAGAGAGACAGTTAACAACCACCTGACCATCACCTGATGGTCGCCTGACATTCTTAGTTGGTTGCGGGGGTGCCTCTCCTGCCCTGTTCATGTCTGACTGGCTACCTATTAGCCACCTATGTTACAGTTACCAGTAATAATATAATTTTTCTTTCCCCCGAGACGGAGTCTCGCTCTGTCGCCCAGGCTGGAGTGCAGTGGCCCGATCTCGGCTCACCGCAACCTCCGCCTCCCAGGTTCACGCCATTCTCTTGCCTCAGCCTCCCGAGTAGCTGGGACCACAGGCGCCTGCCACCACGCCCGGCTAATTTTTTGTATTTTTAGTAGAGACGGGGTTTCACCGGGTTAGCCAGGATGGTCTCGATCTCCTGACCTCGTGATCCGCCCGCCTCAGCCTCCCAAAGTGCTAGGATTACAGGCGTGAGCCACCGCGCCTGGCCAGTAGCAATATAATTTAATTTCTAATGATGGCTGTGTTTAGCCGTCAGCTTACAACATGCCTGGAAATTTAAAAATCAGCTCCTGTGAGCTGTTAGGAGCCAGTTCTAGTTCACTACTGCTCCCCGCCACACTCTGTAGCTACATTACCTGACTCCATTTGCCTTCCAGGATGCCCCAGCTCCTGCCTCCCACCCACCTACACAGCCCATGTGACCAGGACCCCAACCCCAAACAGGGGAGAAAAACTGGGGTACTGATCTTAAGAATGTGGAAGATAAGGAGTATACTTCAGAATGATCCACCTGAGTTTGGGGGAAGATACCTCCAATTTTAGGGATCTTAAATTGGTAGATTGGTGGAGATGACAGCATTAAATACTGGTTGGGAGCACATTTCTGGGTCTGCTGCTGGGCTTGAATCCTGTTTCTGTCTCTCATTGGCCATATAATCTTCAGCAAACAACTCAATCTCCCTGTGCCTCAGTTTCCTATGAGGATAATAATGACATCTGCTTCATAGGGTTGTAAACATTAAATTAGATAATCGATTAAAACTTTTAACATGGTGCTTGGCACAGAGTAAGTGCCTAATACATATTCGTTATTAGTAGTCGTATTTATTACTATTTAACTGTTACTAAATACTTAACTCTTCATAGTAGCATTTAACTATTACCATTTTGTTATTTAACTATTAAATAATAAAAGTCGTTTGTTGGCTACTATTACTTTTTACATTTGGAAAATATATACAGCCAGTGTTTTCATGCTTTTAGGGTTCTAAAGGCTTCAGCATGCTTAATCTGCTGGAAGCCTCATAGTGACCACAGGACAGAGTCATTATATGATTATGAGTATGATTCTCCATTCATTGTGGTCTGTGTTCCGTGGGCAAAACTGAGACTCTGAGAGGCTGAATGATGGCCTAGGGCCACAAGCTGTTGGCTAACCAGTCAGAGCTGGGTCCAAGGCTTCTGTTCTCCTTCAGCTGCTTCAAAGCCTTTAATGGTCATTCTATGGGCTCTGTAAAGACTTCAAACAGTAAGAATTGGAGGTGCTACTACTGAGCTATGAGCCTCTTGACTTGGGGTTTCTTTTTTTGTTGTTGTTGAGACAGAGTCTCACTGTCACCCAGGCTGGAGTGCAGTGGTGCCATCTCGGCTCACTGCAACCTCTGCCTCCTGGGTTCAAGAATTCTCTGTCTCAGCCTCCCGAGTAGCTGGGACTATAGGCTCACGCTACCACACCCGGCTGATTTTTGTATTTTTAGTAGGGATGGGTTTTCAACATATTGGTCAGTCTGGTCTCAAACTCCTGACCTCAGGTGATCCACCCACCTCGGCCTCCCAAAGTGCTGGGATTACAGGCGTGAGCCACTGTACCCCGCCTCGACTTGGGGTTTCTAGCCAGTTCATTAGATTGGATTATCTTTGGATTATTCTGTAAATAAATATTCATATGTGGTAAAAATGGTAATTCCAGAAAACCATAACCTAGGAAAGTAGAGTTTTTTCCCTCCTACATTCTTGGCTAGGTGGCATTCCATCAGACTGCATCAAAGAAACTGGGGATGATCTCCTATTTTTCATCTTTTCCCCACAAAAGAGGAGTGACAATGACCTGCTCCCCTGAATATATAGGAAGGGATCTGACTCTGTCCATCTTGCTCTGGGGAGAAGGTTAAAAGCACAGAGCTTCCCTATGTCTGGGTCACAGTTTCACAGTTGTGGCTAGACATATGGTTTTCACAAGGAAACAGGGACTGTCAGATTGACAGAGATCAAGTCGGATAGCTCCTTGTTGGAGGGCGGTATGGGACAACTGGCACTGTCTTACAATGCTGAAACGGATTTCAAGTTTTCCGAAGGGAAACTTGCCACTATTCACCGAAATTAAAAACATATACCCTTTCTAATCAGCAGTTCTACTACAAGAACTACTTTCTCAAAGACATGCTCTTGTATGAAAAATAAGGGATCTAAGCTGTTTCTTTGCACCATTGTTTGTAATAGGGAAAGAAAGACTAGAAACAATCTGAGTGTCCACCAGCAGAGACTTCTAAATAAATTGCAGCCCTTCCAAACAAGACAACACTGTGCAGCCGCTAAAAACAATGTACTCGATTTCTATTAGGTTGGTGCAAAATTAATTGCCGTCTCAGCCATTGAAAGTAGTGGCAAAAACTGCAATCACTTTTGCACCAACCTAATATATACTGATATAGAATAATTTCTAAGATATATTAAGTACCAAAGCAAGAGGGGATAATACATATTTATAAACATATAAACTATTTCTGGAAAGAGGAATAAGAAACTAGAAACAAGAGAACTGGGTAATTAGGACATGGGAGAAAAGGAGACTTTCTATATAGTCTGTAGGAAATCTTTTGAATTGTATTTCATTTGCACGCATCGTATGTTCAAAATAAATGCATTTTTGTATACAAGTTGGTGAAGGGACCTGTTTTAAAAAAAAGATGTTTCCAGCTAGGCGCAGTGGCTCATGCCTGTGATCCTAGCACTTTGGGAGGCCAAGGCGGGCGGATTACCTGAGGTCAGGCGTTCAGGACCACCCTGGCCAACATGGTGAAACCTGTCTCTACTAAAAATATTAAAAAAAAAAAAAATTAGCCAGGCATGGTGGCAGGCACCTGTAATCCCAGCTACTCGAGGCTGGAGAATTGCTTGAACCCAGAAGGAGGAAGTTGCGGTGAGCTGAGATCGCACCACTGCACTCCAGCCTGGGCTATAGAGCGAGACTTCATCTCAAACAAACAAACAAAAAAAAGATGTTTCCATGTGACAGCTGTGTTTCCTCTGGTTTGAGGCAGTGGAGTGGTGATTAGAAAGGCTAGGAAGGAAGGATGGGCTCAGCTCCTGATCTTCCCCGCTCATACTGAGACCTGACTCTCCACAGCAACAGGCGGAGGTGGCCCACATGTCCCAGACCCAGGAAGAGAAGCTGGCAGCTGCCCTCAGGGTGGAGTTACACAACACTTCGTGCCAAGTCCAGAGCCTCCAGGCTGAGACAGAATCCTTACGTGCCCTGGTAAGTGGGCCAAGGAAAGACCTGGCATCCCTGTGCTAATTTTAACTCTCTACTGTCAAATTCCAGTATTATGGACCATAGTTTCCAGGGGATTCCCATCTCACAGCATGAGTTTTGAGGCCTGAAATGTCTTCTGACTCTCAAGGATCATCAGATACTGAACCACAGCACGTGCAATAGACACTGTAGTGCCCCCCTGAAATCTCTCTTACCAGGCTGCTGCTATAAATGTTGGCTGTTAACATCCACAGCCGCCCCTTTTCAGCTGCCCCACTGCTCCAGAGACCTGCCCTTACCCACACTGAGGACACCTGGCCCAGGAAGTTAGGCCCTGCCCCCACAGCCCTCAGCTCTGACTGAGAGGGGGTTTTAAAAGCCCAGCCCTCTTGCTTCAACATGGAACTAGCTCCATTCTGTAGAGCTCTCCATAGGACCAGCCTGTAGCCAGATTCTGGAGACCACATCCTCGCTTAGTGCCTTCCTCTGCCTTGTCCTGCTTTCCTCACTCCCCCTTTTCCTGAGAGTACTCCTTAATGTTTTGCGAGTTCCAGGATCCCTAACTCAGGCTCTGCTTCTGGAGAACCCAACCTGAGACAGCTAGTAAGCTCTCAGACTCACTGTGATTTGCAAGCACATCTCTTTTATCATTAATTATTATTGATTAAAATATTGTTAAAATAATCAATAAAATGTATTAATAATGAAGCAATCCACCCTCTGACCTCTGGGATGGACTGAAGTTCTATTTGGGTGTTAAACACAGCTCTTCTTAGAAGTCCCCTCCAGGAGGTCATTTGCACTATTCTAACTACAGCTTTGTTGGTGCAAATCAAAGGTTGGCCCATGTAATCCTTGTGCAGCTGAGATGGCCTGGAGTCAATGAGGCACATGATAGGATGTAGGTCAGCGCAAGCATGTAGGAGAAATAGATCTGGGGATTTGAGGGGAGGAAAATCAAGAGTAATAGAGTCAGAAGGGCTCAGCTCCTCCATTTATCCCTTGGGTAAATAGGCAAATCCCTGAACCACAGTTTACTCTTCTGCAAAATGGGTATGACAGTCACAGCCCAGCCCACTTCTCAGTGATTCTAGGAGGATCCAAGGTGTGGATGCACATGAGCACACTCTTCTGACTTTTAGCATTACTTTGAGAACTTGCTAGTTCCTGGAACTGTGCCAAGTGCTTTGGGAACATGAAATGAATTAGATATGGTCCCTGCCTCCAAGGAGTTAATGTGGCTTCCGGGGAGGAGCTGATATAAATGTGAGGGCGTGGCAGGTGGGAGACAGCACCCCTGCTGTGGGTGTCAGGGAGTCAGGGGGTAGACTTCGTGGTGGGTGCTCTACTCACTCACTAGCTGTGTGACCGAGCAGAGCTTTCATTTTCTCACTTGTAAAGTGAGGATCTATTTTGACTGTCATACCTTTTACTGTCTCAGTAGCTTAAAACGACAGTGAATCACTTCTTCTCTCATTCTGTGATTTAGGCAGAGTTCAGCAGGGATAACTCCTCTGTATCATGTGGCCTCTGCTGGGGCTGGACACCCAAAAATGACTTCTTCACTTAGCTTGTCTGGTGACTCCATTGTGCATCTCCTTTCTCTCTCCCTGTGACCACTCCATGTAGCCGGCTTAGACCTCCTCATACCATGACAGCCTGACATAGTCAAACTTCTGATATAGCACCTGAGTGAGCACAGAAGCTACCAGGCCTCTTAACACCTGGGCTTGAAAGTCTCTGCGCATCACTTACACCACATTCTAGTGGTCAGAGCAGTCACCAGACTATCCTAGATTCAACGGGGAGAGAAATAAACTCAACCTCTTGATGAGACAATGGCAAGGTCACATTGAGAAAGCGATTGTGGAGTGGAGATAATTGTTGCAGCTGCCAATGCAAGTGTGAGCCACGTCAGGATAGTAATAGAATTTACCTCATAATGTCATTGAGATGATTGATAATGTATGTCAAGCCCTCAGCACAGTGCCTGGCACTTAGTGAGCAGTCAATAAATGCCATCTATTATTAATTATCATATAAAATTGCTATACTAACTACTAGAATAGTAACTCCAAGTTGGCATCACCAGCCACCTGGTCACCTCACTTAAACCCATGGTCCTAACTATTGGGAAAAAATGGAAAAAGAATTTACACTCTCAACCAGAAAGCTTCAGAGTAGTGGCATTCTTTCTATGCCCATGGCCCAGAACAGGCTGCTCTGTTCCCTGCTGGTTCTGGTAGATTACTGTTCTGGTCACAGGGCCTTGCAGCCACGGTGAGGAGCACACACTGGGACAAAATAGGTAACAAACTCTCCTACAGTTTTCAGATACAGGAAGTTCATCCAGCCATTCCTGTTATTCTCAGTCAGAGCGATCTGTGCACACAAAAGGCCCCCACAGCTTATATAAACTTCAGACAGCCAAGCTGGCGAGACTTTCGGCCCCCTTTGCCGATAAGGCACTATTTGCATTGGAAGCTAGGCACGAATAATGGTACTTGAGACCTGCTGAACTCTGTGTCCAGTCAACTCAAATCAGGAATGAAATTCAAGGCCAGAAATCACAGAAGGTCACTCTTTTACTTTCTGGAGGGTTTTGCAATTCTAGAAAGTCCTTCAAATCTCTAGAGACCTGCAGAGTAAGCGTGCTTCTGTGACCTCAGTTTGTTTGCTGGTGCTGTCTGTGTGGCTGACCGAGCCCGCGTGCTGCCTGCAGCAGTAGCCTGGTCATAGTCGCTCAAGCTCAAGCATCTCTGGGAGAACCAGGCATTCTCTTTCTGCCAGAGTATCAGGGACTTAGGTAGGGAAGCTGGATTTGGACTTTAAGGTTAAGATGGAAGACACATATAACCTTTGGCTGGGGTTCCAGTGAATGCCCTGTTGGCAGTGGGTCCTAAGTCACCAAGGAAAAACCTCAGGCCACATGAAGAACTCATCTAGAAGATGGAGAAAAACTACAGACAGATGATCCAACCATGATTCTGTGAAGCATGTTCCCAAATCACAGATGTTACAAATGCAATGTCAACAATAACTAGTCACAAATTAAGTACTTTCATGTATAAACAAAGAAAGAAAACCCAGGGAGGTTGGAACAAATGATGCTCAAAGTCAAGGTGGCCATTTCTGCATCCTCACTGCTATAGAAAGGTTTTCAGATTCTATTAAATAATAACCCTAGACCAGACACTGATCTAGATTTATTCTCTAGTGATCACATTTTGCCTCTTACAAATATGCCTCAGGTAGATGAGAATCTGACTCAACATTCTCATATCCTGTGGAATTAAGAAGATTTAAATAAGGTAATATGGTGATACCTGCTAATAGCAGTCATGATTTAAGATGGTGTCATGACAAAGAATTTTCTATTTCATCCACAGTGGTCATAAGGGTATAAAAAATCTCCTCCTGGAGGGCAGGGTACAGAATCTCGTTTCATCAAAATTTAATTCAATCCAATTTAGAAAGTTTTTTTTGTGTGTGTTATATTAAAAAGCCAGATGCTAAAGGATAGGCGAACCATAAATGAAACTATTAGAAAATGTTAAACACAGACATAGCTTTTTAAAGGGGTTTATTGATCAGCTCTGTAGTCTTCAGGACATGGTGCATGGGAAGATGAGAAGAACGAAGTTTCCAGTATAATGGGGAGACACAGGTATTGCAATAAGTGTAACCATAATACAAGTGCTATCATCCAGGGCAACCTACACATACCAAGAACCTATTCTGTGCCAGGCCCTGACTTGTGTGCTGGGACTAAAGAGACTTGGTTCCTTCCAAGTCTCACCATCTGGTGGAAGAGACATGCCCATAAGCAAGCTTAGCCCACTGTGGTAAGTTTAAGAGCATGCATGAGCTTGGGGAGCCATGGAAATAACAGAGGGTCTCCTAACCTAGCTTGGTGATGGTAGCAGCAGAGAAGTTTCAAAGACAGCTTCCTGGGGCAGATTACCTCTGAGCTTGGACTTGGGGATGAGTAGGAGTGAGTGAGGTGAGGATGCTGGAAGGAATGGAGGAGCATGGTGCAGGTGGAGGAAACAACACAGACCAAATAAACTCCAAGACTGGAAGTGTTGATGCTGCCGTAGGGTGGGGATAAAGATGGAAAGATACTGGGCCAGCTGTGTGAGCCGTATTAGGGGCCCTGGGGAGCCATCAATGGAGTTTAAGCAGAGGAGATACAGGCCCAGGTTTAGGCTTTCGACAGAGCACTGTGGCTATTTGTGTGTGGAACTCAGGAAGAGGAGGAACTAGAGGTGGGGAGATGAGCTAAGAAGCCACTGAGGGTACCACAGGTGAGAGGTGACAAGCTTCCAATCCCAGGCCATGGTGGCTGCATAATGTGAAAACTTCTCAAGAGGTACAAGAAGCAGGACTCATAATATACAGGAAGCCGTGATGGTTGCATTTGGAAGAAGAGAACGAAGGAAAGCAGGAACACATCTTTCCCCAGTTTCTTTTTTTTTTTTTTTTTTTTTTTTTTTTTTTTTTTTGAGACGGAGTCTCGCTTTGTCGCCCAGGCTGGAGTGCAGTGGCCGGATCTCAGCTCATTGCAAGCTCCGCCTCCCGGGTTTACGCCATTCTCCTGCCTCAGCCTCCCGAGTAGCTGGGACTACAGGCGCCCACCACCTCGCCCGGCTAGTTTTTTGTATTTTTAGTAGAGACGGGGTTTCACCATATTAGCCAGGATGGTCTCGATCTCCTGACCTCGTGATCCGCCCATCTCGGCCTCCCAAAGTGCTGGGATTACAGGCTTGAGCCACCGCGCCCGGCCCTTTCCCCAGTTTCTAGCTCACATGGGTTCACCAGTTGAAGCTTAGACTAGGAGGAGCCAGCAGGTTCAGGAGGCAGCCAGTGGCTTCATTTTGGACACCTTGATGTGAAGTCTGAATATATATTTCCAGTAAGAAGTTCAGTGGCAGGTCCATAGCTACTGAAGGAAAGATTGGTGGTGGAATTACCAACGCAGGACGTGGCCTGGAGACGACTGTTCAAATCATGAGTATGATGGAGACCAACATAGACCCAGGACGCACTGCTCGGAAAAAAAGCAGGCTCAGGGTGGGCACTGGGGAGCCCACGGTGAGGGGACGGCAGAGGAAAAGGGATAGGCAAAAATGTGCTACTAAAACACCAAAGGGGAAAATGCTGAGTATATAAAGGCCAGAGACATTCATTCTGAGGACAGTGATCTGGGAAAGAATGCTGGAGGAGATTCTAGCCAAATGATGGATGGGGTTTCCGCAGCACAGGGAGAAGGGGTCCCCCGGGGAGTGAAAAAATCAGAAGAAAAAGCCCCGGAGAACAAGATTTCTTTGAAGAAACACCTGCAAGCTGCCTCCCATTTGTCTTTCTCAATCCCTCTCCCTCTTGCTCCACTCCTCTCTCACACCCCCTTTCTTTTCTCCCTCCCTCTCTCCTTCTCTTTTTCGCCTCCCTCTCTCCCATCAAAAAGGTCATTCAATCAGACTAATCGACAGTCTGACCTGAGTGGGATTCCTTATTTTTCCCACGGAGCCACTAAGAATAATAACCCCCGTCAGCCTCCGTAACTGGCAAGGTCCCTGCCACAGGGGGAATAGCCCAGGCTACCACCAGCCCCTGCCACTGCTCTGCACACCTCTCTCTTCAAGGGCCCGGCCTGTCGTCCTCGGGTTTGGACCAGGTTCGCTCTTTTGCAGAAACGAGGCCTGGAGAACACCTTGCACGATGCCAAGCACTGGCATGACATGGAGCTCCAGAACCTGGGCGCTGTGGTCGGCAGGCTGGAGGCGGAGCTCAGCGAGATCCGCGCGGAGGCGGAGCAGCAGCAACAGGAGCGCGCGCATCTGCTGGCCCGCAAGTGCCAGCTGCAGAAGGACGTGGCGTCCTACCACGCCCTGCTGGACAGGGAGGAGAGCGGGTAAGCCTCGCTTCTGCGTCAATAAGGGATGCATATTCATGGCTTTAAAAATAATTATTTTCCAAACACTGTAGAAGTATTTAAGAAATCACCCCAGACTTCCTCTCACATAGGCACCCATTCCAACAGCCTAGCTGTGTCCTTCCTTTCCTATCCACATACAAATTATATATATAATATATATTCACATACTAATACATTTTCTATATGTATGCATATTTATGTATGTATATATACACACGTATGCGTACATATATACACACATACATTCACACACATGTGTATACCTAGGATGTACATAATAGCTGTTAGGAATGTTTCAGTTGTTTGTAATAGAACCTAATTAATGAGGCTATAAACCAGTGCTCCTGAAACTAATGTGCACTCAAAACCCTGGGCATCTTTTTTTTTGGGGGGGGGTGCGGGGATACAGGGTCTCGTCTCGCTGTGTTGCCCAGGCTGGTCTCGACTCAAACCCCTGGGCTCAAGTGATCCTCTCACCTAAGCCTCCAGAATAGCTGGGATTACAGGTGTGAGCCGTGACACCCCGGCTGGGCATCTTTTTAAAACGCAGATTCTGCTTCAGTACATCTGCGGTGGGGTCTGAGAGTCTTCCTTTCTAACAAGCTCCCAGGGGGTGACTATACTGCTGCTCCACAGACCACACTCTGACTAGCAAAGATGTGTAAACCATTTATTTAAGAGTCCCAGAAATAGGTGATCTAGGCTGTTCAAAGATTTCGGTAAGGACTCAAGCTTTTTTCATCTTTCTAACATACCATGATAACATTGGCTTTTTATCTTTGTTACCACATGCCAGCCACAGATCCAAATATCACATCCTCATTCATGGCCAGAAGTGGGAGAGAAGAGGCAGCAGCAAAAAAAAAAAAAAAAAAAAAAAAAAAAGGCTTTTTCTTGAGTGGCCCTCTCCTTTAATCAGTGAAGGAAAGACATTTGGAGGCTTGCAGTGGACTGTCCCTTATATCTCATAGACCAGAACCTGCTTATACTGGCCATATCCATCTGCAAGGGAGGCTGAGAAAGCAACTCTTTAGCTTTTCCAGACTCCATAGTGGAGGCAGGCAAGGGGTTGGGAATAGCAGTTGAGTTAGTCTGCCATAATTACACACACACACTTGCCCTCACTCTTTTTTTAATAGATAAGGATTCTGGAGGCATGTACATCAGCCTTGGGCCTTAGTTGCCTTGCCAACTCTTTCCAGAAACCCAGGCCCTGATTTTGTATCATAGTTCTCTGCCTTCTTATTTCCCTCCAAGGCCCCTTCTCTGACATATGTTGAGTAAGGAATAGAGACAGCTTGGTGATCGTATCATTCAATCCCTCCTGATTCAAGAGAGAACACAAAGACCCAGAACGGAAAAAGATTTGCACATGATCACACAGGAGGCGGAGACAGCACTGGGACGGGAGCCCAGGTCTCCTGCTCTCTCCAACAGTGTAACCTCTCTTTATTCAGCAGGCGGGAGAGACTCAAGGAAGCGACCTAACCACGCCCTGCTTTCAAATGGAAAATATGTCATCCAGCTCCTCTCCAACTGTCTTTTATTGAATTGATTTTTGTTGATTATAAAAGCCAGATGTTCCTAATTTTTTTTCAGATGCCTATGAGCATCTGAATAAACACACAAAGTCAGTTTAAACAAACACCAAGAGCAGTGAGTTAGGCTGAGTTACTTGCTAAGAATCTATGTGCTACATTCATTTAGTGAGTGCCAGCGCAGACCTGACTCTTGATTATTTTCGTTTATCCCCCAAACCCTGCCAAAACAACATCGTGATCCCTCTTTTACAGACAGGAAACAAAGCCTCAGAGAGCTTAAGTCATGGCCCAAGGTCTCACAGCAAATAACCATGGAGTAATGATTTAAAATCCAAAACTATCTTGTTCCGAAGGCCAGATGCTTTCATGAGACAGCTGCCTTTCTCGTAATCCTGTTGTGACAGAATGACCCATTTTCCTCGCCCATTGCCTCTGACTCCTATGTGTTTCCTTTCAGCTGATGGAGAAACTTCCTCCTTTCATGAAGAAAACACCCTTCCTCATCAGCTGACCCGTGAAGTTGCTTGAGGAGCTTTCTCCTGAGTTCCAGTCCCTGCTGGATTCCCTGGTTAATTCAGCTTGAGCTGAAAAGCTTCTTGGAAGTGGAGAGGGTCCTTCTGCTTTAATCTGAGTAGTCTGTAGCTTGAGCAGCCTCCCTTGTCCTCCTTCAAATAAATGCTTTGTGTGCAGCGTCCAGTTTGCCCACCTTGTTCAACTCACTATAGGTTCAAGATGGATATCACTTTACCTGCCCGGCCTTTGCTCGCAGAGCTATGCTTGAAGGCTTCTGGAAGGATTCCCTTGAGTGTGACGCCATCTGCCTCCCTAGGGTCACCTGCTCTTGGGTTTGTCAACATAAAAGTGCTGTGGAGGCAAAAGCAGTGCTCGTGGCATGCAGGATTGCCGCAGTCTGGGACAAAAAACAACGCTCTTGCTCGAGAGGGGATTAATGTGGTGCTTTATTGCATGTTTCATAATTACAGGCATCATGGAGCATTCAGACCTCTTTAATATACTCTGCATGCATATTCATGTGCAGACACACACATTTCACTTGCTATTGGCAGAGCACCTCTCAATCAGTTAAAAGGGAACTTCAGTCTCAGCCCAATCTAAACCCATTCAATCTAAGTGGGGGATTAATTACACTGTGGTTGCTCACCCCACTTACAGCCTCAGAATTTTCTTCCAGGGTCCTTTCCCCAGTTCTCTCAGGGCCTAAGCCGGCCAAATATAGTTCATGCATCTGCCACCTACCCAGCCAAGACTCTCTTGCCTTCTGATTAAAATTGAAACCACCACCTGTGTCCTACCACAGGTTCTCAGTGTCTCTAAAACTGAAAGGAAAAAAAAAAAACCAACCAACCAAAAAAAAAAAAAAACCCAACCTTAATTTCATCATTCTTCCCTCAAACTTCTGTCGGTCTACCTATCACACAGAATTACGGACCAAAATATCCAAGCTGAGTCTTTGTGTTTCTGAGCTGCTAATCCAGACAGGGGGGTGTATCCAACACGGGTACATTTGAAAACCCCCATACCTGAGGGTCCGAATAGCCAAGGCCCAGACAAACAAAAGAACATTTATTTATCCTTAAGGATTGCTTATAAGAGAAGCAAGGTGGCTGGGCGCGGTGGCTCATGCCTGTAATCCCAGCACTTTGGGAGGCCAAGGTGGGCAGATCACAAGGTCAGGAGTTCGAGACCAGCCTGGCCAATATGGTGAAACCCCGTCTCTACTGAAAATACAGAAATTAGCCAGGCTTGGGTGGCGGGCACCTGTAGTCCCAGCTACTCAGGAAGCTGAAGCAGGAGAATTGCTTGAACCCCGGAGGCGGAGGTTGCAGTGAGCCGAGATTGCGCCACTACACTCCAACCTAGGCAACAGAGCACGACTGTCTCAAAAAAGAAAAAAAAAAGGCAAGATATGTGGTATCCTTGTTGGAATTGCTACAACTGGTTTTCCTTTTTGGCCTACAGGAGCAAAGGAATTGTATTAAAGATCACATGAGCAGAACAGCTATTTACAATGTGCATAGAACCTTGACATAGGTCAGTTTGTTGTTCGAGACATGGAAATAGGCAAGACGCCCTAAAACTACATTTTAGCAAAGTATCCATCTCCTCCATAGCTGCACACTATGGGGCTGCCCATAATTGAACCACCTGGATACAAGAGTCCTGCCAGAAAACAAAGTGTGTGGCTGGCCTTGCTATGTTGGATGCACAAGACACTGAGGTCTGTTTCTTTGCTTTCTTTCTCGTTACTATTAATTTTTGGCCCCTCAGGCAAGACCTAAATTCCTAACCTAAAGGTAGCTGGAGGCTTCAAAGGTGAGAGTCCCCGAAAGGTCAGCTATCAAAGGGAGGTACTTCTATGACTGAATGGCCATGCAGTTTTTAGAACCTGGAAGTCGTTTCGGCCGCTGGAAAGAGGGGAGAAGGAATCTGCGCATACTCCTGAGTTTCCACCAGACAGCACACTGTGCAGGGTTGCACACGCTCGGTCTCCTCCACACCATCATCTCCAAGAGCAGCTGCCGTAAATCATTCAGTTAATCACCCTTTGGCAGGGAGAGCCATGGCAGACTGGTGCTTCCAGTTCCCAGCACAGGCTCTTGCTGTTTCTAATGAGGCTTCATTAACAGGTATGAGAAGGCGCTGCTGGCCCCCCAACTCTGCCAGGGCCTTGTTTAAATCAGGCTTCCTCTCACGACATCCCGGTACAATTATGCTTTGGCGGTGGTTCACTGACAGGTGGCAGGGGAGGCTGCTGCTTGTATTGGTGTCAAGGACGGAGCATTTGTTCTGGAGCAGACCACAGCAGGGCTCCCAATAGACACCTCCTGAAACACAACCGAGCGCTATTTCCACACCAGGCAACTCCACTGGCCTCTGGCCTGGCTTCTGGAGGGTTGTGTTAACTCCCAATGGGATTGCTAGAGGATCCATTGGCTTTCAGATTCAACATTCTTTTAGATCAAGATCCTTAAATCTTACCTTCATGATCATCTGTAACACTTCTTAGCATGTACTGGTGCCCAGACATTTCGGTGCATTTTGGGGATACCAATAAAAAGAAGACCCGGTTTCTGCCCTCATGGGTTTACAGCCTTGGTGAGTGCAGGTGTGCTCCCTGGAGGATCAACAATGCAAAGGATAAGTAAAGCAAAGCAGACAGAGCAGCACGTCACAGTTTTCACAGCCCCTTCATAGATTCATTTTGTCCTCAAAGGTATGAAAATAGACATCTGAGTCTGACTGCACTTGGTTTTCAGCAAGATGATTTAGCAAGAACCATCAAGCACCATGCCTGTCTCTGATTGTCTCCGCACACCCCATAGATATTATTTTATAAACCCTTACATTGTCTTGCTTGTTTTGAGAAAAGGATGGGTTGTTTCTTTGGAGACAAATCTAGAATCTTATCTGGGATTGCCAGACTTAGCAAATAAAAATATATAGAATGCCCGGTTTAATTTAAATTTCAGATAAAAAAATGAATAAGTTTTTAGTATAAGTATGTCCCACATGTTGCATGAGACATACTTATGCTAAAACATTATCTGACAGCTCTAATAATATCAGACAGAAGCACTCCATACTTCGTATTCCCCACATAGTTATCTGACCTCAAGCCATTCATAAAGGTTTGCCTAGCACTTCCAGTTGGGACACCCCAATACACAAGAAGGGGAAAGGATGGCCCAGGCTGTGTCTTTACCCATTCTTGATTGGAAACTCAGTCCCCTGACACAAAAGCACCATTGTGTTTGAGAAATTAGTCTGCTAGTTCAGTGAAGAAATACAGCAAACTGTTTTCTCAGCTGAAGTAACTGGTTTGACTGGATCATATCGACTGGTTATTTTGGAGAAAAGGTTGAGCAGGAACAGAATAGATCCCAGCATAGACATGCGGTGCTGCAGAGTCGACAGAATGTTCACTATCATGCCCAAGAGAAAATACTCCATTTTCTCCTGCTCCTCCTGAGAGCGGAAGGTAATTTGCACCACAGGGAGTCCAGTTTTCAGTGCAATTCTGGGACTGGACAAAAAACCACGTTGCAGCTTAAAGAAAGGGCTTTGCAAAATGGATGAGCAACAAGCTACTAAATTTCTTTGGACAAGTCATGGCTACTTTGTTTTTGTTTTGTTTTTATCTGCAGCTAAAGTTCTTATCCATATCCTAGACAGGAAAGATGTATAAATGGGGTTCACAACTTTAAACTAAAAAGACAAAGGCAAACCTGACAAGATGATTAAGACAAGTTGTCACTAACTTCCTGAATGATAATTAATGGTGTTGTGGTTGCTTTGAGAAGAAAACAAAAGGAGAGGGGACAGGAAATCAATAGACTAGTGGTAGGTTCAGCCCCTCATTGTTTAGTACCAGCAACCAAAAGAAAAGAAGCAAGAGAAACATGTAGGGTAATAAATTGTCCTGAGGAAGTGAAATAGTGGGTTTACACATTATTTTGGGAATTCAGTCTTAGCAGTTCACCAGAGCAACAATCATGCTGAGTAGTGGAAAGCTCCCTCCAAAACTAAATCCTCTTCCTCAATAAATATTTATTCAGCCCCTGTTATATGTCAATGCCATGTTAGGTGCCAAGAATATGAAGACGTACAAAATGTGAACCTGCCCTTAAATAATCTAGATTAGCACTGTCCAATAGAAACAGAATGCAAGCTACATATGTAATGTTAATTTTTCTAATAGCCATATTTTAAACAGGGAAAAATAAACAGGTAAAATTAATTTTAATATATCTTAATTATCTTGTTATGTCCAAAATTCTATTATTTCATAATGTAATCATATTTTAAATTATTAATGAGAGTTTTATATTTTTGGTACTAAGTTTGAAATCTGGCTTATGTTTTACCTTGATAGCCCATCTCAATTCAGATATTAAATCTTCATCAGAAATACTTGAGCTATATTTAGATTTCATAAAATTGATAGTTGAAAAAGTAGATTGACATACCCAAGCTGTTCCAAACACACTTAAAAGTTTTCCAATAACTGAATTTAAGATCACAAAATTTGTTTTCCTTTGATCTTCACATCTACCTTGACATAAATGGTTCATCTTTTTCAGAAGAGTTAATGTGACTTTGAAGCAAAAGCACATCAGTTTCAAAATCCCACCTGTCCAAGTTAAGTAAATTCATTAACTCTTCCATCTCATTCAGTATTTATTAACATCATGTTCAAGGAGGTATTACATATATTAAGAATCAAGTCTAAATTTATCAACATAAAAAAATCCCGTTTCAAATTTTTCTTATAAGTTTTACAGGACAAATATTTTACACAGCTTAAGTTTTTAAATTAAATTTTTAATTAATTAAAATTAAATAACATTTAAAATTCAGCTCTTCAGTCACACTAGTCATATTTCAAGAGCTCAATAGCCACATGTGGCCAGTGGCTACCACATTGGACAGCACAGATTAAAGTTGAGTAGAGGTGGGTGGGATCTACAATGGATTTGACCAGTTTGTGAAAACAATCCAGGTCATATTTGCACGATAGTTTGTGAGAAGTCCTGCTTTCTCACAAATTTACCTCACCAAATACATCAGAAATTCCTGGCAGGTGAGTGTCCCACCTAGAAACAGAGTGGCTACATTCCAACAGTTGGAATGTTGGCCTCCTACTTGGCCCAAGTAATCCTTCTACTGCACTGCACTGCTTCTCATAACTAGGTCTTTTGGAGGGAGTTTCCTCTACCAGGATCTTGAGCCTCCCCGGACACAGGCCATCTGTTTTCTTCTATACCCCTCTCCTTTCCTTAATCCCCTAACCACATGAGCCCTGGGAGGAGTGAGCTGAATCAAAGAGGCTAGCATGGCCGAACAGTCAGCCCCCACCTGCTCAGTCAGACCGCTTTGCTGTTCTCTTCTCTCCCTCATGGTGATTTTCTCTCCAAGGTCTCATAGCCTGTTTCTCATCTAGCTTCAGGACCCACCTCAAATTACTTCAGTTCTTCTGACAGCTCTGAACCCTGTCTCTGGACTGAATTCTCGTTCCTGTTTCAGCCCCATGCAAATCAAGGCAAGTGACCAAGCATCTGTTTCAACATCCCCAGACACTTTCTGAGCTTTTTTAAAAAACGTACACAAATCAATAAATGTAATCCATCACATAAACGGAACCAACGACAAAAACCACATGATTATCTCAATCGATGTAGAAAAGGCCTTAGACAAAATTCAACAGCCCTTCATGATAAAAACTCTCAATAAACTAGGTATTGATGGAATGTATCTCAAAATAATAAGAGCTATTTATGACAAACCCACAGCCAACATCATACTGAACAGGCCAAAACTGGAAGCATTCCCTTTGAAAACCAGCACAAGACAAGGATGCCCTCTCTTACCACTCCTATTCAACATAGGGTTGGAAGTTCTGGCCAGGGAAGTCAGGCAAGAGAAAGAAATAAAGGATATCCAATTAGGAAAAGAGGAAGTCAAATTGTCCCTGTTTGCAGATGACATGATTGTATATTTAGAAGACCCCATCATCTCAGCCCAAAATGTCCTTAAGCTGATAAGCAACTTCAGCAAAGTCTCAGGATACAAAATGAATGTGCAAAAATCACAAGCATTCCTATACACCAATAACGGACAAACAGAGAGCCAAATCATGAGTTAACTCCCATTCACAATTGCTTCAAAGAGAATAAAATACCTAGGAATAAAACTTATAAGGGATGTGAAGGACTTCTTCAAGGAGAACTACAAACCACTGCTCAACGAAATAAAAGAGGACACAAACAAATGGAAGAACATTCCATGCTCACAGATAGGAACAATCAATATCATGAAAATGGCCATGCTGCCCAAGGTAATTTATAGATTCAATGCCATCCCCATCAAGCTACCAATGACTTTCTTCACAGCATTGCAAAAACCTACTTTGAAGCTCATATGGAACCAAAAAAGAGCCCACATTGCCAAGACAATCCTAAGCCAAAAGAACAAAGCTGGAGGCATCACGCTACCTGACTTCAAACTATACTACAAGGCTACAGTAACCAAAACAGCATGGTACTGGTACCAAAACAGAGATATAGACCAATGGAACAGAACAAAGGCCTCAGAAGTAACACCACACATCTACAACCATCTGACCTTTGACAAACCTGACAAACAAGAAATGAGGAAAGGATTCCCTGTTTAATAAATGGTGCTGGGCAAACTGGCTAGCTGTATGCAGAAAGCTGAAACTGGATCTCTTCCTTACACCTTATACAAAAATTAATTCAAAATGGACTAAAGACTTAAATGTTAGGCCTAAAACCATAAAAACTCTAGAAGAACACCTACACAATACCATTCAGGACATAGGCATGGGCAAGGACTTCATGACTAAAACACCAAATGCAATGGCAACAAAATTGACAAATGGGATCTAATTAAACTAAAGAGCTTCTGCATGGCAAAAGAAACTACCACCAGAGTGAACAGGCAACCTACAGAATGGGAGAAAATTTTTGCAATCTACCCATCTGACAAAGGGCTAATATCCAGAATCTACAAAGAACTTAAACAAATTTACAAAAAAAACAAACAAAAAAACAAAAAACAAAAAACAAAAAAACTCCATCAAAAAGTGGGCAAAGGATATGAACAGACACTTCTCAAAAGAAGACATTTATGCGGCCAACAGACATATGAAAAAATGCCCATCATCACTGGTCATCAGAGAAATGCAAATCAAAACCACAATGAGATACCATATCACGCAAGTTAGAATGGGGATCATTAAAAAGTCAGGAAACAACAGAAGCTGGAGAGGATGTGGAGAAATAGCAACGCTTTTACACTGTTGGTGGGAGTGTAAATTGGTTCAACCATTGTGGAAGACAGTGTGGCAATTCCTCAAGGATCTAGAACTAGAAATACCATTTGACCCAGTGATTCCATTACTGGGTATATACCCAAAGGATTATAAATCATGCTATTATAAAGACACATGCACACTTATGTTTATTGTGGCACTATTCACAATAGCAAAGACTTGGAACCAACCCAAATGTCTATCAGTGATAGACTGGATTAAGAAAATGTGGCACATATACACTATGGAATACTATGCAGCCATAAAAAAGGATGACTTCATGTCCTTTGCAGGGACATCATTCTCAGCAAACTATGACAAGGACAGAAAACCAAACACTGCATGTTCTCACTCATAGGTGGGAATTGAACAATAAGAACACTTGGGCACAGGGCGGGAAACATCACACACCAGGGCCTGTTGGGGGATGGGGGAATGGGAGAGGGATAGCATTAGGAGAAATACCTAATGTAAATGACGAGTTGATGGGTGCAGCAAACCACCATGTTTGTATACCTATGTAACAAACCTGCACATTGTGCACATGTACTTTAGAACTTAAATAATTTTTAAAAAATTGTTTTAATTGAGATAAAATACACATACATAATTTACCATCTTTACAATTTCTAAGTGTACACTTCAGTGGTAATAAATACATTTGCATTCTCTTTTTTCCTTTCATTCCCTTTCTCCTGTACCCTTCTTGGTCTCTGGTAACCCCAGTCTATTCTCTATCTTCATGAGACCCATCTTGTTAGCTCCCACATATGAGTGAGAACATGACATGTCTGTCTTTCTGTGCCTAGCTTATTTCACTTAACATAATATCTTCCACTTCCAACCATGCTGTTGCAAATTTCATTCTTATTATGGCTGAATAATATTCCATTGCATACATATCACATTTTCTTTATCCATTCATCCACTGATGGACACTTAGGTTGACTACATCTTTTGGAGGGTTTTTGGTTTTTTGGGTTTTGTTTGTTTGTTTGTTTGTTTTTGAGACAGAGTGGCACTTTGTTGCCCAGGCTGGAGTGCAGTGGTGTGATCTCAGCTCACTGCAACCTCTACCTCCCAGGTCCAAGCAATTCTCCTGCCTGAGCCTCCCATGTAGCTGGCAGGCATGTGCCACCATGCCCAGCTAATTTTTGTATTTTTAGTGGAGATGGGTTTTCACCATGCTGGCCAGGCTGGTCTCGAACTCCTGATCTCAAGTGAACCACCCTCCTTGGCCTCCCAAAGTGCTGAGATTACAGGCATGAGCCACCACACCCAGCCTGACTACATATTTTGACTAATGTGAATGATACTGTAATAAACAGAGTGCATATATCTCTTTGATACACTGATTTCCTTCCTTTGGGGTATATATCTCTAGCAGTGGAATTGCCGGATCAAGTTTTAGTTTTTTGAAGAACTTTCATACTGTTCTCCATAATGCCTGTACTAATTTACATTCCCACAAGCAGTGTACCAGGTTCCCTTGCGTCCACATCCTCTCCAGCATTTGCTATTGCCTGTCTTTAGATACAAGCTTTTAACTGGGTTAAGGTGATATCTCATTGTGGTTTTGATTTGCATTTCCCTGATGATTAGCGATGTTGAGTATTTTTTCATATACCTGTTACCTATTTGTATGTATTCGTTTGAGAAATATCTATTCAGATCTTTTGCCCATTTTTAAATTGGATGATTTGTATTTCTGCTATTGAGTTGAGTTCCTTATATATTCCTGTTGTTAATCCCTTGTCAGATGGATGGTTTGCAAATATTTTCTCCCATTCTGTGGGCTATCTCTTCACTTTGTTAATTGTTTCCTTTGCTGTGCCTTTTAGCTTCATGAAATCCCAATTGTCTATTTTTGCTTTGGATGCTTGTGCTTTGGAAGTCTTACACAAAAAATATTTGCCCAGATCAATGTCCTGGAACATTTCCCAGTGTTTTCTTCTAGTACTTTCATAGTTTTAGGTCTTTCATTTAAGTTGTTAAACCATCTGATTTTATTTTTGCTTATGGTAAGAGACAGTGGTCTAGTTTCATTCTTCGGCATATAGTTAGCCAGTTTTCTCAGCACCATTTATTGAAGAGGCTGTCCTCTCTCTATTGTATATTCTTAGTGCCTTTCTTAAAGATGAGTTGGTTGTAAATAATTTATACCTTGTTTCTCTATTCTGTTCTATTGACTTGTGTGTCTGCTTTTTTTTTTTTTCTTGCCAGTGCCATGCTGTTTTGATTACTATAGCTTTGTAGTGAATTTTGAAGTCAGGTAGTGTGATGCCTCCAGCTTTGTTCTTTTCAGTCACTATTGCCTTGGTTATTTGGGGTCTTTTGTGGTTTCATATATATTTTAAGCTTTTTTTCTATTTCTGTGAAGAATGTTATTACTATTCTGATAGGGATTGCATTGAACCTATAAATTGCTTTGGGTAGTACTGTTATTTTAACAATATTAATTCTTCCAATCCATGAGCATGGAATATCTTTCCTTTTTTTTTGTGTCCTCTTCTATTTTTTTCAGAGTTTTATAGTTTTCCTTATATAGATCTTTTACTTTGGTTAGACTGATTTCTAGATATTTTATATTTTTGTACCTTGTAAATGGGATTGCTTTCTTGATTTCTGTTTCAGATTGTTTGCTGTTGGTGTATATAAATGGTACTGATTTTTGTGTGTTAATTCTGTATCCTGCAACTTTACTGAATTTGTTTATCAGTTCTAATAGTTTTTTTGGTAGGGCCTTTAGGTATTTCTATGTATAAAATCAAGTCGTCTACGAACAAGACTAATTTTATTTATTTCTTTCCAGTTTGGATGCCATTTAGTTTATGTTCTTACCTAACTGCTCTGGCCAGGATTTCCAGTGAATAATCATAGTAAAAGTGGGCATCTAGCCAGGCACAGTGGCTCACACCTATAATACCAGCACTTTGGGAGGCTGAGGCAGGAGGATCGCTTGAGCACAGGAGTTTGAGACCAGCCTGGGCAACATAAGGAGACCCCATCTCTATAAAATAAAATTTTAAAAAATTAACTGGATGTGGTGGATCACACCTGTGATTCCAGCTACTTGTGTGTCACAGGATCCTTGGGGCATCGCTTTTCTCCCATCCAAGTATTCACCAGGCCTGACTCTGCTTAGCTTCCAAGATCAGACAAGATCAGGCCCCTTCAGGGTGGTATGCACATAGATGGGGTGTCACGTTCCTGGCCAGAAATCTCTGTGGTCAGTGGCACCTTTGCTCAAGTTTTGCTCAGGCCCACTGGGCTCATTCCACCTACTCAGCCTGGCAGGCTGTGCTCAGTTCACACTACTGGCCTGAATCCCACGCCTGCCAAGGGTGAGCCAGGCGTGGAGTGTCAAGGGGTGTGTGAGTGAGCAAGTGTGGGATCTGGCCGCTGCTCACAGCCAGGCACATTGGCTGTGGTGGGGTGGGCAGTTCCACGTGCTGGCACGGGTGCTGGCTCCCTGTGAGTCTTCAGATGAACCAGGCATACTGCAAGCAGCTTCCACAGCTGGCACCAGGGAACGCTATGGTGCCCAGAAGCTTGGAGATGCCAGAAACTGCAGAGCCCCAAATAGGGTGTCACAGCCCCGGTTCGTGGAGCTCCTAGGTCTGGGCTCCTCAAAGGACCACAGCTCTTCTCTCCTTCTCTCTTTTCTCCTTCTCATCACCTGCAATGTGGTGAGCAATGGGTGTGTTTCAGCCCTGTTTGTGTTACAGCTCTTTCAGCCCTAGTACCCCAAGTTCTGTCCCATGTCCAGGAAGAATGAGGTACATGGGTAAGTGGAGGGTGAGCAAGGCAAAATGGTGTTTTACTGAGCCACAGAACAGCTCAGAGGAGACCCACAGTGGGTAGCTCTTCTCTGAAGACAGGTCACCCTGATGAGAGTCCAGCTCTTAGCAGAGAGGAGACCCACAGTGGGTAGCTCCTCTCCACAGGCAGGTCATCTTGACGTCTGCCCAAGTCTGGCTGAGTCCAGGGTTCTTATGGTCTTCAGAGGGGAGGAATGATCAGCAATGCATGCTGATTGGTCCATGGGTGACCATGGGTAGGGAGAGGCCAGGCAGCAGAAGCAGGCATTTCCAAGCCTATGGGGGCTTCCCTGGTCCCCAAGACTGCTGGAATGCCCAGGTCTGCAGCCACGGCTGGGCAGCCTCAACTTTGCTCCACAATCAGAGTGGATGCCAGGAGCAGAGAGAGGCCAGGCAGCAGGAGCAGGCATTTCCAAGCCTGTGGGGCCATGGGGGACTTCCCAGTCCCCGAGAGTGCAGGAATGCCTAGGTCCGCAGGGCAGCTGGGTGGTTGCAGCTGCACTTGTGAGGGTGGGGCTCCTGTCTCTCCAACTAGGAATAAGTCCTGGCTTCCTCCTGTTCCCAACTTCCACCAGCTCCTGCCAGCTTCCTGGAGTACACAGCCCTGGTGCGCCTCCCCTACTGCAGCCAGCATCTTTGCAGCGGCTGCACCAGATAAGCTGTCACTGTTATCACTTGGAAGGTTGAGATGGGAGAGATTGCTTGAGCCCCGGCGGTGGGGACTGTAGTGAGCCGTGATCATGCCATTACACTCCAGCCTGGGTGACAGAGAGAAATCCTGTTTTTTTTTTAAATAAATAAGGCCAGGCACAGTGGCTCATGCCTGTAATCCCAGCACTTTGGGAGGCTGAAGTGGGTGGATCACAAGGTCAGGAGTTCAAGACCAGCCTGGCCAACATGGTAAAACCCCATCTCTACTTAAAATACAAAAATTAGCCAGGTTTGGTGGCAGGCGCCTGTCATTCCAGCTACTCAGGAGGCTGAGGCAGGAGAATTGCTTGAACCCTGGAGATGGAGGTTGCAGTGAGCCAAGATTGCACCACTGCATTCCAGCCTGGGCAACAGAGTGAGACTCTGTCTCAAAAATAATAATAATAAATAAATAAATAATAAATAAAAGTGAGCATCCTTCCTGATTTTTAAGAAACTCCCTGTCAGTAGTTGTTAGGGAGCTAATCTCCACAGGTTACAAGACAGACCTCTAGGGGGCAGTGTTGTCCAAACTCCACGGGCCAGCCTGCTGGTCTCAGGGGGACCCATCTTGAGTACCCTATTATGTACTATGTTCATGGAACCTAAGACATCATTGATTAAAAGAGATACCATTACTGGATGTGCCACTAAAAATGAAACTGCTCCAGATAGAAGTCTATTAGACCCCAGATAAAGCTGAGACACTAAAGGCCTCTGTGGAGGGGGTCCATGAGAAATATACAGAAAAAAGAGAGACAGAAAGGGACATGCACAGTAGGACAGCAAGAGAAGCTGCATGTTTCAATTTTGCCATAGACGGAGGAAGTGAAATATCTGCCCTCATAATTTGAATCAAAAGTTGGTTCTCATGCAGTTTTCTGGTACTACTTGTGCCATCAAAAAAACCTCAGAGAATATTATTTAATGTACAAATGCACCTCAGCTTATGATGATGTTATGTCCTGATAAACCATCAGAAGGTGACTATATCATAAGTCAACTTTATCCAGTTGTAAGTTGAGGCACACACTGAATGCATATTGTTTTCACACTATCACGAAGTTGGAAAATCATAAGTTGAAACATCGTAAGTCAGGGACCATCTGTAGTTTCACATTATTATGAGTTCCTTGGCAAGGGTAGAACACAAAGCTTATATAATTTGATGCCCTGTTTTAAAAAAGAAATACAAAATATCTTACTCTTGCAAATTTTATAAAAACCTATGATGAGGCTGAGTGTGTTGGCTCACATCTGTGATCCCAGTGCTTTGGGAGGCTGAGGCAGGCAGATCACTTGAGGCCAGGAATTTGAGACCAGCCTGGCCAACATGGCTAAACTGCATCTCTCTACTAAAAATACAAAAAAAATTAGCTGGGTGTGGTGGTGTGTGCCTGTAATCCCAGCTACTCTGGAGTCTGAAGCATGAGAATCACTTCAACCTGGGAGGCAGAGGTTGCAGCGAGCTGAGATAGCAACACTGCACTCCAACCTGGGCAACAGAGTGAGACTGTCTCAGAAAAAAATATATGTAATTTGATCCCATGAAGCTGTGAGGAGGAACCCTTTCAGGGCCTTGGAAGGGTCATGCAAATGAGAGGCCCTGAAGCTTTACTCTCATTGGTAAATCAGTCTGTGCCCCAAGTGACAGGCAGAAGCAAAGAAAAGTCCTCTAAAAATGAAGACAATTTTAATCTAGACAACAGGAATCATAACATACCATCAACTATTATCTTATGCTGGCTTCAGAGATGTTAAAGTACACAACAGTATGCTTCTTAGGAGCAATGAAATACGGTACTTCAAAAAGAAAAAAGATAATGTAAATTCTGACCCTGACTTGGCTAAGACAATAACAACAATGACAACGATGATAGCTATCATTTATCAAGCTCCTACAGTGTGCCTGCCTTCTCACAAACTTTTTTTCTTTTCCTCACATGAGCTTAATGCCACCACCAAAGACTTGAAAGATGTAAGGTGGTGATTCCTACCAAATCCACAATTAACTCACTTGTTTGATCAGAGTACGAATCAAGTAGGTCATGGAAAATGACCACAGATTATCACAGACTAATCCAGTGGTGAGGTGAATCACAACCAGAATTGCAGAGGTGGTATTTTTACTGGAGCAAATCCACACAGCCCCTGGCAGCTGGTGTGCCACTACTGACCTGGCAACTGCTTTATCCTGCCCACCCCCACCTTAATCCTCTCCTGCCCTGTTGTGGCAGGGACAGCAGTATACTTTTCCTGTCCTGCCTCCAGGCTATGTCGGCTTGCCTGCACTTGGTCAGAATGTAATCTGGAGGGACCCAGAAGCCCAAGCTGATCCATTACATGTCTTTATCATGCTAATTGGACCAGGACAGCCCCAAAGAGCTAGCACCTAAATGCCTTAGTAAAGTACCTGCGTGCCAGAAAACGGGAGATAAAGCCTGACAATATTCAGGAGTCTGCCACATGCGTGAAGCCTCTAGAGTCCAGTGGTCTGGGCTTTGTTGGGATAGACCTTCTAACATGAGATTCAAGTTGTACTTTACACCAGAAAGAGCCATGAAGAAAGAGATACAAAGCTTGATTTTCAGAAGTAACACAAACCAGATTTGAGTATCTGTTGCTGTAAACCACTAACTCAAGTAACCCTTAAGTGTACAAGGTTTTTGGCTTTTGTTTTTGAATTTTTATTTTGACATAATTTCAGGCTTACAGAGCAGTTGAAAGAATAGTTGAAGAATTGCCATATACCTTCCACAAATGTTAACATTTTCATAGGCAGATAGAAGCAAATTTTTTAAGTTGAAGAAGTTAAGTTTCTTTTCTACTTATTTAGTTCTAGGAATTTTGACTGATAGACATTGACTGCTGGCTGACCAAGGTGATCTGTGGTGGCTAAAGCAGGCGATGTGCAGTGGGGCAAGGGTGTGTCATAGTGACCACCTGGATGGGCCAGCAGGGCCAGGTGTAATGGGACACTGCCATGGAGTTTCTTCCCCCAGATACAGTGTGGCCTGGGTGGAGGCCATGGTGCAACCCTCTGGTACTGAGGAGCCCACACTGTGCAGAGCCTGCCCTGCCTATGCACCGGCGCCAATGACCCAGCCAGGCCTGATTTAGCCCCACCAGGCAGGCAGCAATGGCCCATCTCAAGCATGGAGCTCCCTCCCCCATACAGGAAGCTGTTGGAGAACTGGAGCTTTGAAGCCATCAATTCGCAGCTAACTGTAGAGAGCAAAGATACCCACATTATCGGCAGGATTGAGAGCTACTCACGTAAGATAGCAGGAGACTACAAACACTGGTGCAAGCTGTTCTGATAGGAGGGCAGCCTGCATACTGAAGGCTCTCTCCCCATCCCAGACCTCGGGCCTCAGCCCCAGCAGCCTGAGCAAGAACCAACGTGGCAAGGACGAGGGCCCCTCAGGGACAAGTGCAATTGCAAGATCCTCTTCCACTTGATTGTCATGCTCAGTGAGTCCTTTCAGGCCTGACTATGACCTCAGCACAGCCCACAGCCATGGGTTCAGCTGGAAGCCCAGCTTCAGCTGGGTGGTGAATGCAGTCAGCTGCAGTCTGTTCTCAGCTGCATGGGGGGACATCAAGGTCCTAAGACACAGCTGTGGAACATAGGATGAGGAGATCTGCCTGGCTTAATGGGACACCTACAGCTATAACCCAGACTTAGACCCAGACCCCTTTAAGGAAGAAGATATCCTCTGGTCCTTCGACAACTTCTTCTACAACAAAGGGAGCAAATTGTCTTCTTCAGCCACCACTCCATTAGCAGCTCCACCTACACACCCTCAGAGGCAGGCAACAAGATGGACATGGAACTGGGGCAGGAGGAGGAAGAGAAAGAAAGCGGAGGCAGAGGCAGTGAGGGTAGGGCTGAAGAGACCAGACCATGGAGGACAGGGTCCCAGTGATTTGTATGTGATGAGGAGGAGCCCAGGCCCCAGCTTCATCCAGCTTCATCCAGCTTCAACCAGTGCCTGGACCTGCCCACCCGAGAGCCCCTGAGGCCTCCCCAGCTGCAGGCCAGACCCTGGTGCTGCCAGAGTCTCAGCACTGCCCAAGGCCACACCTGCCTAGCCCTTTGGCTCCAGCCTGTTGGTGTCCACTCAACCCCATAGGCTTCTGCTGCCCACGCTGTGGCTGGACTAGACAGTGCAGGACCTGCTGCAAAGAGTAACCTCCTTGCCCAAACAAACTGCCACAGGCGGGGACAGCTAGACCACAGAGTTTATTTTTGTATTTCTGCTGGGCCTGCACACTCCAGCCCAAAGGGCTTATGACCAGAGGCCCCAGAGGTCATAAGCTCTAGTCTTGGGCCAGCTCTCGGCGCCCACCTGTACCCCACCTCACCCACTTGGTTGCATGCAGTGAGTGTCACTTCGCTGCAGCTCATTGCTTTCCAATAAAAATGTCTGTGACTTAAAAAAATTGAGACAAAAATTTAAAAATTTTATAACATGGTCGTGAATGCTGGCAACCTCACCTCCACCAGCACCCCACCCCAGCCGCCACCACCGCCAGTACAAGTGCAAACACAACACCAGCAACCCCACGGTTGCCAGTGCCCCAGCCCCCATTTCCCCCCCCACCAATGCACCGCCGCCACCACTGGCATGAGCACGTACAGGAACACCGCCTCTCCAGTTCTGCTGGAACCCCGCCCCAGCTAACACGTGTGCACCCGCCATGCTGCTGCAGCTGCTGCCAGACATCAGTAAGCACAGATCCCACTGACACCACCCTGACCAAGTGCTTTGGCTAGCACCTTCCATCAGAGTGCTGTGGCCAGCAGACTGGGAACAACTCGGCCCCTCCAGTAGAACAGATTCCTAACCTTGAGGGTTCAGAGAACACAGCCAGGTGCCCAGCACCAGCCCCCCAGAGTTAGAGCACGCAGCCTAGGAGTGCTGAGCGGAGCCTGGGCCCCCTAAAATCTTCCAGAAATGAAGCAAGTCAACCAAACCCACCATATAACCACAATCAAACCAAGATCATCAAAGAAGATAAAAGCAGAAAATGTATTCAAAACACAACAACTTCAAAAATTGAAGGAACATCAGCCCACACAGATGAGAAAGAACTAGTGCAAGAACTCTGGTAACTCAAAAACCAGAGTATCTTCTTACCTCCAAAGCACCACACCAATTCCCTCGCAATCGTCCCTAGCCAGGCTGAAATGGCTGAAATGACAGACATAGAATTCAGAAAATGGATAGGAATGAAGATCATTGAGATTCAGGAGAAAGTTGAAACCCCATCCAAGGAATCTAAGGAATCCAATAAGATGCTACAGGAGATGAAAGATGAAATGGTTATTTTAAGAAAAAAGTAAACTGATCTAATGGACCTAAAAAACTCACTTTAAGAATTTAGTAATACAATCTCAAGTATTAATAGCAGAATAGATCAAACTGAGGAAAGACTCTCAGAGCTTGAAGACCAGTTCTCCAAAATAACTCAGTCAGACAAAAATAAAGAAAAAAGAATTTAAAAGTATAAACAAAACCTCCAAGAAATATAGGTTATGTAAAGAGACCAGATCTACAGTTCACTGGCATCCCTGAAAGAGAAGGAGAGAAAGCAAGCTACTCGGAAAACATATCTGAGGATATTGCTCATGAAAATTTCCCTAACCTTGCTAGAGGCCAACATTTAAATGCAGGAAATGAAGAGAACCCCTGCAAGACACTCAACAAGATGACTATCCCCAAGACACATAGTCATCAGATTCTCTAAGGTCAAAATGAAAGAAAAAGTTTTAAAGGCAGCTGGAGAGAAATAGCAGGTCACCTACAAAGGAAACACCATTAGGCTAACAGTAGGCCTTTCAGTAGAAACCGTACAGCCAGAAAAGATGGGGGGGTCTATATTCAGCATTTTTTTTTTAAAGAAATTCCAGCCAGGCACAGTGATTCACACCTGTAATCCCAGCACTTTGGGAGGCCAAGGCAGGTGGATCACCTGAGGTCAGGAGTTTGAGACCGCCTGACTAACACAGTAAAACCCCATCTCTACTAAAAATACAAATATTAGCCAAGCATGGTGGTGGGCATCTGTAATCCCAGCTACTCGGGAGGCTGAGGCAGGAGAATTACTTGAACCCGAGGTGGAGGTTGCTGTGAGCCAAGATAGCGCCATTGCACTCCAGCCTGAGTGACAGAGTGAGACTCCATCTCAAAAAACATAAATAAATAAAATAAAAAAGAAATTCCAACCAAGAATTTCATATTCAGCCAACTAAGCCTCATAAGTGAAGGAAAAATAAGGTCCTTTTCAGAGAAGTAAATACTAAGGGAATTTGTTACCCTTATATAATATTCTATAATGGTAAAGGTTTCAATTCAACAAGAAAACCTAACTATGCTAAATACATATCCACTCCACACAGGAGCACCCAGATTCATTTAAAAAGTTCTTGCAGACCTAAGAAGAAATTCAGATAACCACACAATAATAGTGGGAGACTTCAACACCCCACTGACAGTATTAGACAGATCATCAAGGCAGAAAACTGGTAAAGATGTTCGGGACCTGAACTAACACAACCAAATGGACCTAACAGACACTACAGAACTCCTTATCAGAAGCGAAGAAAAGACACTCCCACTATAATAGTCTCCCGCTATTACTGTGTGGTGACAAAGACCCTATCTCTAAAAATAAAACATAAAAAATAAATCAAGAAATTACCATTGGTGATAATATTATTATCCACTCTAAATATTCTATTCAGATTTTGCCAGATGGCTCCATAATGTCCTTTAGAACAAAAGAACATTTTAGATCACGAGTAACGTTCAGTTACCATGTCTCTTTAGTCTACTTGAATCTGCAGAAGTCCTCAGTCTTCCCATCTGCATTTCATGACATTGGCATTCTGACAAACACAAACGTATTAGTTTCCTAGGCCGGCCGTAACAAATGATTACAAACTGGATGGCTTTAAACAGCACAAAGTTATTTTCCCACTGCTCTGATAGCTAGAAGTCTAAAATCAAGGTGTCTGCAGGGCTGTGCTCCCCCGGAAACGTGTAGGGGTATCTTTTCTTGCCTATTCCCAGTTTCTGGTGGTTGCTGGCAGCCCCTGGTGTGCCTTGGTTTGCAGCTGCAGCCCTGCAGCCCCTGCCTCTGTCCTCACTTGATATTCTCCCTTTGTGTGTCTGTGTCTCTGTGTCTTGTCTTCTCTTCTAATAAGGATACCTGTCATATTGGATTAAAGGCCCATTCTCCTCTAGTAGGGCCTCATCTTAAATTAATTTCACCTGCAACAACTCTTATTTCCAAATCAGGTCATGTTCTGACATACTGGGGATTCGAACTTCAACATATCTTTTTTGGGAGTCACAGTTCAAGCCTTCTCACCAGAGCAGTTATTTGATAAAATACTCCTCAATTTGAGTTCTGGTATTTCCTCAGGTTAGATTCAAGTTGCACACTTTGGGTTGGAATACCGTAAAACTCACCAGGAGGCACGTGCTATCAATATGTCCCTCTCCTGGTGATGTTAATTTTGTGTACCGGGTTAAGGTGACGTGTGCCAAGCTTCTCCACTATAGAGTTACTGTTTTTCCATTTGTAATTAGTAAGTACCTTGTGAAAAAATACTTTTAGTCTGTCTTGAGTAACTACTGTTATTCCTCAAAATTTCTCTCCCAGGAGTTTTAGTTTTAGCATCAATTGATGATTCCTGCCCAAGTCAATTATTACTTTTATGTTTGCCAAATGGTGAGTTTCGAATTCCATCCATCATTTCTTCTACATTTTTTAGTTGGCTTTCTTCTATAAGAAAAAATGTTCTGGCCGGGCACGGTGACTCATGCCTGTAATCCCAGCACTTTGGGAGGGTGAGGCGGGAGGATCACCTGAGGTCGGGAGTTCGAGACCAGCCTGATCCACATGGAGAAACCCCATCTCTACTAAAAATACAAAATTAGCTGGGCATGGTGGCACATGCCTGTAATCCCAGCTACTCGGGAGGCTGAGGCAGGAGAATTGCTTGAACCTGGGAGGTGGAGGTTGTGGTGAGCCGATATTGCATCATTGCACTCCAGCCTAGGCCACAAGAGTGAAACTCCATCTCAAAAAAAAAAAAAAAAAAAAGAATGTTCCTTTCTTTCTCCCCTATTTGTGTGTGTGTGTGTGTGTGTGTGTGTGTGTGTGTGTGTGTGTGTGTGTGTTTATATCAGCACGAACACATGGAGGGGCTGCAAGTTTTGAGCAGGGCCTAGAGCAAAAAGGCATCTGTAGCAAGCTGAGGTGTGGAGCCAGCTGCCTGCCACTGCACCTATGACCAGCATACCCAACAATCATGGAAGTATCTGTTGCAGACAAAGGTAACACAAAGAACCCTTGGCACGCCACAGTAGGAGAATAACAGTCGTAGAATATTTGAGAAAGGCTGTGTCCACCTCTATTATCAGTTAATCTCCACTAAAAAGCAGCTCCTGAAACCTCATGGACTGAGCACTTGGCTTCGGGACCTGCTCTGTACCTGGGCTATGAACGGGCGCTCCTCCTGCTGAACGCCAGTGTATTCCAGCAATAGGGAGCACCAGCAGGAGATTGAGGGGCGAAAGAGAGTGAGGTCAGTGTATTTATTGCCCTGCCCCTCCCTGCAGCATCACCACAGGCCAGTTCTGATGATGAACCGAGGAAAAAATATCACTCCTGTGATATTTCTACCAAAAATGCGTAATTCAAATCTAATCCTGAGAAAACATCAGACAAGCTCAAATGGAGGGACAGTCTACAAAATCATTGGCCTATACGACCCAAAAAACATCAAGCTTATAAAAGACAAGGAAAGACTGAGGAACTGTGCGGATTAAAGAAAACTAAAGACACCTGACAACTAGATGCAAACCATGAGTCTGGATTGTATCCTGGACCAGAAAATGGTTTTCTTTTGTTATAAAGGATACATTTTGGACAACTGATGGAATTTAAACAAGGTCTGTAAGTTAGATAATAATATTGTATCGATGTTTATTTCCTAATTTTCTTCTAACTGTATAAAAGTTTAGGCTCATGCTACAAATGCTGTTTTTGTTGTTGTTGTTGTTTTTGATATTTTTTTTTTTTTTCTGAAACAGAGTTTTGCTCTGTCACCCAGGCTAGAGTGCAGTGGTGCAATTTCAGCTCACTGCAGCCTTGACCTCCCCAGCTCAGTTTTTCCTCCCATCTCAGACTCTCAAGTAGGGACTACAGGTATGCCCCACTACACCAGGCTAATTTTTTTTTTTTTTGGAGAGGTGGAGTTTCACCATGTTGCCCAGGCTGGTCTCAAATTCCTGCATTTAAGTGATCCACCCACCTCTGCTCCACAAAGTGCTGGGGTTACAGGTTTGAGCCACCACATCTGGCCTTAATTTTTAAACACAGACGGAGTCTCACTATGTTGTCCAGGCTAGTCTTGAAGTCCTGGGCTCAAGCAATCCTCCCACCTCAGCCTCCCAAAGTTCTGAGATTATGAAAATGAGCCACCATGCCCAACTTATGCTGCTTTTTAAGAAAACTGAGACTTCAGTTTAATTTCACTTGAATATAACACAAAAAAATGAAATTAAATACATTTTTTTCACCTTAGGAAACATTCGTTGTTATAGGATTCTTCTGTTCCTATAGGTTTAAAAAAAAAAAAAAGAAGAAAGCTGTTAAGAGGTTGGAATGTTATACGTTACTTTTAAGTGCATGCTTCAGTTTTACATAGTATCAATTGTCTCTATACTATAAAACATGTAATTATTGGCATAGGTATATTTCTTTCCTTTTCCCTTCTCTTTCACTCTTTTTTTTTGCTCATATCATTTTTACTTTATCAAGCTTTATAGTCCCGACGTGGTGGCTCACACCTGTAATCTCAGCACTTTGGGAGGCTGAGGTGGGCAGATTACCTGAGGTCAGGAGTTCGAGACCAGCCTGGTCAACATGGTGAAACCCTGTCTCTACTGAAAAAACAAAAATCAGCCATGCCTGGCTGATTAGCATCACTCTTAGTCAATTCTTCCAAATAAATGCTATGTTTTATCTGCCTGAAAATTCTCTTCTTTTTTCTTCTTGGGGCACTTATTTTGTATTATATCTCTGAATATATTTTTCTAGTTTTATTTGTCAGACTCTCTACTTCAAAGCCACCAAAGGATTATCTTTGCCCTTTTTTATGTCTATCATTTTCTTTCTATATTAAAAATTTTTTTTCTGGCCGGGTGCGGTGGCTCATGCCTGTAATCCCAGCACTTTGGGAGGCCAAGGTGGGTGAATCAGGAGTTCAAGACCAGCCTGGCCAACATGGTGAAATCCCATCTTTACTAAAAATACAAAAAATTATCTGGGTGTGGTGGTGGGCGCCTGTAATCCCAGCTACTTGGGAGGCTGAGGCAGGAGACTCGCTTGAGCCTGGGAGGTAAAGGTTGCAGTGAGCCGAGATCGTGCCATTGCACTCCAGCCTGGGCAACAAGAGCAAAACTCCATCTGAAAAAACAAATAAATAAGTAAATAAATAAATAAATAAATAAATTTTTCTAACCAACCAGGGAACTATTTAAAAAAAAATAAATAAATTTAAATTAAATTTTTTCTCTCTCTCTTCTCTCTGTATTAATTGTGATTACCAGCCAGGCATGGTGGCTCACGCCTGTAATCTCAACATTTTGGGAGGCCGAGGTGGGAGGATTACTTGAGGATATAAGTTCAAAACCAGCCTAGGCAACGTAACAAGATCCTGTCTCCACAAAAAGTAATACAAAAACATTAGCCAGGCATGGTAGCACCAACCTAGAGTCCCAGCTACTCAGGAGGCTGAGTGGGAAGGATCACTTGAGCCCAGGAGTTCCAGGCTGCAGTGAACTATGATTGCACCACTGCACTCAAGCCTGGGCAACAGAGCAAGACCCTGTCTCAGAAAGAAAAGAAAAGAAAAGAAAAGAGAAGAGAAGAGAAGAGAAGAGAAGAGAAGAAAAGAAAAGAAAAGAAAAAAAGGAAAAGAAAAGAAAAGGAAGGAAGGAAAGAAAAGTGGTTGTCTCAAGTATCTCCACCAAAATTTAACTTCCAGCCATGTCTATTCAGTTTCTAACTATATTGTTTATTACATAACTAATAATGTTAATTTTTCTTTAGCTCTGCAATATCCTCTTGAACACATTCTGTTGTCTTAGCTTATCATCTCATAGATCTTATTATTTTAAAATGACATTCTGTGTGGGGTTTTTTTTGGATTTTTTGTTTTATGTTTTTGTTTTGTTTTGTTTTTTGTTTTGTTTTGTTTTTTGTTTTGTTTTGTTTTGTTTGAGACAGAATCTCGCTCTCATTGCCCAGGCCGGAGTGCAGTGGCACAATCTCAGCTCACTGCAACCTCCACCTCCTGCATTCAAGCGATTCTCCTGCCTCAGCCTCCCAAGTAGCTGGGATTACAGGCACCTGCCACCACGCCTGGCTAATTTTTGTATTTTTTAGTAGAGACAGGGTTTCACCATGTTGGCCAAGCTGGTCTCAAACTCCTGACCTCAGCTGATCCACTCGCCTCACCCTAAGTGCTGGGATTACAGGCGTGAGCCACCGTGCCTGGTCTGTTCTATGTGTTGTTATAGTGCAAAGCATTTGTGGAAAACATGCCCTTGTTAGAGAGTGGTATGTTCTTCTGTACTGGTATCTTTGTATGCCTTTTGCATTCTAATCATTTATTCAACATGTATTTGAGTACCTACTACTGTAAGACAGTTTTTGGGCTCTGGTGATACCACAAAATAGAAAAAGTCCTCATTTTCATGGTGCTTATACTGTGTGTGTATGCTGGTGTGTGTACATAGTGTGTGTGTTGTGGAGGTATTTGGGTTTGCTATAATATGTTTACATGGTTACTACACGTTTCTTGCCACGTTGCTCACAGTTAAACTGGGCAGTGTTACCTAGGTCTTTCATTTCTCTAACAAAGTGAAGATTGAATTCTCCTTGACGCTGTGTTCACGGTATCTGGAACCAGTTTGAATTCTTTTCAGGGCTTCAGGTTAAATTCTACATGTTGATTTTAACCCACTTTTCTGTAGCCTGAGGACAGAATTGTTATGATTAAATTTATGGACTTCAACCTTACAAATGGAATTTCAGTTTGTTGTCACAACAATATTTTCTTTATAAATTTAATTTTTATGACGAACAATATAACTACATTTTCAAAAAATTGGAAAAGAATAAGATCACCATATATGATTCTATTGGAAAGCCGTTTTTATTTATTTATTTATTTATTTTTGAGTAACTGGACTATTATCTAAAAATAAAAAAGCTGAGGAGTCCAATAGAGCTAGCCCATAGTCTCTATGGTAACCTATAAGAAAATTCATCATATGACTGTGAAAACTCTTTATTGACTGTTTAGAAGCAAACTATGGGGCTTTTTCTAACAGCTCAACACCAACGAGCAATCCTGAAGGTGATCCATATCTTAGTTGTATCTCATAACAAAAATAATCTCATTTTTTGTGCCCATGTGCAAGCATAATTTTATTTATATTCAAATTGGAAATGTGGCCTCTGCCTTCTCATTTATTTTCTTCTTGGTAAAAAACCTTTTTGGTTTCTTGGGTGAGATGGAAAGGAATGATGTCAATTATCAGAAATAAAATATTTCCTCTCTAGGGTGTCTCTGAAACAAAAAGGGAAGGCAAGAGGCAGGACCTTTAGCTAATTCATTAAAGACAAATTTGCCTTAGGCAACCACAAAGAAACTTGTCCAAGGATGTTTCCGACTCTCAAAGGAATGGGGTAAGGAACAATAATATTAGCTTGAGCTAAATAATATTCCTTCGTCTGAGCAGAAAACATATCTCTAGGTTTCCTGGCAGCTAGGGCTGAGAAGAAAATGAAAGAGATGTCATACTTCTTTTTGTCTTATAAATGACTGTGTTCCAAAGTGTTGGAAGACTCATTTCTATCTACCTTTGAACTCCGAAAGGACAATTTTTACATGAATCCTTATATTTAGGATCATGCACAACGGAATAGGCAACATTCTTGGTAATCGTTTTAACAAAAAAAAAAAAAAAGGAGAGATTTATTTATTTATTACTGTTTCTTCTACGGTCCCAAATAGGAAGATGATAACACAAGATGTGGTTCTATAAAGTCGTGTCACAAGAGAAATTCTCTAAAGTCCTGTCTAGATTAATAAATCCATCGTGTGATTTTCTCTTGCCTGGTGTTTTATTTTCCACTGCTCCTGCCTTTGTACTTTTTCTCTGATTCTCCTTCTCTCTTGGGGCTGAAAGCATCACCTGTGACATGTCATCGTTCAACAAACCATCCTGACAGCGAGAAGAGAACGAGAGAGCTGTCCTCAGAGGCAGGTCCTGGTGGAGGCAGGAAGCAGACACCATTTCCCCTTTGATATTCTTTCGCTTCTCCATGCCCTTTCGATGTTGCCACCACTTGTTGGTCCCCACTGCTCTCTGGGCATAAAACTTCCCACTGCCATGTCCTAGCCAGGCTCACCTTCTCAAACACTGCCACAGCTTTAAAATTACCTCTTTTTATTTTCTATCAAATCTCTTTCCTCTGGGTTGAGTGAAACATCAAAAGGAAATTGTGTCTATCAATCCAAGTTCAATCAGAGAAGCAGAACTACAAAAAATTCTGGGATAAGGGGCCAGGCGCTGTGGCTCATGCCTATAATCCTAGCATTTTGGCAGGCTGAGGTGGGCAGATGATCTGAGGTCAGGAGTTCGAGACCAGTCTGGCCAACATGGTGAAACCCTATCTCTACTAAAAATACAAAAAATTAGCCTGTAATCCCAGCTACTCAGGAGGCTGAGGCAGGAGAATCACTTGAACCTGGGAGGTGGGGTTTTCAGTGAGCCCAGATCATGCCATTGCATACCAGCCTGGGCAACAAGAGTGAAACTCCGTCTAAAAAAATAAAAAACCAAAGAGCTCTAGGATAAGGGATTTGGAATGAGACCTTACACAATGATGCGGGGAGCTGGGAAGTGAAGGCTGGAAAGAAGTGAGATCAGAGAGTCATCAATCTGGATCTGAGAAGTTGATCCCACTGCCAAATTCAAGAAGCTGCTAGAGAAGTCTACAAAAAGCACCTGCCTGCATTGGCTATGGGTCCACACCAAGCATCACATGATAAGGCTGGGGCTGCTGCTGGTTATCAGGGCCAGCGCTTGATAGGAAAGCTGGTCAAAGAGTGTGGAGGGCAAGGACAAGCTGGAACCCGCTGGGCACTTCTGCATCTGCCATTGCACCTAACCACAATGACCTTCTGAGAGGAGTGGCTGCTACTTCTCCTCCACCTCCCAAATTTTGTGCAAACTACTCTTTTAGCAAACTCTAATCTGAGACCATATAAAAAAGAGGATTCTGGGCCGGGCACAGTGGCTCATGCTTGTAATCCCAGCACTTTGGGAGGCCAACGCAGGCAAATCACCTGAGGTCAGGAGTTCGAGACCAGCCTGACCAACATAGCGAAACCCCATCTCTACTTAAAAAAAATAATAATAATAATACAAATGCAAAAATTAGCTGGGCGTGGTGGCAGGCACCTGTAATCCCAGCTTCTCAGGAGGCTGAGGCAGAATCGCTTGAACCCGGGGATCTCAGTGAACTGAGATCACGCCATTGCACTCTAGCCTGGGCAACAAGAACAAGACTCAGGAGAGAAAGAAAAGAAAAGAAAAAGAAGGAAGGAAGGAAAGGAAAGGAAAGGAAAGGAAAGGAAAGGAAAGGAAAGGAAAGGAAAGGAAAGGAAAGGAAGGAAGAAAGAGAAAGAAAGAAAGAAAGAAAGAAAGAAAGAAAGAAAGAAAGAAAGAAAGAAAGAAAGAAAGAAAGAAAGAAAGAAAGAAGGAAGATTCTGGAAATGTAGTTCCCAGTTTAACCAAGTTGACAATAGAACAATCCAGCATAGTGTGTTTTGATACACTCCTACTAAGTTACAAATAAATGATATTCTTTGTGAAATCCCCTCAGAAGGTCACTTTCTAGTAAAGAGGAAGGTTTTTAGTTCAAACAGGTCTCAGGCACTGACAGGCCAATATGGGTCAGGGAGTTATTTTCCTGGTGCCCTAGTTTACTTGCTCCAGAGTTTTGCAACATTTCCACCAACAAACCCAACTCCTAATTATAGAGGACAGTAAGTGTCCTTTAGTAGACCCTGGACGACTAGGCTCATAGCCAGAGGAGCCCCCCATGAACTCGTAATCTCTTTGAAGTCTTCTGTTCCATCTTCATTAGTCCTGCAAATCTTGACTCTTACCTTGCAATACAGTATATGTGTGCTTGTTTAGTATAAAAGTAAATTTTGTTTAAAAGACAGGGTCTCGCTCTGTCACCCAGGCTGCAGTGCAGTGGCATGATCATAGCTCACTGCAGCCTCAACCTCCTGGCCTCAAGCAATCCTCCTGCCTTAGCCTCCCAGGCGTGAGCCATTGTGCCTGGCCTCTGTCCCCATTAATCTTTATTGCCACCAGTAGTGCCAACCTTTGCAAGCTGTACTACCTGTTAGTGTTTTGTCTGGCTTCCCAGGTAACCTGTGAGCATCTCAGTGGCAGATATTGTCAGAAACGTCCCCATTCCCTCTTCTTCCTTGCTAACAGAAGACCAGTGTTATTTGGAGGAATCATGACTAGTCTACACCGGTCATGGAAATCTCATTGTCCTCTGCCAGTGAGTGATAAGGCTGAGCACATGACTCAGAGAAATATGCTGAGAAGCTTCTGGGAAATATTTCACTTCTTAAAAACAGAAATATACCTTGAGAAGTGTCTTATCAAAGAGGACACTTTTGAATATTGCATTCCTTGCCGCCTGCTCTGGACATAGTAGTATGACGGTTGGGGTTGTGGCAACCGTCTTGTGATCATGAGGAGATAAATATTATGCAAAGAGAAGTAGAGCAGAGGGAAGGATAGGAAGAACTTGAGCTCCACTTTTTTTTTTTAAGACAGAGTCTCGCGCTCTCTCACCCAGGCTGGAGTGCAATGGCACAATCTTGGCTCACTGCAACCTCTGCCTCCCAGCTTCAAGAAATTCTCCTGCCTCAGCCTCCCAAGTAGCTGGGATTAAAGGCGCCTACCACCATGCCCTGTTAATTTTTTGTATTTTTAGTAGAAATAGGGTTTCACCATGTTGACCAGGTTGGTCTCCAACTGCTGACCTTAGGTGATCCACCCGCGTCAGCCTCCCAAAGTGCTGGAATTACAGGTGTGAGCCACCACACCAGGCCAGAGCTTGAGTTCTTGAACAGCTGAGCAAATCAAACAAATACCTTTAGACATTTTTTAATATAAACATGTTCTTAGGGTTTATGCTACCTTTAGAGGACTAGCCTGAAGGGACCTGCTTTGAGTTGAACTGTATCCCCCAAAAATTCACATGCTGAAGCCCTAAACCCCAATGTGGTGATATCTGGAGATGGAGCTTTGGGAGGTAATCAGGGTTAGATGTGGTCATAAGAGTAGGCGCCTCATGATGGGATTAGTACCCTTATAAGAAGAGACACCAGAGAGGATGCTTCCTCTCTCTCTCTCAGGTGAGGACACAATGAGAAGGCCACTATCTGCAAGCCAGGAGAAGAGCCCTCGCCACAAACTGAACCCTCCAGATCTTGATGCTGAACTTCAATCTCCAGAACTGTGAGAAATAAATTTCTGGTATTTAAGCCACTCAGTCTATATTTTGTTATGGCAGTCCAAGCTGATGAAAATCGGACTCTAATTGGTATATACTTAAGTAGCTACTATTTACTGACTGCTTACCATATGCTAGACATGTTCTAAGTACATTAAAAGTACCAACTCATTGAAATCCACACTTTTCCAGTGAAGTGGGTACAATTATAACCACACTCATCATATACATAAGGAATTTGAGGCATGGCAAGGTTGAGTAACATGCCCTAAATCACAAAGCTAGTAAGTAGTAGAACTGGGCTTTGAACCAGGTTTGTCTGGGTCCTGAGTTCACACTCTCAACCACCATCCTCCACTGTATTTTGAGGTCACCCTGTGCCATATTCATCCTAAAATTCTCAAAGGCTGGCACAGTGCCTGACACATATTAATGCATGTATTGAACACTAATGTGCAAAGCAATCCCCTAATTTTGTCAACAATCATCTAATTTCATCCTCATAACAACCTTATTAATAGGGTGACTAATCATCCTGGTTTGCCTGGGGCTGAGTGGGGATTTTGGGATGCTGGACTTTCCATTGAAAACTGGGACAAGTTGGTCACCCTACCTGTTAGATTAGTTCATGCTTGCATTGTGACTTTTATTAGCCCTAGACACTTTTGCCTCCATGAGCCCCTCACACCATCATAAATGTTTGAGTACCCTAGAAAATTAATTTTGTATGACGTGAGAAAAAATTGAAACATTTTCTTCAATGCTAAAGGTTCATTTTTTTCTGAGTTTAAAAGAAATCACATCATTTAATAGATCCTAAAAATAGTTTGGGCCCTAGTCATTGTGCCTGTGTGGATGAATTGACCCTGTGTTAGTTCTGTCACAATCCCCATTTCACAGCTTAAGCAACCTGCCAATAATCCTTCATCTAGAAAACGATGGAGCTAGAATTTGAATTCATGCTGTCTAACTCCAGTTAAGAGCCTATACTCTTAACTGCTACTTTAGTGTTTTCCAAACATTTTTTATGCTGACCCATAATTTAAAAAAATAAACCTTACAGCACAGTGCAATACTCATATGCACACACACAATACGCATAGATAACTCAATCAAAAGTTTCGTATAACAATATTTACCCTTGCTACACTAATTTGCACTGATGTTTTCTATTCTATTGTATTTGATTCTATTTCATTTTTTAAAATGCTGCTTGCAGCCCAATATATTGAGTTCATGACCCTTCAATATATAGTTACCCACAGCTTGAGAAATCCTACACTCCACTATAATATCATTTAATAAATACTTGTTGAGTAAAGTTCTTGGGTGCAAGGACAGGGTAGGGACATCACCCAACACAAATATTTTCAACCAAATAACTATCGGTTTCATCTGTCTCTTTAACAACTGAAATAACATGAAAAGGAAACGTGTGTTATTTTAGAAACACAATGCCAATGGTTGATTTAATATTTTACAGAATCTGCTTCCCGGAAAGAATGTGATGAGAGATTTTATTTTATACTGGTTTGTCTTGAAGAAGTCTTAACATTCCATCTTTCTCCAGCAGTTCTTAAGACAGGGCATTAAAAGGTCCTTAAGAAAACTTATGGCCGGGCGCGGTGGCTCACGCCTGTAATCCCAGCACTTTGGGAGGCCGAGGCGGGCGGATCACAAGGTCAGGAGATCGAGACCACGGTGAAACCCCGTCTCTACTAAAAATACAAAAAATTAGCCGGGCGCGGTTGTGGGCGCCTGTAGTCCCAGCTACTCGGGAGGCTGAGGCAGGAGAATGGCGTGAACCCGGGAGGCGGAGCTTGCAGTGAGCCGAGATCGCGCCACTGCACTCCAGCCTGGGCGACAGAGCGAGACTCCGTCTCAAAAAAAAAAAAAAAGAAAACTTATGAAGCCAGAGGCTAAAATGACACAGCTCAGTCTTCGGTCTGTGCATGCGTATTTTCTCCGTGATTAATCAAACATGAGCCTTTCACTGGGTTGCTTTAACTGTGTCCTAGGGAAAAATGTGACTTTCGAGCTGACTAGGTAGATAAATAATGGTTACTAAACTAGATCCCAAATGCAGAGCGAGCAACGTAAATACGCTCTCTGGCTGATTTAAAATCACTCTGAAGTCTGTAGGACTTCACAGTCCTAGACAAAGATGCTGACACATCATTAGTTATTCTCAAGCAACACTGAGGGAGTGACTTCCTTCTACGTTTGGAGACCAGTCTCGATACTGAAAGTAGCGCAAAGCCTTCATTCACTAGGACCTTCTGACAACCAGCAGTACATTTGACACTGAAACTAGCCCTGGGCACCAAAAGGCGGTTGGTAAACAATGGTTGGGAAAAGAGCTGCTTGAAGGAATGAATGAACGTTAGCGAGAAGATCTCAAGTCAAGGAAGTTCAGACCAAGAAGACACAAAACTCAAGTGTTTGAAGTGGGGCTCAGAAAAGGAGGGAAGGCAAGAAGAGGAAGGGCAAGGAAAGGTTAAGGGCCATGGTGTCATGGGAAGGGCCCAGGGCCAGCAGGCAGGAGCCTACGTTTTGTTGACCTTGATGTCTAGCTTGCTGTGATTTTGGCAATAGCCTTCACTTTTCTGAGCCCCAGTTTCCTCAACTGTAAATGGAGGTGTCTACCCAATGACATTAAAGTCTCCTTTCAGTCTTTAATTTCAGAATCCACGGAATCACAGAATCCATAGAATCATGAACTCACAGGCCATGAGGGCAACAGTTATAGGTAGAAGGCAGGGAGGAGGGCCTCTTGGAAATTTTGATTTTAGAAAGGGTTTCTCGAGCCCAAAGATGTTGGCACCTTACATTTTCACTGAAGGCACTGCTTTTCTGGAGCTGGGTTTCAGAATCCCACTTCCTGCACCAATTTGCCAGCTACCCTAGGAGAAGCCTCAGCATCCTCTGTACTTCTATAATGTTCCTAATTGTAATTACAATTGTGCCAGGCATTGTGCTACATTCTGTATGTGTGTAATCTCATTTTGTCCTTACAGCAGCCTGCAAGGTAGACTATACTTTATTATGCTGTATTATGCTGCAGATGGGTAGAGAGGGCTCAGAAAGATTAAGTGACACATCCTAAATTGTTCAGTGGGGAAGTCGTAGAGGTTGGACTCGAACCCCCAGTTCTGTTTGTCTCCAATTTCCACACTCTTGCTATAGCACCAGGTTGCACAAGTCTCAAGGTTTGCAAAAACAAGTCCCTTCCCACCCTGCCCATTTACAGAAGTGTCAGGAAGATTAATGATACATCCCATTTGACACTTTTTATTTCTTTATAGTTTATAGCCTACTTACTTTCAAAAATGGACCTGAGGCACCTCAAAATATTAAAACAAGCTGGGCATGGTGGATCACATCTGTAATCTCCACATTTTGGGAGGTTAAGGCAGGAGGATCACTTAAGCCCAGAAGTTTGAGAGCAGCCTGAGCAACATAGTGAGACCCCCCATCTCCACAAAAAAATAAAAATAAAAATAAATTCACCAAGGGTAGTGACATGAACCCATAGTCACAGCTACTCAGGAGGCTAAAGTGGGAGGATCGCTTGAACCCAAAACTTTGAGGCTGCAGTGAGCTATGATTGCACTACTGCTCTCCAGCCTGGGCGACAGAGTGGGGTGTCATCTTTAAAAAAGAAAAAGAAAATATTAAAACTCATAATATAGGACAGTTTTTAAAATTTAAAACACACACACACACACACACACACAAATGAATGTAGGCCTAAAACAATCACAAAACCAAAATGAGACTCGTAGTCTAGTTAAGAGTAATGTACCAATGTCAATGTCCTAGTTTGTTATCATACTATGGCTGTATAAGATGTCTTTTTGCAGGAAAGCTGGGTCTAGTGTATATGAAACTTTTCATGTTATTTTTGAAGCTCTCTGAGTCTATTATTATTTCAAATAACAAGTTTTTAAAAATATATAAATAGAGATTAAGGAGAGATGGAATAATTTATGGCAACTTTCTATGAGTCTATTATTATTTTAAATAACAAGTTTTGAAAGTATATAAATAGATAGATAGACAGAGATTGAGAAATCTGGAATAATGTAACAAATAAACTTGTACCAGGAACCTGAGATGTCATGTCAGAAACTATGAGCCCCTCACCCCAACCTATTTCCCCTTCTTCCTGGGCACACAGCTAGATTATATTTTTCAGCCTCCTTTGAACTGAGAATGGCCACATAGCTGAGTTCTGACCGACAGAATGTGGGGAGTGAATGGGTACTATTTCCAGGCCTAGCCTGTAAAAACCTTTCAAGTGCCTTCTTCCATGCTCTTTCCCTTCCCACTAACTGAAGACAAAAGATTACCAGGTTCTAGGAATTGGTAGAGCTACAACGAAGAAGCTCGAGTGCCTGATCAGAGTGTGAGGGAGAGCTGCCTGGTGACCTTTCCACCTCGGACTGTTGAATGGGCAAGAAATAGGCCGGGGACGGTGGCTCACATTTATAATCCCAGCACTTTGAGTGGCCAAGGTGGGAGGCTCACTTGAGGCCAGGAGTTTGAGGCCAGCCTGGCCAACATGAAGAAACCCTGTCTCTACTAAAAAATACAAAAATTAGCTGAGTGTGGTGGCGCCCGCCTGTAATTCCAGCTACTCAGGAGGCTGAGGCACGAGAATTGCCTGAGCCTGAAAGGCGGAGGTTGCAGTAAGCCAAAATCTCTCCGCTGCACTCTAGCCTGGGCAACACAGCAAGACTCTGTCTTGAAAGAAACTTCTAGTAATTTCAACCACTCTTTGCATATCCTGTTTGCACTCTTAAAGCATATTGAGATCCTAAGAAGTTTTGTGTACATAGGCTATATCCATTGATATTTACTGTACTAGAAATGAAACTGAAAAAAGTTTATTAATTTATTAAAGAAGAATAATAAACCATTACACATTGACATAAGTAACATATTTTATGAAAAATAACTATATTTTTCCCCAAAAATTACATTTTTGCAAATCTGTTTAATGTCTGGCTTAAAATAGAAGACAGCTAGGTTCTCACATCTGCTTCTATGTTCAATCTGTGAGATAAATTTTAGTTTATGTACATGGAAAAAATTCCAGCCTTATATATACATAGTAGAAAAAGAGGAGTATTTTAAAAGCTTTTTCCAGATAATTGTGGATATTCTTCTTTGATACTACATCTAAACTGGACAAGTGATGGTTTCTTAAATGTTAGTTTTGCAATGTGAAATCTGAAACCATTATCAGTGAACTTTTCATATTGCATTACCTCAAAATCCATTGGATTATCTTGTACTTTGAATGGACCTTTTATCCATACATGATTTTGTAACATCATCTTTTGGTCATCTGGAAAATAGTAGTTCACTAAGTTATACAGATCTCCCGAATGTTGACACATTTTATTATGCAATATGGATTTGAAAAACCTACATTTGTTAATATCACCATCAACAGTATCAGAAGTCTTCAAATAGTGGAAAGATGGAAAGTTCATAATGGTAGATACCAGTTTTCCAAAATTCTAATTTTCATCTGAAAGCTTGAATATTATTATTGGCAATAAACATTGTCCATTTGTTTTCCTTAAAGTGACAGGCTCACTTTGTTCAAGAAAATGTCTGCCCAATACCCAAGCCTGAGTAATGACAGTGGGGCTGTCAGTCATTCTTTCAAGTAAAACTAAAGTTCCATGGAAAAGCATCTAGTTCATTCAGCTCACACCTCAATTGCATAAGTGCTTTCCCCCAAGACAACCACTGAGTACTTCAGTGTGCAGTAGCAGTGCTTTGTACATATGTCCCATTCTGGTTCACAGAATATCAAAACCATGGGCATTCAAGAGTAGTAGTTTAATAACATCAATAATTTTTACTGCTCATCCAAGATATTCTTAAGTGAAACTGGCATTTCTTTTTTTAATTTATTTTAATTTTATTTTGTAGAGACAGAGTTTCATTATGATGCCCAGGCTGGTCTCGAACTCCTAGGCTCAAGTAATCCTCCTGCCTTGTCCTCCCAAAGTGCTAGGATTACTCCCAGCTTTCAAACCCCTTGAAAGTGCCATGATTGCTCTTCTCTGTAGGCCAGATATTACAGTAGAAACCACAGTCACTCAGTTGGAAAACTTAAATGCAGTGGGAGTAATTAGGATGTCAGGAGCCAAGTGGTGACACTCAGCTACCAAAGGCAAGGTGCACATAGTCACCATAATGGACAGAAAGTCAAAGCAGCAATTGGAATAGTCTGGCTTGGCCAGGCGCAGAGGCTCACGCCTGTAATCCCAGCACTTTGGGAGGCCGAGGTGGGCAGATCACCTGAGGTCAGGAGTTCAAGACCAGTCTGGCCAACATGGTGAAGCACTGTCTCTACTAAAAATGTAAAAATTAACCAGGCGTGGTGGCGGGCACCTGTAATCTGTTATCCCAGCATCACGAGAGGCTGAGGCGGGAGAACCGCTTGAACCCAGGAGGCAGAGGTTGCAGTGAGCCAAGATTGCACCATTGCACTACAGACTGGGCAACAAGTCTCAAAAAAAAAAAAAAAGAATGGTCTGACTTGTGTAGACTATGACATTGGCCAGTTAATCAAGGAGTTTTTAGAAGTAAAATAGGAAGCCTACTAAATTCTTATTTGATTTGTATAAGTAGAAATCTTCCAGGTCAAGTCAATGAGAGTCAAACTTGAATCATAAAAACAGAATCATGGTCTCTCAATCAATTCCCAGATTTGAGCCAGTTTAAAGACCCAGAAACCTTTCAATGAAGGCGAGGCCACGTCCCCTCAAGGAAGGACCCTGGTACACTACCAAAAATTTATATTGTTAATATTTCTCTCAGCTTCCCCTAAAGGACCTGTAGCATTTTACCAGGGTAACTGTGCATTGGGGAAAAGGAAACAGACATTTCAGGGACTACTAGATACTGGCTCTAATTGACACTGATTCCAGGAGACCCAAACCTCACTGTGGCCCTCCAGCCAGAGTAGGGGCTTCTAGAGGTTAGGTGATCAACAGAGCTTTAGCTCAGCTCTGACTTACAGTGGGTCCAGTGGGTCCCTAAAATCATCCTGTGGTTACTTCCCCAGCTTCTGAATGCTTAGTTGACATAGATGTACTTAGCAGCCGGCAGAATCCCCACACTAGTTCCCTAACCTTTGGAGTGAAGGCCATTATTCTAGGAAAGGCCAAATGAATGCCATTTGAGCTGCATCTACCTAGGAAAATAATACATCAAAGGAATACTTCATTCCTGAGGGGATTGCAGATATTAGCGCCACTGTCAAGGACTTGAAAGATGCAGGTATAATTATTCCCACCACATCTGCATTCAACTCTCCTATTTGTCCTGTGCAGAAGACAGATGGATCTTGGAGAATGACAATGGATTATCATAAGGTTAACCAAGTGGAAACTCTAATTGCACCTGCTGTATCAGATGTGGTGTCATTGCTTGAGCAAATCAATACATCTCCTGGTATCTGGTATGCAGCTACTGATATGGCAAATGTCTTTTCTCTATACCTGTTCATAAGGTCCACTAGAAGCAGTTTGCTTTCATAAACCAAATAAGCTCATGAACAAAATGGCCATGGTGGCAGGGATGGAGATTATTCACGGGCTGAGCAACATGGATTTCCACTCATCAAGGCCAACCTGGCCATGGCCACTTTGAGACTGAGTACTCAAACTGCCAGAAGCAGAAACCAACACTGAGCCTCTGATAGGGCATCATTCCCAGGGATGCTCAGACAGCTACCTGGTGGCAAGTTGATTAACAGCTTCCAATCATGAAAGGGGCCGTGTTTTTTCTTATTTCAACAGTCACTCTAGATATGGATTTCTTTTTTTTTTTTTTTTTTTTTTTTGGATACAGATCTCACTCCGCTGCCCAGGCTGGAGTGCAGTGGCACAATCTTGGCTCACTGCAATGTCTGCCTCCTGGGTTCAAATGATTCTCATGCCTCAGCCTCCCAAGTAGCTAAGATTACAGACGTACACCACCATGCCTGGCTAGTTTTTTATTTTTAGTAGAGATGGGGTTTTGCCATGTTGGCCAGGCTGGTCTCAAACTCCTGACCTCATGTGATCCTCCTGCCTTAGCCTCCCAAAGTTCTGGGATTACAGGTGTGAGCCATGGCACCCAGCCTAGATACGGATTTTTACCTTCTCTGCACACAATGCTTCTGCCGTAACTACCACCCGTAGACTTAAAGAATGTCTTATCTACCATCATGGTATTCCATACAGTATTGCTTTTGACCAAGGAACACACTTCACAGCCAAAGTACAGCCATGGGCTCATGCTCCTGGAATTCGCTGGTCTTTCCGTGTTCCCTACCATCCTGAAGCAGCTGGCTTGATAGAATGGTGGGATGGCCTTTTGAAGACACAGTTATAGTATGATAGGTGATAATACTTTGTAGGGGCAAGGTTCTCCAGAAGACTGTATAAGCTCTGAATCAGCACCTAACACATGGTACTGTTTCTCCCATTGCCAGGATGTAGAGGTCCAAGAATCAAGGGGTGGAAATGGGAGTGGCACCACTCACCATTACCCCTAATAACTTACTAGCAAAATTGTTGCTTCCTGTTCCCATAGCTTTATGCTCTGCTGCCATAGAAGTCTTATTTCCAGAGGGAAGAATGCTTTTACTAGAAGACACAACAATGATTCCATTGAACTGGAAGTTGAGACTCGCACCTAGCCACTTTGGGCTCTGCACACCTCTGCGTCAGAGGAGTTATGGTGTTGGCTGGAGTGATTGATCTGAACTACCAAGGAGAAATTGGACTACTACTCCACAGTGGAGGTAAGGAGGTAAGTATTTCTGAAATACAGGCAAGTCCTTGGGCTATCTCTTAATATTACCATGCCCTGTGGTTAAGGTCAATGAGGAACTAGGACAACCCAATCTAGCCAGGACTATGAATGGCCCAGAGCCTTCAGGAATAAGTTTTGAGTCATCACATTAGGTAAAGAATCATGACCAGTTGAAGTGCTTGCTGGAAGGAAAGAGAATACAGGATGGGTGGTAGAAGATGATAGTTATAAATACTATCTAAGACCGTATGACCAGTTACAGAAATGAGGGCCATAATTGCCATGAGTATTTCGTCAAATATGAGCTATGAACTCCCTCGTCAAATATGAACTCCCTCTTTCGTCAAATATGAGCTAGTTTAATAAAAGGAGGAGGTTTGGGCACATACCAGGGTTTCCTGGAACCAGGCAGTAGGGTCTCCTGAGACCTGGGACCCAGACATATTTATTTTATTTCCTCTCTTATTTTTGTATCATGTAACATAAGATGTATTGACTTTATATCAGCAGTTAAGTATCATTAATTTTACATTATTTAACTTATGGGATATTGGGAGAAGAGTAAACATCACTCAAAGACTTTACCTTCTCTTCTGGGGAAGGAATTAATACACTTTTATTGCATGTAGGATAGTTGTATCATGTTAGGTGGAACCATGGGTTTAAGAAGATGGGTAAGTGTGGCCAGTCGCAGTGGTTCATGCCTGTAATCCCAGCACTTTGGGAAGCCGAGGCGGGTGGATCACGAGGTCAAGAGTTCGAGACCAGCCTGGTCAATATGGTGAAACTCTGTCTCTACTAAAAATACAAAAATTAGCCGGGTGTGATGGTGCTTGCCTGTAGTCTCGGCTACTCAGAAGGCTGAGGCAGAAGAATAGCTTGAACCCAGGAGACAGAGGTTGCAGTGAGCTGAAATCATGCCACTGTACTCCAGCCTGGGGGAGACAGTGAGACTCTGTCTCAAAAAAAAAAGAAAAAAAAAAGATGGGTAAGTGTGCCAAGTTGACAAGGTGTGAACTTTTGATGATTAGTTTTAGGTGTTAATGAGACTGGATTAAGGGATACCCAGATAGCTAATAAAGCATTATTTCTGAATCTGTCTATAAGAATGTTTCTGGAAAAGACTGGCACTTGAATCAGTAGATTGAGTAAGGAAGATCAGCCCTCACCCAATATGCAAGCACCAACCAGTTGGTTGAGGGCCCAAATAGAACAAAAAGGCAGAGGAAAGACAATTTGCTCTCTCTCTTCTGGAGCTGGCACACCCATCTTCTCTTGTCCTTGGATATTAGAACTCTAGGTTCTCTGGCCTTTGGCCTCCAGGCCTTGTACCAGCAGCTTTCCAGGTTCTCCAGCCTTCAGCCTCTGACTGAGAGTTAGACTATTGGGTCTCCTTGTTCTCAGCCTCTGACTTGGGACAAAGCCATGCTATCAGCTTCTTTGGTTCACCAGCTCACAGACGGCATACCATGGGACTACTCAGCCTTGTGATGACATGAGTCAATTCCCTCATAAATCCCGCCTCATAGATCTCTATCTACCTCCTACCTACCCACGTACCTATATCCTACTGGTGCTCTGGAGAAGCGTGATTAACAGGTGGACACCTGACTCCAGAGGGTCGGTCAGAATGTGTTTTCCCAAGAATGTGGATTTGGTCCTAAAATGAATGAGTCAGTTTCTGCTGGTTGCTTCACTCATAGATGGGCCAGCTCAAGAGCTGCAAGTGAGCCTTTCCTCCACAGGGGTAGGGAAGTCTAGAAGTCTGCTCTACAGGAGAGGCAGGAACCTGACACGCAGGCAGAGGAGAGACAGATGTCACAGCTTCAAAGAGTCAGAGGAAAGCTCTGCCTTCCTTCCCATATTCTGTCCAGCTCCGGGTCCCAGGTCTCAGGAGACCCTATTGCCTGGTTCCAGGAAAACCTGGTATGCGCCCAAACCTCCTCCTTTTATTAAACTAGCTCCCATTCCACTAGGACCCACATTGCCCCTCTTGTACACTAAGTGTATCCTTCAAGTCCAAGCACAAATGCCCCCTGCTTGGAGAAGCCCTCACTCACTTTCAGAAAAAGCCATTTTCTACCCAAGACCCAAAACTACCAAATTCATCCTATGCTACCATATTCACACCATACTACCACAATCACCCTATATGACTACCTCCATGCTACACTACCACAGTCATCACCCAATGCTACCACAGTCACACTGTGCTATCAGTCACCCTATGTTACCACATTCATCCTGGGCTACCCCAGTCAACTAGACTACCACATTCACCTTATGCTATCACAGTCACCAGTACTACTGCATCACACTGTGCTACCATTCACTCACTATCGCAGTTTCCCTGTACTACCACAGTCATCCTATGCCACCACATGCACCTTTTTTTAAAATATACTTTAAGTTCTAGGGTACATGTGCACAATGTGCAGCTTTGTTACATATGTATACATGTGCCATGTTGGTGTGCTGCACCCATTAACTCGTCATTTACATTAGGTTAGTAGGCTCTGAAATTGAAGCAATAATTAATAGCCTACCAACCAAAAAAAGTCCAGGACCAGGTGGATTCACAGCTGAATTCTACCAGAGGTACAAGGAGGAGCTGGTACCATTCCTTCTGAAACTATTCCAATCAATAGAAAAAGAGGGAATCCTCCCTAACTCATTATATGAGGCCAACATCATCCTGATACCAAAGCCTGGCAGAGACACAACAAAAAAGAGAATTTTAGACCAATATCCCTGATGAACATCGATGCAAAAATCCTCAATAAAATACTGGCAAATTGAATCCAGCAGCACATCAAAAAGCTTATCCACCATGATCAAGTGGGCTTCATCCCTGGGAAGCAAGACATCTAAAGTGGGGAGCAGTCTTATGGGACTGAGCCCTTAACCTGTAGGATCCGATCCCATCTCCACGTAGCTACTGTCAGAATTGAATTGAATTATAGGATACTCAGCTGGTGTCCATGGGAGAATTGCTTCATGTGTAGGGAAATACCCTCACACATTTGGTGTCAGAAGTGTTGAGTAGTATGAGAGTAAAGGGAAATAAACAAGTTCATTCAAATGTATTTATTTGAATAATTTTTTAATTCAAAAGTAGAATAACCTAGAAGAAGTGAATAAACTTCTTTCCTTCTCAAAAGTCCTTACTTATCAATAATTACCTTGATTATAAATGGATTACATTATCAAATCAAGAAACATAAGCTGGGCATGGTGGTGCACGCCTATAGTCCTAGCTAGTCAGGAGGCTGAGGCAGGGAGATCACTTGAGCCCAGGAGTTTGAGACTACAATGAGCTATGATCATGCTGCTGCACTCCAGCCTTGTCAACACAGTGAGACTTCACCTCTTTAAAAAAATGACTGAATGAGTAATTTTTAAAAAAAGACTCAACTATATACTGCTTACAAGAGACTCATTTCACCTTTAAGGACACATACGAAATGAAAGTGAAGGGATGGAAAAATAATCCATGCAAACAGAAGTAAAAAGAGATCAGGGTAACTATATTTTTGTCAGATGAAAAAGACTTTTAGTCAAAAACCGTAAAAAAAAAAAAACAAAAAAAAACAAAAAACATCATTATATAAGGATGAAAGGTTCAGTTCATCAAGAGGATATAACACTTATAAATACATATGCATCCAACATTGGAGCACCTACATATATGAAAAATATTAATAGATCTGAAAGGATAGATAGACTCTTAATAATAGCAGGGGACTTCAAGGCTCCATTTTCAATAACAGACAGATTATCCAGACAGAAGACTAAGAAAGAAATATTGACTTAAACTACATTTTAGAGCAAATGGGACAGACATATATAGAACATTCCACCTAAGAGCAGCAGAATACACATTCTTCTCGAGCACACAAGAAACATTTTCCAGGACAGACTACACATAACACAAGTCTTAAGTTTAAGGAGATCTAAATCATATGAGATATATTTTCCAACCACAATGGTATAATACTAAAAGTCAGTAACAGGAAGAATTTCAGAAAATTCACCAACACTAGAAATTAAACAACATGTCCCTGAGCAACCAAACAATGAATTAAATGGAAGAATAAAAATTATCTTGAGACAAATGAAAACGAGCACATAATACACCAAAGCTTAAAGGATACAAAACAAAAGCAGTTCTAAGAGGAAAATGTATAGCAATAAAAGCCTACATCAAAAAAGCAGATCTCAAATAAACCAACTAACATCATACATCAACAAAATAGAAATAAAAGAACAAACAAAGCCCAAAGTTAGAAGGAAGGAAATAATAACGGCCAAAGCATAAATAAATGACAGAGAGACAATATAAACAACAGAAAAGATCAATGAAACTGAGAGGTGGCAATTAAAAACCGCTCAACTACATGGAAACTGAACAACCTGCTCCTGAATGACTACTGGGTACATAACGAAATGAAGGCAGAAATAAAGATGTTCTTTGAAACCAGTGAGAACAAAGACACAACATACCAGAATCTCTGGGACACATTCACCTTATATACCACAGTCACATCGTATTACCATCCACTCGCTTCCACAGGCACCCTGGACTACCACATTCACACCATACTATCACCGTTATACTGCCTTCGCTTCCCTTGGGCCCAAGGGCGTTGCCTTATTATTATATTTGTGCCCTCAGATGACATGACAATGTCCCATTCAAGCCTCTTCTCCTAATGTCCAAAACATCACCTCATACCTAATAGGAGCCAAGCGGATATTACTGAGTAAGTCAGTAGGATGGTAAATTAATGAATTGGGAAATCACTGGACTACTATTTAATGATTCTTACTCAACTCTGTGGGTTTAACGGTTTTTTCTACTATTTATAAGAATGAGAACACAGGCACCATGAGAGCAGCACCCAGCACAGCGCCCAGCCTGGCAGACACTCGATAAACATGGGTTGAATGAGTGAGTTAGGGAGTAGGTATGTGAGTAGGAGGTGTTTGGACCGCTAAAAACTAAGTCCTAAGCTTCTGAAGCTCCTTGCCCGTGGATGGTGATTTCTAAATGCTATCCATAACTCTTACCCTACTATCTTCAGCCCTTTTTACGAATACCTACAGAAGGACATCAAGTGGCCATTCAGAAATAGTGGGGGGGCCCCGGTTAGTCCTACTCCCGCTTGCATCATGGCACTCCTGAGCAAGGCAGGGCATCCCTGAAGCTCTGCTGTTGCGCCTCCTCTTTCTTTCATCACCTTGGGAAAGAGTTTGTTTCTCTGACGGTACCTGGCCTTTCTTGCTGAGGAAGTCTTCTCTCTTTTTCTTCTCTTTCTCTCCCCCTGCACTTCTTCCTTCTGACAAGTCTGGGCCCTGACCCTCTCTTGTCCCACCTCTCACCATCCATTCTGACCAGGAGCCCCTGGTAAATTCTTTGCCTTGGCTCTGGTTGAGGCAGAAGGAAGAAGAAAGTATGATTCTATTAATTCCTATAGTAGATGTTTGCTGAATGCTCAATGCGCTTCCCATATTCAGGAGTTGTTGGAAAGATAACCTTGGATTCCACAGTCCTTGTTTTCATATGACTTAGTTTTAAGGAGAAAACAGATATTCGACTTCCACTGAATTATAGTTTTAAGGAGAAAACAGATATTCAACTTCCACTGAATTAAGAACAATACTTTCCCCACAAAGGAGGGGTGGCTAAATGGAATTTTTAAAAGATCCCCCAAGTACTGGTGGATATATGTACAGATTAGATAAATTTAGACAAAACTAGGATGCTGGTAATGACATGGTGTATATATTAAACTGCTAGGGCTGCCATAACAAAGTATCACTGGCGGAGTGGCTTAAACAACAGAAACTATTTCCTCCCAGTTCTGGAGGCTAAGTCTGAGATCAGGGTGCCATCAGGGTTGATCTCTTCTGAGGCCCCTGTCCCGGGCTTGCCAATGGCCGGCTTCTTGCTGCCTCTTCACAAAGTCATCTATCTTTTCGTGGGCTTCCCTCATGTCTCTCTGCATGTCCTAATCTCCTCTTCTAATAAGGACACCAGTCATATTGGATTAGGACCCATTCTAATGGCCTCATTTTAACCTAATCACCTCTTTCAAGGCCTAAGAGTTGGAGACTAGCCTGGACGATAAAGCAAGACCCTGTCCCTGTAAGAAATAAAAAACATATATAAATGCTATCTCCAGATACAGTCACATTCTGAGGTACTGGGGGTTAAGGCTTCAGCATATGAATCTGGAAAGCATTCAGCCTGTAACAGTATATAATAGCCAAACACACTAGACCCAACCTAGATATCTAATGATAGGATAACGATTGAGTTCATTCAACAAATATATACTGTGTACTCACAGGGCCAGCTACTACACTGGATGCAGAGTCCCTCTCCACAGTCTAGTGGTGGCAGTGGGGACAGATTATAAGTGAGGCAGCCTAGCATGGTGCTTGTAGGCATGGACTCTGGAGGCAGACTTCCTCGCTCCCCCACCTACCAGCTGGGTGATCAAGGGCAAGATATTTAACCTCTGTGCCTCAGTTTCCTCATTTGTAAAATGGGGTTAATACTAGTACTCACCTCATAGACCTATTTTTTGTAAAGCTTTAGGAACAGTAGCTGGCGCATAGCCCTATATGAGTGGTAAATAAATAAATTTGCAAATATTCATGTGAATCTGGCACTGAAAATGAGGTTTGCTGTAGCTTGAAATATTGGCCCCAGTGTCACCTCTCCCTGTATCCAGGCCCTCTGCTGTGTAACTCTGCAGTTCCTCCACAGATAGTGAAGTCTACTTCTTTGTCCCTTGACTTTAAGCTCACCATGTGACATGCTCTGGCCAGTGGATTGTTAGCAGCTGTGAAATAAGTAGAGGTATGAGGTGTGGTAGCTGGGTGTGTCTCCTCGTGCTTCCCTCACCATCCTAGGATCATGCTAGAACTAGCTTGCTGATCCTAGCGGCAGGACAGAGACATGGGGACCAGAGTCACCGCAGCTGATCCACAAACACCTACGTGAGAACTCCATGCTTATTGTTTTTTTTTTTTTTTTTTTTTTTTTTGAGATGGAGTCTCACTCTATCGCTCAGGCTGGAGTGCAGTGGTGCTATCTCAGCTCACTGCAAGCTCCGCCTCCAGGGTTCACACCATTCTCCTGCCTCAGCCTCCCCAGTAGCTGAGATTACAGGCGCCCGCCACCATGCCTGGCTAATTTTTTGTATTTTTAGTAGAGACGGGGATTCACCGTGTTAGCCAAGATGGTTTCGATCTCCTGACCTCGTGATCCGCCCGCCTCGGCCTCCCAAAGTGCTGGGATTACAGGTGTGAGCCACTGCGCCTGGCCTCCATGCTTATTGTTTTATATTCCGAGACTTTGAGGTTGTTTGTTATGCAGCAATAACTGACTAATAGAAGGTTGATTGAGGCTACTTAATGACGAGGTGAAATGTTCCCAACAAATTATTAAGTGGTAGAAGACCAAATAACAAACCAATTTGCACAATAAGATCATATTTCTGTTTTAAATAAATGCACACCTGTGCGTGTGTGTATGTGTGATGTATCCCCTGAAAAAATATAGACCAAAATGTTATTCAGTAGTTATCCCTGTTGATTGTAATTTTTAATTTTTGTTTATCTTTTTCTATGCTTCAAACGAGCCACATGGCCATATTTTGATTTTGTAACTAGATTGTGAAATATTATTTGAGAAGATATGTAGATGAATGAATCGCCAAAGGTGGCCAGGTAGGTAGAAGCACATCCCCAACTTTGGTCTCACATCCCTGACTTTGGTCCAGATTGTCTGGTGGTGAATCTTCACTACAACTGCACTACAGTGGGCTTGGAGGCAACACAGAATGTCTGCGACTGTCAGAGTCCAGAAAGCAATGTGTAAGATAGCCTTTCAAGGTGATAAAACGTGTGAAGATTCCTTGGAGCCCTCTGATGGGTTCCTGTGGGTCCTGGAACATGGAATTTAAATGCAATTTGGGCACATGCCAGGTCAGTGCAGAAATTAGACGTTACATTTAGTTTAAGAGCAAAACAGGAGAGAACCTGAGCAACAAGTCTGAAATATCTCCTCTGCTTGCAGCAGTGATTTCATTTTAGTCTGCAATATTCCAGCCATGCGTTGGCTTCCTCTGTGTGACCAGTCCTAGTAAATGGAACCTGCGTGGATAAGGCTTGGCGTCTTCAGCAAAGGCAGTCTAAACCATACGGCCTTCACTCCATCTCACTCTGGATTCAGAATCCAGACTGCCACCACAAGTGGCTTCCAGGTCTTCGTAGAAGAGACTGTGGCTATTTTATTTTTTAAATGAATTTTATTGATGTATAATTTATAGAAAATAAAATTCATTCATTTAAAAGGTACAGCTCAATGAGTTTTATAAATGTATATGCTCTTGTAACTGCCATCATAATCAATATACAGAACGTCTTCATACCCCTGAAATGTTTCGACAGGTCTCTGTGCAGTTAATCCCAACCCTCACTCCTGGTTTTAGGTTACTGCCAATGTGCTGCCTCACTATAGATTAGATTTGCCTTTTCTAAAACATTATGTAAATGAAATCATATAGTATATACCCTTTTGTGGTTGGTTTCTTTTGTTCAGCATGATGATTTTGAGATTTATTCAAGTTGTTTTGTGTATCAAAATCTCATGCTTGGCCAGATGCAGTGGCTCAAGCCTGTAATCCCAGCACTTTGGGAGACTGAGGCAGGTGGATCACTTGAGGTCAGGAGTTCAAGACTAGCCTGGCCAACATAGTAAAACCCTGTCTCTACTAAAAATACAAAACTTAGCTGGGCATGGTGGTGCATGCCTGTAATCCCAGCTACTCGGGAGGCTGAGGCATGAGAATCACTTGAACCCAGCGGGTAGAGGCTGCAGTGAGCTGAGATGGTGCCACTGTACTCCAGCCTGGGTATTCTGTCTCAAAAAAAAAAAAAAAAATCCTTTTTATTGCTTAATAGTATTCCATTGTATGACTATACCACAATCTCTCCATTCACCTTTTGGTAGACATTTGGGTGGTTTCTAGGTGTTGGCTATCATAGAGCTTTTTTTTTTGAGTTTCAACTGTACTTATTCAGGCCTCGACAGCTGTTATGGGGCTCACTTACTACTGAATGAATAATTTTTCCTGAAGTTTGCTTTTGCACTAAGCAAAAAAAAGCTCTGTGATTAAACAAATTGATTATTCATTCATTCAACCAATCAGTCATTCAGTTCGCCATTTATCAATTAAATATTTGCCTATCATCTGCTATTAATACCAGTAATAATTCAGTAATATTATTTATGGAATGCTTAATAAATGATGCCAGGCATGGTGGCTCATATCTATGGCCCCTGCTGCATGGGAGGTTGAAGTGGGAGAATTGCTTGAGCCCAGGAGTTCAAGTTTAACCTGGGCAACACAGCAAGACCCATTTCAAATAAATAAATAAATAAATAAATGTTAAAGTCACCACGCTTAGACTATTACTGGTAATCGTACTCATTTCTCACAAGAGTCCTGTAAGGTAACTATTAACTGGTCCCTGTTTTAGGTGCTCCTTAAACCATAAAGGGCTATGCAAGTAAGACTATATTTTTATCAAACAAAGATTTTTCTATACAACTCAAGTTTTTCATTTATTTATTGGCCTTCCCTCTCCCCTCTCACTCACTCCAGTTGCTGCGAATTGATGAGGTTTTATTGCATCTCTTCTCTACTGAGGACCAAATGGTCTATGACTTTGCTCAAGCTTTTATGTTTATTGGGGTTGAAGTGGTGCCTGGCTGCCACTGGGAGGAAGACATTACACTCCCAACATCCCTGGTGTCACAGCAAGATTGGTATTCACTCCAGGTGCACACTGAACACTTCATCTTCCAGATGCCCAACTGAGCCAAGGTGCTATATAAGTCAAATAAATAAGTAAAACGCTGGAAAGCCAAGGGCAATTCTGTCCTTATTTCGCAGATGGAAATGTAGTTAACTTTTTCTGAGTTCCTATTGAATGCTAACACTCCCCCAAGAACTTTGGAAAAGGCAGGAAACAGAGGATTAGCCAGAGAAAGAAAGAGAGAGATAGACGGTCTTGACTCTTGAAAAGTGTAATTAGTTTAAGAGTCAAAACGAGCTGGAAGAATAGATATCAAAATATATATATAAATACCTGCCTGGGCGCAGTGGCTCACGCCTATAATCCCAGATCCCAGCACTTTGGAAGGATGAGGTGGGTGGATCACTTGAGGTCAGGAGTTTGAGACCAGTCTGGGCAACATGGTGAAACCCCATCTCTACTAGAAATACAAAAATTAGCTGGGCATGGTGGCACACACCTGTAATTCCAGCTACTCAGGAGGCTGAGGCACGAGAATTGCTTGAACCAGGGAGACGGAGGTTGCAGTGAGCCAAGATCATGCCACTGCACTCCAGCCTTGGCGACACAGCAAGACTCCCTCTCAAAAACAAAAACCAAACATATTAACCCACTGGTTCTCAAACTTAACCAACCATCAGAATCACCTAGCAGCCTTGTTAAAACATAGATTGTTGGCCTGGTGCAGTGGCTCATGCCTGTAATCTCAGCACGCTGTGAGGCCAAGGTGAGAAGATTGCTTGAGCCCAGGAATTTAAGACCAACCCAGGCAACACAGCGAGACCTCATCTGAATTTTAAAAATTTTTTTAAATTAGCCAGGCGTGGTGGTGCGCACCTGTGGTTCCAGCTACTGTGAAGGCTGAGGTGGAAGGATCACTCGAACCCAGGAGTTTGAGGTTGCAGTGAGCTCTGATTGTGCCACTGCACTCCAGCCTGAGCAACAAAGTAAAACCCTGTCCCCCAAAAATAAAACAACAAAAACAAAATAAACAAAACATAGATTGTTAGCCTCCTACCCTCAACATTTATGATTCAGTAGGTCTAGAGTAGACCTTAAGAATTTGCATTTTAACTAGGTGTGGAGGCTCACACCTGTAATCCCAGCACTTTGGGAGGCCAAAGCAGGATGATTGCTTGAGCCCAGGAGTTCAAGACCAGCCTGGGAATGTAGTGAGACCTTGTTTCTACAAAAAAAAAAAAATAAGTAAATAAGCTGGGTATGGTGGTATGCATATGTAGTCCCAGCTACTTAAGAGGCTGAAGTGGGAGGATTGTTTGAACCCAGGAGGTCCAGGTTGCAGTAAGTCATGATCTCATCACTACACTCTAGCCCTGGCAACAGAACGAGAACCTATCTCAAAAAAAAGAATTTGCATTTCTGATAAGTTTCCAGGTGATGGTAATACTGCTGGTCCAAGGACCACACTTTGAGATCCACTCAAATTTGACATGTGCTATTATCTCATTTAAACATCCCAAGAGCACTGTGAAGTAGTCTCATTATCCTCATTTTTTGAATGAGGAAAGTAGAGTTCACAGAATTTTCGGAACTTGCCCTAGCTTCACAGCTAGTGAATGGCAAAACTAAACTCTCAATTTAAGTCTGTCTCACTCCAAAAGCTACGGATTTCCCACTATTTCAAACTGCCCCCAGATACTTCCTGGAAAAGCGGACCTAGAATACGATCTGAGCTGGTCAATGTTGTCAGAATCTCTAGAGCTTGGGAGTAAACAGGCCTGGTGACATTACTTAGGGCCACATGCTACTAAAATAATAGGATGGTTAACAGAATGATTTGGAAAGGACCCAGAATGTAGGTGTCAATGACCCTGACCAAAACTCCCTGATCCTCTGAAGCTAACTCAGAATGCAAAAAATCCCAATGCAACCAAGCACCTCTACTTCCTCCTTTAATAATGACAGAGACCGTTCAAATCAGATTCTTGTCTGACTTCCCCCTTCACCTTTCCATGAGCCTTCTGCCCCATTAATTCAACACAAGAAACAATTTTATGACAATGTATAAAAGCAAAGACTTCAAACTCAAGTCGATGGTCTCATGTGAGCAAAGGAGTACTATTTTTCTGTTGAATTTTTATCATCTAAAAGACTTCAATTCAGACATAAATTACCAATTTAAGAAATGAGAGAGGACCGGGCATGGTGACTTATGTCTGTAATCCCAACACTTTGGGAGGCTTAGGCGGGCAGATCACCTGAAGTCAGGAGTTCAAGACCAGCCTGGCCAACATGGAGAAACCTCATCTCTACTAAAAATACAAAATTTAGCCAAGCATGGTGGTGCATGCCTGTAATCCCAGCTACTTGGGAGGCTGAGACAGGAGAATTGCTTGAACCCAGGAGGTGGAGGTTGCAGTGAGCCGAGATCACGCCACTGTACTCCAGCCTGTGCAACTGAGTAAGACTTTGTCTCAAAAAAAAAAAAAGAAAAACAAAGAAAGAAAGAAATGAGAAAGGAGGCCGGGTACAGTAGTTCACTCCTGTAATCCCAGCACCTTGGGAGGCCAAGGCGGTGGATTACTTGAAGTCAGGGGTTCAAGACCAGCCTGGCCAAGATGGTGAAACCTTGTCTCTACAAAAATCCAAAAATTAGCTGGACATGGTGGTGCACACCTATAATCCCAGCTACTCGGGAGGCTGAAGCAGGAGAATCGCTTGAACCCAGGAGGCAGAGGCTGCAGTGAGCTTATATCGCACCACCGCACTCCAGCCTGGGCAACAGAGCAACACTCCATTTCACAAAAAAAAAAAAAAAAATGGAAATGAGAGAGGAGATATCACAAAGATTAAAAGGATGGTAAGGAAAAGTCACAAACAGCTTTATGTCAATACATTTGACAACTTAGATGAAAGGGACAAATTCCTTGAAAGACAAAAACTACCAAAGACACTCGAGAAGAAATAAACAACCTGAATAGACCTGTATCTGTTAAATAAATTGAATGTATAGTTTAAAACCTTTCCACAAATAAAAATCCAGATCCAGATGGTTTCACATATGAATTCTGCCAAACATGTAAGGAAGAAATTATACCAATTATATACAAATTCTTCTGGAAAATATAGGTGGAGGGATTACTTTCCAACTAATGCTATAGGCTAAATTATAGTGAAATTAAAAAACTTTAGCTCAAGGCTGGGCAGGGTGGCTCATACCTGTAATTCCAGCACTTTGGGAGGCCGAGGTGGGTGGATTGCTTGGGCTCCGGAGTTTGAGACCATCCCGGGCAACACGTGAAACCTCATCTCTACAAAAAAATACAAAAACTTAACTGCGTGCGATGGCACATCCCTGTAGTCCCAGCTACTCGGGAGGCTGAGGTGCGAAGATCACCTAAACCTAGCGGTTGAGGCTGCAGCATGTCATGATCATGCCACTGTACTCCAGCCTGGGTGACAGAGTGGTATGCTGTTTAAAAAAAAAAAAAAAAAGACTTTAGTTCAAGTTGAGACCAAAGAATGTGCTATTATGGGGTGGAGAAAAATACCACAATTTTGGTAATACTAGACAAGACGTAACCTCAAGTCTCCGGGCAGCCCATGAGGTAAGCAAGTTTCCTTTGTGTCCCTGTTTTGCCGATGAGGAAGTAGGAAGAGCGAATAGACTGGGGAACCTCAGCCTGATCACCTCTCTCTTCTGGTGGTCGGGAAGGAAGAGATAGGCGGACACCCAAAATAAACCTTGCCTACTTCACAGCTTCCCTGTGAATGAGAACAGGAAAAGTTCAGAAGCCACCAGATGATGTTAAGGAGGCTTCTTAGAGAAGACGTGGCAATGCCCCTCCTGGAGACGTTTAATTTCTTCGTTACAAGGAATTTCAAACTTATCTAAAAGGAAATAGAATACAACAAAGCTCCCTTACCCAGTCCCAATAAATAACCATCAATGTCCTATTCATTCATACCTCCATCTACTTCCTCTGTCACATACGATTTTGAAGCAAATCTTACCCATTGTATCATTTTACCCATAAATATTTCATTCTGTATCTCTAAAACATTGTCTCTAGACCTCAGCACTATTGATGTGTGGGCTAAATAATTCTTTGTTGTGGAGGACAGTCCTGTGTGTTGTAGGACGTTCAGTAATATTCCTGGTCTCTACCCACCAGATGCCAGTAACACCCCTCCCTGGTAGTTTCAACAAACAAAAATGATTCCAGAAATCTCCCCTGGGGACGTGGGGGTAAAATGTCAAAACTGAAAACTACTGCTCTAATAGATGAGGACTCTTTCTTAAAAAACATACACATGATACTATTATCACACCTAAAAAAATATAATTTTTTTTTTTTTTTTTTGAAACAGAATCTAACTCTGTCACCCAGGCTGGAGTGCAATGGTGTGGTCTCAGCTCACTGCAGCCTCCACCTCCCGGGTTCAAGTGATTCTTCTGCCTTAGTCTCCTGAGTAGCTGGGATTACAGGCACGCATCACCATGTCCGGCTAATTTCTGTATTTTTAGTAGAGAGGGGGTTTCACCATGTTGACCAGGCTGGTCTCGAACTCCTGACCTCAGGTGATCTGCCCACCTTGGCCTCTCAAAGTGCTGGAATTATAGGAGTGAGCCACCACGCCCGGACTAAATTCTTATATTAAATTTCCTCTAATAAGCAATTTCTTTAGTAATGGCTGCCTGCAAGGTTGGGATGAACAAGATTCTGAAGTTTTGTCCAAGTCCAGTAGAAAGAGTGCCAAGACTGATGTTTTTTTCTTAAGATGGCGGGGGGGTCTCACTGTGTTGGCTAGGTTGGTTTTGAACTCCTGACCTCAAGCAATCCTTTTGAAAAGGCCTCTTAAAGTGGTAGGATTACAGGTGTGAGCCACCACGCTTAGCCAAGACTGATTATTGATGCCTGACATGGGCATGTGATGGGACAGTGCTAGTAATTTCTGTCCCTAATCTAGTCTATTCCCCTCTTTTTGAATACAAGACTCAGTAGAAAGAAATGAGATTACTAAGCATAGCTTACAGGGTATTGAGTATGATTATGGAATCAGGGCAGATTCAAAATCAAAGTGGGATTTTTCTCTTTTTTGTTTTTAATAACTCCAAGTGTTGACAGTGTGCAAGGGAATAAGCATGTTCAGATATTATTTGTGAGAATATAATTCGGCACAACTTTTCCAGAGAACAATTTGACAATATATAACAAAATCCTTAAAAGTTTGCTTACCCTTTAACCTAGAAATTCTACTGCCAGAAATTTATTCCAGGGATGTGCAGAGAGACTTAGTGAAGATTGTTTATTGCAAGGTCTGTAATAATAAACCACTGGAAACAATCTAAGGGTTTGACAATAGGGGATTAAACACAGTATGCTCTCCAACTTATGACCCTGCAGTCACTTGAATATTACAAAAACACATTAGGACATGGAAAGATGTTTGTGACATATAGGGAAGTGAAAAAAAGCAAGTCTCTATATTCAGTAAGTCTCAATTACTGAATATATTTCAGTATATCACTATATATATTTGCTTAATATCAAGCAACTATATTCAGTAAATCTCACTTTCTATTTTTAAAAAATGTTTACACAAAAATATATGCCTGAGAAAAAAGGTCATAGTAAATACCCAAAATATTAACAGAAGTTATTGCCAGCTAGTTAAATTAAGAGTAATTTTTATCTTCTTCTTTTTGTTTATCTGGCTTTTCATAATTTTTTTGTTTTGTTTTTTGAGACAGAGTCTCACTCTGTTGCCCAGGCTGGAGTGCAATTGTGTGATCTCAGCTCACCACAACCTCCACCTCCCAGGTTCAAACAATTCTCCTGCCTTAGCCTCCTGAGTAGCTGGGATTACAGGCATGTGCCACCACACCCCTCTAATTGTGTATTTTTAGTGGAGACAGGTTTTCACCATGTTGGGCAGGCTGGTCTTGAACTCCTAACCTCAGTGATCCGCCCACCTCAGCCTCCCAAAGTGCTGAGATTACAGGTGTGAGCCACCACGCCCAGGCAACAATGCTTTTAACTGGTTTGCCAGATAAAATGCACCATGGGACATACTTACACTAAAATATTATTTATTATTTATATAAAATTTAAATGTAACTGAGTGCCCTGAATTTTTCTTTACTAAATCTGGCAAGCCCACTTTTAATGTGAAGTAATAAAAGAGAGATCTGGGTGCTGGAACCCAATGAGCTGGCCCCTGTGAAGATAGGAGAGGAATTATTATTCCAAGTCTTTTAAACAAAAACATCAGGGTTTTAGTGAAATAAGAAGGGAGAAACAATTTCAAAGTCACACAGTCCTTGTCTCAAATCTGGAGTCTACTACCACCATCACCACCACCACCACCATCATCCCACCTCACTCCCCTTTCTGCGTCCTGATCTGGATGTCCTGGAGCAAGTTACTTGCTTCCCCCCATTCTCAGTAAGAGTGTGTATCTTCCAAGGATTAAATGAGAACACGTGTGTAAAGGCATCTTGTAAATTTTAAACTGCCAAACAGCATGTTATTATCATGTTAGTGAATTACACACACAAGGACATGTCAAACAGGAACAAAACATCTGCCGCAGACAACCACAGAATTGTTCCTTGCAGCACATTTTTGATGGCTCTCTGAGGTCAAAACAACTCAAGGTTTAGTCACTCCAGTGCTGAACCCATATATTAACATCTATCCAAATTGTTCTATGATCCTATTTATAGCTGCACTGATCATTAAATGTTGTTGGAGCATTTTGCCTCAAGTCAGTTGTTAAATTGCTTGGCGAGTAGTGTGCAACGCGTGGCTCAGGGGAAGCCTGTGTGGTTTACGAGTTTGGCAGCTCATAACTCCAGGGCCTCACCTTATCCTCACACACTAGTCCCGGTCACCTTGGAAACTGCCCTTTTCTAGATGCAGAGCACAGGACGCCCTGGCTGACATGGAATTCATCAGCAGCCACCTTCTCGACTGTTCTCTGTTACTGGAAAAACATCAGTGCCTCTCAAGCCACTTTAAGGAGGATCCATGGCAGAGTTTTAAGGATCTTCCAGGGGAAATTGATATAAGAGTCTGGGGTTTATGAGAAAATGGAAAAATAAAGCAAATGAGAAAGAAATTAAGAAAGAAACAGGAAAAGACAGAAATAAGAAGAAAGAGAAAAAATAAGGAGAAGAAAAAAATCAGATTATTATCCCATTTTACAGATGAGGAAACTGAAACCCAGATGCCCAAGGTTACAAAACAAGTAAGTATCAGAGCTGTGTTTCAAATCCAAGATAAACAAAATTCCTTCAGGGGAAAAAACTCCCCCCAAGAAGAATGAATTTTACAGATGTCCAAAGATATAAAGACAATCACCTGTGTTCATGTCCTTCAGCTAGAGAGTAAATTCCAAAATTCCATGAAAATATATGAGGATATCCCATTGGATGGACATTTTTTAAAGTGAAAAAGCTCAAAGCCAGCAAAATGTGTTATTAAAACTCGTGCATGCAGACATGGTTGGTGACAACCAAAAGCAATTTGTAAAATTTAACAGGAGTCATAAAAATGTTACTAGTTTGTTCCAGTTACTGTGGCTTATAATAAATTACCCTAAAATTTAGCAGCTTAAAATAACCATTTAATGATATTCATGGATTCTGTGTCAAGAATCTAGACAAGGCACAGTCAGGTGGCTTATCTCTGCTCCTCAATGAGTAGGGTTTCAAATGGGAAGACTCTATGGCTGGGATGACTTAGTGGCTGGGGTTGGAATCATCCAAAGGCTCGACTGGGCTGAAAAATCCGAGATGGCTGCCAGTTGGTGCTAGCTGTTGGCCAGGAACTCAACTGAGCTATTCTGGAAAGCATCTATCTGTGGCCTCTCTAGCATGGTGGTCTCAAGGTAGTTCAACTTTGTGGCTGACTCTCCCAGGAGAAAGAATCAGGCAGCAGCTCCATGGCCTTTTCTGACCAGTCACACAGTATCACTTTCACAGCATTCCCTCAGTTGAATCAGTCACAGCTGGACACAGTGGCTTCGGCCTGTAATCCCAGCACTTTGGGAGGCCAGGGTGGGAGGATCACTTGAGCCAAGAAGTTTGAGACCTGCCTGAGCAACACAGGGAGAACCTGTCTCTACAAAAAAATTTTAAAAATTAAAATTAGCCAGGCATGGTGGTGTGCACCTGTAATCCCAGCTACTCAGGAGGCTGAAGAAGCTGAGGAGGTCGAGGCTGCAGTGGGCCATGATGGTGCTGTTGCACTCCAGCCTGGGTGACAGAGTGACACCTGTTTCAAAATCAAAATAAAAATTGTTTTAAAAAGTGTTGAATATTGGCCAGGCACAGTGTCTCACACCTGTAATCCCAGCACTTTGGGAGGCCAGGGCAGGCTGATCACTTGAGGTCAGGAATTCGAGACTAGCCTGGCCAACATGGCGAAACCCCGTCTCCACTAAAAATACAAAAATTAGCCAGTTGTAGTGGTGCACACCTATAATCCCAGCTAACCTTGAAAGGCTAAGGCAGGGGAATCACTTGAACCCGAGAAGTGGAGGTTGCAGTGAGCCAAGATCATACCACTGCACTCCAGCCTGGGTGACAGAGTAAGACTCTGTCTCAAAAAAAAAAAAAAAAAAAGGCTGGGCACTGTGGCTCATGCCTGTAATCCCAGCACTTTGGGAGGCTGAGCTGGGCAGATTACCTGAGGTTGGAAGTTCAAGACCAGCCTGGCCAACAAGGTAAAACGCTGTCTCTACTAAAAATACAAAAAATTAGCTGGGTGAGGTGGCACATGCCTGTAATCCCAGCTACTCAGGAGGCTGAGGCAGGAGAATCACTTGAATCCAGGAGGCAGAGGTTGTGGTGAGCCAAGATCGTGCCACTGCACTCCAGCCTGCGTGACAGAGCAAGACTCCATCTCAAAAAAAAAAAAAAGTATTGAATATCTTATGTAATTTATTGACTAAGTACTGAATGTGTATTGCTTTTACACCATAGTAAAGTTAAGAAAATTGTAAGCCAAGCCATTGTAAATCAGAGTCCATCTATATATATGTAGAGTCAAGGACTGAGAGGAAACACAAAAATGAAGAGTTGCTGTTTACAGGACTGGAATTATAGGTGATTTTTTCTCCCTTCTTTGTTTCAGAATTACTGTTGTTTATCTTCTTTATAATAATTTCTGAAATTGTCAATATCTAGGATAAAAAACAGGCACAGAAAAGGAGAGCAACAGGGAAAGAGAAGAGGATGTGTGAGGAGTGTATCAGTCAGCTATTGCTACATAACAAACCACCCCAAAACTCTGTATCTTAAACAGTTATTATTGATTGTTAAGCTCACTGAGTTAGCTGAGGTGTGGCCAATCTATGCTGAGCTTACTCATGCATCTATGAGTTGGTTGGAAGATCTTCTCTAGGCTGGGTTTGTCTGGGGAAGCTCTGTTCCCCATGTTTCCTAGTGGGCTATGGGGAGCCATATTCTTCTCATGGTGATGGCAGAGGTGTACAAAGATAAGCAGAAACACATGAGGTCTCTTGAGACCTAAGTACAGAACTCAACTGTGTTCACTTCCGCATTATTGACATAACCAAATCCAAAGTTTAGAGCCAGGTGGAATTTACAGAGAGAAGACACTGCTAAATTACATTGCAAAAGATGTGGATACAGGGAGGGATGATAAATAGGGACCAATAACATCATCTAACTACAGGAAAGTAAAGGAAAATGAGAGACTGGACAGGATGAGAAACAGTTCAAGGGAGGAGGTTCAAGGACACAGTGGATAACAGTTATTCTCTCATACCCCCCGAACTGGACCCCAACACACACACACACACACACACACACACACACAAGAAGCATCTAGTCGTCTACCTAATACCCATTGCTTTTCTCCTTTACAAGAAGAAATCTGACCGGGCTCCAGCCAGAGGTGATAGTTCCTACCTGGTCCAAGCTAATCTTTGTAGTCCATTTGCCTGGTCAGTGATTGGTTTAGGATTGGTCACATGATACAATTCAGGCCAATAAGAAGTGAGAGAAACATCTGCTAGCCAATACAAGGGTTTCTCTGAAATGTTTCCTGACTGAACACAAAACAAAAACAAGCAAAAAGCAACAGCTCTCCTCTTCTAAACTTTGTGAGATCTGGACCTGCCACCACTATCCTGCATGGCAGAGTGGACAGAAGGAAAGAACGTTAGACTTGCTGATATTGATAACAGCTGAATTCGCTGCCAGAGCTGCCCTCCCTCTGGGTGACCTGACATCTGAGATGAATTTTATTTTCTCCAGTCTTGTCCTCTCCCCTAGACTCCAAATGCTTTCAGTTGCCTGTGGTGGCCTCTACATTCGAATGTCTCACTTAAGTCCAAACAAATTCTTCATAGGATTTGCTGGGATTCCCCAAGAGCAGAACAGAAATCGGGCACTCTGAAAACCGTGCCATGAAAATGCAATTTGTTAGTGAGGCGGCAAGACAAAGAGAATAGAATACCAGTATGGAGCCCCCACAGTCCTCAGCTGAATCCTGTGGCTGCCACATACTTATGAAGTCCTCATATCACCTCTCCGGGTCTCAATTTCCTCATCTGTAAAATGACGATAATAGAGTCCAGGGGAGGATTACAGAGATAACATACGAAAAGCTCCTAGTGCACGATGCTCAGTAAATGTCAGTGGTTCCCTTTGTTGGTGCGGAGAACAATAATAAAATCTCGGCCGGGCATGATGGCTCACACCTGTAATCCCAGCACCTTGGGAAGCCGAGGCAGGTGAGTCATCTGAGGTCAGGAGTTCGAGACCAGCCTGGCCAACATGATGAAACCTTGTCTCTACTAAAAATACAAAAAATTAGCCGGGCATGGTGCTGGGCACCTGTAAGTAATCCCAGCTACTTGGGAGACTGAGGCAGGAGAATTGTTTGAACCTGGGAGGCGGAGGTTGCAGTGAGCCGTGATTATGCCATTGCACTCCAGCCTGGGCAACAGAGCGAGACTCTGCCTCAAATAATAATAATAACAAAATTTCAGTTTGGAAACGAGCCTGACAAGTACAATAAATGATTGTATTTCCTGGATGATCATAGCAGGATCATTGCATGTCCTGCCCAAATAACCATCACTGCACACTGCAAGGCCTACAGGGCCAGAACGAAATGCACTGGGCATTAGGGCAGCATTTCCTAAGTGTATTCTTAGAAACTTAGCTCTCACGTGGTATGAATGTTATGAAGGAGCAAAAGAAATGTTGGGATCAAATAACTTTGGGAAACATTGCATTAAATAACACCAAAATAGGTTTATTTAATGCAGGACCTCTCAGAGCATCGAACATAGTCATACACTTTGAAACATCCCATGAAGGATGGAATCTGCAGAGTTTCCTAAACTTCTTGCTCCTGGGAGACCATCCAGCTGGGAACGGCTGCATCAGGAAATGAGGCATCTGTCCACATAGTGGCGAAACCACAGACAACCATCAAGGTCAGCCTCAACTTTGCATTCACCCCCCCATTTACTGCATTGTAGAAATTCTCTCCTTTCCTACTTTAGACTAAATCGTAACTTAAGAAACTCCAGTCACTGCTGCTCCGCAGCCTTCTACAGTGTCCGCATTCACCCCCTCTGAGTGAAGCAAACCTCCAAGTTCATGGTTTTAGGTAGTCGCTGAGGCTAAGAGAAGAGGGTCATCTTGTCAGGACGGAGAGAATTCTCCCTTCCCGTTCCCGTCCTGAAGCAGGCCCTGAACACAGGTGGGCAGAGTTGGCTTTCCCATCTCAGCCAGGTCTCTCAGCTGCTGAGTTCAGTAAATTTCAAGATAGCTGGCTTTCTTGGGTCCTGCTATTGCCCTCTTGCATGTAAATGAACTTCCTTTAAAAACCCATCATATGTTTTGAGACTATAACTAAGAGATTTAAGGAAAGGTCAGCATTGGGGCAGACCAAACAGCCTCAGCAAAACCTTAAGACTCTGGGAAAGGGACTGTGCATAGTTCCAGACAACCTGGGCTCCAAAGTTCACCTGTAATACACATGTGAATGAGCTATTCCTTTCTGTTGTCACCTCCCAGAAAGGTCAATAATTCTATCTCAGAAATTGACCAGATAAAATGACCCTCAGTTCTCATATAGGCTTATCCTGAGTCTTTTCATCTCAGGAGCACTGAGAAAGCAGGCCTTTTCCTGAACTCTTTTAACCAGAATGAAGATGACATTCCCAGGATGACTCTAAGACAGAAACCACAGGCACTGATGAATCTTTATTAAGCATCTACTATGTGACAGATGTATATGGTCCTAGTCAGAGAGAAGAGCCAACTGCCCACAAATGTGTATGGCAGGGATTAATCCTAGCCATTCCTGGGACCATCGCCAGTTCCTCTGGGCTATCTGCACAGTTGCAGTTTGGGAAACTGAGCAATGTCTGCAATGTAAAGAATCCGATCCACCCAACCCTTATCAACCCGCTCAGACAGCTGTAGTTGTGGGTGAGGCCCTTGGGAAGATTTACTTAAATATGAAGCTAGACATGGGTTTGTCTTTCATTCAACATACTTGCAGGGAAGAGGCATTGGAGACAGCAGAAGCAAGGCTGGCCAACTGCTTTGTGGGTGGGCAAGGTGGACCTTTGCCTGGCAGGGAGGGGGCCTTTACAGAAACTATGGAGTGGAATGCAGCTCAGGCCTTTGCATGCCCCTGAAACTTAGTTTTTTGGTAGGGGGTTCTGGCGAGGAGGTGGTTGAGGAAGGGAGGCAGACTGCTGTAGTGGGCTAGGGGGTCAGCAGGCCTAGCCTCACATCTAACAGGTGGTTGTCTGTGGTTTCACCACTACGTGGACAGGTGCCTCTAAATGATCTCGCCAGGTCATTTTCTTTTCTTTTCTATTCTTTCTTTTTTTTTGTTTTTGGTTTTTTTGTTTTTTGTTTGTTGTTGTTGTTGTTGTTCTTGTTGTTCTTGTTGGTATAGACAGGGTTTCACCATGTTTTCTTGGCTGCTCTCAAACTCCTGGACTCAAGCAATCCATCCAACTAGGCCTCTTAAAGTGTTGAGATTACAGGCATGAGCCACCACAGACAGCCATCATTTCCCCTCTCTGACCTCAGTTTCCTTGTCAGTAAAAAACGAGATCGTTGTTCTAGATCTGTCTATTAGGATTTTTTTTTTATTATTGTGGTAAAATACAATTAAAATTTACTGTTACCGACATTAAGTACATTCACAATGTTGTATGACTATTATCACTACTTAGTTCCAGAACATTTAATCATCCCAAAAAGATACCCTATATCCATTAAGCAGTCACTCCCCATCGCCCCCTCCCCCTGACACTGGCAACCACTGGTTGACTTTTTGTCTCTGTGGATTTGCCTATTCTGGATGTTTTGTATAAATGGCATCATACAATATGTGGCCCATTGTGTCTGACTCCTCTCGCTAATACACTGTTTTTGAAGGTTGTCCATACTGTAGCATGCATCAGTACTTCATTCCTTTTTAATGGCTGAATAATTATTTGTGGTAGGGATAGATACATTTTGTTCATCCATTTATCAGTTGATGAACATTTGGGTTGTTTCCATCTTTTGGCTATTGTGAATAGTGCTATTATGAACATTACAACTTTTCAACTGAATATCTGTTTTCAATTCTTTTGAATATAAACCCGGGAGTAGAATTGCTGGGTCATAAGGTAATTCTATGTTTAACTTATGAGGAACTGCCCAACTGTTTGCCATAATGTCTGCATCATTTTACACTCCCACCAGCAAGGTAAGGGGGTTCCAATTTCCACACATCGTTGCCAAAAGGAGAAATTTTTTTTTTTTTTTTTTTTTTTTTTTGAGACGGAGTTTCGCTCTCATTGCCTAGGCTAGAGTTCAATGGTGCGATCTCAGCTCGTGGCAACCTCCGCCTCCCAGATTCAAGCAGTTCTGCTGCCTCAGTCTCCCAAGTAACTAGTATTACAGGTATGCACCACCACGCTCGGCTAATTTTGTATTTTTGGTAGAGATGGGGTTTCTCCATGTTGGTCAGGCTGGTCTCAAACTCCCAACCTCAGGTGATCCGCCCACCTCAGCCTCCCAAAGTGTTGGAATTACAGGCGTGAGCCATCACGCCTAGCCAAAAGAATTTTTTAAAGCAGTGAGGTCACTTAGTAATCAAACCTTTTCTTCTAATGAAATATTTCTTGGAAACCCACTATAATAAAACAGATTAAAAGAAACTGCTGGGGTAAAAGTGACAGCACTTCTGAGGACTCTTCTAGGCTTCCAAAAGCACAATTTTAAAACCACTTGCGGCCGGACGCGGTGGCTCAAGCCTGTAATCCCAGCACTTTGGGAGGCCGAGACAGGCGGATCACGAGGTCGGGAGATCGAGACCATCCTGGCTAACATGGTGAAACCCCGTCTCTACTAAAAAATACAAAAAACTAGCCGGGCGAGGTGGCGGGTGCCTGTAGTCCCAGCTACTCGGGAGGCTGAGGCAGGAGAATGGCGTAAACCCGGGAGGCGGAGCTTGCAGTGAGCTGAGATCCGGCCACTGCACTCCAGCCTGGGCTACAGAGCCAGACTCCATCTCAAAAAAAAATAAATAATAAATAAAAAATAAAACCACTTGCTCCAGATGCGTTTGTTAGATTCTTCCCTGCATGGAATCTGAAGACCCTGTTTTCTCCCTTTCCTTCTCCAAGGTCCATCCATCTGGTCCCTGGAAGTAAGAATAGCTTGAAGAAGGTTCTTCCCATCTCTATTCCACGCTTTTGGGGACAGTCTGAGGTCACAGTGCTCCTCAAACTGTGGCATGGGGCCTACTTTCAGGAGAAATCAGCTGGTTATTGTTAAAATGAAAATTCTGGGCTGGGTGTGGTGGCTTATGCCTGTAATCCTAACATTTTGGAAAGCCAGGGCTGGTGGATCACTTGAGCCCAGGAGTTCAAGACCAGACTGGGCAATAGGACAACACCCTATCTCTACAAAATTTTTTTTAAAATTAGCCAGGCTTAGCGGCACAGACTTGTGGTCCCAGCTACTCAGGAGGCTGAGGTGGGAGGACTACTTGAGCCTGGGAGGTTGAAGCTGCAGTGAGCCATGATCGCACCATCACACACTCCAGCCTGGCCAACAGTGAGACCATGTCTCAAATAAATAAATAAATAAAACAAATATATAAAATTAAAAAAAAAAACCTGGGACCCCACTCCAGACTTATAGAATGGGAATCTTCTTAGGGAGAACCTGAGATTTGCATTTTTTACATACTTTCCAAATGATTTTGATGCCCTAAAATCTGAGCACCACTAGCTGGAAAGGTCTGAGAGGTGAGAGGTGGGAGAGTAAATGAGGGAGGCTGACGAAGATCAAAAAGCCACCACCTTCCTATGCCTTTGTGAACACCCTTCTCTGCTCTCCGAATGGGAGGGAGAAGCTGGATTTACTTTGGGATCCAGGTGCCAACTGGGACTACTTCAAAGTTATCTGGGCACCACTCCCTGTGCAGAGGACTGTAAAGACTGGTCCTGAAAGACAAGGACCCTTTTATGCCCCTCAGGAACTGTGTACAGTGTTTAGCATTTCTAAGTGCTGTTATTTTTCTCTAATAATGCTTATTATGGCTCCTTTTTTGAAATTGGAAAATTTCAAAAATAGCAAATCAGCCATGAAGCAATGACTGTTTATGTGAGTTTAAGCAGCATTAGGCAACACTTCCTTTGTGCTGAGAATCAACATTATTTACTTCGGGAATCTTGCCCAGATTTCTATTAACTCATTCACGTACAGTTTATCCTCCCAAGCCTTGTGACTCAATGTAGTTTTTCCCAGCTGAGGCAGGGAACAAGAAAAAGCATCAGACACAGACCCAGCCTTGTGCACTGAACTCATCAAGGCCATTGAAGGTCCCCTACTCCAGCCACTCCCCCAGGGAAGGAATGTCCTCTTCAGACTCTGCTGAGACTCATTCAAGAATGAGTAGCTTCCCCATTTTGGTCATCCGTTGCTGTGTAACAAATCTTGCCAAAACATAGTAACTTAAAACAACCACCATCATATTCACTCTCATCACTCTTTTGATTGGCCGAGTTGACTGAGCAGTTCTGCTCCCTGTGATGTCAGCTGGGGCTGCAGCCATGGGGGAGCTGAACTGGGCTGAGAAGTCCTACATGACTTGTTCAGACGGCTGGCTGTTCACTGGGAGCTCAACTAGGGCTGTTGACTGAAATGTCTCCACCTGGCTTCTTTGTGTGGCTTGAGCTTCCCACAATATAGCAATATAGCAGCTGGGCTTTCAGCAGGAGTATCCTAAGAGCAAGTGTTCTAAGAAGGAGGAAGTGGTTCAAAGCATGGATTTGGAATTCAGTTCCAGCTCTAGGGTCTTGAACCAGTTACCTAATCTCTTGGAACCTCAGCTTCTCCATCCACCGGATGAAAATAGTACCTTCCTCATCAGATTTGTGTAAAGATTAGAGATAGCATATGTAAAGCCCTTCTCACAGCGCTTCATAAACAGGAGTGGGTTATGATCATGGACATTCCAACACCTAAGCCTGGGATCACCCTTGAAAGTACATGCTGGCTGGGCACAGTGGCTCATGCCAGTAATCTCAGCACTTTGGGAGGCTGAGGTGGGCGGATCACTTGAGGTCAGGAGTTTGAGACCAGCTTAGCCAACATCGTGAAACCCTGTCTCTATTAAAAATATACAAAAATTAGCTGGGCATGGTGGCCAGCGTCTGCAATCCCAGCTAGTCAGGAGGCTGATGCAGGAGAATCGCTTGAACCCGGGAATCAGAGGTTTCAGTAAGCTGACATCGCGCCACTGCACTCCAGCCTGGGCAACAGAGCGAGACGGTCTCAAAACAACAACAACAAAAAAGAAAGAGCATGCTGGATCTCTCCACTGTCTCTCTGAGGCTCATACAAATTACTGAGTTGCCATCCTGACTTTAAAAAAAGTGTGTGCACGTGTGTATGTGATGTCTTTAATGGGATCCTGCAGTACTAGATGCAGAATTCAGAAACTATGACCTGACTCCTCAGAATTTATCTTAAAGGAAGAAAACCTTGTAAGTGTTCAAAGATATTTATAGAGAAATGTTCCTTGCAACAGTACAAATATCATGTTATCAATAGCACGTTACAACCTAAATATGTAACAATAGGGGATGCAATGTTGGGACATTATACATCCATATTCTGCTGGATATTAGCTGCTTATTAAGATATCAAGTATCTGAGCATCATTCCTCTTAGGGGGAAATTCTAAGGTAGGGAAGCTCTCCTGCTTTTCACTACAGAATCAGGAAGAAAGCAGATACACTCACTCCCTGCTCCCTGGCAGGCAAGGTACAGGCATGTGAGCTGAGTGTGGTTTAGTGAGACGCTCCTGCCTAAGACTTTGCCCACAAAGACAGAGGGACCATGAGTGACTTTCGAGATTGGCATGTTGGTAGTAGAGCCTAGCTTCCAAGGGCATAGATGTCTTGTGGTGCAGAACCCCCTTACCAAGCTAGACTATGAGAACTGTGATATGTGAGAGACACACATTGGAACTATGATGTGTGAGAGAAAGAAACCGTATTCATGAAACCACTCGAGGTTGGGGTCTCTTTGTTACAGCAGCTAACCTTACCCTAATTGTGGTGGTTTTAGAGCATGGCCACAAATTATTTGGCACTTCTCCCATTGAGAAGTAGAGTATGTCCCCTCCCTTCATATTTGAGCAGACTTATGACCACTTGGATGAATGTAATATGGTGAAAGTGATACTATTGACTTCCAAGTCTAAGTCATAAAAGGTCACATATTTTCCTTTCTGTTTGCTGAAATGTTAGCCTCTAGAACACCAAGCAGCCTTTTGGAAGAAGTTAGACAACCCAGGCCAGGTGTGGTAGCTCACACCTATAATCCCAGCACTTTGGGAGGCCTAGGAGGGCAGATCACCTGAGGTCAGGAGTTCGAGACCAGCCTGGCCAACACGGTGAAACCCTGTCTCTACTAAAAAATACAAAAATTAGCCAGACATGGTGGTGAGCACCTGTAGTCCCAGCTACCAGGGAGGCTGAGGCAGGAGAATCACTTGAACCTGGGAGGCAGAGGTTGCAGTGAGCTGAGATTCCACCACTGCACTCCAGCCTGGGCAATAAGAGCAAAACTCCGTCTCAAAAAAAAAAAAAAAAAAAAAAGGAAGTTAGACAACCCAGAGGCTGCCACACCATGAGGAAGCCCAAGCTGCATGCAGAGGCCACATGTAGGTACATTGGTCAAGAGTCCCAGCTCAGCTCAGGGTTCAGGTTATCCCAGCCCAGGGCCCTAAACATATGGATGAAGTTCCCAGATGATTCCACTCTCCCTCCCCACACCCCAGCCTTTCATGTCATTCCAAGTTTGAGTTTTTCCAACTAAGGTCCCAGACATTGTGGCATCATCCCTGCTATGCCCTGTCAGAATTTCTCACACACAGCATTTATGAGCATAATGAAATGGTGGTTGTTTTACTCCACCTAAGGTTGGTGAATTATTATACTACAATAGGTAATGGAACACTTAACTAACATATGATAGATTCTGTGGGCTATCCAAAACACTTCCAAAAAATTTCTTTTGGCTGACTGACTTAACCAGTATTGGCTTCCCTTGCCAAAATCAAGAATCTTGGTTGGTATAGGCCAGGCACGGTGGCTCATGCTGTAATCCCAGCACTTTGGGAGGCCAAGGTGGGCGGATCACCTGAGGTCAGGAGATCAAGACCAGCCTGGCCAACATAGTGAAACCCCATCTCTACTAAAATACAAAAATTGGCCAGTCGTGGCAGGCACCTGTAATCCCAGCTACTTGGGAGGCTGAGGCAGGAGAATCGCCTGAACCTAGGAGGTGGAGGCTGCAGTGAGCCGAGATTGTGCCACTGCACTCCAGCCTGGGTGACAGAGTGAGACTCTGTCTTAAAAAAAAAAAATCTTGGTTGGTATATATACAATAAAACACTATGCAACCTTTAAACTAATGATGTAGTTCTATATGAATTGTCATGAAAAAATGTTCCAACTGTAATTTTAAGTGAAAACAGCAGGTTCCAAAACAGTATGTATAGTTTTATTTTTTCTAAATAAAAGTATTACTTTTGCATAGAATAAATTCCAGGGTGATCTCTACCAAAAATACACAGCGATTATCTCTACCAAAAATACACAGCGATTATCTCAGGATATTGGCATAATAGCTTCTTTCTTGTGCTTAACTGTGTTTTCTAATTTTTCTATAGTGAACATCAGTTTCTTTTTTTTCTTTTTTTTTTTTTTTTTTTTTTTTTGAGACAGAGTCTCGCTCTGTCGCCCGGGCTGGAGTGCAGTGGCCGGATCTCAGCTCACTGCAAGCTCCGCCTCCCGGGTCTATGCCATTCTCCTGCCTCAGCCTCCCAAGTAGCTGGGACTACAGGCGCCTGCCACCTCGCCCGGCTAGTTTTTTGTATTTTTTAGTAGAGATGGGGTTTCACCGTGTTCGCCAGGATGGTCTCGATCTCCCGACCTCGTGATCCGCCCGCCTCGGCCTCCCAAAGTGCTGGGATTACAGGCTTGAGCCACCGCGCCCGGCCGTGAACATCAGTTTCTTACGTAATTTTTATCTTACATAATTTTTTTTGTTTGTTTGAGACGGAGTCTCGCTCTGTCCCTCAGGCTGGAGTGCAGTGGCGCCATCTTGGCTCATTGCAACCTCCGCCTCCTGGGTTCAAGGGATTCTCCTGCCCCGGCCTCCCGAGTAGCTGGGACTACAGGCAAGCACCACCACGCCCAGCTAATTTTTGTATTTTTAGTAGAAACGGAGTTTCACCATATTGGCCAGGCTGGTCTCGAACCCCTGACCTCAAGTGATCTGCCCGCCTCAGCCTCCCAAAGTACTGAGATTACAGGCATGAGCCACTGCACCCGACCTTCCTTCAACTTTTATTTTAAGTTCAGAGGTACATGGGATGTCCTCTCTCATTACCAGCCTATTCCATGTGGAAAGATCACATGGAGGAGAACCAAGACTCTCTTGCTGACAGCCTCGGCTGAGCTCCAGGCTAATAGCCAGCACCAACTGCCAGCCTGGCGAGTGAGTCATTTTGAATTCCAGCCATGTTGAACCCCAGATGACTACAGCTTCAACCAACATCATGGGGAGCAGAAGAACTGCCAGGCTGAGTCCTGTTAACCCACAGATATGAGGGCTACTAAAATGGTTGTTGTTTTAAGCCTAGGTTTTGGGGTAATGTCGTAGCCAGCCTCCAAGAGGGCCCCAGTGGTCCCCACCTCCTGGTATTCACACCACTTTATAAGCCCTTTGCTCTTTGTACCAGAGCTGGTTTGTGTGACTAATAGAATACAGCATGGTGTGTTACTTCCTGGATTAGGCTATAAAAGATCTTCTGGCTTCTGTCTTGGTCATTCTTTCAGATCCCTCTTCCTGTTGGAAACAGCACCATGGAGAGGCCCACACAGCATGACCAACTCCTCCCAGGACTTCCCAGGACTTTCCTGGTTTCAGCACTGAAAATCTCACATCCTGACAACTCCCTCAATCCTGGACAAACCAGGATGGTTGGTCACCATATGCCCATATGGTAAGGAAATGAGACATTTGGACAACAGCAAGCAAGAAACTGAGGCCTCCTATACACAGTCATGTGAGGACGCCATCTTGGAAGCAAACCCTCCAGCCCCAGCCAAGCCCTGAGCTGCCTGCAGTCCCAGCTGAAGCTCGACTGCAACCTTAGGAGAGCTTCTGAGCTAGAACCATTTGCCTAAGCTGATTATGGAATCCTGTCGCTGTGATGTATTATTTTAAGCTTCTAAATTTGGGATAATTTGTTAAACAACAACAATAGATATATTTTTTAAATTTTTTTCTCAAGACAGGGTCCTGTTCTCTCGCCCACGCTGGAGTGCAGCGGCACAATCTCAGCTCACTGCAACTTCCGCCTCCCAGGTTCAAGCAATTCTCCGGCCTCAGTCTCCTGAGTAGCTGGGATACAGGTGCATGCCACCACGGCTAATTTTGTGCGTGTGCGTGTGTGTGTGTGTGTGTGTGTGTGTGTGTGTGTGTGTGTGTGTTTAGTAGAGATGGGGTTTCACCATGTTGGCCAGGCTGATCTTGAACTCCTGATCTCAGGTGATCCACCCGCCTCTGCCTCCCAAAGTGCTGGGATTACAGGCATGAGCCACCATGCCTGGCCAACAAGAGATATCTTATACAGGTTGTTTGTTACACCCCAACAGAAGCAGGGGACATTAGTGGATCATGTTCTCCACCCTGTAGTGTGTATGGGGTATACAATATATAATATTGTATGGGGTAAACAATAATTAAAATTTTTTAAACGAAAAAAATTTTTATGGGGTACAAATGTAATTTTGTCACATGGATACAGCATGTAGTGGATCTACCATTTTTTGCATGTGTGACAAGGTCTCACTCTGTCATCCAAGCTGGAGTACAGTGGTGTGATCATAGCTCACTGAAGCCTCGAGCTCCTGTGTTCAAGCAATCCTCTCACCTCAGCCTTCCAAGCAGCTGAGACTACAGGCGTGCACCACCATGCCCAGCTAATTCTTTTATTTTTTCAGAGATGGGGGGTCTCCCTATGTTCCTCAAGCTGGTCTCAAACTCCTGGACTCAAGCAATCCTGCAGCCTCAGCCTCCCAAAGTGCTGGGATTACAGGTGGGAGCCACCGCGCCCAGTCTACCCTGTTTTAAACAGCTGTGATTATCTTTCTGTTTGGGGATTTATTTTCCTTTCCTGAAAATCAACCTGAGGGAATTCTGCTCCTAGAGTTTCTGGAGCAGTGCTGGGTAGGTCCCCTGGCTGCTGCTGGGGACTCTAATTGTTTTCCAAGCTTTAACCATAAGTCCGTTGGACTCTCTTGGGTCCTCTAACCTCTCTATTTCCAAATGCTCTCTGAGGTGGCCCTTACTTCCCTGAAGGTCTGAGGTGTTTACCGGGGCTGCTTACATAGCCTTCCCTGCTAGAAAAGAGCTCTGATGTCTGGCAGCGTGAGATCTGTGCAGACAACAGTACACAGGGTGCATGGCCTACAGGGCACGCAGGTGTGGGAGTCTGGGTGGGCCCCTCCTTGACCTCAAAATCTTTTCCAACCAGGCACCAAGGAATCAGATCTCAGCATTTTGGTGTGATTCATTCACTCGGGAGGGACAGTTTCTTCTCTGGTACCTCCTTTTGAGAGAGTTTATTGAAGACATTATTTTCTGCTGGGGTAGCATGAGATGAGTTTGAACATAATCCAAGGCCAGCCCAGAAGGCAGGTGGGGCCCAAAGCTGACCCTGGCTCCACTTCATAATGTCATGTTAGACCGATCCTGATCTGTCTACAGAGAGTCAGGCTGCAGGGCTACACCCATGCTGAGCACCCCAGCATGCTCAAGGGCAGGCCCTGGTGTACACCAGAGACCCAGAGGCACATTGCAAGTACAAAGTAGGTAAGATACAATTAACATGTACTGAGTGCATTTGTTTCCCAAGGCTGCTATAATAAAGTCCATAAACTGGGTGGCTTAAAATAACAGAAATGTATCTTCTCACAGCTCTGGAGAGTAGAAGCCCAAAAATAAGGTGTCACAGGCTTGGATCCTTCCTAGGGCTGTGAGGGAGAATCTGTTCCCGGCCTCCCTCCTCGCCTCTGGTGTTTTGGTGGCAATCTTTGCGTTCATTGGCTTGTTGGTGCATCACTCCAATCTCTTCATCTTCACATGGCCTTTTCCTTGTGTGCATATCTGTCTCTGTGTCCAAACTTTCCATCCTAATGTCTTCATCTTCACTTAATCATCTGCAAGGACCCCAATTCCAAATAAGGTCACATTCACAGGCACTAGGGGTTAGAACTTCAACATCTTTTGAGGGAATGCAATTCAATCCGTAACACTGAGCAGTTAGTAAAAATAGTTCATATCTTTGAAATATCAGGAACTGCCGTGACAGTCATTTTATATACATTATTCTTAAATTTTCTTTTCCTTTTTTTTTTTTTGTTTTTTTGTTTTTTGAGATGGAGTCTCACTCTGTCACCCAGGCTGGAGTGCAATGCCACGATCTCGACTCACTGCAACCTCCACGTCCCAGATTCAAGCAGTTCTCCTGCCTCAGCCTCCCAAGTAGCTGGGATCACAGGGGTGCACCACTAGGCCTGGCTAATTTTTGTATTTTTAGTAGAGACAGGGTTTCACCATGTTGGCCAGGCTGATTTCGAACTCCTGACCTCAAGTGATTCGCCCGCTTCAGCCTCACAGAGTGCTAAGATTACAGGCGTGAGCCACCACGCCCAGCCTATATCCATTATTCTTAATCCTCACAAAGATGTCCTCATTTTATAGCTGTAGAAACTGAGGATAAGAAAACTTATGGGGCTTATACTAAATTACACACCTAGAAAGTACAAGATCTGGAATCAGATAGCCTGGCTTCACCACTTACCTGTGTGAAGTCTTGGGCAAGTTATTTAACCTCTCTGTGCCTCAGTTTCCTCATTTGTAAAATGAGGATAATCATGATACCTTCATTCATGCTCAGTTGTTGCAAGGATTTTAAAGATAATGCACAGAGGGCCAGGCGCAGTGGCTCACGCCTGTAATCCCAAAACTTTGGGAGGCCAACACGGGCAGATCACGAGGTCAGGAGTTCGAGACCAGCCTAGCCAACATGGTGAAATCCCGTCTCTACTAAAAGTACAAAAATTAGCTGGGCGTGGTGGCAGGTGCCTATAGTCCCAGCTACTTGGGATGCTGAGGTGGAAGAACTGCTTGAAACAAGAAAGCGGAGGTTGCAGTGAGCCAAGATCACGCCACTGCACTCCAGCCTGGGCGAAAGAAAAAAACTCCGTCTCAAAATAATAATAATGATAATGCACAGAGCCTGGTACATAGAAATTACTGAATTCATGGTAGTTGTCGTTATAAGTCGTGGAGTCAAGATATAAATCCACATCCCCTTAGCTCCAATGTCTTCATTCTTTTCTCTCTGATCCAGCATAACCAGGTGTCGGGCATTTCTGTGTCCATGATCTGATGGAATCTTCATAATACCTCTGTGAGGTGAATATTTCGGGCTAGCTTTTATGCTGGTAGGAAATAAGGCACAGAGAGGTGAGGAGACTTTACCAAGGTAATCCAGTAAATAAAGCATTCTATTCTAGCTCCACGGATTCTAATATTTCTTCCCCTATGTTACCTCTCATCCCAGTGCATGGAGGTTCACAGGCATAATATAAAGGAACATTTTCCTCTACAATGGTTTGCTAATAGTCTCTATATCTAAGGTAGTCAGTCAAGATTATGAGCTAAGTCAGTGGTTCAACCTGAGACTATGACAGGCAAAGAGTTCTGTTTCCTTAAGAGTCAGCTCCTGCCAGGTTCAGAAAGCTCAGGCCACATAATCTGCTGTTAATCTTGAGAAAGTCCTCCAGGAGAAGGAAGCTGTCTCTCCCTCTTTTTCTCCCTCTTTCTCCCCTGCTCCTATGCCACACACACACACACACACACACACACAGCTTATAAGAGTCTTCACCCTTGGGACAAGCAACTAACCATTGAAAAGAGATGGGTTATATAAGACTTTTCCGTTCGGAAGCCTGAAAAGTGAGAACCAGCTGTGATATGGTTTGGATCTGTGTACCTGCCAAATCTCATGTTGAAACGTAATCCCCAGTGTTGGAGGAGGGGCCTGGTGGGAGGTGTTGGGTCATAGGGGCAGATCCCTCAGGGATTGGTGCTGTCCTTTCGCAGTGGGTAGTGAGTGAATTCTCTGGAGTTCTGGTTGTTTAAAGTGCATGGCACCTCCCCTACTCTTGCTCCTGCGTTTGCTGTGTGACGTGCAAGCTCCTGGCTTTGCCTTCCGCTGGGAGTAAAATCTCCCTGAGGCCTCCCCAGAAGCTGAGTCCTGATGCCAGCACCGTGCTTCCTGTACAGGCTGCAGAAACGTGAGCCAGTTAAACTTCTTTTACTATAAATCACCCAGTTTCGAGTATTTCTTTATAGCAATGCAAGAACAGCCTAACACAAGCTGTGAGGCCCAGTTCAAAGTTCCCCAGCAAACCAGTGCTAGGGAGGATTCCAAAAGACAAAAATAGAAAGAAACTCCAAAAATGCAAACACTTCAGAGAGGAATGCTTTTGGGTTTCTTCGTCTGGACAGAAAGAAAGTTGGAGCAGTAGAGGCATTTTGCTGGAGCTTTCTCTGATCCTCCCTCTACCACCTCTGCCCAACGGCCCTCCACACCACAGCTTAGTCCTGCAGACACCTGGGGAGTGTCTACCCTGTAGCTACCCAGGGACCTCATCTGGCCCTTAGACAAGTTTTGTTTAACCTGCACACATTTTTAAGTAGTTGTTAAAATTTTAAATTATGAGATTTTAAGCATCTGGATTTTTGTTGTTCTGCTTCTTTTGAAAAATCAAAGGTTCTGGCCAGGTGACTGTATTCTTGAGTGGTGTGAGCTGGATTTGGGTCATGGCTGCCTCCTGATTATTTTTATGCTCGGACCACTAATCTTGCCTGGTCCCTGCAAGAATTTGGGTTTTTCACTTCAGGCCAATTGTGACCTCACCTCTGCCTGTCAAATAAAACAGATGTGGTTTCGCCTTGGCATTCAAAATTCTTTCTAAGCATGGCTTATTCAGACTTACCATTCATGACTACACTTCATTCAAAATTTCTCTACTCCTTCATCTTCTCACAGATCTCTTATTTTCCCACATTAATGGCTTTTCTAGCGATTTTTATTTCCTCTAAGACGTCTTCTTTCCGAACTTAGCCTTGGAACTCTTCCACATTCTTTAAAATTCATATGAAGGCCTTGAAGAATCTCCCAAATAAAGTTTTACAAACTTTCTTTCGAAGTTCCAAAGCGACTTTTTTTTTTTTTTTTTTCCCCTCACTCAGGCTGGTCTTGAACTCCTGGCCTCAAGTGATCCTCCCACCTTGGCCTCCCAAGGTGCTGGGATTACAGGTATGAGCCACCCCATTCCCAGCCCAATTTGTTATTCTTTGAAGTACTCACTCTAGATTTTCATAACTTCACATATTTGCAAATTTTGTTCTTTCTTCCTGGAATTTACTTCCCTCTTTCTCTGCCTGTTGAAGTCCTAATTCTCTTATACTCATTCATAAGCCACTCCCTCTGGGCTTCCTTCCCCATTTACCTGAGCAGAATGGATTGATTTTTCTTCTGTCGGGTGCATTTGTAGAAACATATTTAGTATGTAAATATATATACCATCTATTTGCATTATACACACACACCATAGTAACATATATAGCTTTTGGAGACAGAAAGCCCTGGATTCAATCCCAGTTCCACCATTTGCAACCTGCTTGATTTCAAGCAAATTAATTAAATCTCATCTGCTTCATCTATAAAAAAAAAGCAGTGATAATAAAACCTACACCGAAGAGTCACAGTGAATATCAGTTGCAACACATAACCTCTCAATGAAGTTTCACTAGTGTTTTTATCCCTGTATTAGCACTAGTATCTCTGTATAATTATTCGGGGGAATGTGTCTTCCCTATCAGCCTGTGGGCTTCAGAGTGGAGAGTGTGTCTTATTCATCTTTCTAGCACTTCATAAACATGTATTGAATGAACCAATTCACCATTATGTGTTCATTGGTTTCATGACCTCTACTTGACGATTAGCTCCTTGAGGTTGTCAACTTGGCCTTTCTTTTTATGATGTAAGCTCCATGTTCCTCCAGGGCCTACCACAGTGACTTTAGTAGGTCCTTAACGTGTAAATACTTAACAAACGATTGAATGGACTTCCCAGAGCCCAGCTTTCAAAGACCATTGATGAACAAGAATCTGTGTTAGCAACTATGTGCCAGGAACTATACACATATTGTGTCCGCAATTGGTGGGTTCTTGGTCTCTGGTCTTGCTGACTTCAAGAATGAAGCCGTCACGGTGAGTGTTACAGCTCTTAAAGGCCACCCGTCTAGAGTTGTTCATTTCTCCTTGTGGTTTGGTGGTCTTGCTGGCTTCAAGAATGAAACTGCAGACCTTCACAGTGAGTGTTACAGCTCATGAAGCTGGCCTGGTCCCAAACAGCAAGCAGCAATAAGATTTATCCTAAACAGCAAAACAACCAAGCTAACATAGCACAGAAAGGAATCCCAGGGCGTTGCCAGCACATGCGCTGGCAGCCTGCTTTTATACCCTTATCTGACCCCACCCACATCCTGCTGACTGGTCCATTTTACAGAGAGCTGATTGGTTCGTTTTACAGAGAGCTGATTGGTCCATTTTGAGAGAGTGCTGATTGGTGCATTTACCATCCCTGAGCTAGACACAGAGTGCTGATTGGTGCATTTACAATCCTCTAGCTAGACATAAAAGTTCTCCAAGTCCCCACCAGATTAGCTACAGAGCGCTGATTGGTGCATCCACGAACCCCGAGCTAGACACAGAGTGCTGATTGGTGCATTTACAATCCTCCAGCTAGACACAAATGTTATCCAAGTCCCCATCAGATTAGCTAGATACAGAGTGCTGGTTGGTGCATCCACGAACCCTGAGCTAGACACACTGCTCATTGGTGCATTTACAATCCTCCAACTAGACAAAAAAGTTCTCCAAATCCCCACCGGTTTCAGGAGCCCAGCTGGCTTCACCTAGTGGATGCAGCATAGGGGCCACCGGCGGAGCTGCCCGACAGTTCCGCGTCAGGCGCCTGCACTTTTCAGCCCTTGAGTGGTCAATGGGACCGGTCGCTGCGGAGCAGGGGGCGGCGCCCGTCGGGAGGCTTCGGCTGTGCAGGAGCCCACCGGTGTGGGGGTTTGGGCATGGCGGGCTGCAGGTCCCGAGCCCTGCCGCACGGGGAAGCAGCTGAGGCATGGCGAGGACAGGCAGAGGACGGGCCGGCAGTTCTAGGGGACCCGGCATACCCTCCGCAGCTGCTGGCCCAGGTGCTAAGCCCCTCATTGCCTGGGGCCAGCGGCCAGCCCGCAGCTCAGAGTCCGGGGCCCGCCAAGCTGGCGCTGGCCCCGGTTCCCACCCGCCCAGGTTCCAGCCCGCCCTTCTCCCTCCACTCCTCCGCACAAGCAGAGGGAGCCGGCTCTGGCCTCCGCCAGCCCAGGTAGGGGTTCCCACAGTGCAGCCGCGGGCTGAAGGGCTCCTCAAGTGCTGCCAGAGTGGGTGCTGAGGCGCCAAGAGGGAGGGCAGCTAGCACGTTGTCACCTCTCAATATCATTTCCTTTAAAGAAGACATATCATTTCCTTTAAAGTCAGACCAGGAGCAGTGGTTCATGCCTGTAATCCCAGCACTTTGGGAGGCCAAGGTAGAAGGACTGCTTGAGTCCTAGAGGTCAAGGATGCAGTGAGCTGTGATTGTGCCACTGCACTCCAGCGTAGGTGACAAAACAAGATCCTGTCTCAAAAAAAAAAAGTAGATTTCTGTATTAATCCTTAGCAATACTTAATCCTCACCAACATGCTGTAGGGTTATTATACTGTTTTAGAGGAGGAAACAGAGACTTAGAAAGGCTAAGTAAACTTGTAAGACTTCAGAATCCCATTTCAGTAACACCACTCTTCTTAGCCAGAAGTTTTTTGTCAATATCCAGTAAATAGAACAAAATTTCTCAGCTGCCTGTGTTCTAACCTGGAGCAATGGTTGCTAAAAATAGGGGCCTGCCCCTCACTCCCAGCCCACCGCTCTTCTGTTAAGGACTTTTAAATACTTTATCTCCTTGTCTTTCCTTTCCTCCGCTTTTCTAAAGGAATGGAAAATCTTCCTTGTGAAGAGACTTGGAAGAAGAGAGCTATGATCACATTCTCAGGGCCCAGTGCAAAATGTAAGTGCAGGGCCCCTTGTTCAAAAAAATTTTTTGCGTGTTGTTGTTTTTTGGAATGGAGTCTCACTCTGTTGCCCAGGCTGGAGTGCAGTGGCGTGAATATCACTTGAGCCCAGGAGTTCGAGGCTGCAGTGAACTGTGATCCCACCACTGCACTCCAGCCTGGCTGACAGAGTGAGATCCTGCCTCAAAAAAAAAAAAAAAAAAATTTAAGCCAGTGATAGTAAAGCCATGTTATGAGCTTTAAGGACATTGAAGTCATTAAGATTCCTGGAAATGGCTACAACAAATTTTTTTAAAAAACAAAAAAACTAGACATGAAGTTTACTTTATTTCTCTTCTCTTTGAACTTTATATGGCAGACACACCTGACACCAATAACTTAACTCAAGCATACGCTGAGAATGACCCTATGGTCTAAGTAGAATGTGCATTTGGCGTTCCGAGCTAAGGAATTCAGGAGTGGCCAACCCAGAGACTCACTCATTATCAATGAAGGACATTTCAATCCTTGGCCCATTCCTTGGAACGTGAGCTGTACAGGGAATGAAGGCCCTTTGTTCTGGGTTAAAAGAAGGTTGCTAGGTGGAGGCTGCTAAATAAAAATGCTGTGTGTAGGCTGGGTGCCGTGGCTCATGCCTGTAATCCCAGAATTTTGGGAGGCCGAGACGGGCAGATCACCTGAGATCAGGAGTTTGTGACCAGCCTGGCCAACATGGTGAAATGTTGTCTCTACTAAAAATACAAAAATAGCTGAGCGTGGTGGCACACACCTATAATGCCATCTACTCGAGAGGCTGAGGCAGGAGAATCACTTGAACCTGGGAGGCAGAGGTTGCAGTGAGCCGAGATCAGGTCACTGCACTCCAGTCTGGGCAACAGAGTGGGACTCCATCTCAAAAAGAAAAAAAAAAAAAAAAAAGCTATGCGTGTGTGTATATACATTTTTTTTTTTAATTAAAAAAAATAGAGCAAGCGATCTACCTGCCTTGGCCTCTAAAGGTGCTGGGATTACAGCCACCATGCTCAGCCACAAATGCTATATAAACTACATGCTTTTTACAAACGGTAGTTGTTTTCCCATCCAGTCTGCCACCATTGGACCATCCCTGTATACAAGTTCCCCCAATAAATCCTGTGTCTTGTTTGCTTTCTTTCAGCCTCTCGGACATGATGCCATCCCTATTGGAGTTAATATGGGTCTGGCAAGACAAACTGGGGCTGGTCTCATGGCATGTTATGCCAATGGAATGCAGTCTGAGTAACACTGTGCCAGTTCCAGGCCTGGGCCATAAGAGGTCTCATAGCTTTCACTCTTGCCCTCTTGGGATTCAGTTGTCTTGTAAGAAAGCTCAGGTCTGACTACTAAATGATGAGAGACCACATAGAGAAGAAGGGAACTAGCCATCCCTCAGCTGTTTCAGACACTCCAGTTAAGTCACTCACTAGACAAGTTAGGAAACCTGTCTTGGTCATTCTCACTCTAGACAGGCTCCCACTTGAATGTGATCATAGAAATGACCCCAGACAACACCACAGGGAGTGGAAGAACCACCCAGTTAAGTCTTATGCCATCTCTGCCTCCCATGAAACACTTGGCATGTGGCTGGGCAAACTCAACTCATCCTTCAGGATCTGACTGCAGTATGCCTGCTGTGCCAGACCCCACGGACTGAGCAGACCCAACAGTGCACCTCAACCTTGACCACGTGTTAGAATCACCAGAGGAGCTTCCCAAAACACCCATGGTGGTCCAACCCCCAGAGATTTAGCTTCCTTGTCTGAGACAAGGCAGGGATACTGAGATGAGTGAAGGGTGGTAGGGTTGGGCAATAGCACATGATGAAAAGAAGAAACTGACTCTGCAGTCATAGCAGGCCTAGGTTCAAATCTTGACCCTTCCTCTAACTAGATGCACATCCTCTCTGGTCCTCAGTTTTCTCATCTGTGAAAAGGGTAACTATCATCTCCCTTTCCAGCGAGCTTAGAGGAGTCAGCTGCCATAGAACAAAGTGATTAAAAGTAAAGACCTTGGAGGCAGAGAGAATGGGGTTAAGATCAAGGCTTAAGCACTACAAAACTATGAGAAATAAGGGTATGCTATGAACAACTGTAACCCAAAAATTTGGCAGCTTAAATGAAATGGATCAATTATTTGAAAGACACAAACTACCAAAACTCACTCAAGAAGAAACAGATAACCTGAATAGTCCTATATGTATCCAATTGAATTTGTAGTTTAAAATTCCAGGCCCTGGTAGTGTCTCTCATGAATTCAACCCAAACTGTGGGAGACTCTAAACTACTTATTTATTTAAAATCTCAAAAGATGGAAATAATAAAACTTATCCCTGTCTGGGTGTGGTGGCTCACGCCTGTAATCCCAGCACTTTGGGAGGTCGAGGTGGGCAGATCACCTGAGGTTAGGAGTTTGAGATCAACCTGGCCAACAGTGAAATCCTGACTCTTCTGAAAATACAAAAATCAGCTGGGAATGGTGGTGCATGCCTGTAATCCCAGCTACTCAGGAGGCGGAGGCAGGAGAATCACTAGAACCCGGGAGGCAAAGTTGGCAGTGAGCCGAGATAGCACCATTGCACTCCAGCCTGGGCAACAAGAGTGAAACTCTGTCTCAATAAATAAATAAATAAAAATAAAACTTATCCCTGCATGAGCCAGGCACAGGGCTGGACTTTTGTCCTGCTCTGCCTCTAACTGGTGAGCAACTGTGGGTAAATCCCTTCACTTCTCAGTGCTGCAAGATTTTTAGCAGGAAAACGTTAAGATTCTAAAAATGCTCTGCTGTACATCATTCACTGAGGAAGAAATGTGTCTGCTTGATGCTTGAAGGGGAAGCGGGCTGACAGCTGGACAGCAGGCTTCTGCCTGGGGCCACAGCCAATCACTAGGTGCCCTTCCACCAGAGGACACCAGCACAGGGGTCCCATCTAGGTAAGAGAAAGACTCGACCAATGGTTTGCCCCTATAGTCAATGATAATTTTTCAGAAAGGGAAGACATGCTTTTAAAAACACTTTACAAGGCCGGATGCGGTGACTCATGCCTGTAATCCCAACACTTTGGGAGGCCGAGGCGGGCAGATCACTTGAGCTCAGGAGTTTGAGACCAGCCTGGCCAACGTGGTGAAACTCTGTCTCTACTAAAAATACAAAAATAAGCCGGGCGTGGTGGCGGGCGCCTGTAGTCCCAACTACTCTGGACGATGAAGCAGATTTGCTTGAACCTGGGAGGTAAAGGTTGCAGTGAGCCTAGATCACACCACTGCACTCCAGCTTGGGTGACAGAGCAAGACTCCATCTCAAAAATAAAAGAAAAACACTTTACATATATTATCTTTTTTTTTATTTTTCAAGATGGAGTCTCGCTTTGTCACCCAGGCTGGAGTGCAGTGACGCAATCTCGGCTCACTGCAACCTCTGCCTCCCTGGTTCAAGCGATTCTCCCTACCTCACCCTCTCGAGTAGCTGGGACTACAGGCACCCACCACCACACCCAGCTAATTTTTGTATTTTTAGTAGAGACGGGGTTTCACCAAGTTGGCCGGGATGGTCTAAAACTCCTGACCTCAGGCGATCCACCCTCCTCAGCCTCCCAAAGTGCTGGGATTAGAGGTGTGTTTTGTTGTTGTTGCCAGACTGGTCTCAAACTCCTGGGCTCAAGCAATTCACCCATCTCAGCCTCCCAAAGTGCTGGGATTGTATAATAGGTATGAGCCACCCCACCCGGCTGTATTATCTTTTCATTTTGTTTTATTTTATTTTTTTTGAGAAGGAGTCTCACTCTGTCGCCTAGGCTGGAATGCAGTGATGCAATCTCGGCTCGCTGCAACCTCTGCCTCTCAGGTTCAAGCGCTTCCTGTCTCAGCCTCCCAAGTAACTGGGATTACAGGGGCACACCACCACACCTGGCTAATTTTGTATTTTTAGTAGAGGTGGGGTTTCACCATGTTGGCCAGGCTGGTCTCGAACCCCGGACCTCAAGTGAACTACCCATCTTGGCCTCCCAAAGTGCTGGGATTACAAGCATGTGCCACTGCGCTAGGTCTATGATCTTTTAAATGATCAAACCAATCATGAAATGCAGGCAAAATTATTATCCCCATTTTAGAGATAAGGAAATTGCAGCTCAGAAAATTTAAGTGCCTGCCTGGCGTAACAGCACCAGCTCTGTCTGACTGCAAGAAACCGCCACACCCCATAAGTCAATGACCAGGTATCTTCCCAGAGAAACACTGATATTTAACTTTAAAACAAATGTTAATATTAATATTATATCTTTCAGACAGTTGCTGAGGTAGGTTGAAAATGGTTCTGAATTGTGCAACATTCCTCCCATGGAGATGTGGGGTCTCTGTACACTTTCCTTGAATCTGGGCAGGCTCTGTAACCACTTGAACAATAGAACACAGTAGAAGTGAGCCCAGCTGAGGTGGCTCACGCTTGTAATCCTAGCCCTTTGGGAAGCTGTGGTGGGTGGATCACTTGAGGTTAGGGGTTCAAGACCAGCCTGGCCAACATAGTGAAACCACGTCTCTACTAAAAACATAAAAATTATTCGAGTGTGGTGGTGCACACCTGCAGTCCCAGCTTCTCGGGAGGCTGAGGCAGGAGAATCCCTTGAACCCATGAGACAGAGGTTGCAGTGAGCCAAGATCGCAGGGCTGCACTTCACACTCCAGCCTGGGCAACAGAGGGAGACTGTCAAAAAAAAAGAGAGAACACAGCAGAAGTGATTCTGTGTCAGTCTCCAGGCCCAGGTCTTAAGAGTCTGGCAGCTTCCTCTTCCTGTCCTTCAGACACTCGCTCTAGAAGTCCTGAGCCACCATGTAAAAATGCATTTATACTGAGACCTCCATACTGCAGAGGCCACAGGTAGGACTGAAGAGCAAAAAATAAATATAAAAAATAAAAGAGTTTCAAATGAGCCCAGTACCAGCCCTATGAATAAGGAAGGCATCTTGACCCTCCACATCAGTCCAGTCATCAGATAGACTATTGAGTGGCTTTAGCGAATGCCACAAGGAGCAGAAGAATTCCATGGCTGAGACTTGCCCAAATTCCTGACTTTCAAACTGAAATATAATGAAGTAGTTGTTTTAAGCCACTAACTTGCAGGCCAGTTTGTTACATAGCAATAGATAACTGAAACAGCTGGGAAAATAGAAGAGACCTGCCTGCCTCCATCTCCCAAAGTGCTGGGATTACAGGCGTGAGCTACTGTGCCCAGCCTCATGAATTACCTTATCCAATACTGAAAACAATCAAGCTTGTATTTTACCCACATTTTACTTTTTCTTTCTCTCTTTTTTCAGAGGCAGGTCTTACTCTGTGACCCAGGCTGGAGTGCAGTGTCACAATCTTAGCTCACTGCAACCTCTTACTTCGGGGCTCAAGTGACCCTCCCACTCTGACCCGCTGCCTCAGCCTCCAGAGGAGCTGGGATTACAGGCATGAGCCACCGTGCCTGGCTAATTCCTGGCCTCAAGCGATCCTCCTTCCTTGGCTGCCCAAAGCATTGGTATTACAGCAATGTGCCACCACTCCTGGCCCACATTTTAAAAGTGAAGATTCAGTGATGATAGTAAGGAGCTTAAAACAAAAGGGAAAACAAAATAAAAAAGAAGAAAGTTAATGAGCTTGAAGATGATCACACAGCTTGTAAATGGGGGAAATGGAAACAACCCCCAGTCCGGTCTATCCAGCTAGAAAATTCATGTTCTTGTCACCATCTCACATAGCTGCACCACCTCTCTGGGTTCTGATGGTGTTCTACATTCCCCTTAGTGTGACATCATGTGTGGTTTTTCATATTTCTACAAAGCCTCCGAAACTCTCCTTTTATTTATTTATTTTATTTTTTTTGGAGACGGAGTCTCGCTCTGTCGCCCAGGCTGGAGTGCAGTGGTGCAATCTCGGCTCACTGCAAGCTCCGCCTCCTGGGTTCACGCCGTTCTCCTGCCTCAGCCTCCCCAGTAGCTGGGACTACAGGTGACCGCCACCTCGTCCAGCTAATTTTTTGTATATTTAGTAGAGACGGGGTTTCACCATGTTAGCCAGGGTGGTCTTGATCTCCTGACCTCGTGATCTGCCCGCCTTGGCCTCCCAAAGTGCTGGGATTACAGGCCTGAGCCACTGCGCCCGGTTATTTGTTTATTTTTTTGATTTAATTTAATTTTTTTTTTGAGATAGAGTCTCATTCTATGGCCCAGGCTGGAGTGCAGTGGTGCAATCTCAGCTCACTGCAACCTCCACCTCGTGGACAACCCTCCTTTTAAATGGCCACATATTATTCCAACTATAATTTACATACCATACCCTTTTTGAGTATTTACATTCCTTCCAAATGTCTTTGTCATTAAAAGGAATTCAGAAATGAACAAGCTGCATCATGTGGACATAAAGCAGAAATTCAAGAGGGAGGAATGTATTATGTATTGAACCTGCTTCCAAATGTAACTCAATGAAGAATAACTCAATTAGTAAGTTCTCAGTAAAATGACAAAGTCAGTTAAAGATGCTCAGCGATGGTGAGCCTCTCCCTGCCCTTTAACCCCACTTCCATGGCAAAGCAGCCCAGATCGTAACCTACCCCTGTCCCACCCTGCCATGTTGCAGCAAAGCTGCAATTGTTGGGAGACTGAGCCTTTCTTGGGGTTCCTTTGGTATTATCGGCAATTTCATTTACATAACTCCTCCCCATTTTCTGCTGCTTCTCTGTGCTGATGGTTACCCAGTCACCTAAGAAGGGTGTCCTGGCCTTGCTGTTTCCCAGTATGCAGCAGGGAAGGTAGAGAAAAATGATCCCCTTGGAATTCACATGCCATTCAGGCCAGATAAATTAATCACCGTTTAACAACTTAGTGCAGACCTCATCAATCTTAAATAGCTTGGACAGCTGCAAAAATTAAGATTGTCTCAGGATGCTTGTTGGCTTTGAAAAGATTATAAATCCTCTTATCTCAAAAGGACCAGGTGAAGAATTTGTAAATCCTGTTAAGAATTTTAGTCTTTATCCTGAGGGCAGAGGGTAGCTGTTGAATGGTTTTAAACAGAGGAGTGATGACCTGATCAGATTTTTTTATCTAGAAAGAATACCTTGGTTGGAGGGCAGTTGTAGGATTGGGTGATCAAAGGGATGGAGAGTAGAGAAAAGGGAGGATTCCATCATGCCCCCAGGATCCTGCCCAGAACAGCTGGGTGGGTAGGATGAGGAGCAGAAGGGGAGGGAATGACAGGAGAGTGGTTCCCTCTTGGACCAGGTGAGTAGGACACCTGAGGGTAGAGCCTGGGGCAGACAAGCAGGCTGACTTCCAGATGTTCATCCCCCATGGCTCTCTCGCTGGCTGGCCACTTGGTCACATGGACCCAGGTCCAGGAGGGAGGGTCCCATAGGCCAGCCTAGCCCAGGGAACTGAGCATTCTCAGAGGCCACAGCTGGCCCAGCAGGAGGACTAGGGACATTGGGAAAGATCCTGAGGCTACGAAGGCTGCTAAATCCTTGAGACTGTGAACCTCTTCCTTCCTATATAGGGAGCAGTGGACTGCCCCATCTTTAGGGGCTGGTGGAAGCTATCACATCACTGCAGCTTTTCAATTCAAGGATTCTTGCTAATTTTATACTTAGGGGTAAGCATCATCCCATAGCCCCAGGATGAAAATTCCCCAGTTCCTCCCCTCCCAAAGATCTACAGCCAGTAGGAGACAGCTGCCAAGGTGACACACAATGGCATGGGCTGGGACCAGTGCTTTAAGAGAGGGAAAAGACCAGGGCAAACCTGGAGCAGGCAGAGTTTAACCCAAATGGTGGGCATCTGGGAAGGTGTCGAAGGTGATAGGTTTTCCTCTGGGCCCTAAAGAAACTTGACTTGACTAGCTTTGGCCCTGAATTCCACATTATCATCAGTGGCTGGGATAGAAATTTAGAAATTTCCTGGTGATGTCACCTGGGGAAATGCTAGGAAGCTCAGTCCCTGACTTGCCCTGTCCCCAACCCCAAAACACAACTTCCCAGATGTACATGTTTCATACCAGCTTCATATCTCCATACATCTTGCTTTCCTAAATATATGTTTCTGTTTGTTTGTTTGTGATGGAGTCTTGCTCTGTTGCCCAGGCTGGAGTGCAACCATGATGATCTTGGCTCGCTGCAACTTCTGTCTCCTGGGTTCAAGCAATTCTTCTGCCTCAGCCTTCTGAGTAGCTGAGATTACAGGCACCTGCCGCCACACCCGGCTAATTTTTTTTTTTGTATTTTTAGTAGAGATGGAGTTTTGGCCATATTAGCCAGGCTGGTCTCGAACTCCTGACTTTGCGATCCAACCCCCCCCCACCCGCCCCCTGGCCTCGGCCTCCCAAAGTCCTGGGATTACAGGCGTGAGCCACCGCATCCAGCCCTAAATATATGTTTCTATTGCTTTCTTTCTACTTAAGCCTTTAGAGGAGGAGGTAAGGTATGTAAAAATAACCCCACAAAACACAAAATGTATCATATTATCTTTCTTTTTTTAAGACAGTCTCACTCTGTTGCCCAGGCTGAAGTGCAGTGACACCATCTCAGCTCACTGCAACCTCCGTCTCCCAGATTCAAGTGATTCTCCTGCCTCTGCCTCCCCAGTAGCTGAGATTACAGGCATGTGCTAGCACACCTGGCTAATTTTGTATTTTTAGTAGAGTTGGGGTTTCACCCTGTTGGCCAGGCTGGTCTCAAACTCCTGACCTCAGGTGATCTACCCACCTCGGCCTCCCAAAGTGCTGGCATTACAGGTGTGAGCCACCATGCCCAGCACTGAATTATCTTTCAAAAGAAATCCAGGCCGGATGAGGTGGCTCACGCCTATAATTCCAGCATTTTGGGCTGGAATGCAGTGGCTATTCACAGATGTGATCGTAGTGTACTACAGTCTCGAACTCTTGGCCTCAGCAATCCTCCCTCCTCAGACTCCCAAGTAGCTGGGACTACAGGCTCATGCCTCCTCACCAGGCCAAAATTCACAATTGTTTACAAATACATGACATGCACTTTGTTCCTCCAGGGCCTCTTGGCCCACAGATGCCCATGAGGACAAGATTTGCCAGCAACAAGGGAAAAAGCCCCAGAGAGCTTCACAAAAATTTTCAATTTCTATCCTCCGGCCGTCCTCAGGTTGGGCTTCCCATTGCATGGAGAGGCCTGCCTGAGGCCAGGAAGGGGTTGGGGGAGCAGATCCCAGAATCACATGGTCTAGGATTAAATCCATGAAGTGGGTTGGGTCACAGTCATCAAATTATTCCATAGGAGAATAATCGGTGATTGCCTGAGGCTACCTCTGCCCCTGCCCTCAGTCCAGTTCTATTTGGTCTGAGAGGGAGAGTGACTCCTCAGCTCTCGAAAAGACTGAGTGAGAAAGCAGGTAGCAGTAATGTACTCAGGAATGAGCCAGTATCACCAGGCAGACAGGGCACTCAGGAGTGGTCATTTTGCTTCAGTCATTTTTTTTTGAGACGGAGTCTCGCTCTGTCGCGCAGGCTGGAGTGCAATGGCATCATCTTGGCTCACTGCAACCTTCACCTCCAGGGTTCAAGCGATTCTTCTGCCTCAGCCTCCAGAGTAGCCAGGATTACAGGTGCCTGCCACCAGGCCTAGCCAAATTTTTTTTTTTTTTTTTTTTTTTTTTTGTATTTTTAGTAGAGACGGGGTTTCACCATGTTGGTCAGGCTGGTCTCGAACTCCTGACTTCATGATCCTCCTGCCTTGACCTCCCAAAGGGCTGGGATTACAGGCGTGAGCCACCACACCCAGCCTGCTTCAGTCATTTTGAGGTCATGGATGGTTTAGCATGAGGAACAGAAACTGTATATAATCAAATATTTGAGAGAAAAGCCCCAAATACCAAGCTATTTCATATCTAGAAGCTGCAAATGTATGGCGGAGCGTGGTGGCTCACGCCTGCAATCCCTGCGCTTTGGGAGGCTGAGACGGGTGTATCACTTAAGGCCAGGAGTTCAAAACCTGGCCAACATGGTGAAACCCCATCTCTACCAAAAATAAAAAAATTAGCTGGGCGTGGTGGTGCGAACCTGTAATCCCAGCTACTCAGAAGGCTGAGGCAGAAGGATCACTCAAACCTGGGAGGCGAAGATTGTAGTAAGCCAAGATTGCGCCAGTGCACTCCAGCCTGGGTGACAAAGTGAGACACTTGTCTCAAAAAAAAAAAAAAAAAAAGAATGCATTGAGGATCTGGTAATGAATGAGTGGCAGAGTTAGGAAGGACAGATAATAATCCAGCCAGGTGAGGTGGCTCACGCCTGTAATCCCAGCACTTTGGGGAGGCTGAGGCGGGTAGATCACAAGGTCAGGAGATCGAGACCGGCCTGACAAACATGGTGAAACCCTGTTTCTACTAAAAATACAAAAAATTAGCTGGGCGTGGTGGTGTGCACCTGTAGTCCCAGCTACTTGGGAGGCTGAGGCAGGAGGATCACTCAAACCCAGGAAGTGGAGGTTGCAGTGAGCCAAGATCGCACCACTGCACTGCAGCCTGGTGATAGAGTAAGACTCCGTAAAAAAGAAAAAAGAAAAAAAATTCACCACAGACCCCCACCATGTAATTATAAATCAAGATACATGCCATCATCATCATCACCATCATCATCCCTCACATTAATTGTAACATTAATTGGGTTGCCTATTTGCCAAGCACTAGAGCTGAGTGGTCTTAAATTCACGTCCACATTTCATCCTCACAACTCCAGGAGGCAGTTGTGTTTATCATCCATACTTTACAGGTGAAAAAACCAGTGATGTAGAGAAGTTAAGTGACTTGCTAGGAGGAGGCAGAGCTGGTACTCGAACCTAGGTTTGACTCCAGAAAGCATGCGCTTGACTACAGAGTAAAAAGCAGGGTCCCCGAGAGAAAGTATAGGATTTGCCTTCCACCCAGCATGCGGAAGGTTTCCCTGCACTCCCTGCACTCTGACCCTCTCTCTGCTTTTGTCAGCCTAAGGAGGATGACAATACCATTGACCTAGTGACCTAGTAACCAGGAATATGGAGACTCTGAGTCAGAAGCAGAAAATGCCAGACAATCTCACATGTAGTTGTTGGATCATGAAGTAAGATCAGGAATGGAGCTGGGGTCAGGAACAGGATAATCGTGCCTTGCCAATGTAATTATATCCCTTGCACTCTGTGATCAAAACGATTGAGTCAGAATGTCTTGCTTTGTGCCAGAGTCATTTGACTGGCTCCCAAAGCGGCCACCCAGGGTAGCTTTTCCTTGGCGAATTTGCCACAGAGCTGAACCTGGTTCATAGCCATATCAGTGTCCTGTCAGGGTTCATCTGCCTGAAAAGTCCTGACTCCCAGCAATCCAACTCATAAGAGGCCAAACTATATAACCACATACATACCAATGTATTCATTAATAGTGTTAGTCTTTCAGTAACTGGAATGTTCTCCCAACTAATGCACCCTTTTCCCAATATCAGCAGTCTCAGAGAGTCAAGTTAGTCAGCAACAGGCTGGTTGGTGAGTATATCCCAAGAGTTAAGGGAAGCTGATCTTTTGAGGGCTATTTCAGTCAAATCAGGGTACGGTCTACTGAATCATCTCCACCTTACAGCAGGGCATGTCTGTGTGAACACAAATTTCACACTGCTCTTTCCTGGACAGTGGTGGGTAATAAGTGCCAACTTCTGGCCTCATGGCTTTATCCTCCTACTTTTTCCTTCCTCTTTCTATTCTCCAGCCTCTTCCCTCATCCTTCAGTTCACACATTCTCCACACAATAAAGTCGATTCGGTTGCTGATCATTCAATTGTCATCACATTGCAGCCCTTCCCTCACTGAGATGCTCAAGGAGGTCACCTTGATGGATAGGTTCATTTTTCCCAAGCTCTTCATTCATTTACAGAACTTTTTGGTTTATTTTCTAATATGTTAGGTTTAACCTTTTGAAATGATTGTTTTTGGCAGGTCAAAAACAGTCAAATAGCAGCAATTTTATGTGGTTCAACAGTCAGCAAACCAGACCCATTGGGGGTGGGGTTAATGAGTCTGACTGCCTTCTCAAGCCATTGTGGTGGGTGTATGTGTGTGTGTGTGTCTGTGTCTAGGAGAGGGGGGTATATGGCAGCCCTTTCCTCTTTCTGGTGTCTGGGGCCTCAGATAGTCACTGGTGTCTGGGGCCTCCTCTTGCTGTCCATGTATCCTCCAACTAGGGCCCTAATGTAAAAAATGAGCTAAGGAGGAACTTGAGGTTGAGGGAGAAGGTTGAATTATTTGTTATATGTGGCAGAGTTAGCCTATGCTCATAAGCCAACAAGGAAACACTTTTAGAGTCCATGGTTTGTGCAGTCCTCTGTTAATGTGGAAAACTGGAGATTAATGGAGACATTTTTCGTTTTACAAACATCAGTTAAATGCTTGGGTGATATAGGCTATATGCTCAATGCCATTCCTACCTTCAAGAGTTTTCAGTGTGCTATTGTAGGTGTACCTGTGTATCTCCTTCTAGTTACCAGCTTGGCGTACAATAAGCTTTGTGAAGGTAAGGCTTATCTCTCATTTAACTCCTAACATAGGGCCTGGCATATAGTAGATGCTCATTAAATACATGTTTTATATAAGTAAGTGAATGAGAGTGGTTAAATAAAAAACCAATCATGCAAATACCAGGAAGGCATCAACTATCATACCAAATGAAGACTCTGGGCCTCTGAAGTTTAGGAAATCAAGCTGCCTGCAGAGAATAAGAAGAGAGTCCCAGAAGAGATGACTTGTAAGTAGTTGCTCCCCAGTTGAAAGGAGGAACAGTTCAGGCAGTGACATAGTTGGCCTTACAGATGTTAGAGAGGAAGCCAGGAATGAAAAGAAGAATTCTAGCCACCCATTTCCTGGTGAGCACTTTGGCCAGCATGAGCTGCATTCCTTTGAGCTGAGCATGAGTGGAATTTCCAGCCTAGGTAGCAGAATGGAACTTGGAACAAATAGCTCAGCAGAAAAGAACCCAGAAACAATGGGGCTGGGCTCAACTGCCCTTTGCCAGCTCTTGAGCTCATGGAATATTGGAGCTCAGCGGTCCTTGTTGAGGGAGATACATGATGTCCTTCAGATTGTACCACTTCAGAGGACCCAGAGGGAAACTGCCATGTTCAGACAGCATTAGGAACCTTGGAAGATGTGCAGAAATACCTGGGAATAGTCCGCATTACTATTCAACTTTTCCATCTGGCAAGTACAAGTGAAGGTCTGTTTGCTTTAAGGATGCAGACGGTCCAAACACATTGGACGGCAGACGGGAAGACACCTCCATCAAGAGAGAACTGGAGGAGCCGGGCACGGTGGCTCCTGCTTGTGATCCCAGCTACTCAGGAGGCCAAGGAAGCAGGATCAATTGAGCCCAGGAGTTCCAGACCAGCCTGGGCAACATAGCAAGATCCCTTTCTCTAAAAATATTTTTTAAAAAAATTAGCTGTGCATGATGGCGCCTGCCTGTAGTCCCAGCTACTCTGGAGAGGCTGAAGCCAGATGATTGCTTGAGCCTCGCCTCTTAAAAAGAAAAAGAAAGAAAGAGAGAGAGAGAGAGGGAGGGCAGAAGGATGTTTCAAAGATGAGGGGGTGCCTGGTGATGATGATAATGATAGCAGGATTCAGGGCACTGGGCAACCAATCTGGAGGAGGCTGGCAGGGGAGATTTAAAAGGAGCAACTGGTGGGAACAGATGCTGTCAATTTTAGGGCAGGTGATTCAAAGAGTAAGGGACTAGCTTCACAGAGGAGAGAATTACTACAAACAATGACACAACCACAAAGACGCTGTTCTCTCTACTGGCTTGACCTGAATTTCTTACACATGATCAAGTTCTGGGAGCATGCCATCAATCACACTGAAAAATGTAGTGGGAAATTCTGCAGTGTCAGCCCTCAACGACTGTTCCTTCTGTGTATTTTCTCAAGTCATTAATTCTTTCAAGACGATGAATTGATAAGGACTTAAGAAATATATAAATAACAAACTCATTTATATCTAGATCTTCTCTTCTAGATTATAAGGGAATTGAAGGCAGGAATCACAAATTACTCACTTTTGAATAAAGCTCTTTGCCCTAAATATAGCTAAATAAGTGCTTCATAGAAGAGGAAAGAAAGAGAGGGAGGGGGCTGGGTGTGGTGACTCACACCTGTAATCCCAACACTTTGGGAGGCCGAGGCAGGTGGATCACGAGGGTCAGGAGTTCGAGACCAGCCTGGCCAACATGGTGAAACCCTGTCTGTACTAAAAATACAAAACTTAGCTGGGTGTGGTGGTGGGCACCTGTAATCCCAGCTACTCGGGAGGCTAAGGCAGGAGAATCGCTTGATCCTGGGAGGCAGAGGTTGCAGTGAGCCGAGATCGTGCCATTGCACTCCAGCCTGGTGACAAGAGCAAGATTTTGTCTCAAAAAATAAGTAAGTAAACAAATAAATAAATGAAAGAGAGGGAGGGAGGAAGGAGGAAAGAGGGGGAAGGAAGAAAATAGGAAGGGAGAAAGAAAGAAGGAAAGAAAAAAAAGAAAGGAAATGAATTTGATTAGCCATGGTAAGGGAGGGTAACGGTGATGGGCAGTACTAAACCTGACCTGCATCACAGGAAGATACATGTTGTCATAGAAGGAAGTCACCTTGGCAGCTGTTTATGTTTGAGGAATAGTATATGTGTAAGCTCAAGCTACTTGCTGGCCAAGGCTAGGTCCTTGATTTATTTGACGTTCAGAAGTTAGATTATTTTTCTTTTTTTTTTTTTTTCTTTAGACGGAGTTCCGCTGTTGTTGCCCAGGCTGGAGTGCAATGGCGCGATCTCAGCTCACTGCAACTTCCGTGTCCCCCAGGTTCAAGCAATTCTCCTGCCTCAGCCTCCCGAGTAGCTGGGATTACAGGCGTTAGCCACCACGCCCGGCTAATTTTTGTATTTTTAGTAGAGATGGGGTTTTATTATTTTGGTCAGGTTGGTCTCGAACTCCTGACCTCAGGTAATCCGCCTGCCTCAGCCTCCCAAAGTGCTGGCATTAGCGGTGTGAGCCACCGCGCTCAGCCATTAGTTAGTTCTTTAATAGCAGTGTAAGCAAGGGGTAGGAAAAGAGAAACTTTAATGGGGTAACTGTAAAGGAAAAGGCGAAGAAGTCACTCCATTTACTGGCTGAGTTCTATCTACCCCATAGGGCTACCAACATTTGTCTGAGTCATTTCCTCAGTGGTTGTGACAGCTCCCTCTCCTGCTTTTAGAAGGAGGAAGTAGAAAGTTTAAGAGCTTACTTTAGACCACCTTTTGCATATAGAATTCATTTCATTTTCAAGGCCCCAAGGGTATTTAAATGGTCTTTAAACCCATTTAAACCGGGCTTTCGCCTGGGCATTTTGGTCTCCACCCCTATGATAAGACAGTCTCCTCCTTTTATCAGGGACAGAAGCTAAGGATAAACTGCATCATCATCTAGACTCAAGTCAGGACGTTAAGCAATGTGGTGGGGAGCTAATGCTGATTCTCTTCCCTTCCTCCCCCGTATCTTGTAAGAGCTAGTATACCCACTTTACAGATTAGGGACTTGAAGATAGAATTTATTGAACTTGAGCTTGGTAAACATAATCCAGAGGGTAGAGTTCAGACAAAATCCCTACCTAAAAACCGGCCTATGAAAGATCTTTTAATAAATGGGACCCAAACTTCAGGATCACTGCTCCTCTCACTTTCACAATCAACCTGTAAAGAAAAAAAGTAATGGTTGCCACACCAGAGAGGGTGGAAGTACAGAAACGATCAGAGGAGAGGAACAATCTTTAACACAGTTGGCTTAACGCAGTGCCTCTCCGTTTCGCGAAAGTTCAAACGACTACTATGGGGCCACGGTTTGTTCCGGGCCAGGAAACACACGTGCATCCTGCGCATGCGCCCAAAAGCAACCCACTGCCCCTCCTGCTGAACCTCTTTAGCCAAGTCATCAACCAGCCCTCAAAATGCCCGCCCTCAAGACTAAACCCTCCGCCAATCAGGAAACCGGACTCGTCAGGCACGTCACTTATTTTGCATATGCCCTCCTCTCCCCGCCCCCATTCCTGGACTCCGCCCCGTCTGGGTCACGGATTGTCACCTAAGCGCTTCGTCCTGGCACCTGATTGGCTCTCTTTCCAGCTCCGCCTCCATCTCCACCCGCCGCCCGCCCCTTGGCGATCACACAGCGGCAGGCAGAGCAAAGTACGCAGGCGCAGGCGCTGCCTCTCTTTTCTAGCGGCCCGCCCTCCCTCCTCCCCCTCCCTCCCCTCCCCACCCCCTTCCCCTCCTCTCCGGGTCTGCGCCCGCGCGTCTTCCTCCGGCACGCGCCGCCGCTAGCCGAGCACTCTCGCCAGAGCCTTTGGCTCGCGCGTGCCTTTTCCCCTCAGGTTGTGGGGAGAGCGGGATCCTGCTCCGCCGTCGCAGCAGCAGCGGCAGCCCCGGCAGCCTCGGGCGACAGCGGCGGCGCGCGAGCCCCCAGGCGGACCGTACCACCGCTCGCCAGCACGCAGGGGGAGCCGCCCGCCTCGCCGCGCACGCCTCGGCGACCCCGCGGGGCTGAGGCGTCGCCGCGCCCGGCAGCGTGAGCGCAGAGCCGGCCCCGACCCCGAGCTCGGAGCCCCGCGGGCCGCGCCCGCCGCCGGCCCCACCCATCCGGGTCGAGGAGGCCGAGGCCATGGCCGAGACGGAGGAGCGGAGCCTGGACAACTTCTTTGCCAAGAGGGACAAGAAGAAGAAGAAGGAGCGGAGCAACCGGGCGGCGAGTGCCGCGGGTGCAGCGGGCAGCGCCGGCGGAAGCAGTGGAGCCGCGGGTGCGGCTGGCGGCGGGGCGGGCACGGGGACCCGGCCGGGCGACGGCGGGACCGCGAGCGCGGGGACTGCGGGCCCGGGGGCCGCCACCAAGGCTGTGACGAAGGTGAGGGGCCGGGAGGCCGGCACTCGGGGCCCGGGCCGCGCGCCGGCGTCCCATGTGCCCGCCCCCGCCTGCCGGGGAAGCGTCCGGGAGGGGCCGCGGGGGCCGGGCGGACGGGCGAGGGCCGCCACGTGACGCAGGCTCCCCACTTCGGGCAGGGCTCGCCTGGGCCGGGACCCCTTCCGACACCCGCCCTGGAGCCGCCCTTCTCACCCCGCGTCGCTCGGCGTTAGCCAGGGCCCAGGCGGCGCCACCCTCCAGGGGCACTAGGTCTGGGGCCGCAGCGCCCAGCACAGAGCAGCGTTTATTGGGTGACGTCTAGGCTGAGTAATTCCGTGTGCTGACCTCAGCCCAGTAGTTTGAGCTGAATTTTCGCTTTCAGCAGCCGCATTTGTAGCAGCTCTTTTGTGATGACTTAGTTTCTAAGCCCGTGAAAGAAAAAGAAAAGTCTCGGTGGCAAGGTTGGGGTAGAAATGTAGTTGTGAAATTCCTACTGACTTCTTCCTTCGGCTTTTCTTAGTTGCTTAAAGTAACAGCTCTCATGCAGGAACCCGGCGGAAGTACAGTGTTAGCCTACGAGCATGTTTGTCCTCCATGTAGCCTAGTTTGCCCCAGAACGAAGCAAGGGCTTTGACCGGTATATAAGTGCCTACTCAGTTTAGGTTCCAGCCACTTGATCCACTTTTCGTAGTGTGTTATTTGCTTAGTTATATGTCTACAAATAGCTTTAATTGATCAAATGGCGTTTGTTTTACAGGACGAAGATGAGTGGAAAGAATTGGAGCAAAAAGAGGTTGATTACAGCGGCCTCAGGGTTCAGGCAATGCAAATAAGGTATGGTCTGGTTACAAATGTGTTTAGATAACTTTTAGGACAGATACTGGATACAAGTTAGGTTTTCCTTTAGCCCCAAAGCAGCATCATAGTAGCCTTGTGCTCTAGATAGGCTTATTAGGACTCAACTGGGTTCTGTCTACTCTTTCTCACTGCGTGAAGGCAGCCCTTCCGTGTGCTCATCAAATTAGCTACTGACTCTAAAATCCTGTGAGAGCTTGCCTACTTCCAGTTCTGGTGAGGCCTTTTCATTTGAGACAGCTAAAATGGATTTTGTCACTTCAGAATTTTCACTGTTAACATCGGTGATTGTACTTAGTTTTGGTTTCAAAAATAATGTGGATTTTTTCACATCCTCTCCAATAAGCAAGTGAATGTATTTTTGTAATTGAAGTATATCATACTTACAGAGAGAGAGAGGTTTCATGTGTTCACACAGTGCTACCAACCTGTGCAGTAAGTACGCAGGTCAAGAAACTTGAGTATTACTAATACAGAACAAGGTTCGCCTCCTAACACCTACTCACTGCATTCACCTTCAACACAACCACTATCCGTAATTTTTTCTAAAACTTAATAGGAATGGAATTATATGTGTAAACATGTTATTTTTTAAAGTTCAAGAAAACAGTAATTTTAAAAAATTGGGTAGTTTAGAAGATTTGAAATTAACATTTTGTTAAGTCCAGTCTATGGCAGTCAACTTTGATGCTAAGTGCCGTATTTTGGAGGGTTCATAAAGTAGGAAAAAAACAAGTGAAGATATGGATCTGCTTTAAGATTAAAAAATCCTTTGCTCCCAGTTTAAATAAAAAAGGATTTTGATAAACTGTCTCCAGTTTGAAGCTTGCATTTTATAGGCAATGCCAGTGAGTGCGAGGCACAGTGGAGGAAGTACTTTCCTTAACTGAAAACTGTCTTTTGACCTCTCTGGATGTTAGTATCTATAGCTTTAGATAACTTTTTCAAAAAGCAGTGTTAATAATTTGTTGAATACCTACCACAGCTAGGCATTAATGTCCTGTGAAAACATCATTTTGTGAGCTTAGCCAAAGTGAAACCCCCGACTGATAATGGGAAACTTTCAGGAACGGTAGCTTCTCCACTCTTGAGATTTCTTTATAGTGGTGTTGAGTAGAAGTGATTAGGCTTAAGTTTGATTCCCAACCACTTGTTGGCTTCCTTCATGTATCTTCATCTTTTCTGTCTCCTGGGGCTTGACCTGTAAAGAATGGGGGAGGAGCGGATGTGAGGTTCTTCCCTTTTGGGGTTGTGGAACTACCTGTGTGTGTGGCTCCTGTTCTGTTGTAAAATTTGGCTCTTCTTGTCTTTTTTTTCCTAAGTGACTGCAGGTTCTTGAAAACGTGAGTGACTGTAAGAATAGTGTTTGGCCATGTCGAACTTGGCAAAAGTAGCACTTTACTGAAGATAAAATTTTGGTTTCAAGTTCACTGACGATTAGAAATTGATTTTATTAAACTATGGATATTATTTAAACAGAACCTGTGTTTTTTCTGTTATTGACTATAAGTTACATGTTCATCTTCAGAGTTATTTTGGTCTTGATCTATTTTGGTTACTCTTGAGATCGTGAAAAGTGTCTTAAATAACTTACATACTTCACCCTTGCCAGGGATATAAGTATCAGCTAGTACAAGCCTTTAAGTTCTGCTCAACCTGAAGTAGAGTAGCTTTTATATTGTCTTTTGGTTTCTTAACATCTAGTTATTGGCCTGAAGTGGCCATCCTAGTAGAGGTATTCCACTAACCTGCAACGCTGAGAAACTCTCTTTCCCATATGCTCATCCATCAATCTCTGCTACATGTGCTTTATCTTATTCTCTTTCTCAATATACTGAGAGTTAGCTGCAGATGTCACCGTCAGTCTTTTTTTTTTTTTGAAACAGAGTTTCGCTCTTGTTGCCCAGGCTGGAGTACAGTGGCACGATCTAAGCTCACCACAACCTCCAACCCCTGGGTTCAAGCGATTCTAATGCCTCAGCCTCCTGAGTAGCTGAGATTACAGGCATTTGTCACCGCACCCGGCTAATTTTGTATTTTTAGTAGAGACGGAGTTTCTTCCTATTGGTCAGGCTGGTCTCGAACTCCTGACCTCAGGTGATCCGCCTGCCTCGGCCTTCCAAAGTACTGGAATCACAGGCGTGAGCCTCTGAGCCCAGCCAGATGTCACATACAATCTTAAAGTTCTTGACACTGGTCCTTATAGTAGTTAGCATGTTAGGCCTTTACCTGTACTGAAAGGGAAAAATTTTCATTAGCAGCAAACATACTATATATTAAGATCCTATTTCACATTTACCAACCAGCTCAAGATTTAATACTAGGGTACTTAATGTGTCCAATTTTGTGTCTAAGTTAATCTTATTCAAGATCATGCCATTATAGACAAATTCTTGAGCAGGAAGTCATTGAGGTGGTTATAAAGGAACCTGTCACTTGAGTTAGATTCTTGGTTGGTTGTAGGCCTCTTTCATCTCTTATTTTTTTATATTTTTGAGACAGTCTCACTTTGTCACCCCGGTTGGAATGCAGTGGCATGATCATAGCTCACTGTAGTCTTGAACTCCTGGGCTCAAGTGATCCTCCCACCTCAGCCTCCCAAGTAGCTGGGGCTACAGGTGTGAGTTGCCACCCCTGACTAATCTTACTTTTTTTCTGTAGATGGGGACTGTGTTCCTGGGCTGATCTCAAAACTCCTGGCCTCAAGTGATCTTCTCAAAGTACAGGAATCACAGGCATGAGCTGCTAGGCCCAGCTACTTCCATCTTTAAAATGGATTTTTGGGAGAATGTTAGTTAGAAAGATTTAATTCTTGAAGGCATACAGTGTTGAGTGTTTGTCATGTTTCAGTAAATAATTGAGTTCTTGGAGCCCAGTGGTTTTCTAGAAACTTTGGTGAGAAATCTAGACTTAAACCTGTTAGGCAGAGCTGGTTATGTTATTCAAGGTGGATTATTCTAGCAAATAGGTGACTACTTTGCTAGACGCTGTGAGGTTTTCTGGTTGTAGAAATAAGTCATGCTCTAATAGACGACAGTAGATAATTTCAAAGAGATGTGCAAGGTGCTCTGGGGCAGAGGAGAGACATTTCATCATCCATGAATGGGTCGGAAAGATTTCTTTGGATGAGGTGCAGTGACATTTTAAGCCTCCAGGCCAGGCATAGCTGATCAGGCCATGTTTATCTCGCCAGTTTACTGTTGCAGCAGTGCTAGGTGTAATAGGGACAAACCTGTGAGATGCCCGGTATTCCAGCAGCTCAGTCCAGTCTGATTCTTGTTTTAGCTGCTTCCCCCTAGTGTTGGGGAAGGGGAGTTAGGATGTATAAATTCCCAAGTCTCGAGGTAGAGCGATAAGGCTGTTCTATTCTTTATAAATATACTGCTGCAGGATGTGTGATCCTATCAGCCTTACTAAAGAAAACGCATTTCTCAAATCTCAAAGTAGAGAATATTTCTGCGTCATGCCTTAGAGCTATAAAGAGGATAAAATGAATTTAAAAGGTAATGTGAAATAATATAGCCTCTGGAATCCCACACTATTTTGACTCTGCTACTCTGTAGGCCTGGGGAAGGTACTTAAGTTTCCTCATACATACATACAGTGGGTCTCTTGCCTGCCTTAGTGTTACTGTGAGGTTTAACTTTGTACAGTGGGGTGGAATGCTGGCTGCCGTAGTAGATATTCAGTAAATCTTCCTTTTGTATCGTCATTATTCTCCTCACCCTACCAGTAGTGCCTTACAGGCTTACATGTATTTAAGACTGTGTATGTGGAATTGTGATGAATTTACAGCAGTATCGTAGTGTTTATTTATAACATTTAGCTAATGAGAAGCTATATATTAGGATCAAACACTGAATTTCAGCCCGTCTCCCGTGGAAATAACCGTTTGGAACTTGTTTCTTGTTCTGCTGTGACATTTGGAGAGTTGATGCTTTCTGAAATATGTAAATATGAAAAAGCAATAAAATATATAAATCATTTCTACCCTGCTAACTGGCATTTAGGCAAGCCCTCTAAGCATCTCTGGGCTTCAGTTCTCATTGTTGGATGAAGAGTTTTTTTGGCTTGGTCATTCTTTTTTTTTTTTTTTTGATAGAGTTTTTGCTTTTGTTACCCAGGCTGGGGTGCAATGGCATGATCTCGGCTCACTGCAACCTCCGCCTCCCAAGTTCAAGCGATTTTCCTGCCTCAGCCTCCCAAATAGCTGGGATTACAGGCATATGCCACCACGCCTAGCTAATTTTTGTATTTTTAGTAGAGACAGGGTTTCACCATGTTAGTTAGGCTGGTCTTGAACTCCTGACCTCCGGTGATCTGCCCGCCTCTGCCTCCCAAAGTGCTGGGATTACAGGCGTGAGCCACCGTGCTCGGTTGATGAAGGGTCTTGACTAAACAATGTCCACATGCTTAGTTTAGTATTTCAGAATCTTAACCCAAAATACTTATTTATTTTTTTTATTATTACGCTAAGTTCTAGGGTACATGTGCACAACATGCAGGTTTGTTACACAGGTATACATGTGCTATGGTGGTTTGCTGCACCCATCAACTCGTCATTTACATTAGGTATTTCTCCTAACACTATCCCTCCCCCAGCTCCCTACCCCCCAGCAGACCCTGGTGTGTGATGTTCCCCTCCCTGTGTCTGTGTGTCCTCATTGTTCAACTCCCACTTATGATGAGAACATGCAGTGTTTGGTTTTCTGTCTTTGTGATAGTTTGCTGAGAACGATGGTTTCCAGCTTTATCCATGTCCCTGCGAAGGACATTAGCTCATCCTCCCTTTTTATGGCTGCATAGTATTCCATGGTGTATATGTGCTACATTTTCTTTATCCAGTCTTTTATTGATGGACATTTGGAAAAACCCAAAATATTTATTAAAAAAAATTTTTTTGGCCGGGCACAGTGGCTCACGCCTATAATCCCAGCGCTCTGGGAGGCTGAGGCGGATGAATTACCTGAGGTCAGGAGTTTGAGACCAGTCTGGCCAACATGGTGAAACCCTGTCTCTACTAAATACACAAAATTTTGCTGGGCATGATGGAGCAAGCAGCTACTTGGCAGGCTGAGATAGGAGAATCGCTTGAACCCAGGAGGTGGAGGTTGCAATGAGCCAAGATCACGCCATTGCTCTTCAGTCTGGGCAACAGGAGTGAAACTCCATCTCAAAAAAAAAAAAAAAAATAGAGACAGGGTCTCACCAGGTTGCTCAGGCTGGTTTTGAACTCCTGGCCTCAAATGATCCTCCCACCTTGGCCTTCCAAAGTGCTGGGATTATGGGCATGAGCCACCGTACCTGGCCAAGAATCCAAAATACTAAGTTGTTCTCCTTGTGCCTTTTATTATTGATGTACAGTCCCTCTAATTAAACAGATTATGCTTATTTTTTGGTAATAGTTTGTAACGTAGGTGTATTTTAAATTTGTGGTTTTTAAATTTTTTTATTTTTTCCCTAAGGGCAAGGAGATGTTAGACACTAGACAGTAAAAAAGAAAACTTCAAGTTGAGATACTGTCACTATTCCGTCAGACCAAATAGGAGTTTTTATTTAAAAGCTTTCTGTGAGGCTGGGCGTGGTGGCTCACTCCTGTAATCCCAACACTTTGGGAAGCAGAGTTAGGAGGATCACTTGAGGCCAGGAGTACACGACCAGCCTGGGCAAGACCCTGCCTCTACAAAAAATGTAAAAAAAGTAAAATTAGCCAGTCATGGTGGTCTGCACCTGTAGTTCTACCTTACTTGGGAGGCTGAGGTGGGAGTATCTCTTGAGCCCAGGAGTTTAAGATTACAGTGAGCTAAGATTGGGCCTCTGTACTCCAGCCTAGGTGACAGAGCAAGACCCCGTCTCTGAAAAAATTTTAAAAATAAAAAACGATTTTTTGTGTGTAGGTTATAAAAGTAATATGTTTGTTTTTAGAAATTTTTTGAAAAAGTGTAGCAGCATAAAATGTAAGAATTATCTGTAGTCTCTTCTGCTTAGGAATAATCAGTGAATAGTGCTGATTATTAAGGGCTTGTCAGCTCCATTTTACATAAGAGGAAATTGAGGAATAAAGAAATTAGTACCATATTCAAAGTTTCCTGGCCGGTAAGTGGCAGAGCCTGGATTTGAACCAGGAAGCCTGACTTTAGAATCTGCTCCTAATTGCTTGCTGCATGAAGAAGATAAAGTCATACATTCTAGCACCCAGAGCTACTCTATAATATAAACTTTTAAAAATTGTTGTAGATATCTTTGTATTTATATTAGGTATGTAGCTGCTGTTGTAGTGAATTTTTGGTTTGTATGACATGAATACTACCTCCAAGTCAGCATAGGCTTTACATTTTAAATGGCTGTGTAGAATTCTCTTACATGTTAATGAAAAGGAAAACTGAGGGATGGCCTGGCTATATTTTTTCTTTCTTTTAAATTGCATTTTTTTTTCTTTCTCAGATCTCTTAGGGATGAATTGACATATTCTCTGTCCTTTTTCCTCTCAGATAAAGTTGTAAGTAAAATCTTGCTGTAAATGTAGATGAGATAGATCTATTCTTCTTTTCCCTCTCTTCCTTATTGCCACTCCAGCCTCTGAATTCTGCAGTTACCTCTGATTGGTAGGTAATTCATACAATGCTGCCATTTTTTATTTTTTATTTTTGACACGGGGTCTCGCTCTGTCACCCAGGCTGGAGTGCAGTGGTGCAATCTCGGCCCACTATAGCCTCTGCCTCCTGGGTTCAACCAATTCTCCTGCCTCAGCCACCCAAGTAGCTGAGATTACAGGCATATGCCACCACACCCAGCTAATTTTTGTGTTTTTAGTAGAGACAGGGTTTTGCCATATTGGCCAGGCTGGTCTCGAACTCCTGACCTCAGGTGATCCGCCTACCTCGGCCTCCCGAAGTCCTGGGATTACAGGTGTGAACCACCGTGCCCGGCCAGTGCCATTATTTTTTAATGGCATTTTGCCACTTTTTTTTTTGAGTTGGAGTCTCACTCTGTCACCCAGGCGGGAGTGCAGTGGTGCGATCTCAGCTTACTGCAAGCTCCGCCTCCCGGGTTCATGCCATTCTGCCTCAGCCTCCCAAGTAGCTGGGACTACAGGCGTCTGCCACCACGCCCAGCTAATTTTATATATATATATATATATATATATATATATGTATATATATATATATATTTTTTTTTTTTTTTGGTAGCGACAAAGTTTCACCATGGTCTTGATCTCCTGACCTCGTGGCCCGCCTGCCTCAGCCTCCCAAAGTGCCACTTTATTTTTTTCTAAGTATCTTTAAAGGAGACTGTCAAGCTGGTCGTATAGCCAGCTCGTGTCTTGTTTTAATAGAAATGGAAGGAAAGCATCCTTAGATATCCTTTTGCAGAAGCCAAGAGAGGCTGTGATGTTCCCAAGGTTATACAGTCAAGAGAGGCCGGTGGTAAGTGGAAGGCCAGGGACAGAGTTTTGGGAACCAACCTTTTTTTTATAGGAAGGTGGGGAAAACGTAAAATGATGAAGGAGTTGAGAAGCTTGAAGACCTAGGAAAAGCCACCATTGTCATGAAAAATAATTTTATGAAAAGGTTGGTAGTTGAGTATCTTCTGCCAGGTGTATCTTCAAGGTGAAGAGCTGCAGAAAGGACGTTTGATTTAGCCATTATTATGCTTTAATATCCCTGTGGTCAGTATCCCGTTTGTCAAGAGACAAAAATATATACACTTGGCAATTTAGGACATGTAAAGTTACATAAAATAATAAAAAGTAATCCAACAAAAAGAGAAATAATCAAAGATGCCTAGGAGAAATAGATTATGACTCAAGTCAATTCAAGAATAAATTAATTAGCATTGAGAAAATACTGCAAGCAGTCTTAAGATGGTATGTTACCACTGAGGGTATCTTTTCCATTTATAACATCTGGAAAACCGAAGACTGAGCTCTTATATATATATTTTTAAACAGGTGATAAATACATGTCTGATGTTAGGGGCTAGTTCTATCCTTTGTAAACACGGCATATATTTGTTTTCATCTGCTGGAATGTGAATTCTGATTCTGAGAGCATTTTGTTACATGTGCTAAAGGATTGGCAAATAAAATTATACAACTTTCAAAACCCTTCATTTGTCACTAAAAATATGCTTACCATAAATGCCTGTTTGTACACTTCGGTGCAATGAAAATTTTGTAATCGTGCTCTTAATCCTTCAGCTCACTCTCTTCTCTGCATTTCAGGTTGTATCATCCTCTCTTCCCTCCCTTAGTCGCTTGAGGCGGTAACTGGGGTTCTGCTCTTACGTAGGGTCCTGCAAACCATCAGGCATATTGTCACAGAGGCACATCAGTATTTTTTTTTTTTTTCCAGACACAGTCATGCTCTGTCACCCAGGAGGGAGTGCAGTGGCACAATTTCAGCTCACTGCAGCCTCTGCCTTCTGGGTTCAAGGGATTCTCCTGCCTCAGCTTCCCCAGTAGCTGGGATTACAGGGGTGCGCGCCCATGCCTGGCTAATTTTTGTATTTTTAGTACAGATGGGTTTCGCCACGTTGCCCAGCCTGGTCTTGAACTCCTGACCTCAGGTGATCCATCCACCTTGGCCTCCCAAAGTCCTGGGATTACAGGGTTGTACAGATAATCATGGATAAAACTAAGGATTTGGACTGAAAATTTTCTTGGTGGTTCCTTAATGAATTTACATGTTTGCTTTTCCAACAGTGAAAAGGAAGAAGATGATAATGAAAAGAGACAAGATCCAGGTGATAACTGGGAAGAAGGTGGAGGTGGTGGTGGAGGTATGGAAAAATCTTCAGGTCCCTGGAATAAAACAGCTCTGGTCCAAGCACCTCCTGCTCCAGTAATCGGTAATTTTACTATTTCAGTTTCAGAAAGATGTCTAATTTATATATGATTTTGTATATGGTCCACTTTCAGCTCGGTGCATGATTATGGTGGGGTGAGAAGGAGGGGCTCCTTTCCATTCCTGGTTGAGTGGGATGTGTGTGTCTCTTGTTAAAGACTTCAGAATCCTAAAGAAAAGGAATCTGGAAGTTAAAAGACATACTTTTGTCCTATATGTTGCTGTAAAATTTATATGTAGATAGTCTAGTCGATTCCAGTTTCGTTTATTTAAATTGAGCATTTATTCTAATATTCTCTTTAAATATTAACTACTTGCTAGTGGAGGAAAAGGTAAGGAAAAGACTTCAATTTACTAGAATCCAAGGTAAGCTTCATTTGGGATTTTTAGTAGTAATTACCTAGGGTTGGGTATAACTCCAAAAGTTTTCATGAGAGAGAAAATTCTTAAAGCTTTTATCATTTAAAATATTTTTGACAGCTGAGTAAGGACAAAGACAAGGGGCCCTTGTCTTCACTTGTGCTTTGTCTTTTTCATTCCCTTTAACTTTCCTGTTTTTTGAAGCATGAATTCTCAGCAGGACTGATGTTATCATTCTCAATGGGGTAAAAGTTGCTTCTTACAGAGTGAAGGAATCTTATACCTTATCAGTCATTTGTGGCCTGCGAAAAGGCTAGAGTGCATAAACAGATGTATAGTTTATCTGCAGTATTAAAATTTTATGGAGTGGGGGGCAGTTGGGAAACAGATGTCTGAAAGGTCTCCTTAGGGCGATAATGAAAGTTTAAGAGCACTACTTTAAAGAAATGTATACTCATTGTTTTATTTAGAATGGCATAAAGAATAACTTATCACTCCAAATCTTGCTATGCTGAAATCACACAGATAACTACTGTATTTTTTAGAGACAGTTTCACTCTGTGGCCCAGGCTGCAGTGCAGTGGTGCAACGTGGCTCATTGCAGCCCCTCAACTGCTTGGACTCAAGTGATTCTCCCACCCCAGCCTTCCAAGTAGACTACCAGGGCATGCCACCTGTTTATTTTATTGTGGAGATGAGATCTCACTATGTTGCCCAGGCTAGTCTCCGACTCCTGGGTTCAAGCAATCCTGCCACCGTAGTTTCCCAAAGTGCTGGGATTACAGGTGTGAGCCACCACACCCGGTCTTATGTTTTTAAATCTTTAGAATCTTTTTGTTTTGTTTGAGACAGAGTCTGGCTCCTGACTTCAAGTGATCTGCCTGCCTCGACCTCCAAAAGTGCTGGGATTACAGGCGTGAGCCATCATGCCTGGTTAGAATCTTTTTTTCTTTTTTTCTTTCTTTCTTTCTTTTTATTTTTTCCAATAGACAAAGTCTCATTCTCTTGCCCAGGCTGGAATGCAGTGGCACAGTCTTGGGTCACTGCAACCTCCACCTCCTGGGTTCAAGCTAGTCTCCTGCCTCAGCCTCTTGAGTAGCTGGGATTATAGGCATGCACCATGATGCCCTGCTAATTCTTTGTATTTTTAGTAGAGATGAGGTTTCAACATGTTGGCCAGGCTGGTTTTGAACTCCTGACCTCAAGTGATCTGCCTGCCTCGGGCTGCCAAAGTGCTAGGATTACAGACTTGAGCCACCACGCCCCAGCCCCAGCTAGAATCTTAAAAAATAACCACACTGGCATTTCATTAAATAAATTCTTTACATATGGCATCTTAATCAGTCCCCCCCAATCAGGTAAAGAAGTAATTCATATTTATTGGTAGGGAAACTGAGGACTATTTAAGTCCTATTCTGAAAGGCAGTCCCTGATGAGACCAGTCATCCAGTCCCAGCAGATTCCTTTTCTACTTCCAGTAATTTGGCTTGTGGAACTCACCATTTACGTAGATTACTAAAGTTGTACAGGGAGGAGGAGTTAGAATAATACCCTAGAAAAATAGAATGTTTTCACTTTTCTTTTTTCTTTTTTGAGAGACAGAGTCTTGTTCTGTTGCCCACGATGGAGTGCAGTGGCTCAATATTGGCTCACTGCAACCTCTGCCTCCCAGGTTCAAGCCATTCTCCTGCCTCAGCCCCCTGAGTAGCTGGGATTACAGGCGTCTGCCATCACGCCCGGCTAAGTTTTGTATTTTTTGTAGAGACAGTGTTTCACCATGTTGGCCCAACTGGTCTTGAACTCCTGACCCCAGGTGATTCACTCACCTCAGCCTCCCAGAGTGCTGGGATTACAGGTGTGAACCACCACACCTGGCCTGTTTTCACTTTAGACATTTTCTGAAATAACTTTCCTTCTGTTGTCTGACCCAGAGACCCTGGTATTGTTTTTTCTGTAATTGTTAAATGATTGGGAATGCAAGAATAGCTTATTAAAATGCTGAACATTTGAATAGTTTATCTAAAAATTGTTTTAAAATATTAGTTACAGAAACCCCAGAACCGGCAATGACTAGTGGTGTGTATAGGCCTCCTGGGGCCAGGTTAACCACAACAAGGAAAACACCACAAGGACCACCAGAAATCTACAGCGATACACAGTTCCCATCCCTGCAGTCAACTGCCAAGCACGTAGAAAGCCGGAAGTAAGTACTATAAGTAATTGCATTTTGTTTAGGACTTCTGTTCCTCGGCCAGGGAGTGGGATATAGGGCATACCCACCCAAGGGAGACTATTCCTTAACTAATGAAGCCTGAGCTTCAGCTGACAGGCAGCTAAGAGTCAGGACGGAACTTTATATACCTAGAAGGGAGGAAAGGGGGAGGGCAAAGAGCATTGGAGACTGACTTTGTCTTCTGTCTGCAAAAGTTTCTCTTAGCCCTGGTTTATGTTGTTTTATAGCAATGACAAGTTTTAATGTTAAAATTCTTTTATAATTGAGTGGCTTTTGCTCCTTATAATATGGAAACTAGAAATATAAAAACGCTGTGTAATTATATTCCCAGTTAATGTGACTGTAGACAGAAGATGTTGGCATTTATAAATCTAATATTAAAATAATCTTATTTCAGCAGGTACTTAAAATGAATGCTACCTGGAATTAAATGACTACATATGGCACAACTACATCTTACTTAGGGACATGAATTTTTTAAAATAAAATGGGAAGAAATGTAAATGACATCAGATGGAAATGTTTTTTGGGGTGGCTTTTAGAATAAATCCCAGCCTTTTCGCCACTTTGAGAGCACAGCTGGCTTGAATTTAAACCTCCACGTGGACTTGCTCCTCTGCTCTGTCTTAAAAAATGTATAAGGGACCTTTGGGAGGGCAGTGATTCACCACACTCAAGTTTCTTTACCTGATCTAATCAGATCCACTCCCACAAAATTGATGTGAGGAGAAATCATTGACTAACGAGTAGAATTTACTTGAATGAGAAAATTGTTACCCTTGTGCATAAAGAGAGAGATGTATTATCTATTACTTGCTAAAAGTGAAAGTGTTAGGAGGAATGTCATCACACAGCTTTTAACAGTTTTCTTCAAGTTTGTCCTGAAATAGGGTCACATTTAATACTATTTAGTAGAAGATAGGACCCTAGAGCTTCAGTACAGCGTTCTGTGTTTTCTGTTCAAATTGAAGCCTTAAAATGGTTTGATAAGGATTTTATATATGCCCACTCCTACCCCTCCCCAGGATTCTTCTAAGGGGTGGCTTTTTTTTTAAAATTCAAGGACGAGTATTTTCAAAAACCCTAGTGAAGAAAAAATATTTACTGATTACATTTCTTTTCCCTTAGGGATAAAGAAATGGAGAAGAGCTTTGAAGTAGTAAGACACAAAAATAGAGGTAGGGATGAGGTTTCAAAAAACCAGGCCCTTAAACTTCAGCTAGACAACCAGTATGCTGTGCTTGAAAATCAGAAAAGCAGCCACTCACAATACAATTAAGGAATGGGCTTTGCTAACCCTTCTGAGGTAACTAGACTGCAGCTAACCACCACCAACAGTCAGTCATCATCTGATCTCTGCTGGACCTACAGACACCGATGCAGACCACTCAATTTCCTGACCGGCCCTATTGCACTATGGAAGTTAAAAGTGTCGCGACTGCTCTATACATATTGGATTTAGGGGAATTTTCATTGTTATATAAATGTGTGAACTAGTTTCAACAGTGTTCTTTCATATTTACTCTGCAAATACAAAAAACCAAAACCTGCAGCCAGTGGTCATTTCAAAATCTTTTTATGTTCAGATACTGAGCCTTCATAAGGGTTGACTACCTCAGATCTGCTGCACTCATTGTGGACTTCATGTGGATCACAACTTCTGGATAAGAAGGTTACAACTATTAAGTGTTGATGTGAACCTTGCAACCAGCTCTACTGGATTCTTACCAGAAATCCTGCATAAAAAGTCAGCCATCTGGGTTCTGATCTGCTGTAAAAGATGAAGATTTAAGTGACCTTAATTAACCTGTCCTGTGCCCTACCCTTAAGGAATACTCTATGTAGTAGGCTGTGGCTATATTATACTTCCTGGAACACGCCGCTGAAAAGAACTGATGTGTTCAGATCATCTGTGTAGGGCTGTGATTTGTAATTTAAACTTTAATTGTATTCTGAGGTAACCACAAAATAAATTCAACCAAACTGGGGTCCACCAAGTAGGGGAAGGGGTAAGGGAGAGAATAATCTTTTTTTTTTTTTTTTTTTTGGTAATTTTTTTTTTATTTGGATAGTGCTTTTTTGTTTTGTTTTTGTTCTGCATTAAGGCCTTTTTTGCTTTGACTTGAAGTAAGTTCTTTGACAGAGCATATTGCTTGGTTAAGTAAGTAACCTAAAGTATGCATTAGGATTGTGAAATGTCTTCGTGAGTATGCCAGTCCTGAGGGTGGAACCAAATCGCCTTTGATGTAAAGGGCAGTGGATTCTGGAGGCTCTACTTCAGGTGCTGCTAATGCCTCTTCTAATCAGGTCTAAATTGTGTAGTAAACTGCAGTGGGAAGAAAATGCTTTCTACTCAGGCTAAGGGGTTCACTGATCTGTCCTTACAAATTCAGAGCAACATGAGCAAAACCTCAGCTAAAATCCATTTAAGTGTCATGGATTGTGCATGATCTTTGATAAGAATTCCTCATGTACTTGTGCCCAGTTTTTCAAGGTATTGGCTGTTGTATAGATGCAGTGATTGTCCCAGCTAGCTCTGTTTTCAACCTTTTGGTGTGTCTTTATGTTCATTTGGAGAGTCAGGGCGAAAGACAGGTGATGTAGCACTTCTGTTTTTAATAATTACAGCTTCAAATACCTATTAATAGTTTGAGGTCCTTTAGACGGACTTGAGGAAGCCACCCAGGATTGCGGAAGAGTGTCCACCTAACAAGATGGTCTGGCAGTTTCCTAGTTTTGTATCTTTGGTTCAATAGAAATATCTGAAAGTGGTAATGTGACCACTTGATGCAGAGTCCGGGTTTCTCTATAATAAATCCCTTTGCCAAATGCATGAGTTGCAGACTTGATATTGGCAAGAGTGAAGCAAGTGGGTGAGTAAAACTATTTTGATGTGGGAGCATTTTCAGATAGGAGTTTAGTCTTGATGAAAGTGTCCGTGCAGGAATTGGACTCCAAGGAGGGTTACAGTATCTCCTGATGGGATCTGCCACTCACATCTGGGCAATAATGTTGACATTTGAGGTGCCAGGCAGGATGCCTGCCTTCTAATCTATTTGGGTGAGTAGTTGAGCCAGCCAAGGGGAAGTTGAATGATTAAATCAGAAATGGGATTCTTGGTAAACTGAAGACTATTTGGGAACGAAAAACCTTAAAAGATAGGCTCTTCATCGTTGAACTGTGTATTTTCCCTGCATTTTTTTCCCCACAAAATTTTGTTGGGGGTTGTGTTACCGAAGAATGAACAGAGATGAGTAAGTGGAGGTGTTATGTAAAGGCATACTGTACCCGAAATCTGAAGACCTGCAGCAGATTTAAATTACAACTCTTGTTAAAACTTTTTAAAAGATTGTGAAAATATCAAAATGTACATGAATCAAGTTTTAATATACTGTATGATGGGTGGATGAGGCTGTCCATTGTACCATTTGTTTGAATTCTCAGGCATGGTTTGGCAGTGCAAGAACTCTGTAACATTAACAAATTCAATAAAAAGTAAATATATGGATTTTGGACTGTAATGGTTATTTTAAAGCCTTATTTTGTCTTTGAAAATGGTGAGTTGAGGTCATACCTCTCGCTGTGGGAAAGTGAAGATGCTCTAAACTCAGGAGTGTACTTTTTTTTCTTTCTTTTTTTTTTTTTTTTTTTTTTGTTTGAGACAGTCTCGCTCTGTCACCCAGGCTGGAGTGCAGTGGTGTGATCTCAGCTCACTTCATCCTCCGCCTCCCCGGTTCAAGTGATTCTGCCTCAGCCTCCTGAGTAGCTGGGATTACAGGCACACACCACCACACCAGCTAATTTTTGTATTTTTAGTAGAGACGGAGTTTCACCATGTTCGCCAGGCTGGTCTTGAACTCCTGACTTCGTGTCCACCTGCCTTGGCCTCCCAAAGTGCTGGGATTACAGGTGTGAGCCACCAGGCCTGGCCGGTAGTGTACTTTCCATTTCAGAAGTGTTTATGGAGTGCTCAAGCATAAAAAAGACCGATGAGGATTTAGGCAAACCAAAGACAGTAAAAAAAAGGAATACAAAATTTTAAAAATACAAAACATGAGGCATGAAAGTGGCTACAAAGCTATGACAAATATTTTTGGAAAACTTGAAATACACATTTGTCCTTGTTGCTGTATTAAATTTTGTTACCTTAAATTATGGCAGAGGAATCTAAAATCTTTATATAGACTAGGGATTTGAGACTTTGTTCCTTGAGAATCTTAAAATTCTCAAAAAGAGCAGTAATTTTAAATTTCAGGATTTTGGATTATAGTCCCTAGATTTCTAAATTAGCAAAAGTGTATTTGTCATTTTGGTAATGGAGTTTAAATATGTAGTATTAACAATTTGATTATTTGTGCTTGATTGAGATTTTTTTCTTTTGACAGCCCGATTTAAGGTAGAACAGGCACAGAAACTCAGTCTTCCCTGCTTTAATTTCCTCTATAGTTTTAACTTTTTAGACAAAAGTCACGCTTTTCCAAAAACAAGAGACAGAGTCTTGTGCTGGAGTACAGTGTCACAATGATGGCCCCCTGCAGCCTTCAACTCCTGGCATCAAGGAATCCTCCCTCTTCAGCCTGCTGAGTAGCTGGGATTACTGTGTGTGCCACCAAACACTATTTTGTTTTTTAAGAAATGGGGTCTTACTATGTTGCCCAGGCTGGTCTCAAGCTTCCTGGTCTCAAGCAATCCTCCTCAGCCTCCCAAAGTGCTGGAATGTTTTACAGCCACTTTGGGAGCCACCACACCTGGCCAAAAGTCACCTTTTGAAGTATACAATTTAAGACTTTCTTATATTCTCAAAGTTATGCATCCATCACCACTCTTTTAAAGTTCTTGAACATTTTCATCACCCCAAAAAGAAATTCTATTGTTATTAGTCATTTTCTTCCTTTCTCTCAAATTCCTTAGTCCTAGGCAGCCACTATTGTATTGTCTCTAGTTTCTTTTTTCTGGATTTTTTTTTTTTTTTTTTTTTTTTTTTTTTTTTTGAGACAGAGTCTTGCTGTGTCACCCAGGCTGGAGTGCAGTGGCGCAATCTTGGCTCAATGCAACCTCCGCCTCCCGGGTTCCAGTGATGCTCCTGCCTCAGCCTCCCCGAGTAGCTGGGATTACAGGCGCCCACCACCACGCCTGGCTAATCTTGTATTTTTAGTAGAGATGGGGTTTCACCATGCTGGCTAGGCTGGTCTCAAACTCCTGACCTCAGGTGATACACCCGCTTTGGCCTCCCAAAGTGCTGGGATTAGAGCTGCGTGAGCCACCGTACCTGGCCCAGACTTTCTCATTCTGGTCATTTCATATAAACAGGGTTATACAATTTGTTTTTCAGCAACTGGCTTCTACAACTTGTTTTTGAGCATGTTTTTGAGGCTTAGCTTGTATCAGTGCTTCGTTTTTATTGCTAAACAGCCTAGGTAATTGTATGGATATACCGCGTTTAAATTGTACGTTCATCTGTTGGACATTTGGGTTGTTTCATTATTATGAATGATGTTGCTATGAACTTTCATGTACAAGTTTTTGTATCAACATTTCCAGTTCTCTTGGGTATATACTTAGGGATGAAACGCTGGGTCGTATATCACTGAGGAACTGCCAAACTCTTCTAAAGTAGCCTTACCATATTATATATTATTTTTCCCACCAGCAGTGTCAGAGGATTCCAGTTTCTCCAATATCCTTGTGATCACTTGTTTCAGATTGGTTCTAGCCTTCCAAGTGGCTGTGAAGTATCTCATTATGGTTTTATTTTGCATTCCTGTAATGACTAGTGTTGAGCATCTTTAAATGTGCTTATTGGTCATCTGTATGTCTTTGGAAAAATGTGTATTCAAATCCTCTGCCAATTTCTAAATTGGTTTACTTAAAACTATTATTGAGTTGCAAGTGTTTTAAATTTCAGGTACTACTACTTTGTCAGATACATAAATTGTAAATATTTTCTCCTACCATTTTTCCCTTTCTTCAAAGTGTCTTTCGGAGCACAAAATTTTCAATTTTGATTAAGTTCACCGTACCTATTCTTTAGTTGCTTGTGCTTTGGGTGTTATATCTAAGAAAACATTGCCTAACCCAAGTCATAAAGATTTATGCCTATTTTCTTCTAAGAGTTTTATGTTTTTAGCTCTTTCATTTAGGTCTTTGGTCTATTTTAATTTTTTTTATTGTGACTTAGAGTTCCAGCTCCATTCTTCAGCATTTGAATATCCAGTTGTTCAGCACCATTTGTTTAGACTCTTATAGTTTTGGGGGGATTTTGTGGTGGTGTTTTTGAGACAGCATCACCCAGGCTGGAGTGCAGTAGCGTGATCGTAGTTCACCGCAGCCTTGGCCTGGGCTCAAAGGATCCTCCCCACTGAGGCTGGGGAGGTCCCCTCTCAAGTAGCTTGGACTAAAGTGCATGCCACCACACCCAGCTAACTTTTTTTATTTTTAGTAGAGATGAGGTCTTGCTATGTTGCCCAAGCTAATCTTGAACTCCTGAACTCAGGTGATCCTCCTACCTCAGCCTCGCAAAGTGCTGGGATTACAGGTATGAACCACCATGCCTGGCCTGTAGTTCTTACTCTTTATTTAGCACACTACACATTTTGGTTTTTATCTCTCTCTGTTATAATGTGAAAGTGTTTTGGGGTAGGTACACATAGGTGGAGATGTCAGGAGGTTGAGAGTGTGGGGTAGGAATTTAGGACAGGTCATGCTATGGGTGTATAGACTGACAAAGGAACAAATTAGGTCACGATCTCAAGTTAGGGAGTGGAAACAAATTAATGGAGGTAGTCAGATTGGAAGGAGAGCCAAGAAGTTAGAAAATCATATGGACAGTTGTTCTAATAACTAGCATCCTGAAACTGCAGGTTTGTAATAGTTTTAATCCACCAGTTACTACAACTAGGTACTAATGGGGCCTGCAGAATGCAGGCAAGTTATGAATTGCTTCTCTTGGGCTTGAAATAAAGATAATGAATATTATGAATGATATATTGAGTAAGAAATAATTGCTTATTTTATCTTTTTGACACAGTTTCACTCTTTCGCCCAGGTTGGAGTACAGTGGTGCGATCCCAGCTCACCACAACCTGTGTCTCCCAGGTTCAAGGAATTCTCATGCCTTAGCCTCCCCCGTAGCTGGGATTACAGGCACATGCCACCACGCCCAGCTATTTTATGTATGTGGATGTACGTATGTATTAGTGGAGACGGTTTCATCATGTTGTCCAGGCTGGTCTCGAACTCCTAACCTCAAGTAATCTGCCTGCCTTGGCCTCTCAAAGTGCTGGGATTACAGGCGTGAGCCATCACGCCTGGCCTTAGAAATAATTGCTTTAAATAATCATATTTATATTATCTAAAATAGGAATTATGTTCACATCAGGAATTTAGGATATACGTAAAAGTAATCATTAAGGCAGTTCAATCCTTTTGAATTTGCAGCCCAAGTGGGAACTGGAATTCTAAATAATTGGATATAGTAATACAGATGGTGGGTAGGATTTAAGTCATCGACTTTAAAAGTCTTTTTAATCCCTCAACCAAACCATTCAGGGATCCAGTCAAAGCACGCAAGAAACTTCTGTAAAATGGTTCATCTCCAAATATGATGGAGAGTAGCACCCAGCTTTCGCAATTTTCATCATAAGAAGTGGGGCAACTCTATAAGATTATGTCCATGGTTCTCAAACTGCTGCATTTTGGAATAATCTGGGAATCCTTAAAAAAAACCAAAAAACAAAAAAAAATCCCACCGGGCATGGTGGCTCATGCCTGTAATCCCAGCACTTTGGGAGGCCGAGGTGGGCGGATCACCTGAGGTCAGGAGTTCGAGACCATCCTAACCAACATGGAGAAACCCCATCTCTATTAAAAATACAAAAAATTAGCCAGACGTGATGACACATGACTGTAATCCCAGCTACTCAGGAGGCTGAGGCAGGAGAGCTGGTTGAACCTGGGAGGTGGAGGTTGTGGTAAGCTGAGATGACGCCATTGCACTCCAGCCTGGGCAACAAGAGCAAAACTCTGCCTCAAAAAAAAAAAAAAAAAAAAAATTAGCTGGGCGTGGTGGTGGGCACTGTAGTCCCAGCTACTCGGGAGGCTGAGGCAGGAGAATCACTTGAACCTGGGAGGCGGAGCTTGCAGTGAGATGAGGTGGTGCCATTGCACTCCAGCCTGGGCTACAGATCAAGACTCCATCTCAAAAACAAAACAAAACAAAACTGATGCCCAACTCCTACATCCAGACATTCTGAATTAATTGGTATGGAGTGTGACCTGAGCAGAGCAATGTTTTTCAAGTCCCACAGTTCTAATGTGCAGCAAAATCTGGGAACCACTGGGTTATGTCAAAAAAATGATAAATTATTTCCCTAATAGGCAGTTGGAAGACAACCATAGGGCTAGCTCAAGTAGGAAATCCCATTCTTAGACCAGAAAGGATTATCATATTCCTAAATGCATTTTTGGATACTGTTAAATGAGGGAAAGTGGATACTGAAGTTGGAGGGAAAGACTTGTCAACTGAAATACTAAATGTTTTTGATTTTTTACAAAACTACACATTTGTGTAGTTCAGTCGTTATTAATACATAAAGACCATTTTTAATATCTGTCATTTCTTAGATAACTGCCTCATCATCTATGTAACTTCTGTAGCTACTCGTTATCCTTCTCCAACATACTTCCATGCTGTTTGACTTGTCTCTTGACAGCAGATCTGACCACTCCTGAGTTTACTCACTGTAAATGTTAATCTGCCTTACACTACCCCAGCCACTTTAAATTTGCCCTTTCATTATGTTGCTCAGTTATAGCACCTCTGGGTTTTAAGAGTGATTTCTGCTATTCTCCCGGGTGACTATGAATTCAACCATCATTAATTAACCTTACCAGAGATAAGCTTTTTCAGCCGCGGAATCTTATAGCTCATCTATTTAGGAATCAGAACCTCGGGCCAAGTGTAGCTTGTGCCACCTACACACTCTGGGTCTGTGGCTCACCTTACCAGTTCCTGCCTTTTAAAGGTCATATGGGTTACACTTAAGCATCTTTTCACAATGAGGTGTGGGCACAGATTCGAATCTCTTAGGTTTGTCTTTGGTTTTATTATAACTTGCTGGGACTACTATGGCTTCCTTACTGGAGTTCTCTGATTTTACAGTTCAAATGTATGTCTTTAATTAGAACCTGAATTAAACAAGGAAGTCAGGGACTCCCAACCTCAGTGGCACCATGGTAATGGGGGTGAAGAGGAGGTTGCAAGCTCCCATTATATTCTTTTGTTCTGCCCTGACATCCTCTTTTTTAATTTTTTTTTATTATTTTTATTTTTATTTATTTTTTTTTGAGACAGAGTCTCGCTCTGTCGCCCAGGCTGGAGTGCAGTGGCCAGATCTCAGCTCACTGCAAGCTCCGCCTCCCGGGTTCACGCCATTCTCCCGCCTCAGCCTCCCCAGTAGCTGGGACTACAGGCGCCCGCCACCTTGCCCGGCTAGTTTTTTGTATTTTTTAGTAAAGACGGGGTTTCACCGGGTTAGCCAGGGTGGTCTCGATCTCCTGACCTCGTGATCCGCCCGTCTCGGCCTCCCAAAGTGCTGGGATTACAGGCTTGAGCCACCGCGCCCGGCCCCTCTTCTTTTTTTAAAACCTTAGCTCCAGCTGGCAAGAGTGTTAAATCACTTACTGGAATTTTTAAAAATTGTATAGTTTTTAACCTTGAGCCAGGCATTGTTCTAAACAGGTAACACATGTTGACTCGTTTAACCCTGAAAGCCCCTTAAATAGGGGAAAATAGGTTCTGAAAGGTTAAATAGCTTGCCTGGAGTCACAGCTAGTAATGAAGGAGCCAGGACTCCAACCCAGGTGTTTCGGCTCCAGCATGTTTTTAACCATGAGGCTTTGCTTCCACTCTTCTCCTTAGATTTAAGTAAGGGTAGAGAAGGAACATGGGAACCAAATGCTCCTTCAAAATGATTTGAAAACGCTCTTTGCCCTGTTCCCATCCCAAGGTCAGCAGGGATGCATCAGAGCCTGACTTCTTCAGTCTCCCCTCAAAGCAGCAGAAAGTTCTTTTTTTTTTTTTTTCTCCCTGAGACGGAGTCTCCCTCTGTCGCCCAGGCTGGAGTGCAGTGGCAAAATCTCGGCTCACTGCAACCTCCACCTCCCGGGTTCAAGCACTTCTCCTGTCTCAGCCTCCCGAGTAGCTGGGGCTACAGGCGCCTGCCACCACTCCCAGCTAATTTTTGTATTTTAGTAGAGACGGGGTTTCACCATGTTGACCAGGCTGGTCTCGAACTCCTGACCTCAGGTGATCCACCCGCCTCGGCCTCCCGAAGTGCTGGGATTACAGGCGTGAGCCACCATGCCTGGCCAAGAAAGTTCTTCATGTTGAGGTGAGTCGTACTATCCTTTTTTTCAGTTGCTGAGGTTGGAATTTTATTTTATTTTATTTTTATTGTTTAAGAATGTTTTACAAGGAGAATTTTCATTTACAATAAAAAATAGCACAGTAAATGTCTGTCAACCCCTGGCCCAGCTTCAACAATTATCGCTTTGTGGTCTCTTATTTTACCTGTGAATATGCTCTACATTTTCTGGGTTATTTTAAATCTAATCTGAGACCTACCCCTTCCATAAACATTTCACCAACAGATAAAGGCTCTTTTAACAATCAAAATACCATTATCACACCTAAAAAGCATTTCTATAATATCAGATATCCTGTGTGTTAAAGCTTCTGATTTCACATGGCCACTTTATAGTTGATTTATTTAAAAAAAAAAAAAAAAAAAAAAAATCTGAGGCCAGGCGTGGTGGCTCATGCCTGTAATCCCAGCACGTTAAGAGGCCGAGGCGGGCGGATCGCCTGAGGTTGGGAGCTCGAGACCAGCCTGACCAACATGGAGAAACCCCGTCTCTACTAAAAATACAAAAAAATTAGCCGGGTGTGGTGGCACATGCCTGTAATCCCAGCTATTCGGGAGGCTGAGGCAGGAGAATCTCTTGAACCTGGGAGACGGAGGTTGCAGTGAGCTGAGATTGCGCCATTGCACTCTAGCCTGGGCAACAAGAGTGAAACTCCATCTCAAAAAAAAAAAAAAAAAAAAAAAAAAAAAAAAAAAAAAATCTGGACAAGGCTGCCCCATTGCATTTAGTTTTCTAAGCCTTAATTTCTTCACCTTATTTTTAATTTTTTGCCAATTATTGAGGAAGCCTGGTCACTTGGCTTGTTTTCCATTCTATATTTAACTGATTGCTTTTCTATGTTTCCTATAAACAGGTAGTATCCCAGCTATAATGCTAGATTGAGCTGAATTCATTCACAGGGATGCACGTTAAAGATTCTGGATTTAAATATTAGCCCATTAAGTCTCTAAGGGCTTACTTGCTTGGTTGACTGAAACGTGGACTTGGAGGTGGCCTATGTTTAATGAACTGGGGGTGCCGGAGCTTCCACAGCATGATATGGTGGAAGGATTCGGCTTAGGGAGATAGGAATGCTGGGGTGCACTCTCCCAAACCACATCTTGAGATGGTCCAGAAGACACTCTCTTAATTAAGACTTTGAGAAATACGTTAGTGAAGGGAGCACCTGCCTGCTTGAAATCTCTGTGGTTGCTCTCCTTTGTAGGCCATGCACAACTGTGCCGTTGAAATGGGCACCCTGACTTCAGTGAGGGTGGTGGGATCGCAGAGTAGCGGAGGTCTAGGGCAGCATTAACTGGCTCCATTATCGACAGACTATGTTGTCAATAGAGGGCACTGTGGAGACACCGGAAGGCTAGGGCAGGAAGAAGGGACTCTCCTTCCTGGTGTGCTGTTTTCCAGTGGCCAGTGGGTGAGCATGTGGTAGAGCCTGTAAGTGTTCATGTGGCAGCCCTCATGTTTCAGCAGCACCTCACACCCTCCTCCTGCAAGCTTCTCCCCACTGCAACACTGCGTCCCGTGGTCAGCTGCTACCCGGGCCCCCTGGTAAGTTTTCCTGCCACCTAGTGGCAAGATTCTAGGTCAGCCAAGGCCTGTAGTCTCCAGCACTTCTTCACATCATTTGCTGAGGTGTTAACTGTCTCAGGAGAGGGTGGGGTCCTCTTCTAAGTGTCCGAGTTCCTTCCCCTTCACTCTGTTAGGGTAGTAGTTGCTTTCTGCACTTGCTACTTTTATATTTTAGAAAAATCCTGTTTAGTAGTTATCTTCTACTCATTAACAATTCTTTAACGTTTCCCTTTTCAAGTGTGGTTTTTACTCAATGTTCCCTGACTCTGGGTAGTAAGATCTAGAGGCTTAATCAAATTTGAGTCTAATTAGCAGTAGGGACAAGAATACTTCACAGATTGTGTTCTGTGCTTCTAGTGCATCACGTGAGAGCCACATATCCGGTTGTCTTTTTTAAAAGTTTGTATTAATTTTTTTGTAGCGATGGGGTATCTCTGTTGCCCAGGCTGGTCTCAAACTCCTGGGCTTAAGCAATCCACCTGCCTCAGCCTCCCAAGTGCTGGGATTACAGGCGTGAACCACTGCACCCGGCCCAGTTGTCTTCGTTTTGTTAAGATGGAGTCTCACTCTGTCGCCCAGGCTGGAGTGCAGTGGCACAATCTTGGCTCACCGCAAACTCGGCCTCTTGGGTTCAAGCAATTCTGCCTCAGTCTCCTGAGTAGCTAGGATTACAGGCCCCTGCCACCAGTCAGCTAATTTTCTTGTATTATTAGTAGAGACAGGGTTTCACCATGTTGGCCAGGCTGGTCTCGAACTGCTGACCTCAAGTGGTCTGCCCGCCTCGGCCTTCCAAAGTGCTAGGATTACAGGTGTGAGCCACTGCACCCAGCCAAAACTTGGTAATTTTCATTGCAGATTTCCAAATGTTAAACAAGCATGAGATGGCTCTGCTTAATAATGGCTACTACTTGTCATGCTAGACTATTGACTCCAGTGGGGATGGCACCATGTGAGGGAGGCTGAAGAAGAGATGTGGAGACAGTGAATGAGACATAGGGTTTATTGTGGACTTACATTACACAGCAGTCCAGGAGCAGTGGGCTGGACAGGAAAATTGGTACTGTTTTTTGTTTTTGTTTTTGTTTTGAGATGGAATCTTGCTCTGTCACCCAGGCTGGAGTGCAGTGGTGCAATCTCGGCTCAGTGCAAGCTCTGCGTCCCGGGTACATGCCATTCTCCTGCCTCAGCCTCCTTGGCAGCTGGGACTACAGGTGCACACCGCCACGCCTGGCTAATTTTTTTTTTTTTTTTGTATCTTTAGTAGAGAGGGGGTTTCACCGTGTTAGCCAGGATGATCTCGATCTCCTGACCTCATGATCCACCCACGTTGGCCTCCCAAAGTGCTGGGATTACAGGCGTGAGCAACCGTGCCCATCCATAAATTGCTACTGTTTTTAAAAAGCATGCAGTTTAACATATTTTCACTTAGCAACCTCTACCTAGCAACTTCCACTTAACCCAATACAAAGGGCCACCATTCCCTATACAGCCTGCATTCCAAGGAATGGGGCAGGGGTATGGACGTCCTTCACTGATAAGGAGAGCCTCTGGATTGGCCACTCCTGGATTCCTTAACTTGGAACTCCAAACATACATTCTTCTTAGACCACAGGGTCACTTCCCAGGGTATGCCTGAGTTATTGTTGTCAAGTATGTCTGCCATAGACTGCTACTCAGGATAGTAGAAAAGGAGCTGTGGTGGCTCACACCTGTAATCCCAGCACTTTGAGAGGCTGAGGCGGGCAGATCACTTGAGGTCAGAAGTTTGAGACCAGCCTGGCCAACATGGTGAAACCCCATCTCTACAAAAATAGAAAAATTAGCTGGGGGTGGTGGCATGTGTCTGTAGTCCCAGCTACTCAGCAGGCTGAGGCAGGAGAATGGCTTGAGCCCAGGAGGCTGGCTTGGACCCAGGAGGCAGAGGTTGCAGTGAGCCGATATCATGCCACTGTACTCCAGCCTGGGCAACAGAGCAAGACTCCGTCTCAAAAACAAACAAACAAACAAAGAGCTGGGTGCTTTGCTTGTTGACAGATCTAGATTTTAAAATCTTTTTAGGGATAGAGAATAAGGATCAGTCAACGATGGCCCACTGCTTATTTTTGTATGGCCTCAAGCTAATAATGATTTTTATGTCTCGAAGGGTCAGAAGGAAACCAAGCCCTGATACGAAGCGGCCTGTATTAAAGCACTTCTAGGTGAGAGGTGTAACTGTGAAATAATAGGTTTGCATTACAGCAGTGGTTTGTGACCTTTGGGTAGAAAGTCACAGATCCAAACTCTAGAATGATGAACTCTACCCTAAAAAATGCTCATACACAAAACAGCCTGTTCCACTCCCAGGCATCTCAGGCCCCAAAGGAAGAACTTTTTATCACTGTTAATATTGTTACTGGTGTGCTCAGGCTGCCACAAAACACCACAGGCTGAGTGGCTTAAACAGAAATTTATTTTCTCACAGTTCTGGAGGCTGGAAATCCAAAATCAAGGAGACGGCCAGCATGGCTATCTGGTGAGACCTTTCTTCCTGGTGTGTAGACAGATAGCTGCCCTCCCCATGTCCTCACAGGGCTTTTCCTCCGTGCAGGCAAACTCCTGGTGTACCTCCCTCTTCTTACCAGGACACTAGTCCTGTTGGGTTAGGGACTCATTCTTGTGACCTCATTTAACCCCCTTATAAATGCTCTGTCTACAATCACATAGTGGGTTAGGCTTTAACCTGTGAATTTTAGGGGGACACAGCTCAGTCCATAACACTGTAAATACTACATCTGAGTATAATTGAGTACTGTATTTACAGTAAGGATTCCTATCTAAGTTCTAAGAGACCATGCGTTCCAGGTGGTTTGTTGCTGAATCCTAGGCACACGTTGAGGATTCCTACTTGCTGAATTAACGAATGTTAGTGAGATCAGAGTAACACACATGAAAATTCGTGAAGCGATATAAGGTGATAAATATCACAGATTAAAATACTGTAGCAATCCAGAAAAGAAACGCAGAATAATCTAATTAAGACAAGTTCTGCCCCCTCCCCTTTTTAAACAAGACGACTACCTATGCTTGGTATTATTTGCATATAAAAGGATATTGTTGCTGGCATTAGGTATTATTTGCATGTAAGAGGATATTGTTGCTGGCATTAGGACATTTACAGATTAAGAGCCAACCCAGAGTTCAAGTGGCTTATACAGGGTATAGGCAGATGCTGGAAAGTCAGGAGGAGAAACTGAGACCTGGAGCCTTAAATGGCAAACTGTGTCTAAGTTTGAACGGGAAAACCATAATTTTGGCAGAAAAGAAAGTGGTAGATTAGGTAACTTAAAAACTATTTCGAAGAATTTATTTTATTTATTTTTTTGAGATGGAGTCTCTCTCTGTCACCCAGGCTAGAGTGCAGTGGTGCGATCTCAGCTCACTGCAACCTCCACCTCCTGGTTCAAGTGATTCTCCTGCCTCCGCCTCCTGCATAGCTGGGATTACAGGCATGTGCTAGCACACCTGGCTAATTTTTGTATTTTTAGCAGAGATGGGGTTTCGCCATGTTGGCCAAGCTGGTCTCAAACTCCTGACCTCAAGTGATCTGTCCAACTTGGTCTCCCAAAGTACTGGGATTACAAGCGTGAGCCATTGCACCTGGCCTATTTCAAAGAATTCTGAGTAATAAAATTCAGGGAAACATACTATATATCCACAAAATGATTCAGCTAAAATAAAATAGTTCTGATAAAGACGCCCATGTGGTTTTGTTTGGTGGGAGGGAGACAGTTTACACCATAATGCTACCTATTTCTCTGTGCAGAATTTGTATTGTCCTAAGCTGTGAACTAGCTCAAAGCTGAAAACTCTGAAGGACCAATCCTCTAGCAACAGGGATACCCTCTACTCCATTTTGAAGAAAATCTGATGAAAATTTAAGGGATTTTGTGTCCAAGTTGAGCGCTCTCTCCTTCACTATTTGAATCTGCCTTTCAAAAAGTCATTTGGAATTGAACAGTTTACATCAAAATTACATTCCTAACGGATTCTAGTTTGTCCTTCAAATGAAATTAAGTGTATTTATAGAGAATTCTGTTAACGCATGTAGTATTAGGTGTTTAGGTTTAGCATAATAAAGGCTAATGCAATACAGAGTTCCAATAACATTATGTTTTAATCTAATGGGGCAATATTCTAAATAACAAACATCAGAAATGTTAACAAGCAATTCATTTATTTTTTTGAGACAGGGTCTCATTCAGGCGCCCAGGCTGGAGTTGCAGTGGCATGATTTTGGCTCACTGCAACCTCTGCCTCCTGAATTCAAGTAATTCTCTTGCCCCAAGTAGCTGGGACTACAGGCATCAGACACCATGCCCGACTGATTTTTTGCTATTTTTTGTACAGATGAGGTTTCGCCATGTTGTCCAGGCTGGTCTTAAACTCCCGGGTTCAAGCGATCCACCCACCTTGGCCTCCCAAAGTGGTAGGATTACAGGCATGAGCCACCGTGCCTGGCCTGCAATTTTTTTTTTTTTTCCTTTGAGATGGAGTTTTATTCTTGTTGCCTAGGCTGGAGTGCAATGGATCTCAGCTCACCGCAACCTCCACCTCCCAGGTTCAAGCGATTCTCCTGCCGCAGCCTCCCAAGTAGCTGGGATTACAGGTATGTGCCACCACACCCGGCTAATTTTTTGTATTTTTAGTAGAGACAGGGTTTCTCCATGTTGGTCAGGCTGGTTTCAAACTCCTGACCTCAGGTGATCCGCCTGCCTCAGCCTTCCAAAGTGCTGGGATCACAGGCGTGAGCCACCGCACCCAGCACCCTGCAATTCATTTTTTAAGTTAAGTTACATAAATGTTTTGTTGCTTCAACAGAAGAATAGATGCCAGGGTGCTCTTTTTAAAAATTCATCTATGTAAACACATCTTAATACTAATTTGAGTCACTACTTTTATTCTTTATTATCACATTTTCCAAGTTTTGGCACCCAAACTTGGCAAACATCATGGAGATTTGTACAAACATACATATACATATATACACACACATTTATAGCCCCAGCTTCTTCACTAAACCTTGTGCTCAGGCTCCTGTTAAAAGAGGTAAAATGGTGAGAAGATAAAAATCAGGGAAAACATGAATAAATGCTGATTGACAAATCTTGTTGTTATGAATTTGTAAGGCAGACTTTCTAAAGCAAAATCCATCACCTTGCTAAAATTTCCACTAAGCTATAGCTTCAGATATTTACAAGAAAAATAAATACCTTCTAACATACTTCAATGTGGTTTAACAGCAAGCTAGCTGAGGAGCTGTACTTTGTTGTTATTTCAGGTAACTTTTTATTAAGAAACAGTTAATATTGCAGTGATTAAAATTTCAGGTGTTCAAAACTCAAGAAGGGTTATCATTATACTCTGAGGCAGAAGTCTTCAGGCACTCATCCTTAAACTACGACCCAAATCCGCCACAGTCACATTCAGGCTTTCAATTTTTAAAAACATTTAATGTTTGGTAACTAAAGAGTAGATGCGATTAGTGTACTCTAGGTCGTTTCATTTTATTTTTTTCTGTAGGAGCTTTCCTCTTTTGTGATAATCCAGTCCCAAGTTCCTTATTATTCTGAAGAAATGAAATAGCTTCTGGTAGACAGTAATTTTCTACATGAGGAGGTGATTCCTATAAAAGGAAAAATAAATGATTTTTTTAAATGATTTCAAAAATTTGCATGATCCAGTAATAGATTTTTTTCTTTAAATCTCCAACCTGTCAGGGATGAATCTGACAAACGTCAAGGAAAATGCATATTCATTCCTAGGTTCCAGTAAATTAAACAAAATGAAGCCTGTGGGACAAAGCCCCAGCTGTTGTCAGAGAAATACGTGTATCGCTCAGGTAGAGTGCGGCTAGCTCAGATCTTACAAACATTCCATATTGGTGTTTTTAATCCCCATTTTAGAGATAAAATAAAAAAGGTTAAATAAAACAACCAGTGTCACATAACTAGCAGGTAGTAAAGCCAAAATTCATAACCGATCTGACTCCAAAACCCTTGCATTTTTCAACCACAACCATTTCCCAACATAGAAGAAATGGATCTTTTCCCCCTTATTATAAGTGTAATAAAACTTAATTTTCTAGCAATATGGCAGACTGGGCAACCTGAAAATGAATCACCACAAAATACTAAGTAAGTGCCTTTTGATTCAATTATTCCATGGATAACAACTACAAACACTGACCAAAATATACTAAAAGCAACCACAGACCCTGGAGAATAAACAAACCTAGCAAATGTGGCGCTGGGGACGCAAACACAGTGTATGAAGTAAACTCCCTGTTAAACAACACAGTACTCTTTGGAGGAGCAGAAGAACAGAATCTAGAGTTTCTTTTTTGCGGGGAGATAGGGGTCTTGCTGTGTTGCACAGGCTGGTCTCAAACTCCTGAGCTGAAGCAATCCTCCTGTCTCAGCCTCCCAAGTAGCTAGGACTACAGGAGTACCACACCATGCCGGACTTGAATCTAAAGTTTCTACGACTTATTCATGACGTCCAGAATATATCCAAAATTAAGCAATTGCTTTGTAAAGAAGCAAAACATGACCCATTCTTAAGAAAAAATGAATCATTCAAATAAACAGAAATACTTAGGCATAAGCTTAAAAAAAACATATATAGGATCTACATACTGAAAATTACAAAATGTTTATGAAAAATTAAAGACCATCTAAATTAATAGAAAGAAATGTCATGTTCATGGAAGACTCAATGTGGTAAAGATGCTGATTCAAAATGATCTGTAAGTTTAATGAAATTCCTATCAAAATTGCAACAAGGTTTTTATAGACATACATAAGCTTATTTTAAAATTTACATGAAAAGATACAGGCAAAAAAAAGCTGCTACAATAGCTAAAACAATCTTGAAAGAGGAATAAAGTGGAAGGAATCACCAGCTGATACTGGAGTTTATGTAGTTATCAAGACAGGGCAGTACTAGAGAGGGACAGACACACACATGGATCAATGGAATTGAAAAGAGAACCCAGAAACAGACTCACACAAATATGACCAAATGAATTTTTTTTTTTTTGAGATGGAGTCTCGCTCTTGTTGCCCAGGCTAGAATGCAATGGTGCGATCTTAGCTCACTGCAACCTCAGCCTCCTGGGTTCAAGCAATTCTCCTGCCTCAACCTCCTGAGTAGCTGGGCCTACAGGCATGCGCCACCATGCCTGGATAATTTTTGTCTTTTTAGTAGAGATGGGGTTTTGCCCTGTTGGCCAGGCTGGTCTGGAACTCCTGACCTCAAGTTATCCACTGAGCTGCACCGGGCCAAATCAACTGAATTTTGACAAAGGTGCAAAAGCAACTCAGTGAAGAAAAGACAGTTTTCTGAACAAATGCTGCTGGACATTCTAAGGAGGAAACAATCCCAAGAGACAACAAGAAAATTAGCCAGGTGTAGTAGGTATCACTATACCTACTGAAAAGGCAAAAATAAAAAGCACTGATATCGCTAAATGCTCATGAGGACACAGAAACTCGATCACTCATACACTGCTCGGTGGGAGGAACGCTTGAGCCCAGAAGTTTGAGACCAGCCTGGGCAACATGATGGGAACCCATCTCTATTAAAAAAAAAAAAAAAAAAATCAAAAGTCTCACTAGATGGGCTTCAGAGCAGGATGATGATAACAGGAACACAATCAGTGAAGTTGGAGGCAGATAAATAGGAATCAGCAATCAAAAGAACACAAAAAAAGATTGCAAAAAAGTGAACATGGCCTTAGGAACACATGGGACAAATAAAAAGTTCTAACATAAGTAACTGAATTTGCAGACAGTGAGGAAAGAATGGAGCAGAAAAAATATTTGAAGAAATAATGGCCAAAATTTCCCAAACCTGGTGAAAGGTGTTAAGTTTGCAGATTCAAGAAGCTCTGCAGACACCAGGCAGGATTAATACAAAGAAAACCACACCTGGATATATCAAATGGTTGAAAACCAAAGACGAAGAAACTATTGAGCAGCCAGGAAAAAAATGACACATTGAATACAAGGGAACAATTCAAATGACCATCACTGATTTCTCAACAGAAACAATGGAGGCCAGCAGACAGTGAAGTCCTTAATAGAAGAGAAAAACCCGTCAATCTAAAATTCTGTATCCTGCAAAAATGTCCTTCAAGAATGAAGGTAGAACAGACATTTCATATAACAGAAAGCTAGAATTGATCCCCAATCGACCTGCACTCCAAACTAAAGTTAGTTCTTCAGGCTGAAGGAAAATGTAATCAGATGGAAATGCGGATCTTCAGGAAAAAATGACTCTCAAACTGGTATACATGAGAGTAATTATAAAATACTATTTTTTATTTTAGTTTCCTCAAAATGCACAGAAGTGTTAAAAGCAAAACCTATTTGAAGTAAAATCTTATTTGGGGCTATAAGATGTAGATGTAAAAACTATGACAACTACTGCATAAAGCAGAGGTCAGCATACCTTCTGTAAAAACTCAGAAATATTTTAGATTTTGTGGGATAGATGATTTGTGCTGAAACTACTTAACTCTGCCATTATAGTGCAAAAGCAGCCACAGAGAATACATAAATGAGTAAGTATGGCTGTATTCCAACAAACCTTTATTTATAAAATAGGCAGTGGGCCAGATATGGCCACGGGGCTACAGTTTAGTGACCCCTGGTATAAAGGACAGGGGAAGCAAATGAACCAACTTGGATGCAAGAGATCTTTTTTTTTTTTTTTTTTTTGAAGCAGAGTTTCACTCTTGTCACCTAGGCTGGAGTGCAGAGGTGCGATCTTGGCTCACTGCAGCCTCCGCCTCCCAGGTTCAAGTGATTCTCCTGCCTCAGCCTCCCTAGCAGCTTGGATTACAGGCGCCCGCCACCAAGCCTAGCTAATTTTTGTATTTTTAGTAGAGACAGGGTTTCACCATATTGGCCAGGCTGGTCTCGAACTCCTGACCTCAGGTGATCTGCCCGCCTCGGCCTCACAAAATGCTGGGATTACAAGTGTGAGCTACCGTGCCCGGCCTCAGTAAGTCATGTATAATCTACATATAAATACTCCTCCTGAAGGCCAATGGATAAAATACAATTCTAAAAATATTAAACTAATAAAAAAAAAGTCAAGAAAGAAAAAGAAGAACAAGGACAAAGAACAAATAGAAAACAAACAGCAAAAAACCCCATCCCTAAATCCAATCATATCAATAATTACCTGATAGACTGAACACTCCAAAGAATAAAAAAGCAAGGCACAACTATATCCTGTCTACAAGAAAGCCATTTTAAATAATAAGACACAGACAAGTTTAAAATTAAAAACCATGAAAAGAGATATCATGACACAGACTAAATAGGAAAAGGCTATATTAACCTCAGATAATGCACATTAAGGCAGAATAAGCCCAGAGATTCAAGTTATAACAAAGGATCAATATGTGAAAATCACAGAAATTACACATGGGTAACAGCTAGCAACAAAGTTTGAAATAAATGGGGTAAAAGCTGACAGAATTAAAGAGAAAAAACAGAAAATTCCACAATCAGCTGGAGATTTTAGTATCAGTAATTGATATAACTAAAAACCAAAAAAACCCACATACACAGGAAATCTGATCAACATTATCAACCACATTGACCTATTTGATATTTTCAGAACATAACACCCAACAACTGTAGAATATAAAATCTTTCACATACACGATACGTTCATTAAGAGAGATGAAGCTGGGCGATAAAACAAGTCTCAATAATTTTAAAATAATTAAAATCAGAGAGTATGTTCTGTGATTACAATGGAATTCAATGAGCAATCACAAATTAAAAAGATAGAAAAAAAATCCTCTTATATTTAGGAACTAAACAACAGACTCCTAAATAAGTCAGCTATAAATGAACACAAGTTGCCAATATCAGGAATAAACTTATTTATTTATTTATTTTGAAACGGAGTCTTGCTCTGTCGCCCAGGCTGGAGTGCGGTGGCATGATCTCGTCTCATTGCAACCTCTGCCTCCCAGGTTCAAGCGATTCTCCTGCCTCAGCCTCCTGAGCAGCTGGGACTACAGGCACACGCCACCAGGCCCAGCTAATTTTTTTGTATTTTTAGTAGAGATGGGGTTTCACTATGTTGGCCAGGCTGGTCTCAAACTCCTGACCTCAAATGATCTGCCCACCTCAGTCTCCCAAAGTGTTGAGATTACAGGCCTGTGTGCCACCATGCCCAGGCAGGAATAAACTTATTACACTAAAAGGATAATAATAATATTATGAAGAACTTTATGCCAACAAATTTGATAAGATGAAATGGACATATTATTTGAAAATTACCAGTTATTAAAAACTGACATATAATGAAACAGAAAATAGGAAAAGCTCTGTATCTAGTAAAGAAAATTTGGTACCAAAAACCACGTATAAAGAAATCTCCAGGTTGGGTGCAGTGGTTCACGACTGTAATCCCAGCACTTTGGGAGGCCAAGGCAGGTGGATCACCTGAGGTCAGGAGTTCGAGACCAGCCTGGCCAACATGGTTAAAACCCCGTTTATACTAAAAATACAAAAATCAGCCAGGCATGGCAACTCATGCCTATAATCCCAGCTACTTGGGAGGCTGAGGCAGAAGAATCACTTGAACCTGGGAGGTGGAGGTTGCAGTGAGCTGATATTGCGCCACTGCACTCCAGGCTGGGTGAGAGAGCGAGACTCCATCTTAAAAAAAAAAAAAAATGAGAAAACTCCAGGTCAGGTGGCTTATGCCTATAATCCTAGGACTTTGGGAGGCCGAGGGGATCGCCTCAGTCCAGCATGGTGAAACCCCGTCTCTACCAAAAATACAAAGATTAGCCGAGAGTGGTAGTGTGCGCTTGTAGTCTCAGCTACCCAGGAGGCTGAGGTAGAAGGATTGTTTGAGCACAGGAAGCGGAGGTTGCAGTGAGCTAAGATCATGCCATTGCACTCCAGTGTGGGCAACAGAGCCAGAACATGTCTCAAAAACATAAAATAAAATAAAAAAGAAAACTCCAGACCTTCAAATATTCAAGGAAGAAATAGGCATCTTACACAAATTCTTTGAGAAAACCAAGGGAGCACTTCCCACCTTGTTTATGATGCCAGCAAAACCCTAATACCAAAATATGACAAAACATTACAAAAAATGAGAATTACATACCAATATCCCACCCTGAAAACAGATTTTAAAAATTCTTCATCAAATAAATCTGGCAATATATACAAAGATTAATATGCCATGATCAAATGGGATTGATACATGAAACTTAACATTTGAAAATGTATGCAATTTCCCATAGTAATAGAATGAAAGAGAAAAACCTTACAACAACTCCAACAGAAGTAGAAAAAGACATTTAACAAAAGTTAACCCCAATTAATGATGAAAAAGAAATCTTAGTAAACTAGGAGTAAAAGGGCTCTTCCTCAATCTGGAAAAGAAATCTATGAAGAACCTATAAGTGGTGAAATACTGGTGAAATATTGAACACTTTCCACCTAGGCTAGGGACAAGGAGACAAGGAGGCCAATCTCATCACTTCTTTTCAGCAGCATACTGAGGTCCTAGCCATGTAAGACAACAAGAAATAAGAGGCATAAGGAAGGGACAATCCACAAATCTCTTTGTAGATAAAATGACCGCTTATGTAGGAAAGCCTAAGGTACTAATTGTATTAAGTGAATTTTATTAAGATCATAGGGTATAAAAGAGTGACAGGCCAGGCACCGTGGCTCACACCTGTAATCCCAGCACTTTGGGAGGCCGAGGCAGGTGGATTGCTTGAGACCAGCCTGGTCAACCTGGCAAAACCCTGCCTCTACCCCTTCCCCCTGCCAAAAAAAAATTAGGTGGGCATGGTGGCACATGCCTGTAGTCCTAGTTACTTTGGAGGCTGAGGTGGGAGGATCTCTTGGGCCTGGGAGGCAGAGGTTGCAGTGAGCCAAGATCACGCCACTGTACTCCAGCCTGGACAACAGAGTAAGACCCTGCCTCAAAATAAATAAATAATAATATACAAAATTTATACTCTTATGGATTGGCAGCAAATGGTAGAAAAAAATCAACGTACATCTAAAAATTTTCATTTACAATAGCATCACAAAATAGGAATATGTTTAACAAAAGATACGCAAGTTCCCTTACTGAAAAACCACAAAATGTTGCTGAGAGAAATTAAAGAAGACCTAACTGGAGACATTCTAGGTTTATGGAATAGAATGCTCAATACTGTAAAGATGTTAACTGTCCCCAAGTTAATCTATAGAGTCAGTGCAATCCTAATCTTAACCACTCAAGGCCTTTTTTTTTTCTTTTTTTTTTTTTTTTGTAGAAACTAACAAGCTGATTCTAAAGTCCATGTGGAAACACAAAGGACATGGAATACCGAAATAACCTTGAAAAAGACAACTAAAATTGTAGTCTTAATACTAGCTTCAAAAGTTGCTGTACAGCTACAGTAATCAAGACACAGTAGGAAACATATCAACAAGTAGATAATGAAACAGAACAAAAACACGATCATTTGATTTTTTTATCAAGATGCCAAAGCTTTTGTGGGAAAGGAAAATCTATTCAACAAATGGTGCTGGAACACCTAGATATCTATATGGGAAAAAACCAACTCTGGTCCATACCTCACAGCATAAAGAAAAATTAATTTGTAATAGGTCATAGAGATAAACATAAAAGCTAAAACAATAACTTTTTAGAAAACATATTAGAGAATACACACACACACCAAAAAACAAACAAACACACAAACCATGAAAGAAAAAGCACTCAATGTCCTTAGTCATCAGGGAGATACAATGTGCTCCCACTGTAAACCTACCATATGGCTAAAAATCAAATGATTGTCAACACTAAACGTTGGCAAAAATATGGAATAACTGGAAGGCTTACACAGATTGAGTATCCCTTATCTGAAGTGCTTGGAATGAGAAGTATTTCAGATTTTGGAATATTTATATTTACTGGTTGAGCGTCGGAAATCCAGAAATCAGAAATGTTCCAATAAGCACTTCTGTTGAGCATCACGTCAGTGTTCAAAAGTTTAGGATTTTGTACCATTTCTAACTGTCAGATTTGGGATGCTCAATCCCTATATTATTGGTGGGAAGTATAAAATGGTAAAAATCCCTTTTGCAAAAGGCCTGGCAGCTTCTTAAAAAATGAAATATTAGGCCGGGCACGGTGACTCACGCCTGTAATCCCAGCACTTTGGGAGGCCAAGGCAGGTGGATCACGAGGTCAGGAGATCGAGACCATCCTGGCTAATACAGTGAAACCCCATCTCCACTAAAAATACAAAAAACTAGCCGGGCATGGTGGCGGGCACCGGTAGTCCCAGCTACCCGGGAGGCTGAGGCAGGAGAATGGTGTGAACCCGGGAGGCAGAGCTTGCAGTGAGCGGAGATCTCGCCACTGCACTCCAGCTTGGGCCACAGAGTGGGACTCCGTCTCAAAAAAAAAACAAAACAAACAAACAAAAAACCACGAAATATTTACTTATTCTATTACAGAGCAATTCTGTCCTATTTACCCAGGAGAAATGAAAAAATATGTCCATAATAAAGTCTGTGTATTTTTAGTTGCTTTACTAATGATAACCAAGATGACAAACAGCCCAGGGGTCCATCAACAGGAAAATGAATAAACTATGGTATATTCAGACAAAGAAATACTACTCAGCAATAAAAAGGAATGAACTACTGGTATACACTGAAACTTAAATGAATGTCAGAAACATCACGTTCAGTGAAAACCTTAGATAAAATAGTGGATACTAATCAGTATGCCCTCTGCTGTATAACGGCTTCACATTTCTGTTTTAGGCATTCTATTAAATCCTGAGCAATCTGCAAACACAAGCAGCAAAATCGCAAAGCTGACTTTGAGTTCTGGCCTCCCCTTATTTCTACACCATCCCATTTGAAATCCTTCATAGATGATGATTATGAAATCTAATCCTTATGATTATGTGTCAGGCCTGCTGATTCCTGATGGCCTTTTAGGCACTCTGGTGTCAGGAAGATTTTTCTTACCCCATTCAAATTACACAACACAGGCCAATTCTGAATATGACAGTAGTAAGCCCACCATATAGCAAATGCTTACATTTACCACAGTGTCTAACTAACATAGGTATTTAAAGTACATGAAAGCAAACAGACAAGAAAACTAAAGGACCTTTGGGTAAATGTTTCTTCTTGGACTCCTGGAATCAATTTCTGCTTTCTTTATATTCCAACATTTTAAAGGGTATTTTTAAAGCCTTTAGAGGTAGCTAGATTTTTATACTCTTCTCATATTTAACTTCCAAGCTAAATGTTTACATAATGTGTTCATTATTATAAAAAATACAAATAGAATAAAACTGAAAGGGCTTGAATAGAGGAGAATAACAGGAGACTAATGTTCTACTAATCACGAGCTGAAGGTTTTGTTGTGCAGTTACTTATCTATGCATATAAACATATCTTTAGTAATGAGGTCAAGGATAGACTCTCACAAACCTGCATGAGATAATCAGCAATGTATTCTGTTCTCAAGCAGTACACGTTCTGGGCAGCAGCTTCTGTTATATTAACTCCTGAGTCATCTGGTTTCAGTTTATTCAAGTCAGAAAAAAGATGTGTGGCCTCTTTAAATAAAGGTACAGAATGACCAGGTAGCACCTAATGAAAAAACAAGTAGTATCACAATCTACCAGTATTCCAAAGTAGTTCAGCTGTATAATATGTACTTAAGGATTACCATTTCAAAAAGTAGAGAAAATGCAGAACTGATTATAGCAATCTTGGTTAGATAATTATTTATGTAAAAAGGTCAGTAAATTAATATGATACAAACCTTTGCTCCTCCTGACTGAAGAAGGCGTTTGAAGCCTGCTTCTCGAGACTGATCCACATGTAAAATAACCTTCCACCCACTAAATGCTCCCTACAAATAAAAAATAATCAGTGGTGAAATCATTTGGAAAATAACAAAATAATACAGGTAAGACATGATTTTGCCTGTAGACTCAGTTTTGTCATTAAATCTTATAAACTTTACTTTTGCCACAGTATAATTATCTCTGGTCAGAACACTGAAACGTGAATCCATGGTATCTGGCACATAGTAGGCCATCAAGAAATACTTGAGGAATGAAAAACCATTTAATGATTAGGTAACATTAAAACAAAGCAGTGTGATTTATGTTTAGTCTTTTCTGGTATTTTTTTTCTTATGATTAATCAAGGGAAGAGCTTAAAGCACAGCTTCTTAGGTTAGATGAAGCCTGCATTTTACTTCTCTTAAAAATGTTTGCAAATTAGAAACACAAAATATTTAGATAGGGAATAACAACTAACAAAAACCAGTAGAATTACTCTAAAAGAGAGGGAATCATGGCTAATAAGGATTTGGAAATATCAGAGAACTTAGAATACAACATAAAAGGCTACTTAACTCGGGTTCTGGTAATGGTTTGGCTGTATCCCCACCCAAAATCTCATCTTGAATTGTAATCCAAATTATAATCTCCAAGTGTTGGGGGAGGGACCTCGTGGGAGGTAATCAGATGGTGGGCGGGGTTCCCCTATGCTGTTCTCGTGATAGTGAGTTCTCAGGAGATCTGATGGTTTTATAAGTGGTTTTTCCCCACTTTGCTCTGCACTTCTCTCTCCTGCCACCATGTGAAGAAGGACGTGTTTGCTTCTTACATGACTGTAAGTTTCCTGAGGCCTCTGTAGCCATGTGGAACTGTGAGTCAATTAAACTCTCTCCTTTATAAATGACCCAGTCTTGGGTGTTTCTTCATAGCAGCGTGAGAACGAACTAATACAATTAACCTTTTTGTGAGCCATGGATCCCTTTGGCAGTCTGGTCATTAGACTCCTCTAAATAATAGCTGTATTGAGATATAATTCCCAAACCTTATGGGTGATTTTTAGAAAATGTTAAAATATAAAGGATTACAAAAGGAAGCGATTTTATTGACAGTTATCAGAATACTAAAAGCAAATTTGTGATATAATTATAGGTGTGCTTTATATTAATGCATTAAATCATATGACCTAGTGGTGGGTCTAATAACTACTATAGTTTTAAAGTAGCAGACAGTAACTAATATGGCTTCCAGTGCTTTGATGAAACCTCAGATATGTGGCCTTCTGGTCAAGTGTCTGTGATTTCATATTGTGGGAGCATTCGTTGCATCCCTAGGGTTGCAGCTCTTTTTGCTGTGGCTGAACCAAAACAGAAAGGATATGAAGATTTCTGCAGAAGTTATGATTCCATGAAAGATTTTGAGATGAAGAGTCCTATTATGTTTCAGAATGCAAAGTGATTTTGGAATATAAAGAATGTCTTTGGACTGAATCATTAATACACAGAATTTTGTCTTTGACTTGTGTTCCTGAACTATGAAACATGAACATGTGGCCTAAGTAATAGTTTCTCTTGATAAACCAACAGCTAACAAATAATATAAAGTATTGGTGAACACAAACAGTATTTCAAGATGCTTGCAATTATAATGCAAAACAGAAACATGATTTCTGTTAGTGCAAAATTACAGGTACAGTTGATAGTATTGTGATTTATTGCCTAGACCTTTAATTAAAGGAAGTGCTAGTTTTCTCAAAGCATGATGTAGGCTAATTAAAAAAAAAAAAAGACAGGAAGTGCTAATTTTCTATTAGAGGTTAGTAAAAATAAGGATGTATTTTTCTCTCCATGCAAAGTACATGGCCTTCCCAGATTTGATCTACAAATTCCTTTGAGAGGGTCTGTGGACTCAGGTCAAGAACCCCTAACATTAGATGCTGAAAAGATTCTTTGGAAGAAATGCAATATGGGCCACATTTTACATATATAAATATTTTTAAAAGAGCCATCAAAAAAAATATATATATATCTTACATCAAGGGAAAAAGATAAGTAGAATTATTTCCTCAAGTATGTTCTCTTTAAAAAAAAAAAGTCACAATACTGAATGCTATTCATATTACCTATATAATTATGTATTTTAATACCTCAACAATGCCAGATTCTTGTCTTTGCTGGATTTTTTTTCTCCATCTCATAGCTGCAAGTGCTAGTCTTCGTTGCTGTACATTGATTCCAGTCAAAACATCAAGTATGGAACTACTCCCCCATTCATAGTCTTCTTCCTAGAGAATTTGTCCAACAAACCTGAGTTGCTACAATCTGGGGAGCCACTGTGCAACACACAGGGCTCCTCATGGAGCCCAAAGTCTAATGACTGTTAAAGCTATCCATTTAATTGTTATTAATACAGAGAGTACTAAGTAAATATTGTCTTATTTGCATGGAGGAAATGTAGATTAGTTTCATACAACAGTCAAGTATATTTGGCTTTTAATTAGAAATCAGAAAAATATCACATATATTTTTAAGAAACAAAAGGATAGCTGTATCTTGGCAACTGGTAATATTCACATGGACAAACTTCACCTGCTGTAAGACAAATTTCATAAAAGGACACAGTCTCAGAGGAGGTATGTACTGACAACTTGATTATCTGTCTATAGAAGAGATCCCTAATGGACCCTGATAAGAAGCTTCAAAAACTACATGATTTTTGAACCTACATGTGATGACCAGTTAGGAAGCAAAATATTTCAAGTAATTTGTTTAACAGGCTAGTAGTAAAGATGAAAGCTTACAATGAGATAATCTTGAAACTTTCTGAGTAAGAAAATGTTATTTCAATTAAAAACAACACTGACATTCAAATTAAATCACTTAAGAAGTGATTAAAGGTGAATCTGGCTCTGTGAAGTTTCATTGTTTGGCTTTGTTATTGAAAAAGCTGGTATACTCTAACTGGCCATATTTGGTTATTTCAATTATATAAGCAGTCAGCAAATGTGATGAAATCTGAGATTTACTTTCTTAAATAAATAAAATTAATTTATTTGTCTGCTCTTTATTTAGAGACACGGTCTTGATTTGACCTCCTGGGCTCAAGCAATCCTCCCAATTCAGCCTCCTAGGTAGCGTGGGACTCAGTGGGAACCACCACGCCCAGCTAATTGTTTTTAGTTTTTGTAGAGATGGAGTCTTGCTATGTTGCCGAGGCTGGTCTTGAACTCCTAGGTTCAAGCCATCCTCCTGCCTTGGCCTCCCAAAGTGCTAAAAGTGGCATGAGTCACTGCCAGCCAACACTTACTTTTTCTGAGATGGAGTCTCACTCTGTCCCCCAGGCTGGAGTGCAATGGCATGATCTCAGCTCACTACAACCTCTGCCTCCTGGGTTCAAGTGATTCTCCTGCCTCAGCCTCCCGAGTAGCTGGGATTACAGGTGCCCATCACCATGCCCAGCTAAATTTTGTATTTTTAGTAGAGAGGGTTTCACCATGTTGGCCAGGCAGGTCTGGAACTCCTAACCTCAGGTGATCCACCCGCCTTGGCCTCGCAAAGTGCTAGGATTACAGGCGTGAGCCACCGCACCCAACGGACACCTGCTTTTAAAGAAAAATAAACTTCCACAAATCTGAATACACACCTGCACGAAGTGTCCAGCAGTCCTGCATGCTTCAAGGTAGGAGCGATGAAGCACCCACTTCCCAGCCGCCACTGAGGCTAAATACTTCTCATTTCGAAGGGGATGTCCCACAACAATGTGTGTACAGCTGGGATCAAAGCACTGCTTTTCTATCACCAATCCACCTTAAGCAGAAAAAAACCATTGTACTTCATCGATTCCCAGCTTCTTTCTAGGAAAAACGTAATCTCAACTATGCATAGAAATTATTTATAAATAAACTGCCCCAAACCATTTAAACCAAAAAAACTTGACTTACTTAGAATTACTTTACTTTATATACATATATATGTATTAAAATATTTATTATGAACATTTTAAATACAAAAGTAAATAAAATAGAAAGTAAATAAACCCCCCACACATACACTAGCTACCTATATTCTAAAATTATCAAAATTTTGCCACCTTTTTTTGCTTAACTACTTTATTTTATTCTGTTTTAATTTTTATTTTTTTAAGACAGGGTCTCACTCTGTCACCCAGACTGGCGTGCGGTGGCATGATCCTGGCTTACCACAACCTCCAGCTCAAGCGATTCTCCTGCCTCAGCCTCACGAGTAACTGGGATTACAGGCACACACCACCACGGCCTGGCTAATTTTTGTATTTTTAGTAAAGACAGGGTTTCACCATGTTGGCCAGGCTGGTCTCGAACTCCTGACCTCAAATGATCCACCTGCCTCAGATTCCCAAAGTGCTGGGATTACAGGCATGAGCGACCATGCCCGGCCCTGCTTAACTATTTTAACACAAATTCTAGATACCATGTTACTGACCCCTAAATATTTCAATATGCATCCCTAGAATATATGGAAATTTTCTTAAACAGCCATAATGCCATTATCAGATCTAACAGGATTAACAAAGATTCTTTGCTGTCTCAGGAGTAAATCCTTGTTCAATTTTTCCTGTTTGTCTTCACTTGGATTGTTGTAATTAGGATACAAAAAGAAACAGAACATAAACATGAACCACACACTGTAGTTGGTTATGTCTCTTAAGTCTCAATTACCAAAGCAGTTCTCAAGCACTGAATATGGGTAACCAGAGAGATGGAAGTAAAATAGGGGCATCTGCAGACTTCAAAACAGGAGGAAATTTTTTGTGAGTGGAAAAAAGGTAGGCTGACCAACAGAGAAGCTTGGGAAGAAAACACACACAGATAAATAAGAGATGAAGCAGCAGGTGGGAAAAAGCAATAACTGAACTTCTTCTCAGATATAAATGTATGAAGCCTGACTTTGAGGAAAGAAGAAGGCATAAGTAAACATAAGCTTATGTAAAGGATGGCTGCTGATTTATAGCTTAGAGGTTAACTTGACTACTGGTTGGGCAGTTAGTTATATCAAGGACTTTTGGCCAGGCGCAGTGGCTCAAGCCTGTAATCCCAGCACTTTGGGAGGCCGAGACGGGCGGATCACGAGGTCAGGAGATCGAGACCATCCTGGCTAACACGGTGAAACCCCTTCTCTACTAAAAAATACAAAAAACTAGCCGGGCGAGGTGATGGGTGCCTGTAGTCCCAGCTACTTGGGAGGCTGAGGCAGGAGAATGGTGTGAACCCGGGAGGCGGAGCTTGCAGTGAGCTGAGATCTGGCCACTGTACTCCAGCCTACGTGACAGAGCGAGACTCCGTCTCAAAAAAAAAAAAAAGGACTTTTTTTCCTTTTTTTTTTTTGAGACGGAGTCTCGCTCTGTCACCCAGGCTGGAGTGCAGTGGCATGATCTCTGCATGATCTCTTGAACCTCCGCCTCCCAGGTTCAAGCAATTCTCTGCCTCAGCCTCCCAAGTAGCTGGAATTATAGGCGCCTACCACCACACCCAGCTAATTTTTGTATTTTTAGTAGAGACGGGTTTCACAATGTTGGCCAGGCTGGTCTTGAACTCCTGACCTCGTGATCCGCCCACCTTAGCCTCCCAAAGTGCTGGGAATACAGGTGTGAGCCACCACACCTGGCCATATCAAGGACCTTCTAAGATTTTAACAAAACATTCAAACTCATGATTTAAGATGACTCCAATAATAATAGCAGCAACACTTTTTGAGCATTTACTTTATGCCAGGAACTATTAAAAGTGCTCCGCACTACTAACTCATTTAATTCTCACAACCATATGAAGGAAGGTTACTATTATCTGCATTTATGCACATGAAAACCAGTACAGAGTAACTTACCCAGAATCACAGAGTGACAAAAAGAAGGTAAAATTCCATATTAATATAATAAACATCAATTTCCAATTCTATATAACAAACTTATTCTGTGACCCAGGCAACATAATAGACCGATTTATATATATATTAGTTGGCCACAGTTGCTTCATTTATAAAATGAAGGATTGGGCATGATATCCATTATAATGTCTGTCTGCATTCTAATATCAGAAAACCTCTAGAGTTACAAGACTCCAAATTCCACCATAATCTGTACTCATCCGCCTCTGCTCCCTGTTCTCTTCTACATCAATTCTCTGCTAATTGCTATCACTCTTGCCCAAAGTTTGCAGAGATGGAAAAATCTATAGGAGACAGACACTTGAAGCCTTTCGTTTTCATGAGTTCTGGGTAAAGCTTAGCAATTCTGACTTATAACCTCATCTAAGCTATCAGGGAACTGGGAAACAAAGTGTTTTATGTGAGTAAAGTTTCTAAGAAGAAAGTTTTTCCAAGTATACAACTGTATTTGACATAAATGTTTAAAAAAAAAAAAGCATATCATAGTTCTCCACATTCTTAAAAAGACAGCATTAAATAACATTTAATCTTTTCCCAATGATGAAGGGCCACTATTAAGAACCATTACTTTGGCCAGGTGCAGTGGCTCATGCCTGTAACCCCAGCACCTTGGGAGGCCAAGGTAGGTGGATCACCTGAGGTCAAGAGTTCGAGACCAGCCTGGCCAACATTGTGAAACCCTGTCTCTACTAAAAATACAAAAAATTAGTCAGGTGTGGGGGCGCGCACACCTGTAATCCCAGTTACTTGGGAGGCTGAGGCAGGAGAATCACTTGAGCCCGGGAGGAGGAGGTTGCAGTGAGCTGAGATTGCGCCATGGCACTCCAGCCTGGGAGACGGAGCAAGACTCTGTCTCAAAAACAAAAACAAAAACAAAAAAACCCACCAATATTTCTTAATGTCTTCTCTTTCCATGCTGAGCTGCCAGGTTAACTTCTCTTACTATACTTTTCTTAACTCTATAGAGCTGCTTTGTTCAACAGAATAGCCATTAGACATGGTTATCAAACACCTGAAGCAAAGTTAGTCCAAATTGAGATGTGCTGTAAGTAAAATACATACTAGATTTTTACTTTATATAAAAAAATTCACTGATATTTCATCTGATGACATATTGAATGATAAATATATGTTTAAAGTTCATTTCACTTGTTTCTTTTTACTTTTTATTTTTGAGATGGGGTCTATGTTGCCCAGGCTGGTCTTGAACTGCTAGGCTCAAGGAATCCTCCTACCTCAGCCTCCCAAAGTCTGGGATTACAGGTGTGAGTCAATGCACCCAGCCTCTTTTCAGTTTTTAAAACGCAGCTACTAGACAATTTTAAATGACACATGTGGCTCACATTCTGTTTCTACTGGACAGTGCTGCTCTAGCATACGAGATTGCTCTTTTACTATGCTGCTTCTAGAATGATGTCAGGTGGACAGCCTGACAACCAGTGGAATAAGAGTAATATTACATAAGAAGGAGCTCTTTTCCACACTGAATTCTTTCTTTTCTCTTTTTTTTTTTTTTGAGACAGAGTCTTGCTTTATCACCTAGCCTTGAGTACAGTGGTGTGATCTCGGCTCACTGCAACCTCCGCCTCCCAGGTTCAAGCGATTCTCTTGCCTCAACCTCCTGAGTAGCTAGGATCACAGGCACGTGCCACTACGTCTGGCTAATTTTTTGTATTTTTAGTAGAGATGGGGTTTCACCATGTTGGCCAGCCTAGTCTTGAACTCCTGACCCCAGGTGATCCGCCCACCTCAGCCTCCCAAAGTGCTGAGATTACAGGCATGAGCCACCGTACCCGGCCTCCACACTGTTTCTAACTGGAAAAAAAAAAAAAAAACAAGAGGGAGCTCCTCTCTAGATATCATTAACCTTTCAAGTTCATTAAAATGTGGTTTTATTTATATAGTAAGTCTCTGAAGCTTCATTAGTGAACAAATAGTCAAACAGCACAGAAGATTCTTAAACCTCAACTGCTAGATTCCATTTTAATTTTAAATCCCATGACCTACTGACTTTAGTGCTTTTTAAAATCAAAGTTCTAATGCTGACTCAATGTATAGCCTTAGACAAGTCACCCATGTTCTTTTCCTCTACTTCTAGACTTTACAAATGATATTAATATTGACTACATTTGACTTCCAAATATGGTTATTATACGGGACATTTTTGATTTAAGTAAAATACTGGTACCTAGTTTCTCAATCAGATGACAATAGTCAATACGTTCTTGAGGATTCAGAGATGATAACTGAAATATGTACTGTTTTTTTAATTCTTCATGAGTCTCCTCTATCGTTATAATCTGGAATGAAAGTTTTATTTTAGAAAAAATTAACATTAAAAATGATCAGATATACAGTTCTTTTACAGTGGTATTTTACTCAGTCTTCTAAGTTATGAAATATACAAATAATAATACAATGCAAAAAATAGTTTTCAACATTTGATGAAGCCTTGATATTGATATCAACAAATTTCTAATACAGCCTAACAGCAATATGCAAAAGCTGTATCACCATATCAAGGATCAACAAACCTTTTCTCTAGGGTGTGGAGCCACAGGGGGGTTGGCAAGCGGAAAGGCAATACTGGGGGCTTGAGGCGTAGGGATCAGGTGGCTGTCTTTTATGGGAGTTTCCAGTTCTTCAGAGATCGGGTGTTTGGGAGCTTCAGTCACACGTATGTCTCCAGGATCACAGACAGCTGAGGACAATAAAATGCTGCAGTGTGACAGGATCCAAATAAGACTAAAAACAAATTCTAGGAAATATTCTCATCTGTCTTAGCCAAGATGAAGTTAAGCACAAACTCTGGAATGTAAAAAGTACATGCAAAAAAGCACTCTATCTCCAGAACTTATAAATAATGCATCCCATCTGCATGTGGCAACATAATAATAATAAAGAAAAAAATGCGATTAATTAGCATTAAAGGGAGCAAGTGTGTTATCTGTGGGCTTCTCCCAACATTTTCCTTAAATACCAAGTTTTCATGGTTAAGTGTAACCCAAATTTGTAAAATGAGAGCAATTCTACACTTGGAGAAAAGCAGAAGCAGAGATAAATCTATATATCTAATGTAGGGAGGTAATCATGCGATGTGAAAAAGAAGAAAAGGAAGAAAAAAGATGAGAGATAAGAAAATTTTGTTTTCAAGGTAAAGCTCAAGAAAAAAATAGAATAATTCAGAAAGAAACTCATACAATCCAAAGAACAAATGTAGGTATGTGCTAGGCAGAATTCAGAAGACTTAAATGAAAATAAGATGACAGGGAGAAAAACCAAGCATTAACTCCACAAATTCAAAAAGGCCTAGGATGAAAGAACAATGGTAAACATTATGTCTACAAAAAAATGCCCAATTCTAAATTTCCAAATTTATGAAAATGTTTTTCAATTTACTGATGAAGTACCTCAATTTACAAATTATTTTTCTGACTCAAGTTTAAACCAAAACTAGAAATATCTACTAAGTTATTTTGTTTGCACATTCAGTTCAGAGAACAACAACATGCTCATCTGTTTATTTTTAAGAGGTCAACATGTACTTAATACAAACAAATGCAAAGATTTCTTTCTTGTTACCCTGTTTAGCAATTTCTGAATCACGCAAAGGCCTTTGAAAAGGAGAATCCTCCAAGTTTTGAATGTCAACCTGAAGCTCAGAGTATTGTGTGGGACAACTAGGCCACTGCAAATTGCTGGCAAGTCTTGCTCTCTCCTCCCTTGCTGTAGGGTCATCCCAAATGATCTGTTCATTTTGGGAAGGCTCTGTGTTGACATCAGGTACTGTTTGACGAGACTGCCTAAGGAATAAAAGTGACAGTTTTAAATAAACAGCAATAACAAATCCAAACTCATTAAATCCATAAGTTAGCCCATAAAAGTTGTGGCTTACCTTTATATGCCATCATCTAGCACACAGTAAGCATTAAAAATATTAAATAAATGACCCTAGGGACATTTTTTTTTTTAAAAAAAAAGGTTTAAGGTTTCTTCCAGAAAAGTATAAAACGCTAGGAACACATATTTTGACTCAATGTCTACAGAACTAAAACTTCGAAGGAGAAATTCAATACTGTCAAGAAATTTTTTAAAAATACAAAAGTAATTGGTACATTTAAAAATGTGATTTTCCTTAATTATACAATGTTTCAAACACTATGGTTACTTTACTTAACAGTAGTTGTATTTTTTAATTACTTGAAATTATAAGCACTATGATTACGAGGGAGGCTGGCAATAAAGGCTGCCTTATCAGAAGAGCCTTTTGGCTATTGGTAACCACTTTCCAGAGTCTATGGTAGAAAAGCAATATGCTGAATTACAGGGAAGTGCATTTTATGGTGCAATCGTAATGATTCTACGTGACAGTAAATAGAAGTCCTGTAATTTTCTTTATATTCACTCAATCATTCTTAGTAAAAATAATTTACCATAAAACTTATACTGTGGAGAAGCAAACAAAACAAAACAAAACAAAACAAAACAGGCCGGGTGCTGTGGCTCACGCCTGTAATCCCAGCACTTTGGGAGGCTGAGGCGGGCGGATCACGAGGTCAGGAGTTCGAGACCAGCCTGGCCAACATGGTGAAACCCCGTCTCTACTAAAACTACAAAAATTAGCCGGGCGTGGTGGCACATGCCTGTAATCCCAGCTACTCAGGAGGCTGAGGCAGGAGAACTGCTTGAACCAGGACCCGGGAGGCAGAGGTTGCTACGAGCCGAGATCACCCCACTGCACTCCAGCCTGGGCAACAAGAGTGAAACTCTGTCTCAAAAAAAAAAAAAACCACCAAAACCCATAAAACAGTTTACCAAAGGAACCCCCCGCCCCCTGCCAAAAAAAAAGACTTCCTTTGCTTCAAAAATAAAGAATATAGTCTTTTGTTCTCAGAGTATATTTATTTACTCTGATTTGGTACATGATTTAGGTTCTCTATAATGATAAAACTTGATCTGAAGCATATTAAAAAGCTACTTTACTCAGTACTGACATAATGAACTGCCTCATGTAATACACAGTTAGCATAAGATAAATGCTAGTTTATCTTATACTTAATTCAATTAGTCAATTGAAAATACAAGTTCCATAATTCTTATCACACAATTATAGATTTTTTCTTCTATCACGAAAAAGATGAAGTTATGCAACTGAGCTTAAGTCACATCACACTAAAAACTGTAATCACCTTTTCTAGAAGATAAATTTTACAAGCAAAATACAAAATGCATGCAAAATTCCAACAAAAATAACTTTAAAATTTTATATATTGCATTAGAAAAAGACTGAAAAAAAATATATGTACTTATTGTTTAATACAAATACTATTCAATATTAGTGTATTAGTAGACAGAGAGAACTGCCTACTGAATCCATTGAGGCAAATTAGATCTGAAAATCATTTCTTTCTCAACAGAGATAATAAAAAGTATCAATCATGCCTCACTGTGAAGCAGGTGCTGCTGTAAGACAAACCTCCATGTCTGCTGCCACCTCCGAGTAAGAAGTCTAGAACTGCTGGGAGCAAGGGACGGAAGGACAAGCTAGAACGAAAAATCTAGTCAGCAGAGAGCCAAAAGCAATAGATAATACTGGAATATAATATTTATTGTTTGGGCTAAATAAGGCCTAGGCGTATAACCCCTTCACTAGTCTTGATATTTTACATTTCTGCTTTTACTGCATATTGGGGAAAAAAACAAAACTAAACTAAATTAGGCCAAGCTCATGGAACTGAGTCAGCAGCAGGTGCATAAATCCTTTCTCTCAAGTCATCTAGTTTTTCTGCCATCAGTGACAGGTACACACCTCAGTGCCTCTAGGACTCTACTTCGTCCACTGCGAGCAGAGCGAGTGCTGTCAGGTGTTGAAGATGCACTGTTACAACCACTTCTTGAAAGGGAAGTCCTCTGCCCTTGGGGTTTCACTATTGATGTTGCAGACATTATCTCCTGTAACTGCTTCTGAAAGTTCTCTCTCATCTCTAAGGTCTGTGTCAGAACTTGAAACAAACACAAATACACCATTCAAGGTAAGTTTCTCTTTCTGACCATATCTTACATTAACTATTTTGTTTAGACCTGGTTGAACACAAACTTATTGACTTAACATTTACTGAATACTAACTACAGGCTATAGTAATGTACTAAGACTATGAATACTGTAGAACATAAAAAGCAGCCCTTACCACAAGCACTGTATATGAAGTAACTAGGAAGCCCTTCAAAGACTTTTTTTTTTTTTTTTTGGTGACAGTCTTGCACTGTCACCCAGGCTGGACAGTGGCGCGATCTCGGCTCGCTGCAACCTCCACCACCCAGGTTCATGCAATTCTCCCTGCCTCAGCCTCTTAAATAGCTGGGATTACAGGTGCCTGCCACCATGCCTGGCTAATTTTTCTATTTTTTAGTAGAGACGGGGTTTCACCACATGGGCTAGGCTGGTCTTGAACTCCAGAACTCAGGTGATCTGCCCACCTCAGCCTCCCAAAGTGCAGGATTACATCGTAAGCCACTGTGCCTGTCCCCCTTCAAAGACATTTCATCAAGACCTGTAGTGATTATCCCTCTGTAAAGCTCCCTGCCTGCTTCTAACTCTTATGGTATATACTACACTCTGAGATGCATTACAGTCATTTGTGCATGTGTCTGATTTTTCCCAAAGATTCTTTTAATTTTCTAGAGACAGGGTCTTGCTCTGTGGCCCAGGCTGGACTGCAGTGGTATGGTTATAGCTCATTATAACCTCTAACTCCTGGGCTCAAGTGATCCTCCAGCCTCAGCCTCCTGAGTAGCTGGCACTACAGTTGTACACCACCAAGCCTGGCTAATTTTTAAATTTTTTGTAGAGACAAGGTCTCACTATGTTGCCCAGGCTTGTCTGGAATTCCTAGCATCAAGCAATCCTCTTGCCTTGGCCTCCCAAAGATCTGAGATTACAGGTGTGAGCCACTGTGCCTAGACTCCCTAAAGGCTCTTGAAAACACAGACCACAAAATATAGCCACCCCTCCACATCCGCCAGTTCTGCATGCATGGATTCAACCAAGTATGGATCAGAAATACTTTAAAGACGTAAAAATGAAAAATATCACAATTAAAAGTACTAGTAAAAAAAAAATATATAACAACTATTTATAAAACGTTTACAGTGTATTAGGTATTATAAGTAATCTAGAGATGATTTAAAGTATACAGGAGGGTGTGTATTGGTTAAATTCAAATCCTGTCATTTTATACATAAGGGACTTAAACATCTGTGGATTTTGGTACCTGAGGTAAGTCCTCGGAACCAATACCACACGGATACCAAGGGACAAGACAACTGTATTTACCTTTGGTTTCTTTAAAGCCTAAACTCTGAAGTATTAAATACTTTTGGAATGAACAGAGTGAAACTAACCAAATAGGTAAGTCATAGGGAAAGCTTTGGTAGGTTAGAATAAGGAAAATAGAACATATTAATCTATTAAAAAGACATCCATATATAAGGTTATTCAGTGCAGTACTATTTATAAAAGCAAGAAAGTAGAAATAACCCAAATACCTATTAAGAACGGACGCCTAAACAAAGTGGGGCCATTCATGATGAATATAATACAATACAGTTGCCCAAAAAGAAAGAAAAGGGAAGAAAGAAGGAAAGGGAAAGGAAGGGAAGAGGGAAAGGAGAGGAAGGGGGACAAGAAGGAAAGCGAGGGAAGGAAGGAAGAAAAGAAAGAAAGAAAAAGACTAAAGAAGCTCCTAGTTATCTACTGATAAAAAAACACTACCCAAGGTAACAAAAAGATCAGGGTATGAAATAGCACGTATAGTAGTCCACCATTTATGTGTGGCGTTTTTTTTTTTTTTTTAAATGGGGGAAAAACATATTTATCGCTATATATGCATAAAATAGCTTAGAAGGATACATAAGGAACTAATAACACTGGGGGGCTGGAGAATAAGGGTGGAAGAAACTCTCCATATGTCTTTTTATATCTTTAAAACCATGTGGATATGTTAAAATATATTGTACATATAAGAAAACTTTTTGAAAATCACTCAAAATAACTGGACCAAAGACCAGATTTTTAAAAAATCACCAACTTCACCTACCTTTAATGGACTAGGGCTGTATCACACTAACTCCATAAAACTCTAGTTTCATAAGTTTCCTAAGCTTTACACTTAAACTACATAAAACTTTGCAAATTATCACTTAATGATCAGCATGGGACTGCAAATCAATCCTCTAATATATGCTTTGCTTGTATTTAGCAACATAGAAAATAATTTTATTTTTCTATCTGATATAAAGGAAGCATTCTGTATGAAAGGAAGACATACATTTGTAAAAGAAATTTAGTAATTTAAACATATTTTACAGCTGGTTACAGTGGCTCACAAGGCAGGAGGATCCTTTGAGCCCAGGAGTTTCAGACCAGTGTGGGCAAGACGACAAGAACCCATCTCCACAAAATATTGAGACCCTGTCTCAAAAAAAAATTTTCAATTAAAACATAAAATTTTACCTCCTTTAGAGTCATTCTTTCCATTTCCATTTGATGGTGCTGATTCTTTATTATTGGTGGCCATATTGTCTACATCATTTTCTTCTAAAATCAAAGGATCTGGCTATTGAAAAAGAAAAATTATAAATTCTCAAACCAAGCCACTGTATAAGGTTTCATAGCAATATATGATTATACCTTTAGCTTAAAAGGGGGTAAATGTATCATCCATATCTCCTACCTCGTCATCCTTTGTTGCAGACACAGCTGAGAGTAGTCGACTATTACAGAGTCGGCCGTCTTGCACTGCACTGATATCCAAGCTCATTTTGGGATTGTAAGTATGTGGATAAAGAGATTCAGGAAGATGTTTATACTCTTGGGCACACTGCAATACAATGGTGTGCTTTAAGACAGGACTGACAAAATCTTAATGAATAGATGATGTTAAGTAGGATAAGGACAAGCAATAATACATTATACTGTCAGATGGCAAAAAGTTCACAAAATTAGTTTGAAAAGTAGTTTACACTGAAAAATGTGCATCATACAAATGAAAAATTGTCCTCACTTTTTAAATGTCATATCCACTGAAGCATAAAATCTGAAACCATTCCTGTGCTTTTGCAAAGGTATCAATTACCCTCCAGAGAATACCAAGAAAAAAAACGAAACAGATCTAAACTCTATTGATACGTTAAATTTTCCCCAAATAATTATAAACTTTCCATTCGTATCACATTTTTAATTAGTAAAAGGAATTGGAGAATTAGAAAGAGTATCCATTAAAGATTTGTTGAGTATTTAAGGACTAAAGATCTTAAGTGTTTGATGCCAAAGAACTGAAATGTGTAGTTTACCAAGATTATTAAACTGGCTTCTAGTTCCATTGAGAGTGAAATCTCTGAGTTAGTGCTCTGAAATAATGTTTGTATATATTTTCAATTAACAAAGAGGGGAAAAAAGCACTGCTTACATCTAAAAGCCAGTGCTCTGAAACAATGTGTACTCCTCTTTCTTTTACAGATTTATACTCCCGATTAGTGTCATTTGGCCGCCCTTGATAGATGAAATGAGTCACTGTTTCATCAAAACTCCACCTGAAATAACCAATACAAAAAAACAAATAACCAAGAGAAACATCCACATTAGTTGAAGATGATCCTTATTTACTATGAACAGAATATCCTGACCTTCCCAAAACTTTCAGACTAGAGTGAACAAGACCATTAAAATGACAGGCTCAAGCCAAGTGATACATGCCTATAGTCCCAGCTACTCAGGAGGCTGAGGCAGGAGGATCACTTGAGGCCAGGAGTTTGAGGCTGTAGTGCGCTATGATCACACCTGTGAACAGACACTACACTTCAGCCCGGGCAACACAGCAAGACCCCACCTCAAGAAAAAAACAGTTAAAAAAATGAAGATAGGCGTTATCGTTTTGGACAAATTTTATGAATATATCTGTGGTACATAAACGCAGACAGAGGTTTAGAAGAATATTCTTTAAAATATTACTTTCTTCTTTATGCTTTTCTGAATTGTTTCAATTTTCTTTTATAAAGAGTATCACTTTTACAGTAACCATAAAGGTATTTCAAATTGATAAACTGCAAAGCATCCAACTTGCCCTCCAGTTGTTGGCAGTCACTATTCATTGTATGCCCCAAAACAGACTATATATATTTTATACATCATTATCTCATCCACTCCTCACAACAATCCTAACACTGGTATTATTACATTTATCTTACAGATAAAATAATTAAGGGACATGGTTCAGTCCCCTGTTGAAGGATATTCAATAAGTAAATGACAGAGATAAGTTTGACTTCAGAAGTCATGCTCTTAACTATTATATTATGGTATGATCTCCCAATTCTTCCTATTCAATATTCTCTCTCTTTCTTTTTTGAGACAGAGTCTTGCTCTGTCGCCCAGGCTGGAATGCAGTGGCACGATCTCGGCTTGCTGCAATCTCCATCTTGTGGGTTCAAGCAATTCTCCTGTCTTAGCCTCCTAGGCAGCTGGGATTACAGGCATGTGCAACCCCGCCTGGTAATTTTTGTATTTTTAGTAGAGACGAGGTTTCACCATGTTGGGCAGGCTGGTCTCGAACTCCCAACTTCAAGTGATCCACCCGCCTTGGCCTCCCAAACTGCTGGGATTACAGGCACGAGCCACCGCACTTGGCCCCTATTTAATATTCTCTTGACCTGGGAAAGATCAAGTAAAAACCAAAGGGTAAGTAAAAATTGTATTTCTAAATACAATCACCAAAATAAAGAGAATTTTATCCTTAGGGACACTTAATGTTTTCCATTTTCTAAGTAAGGAATATCTCTGAACTTTTTAAATAGCCAAATGAATTAAGAAGCTGGGCGCGGTGGCTCATGCCTGTAATCTCAGCACTTTGGGAGGCCAAGGCGGGCAGATCACCTGAGTTTGGGAGTTTGAGACCAGTCTGACTAACATGGAGAAACCCCATCTCTTCTAAAAATACAACATTAACCAGATGTGGTGGTACACGCCTGTAATACCAGCTACTCGGGAGGCTGAGGCAGGAGAATCACTTGAACCCGGGAGATAGAGGTTGTGGTGAGTCGAGATTGTGTCATTGCACACCAGCCTGGGCAACAAGAGCGAAACTCCCTCTCAAAAAAAAAAAAAAAAAAAAAAAGAATAAGAAGTAAGAAGTACTATTGCCTCCTAAATTATATTATAAAAATCTCTATTTCCTACTGACCATGTATCCTCAAACATAACAGTAAAAATACACCTTACTTAATTTGTTAGTCCTCCGAATAACTGTCTCCCTTTCTGCTGTAGTGGTAGATTATCAAGATAATTCATAAAAACAGGAGTATCTCTGCCTGAATCAATTTGGTTTACTATTCAACTCCACTATGACAATATGGAAACCATGAGTTTCAGTCTTCAGAGTCCATTCAAGAACAGACTGTCAGTGGTTGTAGATAGTTTACACCAGGGTTTGGCAAACTTGTTCTTAAAAGGCCAGATGGTAAATATTTTAAACTTTGCAGACCAAACAATCTCTTCTGCAACTGCTCAACTTTTGTCTCGTATGTGAAAGCAGCCATAGGCAATTTGTAAGTGAAAAGGCATTGCTGTATTCCAATAAAACTTCACTTACAAAAACAGATGAACCAGCCCATCCACCCTTGGTCTACATCAGTGGTTTCAGCAAAAGTGTTACTTCAGGGGTTATTCTGGACATTTGTGAGGGTGATTTTGGTTGTTACAATGTGTGTTTGTATGTTGGAAGGTGCTACTAGCATGCAGTGGGTAAGGTACAGGATGCTGGACATTCTGGGGAACAGTCATGCATATAATTATCTCATATCTTGCATGATATTCTAATGTCCCGACAAATTCACGTATGTAAAAAAAGTGGTTTATAATTAGATGAGCCTAGAACCTGTTTGAAATATAAACACTTTTTTTGTTTTGCAGTTTTAATATACGCTAATATTCCAAAAAGGTGACTACTGTATAAACTCATGGAAGACCACTGCTACTCATGATATCTGAGCCCCCAGATTGGTCTCAGCCTTGGGACTGCTGGATTTGTGGTGACTTTACATTGGTATACAAACGTATTAATACTCCATCGTTTTCTAGTGTAGTCAGCCTTAGGCATTACATAACTGAACATGTATCTTTTCTATATTATGCACCTTCTATTTCTCCTATGCATCACAGAGTGCTGTACTGCCTGCCGCTTTTTTAAATTATAAAAGTAGGTAGGTTATATTTATAAATTTCATTTTAATAGAGGGAATGTTACACAAATATTTGTAATAAAATGAAGATGCTGTATCTGATGTGTTGCAAAGATCTGGCCTACATGTTTAACTGTCTGAAGGCAGAAGACAGTATTGGATGATCTCTTTGGGACAGTCTGGTCCTAGATCAAGAAAGGGAACATTTGGAACAACTTCACTTGAAAACTGCTTACTCTATGAATACATAAATATCATAACTTCTGCATATTAAAAGGCTCTTCCCTTTTATCAATTACCAATTACCAATCCATTTCAGGAAAAGATTTAATATAAACTTTAATGCAATATACTGGTTCAATTCTGTTAAGGAATTTCAGTAATAAATTATATTTTTTATACTGAGAGGACTGGCATTTTAAATCGTATAAAAACATACATCCTATATGTTCCCTTGAAAGTCTTATATCTACATCAAAACAGAATATACAAGGAAACATTCAATTTTGAGGGAAAAAAATATACACACATCCCTTGTGGGGCTACTATGAGAATGAAATGAGATAATACTCAGCAACTGGCAATAGGTAACATAATAGGTAATTAGATAATAATAGATAACATTACATAATAATTCATAATAGGTAATACAAATATACTGTAGAAGAGCTGCACTATTTCAAATGGATGTACCAAACACTAAGATGCTTATATCTATTACAGATTAATTTTACTTCTATATTTTCCTGTCCTAATTTCTTTATCAAACAGAAAACAAACTGAAATAAGAGTTACCAAAAGGGAAGGTGAAACTAATCATATTCCTGAAATGGTTCATCATTTGTTAAACAAATTCTTATGCTATCTATGAATGGCTGAACACAAGTTATCAACAAAGTAAGCATTACAGATAGTGGGGGAGTACAGTCAACTCAGGACTGGCTGAAATAGGGAAGAGATTCTCAATTCTGGATACTGATGCCATTTGTGCTAGAAATCTGTCTTCAGGTTAGGCTGTCAGGTTGACTGAAGAAAAATCTGATAATTTAAGTCTCCAAAGTCTTAAAAAAAAAGATAATTAAAACATGCTCAAAAAAGACTATCTTAATAAAGGAGGGCTGCCAGAGTACTTAGTACTACTCCCAGAGAGCTCTAATCTGAAAAATCACTAGTAAAAATAAACTTAATCTCAGATCCAGATGTATTACTATTAATAGACTCTAAACTCCTTGAACACAGGGATTCTTTTAAGCTATACTGATCATTCATGGATCCCAAGTTTCTAGAATAGTGGCACCAAATAGGTTGTCCAATGTTTGTTGTGCATACCCTAAAAAATATACATTTTTTTTATATATATATATGAGTGAACCGAAATGTGAGAGGCTATTTTCAACAGATGTGGTAAATTAAAAATCAACTGGAGAGATTTTGTAGATAAAGACACATGAAACAACAAAATAAACATTTCCTTGTAGATGCTCACAATAGCTTTAGGTTTCCTTATAAATTTCAGTCATATTACCATGAAACAGAAAGATGTGCCAACTACCTGTAATCTGCTCCTAGAGAGGCTGCAATCCCATTTAGTTCACTCTGCTTCTTACTGAGTTTTTTACTAACACATACCACTACTCTGTGAAGTGGCTTTGGGGCTTCTTCCTGTCCATGGAAAATAAAAGAAACAGATCAGTCATTATTGTCTGAAATGTTATCTAAAACTTCCTTTTAATAAGAGAACTAATCCTACCCTCTCTGACTGGGCCTCTTTCAGCTGAGGGCTGGCAGAAAGAGCAACAGCATTTCGAGAGCTATTTGCCAAAGCAAGTTGCAAGTTTTTGACAATAACTTCTGAGAGCGGTGTACTCAGTTTCCTTTTCTGTTGGCTGGGACGTCCTGGAGTTTCCAAGGCTGCAAGTGCATCCTATACATATGAAGGAGAGAGCGAGAAGGAGAAACGAAGAGAAAGAGAGAGAAGCAAGATGGGTTAATAGGACAGGAAAAATAAAGAGGAGGAGAGAGGGGCAAAGAGAGAGAAGGGGGAGAATCCTCAAAATTAATGGGTTACAGTTTAACCTCCTCTAGTTTTCCTCCAAATAACAATAAAAAGAATAAACTGATCGAATCTATATACTGTGAAGAACAAAAATTCCATACTGTCCAGCAAATTGGTTCAAAGAGACTAACAAGCTTACATTTTCAGCAGTGCTTGCCTCTTACCTGAATCTTAGAATTTGAAAAAAAACAAAAAAACAAAACAAAACAAATAAACTCAGAAGGAAGCAAACAAGCAACGATGGATATAATCAAGAAATGAATTATAAAGAAGGTTAGAAAGTCAAAACGAGCTGAGAATTACAAAAAAAAAAAAAAAATCTTCAAAAGTTCAAAATACATTCCTGTTCTAAAGCCACCAACAGTTCCCTCCTGAAAGGAGCTACTGTTGTCCGGATGGCTTGCTCATTCTCTTTTGCATGTGTACAGTATTCCACATATGTATCAGAATGTATTTACCCTGTGTACAACTGATAAGCTTTAGGTTAACAATCTTTTGCTAGTATAATGATGCAATGAATAACCTTGTACACAAACCATTTTGCACATACAAGAGTAAAGGAAACCTTTTAAGCAAAATGTATCTACCAGCCCAGTGCAGTAGCTCCTGGCAGTAATCTCAGCTACTCCAGAAAAGCTGAAGCAGGAAGATGGCTCAAGGCCAGGAGTTTGAGACCAGTCTGGCAAACACGGTGAGACCCCATTTCTTTAAAAAAAAAAAAAAAAAAAAACTAAAAAAACAAGACCAACATGTATCTACCAATGTTGACATTTTCATGAGCAAAGTATGAGTGTGTGTATTTTCCAAATGTGCTTGATAACACAGTAATCAGATTTTTCCTTTTCGACAATCTGATGACTAAAAAATTTTATCTGTATGCTTTAATTTTCTACTCCTTTATACTGAATGAGGTTAAATATCTTTGTGTGTGTGTGTGTGTGTGTGTGTGTGTGTGTGTATTTTAAGACGGAGTCTTGCTCTGTTGCCCAGGGTGGAGTACAATGGTGCGATCTCGGCTCACTGCAACCTCTGCCTCCTGGGTTCAAGCAATTCTCCTGCCTCAGCCTCCCGAGTAGCTGGGACTACAGGCATGCGCCACCATGCCTGGCTAATTTTTCGTATTTTTAGTAGAGACAGGGTTTCACCATGTTGGTCAGGCTGATCTCGAACTCCTGACCTTGTGATCCGCCTGCCTTTGCCTCCCAAAGTGCTGGGATTACAGGTGTGAGCCACCGCGCCTGGCTATATATATATTTATATCTAATTTTTTGTGACAACTATCTGCTCCTATCCTTTTCCCATTTGTCCACTGGGTTGTTAGTCTTTTTTTTTTTTTAATTGCTTGTATGAATATACTTTTATATTCATTTGTATGAATTTATATGTGCATGTATCAACTGTGATATAACATCCGTGTATTTACTTTCAATTTATCATTTGTCAAATTTTTGCCATGCAGCCTTTTGTTTTTTAGAGATGGAGTCCTGCTTTGTCACCTAAACTGGAGTGCAGTGGCATGATTATACATCACTACGGCTTCTAACTCCTAGGTTCAAGGGATCCTCTCACCTCAGCCTCCCAGGTAGCTGGGACTCCAGATGCACAACCCTGTGCTCAGGTAATTTTAAAATTTTTCATAGAGACAGGGTCTTGCCGTCTTTCCCAGGCTGGTCTCAAACTCCTAGGTTCAAGCAATCTTCTCTTCTTGGCCTCCCAAAGGGCTGGGATGACAGGTGTGAGTCACCGTGCCTGGCTGGAGAATTTGTTTTGTTTTTTGAGACAGGGTCTTGCTCTCTTGCCCAGAATGGAGTGCAGTGGCTCCATCCTCGATCTTAGCTCACTGCAACCTCTGCCTCTGGGGCTCAAGCAATCCTCCCACGTCAGCTGGGACTATAGGCGTGTGCCATCACACTCACAGAATTTTTAATGCTGTCAAATTCATACAAATCTTCTATTTCTTTTGGAGTGTATGTTATAGTTAGGCCTTCCCCACACTAGGATTATTTTAAAAACAAATTCATGACATGTTTGGGAATTTTTATGGCTTCATTTCTTATGTTGAAATATCTTATCATCTAGGCTGGGTATGGTGGTTCACGCTTGTAATTCCAACACTTTGGGAGGCCAAGGCAGAACTGCTTGAGCCCACGAGTTCTAGACCAGCCTGAGCAACATGGTGAGTGTGAGACTCTACCTCTCCAAAAAATACAATTAGCTGGGCACAGTGTCATGTACCTGTAGTCTGAGTTACTCAGGAGGCTGAGGTGGGAGGACTGCTTGAGCCCAGGAGGTCGAAGCTGCAGTGAGCCATGATGATGCCACTGAACTCCAGCCCAAGCGATAAAGGGAGATCCTGTTTCAAGGAAAACCCCAAAAGTTGATCATCTAAAAAGTATTCTGATGTAAAGTGTGAGCTTTAATTACAAACGTATTCTCAGATGGCTACCTAGTTGTCTAATTTGAATGCTACCTTTATTACATAATACATTCCCCTATTTGTGGAGTATAATCTTATACACTAACTTGATTATTCAGGTGACAACACACTGCTTTAATTACTGCAACTTTACAGGAGGTTTTAATAAATGGTAGGGTTACTCCCTACCTGCAATTATTCTTTTCAGATTTTTAAAATACTGTTTCTGCTTGCATTTTTTTCTAGGATCTACATTACCTTTCAATATGGTTTGGATTTGTGTGCCCACCCAAATCTCATGTTGAACTGTAATCCCCAGTGATGGAGGAGGAGCCTGGTGGCAGGTGACTGGATTATGGGGGTGGATTTCTCCCTTGCTGTTCTTGTGATAATGAGTTCTCATGATACCTGGTTTGTTTTGAGATGGAGTCTCACTGTTGCCCAGGCTGCAGTGCAGTGGCGCGATCTTGGTTCTACGCAACCTCCACCTCCTGGTTCAAGTGATTCTCCTGCTTCAGTCTCTCGATTAGCTGGGACTACAGGCATGTGCCAACACACCCAACTCATTTTTATATTTTTAGTAGAGATGCGGTTTTGCCATGTTGGCCAGGCTGGTCTTGAACTCCTGACCTCAGGTGATCCACTCACCTTGGCCTCCCAAAGTGCTGGGATTACAGGTGTAAGCCACTGTGCCTGGCTGATACCTGGTTGTTTAAAAGTGTGTGGCATCTCCCCCCGCTATCTTTTCCTCCTTCTCCAGCCATGAAAGACGTGTTCACTTCCCCTTCACTTTCGACCATGACTGTAAGTTTCCTGAGGCCTCCCCAGTGGTGCTTCCTGTATAGTCTGTGGAACTGTGAGTCAATTAAACCTATTTCCTTTATAAAGTTGGACGTGGTGGCTCACACCTGTAATCCCAGCACTTTGGGAGGCTGAGGTGGGTGGATCACTTGAGGTTGGGAGTTTGAGACCAGCCTGCCCAACACAGTGAAACCCCATCTCTACTAAAATTACAAAAATTAGCCGGGTGTGGTGGTGGGTACCTGTAATTCCAGCTACTCGGGAGGCTGAGGCAAGAGAATTGCTTGAACCCAGCAGGCGGAGATTGCAGTGAGCCGAGATCACGCCACCACACTTCAGCCTGGGCAACAGAGCAAGACCCCGTCTCAGTATAAAAAAAATAAAAATAAGAACAAATTACTCGGTCTGGGGTAGTTCTTTATAGCAATGTGCAAACAGATTAATATGCCTTTACAGATCTTGACGATGCTTAAATCTATTTTGCCAAGAACATAGTCTTTCTATATGCTAAACTTTAATTTTTTTAATTTCTTCAAAGCATTTTAGAGGATTCCTCATACAAAAATCAGAAGCTCCCAGACCACCTCTATCTGCCTTCAGCACACGTGCCACTAGTACTTTCCTCTACTTAAGTAGATCCCAATGCCTCTCAGACTCAAGCCTCCTGCAAGTCTTCCTTCTCTCATCTGCATCATCAATTGGCTCTCTACTGGCAGTTACACTGGCATATAGTTATTTCTTCTTCTTCTTTTTTTGAGACAGGATCTCAGTTTGTCACCCAGGCGGGAGTGCAGCGGCATGATCACTGCCCACTGCATCCTCTATCTCCTGGGCTCAAGCAATCCTCCTGCCTCTGCCTCCCAACTAGCTGGGACTACAGACGTGCACCACCATGCCCAGCTAATTTTTGTGTATTTTGTAAAGACAGGGTCTTGCCATGTTGCCCAGATTTGTCTTGAACTCTTGGGACTCAAGTGATCCTCCCGTCTTGGGCTCCCAAAGTGCTGGCATTATGGGCAAGCGCCACTGAGCCTGGCTATTTCTTCTACCTTAAAAAGAAAACAACATTCTTTTGACCCTACTTTGCCCCATAACTACAACTCCATTTTCTTGGCTCCCCTTTATGGCAAGACTCCTTCAAAAATCATTGTTTACATTCAATGTCTCCCATTCTTCTCATTTCTTTATGAACCCACACCAACTTCCATCTCCATCATGCCACCAAAACCCTTAATGTTATGATGACACCATTGACCTCCATAATGCTAAATCCACTGGCCAATTTTCTATTCTCACCTTTCTTGATCTTTGAGCAGTACTGGACATAGTTAACCCCTCCTCCCTCTTTGAAATACTTGGCTTCTAAAATAATCTCTAGGCTTTCCTCCTCTCTTATAGCTCCTTCTCAGTCTCCTTTGCTGGTTCCTCCTCTAAAGGTGAGCACCTCAAGGTGTTCCTTAGAGCTCTTTTCTTCAGCTGGGCATGTTGATTCACACCTATAATCCCAACACTTTGGGAGGCCAAGGCAGGAGGATTGCTTGAGTCCAGGAATTTAAGGCCAGCCTGGGCAGTGTGGTAAGATCCCCGTATCTACAAAAAAATTAAAAATTAGCCAGGTATAGTGACATGCACCTGAAGTCCTAGTTGCTTTGGAGGCAGAGGTAGAAGTATTGCTTGAGTCCAGAGGTCAAGGCTGTAATGGGCTATGATCATGCCACTACACTCCAGCCTGGATGACACAGCGAGACCTTGTCTTAAACAAAACAAAACAAAACCAAAAAAACCCTCTTTCCTTTCTTCGCCTTCTCCTGTTCTCTTGGCATCTGTCCTCACATGGCTTTACATATTACCTACAAACTCAGAACCCCAAATTTTTATCTCCAGCCCAAACCATTCCTCAAACTTCCAGCTTTATTTGCAACTGCCTATTTAACAACTACTTGGATATCTAACAGGCATCTCCAACTTAATGTGTCTAACATGTGAACTCTTCATCTTTAGGCTCCAATCCCAACCTGTTCTGTTCAACTCAGTTGATTGGCAACTCCATTTTTCTCATCTCTCAGACCAAAAATTTGAAAAGAATCAAATTTTAAAACCTACCGTGTATTGTAGAAAACTGATTTCAAATGATTGAGAATTCTTGACATCTAGACATCCTCGTAAAACTATTTGAGTTCAAAGATAAAAGGAAAGGCCAGGCGTTGTGGCTCATGCCTGTGATCCCAGCACTCTGGGAGGCCAAGGTGGACAGATCACTTGACATCAGGAGTTCAAGGTCAGTCTGGCCAACATGGCAAAACCCCGTCTCTACTAAAAATACAAAAACTCACCAGGCATGGTGGCGCATGCCTGTAATCCCAGCTACTCGGGAGGCTGAGGCAGGAGAATCGCTTGAACCCGGGAAGCAGAGGTTGCAGCGAGCCGAGATCGTGCCACTGCACTCCAGCCTGGGTGACAGAGCGAGACTGTGTCTTAAAAAAAAAAAAAAAAAAAAAAAAGATAAAAGAAAAATCCACATGACCTCCAGGCAAAAAGATGAAATAACTTACAAAGACAAGATAATTTAATTAGATTGGCATCAGATTTTTTTCAAAAACAACACACACAAAGCAAGGCAGTAGTGGAAGAGCGTTTTCAGGAAACTCAAGAAAAAAACCAGCAAACTAAGAATAGTACATCCAAACAATCTGTAGTAGAAACAAGGCCATAGTAAAAGTTATGAACATGCATAACTCAAGGAATACTGTACACAAGTGTACACACAGATTCCTGAGGAACCTACTAGAAAATGAACTTCATCATACCAAAGCTGACAGGAAAGCTTCAAAAAGAAGAGTACTATTTCATATATTTGATTATAGAGTTAAGACCAAAACAAGGGTGGGGTCTGTGGGTTGAAAAAATATATTTTTCCTCCTGACAAAGTAAAAAAATATGCAATGAAAAACAGAAGAGAGAAAAGGGGGAAACAGAATAAAATCTTCTATACAGGCAATTAGTGGGAGCCAAAAACATAATTGAAAACTGACAAATAATAAAGAATACCATTTAAGTAGGAAGAGGTATGCATCATCATGCCCAGCTAATTTTTCCAACTTTTTGTAGATGTGGGGTCTCACCATGTTGCCCAGGCTGGTGTCCAACTCCTGCCTCAAGTGATCTACCCCTGATCAGCCTCATAATGTGCTGGGATAACAGGCATGAGCCACTATGTCCAGCCATCCTTGTACTTATTTCTTTTTGAGACAGGGTCTTGCTCTGTCATTCAGGCTGGAGTACAGTGGTAGGATAGCTCACTACAGCCTCAAACTCCTGGGCTCAAGCCATCTTGCCACCTCAGCCTCCTGAGTACCTAGGACTACAGGTGCACTCCACCAAGCCCAGCTAATTAAAAAAAAAAATTGGCCGGGCGTGGTGGCTCAAGCCTGTAATCCCAGCACTTTGGGAGGCTGAGACGGGCGGATCACTAGGTCAGGAGATCGAGACCATCCTGGCTAACACAGTGAAACCCCGTCTCTACTAAAAAATACAAAAAAAAACTAGCCAGGCGAGGTGGCGGGCGCCTGTAGTCCCAGCTACTCGGGAGGCTGAGGCAGGAGAATGGCGTAAACCCGGGAGGTGGAGCTTGCAGTGAGCTGAGATCCGGCCACTGCACTCCAGCCTGGGCGACAGAGCCAGACTCAGTCTCAAAAAAAAAAAAAAAATCGTTAGAGATGGGGGTCTTGCTATTTTGCCCAGGCTCGTCCAGAACTCCTGGTCTCAAGTGATGCTCCCACCTCAGCCTCCCAAAGTGCTGGGATTACAGATGTGAGCCACCATAACCAGCCCCTTGTACCATTTTTATTTTGCAACTTTTTGTAAGTTAGAAATTATTTTGAAGTACAAAATGAAATAAAACAGCTTATAATAGCAAGTATCAGCAAAGATGAGGAACATTGGGTACACTCAACACACTACTGGTGGAAGCATAAATTCGTATAATCACTTTGGCAAAAAATTTGTCGTTCTCTACTGAAGCTGAAATAGAACCCAACAATTTCACTTCTAGGTATATACCACATAGTAATACACACACATAGACTCCAAGAGACACGCACAAGAATGCTCACAGTGAAATTATTTTGTAAGGGCAAAAAAACAGTAACCAACTAAATGCCCATCAACAGTACACTGGAAATGTAAATTCGGTATATCCATACAAAGGAATAAATAAATGAACTATATTTGCATGTAGCAAAACAGACACATCTAAATAAGGGTTAAAGAACAATTTTTAAAAAGCAGACTCAAAAAAATACATACTCTGATACCATATATTTAAAAGTCAAAAACAAGCATAACAAAACAATAGGGTTAGAAGTCAGGAGTATACTTTAGGGAGGAAGCAGTGATGGAGCCACAAGGAAGTGTTTACAGTGCTGACCATGGTCTCTATCTGAACGTGTATAGTGGCTTCCCAATGATTAACCCTGATATTTCATTAGCAGTATACTTATTGGACTGCTCTGATGTATATTAATTAAAAATTAACTTTAAATAAGAGGTGAATTTTTTGGTGGGGAGGGAAGGTGAGGCCTAAGAGATGGTCAATTTTGTGATTATTCCATAGGCCCTTTCATGTTTTGAGTAAATAATTCAATATACCATATTATATCAGTTTGAAGAACCACTGATTATAAGATGAAGCATTATTTATGTGCCATCAAAAAAGAAAGAAAAAGGAGAAAAAACACTGCTCAATATTATGACTCTAAACAATAAAATCTTTAAATGTGCTTTTTGTACTCACGCTATTCAGAACTATCAGCTTTCCACTGCAAAACTTTTATTGCAAAGTATCTACATAAGAATGGTCTCAATGACTGAAAATATTTCTACTGTTTTCTTGCCTACTAATATTATTACATTTGCTCTTCGGAGAGTCTGTGAGTTATGAGACTTCAGAGATCATCTGGATTTTACAGATGAGAATAATGAAGCCGAAAGAGGTTGACTTGCTTTTAAAAGGCAGTAGGGGACAAAGAAGAGACTTGATCCTACACCTCACAGTTCCCAAGACTGATTTTCCTTTATTTCTTAAGGGATATGGACCTGAGTATTAATCACAGTACAAAATGTTACCTCAGAAGAGATTTCATGTGAAAACTTAGAATTTTGAGTTTAATAGTAAAGACTTTTTTTTTCATGTGGGTCACTGGAATTCTCACCAAAAATAAAGACATAAATTAGCTTGGGGAAAATTGTCCTGGATATCAGTTAATATTTATTTTCTGAATATGAATAATCTGTAAACTTTTTAGTAAGTCTGCTCCAAAACACACTAATAAAAATTATTAAAATATTGCTTCTAAATACCCTACAAGCAAAAATATCAACAGACAAATGAGTAAAATAATTCTGCAAAGGTTTGTAGATAAAGAAATCATAGACAACGGTTTGAACAGCCACTTAAGACGTCAAAAGCTACTAAAGAAATAGTGATGAAAATCAGCTTTGGAAAATAAAAGAAAATCATATGGAAGATTTTATTAGCCCCTGATTTGCAAACAAATTTTTCAGAAAGGGAGCCATACTATACTGCTCAGGAGATCAAACTAAAACACAGACTTAACTCATGTCTTTACAGGAAACAATTCAAGTAAGGTGATACACACACATTTTCAGAAGGCAAATCGTGGCTGTACTCTGAGAACCAACATATAAAGTAGCAGTGTGTTTACATTTTATAGTTTATAAAGTGATTTCATCATTTGATCTTTATAATCTATGAATTTTCAGAGCAAATATTATCTTCTTTGTATGAAGAAACAAACTGAAGCTCAGGTATGTTAAATGATCGGCCTAGTCATACAGTTCAAGATTGATCTAGTACTTGAACCCAGATGTCCTAATTTCACACCGTATTTATCTATAGCTCTTACCTTAACCCTAAATGTATTTTGGGACTCAAAACATTCAAACGCAATAACAAAAATCTACTTGCCAATGTCTCTGGAAAATTTACTACTACACTTTAGAGGTGATGCTGAATTTGGTGCTTTAACTTTATAAACGGTAAAACTGTTAACTCTGGGACCATTGCCTATAAACCTTACCTTCACATCAAAGGAAGGCTTGAAGAGTTTGTCCTTGGACAGGAATTTTGATGGTGTATCCAGGTGTAGTGAGGGCTCCTTCTGAAGTGGTTGTCCTACTGCTGGGGAGGCTGAAACCTGTCTGGCATGTTGTGAGACCACAGCATGGAAAGCTTTACTCTGAAAGCGATTCATATCTAAAGGTGTAATGACGGTTTTTCTGTGAGTTTGCAGGCGTGTGCCAGGATGCTCTGCAGTATCTGAATTTAGATTGATTCCATTTGTTATTTCTGTTTCCAAACTTCGTTCTAGAGATTTAAAATGAAAAGAAACAAATATGAGCCACTAATGCCCACTTTTTTCCAGTACACAAGAAGTAATGTTTTACATCTGTTTTATTTCCTTTCTTTCTTGCATAACTCTTGGGCTCAAGTGATCCATCTACCTTGTCATCCCAATCTAACTGTTAGTTTTCATGTCAATTCTCAGTACACTTTAAATGACAAAATTATATATCTACTTTCCAAGAAACAAACCAGATTATGCATTAAATATATGTTGAGTTAGACAAGCACATTAACTGAAAAACTAAAAATAGATTTCCTGTTTCATCTTGCTATGTCTCAATAAGCCTATTTGCCAAAAATTGTATCAGTGAATGTCTTTCTAGTCAATGACAGGCTACAAAGAAAATCTGAATTACTCAGAGTTAACTACAGTAAAGTTTTGGAAAGCCCTTAATCAAATTTTAATACAACCTAAACATCACTTAGCCTCAGTCATAAAATTACCAGTCTGTCTGGCAAAATAAGTAATGACTCTGAGAGGTGTTCCCAAGCTGCTGATATGCCCCTGAAGTTTGCCCAGGAATGCTATTATCTTACAAGAGAGGGTACTGTATTCTTCCACCTCTGCCTTCCACCTGTTTTCAACATTTAACAAAAAAACTTATTAGATAGCTACTCCATGCCAGGCCTAGTGTTAGACACGGGAAATACAGAATTCACAAGACATGCATGTTCACTGCCTTTCTGGAACTTATAATTTAGCAGGGAGACACAAAATAAACCACCATTATAACACCGAGGTAAGAGATAAAAGGGATGATACAGAGTGTCATGGTGAAACAAAACATTACACCAAGACAAAGGCCATACTTAGTGAGTCAAGAAAGGCTTCCCAAGACAGTGTGGCGATTCCTCAAGGATCTAGAACTAGAAATACCATTTGACTCAGTGATCCCATTACTGGGTATATAACCAAAGGATTATAAATCATGCTACTATAAAGACACATGTACACGTATGTTTATTGTGGCACTATTCACAATAGCAAAGACTTGGAACCAACCCAAATGTCCATCAATGATAGATTGGATTTGGATTAAGAAAATGTGGCACATATACACCATGGAATACTATGCAGCCATATAAAAGGACGAATTCATGTCCTTTGTAGGGACATGGATGAAGCTGGAAACCATCATTCTGAGCAAACTATCACAAGACAGAAAATCAAACACCGCGTGTTCACACTCATAGGTGGGAATTGAACAATGAGAACACTTGGACACAGGGCGGGAAACATCACACACCGGGGCCTGTTGTGGGGTACGGGGGTGGGGGAGAGATAGCATTAGGAGAAATACCTAATGTAAATGACGAATTAATGGGTGCAGCAAACCAACATGGCACATGTATATATGTAACAAACCCGCATGTTGTGCAAAAGCACCCTAGAACTTAAAGTATAATAATAATTAAAAAAAAAAAAAGAAAAAAAAAAAAGAAAGGCTTCCCAGTGAAAGTGGTATCTTAGCTGAGAACTGAAAGATAAGAAGGAAGAGCTGGCAACTGTGAGGTGGTCTACAGGAAACATGCAGAAGCCCAAAGATAAGAGGAGAGAGAGCACATTAATTACATGGTATGTTACTGTGAGCCATCGAAGGAATCAACAATAAATAGGAGCCAGGCTTACATCTTTAGACTTCAAACACTGAGACCCTCACTGCACCCAATGTGAAAAGCGAAAATCAATGACCTTTTCTAAACACAAGCATTGGCACGTTTATATCCCAGAAACCATCCAGCTGTAAATATATATAAAATAACAGAATAAAAGTATTAACCTTCTTCAGACGAATTTTCAATCAGAAAATGGCTTTCGTCTGCTCTCTTTCCCGTTCTAGCAGTCTCCAACAGCCAAGCTATAGTAACTGCAGGTAAATTCCACTTCTTTGCAGCTTCATATTTAGAGCCACCAGGTTCCTTCAATATAAGATGAGTACTGGCAAACATGCCTTTCTTTGCATTGGATTTGCGAACAAAGTATTCTTGAACACTGAAATTTATATTTAAAGAAGTGGAAATGGTCACATATACAATTCACCCGCAACACTTAAGAACAAAATTTCCAACACAACAGTGTGATTAGAGATCATGTAAGTATAAAAAAAAAATACTGATTAAAAGTTGGTTTATTCTATCTGAAATTAAGCTAATCCCCTTACAAATGCTTACTCTAGGGTAAAAATGTATTGCTGTAACAAATTTTTTATAAAAACATAATTAGACGTATTATGTTTTTAGACAATTAGACAATTATGCATAATTAGACATACAAAGAACCGACAGCAAAATTACTTCCTTTTGAGACAGGGTCTTGTCTTGGTATGTTGTCCAGACTGGAGTGCAGTGGCACAATCACAGCTCACTGCAACCTCCACTTCCCAGGCTCAAGCTATCCTCCCACCTCAGCCTCCCCGGTAGCTAGGACTACAGGTGTAGTTCCTAACCACCACATCTGGCTAATTTTTGTATTTTTTGTAGAGATGGGGTTTCACCATGTTGCCTAGCCTGGTCTCAAACTCCTGAGCTCAAGTGATCCTCCTGCTTCAGCCTCCTAAAGTTGGGATTACAGGCGTGAACCACCTCACACAGCCAAAATTACCTCCTAAATTAGTTATCACCCCCACACTTTGTCCTTTCCCCCCAAAAGAAGGCAAGGAAGAAGTGACAGGAGCAAAGTGTATAAATAACACATTATTATTATTTTTTAACCTACTACAACTTTCCAAAGCATTTCTACATATTATCTCATTTGATCCTCTCAATATTTAAGTATCGATATGGGAAAAAATAGAGAGAAATTAAGTGCCTCAAGATCACAGGATATTACACACAGAGAATACAGGGCAGAAAAAGAAGTCTATGACTTGAGAGTGAACCGAATTCCATGATTTCTTTTATGACTTCTGGGTTTTATGTTCCAGTTCCCAACTTTTCAGATTTTTTAATTTCCCATGTTTCCTGACACTTTTTTTCTATGTTATGTGTTTATCCTAGTACTTTTATAACTTCATTTTTTATATTTAACCCACTAATCCATTCAGTACTTATTTAGATATGAGATATTGCTCCAGCTTTAATGAATCCTATTTATTGAATAAGCCATGTCTTCCTTAATAATTTGAAATGTCACTTTTATCGTAAATTCCTTTGTGTATTTGAGTCTCCTGCCACTCTTGCTGTCCCTGAATTAAACTTTCTGCTACACGCAACTACACTGTTATTTAGTGAAGTTTCACAAAATATATGTTTGTTTGTTTTCTGAGACAGGGTCTTGCTCTGTCCTCCAGGCTAGAGTACAGTGGCGCCATTGTGACTCACTGCAGTCTTGACCTCCCAAGCTCAAACAATACTCCCACCTCAGCCTCCCAAATAACTGAGACTACAGATTTATGCTACACTGCCTGGCTCATTTAAAAAATTTTTTTTAAAGACAGAGTCTTAGTATATTGCCCAGGCTGGTCTTGAACTTCGCCTCCTGCCACAGCCTCTCAAAGTGCTAGGATTACAGGCATGAGCCACCACACCTGGCCACAAAATGTATTTTAATAACTGTTAGGGCTAGTCCCAATTATTCTATTTCAGAATTTGCATGACTTTCCTGCTGAATGCAGCTTTAGTTGCATCCAGTGGAGTCTGTTGTCATGTATGTTATTATCTTCCACAATTTCGGTTTTAAAAGAATTTTTTTGTTTCATATAATTCAAACAGAAAACAGCAAAAAAGGAAATATACAGCTCAATGAATTATTATAAGGTGAAACCCTTAAGTCCACCACCCATGTCAGAAGACAGAATCTCGCTAACCACCCCAGAACCTCTCCAACATGCCATACAACCCCCGTTCCCTCCCTTCTTAATAGTAGCCACTATTTGGGCTCTTTTTTTTTGGAGACGGGGTTTCATTTTGTTGCCCTGGCTGAAGTATAGTTGTGTGATCATAGCTCACTGCAGCCCTGGTCTCCTGGGCTCAAGCAATCCTCCTGCCTTAGCCTCCCGAGTAGTTGGGACCATAAGCACATGCCACCATGCCTGGCTCATTTTTTTAAAATTATTTTTTAAATAGAGATGAGGTCTCACTATGTTGTCCAGGCTGGTCTTAAACTCCTGAGCTCAAGCAATCTTTTGGCCTCCCAAAGTGCTGGGATTACAGGTATGAGCCACTGTGCTCAGTCTATTTGGACACTTACAGTAATCACTTCTTTACTTTTCTATAATCAAATAATGGCATCTTTAAAGACTATATTTAGGCTTTTGCTTTTTCATGTCTTTTAGCTTATAGGTTCCTACCTTCTTTTCCATGCCCTTAATATACATTCGTTGAAGACACTGGATCATTTATGCCATAGAGTTGTACCAAAGTCTGGGTCTTGCTGATTATATCATTGTGGTGTAGTTTAACGTGTTATTCTGCTGTTTGCATTTCCTATAAATTGGGAATTGGATCTAGAAGCATCATCAGATTGAGGTTTGATTATTTTGGCAAGACTACTTCAAAGTGGTGGTGTATTCTTCATAAGAAGGCACATCATATCTTGTCCCTTTATTGTGTGATTAACTATTGATGTTCAATGCCTAGATTCTTTCATTCATTAGGGGTTACAATCTTATCATTCTTTGTTTGTTTGTTTGTTGAAACATCTTTAAAAATGGAAACTTTGCCATATCCACTATCATGTTACCCTGATGCAAACTGCACAGGAAATGCAGGTTAAATTACTTGATCCTTTCCTTTTGTCAGCTTTCAAAGTAATAGACTGGTCCCCTAGCATCTTTCAAAGATCATCAATTACCTTAGTTTATTTGGTGTCATTATGAAGTCACGACTTAAACACTATTTCATGTATTTGGATCCACTGCAGTTATTATCTCTTATGATACCTAAGTCTTCATCTTTGGACAATGGAGGTACTTTTTTTTTTAAGGCTAGTCAAGTGAAGCAGTGGGAGGGGAGAAGGAACTATATAACATCCATAAATATAATAAAGACACCCAACCAAATTCTAATTTGAATGCTCTGCAAGAAGTCAAAATAAATAAAAAGATACACCAACACAACAGGTGCATTAAAAAGATCACATACCTTGCTCCAAGGAGGTTTGCTAGGAATGTTAAAGACTCTTTTTCTGCTCCAGCACACTGGCTAAATGAAATAACACAATCCTCTAAAGGAGTCATTCCTGTCATTACTGGGACTGGTGTGAAGAGAGGATTCGACTTTGGATCAAACAAAGTCTGAAAGTCTATGCAAGTAACCTTTTAAAAACAAGAGAAACAGTAAAGCCAACCTGAAATAAGCAGCCAGTGGTTAACACTCATTCAGGCACATGAGCAATAATTCAGTTTTGATAAGAAGTTTTACTTTAATACAAACCTGTGTATGCTCATTCTCAATACATTTCATATCATAACCTTAAAATATACATATACATACACACATATGCATACATCGACTGATTACATTAGGCTATTACAATCAGTAAGATCTATCATTGGAGTTATTGAATGTTGCTTTACATTTCATTCCTTCCAATGTATTACACTATTTTTCTCATAATTCTTGGAACGTTAAAAAAAAAAAATCAACAGTGAAATTACCCGTGATGCTTCGGTTGTAAGAAAACAGGACAAACAGTATGAGATGACCCTATAGTGACCTCCTAAGAAGGAATGTTGCTGCTGTGGCCTCTGGGAAAGAGTAACCTCTACCATATTAGGATTAGGCCCAAGAAACTTGTACATTTAACTTTAGAATTTCCCTTGCTAAAAGTAAAATCAAGAGTGTTCAAATCCAAACACCGATTTACTGTAACTGAACTGCCTAAGAAACAAACATTAACCTTCTTGGCACTCAGATAATCTTCAATACTTTATTGCAACCACTACAGTGTTGTCTTACCAGCCACGTGTTTGTAACAACTTCTCCCACAGTGGCTTCTACTTCACACCCCAGCAGAGGAACCACAGCATAATCGGCAACAGTTCTGCTCAGAAGGGACATGATTTTCCCAGCATTTTCTTTGATGATGCTTGCAATATTAGATTCATTTTCATTACTAAAACCCAAAACAAGGAAACTCTTTTGGCTAAATAAGCCTTCTTCAGTAATTGTAGAAACATCAGGGACGCAATGACTGACAGAAGACTGGTTTTCTTCTTGCAAAGAAACGTGAGTAGAATCATTCAAGGGCTCAGCACGGGTAGAATTATTAAAGGGCCTAACTTCAGACTTCTCGGCTTCAGACGTCTTAGCCTCCACTGAAAGAGAAAAGTACATGTTTTCTAACCAACAATTTACCCATAAAGTTCATTTCTAGCAAGGATTTTAATGTAACATGGAATCTGAGAATTTTGACCATACTTATAAAACTAAAGCTTACGTGTATAATAAAGGGATATGGATTCACTCCGTCTTCGGGGTTACCAAGAGTCCATTAGGAAGGACAAGAGCAATCATGTTAGTCCTAGGTATGCCTAGTATAATAGACACTTGAATTCGTTTAAAATTATATAGCTCCTACAGGACTGTCTTAGTTCCGAAACTGGTTTAGATGATTCACCATAAAACTAACAAAATACCATTAAGAAAAAAAATCAACAAGTCTAAATGGTGTAACTGTCAAGCCCTTAACATGGAACATGTTAATATGGAAATGACTATAAGGAAGTGGCTGGCAAATCCTAAAATATTTATTGTCTACTCCTTTAGAGAAAAAGTTTACCCTGCCACGTGATTCCAACAAGGCTGGAAGCTATTCAAGAATCACTCTTTCATTTATATAAGCACTGTGACTAACTGCTTTACATGCATGTAATGCTCACATAATGCTAACTGTGAGGCTGATACTATCAGCACATCCCTTCTGTCCAAAAGGAGTCTCAGGCTTGAAAAGGTTATGTAACTTGCCTAAGGTCACACAGTTAAGTGGCAGAAATGAGATACGAACCAAAGTCTGTCTGACTCCAGAGTTCATAACACCAGGTTATAGTGCCATCTTCGTACTTCTATCCTCATCTCCAAGAGACACTAGCATTTTCATTTTTAAGTAAATTGTAATATATATTAGGAACTTGTAAATTAAGTACATTGCAATATATATTAGGAACTTATGACTCTTACTAAACATAAGTATTAAAATTGTTCTTATTCACACTAAGGAAGCATAGTTTTGTCTACAGAGTTTACTGATCAGTAAGTCAGGAGAGATGGGTTCTAGTTTTATAGCCTCTTTGACCCTTGGTTTCATAATACAAGGAATAAAAGACAATAGTATACTTACAATTTATAGATATACTCATGAGAATGAATATGCTTAGATGGAATTAAAGGTGACGCAATACTATAAAACATTCCGGAAAGTTCTTTTAACGGTTTTGTTAAAATGTAAACAGTTTGTTTTATAAGTGAAACCCTTTTTATTTTTTGCAAGTACAATTATTTTGCAGTCACATCTAGGGGAAAAAAAAACTTTGTTCGATGTCTACATGTTGTTGGTAAGATGGGAAGGAGGGGCCGGGCGCGGTGGCTCAAGCCTGTAATCCCAGCACTTTGGGAGGCCGAGGCGGGCGGATCACAAGGTCAGGAGATCGAGACCACAGTGAAACCCCGTCTCTACTAAAAATACAAAAAAAAAAAATTAGCCGGGCGCGGTGGCGGGCGCCTGTAGTCCCAGCTACTCAGGAGGCTGAGGCAGGAGAATGGCGGGAACCCGGGAGGCGGAGCTTGCAGTGAGCCAAGATCGCGCCACTGCACTCCAGCCTGGGCAACAGCGTGAGACTCCGTCTCAAAAAAAAAAAAAAAAAGATGGGAAGGAGGAAGAAATTCCGTAGAATTTTAGACTACTACTATAAAAACAAAGTAGAAATACTAAGTTCTTAATAAACCATCAGTAAAACTCTGAAGTTAAGAGACTCATAACAAACTAACATGTTTTACAGCAGTTCTTTCCATTTATTTTAGCAGTAGGATCTCTTTTCAAACAGATCGCATCCAAAAGCCTAAGAGATACTACGTAACAAACCTATTATTCAAAAAGCTCCCCTAGGGCCGGGCGCGGTGGCTCAGGCCTGTAATCCCAGCACTTCAGGAGGCCGAGGCAGAAGGATCACAAGGTCAGGAGTTTGAGACCAGCCTGGCAAACATGGTGAAACCCCATCTCTACTAAAAATACAAAAATCAGCTGAGCATGGTGGCGTGTGCTTGTAATCCCAGCTACTTGGGAGGCTGAGGCAGGAGAATCACTTGAATCCAGGAGGTGGAGGTTGCAGTGAGCCACGACCATGCCACTGCACTCCAGCCTGGTGACACAGCGAGACTCCATCTCAAAAAAAAAAAAAAAAAAAAAAACTCCCTTAAATCAAAAGCAATTCTAAGAATTAATTATAAAATATTTTACTATAGATTTTCTCAGATGCTTGGTGATCCACTGAGATTTACTATCACTTAATCCTTACAAAGTCAGTAAACCACTAGCAGCCTTAGAAAGGAAGGTTTAAGAAACTAATCACCTGCCCTACACCAAGTACCCTTGTCTGAAGGATAGTATATAAAATCGCTAGCTGGGTGTGGTGGCTCACGCCTGTAATCCCAACACTCTGGGAGGCTAAGACAGGAGGATCACATGAGGCCAGGAGTTTGAGACCAGCCTGGCCAACATGGTGAAACCCTATCTCTACTAAAAATACAAAAATTAGCTGGGCGTGGTGGTGCACACCTGTACTCCCAACTACTAAGGAGGCTGAGGGAAAAGAATTGCTTGAACCCGGGAGGAGGAGGTTGCAGTGAGCCGAGATTGTAACACTATACTCCATCTTCAGTGATGGAGTGAGACCCTGTCTCCAAAAAAAAAAAAAAAATCGCTTTCAGTTAATTTGTGGCTTCTTTATACCAGAGCATCCTGGAAAATTTGGATGATCTCCTGATGTGATACAATACTAAAGCATAAGTAAATGGTTTGAGAAAAGTCAATTTTGTAGTACAGAACAGTGTAAATAAAAAAGGAATGCTAGGAATTCCCTCTCAAGAAATATGGTGGGCTAGGATCTTTGAAACCCTCTCACTAAAAACACTTCAAAATATAGGATAAAATATTAAAATCCAGACCACTAAAGTGGTTACTAAATCTAGAACATTAAGTAGTTACTAAAGCTAATGGTTAGTCAAAATCTATTAAATATTTGTGCAGTAACCCACACCCTTGGAATGTAAAGGTATCACACAAGAGACAGGAGCCAGTCCTTTGGATTCATAAAAATTAGAGGTAAAGCAGAGTATCGCCTGAGAGAACAAACCCAGAACCCATGAAGAGACATACCTTTAGTAAACAGACCAAAACCAACCAACCAACCAACCAAGCAACCAACAACAAATCTGCCCTGCAAAGGAAAAAGTCAAGAACACTGGCTTTGGGTCAAGCGGAAAAAATATCTCTTGAGAATTTGTTCATCAGAGGCTGGTCCTCAAAGTAGGTTTGGGAATAAATTCATACTAGCTGGATGGTCTAAGAAACCTCCAGCCAATACACCAACTTATAGGTGTACTGAGTTTGTAAACTCCTAGGCACCTAGACCCAAACATGAACCTTTTCTGGGGTAACAAATCCCTACCCCAAGTTTCTTAGAATTCCTAGAGTCCTAGTAAGTACAAGTTCACAATAAAAATCACAAAACACGAGAAAACCAGGCACCATAAACAATAACCAACAGAACAATTCACAGATGTTTTAATAGGTTTAATGTGTTTTAAGAAATAAAGAACAAAAAATACAAATACAAAATGACAGACTTGGCTGGGTGTGGTGGCTCACACCTGTAATTCCAGCACTTTGGGAGGCTGAGGTGGGAGGACTGCTTGAGCCCACGAGTTCAAGACCAGCCTGGGTAACACAGTAGCACCCCACCTCTATTTTTAAAAGTAAAAAAATAAATGACAGACTATTTAAAAAGCTAAAACTTCTAGGAATTGAAAAATTAATTATTAAAACAGAAAATTTAATAGATGGGTAAAACAGATTAGGCAATAACTGAAGAGACGATTTGTGATCTGGAAAATTAAGTGACCCATATACAAAGCAAATGGGAGTTAAGAAAATATAGAGAACGGGGGAGAGGCAATATTCAAAGAGATAATAAACATTTATCAACCTAACAAAAAGCAGAAAACCTACTAATTCTCAGATTCAGAAAGCACAATGAATCTCAAGCAGGACAAATAAACGGTAAAGCTCTAGGACACAAAAACCAAAAGGAAGACTATCTTAAAAACAGCCAGAGGATAAAGACAGATTGCCTGTAAAGGAAGACAGACTGACATGTGACCTCCTATCCAGCAGTCAGGGAAACAGATGACAATGAATCAATATCTCTGTGCTTAAACAAAGAAACTGTCTAGAACTGTATACCCAGCTGAAGAGTCTTACAGAAACTAAACCAGTCTCTAAAGGATATTATTTTAGGAAGAAAGAAAATGATTCCAGAAGAGAGGTCTCGGATGTAAGAAGAACTGGGGAGAGCAAAACAACAGTTACACGTGTTAGTAAATGAAACAAATGTTGACTATATAAAAGGATAATGCCTAATTGTGAGATTTTAAAAGATAATGAAAATACTAGACAAAATCACATAAGCTGAGTACGTTGATGAGTGGAGATAGGGAGAAGGGCTGGTTGTGATCATTAACATATTCTAGGCCAGGCTTCGTGGCTCACGAAGCACTTTGGGAGGTCGAGGCGGGCAGATCACCTGAGGTCGGGAGTTCAAGACCAGCCTGGTCAACATGGAGAAACCCCATCTCTACTAAAAATACAAAATTAGCCAGGGGTGGTGGCGCATGACTGTAATCCCAGCTACTTGGGAGGCTGAGGCAGGAGAATCATTTGAACCCGGGAGGTGGAGGTTGCAGTGAGCCAAGATCACGGCCACTGCACTCCAGCCTGGACAACAAGAGCGAAATTCTGCTTCAAAAAAATAAAAGAGTTTTCTAAGGTTCTTGTTTAATTCGAGTAGACTAAAATTCTGATTAACTTTAGATTTTAAGTTATGATACACATTAAATTTATTTAAATTTATATATTTTGGCTATATTAGGTATTTTATAAAGTCTTTTTTTAATAAAAAAGAAGTAATGACGTTTATAATGCTTCACTGGCAATTTACCTTACTACATAGTGTACACACTGAGGTGGTAAGTCCACAGTACAGTGTTTCATGCATGAACGACCACAATAATCCAGTAAGAGGCATTTGTTACAAGGTTTTAATAAAAGGCTCATGCTATTAGAAACTCACACACAAATCAAGCAATGCCTGTATATGTAACAAATCAAAATAGAGCTAGTTAGCTGAAGAGAGAGAGGGTTAAAGGGTTCAGGACCCTGTCGTCTTGCCTGCTCAGAAAAAAAGTTATAAGCAAAACTTTAAGGAAAGAAAAAGGTTAATTTAACTTAAAATCTAGAAAACTTGGCAGAGATCACATATGTATGTATTAGGCTACTAAAATATTTCTTACTAACTACAAATACTAATGAAGCATTTCTTACCTACTGTGGAGCTGTCATTTTCATACTGAGAGAGCAGATCTTCATCAGCTTGCTCACGCTTTTCACTAGGAGCAAAGTCTTTCTTAGAGAAGCTGCTGTTCTTCTTTTTTAAAAGAGCTGCTTTACTTTCAGGCTGATCTGAAACTGGAATTTCCACTGGCTGGTAATTAGCATGGATATATGGTTCTTCGGAAAGCATATAACCTTTACTGAAACACTCTAGCAACCACTTTGCTCCCACTACATGAGGCCTACAAGAACAGCACATAGTTATGTATTAGTGCAAGCTATAAAGACCATCATCCCACTTGTCATGCAGTTTCCAGAACCGCATGGATACGCAATTTTAAGAAAAATTATGTAGTAGAAATTGATTTGAATTAAAAACTGAAAAAACCTGTGGGCCGATTTATTCCAAAACTGCTTCAATTCATCATCATAATCTCCCACAATAACATGAGTTACATCTTCATTAAGCTGGTTAAAACGAACTCCACCTCCACTGTTAATAAGTCTTCTCAGTTTATCTAGCTTTCTGCCACTAAAACCGCAAAGATATATCTGCAAGAAAGAAAATATTTAATGTACATAACATGCTTTCTCTCAACAGAAAAAAACTAAAAATATATATCTAAATCCACTGCGTATAAATAAGACAACTTGTGTACATTTAAGATATATGAATATATTCTGAAACTTTTGATTTTTTAACCGTTCTGTAACTTTGATTTTTTAATCACTCTTTACAATCTTATACAGCATTATTATCTTTCACAGTAGATATTTGATAAGTATTTTGAGGCTATAAATAAAATAGAAGCCAGATTCCAACATCTTCTAAATATTAGTGCGTACCAATTTCTAAAATGCAGGTAACTTCTTTAACTGTGAAGCTTACTTGTAAATTTTGAAGTAATTATAAAAGTAAACTGTAGTTAGCTGTCTCAATTCAGAACACCTGGGCTTAAATTGTGTGTGTGCACGCGCGCGTGCGTGTGCGTGTGCGTGTGTGTGCGTGTGCGTGTGTGGGCGAGGGGTGGGGGGGGGTGTTGTTTTTTTCCAGCTGCTAATGATTAACGACAATAGGCAAGTTGCTTACACTCTTTAAACCAATTTTCTTACCTATAAATTGATGTTACCTTATTCACAGAGTTGACTGAACAAAAAATACACGTAAGTCAAAGAACTGAACACAATGCTTTGAGGATAACATGTATGCAGTAATTTATTTTTAACTACCAGGATGTATACATTTAAATCAATTTAATCAATATAAAAATCATTTTACCTCTATTTTACATAAGGTGACCTTAAAAAAAATTTAAGTATAACAGATGTATCCCAAACTGTATTTACACCCCAAATTAAATCACCCCCATTACTAGACTATATTTTAACAAATAATTGGAATCATATACTTTCTATATGTAAGAAATAATTAAAAGTTATATCTAGAATTGGTAGTCTAGGATAAAAGATGATACAAAACACCTCTGGGCCAGGTGTGGTGGCTCATGCCTGTAATCCCAGCACTCTGGGAGGCCAAGACGGCAGACCGCTTGAGGTCAGAAGTTCAAGACCAGCCTGGCCAATAAGGTGAAACCCCGTCTCTACTAAAAATACAAAAAACTAGCCGGGCGTGGTGGTGGGCACCTGTAGTCCCAGCTACTTGGGAGGCTGAGGCAGGAGAATGGCATGAACCCGGGAGGTGGAGCTTGCAATGAGCCGAGATCGCGCCACCGCACTCCAGCCTGGGCGACAGAGCGAGACTTCGTCTCAAAAACAAAAAAAAAAAAATAGAAAAAGTAGCCAGGCATGGTGGCACACACCTGTAATCCCAACTACTTAGGAGGCTAAGGCAGAATTGCTTGAACCTAAGAGGAAGATGTTGCAGTGAACTGAGATCACGCCACTGCACTCCAGTCTAGGCGACAGAGCAAGTCTCCATCTCAAAACAAAAACAAAAGCCCACCTTTTGTTTAGCTAGTAAGTTGGTAAGTTAAAAAAAAAAAAAAGGTAATTTGCTAAATTTCCTTTTTTTTTTTTTTTTTAAATTTTGAGATGGAGTTTCACTCTTGTTGACCAGGCTGGAGTGCAATGGCACAATCTCGGCTCACTGCAACCTCCGCCTCCTGGGTTCAAGCGATTCTCCTACCTCAGTCTCCCAAGTAGCTGGGATTACAGGCGCCTGCCACAACACCTAGCTAATGTTTTTGTATTTTTAGTAGAGATGGGGTTTCACCATGTTGGCCAGGCTGGTCTTGAACTCCTGACCTCAGATATCTGCCTGCTTGGGCCTCCCAAAGTGCTGGGATTACAGGCATGAGCCATCACGCCCAGCTCCAATTTCCCTTCTTAACAATAAGGTAGGGTTAAATTTTTGCTACTCTGTGAAAATTAATGCACAGCCAAGTCATTCTACAAATAGGAATACATTAAGTTTTCCAATCTAAGACAGCTGAAAAAGTATAGCACATGATGTTTCCATCAACAAACTCATAAGACAATTATTCATATACTAAAAAATTAAATAGCCCAAGAAATACCAAACAAAGCATTGGCTCTAATGGTGAGGAATACAGACTTTGGAGTAGATAACTGGCCACTTAATGTCTCTCTGTGTGACTCTGAACAAGAATTTTAATTCTCTAAGTCTTACCCTCAAGATAATATCCATTTTAGAGTTATCTGTGGGAATTAAATGAGATTTTATATATATATTAACATACATAAAATGATTAGTACAGTGTCTAATACACTGTAAACACTTAGATGATAGTTATAAATAAAAGTCCAAACCTGGGCAACATAGTAAGACCTTGTCTCTACAAAAAAATTTTAAAAACTAGCCAGTTGTAGTGGCACATGCCTGTAGTCCTAACTGCTCGCGGACTAAGGGGTGGCTGATGCCCAGGAGTTCGAGGTTACAGGACGCTATGATTGTGCCACTGTATTCCAGTCTGGGCGACAGAGTGAGACCCTATCTCAAAAAAATAAAAATAAAAAATCCAATAAGTCGTTCAGAAACTAAGTGCTCTCAAAATACAGCAGATGGAAAGATTAATGTAGTTAGGAGGGTTCAGAGAAGAGTTAAAACCTGAAATGAACTTTTAAAAGGTAACAGAGGAAGATACCTCACAGGCAGAGGGACTCTTGCAGCCAAAGGATGGACATGGTCTAGTAAGCACATCTACTTAGCTAGAGTGGAGAGTTTACATAGGTAGTAAGAAGCAAGCCCAACTCTGAAGGGTCTTCAAAGTCAGGCCAGGAAATGCTAATGCATATCATCACTTACTGCATGTATTATATAATAAAGACGTACCCGACAACCATCTAATAAATCTTCAGGTGCTTGAAATGCACTGACATCCAGATTTTCTAGATTTTCAAGTGTAGGCTCCAGTTTGCTGTTAAGTGAATTACATATTGATTCACTTATGCAACTTGCATTTATGTTGGAAATATTGCTGACATCTGAAAGAGTACGACCTACATATTTTGAAAACATGTATAAATTTATGGGAGATAAAATAATCGTGATTATATATTGTCTATGGATTAACTTTTCTTACAAATATAGGGCAATAAACAACTTCCAAAGTAAGATTCAGGGGTGTTTACTGAAATCTTAGTGGCAAAGTATAAAAAGGGAAAATGAAATTAATTAAGCCTCTTATCTTATTTAAATGAAAATAGATTTAACACATTTTCCTAATAGTGTCTTGTTTCCCATAAAAATCTGAAGTTGCTGACTTTAAGGTCCAAGGGGCTTACATTTGAAAAAATATTTTAAACATTTTGCCAACACAACACCTACAAAATAGAAACAGTTTTAATTTTTATACAAATACAGACGATCTATAACAACTGCAGCAAAACCGTAAATTAAGGAAAGATTAATATATGCATGTCAGTAATGTTTAAAAGATTAATACTTGTATCTTAAGCCTCCATCTACCATTGTTCTTAATTTCTTTGATCATCTTTTGCATTACATCAGGGTATAAAAGAAAGCATTCATTCATTCTAAAAAAAAGTTATGAACAGTTCAGTACTAACTTTTTACACAATTTGACTATTATACTATTATGCCTAGAAGCATAGCAAACAAGAAAAAGAAATTCCCTATCTCAGTGATTCTATTAACATACTGATTATTACACAGAAATATGACTGTCTTCAGAATATTTAATCTCAGTGAGACTCACTATCAATTGTGTTGATCTGGCCAGTAGGAGTTGAAGAATTGGGCATAGTCTTTGCTTCTGGTCTAGGTTCTGTCTTGTACATGGATTCATCCTGACAAAAACCTTTCTCGATACTGTCAAAAAACCACTGCGTGGTCACACAGTGTACATTCCATCTCTTGGCACACTCATACTTCTGACCTGTAGCGTTAAGAAAGAAATAGAGAAAACAGGAGAAACCAAGAAATGAAAACCATTAAAATCTATCTTTGCAGAAATATTCAAATTATAACAGGTTTTTTTTTTTTTTTTTTGAGATGGGGTCTCACTGTGTTGCCCAGGCTGGAGTGCAGTGGTGAGATCTTGGCTCACTGCAACCTCCACCTCCCTCCTGGGTTCAAGCGATTCTCCTGCCTTAGCCTCCTGAGTAGCTAAGATTACAGACACGTGTCACCACGTCTGGTTAATTTTTTTGTATTTTTAGTAGAGACAGGGTTTCACCATGTTGGCCAGGTCTCAAACTCCTGACCTCAGGTGATCTGCCCGCCTTGGCCTCCTAAAGTGCTGGGATTACAGGCATGAGCAACTACACCTGGCTGTAACAGGTTATTTTAAAAACCTATCAACAAAATTAAAGTTACCAGTACTTACTCTTAAACAGTATGCTACATAGTTTATTACAAAGTAGTATTTTAGCTTACTGCCTAATTATATTTTCTATGTGTTGCATAAATACACATGCCATGTGAGAGTGTTTATCTTTTACACAAACTGCAGGAAGACAGGAGCAACTGTGGGGTAACTGAATTAATACTGGACTTGGGTTTGCATATAGGCTCCATCATTTACTTTCTTTAAACCAGCTTGTACAATGTGAAAATTGTAAATGTGTGCAATATAATAAATCCCAACTTTGAACAGACTATTCCAATGTCAACAGGCTTCTACTTAAAGTCCAGGATAGATAAGCCAATAGATAAATTACGTTAAAAATATGTACCTTTTTATTACCTTAAAAATCTTTAACACAATGTATTTTGAAGCAGTATCACAGAGGAATTGAGGTCAATATGTCACATGAAACGTTTTTTGGCATTCTTGAGAGAATCAACAATGAACAGTCTTCAGATTCAGAAAAGGAACAGCAGTATCAACTCTACTCACAGTGATCCTATCACAACTGGCCATACCCAAAGTTCTGACTTAAGGACAATTACCATTTAATCTTAATTTCTTCTCAATCTAGGTAGCTTAGTAAAACATGGTACACATATAAAAGGCAATAATAAAAACATTAACAAAACTCATCTTTTATCAATTTGTGTATATTTTAACAGTGCTGATAAAAAATCATCCAAAATAATGTTATGGAACACCAAACCTAACAGCAATTTTAAAGAATTTTTCTTGTTGGTAATGTCTTTTTCGTTTTTTACTGCCTCATGTTCCGCAAGGTGTGTCTTCCAGTTAAAACTTGTAGTTCATTCAGTCAAACTAAAACTAAGTTAAGCCTTTTTAAATTAGTCATTAGAAAGAAATGCCAATTAGCTATATTTATTAGTTTTCCTGTTATTTACCCAAACTTCTTGTCATTACTTGGTAATTGTGTGAGGAACATTTTTAAAAAATCAAAAGATACAAAAGTAAGCTTAAATAAAACATCACTAAAAGTTTTTGGTTTTTTTATACTTACTCAATGACCTGAATAAATATGAAAAAAAGTCATATAATCGGTTTACAGATTGTGACCCAAACTACCTTTGCAAGATGTTAGAGAAAACAGTATCAAACTAGATTAATGACATGTCAGAAATAAAAGCTGTTCTGTAAAGATTTTAAAATATTAAATACTAGTGGCTGGGCATGGTGGCTCATGCCTGGAATCCCAGCACTTTAGGAGGTCAAGGTGGGCAGATCGCTTGAGGTCAGTTAGAGGCCAGTCTGGCCAACATGGTGAAGGCCCGTCTCTATTAAAAATAAAAAATTATCCAGGCGTGGTGGCAGGTGACTGTAATCCCAGCTACTCGGGAGGTTGAGTTGGGAGAATCACTTGATCCCGGGAGGCAGAGGTTGCAGTGAGCTGAGATTGTGCCACTGCCCTCCAGCCTGGGCAACAGAGCAAGACTCTATCTCAAAGTAAATAAATAAATAAAAATAAAATATTAAATACTAGAGAAAATGTTTCATTTGTCCCTTTGTGAAACACAGTTTTACCTTTTGGTTCTTGCACAATGAGGTGTGTACATTCATTCATTTTCAATTGTCCCATGTATTGACCTCCATGCTTAACTGTGAGTTGCTGAACTTCCTTCCTGTCTAAGCCACATAAGCCAGTCACACAGATTATGCAACCAAGAAAAATAGGACACTTGAAATCTTCCATGTTTATATCAGTATATCTAGTTATTTTTCTGTGGGAATGAAATGGTTAAAAAAGAAAAGATTAAATTTACCAGAAGAATAATGAAAAACAACACAAATACCACTATTGCTTTCCTCATTTTTTAGGATTTAAAATCATTTTTTTACAAAGGAGAACCACCAAACAGAATTACACTAATTACTCACCGAGTTCAATAACATGTCTCTAACACAAAGTAATTGTTTCAGATACAGTCTCTCAAAACCATTTTAAGGGAGAAATATACATTTCCTTAACTCTAGCCCTTGCTGGTCACAGTGGTATATTTTCCAAAATTGTAAGTCTGAATCTCTACTTAAAAACCCAAAGGTAATTTGGTTGCCTATTAGAAAAACGAACTTTTTAATCTTCCCATTATTCTATATAAGTAAAAGCAATGATTTCTGGCAAAATACCAACAAAAATATCATTATTCTGTTGCCATGCAAGGCAGATGTGCTGATGAAGTAATCACATTGGGAATGAGAGTTGCTGACATGGAGACATACTTAGGATATGCCGGATGGTGTTGAAAACAAGCCCAGAAAAATGCCGATATAATTCGTATGCCAATAGAATTCTGTGGTATTTGGTCTTGTGGTTGTTTATCTAGTTGCAGGGGAACTAAAGTGCGCCCCTTGAAATAAGCTCTAAGCTCCATGAGGGAAGTGACTATCTGTTTTGTTTACTAAATATAACTAAAGCCTAGCTCGGGTCAGATATGTAAAATGGGCTCAGTTAACATTTATTAAATAATCACATCTCAGCTGATGACTTATATATGTTTATATTCAACCTTACATATGCCATCTTTTGGAAGGAATGCAACTGCCAAAATGACTAATTTAGTCTCTATCTTAACACAGGGGAATGGAGTTGAAGGATAATGCAACATAAAAGCTACAGAATTGCCAAACTCGTTTTCTCAATATTTCAGAAACATTTATAGCTGAGAACTTTATCGCCAAACCATGTATCACTCTGTAGCTAAGGATAAACCCTTAGCCCATTCTATGCCTGTTAACTTATGTCTTGGTAATAAGAGCTTGTAGATTCTGTTCTTGTTTTCGCTGGAGAAAACAGTAATGACACTATTTTTTTCCCTGAATGATAAATCCAAAGAGTATATCACATGCCAAAAATGACTGAATGCATCATTTTTTCAAATCTAGAAAATATAAAAATGTCTTTCTTACTTCTCTTGTGACTTCTCCCAAAGTGTTTTTATCCAAGAGGGAAGCAAAATAGGTTTCTTCAGGTTTGCAGCAACTAAATATTTTTTGCTACCAACTTCCCCCGCAATAAGGTGAGTTACTGATACGTTAAGGTCTCTGTATACCCGTCCGCCCATCATTTGTACATATTTATGAACTTCTTCCTGTAGCCCCAAAAGAGAACACATTAATACTGAAGCAAACAATATTGCTTCCATTTTTATACACGATCTCATAAATACATTTTGCTTTTGACAGTTTGAATACATAAGTGTTACATAACATTATAAAGTTAAACAATTAACCAAATTACTTTTTGGGAGATAAATATGAATTATATTTTAAAAAGATTATTTTCCTATATTTATCCCTTTCAACTCCATGAATGTATTAAACTATTATACAGAGCATGTATAAATCTTTGCTTCTATATATTTTAATATACATGTGTATTTTTAACAACATAAATTGTATCTATATAAATATATGTTTTAGCCAGGCTTGGTGGTGCATGCCTGTAGTCCCAGCTACTCAGGAGGCTGAGGCATGAAGATTACTTGAGCCCAGGAAATCAAGGTTGTAGTGAGTTGTTATTGTGCCACTGCACTCCAGCGTGGGTGACAGTAAAACCTTGTCCCAAATACATATATATATATATATATATGTATTTCTATAGCTCTCTCTCAGAATGATTTTTGTTTTTTGTTTCCGAGATGAAGTCTTGCTCTGTCGCCCAGACTGGAGTGCAGTGGCGTGATGTTGGCTCACTGCAACCTCCGCCTCCCTGATTCAAACAATTTAGAATCCTTTTTTTAAAAGGCTGTCCACCTATAGTGGAAAAAAATGTAAGTGATTAAAAAATGAGTGTCCTTTTAAATTAAAACAAAAAATTTAAATTAGCCAGTTTTCAACAAAACAAATTCTATATTCAATTTACTTAAAAAAGTATATGTATACATATATACACACTGTGGTTGTATAGTGATCTTTGTTAAAAGTCACGAACAATAAATGGAAGGTCTTTTAAGTTATCTTCTATGCAGTGAAAAATTAAGAATAATAGATACATAAATTGTTCAATCATGATGAGGTCAATATCTACCCTTTTTTCTTTTTCCAGACTTGTACAAGATACGGTTACATCAGACATAACCATATTATAAACTGGATGTTCGGCTCTTGGGACACATCGCTGGTGGTGCATACAAAATATGACTACTTGTGGACCAACAATTCTGCAGCCAAGCTACGAAAAAGAGAAAAGTTTACATGAGTTAAGAAGGAAAAGACCACCAGTCTTACCAAATTACATTTTGTAACATTCACCAATTCTTTACCAAAGTTGATGATCAATGTGGAAAAATCAGCAAATTGTTATAAGAAAAAAATAAAGACGACTATATAATTTCTCAGATATACTATACATTAAACACTCACACACAAAAGCAAATCAAACAATGCAAACCATCAAAAGAAATAAACTTCAGGCGAGGCACAGTGGCTCACGCCTGTAATCCCAACACTTCAGAGAAGGCCAAGGGGGGTGGATCACCTGAGGTCAGGAGATCCAGACCAGTCTGGCCACCACGGTGAAACTCTGTCTCTACTAAAAATACAAAAATTAGCCGGGTGCAGTGGTGGGCACCTGTAATCCCAGCCTCTAGGGAGGCTGAGGCAGGAGAATTGCTTGAACCCAGGAGGCAGAGGTTGCAGTGAGCTGAGATCACGTCACTGCACTCCAGCCTGGGCGACAGAGGGTAAGATCCTATATCAGAAAAAGAAAAGAAACTTCAAGAGCCCCTTTCACTCAAAACTGCCTTACTGCTTACACCTATATATAAGCCCAATACTTCGGGAGGCTGAGGTGGGAGGATCACTTGAGCCCAGGAGTTCAAGACCAGCCTGGCCAACATCAAGAAACCCTGTCTCTACTAAAAATACAAAAACTAGCCAGGTGTGGTGGTATACATCTGTAATCCCAGCTATTCAGGAGGCTAAGGCACAAGAATCACTTGAACCAAGGAAGCAGAAGTTGCAGTGGGCTGAGATCGTGTCACTGCACTAAAGCCTGGGCAACAGAACAAGATGCTGTCTCAATAAAAAAAAAAAAAAAAAAAAAAAAGCCTACCGTAACATAATTAGCCTTTCAATCCTGGTCTTGCCAAACCAAAAGAATGCCAATGTACTCATAAGTTGCATAACACTTCATAATCGGCAAAGAATGTATGTCAGCTGAAGCAAAGATAAACCAAAAAACAGACTACCAAAGGAACACACTAGAAGTCAGCAAACCTTTTTGAGGTGATCAAAGACAATGCCACTAAAAGGGTCACAGATATAAAGTGATCTATCATTCTCCTTTATCTTCAATGCCTCTTCTTCTGTAATAATCTGAAGATATTCTTCTGATTGGAATTCTTTTATGGACTGAAAGAAAAAATAAAATAAGAACGTACCTGAAATGACTCCCCTGTATTTAGGTCCTATTCAAATTCCATCTCAAATCCAGCCTTTTCCCTATTGAGAGTCACCATCATGTCTCACTTAGACCTCTGCAGAAGGCTCCCAAATGGTCTTTTTCCCTTCCTTGCCCTAAATCTGTTCTCTACACAGCAGCTAATAATCTTTTTAAAAATACAAGTCAAATCATGTCACTGTCTGCTCAAAACCTAATGTCTTCACACCGCACCCAGAATAAAATCCACATTTCTTACTATAGCCTTCAAGACAACACAGTCTGGTTCCTGCCTATCTTCCCACCTTTACCTCCTACTTCTCATCTCCCTTGCTTACTCTATTCCAGCCACTCCCACTTTCTTGCCAGCCCTGGAACAAGCCAATCATAACCTCATTTAGATGCTCTGCTCTTGATCTTGCAGCAGGGAATACTCTTTTTCCAAGTTTTCACCTGACTTAATCCCCCACTTCAATCAGGTCTGCTTAAATGTCACCTCCCCAGAGATGCCTATCCTAACCATGCTTTCTCAAATACCCTTCCTCTACCCTTTTAGTCTATTTTATTTAAAAATACATATATATATAGTTTTTGTCTCTCTCCCCTGGAAGTTTCGTTATGTATCTTGTTTGCTACTATATCCTGACACCCAGTAAGCACTCAAAAATGTTCTGAACCAGTTTTGAGGTCCTTATGTTAAATACAGTAATCCCTTTAAAACTGTAAGTCAGATCATGTTTACTCTTCTGATTGAAACCCTCCAATGGCTCTCCACTGAGAGAAAAATGGCCCACAAGGCCCTACATGACCTCTTTACCATTATTCTCTGACACATTCCTTAGCACTCTTCCCCCATCCCTCACTTACTACACAACAGAACACTAAACTTGGATAGAGACTACAGACACTTTCCCAGGGGCTGTATAAGGTTGCTCTCTCTGCCTGAAACATTCTTCTCCAAATATCTGCAAAGCATCTCACCTCCTTCACGTTTACTCAAATATCTTTTTCTCCATAAAGCCTACCCTGATCGCACGCTATTTAAAATTATAACCCCCTTTTCTTCCCACCCCCAAGAAACATCCTCTGGAACCCCTTAACCTGTTTTGCTTTTCTCTCTTCCCAATTTATCATGTCTGATTAGTGTCTATGTCCTCCTGTTAGAATGTAAGCTCTGAGAGAACAGAAATCTTTGCCTGTTCTGATCACTGATAAATCCCAAGTACTAGAGAAGTGCCTATCAAATCATGAACACTTCAATAAATACTTGCTGAATGAATGAAATTTTTAAAAATCTGCTACAAATGCTTCTCAAACTTTAATGCACACTGACGATCTTGTTAAAGATGCAGATTCTAAGTGGTGAGTCTGGATTGGAGGCCAAGATTCTGCATTTTGAACAAACTTCCAGGCCATGCTGATACTGCTGAGATCTGTGAGAAGCAAGGCTCTACATCACCTCTACTATCATCCAATTATCACACTGTACATAATAAAACATAATTTTTAACAATTAACCAAAAAATTTTCAAGTATGACCAGTATACGACTGACTCAAATTTTTACAGCACACAAAGGACCACTCTGGTTAGGAGGCAAATGAAAGCAACTTAATTTCCAAAAACTGCAGGTCAGTCACATTAAACAGCAACGTGATAATAGACTTCCAGCCCCCCGAAATACATAATAATGTACTTAGATCAATTCGAAAATATGTAATAATGATATATCTGTATTAACGTAGACTATTAAATTATTATGAAAGTGAAATATCTACTTCTAAGACATAAAGCCCAACAAATCAAAAACACTTAAAAACAAGAAAATGAATTCACGGTATTAAGACGTTTTCAACTCTTACCTCGAGAGCTTTAAAAAAACATTTGGAATTGTCTGAAGACTTTAAAAACTTCACAAAAAACGGTTCTTTGTCATTTCTGGACATTTCTGAACTGTCAAAATAAAGGAACCATTAACAAGAACAAAACCACATTAGGTATAAAGTTCCATGTTTAACCCACCTATTTTTCCATGCAGACAAGAATGCCTAAAGACATACATTCTGGCTTTGCCGGTGAATTCGTCAAAGGCATTTGTAAGAAACCCTGGAATGTGCCCTTGAACCCATCATTTAACTTCCTCCGTTTTCTTTGGCAAAGCCAAAGAAAAACATGACAACACCAATCCTTGCAAATCAGAGAGCAAAATTAACCCGAATTGAATACACTGAGGAGGGCCCTGCTATGAAGGCTCTAAGCCCTCTAAGCCAATGGACATTCAATTGCACTTGTTTTATGGATACACAGAGTGCATCTGTCCCTGCGGATACTCACGGCCTGCGAGGTTCGTTCACCCCTCAGTAAACAGATTTTAAATATAAACATGGAAGCCAGTTAGCATGGTCTTTGCCCCTGCATAAGGCCAGATGCTCCAGTTCCCAGCTCCAGAAAAAGGCCTGGCTCTGGGATCACGGAAGCCACGTCCTTTAGGTGTCAAAGGCCCACCCGCCAGTCCCAGGGCCAGTTACTAGGACAGGAAAAGAGGGTCCTGAAGGCCATAGAACGCATCGCGAACCCCAGTTGGGGCCGGGGAGGAGCTGAGTCCCCACTCCGCGCCTTACTTACCTCGTTGGGGCCTCGGGGTCTCCGGGCGGCGAGTCGGGGGACGCGCTGCCCGCAGGGCGGTGGCTGGGGTCGGGCGCCAGCCCGGCGCACAGCCCCCTCCCCCGACTCGGCGCCGCCCCTACCCCAAAGCAAACGCTGGAGAACCCGGAAATTGACCAGAACGGAAACCGACTTTCGCGCCAACCGCGCGGCTGCGCTCGCCTTTTCCGGTGGAAGTGACGCCATCCGCAGCTGCGGCAGGAAAGCGGAAATGTCAAAAGTGGAGGTGAGCGGTCCATGGGCGGTAGGGATTCAGGGAAAGCTTGGGCCGGATCCCTTGGATTAGGGCTTTGCTGGGCAGGCCTACTCGCCGCGGAGAGTAGGCCCAGCGCCGTCCGTTCAAGAGGTAGGACCACAGGCCAGGAATACTCCTTTACTGTTAAAAAAGCCACGGAAAGAAAGGATGTCCTCAATAGATGTACTTTATACCTGCCTTATACCAGGTATGCACGGAAAAACGTATTATCCAAAACAATTCCTTGAGGCAAATAGTGGTAGTTCCATTTTGCAGATGTAAAAACGGAGGAAGTTAAATGATGGGTTCAAGGGCACACGGCTAGTAAGTGGTAGAATTAATACTGCATCCAGGTCTTCTGACTACGGACTGGGTGGTTTCCCTCCAACACAGCAGGAATAGAATCACTGCCTAACACAGCCACAAGATGGCAAGGGAAGAAAGGATGACTTACTACACAGCTAATGTCTTTGCCAAGATCGTCAATGGTCTCCCCTCCTCCTCCCCTTCAGTGGACATCACCGTTCTCTTTCTCTGCATCTGCCTCGTACTGGGGAGATTCTAGCACTGAACCTGAGGTTCAAATGGCAGAGAGCAAAGGGAGAGGGGGTAAAATGGGCCTGCAAAACCTTAGCTCAGTGATAACTAGTGGTAAACTGATTAGTTGTTGCTTCTTTTCATTTTATTCTTTAAAAATATTTTTTTCTTATTTTATAAAATCTAGCCACTATACTAATGCGGATCATTTTATTCTTGACTGCTGAGATTGAGAAAATGACTTTGGATTTACTAATGTAAAAGTATAATGCCATGTCCCTTGATCGTTTTTGTTTTTCTTTTCTCTTTAGAGCCTAAAGATAGTAGTGAGCAGCTTGAGTCTTAAGTGTTTGAATACAACGATGGAAGGTGACAAGGATTCTTTGCTTGGCCAAACTTTAGTCAGACTCCTCAACTTTCTCGTAGGTTTATCTGTGTATTTCCTTGGAAAATCCAGTTAGAACCCTCCACGCTCAATATCTGATCAGGTTCCTCATCCTCTACCATCCTTAGGTGATGTCTGATCACCTTCACCTATTTTCAGCAAGAAACCCCTTTACTCGTGAAGTTCCTTCTTAGTAATATTGTATCCAGTGACCCCAAACTTTTGTTCCTTGGCTATAAATTCCCACTTGCCCATGCTGTATTTAAAGTTGAGCCCACTCTCTTTCTCCTAATTCGGCATCCCATTGCCATGGTTGCTATACGTATCCTGATGGTCCTGAATAAAATCTGTCTTACTATGCTTTAATAAATTTCTATCATTCATTTTTTATTTATTTATTTATTTTTTATAAAAAATGAGTCAGAATCAACACTGGGGCTCAAAGGTAAAGACCTATTGCTGGGGGAAGGGTGAAGAAAGCCTTAAAAACAAAAATCACTAGAGGTGGAAAAAAAAAATAAACCACATTAATTGTTAAGGTGCAAATCTGACCTGAATCTGTAATAATAATTAATATTTCTGTTAACTGTAAACGGCACTTTACAGTTAACATGGGACTCCTCACACTATTCCCGTTTACTCTTTTCAGCAACCCTATAATAGATGGGTATCATTGTCTCATGTTATGGAGATGGGGAAAGTGAAGTTCAGGGACTGTGTCACTTGCCCATGCCTTTCCTGACACACCACACTGCTCCTGGGTACGTGCTGTCTGCCCATCTATGTGTGAAGGTCCACACCAGGGAGGGAGCCCATTCCTGGCATTTCTGGCCCAAGTAGAGACCTCACACAAGAAGGAGATTCATAGATGCTGCTCATGAAGATGAAGAAAATGCACCCTTTAGCTTTTAGCCAGCCAGAACTTGATAGCAGAGGAGTGACCTGTCTTTAGAGTAAGAGTTCACCACTAGGGGCAAGTTCTCCCATCGTGTGTCTCGAGACAAGCAGAGAGGATCTGTCTCTAGTACCTACTCCTGGAAAATGGATAGAGCAGTGGTTCTGATGTGTAGTCTCTGGGCCAGCAGCATCAGCATCTCCTGGGAATTTTGGGGGAATGAAAATTCTTGGGCTCAACTTCAGACCTATTAAGTCAGGAACACTTGGGGTAGGGCTAACAATCTGTGCCCTTCAGGTGATTTTGATACACATTTAAGTTTGCTTGAACAGCAGTCCTTCAGGAAAGGGTGAAAATGGTTAGTCATTTCTCAGTATGCACGGAGGATTGATTCCAAGGCCCCCTGCCGATAACAAAATCTGAAGATGCTCGAGTACCTTATATATATGCACATACTCCCATGTACTTTTTTTTTTTTTCTGAGACAGAGTCTCACTCTGTTGCCCAGGCTGGAGTGCATTGGCACGATCTCGGCTCACTGCGATCTTCACCCCTGAGGTTCAAGCGATTCTCCTGCCTCACCCTCCCGAGTAACTGGGATTACAGGCGTCTGCCACCGCACCCAGCTAATTTTTGTGTTTTTAGTAGAGACGGGTTTCACCATATTGGCCAGGCTAGTCTTGAACTCCTGACCTTGTGATCCACCTGACTCAGCCTCCCAAAGTGCTGGGATTACAGGTGTGAGCCACTGTGCCTGGCCACTCCCATGTACTTTAAATAATCACTAGGTTACTTATAATACCTGATGCTATGTAAATACTATGTAAACGGTTGTTATACTGTTTTTTAAAATTTTATTTTTTATTGTTTTTCTTTTTCCACTATGGCAAATTTTACACAAAAATTGTATTTTTTTTCCTAAATATTTTCGATTCCTGATTGGTTGACCTCCTCAGATGTGGAACCCACAGATACAGGGAACTAACTGTATATGGGTTTGTGGTCGCTGAAGACTTTGGTGAAAACGGGGAAAGGTTGTGATATGACCTTGGAAGCTGAGGTTTTGGTGCTTGCTTTGGCAGCATATTTACTGAAAAAAAAAAAAATGATACGGAGATTAACATTGCTCATGTGCAAGGATGACATGCAAATTTGTGAAGCATTCCATATTTGCCGGTCATGGTGTTTCACGCCTGTAATTCTAGTACTTTAGGAGGCCCAGGCTAGAAGATCACCTGAGGCTGCTAGTTTAAGACCAGCCAAAGCAACCTAGCAAGACCCCCATCTCTAATATTTACAAAAATTTTTTTAAAAGAAGCTGGGGACCGGGTGCTGTGGCTCACATCTGTAATCCTAGTACTTTGGAAGGCCAAGGTGGGCAGATTGCTTGAGCCCAAGACTTTGAGACCAACCTGGCAACATGGTAAAACCTCATCTCTACAAAAAATACAAAAATGAGCTGAATGTGGTGGCAGGCATCTGTAGTCTCAGCTACTCGGGAGGCTGAGGTGGGAGGATCACCTGAGCCTAGGAAGTTGAGGCTGTGGTGAGCCATGATCATGCCACTGCATTCTAGCCTGGGTAACAGAGTGAGACCCTGCCCCCTTCCCGCCTTCAAAAAAAAAGAAAAGAAAAGAAAAGAAAAAACTGTAGTTGGGGTTGGGAATTAACTTTCCCCTCACTTTCCTGGCATTTAGGGTCAGTTTCCTCTTTCTCTGGCACTTCTGTCACCTAGAGCCAGTCTCTCTAGACCCTGCTTGGGATGAGATTACAGGCAACTTTATCTGTTTATAGAATGGGAAAGGAGGCCAGGAGCAGTAGCTTATGCCTGTAATCCCAGCACTTTGGGAGGCTGAGGTGGGCAGATCATCTGAGGTTGGGGGTTCGAGACCAGCCTGACCAACATGAAGAAACCTGTCTCTACAAAAAATACAAAAAATTAGCCAGGCATGGTGGTAGGCACCTGTACTTGGGAGGATGAGATAGGAAAATCACTTGAACCCAGGAGGCGAAGGTTGCGGTGAGCCGAGATCGCACCATTGCACCCAGCTCGGGCAAAAAGAGCGAAACTCCATCTCAAAAAAGAAGAATGGGAAAGAAATCACAGGAAACAAATATGACTAAATAGTTACTTTTACAATGTGGGTGGTGGGAATATGAATATTTCTTATTATATTTTACTACATAGATAATATTTCTCAAAATTAAAGCCAAACTAAAACTAGGTTTTTTGAGTGATAGAGTTTTACATTTGTTTCCAATGCTGTAAATGAATATATATAAATAAATGAATGTACGATTTGTTTTTATTTTTGTTTTGAACTGGAGTCTAACTCTGTCACCCAGGCTGGAGTGCAGCGGCATGATCGCAGCTCACTGTAACCTCTGCCTCCTGGGTTCAAGTGATTCTTCTGCCCCAGCCTCCCAAGTGGCTGGGACTATAGGCACGTGCCACCATGCCCGGCTAATTTTTGTATTTTTAGTAGAGATGGGGTTTCACCATATTGGCCAGGCTGATCTTGAACTCCTGACCTTGTGATTCGCCCGCCTCGACCTCCCAAAGTGCTGGGATTACAGGCACGAGCCACCACGCCTGGCCTTGAATGTACAATTTAAAAGTGAAATTAGTAAATGATATTTATCACTACAGAAATAGTCTGATTAGCAAAACATTTGTTTAAACTATGGTGTTCAGTAACCTGGAAGATAGAACATAGGCCTACTAAGTCTGCTGAGCTCTAGTGAAGAGGAGGTAAAATGGAAGATCAGCAGCATATTCTATTCTATGTTGGTTGCTACTGGCTGCATTTAATTAGGTAAGCAAAAGACAAGCTCAGGGAATTGGCCTGTTTGCAAACAAAAATAAAGAGAATTTAAAAATCCGGGCAGGTGCAGTGACTCACACCTTTAATCCTAGCACTTTGGAAGGCTGAGGCAGGAGAATTGCTCAAGGCCGAGAATTCAAGACCAGCCTGGGTGACACAGCCAGACCTTGTCTCTCCAAAAAAGTGTTTTGTTTTGTTTTTTTAATTAACTGAGTGTGGGGGACACACCCCTGTAGTCCTAGGTACTGGGAGGCTGAGGTGGGAGGATTGCTTGAGCCCAAGAGTTTGAGGTTACAGTGAGCTATGATCTGACTATTGCACTCTAGTCTGAGTGACAGAGCAAGACCCTGACTCAAAAAAAAAAAAAAAATTCAAGTATGTGAGATTTTGCAAAGCTGGAAAAGCTGACTTCATCTGTGTCCTAAAAACAAGAGATAAACCTAAGAAAGATTTTGAGGAACAAATGCCCATTACAACCCAACTATGTGGAAAAGATCTGCTTAAAGAATATGGTCCTCTCACCCAAGCTAGGTAGGCACCATCAACTGAGAGAGAGGTATGGGGCCAAAGATAGCGATCAGGTGTGAAAATTTTGTCTAGGAAAGAACTGGGGAGGGGACTACTTATGTAGAAGAACAACTCTGCCATGGCTTCCCCTGTTGATAAGCTTACACTTATCAATAGAGGCAAAGGCTTGAATTGCAACTTCTCTGAGCCCTGGCAGAACACCTTGTCATCCTTAAAGGAGGTGTCTAAGGAGCTACTAGAAAGGCATCTCTCACTTGCCTTTCTGTCTCTCCTAAGAGGCCGTCATGACATAGTTTCTCATCACCTCCCAGGTTTTGATGAGATATGGGGCTTTCTGCCCCACTCCCCTCATGATAGGACTGCAGAATATAAAAGCACTAGCTACCATCTAGATTTGGCTCCTTGGTAATAGAGTATCCTACAACTCACATTGCCATCATCAGACCCAGGGAGATTACATCTTTCACTTATTCTTCTCTGTTGCTATCTATGGAAGTAATAAACCATCTAAATCTAAAATTGTCTCAAGTATATTCACTGGTGGAATCAGGCCCTACCCTTGACCTTGTTTCATATGTGTGAGGTTGACAGCTACCATGTGAAACTGACTGGAACCAAATAGATCTGAAGATTACGAACATTTTGAGGTAATTGCTTTCTGAACCCAACCAGAAACCTGGAGTATTCAGACTTTGATTTAATCCTCAAATTTTCGCAGCACAAGTAGGTGAAAAGTCATACAGCCCCAAGGAGCACAAACTCCTCAATACTGAGATAGGGATAGAGAGAGTAATAGAAAATGAAGATCCTCCCAGAAGGAGGCACCAGGGATCTTGAAAAGCAATGAGCAAAGGAGCTCCTGTAACAGAACAGAATCTGATCTAAACAGAACCCCCAATAGAGAGCCTCCTAGTGCCTGCCCAACTTCAAAATTGATACTAATGATGGCTATGGGTCTCCACTGCTCCCTTTTCTGAAAAGGAGTTTTATTGTTGTTATTTTGTTTGTGCCTCCCCGTTCCCCACTGTGTAGCAGATGTGTGCTTGGGCAGGGAAGGACAAAAACATTGTCTTTTGAGTCGTATGTTACTGGTCGATTCTGACAGAGACCATGTAGAAACCCTTAGTGTCTCACCCATACCCCCTCACCCTTAGCACTCATGCACATTAGGAAACTTCCAGGTGCCAGCATCTGTGTTCGTTGCATGTAGGCATTCTCTGGCACCAGGAATCTGCTCTGCCACCCACACAGTAGGCCAGAGGGCTAAAGGATTTATGACCCATAGGAAAGAAAACCCTCAAATGATGGCTGACAGGAGTTAGTGCACAAAAACCCTTGTTTGCATATCCCATGGATGGGATATCTACTCGGACTCTCATAGTTTCCTCAGGGGAATTAAGGCCCAGGGCCCACAAGTGGCACAGTGGCAATTGACTTGTTAACACATTCTTTGGATGCCTTTCTCCCTGTCTCGCATCTGTATTTTATTTTCTTCTCTCCCCCCCTCCCCCGCCCCCAAACTGAGACAGAGTTTTGCTTTGTTATCCAGGGTGGAGTACAGTGATGCAATCTCAGTTCACTGCAACCTCTGCCTCCCAGGTTCAAGCAATTCTCTTGCCTCGACCTCCCAAGTAGCTGGGATTACAGGTACCTGCCACCACACCTGACTAATTGTTTGTATTTTTAGTAGAGACGGGGTTTCACTGTATTGGCCAGGCTGGTCTCAAACTCCTGACCTCAGGTGATCCACCCATCTAGGCCTCCCAAAGTGCTGGGATTGCAGGCATGAGCCACCATGCCCAGCCACATTTCTACTTTCTTGCCTGTGTTTCTTGTCAAATAAAACATCTGAGAAGTCTTGTCTAAAAGTCCATTTTCTGGGGCTGCTCAAACTAAGACAAAAGACCCCAGACATGTGCTCCCCTTTCATAGTGTTTTGCTGTTGCTGAGAAGTAGTTTCCCAGCCAAGGACTACAGTTCCCATCCTCTTTACAATTGGTGGGGTCATGGGACTGAGTTATGACCAATAGAATATAGGTAGAAGTGATGTTTGTCACATCCGGGCTTGATCCAGGAAAATTTCTTGCACTACCTTCCATGCTCTTCCTTATTCTGTCATTTGAATGTCAACACATGTAGCAATCTTGGAAGCCACGTGTTGAAAATGGCAGAACCTCTCTTAGCCTGGATCTCTGAATGACTGAATGGAGTTATGAAAGTGAACTCCCCACTCCCACCCTAACAAATCACCACAATTGCTGCCAGATGGGCTTTATGTTACTAAGAAGTCAACTCCTATTGTGTTAAACCATTAAGATTTTGGAACTTTGCTATTATAGCAGTTAGTGCCAATCCAACCAATTCTGAACTTGGAAACAGTTTAAACAAACATGTTGCCCCCATGCCATTATTATTTCAAGATCCCTTGGAAAGGGGAAAGTGTGAAATTGCTCCAGAGACAAATGCCAGAGGCCACATGAGAAAGAGCATGGACTATGGAAGCAGACTGCCTAGTTTGAATGCCAGCTTGGACACCTACTAGCTACCTGACCTTGGGCAAGTCACTGGTTAACCTCTCTGTGCTTCACTTCTCTCTGTACAAAAAGGGGATGTCAATAACCTTGTGGGGTTACTATCAATTAACATTTGGGAAGCACTTAGCACCCTGCCTAGTACACAATTAATAATAAATCTATACATCCCAAGTTTTCCAAAGATCATCTTTGCCATGAAGTTTTTAAACTGTTTTCCACCATACAAGCATCATACCTTCTGCTTTGCTATTTGTGAGAGCCTGCACCAAAGCACAGAAATGACTTTAGCACTTTGGATGTCCTATCTTTGCAATATGACTTTGTCTCAGTACACATGAAGTTTTCAGAGTTTGATCTAATCTAGGGTCGGGGGCACAGTGGCTGCTATTGGATTTAAGCTGTGTTAGTTTTAGGTGGATAATTAACCTTAGAAGGAATGATCACCTCTGGACTTTATTTGGTTTTTGTCCATAGGTCTGCAGAGGAGATTGCTCAACCCACTTTTGAGACATTCGTGTGCATTTATTGATCTGTTTGATTTTTTGAGCCCAATATTATAGCAGACACTATTTTCCAACCTTGTATTAGAATGTTGGACAAGAAAAAAATTGATCTCTGCCCTCATAGACCCTATTTCCTCTCAAATGTTTGAATAAGTGAAGGGAGAGCCAGGACAGTTGAAGATGAACCACTCGGCACAAAGTCAGAGGGAATCTGGCTTTGCCTGAGCAGAGGGTCACTGCTGGCTTACAGAGAAACCAGCCGAGCTGATGGCAGTCTCAGGGCTGGGAAAACAGAAGTGGAGGCAAGATCCCAGTGAGAAAGGAGGAGCAGAGAACTAAGCTTGACAAAGGGCCAGTTTTCTCCTTAAGATACTTGGCACAATTTGAAGTTCCATGGAATGGGAGATAAAAAGATAATGCCACACCTGGAAGAGGCTCCAATAAATATATCAAGTATATGAGTTTCCTGTTACTATTGTAACAAAACTTAATATCTTACAGTTTTGGAGGTTGGAAGTTGGAAATGGGTCTCACTGGGCTTAAATCAAGATGTCAGCAGGGCTGAGTTCCTTTCTGGAGGCTCTGTTTCTACATTTAAAGAAGCCTTATGATGATATTGGCTCACCTGGATAATCAAGCAATACATTTCTAAATAAACCATGAGTTGAATAAGAAATCACAATAAAATTAGAATATATTTTGAACTGAATAACCATGAAGTTATAATATATCAAGAAAAGGAATGCTTATAGGGAAATTCATAGCCTTCATCACATATAGTAGAGAAGAGAGGCTGAAAAATCAATGACCTTAACTGCCTTAAAAAAAAAAAAAAAAGCAAGAGAAGCCAGGCACGGTGGCTCACACCTGTAATCCCAGCACTTTGGGAGGCCAAGGCAGGCAGATCACTTGAGGCCAGGAGTTAAGAGACCAGCCTGAACAACATGGTGAAACTCCATCTCCACTAAAAAAAAAAAAAAAAACAGCCAGGTGCTGTGTCTCATGCCTGTAATCCCAGCTACTCAGGAGGCTGAGGCAGGAGAATCACTTGAACCCGGGAGGCGGAGGTTGCAGTGAGCCGCAATCGTGCCACTTCACTCCAGCCTGGGCAATAGAGCAAGACTCTGTCAAAAAAAAAAGAAGAAAAAGGAGAAGGAGGAGAACAAAGAAAGAATAAAGAAGCTAGAGAAAGACCAAAACTCAAAGAAAGTCAACAGAGCAGAAATCAATGAAATAATAAATGAATGTACAATAGAGAAAAACAGCAAAGCCAAGGTTGGTTCTCTGAAAAGATTAATGAAATAGGTAAAATCTTGGCAATACTAACCAAGGAAAAGTGGTAACATAAATCACCAATATCAGCAATGAAAATACTAAATACCACATACTAAAAATGTCAAAGGATAAGATCGTGAATGATTTTATATCAATAAATTTGAAAATTTAGATAAAATGGACAAATTTCTTTAAAAAAAACTTACCAATATTGAAATTTGAAGGATCATAAAACCTGGATATTTCTCTAGCTATTTAAGAAACTCAATCTGTTATCAAAAACTTTTCCACAAATAAAACTCTAAACACAGGTGGCTTCATTGGTGAAGCCTTGCAAACATTTAAGAAAGAAAGAATGCTATTCTTACACAGTGTCTTCCAGAGAATAAGAAAAGTAGCAGCATATTCCAGTTCATTTTGTGAGCCATTAAAACCTTGAAACCAAACTTTTAGTGACATTAAGATAAAGAAAACTGCAGAATGATTTCTCTCACGAACACAAATGCAAAAAATCCAAAAAAGAAAAGTAAGTTCAGCAATATGTAAAAAAAAGTTAAACATAATAGCCAAGGGGGGGTTATTCCAGGAATGTAAGAGTAGTTTAACATTTAAAAATCAATTAAAGGAGTCCAGCGTGGTGGTGCACAGCTGTAGCCCCAGCTACTTGGGAGGCTGAGGAGGGAGGATCACTTGGGCCTAGGAGGTGGAGCCTTCACTGAACTATGATCCCACAGCTGCACTCCAGCCTGGGCAATAGAGCAGGACCCAAGCAAGAAGGAAGGGAAGGGAAGGGAAGGGAAAGGAAGGGAAAGAAAGGGAGGGGAGGGGTGAGGAGGGGGAAAGAGAAAGGAAGAATGGAAGGATGGAAGGAAGGAAGGTAAACAGAAAAAGGAAAGAAAGAAAGAAAGAAAGAAGGAAAGAAAAGAAAGAGAAACAATTAGAGGAGTTTACCACATTAACATAAAAAGAAAAGGGAATCATATAAGTATCTTAGGTGCAGAAAAATACTTGACAAAATGCAACACCTATTCATGACTTTTAAAAAATTTGGGCAACCCAGGAAGGAAGGAAATTTCCTTAGTATGGTTAATAATATTTAAAACAAAACAAAACACCAGCAAAAATTTTGCATAATGGAGAATTATTGAAAACTTTCCCTATCACCACTTCTACTCAATATTGTATTAACAGTTTGGCAGTAACTATTAAAGCTGAACATACATCTACTTCATGATGTGTGGGGAAACCCTGCAGTAATGCATACCTAAGTGCACTAAAAGACATGTAGTAGAATGTAATGTGAGTTCTAGCCGGTGCAGTAACTCAAGAGGAAAGAGATTCCTAAGGATCTGAAAGGAAAAACCAAAACTGACGTTATCCATATAAGATGTAAGGATGTACATAGAAAAGAAACAATTCCAACTAATAAGACAATTCAGCAAGATCACTAGATTCAAGGTCAATATACAAAACCCAATTTTTTTTTCAGATACTAGCAGCAGATAGAAAATAAAATTAAAATTATATTCACAGCAGCACTATCCTTAGGAGTCCAAACTGAAGACTGCAACGATCAAGAGGAAAGATAAAACGTGCTGCATACACAGTGTAAAATGTGCAATGCTGAGAATGAATAAAGGGCAACTATACACAACATAGGTGAATCTCACACACAGAATCTCCAGTGAAAGAGGCCAAACACAAAATTGTACATATGGTATGATCCCATCTGCATAAAGCTCAAAAATCAACAGAATTAGTCTATTCTGTTAGAAGTCAAGATAATGGGTACCTTTGTGGCAGGGGGCTGTGCCAGCTCTGTTAACGTTTTGTTTCTTGATGTGGGTGCTGGTTATGTGGATGGGTTCATTTGATGATAATTAAGCAGTACATTTATTTAGGACATGTGACGTTGTATGTATATTTATTATATTTTAATTAAGAGTTCTTAAATTTTTATTTAAATTCAGATTTTCCTCCGGCAGAAGTCAGACTTGAGCAGGATCGCGCTGCAGGTACGAGGAGAGGCAGCCCTCTCTGGGTTCAGCGCTTCACCTGACCTTGGCCTCCCAGAGCTGAGGGCTGCTGGGGACAGTGTCATTTGGGTAGAGTTTCCGAGAGGACCCAGGAGTGGTCCATTCTCTCAATGGAGACCCTTTGGGAGGAAGAGTCTGAGAATCCTTGAGAATTGTGTTCAAAACGTTGGGTATACGAGAGCGCGTGCTTTCCTGGGGGAAGAGCCCACAGTTTTCACCCTATGGACAGCCCCCGAATCCCAAAGATTTTGTGTTTTTGAGATGTTTAGGAGCTGCTGGGCTGGATGAGGGTCCGGGGGGTCAGAAACTTGCGAACTAGCAACTCACCTGGGACCCCCTGCGGATCTCTCTCTGGGTTGTAAGGCGACCAGGCTAGTGCGCTCCGAAGCTGCTCAGGCTCCGGGGTGCTGCCCCTTCGCCCTAGGTGCAGCCTCGCAGACCCCGGCCCTGGGCAGGGGGCGGGAGAGAGGCTCGCATCTTGCAGCCCTCTGGTCCCACTGAAGGCACAAGCTGCTCGCTGCCTGCCCCACGGGAGGAGTGCGAGGAGTAACGAAGGTTGCTTTCCCAGGGCGAACCTTTGCCAGGAGGCGCTGCTTGCTCCGGCAGGGTAAAGCCGGACGAGGCGCGAGAGCGGGTTGGGTGACGCGCGTCAGCCGCGGAGAATGAGGCTCGCCTTCTGCGCCCTGCTGTACGCCGGGGTCCTGGGTGAGTGCGCGCTGGGAGTCGAGGTGGGGGCCGGCGCTGCAGGGTGCTCCGTGGAGGCACTGGGTGCCAGCAGCGGCTCGGTCACAGCGGGACCCTGCGCGACGACCGGACAGCCAGCGGGCCTGCAGGGCTGCGATGCACCGCTAAAAGTGCTTTCTCCACGCGGGCGCACCTGACACTTTGGTCCTCGCAGAAACCCGTTGACCAGAGAGAGGATTGCAGACTATGACTAGCTGGCCAAATCCTGTCTGCGGCTTGATGTTGTATACACCTAGATGAGCCGAGAATGCTTTTTCACATCTTTAAATGGTTGAAAGGGAAAGGCCGGACGCGGTGACTCAAGTCTGTAATCCCAATATTTGGGGAGGCCGAGGTGGATGGATCACCTGATGTCAGGAGTTCCAGACCAGCCTGGCCAACATGATGAAACCCCGTCTCTACTAAAAATACAAAAATTAGCCGGATGGGGTGGCGCGCGACTGTAGTCCCAGCTACTCGGGAGGCGGAGGCATGAGAATCTCTTGAACCCGGGAGATGGAGGTTGCAGTGAGCCGAGATCACACCACTGCATTCCAGCCTGGGCGACAGAGTGAGACTCTGCTTAAAAAAAAAAAAAAAAAAAAAGGTTGAAGGGGAAATCTAAAGAGCAATATTATGTGACATGAAAATTATATAAAATTCAAATTTCAGTGTCCATAAATAAAATTTTGTTAGAATGCAATCATGATCATTCAGTTAAATATTGTCTATGGCAGCTTTCAGACTTGTCCAAGTCAAATATCCCCAAGTTTAAAACATTTTATTTGGGAAGCAAGAATTGAAATTCTGGGCATACACACAGACTGGGTCGTCTTCTATATGTCCAAAGGACAAAGAGAAGATTGGAGGTTTCATAGAAAAGGAGAAATGTTCTTCTAGAAAGTTCATTGGCACAAGTAAAGTTTTGGGGAACTGACAAGTCCTGACTGGTGAGGGACTATAACAGGTAAAATTAACCTTAGAGTGGCAGCTACTTAGCCAGTAGCTGTTAACTAAAACTGGTCTCAGGTTACAATAGGCAGTTTCAGCAGCCAGGCTTGCGAAGAATTTCACATGTGGAGCAATGCTATGAGCCCCGAGTGCTTTTTTGCCTCTGACTTCTCACCGTGTTTTAGTTGGATATGACAAAAACGACCCAGTTCTGTATGATCAACTTTCACAGGCTTCAAGGTCAGAGTTGAGTAGTTGCCACAGAGACTGTGTGGCACACAAAGCCTAAACTATTTACTCTTTAGCCCGTGACAAAATAAGTTCATGACCCCTGGCCTAGAGGCTGTTGATCTCCTTTAAAGTGAAGGAAATGGGGTTAGAGGAGAGAAGGGATTTTTCCCCCCCAGGGCTTAAGGGTTATTATTAAGTGCAGGGGAGGAGCAGGTGGGACACATGCTAGGTGTGCCTAACATCTAACCAGAGGAATTTTTCTTGACCCAAACCGGAGAGCACTTCCAGTACTTTTACCATACAACAGAGAGGTAGAGGGATATAGAGAAAAATCAATCACTGTAGAATGAGATCCACCTGTCACTCGCTGCTGTGTGACTCTGAGCTCTCCCTTGACATCTCTGAGCTGGTTTCATTCACTAGTAATTGCCTTTTCACAACAAACACACAATTACTGTGAAAATGTGATACTATGTCTAGTGGCAGGCAGAGTTCTAGGCACAGGTGAGTTTCACTGGTAAAAATCCTGCACATAAATGCAAGGGGCCCCTTCCTGTTTTGCAAGGGTGGGGTCCTCCAGGGCTCTTGGCTGGGTGATTTGAGGAAGGGAGTGATGCAAAGTCAATGAACTCATGCATGTGAAGAGCCCTTCCTGACTCAGCAACTGTTGGTTCTGTCCAGCCCTGGTTCTGTCATGTCTGAGACTGTGGTAAATAATTTCTGGGGTAGGGTATCTTATGTGGGGTGAGGAATAACCAGAGCAAGGGCAGAGCAAGAAGGCGGCAGGAAGGGAAGGGGGTGCTGTGATGGCCCTTCACTGGCTCAGCACTGCCACGTGGGGCCACACAGGGAGCTCTGCTGGGGCTAGGGAAGGCTGGAAGGTAGAGCACAGCTGTAGCTCAACTGCAGTCACAAGGAAACCCAGAGTGCATCCCCGCTGAGATGGTTCCAAAATTCTTCCTGAACAGGGTTTGTGCTGTTTGTTCTTCCTCTGTCTCTTGTCCTGGCAATGTCAGGCTCTGACCAAAAGATCATTTTCCCAATTCACCCTGTGTTTACAAACCAGAGGCAAGAGCTGCCCATTTCAGCCTCCGCATTTACCTTCTCTCCTTCTTGGCTGCTGGACCAGGCTGGAGTCTGGGATATGCTTTCCTCAAAGCTCAGTATTCTAGTCAAACAAGAACAATTCTGGTGGCAAATGACAGAAAATCCAACCAAAGTAGCTTAAATAAAAAAGAGCAAAGGGAAGGGGGCAGTTATTGGTATGCCCTGCAAGATCCAGGAGCCAAGGGCTCAGACAGCCAGTACCTCCACCTTGGCCTCCACCTCCTTTCTCAGCTTCTTGCCCTTGCTTAAGAACTTTCTCTGTTTGGTAGGCATCAGCAGCTTTCCCGTTTCAGGATCAGTCTGAAATATTCACAGCGGGCTCTGATTACCACTGCTTTAAATTGCCATATGGCCAGTGCTTTTGGTGAGTGACCTAGTCTAGGTTACTTGACTCTTTCTATCCTTAGCTTGCTTGCGCATACTTTCATTTTCTTTTAAAAATTATTTCTTTCTTTTTTCTGTTTTATAGAGACAGGGTCTCTTTCTGTCACCCAGGCTGGAGAGCAGTGGTATGATCATAGCTCACTGCAACCTCGAACTCCTAGGCTCAAGCAATCCTCCCATCTCACCCTCCTGAGTAGCTGGGACTACAGGTGTGCATCACCATGCCAAGCTAATTTTTTATTTTATTTTGTTTATTTATTATACTTTAAGTTCCAGATACATGTACAGAATGTGCAGGTTTGTTACATAGGTATACACATGCCATAGTGGTTTGCTGCACCCATCAACCCATCATCTACATTAGGTGTTTCTCCCAATACTATCTCTCCCCCATTCCCCCACCCCCCAACAGGCCCCAGTGCGTGATGTTCCCCTCCCTGTGTCCATCCATATGTTCTCATTGTTCAACTCCCACTTATGAGTGAGAACATGCAGTGTTTAGTTTTCTGTTCCTGTGTTATTTTGCTGAGAATGATGGTTTCCAGCTTCATCCATGTTCCCGCAAAGGACATGAATGCATCCTTTTTTATGGCTGCATAGTATTCCATGTTGTATATGTGCCACGTGTTCTTTATCCAGTCTATCATTGATGGGCATTTGAGTTGGTTCCAAGTCTTTGCTATTGTGAACAGTGCCTCAATAAACATAAGTGTGCAGGTGTTTTTATAGTAGAATGATTTATAATCCTTTGGGTATATACCCAGTAATGGATGGCTGGGTCAAATGGTATTTCTGGTTCTAGATCCTTGAAGAATTGCCACACTGTCTTCCACAGTGGTTGAACTAATTGACACTCCCACCAACAGTGTAAAAGCGTTCCTATTTTTCCACATCCTCTCCAGCATCTGTTGTTTCCTTTTTAATGATTGCTGTTCTAACTGGCATGAGATGGTATCTCACTGTGGTTTTGATTTGCATTTCTCTAATGATCAGTGATGTTGAGCTTTTTTAAATATGTTTGTTGGCCACATGTCTTCTTTTGAAAAGTGTCTATTCATATCCTTTGCCCACTTTTTGATGAGGTTGTTTTTTCTTGTAAATTTGTTTAAGTTCCTTATAGATTCTGGATATTAGCCCTTTGTCAGATGGATAGATTGCAAAAATTTTCTCGCATTCTGTAGGTTTCCTATTCACTCTGATGATAGTTTCTTTTGGCCCAGCTAATTTTTAATTTTTAAAAATTTTTGTAGAGATGGAGTCTCACCATCTTGCCCAGGCTAGTCTCGAACTCCTGGGCTCAAGTGATTCTTCTGCCTCAGCCTCCCAGGGTGTTGGGATTACAGGTGTTAACCACCATACCTGGCCTTTAAAATCATTTTTATTGAAGTATGATTTACCTATAGCATAATACCATGTATTCATTTAAAGTATACATATAGTTCAGTGAATCTTAGCAAATATAACTATTCATGTAATTGTCACCAAGATAAATGACATTTTCATCACCCCCAAGATGCCCGCAGTCATTCCTACTTTCTGCCACTATAGATAAGTTTTGTCTTTTCTAGGATTCCACGTAAGTGGAATCATACAGTATATTGTGCTTTGTTTGACTTTTTTTTTTTTTAACTCGACATACTTGTTTTGAGATTCATCCATGTTCTTGTGTGTAGCATGCTTCATTCCTTTTTATTAGTGGGTAGTACTCTATTGAATGGATTTACCACAACTTTTTCACCCATTCACTTGTTCATGGACATTTAGATTGTCTCCAGTTTGGGGCAATTATGAATAAAGCTGCCATGGACATTAGTGGACGAGTCTTCGGAGGACATGTTTTTATTTCTTTTGGTTAAATATCTAGAATTACTGGGTCATACCGGTAAGTGTATGTTCAACTCAACTTTGAGTAGCTGTGCCATTTTACATTCCCACCAGCAGCATTTAAGAGTTTCAGCTGCTCCACGTCCTGCCAGTGCTTGGTGGTGTCAGTTTTTCACAGTTAGCCATTCTAATAGGTATGCATTCTAATTGGTATGTAGTGAAGTCAATCTCCATGTGGCTTTAATTTGCATTTCTCTGGGGACTCACAATGTGAGGATCTTTTCATATTCTTATTTTCTATTCCTATATTCATATATAGTCTTTTATGATGTTTCTATTTGAACTTTTTCTCCATTTTTTTTTTCAAATTATGGGAGGCTTCCTGGCTTTCACTCATACCTTTTTTTCTTTTTCTTTTTCTTTCTTTCTTTTTTGGAAATAGGTTCTCATTCTGTTGCCCAGGCTGGAGAGCAGTGGCGCAATCATGGCTCACTGCAGTCTCAACCTCTTGGGCTCAAGAGATCCTCCCACCTCAGCCTCCTGAGTAGCTGGAACTACAGGCACATGCCACCACACCTAGCTAATTTTTTTATTTTTTGTAGAGACATGTCTCACTATGTTGCCCGGGGTGGTCTCAAACTCTCTGGGCTCAAGCAATCCTCCTGCCTCAACCTCCCAAGCATCTGGGATTGTAGACACACAGTACCATATGGAGCTACTCTCCACCTTTTTTTGTTGTTTGTTTCTTTTAACACAAATACAATGGTGACTGAAAATACTGACTTCTAAAAAAGGCCTTATCTTGACATTCCACACAAAGGCGCATGGCCTGCATAATTCCACTCCCTCACTCGGGCTTCTTACCCTGTCTTGCTGCTACTGAAGACATTTTCAAGTAAATTTGAAGGGCTCTATTTGTCCCTTTTCATCACTGGCATGGGATTCTGTGTAAGGTAATTTGGCATCTTCTGTCCTATTTCTTTTAATATTTCCTACCTATAGACAGTTAAAAAGCAGTATAGGTTTTAGAGTCAAACAGACCTGGATGGTTCAAATATTAAGTTCAACTGCAGTAATTTAATTCCCTGGCAGTTTTTTAAAAATCTCATTTCACAACTGTGAAAATTAGAGGAAAGAAATGTGCTTGGCCCACTGCCTGACATATGGGGCTCAGTCAAAAATGGTAGCAGTTATTATTGCAAACCTCACCTTCTAGAGTTCATTTAAATAATGTTTTGCCCAAATACCACAGATTCGTAAACAGCATTTTGCCTTTCTAGTGCTCTCTACGTTAATTATTCCACCTTACAATGCCAGTAAACTAAAGTCACTGATTTTAACATCCCGGCAACCCTACCGTGTAAGGTTCAAGTCCCCAGTGTTGAGATACTGAGTGAATCACTAGGCCCTACCTGTGGGGGTAGGAAGCATTTTTTTTTTTTTTAAGGTGAGATTCACATAACATAAATTAGTCATTTAAAAGTGTACGAATCAGTAGTATTTAGGGCATTGGAAATGTTGTACAACCACTACCTCTATCTAGTTCCAAAACGTTTTCACCATCCTAAAAGAGAACTCCATACCCATAAGTGGTCAGTGCCCATTTTCTTCACCCCCTGGCACATGGCAACCACCAATTAATTTCCTTCCTGTCTCTATAGATGTACCTAGTCTAGATATTCATATAAATGGAATCATATCGTGGGTAGCCTTTTGTGTCTGGCTACTTGCACTCAAGTTGGAGTTTTCGAGGTTCATTTACCCTGCAGCATGTAGCAGTACTTCATTCTTTTCATGACGGAATAATATTCCATCATCTGGCTATTCCCCATTTTGTTCATGCATTCATCTGTTGATGCACATTTGGGCTGTTTCCACCATTTAGCTATTGGAAATAGTGCTGCTGTGAACATTCGTGTGCATGTGTTTGAGTCCCTGTTGTCAATTCTTTTGGATATATACCTAAAAGTGAAATTGCTGTACTGTATGCTAATTCTATGTTTAACTTTTGATAGAGGTTTTTGGCTTTTTTAGCTGAGGGGTGGGGCAGAATCAAAGAAATGGGCCCAGAGAATTCATGTGAGCCAGGCAGCCTATGGAACTTGTGTGTAGCCCTCTTAGCTGACCCTTTATCTTGTCTTTAACCTCTTCTCCCAGCACAGAAGAGTGAGTGCTGTGGGTCCCTTACACCTCTGGCCTCTCCCTCCTAGGCCTGTGCCTTGCCCCTCCTGAGAAAACTGGAAGATGGTGTGCCGCATCAGATCACGAGGCCATGAGGTGTGCCAGTTTCTGAGACAATATTAAAAAAGTGTTTCCAGCAGATGGTCCCCTTGTCACTTGCGTGAAGAGAACCTCTTCCCTTGAGTACATTAAGGCCATCACAGTAAGTCACTGCTGACTAAAACAGAGTGGAAGAAAGTCTATACTTTCGTTTTGTTTTTCTGCACTTGTTTATTGCTTTCTCCCCACAGGAAGCAGCCCATGCTTTAGAGCAGAAAGAAACAAGCCAAAGATCTGAAAATGCAGGGACTATGGGTGGAGAAAAATATAGCTGCTCAACATTCATTGATAGCAAAAATTGTAATCCTAATCATAATTCAACAACTAATAGAGAATGATTCAATCTCAGTAAAATACCTCTGTCAAGCAAAGCTAGCATTACATTGAAAGAGAATCTGTAAAGGCTCAGAAATAAACAAGAAGCTCTAGTGTCAGTATTATTACTAAATATTGTTTTTGGAAGTTATCGTAGTGCAATATGATATAAAATGCATATAAGATAGAAGACACAAACAAAAACACCAATATTTTCAGATGGTGGAATGCCTAGAAAATGCAGTAGAATCAAGAGAAATGTTGCTATAATTATTTATTAATGAATACATTAGTTTGGCAAAAGATAAATGTATCACAAAGTCATTTTCATATACCAACAATTGTTAGCTGTGAAAAAAATCCCAAAATTGTTATCTCATTTACATTTAAAATAATAAAAAGAAAAATATTTCTGGAAAAATATTATATGAGAGATCTGCAAGGCTTTTATAAATATAATATAGGCTGGGTGTGGTGGCTCACACCTGTAATCCCAGCACTTTGGGAGGCCAAGATGGGTGCATCATTAAGGTCAGGCGTTCGAGACCAGCCTGGCCCCCAACATGGTGAAACCCCATCTCTAGTCATTTAGAAAAATACAAAAATTAGCCCGGTGTGGTGGCACACACCTGTAGTCCCAGCTACTTGGGAGTCTGAGGCAGGAGAACCCAGGAGGCAGTGGTTGCAGTGAGCCAAGATTGCACCACTACACTCCAGCCTGAGCAATGGAGCGAGACTCTGTCTCAAAATAAATAAATAAATAAAATAGTAAATAAATAAATAAAATAGTAAATAAATAAATAAAATATAAAGGTCTGTAACAAGTGAATAATATTTACTAACAAATGAAAACATATGCTGTATTCCCAGATGGAAAGACTAAATATCACATACTTGCGTACCTTCCCAAAGTTAACTCATAAATTTAGTATATGTTTAATCAAAATACAGTCTTTTTAAAAGCATCAATAAAATATTTATAACATTCTTGAGAAAAAATACATGCATGAAATTTTAAAGTTGTATTATGAAAAAGAAAAGTAGCAGGGGAGTGGCTGAGTCCTACCTAAAACTATACCATATTTAAATAACAGTGTTACAAAGGACAGGATACTGGCACATATATAGAAGACCCGGAAGAGAACAAGATTCAGATACATTGTCAGCTTTCTGTATATCCATTCAACTATCTAATTATCTACTTGATATGATATAGATGCAAACTGTGATAGACATTAGGGCATGAGGGTCCTAGGCTTAATAAATTTAGGTAAGATACATGAAGATTTGTTCTTTAAATCAAATTAAATTGAATTTTTATTTGACAAATAATAATTGCACATATTTATGGGGTAAATGTGGTGTTTTGATACATGTATACTAGATTTAGATAAGTATAATAAGGCAAACTTGCAAACAAATGGCTGAGAAAGGGGTCTTTAGTTGGACAACTGGGTAGTCATTCAGAAAAAATAATCAAGTGAGCTTCTTAATCCATTCACCGAAATAAATTCCCAGCTTGACTCAACTTGATTAAAAGACATACACATAACTAGAGAAATTACAAAAGTAGACACATTTGGAAATGTAAAAAAATTTAAACCATGACAAAGAAATGTTTTTTAAAAGCCCTAAGCATGCAGAAAAAAAAAAAAATCACATCAGCTATAACAAAACCACAAACTATATAAAGATGTCATTTAAACTTATAAGAAATACTGAAGAATAAGAAACTATAAACAAGCCATTTGCAGAAAAGACATTAAAACTGAGAATATTAACAATAAAGGAAAAATGTTCATCCCTTTAATAAACAAAGAAATGCAAATAAAAGCATTCTAAAAGTAGCAGTTTGTATTTAGTAATGTAATGACATTTCTAAAGTGGTAACACTTCTCACTGGTAGGTTTGCAGTGAAATTGGTATGCATTGCTATTGGCATTATAAGTATACATTTCTATATCATTTCTGGAAACCAATTTAGAAATATTCAGTAAGGGTCATAAAGATGTGCATAAATTTTCATCTATTTTTGTAATGTGTGTGTGTGTGTGTGTGTGTGTGTGTGTGTGTGTGTTTATGGGAAGAGAGAGCGAGAGATTTGTTAGAGGAATTTGACCTTATACAGTTGTGGGTGCTAGCTAAGCAGTCTCTATGAGACTGTTGTCTTTTTGCATCTGTTATTGGGGTTTGCAGAGGAGTCAGTCAGGAAAGAAAGATGTATGTAAAGTGGAGAAAGGCAAGAACTACCCGGAGGCCATAATCATGAGCTGGAGCCCACGGAATGGACTGAAACCCATGTCAATTCTCCTGGCTTCTCATCTTGATAGTGCTCACAAGGCCCAGTGGCCTTTTGTCCTTTTACCTGTATACTAAATCTCTCCTTTTCTTAAGGTAATTCGTGTCAGTTTCTGATGCATGCATTTAATAGAGTCCTAACTTTATACACACATACATAGATACAAATATACATACATATATATATGAATATATATTATAAAATATTTATAAGAAAAAGTGGGATGGAGGAAAAGGGAGGAATACAGAAAAACTCAAGTTGCTTTAAATGTCAATTAATAAATGAATAAAAAGAATGATTTCCATGACAGGTAGGGAGATGATCCAACATCCAACCTCATTGTGGAGAAGAGGCTGTGCAGTTTCCCTGCCACGGGAATCCACATCTGAGAGTGCAAAACCTGACTTCTTATGGATGGAAATATTCTACAATGCATTCACTCACGTACCCAACAAATGTTTATTGAACAGCTGCCTGTGCTAGGTGGTCCTCTAGGTGCTGGGATTCAGTAGGGAATAGAACACACAAACATGCCTCCGCCTTCATGGCGCTTACATTCCAAAGGGGAGGACAAACAATAAACAGAGTTTGTCACATGGTCGATAAGGGCTCTGAAGGAAAACAAAGTGGCATCCAGCATACACGAGGTGGTAGTTTGAAGACTGTGGTCAGGGAAGGCCTCACTGAGGAGATGACATTTGAGCAGTGACATGATGGAGGTGAAGAAGGCTTGAAGCCATGCAAGTGTCTATTGAGCAAGTGTCTCTGGCAGAGGGTTAGAGGAGTCTTTCTCAGAGGTGATGGGCATCATTCATGGTCTGTTCCCTTCTCTTTCAGGCAAATGAAGCAGATGCTGCGACCATTGATGGAGGTTTAGTGTTTGAGGCAGGCCCCCTACAGCCTGAAGCCCATCATGGCAGAATTCTGTGGGTCAAAAGATGGTGTGTTCTCCCTGGGGACGGGTGTCTCTGGTCCGACACTGCAGCAATGGTGGGTGTGGCAAGGGCCCTGTAAGCATTACACTTAGTAGGGAACCAGGTTGCTGGAGCTCTTTGGATTGAAGGAGGCTGTCTCTCATGCTGACTCCTGAGAGCTGGGAAATTGGCTCTTCCTGGGCGACTATAAACTGCACATTTTGATAGAAACTCCGCTGGTGCTGCTGGCCGTGGGGTATCTCCAGCCTGAGAGGGGAGTGCTGTCAAGAGTCCATTGCTCACCCAGTGGGGTCTCACCCATGGGAGGCCCCTCTCTGGAGACACCAAGGACCTGACTGCCTCTCCTTGTGCTAACCCTGCCTGGGCGACAGAACACGGGCCTCCGTCTAGGGTAAGGAGAGATTTGGGGGAGTCTAAGAATGAGGCTTTGCCTCTTTCCCATACTTGTCCATTAGTGTCATCAGTGTGTGTGTGAGCGCAGCCGGCCTCAGTCTGACTCACTTGAAGGGCCCCGGCATATTCCTGGGACGCCCCTGCATCCTTCCTCTTACACCTCCACTTTGTGTTTGAGCTGCAGGGAGAACCGCTGTTGGGGAAAAGGGGGAAAATGGGGAAAAGGAGAAAAGCCCTCAGGGAGAAGCAGTAACAACACAATGGCTGGGCGCTGAAACAATCCCTAAGTGCGCTCCACTCAGTAGGCCCTGTAATAGCTGGTGACCTCGAGGATCCTGTTTCCACTGGCTTAGAGGGACTAGCAGAAAAAAGAACTAGTGTTTATTGACTTGAAAAGGGACGGTGTTCTCTCTCCTGTCAATTAAGGGCTTTTTTTTCTTTTTCTACCCACTTGCCAGAGGATGGTGAGGTCCTAGCATCCCAGAGTTCTGCATGGTACATGCTCCAGAAGATCAGTGACAATATGGCATCTTCCTTTGACCCTTCTTTCTCTCTGCTCCTTTGCAGATCCGCAAACCCACTATTATGTCAATGCCGTGGTGAAGAGGGCACCAACTTCCAGCTGAGCCAGCTCCAAGGCAAGAAGTCCTACGACATGGGCCTGGGCTGGTCTGCTGGGTAGAACATCCCCGTCAGGACACTGCTTCCCCCTAGCTCCCTTGAAACAGATGAGCCAGCTGGGGCTGGGTGTCCCCAGGCAGGGCTTCTGCACCGGTCACCCTCATGGGCTGTGCTGGAGTCACACTGTCTCTGTGAAGTGTATGTGTCCACGGCCTCCAAGATGGAGTGAGGGTAACCTGCTTTAAACATGCACTGGCTGGGGGTGTGCACCAGCAACTCCTGGGAGCTGGCAGCTGAGTCTTCTCTGAGGAAAGGTGTCAGTCCCACCTTCCTCCTCATCCTCAGTCGCTTGGCTTGACAAGAGACATCACTGAGGCCCACTGAGAAAAGCCACCTCCCTCCCAGCTTCCCGGAAAGGCTCAATGGGGCTTCTAGCCACACTGCCAGGACTCAGGCCTCCATGACTTAGGTGAGGGCTTGGGACATGGGCAAGGAAAGGTTGACTGGGCTGGCGCTAGGGTTTTTTGTTTTCTCTAGGCTTCCTGTTCAGTTATGTTGAGGCACAGTAAGCCTAGGGTGATTTTTCAGCCCTTGAAAGATGATGGCCAGATCTTTTTGAACTCTGCAAAAGTACATCTTTTTGAGTCCGACCAACCTCTGCAGTGTTGATGTCTGACTGTGACAGGGACAAGCGGCTGCAGGGACCTGAGAAGGGCTACAGCCTGGATCGCGGTTCTGGCCAGCTTTGCCCTTTCTGGGAGTGATCACTTGCCTCAGTGTCAGGTGCAACTGGACATGCATCTGGGCAGCTGTGCAGTGGCTGGTAGCACACCTCCTACCCAGTCCTCGACAAGCTGTCCCAGCCCTCTCCCAGAAGGCATATCCCATGAGCTACCACAGCCTCTGGATACACAAGGGGAGGTTGAAGGGGAGGCATTTCCTGAGGTAAAGAAGGACTGTTGGCGGTTGGCTGACGTGCAAGTGTTCCTGCTGTGTTTAGAGTTCAGTCTGGCCCCTTCGAGCCTCCATGTGGGTGAGTTAGCAGAACTGCGTGCCACTGGGACTGAAGTCTTGGTTCAGTGTAGGTCAGCAGCTCTCACATCCTGCAGTGGACAAGCTGGAGAACATTCCTGTGGGTTCCATCACCACATGAGTGTGATGCCTACACCTGCAGGGACCCTGGGCCATGCACTCCCTCCGGCTTGGGCATTGCCAGCCACCTCCAGCAGGCTGCACTGGCTGGCCCCTGCACACCCACTTCCTCAGCCAGTCCTGGGAGGTGTGTGCACATGCATGGGTTCTCAACGAGGGCCACTCTCTCGCGCACATGCATGACCTGGAGGCCCCAGCCAGCTCATGCCCTGGGGTCCATGTCTCTGTGCTGAGCAGCAGCGGCCAAGTTCTTCTCCAGCAGCTGCGTCCCCTGTGGGGACATGAAGAAGTTCCCCCGCCTGTGTCAACTGTGTGCAGGGAAAGGGACAGACAAGTGTGCCTGCTCCTCCCAAGAACCGTACTTCGGCTATGTGGGAGCCTTCAAGTGAGTGAGACCCCACTGCTCCTCCTCCTCAGCCTGATGTTGGGGAGACAAAGGCACAGAGAGCGAACAGGGCCCACCCCAGGCCACCTAGCGCATCAGTGAGAAACCCGGGGTCCCAGGTGCCTCCCATGGCCAAACCTTGCTCCTAACCATCCACAGAGCACTCTTCTGTGTGGGAGCTCCTGGCCTCCCCGGAGCTTGGGGTCTGCCCGTGTTACCCTCCTGGTCAAGGGAATGCTGGGGAGACAGACTCAGGTCTGGGACTCTGAGATCTACAGACATGGGTCTGGGCTTTCGGCTGGGCCACAGGCCAGGACCTGCCGGCTCACAGCTTTCTGCTGAGCTGCTTCTTGTACGTGTCTCTCCTCATCTCCCTCTCAGCCCCCTTGCAGGCACCTCTGCACACTCCATGCTCCATAAGAGAAATAGCTACTATTCCAAGGCTATCCAAAGTTATTAGTCTCCATGGAAAGGCTTTAAGCCTTTAGATTTTTTTTTTTTTTTTTTAATTTGAACCTGTTGCTTTTGGTTGCTTTCTAAGAGGAAAATGCGGGTCCTTCTATCCCATCCTGCCTCCTCAGAGTTGTCTGGTTTGGTGACTTCCAGGGCTCCTGGCTGCTTTTGGCCTGGGCTTGGCTGTGGGGTTCAGAGGCCCTTCAGACAAAGCCGTCGCCTCTGTGAGGACAGACTAATACTCAGGAACTCTGGGCAAAGCCCTGTGAGCCAGCAGTCCGGGCTGACCCTCAGAGGGGCTGCGTGGGGGAGAAGTGAGGCCTGTGCCTGACTGCGGCTCTCTCATCTGTCAGGTGTCTGAAGGGTGAAGGGTGGTGTGGACCCCACCCTAGCCAGAAAAGCTGGTGTTTTTTTTTTTTTTTTTTGAAATGGAGTCTCACTCCTCACTAGGCTGGAGTGCAGTGGCATGATCTCGGCTCACTGCAACCTCCACCTCCCTGGTTCCAGCGATTCTCCTGCCTTAGCATCCCGGGTAGCTGGGACTACAGGCACATGCCACCACACCAAGCTAATTTTTGTATTTTGGTAGAGACAGGGTTTTGCCATGTTGCTCAGGATGGTCTCGATCTCTTGACCTCGTGATCCACCCACCCCGGCCTCCCAAAGTGCTGGGATTACAGGCGTGAGCCACTGCGCCTGGCCCATCTCTAGATATAAGTTGTCTTCTATCTAGAGATCGGTAAAGCTCATTAATGCCACACGACAGTTTCTATGTAAGCATTTCTATTACAGTAATTCCCACTTATTCACAGTATCACTTTACACAGTTGGACTTGTGGCCAACCAAGGTGCAAAAGTATTACATTACTACTCTTGCACCTTGAGGCCATTACTAAGTAAAATAAGAGTTACTGGAACACAAGCCCTTTGATACCACGGTGGTGGATCTGATCACTGAGAAGGCTACGAAGTAACTAACAGGCAGATAATGTAGACAGAGTGCATACAGCATTGACAAAGGGAGGATTCACATCCTGGGAGGGACAGAGCAGGACAGTGCAGATTCTGTCACACTATCAGAACAGCAGGCAATGTAACACTTGTGAATTGCTTATTCCTGGCACTTCCCATTTATGTTGCAGTGCCTTCACAAGAAGGGTGAATATGGTGTAAGAAGATATTTTCAGAGAGAGAGAGAGAGAGAGAGATATTTTGAGGCCATATTCACTTAACTTTTATTACAGTATATTGTTATAATTGTTTGATTTTGGCTGGGCAGAGTGACTCATGCGTATAATCTCAGCACTTTGGGAGGCTGAGGCAGGAGAATCACTTAAGCCCAGGAGTTGGAAGCTGCAGCGAGCTATGATCACGCCTCTGCCCTCCAGCCTGGGCAACAGGCTGTCTCAAAAAAAAAAAAAAAAGGTTCCATTTTTTATTAATTATTGTTGTTAATCTCTTACTGTGCCTAATTTATAAATCAGACTTTATCGTTAAGTATGTATGTATGTGAAAAGAAACATACCGTATTACGGTTTGGTACTATCCGTGATTTCTGGTATCCACTGTGTGTCTTAGAACATATCCCCCTTGAATAAGGTGGGACTGCTGTATTTGTTTTTTCTTTAGTGCTCAGTTTGATTCATCTATAAATCTACTAAACAAATTTTATGAACGTTTAAACAATACTTACCATCTAATAAAACAAGTTGTAATAATCAATTCTCTTAGTCATTGAAATTTCAAATTTAATCACTTTCTTCAGAACATTTCATCATAAATGTCTCTCAACTGCTTCAGGCACCTTAAGCAAAACACACAAATTATTGTAAATATTTCAGAACTTATTAGCACATCTGCAATTAAATCTGTTGCAAAAGCATTATTGACATGGACAAAAATGTTTATCTTCTTCTTCGTTGTCTTTTTTTTTTTTTTTTTCACATTTAGGGAAAAAAAACAAAACTTTTTCAGAATGTTGGACAGTTTACCACAAACAAACAAAATAATATTTCAGACAAATTGAGTTTCCAGATTCTGGGTCTTATAACAAATTAAATTTCTATCAGATACAGAACATTCAAAACATTTGAAATACAGGTATATAGTCACGGTGCTAAGCTCATTTTTATAATAAATGTCTGCTATATAAGGAGAATTTTAGGTCCTTGCTTTTTACATAGGTCCCAGTTCCTTACAACCTAATGTCTTTCCCTAACACGAAATTGACTTCAGTGTCCTTTGTTCCCTTGTTCAGTTATTCACAATTCACTGTTTCCTCATAATTACACATTGACTACAATTATTACTCATTATTACACGGTTTGTTAGCATTTTGGCAATTGATGCATGTCTTATTATCCACAATTTTAATTAGTGGGGTCACCTATGGGTCTCATCAAGTTATTATTATTACGCATTGACTACAATTATTACTCATTATTACACGGTTTGTTAGCATTTTGGCAATTGATGTATGTCTTATTATCCACAATTTTAATTAGTGGGGTCACCTATGGGTCTCATCAAGTTGCTCCAAATAATTATTATGTCCTTTGGATGCTCAAGTTACCACACTTAATGATAGTGGCAGCATCTTCTATCTCCCCCTGAAGTATTTGAAAGCATCTTCACTTTATGGAAACAACAGATTGTCCCAGACCATCTTGATTTACCTTTATCCAAAGTCACTTGTGTATTTTGTAAGACCCCTTCTTACCTGGTAGGAGAATGTCCTGAGATGATGACAATGAGTGCGGGTGGAGAGCCCTGGGCTGCTCTTGCCACCCTGGGCCCTTGAGTGGTCAAGGTAGAAAACTGATTTATTTCTGAAGCCATTACGTCATATTGATTCTCTAAATTTAATACTAATATTACTAAATAATTTTGAAATTTTTCTTTGAATATAAAGATGTAAAACATATTTTCTAGAGAAAATACAGAATTAAAATTGTAACCACTCACAGGAGCCCTGATGACACTCTTTCTCTTTCAGTTTGAGATTTTATCAACCCCAAAGACCATCTGATGCAGGAGAATAGGGAATTAGGGTAATCAAGGGTGAAGGCATAAGCAATAGCAGGCGTAGTCAGTTAGTTCTAGGCAAGACATAGGTCACATCCTCGCTCCTGTGATAACAAGACCGAAGTCTCCACTTCAGCCTCCGATTGACCATGGGCCAGTCCTTTATAGGGTATAACCAACTGGAGGCCTCTAAAGGGCACCTGGGGTGTTATCAAATTCTTTTTGCTTAATAAAAACCCTAAAGAACACTGTAATCAAGGCTCTGGAGCCTGCTCCCGCTCTGTGGAGTATACTTTCACTTCAATTAATCTGTGCTTTCATTGCTTCTTCTATTGCTTCATTCTCTTGTTGCTTTGTTTGTGCATTTTCTCCAATTCTTTGTTCAATGTGCCGAGAACCTGGACAACTCACAGTCAAGACTTTCCATCCAGTAACACATCTGCATTTGTTTTCTAGGACTGCTGTAGCAAAGAACCATGAACTAGGTGGTTTAAGCAACATAAATGTCTTGTCCGTTACCTCCGGAGGCTAAAATTCCAAGATCATGATGTTGGCAGGGTTGGGTCCTCCTGAGAGCCGTGAGGGGAATCTGTTCCAGCCCGCTCTCCTTGTTTCTGGTGGTTTGCTGCTGATCTTTGGTGTTGCTTGACTCACAGACACATCACTCCAATCTCTGCCTTTATATTCACATGACCTGTGTGCATGTCTTCTGTGTACAAACTCCCCTGTTTCATAAGGACACCAGTCATATTGGATTAGGGGTCCACCCTAACCCAGTGTGACCGCATCTTAACTAATTACATTTTCAAGGACCCTATTTCCAAATAAGATCACATTCTGAGGTAATGTGGATTCGGACTTCAATATACGAATTTATTGAACCCATAACACTTTCCAATACCTAGACAATGGAATCAAAGAGCCTGTTTTCCTCATAGGGTCTTTCTGGTTCATCTTTGTACCTGCAGGTTACCCTGACTGGGCCCCGAGACCTACTTCCATCTCTCAACCCTCTCACCTTTCCCCAGCAGTCTCTGTATCAAAGGGAATGTGGCCCCTTTAGTGGGGGACCTAGGCTGTCCTGGCATGGTAATGCATCAGCCCCAGACTAGTTACCTTAAGTCTCTGAGTCTCAGTTTCCTCATCTGTAGAATGGGATAATCATATTACTGGCCTCTCCAAGTTGTTGTGAGGATTAAATGCAACAGAGCCTGGAGAGCCTTCGGCAAGTCTTTGATGAGCTATGAGTGCAGAGTACACATTTGCTGTCACCATTCCTGTCAGCAGAGCCACAGAGAAGTGGGGCAGTTGCGCTGGGCCAGGCACACCTCCCAGCCCTGTGTCTACCTGCAGTGAGATTGTGAACCAGCTGTTTCACTCCCGAGGCCTCTAGTCCTTACCTGTATAAAATGTTTTTGGAAAAAAATTCTCTCTCAGTCCTCTTCAGGCCACATATTTGATGGTTCATTGAGGGGCATGGGTCATCCTAACTACGGCTCATGGCTTTCCAGTGTTAGGCTCACCTGGGCTTTCCCTCCCCAGACAACCTGGCAAACAAGGCCGACAGGGACCAGTATGCGCTGCTTTGCCAGAACAACACCCGGAAGCCGGTAGATGGATACAAGCACTGCCATTTGGTCTGGGTCCCTTCTCATGCTGTCATGGCCCGAAGTGTGGGTGGCAAGGAGGACTTGATCTGGGAGCTTCTCAACCAGGCCCAGGTATCTCCACCTGCCATCCTCCCCTCTGGCTTAGTGCTCCCTGCTTGGATTTGGAGAGAGGTTAACTTCCTTGACTTCTTGTCACTCTGGAAGTCCTGGTGTGTTCAGGGTACAGTGGGAGCCATGCCACACGTGATCCTCTTCACTGACAAATCGCTCAGTCTATATGTATTATAGACAGCAGAGGCATAAAACCTCGTCTGGAACCACGAACCTGGTGGACTAAAGATTCTCTGCAGAAGTTCTTTTTGTCCCATTTAATTATTTTTCATTCTAAACGGGTCCTCAGGATGAGCTCACATGCCCCTCTTCCTCCACAAAGTGCTCCTCATCATCCCATGGCATGTGATCCTGCCCTCCTGACACCTCTGCCAATGCTCTCTCCTTAGCGCTGGGAGATTCAGAGATGAACTAGGCAAAGACTTGTCTTGAGTCATTCACAGATGAGTGTGGGAGGCACACGAGTATGGATTCTTACCCGATGGAATTGCACTACCTCATGAATATTGATGGTGTCCTTTGTGGAGGACAAAGGGACTGATTTGCAGGGTGTATCTGGGAAAGTTCCTGGGCCCTGGGGAGTAACTGTGTGTACCCTAAGGAGGTGGGAGGTGGGGGTTGTCAGGGAGGGCAGCAGGTGACATTTCATGTAGAGTCGCTGCAAAAGCAAACACCAGCCAGTCATTTGAAAGAGCACGTGGGTAGGTGCTGCTGTGAGCTATGTCAGGAGTGGCTCTGGGCCAGTCAACCGGAGTCACAGGCAAAGAGCCCTTTGGTTTTTGGAGACCAGAAAGGAGGGAAGGGACCGTTTGATGTTCCACAGCTGGTCCTTCAGTGGCAGGCTTGGTGTGGGGAGAAGAGGAGCTCAGGAAGCCTGATCGCAGCCCACGGTCCTGGATCACCAGCTCTTCAGGATGGAGACTACCACGGGCGCTTAGGGTGATCAGATGGCCTGAGGGTAAGGCAGCCTTTGCTGACTGTCCCATGGGAACACAGAGCCACAGCCCATAGTGGAGAGGGATGGATCTGGGGGGTGGCCCCTGGCAGTTCCCCTGAGGCCACACTCAGGCAGACAAGCTGGGATTTGAGGAGAGCTTTCCCTCACCGTGAGCCAGGGATGCTGGGGACCTTGGCCACTGTCTTCACCCTCAGGCACTCATATCTTGCTTTCTGTTTCCCTTGTCTGTTTTGGGGTTTGTTTTACCTTTATCTCTATGTCATCCTCCCTCCTTCACCATCTCTTTTGTCCTTTGAACAGGAACATTTTGGAAAAGACAAGTCATCAGGGTTTCAGCTCTTTGGCTCTCCTCTCGAGACAGACCTGCTGTTTACTGATGCTGCTCATGGGTTTTTAAGGGTCCCGCTGAGAGGTGACAACGTGCTAGCAGCCACCACCTAACATGGATGCCAAGCTGTACCTGGGATATGAGTATTTTTCTGCGACTCAGGATCCAAAAAGAGGTATGTAAGGTCCCGGGAGGGACCTGGCCAGCTTGGGCAGCAGGGTGGGGTGGGGCCGTCACGGGAGGCTTTCCAGGTGCCTGCAAGCCTCACCTAAAGCTTATTGGCCTGCAAAGCCCAAGGAAGCTACTAACTGCACTGGGTTAATGAGGGGGTTTTCTGTGATTAGAAAAGGGCTTTAACGGTCTTCATATTCTAGACAACTTGAAGTCATGATGGCCCTGCCTCCTTTGTATTAGCCGGGGTCATCCCACCCAGGGCGGGTCTATTCGACATGAAGTATAAAAACAATCCATCCTAAACTGAAGTGGGAATGTGGCCACTACCACCATCCAGAGGTTTCTGGTCTGGTCATCCACTGGATCTCTATGGTTTATTTCTTCCTTCCTTCCTTCTTCTAGCTTTGCCCTCCATTCAGTCAACCAGTAAGTATTTGTATCTACAGAAGGGCAGCTATGGTATTAGATGTGGGCATATAGTGGTGAGCAAAGATAATGGGTGAGGGGAGCGCAATCAGGCCCACCCAAAACAGAACTCGTGACTGCCATGTGGGGCATGCTTCCTGGATGGGGAGCCCAGTCTTGCAAGAGAAAACCCCAGAAGGCCCTGAGCTGGGCTGGTGCTCAGAGAGGCCTCCCTGGGGAGGTAATGCCTGAGGAGCTGAGGTTAGGAGCAGGAGGAAGCTCTGTCTTCACTGATTTTTCTGAGAACTGAGTTCCCCCATTTCTCCTGGAGGGTGACAGCAGGAATTAGCAGTGTCATGGGAATGAGACATGTCAGCTCTGCTGCTGCCAGTGAGGGCCTCATTGGACAGCCACTTTGCAGCACTAACCTCCCAGACCCACCTGGGTCTTCCTTTGGATCCCTCCACCCGGCCTGGATGTGGAAGACTGCCCGAGGGTGCAGCAGTGTGCAGTGGGCCACCATGAGAGGGCCCAGTGTGTTGAGTAGAGTGCTATGAGTAGTGGTGCCTTGGCGTGCACCATGGAGGAGACCCCCAGAGGACTACAACACTGCCATCATGGTTGGAGGGCCCTGCTCTTAAGGCTGGGTTCAGACACTCAGACACACAGCACTTCTGCCAAATCTGGCATTGAAAATCTCCTTCCCTAATGCCTCTTCTTCAGTCTCCAGGATAAGGATGCCTGTTGTGCGCTGCCTCCCACCCACCCCACAGGCCCCTCCAGCTCTGGGCAGGGCAGAAGGTCAGAGCCAGCCCAAGAGCTGGACTCCTGTGGGGCTCAGCTCCGGAGTCCAGGAAGCTCAGGGGAGTGTCTTGCCTAGGAGCCCCAGGAAGTAGCGTGACATTCCGGGCTATGGTCAGGCTACTGTGAATTGTGAAAGCAGATCAGCCTTTTCAATCCTTTAATTGTAAGTTTATTTTTTCTGATTATAAAATATTACAATAAATAAATAAAAATAGGGCTGCAGCGAGCCATGGTTACACCATTGCACTCTAGCCTGGGTGACAGAGCAAGACCCTGTCTCTCAAAAAATCAATAAGTAAAAATAAAATCTTTCACAACTTCGTCACTCAGAGATCATCATCACATGATCTCTGAGTGACGAAGTTGTGAATGATTTTATTTATTTTATCTATTATGATCTCTGAGCGATGAAATTGTGTTGTTACTAACTTTAGGAGCAGAAATACTTTTGTAATTAGGAAAAAATAAATTTATAAATAAAAGAATGAAAATTTGACAAACTTAGAAGGCTATGCAACCGTTTCGTTTTGTTTTGTTTTACTTGAGAAGACCCTCATCTTGGTAAACTTTCCTAGGACCAATTCATAAGATTAAGATCTTGATGGTTATGTAGTCTCCCAAATGTGTCAATTGTAAGGATTAAGTAACTCTGAGTACTTATAACACTGCCTGGCACATAATAAGCAGTAAGTAAGTGTTAGCTGTTATTATTATTCAAAATCCCTAGGACAATTGGTATATTTTCTTTGTTTTTTTTTTTTTTTTTTTTTTTTTTGAGATGGAGTCTCATTCTGTCGCCTAGGCTGTAGTGCAGTGGCATGATCTCAGCTCTCTGCAAGCTCCCGGGTTCATGCCATTTTCCTGCCTCAGCCTCCCAAGTAGCTGAGACTACAGGCGCCTGCCACCATGCCCGGCTAATTTTTTTGTATTTTTAGTAGAGACAGGGTTTCACCACGTTAGCCAGGATGGTCTCGATCTCCTGACCTCATGATCCGCCCGTCTTGGCCTCCCAAAGTGCTGGAATTACAGGCATGAGCCACCGTGCCTGGCCGACAGTTGGTATATTTTCTTAAATAACGAAACACTCATTTAAATAATGGCTGTGTAATATTCCACCAAGTATGTTGGCCTCCATTTAACCAATTTCTCTGAGTTTATATTTGAGTTATTTCCAAATCCTTTGCTATTATAGACAATGTGGGATTGAAAAATCTTTGTATCTATAAATGCCTATATTTCTGAGTGTATCTTTAATATTAATGATAACTAATTTTTCTGGAGTTACTGTGTGCCAAGCATGTTTATAAGGTCTTAACCTGTATTACTCATTTAGTCTTCATGATAAACCTATGGGGTATAATTTTTACCCAACTTATGGATGAAAAAATGTGTATAGCATAGTATTGAGGAATACGTGCTTTGGGGTAGACAGAACTTGGAGGCCATCTGCAATAGTGGTTACAAGGAATTGAATTGCCTAGGTTTAAGTCTTAGTGGCTGTTGATTGGACAAACTTAACCTCTCTGTTTTCATTTATAAAAGAGGGGAAATTCTAGTACCTAGCTTATTGAAGTTTGTGAGGAATACATGAGGTAATCACTGTGAAGTGTTTAGAAAGGAGCCTGGCACGTAATAAGGCTTGGTAAGTTTTTGCTGCTGTAGTCACTGTTTTTAGATTTCTAGAAGGGTAGTGAAAAGGTCAAAAGCAAAGAGCATGTATGTGTATGTTTTTATCTTGGTGACCTTATCTATAAGTATACATTTTTTGCTCTATTAGAAAAATAAATTGATTAAAATAATAAGCGAATTATTAGTGTATTATCTAGAGAAATGAATTATTTATTGAACATCTTTGTTGTGCCAGGGCACTGAGTACAGTGCTAGTGGGATTATGGGAACAGATTTGAACGCCATTATCTGGAAGAAACGTGTTCCATAGACACAGATTAAATGCATTCCCTGAGTCTGGCCATGTTAATCATTGAGTTGAGTGACTATGGTCACAAAGAAGGAGTGGTGAGGTCATGTCCAGGACTCAGCATGGGTCTCATCAGAGGACAGAGATGTCCAGGGGGCATGACCTGGGTTGGAACTTGTTTCCAGGTCAACAGGCCAAGAGCATGTCCAGTTTTTTAAACCTTGTGTTTACATGGCAGAAGATTTGAGTGATCCACAATTGGTTAATCACAAGGACGTTTACATGAAGCCAATGAAATGGGAACCTCTGAGGGTCAGAGGCTCAGGAGACAGCTATTGTGCTATTGGTACTATGATTTGTTTCTTAACTTCAGAAAGGAGAAGGTGATGCCATGAGCTTGGATGCAGGATTCATCCACATAGCAGGCAAATATGGGCTGGTGCCTGTCCTGGCGGAGAACTACAGTAAGTGGAGGGAAGTGTCCTTCTGCATTTTTTCTGTCCACAGATCCCCTGGACTGTGGGCATAGAAAGATGAGGAAATCACTTAGTTGAGTGTTGAGATAATAACTATTGTTGGAGTGTAGGGAGCTAGTAGAAAAAAAAAAAACCCCTCTCCTGGAGCCAGAACCAATTAAGATACAGACAAAGGAATTAGGCAGAAAGAGATCAAAATAACACCTTTATTTCTGAGACAGCGATACTGGAGTGTGTGATGTAGAGCTGGCACGGGGCTGCAAGTTACCCTTACCTTACACTTGTCCACTAGTTCAGAAAAACGGGTCTGATGGCTTATGCCATGACGAAAGGCAAAGGGAAACACGTTTTGTCATAGGTAAGAAGACCTAAGCAACCCTCTCCCCATTGTCTTCAAGAAAGAAAGAAGGGGCTGAGCCACACGTGCTCATGATCCTTCACCCAGATGCACTGGGTGGTTGAGAAGGTGGGGCTGCAAGGTCATGTTCTTTAGTGGGTATCCATTCACATGGAAAAATGAAGCCGGCATAAAAGAGGGTTTCCCTAATATCATTGATTACACCTCATCTGCTACATTATCTTTCAAAACAAAACAACTCTGTGAGGTAAATAGTGGTATCTCCATTTTATAGCTGTAAACACTGAGGCTTAGAAAAGATAAGTGATGGGTCAGAAGCGTGGTGGCTCACACCTGTAATCCCAGCACTTTAGGAGGCCGAGGTGGGTGGATCACGTGAGGTCAGGAGTTCAAGACCAGCCTGGCCAACGTGGCGAAGCCCTGTCTCTACTAAAAATACAAAAATTAGCCGGGCGCCTGTAATCCCAGCTACTGAGGAGGCTGAGGCAGGAGAATCGCTTGAAACTGGGAGGTAGAGGTTGCAGTGAGCCAAGATTGCACCATTGCACTCCAGCCTGGGCAACAACAGCAAAACTCCATCTCAAAAAAAAAAAAAAAAAAGGATGAGTGATGTTTCCATTGTAGAATAAAGACTGAATCCAGATCTTTCTGACTCCGTGCACTGGGTTATTTCCCTCCCATATAGCAAGAATAATGATTGCCTACTACAGTCTAAGACTCTGGAGGGAAGAAAGACATCAGGATGACTTATTACACAGCTAATGCAAAGGGATATGGCCTCTCCCTGTCTTCCCCTTCAATGAGCACCTCCACTTTCTTTCCCCGCATCTGCCAGAGTACTGGGGAGATTTTGGGATGTAACCTATGTTTAAATAGGAAAGAGCAGAAGAGGGTAAAATGGGCTTGCAGAAACTTAACCCACTGATTCCAATGATACCTTGCTCATTTTATTATTGACTATTGAGATTGAGAAGCTCCTGGCTTTGGATGGAGTATGTGAGGGTTTAATGTCATGCACCTCGATTGTTTTTCTTTTTCTTTTCAGAGCAGTTTAGGTCTAAGTGAGTGAATTTCCCCATGGAAGGTGAGTTAGCATCAGTAACACTGGCTCAAAGGTAAAGGCCCATTGTTGGGGAGAGGAAAGCTTGAAGACAAATAAAAATGACTGGAGGTGGAAAAAAATTCACAGTTAATCGTTAAGATGCAAACCTATCCTGGGGCTGTAATAATACTATTTGCAGGGTACTTTATAGTTGGCAAAGGACTCCTGTTTGCACTATTCCCGTTCCCTCTTCTCAGCAACCCTGGAGTATGTGGGCATTGTTGTCCCATGTTATGGAGCTGGAGTCTGGGGCTCAGGGACAGTGCGACCTGCCCAGGGCCACACAGCCAGGAGGCGACTGCACCTGGGTTTGAGAAGAGGCGGAATGACTGGAAACCCCTGGCCCTTCGCCCTGACACCACACTGCACCTGAGCACATGCTGCCTGCCCCTCTCTGTGTGAAGGTCCGCACCGGGGCCCGTTCCTGGCATTTCTGGGCTAAGTAGAGACCTCAGGAGAGAAGGAGATTTACAGATGCTGCTGATGAAGATGAGGAGGAAAATAAAATCCACCTTTCAGCTTTTAGCCAGCTGGAGCTTGATCGCAGGGGAGTTGATCAGTCTCTAGAGTAGAAGACCACCACTAGGGGGCAAGTTCCTTCGTTTTGTGTCTCCAGATAAGCAGAGAAGGTCTGTCTCTAGTACCTACTCCTGGAAAATGGATAGAGCAGTGGTTCTCAGGTGTGGTCTCTGGACCAGTAGCATCAGCATCAACTGGGAGTTTGTTGGGAAGGAAAATTCTGGGGCTCCATTCTAGACCTGAGTCAGAAGCTCTGAGGCCGGGGCTAGCAACCTATGTTTTAACAAATTTAATGCACGTTATATGGCTCGAAATCCTGAGGTGAAAGCCAAGTGCATACTTGGGTTTAGAGTTTCTTCTGAGGCAGCAGAGCTGGGGAAGGTGAGGAGTTTGGAGCATCACAGCACAAGGAGCTGTGGTCTCTGTTCCCTGCTGAGCACTGGGTAATAGGACCCTGCACAGCCCACCCTGCACAAAGGCCACTGGAGTGCAAAGTTGAGGCATCACTTCCCTGCTCACCTGCAGCAGCTCCCCTTCCTGTGTGGCAGGACCCCAGCCCGGGGATATGCTGTACCTCATCCCTCCCTGCTGTCATGGCTAAGAAGTCTTCTCTAAATTGTGTCTTCATCCCCAATCCTAAAGTCCAGCAAACAACCTTCTATCTGCTATGTATTCTATTCTGATCGTTTATCATCAGAAACAACCCTAACTGCTTCAAAAGTAGTTGACATTTTCAGGAACTGCAATGACACACAAATGTAGATCAACAAGCACGCTTAAAGGATGGTTTAGACACTGGCAGAGGGGCTGACTGTGATGGAGAAGGTGCCATCTGAGTAGAGAGGGGGAGAGTTAACCTCAGAGTCACACACACATGCGTGGAAAGATGGATGACAATTATGAATCCCATAGGTACAGAAATCGTGGCATTGAAGGAAGGCACTATGACAGAATTTGGCTACCAGACTGGTGTCGTGGACTGCAGTGTGGCAGGCAAGGGCTTGCCATGGCCTCAGGAGAACCTGCTTCACTGGGAGGGGCCTCCAGTCCTGCTTCTGCACTAGCAGCACTGCTGGAAAGCCACGTCCCTAACCTGCCCTTCCGGTTCCTGATGTGCCTATGCTCATATCTGCACCTCTGACCCCCGTCAGTCACTCCAGGAGGGGTTCCACTGCCACCATTTAACTGAAGAAAAATGTAGGCTCCTAGATGACAAGGACATGTCTGAGGTCACTTAGGAAGGACAAGACAGACCTTCCACCTGCCATGTTGACACCCAACTTCTCCAAGTTTGAATTTGTAGAGAACTGATCTACAACACGGAGAAAGGGTGTGTACGTGCGGGAAGCGGGGAGTGGTGAGCCACATTATCTTCTAATTCTAAGAATTTATGATTCAAATCAAGCACAATTCAGTTATATAATACTGGGACTGGAATAAATAAAATATTCGTGGTATTCTCATTAGAATCAGGAGCAAGGCAAGAATGGCCATTCCCACCAAAGATATTCAGCGTTATATTGGAAGCAAATGCAGTAAGACAAGGAAAAGAGTTGGGTTTTTTAAATATTGGGAAAGAGAAGAGAGATTAAATTGTCATTATTAGGAAAGATTACTGTAAACTTAGAAAATCAGAGACTTAACATTAAAAAATAACTCATTAAAGCTTTCTTTTGAACTTATATTCAACAGAAAAACTTGACTAAGTGCATACTCATAATTCCAAAAATTTATAGAAATAAATGGTTTTTAATAGGGGAAAATGGGCTACAATAAAAATACCTCCCAGTATAGATACGATACATCCATATATAATAAGATATAAGTTAGATTCAGCCAAATTACAGAATGATGTAGCCATATCTATCACTACTGAATCAAACAAGTGTCCACAATATATTATTGAGGAGGATTAAAGCAACTCACAGAAAATAATGCAGCAAGACTGTCTCAAAAAAGGAGAAAATAATACATAGCAAGATTCTATTGAAAAAGTACAGTGTATGTAAATATATGCGGGTGCATTTATGTAGACATAGCTAGGGAGCAGTAGTGTTAGTCTGGCTCAGTACCTAATAATGACGGCTATTGGGACGGTCCTCTGCTAGAGTAACATGAGGGGTTCAAGATATTCCCTCTCCCCAGGGAGAGTGACAGGCAAGGGCTAGCAGCAGTAGCTCTAAAATGTATTTTCAGAGTGCCCTGGAGGTATGAGAATAGTATCTTGGCACCCCTTCCACTAATATATATATGTAAATATGTGTGCAAACATATATATATAATCTATAATGTATGTATTTATCAATATGTATACTTATATGTACATATGTATAAATACAGAGTATATAAGTAAACACTATATGTATATATTTAAATGTATAGGTTTTTTTTCCCCCTGAAAGAGCAACTTGCTGCCAGCGAAGTCTTCTCTGAGATGGTCTTGCTGTCTGCTTGAAAGGACAGACAGAGTACACCACTGAGGGGTCAGTAAAGAAATGAAGCACTGTTTTAAGCAGGAAGGGATTTAATACAGGGAATTAAATGTTAACAAAAAGCGGACACTAGGTTCCTGGAATGACTGCCACCCATAGTGAAACAGAGCTGACTCCCTAGGAGACCTACTACCCACAAGACCTCTACTAGTACAGTGATTTCAAGACACAGCCTGTAGCTGTGACCAAGGGATAGGAAGCCAGAATTGACAGTGGCTGTTGCTGCTGCATTTGCTGTAATAGCTTCTAATCCTCTAGGATGGAGAAGGGATACTAGAGATCTGGATAGAAAAGCCTAACATCTCCGGGACTTTATTTCCTAGCAGAAAAGAGGTGAGGGGGAAGGCAAAGACCTCTATGTGACTTCCACCTTCCAAATTTCACACATCCTAATTTACACTAAGAACACAGCTGCAAGGAAACATTGGAAGTGTAGTTTCCACATTTCGAGCCAGAAGTGGGATGGGATGGAAATGGAGAATACCAGCTCCACCATAGCCACCATATAGAGATGGCATTTAATGGCCTGGTACAGGAGGGCTGGCCAGATCTCACTGGATTGTCCATTCTTCCTCCTCCTTCCCCTTCTCTCCCTGAAAGAGAAGAAATTGCATCTTGGTATTTCAATTTCTAGGCTATTATGTCACGGCTGTGGTTGAGAAATCAGATGCTGATGTCACCTGGAACTCTCTTCGAGGCAGGAAGTCCTGCCACACTGTAGTTGGCACTTCTGCAAGCTGGAACATCCCCATGGGCTTAATATACAATCACACCAGGTCCTGTAAATGTGGTGAGTATGTTCTGGGAGGTGTTGTGGCAGTTCATTCCCTGTGCCTGTGCCTGGGTAAAGGAGAAATTCAGTTTGATGAATGGCAGAAAATGCCATAATGGGTGGTGGGCTTAAGAGCTTGACAGAAATTGTCGGTGAGCCTCACATCTTCTTGAGCAGGTCCTCCTCCTTCTCATCCTTTTGCTTCTGAGAAGAATACCTTGGCCTAGAGGGCAGATCTCAGGGAAATAGCTCTATTCTTGATGTCTCACAAATGGCTCAGGGAACAAGCCTAAGTTTGCAAAGCAAGACTGGGCTGGATGCGTTGGTGCGCATGAGTGTGTTGTTTTCACATATAAACCGAAATGGCTGCCTTCTTAATTGGAAACCTTCCACCAGTAAGTCCTGGAGTGCTGTTTATCATGTTCATCCTCATCTCTCTTAGATGAATTCGTCATTTCAGCTACACTCACGCCACTACCTAAGAGGCTTCTGCTCCTCTGCTTTCCCCAACTCTCTGAAAATGCCAGTCCTAACTGAACCCTATTACCTGCTCTCTTTTGTACCTGAGCAGCTAAATGCGGTTGGAGAGCGTCACAGGGCAGCAGAGCAGTTCGTGTCACCGGAATGCTTCAGGCACTGTCTTTGGTGTGCCCCCAACATTTACAAGCGCCCCCACCACTTCTCTGCTCCACATGCCACATTCCCAGTGATTCTCCTAACGTCCTACTTGTCCACACACCTCAAACAAACACCACCTACCACCTTTCTCAGCAGACCATTTCACCTGCACCTGCAGGAGACAATGAAACCATCAGAGAGGTTTCCCTTAACATCTGCCTGCCAAGACTGTGGGCCTCCTGGGGGCTGCACCTCCCCACCTCCTCCCTCCCCAGCCAATCCCTCTACCTGTGCTTGGGTGCGGGTCACTCCCATGTTCTCTTTAACGGTCTCAACTCTCAGTTATTACTTCTCCTTCTGGTGTGTCCAACAATTTCTCTCAACAGGTAAACACACCCAGTGTTTTCCATCTTTAAAAGTCCCCTGACCCTCAACCCACCCAATATTCTCCTGCAGCTCCTGCCTTCCTTCCCTCCTCCTCTTTAAGGCCCGAGTGATCAAAGTGTTGTTGGAACCACTCCCCTTCCACTCACTCCTCAACTCCCTGCTGCCTGGCTCCAGTGCATCACTCCACAGGAAGGATTCTGGTCAAGCCACCAGTGGCCTACATACTGCTCATTGGAAGGATGTGCTTCCGCTCCTTTCCCCATGACCTCTCAGCAGCGTTTCCTCATATTGCCCTAGAATAATATCTCCTGGCTTTTATGGAAACACACTGGCTTGGTTTTTCTCCTGCTTTCGCAAGGACCCTGTTTCCCAATGTAGTTAAGAAACGTTTGAGTTGCTAAATGAAACTGTTTTTCCCAATCTCAGTGGAATCCCCAAGCACTCACATCCATGCCCACAGCCTCAATGGCCATCCAAAGGGTGTTACGCGTACAAAGCTAGGCACATGATAAGCACTAGGTAAATGCTTTTTATCTATCTTTGTGTTGATAATTGTCAAGTTCTTATCCCCAGCACAAGTCTCTCCTTAGCCTCCAGACATGTGTGTATTGAACTGCCTATTTGACATCTCTGGATGGATATCTCAAGAGCACACTAAGCTCATCCTGTTCAAAACCGAATGCACCATCCCTGCCGAGCCTGCTCCTTTTCCAGAACTACCTGGAATGGTGGAGGACTCTACAGTCCATCCCCTTGTGCCTGGGGGAAGCCTGACTGTCATCCTCCACACAGCCATCCATCTCCAGGGGTGCCGATTTCTCCTCCTTCCACTCATCTCCCTCCCCTTTGTGCTCCTCTAGTCCCAGCTGCCCTCATTTCCCCTGAACTTCTCCAGGAACCTGCCACCCAAACTCCACATCGCTCTGGTTTCCATCCATCCTGTTGCCAGGCCAATCTTTGCAAAGTGCAGCTATGACCATATCCTGCTTACTGCCCCGGCCCAGCATTGTCTAAAACCCTTCAGAGACTTCTCATCTCTCTAAGGACAAAGAACAAAACCTACCACAGTAAAAGGTCCCATGGGGTCTGGACCTGCCGCCAACCGCACTCACCACCATTCTCTTGATGGTTTAGTCCTGATGGCCTCCATGAGGCTCTCTGGGCCATGCCTCCACCCTATCCCAACACAGGCCAGTGCAGATGCTGGTTCTCCTGTCTGGAGGGCTCTTCCCCTCTTCCCTTCACTTAGGCGACTCCTACTCACTCTTCATGTCTTGGCTTAAAGCTTCTCCCTGACCCCTAGGGCTGCAAGGGGCTCTTTTATTGTAGCTTCATGGAACCCTATAATATTTTCCCAGAGCAAAGAGGGAAACATGAATTTACTCGTGTGGTGACTTAGGTTCTGACTGTCGCCACACAGGCCGCAAGTTCTCAAGAGGGCAGGGCCTATGTCTGATTTCTTTATGGTGGTGCCCTGGAGCCCAGCACAGGGCTGGGCAGCTGTGCCTCTCTAGACTCTTTCTGGACCTGAAGCTGTAATGGCACACCTTGTAAAAAAGGGCAAGGGCAGCAGAGCCCAGAAAACATGTGCTCCGGGTTCCGCCTGCCAGGACTTCTCTTTTGCCCCTCACTGTTAAACTCTGTGTCCATCTTTCGACGCCACTGCCCTGTGCTGCAATGGGGTAGACCTCTGTGAGCTCACAGACCCTCAGTCCAACTTGAGTCAGTTCCCCTTTACTTAGCTCTGGCTGGAACCTTTTTTTTTTTAAATTCCATAAAGTCTTGCTTTTAATAACATGTTACAAATAACTGAATGTGTCTTTATTAGGCAATTTTTGGGACAGAATCTGAGGCTTTCTTGCTAACACAAGCAGGGAAGGCTGATTCTGACCTCTGGTTGTCCTTTCTCGCAGATGAGTTCTTCAGTCACAGTTGTGCCCCTAGGTCTAACACGGATTCCCCTCTCTGTGCTCTGTGTGGTGGCAGGTGCAGTCCTGCCCACATGTGGGCTCACAACAGCCAGGAGAGATACTACGGCTCCAATGGGGCTTTCAGGCAAGTAGTGTCTGTGCACCACCTTTCTCTTTGCACCAACCCAGTACATTTCTTGTCCACTAACTTTTTCCATCATCCCAGCCTCTGGCTGCTGCATTTGGAAGGAGCCAGAATCTAGGAAATAGAACTACTGCAAATTTTGAATGGCTCCAATGACTCAAGTCCAGCTCTTCTCTAGGGCACTCTCCTGCAGACCCAGATGATTTAGGGCCCCTTGGGGCTCCTGAGGAGAAGCAAGAATGATGGTAGCAGAGTCACGACTCTAGTTCTACTTTTGCCACTTTCTTCAGTGTGATTGTGGACAAGTCAAGAATCCGCCAGAGCCTTAGTTCAAAATCACAGGAGGGACACCAGACACCTCACTTCTTACACTTGGTTGGTGAGTATATTTTAAAAATAGATGCTCCTGGTCTCCTCCATCCATTCAAGAAATATTTACTGAGCACCTAATAGACATTGTTCTAACTGTTACAGCAGTCAAGCTGTTACCAACCGTGGGTTCTCTCTCAATGCAATAGAAATTGTCATAAAGCCAAGAGAGTTTTCCCAGACAAGGCTTTGTTGGAGCTTATGCCCAGGAATATGGGAGGCAACACAAGAGAGAATTTTCTGGCTGACTCCCCAGAGGGCGTTGTAAAGGGGCCACGGTGAGAAAGGAGTGATGTCTAGGAATGTAGAGGCAGGGAACTTTTAGCACCTCCACAGTGTGATGACATGCTTCTTCATGCTCGCATGTCTTATAAGCATGTTACATCTCCACCCCTGGGTGTGATTTTTAGCATTATAATGAAGCTAAGGTTAAGGATCAGTCGTTCTCCTGGCCTTGCGTGCATGCGGGAGATAGTAAGATTCATGGTGGGAGCTGCTGCTTTTAGCTTCCTCAGGGTCCGACAGTCAGCAGGTACGGCTCCTTGAGCAAGGTTTATCTTGCAAGGTCTGGAGGGTCTGTTTGGGGTCCCTGCCACCCATGGGGCCTCCCCTCTACCAGCTTGTGGTGAGGTCCTTGGTGGGGCATGGGGGGCACCAAGTCCTGTCCCTCCTCTGCCTCAAAGCCACACATAATACCTGTCCCTCCCCTGCTCCCAGTCTTCTGGGGAAAGTAGGACAACAGCACACAAATAAAGGGCAGGATATACCTTCCAACTGTAAGTGCTACGGAGGAACCAAGGGAGGTGATGCAGCAGCAACCAGTTTTAGAAATTTTAGAAAAGGTGGTCAGGGCAGGCCTTAGCAGGCAGAGGGGCCGTGTGAGCTGAGAATAATGTGGGAATCAGGCCTGAGAAAACCTGGAGGAAGAGCAACCTAGGATGAAGGAACAGCAAGCACAAAGGTATGGGGGCAGGGCAAGTCATGCTGTGTGGAGGCCAGAGAAGAAGGTCTGTGGATGAGGGTGCAGAGAGAGAGGCACTGGCTGTCTCAGAGCCCTGTTGGCCTGGCTAAGGACGTAGATTTAACTCTAGGTATTGTGGGAAGTGTTGGACCTTTGCGGAAGCAGGGCAGTGCTATATGAATGAGTTATGTGAACAATGTATGAGACTCTAGAAAGTTCTCTTTTATTCATAGACACCAGGGTATTCCACTACGAGACTACTTTGTCCTGCCCTTTCTGAAGTTTTCTCTCTTTCTTTTCATAAGCCATGCATAAATTACATGTTTTCACAGATCCACAACAACATATACTATTATTACATTAAACCTGGATGAAATATGTATGTATATATTTATTTATACACATAAAAAGCAGTCTTAGCTTCAAACCTCTCATTCTCCCCATCTCCTACCTGTCTTTTCACTTCGTTGAGTTTTGTTTGTTTTTTTTTTTTTTTTTGAGATGGAGTCTTGCTCTGTCACCTAGGCTGGAGGAGTGTGGTGGTGCGATCTTGACTCACTGAAACCTCCACCTCCCAGGTTGAAGCAGTTTTCCTGCCTCAGCCTCCCGAGTAGCTGGGATTACAGGTGCCCACCACCACGCCCAGCTACTTTTTGTATTTTTAGTAGAGACGAGTTTTCACCATGTTGGCCAGGCTGGTCTCAAACTCCTGACTTCAGGTGATCCGCCCACCTTGGCTTCCCAAAGTGCTGGGATTACAGGTGTGAGCCACCACACCTGGCCCTTTAAGTTTCTTGACTCCTCTAGCCATTCACTCCTGCTGACCTGTGATCGATTGATCCTGCACCTTTCCCCATGGCCTTTTATTCCATCCTTTCCCAGCATACATTTCACAATCAACCGTGCCTGCACTTCCAGGCTGGCTGGCTTCCATTTAAGTGATGAGGACCCTGTTAAATGAGCCATGTATCTCTAGTCCCCCCACTACCCCATTTCTCCTAGAAGACAATTCCATACTTTCTCCTCTCCTTAGGTCTCCAACACTTCTTCCCCCACCTTTCATACCTTTGTTTCCTATTTCTCCTAAGAAAAGAAATCGAAAGATAAATTCTACAACACCCCGCTGCCATATCCACCCACATGCCACCATCTGTGGCCATAGATACTGCCTTCCCTCCTCTTACTGGGGTGACCTGGCTTTCTCCTTGCTATGTCCTGTCCTGCACCTGTTTAGGATTGTTGCCCTAGCAGTTCTCCCTTTTTCTGCAGCAGCATCAAATCTTCTTCTCTACTAGATCATTTCCATCAGCATACAAAACATGCTGCTATGTTTTTTTTTTCCATCTTACACACAAATAACTAAGTAAAACCTCTCCACCTCACTTTCCTCTCCCATTTCTCCCCTTCTTTTTACAACAAAATTCCTTGAAAGTGTCAAATTTCTTTGCTAACTCAAATTTCTCTCCCTTAAATCTCCCCGGGACCCAGTTTAAGAATCTGTTCAGGCCCCAAACCCCCAACATGGAGTTGGTTTTATTACTGTTTTTCAGTGATCTACAGAAAATATACCTCTTTATTGTCAGAGTATGGGCAGACTACTCCCACCACTCCAACCCCCTTGGTACACCACTGACCACGTGGAGATGAAACTACACCAGTGACCTCTGTTCTAAATCAAAAGGCCAGTTCTTCGTCCTTGTGTTGTTGCAGGATTTTTAAGGAATCAGCTTACACACTCCTTAATTTCTTTTAATTCCTGTTCCAGCATTACTTGATCTACCAGTGTCACTGGCAGCACCCATCACTTCCTCCTCTTGGATTTCATCCTTGGCTTCTGGAATGCTACACTCTCTTGGATTCTCCCCTCCCCCTCCTGACACTGCACCTCAGTCTCTTTTGCTGGTTCTGCCCACTTCCCCAGCCTCTACATGCTGGCATGACTCAGGGCTCCGTACTTGGAATTCTTCCCTCTGTCTGCCCATCCTCTTGGTGGTTTTATCTCTGTATGCTGACGATTCCCAAATTTACATTCTGGTTCTGACTTTTTCCTGAAACCCCAGACTTGTAGATCCAGCTGCCTACTGGCTATCTCCACTTGAATTTCTAATCACCAACTCAAACTTAAATGTCCAAAACTGAGCTCCTGAAACTCCATACATTCCCACCCAAATGCTACATCCTGTAGTCCACCTCATCTCAGTTAGGGGCAATCTATTTTTCATTTTGGAAAAAATGTCAATACCTTGCTACTTTCTATGCCTGCCCTTGTTCTCTCACACCCCATATCTCGTCCATCACCAAATTATATTAGCTGTACCTTCTCAAGCTATCTAGAATCAATCTCTCTGCCCATCTCCACTGATACCATTCTGATCTAAACCACCATCCTCTCTCCCCAGATTTTTATCATAGCTCCTTAACAGGTCTCCATGCATCTGTCTTGTCCCACTCTCCTCCACAACACATGAGCCAAAGTGATTCTGTTACACTTAAAGCATTATATTAATACTTCTTTGCTCAAAGCCCACCAGTGATTTCCCGTATCACTCAGAGTGAAAGTCAAGGTGCCTCTTTGATCTATAAGGTTCTTCTAGAAGCCTTTGCAGCCTCATCTCCTACTTCTTTCCCCATGAACTCTCGGTTCCAGTCAGCTTGGCATCCCAGCTGTTCCTCGAAGACCTCAGGCACACTCCTGCCCCGGGGTCTTTGCACTTGCTTCTACCCCCATCTGGAGTGCTTGTCTTCCTCAGATCGTCATGGCTAGTTTCCTCATTTTATTTAGGATTTCTCAGGGCAGCCTTTCCTGGCCACTCTGTAATTGTAAACCTATAAAAACACATGCTTGCACATACCATTGCCAATACTTCATATCCCCCTTTCTTGCTTTATGTTTTCTTTAGCACTTATGACTCTCTAGCTTACTACATATTTTATCTACTTACCTCACTTTATGTCTCTTTTATTCTGTAAAGTGAACAAGGACCCCGTTGGCTGTAAGTGAGAAAACCTCATGTGAAGCAGCTTACACCAAGGGCACTGTCTTGACAGGTGCTCTGGGTGCTTCCTCCTTGAAAGAGCTGATACCTGAGCCTAGGAGGCCAACGAAAATGCTTTAAGGGTAGGGTTGCCACCTACAATTCAGGATGTCCAGTTAAATTAGAATTTCAAATAGGCAACACATGACTTTTTAGTATAAGGGGATACACCCTGCTTCTCCCGTCTGTTTGTCTTTCTCTGCACATCTGCCTCATTTTTCTTCTTTCCTGCAGGGTGGGTTTTGGTTTCTCAGGCTACCTGGAGGGAAATGTTTGCAACCAGCAGTCCCAATGTTGTTACAGCTCATCAGTTATAAAGGAGCAGTCAAACAAAGACCACAGCGTATTCGTCCCAGTGCTCAGGAAGGGGGATTGTCACCCCAGTCTGGGCGAAAGCTTCCTGTTCACACAACTCATGCAGTGAAGTCACATTGTAAGGTGACAGCTGCCTCCACTGTGATCACATGGATTGAAGTGGCCGGGGTGGGGGGAGTTGGTTCTCAAAAAAGTAACAGTGCTTGAGGGACCAAACAAGAACTGAGTACACAAAGGGAAATTTTTTTCCTAGATACAAAAATCACATTATAATGATGTAATAATGGTTTAAGGACGGTTTAAGTGCAAGAATGACAAAGAAGTGGAAAAGAATAGAGGTCCAAGAGAGATTCATGGATATATTGCCATTTGGTCTGTAACAAAGGTGACATTTCGAATCACTGGGGAAAGAATGAACTTGAGAGGTCCAATAAAATATGTACCAAGAACTGGCCCCTGTGCTCCCTGATGGGAGCACATTTAATCGTGAGTGAGTCCTGGACGCTGGATAGGCAAGGGTCCAGGAGAGTGGTGGGAAGGGAGAGTGGTGGGAAGGGAAAGTGGTGGGAAGGGGTGCTGATGGTGAGTGAGGATGATTTCTTTTAGGCATTTGTATGAGTGGGGAAGAGAAGCCCATTGCCGGAGAATAGGGTGGGATAAATGCAGGATTTATTGTTTTTGTAAAACGAAAAGACATATAAATGTGACGAAATGTGTGTTTAGCTAAAGGTTTCTCAATTTTGTTTACCTTTTCAAAAAACCAAATCTTTGTTTTGTTAATTTTTTTTAATTGTTTCTTTAATCTCTATTTCATTTATTTCTGCTCAGAGTTTTATTATTTTCTTCCTTCTACCAATTTCAGATTTAGTTTGTTCTTGTTTTTCTAGTTCCTCGAGGTGCACAGTTAGGTTGTTTATTAGAAATCTTTCTTCTTTCTTGATGTAGAAATTTATTGCTAAAAATTTCCCTCTTAGAACTGCTTTTGCTGTGTCTCATAGGTTTTAGTATGATGTGCTTCCATTTTCATTTGTCTTAAGGAATTTTAAAATTTTCCTTTTTAATTTCTTCATTGACTCACCAGTTGTTTAGAAGCATGTTGTTTAATGTATATGTAAAGATTCTGAAGTTTTTCTTACTGTTGATTTTTAGTCGTATACCATTGTGGTTAGAAAAAATACTTTGTATGATGTCTATCTTCTTAAATTTGTTAAGACTTGTTTTGTAGCCTAATGTGATATATCCTGGAGAATGTCCCATGTGCAGTTGAGAAGAATGCATACTCTGCACTGTTGGATGGAATGTTCTGTAAATATCTTTTAGGCCCATTTGATCTATGATACAATTAAAGTCTTTTTTTTTTTTTTTGCTTATTTTTTGTCTAAATAATCTGTTCATTGCTGGAAGTTGAATGTTGAAGTCCTCTATTATCACTGTATTACAGTCTATCTCTCCATTTAGGTGTAATAATATTTGCTTTATATATTTGAGTGTTCCACTGTTGGATGCATATCTACTTACAATTGTTATATCTTCTTGTTGAACTGATCCCTTCATCATTATCATCATTATTTAATGACCTTCTTTGTCTCTTTTTATAGGTTGTTTTTGTTGTTGTTGCTGTTGTTTGAGACAGGGTCTGGCTGTGTCACCTATGCTGGAGTGCAGTGATATGATCTTGGCTCACTGCAACCTCTGCCTCCTGGGATCAAGCCATCCTTCCACCTCAGCTTCCTGAGTAGCTGAGACTACAGATGCTTGCCACCAAGCTCAGCTAATTTTTTTGTATTTTTTGTGGAGACTGGGTTTCACCATGTTGCACAGGCTGATCTCAAACTCCTGAGCTCAAGCAATCTCCCTGCCTTGGCCTCCCAAAGTAATGGGATTACAGGCATGAGCCACCATGCCTGGCCTCTTTTTACAATTTTTGACTTAATGTCTATTTTATCTGATGTAATATGGCTACTTCTGCTTGCTTCTGGTTTCTATTTGCATGGAATATCTTTTTTCATATTTTCATTTTCAGCCTATGTTTGTCTTTAATGGCGAGGTGAGTCTCTTGTAGAGAGCACATAGTTGAATCTTATTTACTTAGCCACACTATATCTTTTAATTTGAGAATGTAACCCATTTACATTCAAAGGCTGTTATTGATAGATAACAACTTACTCCTGACATTTTTGTTAATTGTTTTCTGGTAGTTTTGTAGATTCTTTGTTTCTTTATTCCTCTTTTTTTGTTTACTTCTGTGGTTTGGTGGTTTTCTGTGGTTTCTCTTTCTTATTTGGTAATTGCTGTAATTTATTTATTTGTGGTTATCATGGGGCTAATGTGAGTCTTGTAAGTATAACAGATAATTCTAAGCTAATAGCAACTTAACTTTGGCTGCATGAAAGTACTCATTTCCCCTCCCACAGTTAATATTTTTGTTGCCTAATTTAATATTTTTATTTAATATTTTTGTTGCCCTAATTTACTTCTTTATCTATGATGTGTTCCTCAGCCACTAATTGTAGTTGTTTTTTAACCATTTGACTTTAAATCTTCATACTAGAAGACTGACAGTTTTACATAGCACCATTATATCACTGAGTATTCTTAGTTTGATTTATGAAATTACTTCTACTGGTTTTATATTTTAATGTGTTTTTAATGACAGTAATTATCATCCTTTTGTTTCTTGCTGTAGCACTCCTTTAAACATTTCTTGTAAGGCTGGTCTTAGCGGTGATGAATTCTCTTAACTTTTGCTTGTCTGTGAAGGACTTTATTTCTTCTTCACTTCTGAGGGATAACTTTGTGGGACATAATATTCCTGGTTGACAGTTTTTTTTTTTTTCCCTTTCAGCACTTTGAATATGTCGTACCATTCTCTCCCAGTCTGCAAAGTTTCTGCTGAGAAATATATTGATAGTCTGATAGAAATTCCCTTATATGTGACTTGACACTCTTCTCTTGTTGCTTTTAGAATTTTCTCCGTCTTTGACTTCTGACAGTTTGATTATAATGTTCCTCAGAGAGAATCTTTTCAGGTTGAATCTAGTTGGAGACCTTTGGGTCTCCTGAATCTGGATGTTCATATCTCTTACTATATTTGAGAAGTTTTTAGCTATTATTTCATTAAATTGGTTTTCTGTGACTTTCTTCATCTCTTCTCATCTGATATTTCTATCATGTGAATATCTGTTCACTGAATGGTGTCCCATAAGTATCATAGGGTTTCTTCATTCCTTTTTATTCTCGCTTTTTTTCCTATCTGACTGGGTTACTTTAAAATAGCTATCTTCAAGTTCAGAACTTCTTTATTCTGCTTGATTTAGTCTGTTGATGAAGCACTTAATTGTATTATTTTACTTTATTCATCGAATTTTTTTGCTTCACAATATCTGTTTGGTTCTTTTATATGATATCTCTTTGTTGATTTTTTTCATTCAGATCATGAATTGTTTTCCTGATTTCATTGAATTGTTTGTCTGTGTTCTCTTGTATCCCACTGAGCTTCCTTAAGATCAATATTTCTAAATTTCTTTTCAGTTATTTTGTAAATGCCCCTTTCTTTGTGGCCTCTTACTGGACATTTATTGTGGAGTCATATTCTCTTGCTTTTTCATGTTTCTTGTGTCCCTACATTGATATCAGCACATCTAGCGAAATGAGCTCCTATCTCAAGCTCCTCATCTACCCGGTGAGCTACCAGATTGACTCTTCCAGCTCATTTAGTTGCCAGAGCTGAAGAATCCAGCAAAGGCAGATCTTCTCTCTAGCCTAGAACTCAGTCCTACAGAGGACAGGAAGGACCCCTGGCTCATAAGCTTCCTACCCAGGAGTTTCTGGGGACAGGGCCTCACTCCTTCTGGAAATGGCATTTTCACATCGAGCCCTATGTTCTCTCCATGCAGTTTTCCCCCAGGAAGCCATGGGCATGCCTATCCTTTATGCTGGGCTTCTGGAAAACTCTCCCCTGGAGTTTCACCTGCTACAAATCTTCAGACTCTGTTATCCAAAGCCCAGAGACTTCTGGCTATGACGGGCTTGTGGTTCTACCACCAATTTTCTATACCAGGAGAGTCAACCTTGCAGTCCCAAGTGGCACAGACCTGAGGCAGGAGCCTGAAGACCCTGGTCCAATAGGGGTCTTTCAATGGCACAGGAGGAGAGCTGTCAAGAATCCCACCTCTGCTTTGTCCCAATACTAAGAACTTGGAAAGAAAGCCAGAGTAGATAATTAATTAATGTTTAACATTTCAATATATTTGGGATACTAATGAATCCCTTTGAAGATTAAAAAAAGCCGGGAACTCTCATTCTAGTAACACACACACAAGCATGCACACACACACCTTTGCATACAATTTTTGTGCATTCATAGTTTCAGTTCAGTGATTCTTCTGTGACCTCACACTGCCTTTCCCTGAGTGGTAGAAGTGTACGGATGGAGATTTATTGATCTGATTTTAAGTAGATGCTACCGTAGGGGGTTGGTAAGTCTTATTAAATTGTACATGTAGACACGTTACATATATGTATTTAAAAGGCCTATTTGTGAGGAATATTTGAAACAACTAAAAGGGTAAAATCATTCCATTGTAGAAACCAACAGTTGACACCAATTATTTACAAATCTGTATAGGTCAGAGATTTACTTTGGACAGCTGAGAAACCTGGTGAACTTTGATCTTCTTTTTCCATGGACCCTGAGGACATTAAACAAGGGAGTTTACTCTGGGGGCAGTAGAAGGATCAGTGATCAGTTTACTTTGGCCCTAGGAGCACTGGACTCTGTTCAGCTTAAACAGCCACCTCTCACGGGCCTATGTGAAGGTCTTGGGACTTGACCTGTCTTGGTGAAGGAGCAATGGGAAGTGCCATCCTTAAATAATGTTGGAAGAAATTATGAATAACACTTCTCAAGAAAGTGTGTCACAGGGCAGTGGGGACAGCTCAGGCTATTGAGTTCATAGCCCTAGGTTCTAGCCTTCCATCTTGCTGGACAGCCTACCAGTTATATCCTCCAGCTGAGTTGTTTTTGTCTCTGTAAAATCAGATCTCTATACTAAATGGTCTCTCAGGGTGTGTTTTGCCAAAGGGCCCAGTAGCAATGGAGGGAGACATAAAGCAGTCACACAGAATAACTTCATTAGTTCACTGAGTGTGTATTTGGTATGTAGTCTATGCTGAGTGTTCTGTAATAACGATAGTTGTCATCACCATCTATTAGTGTCATTACCATCTATTGGTCAGACAGAGCAAGCAATCTAATAGCAATGTGAGCAATCTTCAGAATGACAAGGTAGACATTTGTACTCCTATGACTAATGAGAAAACAGAGCCTCAGAGTAGTTAGGTAACTTGTCCGGTATGATGCAACTACTCAGTGGTCTAACATCCAAATCCAAGAGTCTTTAACTCCAATTCCATGCCCATTTTATTACTGCACAGATTGCATGTGACAATACTCAGTGGATGAATGGACAGGTGACTATTAATAGAAAGTGGGCACAGGGAACTAGTATACAGAGAAAAAGACCTGCTAGGATCTGTCTGCTCTGTTCTCTGTGATGGATTGCCTAGGACTTAGTGGTCAGCATCCTTGCAGGGTCCTTGATGTAGTGGGACCTGAGGGGCTGGGCTCAGAAGCTGTGCACATGGGACTTAGAAGGGGAAGATATTGGTCAGGATATAAATAAAAATTAGAGGAAAAATGCTAAGGTGCTGGATACTGTACTAGGTTATTTACAGTAATTACTAATTTAGATCTCAGAATAACTCTATGAAGTAGGCATTATTGAGAGGTGAAGCTGGCTGGGCTTCTGGGTCAGGTGGGAACTCGGAGAACTTTTCTGTCTAACTAAAGGATTGTAAATGCACCAATCAGTGCTCTGTGTCTAGCTAAAGGTTTGTAAACACACCAATCAGCACTCTGTCAAAACGAACCAATCAGCACTCTGTAAAATGGACCAATCAACACTCTTTAAAATGGACAAATCAACTCTCTGTAAAATGGACCAATCAGCAGGATGTGGGTGGGGCCAAATAAGGGAATAAAAGCTGACCAACTGAGCTAGCAGCGGCAACGTGCTTGGGTCCTCTTCCACGTTGTGGAAGCTTTGTTCTTTCTCTCTTCTCCATAAATCTTGCTGCTGCTCACACTTTGGGTCTGCACTACTTTTATGAGCTGAAACACTCATGGCAAAGGTCTGCAGCTTTCCTGTTGATGTCAGCAAGACCATAAACCCACCAGAAGAAAGAAACTCCAGACACATCTGAACATCAGAAGGAACAAACTCTGGACACACCATGTTTAAGAATTGCAACACTTGCCGCGAGGGTTTGCGGCTTCATTCTTGAAGTCAGCGTAAACCAAGAACCCATCAATTCCGGACGCATTATGATCCTCATTTTCTAGGTGGGGAACTGGGGCACTGAGAGCTTAGGTGACTTGCCTAATTCAGTGTCCAACCTGAAAGTCTTAGCGTATAGAAGTGAATGACCAAGCCACTGTAGCTTTAGTCGTGTCTTCAGTCAGGGAGAACCAGGGCCAGGATCTTCTCTTGTCGTAATTCGCACAGTTATGATCCTCTCCTGTATGCCACTTCTACCAACGCTATGTTCCTGCCTTGCAGTGTGAAGATTATTTCCAAATTCAGATCTGGGAATGAACCCCACTTCTGGGAGCACGTTCATCTATCAGAATTTCTTCTTTTGTTTTTAAATCCAAATTCGTTGACAGCTGTTGTCCCAGCCCACTTTATGCCATGCTCTCAAAATTTCACAGCCTTCCTCTTCACTCCCGAGCATCTACTATCTCACCTGGGAGAGGGGCCTCTGGAGGAAGGCACTGAAGCAGCTGCTGTGACACATGCTGCCTATTTCACAGATTGGGCTGACATCTCTTTGTGGGGCACAAAACTCGTGTGTCCCCATCCCTGACTGCTAACCTCCTTCCCATCTTTGCCGGGCCTGCCCAGGTGTCCTGTAAACAGTGTGTCAGGGAAGATTAGCAGCGATCCTGCACAGCTGCCTTTGATCAGGGACCTTTGTTACGTTACACATGAGAGTTCCCAGAGTGCGCTGGGCTCCAGGGTCAGTGGCCCTTTAGCCGTCAGCCTGGGGTTCAAGTGGAGCTGGATGAAGTTGAAAATACGGTGATGAGAAAAGGGGTTTCTTAGCAGGGTATATCTCTGTCTTAAAATGAGGACAGACAGCTCCCGGTCTCTCCAGTTGTAGAAGGACTGAGTTGAGGAAAAGGAGCCCCTGACTTTGTAACATTGAACAGTACTGAATATCTCTGCTCCATTATTCCTCCATTCTGCCCACAATCCTAGCTGCCCTTCGTAGTCCTGTAGAGGAAATGATTAAAAGGCTGTCTGCTCCCTTTCTTCTTTCATTTCCCTACCTTTCTCTTGTTTCCATTTTCTTTCTTTCCTTAAAAAGAAAACAAACAAACCAAAAAACCACGGATTTATTCTATTCTCGTTCCTTTGCTTGAGGTGGCTATGGGCAGTGGCTCCTGAGAGACTGGGGTGGAGCAAGCAGTGGGAGGATCAGGAGGTTGTTTACGTACAAGAGAAATGAGCAAAGAACTGAAAATAGTGAGCACTCTGGGACTGCGGTTTCTCATGGCCAGAGAAGGGAGCTGCACATATGGGGTGGAAGACAGCTAGAATATCTGCAGTGCTGTTCAGTCAGAATTGAGGGATCAGTGTGAACTCATGGTTGTGTAAGAGTGTGGGACAGGTATAGATGTGTGTGTGTGTGTGTGACCCCAGCTCTGTCTGGAGAGCCTAGTATCAATGATTCTGCAACATGAGTTACCACACCTGGCACCCAGAATTTGCTTTCTAAATACCGTTCTCCACTAAACGGATAGGTCACCTTAGAGAAGGAGATTCCAGAAATAGAGATTCCAGAGCTGGTACAGAGAAGGTACAAGGTAGGCCTGAATGTCTTGTTCTAGCAGAAAGTGAAGCTCTTAAAAAATGTCGAGGCTTGTAACAGGTCCACAGGAGCCAGCTGGAAGCGCCGCCAATTGGCCACATGTGCAACAGTTTGAGCACTAAACTAGATAATGACAGTAACTTGCCATAACCCACCAAACAAAACAGGAACTCACGAGTCCATGCAGATAAAAACAAGTCATAGAAAAAATTAAACAGATGAAGAAAGGGAAGTTCTTCCTTACCTTAGAATGCTAATTAATAAGCATAGAAGAAATGATATCTGAAAATCGTCATTTTGCAATCAATATAGCACTAATCCATTGTATGAATCATTAAGAAAACAGCATTGCCTCTGTGATATTGCTGCCCAAAACGCAGAACCTGAGTCAAATCATGTGGTGATGCCACAAAAACCCAAATGGAGAAAGTCTCTTAAAAAATTACCTGTTAAATACAAAATCCCGGCATGAGAACACAGACCAACCAAATCCAGAATGTTGGAAATTCCCAACGATCAATAAAATGATCCAGTTTATTTGACAAGTATGCAACATAAAATGCTGCAGATTGTTTGGAGTGAAAGAGATTTAAGAGTTAAATGTAACATGTGGATCTTGTTTAGGATCCAGTTTGAACAACCTAACACTTTTTTAGACAACAAGGGTAATTGCTATATTGACTGAGTATTAGATGATAATAAGAAATAATTGTGCTGTAGTCCCAGCACTTTGGGAGGCTGAGGCAGGTGGATCACAAGGTCAGGAGTTCAAGACCAGCCTAGTCAAGATGGTGAAACCCCATCTCTACTAAAAATACAAAAATTAGCCAGGTGTGGTGGCAGGTGCCTGTAATCCTAGTGAATCGAGAGGCTGAGACAGAGAATTGCTTGAATCTGGCAGGCAGAAGTTGCAGTGAGCCAAGATCACATCACTGCACTCCAACCTAGGCAACTAAGCAAGACTCCATCAAAAAAAAAAAAAAAAAAGAAAGGAAGGAAGGAAGGAAGGAATGAATTGTGGAAAACTCCAAAAACCAGAACACTTCTTCTTCTCCAAAGGAGCATCACTCCTCACCAGCCAGGGAACAAAACTGGACAGAGAATGAGTTTGACAAATTGACAGAAGTAGGCTTCAGAAGGTGGGTAATAACAAACCCCTCCGAGCTAAAGAAGCATGTTCTAACCCAATGCAAGGAAGCTAAAAAACCTTGAGAAAAGATTAGCTTTTTGTTCTGCTAACTAGAATAACCAGTTTGGAGAAGAACATAAATAAGCTGATGGAGTTGAAAAACACAGCACGAGAACTTTGTGAAGCATACACAAGTATCAATAGCCGAATTGATCAGGCAGTAGAAAGGATACCAGAGACTGAAGATCAACTTAATGAAATAAAGCACGAAGACAAGATTACAGAAAAAAGAATAAAAAGGAACAAACAAAGCCTCCAAGAAATATGGGACTATGTGAAAATACCAAACCTACATTTGATTGGTGTACCTGAAAGTGACAGGGAGAATGGAACCAAGCTGGAAAACACTCTCCAGGGTATTATCCAGGAGAACTTCCCCAACCTAGCAAGACAGGCCAACATTCAAATTCAGGAAATACAGAGAACACCACAAAGATACTCCTCAAGAAGACAAATCCCAAGACACATAATCATCAGCTTCACCAAGATTGAAATGAAGAAAAAGTGTTAAACGCAGTCAGAGAGAAAGGTTGGGTTACCCACAAAGGGAAGCCCATCAGACTAACAGTGGACCTCTTGGCAGAAATCCTGCAAGCCAGAAGAGAGTGGGGGCCAGTATTCAACATTCTTAAAGAAAGGAATTTTCAACCCAGAATTTCATATCCAGCCAAACTAAGCTTCGTAAGTGAAGGAGAAATAAAATCCTTTACAGACAAGCAGATGCTGAGAGATTTTGTCACCACCAGGCCTGCCTTACAAGAGCTCATGGAGGAAGCACTAAATATGGAAAGGAAAAACTGGTACCAGCCACTGCAAAAACATAACAAATTGTAAAGACCATCAACACTATGAAGAAACTGCGTCAACTAACAGGCAAAATAACCAGCTAGCATCATAATGACAGGATCAAATTCACACATAACAATATTAACCTTAATGTAAACAGGCTAAGTGCCCCCAGTTAAAAGACACAGACTGGCAAATTGGATAGAGTCAAGACCATCAGTGTGCTGTATTCAGGAGACTCATCTCACATGCAAAGACACACATAGGCTCAAAATAAAGGGGTGGAAGAAGATTTACCAAGCAAATGGAAAGCAAAAAAAAAAAAAATTAGGGGTTGAAATCCTAGTCTCTGATAAAACAGACTTTAAACCAACAAAGACAAAAAAAAAAAAAAAAGAGAAAGAAGGGTATTACATAATGGTAAAAAGATCAATGCAACAAAAAGAGCTAATTATCCTAAATATATATGCACCCAGTGCAGGAGCACCCAGATTCATAAAGCAAGTTCTTAGAGACCGACAAAGAGACTTAAATTCCCACACAATAATAGTGGGAGACTTTAACACCTCACTGTCAATATAAGGCCGATTAACAAGACAGAAAATTAATAAGGATATTCAGGACTTGAACTCAGTTCTGGACCAAGCGGACCTAATAGACATCTACAGAACTCTCCACCCCAAATCAATAGAATATACATTCTTCTCAGTACCACATCGCCCTTATTCTAAAATTGAACACATAATTGAAAGTAAAACACTCCTCAGCAAATGCAAAAGAACAGAAATAACAGTCTCTCAGATCACAGTGCAATCAAATTACAACTCAGGATTTAAAAACTCACTCAAAACTGCACAACTACATGGAAACTGAACAACCTGTTCCTGAATGACTACCGGGTAAATAACAAAATTAAGGCAGAAATAAATAAGTTCTTTGAAACCAATGAGAACAAAGATGCAAGGTACCAGAATCTCTGGGACACAGCTAAATGAGGGTTTAGAGGGAAATTTATAGCACTAAATGCCCACAGGAGAAAGCAGGAAAGATCTAAAATCGACACTCTAACATATCACAATTAAAAGAACTAGAGAAGCAAGAGCAAACAAATTCAAAAGCTAGCAGAAGACAAGAAATAACTAAGATCAGAGCAGAGCTGTGGAAGATAGAGACACAAAAAAAACCTTAAAGAATCGATGAATCCAGGAGCTGGTTTTTTGAAAAGATTAACGAAATAGACTGCTAACCAGACTAATAAAGAAGAAAATAGAGAAGAATCAAATAGACGCAATAAAAAATGATAAATGGGATATCACCACTGGTCCCACAGAAATACAAATGACCGTCAGAGAATACTATAAACACCTCTATGCAAATAAACTAGAAAATTTAGAAGAAATGGATACATTCCTGGACACATACACCCTCCCAAGACTAAGCCAGGAAGAAGTTGAATCCTTGAATAGACCAATAACAAGCTCTGAAATTGAGGCAGTAATTAATAGCCTACCAATAAAAAATAGCCCAGGACCAGAAGGATTCACACCTGAATTCTACCAGAGGTACAAAGAGGAGCTGGTACCATTCCTTCTGAAACTATTCCAAACAATAGAAAAAGAGGGACTCCCCTCTAACTCATTTTATGAGGCCAGCATCATCCTGATACCAAAACCTGGCAGAGACACAACAAAAAAATAAAATTTCAGGCCAATATCCCTAATGAACATCAATGCGAAAATTCTTAATAAAATACTGGCAAACTGAATCCAGCAGCACATCAAAAAGCTTATCTACCACGATCAAGTTGGCTTCATTCCTGGGATGCAAGGCTGGTTCAACATACACAAATCAATAAACATAATCCATCACACATAAACAGAACCAATGACAAAAATCACATGATTATCTCAATAGATGCAGAAAAAGGCCTTCAACAAAATTCAACAGCCCTTCAAGCTAAAAACTCTCAATAAACTAGGTATTGATGGAACGTATCTCAAAATAATAAGAGCCATTTATGACAAACCTACGGCCAATATCATACTGAATAGGCAAAAGCTGGAAGCATCCCCTTTGAAAATTGGCACAAGACAAGGATGCCCTCTCTCACCACTCCTTTTCAACATAGTATTGGAAGTTCTGGCCAGGTCAATCAGGCAAGAGAAAGAAATAAAGGATATTCAAAAAGGAAGGGAGAAAGTCAAATTCTCTCTGTTTGCAGATGACATGATTGTATATTCGGAAAACCCCATCATCTCAGTCCAAAATCTCCTTAAGCTGATAAGCAACTTCAGTAAAGTCTCAGGATACAAAAAGAATGTGCAAAAATCACAAGCATTCCTATACAACAATAATAGACAAACAGAGAGCCAAATCATGAGTGGACTCCCATTTACAATTGCTACCAAGAGAATAAAATACCTAGGAATCCAACTTACAAGGGATGGGAAGACCTCTTCAAGGAGAACTACAAACCACTGCTCAACAAAATAAGAGAGGACACAAACAAATGGAAAAACATTCCATGCTCATGGATAGGAAGAATCAATATTATTAAAATGGCCATACTGCCCAAAGTAATTTATAAATTCAATGCTATCCCCATCAAGCTACTATTGACTTTCTTCACAGAATTAGAAAAAACAACTTTAAATTTCATATGGAACCCAAAAAGAGCCCATATAGCCAAGACAATCTTAAGCCAAAAGAACAAAGCTGGAGGCATCATGCTACCTGACTTCAAACTATACTACAAGCCTACAATAACCAAAACAGCATGGTACTGGTATCAAAACAGATATATAGACGAATAGAACAGAACAGAGGCCTCAAAAAGTAACGCCACACATCTACAACCATCTGATCTTTGACAAACATGAGAAAAACAAGCAATGGGAAAATGATTCCCTATTTAATAAATGGTGCTGGGAAAACTGGCTAGCCACATGCAGGAAAATGAAACTGGACCCTTCCTTACACTGTATACAAAAATTAACTCAAGATGGATTAAAGACTTAAACGTAAGACCTAAAACCATAAAAACCCTAGAAGAAAACCTAAGCAATACCATTCAGGACATAGGCATGGACAAAGACTTCATGACTAAAACACCAAAAGCAATGGCAACAAAAGCCAAAATTGACAAATAGGATCTAATTAAAGAGCTTCTGCACAGCAAAAGAAGCTATCGTCAGAGTGAACAGGCAACCTACAGAATGGGAAAAAATTTTTACAATACATCCAACTGACAAAGGGCTAATATTCAGAATCTACAGGGAACATAAACAAATTTACAAGAAAAAAAACCCATGAAAAAGTGGGCAAAGGATCTGAACAACCATCAAAAAGTGGGCAAAGGATATGTCACAAAAGAAGACATTTAGGCAGCCAACAAACATCAGGAAAAAAAGCTCATCATCACTGGTCATTAGAGAAATGCATATCAAAAGCACAATGAGATACCATTTCATGCCAGTTAGAATGGCTGTCATTAAAAAGTCAGGAAATGACGAGGCACAGTGGCTCATGTGTGTAATCCCAGCACTTTGGGAGGCCGAGATGGGCGGATCACGAGGTCAGGAGATCGAAGCCATCCCGGCTAACACAGTAAAACCCCGTCTCCACTAAAAATACAAAAAATTAGCCAGGTGTGTTGGCAGGTGCCTGTAGTCCCAGCTACTCAGGAGGCTGAGGCAGGAGAATGGCATGAACCCAGGAGGTGGAGCTTGCACTGAGCCGAGATCGCACCACTGCACTCCAGCCTGGGTGACAGAGTGAGACTCCGTCTCAAAAAAAAAAAGAGAAAGTCAGGAAACAACAGATGTCGGAGAGGATGTGGAGAAATAGGAATGCTTTTACACTGTTGGTGGGAGTGTAAATTAGTTCAACCATTGTGGAAGACAGTGTGGCGATTCCTCAAGGATCTAGAACCGGAAATACCATTTGACCCAGCAATCCCATTACTGGGTATATACCCAAAGGATTATAAATCATTCTACTATAAAGACACAAGCACACATATGTTTATTGCAGCCCTATTCACAATAGCAAAGACTTGGAATCAACCCATCAATGATAGACTGGATAAAGAACATGTAGCACATATATACCATGGAATACTATGCAGCCATATAAAAGGATGAGTTCATGTCCTTTGCAGGGACATGGATGAAGGTGGAAACCATCATTCTCAGCAAACTAACACAGGAACAGAAAACCAAATACCACATGTTCTCACTCATAAGTGGGAGTTGAACAATGAGAGCACATGGACACAGGGAGGGGAACATCACACACTGGAGCCTCTCAGGGGATAAGGGACTAGGGGAGGGATAGCATTAGGAGAAATACCTAATGTGGCATGATCTCAGCTCACTGCAACCTCTGCCTCCTGGGTTCAAGTGATTCTCAATTCTCATGCCTCAGCCTCCCAAGTAGGTAGGACTACAGCTACATGCCACCATGCCCAGCTAATTTTTGTATTTTTAGTAGAGACAGAGTTTCACCACGTTGGCCAAACTGGTCTCGAACTCCTGACCTTAAGTGATCCTCCTGCCTTGGCCTCCCAAAATGCTGGGATTACAGGCATGAGCCACCGTGCCCACCTCTTTTGCATTTTCATTTACGAACTTTAGAATTATGTTGTTAAGTTACATGAAAAAACATTTGGAATTTAATTGGGAGTACACTGAATTTCTACATCAATTTGAGGAGAATTGTAATTTCTCAAGTCTTCCACTCCCTGTTCAAGATATAGTTTTCCATTTACTTTGAGTTTCTTAATTTAAAGTCTGGTGCATAAAAGTTTTAGATGTCTTTTGATAGATTTAATCCTAGGCATTTGTTTTTCTTATGTTACTTTAGGTAGTATTTTTCGTGTTTTTTCTTTTCTTTTCTTTTCTTTTTTCCAATTTGAGTATAGAAATACAATTGACTTTGGTGTATTTACCTACCTTGATCCAGCTCTTTTTTTTTTTTTTTTTTTTTTTTTTGAGACGGGGCCTCACTCTATCACCCAGGCTGGAGTGTATTGGCGCATCTCAGATCACTGCAAATTCTGCCTCCCGGATTCAAGCGATTCTCCCACCTCAGCCTCCTGAGTAGCTGGGACTCAGGTGTGCACCACCACACCTAGCTAATTTCTGTATTTTTAGTAGAGAAGGGGTTTCGCTATGTTGGCCATGCTGGTCTCAAACTCCTGACCTCAGGTGATCTGCCTGTTTCAGCCTCCCAAAATTCTGTGATTATAGACATGAGCCACCACGCCCAGCTTTAACTCATTTATTCTAAAGTATACTCTAGTTTCTTCAGAATTTTATACACATACAATTTATTATGCATAAAGATGAGAGTTTATTTTTTTCCTTTCCAATCCTTTTACTTACCTCTTCCAGTAAAAGTTTGACTAGAAATGATAATAGTAAACATCTGGTCTTACTGATCTCAACAAGAAAGCCTTATTCAACATTCCACACTAAGTATGATTTCTGTAGATTTTTATGGCACACAGATACTTGATATCAGACTGAGAAAGTTTTGTAGAATAAGTTTGCTAAGAGGTTTTGTTATGAAGGGATATTGAATTTTATTAAATGATGTTCCCATACTGAGTGGTAGGGTCATACCACTTTCCTTTATTATTCCACTAATATGATATATTACAGTGATTGATACTTGAAAGGATAGCTTATATTCCTGGAATAAACCCAATTTGATAATTATTTATTAATCTTTTTTACATTTTGCTAGATTCTGTTTGCTAATCTTTTGTGTAGAAATTTTGCATCTGTGTTCATAAAAGTTATGTTTTTTATCTTTGTCATGATGTCTTTGTTAGTTTTTCCTTTCTAAGTATACATACTGTCCTCAAAACATTAGTTAAGGAGTGTTCCTACTTTTCTGTTCCTGGAGGAATATATTGGTATAATCCTTTTACTTTATTTAGAGACAGGGTCTCACTTTGTTGCCCAGGCTGGAATGCAGTGTCGTGATCTTGGCTCACTGCAGCCTTGAACTCCTGGGCTCATGTAATCCTCTTACCTTAGCCTCTCAGGTAGCCGGCAATACAGGTGCATGCCACCGTGTCCAGCTGATTTAAATTTTTTGTAGAGACGAGTTCTCACTATATTGCCCAGGCTGGTCTTGAACTCCTGAGCTCAAGTGATCCTCCTGCCTCAAGCTTCCAAAGCCCTAGGATTACAGGCATGAGCCACCACCCCCACCCTGTAATTCTTCTTAAATGTTTGATGGAATTCATTCCACCTGGTCCTGGACTATTCTTCATGAGACAGGTATTTTTATAGACTCCCCAGTGAAAAGAATGGAAAACTTGAGAATCTTCATTGTCCGAGGACTTCTGAGAGGTAGAACAGAGATAAAGAGAGAGAGCGGAAGAGAGAGAAAGAGAGAGAGAGAGAGCGAGAGTGAGCGAGCAGTAGTGTCATGTGGCATTTCAAAATGCCTGGCATTTTCCTAAAAGAACCCTGCCCAGTCCCCAGCCCCCTGGTCATACGGCCTGACCCATCGGGCTTGCAGGGTGACTGGCTTCGTGAATGTCAGTTCTCAGGCTGCCAGGTTGCTGCTTCTCAAGGATGACCCAGGCTCAGAGAAATCTCTGGTGTCAGGCGGAGGACACTGAGTGGGGGACAGGAGGAACTGCTCAAAACAGAGGCTCTTTGTTTGCTTTGCTTCTGTGTCAACTGGGCAACATTTGGAAACAACAAATATTGGTTCAGAGGCCCACTGCTTTCTTACCCACCTCCTGCTGTTCAGCTTTTCCAATTTTCCTGCACGTACACACGAGTGCAGCTATTTCCTTAAGGGCCATTGAAATTTAAGAGTTTTGCCCTGTTTGCGGTGAAAGATTTGGCTCATGCTTGGGTTGGTTTAGAACTGTAAGCTTCCTTTATGTCCTCTCTCATTCTCTTTCTCTTTCTCTTTCTCTCTCACCTCCCTCCCTCTCTTTCCTCCCCCACTAAATAAATAAAGAGAAGGTCAATATCAAGAAGGCAGCTGTGGTCTGGAGAAGGCCAAGATTTAGGAAGTGTGAGTTCAGGTCTCAGAGCTCCATGAATGAGGACCCATCATTTGACTGTAATGTCCACATCTGATAAAAGGAGGTACTGATCTTATCTTGCAGGGCTGCCCCAATGATCTTGCCCCAGGACAGTGCCTGACACATACAAGGGGATAAAAACATGATATTTTCTTCCAGCTGAGCATAATCAAGCCAGTCCATGTCTAAGGATCTGCAGTTGGTACTCGGACCTCTCCCAGACTGACCAGCCCCTGTGCTGGCAAAGCCCTGGGGGCTGTGTGCCTTTGGAGAAATGGCAAGGCTGGGTGTCTCATGTTTGTCCCTCTCTCGGTGTGACCCCAGGTGAGCTCCTTGGCCCCTGCATGTCCTGGTTTCCTGGGAGAGGCAGTGTCCCTGGTGGATGCGTACACTCTGGAATCAGACTGCCTTCTTTTGTATTCTGACTTTGCAGCTGACCTTGAACAAGGTATCATCCTCTCTGGTCCTCAGTTTCCTTGTCTCATCTGTAAGATGCAGACGCTAAAGCACCAAAGTCAGAGGGGTATGGTAAGTACTCACTGAAGCTCCCAGTAAGTCTCAGCCATCATTAAGCTATAAAAAGGGACAGTGAATTTCAACTCCAGAGCATCTCTGGTGTAGAATTAAAGAATATAAGTGAGAGCACAGGTACAAGTGTCATGGACATGGAGCGCTGTAATGTTACTCTTACCTTCACATGCTCCTACAGACATATACAGGCATAGGCACCCCATACAGCTAGGGCCATGCACACATGTACACCCCAAAGCTGGCCTCACCCCTGTCTACCCCATCCAAGGAATGGCAAACACGAGGCTCTGCTGTTGTCCTCCTGAGCAAGAGCCAAGACCCTGGGCCTCTCCATCTAGGTGCGTGTAGATGACGTGGGAGCACCAGTTCTCTATGTCTTGTCTGAGCTTCCTTCATATCCCATGAGGCTGTGTACTTCCTTCCCAGCACCTGTCTTGGCTTGGACTCAGAGGATCCCTCTGAGGACAGGGCATAGAGTTGGCTGGTCTGGAGAGAACTCAGCCTGGCCAGTAGGTAGTTGCTCCCTGCTCAGGGGCTCTGGGTAGGCTATGGACCTGTGGCTGGAAGAGTGGCCTTGGCAGGGCTTAGTCTATGAATTTAGATGGGCTCCAGGGAAGGAGAATCACTGACCATCTTCTTTCCATGCCCTGTGTTGAGCTTCCCTGAGTTTGTGGCATGAGCTCAACCTTTGGTAACTGCACTTCCTGCTCTCTGGCAGACCTTGCAAGCTTACTACAGGGCCTGTCCACGCATCAGCTGTACGTGTGCATGCTGCTCTGTCGGGTGCCTCCCAGTTAGCCTTGCCCCTGACTTTTCCTGCTCATCTCACATCCCTACCTCAAGGTCTCCAAATGAATCCAGACCCCTGCCTAGAGCCTGCTGCAGGGACAGTAGGAATATGGCCCTCATGCCAAGAGTCTTCTTTCCCTATGGCTCAAGTGCAAGGGACCCATGGACGGGCCAGGGGGGAGTAAGACAGGGCAGCAGTGGTCACTCTCCCTCGCTGGTGAGGCTGATGTGTTGGGAAAGCCAGACTTGCCTTCTGTCCTCACTGTAAACAGAAAGCCTCTGCAGTGGACTTTAAAGTGGGAGGTGTGTAACCCCTTTGCATATGAGATCATCTTTTGGAGCGTGGGAGAACATAACCTAACTTCCAGTTATATTTATTGTTATTGCAAAAGATTAACACATTATCATTCATTCATATTGAATGTGTGAATTGGCCCTGTCTCCCACCTGAGTCTGCAGTCATGACAGATGGAGCCTTTGAGGTGTCCTAAGGGAAGATGGGGATCACCTCACAATGCTATAGGTTAAGAGGGGAGTGCCGACCCTGCCCTTTGTTTTGGTATTTTTATTTCCATATTTTGGGGTTTGTATGTGCCCAGTTAAACGGATGCACAGATTAGATAATCTGGCTTTAACTCCAATCTTCACGAGATGCACACATGCCTTAAACAGATTTCTACAAAGAAACTAGAATTAGGAGATAATTCTGACAACACAAAAACAAGTGAACAAAAAGCAAATGCCTGACCTGACATATCCACTAGGCTTGGTATGGGCTTGGTCAACTAAAACATGAGACAGAATGAAGGACCATCTGGTCAGGTTGGAGAAGAAGTAACTTTTGGCAAAATCTCCGAAGTCTGGATTTACACTTCGTGGAAGGAATCTTGACCTTCCCCCAGGTATGTTATGCCTTGAGATAATAATCCTATATAAGGCCGCATAAGCAAAACGGCATTCGAAAATGAGTTTCGTCTTTAGCTCATTCTTTTACAAAGTTCTATTCCTTGTGCATGATTAAAGTGTACACATTTTTTAGTTAAAATATAACCATCTAGAAGGCACAAATTCAGTATTTTTCATGATAAGTGTGTGCAATTAAAGCGGTTAGGAGACTAGAGGGGAACATGGGGGTCCCAGGCTGTAAGAACAGGCCACACCCTCCACTGGGCCGCTTGCTTTGTGCTAAGATGGTACTTGGTTCTGAGCCTCACAGTGTCTTGACCACGTTCCTGGAACCTTCTTGTGGGAGGGAGTTCATCTTCCCCTATTACTCTGTCCCCAGTCTAAGGTGTCCCACAGGAAGCTTGAGGGCAGGAAGTTTTCCAGCCCAGGAGCCTGAACTCAGCGGGGCAGGAAGGAGGAGCAGCTCCTCCGTGGGGGACCTTTGAGAGCCCAGGAGCAGGATTTCGAGGGACACCTGGTAGGGAGCAAAAGGTGCTGAGTCTGTCTTTGACCTTGAGGCCAGCTTGTTTCTCCTGCATGCTCTCCCAAAAGGGGCTTTGCCTGTCATTCTCCCGTTCTAGTGTGGGGTCTGGGCGCAGTTGTTTTCCCTCTCCAGCCTCGGGAGTCTCCCTCTGTGGACTGCGCAGATAGGACTGGTGGCACGGACCAGCTCAGCTGCCCTGGAGTCAGGAGCAGAGCCACCCGGTTCCCAGCCCGCCTTAGCCGCTCCTGGCACCGAGAGAGCCGCAATGACAATGGCTGGATTGTGCTTCATGTCCCTTTTCATCAGCATTTCTGTGCTGGACTCCTTCCACTCGCGGGTCGTCTCCAGAGCTCAGGAAATGAGGTGATCAGTGGGGCGAGTAAGGAAGGGGGGTTGGGAGAGGGGCGATTGGGCAACCGCGCTGCACAAACACGGGAGGTCAAAGATTGCGCCCAGCGGGCCCGGGCCGGGAATAAAAGGACGTGGGGCGCGGGAGGCTGCACAGAAGCGAGTCGGACTGTGCTCGCTGCTCAGCGCCGCACCCGGAGGATGAGGCTCGCCGTGGGAGGCCTGCTGGCCTGCGCCGTCCTGGGTGAGTGCGGGCTCGGGGAAGCAGCGCAGAGTTGCTGGCTGGCGCGTTCCCTGCAACCCGGGCGGCCACCGCGCAGCCTGCATGCACTCCTCGCTCAGACTGGAAGCCTGGGTGCCTGGGTGCCTTTCCCTTGCCTCTCTACGCCCCACCCCTGGCCTCTGCTTGGGCCTCTAGACACCTTTCACTGCACTCACTGTCTCCTTCCCGTTCTCCTCTTTGTCCAGCAAATCTTGCAGCAGTGAAATACAATAAATCAGAGCACGTCTAATCAGGTTATCAAAACCCTTTGCTGCTGCCTCTTGTCAAGTCCAAACTCCTTAGTACGGCATTCAAGGCCTCCCGGGTCTGACCATTCCCCCTTTCAGAGTCTGATGTCCCCTGGGTGCCCTGGGAGCTGTCAGAGCGCCCATCGAGCGGTCAGAGCATGGGATTTGAAGCCAGACTTCTTGGATCCAAATCCTGACTGGCTCCTCACCAGGGAAGGGGTCATCACAGCACTTGCCTGGGAGGGTCAGGTGAGGGTCAGCGAGGTGGCGGATGCCGGGTACCCGTGGTGGATGTTGCACACATCCTGCTATGGGGCAGTGACTGACACCTCACTCCCCGACCTCCTGAGGTGGGGCCCTCTTCATACTCTAACTTCTGCCTGCCATTCGTGGGGCATTTGTCACGCTGTTGGGGCTTCCGTGTTTAGTTGTCTCTTCCCATAAGCTAGCAATTCCTTGAGAGAGGACCCCACGTTACTTGCCTTTATCCCCACACAGAGCACTTCACAGGCTGTGCAAGGTAATGCTCCACTGAGGACACATTCTCGCCTATAGGAACCCTGGAGGTGTGGCTTTGAGGAGAGGCTGCCACAGACTTATGTTGCCTCCTAGGATTTCCCATGGGCCAAGGGGGATGATGGGGGTCGCTGGGGTGGCCATCCCTGGTGGCCCCTCCTCATGTATCCTGGAGAGCTGTGGGCCTCCTGGCCACAGGCTTCGTGGATCTTCTTCAGAGCCAGTGAATCAGCCTTGCTGTTGTGGCCCACAACATAAGAGCATTTGTTGTTTCAGTGGAGATGACAGGGGGCCTTGGGCACAGGGCAAAAGCTCATGTGATATGGATGCTATCTCTGCAACCACATGGATTTTAATAGTTACCCATGGCTGGCTTCAGCTTTTTTTTTCTGAATGGCAGCCAAAAAGTGTGGTGAAAATGGAGGGAGAGTTCAGTGGAGACAGAGGGGAGACTGTTGAATTCGTGGAGTTTTTAGTTATTCCTAAACAGAGAGCAACAGACAAGAGTCACAGACAAATTAATTCTCTTTTCATTAATTTACCCACAACTACTGGCCAAGAAGGGGTGTAACTCAGAATGTTTTCTTCTTGTGTGCTCTGAGTAGCAGACTCAGAGTCTGGAGACCCAGATTCTAGGCCTGGCTTGGCCAACAATAAGCAGGGTGACCTTGGGTTAAAAAAAAAACAACAAGGCATCATTCTTTGAGTCTCACTCCCTCTTCTCAAAAAGATGGCAGTTCCTCCCCTGCTGGCTTTCCAAAGTTTGAGGTATCGAGCCAATGTGTTGGGGTAGCTGAAAACGCCCTGTGCACACTGAGGCTTATGTTCCATGGCAGGGCAGGGGCCAGGACAGTGACGGGAGGAGACAAGGCGGAGACAGAGCAGACTGTCATCTCCAGATGGGAGCTGATGGTCATGCCTGCATCCCTCTGGCCAGCAGAGGGTGGTCGGTAGGAAACTGGGAGGCCATTAGGGCAACGTTCTATTGGCCCAGTCTCAGAATGCAGTAGAACTTGTGCCCTGTAGCGTTCATGGACAGGAGTGAGAGGAGGACGGGACTGAGGGCATGTGGCTGTCAAGGCCTTTCTAGGGGTGATGCTCTCTCTCCCTCAGCACAGGGAGTGGGTCTCTTCCACCTCTGGCCTCTCTCCCCCAGGGCTGTGTCTGGCTGTCCCCGAGAAAAGTGTGAGATGGTGTGCAGTGTCAGAGCATGAGGCCACCAAGTGCCAGAGTTTCCGCGACCATATGAAAAGCGTCCTTCCATCCGATGGTCCCAGTGTTGCATGTGTGAAGAAAGCCTCCCACCTCGATTGCATCAGGGCCATTGCGGTAAGTCGCTGCTGCCTAAAAGAGAGTGGAAGAAAGCCATACTTTCTCTATCTCCGGTCACTTTGGAGCAATTCTTTACTCACAGGTAGGAGGCTGATGTATGGGGCAGTCAACCCTGACTGTTATTAAAATCACTTCAAAAATGGAAATGGGGAGGTTTTCTTTAATGTGTCTGGAAAGCAAAAGTCAAAAAGCACATTAACTTTTGCTTTCCAGACACAGTAGATGCAAGGGTGACTGTTTTGAGACACTAGGTTCTCTGAACTCAGCAAAAATATAAGAATGCCTGCTATCAGGCTGGGCGCAGTAGCTCATGCCTGAAATCCTAGCACTTTGGGAGGCTGAAGCAGGTGGATCACCTGAGGTCAGGAGTTTGAGACCAGCCTGGCCAACATGGTGAAACCCCATCTCCGCTAAAAAATACAAAAATTAGCTGGGCATGGTGATGCATGCCTGTAATCCCAGCTAGCTACTTGGGAGACTGAGGCAGGAGAATCGCTTGAACCGGGGAGGCAGAGGTTGCAGTGAGCCAAGATCCTGCCACTGCACTCCAGCCTAGGTGACAGAATGAGGCTCCATCTCAAAAAAAATAAATAAGTAAGAATGTCCACTATCAAAATTATTATATAACCTTCTTTGGCAGCTTTTGATACACAACTGAGAAGACGAGTGATGCATGCAGGGGGAAGAGTACAGTGTCTTGATTGCAGGTGACAGCTGATCCCTTTGTTCTTAGGTCTACAAAAATGCTCTTCATCCTTTCAACGTTGCCCCTGCCTATCTGTACGTGTCAGATCCCATGCTGGGCAATGGGGCTGCAGTGGTGAATTAAACACACTGGTCCTTACCCTCAGGGAGCTCGTGGCCTAGTCAGGAGAGCAGAAAAACACACGAATAAGTAAACAACTAACTCCAAAATGTGGGGATGTACAATAGAGGGAAAAAGGAGAGTGTTCTGACAGGGACTCACTTTGTCCTGGGTGGTCAGAGACCATCTCTCTAAGAGAGATGTAATGAAGCTGAGACCCAACGACTGAGCCTGGGTTGGTCCCAGTGTAAAATACACCAGGCAGCAAGCAAGAGCAGATGCAAAGGGCCTGAGGCAGAGCAGAGCGGGCTTATTTAAGTTGCTAGGGGGAAGCCAGGGTGATGGGAGCTGTCAAAGATAAGCACAGCCAGATATTAGTTTAGGCAGTGACAGTGGGTTTCATTCAGTAACTACTGACAGTGGGGGAAAAAGCTGGGCTCCATTCTGATTTATGCAGTGGTGATGTGGGCATTTTAAAGGGAGAATGAGGGAGGGGAGAACGCAGGGCTTTGTAGAGTCAGAGAAGTAAAAAGGTAGAAAGGGCTGGTCAGTGTAAATGTGAGGAGGCCAGCTGTGTCTGATAGCTGGCAGTTGTCTTGATTAGGACTCTATTCTCCCACAGAGATTGGGAGACAGACACTCTATCCATCCTGATGATTGTGTTGCAAAGGAATGGCTCTCAGTCCTTGAGGCAGATGCTTGTGAGTTTCAAGAGATACATATTCACAGTTTTCAGCCCTTTTTAGTAAATGCTCTTGGAAAGGGAGGTCAGGGGCCTATCATCAGTTGTGTCGGCTAGAAGAAACAGATACATTTTCCTGGCAGCACTGAGTTTTCTCAGGCAAGCACTTTAAGGGGAACCAGGGCCATCCCAGGGACAGAGATTTGTTCTGTTAGGAGCCATGCCAGAGTCTGGTCAGGTCTCTTAGTGCAGGGGTTTGGACAGACTTGTCAAGTGTGGGAAATTCTACAGTTCTCGGCACAAAGCAAGCAGGAGGTTAGCCGAAGGGAAAAGGTGGAAGAGGTAGACACATCCAGATGAAGCCTGGCTTCCCTCCAGGAATCTGCGCTGGGGTTTTCCTCCTCTACCAGTGTCGTTCTGCTGGCTTCCCCTTGGCTTCCCTCCAGCCTTCTCTCTGTGGGCTTTCCTTCTTCTGGGTTTGCTTATCTTGACTTGTGAGAGCTTGCTTGATTATAATCCTGTCCCTCCCAGCTGGCACAGGTTCCCCTGGGAACCCTGCAGCTCAAGTGCTGGACCCTGTGTTTTAGGCCTTAGCTCTTCAGCTCCCTGAGCCCCTGAGCCACCAGTGATTTCTTGGTGTCTTGGAAAAGAAAGACCAGGTTCCTGACCACTCTCCCAGCCCCACTGCACTGGGCAAAGCTCTCGTTTGTTTGCTTCACTTTTATTCAGCAGTGTGAGGACTGGGGAAGGGAAGGTGTTTGCAGATTAAACAAAACCACGAAGTGTGTTTCATACATAAGGTCTAGTTGTTGTGGAACAGAAAGGCCCATTGTGTCTCTTAATTTTGTTTTGTATTGTGGTATATTAAAAGTATGTTTTACAAAAAAAATCCATTGATGAGTGAATAGATAAAATGTGGTATACACAAATGATGAAATATTTTTAGCCTTAAAAATAAATGAAACTCTGATACATGCTGCACTGAGATGAACCTTGAAAACATAAGTGAAGCAAGCTAGATACAAAAGGACAAATATTGTAAGATTCCACTTTTATGAAATATCTAGAATAGTCAAATTTATTGAAACAGAAAGTAGCATAGTGACCTCCAGGGGTTGGGGTCGGGGAGAAATAGGAGATAATTGTTTAATGGGTAAAGAGTTTCAGTTTCTGGAGATGGCAGTGAGGGTTATAAAACAATGTGAATGCATGTACTTAATGCCAGTAAAATGTACACTTCAAAATGTTTAAAATTGGCTGGGCACGGTGGCTCATGCCTGTAATCCCAGCACTTTGGGAGGCCGAGGCGGGCGGATCACCTGTCAGGAGTTCGAGATCAGCCTGGCCAACATGGTGAAACCCCGTCTCTACTAAAAAAAATACAAAAATTAGCCGGGCGTGGTGGCAGGCACCTTAATCCCAGCTCCTTGGGAGGCAAAGGCAGGAGAATCATTTGAACCTGGGAGACAGAGGTTGCAATGAGCTGAGATGGAGCCATTGCACTCAAGCCTGGGGAACAAGAGTGAGACGTCTGATATAGTTTGGCTTACAACATATTTTATTTCATTTAGAAATGCTATTGTCTTATTACTTGATTGTAACATAACAAAGCTCATGGAACTATAGTTTTTGTTTTGTAATTTGTTTTGTTTCATTTTGTTTTGTTTTTTGAGAGTCTTGCTCTGTCACCCAGGCTAGAGTGTAATGGTGCAATCTCAGCTCACTGCAACCTCTGCATCCTAGGTTCAAGCAATTCTCCTGCCTCAGCCTCCCAGGTAGCTGGGATTACAGGCATGCACCACCAAGCCCAGCTAATTTTTGTTCGTTTTGGTAGAGACAAGGTTTCACCATGTTGGCTAGGCTGGTCTCGAACTCCTAACCTCAGGTGATCCTCTTGCCTTGGCTTCCCAAAGTGCTGGAATTACAGGTATGAGCCACTGTACCTGGCCTGCTTTGTAATTTGATCAATAGGAAATCTTCATAGAGAACCGGCAAGGACTTCTGGAAAAATCATTTTGATTAAAGACATTTAAAGCACAAAAGGAGTAAAACTATGTGTTTAAGTGTCTAAATAAAAGAGAGTTTGGCTCACTTTAAGGATTTACATAAAAAGAAAATAAAATTATAGATCAAGTAAGAAGGCAGCTATAGTATTTCAAGGGAGCTGCTGATTTAAAGATGAGGGCTTATAGAAGCACAAAGTCAAAAAGAAACATAACCTGAAGTAACAGTGTAATGATAAGAAATAAACCCGGACTGTCTGGACTCAAATCCCAGCTCCATGACTTACTGGCTACGTGGCCAGGGGAAGTGACTTAACCTTTCTGTGCCTCAGATTTCTCACTTGTAAAATGGAGCTGAGATAGAGAGATGAGCTGCCCATGCGTTGAAGTAGACAATTATACCAGAGATGAGCAAAAATGGAAGCAATAATCAAGCCTTTGATCATTCAGTACATAGTATTACCAAGAAGCTAAACCCAGAGAAAGTGCCCAATCCCTCAGCAAAAGGGTCCTGCAGTTTTATGGACCCAGGACAGGAAGGAAGAGCATTGAGTACCGAGTCAGAGTGAAGATGAATGTTTTCAAGGTTTCCATCTTCCCCTAGAAAAAAAAATCTCCACAGAAGCACCTGAGGAAGACCTCAAAAGAAGTCTCAAAATAAAGAGGTCTCTGAGCAAAGGTCATGGGTTAGGAATGAAAACAGGTGTAAAAAGAGCGTGGCCACCCCAAGCGAGCTGCATCCTTGCCAGCTGAGTCCCCTCCAGAGATTGCATTGCACTGGCTGTGCTCTGAGTCTGCGGTGGCGCGGGCGGCTTTCTCCCACGGAGCCTGCCAGGTTAAGCCTTCGTAATTGCCTATGGTAAAATCACGTAGGATTTTTGACCAGGAGCTGAGCACCTCACCAGGGAAAAGAGAAACACAATCCATCCCTCCCTCTATGCATAAGGAATAGGAATTTGGTGGCTAAGTGCCCTTGCAAGGGAGACAGAGTCAACTGAAGCCAGCAGGGCTGTACATGGTCTAGTCAAGTTCTGGCCCTGGGTCCGTGGAGTCCTGGTAGCCACTCTCCACTTGTGCGGGTTGAGGTGGGCCTTCCTTGGAAGTCAGGGCTTTATCTAGGACTGGCCTGTTCTCTTTCAGGCAAACGAAGCGGATGCTGTGACACTGGATGCGGGTTTGGTGTATGACGCTTACCTGGCTCCCAATAACCTGAAGCCTGTGGTGGCAGAGTTCTACGGGTCAAAAGAGGGTAAGTTCTCCCTGGGACCCCAGGAAGGAGTTGTCACCCTTATTCTCTATGCTGAGTCTTGTGTTTTACAGGCAGGTTTTCATCTTTGGAGAGTGAGTAGGGAATGAGGGGCCCCATCAGCCACCACAGCCACACAGCAAGGCCTCCGGGGGCTTGGGGCTGGCCGAGGACTGGTGCTCCTAAAACTGACCCCTGCGCCAGGGGGATATGCTTACCAGACAAACACAGCAGGCTGTGTGCAGCTTGACCTGCTGCGGTCTAGTGATATGCCTGGGGTCCCTGGAGGCCTCTGGAGCCATAGGTACCACTCACATGGAAGAGGTCACTCTGGAGCACACACTCAGATGCCAGCAGCACTGCAAGTCTTCTGAGATCAACCTGACTGTCCCCGGGCCTGTGCCAGCGGACAGGAAATACTTTGATGGGCCTCTGTTGCCACAGCTCCAGTCTCCTGGTGGCTGGGGTTAGTAGGTGTAGGCAGACATGCTGCAGGGCCAGGGGAGGCAAAGCATTCAGGACACATGTGCATGTGGCCTTCTTGCCCCTGTTTGCCTGGAGGGGTAACATTACAAATATACCTTCTATGGTCTTCTCTCTCCCCTGCAAGCCTAGGCAGGTTTTCCTGATTCCCTCCTCCTTATCGCCCAGTCCAGTAAAAGCAAGGCCTCTCCACTCCCCTCCCTCCTCAAGAGTCCCGTGGTGATGAGCCATGTTTCCCTGCACCAGGCTGAAGGCCTTCCATTCACACTTGCCTTTGCAGATCCACAGACTTTCTATTATGCTGTTGCTGTGGTGAAGAAGGAGAGTGACTTCCAGATGAACCAACTTCGAGGCAGGAAGTCCTGCCACACGGGCCTGGGCAGGTCCGCTGGGTGGAACATCCCCATAGGCTTACTTTACTGTGACTTACCTGAGCCACGTAAACCTCTTGAGAAAGGTAAGCTGGCGGGAGGTTGGGTGCCCTCAAGCAGCTGCCTCTGCTCCAGATGCCCACACAGGCCACACTAGGCAATCACCCTCAGCAGACATGTGGGATGAACTCAGGTGGGGGAAGGAGGTTAACCAACTTTAAACTGGCGGGTCTGCTGCACCAGCAGCGCATGGGAGGTGGAGCTGAGATTTTTTTCTGCTCTGAGCTCCCGACACCCCAGCAGAGGCTGTTCTGATGAGTGAGGAAAGGGTGCAAGGCTCGGCAGAGGGTTTCAGTCTAGACGATGGTGGCTCTCTTGTCCACTTCTCTGGATTTCTTTCCTGGAGATTTCTCTGGAACCCTGCACCTCTCTAGGCAGTTCTATGTCTGGGGCATGGATCCCAGAGGGGACCTCTCTCTGAGCTGTTGCAGCCTCTGACAAAGCAGGGAGAGCGTGCACTGAGAAAGACCCAAGATAGGCCTTGGTTAATGGGAAGCATAGGCCTTCCTCAGATGGATGGTGGCAAGACAGAGGTCAACTGTTCCTATTAGAAATCCTTGATCTTGATGAGTTAGCATAAGGGCAAGCTGGGACTGCATGTGCTGGTTTGGTTTTAGTCCCCTCTGTTCCCTGATGGGCCTGGGCGGGGTGATGCCTTTGGCTGTGGCCAACCTCACTCATGCTCTGTGGTCCATTTCTCTGTGCTGAGCAGCAGTGGCCAATTTCTTCTCGGGCAGCTGTGTCCCGTGTGCGGATGGGACGGACTTCCCCCAGCTGTGTCAACTGTGTCCAGGGTGTGGCTGCTCCACCCTTAATCAATACTTCAGCTACTCAGGAGCCTTCAAGTGAGTGAGATGTCTGCTGCTCCATGGTGGCCAAAGTGCCAAATGTCCTCAGGGTGAGAATTATTTGCTGGTCCAAAGCCGAGCCCTGCCTGCCTACAGGGGCATCAAGGTGGCCTAATCCCCTCCCAGTGAGTCAGAAGCACAACCTGGGACTCCTAGGCCAAGCCAGCCCATGTTCCCTTTCATCTGACCCTGACAAGCAGGCCCTTTTCCTGGGGGCCCTTCCTCTCTCCCCAGAGACCTCGAGCCTGGTCAGGGTCTCCTCTCAGTGGATCAGGCAGAGCCTGAAAGGACAATCATGCCTCTGGTGTCTGGGCCCACTGTCCAGGGACTGGCCCTCTTCCCTCAATCCCAGCAGTGTCACCTGCTCAGTACACTGCCTATCTCCTGCCCCCATCACTGTCTCTATTTGGGAAGCTGATTTCTTGCTCTCTCTTTTTACCTTGATTATATCCTAAAGTTTTACAACCAGCCAAGGACACATTTTCACCCTCAGGAGACACTATACCATTATCTTCTATTCCAGAAGTTTAAAAACTCTTTTCACATGAAAATATCTTCAGTTGCATTTTGCTTCTTTGGGTTACTAGGGCTTTTTATCTTGTGCGAGCTCATTCCCCCATCTCAGCACTGCCCTGGAGGTCTGCACACCACATGGCGTTGCTTCAGCTACAGGGCTGCACAGAGGCCTTCCCCAGGCTCTAACCTTGTATGAGTGCTGGACAGTGTGATCAGACTCTCCAGATGCAGGTGGAAAAGGGCCTGCCCTGCAGGAGCCCTGCTGATGTGTTTCTTTCACCCAGGTGTCTGAAGGATGGTGCTGGGGATGTGGCCTTTGTGAAGCACTCGACTATATTTGGTAAGTATGGGACAAAAATCCACCAGGGCCCCTCCAAATAGTGGGTGTTCTTTTTCCGTGTTCCCTTTTTCATGCTCAGTCGTTGGACATGAGCATACTGTATTTCTCCTTTATCATTGCCTGGGTTTCCACCTGTGCAGAATTAGGTACCTACAGGGTCCCCATCTGGATTCCTGGGCCTCTTTCCATCATTCCACCTCTTCACACAGTGCTTCTGCCTCCGGGGTAGTGTTGCCATAACCAAAGACTGGGGGTTGGTCCTGCTAAGGTCAGGCTCATGGTGGAATGAGGAGCAATCACTGCTGCATGGGCATCAGAAACCTTTACCTGGCTGTGGGGTCTTGAGCAAGTCATTTTTCTGCATGTCCTCTGGCCTTCAGTGGTCACTCCAGGTCTCTCAGCTCATACTTTCTATGATCAATGGAATTTCAAGGATGGGCACCACAGCCCATGGCTCTCCTGCATTAGGCTCACCTGGGCTTTCCCTCCCCAGAGAACTTGGCAAACAAGGCTGACAGGGACCAGTATGAGCTGCTTTGCCTGGACAACACCCGGAAGTCGGTAGATGAATACAAGGACTGCCACTTGGCCCGGGTCCCTTCTCACACCGTCGTGGCCCGAAGTGTGGGTGGCAAGGAGGACTTGATCTGGGAGCTTCTCAACCAGGCCCAGGTATCCCCACCTGCCATCCTCCCCTCCAGCTTAGTGCTCTCTGCTTGGATTTGGGGGTTTTCCTCCTGGCCATCTTGTCACTCTGGAAGTCTGCATGTTCAGGATACAGTGGGAGCCATGCCACATGCCATTAAATTCTCTAAAAGCTGGGACTCCTCACAGAGCAGCAGGGAGTCTGCTGTGGTGCTACCATCTGCTGCCCTTGCCTTTGTGGCTGGTGATATCTGAAGAGGCTCTGAATTGCTCTGTTCCATTCCTTTTTACCTAAACCAGACCTTCAAGGCCCAAAGCTAAACCCCACCCCAAGGAGGCTTTCCATGGCCCTCCCAGAAGGAAATGGTCTCTCTCCCCATTCCCCTCAGCCTGGCTGGGAGGGGGCTGCTCGCACAGCGGCTTTACTTCCCGAGAGCTTGTGATTTGGGTTCAGCCAGCTTCCTCTTGCCCAGCCCTCCCATCTGTCCACTGAGAGTTTGATTGGCACCCACACAGGGCAGCCTCTGGATTAGCCACATTTCTTGTTCTCACTGATGTTTCAACCCGTTCCGTTCCGGGAGACAGGCACAGAAGCAGGTTCAGGGAAATCGCGGACCCACAAGGGCTATGGGCAGAGGAAGTGCTGGGTGAGCAGGAGCAGGTCCGATTGCCCTCTCTCCTGGCATCTTGAACTTTTTCATGTTGTTTCCTGCAGAGACTTGTTTTAACTTCAGTCCAATTTCTCAGCCTCCTTTCTTCTCTGTTGCCATCCACTATTCTGTTTTTCTATGAACAGGAACATTTTGGTAAAGACAAATCAAAAGAATTCCAACTATTCAGCTCTCCTCATGGGAAGGACCTGCTGTTTAAGGACTCTGCCCACGGATTTTTAAAAGTCCCCCCAAGGATGGATGCCAAGATGTACCTGGGCTATGAGTATATCACTGCCATCCGGAATCTACGGGAAGGCACATGTGAGTACCTGGGAGGAAGCAGGTGACCACAAGCACTTGGGAAACCTGGTGAGCACAGGGGCCAGAGATTGAGTCTTTTAAGGGACCTGCATGCCTCTCCTGATGCTCCTTTTTCTGACCTGTCTGTGAGCCCAGTGTTAGACTGATGCTGAATGGCATTAGTCATTATGAGATGGCCTTGATGTCACCATGGGCTTTAAAGGAAATCCACTTTTAAAATGACTTGAATTGGTTCCAGTATTTCCTTTGCATCAATCAGGACTGCCTTGCCTACTTTGCGAAGCCAATTAGCTTATCACAGAGTAAATGAAATAGAACAAAATTATTATGTATTGCACATCTCCAGCCAGTCAACATGTGCCATAATGAAGAGGCATTTTGAGAGAGGTTGATCCCAGTCCTGAATTTCATTGAGTCATTGTGGTTTTGCTTGACCATTAATTTCTTCAGCAGACATTTATTGAACATCTAGCCATATGCTCTGCTAGGTGCTGGATATAGGATGGCATGACAAATATATATTTGATTCTGTTGTTCTGGAAATTTCAAACTGGGGAGAAGATAAATGTTTAATAAATAGTCATGCTATTGAATGATGAATTACAAAATAAGAGATATGCTTAAAAGGGGAAAACTTTGACAACAAAATACCATGGCCCTATGAGAGTGCAAAACAAAGAAAAACAGATCCTGGACTTGGGGTTAAGGCAAGGCTTCCTTGAGGAAGTGACTCTTGAGCTCAGTCTGAAAGATGAGCAGATGCACATTTATTCATCAGACATTTATTATGCTGACCATGTGTTAGCATTGCCCTAACCCTGAGGATGCCCTGGTGAACAAGACAGGCAGGACCCTTTCTCTGTTGGAGCTTATGTTCACCTGCAGAAAACCTGACAATAAACAATGAACATATAAATAAGAACACCTCCGGTAGTTAAATGCTATCTGAAAAACAAGAAGGAAAAAAACAGCCAGAGGTCATATGGTGCCCAGAGGTTGGAGAGGAAGGTTGGCTTCTCAGAAGACATAAAAAACTAAATCTAAATGAGAAGTCACCCAAGAGATTGTGCATTGACTTTGCTTTCTAAGATGATTAATTCCTTGAATGGGACTGTTTATTACTGGCGAATCCCAGCATTTGCATGAAGACCGTGAGTAGTGCTGATAAACACCAGGCAACAGCTAGGGCCGCTTCTGATCTCTGGTTCTTTTTTTTATGCCATAGGCCCAGAAGCCCCAACAGATGAATGCAAGCCTGTGAAGTGGTGTGCGCTGAGCCACCACGAGAGGCTCAAGTGTGATGAGTGGAGCGTTAACAGTGCAGGGAAAATAGAGTGTGAATCAGCAGAGACCACCGAAGACTGCATCGCCAAGATCATGGTATGTCACTCCAGCCTTCCTAGGGCACTGTCCCTGTCACTGCTGCCTGCTGACCCCCAAGACTGAGCTAGTGAGTGTTCCTGGGAATGATGCAAAAACCTGGCTCCCAGGAACCTTGCCCTGACTATGTGAGCACAGTCCCACTGGAGGTTCAGAATCTTTGAGTTTGTGGATCTGAAGGATGCCCACAGGGCTCAGTTTCCTCCTTGTATGAGTGTATGGTGAAAGGGCAGGCTGAGCGGTGCCTGCTTAGGGAGGCTGGACCATGGTGTGGGTGTCCTGAGACCAGTGGTGTGCCATGGTCACTGTAGTAAGATCCTGAGTAACTGGTAGGATCCAAGCAGGTACAAATTTGCTTTGTTGATCAAAAGAGTATCCTAGCCAGGCATAGTGGCATGCATCTGTAGTCCCAGCTACTTGGGAGGCTGAGGCAGGAGGATTGCTTGAGCCCAGGAGTTCAAGGCTAGCAACTTAGCAGAACCTTGTCTCTCAAAACTTTTTTTTTTTTTTGGTTTTGTTGTTGTTGTTGTTGTTGTTGTTGTTTTTAAGAAAGTGTATTCCATATTGGCTTACAGATAATTTTTAAAATCCTAAATGATATTAAGAAGAAATGAAAAGTACTTATAATCATGTAATTCAGAGAAAATTCTCTTATTGGGATCATTTCTTATAGGTTGCTTGCTATCTTTTACTCACCTCACAGTCTCTAGTAAGCTTTTCCCATGTCATAAATCATTCTTGTAAAACCTAATCTGGAGCTTCTGTGTTAGTGCATACATCGAGATGGGGGAGAGTGGTTTGCCCAGAGAGAACATGAAGTGCCAAGCTCCACTCCCCCTCTTTCCCCACATTTCTTGCCCTCTGTGTCTCTTCCATTTGGCTATTCTTGAGTTGGATCCTTTATAATAAATCAGCAAATATATTGAAACAAAGATGCATATTATAAAGTCACTAGTACCTCTTGCCATTGTCAACTGATTTTTGCTGAAATATGTTAATTCTACTTTTTGAGCACTTACGAATAACCATGTATCTTCAGAACTATCTACCATGAAGCAAAAACAGACCATCAGTCCCATTCTTTTATATTTCATACAATTTATAAGTATCACTTTATCCTATTTTAACATACATTCCATTTTAGTTTTTGTCTGAGTCAAGACAAGAAAAACCAAACTAAGTTAAAGCAAAGCCTACAAATTCAAAACCTGAGTCTATACAAATCTGTTAGCAGTTTGAGTGGTTGGGCTTCAATATTATACTCTGGATGTGAGACAATAGATAAAGTTTTTACGTCTGTAAAAAAGGGAACAACAAAAGACTCTTGGGAACATGTGAAATCTTAAATGAAGATGATGAAGTACAACCCAATGGAAACATATTTTAAAAGGTTCTTCTTGGACATCATAATTTGCTCTCCTATGAAGATATCGTTTGAGCCTTTAACATTGGAAATAGCTTACAGATGTTGGGGCAGAAACCAAAGACCAACATTGCCATGTTCTGTGAGACCACGTCCAAGTGGATGATTGCTGGACAGGTATGTTTCATGCATAACATTTAGTTCATAAAATTATATGCTACTTTAGGAGGTCCAGGGTTTGTGGATTAATGAAACAGAAGTAACCAATATCATTGCTAGTAAAGAATTATTGGAAACAAAGTTGAAAGACATAGTTTATTTGGTCCCACACCTGTGACACATCATCACTGTCAACGGGAAGCCACTGACCTATCCCAATTTCCCAAGGTTGTTATCGTGACACCATGGCTGCAGTAGAAAGCGAAGGTGAATGTGGAAAACAGATCCCAGAGCGACCAGTGCCCTCAGTTACTGCAGTAATCATGTTCATGAGTAGACACACAGGACTTCCAAAGGGAGTCATGATCTGGCATAGAAACATCATTACTGGTATTACTGGGATGGCGGAAAGGATTCCCAGACTGGAAGAGGAAGATGACTACATTGGATATTTGCCTCTGGTTCATGTTCTAGAATTAAGTGTTGAGCTTCTTTGTTTTTCTCATGGATGCCTGCTTGGCTACTCTTCACCCCAGACTTTTAAAGTAAAAAATGGGCTGGACACTGTGGCATGCAGTTGTAGTACCAGCTACTCAGGGGGCTGAGGTAGGAGGATTGCTTGAGCCCAGGAGTTTGAGTCCAGCCTGGGAAACATAGTGAGACACCATCTCAAAAAAAAAACAAGAAAACAAAAAACCGGAAGCAAAGGGTCTACTTCCTTCCAGGTTGAAACCAACACTGATGGCAGCTGTTCTGGAAATCATGGATCAGATCTACCAAAATGTCATGAATAAAGTGTATGAAATGAGTAGTCTTCAACACAATCTGTTTATTCTGGCCTATAATTATAAAATGGAACACGTTTCAAAAGAGCATAGTACTGGATTGTGTGGCAGCTTTGTTTTCTGGAAATTGTGAAAATATTCAGCTTTGCTAGGTGGAAGTATTCAGTTTTTATTGTACAAAAGTGCTCCACTTTCTGCAACACGCAGCAAGTTCATGAGTATGTTTTTGTTGTGGTCAGGGATACAGACTCACTGAACCTACAGGGGCTGGAACAATTACAGATGTGTGGATTACAATGCTGGTAGAAGTGGGAGTCCCAATAGTTTGCTGTGAAATTAAAGAACTGGGAGGAAGGTGGATACTTTAATATTGAAAAACCACATCCCAGAGGTGGAATTCTTATCAGTGGCTAAAATGTGACAATGGGATGCTACAGAAATGAAGCAGAAACAAAAGCTGATTTCTTTGAAGATGGAAATGGGCAGAAGTGGTTATGTTCTGGAGATACTGGAGAGTTTGATGGTTGTTTACAGATGATTGATCATAAAAACGACCTTGTAAAACTACAGGCAGGAGACTGTGTTTCCCTTGGGAAAGTACAGCCAACTCTGAAGAATCTCCCAGTAATAGATGACGTTTGTGCATTTGCAAACAGTTAATCCTTCTTATGTCATTGGATTTGTTATGCCAAATCAAAAGGAACAGAACTAATTTGAAAGAAAGGACTTCCAGGAACTTGGAAGGAGCTGTTTAACAGTTGTGAAACAGAAGATGAGGTGCAGTAGTCCCCCTTTATGTGAGGTTTTGCTTTCTTGGGTTATACCTACAGTCAACTGTGGTCCAAAAATGTTAAGATACTTTGAGAGAGAGAGCGAGCACATTAATATAACTTTTATTATAGTATGTAATAATTGTTCTGTTTTATTATTGTTGTTAATCTCTTACTGTGCCTAATTTATAAACTTTATTATAGGCTTGTATGTATAGGAAATAAACATTGTATAGGATTTCAGGTTCCAAGACTGAGGGTCTTGGAACATATCTCTTGAGGATAAGAGGGGACTACCAGACTTAAAGTACTTTCTGAAGCTGCTATTTGAGCATGTCTGAAAAAGTTTGAAAATCCATTAAAAATTGGTTTGAGCCCTGACCTATGGATCCTGAAACTGGTCTGGCGACAGGTGCCTTCAAGCTAAAACACAAAGAGTTTAATACACATTAACAGGCAGACTCTGAGCGAATGTGTGGAAGAAATGATTTTTCTCTTTTGGCATCAGTTTGCTACAGTGAGCTCAAATCAAATAGGAAATTATTTGAAATGCATGTTTCAAACCATGAGGCAAACTCCATTCCTCATATTCAACCTAGACTTTTACTTCTTAAGACATCACCATCTTCAATGGACAGGATTAGTAAAATAGTAGGAGAGCAAACTTGTGTCTGTCTCTTTTTTCCTTTTCCCTCCTACAACTACCTTTACCACCTGTGACTGTATTGTCAGTATAAGGAGTTTTCTGAATCATATTGAGGAAGCAGATTTCTAAAACCTCAAGTTTCTAAACATGACCTATATGTTCGATTTATGACTTTTTAAAGTTTGGATGTGTAGAGGGAGATATTGAAAGTATATAAAGTGGCCGTTGGGGGGTGCTTTTTAACTTACAGTATTAAAAAAATGCAAGGCTGTTGATGTGAAATTACATACATTTCAAATACTTATGAATCAAATCATTATTGAAGATAATATTTACTGATGTGTAATAATTATCTTGCATAAATTGAGAGAAATAAATATAGCCAACTTATGTTTTAAAGGAAAAACAGATGATATTTTAATGTTGATATCTGTTCCATAGTATGGATATGCTTCCATTTATTTAGCTATTCTCTGTCATTGAGGATTTAGTTTAATTTTCTTTTTGCTATTATAAATCACACCTGTTATTTTTGCCCACTTACACATTTTGTCTAAATAGTTGCCCACCAGTCTGATTGTTCTTTTATGGTTTATTACTAGAAAGTATATTGCCAGGTCAAAGGGAAATCTTACAAACCTCATTGAATCTAAGCATTTCTGAAATTTGGGACTTATTAGAGCTGAGATTTAGATCATTTGAAAATATTTGACTCATTCATTAAACACGTTGTATGCACCAAACACGGAAATAGCACTCAGCCAAGGAGGCTTACATTAGAGGCTAGAGCCCCCTTCAGAAGGTGCTGTGTTCCACAGCCACAGCCACGAGTCTCTGACTCCACTCATCCATCTGCACATGAGAATTCTTGGTGTCAGAAATGTGTTGTAGGAGTGTCTCTGGGACAGTGTGTCCTATGAGAGGGCAAGAAGACTGAATGTGGGTCTTTGCTCTTGAACTAGGCACCTGGAGTTGATGATCAGTTCACGATGGTTGGGTGAAAAATGAGAGTACATTTGATTTTCTCTGCTGAGTGTGCCTGGTTGATCCTTTGGGGATTCAGTATCAGCACCTGCTGTCTCCCTGGCACTCATGTGCTGGTAAGGCTGCTTCAGGGAAACAGCTGGAAAGGTGGGTGGCACAGGAAACAGCCTCTTTTCATCTGCTGTGATTTACTGTGTTTTTGCAGAATGGAGAAGCCGATGCTATGAGCTTGGATGGAGGGTTTGTCTACATAGCGGGCATGTGTGGTCTGGTGCCTGTCTTGGCAGAAAACTACAACAGTAAGTGTTGGGGAGCACCTCTCTGTGTTTTCTTCCCTCTGGGCCATGGAGAGAGGAGATGGAAAAATCACAGCCTGATTCATACCACAGCTGCCACAAAGCTTTCCCTCTCTGAGCACCTCCTACTTTGCAAGCTCTGGGCTCCATCATCTCAAATCCCCACATTTATCTTGAAGGTTGGGAGTTATAGTACATTCCAGAAATGGGAAATGAAAGTTCTGCACTGGGAAGTCCTCACTAAAGACGACCCCATTGCAAAGGACAGCTGGGATTCCTGGCAGTCTTCCAGGTTCCAAAACTCACACTTCTCTCAATGCCCTGTTGCTAGGATCTAAATATAGTTGGCCAGCACTCCTCTGTGGGCTCAATGCAGACAGGGCAGGAAACTTGACATTCACAGTTTGTGGATAAATTCCAGAGGCCAGGAGGTGAAATGGACTTGCATGAGCCAGAGAGTCTGGACTTGTTGGGAATTGGTAACATGCATAGTTTTCTCTGACTTTCTTTATTCTTAGCTGCAGTATAAAAAAAGGCATGGTTTCCCAATCTATACATAAGGGTTTAACGCCTTCTTCATTTTCTTTTCTCCAGCACCCAAACCTAATTGTGAGAATACAGCAGAGGAAGGTGAGTTGGAATTGATAACCTCTGGAGGTAAAAGATAAATTCCCATTGTTTTGGGGAATTGGCTTGATTTAAAATTCAAGTATATAAGGCACTGTAAGAGACCAATTTTTACAATGTGAGCAAATCATGGAAGGATAGTAATTGATCATGATGATTATCCCTTTACACTTGCCATGGCTTGCACACAGGATTTTTCATTTAATGTTATAGGGTAGGTTTTGGCATCGTCTAAGGATACACAAGTAGACCCTAAGCTCAGGGAGTTTACAGACAGATCATCTAGGATTATATATCTAGGAAGGGAAATCCAGGTCTTTCCCACTGATCCTCAACTTACATGACATGAGGCCTACACATTTTCAGATAAGAGTGAGCACCAACTAAGGAACTTTGCTTATTTTTTCCTTATAGGGCTCAGTAGAGAGCTTCACACAGGCAGATATCAAGGAACATAAAATTATCTGACCTTCCAGCCAGGGCTGGGTCCAGGAACCCAGGCACACCTGGCTGTCACCCAGGGCTCTGGCTAAGGGTACATACGAAGAAACAGAGCAGGAGCAAGTCAGGAAGTCGTACACCAACGCGGGCACTGCCCCCCTCTGCTCAGGCCCCTACAGGTCACATTCCAGGCAGCCATTACTGTACAAGTCTGTCCTTGCCACTTCCACTCATTACAACCTCGCAGCCTCTCCCCATCACTTGGGGAGCTAAGCCCTTCGGCAGATATAGAAAAAGCCATTCTTATTCTATGGAAAATAAAGATTCTGTTTTGTAATCTGAATTAATTAAACTGGCAAACCGAAATCGTAGGTTAATGTTCTATTTCCCATTTTAAGGACCAGTATATATTTGCTGCTGAAAATGGCAGCTGACTTGATACTGACATTTTCTATTTTGCATATTTATTTTGGTATAAAACTATGTTCTCCTTATCAGAAAATGTTTGGCCCAATTTTTCTCATTTGCTTATTGATCTTTTACTACTATATCTCAACACACGTTAATTTATGAAAGTTTGTGGTTACATTAGCTGTTTCAGTATCCATTCCTCTGATAGGACACATTGGAGAGTGAATGGCTGGTTTATAACTTCAGTGACTTTATGCATTTAGGGAAGGGTTAAATACCCAGCCATTGCTCTGATGATGATGTTTTCACAATATTTTGTTTTTAAAGTTCAAATTGATCTCCTCCTGACAAAGTTCCTTGTACTTCCCCTCAGTCAGTTACCAGGAAGATCCTTTCAAGATACAATGACTGATTGAGGATATCTTTGCTTCCCTAGGGAAATTGATTGGAAGCAGACACTCTGGAAGCCCCAGAGGTGTTAATACATCCTTTTCTGGTGTCTTTCTTGCAGGATATTTTGCTGTAGCAGTGGTGAAATCATCTTCTGACCTCACCTGGGACAATCTGAAAGGCAAGAAGTCCTGCCATACGGCAGTTGGCAGAACTGCTGGCTGGAACATCCCCATGGGCCTGCTCTACAGTAAGATCAACCATTGCAGATTTGGTGAGTGAATATTGGGAAGGAGTGCTGGTGAGGGCTGTGCCAGAAAGCAGGGTCCTGCCTTAGGGAAGAGGAGTGTGGCATAAGATGCCGTGGGCTCTGGTTCTAGAGAAGTAGAATTTGGTCAAAGAACAGTAGAATTTGCTGTCCTCAAGGACATTGCAACCAGGGCTGGGAGGGCTGGAACTGGGTTGCTGAGTTGGGATGGTTCATTTCAGTTGCACATAATGGCATGAGTGAATATACATTTATCTCCCATGGGAAAGACCAGAGGTGAGCAGTGCATGGCTGGTATGGTCATGAGAAACCCAGGCTCCTTCACACTTTCTGCTCCTCCATTCTGAGCATGAGACTTCCATCTTCAAGGTCACCCCATGGTTGCCATCGCATCCATGATCCAGGCAGCCCCAATCACCAAGGGGTTACAGAAATGGAAGTTTATGCCACCTTTTTAAAGGAGCTCTCTAGGAAGTCTAACCAGTTATTTCAGCAAACTTCTCATTGCCCAGAACTTAGGTACATAACCATACCTCGCTGTAAAAAAGAAATGTAATATTTCATTTGGGAATGTCCCTACCCCAGATAAAACCAGATTTTTGTTACAAAGTACAAGGAGAAACAGATAATGGGTAGACAGGTAGCAATCCCTGCCACAAGGTGTTGTACGGTGTGTGAGTGTGGGTGATCCTGGGTCTCTATGGTGTTGGCAATCTCACCAAGTCCCTGCCCAGCTCCTAGGACCCTTCTAAGCAGTAGAAATCACCTTATTTTCTATGTCCTCTGAATATCACCAAGTATGAGCTCATTTCTACCCCGCTTAAACTTTTAAGTGTAAGTTCTCCCACAGACAGATGTTTTCCAGTGGTTCTGATTTACATTAGCTTCCTAAGTACTTTGTCCCTGCCACCTCCAAATTTGGGCAACTCTTTAAAAAAACAAAGGCCTCTAAATCGGTTATTAACCCAGAAAACCCTGTGGGGTCGGGGAAGTGGTGATGAGAGTATGTCTCTGTACCAGGGTGCTTTGTGACGCCACTTAGACATGAAGCAAAGCGCAGCCGGGGTGACATTCAGAAAACTCAGGATCCCCACTGACAAAGGCACTACCTCTGCTCTCCTGAACCTCCTAGCACTTTTATGGCCACAGGAGAGCAGCTGAGCTGCAAAGAAAGTTCCCCATCCCTTTCCTGAGGTTGGAGATGTAGCAAACACTCTTCTAACGAATGGCAGGGAATGGGAACATCTGAAAACAGGTGGCACATGCTCAGGAAGCAAGACCTTCCGTCTTCATCCTTTTTCTGTTCCCTTTCATGACATTTTTCATTTCTTCTTTCTTTAGCGTAGTGATGACATCATTATTGTGCTCGAATAAATCCCCTCTGCCCTAAATTGTAATGGTCATTAACTCCTTTTCCCAATCTCAATAGGTTCCCCTTTAAAGCATATAGCCTGGCAAGTCCTGGGTTGCTGGTGGCTGGTCACAGAATTAATGAATATGTTCTACTTATTCTGGGCCATGCAGCCCTGTTATGTCTTAGATAAAAGCTGCTTGCATTGACTCAGGCTGACTTTCTCTTGTCCTTCCGCGCAGATGAATTTTTCAGTGAAGGTTGTGCCCCTGGGTCTGAGAAGAACTCCAGTCTCTGTAAGCTGTGTATGGGCCCAAGCCCAAACCTGTGTGAACCCAACAACAAAGAGGGATACTACGGCTACACAGGGGCTTTCAGGTGAGTCTTTTAACCCTGACACAAACAGAATAATATACAAGCCTTGGCCAGATTTCTTTTAGGAACGAAGGTAAGATTCTTAGGCTCCTATTCCGTTAGTGCTGTATGTATTAAGAGAGTAGATTTCACAATGAGGTATAGAGCCGCATGGGGCAGGGCAGCCAGATTCCCCCAGGATGCTGACATGGCTGTCAAAGACAGCAGAGACTTGTGTTTGGTACAGTTTAGCAGCTTTCAACTGGTAATGATTTGACCCCCAAGGGGCATTTGGCAATGTTTGCAGATTTTTTTTATTGTGACAATGTTGGGGTGGGGGAGGAAGTGCTACTAGCATCTAACACATAGAAGCTGCTAAACATCCAACAATGCACAGGATAGCACGGTACAACAAAGAATTATCCAGCCCCAAGTGTCACTAGTGCCTTGGCAATGATACCCTACTGTAGTTGAATAAACACTGAGGAGAGTTTTTCCATGCTCCTCTGGATAATCTAGAACAATACTCATCTGGAAATACAGAATAGTACATGATTCCTAAATTTCTAACTACAGTTGTACTTTATGGAGTGCCTATCATTCATTTTCATAGAGACACCTGTGTACCTTGCTATTGTTTTTTCTTTTTTTTTTTTTTTGGAGACAGGTTCTCTCTCTGTTGCCCAGGCTGGAGTGTAGTAGTGGCACACTCATGGTTCACTGCAGCCTCAACCTGCTGAGCTCAAGCGATCCTCCCACCTCAGTCTCCCTAGTAGCTGGGATTATAGGCATGCACCACCACACCCAGCTAATCTTTTTTTTTTTTTTTTTTTGTAGAGACAGGGTTTTGCCATGTGGCCTAGGCTGGTCTTAAACTCATGAGCTCAAGCAATCCTCCCGTCTTGGCCTCCCAAAGTGCTGGCACTCACAGGCGTGGGCCACGTGTGGCCCTACCTTATTACTTTCTAACTACCCATTCTGCTTTAGGCCTTCTGTTATCTGGCGGTTCATGAATCCATAAACTGCACAATGATGATGGTATTATAACTGAGCTTCCCAGTAGTGATGTAAAAAACAAAGGTCATTCCTATTTTCCAGTTAGAGCCACTTTGTAAGTTACATTAAGTACAATTCACATTCCCCAAGTTTCTAATTTCACAAAGTAGAGCGTGTTGTTTTCACAAAGACTGAAGAGTTTGGGGGACTTAAAATACAGTTCCCCTTTGCATTTTTATACCTTGTCTTTTTCTGGTGGTAACATATGTTTGAGAATTATAGGTCATGAGAAAGGCTCAAATAACATGTATGTATAAACATGCTTAAAATAAACGCGTATAAAGGCTTCTTTTTCTAAACATGTCTTATAAAACTTAGCTATGAGGTAAAACACACCAGACTGATAAAAAGACTCCAAACTCCATAGAAAATAAAACTAAATCGATATGTGGCACAATAGGCGCCCTGTCTCCTCAGCTATAGCCACCCCCAAAACTCTTGAACCCATGCAGCAAGAGGCAGGTTCTTTTCCTCAAAGCAAGGGGATTAAAGTACATGGAGAGCAGGGTTGGGTCCATTGTCCAAACGTCCGACCCACCCGGCTCATCGAGGAGGGCCTTGTGTAGACTTTGAAGTACACACTAGTTGATCATCTGTGTGGTATGCCTTTTCAAAGGACTGGAAGACAGTCAAAATTAAAATTAGAACCCTACTAACCAGAGTTTATTTTGTGATTCTTTCTTTTCGGAAACTTCTTGGGGATTTGTAGCTCAGAGCTGTGTTACAGCCCCCAATACCACACCCAGAGATATGTGATCTGGGAGTTAGTAGAGTCGGGTGCCTTGATGCCAGGTTTTGCCATATTCTCTGCATCTTTCAAAAACAAAAACAAAAAACCCCACAACATAGCAAATGCTCCATAAATGTTAAAATTCTTTTTCAAAGGAATGAAGGACAGCACAAATTGCAATTTGTGATGGAGTTTCAGTCTCTCACAAATGTTGCCTAGACATTTGCCTTGTACAAGAACCTGAAGGAACTGAGTTTTTCATTCATATGCTGGGGGAGGCATCACCCCACTGAAAATCAGTTCCCTACTATCCTTGTTGATGTCAGGGAAATGATGTCATCTCTCAGAGAAACTGTACAAAAAAATTAAGATTTAGTATGTGGAACTGAGATTGTATAAGTATAATCAATTCAAAGTGTTTTGTTTTTGTTCTCTTTATTCCTTACATTGCTTACTGTTAGAATGGAAGTTATAATTGCTGTTTTCAGATGCTGTCCTGAATCTATAAGGTAGCCGCTTGAATGACAGATAAGTCACTCTGACCGCCTCCTTTTTCTCTCCCACTCTCTGGACCTCTGCAGGTGTCTGGTTGAGAAGGGAGATGTGGCCTTTGTGAAACACCAGACTGTCCCACAGAACACTGGGGGTACGTGCACCTGCTCCTCTGTCTCCCTGGATCACTAGATCCTAGTCACTGGTATTCACTTGTATTCAGGGATGCCTCTGTGGAAGTATTACGTACACTGCCAGACTTCAAAGCTCTGATTCTCAATCTGTCTGCTTGGTGAAGAGAGACATGTTCACCTGGGTGCACAGAATGATCAGGATCATGGGGCCCCCAATGGCCCTAAATCCTCCCCAACACTCACTCCCACAGCTGCAAGCCTTGTGCTCCTTTCCCCTAAATACTTCAGTGCCCATTTCCTAAGAATAAGACAATCTCTTGCATACCCACAGTATGATTACCAAGATCAGGATATTTTACTTTATGTGGATATAATACTCGTCACATCTACAGTCCCCATTTAAATGTTGTCAGTTATCCCAGTAATGCCTTTTATAGCTATTTTCTGTATTTCCGGGTTGTGTCCATTGAGAAGGCCTAGAGGCAATGGCACACCAACAGGAGTAAGTACCAAGATACTGGCTTGTAAGTACGCTTCTTTGCTAAGAGGAACCAGAACTCCTTGGAAAAATAGCTGACTTCAGGGCTCGGGCAGGAAAAATACATGCTGAGCCTAGAACAACACACTGAAGTGCTCAAACAGTGATGGGACACTCAAAGCATACAAGAGCCAATTGGCAGGATCTCCTGTTGCTAAGTCCGAGAATTTTGAGCATTAAAATAAATAATGATAGCAGTAAGGGATAATAGCTCATTGAAAGAAATAAGAATGCATGAGGCAATACTGATTAAACAAATGAAGAAGGGAAAACTAATGAATGTGGAAGGAATGACAGAGTTAGAAAACTATCACTTGGCAATCAATACATTGATAACTGATTCAAGCAAGAATCATCAATGGGTGTTAACTTGTGGGTGAAAGTTGGACAGCCATGACATTAAAAACAAACAAAACAAAGCAAAACAAACATTGACCAGAATAAGCACTCCACACCTGACCCCTCAGTATCACTAAGTGCTAGCAGAGCCCACTGGAATTCAGGTTGTGAATACTTCCCTGCTTTCCTTCATGTTCATTCCCCCAACTCCTCACCTTTCCTGGGCAACTCATTCAGAATGAACCAGCTTGGCACCAGTCCCTCCAGGAAGCCTTCCCAGGTAGCATACCCCATCCTACAAGAAGACACCTCTGTTCATGTTGCCATTATTACTGAATTCACCACACTCTGCAGTACACTTTGGCTACAGAAACTCTTCGAGCTCTTTTTCTTCCTCTTTTATTCCCAGCACCTAGTGTAGCACATAGTACACAGTAGTTGCTAAGAATTTGTTTGAAGAAATATTGGGTTGACTATTTCCTTTCTTCCCTCATATTGTTGCTTTTTCCTTTAAGGGAGTGTTACCCTAAGCTTGGCTCTTTGCCACCCTTGATTTCTTTTGGTACACTTCTGAGTAGAGCTCCCTTCTCTAAGCTTTGACTCTCTACTCTTTGCAATGACTCAAACATTCTTATCTCCTGAATAGAATTAATATAGGAGGCCTGACCTCCAATCTCAATTCCATTCCAGTCTATTTCCTAAGGTGTCACTTTTATGTAGAGAGGACATTGGCATTGCAATTGTACTTTTTTACGCATGTATATGGATGTCCTCATATATTGTAGTTGTATATATACAGTTCATATACAACTCAACTGTCCTCATCTTTCTGTCAACGTTCCCTCTTCTTCTCCCAGCCTCTATCCCTATAGAGAATCCTGCTATACTCCCTGCCCATCAGGCCTAGATTAAGTCTGTCAGTCAATATCTTATTTCTTCAAAGTGTGCCTTTTTTTAAACTAAATTTTATTGTGTGCATTTAAGGTAGACAATATGATTTTTAAGAGTCAAAGTAATTTTGATGTATTGTAAATTTGGGAACTACTGGTCTAATACCCCTGATTTAATATCACATTCCTGATAAATATTAATAAATATAGGTCACATCATGTCTGATTCATCATACCTATATTTTGCACCTTCTTACCTTCTTCTGTTATTAATTTATTGCTTTTACAACTTATATTTTAGATTGAGGGTACATATGCAGGTTTGTTACATGGTGTACTGCATGATGCTGAGGTTTGCAGTATGACTGAACCTGTCACCCAGGTAGTGAGCATAGCACCCAATAGGTAGTTTTTCAACTCTTGCCCCCTCTCTCCCTCCTCCAAAGTCTGTCTTAAGTGCTATGGTATATACAAGAAGGAAGACACAAAAACACATGGGCTTTTTTTTTTTTTTTTTTTGATGGAGTCTCACTTTGTCACCAGGCTGGAGTACAGTGGTACGATCTCAGCTCACTGCAACCTCTGCATCCCAGATTCATGTGACTCTCCTGCCTCAACCTCCCAAGTAGCTGGGACTACAGGCGTGCACCACCACGACCAGCTAATTTTTGTACTTTTAGTAGAGATGGGGTTTCACCTTGTTGGCCAGGATGGTCTTGATCTCTTGACCTCATGATCCGCCCGCATCGGCCTCTCAAAGTGGTGGGATTACAGGCGTGAGCCACTGCGCCCAGCCCACATGGGCTCTTTTATCTCAATTTGTGTGTGTGTGTGTGTGTGTGTGTGTGCATATTATAGGTGCGTGTAGGAAAAAGAATGTTAGAAATGTACCAATTTTGAAGGCGTAGACTATGAAATTACAAATGCTTCAAAATTTCTTCCCAATACTTACGTGGCATTTTACAAATTTCCATCAATAAGCGTGTATTATTTTTATGGAAAAAGCACATGTTTAACATGCCCTTCTAGATGCCCTCCTAGCCAGATTGAATCACCTCCCATCTGATTTTTCTTAATTTTCTACCTTCAGGTTCTGGCTCATTCATTAACATCAATTTCCATTCATAAGTCTTTACAAACCCACTTTTCTCTTGCCTGAGTGCCTCACAGACCCTACTGCCTGAGATGGTTCCAGAGGCAGATCTCCTCTCTCCATTAGAAACACCAGGCACACACCTGCCCCCAGTCTAGCCTGCACTCTCCTTTCCTCCCACAGAGAGGCATTCCTTTCTCCTCCTCTCATCCACACATGCTATAAGAGACAACTGAAATCTTGCCTCCTCCAGCCAGCTTCTTAATTCATTTGTTCTCAAAGCCCTGGTTTGAGCTCACACAGCATCTAGAGTGTTTCACAAAATATAAAATATTATTATCCCTGCCCTGAATTTTTGGTTTTGGTATGTGTGTTATTTTTCCCTCCAAAAAGATTGTGCCTTGGAGAGGGCTGAGAACATACTATCATAGATAAATAAAATAACATAAAATAAAATAAAAATGCATATACCCTTTGAACTAACTATTCCACTTCTACGTAAGCACAATTATATGCCAGTAACACTCATTTTAACACTACTGTAGTGGCAAAAAATTGTAAACACCTCAAATGCCTATTAAAAGAGGAATGGTTTAAAGATACTATTATAGCCACACTATGAAATATAATACAGTAGTTAAGAAGAATGAGCTTGATTTATATGTACTGACAAGAAGAATCTATAAGGTATGTAAACAGTTGAAAAAAAGCTACGGAGTTTTACATTTGTCAAGATCTAACACTAAACAAAATTAGAAACATGTGACATCCATATACACATGTAAAACAATACATATAATGAGTTGTGGATGGAAACTCACAAATGTGATATTAAGGACTAGCACTATAAAACTGAGTGAGACTTGGAGAGTATAGGAAAGGAGACTTTTAGTTAATATAGAGTGATATTCAAAAATTTATGAGTGTGATCTCATGTATTAGTTATTCGGTTAAAGAAAGAAAATTAAATGAAAAATTGACTTTTAAAAAGGTTGCAATCCTGAATTATGGGAGAGAAATAAAAATTAGCAAAACATATTTGCGAAGTGCCTCAGGAGGAAGGAGCTGAAACCCTAAGAATGGGTGAGATTTTTTTTTTCAGAGACAACACAGTAAAGAAGAGGCAAAGGGGCCGAGATGGGATATAGACCTGTATCACACAGGCGTGTGCACATTCTCATTTAGAACTAGAACAAGGGAGTCAGATTTTAAATTCTGGTGCAGATTCCAAAGGTGTCCTCTGCGGAAAAGTTCTTTTGTTTGGAGATGCCATGTGTTACAGCACATAAATTGATCAACCTGGCTTAGGGCGTCACATGCTTCCTCTGCTGGAGCAAGAGGTACAGATGGAATTGGAATTTAGTGGAACTGAAGATCTTTTTGAACAGCATCTGCAGAATGTAGTTCATTCTCACCTGGCTGGGTAGGGAAGGTTGGAAGGGGATGGTCAATAATCATTCCTGGTCACTGTGAGTCTGGTATCCCCTGGTAGACCACATGGGTGTCTCTTCCTGTCCACATAACTGTAACCCCAGTGTGGGCACTTCTGCTGGCCAGAAGGTCCAGGTTCTCTACACACCACTGAGTCAGTCCCATCTCCCCAGTGGGGCACCTTGACCAAAGCTGTCAGCTGAACCATCTTCTTTCTCTCCCTAGGAAAAAACCCCGATGCATGGGCTAAGAATCTGAAAGAAGAAGACTATGAGTTGCTGTGCCTTGATGGTTCCAGGAAATCTGTGCAGGAGCCTGCAAACTGCCACCTGGCCAGAGCCCCGAATCATGCTGTGGTTGCACGGAAAGATAAGGCAGATTGTGTTCAAACGCTGTTACTTGACCAGCAGGTATGGACCAGCCAGGGCCTCCCACCTTTTCTTCCTAGATGGCTATAGGCTATTTGGGGGGAGTTTACAACAAAGTGCAGCCATGACTCCAGCACTTTCTTTTTGAAAACTAGAATTTAATGCATTGTGCATTTCATGCCATGCATTGTGGACAAGAGTATCAGGGTTCAAATCTCAGCTCCACAGCTTCCTAGCTGTGCCATCTTGGGTATATTACATAACCTCTCTATGGCTCGGCTTCCTCATATATAAAATTGTAATAATAATACTTTTACCTACTTCTAGTTAACATGAGTATTAAGTGAAGACATGCACCCAAACGGCATAGGAAAATGCCATTTCCTATAGGACATGCTCAAAACATGTTACTGTGTAATTATGGAACTAGACCTCTCAGGCCCAGCTCTGCTTCTAGCTCCTGGTCACTGGTGATTAGTCCCTATCTGATCCATGTGCCCTTGGGACCAGGAATCTGCCTTTCTGCTCCCCCAACCTTGTTCAGTGGTACTCTCATTTCCCTACTCCCATCCTTCCCGAAAACGAAGACGACAGCTCCTATTTCCCAGCGTTTGTTGATACGAGTCATGAAGAGTAGATTTCTGTTCCTCTTGCCTAGGCAGACTGAGCACTGTTCTCAATAGTCTGAAAAAAACACAGGACCCCTGCCCTCAGAGAGCTTGTCCTCTGGGGGAACAACCACTCAGGGCCAGCCTTGTTGAAGAGAGGGGCTGCCTGAGTATTCTAATCCTAAAGGCCCCTCCACACACACACATCACCTTCCTTTTGGGCGTAGCTGCCTGCTGTTGATTCACCATTACGTTTTTTTGTTTTGTTTTGTTTTGTTTTGTTTTGTTTGAGACGGAGTCTCGCTCTGCCGCCCAGGCTGGAGTGCAGTGGCCGGATCTCAGCTCACTGCAAGCTCCTCCTCCCGGGTTCAGGCCATTCTCCTGCCTCAGCCTCCCGAGTAGCTGGGACTACAGGCGCCCGCCACCTCGCCCGGCTAGTTTTTTGTATTTTTTTAGTAGAGACGGGGTTTCACCGTGTTAGCCAGGATGGTCTTGATCTCCCGACCTCGTGATCCGCCCGTCTCGGCCTCCCAAAGTGCTGGGATTACAGGCTTGAGCCACCGCGCCCGGCCTTGTTTTGTTTTTTAAATAAGATAGTGTATATTTAGAAGTCCTTTTAAGGTACATGACAATAATGAGCATTTAACATACATTTCCTAGATGCTATATGGAAGGTTAAACATTTTGCAGTCATCATTTCACTTACAACCTTTGGAGATATGGAGAAGTTGAGTGGCTTGCCCAAGAAAGGATTCAAAATGCAGTCAAACGTGAACTTTTAACAACTACCTCTGCCAGTCCTCTGGGAGGGTTCACATTTAACATCTTCTTTGACAATAACGTCTGAAGGGACATGTTATTGTCCTCTCATTTTCTACAAGCAGCCCCCAATGCAGGGCAATGAAGTGGGGAAGAGAGGTCAGATTAGGCAAGCATGGGTGGTGGGTGGGAGGGACTTCTCAGAGGAAGGTGGGACCAGGGACCCTATAGATGATTTTGGGGGCATCATGAAAGCATGGAGCATGGGTCCCTAAGTGGGTAAATGGCAGATAAGAGAGGTGGAAAATTCCCAAGGCGTACTCTGTAGCTTCCATTTATCCCCAGGGCTGGTTCAGAGCTTTCAGACTCTTCTCATCCATGTGTTCTCAGCTGCTAAAGACCACAGGTCCTCATGGACTTTCTGTTCACTTGACAGCACATGTTTGGAAGTAGTGTAACTGACTGCTCGAGCAACTTTTGTTTGTTTGAGTCCAAAACCAAGGACCTTCTGTTCAGAGATGACACAGTATGTTTGGCCAAACTTCATGACAGAAACACATATGAAAAATACTTAGGAGAAGAATATGTCAAGGCTGTCACTAACCTGAGAAAATGCTCCACCTCACGTAAGTAAGAAGAACAGCATGGGGAAGTGGCAACCAAACACGGTGGTGAGTGCCGGGGTGGTGGGTACAGGAGGGGCAGACTGTGGCCCTCGGGACAGGACAACATGGACAAAATGAAATGGTGAGTGAGCAATCTAAGCCTAGCATGTATGACAGGCTAGGCTGTATGGGCAGATAGTAAGGGGACACAGGCTCAGAGCTCTAAGGTAGTGAACTTACTGGGCATAGAGAATTCCATCTTATTTCTATGAAAAGGACCAGGTTTATGTGTACATGTCATTGCTCTGCAGTAAACTTTTGATTAGAGTTGCCTTGTCCAGTATGGTAGCCACCAGCAAGATGTGACTATTTAAATTTAAGTTAATTAAAATTAAACTAAATAAAAGATGTATTTCTTCAATCCCACCCAGCCACATTGCAAGTGCTCAACAGCCACATGTGGCTCCATCCTGGTCAGCAAAGAGAATGTTTGCATCATCACAGAAAGCTCTTTCAGACAGTGCTGCTCTAGAGGGCCTCAACGATCATAGGTTCTGGTAACCATAAAGTTGCCACGCATACTACTCACTTGCAACACCAGTTTCTGAGAACTGAAATAGAATAAAACACACCTTTGCAGTATAACTATGTTGGGTGTAACTGAGTCACCTGAAAGAGTTTGGAAGTTGGGAAATAACACATGGTGGTATAGCGCAGTTAGTCTTTCCACAGGAGTATGCAGATAAGGGAGTCTTGATCCTTATTAAAATGCTGATTCTCAGAGCCTTGAGATACTGATTTAGAAAGTCTGTGCTAGGTCAGGCATCCACATTTTAAAAGTTGCCCCCATGTAATTCTGATGGAAGCAGCAATGTGCTTGTCTACATTTGCTATTGTGAGAATCAAGTTGATATTTACCTAACCTATATCCTCCACAAAAGGAGACAGTCTGGCTCTGCTGTTCTTTCCTCCATCCTTAGCCCACAGCACAGAAACTGGCACATTGCAGGTGCTTTTTGCTATGTCAGTTCCTCACCTGCTTAAAGAGGTCAGGGAGGACAGTCTTCCTGGGCGACTCCCAGCCTCACAAACTCAGATGTGTGAGCCTCACCCATAGGAAACAAGGTGGGGAACCCTGTAGGGCAGGAAAATCATGTTACAGCTTTGGCGTGGGGCACTCCTCAGGATAGGCACAGGAGCTGTGCAGGCAAGTAGAAAAGAGCACTGGGAGAACGGCCCAATTCACAGAAGAGGAGGCAAGTCTGTGCCCTTTGTACTATGCTGAAATTGTTCCTTCACTTGACAGTTCAGAAATAAATATAGGAAGATTTTGAAAATCCTACCTCTCTGCTCTGCTCCACAGCACTCCTGGAAGCCTGCACTTTCCATAGAGCTTAAAATCTGAGAGGTGGGGCTGCCACCAAGGTGACGATGGGAGCGCAGATGATCCATGAGTTTGCCCTGGTTTCAGTGGCCCGAGTGGTTTGTGCTAACCACGTCTGTCTTCACAGCTCTGTGTTGCCATGTGTGCTGAACAAAAAATAAAAATTATTATTGATTTTATGTTTCAAAACCTCCATTCTTTCCTAAATATTTTCAACAGAAGGATTTCTTTATGTGTTCTGCCTATATATCTATGCAACTGAGCCCTTCCTTCTCAGCTCAAGATTTGTCTGGTCTTTCCCTATGGCTTTGTGTGTGCCATGGCCACACCTCCTGGGTACAGTTCAAGGGGAAATCTTTTCTAATAGGGTCTGCGTGATCATTAAAATATAATCAAATGTATATTGGTGTGTGTGTCTTGCCAGGGAAGGGGCAGGAAGGAGGATGCAGAGTAAGTTACAGAGATCAAGTGCTCAAGTGAGTACAGAAAGACTACAGAAGACTTACCTTTATTTTGGTATTTTAAATGAATTCCACCAGGCATAGCTGAGGTCCTGATTCTAAGTAGTTGAAAAAAGTGAAACACTGACACCTTTTTTGCTGAAAAGCATTCCCTGAGCCTGATGCCATAGCAGTTACTGCCCTGTCTCCTGCCCTTCTCAGCCCAGCTCCCTGTAAGGTGGAGGCTCACTCTTCTGTCTCACTTCTTCTTATTGGCTGAACACATAGAATTTTGTCTTCTGCTTCACCAACTTACCTGAAGGTACCCTGGCAAAAGTCACCATCTACCTGGCAACTGTTAAACCAATTCAGGTCTTCCATTCCTGAGCCCATTTCCTGCAGTTGATAGAGTTGACCACTCCCTCTTCCTTGGAACTCTTTTCCTCAGTTTCTTTGACATGGCGGGTCTCCACTTTGATTCCCACCTCTTTCTGTTCATTTGTAGTCTTCACTGTGGGCTCATCCTACTAGCCTGGAAACCCTGGGGAAATCTTTCTGAGGTTTTCTCTTGATCCAGTCAGTGCTCCTCTCACTTTGCAGGCCCTCCTTCAGCGATGCTCGTGACTCCTGGGTATCTATATCTATAGCTGTGACCCCAGCCTGCAGCAGTATCCCTGCACTTACACGTCCCACTACCTACCTGTGGGTCTATACTCGAGTCTTGCAGCAGTCAGAAACCCAACAAATCAAAATTGAGGTGATCATCCTGTTCTTCTCTCTCTTGCTTCCCTAAACCAACTGTTGTTATAGTATATTCCATATCAGCTGAAGACATGGTCATCTACCCAGTCACATAAGCCATAATAGAGGGGTGAAATTTCAGTTTGCCATTTTCCCTCATACTATATCCAGTGTCTCCAAGTTCTGTTGATTTTGCTTTATAAATAACTTCAGTTGGCTCCTTTCTTTTCCTGACTCCTAACACAGCCTCAACTCATACTCAAATGCAGAACTGCACGTAAGACGTATCTGGACACAACATTCCACACCTCTCTCAACTGTCTAGTATTCAAGAAAATAGGACTCTGGGTCTACTTTGCAGTCCAGACCTGATATGGACCTTGTTACACATAGCCCTGCTTTCCTCTGAGCCTATCAACACTCTGCCTTATTTAATATTAACCTAAACTTACCCCAAATCCTATAACTCTGCCTTTCCCTTTGTTTGATGAGATACCCCATGGTTCCCCTGGAATGCAGTCTGTCTCATTGCAATGGATCAATAAACCTAATTTTATTAGACTACAGGTATATTCCTGGAACTCTTAGGCAACTGGGCTAGAACAAAAATGTACAACATCCATTCTTAATTATTAAATTAATTACTAAAATAGGATAGACAGATGTTATTTGGCCATAATTTTATATATATGTAAACAAAAACTAATATATACCTAATGATGAAGAAACAGAAGCATTCCTACTAAACATGAAAAAACTTGATTACTATCTATCTTATTTTACAGTGTTTTAGAACAGGTGGCCAATCCAATTATATAAGAAAAATAAGTTATAATATTTAAAGAAATGCCAAAATTACTTTTATTTGTAAGTGATTATACACCCAGGAAATCCATGAGAACCAAATAATAATAAAATATTATGGCCAGGCACAGTGGTTCATGCCTATAATTCCAGCATTTTGGGAGGCTGAGGTGGGTGGATCACCTGAGGTCAGGAGTTCAAGACCAGCCTGGTCAACATGGCGAAACCCCATCTCTTCTAAAAATACAAAAATTAGCCTGGCTTGGTGGTGCACACCTGTAGTCCCAGCTACTACTCGAGAGGCTGAAGCATGAGAATTGCTTGATCCTGGGAGGTGGAGGTTGCAATGAGCCAAGGTTGCACCAGAGTACTCCAGCCTGGTGACAGAGCAAGACTCTGTCTCGAAAATAATAAAAATAATAATAATAGGCCGGGCGCAGTGGCTAACACTTGTAATCCCAGCACTTTGGGAGGCCAAGTCAGGCAGATCACCTGAGGTCGGGAATTCGAGACCAGCCTGACAACATGGAGAAACCCTATCTCTACTTAAAATACAAAATTAGTCAGGCGTAGTGGTGCATGCCTGTAATCCCAGCTACTCGGGAGGCTGAGGTGGGAGAATTGCTTGAACTCAGGAGGCGGAGGTTGTGGTGAGCCGAGATCGCACCATTGCACTCCAGCCTGGGCAACAAGAGCGAAACTCTGTCTCAAAATAATACTAATACTACTACTAATAATAATAAATAAAGTGTTAAAAGTGGTAAAATAAAATTCCATAAAGTGAAAGGAAATATTAAAATAAAAAATAACTTTCTTTTATACAAATAATAGTGAGTTAGGACAATAATAATTAACAAGAATAAATAAAATGTATCATTCAGCAAATGAATAAAAGCTGCATTTAAACCACACTTGTCAAAGTAAAAAATAATGTAAAGAAGACATATTGCCTTGGATAGGAAGACTCAGTATTGTAAAGATGTCAATTCTCCCTAAATTAGTCAATATGCAATTTTTTAACTTGACAAAATGATACTAATCCTCAACTAAAAAACAAAAGTGAGACAGATAAGAAAAATTCTGAGAAAAAAATGAGAGTGGATGAGCTCTTCCAGCTATTAAAATGTATGATAAGCTCCTGAACCTTGGCCTTAGCAATGATTTTTTGGCTATCACATCAAAAGCCCAGGCCACAAAGGCAAAAATGAATAAATGGGACTACACCAAGCTGAAAAGCTTCTGCATAGCAAACAAGCAACAAAATGAAATGGCAACCTATGGATTGGAAAAAATATTTGCAAACTATATATCTAATAAGATACATAAAATTGATAAAGAACTCATACAACTCAATAGCAGGAAAACAAATGATCCCATTTAAAAACAGGCAAACATCTGAAAAGACATTTCTCCAAGAAGAAAAATGGCCAAGATGGATATGAAAAGGTATTCAACATCACTAATCACAAGGGAAATGTAAATTGAAACCATTATGAGATACTAGATAATACTAGGATGACTATTATCAAAAAGTCAAAAAATAGTAATAATAAACGTGGATAAGGGTGAACAGAACAGAGAACCTTTGTGCATTGTTGGTGAGACTGTATAGCCATTGTGGAAAACAGTACGGAGCTTTCTAAATAAACTGAAAACAGAGCTACATATGACCCAACAATCCCTCTTTAGGGGATATACCCAAAGAAGATGAGATAACCACCTTGTATAGATATCTGCGATCCTATGTTCATTGTAGTATTGCAGCCAATACAGGCAAACAACCTAAATGCTTGTTGAAAAATGAATGGATAAAGAAATTGATATATATATGTACAATATATATATAATATTCCATCATATATATATATCAGGATTAAAGAAATGCCAAAATTACTTTTATTTGTAAGTGATTATACACCTAGGAAATCCATGAGAACCAAATAATAAAATATATTAAATATAAGATTAAAACCATAATATATATATATCATGGAATATTATTCATCCCAAAAAGAATATCTTGCCATTTGCCACAATATGGATGAAACTGGAGGACATTAAGTGAAATAAGGCAGACACAGAAAGAAAAGTATTACATGATTTCACTCATATGGGGAATCTAAAGAAAACATTCAAATACAGGTATACAGAGATAACAAAACCTGAGGTGGAGGGTGGAGAGATGTAGGTCAGAGGATACAAAGCAGCAGACAGGAGGGCTAGGCGCAGTAGCTCAGTCCTGTAATCCCAGGACTTTGGGAGGCAGAGGTGGGCGGATTGCTTGAGCCCAGGAGTTTGAGACCAGCCTGGGCAACATGACAAAACCCCATCTCTGGGAACAACAACAACAAAACACACACACACACACACACACACACACACACACAATTAGCGAGGCCTGGTGGTGCCCGCCTGCAGTCCCAGCTACTCAGGAGGATGGATTGAGCCTGGGAGGTCGAGGCTGCAGTGAGCAGTGATTTGATAGTGCCACTGCACTCCAGCCTGGGGACAGGAGACCCCGCCTCAAACGAAACAAAACCGAGTAGCAGATATGTATGATAAACATGCTAGAGATCTAATGTACAACACAAGGACCCAGTATAGGTAATAAATTCTACTTTATTTGGGATTCCTTGCTTCACTGTAGTAATCTTTTTTTATTTATTTTATTTATTTATTTATTTTTTTGAGACGGAGTCTCTCTCTGTCGCCCAGGCTGGAGTGCAGTGGCGCGATCTCCACTCACTGCAAGCTCCGCCTCCCGGGTTCACGCCATTCTCCTGCCTCAGCCTCCCGTGTAGCTGGGACTACAGGCGCCCACCACCGCGCCCGGCTAATTTTTGTATTTTTAGTAGAGACAGGGTTTCACCGTGTTAGTCAGGATGGTCTCGATCTCCTGACCTCGTGATCCGCCCGTCTCGGCCTCCCAAAGTGCTGGGACTACAGGTGTGAGCCACCGCACCCGGCCGATCTTTTCTTATTTTTAACTACATAGGTATCTCATAACATGTTGTATACCTTAAATATATTCTACGAAGCTTATTTTAAAAAATGAAATGTATAATGATGACTGGAAAGGGTGGTAGTCACATGGAAATAATGAAGCAGAATAAAAGTTCCAGATATTAAATGCAAATGAGAATTTAGTACATGATAAAGCTGGCATTATACTCTGGGGGGATAGACAGGCTACTCATTAAAGTGCTTAGAAGCAAAGCGGCTGAAAATTTTGGCACAGAAGAAAATCTCGTGGACCTCTAACTCACTGGTTAAAGTAAAAACTTTCAAAACGTATTAAAGGTTTAAATATAAAATTAAAACCATAAAAAACATTATTATGTTAACATATTTCTTATATAGTAAGTACTTGGGAAGATTTTCTAACATTCCACAAACCTAGTAGCAATTAAGGAAAATATTAATTTCAGATCATACAAAATTCAGAAGTCCTGCAGGACAAAAATAAATAAAATGTGAAGATTTTTAAGAAAGAACAAAGGGCTAATCCATATTTTGAAATCAGTATAAAAAGACGAACAGAATTTGAGATGGGAGCGCGGCCAGCTCTGCGGGGCCCTCCAGGCCCTCCGCCCTGTAGAACCCAGAGCCCTGGCCGTGGCTGCCCCGCCGGTCCCATTTCTTGAAGCAGCGGCGAACCGCTTTTCCCCACCCGACCGGCCGGCTGCCGGGTCTCCCCGCCCAACCTTGCCAGGCTCAGACAAAGCTTCCGCCGAGCCGCCTGGACGCAGCGCCCTGGGTGGCAGCAGGTGTGGCAGGGCGGGAAGCAGGGAGGCAGCCCCAACGCCGCGGAGGCCACTAGGGGGTGCGGAGGGCCAGGAAAGCGGGTCTACGCGCAGGCTCAGCTGCCCCTGTAGGCCGTGGAGCCGCGCAGATCCGGATACTCGGGTGGCCGCAGTGTCCCAAGTGGGCGACACTCACCTAGTCCCGAGGACAACCGACAAAGTCCTTAATGGGCCCAGAAGGTGAGAGGAGTCTGGCAATGAGGGGTGGAAGGGTTAGCGGCCATCGCCCAGCTGGTTTTCCTTCTACCAGACGCTGGTGCCGGAAAACAGAAGTGGAAGAATAACTTGGCGCTATTAGGCCCATCGGAAAGGCCCACCAACCTTTGGGACGATTATTGGCTGTTTACAGAAGGCCCGTGTGTATCCTATGAAAAAGCTGCTCTCAGCTTCCCCCCAGCCTTTTAAAAGAAAACATTTGCTACATCCAACCCTTCTAGGTGTAAAGAGGTTGCGACTTATGAGAGTTAGAGAATCACACATCTTGTAAATTTCCACTTGTTAAAAATAATAATAACAGGACATAAATGGCTTCTGGAGATGACTTTTTGCAATGAAGTTGTTAGACCACCTCTGGAAGTGACAGCAGGAGCCACACATCCACATTTATTAAGTGGGTTAGAGCAGGAGTCCCCAACCCCTGGATCTAGGTTGCATGCTCCTTATGAGACTCTAATAATGCCTGATGATCTGAGGTGGAACAGTTTCATCCTGAAACCATGCCCCTACCTTCCATGGAAAATTTGCCTTCCCTGAAACCAGTCCCTGGTGCCAAAGAGTTTGGGGACCTCTGGGTTAGAGGATATGGGGCAGAAGACCTGAGAAGGAAGATAGGACAGTTCTGTGCCACACTGGTCATATTTAGAAGACATTTTCATATTCCAACCATTGTTCTGTGTGTGCATTTTATTTCTCACTACTGTATATGTAGTTGACAATATTAAGTATTTTTTGAACTATACTCTTTCTAGATGTTCTGAAATGCTTATGTTAAAATTAGAGGTGGTAAAATGAAGGGGTGGCCTGCCCCTCCACACCTGTGGGTGTTTCTCGTAAGGTGGAACGAGAGACTTGAGAAAAGAAATAAGACACAGAGACAAAGTATAGAGAAAGAAAAGCGGGGGCCCAGGGGACCGGCGCTCAGCTTACAGAGGACCCACGCCGGCCCCGGTCTCTGAGTTCCCTTAGTATTTATTGATAATTATCTTTACCATCTTAAAGACAGGGGAGTGGCAGGACAATATAAACAAAGAAAAAAGAGGAAATCGGCAGTAAGACATATGAACAAAAACCTCTGTGACATGAATAAATTCAAAGGACAAGGCTGTGCCTTGAGATGCATATGCAAACATCTCCATAAACCTTTAGGCAGCATAGTTTCAGTCTATCACATGGGGAGAAACCTTAGACAATACCTAGCTTATCTAGGAACAAAGTCACACCCTGCACGCCCAAAATCCATTAAACCTTGAGTTACCACAGCACATGTCTCTTGCAAGGACAAGATTGGGGGTAGGGTCACAGACTAACAGCATCTCAAACACAGAACAAAATGGAGTCTCTTATGTCTACTTCTTTCTATATAGACACAGTAACAGGCTGATCTCTTTCTTTTCCCCACATTTCCCCCTTTTCTTTTCAACAAAACCACCATTGTCATTATGACACCGAGATTACATATTTCACAAAGTAATAGAATTTCACAAAGCAAGTGGAGGCAGGATGAGATCACAGGATGGAGTTAAAATTAAAATTTTTGGGCATGCATAGTCATGGATAACATTTTATCAGAAAACAGGGTTTGAGAGCAGACAACCTGTCTGACCAAAATTTATTAGGTGGGAATTTCCTCGTCCTAATAAGCCTGGGAGCGCTACAGGAGGCCGGGGCTTATTTCATCCCTTCGGCTTCAACCGTAAAAGGCGGCACGCCTCCAAGGGGGTCGTTTATAGGCCTACCCTCAGAGCGCATTCTCTTTCTCAGGGGTGTTCCTTGCTGAGAAAAAGAATTCAGCGATATTTCTCCTATTTGCATAATGAAAAGAGAAGAAATATGGCTCTGTTCCGTCCGGCTCACCGGCGGCCAGTTCAAGGTTGCCTCCCTTGTTCCCTGAACATTGCTGTTATCCTGTTCTTTCTCCAAGATGCCCAGATTTCATATTGTTCAAACACACATGCTCCACAAACAATTTGTGCAGTTAAGGCAATCATCACAGGGTCCTGAGGTGACATATATCCTCCTCAGTTTACAAAGAAGATGATGGAATTAAAAGATTAAAGTAAAGACAGACATAAGAAATTACAAAAGTATTAATTTTGGAGAACTAATAAATGTCCATGAAATCTTCACATTTTATGTTTTTCTGCCGTGGCTTCAGCCAGTCCCTGCATTCAAGGTCCCTGACTTCCCGCAACGTTCTCCCTCCCTTTTCCTCTATATAAATGTGCCATGGTGATGAAGGCTTGTTCGTTAGTCAATGGTGCTCGATTGCGGTGTTTCCGTCTCCGTGGAGGCGCTTTTCTTTGCATCTCCGATGGGTTCATTGTAGAACTTCAAATGTTTAGTGGGTATCCAAACAGGAAGCTGATTTGCTCCTGGTGAAACACAAGCAAAACCTCTTCCCCAGGTTATCACCTTCCCTATTTCCCATGTCTTATTTTTGTTGTCTTTCCACCAAATCAGTTTTCCTTCATGTGGACTGTTCTTTTTACCAGTAAGATGTTGTTCTGCAGAAGCAGTAGTCTGATTTCTATAAATGTTTAAAAAATTTAAAGTATAGAGTGCTAGATTAAGCTGCATCTGAGGAGTGGTACACTCCTTACTATCTCCCCCTTTTTTTTGTTTAACTAACTGAGTTTTAAGTGTTCTATTAGTTCTTTCAGCTATGGCCTGTCCTTGGGAATTATAAGGAATTCCTGTTGTATGTGTAATATTCCACTGATTTAAGAATTTTTGGAAAGCTTTACTACAATAACCTGGTCCATTGTCAGTTTTAATTTTTTCTGGAACTCCCATTACAGCAAAACAAGATAATAAATGTTTTTTAACATGGGAAGTACTTTCTTGATTATCTGGTCCTAAACAATGTAAAATCATTGTACTTTTGTACACTTCTGAAGCTGTGCCTACGCCGACAAGTCTTGTAACAGCCTTTTGTTTAGGCCAATTTTTTGGCCACTGATTTAAAGCAATGACAGAGACATCTGCTCCAGTGTCTACCAACCCTTCAAACTGTTTTCCTTGAATGATGGCCTTACACACAGGTCTGCTCTCAGAGACCAGATTTGCCCAATATGCAGCCTTTCCTGTCGGATCAGTGCTTCCGAACCCTCCTGTTCTTTTTATCTCACTGTTTCCAACTTTAATATAAGGTAGGAGTAATAATTGAGCAATCCTGTCTCCTGGACTGGCACTCCAAGGAACTGAGGAACTAATAACCAATTGAATTTCGCCTTTAAAGTCTGAATTAACCACACCAGTATGAATTTGAACTCCTTTTAGATTTAAACTTGATCTTCCTAAGATTAGTCCTACAGTCCCCTCAGGCAATGGGCCATATACCCCTGTGGGGATTTTTCGAGGAGGCTCCCCTGGAAGCAGAGAGACTGCTTGTATAGTGCATAAATCTACTGCTGCACTGCCGCTTGTGGCGGGGGATAATTGCTGTATTGTGATAACTGGCTTATTCCCTGAGACACTTGTGGCAGTGGGGGTTGTTGTTCCTGAAAACCCTGAGGAACAAAGGGCTGAATTTGGAATGCCCCAGTTTGTTGCGGGGCCTGAGGCTGGCCCCTCCTCTCGTTTCCCGACAGTGGTTGCCCATTTTTATCAAATTTAGAACGACATTGATCACCCCAATGTTTTCCCTTTTTACATCTTGGACATAGGCCAGGTGGCTCTTTATCTGTTCTTGTAGTAGCTTGAGTAGTTACATTTCGTTTATTTGAGACTAGGCAATTCTTTTTTAGATGACCAATTTGACCACAATTATAACATCTTCCCCCAAATGTTCTAACCTGTCCTCCTAAAGCAACTCCTGTTATTGCTTGAGCCATAAGCATAGCTTTATGCATAGCTCCTCCAATTCCATCGCAGGCCTTAACGTACTCTGAGATTACATCTGATCCTGCGGGAACCTTTCCTTTTAATGGCTTAATGGCTGATTGACAATCAGGATTGGCGTTTTCATATGCCATCAACTCCACTATGACCTTACGGGCATTCTCATCGGTAATTGACTTTTGAGCAGCATCTTGAAGTCTTGCTACAAAATCAGGGTAGGGCTCTTTAGAGCCTTGTCTTATTGTATTAAAGGAGGGGCAGGCGGTTCCTGGGTCTTGGATTTTTTCCCAGGCCCTAAGGCAGATAGCCCTAATTTGCTCAATGGCCTCATTTGGCATTATTACTTGTTGGTCAACAGTGCTCCAATTTTGACCTATTCCTAATAGTTGATCTGCATCTATGTCAATTGGAGGATTGGCAGTCCTATTTTTTCGGACCTGTACTTGTGCCCCATCAATCCACCAAGTCTTAAATTGTAAAAATTGAGAGGGTGAGAGTGAGGATTTTGCCAGAATCTCCCAATCATAAGGAATGAGTCTATGTCCATGAGCAATGGAATCTAATAATGTTCTCATGTAAGGAGAGTTGGGTCCATACTGTTTTACTCCTTCTTTCATTTCTTTTAGCATTTTTATAGAAAAGGACTTATATCTGGCTTCAGCTACGGGAAGCTCTCCCTCTTGGGCCCCTTCTCCAGGTGGTCTTGCTTCTAATATTACTGGGAATTGCCACGCCTCAATATCTCCTTGTTTTCTTGCCTCATCAATAATTTTATGTAACGCACTACCCTGTGTACTAGGCAGTGCTGTAGGATTAAGTCTCATGGTGGGCGGCTGAGGATATGGCGACCTGCCCTGTGGCACTGGAAATGTTCCTGGCTGTCCATACGGATTTTCTGGGGGCTGCTGATACTGTAGTTCAGCTGGCGGCCAGTATTGATAGGCTACTGGCGGCTGGGTCTTATTTTCTACCGGCTGATATTGTGGACACTGTATTTGGAATGGCATTGCCATGACAGAGACTCTATCTTTTTCTATTTGATCTTCTTTTGGAGTTTGTACTTGTTTAACCTGTATTTGAGGTTGTAAAGTTACAGGCATTTGAGCTGCTGGAAGAGGAGTTGGCCATCGTGGTTTAGACTCTGATGGCTCCGCTAATTCTGGATTTTTTTCTTCTAATTTTAACGTTTCAGGATATACTACCTCCTGTAATTGATTATTGTCAACATTTTGCGTTGACCGAGCCATAGCCGGCTCTGATACACATTCACAGTGTGAACTTTCCTTTCCTTTCCGGGATTCTATCCCTGCCTCTTTTTCACAATCTACTGCACAGCTTTTAGGGACATCAGAAATTGGAACGCTATCTTCTTCTGTTTGAAATGGTTCTAAAGCTACTTTAATAATGACCCAATCATTCCATACTGTGAGCGGAATGATTTTACCTTCCCTACTTGCTTGTTTTAATTCTTTGCCAATTTTTTCCCAATCTTTTAGATCTAAAGTTCCCTGTTCCGGAAACCATGGACAAAACTGCTCTATTGTCTGAAATAGTGTAATTAGATTTTTGGTAGAGACTTTAACTCCCCCTCTTTTTAAGAGAATTTTAATAAAGCTGCGATAAGAGGCATATTTACTCTTAGTTTGCCCCATTGTTACCCTAGGTTCTTCCGAGCGCACAAGCTTACCGCAAGGCTGACTGTAGACGTACTCGGGAGTCTCTCGTCGACTTGTCCTCAATGACCACGCTCCAGCGTACCTTCACCTTAGAGAAAAGCTTCCACGTTGGGCACCAGATGAAGGGGTGGCCTGCCCCTCCACACCTGTGGGTGTTTCTCGTAAGGTGGAACGAGAGACTTGAGAAAAGAAATAAGACACAGAGACAAAGTATAGAGAAAGAAAAGCGGGGGCCCAGGGGACCGGCGCTCAGCTTACAGAGGACCCACGCCGGCCCCGGTCTCTGAGTTCCCTTAGTATTTATTGATAATTATCTTTACCATCTTAAAGACAGGGGAGTGGCAGGACAATATAAACAAAGAAAAAAGAGGAAATCGGCAGTAAGACATATGAACAAAAACCTCTGTGACATGAATAAATTCAAAGGACAAGGCTGTGCCTTGAGATGCATATGCAAACATCTCCATAAACCTTTAGGCAGCATAGTTTCAGTCTATCACATGGGGAGAAACCTTAGACAATACCTAGCTTATCTAGGAACAAAGTCACACCCTGCACGCCCAAAATCCATTAAACCTTGAGTTACCACAGCACATGTCTCTTGCAAGGACAAGATTGGGGGTAGGGTCACAGACTAACAGCATCTCAAACACAGAACAAAATGGAGTCTCTTATGTCTACTTCTTTCTATATAGACACAGTAACAGGCTGATCTCTTTCTTTTCCCCACAGTAAAATAACACATTTTGTAAATCTTTTTGTTAAAATTCATATGTAATGTTTTGGTGGAGGGGGGGAATGGCCAAATCACCTGTTAATATTTTTAAATTCGGACTCATTTGTCCAGTATATAACACAATATATAGTATAGCAAAGTTACATGCAATGCATTTAACATATAGGGCAATGGATAAACTGAAATTTTCTAGTACACAATAGCAAAACACCTTTTGTGAGCCCAAAGACATTTGGGCTTACCAAATGTTGCATGGAGGTAAGCCCAAAGTGCACCTGTGTGCACTGGTTCAGGGGAGGAGAGAGGAAAGGAAGTGCCAATGTGCTTATAGTGAGGCAAGGTTAACCATTGTCTCGTCTGGGCATTTTGTTTTACTTATCTGGGTATATTGTGTATATAAAGGACAAATGAGTCCTGACTTTACAACATCTGGTCTTTCTAGATGTTAAAGAGGTTGCCAGTGTATGACAAAAGTAGAGTTAGTAAACTAATATATTTTGTGCATTTCGTTTTAACATTCCCAGGAAAGACTGTCTTCTGAAAATTTGAGCACTATTGCTCAGTGGGTTGATGGAGATGGGAAGGTGTAGGCCAGAATGTTCATATTTGGAAGACTCAGTCATAACTGTTTTTACGTGTGTTCACTTTATTCAAGACTTCTGTGCATATAGTGGACAAATTAACTTCTTACCTGAAACATCTTGTCTATTTAGATGTTCAGAATTGCCTGACATATGTTAAGTGTAGAGGTAGTAAAATATCACCTTGTAAATATCTTTTTGCTAAAATTCTTAGGAAATACTGTCTTTTAGAAGTGGAATTGTGAAGCCACCTCTGTGAGCAGTGTAGTACTGTCTATACTTGTTTAATGGTTTAGAAATGGGAGGGAAGAAATCACCAAAGGTAATAGGCTAGTGTGTTCATACTTGGACATTTCACTCGCCATTTTTCTGTATGTTTTGTGCATTTTGTTTTGCTGTGTGTGTAAAGTACATAATGGACAAATGAGTCCTAATTTTGCAACATTTGGTCTCTAGATGTTTAAGAAGTTGCCAGTGTATGACAAAGTAACTAGTAAAATTAGCACATTTTGTACACTTTGTGTTGAAATTCATAGGAAAGCTTGTCTTCTGTAAATGATTTTTGGGTATTAATTTGTTCAACCATCTCTAAGCATTACAAATGCATGTACCTGTCCACTGGATTGAAGACAGAGAGGAGGAAATGAGGAAGGACTGGTTCAAGGTCAAAATTGTCATATTTAGAAGATACCTCAGATTATAGCCATTGTTACATATGCAATTTTATTTTACAATGCTATGTACACAGTGGAAAGTTATATGAAATATCTGGTCTTTCTAGATAGTTAGAAATGCTTGATGTATTTAAAAGTAGAAATAGTATAATAACACTTTTTGTAAATAGCTTTTAAAAACTGATGGGAAACACTGTGTTTGAAAGTGGGATTGTTAAATCACCTCTGTGAACAGTGTTACTTGCTCATTCAGTTGAGGAAGGTGAGAGGGAAGAAATTACAAAAGGTGTTTTGCTATTGTGTACTAGAAAATTTCAGTTTATCCATTGCCCTATATGTTAAACGCATTGCATGTAACTTTGCTATACTATATATTGTGTTATATACTGGACAAATGAGTCCTAATTTAAAAATATCTACTCTTTAGATATTAAAGAGGTTGCCAATGTATGACAAAAATAGTAAACTAACACATTTTGTACACTTTGTGTAAAAGTTTATAAAAAGACTATCTTCTGAAAAGGACTTTTGGAAGTGAAATGATAACATCAACTCTAAGTGGCACATGGCCCATATCCACCAGGTTGGTGGTGCAGAGGAGTTGGAAGAAATGAAGGATTCTAGATCAGAATGTTCCTATTTAGAAAACATTTCAAGATACAACCATGTGTGTAGTTCATTCAACCCTACTGAGGCAGGAGAATAGGGCCTGGAGGCAGGAAACATAAAGCAGATTCGTGCAGACTTCCTAGAACTAAATGAAATGGAAACACATCAGCTATCAGAGGAAATATATTTTCCATTTACATTGGGCATACACAGAGTAAATGACTGTTTTATTTCATCCTGTCTATTTACATAGGGCATATACCAAGTACACGACTTTGTAACTTTATTTCATCCTCTTCATTTACATCGGGTGTATACCAAGTAACCAGTGGAAACCTTGAGAGGGTATTTAAACCCCAGAAAATTCTGTAACTGGACTCTTGAGCCCCTAAGTGCAGGCCTTCTCCCACCCTGTGGAACATACTTTCATTTCATAAATCTCTGCTTTTGTTGCTTCATTATTTCTTTGCTTTGTGTGTTTTGTCCAATTCTTGGTTCAATATGCCCAGAACCCAGACACCCTCCACTGGTAATATATTTTGGCAAGCCAGCCAGGAGGTAAGCCCAAAGTTTGGGATTTTTCATCTTTTCCGTTCCACTCCATACAGGAGAATCTCTCCCTCCCTCTCTCTTTTCCTTTCCAACTTGGGACCCTTGGTGGGCAGCACCTAAACACGGAGGCAACTGTAGGTTTCTGGGTGGGGCCACCCTGAAGGACTTTTTTCTATCTGTTCTGGTTGTGGTCCCTGATTCCTACGTATGGCGCAGCTCAGGGCAAACTTGCAGCTCAGGGCGAACTTGCACATGTTTCAGGCGACGGAAACCTTCTTTTCTAGGCTAACTTCTTCCCTTACCCTACTTGACTGGCTGAGGACAAAAGAAGCCTACCCAGCTTCCAGCTCCTGTCATTACAGTTCATGGCTATCACTCTAGTGGAACAGGAAGCATGGGCTAGCATGGCCGTATCAAATTATAAAGATGCTAATCGTTAGTGATTACACCCAGGAACCAAAGGAAAGCTCACAATAGGCCATTGCCTCTGGAGGGAAAACATGCAAAGCGGCACTGGTGCCCACCTAAGGTCAGAGATGCCTGACACTCTTGAGACTGGACCCCAAAGGGGGTTCCCCAGGGGATCCTCCAGACCTCAGCCTCTCCAAAGGGGATGCCCTTGGCAGCAGTTCTAAGGGCTAGTACTAAACCCTCCTTAGAATTTTCTCTTGCAGTTGCAATACCGTTTGGCCCCAATATGGTTTGGAATCTGGCATTTGCTGTTGAATGGGAAAGTGGGATGCAGTTACATGTATACAGGCTTTGGTGCTGCTGTTCTAAGCAGGGGCAGGCCTAGTTAGTATGTGATATTCTCCTTTGGTGCTGTTTGACCCCAGTGTTCTTTCGAGTCTGGGGAGGTTTGGCCTTTAAAAATCAAACTGCCATGGAAATTGCTTTACCTGACATAATGGTTCACAGCCTTCATTGGATTACTTATTGGGTAAACGGAGTAAAATTGGCAAGCTTGTATTACTATCTAATGGTTAGGGTTCCAAGGTAAAAGCTATTGAATCTTCATTTGTGTCTGTATATACATGTCTAGATGTGTTTATTTATATGCACACTTGTTATATGTTATGTCTTGGCTTATAAGTAAGAGAGCACTCATAAATTAAGTAAATAAGTCTAAGCAATTTTCAGGTTCACGTGACTTAAGTATAACTTTCCTAAACAAGCTAGTTTTAAAATTATTGGTAAAGTAAAAATAGAAATGCCTTCAGAATTATCAGCATACATTTTTGTCTGGATTTTATATTTGTCTCTCTTAGATATTTTGAGGTGTTAGGGTTTGGCATAGAGGGTTATAAAACTATAAACCCAGCCAAAACAAAATGATCTTGGTTTGTGTGTCTTTTTCTTTTTTTTTTTTTTTTTTTTTTTGACAAATGGGCATAATTTAATGTTAGCTAAATCTTCTGGGTGACTGGCAAAAATACCTATGGATTTAACTTTGAGGCTCTTACTTAGGTTTAAGTGAGCACCCGATATTCACTGGCTATTCAAAACGTGGTTAACAAGGAAATAACTGACTTTAAATGATAGTATCTAATATCTCAGTTTACAGAGGTAATCTAGATAAACTGTTAAAAGTGAAAGAATTGAGTACAGTGAATGGGACAAATGTTTTAGGTTTTGTGTAAAGTCTTAAAATTATTTTTGATACTCATTTAATATCTGGGCCATTTCCAATTAAGAAAGGTTGTGATATGGGGAAATATGTTTCTAAAATTGTGGAATTGTTCTTATCTATAAATTCCTGTATCTGATAGTTCAGGATTTCTTGCTTTTTAGTGTTTCACTAAAGTTTTAGGTTACTAAGGATAAGAATTCTAGTTGATACATAATTCTGTATACAAAACATGCCAGAAAAGTTGTGTTATTAGTGAGAAAAAGAATAATTTTGTCTAATTTAGAAGTTACCTAAAAGTTAGTTCAAATTAGAGATTTGAAAAGGTTACTTATGAAACAACGTATTAAGGAACCAGTAAGTAGAGGAGAAAGATGTAGAAAAAGTTGAGATAATAAAATATTCTTTAAAACCTGATAGAGAATTGGAGACATTTGGCTAATTAACATTTTCATAGTTAAAGCTCTTAGTCTTGATTAAAGTAAAATAAGCATTGTAAAGAAATGCATTAGCAGTTTGGCAATTCCTTTTTAATACAGTTAAGCATGAAGCTGGATTTAGTGTGAAGCCAAATTTCACATATATGCTTGCATTGCTTCACACTGTTTACTGCTTTGTGTGGACAGTGCTGGCACTGGAGTACTTATTGGCTATGGGCCTAGAGTGTATTTCTTGATTGCACAGGATGTATGGTGATATTGGTGAACTTAAGGATACTGAATTGTGTATCAGGAATAAAACATTCATTATGTGGGTTTTGGGGGGCCCTGGGTAAACACTATAGCCTCCAGGGTAGATTGAGAAGGAAAAATTTAGGGTTGGGTTCCTATTTGGTTTTGCTTCTAATTTTCATTTGTTTGCTATTTATTCTCCTCTGGCTTTGCTTGTGTATGCATATATAAAACCACATATATATATATGTATTTTAAAAATTTCTAGTGGAAGGCTTTTATTTGGTTCTGTGAATAGTTATTTTGTTCCCTGTGCATTTCTAGCAAGTCATCATTTGTTCCATTTATCTGGAATTCCTAGGCTACCTTTGTCAGGCTGCAAGGAATTGATGGAGCACACTAGCTTTTTAACTTTTAACTAACTTGTTGGATTTTAGGCTTCCTGGTAATTTAAATGTGTTGAGTATATTTTCATAAACAGAATTTCAATCATATTTCTCTCTCTGCCCATTTTCTCCAAAATTCATAAACTATCTGTGAATATTCTTAATTCATGGCAATGTATTTGTTTGCATATAGTCAAGCAGGGTTCCTAGGGCCACTTTGGGAGACAGAACCCAGAAACATGGCATACTGGCAAAAGGGTAAGAATTTCTTACCAGCCAGACTCTGGTCTCTGTCTCTCTGTGCAAACTGGTTAAATGAATGGTAAAAGTCACTCTTTGTCTCCTCTGTAAAGTTTTGATTAATACAAAAAAAGAATTCTGAGGCTGGTCTTAAACTGTAGTGAATCTGGTGTGCTTTGTGTCTTTCTGTATTGTTCTGTCATAAAGAGGGGTACCTTAGAATAAAATGTGTGCTTAGGACCCCATAGGCCTGCTGTTCAAGATATCCCAGCAGACTGATCAGTCATGTCTTTGGGAGCCTGACCTTGTAACCATGTGGCCATGCTTTCTCTTTTTACAGTGGCAGCCTGGGTTTAGGGTTCAATTCCTGGCTTAGGGAATGAATCCTTTATTTTCTGTCTGTGTATTTATATGTGCTGTGTGTGTACTATAAAAGAGCATCAATTAATTGGTTTAATAATAATAAGAGCTCATATCAAATATTTTGTCAGAAAAGTAAAAAATGTAATGCCTTTTATTTACCTCATGTGAGTTAAGTAATCTTTGGAAAATAAAGACATTCTTAAAGATTATTGGTAAAATAAAAATATCTTCAAAATGCAAATATTTAGTCTAAATTATGCAGGTCAGATATTCGGTGTGTGAAATGCTTTAAGGTCATAAGCTGCTTCTTTGACTTTTAAAAATTGCTCAATTTATTTTGGAGCATTAGATTCTAGATAAGGCCTGGGGACAAATAGAATTAGCTATGCCCCCTAGCTATGCAAAGAAAGTTATAAAGAAAGGAGATTTTATATAAGAAAGGATTTTATATCATAAATTCTTATCCTAAAGTAAAATAAGTGGTTGTTAAAAAAAAAGGGATGTTTAGGACAAGTTAGAAAGTCCAAACATGTCATAGATGGTCTGTGTAAGTCATGAAATAATTTACAAAAGAGAATGTATGCAAGAAATATACAATTTAACGGTGATTAAGACTCCTAAATGCTTCATAAAATGCCACTATGACTCTTAACTGTACAACTTGCCTGCTTTACAGCTAGGTAGATGCTGGAAAGAGTCAGACCTTATGTGTACTTCTGTCTGGGTCCTAGACTCCACACCTAATAAATAATTAAAATCCTGAACTTACTAAGGTTTTCACCAAAAGTAAAACTCGCTAAGAGTTAACATCATAACATGTGAGACTACTGAAGCAACAGTTTTACATGCAGGGTATGTAAGAAAAGTGAATGCATTTTCAGTGAAAGATTATAACAAGGCATGGGAATGTAGATTTTGTTTTTTTGCCTAAAGGGTTAAAGGATTGTTTTAAGTTCAGACAAAGCTAAAAGTTTGAATGAGTTGTGGAAGATTTATAAATATTAATATTGTAAAAAATTATGTGTGTGAACATATTGACTAAATTTAAAGGGGTATTTTCTGTTTTTTCCATAAATTGAACATCAAAATAAAAGCACAAACAGGGTTTTCTTAAAGCACTGATCTGCTCTTTAACAAAAATTTCTAAAGGGTTATATAAGGTTTATGAGAATCTCACCTTATGGTCAAACCAATTAAGATTGGAAAGATATGTCTACAGGGTTTTCTTAAAAATTGGGGTTGACATTAATAGTACACTAACGCAAAGGTGAAATTTGACTTTCTCTCTTGAACAAGATTTTCATGCAATATTAAAAGATGATGAAAGATTTTTGTTTGCCTTTTAAATAAACTACCCCCCCCCCTACACACACACACCAAAAAAAAGGAAGGGAAAGACAAGAGACAGATTGTTTGGAAAGTAAGTCTTCCCTCTATCAACAAGTAAAGGTTTTTGCCTTTTAACACATTTTTGAGTCATCATTTTGCTAAATGAATGACTATGGTAACCTGGAATTCTATTTCATAATATCGAGTGTTTTAAATCTTTTACCATTTTTAATAGGCTTCCCAAAACCAAATTTCAGCTTCAAAATTGTTTTTTCTAACCTCTAACTTTGAGATGCTGCAGAGGGCCCCTAAAGCATCCAAAAGAGAGGTGAACAGAATTATTTGGCATGTTCAGTTACATGGGAAGCAATGTCAAAAATAAAAAAAAATTGATCTTCTTCAGGTTATATTTTAGTGAATAATATTAATATATGTTCCAAAATTGTATGAGATTTCTAAAATTCTAATATGTCTGAGTATATGCTATCAATCATAATTATGTAGACCACAGAAATAACTAAATTTCCTTGTCGATTATGTTTTTAACTATAACTATTTAAAGTCATTTCCACAGTTAATTGCTTAATACTGATGCAGTTTCTGAAAACTTCACAAGCATGCAAAGTCCTAGAATATGGTATCTTTTAGGAGATTCATAAAAGATTGGAAGGGACCCTAAAAAAGCACTCTTGAATACAGGTTTCTAATAAGTTTAGAATCATGTCATTTGAACTGGGTAAGAATTGCTGGAACTTTAATGAAAAGACTGACTGGGTTGTAAAACTGCTAATCCAACTAGAACAAAAATTAATTAAATACCAAGAAAATAATTTGCCAGATTTTCATGCTAAATTAGCTGATACTGAAACTGTTTAGATATACAATTTGATACATTCCATCATCTAAATCAAAATACCTATAATAACCTATCAGTTATCAGTGTTATGCACCTAATTTGGGGAAACAACTGGTATTCAAGAGGATATAAGTCTAATGTTAATTAAGCATGAACTCATGGAGAACCAGGATGGCCACCTTTTCCTTCCTCAGTCCTTAAAGCTTTTGTTAGTAAAATTTCTGCATTATATGACTCGTCATGGAAAAGATGAAATGAATATGTTGATGTGGTGACTTATAAATTGCTAAAATAGTTTATAACAAATGTTTGGTCCCATATTTCTGGGAAAACAATAAAAGCTTCAGGTACATCCGGTCACCTGATGAGCCATTTAAACATTTTATAGAGGGATTTAATTCAATTGTTATTTTCAGTGCATGTTTTCTGGTTGTATAAAAGCTTTCCCATGCAAGAGGGCTGATGTTATAACACTAAGTTATTATGCCACCATGTATTTTCACAAGGTAAAGACAGCTTTTTATGGTTCACTAAGGACAATCAACTCCTTCACAACCTAGAACCCGAAGATTGGATCTTCTGAGAACATCAGATAAAGACTGTCCTTGCCATCCACACTACAGCAAAACTTCTGGACCTTGAACTTTGGGTTCATGATCTCACAACTGAGAAGAGTGCCTCCACACTCTTGGACCTGTACACCCATTGGAACCCTTAAGGTAAGGCTAACCAGGGAAGCTTCTCTTGAAGAAGAAGATGGCATCCTTGATGTGAACAGCTTTTCCCAAGATCATGAATCAAGACTTCTCTATTATCATGAGACTCTTATCTTTGAATATTTTTTCCTTGCTTATGCCTCTATGAAAAATAGAAGTGGAAAATGGATCTGTTGCGTACACTTATGGGGTATACTTTTATTTGTGAAGAATTTTGCAGCCAGCTTTAGGTCCCTTTTCCATGATTTGGAATAAAAGATGCAATGATTAGAAATCTATCCCTCATAATAGGCTCTATAGCAGTTTACTACAAAGGTTATGGATGCATAATAGACTAAATTCTCTTAAGAAAGTTATGCTAAATAATAGAATTGGCTAAACAGAAGAGTATCTGTGCAGCTGCCGGCACTCAAGGCCTATGGAGAAAACATCAGGTATTACCGAGATTCATTTGTAGCGAATTAATGAAGAGACTGCTTAGTTAAGTGAGTAGACTCTTTATCTAGCTCATTCTTTCATCTATTTGAGTTTAGGAGGTTTGGTTTATGGGGACCCTGGATAAGGAGTGTACTCACAACTTTGGTATTATCCTCCTGATAGTCATAATAATAGTCTCCCTGGTGTGCTATATTCTCTCAAAGGTTTTAAATGTTTGCATACAGCCATCTCTAGAATGTCAAATGGTCTCTGTCAAACTGGAATGACAAGAACTGAAAGAAATGTGCGACCGTGAGGACACTGTAACCTATGAATGATGTGCTGAGACCAAAAACCCAAAATGTTGGTAACCGAGAGTGGTGCTAAGTAAGGCCCTAAGTTTTGGTCACACTCTAAGTTAAGTGAGAACCTGACCGAAAAAGGGAAATTTTTTTAAACAAAATTATGGGAGGCCATTTTTTTTTGGACTAAGCTCATGCACTAGGCCCCAACAGACTAAACCAAACCAAAATGGAGTCACCTATGCTAAGACCTTAAGCAAACACATAGATCCTAAAACAGACCACAGGCCAGGTTTTGTTTTTCTCCTACAAATCTCTATAACAAACATTCCTGATAGCATATGTATCCACCCTCTGAAGTTCCCATTAAATCTTTTAACCAAATTAATTTCCTCTCGCCAAAAGACCATAAAGCTTCAGATGATCATACAACAAAAGTTCCAGCCGTTTCCACCACCCCTGGCCATCAGGGAGCTACCCTGCCTTCACTAGACAGAGCAGGGTAGGAGTTCCGTGATCCTCAATAGGCAGGGACTACACCTCAAGGCAGCATGCAGCAGTTACAGGAGAAAGACCATTGGCCCCTCCACCTCCCATAAAGATTTATAGGGATCACATCTCTGGAGGAAATGAGGCAGAAGAATAGGATCTGGAGGCAGGGAATATACAGCAGATGCATGCTGACTTCCTAGAACTAAATAAAATGGAAACACTTCAGCTATCATGGGAAATGCCTTCTCTATTTACATAGGGCATACCCTGAGTAACCATTGGAAACCTCTAGAGGGTATTTAAACCCCAGAAAATTCTGTAACTGGGCTATTGAGCCCCTATGCTCAGGCCCTCTGCCACCCTGTGGAGTGTACTTTCATTTTCAATAAATCTTTGCTTTTGTTGCTTCATTCTTTCCTTGCTTTGTGCATTTTGTCCAATTATTTGTTCAAGAAGCCAAGAACCTGGACACCCTCCAGTGCTAACACTAGTGTGCATATAGTGGACAAAATTAAGTCCTTATTTGAAACATCTAGTCTTCTAGATGTTTAGAAGTGCACAAAGTATGTTAAAAGTAGAGGTAGTAAATAACAAATTTTGTAGATACCCTTTTGCTTCTTATGAAATACTGTCTTTTGGAAATTGATCAAACCACTTCATATTATATTTATGCTGATTCAGGGAGGAAGGAGCAGAAGAAAGTGCAAAGGGCTTTATACCAGCGTGTTTACAGTATGACACAATTGACTATTGTCCCTTATATCTGCATTTCCTTTGACTTTGCTTTGTATATAAACAAACATTTACATAGCTTCAGGATTTTGAATTGGTAAATATTCATGATGTGTGAAAAAGCGTGATACATACTGTATGATCCCAATCGCATAACATTGGATGGTGTCCTAATTTATAATATCTAGTCTTTCTGGATGTTAAAGAGGTTGCCAGCATATAACAAAACTAGAGTTAGTAAACTAATACATTGAGTACACTTTATGTTAAAATTCATAGGAAAGATTGTTCTTAAAAACACTTCAAAAGTAGAATTGTTAAAATTCCCTCTAAGTATTAGAGATGTTTATACCTGTCCACTGGGTTGATAGAGGTAGGAAGGGGAAGGGTTCTAGGCCATGTTCCTATTTAGAAGACACATTCAAATTATAGCCTGTGCTTTGTATGTGCACCATTTATTCAATGCTACTGCGTATAAAGTGGAAAACTCAAGTCCTATTTAAAACTCCTAGTCTTTCTAGATGTTTAAAATTGCACAATATAGATTAAAAATAGAGGGCTAAAGTAATACCCTTTATACATTTTTGTGGTGGTTGTTATTTCCTAGGACTGGTTGCATTTGAGAATGGAATTTTTAAACTTGATGCTGACTGTTCATTGGGTGGCGGCAGGCGGGAGGAGGAGGAAGTATGCAGGGAGAAGGGTTCTGGGCCCGTGAATTAGATTAGTTCAGATGATCTAGCCATTGTTCTGTATGTGAATTTTAGTTAATATTGATGTGTTTTAAAGAATAAACAAGTCTTAATGCTCAAGGTAGTTTAAAAGTAGAGGTAGTAAAATATCCCTTTATAAATGTCCTTTTGTTAGTTTTTAGGAAGACCTGTCTTCTGGGAGTAACCTTTGTTAATCCACCTCTTGGAGCTAGACATAGTCCTGTACTTAGTCACTGGCATGGGAGAAGAGGAAGGGTGAAGGGAAGGGCTTTTCACTAGTATCTGCATATCCAGAAGATAGTTTGAGATGACAGCCATAGGTCTGTCAGCATTTTGGTAAAGTGCCCGCATTTATTGTGGACAGAGTTTATTTTTTGGAACACCTAACTTTTATGAATGTCCTGAGGTGACAATGTATGATTAAAAATAGAGCTAGTGAATTAGCCAATTTGTAAATATGTTTTTGTTATAATCGATAGAAAAGATGCATGTTGGACATGGAATTGTTAAACCACCACTGAGCAGTGTATATCAGGACTTGTTCATTAGGTTGGCAGCAGAGGGGCAAAAGGAAGTATAAAGGGGGGAGAGATATATGCAGATATACATTTACATTTTGATGATAGCCACTGATGTGTATGTGCATCTCTTTTGGCTGTACCATAGGAATACATTAAGTAATTCAATGAAAATATACCTTCTTGCTAATATTTTAATGGTATAGATCTGCTAATGAATTCTCTTAGAAACATACTTAGTGTATTCTGTTGCTTTATGTTTCATTTTAAATTGAACATTAAGGGAATGCAGTATTTTAATTGGAACTTTGCCAATGCTTTTATCTGGAGGTGTGATGCCATTTTTGTCTTTTATAAAATTTTTGTCCCAAGAAAGGCAGGATTATATTTTTTCTTAATAGATTGAGTTGGTGTAGTGTTTCCTTGACTATCAAAATACTCATATAGCTTTAGGATTTTGAATTGGTAAATATTCATTATGTGTAAAAAAGCATGACACATAAAATTGCATGATCTCAATCCCATAAATTTGGATGTTGTGTCTATACACACACAGGACCTAGAAGGACAAGTCAAACTGTAAACTGCCTGTGATTGTGGATGACTTTGCTCTTTGCTTCATGTGTTTTCCAGTTTCCTAAAATGCACATGTTAGCTTTTAAAAAATAAAGGATATTTTAAAAACCTTAAAAAAGATATGAACATTGTGATAACAGGCAAAAAATACTAGAGACAGTTACTAGATAACATACATAGAACCAACACACATCTAAAATAGGAAGCGACTCACTCATAACTAAAGAAATAGAATACATGAGAACATGCATTTTTTTTTAGATCAGCTAAAGTTAAAAAACTGCTAACATGCAGAGGTGGGAAAGGAACAGAGAAAACGGTTACTGTTACTACTTTTGATGTGACTCTAGATTGGAGAAATCTTTCCCTAGAGGGACGTTTTGCCAAATCTATTATCCTTCAAATGCATATGTCCTTTATTCTCGATTGCACTTCTACGAATATATCCCACGGAAGTACTCTCACAGAGTGTTTATAATAAGGTAAAAAAAATATGAAATCCTAAATTTCCATCATTAGAGGACCAGAGTAATTTAGGACATATCTCAACACTGGAATACCTACCCCGCAGCATTTACAGAGAGTGCAGTAGAGCTATATGAACTGCTGGGGAAAGGTGGTTCAGTAAAACAAGTTTCATAATCAGATGTATAGTATATAATCATATATTTGAATAAAAATCATGAACATATATGCTTGCGTGTGTGTGAAAGGACAGTTACATATAAGCAGTAGCCTTGGAAGGACAGAGAACAAAATAATCATTTTAATTTTGCATTTTTATATACCATTCAACTTCTCAAAATCAAGATCTATTACCTCAATTACTTTTTTCAAGTGGCTCTCAGGGAGAAGTTAAATAGTAAAATAATCTGAATTTTGCAATTCCTGGTATTATGCAATTGTGTATTTTAAGGTCTAAGGAAAGTATGCCCAGATAATTCTACAAAGGTCCCAGCTAGATTCTGTTAATATCAGGAAGGATTTAAAGTAGAAGAGGCCCCTTCTGTGTTTAACAGACAAAAAGTTATACTTGAATGTGAAGGAAAAAGTGCCATTGGGTGGAAAAGGCTGGGAAAGATGAACAGAAGTGAGTGGAATGTTCCCTTGTAGAACACCATGGTGGCTCTTCTCGTCTACATCACTGTAACACCAGCATGTGCACTTCCACATGCCAGTGAGCAGTAATGACAGCACGCTTTGAGTAAAGCCAGGACAGCTGTGGCTGACACCATTTTCCTTCTTCCCCCAGGAGAGAACCTGGAAGTGTGGCACGGTTCCTCTGTAGTACCAGGCTGCCTGTGACTGAGGCTCAGGGCTGTAATCTGGCCTGGCCTTAAATCCTCCTCCTTGGTCTCAAAAGGATAAGGCATCATTTGTTCACACTGTGCTGCTCCATCAGCAGATAGGGACCGCCCAGGACCTCCAGGTGTTTCCTTCCAAGATCAAGGCATTTAAATAAGTGCAAAGTGGGTGCCTGCTAAGAGCCAGCAGTTTTGGTATAGAGCCAGATCCTCCCTATGCCTACACCTGAAGAATGGATGATTACATTGTTACAATGTATGCTGTGGGACTGTCCACAGTATCAGAGAGCTGAATAAGCTTAGATATGGTGCAATCAAGTGAGCAAGTCAGCTCTGAAGTGAAGCTCTTTGTCAGGACCTCTGGTATTTCCAGTAGACTCACCTTTCTCCCCTTCTGTCCTTTAAGAGACAGGAGGGAGCTGCCCAAGCTGTCTGGCCAGATGTCTGGACAAAGTGTGATTGATGGATGTGGGCGACTGATCCTACTTATATCTGACTAAGAATATTGAATGATGTTAGAGAAAATCCTAAATGGTGCCTCTATTCAAATGTAATTATTATTATTATTTTTTTTTTCAGACAGAGTCTCACTCTGTCGCCCAGGCTGGAATGCAGTGGTGCAATCTCAGCTCACTGCAAGCTCCGCCTCCCGGGTTCATGCCATTCTCCTGCCTCAGCCTCCCAAGTAGCTGGGACTACAGCTGCCCACCACCATGCCTGGTTAATTTTTTGTATTTTTAGTAGAGACGGGGTTTCACCGTGTTAGCCAGGATGGTCTTGATCTCCTGACCTTGTGATCTGCCCACCTCAGCCTCCCAAAGTGCTGGGATTACAGGCATGAGCCACCATGCCTGGCCTTCAAATGTAATTATTCTTACCAGCAGATCCCACTTTCGAAGAAGCTAAAATTAGAAATTAAATTTGTTAGGCTAGGGTGACACATCCCCAAACCCGCTAAAGCAGGGATGTGAACCAGGAGGGTGTCAGACAGGAGCCTGGGGTATGGCAGTGGACACAGTAGGCCTGGGATCATTCATTCAACAGTTGACCAGTGCCTCCCATGAGCCAGGCACTGTTCAGGGACCGGGAATACAGAGGTGCGTACTATAATCTCTTTAAAAATAATGTGTTCATTTGTATTTACTGCTCTTATCCATACAGCCTTCTTATTAGTACATATGTACAGAGGAATGTCTGAAATATTATTTATCAGATATTATAGGTAGAAAAATGGAGGTGATCTGTGGCTTTCATTATTGCTTGAGTTTTTAATGTAATAAGCATGTGTTAAATTCTGTTTTTAAAAATCCTCTAGACATTTTTTTTTAAAGCCATAGCAGGGGAGTCCCATGATTGGTATCCCTAGGTCTGAGGTATGTTCCATTGTACATTGGAGCTTTGGGGAGCAGATGGAAGAAGGTGTCTGGTGAGTGGGACATTTTAGTTTATGGAAGAGAAGGAAAAAATTCCCTGACTATATTGGTTTCATTGTAACGCTCCATCTGCTAGTGGAATCAAGAACTAAAAACTTACCAGTGGGCAGCAGTCAGCATCGCATGTCTTTCCTTTGCATCTGTGCCCACAGAGCTCCCGATGAAGATGGGTGAGTACAGGGAAGCAGCTAATCTCACCCCTGCTGCTCATTCCTGAGAATGGGGGTGCTCACTTCTCTCTGAGTGTGGGAGTTGTGCACATTTCTTCTGCCCAGGAAACATACTGAAGAAAAAAAGTCTGTTTTCTTAAACCTTCTTTCTTCCTTTCCCAACTTCACCACCACGGCAGCCCTCTTCCATTCACATAGCTCTGACCGAATATCCTCAGAGTTAAGACAGTTACGGTTGGAATTCTCTGTGTCTGGCCCTTCCTTCTTCCCTGCATCTTTAGTCCCCAGTCAGGAGGTCTAATGGTAATATCCAGTGATTTTTCTAAAGAGGAATCAGTGATTATATTACACAAGGGGTGTGTGTGTGTATGTGTGTTTTGAGTGGTGAATACAGAGCAGGGGTTAGGACCATAAGAAATAAGAGAAATGGAATGTGGCATGACTGCTGCCAGTTCTGATAGTTTTGAAATTGGTAATTTAAAATAAAGTAGTTGGTTTACTTACTTAAGCCTCACATCTTAACCATCCTTCCTTGATCTGGAGTTCCTATCACCTACCTTTATCAATAAAAATGCCTTGAAAATGAATCCTACTGTGTTAAAGCATACAGTTAAGTAGATAGAAGCCCATTGCCTGGGATGAAGTCCCAAGCCTGCTCATTACTATATATCCTTAGGGAGGTTACTCAACCCTGCTTCAGTTTCCCCTCTGTAAAGTTAGAAAATGAGTCAGTGTGAAAATTAAACAAATTAATACATTAGGCAGGGCGTGGTGGCTCATGCCTGTAATCCCACCACTTCGGGAGCTGAAGCAGGAGGATCGCTTGAGCCCAGGAGCTCAAGACCAGCCTGGGCAGCAGAGAGAGACTGTGTCTCTACAAAAATAAAAATAAAAAAACTATCTGGGCATGGTGTTCGTGCCTGTAGTCCCAGCTATTTGGGAGGCTGAAGCAGAGGATCACTTGAGCCCAGGAGTTCCAGGCGTGAGCCATATTATCACTGCACTCCAGCCTCAGCAACAGAGTGAGACTCTGCCTGAAAAAAAAAAAAACTAAAAGTATTTGGAATGATGCTTGGCACCAGGAAGTGCTCATTAACATTAGAAACTATCTTCATGCCCCACTGTCTTCCCCATACACCATAGTCTTGCTTCCATCCTCACACTCCCCCATCTCTTGCTTATCCCCTTGAGCTCAGACTCATTCAAAGCCTCATCAAAGGAGTCTCTCTGCTACAGAAGATGCTACTGACTACTTATAGGACATGTCTGTTTTACTCCTGTGCCACTGACTCTTCCTTCCTAGGCTTTTTTGTGGGTTCCTTTCCTCATTCTTCATGCTCTCCATGATTTTAATGACCAATTATTTATTCCTGACTCCCAAATGAAAACCTAGTGTATACTTGTGGAACTTTATGTTTACTCATCACTTGCTTGACATAAGTTTTTAGATTTCCCAGAAGCACCTGAAATGCAACATATAGAAAAGAGACAGTTTTCATTCTGGCTACTCTTACATTGGATCCACAGCCCCAAGCCCCCTACCATTGAGGTCCCTAATTCATTTAATGGCTTTCTCATCTTCCTAGTCACCCACACCCACCACCTAGGATGCAGCCTTGAAAACATTCCTTTTACTTAATTCACAATATCCAACTAATCACATCCTATGTATTTTAACTCTCAGACATCTCTCAAATTTGTGCCCTCATTTTCATACCTATTTCTGTCTCTGTATTAGATTCTGAGCATCCTTTGCCTAAATACTGCATCTTTTACCTAAATGCTCTCAGCTGCTCTCTCTGCCTGAAGTTTTTTTTTTTTTTTTTTTTTTTTTTTTCTCTCAAGTGTTAGTTCTCCATAGATCTGCCAATTATCTATATCACCCCAAATGAAACTTCTTACTGCATTCTGGATAAACTCTAAGATCCTCAACATAGCACACAAAATCCCTTCTGGTCTGATTCCTGCCAATCTTTCTAGCTTCATCTCCTGTCACTCCTACTTAAATGACTGCTCTAATCAATATTTATAGATTTTATAATTGATGATTTGGCATCCATTCATCACCAGGCCAAACTAACAGCCAACATTGTTTACATTTCCCCCGTGGCCTGGCTTTTGAGGGTGTGCCTAAATCATATTACAAAGCTTCCTACCACAACCCTTAACATCTGTGTTTCACTTCTTGCCCAATCAAAAATGTCTCTATCTAGCTACTTGCTGACACATTAGTAATAAAGGCAGAGTCCCAGTTCCTCTCTTTTTTTCTTTTTTGGAGGCAGGGTCTAGCTCTGTTGCCCAGGCTGGAGTGTAGTGGCATGTGATCACAGCTCATGGTAACCTGGAATTCCTGAGCTCAAATGCTCCTGCCTCAGTCTCCCAAGTAGCTGGGACTGCAGGCATATGCCACCATGCCTGGCTAATTATTTTTTAATTAAAAAAATGGTTTTTTTTGCAGAGACAGGGTCTCACTATGTTGCCCAGGCTGGTCTTGAATTCTTGGCCTCAAGTAATCCTCCTGCCTTGGCCTCCCAAAGTGCTGGGATTAATAGCTGTGAGTCACCAGGTCCAATGCCAGTTCCTCTCTTTTTCCTTGTCCCTGTGCACGTTGAGGTTTTGTGTGGCCCTGAGTGTTATCAAGCTAAATGACAAGCAGAGAGGGAGGCTCTAAAAGAAAATAACATTTATTCATGAGTAGGCATTGCAGTGGGAATATGTATGCCATTTCAACTATGTGCACATTCAGGGAGGTGTAAAGGAAGACAAAGATTTTTAAAGAAAAAATGAGTCGGCCGGGCGCGGTGGCTCAAGCCTGTAATCCCAGCACTTTGGGAGGCTGAGGCGGGCGGATCACAAGGTCAGGAGATCGAGACCACAGTGAAACCCCGTCTCTACTAAAAATACAAAAAATTAGCCGGGCGCGGTGGCGGGCGCCTGTAGTCCCAGCTACTCAGGAGGCTGAGGCAGGAGAATGGCGGGAACCTGGGAGGCGGAGCTTGCAGTGAGCCGAGATCGCGCCACTGCACTCCAGCCTGGGCAACAGCATGAGACTCCGTCTCAAAAAAAAAAAAAAAGAAAAAAAGAAAAAATGAGTCAGATTCCATAACTGTTTTGAGATAATTATCCTCGGCTACAAGGATCAAACAGCAAGGATAGCATCAGTAATAGGCTGGACAGGCAGTTGCTGGGTAGCTGTCCTCACAGACATATTTTTTGTGTGTAAGGTTGCGATGCCCTTTGTGCACGGTTGTGGTTTTTGCAGTCTTCTGTGACAGTTTTTGTCATCAGGCATTAGTGCATGAGAACCCTCCCTCCACGGCCTTTCACCAGCTCCATTTTTCTGATTTAAATAAATAAATAAATAAATAAAGTGACTCCATTTTGATTCTGACAACTTTTTCAATGGCAATGTGGAACTGTAGTAACTTTTTTCAATCTTTCAGTGACACTGACATCTTCATGTCTCTACTCAGTCATACAATTAAATTAAATCATGTGTACATTTTAAAACAATGACAACCTGTTTAATGACAGAGACTGTGAACTGGGACCCTCGAGGTTGGCCACTTTTGGTGTTTTATTTGGGCCACAAGTTTTTGAATGCTTTCAATTACCTACCAAAATTTCAAAAGTGGAAAACTTCCCATAAAAACCTGCCTTTATTGCTTCTCTTGAAAACTGGAAGAACTGGCCACCTAGGTCCCACAACACCTACCTGGCTGAATAAGGTCGGCCCCACTTTCAGCAGAAATAACCTCTGCAGTTTTCAACAGCCCCAGCTCTCCTGGGCGTTGACTTTCCTAGTTGCTTCCTTTAATGCAGACGTTTGAGTTTGCAGCCCTAGATTGACAGTGTAGGGGCACTGAATTAGTTAGCTTTCCCACGCACATCATTTCTTATACTCATTTTTTTCTGCACAGCACCTCTTTTTCCTTTAACCACTCGCACATGCTAACTCGTTCTTCAGGACTCAGTTCGAATTTCCAGAAGCTTTTCTCTGAACTCATGATGGACTCTGCGTCCCATTATGTATTCCCGCATCGCTCCGCGCATCCATCTAGCACATCCCTTGCCACATTAAATTCAGATTAAATGTTTGTAGGATGCTTGAGTTCTTCACAAGTCTCACGTCACTTAGCGACGGTCAGGAAATCCTCAGTGGTAGTTTCGGGAGTCATTCATTTTATTGATTTCATCATTCTTTCAACAGCCATAACGTACGTGACGACGACTGACTCGTATCTTCAAAGATGTGTGTGTCCCTCCCCTGTCGTTCTGCAGGAGGACCGAGTACCAGAGAACTACAACTCCCATCAGGCACTTGGGGATCACCGCGGCTGAGGGAGAGACTAAGGCTTAGGAACCACCATTCGCGTGAGGCTCTGCTCCCTGCGCCTGCGCAGAGTGCAGGGCCACGTCGCTTTTGCGGTACCCGAGACCACGCGTTTCATCCATGGCTTCCGCGGACTTGCGCCGGGTGGCAGATGGCGGCGGTGCTGGGGGCACCTTCCAGCCCTACCTAGACTCCTTGCGGCAGGAGCTGCAGCAAACGGACCCAACGCTATTGTCAGTAGTGGTGGCGGTTCTTGCGGTGCTGCTGACGCTAGGTAAAAGGCGGCCGGTGGTTATGGCGGGTGCGGGGCGGGCAGAGGTCCGGGCTGAGAGAGCGCCTTGAGGGCATCAGGAGGGTGAGACCCACCCAGTCTACACCCCACCCTCTCGCCTGAAGCAGCGGCAGCAGCGGGGCGTTAAGGGAGATCCCGGGCGACCCCCGGAGTTACATCCTGGTCTTTGGGGCGCGGATTGCTCTTCGTCATCTTCCCTGTCATGCTTGAGTGCGCTATTCCCCACCTTCCGCTGTTCTCAGTGCAAGGATTCAGGGTCTTGACAGCAACTTTCAGCCTATACCAAGGTAGTGAGATCGCACTTGAGTCCCCAGTCAGAGTAAGGAGTGCAAAGAAAAGTTGACAGTTGACACGCCCGGCTCAGTGGGCCCCTAACAACAGCAATAGTAACCATTATGATAAAAGTCAGTTCCAGGTGAATGAGGTGTTTCATCACAGACTTCTGTGAATTTCCCCACCCCAGCCATGCACATATACTGATTGCCAAGGCGTAATTTCTGTTGTTTTTCTTTCTATTCCACAGTCTTCTGGAAGTTAATCCGGAGCAGAAGGAGCAGTCAGAGAGCTGTTCTTTTTGTTGGCCTTTGTGACTCCGGGAAAACGTTGCTCTTTGTCAGGGTAAATGATTTCATTTACACCCCTGTTAAGCTTAATAGAAAATTGTATAGCATCCCAGTATTCCTGTCATCTCATGGTTTATTTTCTAAAAGAAGCTGATGCTGGTAAATTTGAGAGTTACCAAATTTACTTGACTTACTTGGGAGAACAGAAAGACTCTTAGAAACCCATAATTGAGAAATGTTGATCATTTTTCCTCTTTTTTCTTTTTTTTTTTTTGCCCTTGCCAGATGCTGATATTTAGTCTTTATCACATTTAAGGGTTTTATTTAATTAGTTTCATTCCAGAATAGCAGAAGCACAGAAGCCAGTGGTCTACAGTTTATCATTCCTTGGTTAACAAATTCTTATGAGAGTTTATCAAAGACACTTTTTCACAGGATGATCCTTCTTTGACATAGTGGGCTAGTTAGCTTCTTTTTACTAATATTTATTTTTAATACATTTAGTATTTTTAATAGTGTGTTTTAACATGGTGAATAGGAGAGGTTTTCTGCTTTTTAACTTTTCTTTCTGAGAGTATAAATTATTTCCCTTCCATTCAAGAAATAGCTCAAATCTTTTTTTTTTTTTTTTTTTTTTTGAGGCAGGGTCTCGCTCCAATGCCCAGGCTGGGGTACAGTGGCGGGATCTCCGCTCATTGCAGCCTTGACTTCTGGGACTCAGATGATTCTCCCACCTCAGCTTCCGAGTAGCTGGGACTACAGGCGTGCGACACTAAGCCCGTCTAATTTTTTATATTTTTTGTAGAGATGAGATTTCGCCACATTGCCCAGGCTTCAAATCATTTTTGATGGTTAAAAATCTTTACAGAAGATTGGGAAATTTGGCCACTAACTGTCTTTTGAGAATAATGTTATTTTTATACCATTAAGGAGTAAAATTTGCAATTAATTCGATTTTTTTTTCTACAGGTAAAAAATATTAATATGGTCTTTTTCACCTATTGCAAGCAGCATTCATTTACTTAACCTTACACCTGGGAGACTTAGAATAATATAACTCAATTTTGGTTTGCTATTAAAATGTTGAATATCTCCCATCTTGTTTTTTTTACAGTTGTTAACAGGCCTTTACAGAGACACTCAGACTTCCATTACTGACAGCTCTGCTGTATACAGAGTCAACAATAACAGGGTAAGATGTTTGTGGAGTTTTGGAGTCTGACAGTCTTACTTTACTGTGGTGTGTCAGTTAAGGACATTTTTAGGATGAGTTCATCTGAGGATGTAAGTACCATTTGTAGCTTATTTTTATGGAGAAACATATTCTTTGTGACAAATTCTGCTCTTGACAATCTGTACAGTAGATTTAATCATGCCCTCCTCTGCATTGTTGTACCTTAATGTACAGTAATGTTATATCACATTTTATTCTTATTTTTTGTTTCTGTGTCTTCTTTCCAACTTTACAGTGAGTTCTTAAGAGTGGGCATTAAACCTTTTATGTTTTGAATAGGTAATACATGCACGTGGTACAAAAATTCAAAAGGTTAGAAAGGATATTTGGTGAAAAGTAATTTTTGCTTTCCGTTCCCCACTACCCCGTCTTCTCCTTAGAAGCAGTAACTTACTTTTTTTGTGTGTAGCCTTCCAGATGTTCTGTGCTTATATAAACATGTCTGTATATCCTTTATTGTTTTTTCTTTTTAAATACTGTTCTGCCCATTATTTTTTTTCATACAGCTGATACGACTTGGGCTTTTCTTATTCTCCTATATTTGTATACGTAGTACCACCTGGTTGGTTTATGAGCTGCATAGTACTCCACTCTGTTGCTATACCACACAATTAAATTCTTACTTAATCAGGACCGTGTTAATAGACATTTAGTTTTGTTATCATAACCTTTGTTTTTACAAGCAGTGCTGCAATGGATATCTTGCAGAGTATATAGGAGTATATTTCAAATATAAGGAATCACGGGTCCTGGCTTGGTGGCTCATGCCTGTAATCCCAGCACTTTGGGAGGCCGAGGCAGGCAGATCACTTGAGGTCAGGAGTTCAAGACCAGCTGGCCAACATAATTAAATCCCGTCTCTACTAAAAATGCAAAAATCAGCCTGGTATGGTGGCGGGTGCCTGTAATCCCAGCTACTCGGGAGGCAGAGGCATGAGAATCACTTGAACCCGGGTGGTGAAGGTTGCAGTGAACCAAGATTGTGCCACTGCACTCCAGCCTGGGCGATAGAGCGAGACCAAACGAATTGTAATGCGTAATAAGTTTGTTTGTTTATTTGCTTGTTTTTGAGAAACAGTCTCACTGTGTTGCCCAGGCTGGAGTGCAGTGGCGTGATCTTAGCTTACTGCAACCTCTGCCTTCGGAGTTGAAGCGATTCTCCTGCCTCAGCCTCCTGAGTAGCTGGGATTATAGGCACCCACCATCATGCCTGGCTAATTTTTGTATTTTTAGTAGAGATGGGGTTTCACCATGTTGGCCAGGCTGGTCTTGAACTCCTGACCTCAAGTGATCCTCCCACCTCAGCCTCCCAAAGTGCTGGGATTACAGGCGTGAGCCACTGCGCCCAGCCATGTAATAAGTTTTGGTGAGTGAGTGGAGTGAGGGCTGGTTGGAGGGTGTGGGTGGATGGATAGATGGATGAATTAGAATTGTGATTTGAGACCTTTTCTTCTTCTCTTTGTCTTCTTTCCCCTTTCTCAGGCCTCCAGAATTAAAGATTGTAAAGAAAGATAAAGGGACATATTTGTAAATATCTTAGAGAGAGATATATATTTTTTCAATGATGACACTCTTTGTGGCCCAGACCTTTCTAAACTCCCAAGGATTCAGATTTTGAAATTCCAGGTTTGGAAGGTCATCTGGTACCTGCACTAGATTTTTAACGTAGGATATTCTAGGATACACTTTAGATCTGTACCTTCTAATATGCAGCCAATGGCCACATGTGACTGTTGAGCTATAAACTAGGACTAGTCCAAATTGAGGCATGCTATAAATGTGAAGTACACACCAGATCTTGAAGACTTAGTATGGAAAAAAAGAATGTAAAGTATCATTAATACTGTCTTTTTTTCATTACATGTTAAAAGGTAATATTTTGGATATATGAGATTAAATAACTATTAAAATTAATTTTACCAATCTCTTTTTACTTTTTTATTATGGTTACTGGAATATTTAGAATTACATATGTGGCTTCTGTTAGTCTATATTTCTATTCTATCTCTATTTCTACTGAATATTTAGAGCATTTTTCCCTTCCTTCTTCACTCTTCCTCCTACCCCCTTACGTTTTCGATCTCATCTCTTTAGACAATAATGTACCTAGTAATGTATCTTCCGAATTGCTTAGGGTATGTGGTGTAGTGTTGCTTTTGAAATGGAGCAATAAGTCCCAACCTGGGGTCTCCAGACTCTTAACAGTCCTTAAAAAAAAGAGAGGGACTAATAAAAAACATTTATATTTGTCTATAAAGAAATGCACAGGCTATGTGAAAGGTAAGGTCATAATAAACCCAGCTGGAATTGTGTTAAACCTGTACAGATTGTCTGCTTCTGAACTGTGGGTATGGTTGGCTGTGGATAACGTAGAACATCTAAGAAATGATCAGTGGGTCTGCTGCATGTACCAGGCCACATCTGAGAGTCTTATTGTTGAGCACAGCCACAATTGCACTGAATATAAGCTCTATTCCCATTCCAGGCCTTGACCTTATATTCAAGAATGGCGGCCTGGAATGGTGAATAGAACTTACTAGGGTGCATCATAGATTTGCTCAATAGGGGCTCCAGAATTGATACAAATACTGATCGAGTTGGAACAAATAAATGATGTGTCTGGAAGATAAATATTTTAAAAATTAGATTAAGCATGGAAATGATTAAAGTGTACTTTGTTATAAAGATTGGAGATCCCAGTAAGAGTAATAAGCTCTATGAAAAATTGTAAGTTCTTATATTACATTATTAGTTTATGAGTATTTGTTACTGTTTTCACATTTTTGCTTATATTCATACTGTACTCCTACTTTGCTGTACTCACACTGGTTTATCTCCCAAGCTGACTCAGGTAGATCATGCTTCCCTGACACCCCCAGACAGGCTTCTCCTGTACCCTCAGAACATTTATCAACGTTCCCATTTTATATTTATGTGTAATTTTACTTTATGTTCACCTTTCTCATAAATTTTGCTAGACCAGGAACTGTGTCTTTGGCCACTGTTACATCCCCAGAACGTTGACTAGTGTTTTATGAGTAGAAGATGCTCTGTGAACATTTGTTTGATTAAGTACCAGTCTGGTAGCCAAAATATGATACTAAAGGTTTATACTGTGAACGTGGAACTCTACTGAAACATTAATGTTATTGCTGCCATCCCCAGGGCAATAGTCTGACCTTGATTGACCTCCCCGGCCATGAGAGTTTGAGGCTTCAGTTCTTAGAGCGGTTTAAGTCTTCAGCCAGGTAAGAAGGAAAGAAGTGAAATGGGCTTGTCTAGGTCTGTATCTGTATATCAAAGCCACTCATGTGATTTGCTCTGGTGGTGTTTGGGAGGCAGCTTGGTATCCTTTGGTAGGCCTTGAGGTGACCTTGGGGTCAGCCAGTTCTGGCTTGCAAGTCCACCTTCACCTGGATTATGAGGATTTTATGGGATTAAAATGCTTAAAAAGTGTTTTTTAGTGTTTAGGAAATGTTAACCCTTGTCATTGTTACTAAATGTTTGCATTTATTCTGAAGATGAATTTAATAATGTATATGACTATTAAAATCTGAAAAAAGAATTTTAAAGCTGGGCTGAATCCTAGAAGTTATTAAATGCCAACATCATTTATATATATAGTTTTTGGTTTTTTTTGAGACAGAGTCTCATTCTGTCGCCCTGGCTGAAGTGCAGTGGTGTTATCTTGGCTCACTGCAACTTCCACCTCCTGGGTTCAAGCGATTCTCCTGCCTCAGCCTACTGAGTAGCTGGGATTACAGGCACACGCCACCACACCCTGCTAATTTTTTATATTTTTAGTAGAGACGGGGTTTCACCATGTTGGCCAGGCTGGTCTCGAGCTCCACTGGCCTCGGCCTCCCAAAGTGTTGGGATTACAGGTGTGAACCACTGCGCCCAGCCCATATATATTCTCAAAACCTAAAATTGATGTTTCAAGAAGTACAGAACAGTATTTCCATATTTCTTTTAGTGTGTGCCCTGGTGTTACTGATTCTTAAGTTCTTCCCTAAAAGTCTTATGCTGCAGTTTCAGATGCTTCTTTTTTGGTCTCTAACATTAATAAAAACTGAAGAGGAAATCAGTATGCCACATTTCACTGATTTGAAGACACATTTTATTATCTCTGAATTTGGAATATATCTTACAGTTGATGGTGTCATAGTTTAATTGGCAATATTTTCTCTTAGCAGTCCCTAAAATAATGTCTTTTAATTGGCAGCATTTTAGTTTTGATGGAATGAAGTAGTTGATTCTTTGCCTTTTATTGAAGATGGCTAGACTGAAATTTCATTATTGCATCTTTGCCCACAAGATGGTGGTGATGAACAATTTGTCACAGATAAGAATGTGATTTTTATTCCTTGGATAATTGAGACAAATCTAGAACTGGTAAATTTTGCCATAATTGGGTTTTTATTTCCAATTAATTTTTTTTCTTTTTCTATTGCCAGTTCTAAATATTTTATGATTTGCAGTATAACTACTCTGTGATTCATGTATTTTGGGTAAATAAAACATGCAAAATATGAAGATAAAACTTAGTTCAAATACATTATAATAATGATACATGCAAGTTGAAAAGACATTTACTATATTGGTATGTGACTTTTTTTAATTCTGCTGTCTTGCTTTGCCAGGTTTCCCTAGTGGCTATTTTCCCTCTCCTGATTTGAACATATGCTATTGCTGTTCTTATCGTCATCCCCTCCCCCACTTTAAAAACATTGCTTATTTGAGTGTCTGAAACCAATAATAGCAGTTTCCTTTTCCTGAACCTGAAACACTCCAACTTTGATCTTCCTCACATCTTCCTTTTATTTATGTTCCTTTTTAACCCCCAACCATACTTTTTTTTTCTCTTACATTCAGTGATAAGAATTACCAGGATGTTATGTTTATGGTCTTTTGCTCCCCATTGCTTCTTGAATTTTACTTCTCTTTAGATTCAGTTTTCTCTCACTGAGTATATCTTTTAGAAGTGTTTCCAGAGAGGGTGATGAGTAGTCAAATGTTTTCAGTCTTTGTTCATTTGTATCTCTATTTGGCCCGCATTTTGGAATGACTGTTTTAGCTGAGTGCAGAGTCCTGGGTGGCAGCCGCATGACTCCTGACATCATTCATCTGTTGCAGATGAGAATGCTGTTGCCAGTCAGTCTAATTGTCATCTCACTGTAGTAAGTCTGCCTGATTTGACCTATCCAGGGATAGATTTTCTTCTGTTTAAGGATGGATTTAGCTTTATCATTCTTGGAATTCGGGTGTGCTGTTCCAGACCAAAGATTCTCCTCAGTTTTGGAAAATTCTCACCATCGTTTCTCCAGGTAGTGCTGTTTCCCCCATTATCATTTCTCACGCTCTGGAAATCTTATGAATGTTATTGAACCTTATTATTCTGCCTTTCTTATTTCCTCTCTATCATATCTTACAAATCTTTCTACCTCGCTTATTGTAAGATTCCCTCAGATTTGTTTTCTAGTTTATTATATTCTTTTCAGCTGAGCATAATCTCTGCTTAACTTTTCCATTGATTTATTAATATCATTTACTATATTTGTCTAAAATACTTACCTTTTCAAACCAGCCTGTTTCTTTTTATATTATTTTATTCTTTATTGTAGTTTGTAGTATTTTCTTAAATAATTTTAAACATTTACTTTATAGATAGATAGCTTTATTATCCTAGTTTTGGGGTGCTGATTATTCTCTTTGGGGTGCCAGTTATTCTCCTTCATAATTATTTTCTTCTGTGCCTTGTAATTTTTGATCCAGAACCTTTCTTCAAGAGTGACACATCATTGATATTGTGGTTGGTCTTCTTTAATCCTGTAGGATATGAAAGCCTTGCTCCATAAGCAGTTCATAATTCCTTCTGTTGGGGCCATAGGGCTTCAATAAGTCTGGCCCAATTTTTACGTAAACCTTTCCCCTTGCAGGTCTTATACCTGGAGACTATAAATTCATACCCTGTATCTGTGGGAGGCAGTGGAGGCCTGGTGTTTCTAAGGGAACTTTTTTTGCAAGCCCCGACCTCCCTGAGACTATTTTAAGTTGTAGGCTTTGTACAGGGCGTTCGGTTCTAGCTCCCTAGCTGCATGTTGGCCATTGCATGTCTCTTATCTCCACCTGGGCATTCAAACCCTTGCCCATAAGGCTGGTATTTTGTTGTTTTTTTTTTTGAGATGGAGTCTCGCTTTGTCGCCCAGGCTGGAGTGTAGTGGCATGATCTCCGTTCACTGCAACCTTTGCCTTCTGGGTTCAAGCAACTCATCTGCCTCAGCCTCTCAAGTAGCTGGGATTACAGGCTCCCGCCACCATATCTGGCTAATTGTTATATTTTTAATAGAGATTGGGTTTCATCATGTTGCCCAGACTCGTCTCGAACTCCTGACCTCAAGCGATCCGCCCATCTCAGCCCCCCAGGTGCTGAGATTACAGGCGTGAGGCACCACACACCCGGCCCCCTAAGACCTGTTGTCTACCGTTTCCCTGGGCTGCTGCACTTTAGCTTTGATATTTCTTTTTTTCTGTCACATGAGGGGTCCCACTATGGCTGTGTTAAGTGACGCCCTACCTGGTCACTGTGCTTCTAGTTCAAGCGCCCTCTAAGATTGCTTTGTCTTCCATTTATGCACCAGTATTCTTCATAAGACAGAAAAGCATGAACTCCACAGGTCGTTGTGTCACACTTCGCTGTCTGACTCGGTTCTCCTTCATTTCCCCATCTCCCTGTGCACCAGCTTACCTTGACTTCCCCAGGGAATTTGTTTCATGTATTTGTGCCTTGAACATACTGTAGACTGAGTATCCCTTATCCATAATGCTTGGAACCAGAAATGTTTTAGATTTTAGATTTTGGATTTTTGGATTGGGGATACTCAACCTGTACTTTCCAGACAGTCTGTGTCCCAATTTTTGGTCTAAGATTCAACTCAACTGTTACATTCTCCTTAAAGTTACCTTTGACCTGGTCTCATTTAAATGATCTTTCTCTTTATTCCTGTTACACGTGTGCATAGTTCTGTCTTGGCATTTTTCTGTGGTTCTCTATATGATGATTTGTCTTGGAGGACAGGCATCATTTCTTACTGTCTTTTTTCAGCTTCAGTCATTGATACACAGTAGCACTCAATAGTTCCTTGTTAAATGAGGATTTGTGTTGTATGATAACATATGCACAGACCTGCATGTGTGTCTGCTGAGTGTTAATCACCAAGACTGACTTTGAAGAAATTCAGGATAGTTTTTCAAGATAATGATGTCCTGTTACATGTTCACGTGCCAGTTTTTCTTTTTTTCTCCCACCAGGGCTATTGTGTTTGTTGTGGATAGTGCAGCATTCCAGCGAGAGGTGAAAGATGTGGCTGAGTTTTTGTATCAAGTCCTCATTGACAGTATGGGTCTGAAGAACACACCATCATTCTTGATAGCCTGCAATAAGCAAGGTGCCGTCATGTTTTCTTGCAATAATAATTGAGTTTTTTGGGGATTGCTGCTACTAAGAATTATTTCCATTATTTACAGTTGTTATTGAGGATGAGAGATAATTGCTATAAAGAACTATAAATTGAAGGATTTTTAATCTTAAAATTTATTTCTACTCCTACCTTTTCACCAGTCTTCTAACCAGAAGACCAAGGAATGACAACCAAGAGACTGCTAACTGATTTTTCTTTGATACAGTGTTTTTTCCAATTATAAATTATTTTACCATACCAAGTTAGGTTCATCAGATTGACAATATGTGATATCAGATGCACAGTTTTGAAGGATGGAGTCTCTGCTTTCAAAGAAGTTTAACAAGTTTACTGTACAGCACATTTTCCTTTTTTTTTTTTTTTTTTTTTTTGAGACAGAGTCTCACTCTGTCACCCAGGTTGGAGTGCAGTGGCACGATCTTGGGACACTGCAAACTCTGCCTCCTGGGTTCACGCCATTCTCCTGCCTCAGCCTCCCGAGTAGCTGGGACTACAGGCGCCCACAACTGCGCCCGGCTAATTTTTTGTATTTTTAGTAGAGATGGGGTTTCACCATGTTAGCCAGGATGGTCTCGATATCCTGACCTTGTGATCCGCCCGTCTCGGCCTCCCAAAGTGCTGGGATTACAGGCATGAGCCACCATGCCCAGCCAAACCGCAGGTCAGCAGCACATTTTATCAAGGGGAGTTTGCTGAAGTTGTTTTCTTTTAACCTGATAACCATTGAAAACTTTCCAGTAATCCCCAATAAAACTGGGCTTCAGTTCGGTGACCTGTACAATAAGATAGACTGGTGGATCTCTTCAGGTCCCTTTCAGATCTGAAATTCTGATTCTATGACGAGGCCAAGGCATTTCTCAGAAGTGACCAGTTAATATTGATAATGCCTTATCAGGAATGCAGTTATTAGCATCATTACCTGACCTCTTTATTTCTCTGATTGAGTATAAGGAAGGGAGTTATTGTTTATTTGCCATGGGCTTTGTGCCAAACCAGGGCTTGTTTCTTACCTTTAGTACACTTAATGCTTTAAATGTATCATCTTAGTATCAACTGGAAACATGCTAAGTTGACTTTTAAATGACAGGTAGGGCATTGTCTTTTGGTGTGTGAAGGCACTTCTCACAATCACAGCACTGGTAGGTTTTCTTTCTGTTAAACTGACTAAACTTACATGTGCATTGAATTGAAAGGTCTGTAAGGTATGAAGAACTTTAGTGAAAGCTAAAGTCAGTTTTAGGGTCACCAGCATAATATAAACTACAACAGTGTCTTTATTTCTTTACAGATATTGCAATGGCAAAATCAGCAAAGTTAATTCAGCAGCAGCTGGAGAAAGAACTGTAAGTGTGAAAGAGGCCTGTTGGTTAATTATATATCTTAACACTTAGACTGTAAGCAGCATATGCACGTTTCTTTTGTTTGGTTGTATGTGATTATCACAATTATAGACTGAAGATTAGTGTGATACATATTTGTTAAATAATTTACAAAATAATGGAATCACAGAAACTTACTGGGATGCTTATATTTTACAATTTCATGGAAAGATTTTTTTTGAAACCATAAACTCAATGTATTTTACCATTGTTACTAAATCATTCATAGTTGAAAGGTTTTGGAAGCTAAAACATTTTACATGCCAACTTGAGAACGGTGTTATTTCAGTGAGTGGAAGTGTTTGTTCACCACTCAATAATGCATGTGGAGCGGTATTTAAGGATGCATGTAAATAATAAAAAATAAAAACTGAGAATCAGGAAAAAAGAAATTAAAACATTTAAAAGCCACTTTGGAAATTATTATTGACAGAATAAGAACAGAACACCGAGGAAGACTGCAAGTCTTTGATACTATATTGTAGCTTCTTAGATTATTAAAGTACTTGGCAATATTATATATCCTGCTTTGAGTGTTTCAAAGTTTATAAATTGAGCTTTTGAATTTTAAGGCATCTAGCATGTCTTCTGTGTTATGCCAGTTTGTAAGAGCTAGCCAAAAGCTGGCTTAGAAGAAATGATCAACATTTATAGTAAAGCAAGTTATGTTTTCCTATTGCTTTTGTGTAAGGCCTTGAAAAGGATCTGATGAGGAAAAACTGTACAAATTCAACTTTTAGAATCTTGGCTCCTCACTATGATTTACTGACTCCCTTATTCATTTAAGAAGCACCTGTAGTGCATCTAGTAGATGCCAAGCCTGCAGTCGGGAGCAGCTGTAGGAGGAAATGTGTTCCTGTACTCAGGAGCTTAGAGTCTAGTAGAATCCAGTCAGCTTCGGGCATTGGCAAACTCCTGCCTGGGCTTGCAAGCCAAGAGTAAATCGACATTTTTAAAGGGCAGGTAGAAAACAGAGGAAAAATATGTGACAAAATATTTAATTTCTGGCTCTTTGCAGAACAATTCTGCCGGCCCTGCCTATGCCATTTTCAGTGGTTCCTTTCCCTCTGGAGCTGCGAGTTTATCACCCTGTCCTGGGCTCTTGATGCTCACTCTCTTGGATTGTATCTGTTGCTTGCCGTTAGGTTAATAGGGACATTGGAACAATTCGATGGTTGGGTTTTTTCTAAAAATTCTCTTGCAATTGTTGGGAATTGTTTTGGGGAAGCCAAAGCTGTCATAATGCTATTTGTGAATCAGTCTTTGGTTATTTTTAACAGTACAGTCCAAGTCTTCCCCTGGTTAAAACACATTTTCCATAGGCTGTTTGCTTTTCACTCTGTAGACTTAGAGAAAAACAATACAGAAGGCAAGCTTTATTAAAAGGCAGTGAAACGAAATGTTGAAAAGTTGTAAAGGTTAACATCAGTTAAAACTAGGAATCTGACTAATTTTAGTTTAATTTCAGATTTATGAGAATTAGGTCCTGTTAGCTTTGAGGCATTTCATAGTCTCTGAATAGCAAGGTATACTATATTTACATGGCCTTATGGCAAAAGCTGAATACATACTTTTTTTCCTTAAAAATTTTTTATTGTAAAATATCTTACATATGAAACTCACATGCATTAAGCTTAAAAAATATTAAAATGAGTACCTATGTACTCACCACCATGCCTAGAAGGCCCATTTTTCTCCCCAAAAGCTTTTCCCTCAGGAGGTTACCAATATCCAGTTTTGTATTATTTTTTAAAAATACTTCTATAGTTTGTGTGTGTGTGTGTTCGTTCCTAAACAGGGTATTGCTTAGTTTTGTCTGTGGATTCTTCACTAATTTTGAAGCAACTTCACAGAAAAAGAAATGCTTTATTTTGTAAGAAAGAAGATTGGCAGCATGCATTCCTGCTTCTGGATAGCAGAAAGGGAAGGGGAGGCCGGCAAATGAGTGTTGCTTATGCACCCTTTATTAGGACCAGCAGGTGGCAGTAAGGGGACTTACATTGGGAAGTTTTGGTGGTTAAAGAGGTTGGGTAATAGTAATTGTGCCCCAGTTAGATATGAGCATCTGGAGTTTGTGGATTTCTAAACTCCATATCCAAATAGACTCAAGATAAAAATACATACCCTATCTACCCACACTTAACTTTCAGAAACTTATGTTTTTATAACACTTATAGCATGTATTTTAAAAATATATTTTTAAATAGCATCATTCAGGAGATCCTCTTAGTAGGGGGCCCTGGGCTGGAAGAAAGTTGGTGTGACCTGGTCCACTGCTGACCTGCCCTCTAGCCCTGTGACGTCCAACCCCCTCCCCCACTAACCTACCTCACCTCTCTGTCCAAGAGAGGGACTTATAAATGCAAAGGATTATTCAGCAATCTTAATAGCATAATTGGCAATTCTATGGTTAAGTTTTAAATGAGTGCTGAAATGTTTAGAAACTAACATGATTTAATTGCTGTATAAAAATATTGCCTCCTGACTTGTTTCCTTTTGCCCCACAGCAACACCTTACGAGTTACCCGTTCTGCTGCCCCTAGCACACTGGACAGTTCCAGCACTGCCCCTGCTCAGCTGGGGAAGAAAGGCAAAGAGTTTGAATTCTCACAGTTGGCCCTCAAAGTGGAGTTCTTGGAGTGCAGTGCCAAGGGTGGAAGAGGGGATGCGGGCTCTGCTGACATCCAGGACTTGGAGAAATGGCTGGCTAAAATTGCCTGAGAGGCAGCTCCAAAGCACAAGACCCGGATGTGTGTGATACACAGTTTTGGAAAATGGGCAGTGGTAGTCTGGAGTTGATAAGGAAGGGGTACAAAATGTGGTTAGAAACATTTCCTTGTTGAAACAAAGTACTGTTGAAACCAGCTTAGAATTTTTTTTTTTTTTAAGTTCATTTCTCCCTTATGGCTGCCTTTCAAACAAGTAAGTACCTTTTATTTGATGCCTGTATCTTCCCTTTGTTAAGGTTTAACTTGATGTAGGGTCAAGGTTTTTGTGACAAGCAGACTCCACACAGAGAGGATATGATGAGATATGGCCATCACCTGAAAAGTTCTCTTATCTTCTCCTTCTATGCTTTGGTCCCTTTCTCCTGGAAACAAACCTGCCTGTGTATGAAGCTAGTTGATTTCCAGTTGCCTCTGACGTTCACAGGCAAAACATTGTCTAGTCCTTTGCGAATTTCTCTGATTTGTGGGCACAGTTAACGAAGTTTCCCCGCATGTGAAGACAAGTACAAAATAGCAGAGCCAAGCAGACAGTGGGTCTGTTCTTCATTAGCTCAGTGACTTGTCCACACTCCAGTCTTAGCACTTATGTTTCAAAAGCTTGTCACAAACCCTTGGAGTCATTCCCAGATAACAGAACTGGACATGATAAATCCCCTAATGCCAAGGGTCTAGTGTGTTCTTAGTAGTTATACTGGGAAGTGTATGGAGATTTAGGTGCTGCTCTGCTTCTCTGGATGGCCAAAGGCTCCTGGGCCATCTTTATGTGCTGCTCGAAGATCTCCTATTTTGTACTCTTGGCTAGAATGCTGTGGAGCAAATACAAAGTGAAAAAAGTTCTCTGTAAATTTCTAAAGTGCATATTCATTGATGCCAAAAAAAAAAAAAAAAAAAAGTTGCCTTTTGAAGTGATGTTCTTTGCTGTCTTCTTAAACATGAGGCTTTTAAAAATGATTAGTATATTTTGTGGTAAAGAAAACAGGCTGTCTGGCTCAAAGCAATTAAATAGAATGGAATGGTGAGTACCAATGAGTGCACATGTCAGGATTCCGGCCTAACTCCTTGTTTCCTGAGCCTAAAGATTGCAACATACATAGGAACACACTCTCCTATTCCTACCTCACACACTCAAGGACAAGCCCAACTAAAGCTTACAAGGAGAGCAGGGTGGCTGTGTCCAGGTGAGAAGCCAGTTATGGAACAGTGCATTAAGAGCCGTGGTAGGAGAGGCCCACAGTTCTCTGGAGCATTCAGCAGGGGCACCCCACTTGGCCTTGAGGATCAGGGGGAGTCAAAGGATAAAGCATGGGGCTGATGCCATCTGAGGGAGTGTGATCGTCCATGTACAGCCTCTGCCTGCTGTCTCACACGTCCCTTCTGGTGGGTCACTTGGGCTCTGGGAGTACACGTCACCTCAAACCATCTGGCAGAAATACTCCAGGCTCCCACCCCAAAGCATGTGTCAGCCTTGCTGCTGGAGCACGAAGACAATATAAATGAAACACGAAATGGAGAAGTCATGAGACCCTGACCGAGTCCTTACTTGAAAGCTGCTGCTAGTGTTCTTAGTGTCTTTTGGACTCTATTTCTTGCCCTTTTCCTTATTAGGCAAGTAGTAACTTAGGAAGTAGGTAAGAGCAATGAATGTGACATGCTTACATAATCACAGTAGGAGCTCATGGGAATAAAAGTCAGTGGCTTGATGCTTTTGTTAACAGGCATGTGTCCCTCTCAGCCTGTTCTTTTTTTCTGGTTAATATTTTACTTCATTGGAGGAAGCAGCACACCAGAAAAAGTGACTGAAGAAGGGGTGCAAGTTTGAATTTGATTCAAGACCTAAAGAAGGTCTTCCAGAAAAGGAAAATTCTATCTAGAACCACTAGTGGTCTCAAATGTTAGTGGGCGTTAGAATTACCTGCAATGCTTGTTAAACTGATCTGAGGACCTACTCTTAGACAACTTGATTCAATAGCAAGTCTGGTATTGCCTCAGCAATCTGCATGTTTAACCAGTCTTTTATCAGTCATGGGGCTCCTGCGCACCCCAAGAGATGATCTGGCCTGGAGTGTCACATGTGCCTTTAATGTTGTTTTTAAAGTCTCTTGGGGCACACACCCTGCGAGTTTTTCTAACAGGGTCGAGTCGGCAGGCATGGGAACTCTGACCTTGCTTCTTGCTCCTGCAGGCATTCTGTTCTTGTGGCTTTGGGCCAGGATGAGGTCATAGTGACTAGTCCTTGGGAACTGGGAAGGCTTTTGATGGGAGGTCAAATGTGCTCTCTCCACTCAGGTGGTGCCCTCTTGTGGCCCTGAAGGCATTCGACTAAAGTAGGCCCATTTTGTGAGATGGGCAGGTGTGGCCAGAGTAGAAGGATGGATATCAGGTCATGGAGACGGGCCGACTAGGCACCAGTGTATGACACAGATGAGACATTTGAGCTTGAAACACCTTAGGAACGTGGAAGTGTGTGGGCACCGAGACCTCCTAGGACAGCAGCTGCCTAATGCAAATGACCCTGTTCCCTGCTAAAGCTGAGGTGAGATGCTGTTGTGGAGGGAGCAGCTGTGATGAGTGAGCCCCGGGCACTCTGTTGGTGAATATGTCCACTTCTGGAATGGAATCTCCCAGTGGGTATGGACGTGGACAGACCCAGAGGGGTCTAGACACTGCACTGTTTCTTCCTTTGGCTCCTCTCCAGCCCGGGCCTTGGTAACCTCCACTACCAGGTGCCTGACAGTCCACTGGGGGTTCCTAATCTACAGCAGCTGCTGGTGGTGGGGAGTCCCTGGGGTCTGTCACTTCTTCCCACTGCCTCTGTCTCAGCGCCTCCTGGGCTGTCAGTGTTCCCCTGTGGTCCTGCCTTGTATGAAGCACTGACCATGCTCTGTTGACTTAGATCATTTCAGCCAGTCTCTGCTTTTTCTTGTTTTTGAAGTTTTGGGTTCAGCACAATTGTCAAAGCTTCAGTGGGCTCATGCTTGTCCTCACCTGAAGGCCATCAGTGGCAATTAAGATGCCTATCTCTTTATCTCATCCCTTCACACATTTAAGGAAAGGTGATCACCACGCCTACCTTCATTTAAATGCGCAGGAAAACAATCCCACTTACCTTCAACCATAAAGCTCACAAGAGCCTTGTACACATTCATCCATTGGGTAAATGCTACGCCTTGCAGCAGACCATGGAAATGCTAAAAAAACACAATTCCTGCTTTAGAGGCTGGTGGCCCGGTTCTGAGGTTAAGAAATGTGCCCTTTCAGTGTGGTTTCCCTACTCTCTCAGTAGTGTGAGCTCCATCACGGCTGCACTTGACTCCTAAGTGCTGTGTGGGCATGTGGTCGGCTGCCAGCCATGCAGCCCCAACAGGACTGCCACTTTTCCATTGGCCTCTGAAATGCCAGTGTTCCCATGATGCTTATGTGTGAGGCACATGGCCATGTTCTGTTGACTTGAATATTGTTTCAAGGGTTTTTTTTGTTGTTGAGACAGTCTCACTCTGTCGCCCAGGCTGGAGTGCAGCGGTGCTGTCTCAGCTCACTGCAACCTCTGCCTCCCGGGTTCAAATGATTCTTCTGCCTCAGCCTCCCCTAGTAGCTGGAATTACAGGCGTGTGGCACCATGCCTGGATAATTTTTAGTATTATTAGTAGCAATGGGGTTTCACCATGTTGGCCAGTCTGTTCTCAAACTCCTGGCCTCCATGATCTGTCCACTTTGGCCTCCCAAAGTGCTGGGATTACAGGCATAAGCCACTGTGCCCAGCCTGTGTTTCAAGTATTGAAATCATTTTGTTTCAAAAAATTGTTTTTTTTTTAAATTTGAGTTTAGCACACAGTGACCTCCACTCTCGTACACTGATGAGGAGAACCATGCTGAGCAGTGTCGCTGAATGCCACACCGTGCACTCTAGGCAGGACCTTCACCACAGCTCTGCCATCGTCCCATCCATGGCTGAGGAATCCCAACAGCACTTCCTTAGTCTGCCAAAGGCAGGAACTGCTGGACAGCTGAGTGTGAATGCTGTCTCCAGTGAGACTACTCGCTTCCCTGTAGTGTGAAGTCGTGTCACCATACATTATTGGGGAATGACTGCTTGTCTCGGAACCACTTCGCTCAAGCCTTAGTCTGGCCCATGCAAGTACCTACTCACTGGCCCTCAGCCCTCTGTCTTGCCACATCCCCTGTACCTGCTCTGCCTCACATTTTACAACTGGCAGCCAGAAAAAGTAAGGCTTAGTAGGCAGGGACATCTACTTCTTGTCTCTTCTAATTAAAGATGGCTTCCTTGAGGTGGCAGCAGATTGGAGGGTGGTCTGGAACCTTTAGAAGCTTTAAAAGGGAGGTAATTAGTGAAGTTGGACTTGAAGAAGAGTGAGATTCCCAGGTTAGTGCAATTTACCTAATCTTGGCTTTTGTTCCTCTTTGGATTAGTCCCAGAACGGTGCTGGCTTTCTGAGCATCTTTTAGTCTGGAGATAACTGAGACCTGGAGGGGCCGCTCAGGGATGTTCCTAACTGGTGTGGGGTGGGGCTGGGGATGGAATATGGCAGCTAGATGTTGTCAAAGGTCATTATAGTTCACCTTAAGTTCTTGCCTTTAAATGGCTTTCTGAAAATCACCAGAAGCATAAGAGATCCAGTCCCTGTACCCTCTCCCCGCTTCCTAATCCCCGAGCCGTGGCAAGCAGAGAGTGGGGATGAAGGAAGATACGGTACCCCTGACTCTCAGTTCTGCCTGGAGGCTCCCTTCCCATCAGCCTTTCAGCAGAATGGAGATTAGGGGAATGTGTGTGGATTTACTCTCATGAGTGTGTCCCACCTTTCCCCCTACGGGGTTGGTGGACAGCCCAGCTCCACCAGTAGAAGGAAGAAGCAAAGCGGCAAAGGGCTTTAGGTAGTGGACATACCACCCAGGCATGAGAAGAGGGACTTTGTGGAGCACACACTTGAGGAACTCTTGTTTTTGAACCCCCCATTTATGACTGCACCACTTAAACACAGACCAGAAGCGTCGTTTTGAGAATTAGGACAGTTTATTGTTTGACCAACATGCTGAGTCTTTTCCACATTTTACACAGTTTAATGTGAAATCAACATGGCGGCTATGTCTTCTGAGCCCATAACAGATGGAATTGCCACCCTCTGTGCTCCTCACAGCCAATCACTTTAAAGGAATGGGTGAGGGGAAAGTGAGGGGAGAAGTGGACACACACCGCGAGATGCAGGCTGGCCTTCGATGCTACGGAGGTTTCCCACCTCCTGAAGGAACCATCTAAACCCCTGCTGCAAGGATTTCCTGACGAAACCACATGCTTCTGGGAGTGCCAACCAGACAGGGGTCTGGAGTCCAAGGAGTTTGCACATTGAGATCCCAAGGTTTTGGAACACCTAAATAGTTCATGTCAAACAAAAATTCAAAGGGTGTCCTGATCTGTGTGGGTGCCCGTGACAATCAGAGTAGACTTGGGGACTGGCCCTTGTGCAGTAGAGGAGCCCAAAATGCCACTGATATTCTCACTCATATGCTGGGAAGAACCTAGTGTCCTAACCAAAGAGTAGAGATGGTCTGAGGAACACACCCACGCACAGCAGTCCTTGCTGTATAATAAACATGGAGTCACATTTGTTCACACACAGGGCAGCAATGGATGAAAAATGGAAACTTCACTGGTTCTGATCACTCCTATCCTAATAAGCAACTCGCCCTTCTCCATCCTGGTTTTCCTGCCTGTAGATAGGAAGAGTTGTGAGAGCTCTGCTTCACATAGCTGTAACAAGGTGACAATGCCTCACATTCTTTGGGGAGAGGTAGTTCGGAAACGAGTGGGCACACAGTCTGCTCGGTTGATGCACACAGACATCCTTCTGTTCAGCTGCCCCTCACGTGGCTCAGACACGCCTCACCGTCCTCGGCTACCTGGTCCCATCTCATCCTGACAATCCTCACCTGCCTTCCATCTTGTGAAGGAACGAGGCTGCTCTACCTGCGGGACGCCGAAGCCAGGAGGGCCATCCCTTTACTGTCACAACTGGTGCCCTCGGGCAGGGCCTCCCAGCACTGGCTAGCCACCAGGATGATGGAGACAGTGCACCCCAGATGTGTCTGCACTCTTAACTACCACCATTTCAATCCTTGTTTCTGTTGCCAGAGACACTGAAACTGGTCTGGCCATTGCTCCCCGAAGACCTGGGAACGTGACTGAATGTTTAAGGATGACAAGAAGAAGAGAGCAGCGATAGCAAGGAGGCCTCTGACCCAGGGAAACTGCTGCCAACAGCTACCAAGCCAACTAGCCTTGGATCAGACAACTGCAGCCATGGTGCTCATGATTCTGATGTCACACCTTCATGATGATGTATGTATGATCACCCAGCAAGTTAGGAGTGATCAGAACCAACGTGTTTCCACTTGTAAATAGGCTGTTTGCTTTTTCCATCTTACACTTAATTTTCCTGATGCCTGCAGAACAGGAGCTTTGTTGATAGCTTTTGAGATTTACCCCCCTCACTCCCATCATCACAAAAAAGGCCAAAAGAAGAGGATCCTGCTAATCTGCCAGGTCAGGTCTAGTCTTTGGGGAGAGGGACTGAACTGCTCAACTGAGAACACTTCCTCAAAGGAATCCTCCACTTTGCCCTCTGCTAACTCATCTGGATTCAGCAAAGATGCAATGCTCTTGCTGGGGTGCTAAGGTGATGCCATGACATCTTCTTCAAGAGCACCTAACAGTTTATTATGGAACCTTACTCTGTGCCAATTCGACCTGCAAGCAAGGGGACAAGGATGGTGCCTGCTCAAGACAAAAATCAGGGAACCAACAACTTCTGAAAAAGAGGTCTGGCTGCCTTTCCACACCCCAGGAATGGAGGGGCAGAAACCGCACCTGCGGAAGGGAGCGTCATAGAACTGCTGAGATGGGAGGACAGGAGGAAGCCACCCTCAGCCTCAGAGGCCAAGGGGCTGGGGAGAACCCAAACTCAAAGAGAGGATGTTCTGTGCATGCTAGGAAAGGCAGGACTCACTAAGGCCATGTCAAACCAAATGCTATCTTCTACTGCTCCTCTAGGCCAGGATGGAAAAACAGTCCATGGTGCCTTGGATGTGTGTGCCCATGAGAAGGGAACTGAGTTTCTACTGTTTTATAGGATGTTTTTTTAAAAAAGCTAATCTTTAGTGCCAAGAAAATAAAAATCTACCATATGTTCATTCACTGAGACCCAGTGCAGATCCCTGTAAATGGGGCGGTCTCAGAGGCCACAGGTGATGGCCCTCACTGCCAACCAGGCAGGACGCTGTCATGTGGACTCCTGTAAATTCTCTCGAGGTAAGTAAGCACTCTTCCAACAAGCACCACTTGGGGGTGTGCCCATGGTGGGGGGACACTGGCCCACACAGGCATGCACACCCGTGCATATAAAGTACATAGAGAAATGGTGGAGATATTCCTGTGGGCTATGTTTGCCTGTAGTTTAACACAACTATGCATTATTTTATTGATGGCAAGACAATCACAAGTTATTTGACAATATTAAGTATTTCTTATTTCAACACGTTGCAGTACTTTTGAATTTCCAAAACTTATCACAATGCAAGTTCCAACTTGAGAGCAGGAGAAACAAGAATATACATTGAGCACATGTATCTCCGTGAGGATGTGTTTGTGGAAGGTGTATACACAAGTCTATCTCTATACATAATTATGTACACACATATAAAAACTAAACACATGACATCTGAAACACATTCAAACATTGGTCCTTGCCTTCTGCAAGAGGTGTTCAGTGGGATCCTGCTTCCTCTCTTCTTCACCTGAAGATAAATTCCTTGCTAGAGATGAGCTGTGGCATACAGCCTCCTAGGCAGAGGGTGTGTGGCAGGCCCACTGCACAGATATCAGTCCTGCCAGATTCTGCTGCACTTACTGCCTGCCATTTCAGATTAATTTCTGAGAAGTTTCAAAATTCATTCCAACAACCTTGTGGAGTTCAGCCCACCATACCCCAGATGGTCATTCATCCCATCTATGACATGCCCAGCAGCAGCCTGGAGGGAGAGCCAATGACAGCAGGGAGGGTGGGGTTTACGTTTTGGCCAGACTCACTGCCCATTGCACCTGGCTCTGTGCAGGCTCAGGGCGGTAAGTCTGAGTCTATTTGGAATGCTGGCCAAGTAGGTTATATCACTTAGTGGGAAGAGAGAGTTCTCTTCAGAGACTCTGCAGGTTCTCAGGACTAAACCACTCTCAGGAATGAATCAAAAATGGAAGAGATGGCTCTCTGGGGGCAAGTCCTAGTGCCCTGGGCAGCCTTCTGGAGACCCCACCTGAACTATACCCTCAGGTGACCACAGCGCAGCCACAGTAGCCAGAAAGATATGTCCACAAAGACTTCAACTGTGCCATGCCAGTGGGTAAAAACAGCAACAAATCAGCTTTTCCAGAAAGCACTCAACAGTATTAGCAGCTGAGGCTCTAAGAACATGGATCTTTCCAGGTGGTGGTTCTGCAGACAACACCCCCACCTCCCCAATCACAGAGGATCAACTCCGGCTGGTACAGGCTCCAGCTTCCCTGACATCCAGGAGGAAGGCTTCAGGATGGCACGCTGCCCAACATCACACAGAGTTTCTTAGACTTGGCCCAGGCATGTGTACTGACTGCTGGGTGGGCTGGTTAAAATATTTTCAGAACTACACATGGCACCCCAGTCTATAAACCATGCACCACGCAGCTGCAATTGCCAACAGCACCCCATCCTTCTGATGGCCTCTTGCTCTGCCAGTCCCTGAGGGCACAGAGAACACAAGGTTGCCTGTACCCTCAACCCCCTTCAAGGCTTTTCAGGGAAGGAGAAAGAGAGGTGGGAGCAGTTCCCCCTGGGGGCTGCTGCCAGGCTGCCTAGAGCCCCCAGGCCTTGGTCTCAGCTCCACACAAGGTTGACGACCCACTCTGGCCATGGAAGGACAGAGTCAGAGCTACCTTTTCAGAGGCTGATGTGTTCAACCAATGTTTGATTTAAACGGAGTAGGGCCTGGAGAGTGGGGCCAGATGGCCCCAGACTGAAGCCTAATTAAGTTGCTCAGTTAATTGTTTTAATTTATTGGGCTGGGGATGGGAGGAAGGCAGAGGTGATGAAAGGTTCAGAGAGAACAGGAAGGAGGAGGTGTGTGGAAAGGTTCTCTATAAGTTTACAAATATACAAAAACAAAAAGCACATCTTTCAAATAAAAATGACTACATTTTTATCTGGCAAAAAATTGTATACACATGATTTAAATTTTTTTTAAATTTTAACAGTTTTTGGCAATCTTAATAAAGTACAATATATTACAACCAAACCAAAAAATAGTTGTTTAAGTAACAGCTGTTAAGAGTGATGTGATCCCTGATGCCCAGCCTCCCTCCCCATCCCACCCTACTCCTAGAGACAGAGAGAAAAGAAAAATCCTCCCATCTTGATAACTCGGTTCCCTCCCCCCTTAGGAAGCTAGCCAATAGGAAGCAACACAACAAGCAAGGAGTGTCATGGGAAGCCGCAGGTCGGCTCTGCATTAGCAGGAGCAGCCGCCCTCGCTGGCCGGGGGCTCCTGGGGTTTGTCCAGCTTGATGTCGATCACTGCAGGGGGACGGGCTAAGGAAGATGACTCTCCTGGAGAAGCTGCCACCCCACTCAGCCCTGTGCACTGTACCCTTCAGCTACTGCTCTGTTTCTCTGCAAACACCTAGGGACTTGGCTCTTGGTTTGGCTGGGCTAGGAAGGATGCAATACCAACTCCCACCTTGCCTACTCTTCCCGTCACCCGTCCACTTCCCCCAGCGCCTGTCCACCCAAGCAAAGCTTGTCTTGCCTGGGCTGTGGGATCACCATCCATACCAAGGCCAGGGAGTCCCTTTCCCAGAAGCCTTCCCTTGACCAGTGCTCAAACGCCAGCTCCCAGCCCTGGCCTCAGCCCGGTTACCTGTCAGCCCCACTCAAAGTGCAATGGAGATGAAGAGCCCGCTGGGTTCACATCTCAAAGCACAGGGGTATGTGGGCCTTGCCTAATTGGCAGCAGGAGGAAAACCCTCAAACTTTAATCAGAACACATCACTTAGATCCTGAGGATGGCTATTGTGAGAAGCCACATCCATGGGGCCTAAGCACAGCCCCCTCGCCAGCCCTTTCCACTGGTGCCCTCAGGGGCTGTGGACTAGAGAAGCACTTACCAGAACCACCAGAGGGACTGGTTCCAAACGCACAGCCAGGCTGGCCCTCTGCCTTCCTCATTGGGCTCAAAACCAACACTGTGTTTGAGGTTTTAGCCTTGCATCAAACCAGACGTAATTAGAGCTGAGGATCAGGTCCTTCGATACCTCACAGAATTGCTCTTCCTGGACAGGGCTTTGGTGCCGGCTGTAGACGACTGCCCTGAGACAGGGGTGTGTGGGGTGTGGTGGTATAAGAAGCACTGTTTTGGAACTTCTTGCTGGCATCCTAGGATGCTTTTGTGGCTCCTATTTGAGGACAACAGGAGAGGTTCTTTTGGTTTAAGTATTACGAAAAGCCATGCTTCTCCTGAAGTTCACATTTTCTTTCCTTGTCTTGGCTGTGAGAATGCTCAGAGCCAACTTTTTGGCCACCTCTAACAACCATGCAGCCATGGCATATATTTTGAGTATGACTTTATCTCTGACTTTTCTTTGCTTTTCCTACCTTTATTCTCCCTGTGTGTGTGCGTACACACATACACATACACCTTTATCTTGTGTGTACGTAGGTATATGTATCTTATACCATGGCAGTGTATAAATAAATAAGTAAATACATAATAAGCCAGTGTCTTCCTTCCCACTGCCCACTGCAGCCCACCTTTTGTTCTCTCTACTCCAGTCAAGCAACCTACTTCTCTACCGCCTATCATTTTTTGGCAAACCCACTGCCAGGAATGCCCTGCTGTTTCTCCCAGCTGCAGTTCTATGGCCCATGCCAGCAGCGCGATCCCCTTCTGTATTGCTGGCCTGGGCACAGGCCTCCTTGAGGTTTCCTGGTCTTCTCTGAGTGCCCCTCTGAGCCCAGCCAGCTCTCTCTCAGCATAGTGGCTTCCCAAAGTCAGCTCTGGTGACAATCATGTCACACTCTGCTACAGAAACAAAGCGTCCATGGATTTCTCACTCTGGCATTTAAGGCCTCCCCATTTAAGGTCACCCCAACCACCTGTTGACGTGAGTTCATCCCCTTCCCTCTATCACATACCAAGGCTCCACCCACCAGATTTTCCGCACTTTAAACATGTCCTATGCTTTCCTTCTTTCCTTTGTTCATGCTGTTCTTTCCTTCTAGAAGTGATGCTCCCTCCCCGACACCCAGCCTTCCTCCCCATTTCCACCTCTAAAAATGTCCTCACTCCTTGGTCCAGGGTGCACGCGTTAGTGGCCTCTCCTGCTGAGCACTTGCTCTGTGCTGAGCACTATAAATGCGCTCCCTCACTTCCACATTAGACCTCGTGCAGTGGGGAGTAAGAGCCACCTTCCAACTGGGAAGCTGAGGTGCCCAGGTACAAACCCAAGGCTATCTTGACTGCAGCCTTCTACTTTCAATGACCTGGCTGTGCTAAGCCCCTTGTGGACTAGCTTCTCAGGCTCAACACTACTGACATTTTGGGCCAGACAATTCCATGTTATGAGGGGTTCCTGTACACGTAGGACGATCAGAAGCATCCCTGACCACTATCTATGAGATGCCAGTTAAACCCCATTCCCCCTCCCCCAATTTATGGCGAGCCAAAATGTCTGAAGACATTGCCAAATGTCCCCTGTGGGGAGGGGAGGGAAGGGCTATCAGTCCTGGTTGAGAACCAGTAGTCTAGCTTAAAGCTTGGCCACCGTTACAGCACGACGTTCTGCCCAGTATTGAAGTCACCTACTACCACTAAAAAAATCTCACGTGCAATTTGAGTCACAATTCTTTTGTACACTGCACAGCAGTAGTTCTCAAATGGATTGCATCAAAATTTTCTGGGATATTTGTTAAAAATGTCTCGCTGGGTCCTACCTTGGTAGATGCAGCGATGGGCCCCAGATGTGTGTTTTTAACAAGTTCTTTGGAGAGTTCCAACACACAGACATCCAGGAAACCAATTCTACTGATACTCCCTGAACAGCCCTGTCCAAAGAACTTTCTCCGATATTCTATATCTGCACTGTCCAAGATGTCACCATTAGCAACATGGGCAACTGGCCACTTGAAAGGATGCTAGTGCAAGTGAGGAAATGAACTTTCAATTCAACCGCATTTTAACTAATTGAAGTCGGAACAGCCACATGTGGCTGCAGAATTGGAGAGCACAGGCCCAGCTCATCTGCTACGAGCTTTCACACAGGCTCCCGTTTAATGTCACCTCCTTCCTTGTTACGGCACGTGCTGCTGAAATGCAGTGCTCAGGGGCCGCTTGCTGATGATGGAGAGGATAGGGAAGAATGACTGGACCCATGTCTAAATAATGCGCCAGAAGGGGAAACTCACGGTTTCTCATAAGCCTCAAGAGGTTTGGTATGTGCCTTTCCGGCAGGCATGGCCACAGCACACCCACCTCTTCCCTCTGGGTCAAGTGTGGCCCATTGCGGGCCACAATCACTGCCCACTGTCCCTTCTCCCTGGTTCCTGGAACAGTGATGGGTGGGCCCAGACAGCCGGTTACAAACTTACCCCCTACTGCTGGGTATGCTCCCGCAGTCCCAGCACCCCTGACTCTACCGCAGCGCAATCCTCTCCGTATCTGGAATGTCAAAGCACACCACAGCCCCACCAGAGAGTGCAACAGGGCTGTGGAATCCAAACATTTGGATGTGGTTCCAGCTCTGAATTAAGGAGCTGGGAGGCCTTGGGCATGCTCTATCTGGTTGGGGTGTCACTGTCCTCACCTGCTTAGAGCCACTTCATGAAGTGCCCACACTATTGCTGTTCCTTTGCATAAGCCAGCCTTATTCAGAAAGAGTTCGGGGCCCATGCGATGGAGGCATACTGTATTTGAGCAGAAAGTGGGAGTCGGGGGGTTGTGTATGAAGAAGCAGTAAGGGGCTTATGGCTCTACCATTTGGTGGCCCCTTGGCCCCTACTTTGCTGAGAGAGCAGACCAGTGGAGGGTGCTGCTGGGCAGAAGTATCGGCCAGAGCGGCCCTGAGGGGGCCTCCTGTCTTGAATGTGAAGAAGAGGTGCAGCAGCCCCCCATCTGGACCTGCAAGCAGCAGATGGAAGCCTCAAGCCACACGTTCACCAAGCCCTGAGCCGAGCAGGTGAGGCCAAGTGTGAACAGTTTATACAGCGCCACAAAGCAGTGCCTCTGTGTGTCTGCTCTCAATGTTGAACACAATTATGAACATGACCCCAAAGCACCCACCTTCAAAACACCTGGATTTGGACTGTGAGTAAGCAGAAATGCCAGCACCCCACCCCCAATGAAGCAGAGTGACAGCTGCCTCTGCCTGGTCCCTCTGGGACCTCTGGTGGCCGCTCCAGCACCTGCCTCGTGAGAAGCCCAGCAAGCTGGCTCCTGGGCAGAAGTGAGAGGATGGGGGTACATCTACCCAGATGAGGGGACCCCACAGCTAGAAAAAGGGACGCACGCCACATCGCCCTGTGCAGTCTGTTTGCAACCTGCCCTGTATCCTTTCTCCCAAGGGGCCCAAAGGTCAGTGGTAGCTGGATGAAACGCTAGGCATACCAGGACGATGATGAGCTCGCTGTCACCTGCACTCAGCCCAGTCTGACCTGATCGTGGGCCCAGCCTGGAGCCCTGAACAGCGCGACTCTGGGAGAATGTGAATGAAGTGATCACCACTCACCCTGGCCAGTGTGCCGCACCTTGGGAGCTGGTGGGATGGAGAGCGGGCACTGCAACCCTTCCCCTCGTTGGCAGGCACAGCGGAGATCGCCTACACCTTGTCTGCCCCTCTCCCTTGGTCCTGCTCCTATGTTTGCCCTTCAGGTTGGCTTCTGTATGTTCCTGGAACCTCAAAGGAGTCCCATGTGACAGGTGACTTCATGGGGGCTCTCTCCTGAGCTCTGGAGCCTGGCTCTGCTACTGAGAGCCGTGGGGTGCCCTAGTCAAGTTTCTGAGCCTCAGTTTCCTCATCTGTGATTTGAGTCTTATAACTGACCAACCAGGAGATACTCCTCAAACCTCCTCCTCTCGGCCACTGCTTGTCCTCTGGTGACACACAGACCATGGGATTGCTGGGGCACCTGCTCCTTGGTGAGCCTTCCTGCCCGCTGCCCCCGCCTGGGGGAAGGGTCTTGAGTCTGCTCAGAGAGCTCCTTGAGGAAGACTGGAGAGGCCCAGCTTCCCTCAAGGCCTGTGTCAGGCTCCCCTTTGCTGCAGCCCTGAGACTCACAGTGTCCTGCCTGCCCTGCCCCAGCAGCTCCATCAGGCCTCCAACATTAAGCTGTGTGCTCCTCTCGCTTTTTATTCTTATCAGCCCGAAGGTGCCCTTCCATCTTCCAAGTGCCCTTCTCTGATCTGCCAGGGATGTCTACCCTCAGAGGCCTGTGGGATCAGCGGGGGATGCTAGAGAGCTGCTGCATAGGGACAGGTCCATTCTAAAGGATGCCAGCCAGGGATCTGCGTGCCTGGTTTCTGGTGGCTTACTCAGGCGGGGACATCTGACTAGGTGCAGGGGAGGCCCAGGTGTGGGCAATGCCTTCCCCTGCTGAAACAGTTTTCATCTGATCCTCTCAAATGCCCTTAGAGAGACAGTGTCGCACATGGAATAGGGCTGGATATGGAGGAAGCAAGCCTGAGTGTGAATCCTAACTCTGTAACTGCTGTGTGACACTGGGCAAACCAGACTACCTCTCTGAACCTCCATTTCAGCATCTAGGTGTCTCTTCAGGTTGAGGCTGGTCAGTGGGTGATGTGCAACTGTCCCACAGATTGGTGGGGAGCCTGAGGGGCTATTCAGGGCTGGGCAGAGAAGGCAGGCGGGACAAGGAGGGGGCATCTGTCTGAAGGGGGTAGCTGTCTCGAGTAGACTGAACCATGTTGAGATCATATCCCCAGTAACAGAGCCTTCCTTGCAGTGGAGACTCTGCCTGTGTTCATGAAACCCACACCCATGCTCACTGTAAAGAGGGGCAGTCGCTGTTCTCACTCCCCACCACACAGCATCACTCTGTGCACACCCCTTTGGTATCTTCCTGCTATTCTGGAAGAAGTAGATGGCTAGAGCCAGATGGGGCTCCAAACCATGGGGTTCAGCTGCATCCTGTCTAGAGGAGGCCCTGTGCCATTTGCGGCAGACCAGGGAAGGCCGGGCAGGGACTGGGCGAGTGTCTGTCCACTGCAAGTGAATAAATGGCTCCTATACATCTTTTCACTTACTTGTCAAAGGAAAAGGATACTTCCTTCTTTGCTTTTCTCCTGGACATTCTCCATTCCAGGTAGAGCCGACGCCACACGTCGAAAAAGCTGGAAAGATGAAGAAATGCAGCGTGAACCCCAACCCTGGCCCTCCCCTCTGCTCCTCACTGCGCCTGTACCCTCTCCCCTCTTCCCCTCCCAACCTGCAGCTTTACTCTCCCATCTGCCCAGCGGACGGTGCCCTCAAAGGCAGGGGCTGTGCCTACATTCTCTCTCCCCCACCTGCAGTGCCTCTCACAGCATCAGGTCTGGGCAGGCCTCAGTAGCTCATGGAAGGAACAAAGCTGTGGACTCTTGCCCAAGCAGACTGGCCACAAGGTCACTGGGGTAAGCTTAGGTCATGGCAGTGACTGCAAAGGACCCGCTCTGGTGCAGAAAATGGTTTGGGCCTCCAGGTACAGGCCTTAAGGTGGATTTGTGCACACAGCCCTCATGGGGACCAGGCGTGGGGAACTGATACGACCTTGAGATGAATGACTCTGCTCAGGGAGCCCTGCAGGTCCGGTGCCAAGGCAGCGAACAGCAGGGCCCGGGCCACATGGCACAGCAGTGAGGCTTCTCTGAGAGCGCTAGGGATGCAGGAGTGTGAACACAATCTTTTGGGCTTGTTTGGATGTGGAGTGTGAGTTGTTGACTGTGGGAGTGTGTGTACAGTGTATGTGTTTTATCTGTAGGACTGCGTGGAGAATGTGTGTGTTGTGAGTGATAGGTGTGGGTAGGTGCATGTGTGTCTGTGTAAACATACGGGAGAATGTGTGGTGTGTGTGAATGTGTGGTATCTTTGTGTGCGTGTTTGTGTAAATGTGGGGGGAATGTGTCTATAGTGTCTCCTTGGTAAGGTGCGTGTCTGCGTACATGTGGGTTTTCTGTGTGTGTGTGTGTGCGCGCGCGCGTGTTGGGGCAGGCATGGGTGGCAGGGGACAGGTGGCAAGTGGCAGATAGGGTGCGGGCAGAGATGGAATCTTGGAGGTGACAAGTACAAGGCAAAAGTATGAGGCACAGAAGACTCTGAACGGCTATGCTCCAAATGCTGGTCCCCTGCAAATTCCTATGTTGAAACAGAATCTCCAATGTGACAGTATAAAGAGGTGGGACTTTAGGAGGTGCTTAGTCAGGAGGGTAGAGCCCTCATGAACGGGATGAGCGCCCTTAGGAATGAGGCCCGAGGGAGCCTGTCTGCCCCTTCCACATTGTGAGGATGCAGCAGGAAGGTGCCATCTAGGAGAAAATGGGCCCTCACCAGACTGAATCTGCCTGCACCTTGACTGTCGAGTTCCCAGCCTCCAGAGCTGTGAGCAATACATTTCTGTTGTTTATACGCTACCCCACCTATAGTGATTTGTTACAGTAGCCTGACAGGACTAACCCAGGAGCACTCCCTGCTCTCCTCACAAATACGAATTACAGGAGCTGGGTGGGCTCTGGGCTCATGCCCTCCACTGCATGAGCTCTCTGAAGACAGGGTGAGTCTTATTCATGGCCTCACCCCAGAGCCCAGCCCCAGCTAAGCACCCGGGCTGAGTGACAGGGCTAAAGGCCGTGAGGGCCCAAGGCGGGAAGCTCCTGGTGGGCCCAGCACGGTGTGAGAGCCTTGTGGGCGGGCTGCAGAGGAGGCTCTGCGGTAGGGTAGCTATTAGTAGGCAAGGGTACAAAGGACCTGGGCCATCCTTCCTGAGCTTTCCTTCATGGCATTGGCCCTGGGCGGCTCCTATCTGCCTGTCTGGCTCTCAAAACGGTCACAGCCCTGACTAGTGGCCCAAATGCCACTAGGGATTTTGAAGGGTGCTCTAGGGTCAGGTACGGGTTTCTGTGAGTGGAAATGCTCACATTTAGATCCAGGAGTCTGCACTGCATGGAGACTCCCCTGAGCCACGTAGGGTCCGAAACGGACCACATTTAACTCCTGCTAAACCACTGCGTGGGTTCCAGAGCACTCTGGGGGTGGGGGCATCAGTGCCTCCCTGACCCTGACTGCTGAGGCAGATGCTACCTGCCCTATGGACCTGCTGGTGCTGCCCTCCCTCTGCTTCCCTGCTTCCCATTACTTTAGCGCTCCCAAAGAGCAGCAGCCCAGTCTCTCCTCCATGGCCCCCGGGAGCAGGAAGGACCATGGCAGCTTCAGCCCCACACCAAGGGAGGCTGGGAACAGATGGGAGTGAGTGGAGCCCTGCTGAGGGCACTCCAGTTAGGGTGGGGTACTGAGTCCTGGAGCTTTGGGGCCCCCAGTGTCACACAGTGTCCCTTCCACTCTGTCTCTTCTTGTCGCTCTGCCAGCCCACCCTCCCCATTGCCACCAGCACTGTTCGCACAGGGCAAACCATCACTGCATCCAAAAGGCCAGTGCTGCATACACAGCTTGCCGAGGGTTCCCAGCAATGCGGGGGGCAGGGCAGAAGCGAACGCCAGGCCAACCACACTCCTCATCCAGAGTCCCCTCCCCACACCTCGGGCACCCTGCAGCCACACCTGTGCTGCTCCCCTGCTTGGCATGCCCTCCCTCCTCACCACCTCTCCAAGTCCTATTCGCATCCCCAGTGGCAGGAGTTCTCAACCTTTCCGTGAGCCAAGGACCACTCTGGCAGTCTGGTGAAGCCCATGGACTCCTTTGAAGTATGTGAAATCAATGACATAGGATGATAAAGGGAACTACTGAGTACTGGAATACACCTCATCGACATTCGTGCTTCCTTATGAACACATTGAACAGTGAGAACTAGTAAGAGATCTAATAACTACTGTGACACTGAAACACTGATGCATGTAAAGTTCAAGGTATCTGCAACACTGTGAGGTGATGGGAAGGCATCTGTGATTTCTACTGGTGGTAAAGCCATAGGCACCACTAATACGACTGAGCGTCATTGCCTACATTAATCATTGCAGGACAAACAGACATCCTTCAGTGCTATGGATGGGTTAGTGGTTAGTGAAGATAAAAGGTGCAATGTTTTCCAGCCCTGTCTGCTGACCTGCTAAATTCCATCCATGGACCACTCAGGGGCCCTCATGCTGCAAGGCTCGGCCCTAACTCCACTGCCTCGCCCTCCTGTGAGTTCCAGCCACACCATGGTGGGCTCTTTTCTCCAGGCCTGAGTTGCCCTCCACAGCCCTAAGCACTTGCTAAGTGCAAGGCATGAACCCCAAATGCTGATCGGATTGAATTTTCCTGCATGCGTCATCCGAAGTGGGGTGAGGGGCTAGGGAACCACTGCTTCCCTCAGCCACCTGGAAGCTGGTGGCTGGACACTCTTAGGGACTGCTACGTGGGCTGTGATTGGCCACTGCTATGGTGGCTGGTGACTTACATTCTCCAGTCGCCATGCCCGGAGTGCTCCTTCCCTCTCTTGGGCTTTACCAGCTCCAGAAATTAGCTCTCCCCGCCCTGGGCGCATCTATGGGTGTTCTGGTTGGCTGCCCCAACCCCGCCACCAGCCCCTCAGGGCAAGGCAGGTCTGAGCCTGAGGCTGACCACAGGACCACACCGTGCCAGGCCCGGTGCCAGGTGTGTCCTCACCTGCTTCACATTGTAGCCAGTCTTCGCGCTGGTCTCAATGAACATGACGCTCAGTTCTTTGGCGCGCTGCTCCCCCTCCTCGATGGTTATCTGCCTAGAGATGAAGGGAAGGGGGGAAATCAGTTCAGCAGAGGAGCAGCCCCTGGCAGAGATGAGGAGGGACCCGCCCAGCATGGCAGAGGGAGCCCACCAGGCCCTTGGTCAGCCCTGAAGACAGGCTCTGATCCCAGGGGTCCCTCCTGGGCACCAACCATAGTCTCTAGCACAAAGCGAGCACCAGGGAAAAGCAGGACACTATCCCCTTCCCCCACTCCTTCCTTCGTGTCTTCTCAGCTTCAAAGCAGGCCCTGGGGTAGGGATGCCCCACGCCTGCCTTTCCCAGTAGTAATTACTGCAGAGCTTGTGCTTGTGAAGAGATTCAAGCCACACAGTCCACTCTGGGTGGTGCTATTAGTCGCATTTTCCGTATGAGAACACTAATGCTAAAAGTGTCTCCCCCGGGGCCACAAAGCTGCTTAGCAGAGAGGGCTCCATGATGGGGCAGGCAGAAGTGGGTGAGGGTATGAAGGGCCTAGGTGCCCTTTGTACTGGGATTTGAGCCCAGTTTTCCTTACTTTAAGGACAGAACTCTAGTAAAGCAGGCTCTAATTCAGATGATTCCTCAGGTGCTCAAGGGACACTGAGGAAGCCTGCACTGCTTGCTGGAGTCCATGGCCTGTCACTTTATCTGCCCAAGTCAGGGTCACGTGAAACGAGTGGACAGCGTACACACATGGCACCTCAGTTCTCCCTGTGCATGGAGGGCAGCATGGAGGAGACTCTTCAGAGAAAGCTTCATGCCAGATGCAGCCACAAACCAGGCTAAGCAGGCTACAGCTATAGGTTTGTGGTCTGAATGCTCTGCATGCTCACACCTAGGGCCCAGGGTGTTCACACCCCCATGCACACTGGTGCAGACACTTCACAGGCACAGACAGTTCACAGTACACACACTGGGGCTTAGGGAACTGCTGTGTCTGGGGCAGTGCTGTGGCCATGGCAGGGTCTTAGACCATGCACTGCTGGGCCAAGCCAGGTGCACAGGGCTCTGTATAGACAGCACACGGAGGATTGCCCCGCCCCTGCCTGGTGGTGGAAGACAGGGCTTCACAGATGAGACACCCAGGGGTGAGAGTCTACCAGGTGTTCTCAAAGCTCCTAGTGTCTCAAGGGACCTTTTCCGGATGCATGGTCAGAAGCACAGACACACCACCCACGCATCCCAGAGCTCCCCGTCCAGGAGCAGCTGGAGAGGAGTGGAGGGTGGTACCCTGCACCTGTGTGCCCTTTGCACCTACCTCTTATCAGCCAGGTCCGTCTTGTTGCCCACCAGCATGATGATAACATCACTGCCCCTCTCTGTCCTGACGTCGTCGATCCACTTAGAGGTCTGTTGGAAGGAGTTGAGATCTGGAGGCAGAAAGTGAGGAAAAACTGAAAGCCAGGGCCAGCCACCAGCAGGAGATGGGAAGGGGATGTGTGAGCCAGGAGCAGGAGGGAGGGTGAGCATGTGCCCTCAGATACCCAGGGAGGGTATGAGCTCAGTCAACACAGATCAGCCGGGTAGGGCCTTTCAGAGGGAACCGGGCCCTGCCCTGCAGCCCTGGGAGCCGCCTGCACTGTTTAGCCGCCCTTTGTGGGAGAGGAATCACCCCATCTGGAAGATCATGGCGTCATGATTTGCTACATGAAATAGTGGCTTTAGGGGCCCGCCTGAGAGTCAGACCTGACTCTGGGGATTCAGAGTGGAGTGTGAGAACTGGGTCACACGTGTGTGCATATACACACACACACACACACACACACAACTTGGCAAGTTTGGAAACAGTGAGGGGTGGGCAGAGGAGGACACAGAAGCCTCTAGGGAAGGAAGGACCCTACTGAGTGGCCTCCCCACCAGGGGAGCTCAGGAGAGTTAGGGGAAGGCCAGAGGGATTTCTGAAGAGAACCCTCAGGCTCTGCAGGTGAGAGGAGGGGAAAGGTGGCCCCAGGACTAGTCAGGGGAGCCAGGTGCAGTCAAAAATCCAGGAGAGACAAGGCCACTTCTTGGCAGCCTGACCTCCCTCAGCTGCCATGACAAGCCTTGCAGGGCAGAGCAGCTCTAAGGCAAAGCCCACCACTCCGCAGCCTGCACACCCAAGGGGAGGGGAGGCAGCTGTCCTCAGAAGCCTCAGTTTCACACAGCCTGGTATCCCTTCTGATGCGCCTCAGGCCATGTGAACTCAGGCCCTTATGGGCCCAGCTCCCACCTGCACTCAGGTGTGGATGGGGCCTGTGGTCAGAAGAGGGGTGGACAGAGGGGGCGGGCAGAGCCAGGGCAGCAGGATGGGTGGTGGGGGCATGCACCAGCGTGGGGTCACACATGCTTCCTTGTGTGATTTTAGGGCTGTGGACAGCACCTAGGGCATCCGCCCACTTCATGGTAACCACAGCCCTGAGGGCTTATCAGGTGTGTTCCATTACAGCAGCCTTGCAGGTCTGGCTTCTGCATCGGCCCCCGCCCCCACCTCTGGCCCTGTGCGCCCTCGAGGCTGTGCAGTCCTGTTAAGAACACCTGCTCTGGCCTGAAGAGCCACGGTGCTGGAGAAGGATTACCAGTCTACTGCGCTTCCAGACCCCCTTGGCCTACCTTCCCAGGGAGTCCTGCACCCACAGCTGCTGGGCCGGGGTTGACCTAGGGACCAGCGTCTTCTCCCATGGTGACACACATACAGAAGTAGCTCCTTAGGGAGCTTTCTGACAGCCAGGGAGAGGGAGGGTGCAGAGAGGCTGGAGCAGGGCCGACCTTGTGAGCATCTGCTTACACCACATGCTGGCCCCTGCTCTGAGCAGGGCCAACCTGGCCCTGTAAACCCCTGCCTGTTGCAGGAGGGTGGGGGGCAGTGGAAAACATGTTGGTGTTCAAAGGCAACTCACCACTGCTCCCTGCCTTTCTCCATTTAGGGAGCAATCGCACACACGTGTGCACACAGATGCATGTGCACAAACATGCATACACACACACGCATACACACAGGCCTGGCCACAGTCACACCTGGGCCCTGGAACCCCCAATGAGCCACCCTCCCTTAGGCACAGACGCTCACTCACTTGTGATGTCGTACACCACCACAGCCACTGTGGAGTCCCGGATGTAGCTGGGGATCAGGCTGCGGAACCTCTCCTGACCAGCTGTGTCCCAGAGCTGCAGTCGCACCTGTCTCAGGGAGGGTAGGACCACAGGCAGACGGGTCAGCGGGGCAGTGAGGTCCTCCTGGTCCGGGGAACTGGGAGAGCCAGGCTCTGCAATGCTGGCAGCACCAGCTCCAGTCCCCAGTGTCGGCAGGGGCTCTCAGTGGTGACCAGCTAAAGATCCTAGGGGATAAGCCCAAAGGAACCCTCCCTGTCCCTCCCAGTCCTAATATTAGGTGCTCACCGTGCGGTCCTCCAAGTACATGGTTTTTGACAAGAAGTCAATCCCAATGGTTGCCTGTTAGAGAAAAGCACAGAACAGTCAAAACCAAAAGGTCTCATGCAAAGGGGCAAAAGCCTGGTGACCGCAGGTGGTGGCGTAACCAGCAAGAGGGGACGTCCATGTCAGGTCTAACGTGGCCATCCTCTGTCCTCCCTGCCCCTCCACCCACTACTCAGCAGCCCTCTTACTGAGGGATCAAGCTGAGGAAAGATGGGGGTGGCCTTTATAGGGCGAGATCCTCTCTGGAGAGGGAAAGTGCTTCGGGAGCAGTGAGAGCACCGTGGTGAGGAGGCCGCCCCAGGAGCAAGGCCACTCAGGCCACTCAACACACATATCCTGCCCTCCCCACCTGGGCTCCCTGCCTTGTTCCCCTCATGGCCTAATCTGCAGCTTCCAAAGCCTCTTCCCGCTGCCCTAAAGCATGGCCCTGGGCTCAACACAGGCCTCGGGAGGGTGGGAGGAGGCAGCTTGCTGCTGTGTGGGGGCAAACAGCAGCATGGCTTTTCTCAGGTGCGGGCACTGCAGACCACCCAGAGTGGCCTCTCGCTGGGAGGCCCCACTGGCTCTTTTCTTCTCAAGCCAAAACGTTGGAAGCTGTCACCAGCTCCCCTGTGCCACACCTATGCCTCTTCTGCCCTGGCACCTGCGAGAGGCAGCCAGTCTTGTGGCCAGATGGCCAGGATTCTGTGTGTCCTTGGGCAGGCCACCAACCTCTCTGGGCCTCACATGCACCCAGTACCTGTCAGTAGGACTGAGATGCTGTCAATGTAAGATGGAGATATCATTGCTATGTAATCAATAATAACAAAGACTTTGACACAGCCCAAATGTCCAAGGCACTGAATAAGCATAGTGTGGTACATCCATGTGATTAGAATCCTTGGCAGCTGTTAACAATCACATTCTTGAAAACATATTTAAGGCTTTGGGGAAATGGTCATCCAGTTAAAAAAAAAACCAGGTTATAAAACATCATGTGGTGAGTGATCCCAATTAGATTAACTCAAGTAGATCTATGAGTATTATTCATGTTTTCTTCAACAATGAAGTGAAGGGAATCTGCTAAAACGTTAATAGCATCACAGTCTGAATAGTGGCAGTGCATTTTGTTTCCTTCATTACACTTTTCTCTACTTTCCACAATGAACATATAACAGTTCTAAAATTAGGAAAAGTCCTTTGAAATAAAGTTTAATAAATAAGTTTAATTGTGTGGAATGCTATGATTTTCGACTGCAAAAAACAAAACCAAAGGAAGCCCAAGAAAATAGAAAAGGTCATGTCTCCAGGCCCCCCAGGCTGAATGCAAAGGTGTGCACCAATGTGTGTGTACAAGTGTACATGTTTACATAGTCACACTCCTAAATCGTTCCACAAAGGACTGAGGGTGGCTGCATCCTCCTGGAAGCTTGCTTCATAACACAAAGATATGGAGAGTGATTCTATGTTCTGGAGCATATGATGCTAGAATGAGGGCACTAGACAAGCACCTTAGATACAACCCAATCAATCCCTTACTTTGGCGATGAAAGAACAGACCAAGAGGGTTAAAGGACATGCCTAGTGTGACTTCACTCATCAGGAGCAGGGCTGGGAAGATCAGAGCTGCAACCTCGGCAGCACCTGGGCTCTTTCCAGCCCAGCTTCGCATATTGTAGCCACCGAGGGACAAATCTGCAATGACCAGTGCTTGTGGATGCAGACTTTTTCCTTCACAGATATATGTTAGATTGACAATCCTTGTCTTCTGATTCCCTTATGGAGAAATGTGCATAGCAGGTAGAAGTCTCTCAACTCCTCAGTGCTCAACAGGTTCCCCAGGAGTGACATGCTCCTTTTGTAGAGTCACCCTTGAAAGAAAACCAGGTGCATGAGCTTAGGTCTGGTGGCAGGGACCGTTGGTTGTCCCCAGTATGTAGTCTCCCTTTCTATAGTAACAGAATTCTGGGTGTGCAGATGGACTCAGGGCTGCCCCAAATAAAGACCATATTTCCCAGCCTTCTTTGCAGCTGGGTGGCTACGTTCTGGTTAATGGGATGTGAAGGTGATGCAGGCATATTTGGGGACAGGTCCTCTGTGGGCAAGGAGTACCCACAGCTGCTCCCTTTCCCACTGTCCGGTGGGGATGAGTCATAGTGGCCCATCCAGATGAGGGTGACAGAGGAGCGATGACATCAACAAAGCCTGACTCCCTGACCCTGAGGAGCTACTTCAGCAGCGCTGGACTGCTCAATTGTTCTATTTTGTTTAAGCCACTGTTATTTTGGGTTTCTGTTAACATAGCCTAACTATAGCCTAACTAACAAGCAAAGAACCACGGAGAAATGTATCCCTCAAAGGTAGGCACCCAATGGTAATGCTACTGATAACTGTAATGATGACAATCCCATCACACCTCACATGTCACAAGGCACTTCTGCTTCCATGAAGGGCAGAGAAGTCACCAAATGAAACAAGGAATTGTGCTACTTGGATGAAGTCCCAGCAAAGCTCAACCCAGTGGCCTCCATAATCATAAACACCATTACTGAACATCCATATACTTTCTCTCACATCCCATAACAGCTTGACCAGAGGCAGCAACGAGGAAACTGAACGAGGCCAACATCCCATTTTCTCCAGCTCTCTCTTAATTCCCACTTCCAGCTTCCCCATCAGAGAAACTTCTGGTCCCTTAACTGTCCACTCTCTCAGACCTGTTCTAGCCACACTCTCCATCTGACCAGGCCACTGAGCCACTGAAGAACTTCCATAGTTGTGGAGATGGCGCCAAAGCATTGGCATTGTCTCTGGGTGTAACTGAGCCCTCAGCTCTGCTCAAAAACATATTCCTAAGTTTTGCTTTCAATAATGGCTGAGTGGCTTGTATCAAACAAACCCTCGCACAGAAAACTATTTTAATATCTGGAAAAATACAAGAAATAACAATTTGCAAGCACTGAAGAATGATCAAAAGCAGGACGAGGCAGGGCGCAGTGGCTCATGCCTATAATCCCAGCACTTTGAAAGGCCGAGGCATAAGGATCACTTGAACCCAGGAGTTTGAGAGCAGCCTGTGTAATATAGTGAGACTCTGCCTCTATAAAAAATAAAAAATAAAAAATAAAAATTAATCAGGTGCAGGGGTGCCCACCTGTAGTCCCAGCTACCTGTGAGGCTGAGGGGGAAGAATTGCTTGAGGCTGGTGGGGCTGAGGGTGCAGTGAGCCATGATGACACTACTATACTCCAGGTTGGTCAACAGAGCAAGACTCTGGCTCAGAAGAAAAAAACAAAACAAAACAAAACAAAAACGTACTCAGAGGTTACAATCGCTGAAGGAATGGAAGAGAACTAGGTAGATTCTACATTAAATCAATTTGCCTCCTGAAGAAACTCCCCAGTCCCACCAAATTAAAAGAATTTCAAAAACACCTCAGACTCCACTGAAACACCAGAAAGGCTGGCTTTGGGAGGAACAAGATCATCTCAGGACTGAGGGTTACACCAGAGGACTAAGAGAAAACCAAAATAAATCTATTGCTATGGTCTGAATGTGTCCCCTGCAACCTCAAATTCAAATGCTGAAACTTAATCCTCAATGTGACAGTATTAAAAGGCACATCCTTTGTGGAAATGATTAAGTCATGAGGACTCTGACTTCTTGAATAGGATTAGAACCCTTATAAAAGAGGCTTAAGGGAGTGCCCTGGCTCCCCTCTGCCGTGTGAGGACACAGTGTTCGTCCCTTCCACCACGGAGGACACAGCATAAAGGTGACATTTTTGAAGCAGAAAGCAAGTCCTCACCAGATGCAGAATCTGCTGGAGGCTTGATCTTGGAAGGAAATCCCAGACTCCTGAATTGTGAGCAATAAATGTCAATTGCTTATACATTACCCAGTCTATTTTGTTATAGCAACCTGAATGGATGAAGACATCTGTCTTAACAAGGTCCATACATGATAACTAACCATTCCGTAAAATATATTAACTGCCCATCATTTAATTGCCTATTAAAATAAAACAACACTCTTCAGAGGAAGGTAACAAAATCCAGGACTATAACTTATTATTCATGAGGTCCACTGTATAATAAAAAAGGACTAGAAATGTGAAGAAACAGAAAATTCAAGCCATAATCAAGGGAAAAAGCTCAACAGACCCCTACACGACCCAAATGTTGAATTAGTAGACAAAGACTTTAAAAGTCTTATAAATATGTAAAAAAAAAATTAAAAATAAACAATGGGTGACTGTCAAGAGATTTATGAAAATTCTAAAAACGAAATGGAACTTTTAACACTAAAAATTATAATATCTGAAATTAAAATGTATTGGATTTAAACAACAGTAGCTAGGACACTGCAGAGGAAAGCTCAGTGAACCTGAAGACAGGCCAAAATAAATTGCTCAAACTGAAGCACAGAGAGAAAAATGATGCAATAAAAATAAAGAGAGCTTCAAGCACTCCTAGGACAATATGAAGTGAGCTGATATAAATGCAATTAGAGGCCGGGCATGGTGACTCATGCCTAAATCCTAGCACTCTGGGAGGCCGAGGCAAGCAGATCACCTGAGGTCAGGAGTTTGAGACCAGCCTGCCCAACACAGTGAAACCCCATCTCTACTAAAAATATAAAAATTAGCCGGGTATCTTGGCAGGCGCCTGTAATCCCAGCTACTTAGGAGGATGAGGCAGGAGACTCATTTGAATCTGGGAGGCAGAGGTTGCAGTGAACTGAGATCACACCACTGCACTCCAGCCTGGGCAACAGAGCAAGACTGCATCCCCCAAAAAATAATAAAATAAAAAACGGAACTAGAGTCTCAGAAGGACAGCAGAAACAGATGCAAGCAAAAAACATCTTGAGAATAGCCCCAATTTCCCCCAAGTTAATTAGAAACATCAACCCACGGTTCCAAGAAGTTCAGTGAACCTAAAACAGGGTAAATCTGTAAAAAACTAAACCAAGGTATGTCATAGTCAAATTGCTGAAAATAAAAAAATAGAAAACCGTAATAGCAGCCAGAAAACAGAACAACACGTTACATACAAGGGAACAATGGTAAGAATTAGAGTTGATTTATCATCATAAACAATGGAAGACAGAAGACAAGGGAATAACATCTCTAAACTGCTTAAAAAATAAAACAAGACACACACACAAAAACCCTGTCAGCCTAGAATTCTATAGCTGGTGAAAATTTTCTTCAAAAATGAAGACAAAACATAAACATTTTCACATAAGGGAAAGTCACATAATTTGTCACCAGCATGCACTCATTGTAAGAGATGCTTTAGGCTAAAGAGAAATTTTGTAGACGGAAATTAGAATCTTTAAGGCTGGAATACAAGTGCACCAGAAATGGCAAATCTATGGGCAAATATAAAAACATGCTACTTGTCCTTGATTGCTTCCTATCACAGTAACAATGACATATACAGTAACAACAACTAAACATCTCAGCACTTCATCATTTCCCAGCTCTTGTACTAACTGCTTTAGATACATTACTTAATTTAATCTGGACAATAAATCTGTGTGATGAGTTAGGCTCTTCTGTATTCTGTGTCACTGCTAAGAAAACGGAATACAAGAGATACTAAGTGACTTGTCAAATGTCCACAGCTGAGACTGCAGTCAAGACTCAAAAGGTATTTGCAAAGTTGTCTACGTATGTCCAGACTTATCCCCACACACCTCCAGGCTCTGAGTATTTGTTATTTCTCCTGTTTAAAGAAAGCCTCTTCCTAGGCCCTTTTGGCCCTGGCCTTCTCTGGATGATGCTTTCTCAGCCATCTCCTTTCTCTTCTGTGTCTCAATGTCTCATTCTCTACTCACTCTTTCCTTTCATCCAAAAAAACATTCTCAAGATTCTCACATCTTTGAGTGGAAAAATCCCTCATTTTCACTAAGGTGCTCTCTAGTCATCTGTTGATCTCTCCCCTCTTCTCAATGGGCTTCTTGGAAAAGGACTTCAAACCCACTGTATCCATTTCCTCTATGCCCACCCATTTCTCAACTAGGTCACTCTGGTTTCTCTCTCTCTGCTCATAGCTCTTGCTATGGTCATCAGTTGCCATTTCATCACCAAATCACGAGGACACTGTATAGGCCAGACTCAACACACTTGACCCTGCTGACCATTCCTCTTCTATGGCATTTGTTTCTTCTTTGCTTTCCATGACTTTACTTGTTTCTGGCTTTCCCTGTCTCTCTAATTGCTGTTCCTTATTGTTCTCTTGTAGGATCTTCTACCTCTCTTTTCCTAAAATGTTGGCATTTCCTACTGTTTTGTTTCAGGGGGAACTCATTTACTCTCGATGCTTCACTATGATATACTGATCAGTTCCCAATCTATAACCCAGGCCTTACCCCTGTTCTGAGCCCCAAATCTATGCATCCAGCTACTTACTACAAATCCCATTTAATTATCCACTAGACAGTTGACTAAATATAGCATGCTCTGAAAAGAGCCTATCATCTTCCTCCAAACCTGCTTCTGCTATTTTTCCTATTTCAATAAATGGCACCTTGACCACCCAGGGCGCCCACGTCTCTGGAACCTTGAAAGCCCTCCTGAGTTGCTCCTCTTTACTTGCTGTCTGTTCCCTCACATCAAATGAATACTGAACTGGTTACTTGGCCTCCTAAGGGCTCTCACCCAGCTCCCTTTTTCTCCATCCCCAACCCCACTGCCCTAGTTTAGACACTGAACTTTTTTTACCTAAGTAACACCAACAGCTTCCTGACTATCCCTCATGCTTTCCACTGTAATTAATCTTTCATGTAGCAGGCAGGATGTCTTAGTCCATTTTCTGCTGCTGTAACAGAATACCACAGACTGGATAATTTATTTTATTATTATTATTATTTGAGACGGAGTCTCGCAGTGTCTCCCAGACTGGAGTGCTGTGGCGCGATCTTGGCTCACTGCAAGCTCCGCCTCCCAGGTTCACATCATTCTCCTGCCTCAGCCTCCCTGGATAATGTATTTTAAAAAGAAATTTACTTGTCACAATTCTGGAAGCTGGGAAGTCCAAGAACATGGCACTGATATCTGGGGAGGGCCTTTGTGCTGTGCCATCCCATGTCAGAAGGTGGAAGGGAAAGTGAACACAGAGAGAAAAAGGGGCCCAAACTCCCATGGTAATCAACCCACTGCTGCAATAACTGCATTAATCCATTCATGAGGGTGAAGCCCTCATTACCTAATCACCACTTAAAGGCTCCACCTTTTTTTTTTTTTTTAAGTAGCTGCATCCTTCTAGGATCACCTCTTAATACCATCACAATGGCAATTAAATTTCAATATGAGTTTTGATGGTGACATTGAAACCACTGCACAGGGTTATTTTTCTGAAATATTAATATGATCATATCACTCTCTACTGCCTCTAAGAAATAGCTCAAACACTTCAAGCTGGCCTATAATGCTGTTCAGGGCCTGTCCCTGGCATTCTATGGACTCATTTCCTCCTTGCCCAGCCCACACTTTATACTTTAGAAATAATATTCTATTCAGAACTCCTCACAAACAAGTTCCTTTGTGTGTCTGGGCCTTTTCTAATACTATTCCCTCCTCTGGAATGCTCTTCCACATGGTTTATACTTATCCGGAATTCAAGATTCAGCTCTTCTACAAATCATTTTCTGGGCCCTCAGGTTGGTCCAGGGCCCCTCATTTAACACTTTCTCTGTTAAACTGGAAAGATCTCATACTGATCAATCTCTCCCACTGGCCAGTGATTCAGTGATTCTCAGTATGTAGCCCACGAGTCACTTGCATCAGAATCACATCAGGAGCGTGTTAAACATGTAGGTTCCTGAGCTCCACTCAGACAGACAGAATCACAATCTCTGGGAATCAGAATTCCAGACAAGCCCTCAGATAACTCATTTGTGCAGTAAAGTTTGCAAACTGCCTTCTGTTGTAATCAGAGTCTGGGAAGGTTTTGATGTCCAGGAGTGGCAGATGCCCTGTATGGGGTGAGAGACAAGAGGGAGAGATGCTTATGCATGAGAAGGTGCTATTCACAGAAGAAAGCAAGGCTTACTCAGAACCAAGGTCACACAGTCAGTGGTGTCAGTATCAGTTACCCTGAGTGCAAAGTCCCTGCTCTTGACTATTCAGTTGTACTCCCTCTCCTTCCTGAAATCCCTTCATTTCTGAACCTGTCATGTGCCCTGAAGCTGTCACTGAATATTCCTGGGGGTCACATACTATCTGGCTACCTACTGTCATAATCTTATGGTCATCAGCCATAATAGTTCAGCAGCGCCCACTTAAGATGAAGTTCATTTGCCAGAAGAGAAAAGTCAGCTCTCTAAGGACAGAATAGAAACAAGAACTTTTTTTTTCGTTTTTTTTTTTTTTTGAGACGGAGTCTCACTCTGTTGCCCAGGCTGGAGTGCGGTGGCCGGATCTCAGCTCACTGCAAGCTCCGCCTCCCAGGTTCCCGCCATTCTCCTGCCTCAGCCTCCCGAGTAGCTGGGACTACAGGCGCCCGCCACCTCGCCCGGCTAGTTTTTTGTATTTTTTAGTAAAGATGGGGTTTCACCGGGTTATCCAGGATGGTCTCGATCTCCTGACCTCGTGATCCGCCCGTCTTGGCCTCCCAAAGTGCTGGGATTACAGGCTTGAGCCACCGCGCCTGGCCAAAACAAGAACTTTTAAGAGGGCCTTGGCTGGGCCTCAGTTACCAGAAAATTTCTAGCTCTTTGACATCATCTATTGCCTCAAATAAGGCACAGACAGTTTTACTGGTTGAGAAATTTGAGAACAATCTGCAAAGCTACTACAGCAGCCAGAAAGTGTGGAAAATCCTGGAAGTGACATAGATACAGAGAGGTGACCCCAAATTCTGCATATAAATGCTACCCAAATCTCTGACTGACCCGAGCAGACCCTAAGCAGCAGCCTACCTAAGACTGAAAACAAAACAAAACAGTCAAACAAAAAAATCTGAACATAACTTTCAGTTGCTGCCTACCACAGTGGGGAGAATTGAGAATCTGAGTCCAGACAATTTAGCTGCCCACTAAAACCAAGAGCACTCTTCACAGGACCAAATAGAATCCACAGTTTTAACATAATGTATAACCCAAAATTACTAGTCATATGAATTAAGAAGAAAATGTGAGCCATATTCAAGAAAAAAGAGATTAAATGGAGACTAACTCTGAGGTACCCAGATGTTGAAAATAGCAGGCAAGTATTTAAAAATAGGTCATATAACTGCTCAAATATAAAAATAAGCTCATAATAAAGGCACAGATTTAAAAATCTCAACAGAGAAACTAAAACTCTTTGCCCTAGGAACCTCTGTGGTTGCAATCCCTATAAACATCCCAATAACTGAGTATTCCCAGAGCTTCAGGAACGGCTGACCTTCAGAGAGGTGGGTTCGAAAGGAGAGTACTTCCCTCTTCTAGCTTGCCGTGGAGTCTCTTGGTCAAAGCATTCTTTCCCTGAACTTCATTTTCTCTTGTGAGGTACGAAGCAAATTATTTTTGCTGGTAACTATTTTACAGGGATGTAAGCACAGGATATCATGACAACATGAGCAGCAGGCCTGTCCTTGGGGAGTCTCCTGCCAGCCAGTCCACAATCCCTATGAACCTCCTCGGCTGTGCTGGGTGCACCTCCTGCACTGCATCATGTCCTCTGAGAAGGCTGAGCTGCACGCTGCTGGGATTAGACGGCTCCAAACCTGGCAATGCTTATTTATTCCTTTAATATCTTTGTGCTTACAAATAGCACTGTATATGAGAAATGGCAGGCACTTCATTTTATGCAAAATGTGAGGAACCTTATGAGTATGGATTTCATAGCTGCATCCACATTTATCTTCTTCTGAACGTGGTATTAAACAATATCTACAGGGGTTCAGACATACAGTGCAGAATGACAGTACATTACACGCTTCCTTCTGCACAGAAGCTTCCACTGGCCCAGCTGATGGCGGAGGAAGGAGAGGTTTCCTGAGGCACTTGTTGAAGTCTTCTTTGCTATGTGCATTTATTATGAAATACAGTTTTATATCCACATTCTGACAAGACACAGTAATAAAGTCTGCAATGGAAATCTGCATGGTAATTTGCATAAATTGACTCAAGATTCTCTTCTCAGGAAAAGAAATAATGAAAAGGCATGTATGTGCGTCTTCTTTTAGCCTTGGCCAGGCCTGGGCCCAGGGCTGGGGAAGCATCCATAAGTGGCAGAAAGCAGCTGGGCATGACAAGCCTTTGACAATGAAGTTGCTGTTTGTGCTCTGCACCACTAACCATTAGATTAAAGTATCAGGGTAAAGTCATGCAAATTAGCTTGCAAATGAGCCTGCTGAAACTTCAGCATCCAGACTGGCAAGTGGGTGCTTTGGAGAGATGAGACAGCAGTCTCTGGCAAATAGGCTGGGCATGTCCTTGCCAGAAGCGCAGTAATGCGCCCTGGGGGAGGGGATTTTGGCTCAGAAGGCCACAGTACAGTTACCTGCATTCTTCCAGACACCTCAGTTTCAAAGTCTGTCTGGTCCTGGAGGCCACGTTTCTCCCAATGGAGAGTGGCTTGTACTTTAGTCACCACCCAATTTAAATATGTGACTGCTCTTTTATTTCCTGACTGTGGTTTGAAAACAACACATACCTTCAAACTTTAAAAAAGGTTAAATTTCATCAATATCAGTGGGTCCCTTCAAAAGTCACTCATATGTGAAGGTTGTGTGGCCTGAAGCTCCCTGAGAGGCCTCCCAAAGGGTGACAAACGGATCCATGTGTGCCAGCCCTCCCCTCCTCTTTTGCTTTATCTTACAGCAAAAGATACTCTAGGTGTTGGACTTCTGAGGGCATCTAAGAACTTACTTATGGTAACCTACAAAATGAATTAGGAAAGATGACTAAAGCTTGAAGCAGAGATCTGCATCCTGAGTCCATTCCACTTATTAAATGTATCAGGAGCTAGTGGTGGGCTCACCCAGTACCCATTGGCAACCTCCTACTCCCTCGCTTGACTACTTTAGACTGTAAAAGCTAAACTTGGCTTTCCCAGCCTCTCCAGAGGCGAAGGGTAATGGTGTGACTCCATTCTGGCCAATAAGACACAGGAAACAGTCTGCTGGAGCGGGAGGGATTCCAGGGAAGCTCTTGCTTTTTCTGCCTTGAAAGTGGATGTGATGTCTGGAGCAGCAACAGCCAGCCCGCACGAAGATGAGAACCCACAGGCCACGACGGCAGAATGGAAAAAACAATAGTCCAGGGGCCTGATGGTAGCACCACTCAGTGTGCCAACCACACGACCTCTTACACCTACAAAATTAAAACTCTCCTTCATTTATGCCACTGTTCATCAGCCTTCCATACTAGAAGGCGACATTTCTAATTTGCATGTGCTGACAAAGAAGTGGACAGGAGGGCACAGGAGAGGAAGGAGAGAAAGAAAGCATGTTAGAGCCTGGGCAGTGTGGCTGGCACACTGAATGATGGTACATCAGGCCCCTGGACTACTGCCTATTCTGTTCTGCTGTCATGGCCCATGGGTTCTCATCTTTGTGCAGACTGTCTGTTGCTGCTCCAGACATCACATCCACTTTCAAGGCAGAAAAAGTAAGCAAGAGCTTCCCTGGAATCCTTCCCCCCAAGCAGACTGCTGCTTGTGTCTTATTGGCCAGAATGGAGTCACACCATTACCCTTCGCCTCTAGAGAGGCTGGGAAAGCCAAGTTTAGCTTTTACAGTCTAAAGTAGTCAAGCGAGGGAGTGGGAGGTTGCCAATGGGTACGGGTGAGCCCACCACTAGCTCCTGATACATTTAATAAGTGGAATGGACTCAGGATGCAGATCTCTGCTTCAGGCTTTAGTCATCTTTCCTAATTCATTTTGTAGGTTACCATAAGTAAGTTCTTAGATGCCCTCAGAAGTCCAACACCTAGAGTATCTTTTGCCAGGTCAATGTCCAGAGCGAACACCTGGATGACCTGCAGTGCCCCAGTGGGTTTCTGAGGCAGGGTCATCTTGCCAGAGTGACTGGCATTCAGATTTCATGACATAAGAGTGTCAACTCATATTGTGACCCCAGAACATAATGTCTGCAAAAAATGAAACTCCACTCTATTAATACAAAAAATATCCTCATGTTGCTAGGGTTAACCGAGGACTACAGTCCAGTGCTCTGCCCGAAGTCAATGGGGTCAAGCATCATTTGGCAGAGCAGCAAAGCACAGCGCAAGTGCACATGCAGGGATGGTCAGGACACTGCGGAAAGTTATCATTTGTTTCACTGGATCATTATCATCTTGGTTTGTTGCAGGGTTGCCATCATTCCTTCTGTAGAGTAATGCACTTTTGTATCAACAGTGGTTTTGGCCCATAATTTTCTACCACCTCAACTTTAACACCTCTGTGAGCCATAGTTTAAATACAAATTAATTACATTCCTACTTCCAAAGTTGAAGGCCACTGGTTTAGGTGATAGAGGGCCTAAATTCCATCTGAACAATTTCCAGGTTAAAAAAAAAAAAAAGTAATACTAAGAAACTGAAAAGCTTGGCCCAGGTCTCCCAGCGAAGTGGGACTTGAACATGGGGCTTAAACCCAGGCCTCTTTTCGAAGGGAAAAGGGAAAAAAAAGGGACTGAGGCATAGGGGACATGCTGAATCCTTCTCCTCGGCGTGTGCCCTCACTCTGACCACCTCTACCAGGGCAGAAGATCCTGCCCCCATCTCCCCCGGGTGCTGGGGACACATGGCATTTTAGATTCTGTGGGTAAAAGGCCCCTTCTTCTGGCACTCTGCCTCCGTTCTACATTCCGTTAGAGAAAAACACACCCAGTTTTAGGGCTTTAGGAATCTAGATTTGCCCAGTCTCCCACAGGCTGGCCTCAGAGAACAGCCATTTTCAAGCATTTTGGCTGTTTGATCATTACTTCCCACTGGACTCTTCCTTTTTCTTTGTGTCAATGGCATCGATATTCTTCCAGCATGTCCAGGCAGAAACCTGGGGCACATTCAGGCCTCTTCCTCTTCTGTATGTAACCCACAGACACACTGTTCGCTGGCCCCTTCCACTTCCTGTGCTGTCTCTCCTAGGCCCCTCGCTTACCTCCCACACAGCGCTGCATGGTTCCTCCCTCGCCCTTGTCCTCCCTGCCCTTCCACACATAGCTGTATCTGAGTCTTTGTGTGTCCTGCCTCAGCTGCCACCCCTGGTCCCGGCCCAGTCCCTCCAGCTCTGCCTGCCACAAACTCTGTATCTTTGATCCCGTCAGTGTCTGGGTCAGGAACCCTCCGTGGCGCACCCTTCCTACCCAGGGATCCCAACTCACTCTTGGGCCTTCCACAGTCCCAGTCACTGGGGCCAACTCACCCATCAGGCATGAGGGGCACAGAGCCCAGTGCCCACAAGACATGTAAGGGCCAAGGAGAATGTTTCCATTTTAATTTATCTTAAAATCAGAAGAAGAAATGACTATAATTATAATGAATCCAGTCTGAATTACATTCATCTCTATACCAATGTAGCTGTAAAAATATAATTCTTAACATTTTTTAAAGGAAGAAACCTGTATTCGTTTCCTAGGTCTGCCATAACAAAGTACCGCAGACTGGACAGCTTCAACGACAGAGTCATTTCCTCACAGCTCTGGAGGCTGGAGTCCGAGACTGAGGTGTAGGCACAGTTGGCTTCTTCCGAGGCCCTCCCTGGCTTACAGATGGCTGCCCCGTCCTGTGTCCTCACGCTGTCTTTCTCTGTGAATGTCAATGTCCTCATTTCCTCTTCTTCTAAGGACACCAGTCATATTGAACTAGGGCTACCCTAATAATCTCATTTTCCTTCTGTAGAGACCCTATCTTGATCTACAGTCCCATTCCGCGATACTTGGGGCCAGGACTTCGACGCAGGAACTTTGAGGAGACACAATTCAGCCCATGTTAGGGCCCATGAAGCGAAATGCCTGAGGCTCATGAAAGTCAAAATGCAGCCCTGCCAACAGCCCACTCACAGGCCCCACTACTGCCCTCCCTCCACCCCAACACACCGAGCTTTCCAGCCTCTTAGTACTGCATCGTTTTAACCTGGAAATTAATCAGATGGAATTTAACCCCTGTATCATCTGGACCAGTGGCCTACTTTACAGGCAGAAATGTGGCAAATATGTATGTATATATTTATGAATTGATTGACTGATTGAAACAGGGTCTTGCTCTGTCACCCAGGCTGGAGTGCGGTGGCATGATCATGGCTCACTGCAGCCTTGACCTCACAGGCTCAAGCAATCCTCCCATCTCAGCCTCCTGAGTAGCTGGGACCACAGGCTCATGCCACTATATACAACTAATTTTTTAAAAAATTATAAAAACGGGGCCTCATTATGTTGACCAGGCTGGTCTGGAATTCTTGGCCTCAAGCAATCCTCTGGCCTTGGCCTCCCAAAGTGCTGGTATTACAGATATGAACCCCCACCCTCGGCTGTAAATTTGTATTTAAACCATAGCTTATATAGGTCTTAAAGTCTAGATGATGGAAAATTACACCAAGAAGAAAGTACTTAGCAACCTCAGAATCTTGCCCAAAGTCCTACAGGTGTCTCTTTTCACGCCCGTTTTCTATTCCTGGGTTGGGCGTGGGTGTCAGGGTCCAGTGTCTGTGAGTGTGTGGGTGTCTGTCCACAGGGAACCTCTGGCTTGACCCCCGCTCAGGTCTGTTTTCCTCATTGGGCCCTACCTCACTCACACCAGCAAAGGCAGTGTGGGGGCTTTTTAGGCCTGAGTCTCTGTTTGTTAAGGTCATGCTGCTCAAGGCTGGCAACACGCAGGGCCACCTGAGAATGCGCTGACCTGGAAAGAGATGGCAGAGCACCAAATACCATGTTGAATAAAGCATAGCCTTCCATGCACCGTGACCTCCCCTGTTTGCCCCCTCCCTAAGCAGTTGGGATGTGCTGCGTGTGGATGTGCCTCGGCTCCTCTTAGAAGGGCAAGATCACTGGGGAGGGGCAGGTGCTGGTTTACGGGCTAAGCAGCCAGATAAGTGGCCTGCAGACACAATGGCCAGGAAACACTCATATTTATTTCATTAAATCAACTTACAAATGTTACACAAAGAAATAATCTGGAGACACTTTGTGAGAATAAAAAGACATGCTGCCAAGATAGGATCCTGGGGGAAATGGCCTCACCAGGTCAAGATGGTGGGCAGAAGGCACGTGAAGGGCCAGAGGGGCTGGGAGCCTGCAGGGGCTATGCTGGGGGATGCAGTGAGGCGCCCAAGCTGAGGAATAGGCCAGAAGGTCCAGACCCCACTGGGATCAGACTGGGAGGTGCTAGGATTTTGGAGTGAGTTGAAGGGTATCCATCCCCAAATTCATGTCCACTTAGAACTTCAGAATATGAGCTTATTTGAAAATTGCAGTTTTGAAGATGCGATTAGTTAAGGATCTTGAGATGAAAAATCATCCAGAATTTAGGGTGGGTCCTTAAATCCAATGACGGGTGTCCTCAGAAGATAAGGCGAGGACAGAAAGAGACAGGAGGCCTGCTGAGGACAGAGGCGGAGAGTGGAGTGATGCAGCCACTTGCCGAGGAAGGCCCAGAGGCACTGGGAGAAAAGGGTTCTCTCCCAGCGCCTTCAGAGAACAAGGCCCTCTGTGCCTTGATTTTGGACTTCAGCCTCCAGAATGGTAAGAAAATAAACGTCTGTTGTTTAAGGTCCCTCTGCGCAATTTGTTAAGGCAGCCCCAGGAGGAGAGAGAAGAAAGCCTCAGGGCAGAGCGGCAGGAATGCAGTGAGGATCGCCTGTGAGGCCAGAACATCTGAGGCAACCCCTTGGCCTGGGAGGGCGAGGAGGCAGCCACTCTGTTCCCAATGGTTCTGTGGGACCCAGGAAGGGACCCAGCGCAGGTAAAGCTTCATAGGCCTCCAGAAATGCTCCTCCACACTGTCAGTGTGTCCTGAGAGCAGCTGAGTGAACTCTGGCAGGCCAGGGACCTGCTCCCAGGGACAGCCCATTAGGTCAGTGGTTTCCTAATTTGTGCCATAGTGTGAGGCCCAGGGACGTGCCAGTGGGCTCTAAGTGCTTCACAATCACTGCTGAGGCTTTAAGCATGCTAATGCCCGAGCCAGCCCTTGAATCTCCCAAAAGGTAATGCTAACAGGCAGCCAGGAGTGATGGGGTCCCACGAGAGACCCCAGAAGAGTGCTGCTACCAAGTCCTCCCCCTCCATCCCCAGCAGCCACCTGCAGAGACTGAACCCTTCCACGGCGGCGTGAGTGCAGGTTTCACACAGGTGGCTCACAGACCAGGCCTGCAGGTGTGTTTCATTTGGCCTGCAGAAGAGGAAGCGGGGCTGGCCCCAAAGACAGCCAAGTCTCATCACAGTGCACATACTGGAAGGTTTTTTTCTATCATAAATTTGGAAAGTACTTACTTAGTTGGGGTTTTATATGAGAACCACTGCAGACATGAATTTCACCCGGCTGTGACTCTTGTTTTTTTACTTCTTCAAGTGAGTGGATTTAGATGGGGGGTGATGGGCAGGGTGTTGAGAGGCCAGAGAGTACATGTGTTATGAGAACATGTGTGTGCGTGTGTGTGTGTGTGTGTGTGTGTGTGTTTGGGGGTGAGGAGGTAAGTGTGAGGCAAGAGGAGGTGGAAGACCTGCTCCCCGGGGCATCTCACGGGGCCTATCAGGTAGACGAAAAGTCTTGAGAGGTCTGTAGAACCCAGCGCCACACACCCAGGTCCTCATGCCAGCCCCTCAGGGTCTCCTGCATGCTCAGCTTTAGACCGAGGGAGAACTCAGCAGCTGTCACTGAGGATAGGGTTAGACACCCCCCTCCCAGCCCTCCATGCCTTGGCTGAAGGCAGGGCCAGATTCTGTGGCCAGGCCACTTTCTTCTGCCTCTCCAAACATAGAGTAGGCACTTGACAAACATCTTTTGTCAGAATGAGTGGACGAGAGGGGAGTAGTGGGGCCAGAGACAGAAAGTGTGGGAGGGAAAGAGGGAAGGAGGGATAGATCCCATTCTAGGAACTGTCTGGGCACCTCAGTCAATCAAGGCAAGGCAGCTCTGCCAGGTTGTACAGCTGGAAGGGTATCTGAAGGGGTGGTGAGGAGTGATTGCTGTGCAGGGGCACAACTTGGGGTGAGGTCTGCTGAGCCCCCAAAGACCCTGGGATCTTGTCTACTTCTCAAATGCCTCTGCCACCACATTAGGAAAAACAAACAAAATAACATTTCCCCCTCTCCATCTCCACAGATTTCATTGAAATGAGCCTCTGTATGCACAGAATTGGAGCCCTGGTCTCCCAGCCTAATTATCATTTTTAAGGGCACTGGGAAAGGAATTCCACCTGCTGCAATACTGAAAAAAAAAAGAGAAAGCCTGGGATGGGGAGGGCAGTCCTCTCTGAGGTTTCTCTCCGTCTTGTCACCACATTGGGTCCTTGGGGCCTCTTGATCTGATGGGTCTAAAACCTGAGGCCAACTCTCCATGCTTTTTTTTTTTGTGCCAACAGGCACTGGTGACTCCAAGTATGGTCAGGCCTGTGCTAGACTCATGAATGCAGTGGTGGGTCCGAGGGTCCTGGCCTCAGCCAAGCGCAGAGCCCAGCCCAGAGCCAGAAGCACACAGGAGCTACTGCACAGCTGAGAGGCTAAACCAGCCCTGAGGATGATGCTATAGGAGAGACGGTCATGGAGGGGACAGAGGATGAAAGGGCCTCACCACTCAGACCAAACATGTGCTCCGGGCCTTGATGCATCCAGAGAATTCTCGCAGCAGAGAAGAGAGGAAAAGGCATTCCGGCAGAGACAATGACATGAGCCAAGATGCGGAAGCATAACAGTGTCACTCCAAGAGCAGCAGGAGCAGGGAAGTCGGCTAGACCACAGGATGAGGGACAAGCAGTAGGCAATGGGAGACGACACTGAACGTGGAGGTAGGGCATGATTTTGAGGACCTTGAATGACATGGGGAGTAGTTGAGGCTTTGATCCACACTGACAGGACCCACTGCACAGGCCTGGGAGGAGGCCTTTGTCACCCACCACTGCCAAGAACACCAACCAACCAACCGTCTCACTGTTTTCAAGGGGACACTAACAACAGGCATAAGTAACTTAATAGTAAAAAATCCAAATAATATATGAGATCATTCACATACACACATGCATGCACAAAAATAAATGAATACCAAGTCAGACTTCAGAACTAAGTCTGCTGCAGCTGTCATCTTGAATTCAAACCGATCCAGTAGAACTCCCCTCATTAGGAGGACAGGCTTGGTGCTACAAAGCCCTGGCCCAGAGAGGATACAACAAAGACAAAGTGTGACCAAGGTGAACATCCCACAGTCCACGCCTGAGGCTGTGCACATCAGCCAGGGCCCCTCTCCCAGAGCCTCTGTCAATTCCTATGGTCAGTTCCACCAAGTCCATGGGCTAGCCAGTATTTCAGACCACAGCAGAGCAGAAGCAGAGGTAAAGTAAAAATTGAGACCACAGCAGAGAAAGAGTAAAGATGAGAGAGAGGTGGACAGAGGGGCTGTATTTAAGGCAAGGAGGATAATTGGTCCAGAGGGAGAGAGACAGACTAAAAAGTAGACACAGAGCTGCAATCTGCAGTGAGCTGTGCTCCACATACTCTGTAAATCCAGAAAGGCGGAGGGACATCTTAGAAGAGCAGTCCCTGGTGTGTTCTATAATTATTTGTCCTTTGAGAACTCGATGACCAAGGGATTCCATGATCAAATACATCTGGGAGATCCTACACACTATATCTCTCTTTCAATAAATCAAAACCATCCACTGATAGAGTCAGGCTCTGAGAAGCCCTGCAGCACAGCAGATTTACTTTTGTTCGCCCAGTGTTCCCTAAATCTGTACAAGCTCTGAACCCACCCGCCCCACACCTACCAACACCTCTTGGAATTAGTATCTCACAGAATCCACTGGTGTAGAAAAATGCATTATCATTTGTCTCTATCTAAGGAAGAAAACAGCACCTTTTTTCCTTAAAAGAGTTGAAATGATTACGTTTGGTGCCTTTTGCAAAAAGCTATAGTTGCATGGAAAATTCACTTTACTTGCACAAACCTCCCTACTCACCAGGGTGCCAGGAAAGTGACATGGTATTAACCCCCAAGAGCTTGGCCTTCAGGGCACCTGGAACCACCTCTGGGCCTCTGGTTGATCCCAGACTACCCCTCCAGGGCCAGGAGCTGCAGAGGTCACTGCATCCAGCCTCCTGCCCATGTAGGGCAGGGCAAGCTCATCACACCAGCCTCTCCAAGGAAGGAAGTGCCTCAGCAACCATGTGTGTATGCACGCGTACGTGTGTGCATGTGTGGGCGTGCATGCATGTGTGCGCATGTGTGTGCGTGCGTGTGTGCACGTGTGTGCGTGCACATGCATGTGTGTGCGCATGCGTGTGCACGCATGTGTGTGTGCGTGCGTGTGTGCGTGCGCATGCATGTATGTGTGTGTGCGTGTGTGCGTGTAGGGGGCAGGGAGCGAAAGAGGAGGTCCCAGCAAACACAACCATTACAACCATGCATGAGATGCAAGCTCGCCTAACACTCTCATTTTCACCTCTCTCAATTTTCATCTTGTTCCTCTTCCACATGATGACTCCCCTGAATAACCAAACACTATCATGGTTTGGATCTGCCTGTGAGGAACAAGAGAACACAGACTCTCTCTATTTTTAGAATTTTCCTCTGGAAAATGTTTCCTTTACCAAGGTGTGGATTTTCAGAAGGCTCAAGCTCTTTACAGGGATGGGGCCAGTATAGAGGTGCGAAGCTCCTCCATAGCGAAATGACACCCTGGGAACCCAGGGCCATTCCACTCCCACCCCAGCTCGGCAAGTTTCAAAGGGAGGCCGGCTGCTGCCAGGTGATATGGAGGGTGAGCACCCAGGACCTCACCTGGTATGTGTTGTCGAAGCTGTCGTACATGAACCTTGTAATCAGAGACGTCTTCCCGACTGTAAAACAACAAAGAGAGAGGTTTTCAGTCACGGCATCTGAGCTAGGCTCTTCTAAACACACTGCATTTGAAGAAAACAGATAAAACCAAAAAGCACAGAGGAAAGGCCGAGTTGCAGAAATACAGAAGTGGGAGATAGGTCCCTGCCAAGGACCCCGTGGTGTGGTCACCGAGTCTCTATCCCAGGTGGGCTGAGAGCTATTCCTGCCAGGCACCAGGCTGCTGCCAAGGAGGAGGTGTCCCACTGCCCCATGAATTTCCACTACCCAAATCCAGGTCTTCCTTGACCCAGGAGAACCCAGCTGATGCAAGAACCATCTATGAAGAATCAGGGTAAGTGACGCGAAACAGGAGGCTCCTCTCGTACTTGCCCACGTACACTTGGTTGTTGGTCATACACTGGGATGGAAACCTGCCCTTTATTTCCTGTTAATTCAGCCTGAAGATTGGTGGGGACAGTGGTTTTCTAAGGAACCAAGGGCGGGGAGGCAAATGTCATTTCCCAGTGTCTCTCATGGACAGGACTATTCTTTGTGTACCTGACCGTCCCGCTCATTGCAGGATGGTTAGTATACCTGGAACCCCGCTGGGCAAATGCCAGGAGGATCGATCCCCAGTCACTGTGACAACTGTGGACTCATTCACACATCTGCAAATGCCCTGTAGGGGCAGTGACACCCCAACTGAGAACCACTGGCAAGGCTGAGAGAAACCAGGATGTCTCTTGGGAATCCTACAAATGCTGCTAATTTCCCAGACTGTAGAATTTGGCTTCTGACCTCACCCTGGGCAGCTCCCCTGGGGCCTGGCAGTGACAGAAATGTCAGCTGCTGCATTTCTAACCATCTAGAGTGGGAGAAGAGGGCAGTCAAGGGACATTCATTAGGACAGGCCCTGCATGGTGCTTCTCTGTACTATACCATCATGTCTGCGCCATGGCCCTAGGAGGCTCAGTGAGGAATCTGTCCAGCTGTGCTGGCTCAGAGCCCTCTCTGCACTGGGCTGCAGGAGGACAGGTAACGCTGGCAGGCAAAGCAAAAGCGCCCTCGCCCTCCCATTTCCCAGGCTGGCAGGACATTCGCAAGCTGTGCCTGGTGGGGCGGCTGGTCACTCCCTGGAGGGAGCAGGACAAGCCAACGGGACCCCTTGGCAAAGGCCCTTTACCAGCTTTGAAGCCTCAACGGTGCACCACGTAACAGACAAGTGCAGTTAGCTCCCAGCCGCCAGCATGTGCTAGGGGAAAGATGATCATCTACTCAGAAGGAGCATCTGACTCACTGTGTTTGGGGTGAACTCGGAAGACCCCATCTTTAACCCAAATTTGGTTAGCTGGATTGAAATCCCACTGGGGTACTTTTCAGCTGTGTCACCTTGAGGTGATCCCCATCCCAGGACCTCAGTTCCTCATTTAAAAATGGATATATTAACAATGAAGACTTCAGGGGGCTGTAGTAAGAACTAAATCAGGTAAAAAGTACAAGGCACATGGGAAATGTTTTAAAGTGGAAGGAGGCAGCAGGTAACTGAGCTAGGTAAGGCAGTTTCCGGAGTATCAGATGGAAAAAATATATGTATCACCACCACCCCAGCCCTCAACTCTGGGCGGCACTCAAGTCATCCCCATTTCACACAATGGGCAATTAGGTGGCAGCTCCTGGCCCAGGGTCGGAGCTGAGTGGGGCTGGGATGTGGCTGCCTGACCAGGTGCTCAGTTCCTATCCAGGTCTTCCTTGATAGGTCATGCTGGGTTCAGGATTCTGCCAGGTCAGGATTCTGCCCTTGTTGGAGAATACTGACCACCATGCCAACCCTGGGTGGTCAGTGCCAGAAGTGAATTGTAGGGTACCAGCTGGTGTCAGAACAGCCCCATTCTTAAAAGAACATTTCTGGGGTGAGCAGAAATGTGCCCAGGATCTCTTCTAATTATACCTGGAAGCAGCCTTTTACACTTCTGATAGAAATGAGGCTATAAAGAGCATTCTGACTGCTTTCAATCTCCCCTTAAATTTCACATGAAGGTGAGAAGTAGGGGGCCTCCCACACCTGGAGGATCAGCTCTGAGGCCATGAAGCCACAGGCACCTGGCTGAGGACCACAGAGGGAAAAGTGGGGCAACCCTGAGCTAGCAAGAGGCAGATGCAATTGGGGAGAACAAGGCATCCTCCTTTTTGAGAGGCCGTGGAAAATTACTGCCTCCTCAGGAAGAGAGGCATCCCGGGGTGCGCTGGTCACTTCCCTAGGCAGCGACGCCCTGCATCTTGCACCTTAGGGAAAGGGGCATGCATCAGGGATCAGGGTGGGGAGATGGACGGGAAGATACTGAGCCTCTTCTCCCGGTAGGTTCCTCCCTGGGGCCTCCAAGCACAGCGAGGAGAGAAAGCAGAATCTCCAAAAAGCCACTAAGGGCACAGGAAGTTCATGGAGTAGCTGAGAACTTGGAAATCCCTGCAACACCGTCCAATGCCAAGGTGCCCCTCCTTGAGACACCAGCCACTGGCAGTGAATTAGTACCGGCTCACAGGTCTAGGTGGCAGGAAAACATCCCCCAAAAGTTTTTTACTGGGACTGTGCAGGAGGAGCTTTTAGGTGTGGGGTCCTGGCCAGTGCCAATATTTTCTATGGGGGAATGCACAGAAAATAGGACCATAATACGCAACACATGACCCCAGCATTTACAGAGCATGTTCCAGGCACACAGTAGGAGCTGAGTCAGGCACAGAATTGACATGAGAACAGTAAACAGAGGAGACGTGGCACCTGCCCATCGAAGCTTGCAGCAACACCCGGCACCACACCTCCCAGCCCTCAACTCTGGGTGGCACTTATGTCATGCGCACTTCACACAACGGGCAATAAGGTGGCAGCGCCTGCCCCAGGGTCAGAGCTGAGTGGGGCTAGGATGTGGCTGCCTGATCAGGTGCTCAGTTCTTATCCGGGTACTCCTTGATAGGTCATGCTGGGTTCAGGATTCTGCCAGGCCATTATTGCCATTGCTGTGGCGCTCCAGGGAACAGCCCGTCCCAGGCCAAGTCTGGAACTGGGGGCCTTTCTCTACTTGGGAGGGGCTTGATCCAATCTGAAAGGTCAGAAACTGGTCACTGAGGTGCCCTGGAGGTGCTCTGTCGGGCACAAGGAGGGCTTGGAAAGTGAGAATTTTAAAATCTGGGGCCCAGCACCCCAACTCAGGCTTGAAACGGATGAGGGACTCATTCTTGCTTTGATGCAAAAGGCAATGACTTTACGCTATTCCTCTAAGCTTGTTTTTCTCATTTCTCGGAGCTGAAGCCTTCTTCCCCACCTCAGAGCCTGCTAAGATGACCCATGTTCTCATCACACCAGCCAGGGTAATGTGTTATACCCCTGCAGTGGTATCCAAGACCCTTGACCTCCATGCTTTGTCTCTGGGGAAGCGTCCGCAGACCTGAGGCAGAGCTTAGTAAAAGGAGCTCCTCTTATCCATTTCTGCCCAGCCTCTGCCCATGGTATCACATAAAGGAGCTGAGTGGGTAAGGGGTTGCCCTGCGCTAAGCTCCTCTCCCCTCTAAAGGGCAAAGACCCCTTCCCTCAGCCCACATCTGCCCTCAACAACTGCCCAGGGTGGAAGGTGCTGGAACCTGCAAATGGAGAGCTTGCACACTGCATCTACCTGGCTACTTTCTCAGTCCCCCAACCATAAAGGGTGGGCAGTACCCATCCCTAGCCACCTGACCGGGTACTCCCACTCAGCCTGAGAGGAGCAGTAGCACAGGGCATCCCAGCAGCCCTGCAGGCGGGCAGGTGGAAGAGCCAGGAGCTCCTCCTGTGTCCCCCTGCCTCGCAACAGCTGCCAGAGCTTCTGTGGGAGCTGTCCTCCCGCCAGCTCTGTTCTCAAGGTCACACCGCCGTGCTTCTACCGCAGTTCTCGGACACCACTGCAGCAAAGTGGAGCTTTTCCTGAGGACAAAGATTCAGCTCCACTGGCAGGTTTTATTAAAAATAAGCAGGCAAATCATTATTGAGCTTTTTTATTTTCTCTCTGCTCATGGCTCAGCAATATTCTTGTAATCTTCTGGTAGTTTAGTCCCACATGATTAAGCAGGGAGATGCATTTCTCCTTTTTCAACCAAATGAGGGTGAGAAAATTCATTACTGAGCATTTACCAGGAGATGCTAGAAAGAAGGAGAGGAAACTCAAACTCTTACTGGGCCTCTATTTGGCAGCAGACGAGAATTTGGCACTTTATTTAGGTTCTCTCATTTAATCCTCATCACAATCCAATGAGTTAGTTATTATTCCAAGGTCACAGAGCTGGGAAGTGGTGGAGCTGGAATAGGAGCACAGATTTGAGCCAGAGTCGATGCCTCATCCACTCTGCTGTGCTGGTTTATGTAAAGGTCTGACAGCAGCAAAGTGGCAGATCCCAAAGGCAGGGGTGCAGGTGGCCGGGCAGTCTGGATGGCTGCAAGGAGGGGGCAGGGCAGCCATGGGGCTGGGGAAGGCTGTGGGTGGGGGTGAAGGGGAATTCCAGACAGAGGGAACAATGCGCACAAAGGCACAGAGGAAGGGAGAGAAAACGCTCGTGAGAAGAAACAGGAGGCAACAGGCTAGATTGCTATGGGGGAAACACTCGGAGGTCCCTCAGCCTGAGGTTCGTCTCAGGGCAAGTGGAGCCAGACACAGTGTGTGGGGAGGAGTGAGCGGCAAACACTGTTCATGGAAGCTCCATGTCGCTGTCAGGTTGATTTAAGCCAAACCCATCTCTGGGGCCAGTTGTGGAGGGAGGGAGGGGCAGACAGAAGCACGAAGGCAGGGGCAGGGGCCAGACGGCACAGGCCATGTCAGCCACATGGAGGAGCACGGATTCCAGCCCAAGGGCAGTGGGAGCTTCAGAAAGGATCTTCAGCAGAAGGATGGTGTGAACAGGTGTGGCAGTTCATAATTTCCATAGTGAGCTCATAAAATATTCCCACCCCATGTGCTCTTCTTACAATCCAACTCTGACATTCCATTATGGGGTGAATATGGGCAGGCCTGTGACTACGGCAGAAATGGCCCTGTGGGAATCCCAAGTCTAGCTTAGAAAGAACAGCACAGCTTCTGCCTGGAGCGCATTCACACTCACACACTCTGGAAGCCAGCCCTGCAACCCAGCTACCATGCTGCGAGGAAGCCCAAGAAAGCCTACAGGAGGAAGACACGCATGCAGCAACCAACTGGGGCCCCCGGCCAACAGCAACCAGCAGACCTGTGAGTGAGTGAGCCTTCAGGTGACTCCTGCCGGCAGACTTCAAGTCGCCTTCAATGCTGCATGGAACAAAGCCACAACTTCCCTACCAGGTCCTACTCAAACTACAAATTTGTGAGCAATGTAAATATTCTTACGGTCTTGAGCCACTAAGTTTTGGGGTGGTTTGTTACACAGCATTAGGTAATCAGAGCAATAGACTTGTGCTTTAAAAAGAAGAAAACTTGTTAGTCCATTCTCACACTGCTATGAAGAAATACACGAGACTGGGTCATTTATAAAGGAAACAGGTTTAATTGACTCACAGTTCCCCATTGCTGGGAAAGCCTCAGGAAACTTACAATCGTGGCAGAAGGCAAAGGAGAAACAGGCACCTTCTTCACAGGGCAGCGGGATGGAGTGAGTGCAAGCAGGGGAAATGTCAGATGCTTATAAAACCAGCAGATCTCATGAGACCTCACTATCACAAGAACAGCATGGGGGAAACTGCCCCCATGATCCAATCACCTCCAGCTGGTCCCGTCCTTGACACGTGGGGATTATGGGGATTACAATTCGAGGTAAGATTTGGGTGGGGACACTCTGCTACAGAATGGTCTACGGAAGCCGGACTGGGGGCAGAAATCTTGCCAGAGATGGAGGATCTCAGTGAACAATGCAGAGGTGGTGGGGCTGGATAAAATGGGGAGGAGAGCAGGGGACAGGACCAGTGACTGGTCAGATTCAGAGAGGAGCCCAGAACTCCTCCCTGCGACCTGGGTTCGTGGCCATTAGATGCTAGAGCTAGTCCCTGAGCCCAAGCCAACTGGGCAAGGAAAAACACCAAGCAATCACCTTGGATTCAGGTCACTCATAAAAGCCTTCTTCATAATTGTCAGATCAAAAGCACAAATGCCAGCACTGCATTCAGAAAAAGCAATTAACAATAATCACTCAATCTCCTGAGCTAAAGATGTAAGCTTATTTTTCACTATTGGCATCAGCATGAAACAGTTTTCTTACCCTAGTGAGAACTACTGTCCCAGGGGTCTTGCACACCCATGGGGATGTCCAGAGGAGCTTGGTCCCATGTACCCTAGAAATCCCACCAATGCAGGGTGCACCGGATTCTGGCCCTTCACAATCAGCTACCACTGCCTACCTGGACCTCACCTACCTGGACCTCACCTATGGGGGCCATTCACTCCATCAGTGCCCCACCATGGGCCCCAGGCCCCCATCTCACTGGCAGGTCCCAGGTAAACAGATTCTTGTACATTATGGTGGTTTCTAGGTAGTTGCAGAAGCCAGTGAGGCCTCTCCAGCCATTCAGCAAACATCCACTGGGGCTCATTGTGTACCAGTCCTGTGCAGGGCACAGAATTTGTAGTGACAAAGCAGATGCACCTCTGGCCTCAAGCAATCCATATCCAGTGGTGAAGTGAGACACCGATCCAAATACTAAAATGCCAGGCAATACGGGAAGGGTCTCCTGAGAGGCCCATACAAGGAAAGGCCACTCTGCTGGGAAAATCACAGTAACCTCTTGAAAGAAGCACCATTTGGGCTGAGCCTTGATTGATGGAGATGAGGGAGTCACAGGGAATGACATTCCTGGGGGAGGAACTGAATGAAACCACAGTCGTGTGAGGCTGAGATTCCTTTGCTTAAAATCATTTGCCCACATTTCTCCACTGCTGCCACATGACGCCAAATCCACCCAGGGCTTCAGGGTCAGTGGCTATGAGGACTTCTGGTCTTGTCTTGTGCCCACATCACAGGCTGAAAGCTGAGTGGGCGGTAAGTCCCCAGACTCCTCCACTGACACTGCCTCCCTCCACGAAGGACAGCTCTCCTCCCTGTTGCCTCCACAGCGGGTGTGGATGTGGGTGGAGAGGCTGCTGTAAGGGCCAGAAACTGGGAAGAGCGGGAGGCAGAGCACAGACTTTAGCCAGAGACTGCATGGAGGGTTTGCCAGGACCTGGCAGAAGGTGCACCACCCACTAGCTAGCCCCTCGCAGAGCCAAGCCAGAACCCTGGCACACAATCTGCTCTTGGCTGTGCATCCACACTTACCACACACACCAGCTCCTCAGAGCTCCTGGCCAAACAGTGGGATCCTGATCCTCCTGGGGTTCACAGAGCTGGGCTCAGGGCCTAGGGCCCCAGGAGTTCTGGGAGGAGACGGCAGGCAGGACAGATGTGGCATAACTCACTGCCATTTCTAGGCCACCCTGGTGGGCTGCCCACCTCTCAGATGCCTGTGTTTTCAGGAAAACAGTCCCTATGCCAGGGAAAGAACCTCTGCATCCCTGGCCCCCAGCCCCCAGCAGCCAGGCCCATTTCAGATAATGTCTGCAGCTGCCAGAAGGTAGTCCTCAGGGCTGAAAAGGCAAATCTGCTTCCTCATTGTGCAGACCAGTAACCCAGTCCTAGCAGAGACCCGGCTGACTCAGTCATCCCATCAGCTCAGTTTCTAGAACAGAAGTGGGAATTGCTGGTATAAATGCTGAGAAGGACCTGCAGAGGGACTTGGCTCTTGTCCTGCAGCTGGGAAAGAGGCCAGGCTACTCACATCCCTGCTGCACAGGGCCCTTGTGGGGAGGCCTCCACCATCCTTGTAACCTCTGCTCATAGTCTACCACTCCTGGCCTGACTGTGAGGTGCGGCCCCCAGGCCCTGTGGTGACAAGCGAAACAGAGACACCAGCTATATCCGTCAACCAAACAGAGTGTGTAGCCCCATTCTTCCTCAAAGGCGGGTAAGCTTGGGAGCCAGGCTCCCCGCTCCACACCCCACCCTGCCACCCTGGGCTCCAAAAGGCAGCCCCACACTGGGCATGCATCTTTGGCAGCTCCTACTAGAGCCCTGAGGGGCTGGCTGGCTCACCGTAGGCTAAATGAGGAAACACGTGAAAAACCCCATTTCAAACCATCCCCCAAAAGACTCAGATGGTAATTAAGAAATATGTAAAGCTCTTCATTGGACACTTTAATTAAGTGTGTTAATTCCCTCTGCTAGAGGACGCTCAGCCGCCTGGGCCTCACCCAGGGATCCAGAGAAGATGGAAAGGGGAGGGTAGAGGGGAGGGAGGAGTCAAAATAAGGTGAGGGAGAGAGGGGTCAGCCAGACAGTGGCGCAGGCTCGTATGGCCCAGGCCCTTCTCCTGCACCAGCGAGGAGGCAGACCGATGCCTGACCCTCTCATTTCTCCACTGAGTGCCCCATCTCACTATCCTGCACCCACCCCATCTCATCTATCCAAGCTCAGGGGGCCCAGTAAGCCTGCCCATCACAGCAAGAAGGAACAGGGCGAGTACATCCTAAAGGATCCCATCCACATAACAGTTATGGGATCCCATCCTAAAGGATCCCATACACATATGTCAATGTACATAACAGTACATTGACAAGGGCAGAAAAAGGAAAGGCAAAATAAAAGTCCCTTGTGATCAGGAAAACTAAGATTCTAGACAGGAGTGTTCCCAGGATGGCTGGTCCCCCAGCTCCTCCTGAACACCTTCAGCAGCTCTGTGGTTGCCGGGGACATGATGGTCTGCTGGGGCTCCACATGGTGACTGGCTGGAGAATGTAAGATTTAGTCTCAGTTTTCCTTCCTATACCAACACCCTGGACCTCCTCCTGCTTTTTTCCCCCAGAGGCTCCACCTTTAACGCAAAGAGGCAAATTCCAGAGAAACATGCTGCCAGCACGGCTGGGCTGGGAGAGGCCCCATCCTCAGGGACCCGACCAAAGCCCTGGCTGCCACAGAGGAGGGCTCAGCCCCCTCTCCTGCCCTGCACAAGGTGCTATCATCTTTGGTTTTCTTCTTTTCTCTCTAGCTTCCTCTCTTCCTGCCTCCACCCCAAGGTTTATTGAGGTACAATCAACAAACAAAAAATGTATATATTCAAGGTGTAAAATGTGATGTTTTAATATACAGAGAGTTGACCCTTGAAGAAGGCAAGAGTTTGGGCACTGATACCCTGCATAGTCAAAAATCCTCATATGACTTTTGAGTCCCCCAAAACTTAACTATTATAATAGGCTACTGTTGACCAAAGCCTTCCTGATAACATAAACGTTGATTAACAGGTATTTTGTGTGTTGTATGTATTATATACTCTATTCTTAAAATAAGCTATGTGTTATACGTATTATATATTCTTATAATAAACAAGCTAGAGAAAAGAAAATTATGAAAATCATAGGGAGGAGAAAAGAGATTTACTGTTCATTAAGTGAAAGTGGATCATCATAAAGGTCTTCATCTTTGTCGTCTTTACGTTGAATAGGCTGAAGAGAAGGAGGACGGGAAAGGGTTGGTCTTGCCGTCTCAAAAATGGCAGAGAAGAGGTGAGAGAGGTGGACAGGGAGGCAGAACAGGAAGGCACACTGGTGTGAATTTTATTGAAAAATATCTACCTTTAAGTGGATATGCATAGTTCAAACCCATCCTGTTCAAGGCTTATCTATCTATCTATCTATCTATCTATCTATCTATCTATCTGTCTATCGTCATGCTTTGCTTAATGACAGGGATAAGTTCTGAGAAATGCATCATTAGGTGATTCTGCTGTAGTGCAAACATCATAAAGTATGCTTCCCAAACCTAGATGGTACAGCCTACTACACACCTAGGCTATAATGGTACCCTACTGCTTCTAGGCTGCAAACCTGCACAGCACATTATCGCAGTGAGTACTGTAGACAATTGTAACTCAGTGGTATTTGTGTATCCAAACATATTTAAACAGCAAAGGTACAGTAAAAGTACGGTATAAAACATAAAAATTGAATAGAGCCATAGGACTGGAAGCTGTTCTGGGTGAGCAAGTCAGTGAGTGGTGAGTAAATGTGAAGGCCTATGACATCACACAGCAATAGACTTTATAAATACTGTATATTTAGGCTACACTAAATCTATTTAATAATTTTTTCTTTCTTTAATAATAAATTAAACTTAGCTCACCACAACTTTTTTTACTTTATAAACCTTTTAATTTGTTTTAACATTTTGACTCTTTTGTAATAACACTTAGCTTAAAATACATACATTGTACAGCTATACAAAAATTATTTCTTTGTATCCTTATTCTATATGTTTTTGTCTATTAATTTTTTTTTTTACTTTTTAAACTTTTTTGTTAAAAACTAAGAGACAAGCATACACATTAGCCTAGGCCTACATGGGGTTGGGATCACCAACATCGCCGTCTTCCACCTCCACGTCTCCCACCAGAAGGTCTTCAGGGGCAGTAACACACATGGCACTGTCATTTCCTGTGATAACAATACTGCTTTCTGGAATTCCTCCTGAAGGACCTGCCTGAGACTGTGTTACAGTTACCTTTTTCAAAAAAAACAAGTAGAATGTGTACACTCTAAAATAACAACATAAAGTATAGCATAGGCAATCTTTGGAATAGGAATAGGCAAAAATAGGAATTTTTGAGCTCCATTATAATCTTATGGGACGACCTTCATATATGTGGTCTGTCATTAACCAAAACACTGCTATGCAGCACATGACTATATATACATTGTGGAATGATTACCACAATCAAGCTAATTAACATATTAATTGCTTCACATAATTACATGTTTGTGTGTATGTGTGTGATAAGAATACTTAAGATCTACTCGACAAGACACAGAAAGACAAATACTGCATGATCTCACTTATAGTGGAAACTAAAAAAGTAGAACTCATATAAACAGAGGGTAGAAGGGTGGTTACCAGGGGTCAGAGGTAGGGAAATGATGATTAAAGGGTACAAATTTGCAGTTATAAGAGAAGTAAGTTCTGGAGACCCACTATACAGCATGGTGACTCCAATTAATAATAATGTATACTTGAAATTTCCAGCTTTTCTTCTTCACGTTCCAAAGCCCCCAGGCCCAGCCTGCACAACAGTCTTGGCCTCAGTCCTTCCATCCTCCCGCAGAGCCTCCGTAGCTCTCAGGACACTGCAAATCATCCCGGTCCTGGGGCTTCTAAACTGAGGGTCCATACCTGACTTGAGATTTCCTCTTGTCCCCCAGCCTGAAGGAGACGCTCAGGGCACTAGGGACAATCCATTTCTCTACCTGCTACAGTCAAGTCTGCTGTGAGGACTAATGACTTGGGCTACGCTGCCCACAGAATGCATCCCATTACCTTACCCCAAGAAATGTTGGAGCCAAGAGTCACCCCAGCTTCAACATCAGGCAGAGGCGAACCGAATGCACTGGTGTGGAGGGAGAGGCAGTGCTATCCGGAATGCGACTACTGTGCACAAGGAGTACTTGTACTTATGACTCATGAAAATAAGATTTGAAAACATAATTATTTAAAATAGTATCAGAATAAAGTAGCTACATATCAAAACAATGAATAGCCTCCCAGTCCCTCTGAATACCCCTACTGTGTTTGGGGACGTCCAAAACCATTCTCCCCAGTGTAGAAGCCTCCTTTGCAGCTATCTTGTAGGCACATAACTGAGCCTTCTCCCAACAGATGTTCACGCAAGACTACCAGATTCAACTGACATGAATCTGGTGAGACAGAGAATTCCCTCTGGATTCTAAATTCAGGGGCAGCCATGATGTGCGTTTCAACAATGGCACCTGCCAGAACCCATCATAGGAGCTGCGTCTTCCCCTGGACCAGTTCTATATGACTCGGGCTGCTGTTCCAAGCCCAGATCTCTGACCCTCCCATGGATTCTATGAACTTCCCAATCATTCCTCTAATACATTCACTGTTTGCTCAAATCTGCTGGATAGAGACAGTTTCTCTCTCTTATTCACAACTACAAATGCCGAGAGAGATAAAATATAAGGCAAAAGTTATGTAAGCTAAAAAGAGAAAGCTAGACCAAAAATTTGCTTACCAAAAAAAATCTTGAAAAATCTTCCCTAATTATTGAAGTAAGACTAAGAAACTGTCTAAGCTCTCCGGAAGCCAAAGGGGAAAAAAAGAAGCACGACCAACAGTAAGATTCACAGTGTTCAGGAGATTAAACTACATCAATTGCTAATATTGAGTTTTTATAAGAGCTGGGCAGCAGAAAGTTCTCAAAAAGAGTCTGGAGTGCAGAAATTTTGTTGCCACTTAAAGGAGAAGTCTACACATTTATACAATCAACTGGATGAACATCCCAGATGAAAATCAAGGCTGATAAACCAGACCACACAACACTGCCTGCCCAGACTGATGTTCCCTACAAACAAACGAATACACAAAAAAACAAAGGTCCCAAGACTTTAGCTCTGGTCAAAATGGAGTAACAGGGACCAGATTTAGCCTCTAACCTGAAACGACCAAAAGACAGACAAGATATATGAAACAACGATTTTCAAGTCATTGGATATTAGGCAATGATGACCCCTGAGATACACGAAACAAAGGAGGGGAGCCCCACAGATTACTGCCCTCAGAAAATTTCAGGCCACAGCACAGGGAGTGGGGACCCAGGTGAAACCTAGTGGACACCCTAGGTTGAGAGGATAGGGCTGAGGCTCAGAGAAAACACAGCAGCTAGAGTTCAGAAGATGGAATACCAGAGAGGAGGGAGGCGCAGAAAGGGAATTGCGGAGACCTGCACAGGGTTTCCCTCAAGCCTTCAGCTGAGCACTGATCAGCAAATGTGTATGAGGAAACTACTTGAGACTGGGGAAAGACTGCCCAAATGGACTAGAGGAAACAGTGCTTGGCATCCACACCAGCCTGCAGACAGTGCTCATTCCCAGCAGCCACAGCAGAAAGTCTCATCATTCACGGGATGCTGGGGAGAGTTCTCAGAAGGGCAGGGCCTCATAGTGGGTAATAATTAGTCATATACTGAGCCCTACTCTGGCCACAGCTAGCAAATCTTAAGAATATTTATGGGAATAGAAAAACTATCCACACACAACATGGCAAAATCACAATGTCTGATATCCAATACAAAATTATCAGGCATGTAAAAAAGAAAACAGACTCATAAAGAGGAGAAAAAACAATCAACTGAAACCAACCCTAAACTGACAGAGATATTATAATTAGCAGATAAAGATATTAAGAAATAGTTCTTATATATAACTGTTACATAATATATATATTATATACAACTTAGTTACTATATATTATATATAACTTAGTTATTATATATAGTATATATGTTATATGCTATATCTTAGTATAATAACATATAGTATAATATGTTTAAGAAGTTACACAGGGGAGAAAAATAGACTTTCAAAGACACAAATCAAACTTCCAGAGGTAACAACTACTGGCTGACATGATTAGACAGCTTAGATGTTGCAGAAGAAAAGATCAATGAACCTGAAGACAGTAATAAAAATTACCTAAAGTGAAACATGGTGAAAAAAGAACGAAAATAAATGATCAGAACACCAGTAAGCTCCATGATAATGTCAAGTGGTCTAACATCCATGTAATTGGAGTCTTCAAAGGATGAAGGGAGAGGTAGTGACAGAAAAAATATTTGAAGAAATGACTGAAAATACTCCAAAATTAAAGCAAACTAGACATCCACAGATTCAAAAACCCCAAGCACAGGAAACATAAAGGAAACTACAGCAAGGCACATCATAGTCAAATTGCACAGTCAGTGATAAAGAAAAAAATCATAAAAGTAGTCAGAGAAAAAAAGACACATTATGTACAGAGAAACAAACAAAAAAAGGACAGTAGATTTCTCCTCAGAAACAATGCAAGCAAGAAGACAATGGTGCAGTATCTATAAAGTACTGAAAGAAAAAAACCTGTTAACCTATAATTCTATGTCCAGGGACAACATCTTTCGAAAGCAAAGGTGAGATGAAGACTTTTTCAAACATACAAACGCTGACAGAATTCATCACCAGCAGACCCTCACAACAAGAAATGTTAAAGAAAGTCCTTCAGGAAGAAGTGAAATGAAACCAGATGGAAATGCGGATTTATACAATGGAATGATGAACATAGGAAATGGTCACTACATGGGTATGTAAGATCTTTCTCTTATTTGAGTCTCTTTAAAGGATAATTGACTATTTAAACAAAATTAGCAAAAATATATTAGATCACAGACCTAAGAAAACATAGAGAAATATCTGTTACCCTGTCAGATGCTACACACACTGGGAGAAAATGAAGTACCACCTTGGAAACACTAAAAGAAAAACACTGTCAACATAGAATTCTATACCTAGCAAAAATCGTTCAAAAATGAAGGTGAAATAAAGGCATATGTTGAGACAATTCACTGCTAACACATCAATAATACAAGAAAGAAAGCTCTTTGGGCAGAAGGAGCAGTATACCTGCACATTCACACTTAGATCACATGTGGTCAGCATGTGCACTAAAGTCTGACTGACGTAGGTTTTAATCCTGGCTCTGCCACTCATTTCTTGTGTGATCTTGGGTTAGTTCCTATTCTCTCTGAGGCTCAGCTTTCTTCATACATCCAATAAGGACAAAAATGCCTATCTCACAGAATTGTTATGAATTCTATGAAAGCAGTAACAAGTTAAAATTCAGGGTATCTGGGTGAAAGGCATATGTAAAGCCTTTGTCCAATCCTAAAAGTCAGTCAAAATAAAAAGTTAAAGAAAAAATGGTAACTAATTACGTGCACACATCCATGTTTCTTAGATTCCTGGCACATTCAGAAAATGGCTTATTCTGACTAATTAAACATTCTGGTCAGCATGAAATTTTCCTAAGGAACTGGAATATAACTGTACTTGGCATCAACTCAGGATTCACGAAGGACCAGGACTTAGCTAGGCACTGCAGAACGGCTATGTGCGCCTCTAATCACAGGCCAGGAGATAGAGAAAGCCTGGCTCAATCAATTCAGTGGCCGGGGTCCATGCGTAACCACCATGTGTGCACATGCACAGAGAAGAATGCAAGTACACATATATACACATGTGTACTTGCTCAACTCAGCAGGCACCAAAGGTCCTGGTGTGGGTAAGAACTCTAGTTCCCCCGGTGTCTTAGCTATGAGGACTGACAGTCAAGGGCAATACCTTCAGGGTTACTTGAAAACCACCTGAAATCTGACCAAACAGCTTGTATAGACTGTATACCTCTGTGGTTAGCCCACTCATGCTCTGAATCCTCTCTGCCTTGCTGAGCCTTCTCACATACCCTTGGCAATTTCAAAAAGGAGCAGGATCTCTCCACCTGGACCTAAGAGCTTAGCACCAGCACCAGCACCAGCTAGCTTTGAGCGCTAGCCACCCTCCTTCCTCTTAGAGCTCAGAGAACAGGAGTCTACATCCTTAGCATACACAGTTACCCTCTGCCATAGCTTCCCTGGAGAGCTAGACTGGAGCAGGCAGAATACAGTCTATTTCAATTGGTTTGAGGCTCAACCCAACTCTGGCCAGACCCTACACAGGCCAATCCTGCCTGTGCATTTGAGCAGTTGCATGGGTGCTGTGAAGAATTAATTCATAGTGAGTATGTGTATGTTGTAGAGAAGGAGGAAGTTAAATTCCCACCACCATCTGATCTTTGACAAGGCTGGTATTAATGTAATTTGGTAGCTTATTTAACTGATAGGAAGTCTTGGCCCATTCAACCAGCACGGAGTTTGGCAAAGTAATGTACATGCTTTGATACCCAAGGCTTAACTGCTGGTAGTGATGATGTTAAAAGACTCAGTAATAGGAAAAGAAGGCTGAGGCAGGGAGAATGAGTAGACAGAGTACTGAGAGAAAAGCTTGTGTTTCCCAGGTTGTCAGCTGAGATCCAGTCAGAGGCCTGTGACAAGGCCAATGGGCCCATAACCCCCACCAATGACACAGCTGTGGCCTGGCCATGAGACCAAGCTTGCTCAGGTAAGTGGAAGGAGGACTCCAGACTGCAGGCTGATGTAGGCAAGGCATCATCCCAGATGCCCACCCCCTTCTCAGTGGAACTCTTGGCCTTGGCAGCCGTAGTGCTGACCTGCTAACCCAGGAGGTCCTGTGGTCTCCATGAACATAGGGAGCTGTCCCTGCACTTCTGCAGCCCCAGCTTCTCTTCCTGTCCTTCCATACACCCTCACACAGCCTGCTCACTGCTGCTCAACCTTTCTGCTTTGCCAAGGAGGAGGGCACAGGCCCAGCCTCTGCCCCTGCCCCTGCAGAGCCAGGCGGTGAGGGCAGCACAAGGGGCAGAGTGAATTTCTAGACCTCCTCATTCAGTCAACAGAAAGAACCCTCCTCCTGTCCCTAGAAGGACTCAATGTCACCTGCTCAGGATTGATTTGAGAGTGGGGATGGCCTTTCCAGAAGTTTAGAGATGAAGACCACTGACTCTGGGGTGGAAAATGCACGTCAGATCCCAAGGACCCTGGGCCTGGGAGTAGGCACAGGACCACCCAGCAGGCCAGGGGGCCCACTGTGTCTCTAGCCCTTATGGACAGAGACTGCTGGTCAGGCATCAGGGTCACCAGAGGGCCAGGCTGGGGGATGGATCAAGGGGAGCTATGTCAATGTCCACATATGCCCCCTTGGACTTGGATGGTTGGGCACCAGGGCAAGGAGATGGTGGCCAGGCTCACCCGTCCCCATGCTGCAAGCTCTCGGTCCCTAAGGTTAGCCCTTCTCAAAAGCAGCACCACAGACGAGCCACAGAGGAGACTGTAGCTGACCTTGTCAGAGGAGATGCGAAGAGCGGCCACAGAAGAGGGGCCACTTGCCCAGGATCACATAGCACCAGGGTCAGGGCCAGACACTATCTCTTTTGGTGCGCAGACCTCAGAGACCGCTCTTCTTACTCCTGCTTTTGCCACTAATCTGAGCCCAGAAGGCTTACCAATGTGTACCAGTGTCATGAGGCCCAAATGGAAACATACAACATGGGAAGTGCCAAGGAGCAGCAGAGAGTGAACCACACTAAAGTCCGGAAGCCCAGCTTCTAGAAGGATCACAGATGATCAGAGTAGCCCCAGAAAACCAGGTCAAGACAAGAAGGGCCTACAGAATGTCTGGTCTAGCCCTGCATGCCACAGAGGAAAAATATGAGGCCTAGAAAGAAGAAAGGTTTACTCAGAACACAAAGACAGAACAGGAAGAAAGAACAATAGGAGATCAAGAGCCAGGGCCTGACCCCAGTGAGTGCTTCATGGGTTGGACCAGGCTGGCTACTTAACCTGGGACAGGTCTCAGCTCCTCCTGGACACTCCAATTCCTTATGTGTAAAATGAGACCATCTCAGGTGTCACCTTCCTCTAAAATCTTCATCCCATCTGTATTAGTTATCTGTATTCGCAAATACCAGCAATTCAGTGGCTTAAAACAATATATTAATACATTTATTATGTCACAGTTTCCATGGGTCAGGAGTCTGAACATGACTTAACTGGGTCCTCTGCTCAGCATGTAACAAGGATGGAATCAAGGTGTCAGCTGGGCTACATTTCTTTCTGGATCAGGGAGTCATTTTCCAAGCTTGTGTGCTTGTTGACAGAATTTGGTTCCTTGTGGTTGTAGGACTTTCCCCCAGGGGCTGCTCTTATTTCCTGAAGGCCACCCACATCCCCTGCCACATGACCCCCTCACAGGCCCTCTCCCAGCACAGCTGCTTACTTCTTCAAGGCCAGCAAGAGGAGTCTCATAAAGAAACATAATCATGGGAGGGACTATCCCGTCACCTTTGAACCTCTGCCACATAAACTGATGAAAGGAATGCCACCCATCACCTTTGCCACACTATATTTGCTACAAGGAAGTCACAAATTCCATCAGCATTCAGGAGAGGAGCCTGCGCAAGGGTGTGACTCACCTGGGGTCACCTTAGGTTGTGTCTACCACACCATCTCACAGTCAGGTTCCTAAGAGATGCAGCCTTTACTCTTTACTACACCTCTGCCTTTTCTCCTACTGTGGCAAACTCGGCTAATCACCTGGAAGAAAACCTCACCAGTCTCTGCCTTAAGACTAAAGCGCCCCTAGCTGGCCGGGGCAGAGGCTGAGTCCTGCCTGTGTACTTCACTGGGCGTTTGCATGCTGCTCCATCCAGTTCTCCCACATTGCACCCAGCCCTCCCCCAGGCAGAGGTGGAAGGACCAGCAGACACAGCGCCCAGACCACACCTCCAGCTGAGAGTGGACTTCTTGCTACATGACAGAGGCAGGAGACAAGCTGAGTTCTTCTGGCCCAACATCTGGGATGCTATCCTCTTCTGATAAAGACGGGTGAGAGCCAGGGTCAGGCAGCTAGGCTAGGTACCTCTTCAGGTCTCCAGTTCACTTCTAATCTGGGCAGCAGCCCGCAGCGTTTGGTTTGAATGTAGGGGATGGAGAGGGCATTTAATGAATCAGAATCAGGGGAGAATTTCCAGATCCTGGTGCTACAAGTAGGATTTGTTAATATCCCTAAGATAATTTGGGAGTGGTTTCTCCCCCTAAGGAAACCCTTGGAGGTTTTCTCTGTTCTGAGAAGTGCAGAACCAGACGAAGATTACCCAGTGCCAAGCCCTGACTCTACTCACAGCAGCCCAGAGACAGTCTGGGAACTTCAGGGTCTGTTCCCAGACCCTGGGCAGGGTGGGGCAGAGCCAGACAGCCTTGGGGAGGAGAACAAAGCTCAGTCTGCTCCTCAAAGCCAGTGCTGGCAGCACAGAGGCAGTGTGCTGGAAAAAAACCCTCCCTCAACCTCCAAGGCAAGGTAAGAGCCTTTCTCTCTTTTCATTCCCCCTGCTTTGCTGGGCTGGAGCTCCTCATCTTGTCTTCCACACAAACACAGAACTGGTCACATCGTCCTGTGCCCCCATACTCATCAGTGGCTCCATGGGAACCTCCAGCCTTTAATTAAATTTGGTCAGAACCCTGGGATGGACAGCACCCCGCCTGGAGCTTGACCTACCCTGGCTCCCAAGGACCCTGTGCATAGCCAACAAGCCCCCGTCTAGGTCCGGTAGGAAGCAGTATCTGTGAGCCTCTCCCTTTGGTCTCAGCACTTCTGTAGATCTCTCTTCTCCAGTGCCCCTTGCTTCCCCTGTTTGCCCTCTTAGCCCTCCCCCTTTACTGGACAGGGGAAAGAAACAAACGCGTTCTAAGTGCCTCACTTACTGTTTAGTCTATGCAGTGTTTATTCCTCCCACTCACAAACAAGGTCAGAAGAGAACATTTTCTCTTCCTTTCTCAGAATTAGCACAGCCACTCCCAGAGAGAAAGGTTTTCCTTATCTCTAGGGACTTGTTTCTGGCGCACAGGCCAAAGTTGCTGCTCTCCAATCCTGAGCCAGAATGGTTCTCCTCCTGCCTGCTCCATGGTTGGGGGAAATGGAGGGACCAGAGGAGGGTGGAACAGGTCAAAGCTGGGCTGAGTTGTTTGTGGCCCAGCTTTCCAAACCAGTCTTTCTCTGGGCCAGCTGCTTCAGGCAGAAGAGCCACCTCTGCTGAGCACCAAGATGAGGGGGCAGTTCTCTTTACCCACCCTGAACTCACAGACAACCTGGCACTGCTCAAAGAGGCCAAGGGTGGTGACTGAAAAATGCTATAACCACTGATGCTGCAAAATTAGGATTACTCCATGCACCAGCTGCACTGGCAAAGGAATACCCAGGTGGTGCTCAGTAACCTCCAATGGGCAATGCCTGTGTAGAAGCACAGGAAGGGCAGGGAGCAAAAGTCATCAGGCCTTTGGAAGGTGGGGTTTCAAGCCTTAGGGTAGATCACGAGCTGACCCGTGAGCAAGGGGCTGCACCAATTGGCCTGAACAGGCTGCCCTCTCTGGGTTAGGGGAGGGTTCAAAACGGCAGTCCTTGCCTCCACTCTGGCCCCCCAGCCTTCAGCCGTAGCTTTTTGTGCAGCCAGCTTAAGATAGGTCTCTGTTCTCCAAGGCATGGAAAAGGGCACTCCCCTCTACAATGCTGCTCTCTCTCAAGTCCTGGAGCTTGCTGGGGTGATGAAATCCAGCAGACAGGCATAGGGGAAAATATCCAAGAAAGCAAAGGAAGTGTTCAAGTGTCCACGAGAAGAGAAGTCCAGTGAGACAGGGAGGGACAGGAGGCTGCATAACAGGGCCAGGGGGGCTCATATAACTAATGACCGGAGGATGGGGGGCTCACATACCCAGTGCCCAAAGGACGGGGGGCTCATATATCCCAATAACCAGAGGACGGGGGGCTCACATATCCCAATAACCAGAGGACGGGGGGCTCACATATCCCAATAACCAGAGGACGGGGGGCTCACATATCCCAATAACCAGAGGATGGGGGGCTCACATATCCCAATAACCAGAGGATGGGGGGCTCATACACCAATGACCAGAGGACGGGGGATTCACACACCAATGACCAGAGGACGGGGGATTCACACACCAATGACCAGAGGATGAGGGGCTCACACACCCAATTACCAGAGGACGGGGGCTCATACACCCAATTACCAGAGGATGGGGGACTCACACACCCAACAGCCAGAGGACAGGGGCTCACACATCCAATGGCCAGAGAATAGGGGGGCTCACACACCCAGTGGCCAGTTTCTAGTCATATGCCACATCCAACCTGAGCAGGTAGCAGAGGGGGAGGAGTCCAGAAGGGCTGCCAACAGTCCCGCAGAACACCCATGGAAGGCCAGAGCTGTCAGCGAACCCAGGGCACTGTGGAGATAGGATGGACAGGGGAGCTTAAATGGGCTAGCTTTGGTCCATCTGGGTACAGTGTGGCCTTGCAGAGAGAGACAACAGTCCCTCCCTTACAATCCTTCATTGTTCCTGAGGCCTCACTCTAAGAGAAAGAATCAAGAAAATATACATCTGCAGTAGAGCTGAGCTTCAGAACTGGAAGGAAGCTTAGGTTTACAAGCCCTCTCTATAAATTCCATCCTCAGAATGTTTCTGTTCTGACCTAGTTCAGCCACCTGGATCTGCTGCCTCCAATCAGACCACATTCTGCCTTCACCTTCTAATCCATGGGCATGTCCCTCTGGGTCAAAACTCCCCAGTGGATCCCCACTGCCTGCAGGGAGGTCCTCCAGGGCCTGACCCTACTGACTCCTCTAGGCTCAACTCCTCCTCCTACCACTATTTCCCCACCTGCACCAGAATCCCACCACCCTGAACCACACCCGATTCCCCAGAAGCCCCAAGCCTTTCACTGCCTGGGCACAGCCAGGCCCTCTGCCCTCAATGCCTCCCCTTGTTTGCTGGTGAGTTCCTGCTCACTATGCAAAACCTCCTCCGGAAAGCCTTCCCTGACTCCTCCAAGCACATCACACCCACAGCCTTGCTTGTGTATGTAATATTAATCTTAATACTGGCTGAGATTTGTTGCCTGCTTATTGTGGGCCGAGTACTGCCGACCTCACACGCCTGAAGGCATATAACTCCAATGCTGCAAAGCCTCTGCCCTTATAGTCCACCCTGGCTGAGCTCCTTAGGGGAAGTAACAGAGCTGTGAAGATGAGGTGCTCTTCCCCTGAGCAGCTTTGGTGGCCCCAGACGAGCAGGCATGGTGAGTCTGTCCCACTTTTTGCCAGCCTGTCTCTGAGCAGGGATGGGGAGCTGGTGAAAACACTGGCCAGGGAGTCAAAGGGTCCTTCCATCTGTGTAAAAGCCTTCACCTGGCAGACCTTCGCTTTCTTTATAAAACGTGATGAGCAGCTCTTCCTGCCAGATCATGAGGATGTGGACCCCATAGTTCATAATATAGAAATGATCAATAATTCTCAAAACTTTGCACCCTACTTCTGCAAGGAGGGAGGAGATGGAGGTTGCTGTTACTATTTCATTAACAACGAGCTGAGCGTTTATCATGTGAGCTTTAATCACATGCCATGTATAGATGCACTTGATCTTCCTGGAACCCCAACTAGGTAATGATCACCCTCCTGCACAGGTGAGGAAAATGAGCACAGGTGGTGCCACTGCATACCAACACTATCCATTCAGCAGAAGGGTGGGCAAGCCCAGGATGCAGGAGGACCATTATGGTGATGGGGTAGGAGTGGGAGCTGCAGCCAGGTCTCTAAGCCCTCCTTGGTCTGCTGGGGACACCATATACCCATCTCGGCTCTGCCCTTTCCCTGCCCTCCCAGCTTACCCCTACCACCAGGCTGTGGAAAGGGGTGCCCCTGGGCTAGGAGCACCTGGGATGTGTGACCTGCCTTGTCGTCCTCATCATGGTTCCTCTCTGTGTGGAAGAAACACCTCCTGGAAGCAGAAGTGCAGGACAGCCCCATCCCTGTTGCTTGGCAACCAGAGCCAAGCACATCATCAGGAAAGGGGAGCTAGCGTGCCCCTCCCCCACATTGTGCCCCCAGGGCAGGTTGCACTAAGGTGTAGGTGGGCCAGGAATGCCTCCCAGGGGAGGTGGTAGGTTGGAGAGCATCCTGCATGTGGGACCCAGGGCAGTTCTGGGCGCAACAGTCGGCAGAGCCCCTGATCCCACACCTCACTCCTGCAGCCCCTCTCACCAGCAGCATGCTTGTCTCCAGGCTGGGAGTGTTACTGGCTTGGCCTCATACTCAGAGCTGGCACTGAATTGCAGAACCAGAGTTAGAGGTCCACTGGCCCAAGGGGTCACCCAGCCCAGTAGCCTTGAGGGGATACACAGAAAAAGCCAGAGATGGGCTGGGGCTTATCCAACATAAGGCCAGGCAGTGGCAGACCGGGGATAGAATCAGGGTATCCAGGGCCCTAGTATCTCCAAGCCAGGAGGGAGGATGTGGCCAGGAAAGGGTTACCCCAGAGTAGGTGGGAACCAGCCATTTAGTTTAATTGGTTCTTCCCTGGTTAGTAATTAGTTCTCAGCTAGAACCATGGCAGTGGGCTGAGGGCTGACTTGGGGGGGATTTAGCTGCCCCCATAGGCTCTATCAACTCCCTTCAAAGCACCCCAAATAAATAGTTCATTCCATGGAAGAACAGGGTGCCTGCTGTGCAAAGACCAGCTCCAGCAGCTCCCACACAGAGACCCTGCTTCCTTCCTCCCTGCTTAGGGCCCCGCAGGTTCCTCTTTAGCAAAGAGCTTGGCACAAACACTCCCCACAAGTCATGCACAGCAGACCTCGTGTTCAGAAGACCTCAGTGTTCTTCTGTCTCCTCCACTCCAGTCCTGGGCCAGAGCCTGCCTTTAAGGCAAGAGGTCCGACAGTTTCTCACAGTGACTAGGTCTGAATTCTAATTCTGCCACACTCACAGTCCTGCGGCAGGGCCAGCTCTGAGCCTCTGCCTCCTGACCCACAAAACAGGGATGATCTCATATCCATCACAGGGTGGCTCGGAAGATAAAAAGTGCCCTGTGTGGAGCCTCCGGCAGAGATGATGTTCAATAAATGCCACGTGAGTGAACTCACGTGAGGAAGGACACGGGCTGCCATTCTTTTTATGCATTTCCTGGAAGTAACCTTTGCTTTGAAAGCTCTATTCTGCCCTCAGGGGTGAGGTATCATCTGCCTCCTCAGGACTTGGGCCTGTCCCTTAGGTATGTCAGCCCCTTGGGACAGGTAATGGCTGGCCCAGAGCATGTGATCTGGTCACCTGGGCTCCCTCTGGCCTTGTTACCAAGAGATCAGAATAAGTTTTTCTACTAAAAATAAATCACTTCATTAAAATGCTAAGTTATGTATATCAGTCAATATTTTTTAAAAGATCTTACTTTGTTTAGGGCAAAAGTTATGAAAATAATGAAAACAATTTTGAAATATCAAGCCCCAAGATATGGTAAAGAACATCCTAGGAGTCCTTAGGAGTTGTGAGTCTTCACATTTTCCTTCCCTTGTTCTAGGAAACAAAGACTGGCCTGCCATTCCAAGTTCCCAGGGGCTTCCAGTCCCGAGGCCCTGCTTGGAGCCCCATTTCCTGGCAGCCTCTCTTTCCGCCCTAACAAAAGCTGTCCATCTCAGGGCGTGTCTGGTACTTCTCCCTGGCAACCTCAACCAGAGCTCCCCTGGCTTCTCTTCCCTGTGGTGAGAAATGGAAAAGGATGGCAGACGCAGAGAAAATGCCCAGCAGATTTCCCGGTAGTCCACCCCGAATGTTTACGAATTCTGCTGTTCTGCCTAGCCTTCTCTTACCTTCCCCAGTGGTTCTGTCCAATAATTTCCCAAAATTACCCACACATGGGTGGGGAGGACACGGGAAATCTACAGCCTGGATGGGATACAAATGTTACTACCCTTGGGCCTGTTCCCGGTGAGTTTGCAATGTAGGGGCAACACCTATAAAGATAAATATTTATAGACTGATTTTAGGGATAGAATCAGGAACAAAAGGGCAATAAGGTTGTTTTGTTTTATTTATTTATTTATTTATTTATTTATTTATTTATTTATTTATTTTGAGACGGAGTTTCGCTCTGTTGCCCAGGGTGGATTGCAGTGGTGCCATCTAGGCTCACTGAAACCTCCGCCTCCCAGGTTCAAGCGATTCTCCTGCTTCAGCTTCTCAAGCAGCTGGGATTATAGGCATGCACCACCATGCCTGGCTAATGTTTGTATTTCTTAGTAGAGACAGGATTTCACCATGTTGGCCAGGCTGGTCTGGAACTCCTGACCTCAAGTGATCTGCCCACCTTGCCACCTCGGTCTCCCAAAGTGCTGGGATTACAGGCGTGAACCACTGCGCCCAGCCTTATTTTGTTATAATTTAATGTGATTCATTATAATCTGGGGGCTGCAAATGATGATGATAATCAGATCATGCAAAAGACAGTAATTATTATTACATCTATGCAGCCAGAACACATTCTAAGTTTCTCTCTTTGCTGGTAAGTTCTCTTGCTATGTATCATCAAATTAAAGGCGCCACCTTCCTCTTCTACCAAGTCCAGGTTAATTCTCATCCTGGTGTCTGTCTGACTCTCTACTCACACACATCTCTTTAAACAAATAAAAAAGCAAAGGTTCTGGGTCTATAACCAACATCCACAACGGTGCCCCTTCTTATGCCAGCCACTGAGGAAAGGAGAAAAATTGGGAGGAGAGAAATCAAGAGAAGGAAGCTAAGGCTCAGGGCAACAGGGTGATTTCTTCCAGATCTCAAAGTGAGCTCTGGCAAGCTGAGGTCTAGTGTGTCCCTTTCCACCTCTGGTGGTCTGGTTGTTCTCATGCATTTTTTCAGACACTAGGAATGAGGAAGTGCCCCCAAGAACTTCAGGTTTTTTGAGATGAACTGTGAGTTGGGCATGACCAAGGTTAAATGATCCAGCTGGGCGCTGTGGCTCACACCTGTAAACCCAGCACTCTGGAAGGCTGTGGGCAGATCACTTGAGGTCAGAAGTTCGAGACCAGCCTTGCCAACATGGTGAAACCCCATCTCTACTAAAAATACAAAAATTAGCTGGGCATATTGGCATGGGTCTGTAGTCCCAGCTACTTGGGAGGCTGAGGCACAAGAATCGCTTGAACCCAGGAGGTAGAGGTTGCAGCAAGCCGAGATTGCACCACTGCACTCCAGTCTGGGCCACAGAGCAAGACTCCATCTCAAAAAAAAAAAAAAAAAGTTAAATGATTCAAGCCTTCAGAAAAGATTCTTAGATATTGCTGGTCAAAAAATCTGGCTTGAAAAGCAGCAGGTGTCAGGAATGTGAAATAGGAATCCTATTTCAAAGCCACCTCAACTTCCTTCACTTTCAATCTACTGATGGGCCATCAGCAAATCTCACACAGCGAAGATAATCTCATCATTTTCAAATCAAGAGATTTAATAAGCACAAACCACCTGCAGGTGGGGAGGGGTGAAATGATGACTAAGACATAGTCCTCAGAAGACGCTTAAAATTCAATTACGGTTTTTGTACCTGAAAAAGTTAACATTTTAAAATCCTTAGCTAACAGAGACAACAGAAGACAGGTCATGGTGAAGCATATGATTGTATTTAAGAAATGTTCAGAGAAAACCAAAGCTATGCCACGATGTGTGGCCAGGCGAGCTGGTAGCCCAGGGGAGCAAGAGTGGAAGTGAGCACCTAAGACAGGGTAAGTCTAAAAATTGCTGGGAGGAGGAAACTTGCTAGGAGGGGCTGCTGGCACATCTACCAGGCCGATGAAGGGCTCCCTGCAGGAGGGCAGGTGTTCCATGGTGTGGCTAGTGGGAGGGCAGGGGTCAGGATGGGTGAGGCTGTGGGCAGAGGAGTGAGCCTTCCAGGCAGTGGGGGCCACTGAATGATCATCAACCCTTAACCACAGAGGAATGGGCTGAAAGTGCAGGGACAGCCCCTACTCGGTACCAGCAAGCCAGATACCTGAGAGTCACCCTTGTCCTCCTGAACCTCCACCTCATGTACTTTCTACAAAGCAGAACAGAACAGGCAAGGCCCTCGGGGTAGGGTGGGCTCGTTCCAAGACCTACTTTCTACACACAGCCCAAAGACAAAGTAGTAGCAGCCTACTGCCTATAGAAGCATGCCTTGCTAGCCTATGGAAGCTGCCTCTGACACCAGCCCCCAGAGGCGGGTCAGGTGCCCCTAGCTCTAGGCCCCAGTAGCAGCTGTTCTTCTCTCATCATGACTCTCATAGACCTTTACTATAATTATATCCACAAATGTCTGCGTTCCCAGCGGACTAGAAGTTCCAGGAGGGCAGGAATACGCTCAAAGAATAAATAAATAAACAGGTAACAGAGGGAGGACAGAAGAGAGAAGGAGCAGGAGGGAAGGATACATGAACAAATGACTAAACAACAGAACAACAAAAAGGCAGCTGCCTGCAGGGTCGCTTCATTGCACAGCTCCAAGGAATGCTATTCACATTATGCTCAACATGGACAGCACCTCCAGCAGCACAATGCCAGGGGCAGGGCAGGCAGGTGGCTGGTCAGAGCGAGAAACTGGCCTGCTGGCCTCAGCTAGGAAAGCAGACAGAGCTTTTACATCTCCATCCAATCCTCCTGCTTTCGCTGGAAGAGTCTTGGGGAAGGGGAGGTCAGAAGACAGTGCATAACAGACACATCCCTGACCCTCCCTTCCCACCACACACACTGAGATGTACCCAGTGAGGCCTAAAAGCCGACAGAATGCCATTAGAGCTTAGGAGGAAGATGTGGGTCCCACAGGCCCACTCTCCTTCCTCAGACACCTGCTCCTTCTTGTCTTCTCGGACGCCATCAAATGCCCCAGTTGGGACTGATGTATGTCACCCCCCATGTCTCCTACCACTGCCATCAGCAAAAGGGCATATCCAGTGGCCCAGAGAACCATTTGGCACCAGTGGGACTGCACAGCCTCCCTGCCACAAGGAAATCTCTCACCCTGGACCCAGAGCACCCTCCCCACAATCCCAGCCTATATTCCACGGGCCAGGGGGACAGCTGCCAGGAGGGGGCTCTTTCACTGGCTTGAGGTATTTCCTCCAGAGCGGCTTCTCAAGGGCCTCCCATTTAAACCAGTTCCCTGATATCTTTAAAGACCTGATGTCCACCCGGGATTATCTGGCCCAGGGTGTGCTCCACCCCCTGGTCCATGCACGCCGCTCTTCTTGGAAATCCACTGCCGTTGCCCACCAGCCTAGAGAAAAGTCACCATTATGCTAGGCACAGGAAATAAGATAAAGCCACATCCCTCTAGCTCCTTCCCCTGGCCCATCTCCAGGGGACTCGGCTCATATCGGCAAGCCCATGTTGCTCTGAAAGATTCTGCTGAGCTCAGCGGGCCCAAGTCCCCCATGTACAGAAGGTAAAGGAACTCTGAGGTCATATAAAAAGAGCCAGGGCCAGCATGAGGGCCAGCCCTCAGGAGGCTCTCTCCACTGCACAGGCTGCAGAGAATGCTGGCACAAATGACCAACAGATGCAAAACTGTGCAGGCAAGGTAGAAGAAGCGGCTGGGGAGGTGACTCCCCATCCCATAAGGCTTAGAGACGCACATGTCCCCTACCTAACTCAAAAGCTCTGTAAAACCTAAAACAACCCACTAACGATGCAACAAAGTGGAAACAGGAAACAGGCTATTCGGGGCCTTGGAACTCCCTGACAGAAGGCACCAGGTGAGATGCCAGTAGCCATCTCACTGACAGCAGTGATTCTCTAATGACCATGTTCCAAGGGCCCACAACCCTGCTCCTGACCAACTACTCAGCATTCCTATCAGTCACAGGCCCCAGCTATAAGCCTGGCCGTACAGAAGCAACCCAACTCCCTCTTGGGGAGGCTCCCCAGTTGTTGGCTTCCCCAATTCAAGGTCATCTTACTTCACAATGACACGCTAGTGAAAAATATTGGACTGGAAACGAGAGGTGAGGCTCCAGCCCAGAAGTATTAGCAACTCACAATGGGACTCTGGGACTCTGGGCAAGGCCTCCCTGTTCCCTGGGGCTCAGACTTCCCATTTGAACATGTGGGAGAGGTGGTGGGTTCATTTCTTAGACTTCAGCTATCATTTCTGTGCTTCTGGGAGCAAAGGGGGTCTGTGGAGCCCAGCAGGGGTCTCTGTTCATCAGGAATTCTGAGGGAGCCTAGAATGTTCCCTCAAATTCACCAGAGACACTTTATTCACCAAACTCCTAGTCCTTTCTAAAGCTTTTGCAGACTTAGAATAATCAAATGTTTGTTGAGAACCTACCAGGGTCCAGGCACTTTGAGAGGCACTAAGGAAACATGAAGAAGTAAAAGAATTGTCTTCAAGCAACCATTTTTCAGAGACAGAAAGTGAGTCACAGAGAGGCCTCAAATTTTACTAAAGGCAACACAGCTAAGAATTCAACTCCCAGGCTGCCTGATCCCCACAGGTTATCTCCCAGGGCTCCAGGCCCGGTGAGACTAGCACTGGGATGTGAATACCACCAAAATCCCTTCCAGACACAGGGAATGGTCAGCTCCATGAAACTGGGATCTACTAAAACAGGCAATCAGAATCCAAGGCAAATGCTGGCTGGCTGAGAGGATCTTCTGAAACACCCAACCTGGCCCCCAAACCCATCTCCATATTGGGCCTGGACACTACCTTCTAACGTCCTTCTCTGAATCATCCATCTCAGGCAATGAGCATCAGCAGACAGGGGCCAGTCACATGACCTCCATAACCCTCATGTACACACAGCACAGCAGCACTGTTCATGGCCCACCCAATCCTCCCACAGTTGCCTTTCTTTTGGACCCCCTTGTCAGAGAGGGTCTGCAGAGCCAGAGCTGGGGTCCTGCCCGACAAGGACAGCCTTCTGGGGTCCTGCTCGGCAAGGACAGCCTTCTCCCAGAGCAGAGCTGACCAGAGCTCAGTTTGTCTCCCTGCAGCCCCATTCGAGAGGCCTCTGGAAGGATGCTCCGAAAGCCACTCCTTCCTACAGGTGGCAGAGGGGTCCCTGCTCTTCAATCTGGGCTTCCCGCCTCGGGACCAAGCTGGTTTTCAGAGATGTTTTCCTGGGGAGGGAGCCAGGCAGCAGAGAAGCAGTCTCCCCCTCCCCCAGCTCTGGCCGGCTGCCACGGTGACCTCCCCTCCCCCAAGAAGGGCGGTGAGCTGGGAGGTGGGGGTGGGAAGAATCCACCGATGCTCTCAGGAGGAGTGCTGGGAAGCAAGGCAGGGCGTGTCGCCTGGGCCTTTCTCTGCCCAGAGCGAGACTTCACAGCCTCTCGGTGTGAGCTGCCCCTGTATCATTCCCCAAATCGCCTCGAGTTGGGGTAGCCTTCACTGTCATTGCCAAGACCCCTGAACAGCAAGGAGGCTACCGAGCGCTGGCGAAGGGCACCGGGTCTAGAACCTTCTGTGCCCAGTCGGACGTGAGATAGGGGAGGTAGGCGCCCCGTTCCCTCATGGCCTGCACTCGCTCTTTGGAACAGAGACAGGTGCCGGTCTTTTCTCCCCGGTGGCTATTTGTCCCAGCGCCTGGACGTGCCCTTTCGCATGGTTACCGGCAGAGTCCGCAGGGAACCCCCCTCCAGTGCAGCGGAGTGGGGGTCGGCCAGACCCCAGTTTCGCTTCGTTCTCCAAGGGGGGCGCCCGTCGCTCTCCCCACCCCCGGCAGCACCCAGCCACCTGCGCGGTCGCCCGCAGCCGGTGCCGCAGTGTGAGCTAGCCAGCGAGCCCGGGTCCTTCACGCCCTGGTCCGCGCGGCGGAGCCAGCCGCCGCCCTCCGAGCTCCCTGCGGCGCCGCACCTGCACCCGCACCCCGGGCCCCCCACCCAGAGCCCACCCTCACCTCCACCCCGGGCGCCAGCACCTCCTCCGTCCTCACCCTTGACCCCTCCCCAGTCCGACCCCGCCCGAGCCGGCCCCGACCTCCCCATCCCTGTCCCTCTCCTCTATCCTGACACGGAGAGGCCTTTCCGAGCCGCGGCCGGTGGTCCCAATGGGGTGGGCGCTTGGGCGACGGGGGTCGACTCGGCGACAAGCCAAGAGATTAAGCCGGGTACTTACCGCTCTGCTCCCCTAGGAACACCAACTTGAATTTTCTCAGTGGATTCCCAAAATCTCCCCCTGCGGACATGGTGGTGGCAGCCGGGGCCGGGAGAGGAGGAGGAAAAAGCGAAGGAGCAGGGAGGGGAGAGGAGGAGGGCGAGGGGAGGCGGCCGGCGGTGCGGGAGCCGGAGGGGGAAGGGCTGGCTGTGCGCGTCCCTGACTCCCCAGCTGCGTCCCGGCCCCGGCCTGCGGCTGCGTGTCCGGCGGCGGCGGAGGAGGAGGAGAGGGAGGAGTAGGCGGAGGAAGGCTGGGGCTGGGCTGCTGCGGGCGGCACTGGCTGCGGTGCGAGGGGCGCGCTCTTTACGCCCGAGGCGCGGCGTTGGGAGAGAGGCGCGGGCGGAGCGGGGCGCAGGGACGGCGCGCAGGGACGGCGCGCGGGGCGGAGGAGCGCTCTCTAGAGCCGCGCCAGTCGGCCCCCTCCCGCCTCCCTCCTCTGCCGGCGCCTGCGCTCTGCGCTCTCCCCAGCCTCTGATGTCATGCGGGGCCCGCGGCGCTGCGGGGCTGGGGGGCGTGCGCCCGCCCACCCGAGCCCGCACCCGGGCAGGAGAGAACCTCCTCGCTGTACCCCTGAGAGGCCCCCGGGTCGGACCGTCTCTCACTGCCCCGCTGCGTCTTTCTCACTCTACCCCTCTTTCGAATCCAGAAAATGACACGAAATTGTCAGGGGACTTTTGTTTCTGGTCTTTTAAACCTAGATGCCAGTCCCTTCCTCCACCTCGCGAGACACCGATGCACAGCGCAGTCGTCCGACAGGGCGGAAAGGAACGAAGGTGGGGGAGAGCCAGGGTGTGGCGAGGCGCTTCAGGGCGGGCAGACCTAGGGAAACCTGGCGTACTTGGCGCAGATGGAGCTCGACTCTTGCCCCGTGTGGCTTCTAGCCCGCCCTCCCCTCTTGAGGCCTAGACCGTTTATTTGGGCGGCCTCTTGTGGGGTCTGTGGGTGCCCCCGCAGACCTGGCCAGCGAGAGAAGAGCTGCCAATATAGGGCGCGCCTACCTCAAACCAGCTGTTCATTTGGATCATTTTATGCTAAATCATAACCTGCCCCATGGGAGAGAAGGAACGGTGACACTCTGAATGCCAGTGCCACTATCTCCAGGACAGTGCAGTGCCCTGCGTTTCTTGATCCTGGGGTCGCCAGGCTGACAACGCCACTCCCCACCCTGGCAATTACGTGTATCTGGACAATGAGCTCTCTGAGGACACGTGGGTGACCTCTCCTTGGCCTCTACTCGCCTGGTCCATCAAGGCACGCAGACCAAGCTGTGAGTGGGTAAGAGCAAAGAGCAGAAGCCAAGCGCTAGAAACACTCCCAGGACAGCCCGAGCCTAAGGCATGCTGGTTAATTGAGGTTTGACAAAGCTGCCCCTTACTCTTCTGCCACAGCGCGGTCTTGTTCGTTTATGGCTGTTCAGTGAGCATTTATTTGAGATAATAGTCTGCATGTTGGTGAACACGATGGTGTGTGCACGCATGTGTTATACAAAGAGAAAGAGGAGTGAGACACAACCTTCATCTCCAGATTTCTCGGACACTTGTTACCCACTTTTTGACTGATGGGGCTTGCTTGGGCAAGCCTGTCTGTCTCCCTGGTGTGCTCACCTCGAATCTCTCTTCTATTTCTTGTTAAAAACTTGCCCGCAAGTTCCATAAAAGCAGTCGTCCTGAGGACATAGCTCAGAGTTTAAGAAATAGTTGTTGAATGTTCCAATGAACATCTAGAACTCAAATCAAAATAACTCCTATTCTCATAATCACCTTTAGTTTGGAACGTCAAGGGTTGTAAGTCATCACCTAGAATATCTGCCCCATTGTGGCTGGCACCAGGCTCAGGGTAACCCTCCAGACGCCCACCCACTTCTTTGGGACTCCTGCTCTCTTAGGAGACCATATCCAGCTTAGGGCTGAAGAAAGCTCTAGAAGGAGAGGAGACTCCCAAGTCACAGCCTGTTCTGTCTCTGTAAGTGATCCCTCCAAAGAAGGGCCAGGGAGCTACTGGCCAAGGTACCCAGCCATGCAACACTCCTCCAACCTGCACCTTCTCCTAACATCTGGTGCTGTCTCCCTGTACCTTCTCATCCTGACCTGAGGAGATCATCGGTGGCAAGACAAAGCAGCTGAGGTGTGCCAGAAAAGGCAGCATCTTTTGGGTAAGCCTTGGCAAGTCCTGTACCTCCTCTGATCATCTGGTCCTGCATATATAAGGTGGTATGGCAGTAGGGGAGGGAAGTTTGGGGCAGGGCCCCTCTGGGCACCTCTAAGCCTCCAAGTCATCCCATATGCTTACCAGGTCCAGCTGGGCTAATTATGGTCCAGCTTACCTTGGGGGACTCTGTCATAATCTGCCAGTTCAAATGACAAAAACCCGGCTCCGACTACTGGGCTGGCTTATGTAGCTGGAGCAGATACTGGCATTGTCTCAGAATGCAGTCATCATGCTGTGGAAATGAGAGCCGTAGAGACTCCAAGTTTTCTCTGCTCCAAGTCTCTCTCCTCCAACTATCATTGATTGTCTCTCTTGATTTTGGGTCTTGTCCTTAACCTGCCCTAGAGCAGACAGGCTTTCTCCAGGTGGAAGATGTTGCCACTAAACCTCAGCTTGGCAACCTCACTAGAAAGAGTTTCTTCCAAATAGCATCTGTGTGTTCCATTTTAAAAAAATCTTTAAATCTTCCTATTTAGTATGTGCTGTGTATATGTAAGTTACAAAGAAAACCCATCACTATGAGTGCCCATTTACCCTCTACACAACTGGAGGCTCAAATATTACAGTACTTTTCAGGTCCCCAGGTGTTTTCTTCTCCTTCCTCTTCCCCAACTTGGAAATCCAGAATCTTGGCTTTTCTTTGAGTTTTATCACATTTGGATGTGCCCTTCACAATACTTTGTTTTGTTTTGCATCTTTTGAATCTTATGTAAGGTATCAAACTGTGTATTCTGTCCTGACTTGCATGTTTATTAACATCATGTTTCTGAGATCCATTTGTTAATTCATGTAGCAGCAGTTCTTTCATTTTCACTGCTGGTTAGTATTCTACTTATGCCCCAATTTTTAAATGATTTTCAGTAAAATGTGTCATTTAAAATTTTTATTTTATTTTATTAGTGTTGTTATTATTTTTGAGATGGAGTGTTGATCTGTCACCAGGCTGGAGTGTAGTGGCACCATCTTGGCTCACTGCAACCTTTGCCTCCCGGGTTCAAGCGATTCACCTGCCTCAGCCTCCTGAGTAGCTGGTACTACAGCCATGCACCACCATGTCCAGCTAATTTTTGTATTTTTAGTAGAGCCAAGGTTTCACCATGTTGGCCAGGATGGTCTCAATCTCTTAACCTCATGATCAGCCCACATCAGCCTCCCAAAGTGCTGGGATTATAGGTGTGAGCCACCATGCCTGGCCTTTTAAAAAATTTTTATTTTAAATAATTGTATTTAATAATTTTTATAATCTCACATAGAGATTATAAAAAGCACTACAGGGAGTTTCTATGTATCCTGCACCAAGCTACCCCAATGATAACATCTTACATAACCGTATTAATTAGTAAAACCAGGAAATTAACATTGGAAAATGCACTCAGTTTTGTTTCTGCTATTAACAAACAATGCTGCTATCAACATTCTTTCCATGTTTCTTGATGCCCCTGTGAAGTTTTTCTAAGATATGTGTCAGCAGGTAAATTGTGGTATAAAAAGAAGTGTACGTTTAATTTTGTGCAAAACTATTTTTCAAAGATATTCGTCAGATCATATAGCACTACAGCATCATCTATATTTTTCATTTTCTTCAAGATCTTGGTTTTCCTCAGCCCTTTGCTGTTATATATATATATAAATATATATATTTTTTTTAATTAAACTTTTTGAGATCGTTGTAGATTCACCAACAGGAAAAAAAAAAAAAAAAAAAAGACAGATCTGTGTATCCTTTATCTAGTTTTCCCCAAGAGTAAGATCTTGCAGAACTATATACTACAATATCATAATCTGGATACTGGCATTAAGACAGTCAAGGTACAGAACATTTCTGTTCTGTGCCTTGACATACAAAGAGCCCTCATGTTCCCCTTTTATAGCCACGCCCACTTTCCTCCCACCCTCAACCCCTTCCTAACCTCTGGCAACCACTAATCTGCTCTTCATTTCAATAAATGTGTTATTTTGAGAATCTTATATAAGTGGCATTACACAGTATATCACCCTTTGGGAGTGGTTTTTTTCACTCCACCTGGCTGGAGCACTCAAATATTACGGTACTTTTGAGGCCCTCAGGTGTTTCTGCCCCTCCCGCTCTCCCCAGCTTGGAAATACAGAATCGTGGCTTTTCTTTGAGTTTTTTTAATCACATTTGGATGTGTCCTCCAACAATACTTTTTTGTTTTACATCTTTTGAATTTTATATAATGTCTCAAACTGTATATTCTGTCCTATGACTTGCATTTTTCTTAACATTATGTTCCTGAGATCCATCTGTTGATTCACATAGCAGCAGTTCTTTCATTTTCCCTGCTGGTTACTATTCCACTGCCTGTCCTATTTTTTTCACATAATTCTATGGAGATTCACCCAGGTTATTGTTTGTAGCAGTAGTTAGCTCCCTTTTACTGCTGAATGGCATTCCATAGTATGGATATACAGTTTGTTTAACCACTCACCTGTGGAAAGGCATCTGAATTATTTCCAGTTTGGGGCCATTACAGATAAAGCTGTTATGGACTATCATGTAGAGATTTTTGTGTGAAAGGAAGTTTTTATTTCTCTAGGATAAATGCCCAGGAGTGCACTTGCTGGGTCCTATGCATGTGTGTTTTTTAAAGGAACTGCCAGACTTCCAGAGTGACTCTACCGCTTTCCACTCCCCGCCAGCAATGGATGAGTGATCCAGCCTCTTCTCACCCTCACCAGCATTTACTGTTGTCAATATTTTAAGCCTTTCTGAGAGGAATGTAATAATATCTCACTGTGGTTTTAATCTACATTTCCAATGACTGATGATGTTCAACATCTTTTCATGTGCTTAATTGCCATCTGTATATCCTCTTAATGAAATGTCTGTTCATGTCTTTTGTCCATTTTTAAATTAGATTATTTTCTTTACTGTTAAGTTTTGAGAGTTCTTTATGTATTCTAGATACTAGTTCTTTGTCAGATATGTGATTTACAAATATTTTTTCCTACTCTGCTGGAGTGCAGTGGCACAATCATGGCTCCCTGCAACCTCAAACTCGTAGGCTCAAGTGATCCTCCTGCCTCAGCCTCTTAAGTAGCTATGACTACAGAGGTGCGCCAGCACACCCAGCTAATTTTTAAATTTTGTTTTTATGAAGACAAGGTCTTGCTATGTTACCCAGGCTGGTCTTGAACTCCTGGCCTCAAGCAACCCTATCACCTCAGCCTCCCAAAGTGCTGGGATTACAGGCATGAGCCACCACTCTGAGCAATTTAACAAGGTCTCTTTCAAAGCAAAAGTTTTTGAGTTTGATGAAGTTTAATTTATGGTATTTTCTTTTATGAATTGTGCCTTTTGGTGTCATGTCTAAGAACTCTTTACTAAGACCTAAGTCCCAAAGATATGTTCCTATGTTTTTTGAAAAAAAATTTAAAAATAATTTTATGTCTTCCATTTATGTTCATGGTCCATTTTGAGTTAAATTTGTATGAGGTGTAAGACTTAGGCTGGAGGGTTTTTTGGTTGTCTGTTTTCGCATTTTTGCCCATGGATGTCCAGTTGCTACAGCACCATTTGTTGAAAAGATTCTATTTTCTGTATTGAATTTCTCTTGCACCTTTGTCAAAAATTTGTTGGTCATTATTACTGTGGGGTGATGGTGGAAGTCCAACCGCCCCACATGGTCTACGCTGACATTGCAGGTGGGAGGCCTTGGTACTGCCCACTGGAGGCAAAAGTCCTGGCTCCCATCTTGACCGTCTGTGATACCCCCATCCCAGCCAAAGAGTTGGGGCATCTTGATATAGTCTGGTGATGCTAGAAGTCTATATTCATCACTTAGACTTTCCTCACTAGGTAGGTGTGGGGTGGGAACAGCACAGTTTTTTCTGTAGTGTTTGGCTGGAGTAAAACAAACCCTTCCTGGTCCTTTGACTAGAGAGATCAAACTTTTATTGGGGCTTGATTTGGGCCTGTGCTTATTGATGTGTCTGGGTTGCCACCTTCTTCAGCTCCAAGACCCAAATATATATGAAGTAAAAAGAAAACCCAAAAAGCTCATCACTGCTTCATCCCTTGGGACCCAGGGTCTCTAACTGGTTCTTCCTTCTTTCCTCCACCTTTCAGAGTTTTCTTATGTTTGTTTTATTCACAATATCCAGAGTACTCAGTTATACCTAACAGGAGGAATAGAGAAGAGTATCCCTACTTCATCTTTCCATGTGCACATTTATATATAAACTTATATTTAAACATAACATACAGGCATAGAAGTCAACAAATCACAAGTGTACAGCTTAATGAATTTCAATAGTATGAACGAACATATCCTTGTAACCACTGCTCCCGTCAAGAAAAAGAATGTTACCCATACCCCAGAATACCCCTCCCAGTCATTACACTGCATTTTCCACACCATACCCCTCCCAGTCATTACACTGCATTTTCCACATCATACCCCTCCCAGTCATTACACTGCATTTTCCACATCATACCCCTCCCAGTCATTACACTGCATTTTCCACAAAGGAAATAACTTTTCAGATACATCAGCATAGATTGGTTTTGCCCATATTTGAATTTTAGATGAGTTGAGTCAAACAATATGTACTCTCTTTGGAATCTCTTTCATTCAGTATTGGGTTTGTAAGATTCAGCCATAGTATTGCATGTAGCCAAAATAAATTCATTTTCACTGCTGCATAGTGTTGTATTGTATGAATACATCACGGTTTATTTGTCCATTCTACTGTGGAAAAATATTTAGGTTGTTTCCAGTGTTTGGTTATTACAAATTTTGCTGTTATGAAAATCTTATACATGTTTTTGGTGAGCATACGTACATGTTTCTTCTGGGTACACCTAAGTGTGGGGTTGCTGAAGCATGTATTTTTTCGGATTTAGTAGGTATTTCCAGCTTTCCAAAGTGGTCATATAAAGCATTAGTTGTATGTAAGAGTTCCAGTGTTTCATATCCTTCCCAACACTTGCTATTTTATCAGTCTTTTAATTTTAGATATTTTGGTAGATTTGTAGTGATATCTCACAGTAGTCTTATCTGCATATCTCTGACAACTAGTAGTGTTGAGCACCTTATCTTATGTTTATTATCCATTTAGATATTCTCGTAAGGAAGTGTTTGTTCAAGTATTTTCCCATTTTTCTATTGGGTTTTCTGGTCTTTTCTTATTGGCATGCAGAGTACATTATGTTTTCTGGTATTTTTAATAATATGTATGACAAGAATCTTTTTTAAATCTGGATTGCCTTTTTACTTTCTTAATGATATCTTTTCATGAACAGATCCTTTTTTAAATGTAGTCAAATGTATTGTTTTCTTTATTGTTAGGACTTTTTGTGTCCTGTTTAAAAAACTTTTGCCCACTCCAAGATCATGCAAATATTATACTTCATTTAGTAGAAGTTACATTGTATTACCTTTCATATTCAGGTTACAGAACACCTGAAATTGATCCACTTTTTACCATAAGGATATCTACTTGATGCAGCGACATTTATCAACTTTTTATTGTCCTTTTCTGCAAAAGGTACTGCAATCGTACCTTTTTCATAAACCAAGTGACTATAAGTGGTCTGTTTCCGGACTTCTTTTCCGTTAAGTCTGTTTCACTTTCATTGGGCCAACACCACACTCTCTAAATTACTATAGCTATGTTGTAAGTAGTGTAAATTAATCTTCGAAAATTGTCTTGTTTCTTTTTTATATTTTCCACATACATTTGTGAAACAGAGTCTCAATTTCCAAAGTCACACACATACACACATACTACAGACTCCTCTGAGAGGGTTTTGATTGAAATTTCATGGAATCTAGGGATCAGATTGGGGAAAGTTGACATCTTTACAATATTGAGTTTCTCAACCCATGAACACAGTATTTGCTTCCACTTATTTGTATCTTTAATAATGTTTTGTAATTTTATGTAGAGGCCTTATCATGGATTGATCTTATTGATCTTATCCAGTATCATGTTAAATTCACTTATGTATTATAGTAGGTTATCTATAGATTCCTTTTGGATTTTCTACATATACAATAATGTCATATGATCAGTTTTAAAAATTTTAGTCATTCTAATAGATGTATAGTGGTATCTTATTGTGATTTTTAAATTACATTTTCCCAATGAGTAATGGTATTAAGCATCTTTTCATATATTTATTAGCTATCTATATATCTTATTTGATTGTAGTTACAGTTTAAACATTTGCCAATTCTTTTTTAGTTATTTGTTTTCTTATTGTTTGGTTTTGAAAATTCTTTTTTTTTTTTTTTTTTTTTTTTTTTGAGCTTTTTTCCAGCTCACTTTGTCACCCAGCTGGAGCGCAGTGGTGCAATCTGGGCTCGCTGCAGCCTTTGCCTCCCAGGCTCAAGTGATCCCCCCACCTCAACCTCCCAACTAGCTGGGACTATAGGTGCATGCCACCATGCTGAGGTAATTTTTACATTTTTTGTAGAGACAGCATCTCGCTATGTTGCCCAGACTGGTCTCAAACTCCTGGGCTCCAGCCATCTGCCCACCTCAGCCTCCCAAAGGGCTGGGATTACAGGCGTGAGCCACTCACTGTGCCCAGCTGAGAATTCTTTAATATATTCTGCTCACAAATCATTTCGGGGAAGTGTTATGGTTTCATCAGTTTTCTGAAACAGTGTGTAGAATTGGCATTACTGTTTCTAAAGGTTTGGTAGGATTGACCAAGGAAGCTGTTTGGTTCTTTTCTTTGTGGGAAGGTTTTTAAAAATATGTTAAATTTCTTCAATAGATATTAGACTCTTTAGGTTATCTATTATTTTCTTAAGGTACGCTTGGCAGTTTGTGTCTATCAAGGGATTTGTCTATTTAAGCTGTATAATTTATTGATGTATAGCTGTTCAAATATTACCTTATTACCATTTTAATATGTCTAGAACCTGTAGTGATATCACCTGTCTTGTTCCAGATATTGGTAAGTTGTGTATTTGTTCTTTTTTTCCAACATTCTGTCTAAAAGTTTACTGATTTTACTAATTATCTCAAAGAATAAACTTTTGGTTTTATTGATTTTCTCTATTATTTTCTCTTTTATTGATTTCTGTTCTTGTTTTTATTATTTCCTTTATTCTCTTTACTCTGGGTCTAATTTGTTCTTCTTTTTCTACTTATAGTGGAGGCTGATTTATTGATTTAAAATTTCCTTCTTTTCTGATATACACATTTATTGCTCTAAATTGCATTCCAAGTCTTAGCTGCATCTCACCAGTTTTAATATGTTGTGTTTTCATTTTAATTCAGTTCACAATCTTTTCTAATTTTCACTTTGATTTATTCTTCTATCTATGGTGGTTGCTTTTTAGAACAGTATTATTTATTTTACAAGTATTTGGAGATGGTTAAGAAATAGTTCGTTATTCTGATTTTATTTCATTGTGATCAGACACCACAGTTTGTGATTTATATCCCTTAAATTTATTCAGGCTTGTTTTATATCCCTGAATATGGTCCATCTTGGTAAATATTCTGTGTACATTTGAATAGACTGTATATTCTGCTGTTGTTAGGTGAAATGTTATACAAATATAAATTAGATCAAGTTGGCTGACTGTATCGTTCAAGTCTTGTATATTCTCACTGATTTTCCACTTTTATTACTTACTGAGAGAGGGATTTGGAAATCACCAGTTATCACTGTGGACTTGCCTATTTCTCCTTGCCGTTCTATCAATTTTGGCTTTGTGTGCTTTGAAACTTTGGTATTAGCCGCATAAAGGTATAGAACTTTTATGCTCTCTTGATAAATTTGATGCAGGGCAGAAGAGCCCCAAAGGTGAGCTTAGCCCGTGAGGGTTCTTGGCTTTGCCCAGGAAAGAATTCAAGGGCAAGCCAAAGGTAGAAGAAAACAGCTTTGATGAACAGGCAGTGATACAGCTCCAGTGGTGTTAGAGCTCCATGACTGCTCCTGCAGAACAGTGCTGTCCCAAAGGCAGAGTAGCAGCTCAGGGCAGTTTTGCAGTCATATTTATACCCATTCCAAATTGCATGCAGATTAAGGGGTAGTTTATGCAGGGAAGGGGTAGTAACTTTTGAATCATTGGGTGCCATGGAAAGGGGTGGTAACGCCCGGGTGTTGCCATGGCAACAGTAAATTGACATGGCACACTGGTGGGTGGGTCTGATTGAAAGCTGCTTTCACCGGGGTTGTGTTTTAGCTAGTCCTCAATCTGGTCCGGTGTTGAGCCCTCTGAAGTTGAGTCCCACTTCATACCTAAAATTGACCCCAATATCCTTATAAAATGACCCTTCTTATCTCTGGTAATGTTATTTCCTTAAAATTTCATTTTGATATAAATCTAGTCACTACAGTTAACTTTTTATAGTTTTAGTATAGTATATTTTCCAATCTTTCCCTTTTTAAGCTATTTATATATTTTTCCTGAAAGCGTGTTTCTTGCAGGTGGTATATATGAATATTTGGGTCTTGCTTTTTTTGTCTAAACAGACAATATCTGCCTTCAATTAGAGTGGTTAAAAAATTTACATTTGGCCGGGCGCGGTGGCTCAAGCCTGTAATCCCAGCACTTTGGGAGGCCGAGACGGGTGGATCACGAGGTCAGGAGATCGAGACCATCCTGGCTAACACGGTGAAACCCCATCTCTACTAAGAAATACAAAAAACTAGCCGGGCGAGGTGGCGGGCGCCTGTAGTCCCAGCTACTCGGGAGGCTGAGGTAGGAGAATGGCGTGAACCCGGGAGGCGGAGCTTGCAGTGAGCTGAGATCCGGCTACTGCACTCCAGCCTGGGCTACAGAGCGAGACTCCATCTCAAAAAAAAAAAAAAAAAAAAAAAAAAAAAAAAAAATTACATTTAATGTGATTACTGATAGTATTGGCTTTAATTAAATTTATCAATTGCTATTTTTTTCCCATTTGTCTAATCTGTTCTTTGTTCCTTTCTTCCTCAATTTCTACCTTCTATTGGATTGAGCATTTTTTTTATGATTCTGTTTTATCTCCTTTGTTGGCTTGTTAGCTATAACTCTTTGTGGTGTTATTTTGGGGGTTACAATAGGGTTTATAGTTTGCATCTTTGATTTAGCATAGCCTATCTTCATATACTATCATACCACTTTACCTATAGTACAAGATCCTTCCAACAGTATATATTTGGTTCATGAGAGAAATGTAAACAAATGTAAAGTTACAATATTAAATCATAACTGTGTGTAATTATTGTAGTACATGCTGTACTGCTGTAATAATTTCATAGCTACCTCTGTTGCTGTTGCAGTGATCTCAAGTTTTGTATTTACCTAAAATACCATATGAAGCTAATCATATAAATATACTAATAATATTGTCAGTTTGTGGTCTAAAAGATTAAATTGAATTTGTGATCAGAATATTTTCAATATTTTACATTTATCAAAAAATAATTTCAGCTAGATATGCATAAAATTGGTTTCTAACAATGGAAGATGCTGCAGCAGTGTTAAGTAAATAATCTATACTTGAAGTTTAAAACTAGAGACTGATATTTCAAGATTTTTTTAAACAAATGTTAGTCAGATATTCAATAATCAAAGATAAAAATGTCAGTGGGATTTAAGTTTTCTTACTGGTATTACACTGCATGTGAATCATCTTAATTTGAAATGTCAAGGTCATAAAGCTTACTTATGACCTAGCTAGAAGTAAGATCTTCTAGCTTACTTCTAAGTAAGGTTAGAAGTAAGATAGGTTCAAGAATTTATTTTTTCTTTTTTTTTCTTTTTTTTTTTCTTTTTTATTTTGAGGCAGAGTCTCACTCTGTTGCCCAGGCTGGAGTGCAGTTGCACCATCTCAGCACACTGCAACTTCCACTTCCCAGATTCAAGCGATTCTCCTGCCTCAGCCTCCCAAATAGCTGGGTTTACAAGCATGTGCCACCATGCCCTGCTAATTTTCAAGAATTTATTTTGAAAGTGCAATCTTTCATAATATGTACAAAATAATAATAGCGATTTGACACATTTTTCTAAAATGAATCAGTATGCACAAGATTTTAATTGTAATTGTTACCATTATGTAAACTGGCTGCAAAGACTATAAGAAAATTTCGAGGAATACTTTTTAATGTTGATAAATTTGGAATTGCCTTTTAATTTATATAATACTCCTTTGATGTGATTTAATAATACTGAGTTGACATAGGTTATTGAATTTTCTTAATTTAGATCTAATTTTGAAACCAATATGCTTTTGCTTTAAAGTCAAATTAATTCTTCTGAAAAAAGATGAACTGGTTTTGTCAGTATGGATGCAAATATTAAAGAAAAAGTGTAATATTGAAGGAAAATATTTTAGTACTGAATTCAGTTATTAAAACACTTTAATGTATATTTGAAACAATTTAAATATGTGAGTCTACTCTTATCTATAAATTCTATGAAAATATTGCATCCAAATTGAAATGTGCTATAAATGTAAAACTACACACTGGATTTCTAAGACTTCATATTTAAAAAACTGTAAAATGCCTCTTTAGTAATTTCTTATATATTTGTTACATATTGAAAAAATAATAATTTAGTTTTATTGGGTTAAATGAAATACATTATTAAAATTAATTTCACCTGCTTCTTTTACTCTTTCTAATGTGACTACTAAAAAGTGTAAAATTGCATACCTGGTTCACATTATGCCATTCTGTAGAGTCAAAATTCATTTAGGTTTACTTACATAGTTACCAATTTGTTGTTCTACCTTCTTTCCTGCATCTCCTTCTTTCTTCTGGGACCAATTTCATTTTGCCTAATAAGGTCTTTAAGTGTTACTATGGAGTTGTCACTGGTGAATTTTCTCAGTTAAAAAAAAAAAAAATCTTTATTTTGGTTTTAATTTTGAAAGATATTGCTGGGCATAAAATTCAAAGTTGCAGTTATTTTCTTTCAATGCTTTGTAAATATTTCATTGTTTTCTGACTTCCATTGTTTTTGTTGAGAAGTCAGCCTTTGGTCTAACTGTTGTTCCTTTAAGGGGGAATCTGTCTTTTATTCTCTGGCTGCTAAAGATTTTCTCTTTACCTTGGTTTAGGAAATTTGATGTGCTTTGGTATGTTTTTCTTTCAGTTTCCCTGGTTAGAGTTCTTAGAGCTTCTTGAATATATGGCTTGCTATTTTTCATCAGTGTTGGAAAATTCTCAGACGTTATCTTTTTTTTTTTTTTTTTTTTTTTTCTGGAGACAGAGTCTCACTCTGTCACCCAGGCTGGAGTGCAGTGGTGCGATCTTGGCTCATTGCAACCTCCGCCTTCCAGGTTCAAGTGATTTTCCTGCCTCAGTCTCCCCGTGAGCTGGAATTACAGGTGCCTGCCACCACGCCCAGCTAATTGTTGTATTTTTAATAGAGACGGGGTTTCACCATGTTGGCCAGGCTGGTCTTGAACTCCTGACCTCAGGTGATCCGCCCTGCTTGGCTTCCCAAAGCACTGGGATTACAGGTGTGAGTCACCACGTCCAGCCATCAGACATTATCTTTTAAACTATTTCTTCCTTACCACTCTCTCCCTTCTCTCTTTCTGGGACTACAATTACAGATATGTTAGACCTTACTGTATTCCGTGTATCTCTTATTTTCCATTCTTTTGTGATTTTACGCTCCATTATGAATATTTTCTTCTGATTAACCTTCCAATTTACTAATTTTTTTCTTTAGCTATGTTTAATCTTTTAAAAATTCATCCAATGAGCTCCTAATTGTTGTATTTTTAAGGTCTAGTATGTCTGTATATTTGTTTTTAAGTCTACTATATTCTCTTAAAAATATATCATTTTTAATGGTTTTCTCTTATCTCAAAAATTTTCTAACTTATGTTTTTTAACCTCATTAAATTTAGCAAGCATTATTTTAAAGTGTGTATCCAGTACCTTTACTATCTGGAATCCTTATTGGTCTGTTTCCTTTGTGGGTTGGTTTGGGGTTTTTGTTTTGGGGGTGTTTTTTCCTCCTTTTCATTTATGTTGTCCTGTTTCCTCAAGTGTCTGATTATTTTTATTATCTGAGGAACATTGTATTTGAAAAATTGTTTGTGTAGAAATAACTTGAGGCCTAGGAAATGTTTTCCTTCTCTAGGGAGGATTTCCATTTGTTTATGCCAGGCACCAGGGAATCCTGGCAAACTGGTATTGCTTTAATCCAATTCCAGAGACTGAGCTGATTTGAGGCTGAAATCTCTGTGAGAACTGGTCTGTTGCAGTCCAATCTTATTACTATGCTGCGATTATTTGGGTTCTCATCCCAATGCTAGGCTGTTTCCCTTGATGAGTCCTAGACTCTGACTTTTTACCCCACTCCTTTGAGATTGTCTAACACACAGATCAGGCTCTCCACTAACTCCTCCGGAATTAATTAATGTTCCCAAGGCAGAAAGAGTCCAAACGTGGAGCTCGCCTTTTCGGATTCCTTTTTTACTTTTTTATTTTTGAAGCTACAGGCCCACTAATTATTTACTACCTTGTTATTTATCTAGTATTTTCAAGTATGTATTGTTAAAAACTGTTCCTAGTTTTTCCTGATATCCTGAATGAATGACCTATTCTTCTTTCAAAAAAGGCACAGGGTTCTTTTTTATGCCTTCTTGTTCCTTCTTCATTTTACTGATATTCTCTTTTACATCCTTGAAGGTATTTCTAATATTTATTGTGCTTATATTCCACTGTTGGCCTGTCTGTGATAAACACTGTATTCAGTTTGTTGTATAGCTTCTATAGCTCCTCAGGTGTCTACTGATTTTGGCTTGTGAAATTGTGTTTCCCTGGTGATTATGAGATTCTCAGTCTGATCATGGATAAGGGATGTGACTAAAGTCTGCCCCTCCTGGTGAGTATGAAGAGAGGAGTGGGGATGAGCCCCAGGATGGAGAGCCTCAGGTATTGCAGAGCTGCTGCTCCACATTCCTTTTGTTTTCATTTCACAGGGAAATTTCTTTAGTCAGGGATTCCTCTTTAAATTTTTTGAAAAATGTAGCACCGAGAGGAGACAGAAATCTCTGGAATGGTCAGCTGCCATACATGATGACATGGTTTGGCTGTGTCCACACCCAAATCTCATCATGTAACTCCCATAATTCCCACATGTTATGGGAAGGACCTGGTGGGAGATGATTGAATCATGGGGGCGGGTCTTTCCCCTGCTGTTCTCATGATAGGGAATGGGTCTCATGAGATCTGATGATTTTAAAAATGGGAGTTCCCCTGCACAAGCCCTCTCTGCCTGCTGCCATCCGTGTAGGATGTGAGTCGCTGCCCCCTGCCTCCCCAGCCATGTGGAACTGTAAGTCCAATAGCCCTCTTTCTTTTGTAAATTGCCCATGCTCGGTTATGTCTTTATCAGCAGCGTGAAAACAGACTAATACACATGAGAAGGTCATCCACTGTCCCTGAGATACTCATCCACTATCCTTGGAGGTTTAGAGGAGAATGGGATGGAAGAGTCAATGTCCTGTGACACTTGGTCAGCTTGCATTTGCTTTTCTCAGAATCTCAATCCAGCATGGCTCCGATATTACCGTGGAATTCCTGAGCGGCATGAGTTCTTGCTGCTGATTTCTTTCTTACAGTATCAGAGGCCACTAGTGACCTTCCCTGGAAAATATGGGAGAGAGGAATGAGCAGAACTTAAAATATCTACACCATCCTGTCTTCCTACCTCTCAGACTGTTAATTTTTTTTTTTTTTTTTTTTTTTTTTTTTTTTTTTTTTTTTTGAGACGGAGTCTCGCTCTGTCGCCGAGGCTGGAATGCAGTGGCGCAATCTCGGCTCACTGCAAGCTCCACCTCCTGGGTCCACGCCATTCTCCTGCCTCAGCCTCTGGAGTAGCTGGGACTACAGGCGCCTGCCACCACACCCAGCTAATTTTTTTTGTATTTTTAGTAGAGATGGGGTTTCACCGTATTAGCCAGGATGGTCTTGATCTCATGACCTCGTGATCCGCCCGCCTCGGCCTCCCAAAGTGCTGGGATTACAGGTGTGAGCCACCACGCCCGGCCCAGACTGTTAATTTTTCACATTAGTTCATCCCAGCTTTAGTCTCTCCAAGGGTTAGTCACAGTTTTATATTAGTTCCTCCATCTTACTTCCATAATTTCTCTATCATTGAATTTTTGGGAGACAACTAGAAGACAAGGTTAGTTCACTATCTTGTGAGGCACTGGTATACCTCTTTCTGCTACTTTCTTTTGGCTCTTCAACTCCTTCTTATTCTTCTTATTCCTAGTCTCCTCTTCTTCCTCTTTCTCCTTTCTTTTTTTTTCAACTCTAGGTTTCATTACAGTTTCTGTGTTCCTACTTTGCAAATTAATCTACAAGAGAGTTTTTAAAGTTTGTTTATTTCTGTATACTTTCCTCTTGATTTGTTTTGACTTGTATTTTTCATAAATAGCCTTGATTCGGTCACTGTGGCTGTGATTCACTCATCTGAGTGAGAAACTGAGCTTTTCTCACCTCCAGTTGTTACCGACGTCCACTTCAGTGGTGCTTTCAGGCTGCTTAACCTACAGAGAGGGTGGGGAGAGAAGATTTAAAACTATATGCAGGTTGGGCACGGTGACTCATGCCTGTAATCCCAGTACTTTGGGAGGCTGAAGTGGGTGGATCTCTTGAGCCCAGGAGTTGGAGACCAGCCTGGGCTACATTGCAAAACCTGCTATCTACAAAAAATACAAAAATTACTCAGGCATGGTGGTGTGCACCTATAGTCCCAGCTATTTGGGAGGCTGAATCTGGAGGATCGCTTGAGCCCAGGAGGTCAAGGCTGCTGTGAGCAGTGATCAGGCCACTGCACTCCAGCCTGGGTGGCAAGCGAGACCCTGTTTCAAACAAACAAACAAACAAACAAACACAACTATATGCAATTTGGCAAGTCACATTCAGTGCTGGCTGGATGTCCAGAGAGCTTTGTAGTGGGTGGATTGATGGAAGGTTGTGCCCCCAATAAAATCAAGAGACCAATGTGGGAGGAGGTCTACATGAGTCCAAATATGGGCAATGTTTCTGCTTCATAGTGTGAGGTCATAATCTCTGCTGATTACTCTTCAATGAAGAGGGAATTGGTTACTGTAAGATTAGAAAATCCAGTTATTGGAGAGATTGTTAACAGAGGGCCCACTGTTTAATAGGATACCATAAGATCCACACTCTGTTGCAAGAAGTTTTATTTAGGTAAGAGACAATTAGGATGTGAGTTCACAGACTGCTTATGATGCTAATGAGATGCTGTGGTCTTCCCTTGATAGCTGGAAAATGGCATGAGAGCAGAAGAGACATAGACGGAAACCATTCCCTATTCTATGAAAGATCCGGGTTTCAGAGTTATCAGATAATTTGATGAACTGATTGGATGAATAGATGAATTAATAGAAAGGATAGATGATGGATCGGAGATGGAATGGAGTGACCTGTGAATGGGTGAATTGATAGGTGGGTAGATGAATAGATGAATGTTTGGATCAACGGATGTATCTATGTATGCATGTATAAATGGTGGATGGAGTAAATTAATGTAGATAAATGGATAGATAGGTGGATAGAAGGATGATCGATGGATTGATAGATGCCATATTGAAATGTCTGGATAGATTAATGGCTACATGTAAGTATATGTAAGTGTGCATCCTATGTGTGAACGGAGTAATGAAGAAGTAGGTCACTGGATGTTGGATGGATGGATGGATGGATGGATGGAACAGATGGATAGCTACAGAACTAGACAGGTGGGGATTCTGGATAATGAGCAATTGCATAACTGAGTGGTGTCAGTGGATAATGGGATAGATGATAACAGAATGAACTCAGAAATTCAACCTGTATTTGCATCCTGACTTTGGATATCAGCTGTGTGACTTTGGGTATGATCTTTTAATTTCTCTAAACCTTGGGGAAAAATTAAATATTCAAGAAAATAGCCACAATTCACAGTGAAAACTCTAAAGGGAAAATATTGTTTAAAATAACTACTTGTCAGAATAAAAACATTGAAGAATAAATATCATTAGCTGAGAGTGGTTCAGGGCTTATTTGAAATTAAATTTTTATAAATAAAAATTTTAAAAGTTGAGAGCTGTGTTCTAATGTCTAGTGGTAAGACTTGGAAACATCTAACTATAAAATAATATTAATACAGTCCGGGAACGATGGCTCACATCTGTAATCCCAGCACTCTGGGAGTCTGAGGCAGTCAGATCTCTTGAGGTCAGGTGTTTGAGACCAGCCTGGACAATATGGTGAAACCCCGTCTCTACTAAAAATACAAAAATTAGCCGGGCTTGGTGGCTCATGCCTGTAATCCCAGCTACTCGGGAGACTGAGGCAGGAGAATCACTCCAACCCAGGAGACAAAGGCAGAGGTTGCAGTGAGCCAAGATTGTGCCATTGCACTCCAGCCTGGGCAACAGAATGAGACTTCATATTAAAAAAATAATAAATTAATTAATGCAAAACATTTTGCAAATTATAGTTACAAAATAAAATATAAATGCTGCTTGTGTAAAATGTTAATATGACAATATGTGAAGATGGGGGAAGAGAAGGAAGGATGCTTTGTATCTAATGTCCTTATCTTTCATAGCAGGGACTCAAAAGATAATACCTAAATTGAAGTATGGAATGTAAAAATGATCACTCTCCATGGTTTTTCTCCCCAAATCCCTTTTTGTAAATATAGAAGATTATTTTGTAAAAACTCTCAAGGTGAATAAACACTTATTTGAAATTTTATAATTTTTTCAAATTCCTTTTGGTTTCTTTTTCAAGTTTTAAATACAAATAAAATTAAATCTGATAACTTACGATAAATAACATATATAAAACAATAACATATTTATAAAAATATTTTAATATATCTATTTAGAGTTTCTGGAACATATGAACTAAAAAGATGTCTAGAATGATACTCTGCTAATGTAAATACTAATTATTTATGAGTAGAGGCATTTGAATTTTTTATCCTCTATGCAGTGCTTGAATAATTTATAATAAGCATGCATTATTTTTACAAAGCCCATCTTGATTTTTCTTTACATAAAAAGGAAAACTTAAAAAAATTAATGCTCTGTTTATTCTAGTCTTGTCATCATAACCTTAAGTAGTTTATTTGCAAAAATGCTCTGGTAACCTTGTACAGTTTAACTCTAGGCTTTATTGTTAATTCCCTATGGAATGTAACCCTTAATCTCAAGGCCGTGGAGACTACAATGCTTGTTTTATTTTTTATATTTGTTGGAGAAAAGTGGAGTTATTAAGATGCTTGTTATAAAAGATTGTGACTGTTCACTTAGAGTTGCAAACTATATTTGTGGTAGGAAATTGAATGTGTTCATCCTTCACTTGACAAGTAATCCCTGGCTATGTCCCCTCTGGTCTTGCTATAATTAATCTGAGAGTTTATAAACTAAGTAGAGTCTTTGTGAATAAGAAATTTAATGATAAGCTTTCTTCCTTAAGAAGGATTTTTGGCACTTTGGGAGGCCAAGACGGGCGGATCACGAGGTCAGGAGATCGAGACCATCCTGGCTGACACGGTGAAACCCCGTCTCTACTTTAAAAATACAAAAAACTAGCCGGGCGAGGTGGCGGCGCCTGTAGTCCCAGCTACTCGGGAGGCTGAGGCAGGAGAATGGCGTAAACCCGGGAGGCGGAGCTTGCAGTGAGCTGAGATCCGGCCACTGCACTCCAGCCTGGGCGGCAGAGCGAGACTCCGTCTCAAAAAAAAAAAAAAAAAAAAAAAAAAAAAGAAGGATTTTTGGAAGAATTTATAGCAGATTTATTTCTAAAACAACACAGAATCTTTATAACAGTTAAAGAGTTGTGAGTCAGATCAGACTGGGGAGTGGGGAGACGGGGTGCACAGCCTGCCAGGCTCGGAACTTTATCTGAAGGTGTGCCGGGATCCCGGCAAACTGCCCTGCGAGTTCAAAGCTAGCCGGAAGCCGATTTTGTTTTGTAATCCCTAAATGATATATGGAAAGGAAACGCCCACCTGCAGGCCAGTTAGGTTGGAACCTAAGGCGTTAGAAACCCTGTCAGTGAGGAGGTGTTCTAGCTGAGAGGTGGTATATTAATTTCTTATGGTGGTTGTAACAAATTCTGTACCTTAACAGAAATGTATTCTCTCACAGTTCTGGAGGCCAGAAATTCGAAATTAGTATCACTGACTGAGATTAAGGTGTCGGCAGGGCCATGTGCCCTCTGGAGGCCCTGGCGGGGAACTGCTCCTTGCCCACTCAGAGCCTGCTGGCCTTCCTTGTCTGTGCCTGCATCGCTTCCATCTCTGCCTCCACCGTCCCTTCCCCTTCTCCAGGTATTCCTGTCTCATCTCCCTCCGCTTCCCTCTTGGGAGGACACTTGTGATTGTATTTAGGGCCTACCCAGGTAATCCAGGATAATCTCCTTATTTTAAGATCCTCAACTTAATTACATCTGCAAAGTCTTTGCCATATAAAGTAATATTCACAGGTTCTGGGATTAGAAGGTGGTCATATCCTCAGGGCCCATGATTTACCCTACCATAGCAGTAAGATGGTAGGATTAAGAAAGAGCTAGACACATTTCTGTCTCCTCCAGAGGCAGCTGTTTCACATCATAGAAATTCACATTTCAATCTAAAAGATGAGGATGTGTGCATTTGCCCTACCCTGGATTGTGCAGCCCCTGCCTGAGAAAGAGGTTTCCATCACTGTTGCAGACCAAGGCAGAGGCTCCAGCTCTCCCCGGAGCTATCCAGGCACCCTCACCTCCCTCCTGAAGGTCTCTGTGGCCAGAGGGTAAAGCTTCAGTTGGAGAATACACCCACGCTGGCTAGTCTGAGTGTGTTTGCTCTCTTGGACCTTGGGAGAGGCCAGGCAGGCAGAAGTGGGTGTTCTGATCCACCCAACCCATGTGGGGCTTTCATGCTTCTGGCTTCTACCTGCTTCACTAGGAGTCAGTTCTCACCAAAGTGTCTTGTCTTTTCCTCACTGCACATGGGGCATTCATGTGGAATGTCATTCATATTGAAATAGCACCTGGACAAAAAGTGAGTGCTTGCTGTGTGTGAGTATGTAGGCATGTAGAGCCCTCTGTTTAGATGTGTGCTTTCTGCTTCGTATCCCAGAAACTCCCCCTACTTGACCAGTCCTGGCAGCACTGGATGAGTAGAGACGGCCTCCTGGCCTCTCCAGCTGCACTGGGGTTGAGTCCCTCTGTTCCATTGTTGAAGGGTGAATGATGTTCCTCTTGGACACCCAAGTGCAGTGAGGTGGGAGGAGAAGGGAGGGTGTGTCCCGAGGAATTCCCTCCTGCTCAGCACACATGAATCATGGCCATAGGAGGTTGTCAATACAAAGACGTGGAATAATATTACAGGGGTGTTCAGATAAGCAGTTAAGTTATTTGTAGATTCCTGACACATTGCCTTAACAGCTGGGGCTGGTAAACATTTTGTTCCTTCCCCTGCCCTCCATGTGTTCCTGTAGTTCTAATGGGCTGATCTTTGTCATCTCATAGAATGCTGAGTGAAACTGTGGCTTTTAAACTCTGAAATGTATGTAAGCATATTAAATGAGTTTCTTTAAGAAAATCATGGATTGAGGACTGGACTTGATCAAAAACACAAAAACTTTATTCTTCGAAATAGGTAGCTTGTGAGTATAAAATTAAACTGTGGGTTAATAATTAAGCTTTCATTTAACAAGCAAGAGGCCAGGTGCAGTGGCTCATGCCTGTAATCCGAGCACTTTGGGAGGCCGAGGTGGGTGGATCACCTGAAGTCAGGAGTTCGAGACCAGCCTGACCAATATGGAAAAACCCGTCTCTGCTAAAAATACAAAATTAGCTGGTGTGGTGGCCCATGCCTGTAATCCCAGTTACTCAGGAGGCTGAGGCAGGAGAATCACTTGAACCCTGGGAGGCGGAGGTTGCAGTGGGCTGAGATTGTGCCATTGCACTCCAGCCTGGGCAACAAGAGCAAAACTCTGTCTCAGAAAGAAAAAAAAGTAAATATTGTGCTCTGATAAGAGAAAACAAACATTTGAAGATATTTTGGGGGTAAAAAGCTATTAATTATAGCATATTTAGTTCCAGATGAATTTCACAGTAAAGACTAAAGTGTTCTTACAATTTATGTTAAGTGTTTAAACTGATCATTTTTTCCCACATAACTTGTTTTCTATCCTATCAGACAGTGCAGACTGAGAAAGTCACTTCTCTTTTTTAAATTTAAAAAAATCAGACTTTTGGCTTGAAGCCATCTCTGGCTAAAATAAGTTCCAGGGCAGGTAATTTCTTACTTGCATGATAATATCTTACCTTAATATGATAATCTCAGACATCATTCAAAACAACTTCAGAAATGTAAAGGTAAATTAGTAAAAGTTTGACAATTGGAAATGTTTTCTATTTGAGGACACTTTAATACAAAACTATTTATTTAAAAAGGTAGTAGCATGCGATTGTATAATTAAACCGTGAGTATTGATTTTAGTCTAAAATTTACCCAAAAGCTCTAATTAAATCAACCTTTAGAAAAATCAAATATTAGGTATGAGTTTTACTTTAAGAATGATTCTATGTTTTATCCCTGGGATGATGGTGTAATTGATAGTGCCCAACTGAAATATGTGCATGTCATTGTAACATTATATTTATTATTATTATTATTATTATTTGAGATGGAGTCTCATTCTCTCACCTAGGCTGGAGTGCAGTGCTGTGATCTCGGCTCACTGCAACCTCTGCCTCTCAGGTTCAAGCGATTCTCCTGTCTCAGCCTCCTGAAGAGCTGGGACTACAGGCGTGCACCACCATGCCTGGCTAATTTTTTTTGTATATTTAGTAGAAATGGGGTTTCACCATATTGGTCAGGCTGGTCTCGAAATCCCGACCACAGGTGATCCAACTACCTCGGCCTCCCAAAGTGCTGGGATTACAGGCATAAGCCGTCGCACCCGGCCTATAACATTTTTTTTTCTTTTTTCTTTCTTTCTTTTTTTTTTTTTTTTCAGTCAAAAGGGCAGATGCTTTTACGTAGGAAAAAAAATAGAAGGGAAAATCTATTTTAAAAAATGAATTACAGCCTCAGCAACTAAATGTTTTTATATATATATATATTATACTTTATGTTCTAGGGTACATGGGCACAACGTGCAGGTTTGTTACATATGTATACATGTGCCATGTTGGTGTGCTGCACCCATTAACTCGTCATTTACATTAGGTATCCTAATCCTATCCCTCCCCCTCCCTCCACCCCACAACAGGCCCTGGTGTGTGATGTTCCCCTTCCTGTGTCCAAGTGTTCTCATTGTTCAGTTCCCACCTATGAGTGAGAACATCCGGTGTTTGGTTTTCTGTTCCTGTGATAGTTGAGATTTTCTGTTCTTGCAGCTGAGAATGATGATTTCCAGCTGCATCCATGTCCCTACAAAGGACATGAACTCATCCTTTTTTATGGCTGCATAGTATTCCATGGTGTATATGTGCCACATTTTCTTAATCTACTCTGTCATTGATGAACATTTGGGCTGGTTCCGAGTCTTTGCTATTGTGAATAGTGCCTCAATAAACATACGTGTGCATGTGTCTTTATAGCAGCATGATTTATAATCCTTTGGGTATATACCCAGTAATGGGATGGCTGGGTCAAATGGTATCTCTAGTTCTAGATCCCTGAGGAATCGCCACACTGTCCTCCACAATGGTTGAACTAGTTTAGAGTCCCACCAACAGTGTAAAAGTGTTCCTGTTTCTCCACATCCTCTCCAGCACCTGTTGTTTTCTGACTTTTTAATGATTGCCATTCTCACTGGTGTGAGATGGTATCTCATTGTGGTTTTAATTTGCATTTCTCTGATGGCTAGTGATGATGAGCATTTTTTCATGTGTCTGTTGGCTGCATAAATGTCTTCTTTTGAGAAGTGTCTGTTCATATCCTTTGCCCACTTTTTGATGGGGTGGTTTGTTTTTTTCTTGTAAATTTGTTTGAGTTCTTTGTAGGTTCTGGTTATTAGCCCTTTGTCAGATGAGTAGATTGCAAAAATTTTCTCCCATTCTGTAGGTTGCCTGTTCACTCTGATGGTGCTTCTTTTTGCTGTGCAGAAGCTCTTTAGTTTAATTAGATCCCATTTCTCAATTTTAGCTTTCGTTGCCATTGCTTTTGGTGTTTTAGACATGAAGTCCTTGCCCATGCCTATGTCCTGAATGGTGTTGCCTAGGTTTTCTTCTAGGGTTCTTATGGTTTTAGGTCTAACATTTAAGTCTCTAATCCATCTTGAATTAATTTTTGTATATGGTGTAAGGAAGGGATCCAGTTTCAGCTTTCTACTTATGGCTAGCCAGTTTTCCCAGCACCATTTATTAAATAGGGAATCCTTTCCCCATTTCTTGTTTTTGTCAGGTTTGTCAAAGATCAGATGGTTGTAGATGTGTGGTATTATTTCTGAGGGCTCTGTTCTGTTCCATTGGTCTATGTCTCTGTTTTGGTACCAGTACCGTGCTGTTTTGTTTACTGTAACCTTGTAGTATAGTTTGAAGTCAGGTAGCATGATGCCTCCAGCTTTCTTCTTTTTGCTTAGGATTGTCTTGGCTATGCGAGCTCTTTTTTGTTTCCATATGAACTTTCAAGTAGTTTTTTCCAATTCTGTGAAGAAAGTCATTGGTAGCTTAATGGGCATGGCATTGAATCTATAAAGTACCTTGGGCAGTATGGCCATTTTCACAATATTGATTCTTCCTATCCATGAGCATGGAATGTTCTTCCGTTTGTTTGTGTCCTCTTTTATTTCACTGAGCAGTGGTTTGTAGTTCTCCTTGAAGAGGTCCTTCACATCCCTTGTAAGATGGATTCCTAGGTATTTTCTTCTCTTTGAAGCAATTGTGAGTGGGAGTTCACTCATGATTTGGCTCTCTGTTTGTCTGTTATTGGTGTATAAGAATGCCTGTGATTTTTGCACATTGATTTTGTATCCTGAGACTTTGCTGAAGTTGCTTACCAGCTTAAGGAGATTTTAGGCTGAGACAATGGGTTTTCTAAATATACAATCATATCATCTGCAAACAGGGACAATTTGACTTCCTCTTTTCCTAATTGAATACCCTTTATTTCTTTCTCTTGCCTGATTGCCCTGGCCAGAACTTCCAACACTATGTTGAATATGAGTGGTGAGAGAGGGCATCCCTGTCTTGTGCCAGTTTTCAAGGGGAATGCTTCCCACTTTTGCCCATTCAGTATGATATTGGCTGTGGGTCTGTTATTAATAGCTCTTACTATTTTGAGATACATTCCATCAATACCGAATTTATTGAGAGTTTTTAGCATGAAGGGCTGTTGAATTTTGTCAAAGGCCTTTTCTACATCTATTGAGATAATCATGTGGATTTTGTCTTTGGTTCTGTTTATATGCTGGATTACATTTATTGATTTGCATATATTGAACCAGCCTTGCATCCCAGTGATGAAGCCCACTTGATCATGGTGGATAAGCTTTTTGATGTGCTGCTGGATTCAGTTTGCCAGTATTTTATTGAGGATTTTTGCATCGATGTTCATCAGGGATATTGGTCTAAAATTCTCTTTTTTTGTTGTGTCTCTGCCAGGCTTTGGTATCAGGATGATGTTGGCCTCATAAAATGAGTTAGGGAGGATTCCCTCTTTTTCTATTGATTGGACTAGTTTCAGAAGGAATGGTACGAGCTCCTCCTTGTACCTCTGGTAGAATTCAGCTGTGAATCCATCTGGTCCTGGACTTTTTTTGGTTGGTAGGCTATTAATTATTGCCTCCATTTCAGAGCCTGTTATTGGTCTATTCAGGGATTCAACTTCTTTCTGGTGTAGTCTTAGGAGAGTGTATGTGTCCAGGAATTTATCCATTTCTTCTAGGTTTTCTAGTTTATTTGCGTAGAGGTGTTTATAGTATTCTCTGATGGTAGTTTCTGTTTCTGTGGGGTCAGCAGTGATATCCCCTTTATCATTTTTTATTGTGTCTATTTGATTCTTCTCTCTTTTCTTCTTTATTAGTCTTGCTAGTGGTCTATCAATTTCGTTGATCTTTTCAAAAAACCAGCTCCTGGATTCATTGATTTTTTAAGGGTTTTTTGTGTCTCTATCTTGTTCAGTTCTGCTCTGATCTTAGTTATTTCTTGCCTTCTGCTAGCTTTTGAATGTGTTTGCTCTTGCTTCTCTAGTTCTTTTAATTGTGATGTTAGGGAGTCAATTTTAGATCTTTCCTGTTTTCTCTTGTGGGCATTTAGTGCTATAAATTTCCCTCTACACACTGCTTTAAATGTGTCCCAGAGATCTGGTATGTTGTATCTTTGTTCTCATTGGTTTCAAAGAACATCTTTGTTTCTGCCTTCATTTCGTTATGTACCCAGTAGTCATTCAGGAGCAGGTTGTTCAGTTTCCACGTAGTTGACTGGTTTTGATTGAGTTTCTTAATCCTGAGTTCTAGTTTGATTGCACTGTGGTCTGAGAGACAGTTTGTTATAATTTCTGTTCTTTTACATTTGCTGAGGAATGCTTTACTTCCAACTATGTGGTCAATTTTGGAATAAGTGCGACGTGGTGCTGAGAAGAATGTATATTCTGTTGATTTGGGGTGGAGAGTTCTGTAGATGTCTTTTAGGTCCACTTGGTGCAGAGCTGAGTTAAATTCCTGGATATCCTTGTTAACTTTCTGTCTCGTTGAGGTGTCTAATGTTGACAGTGGGGTGTTAAAGTCTCCCATTATTATTGTGTGGGAGTCTAAGTCTCTTTGTAAGTCTCTAAGGACTTGCTTTATGAATCTCGATGCTCCTGTACTGGGTGCATCTATATTTAGGATCGTTAGCTCTTCTTGTTGAATTGATCCCTTTACCATTATGTAATGGCCTTCTTTGTCTCTTTTGATTTTTGTTGGTTTAAAGTGTGTTTTATCAGAGACTAGGATTGCAATCTCTGCCTTTTTTTGTTTTCCATTTGCTTGGTAAATCTTCCTCCATCCCTTTATTTTGAGCCTATGTGTGTCTCTGCATGTGAGATGGGTCTCCTGAATACAGAAACTGATGGGTCTTGACTCTTTAACCAATTTGCCAATCTGTGTCTTTTAATTGGAGCATTTAGCCCATTTACATTTAAGGTTAATATTATTATGTGTGAACTTGATCCTGTCATTATGATGTTAGCTGGTTATTTTGCTTGTTAGTTGATGCAGTTTCTTCTTAGCATCGATGGTCTTTACATTTTGGCATGTTTTTGCAGTGGCTGGTACCGGTTGCTCCTTTCCATGTTTAGTGCTTCCTTCAGGAGCTCTTGTAGGGCAAGCCTGGTGGTGACAAAATCTCTCAGCATTTGCTTGTCTGTAAAGGATTTTATTTCTCCTTCACTTATGATACTTAGTTTGCCTGGATATGAAATTCCGGGTTGAAAATTCTTTTTTTTAAGAATGTTGAATATTGGCCCCCACTCTCTTCTGGTTTGTAGAATTTCTGCCGAGGGATCTGCTGTTAGTCTGATGGTCTTCCCTTTTTGGTTATCCGACCTTCCTCTCTGGCTGCCCTTAATATTTTTTCCTTCATTTCAACTTTGGTGAATCTGACAATGATGTGTCTTGGAGTTGCTCTTCTCGAGGAGTATCTTTGTGGTGTTCTCTGTATTTCCTGAATTTGAATGTTGGCCTGCCTTGCTAGGTTGGGGAAGTTCTCCTGGATAATATCCTGCAGAGCGTTTTCCAACTTGGTTCCATTCTCCCCGTCACTTTCAGGTACACCAATGAGATGTAGATTTGGTCTTTTCACATAATCCCATATTTCTTGGAGGCTTTATTAATTTCTTTTTATTCTTTTTTCTCTAACCTTCTCTTCTCGCTTCATTTCATTCTTTTGATCTTCAATCACTGATACCCTTTCTTCCAGTTGATTGAGTGGGTTACTGAAGCTTGTGCATTTGTCATGTAGTTCTCGTGTCATGGTTTTCAGCTCTATCAGGTCATTTAAGGGCTTCTCTACATTGGTTATTCTAGTTAGCCATTCGTCAAATCTTTTTTTCAAGGTTTTTAGCTTCTTTGTGATAGGTTCGAACTTCCTCCTTTAGCTTGGAGAAGTTTGATCGTCTGAAGCCTTCTTTTCTCAACTCGTCAAAGTCATTCTCTGTCCAACTTTGTTCCATTGCTGGCGAGGAGCTGCGTTCCTTTGGACAGGGAGAGGTGCTCTGATTTTTAGAATTTTCAGCTTTTCTGCACTGCTTTTTCCCCATCTTTGTGGTTTTCTCTACCTTTGGTCTTTGATGATGGTGACATACAGATGGGATTTTGGTGTGGATGTCCTTTCTGTTTGTTAGTTTTCCTTCTAACAGGACCCTCAGCTGCAGGTCTGTTGGAGTTTGCTTGAGGTCCACTCCAGACCCTGTTTGCCTGGGTATCAGCAGCGGAGGCTGCAGAAGAGTGAATATTGCTGAACAGCAATTGTTGCTGCCTGATTGTTCCTCTGGAAGCTTTGTCTCAGAGGGGTACCTGGCCATGTGAGGTGTGAGGTGTCAGTCTGCCCCTAGTGGGGGGTGTCTCCCAGTTAGGCTACTCGGGGGTAAGGGACCCACTTGAGCAGGCAGTCTATCCGTTCTGAGATCTCAAACTCTGTGCTGGGAGAACCACTACTCTCTTCAAAGCTGTCAGACAGGGACATTTAAATCTGCAGAGGTTTCTGCTGCTGTTTGTTTGGCTATGCCCTGTCTGCAGAAGTGGAGTCTACAGAGGCAGGCGGCCGCCTCCTTGAGCTGCGGTGGGCAGCTTCCTGGCTGCTTTGTTTACCTACTTAAGCTTCAGCAATGGTGGGCGCCCCTCCCCCAGCCTCTCTGCCGCCTTGCAGTTAGATCTCAGACTGCAGTGCTAGCAATGATGGAGGCTTCGTGGGCGTGGAACCCTCCGATCCAGGCACGGGATATAATCTCCTGGTGTGCCGTTTGCTAAGACCCTTGGTAAAGTGCGGTATTAGGGTGGGAGTGACCCGATTTTCCAGGTGTTGTGTGTCACGGTTTCCCTTGGCCTTTGCACTTCCCCTTTGCCCTTCCCCTTTGTACTTCCCTTCCCCTTTGCACTTCCCGGGTGAGGCAATGCCTCACCCTGCTTCGGCTCTCACTCAGTGGGCGGCACCCACTGTACTGCACCCACTGTCCAACATGCGCCAGTTAGATGAACCCAGTACCTCAGTTAGAAATGCAGAAATCACCTGTTTTCTGTATCACTCACGCTGGGAGCTGGAGGCTGGAGCTGTTCCTATTCAGCCATCTTGGAACCGCCCCTAACATTTTATACTGTAGAATATTATACACATAAGTATATTAAGTATAAATGTACAATTCAATGAATTATGACAAAACAATCTACCCACCATGAATTCAAGAAGTAGAACATTGCCACAGTCATAGAAACCTCCCTCATACCCCTCCCCATTACTAAAATTTCTCTCCTTCCCAAATTTAACCACTTTTATAACTCACAATATGATAGTCTAGTTTTGCCTGTTTTTGAAATTATTGGTTATATGTTCTTTTGCGTTTTAGTTTTTCACTCAATGAAATGTGTGTACTGTTCATCCATGATGTTGTGATTACTATGGTTCATTTATGTTTATTGGTGTATGTATATTGGATATGTTTGTGTATATGTGTGGTATTGTTTCCAGTTTGGGACTACTATGAATAATGCTGTTAGGACACATCTTAAACATGTTTCTCGGTGCACGTGTGCAGTGCGTTTCTGTTGAGTATGTGCCTAGGAGTGTAATTTCTGGGTTAGATGATATGCAGGTATTCAACTTTAGTATGTCAAAATATCTTCAAAATGAATACACAAATGCCAAAATATCTTCAAAATGAATACACAAGTTTACACTTCCACCAGCAATATATGAGAGCTTCTATTGTTCCATGTTCTGGCCAATACTTAGTATCATCAGTCTTTTTAACTTTAGTCATTTTGGTGAGGGTACTGTAGAATCATGTTGTAGCTTTAATTTTCATTGCCTTGATGACTAATGAGATTAAGTACATTTTAATATATTTGCTGGAGATATCCTCTTCTGTGAAGTATCTGTTTAAGTCTTTTGCCCATTTCTCTATTGGGTGTATCTATTTATTGTTTACATGTAGAAGTTTTGTGTACATATTTTGGTACAAATCTTTTGTCTGCTGTATAAGTTGGTAATTTATTTTCTTCTCCATGGCTTGCTGTTTCACTCTTTTAATGGCGTTTTCAATGAAAATAAGTACTTACTTTTAATGTAGTTTAATTTATCAATTTTTTTTATGGTTAGGGCTACTTGTACTATGTAATGTCTTTCTATAAGAGGACACTACTGAGGTCTTCCACTTCTGTCTGGGAGGTAGAAAGCTGCAGGTGAATGTTGTTCCCATTCTTAAAACAACAACAACAAGCTCTGGCAGCCTGCAAAGGCATAACTTTTCATAAATCCATCAGAGAGTTGAGGTTGCATGGCAACCCAGAAACACACAAACTATTTTACCTTTAGCGAAACACAGGAAGAAGAGGAGGCCACCATCTAAGTGGGTAAAAGGAAATCAGCTAATATTTTCATAAATTCCTAAAAGCTGAGTTTGGTCTAACATATCAGTCGGGAATAACTGAGAGTTCCAGATACGAATTTGCACACACTCATAAGATTCTCCATGGTTCTTCCCTGGGTGCTCATTAGAAAGATGTGGCAGAACAAGAGATCAGAGAAGCCTCCCTTGGGTGGTGCAGACATGCAGAAGGTGATTGGCTATGGCTGAAACACCAGCTATTCCCCTCATCTCCTATCTTATACAAACCAACAGCCTGAAAACGTTGGGATGGGGCAGCAAGCCTTCACACCCCTGTGCTATTAGAGGAGGAGTAGGAACATGTCCTAGAACAAAGCACGCTCTAGACCTGCCTTGTAAATGCCTAAAATCAAGCCCTAATGAGATGCTTAGAGGGAACAGAATTTGGAGGTTGAGACCCAATAAATTAGAAGGACTTGACAAATATCTGGGATTTTTATAGATTTTTCCTGACAAAGTATATAAAACCAAGCCTACATAGGTTCAAGGTGGTCAGCTAATGAGTGAACCACCTACTAGAACAAAAATCACCATTCTTAAGATGATGATAGCAGAATCTGGAGTCTCTACAGGATAACATTCATAATATCCAACAGACACTAAAAAATAACTAGAATAGCAAAGGAAAAGGAAAATGTGACCCAAAGTCCAGAAATAAAAGTAATCAAGTGAAATTGACCATGAGATGGCCCAGATGTTGGATTTAGCAGACAGAAAATTTAAAGTAGCTATTATAAATAAGGAATTATAAATTAAAAATAAAGAATTAAAGGAAAATATATTCAAACAACTAAATGAGAATATTATTTTAATGAGTGAATAGTTCAGGAATCTCAGCAGTGAAATGGAAGTTATTAAAAAAGGATCAAATTGTATTTCTGTAAGTGAAAAATATGAAAACTGAAATTTAAAAAATCACTGGATGGTCATAAGAGCGGGTTAACAGAAGATGACAGAGCAATAGAAATTATCCAGTCTGAGGACCACAGAGGAAAAAGAATGAAGGAAAATGAACAAGACCTGTGGAATGTATCAAATGGTCCAATATGGTTAATCACAGTTCTAGAAGGAGATGAGACTAAATACGGGCTAGAAAAAAATATTTCAAGATATAAGGCTGAAATTTTCTCAACTGAAAAATAACAGTGAATCCCAAGCAAGATAAAATAGCCCAGTGAACTATAAATATAAATAAATACATAGAGATAAACATAAATGAAAGATAAATATAAGAGAATATAAATAAAAGCACACTTAGGGACATCATGTCAAACTGTTGGAAATCAAAGATAAAGAGAAAATACTGAAAGCTGCTAGAAAACAAAAGATAACAAGACACATTGCATACAGAGATCAGTGACATAAATGGACTGCTAACTTCTTAGCATAAATAATGGAATGACATTTTTAAAGTGCAAAGGAGAAAAACTGCCAACCCAGATCTTTATATTTATATCCAGTAAACAACATCTGTCAAAAATAAGTTAAAGTCATTTTCAGGTTAACAAAAGCTGAGACAATTTGTCACCATGAGAACTGTGGTACAAGAAATTCTAAGGGATGTTCTTCAGGCTAAAGATAAAGGATTCCAGGTAGAAACTTGGATCTATGGAAAGTAATGAAGAAGGCCAAAAGTGGGAAGTAGTAATCCAACTCTAAGTTTAGTAACTTTGGTAAATAGTTTAATATTTCTTTTAAAGTCAAATATATACTCACCATATGATCCAGCAATTCCACATCTAGGTATTTACCCAAGAGGAATGAGAACATGTCTTTAAAAGGACACTAACACAAATGTTCATAATGGCCCCCAAACTGGAAGCAACCCAAATGTCCATCAGCAAGTCAAAGGTTGAAACATGTAGATATATGGTATTTATACAATGGAAAACTACTGAGTAAAATGAACTTGGCACCAAAAGCAGAATTCATAAGAGGAAAAATTAATAAATTGGATCTCATAAAAATGAAACTTTTTGCTTTGTGAAAGTTTAGGTGAAGAGGATGAAAAAATGAACTATAGACTGGGCGAAATAATTTGCCAATCACATATCTAACAAAGGACTAATATTTACAGAGCATAAAGAACTCTCAAAACACAACAGTTAAAAAACAATGTAATTAGAAAATGGGCAAAAGATGTGAACAGACATTTTACCAAAGAGGATATACAGATGGTAAATAAGCACATGAAAGATGCTCAACACCATCAGGGCAATGCAAATTAAAACCACAATGAAATGTTACTACATATCTATCAGAATCACTAAACTAAAAGGGTAACAATATCAAATGATGGCAAGAATACAGAGAAACTGGATCACTCATGCATTACTGGTGAGAATGTAAACTGGTATTGCCACTCTGGAAAACACTAGCAATTCCTTAAAATATTAAACATGCAATTATCATATGACTCAGCAGTTACACTCTTGGATATTTATCCCTAAGAAATAAAAACTTTTCTTCCCACAAATACCTACATACAAGTAGTCTGTTTTATTCATTATTAGCCCCAAACTCGAATCAGCCAGATGTCCTTCAAGAAAAGAATGGTTAACATAATTCTCAGCAAACTAATATAAGAACAGAAAACCAAACACTGAATGTTCTCACTCATAAGTGGGAACTGAACAATGAGAACACATGGACACAGGGAAGGGATCATCACACTCCGGGGCCTGTCAGGGAATACGAGGGTTAGGGAAGGGATAGCATTAGGAGAAATACCTAAAGTAGATGATGGGTTGATGGGTGCAGCAAACCACCATGGCACATGTAAGAAACCTCCACGTTCTGCACATGTACCCCAGAACTTAAAGTATATATATAAAAAAAGAAGTGAATGGTTAAACAAACTGTGGTACATCCATACCATACAATACTACTCAGTAATAAAAAAGAACAAACTACTGATACATGCAACAACTTGAATGACTGTCCAGCGAATTATTTTGATATTGAGTGAAAAAAATACTACCATATGATTATATATACCATCTATTATGTATACCATTATATATACTATATGGTCTCCTCGTTACCATACATCTTCTCCCCAGGGAACCACTGATCTGATGTCTATCACTGTAGATTAGTTTTGCCTGTTCTAGAATTTAATGTAAGTGGAATCTTAAGTATGTCCTCTCACCTTAAGCCTTCTGGGTGAGATTCATCCATGTTGTGTGTGTGTGTGTGTGTGTGTGTCTGTGTGTGTATACATTCTAGAATGTACCTTCTAGAAAGGAATTTTAGGAAAAAAGGACAGATTTTAGAAATGAAGGATAGGTTAGTTACATTTTAGAAACGAAGGATAGATTAGTGTGATTGCCAGGGGCTAGAGATGGGGTGGAAGGGGGCAAGAGGAAGGGAGGTGAGTGTGTTTATAAAAGGGCAACAGGAGGCTGGGCGCAGTGGCTCATGCCTATAATCCCAGCACTTTGGAAAGCTGAGGTGAAGCCTGGCAAACATGGTGAAACCCTGTCTCTACCAAAAACACAAACATTAGCCAGGTGCGGTGGTGGGCGCCTGTAATCCCAGCAACTCGGGAGGCTGAGGCAGGAGAATTGACCCTGGGGGGCAGAAGTTGCAGTGAGCTGTGATCAAGCCACTGCACTCCAGCCTGGGCAACAGAATGAAACTCTGTCTCAAAAAAAAAAAAAAGGCAACAGGAGAGATTCTTATGGTGATGGAACTGTTCAGTATCTCCACTGTGGTGGTGGATACATGCAGCTACACAGGTGATAGAATTGTGTAGAGCTATAGGCACACACACATATATGCACACACCAATGAGTACAAGTAAAGCTGAAGAAATCTAAAATAAATGGATTGCATCAATGTCGATATTCTGGCTGCAATGTTAGAGTGTTGTAAAATGTTACAATTGGGGATAATTAAGCAAAGTATACAAGGGATCTCTCTGTATTATTATTATTATTATTATTATTATTATTATTATTTTGAGATTGAGTCTTGCTCTTGTCGCCCAGGCTAGAGTAGTGCAGTGGTGCGATCTTGGCTCACTGCAACCTCCGCCTTCTCCAGTTCAAGCGATTCTCTTGCCTCAGCCTCCCAAGTAGCTGGAATTACAGGTGCCTGCCACCACGCCCAGCTAATTTTTGTATTTTAGTAGAGACAGGCTTTCACCATGTTAGCCAGGCTGGCGAGACTACCTATGGATATAATGGAAAACAAGAATATTCAACAGGCAGTCTTCATGATAAGCTTTTACTAGGTTCATTCTACAAATATGTGACTTTTAAAACTACCTATTTTATTAGATATTTAAGATGTAGTAAAATCATTTGAAACACAAACTGATGGGCTTAGGCCATTCGAAATAATGATTTCATGACTATTAAAGATGTTCATAATGTAAAGATTTAAAAACGATTTTTTTTTTTTTTTTTTTTTGAGACGGAGTCTCACTCTGTCGCCCAGGCTGGAGTGCAGTGGCACGATCTTGGCTCACTGCAAGCTCCACCCCCCAGGTTCACGCCATTCTCCTGCCTCAGCCTTCCGAGTAGCTGGGACTACAGGCGCCCACCACCACGCTCAGCTAATTTTTGTATTTTTAGTAGAGACAGGGTTTCACCGTGTTAGTCAGGATGGTCTCGATCTTCTGACTTCGTGATTCGCCCGCCTTGGCCTCCCAAAGTGCTGGGATTACAGGCGTGAGCCACCGCGCCTGGCCAAAAATGATTTTTAAAGTTAAAATTCATTTTGCATGTGGGGTAAGGAATCAACTACTGATTCATACAACACCATGGATGGATCTCACTCAAAAGCATTCTGGTGAGAGGACATACTTAAGATTCCACTTACATTAAATTCTAGAACAGGAAAAACTAATCTACCGTGATAGACAGCAGATCAGTGGTTCCCTGCGGAGAAGTGTATGGTAATGAGGAGACCATAAAGGAGCAGGACAGAACTTATTTGGGAGATGGAAATGTTCTATATCTTAATTTGGATATGGAAGTCACATGGATGTCACATTTATCAGAATAAATTGACCTCATTCTAAAAATATATTGGCTGGGCACGGTGGACTCACACCTGTAATCCCAGCACTTTGGGAGGCCGAGGTAGGTGGATCACTTGAGGTCAGGAGCTCAAGACCAGCCTGGCCAACGTGGCAAAATCCCATCTCTACTAAAAATATAAAAACGAGCCGGGTGTGGTGGTGTGCATCTGTAATCCCAGCTACTCGGGAGGCTGAGGCATGAGAATTGCTTGAATCCAGGAGGCTGAGGTTTCAGTGAGCTGAGATTGCACCATTGCACTCCAGCCTGAGCAACAGAGCGAGACTCTGTCTCAAAAATAAATAAATAAATAAATAAAAATAAAAATAAAAATATATGGATACTATTGCATGTAAATTAAACCTCAAGATGATTGATTAAAAAGCACTAATGATGCCAAGTTTTCAAAATGATACAGAGCAATTGACTTCTCCCACACCAGTGGGAAGCATTAAATGGCATGACTTTGGAAATCGGCAGTTTCTTATAAAGTTAAATGTACACATAACCTGTGATCCAGCAAGTTTTGCTTCTAAGTATTTCCCCAAGAGAAAAGAAAACATAGGTCCACAGAAAGACTTGTGCACAAATGTGTACTGCTTAATTTTTAAGTAGTTTTATTCATAATAGTAAAAACATTATAAACAACTAAAATGCCAAAAAACAAATGAACAGAAAAACATGTTTTGCCTAAATGCCAAAAAATAAATGAACAGAAAAACAAATGATGATCTATTTATCCAATGAAATACTGCCCAGCAATGACAAGGATTTGAACTACTTGTACACATAGCCACACGAATGAATCTCAAAAACATGCAAAACAAGAGAAACCAGATACAGAATGTATTATATGACCCCGATTATATGAGATTCTAGAACAGGTTAAGTTAATCTATAGTGAAATAAGGCTTATCATTGGTTGCTTGCACAAGGAAGGAGGATGGAGTGAGGAGGTAGGGATAGTATTGTCTGGAAAGAGGTATCAAGAAATTTTCTGGTGGTCATGGAAATGTTCTATATCTCGATTAAAATGGTGGTTGTATTGTTGTATACATTTGTCAAAACTCATTGAACAGTAAGTAGGCTTAAAGTTAATGCTTTTCATTGTTCATAAATTATACGTCAGTAAAGTAGATTTTAAAAAGTCTTTTTAAAGCTTATTTTCTATTGCCTCCAAGTTTTTGGTCTAATCAACTAAGGTTGGAATGCCATTAACTGAGACAGGAAAGTCAGTGAAAGGAGGTTTGGGGAGGACGAGGAGCTTAGTGTTGGACTTGATTCTCTAGCAGGCCACAAGCAGTCACCTGGCGATCACCCTTGTTCCTCACATCTTCTGCCCGTCCATCCTCAAGCATGGCCAGTCTTCCCTGGTCATTATTTCTCAAACAGCCTTTCTTTCCTTCTGGGCTTGTCTGTTCCAACATCCACCTGGATTTCTGGTGTTTTAACTTGACTCTTTAAGGGTGTGTGTATGTAAGTTTTAAATACCTACAAGCGCCAGGCAGATGATGTGGGAACCGCAGCTACCCCGAGAGGACATCTGAAGGTCCATCTGAAGGACTGCCCTCTACTCAGCTCCAGTCCACTGTTTTTGGGCTGGAGTGCTGCACCAGGGTTTTTCAAGAGAAAACTCGAGTCAAACTCTCCTGGTGTTTGGAGCTAACTTAAAGACATGTAAATATCTTGTAAGCCAACTAGAACCCTGGTGCTGGGCCCAGGCTCAGCCAGTTTCCAATGCCTGTTTTATAACAAGGCAAGTTCTGGTGCTAGGATGGGCTCCAGCGTGGCCTTTTGCTAACCCCGCATTCTGCACTGGCTCAACCTGGCTGCCAGGAGCCTGTGGGTGCCTGGGATGCTCCTGCTGCTTGCTGGTCCTGCCCTTGGCTCTGACGTCTCCCACTCTAGTATCCCAGTGGCCATAATGACAAGGAGGCCTCCCTCCTAAGGACTTTTGCCAGCCAGATTTCCTCTTCCAAGTACACATGTAGCCCCAGTGGCCTTTTACACCCTGAAATCTGGTTGTATCTTGCTGCTGTTAAAAGTCTGTCAGTGATGCCCCATCATCCACTGTTAATTACTAAAGGAGATGTGCATGATACACTCTCCCTCTAGAATCCACCTTCCACCACGCTCTGCCTGAGGCACCTTGCAACTGGGGGCACTACTTACACCCTGCCCTCCAGGCAAACACTGGTCCAGCTTTCTCACCTCTGAGTCTTCACTCCTGTAGTCCCCTCCGCCCAGAACACCTTCTCTAAGGCCCCTGTCAACAAACTTACCCTATCCTTCAAGACACAGTTAGAGTTCACCTCTGCTCCAGATCTCCAATCCCCTAGGGAACGGGCCTCTTTCACCTTTGTTAATCCACCACATACACCCGCTTCCCCCTGCATTTCCGTGCAGGCATCTGTTTGCACTTCTCCTTCATGGCACTATTGCACCTGTAATTGATCGGCCAATTGCAGCCACAGTTTGGATGCTTTCTTGGTTGTCTGTCTGCCTTCTGTTTGTCTTGTTCACGCCTTTAGGCCTGGTGCCCAGCTTGCTCGGGTGCCTGAGTCTGTGATGGGATGGGTACCTGTCTTTCCCGGGGTAGACAGTGCCCGGAATGCTGACATCAGTTTCTTTCTGACATGCACGCCTATCTTAGGGCCAGGCCCCCAGGAGGTGCTCTGGTGAAGGTTTTTGGATTTGGAAGGAGGAGGAAGCAGAGGCTACTGAGCCCCCTGCAGTGGCTTAATAATGGGTCCCAGATGGTGCCAGTGACGCAGTGGGGAGGCTGACAGCTTCTGGGTGCGAATGGCCCCACAGTGCGGCCGGGGACCACCCTGCCCACGGCCGGTCAGAGAGCCTGAGGAAGCTGCGTGTGCCTGCGGGCCCTCTCGGTGCCTCGTGGCACCTTGCCCTCTATTCCCCTTGTTCTCTAACGTGTTTAATACACTTTCGTGCTGAAAATATAAACAGACTAAACGGTGCTTTACCCCGGGGAGGCAGACAGGAAGTTTCCTCGAGGCCGTGTCCCGTGAGCAGGCGCCAGTGGGCTCAGTCTCCGGGCTCCGGGGTGGCCCGAGTAGGGGGAGGCCTGCGTGCAGTGGGCGCGGGGAGCCCAGCGGGCCGGAGGGCGCCCCGGTGGGGAAGCGGACTGTCCGAGGCGAGCTGGGTGGTGGGAGTACCGCCTGGCTCGCTGTGGGGCCGCAAGGGGGTCCCGTGGCGGGCTGGGCGTTGGAGCCTCCGCGGTTGGCTTCCCCCGGCCGCACCGGGGCGGGGCGGGGGGCGGCGCCCCCTGGTGGCCGAATGAGACTCCAGGGCGCGAGGGGCCGCCCACCCCGCCTCGCCCACCCGGCGGGGACCTCGCGCCCTCTCTGAGGAAGCCAGAGGAAAGGAGCCGAGACCGCAGTCCCCTGGACCCGTTTCCTTGTCTGTGGGATGGCATGATAATTGCATCTCACAGGGCTGTCGTGAAGATTCAAGGAGCAAATGTATGTAAAGCGCTTCGGATGTCTGGTACATTGTGAGCCTTCAACCCACCTGAGCTGTTGAAACTCTGGGATTCAAGCGGCTCGGGTCAAAGAGGAACGGTGTGACACCTGCCTCTGTCCTTTCCAGTGTGGACTCAAGGGAAAGCGTGTGTCTCATCCAGACCCCCCAGTCTCTCTTTTGTAAGCTGGCGGTCATGAAATGTAATGAGGACAAAGGTTTAAACAAATATTGGTCCCTATCTGGGACCTCTGAAGTCACTTTTAATGGATTTGGGGATTTGACAGATTTAAAAAGGGGTGCCTGCTGTGTGGCCCATTTATAGACCTGTAGAGCGAAGAGAAGGAGATTAGTCACACTGGGGGCTGGAGTAGAAGCCATTTTAAATTAGCTGCCCCGCTCTGCCTTGAGACAGACTTTCTGACTCTCACTTTCACGCTTGGGTTCCAGCGCCCAGATGAGAAGAGAGAGAAGGTAGAAGAGGAAGGGAGGGAGGGAGGGGATAGAGCAGTGGCCACCAACTCTCCCTGAGCGGGGGCAGAGTGGGTCGTTCTCCCCAGGTGGGCAAGGTGGGGGCCCCATGGGTATGCTGGGCAGGGGTGGAGTGTGCTGGGAGCACGCGGAAGGACTGCGCCTCTGCTCCTCGGGGTGTGGCGCGACGCACTCAGGAGCCCCTTCTCTAGGGGCTCAGGAGACTCCAGGAGGGTACTCTGAGCTAGGAATGCCTTCCTGAGCCTGGTTGGTGGGGCCTCTGAGGCCGTTCCTTCAGGCCCTGAGTGGGCAGAGGGGCAGGTGAGCACTAATCCAGGAGCCAGGACTAGGCTGAGCCCACTTCTCACAGCCTGGGGTAAGCCAGCCTCAAGACCCTCCAGGATGGTCTCAGCCTGGATCCGACTGCCTCTCCTGCCTGACCGCTGTGCTCCTTCACAGGCCTCTGGCCGGCAAGTTCTCAGGATGTGCACAGGTTTTCCTGCTTCCTTACCTTTGCACACCTTTGCTTGTTCCTTTTGCCCAGAAAGTCTTTCCCAGCACACGTGACTGAAACCCAGTCTCTCCCACATGGCTAGTATCAAGCCCCTTCTCCCATCGCTTATCAGATGAACTCAGAGCACTGGTACTTTGCCCTGTGTTAAGGTCTTGTCCTAGCTCTGGATTGTATGTCCTTGAAGGGTAGGGGCCATGTGTTTGTCACCTCTTGTCCTTATACACATCAGGTACTCTACACAAATGAAGGGAGGCGTGAGGGACAACTGGAAGGGGCCTTGTTTTCTTCATGTGCAGGATGGGACTAGTCATAGCGGCCCCACAGGGCTGGTGGGAACTCGGGTGCGATTCTGCAATGAGAGTCACCCCATCTCCTCCTCGCCCACAGAGTCTCGCTCCGTCAGCTGTCCTGTTGGACTCTGCAACCTCCCCATCCTGTGGCCCCCTGCCCCAGCAAATCTCTTCCCTCTGAAGCCATCTTTTCTTGACCCTGCATCTCTCCCAGCCACCACCCCATCTCTGCCTCCTCTGAGCAAATCGTCTTTCCCACCTCCCCAGCCCTCTGCAGATGCCTCGGCCTTGCCTGGGCATCATCTCCTCAGCTTTGGGGACCCACAGTTGGTGCTTCCTCCATTGGGAAATCTTTCCAGACTGTGTTTCCCAACCCCGACAGTCCCGCAAAGCTGGTTTAAGTGTCCTGGTAAGCAACTGTGTCCACCTAGATTCACTACCCACAGTAGAGGGTTTTAGCGCTCAACCATATCTGCTCTTTCCTTCTTCTGAGCACACAGAATATTCTGTCCTGCTCTTGTGGCAGCTAGACTGGGAGCAGAGTGAAGAGTGTTACTTTGGGACAAAGCATTGCTTAGCAGTGCGGGATCTTCCAGGACTTTCTTCCCCTGCCCCATCGATCATAGCAGCTTATTATGAAATGGAGGTACCTCAGGTTCCAAACAGTCTGGGTTACTGAGACACTGGCTGTGGGGGGGCGGGCTCTGAGGCCATATGTCCAGGCCCTGAGCAGGCAGAGGGGCACTACTGAGCCACTGACCTGAGAGTCACCCAGATCACCGCAGGTTCTGTGAGTGAGATATCTTTTGTTGTGTCAAGTGACTAAGATTAGAGAGGTCTGTTACTACAGCATAGCCAAGCCCTTCCCCACTGATTTACCGATTAAAGAAGTGTTCTAAATGGGTTAATGGCTTGGTAAACTGTAAAGATCTGTGCACATTTTAGTTATTATTATTGCTGTCAAGTTGTAACAGGGCTGGAGACGTGATGCGGCTGGGAGAGTGGAGGAATGGCCAGGGTATGTCATGGAGAAAAACCCTCTCATTTATGATTTGCCAAGGGCTTGCCCAGGATCTGTTTCCATATTTAATCTCTGATGAAAGGTTATAATGAGTCTGGTATCTGGTGCTACTGACAGAAGATGGACCTTGCTCCCCGGTATTTAATTCCTGTGGTTGTGAAAGATAGGATGTATTTCTCCTGGATTTGCTACAATATAGTATTTTAATATCGATTTGATACTGACTGGCTTCAGACTCCAGCTTAACTCTATCTCTCCATCTTTGAGAGTGGTTGAAGAAAATCACATGGCTTTGTTTCTTGAGCAAGAATCTGCTAAGCAGTCACCAGATGGGGCTGTTCCCTTGAAGGCCTGTGTGCAGGATTCTCAGGGCCTTTTCTTCTCAAACCCCTTCCCTCTTTTCTCCACAACTCTCCTTTAACTCATGGTGCTATAGGGATAAATTGCCCTGTTTAATGAATAGTTGTTGAATAGAAGGTAAGTACATGAACTGTTACCTGGTTCTCCTGCCTCCTTTACCCACTTTAATTGGCCCTCAAGAGATTCCCCCACTTCTGTCCCATGGGCCAGTGAACATCAGTGGGAAAAGAGGGGCCTCTCCACCATTTTAGTCCATGCTGACTCTTCAGAATGACTCAGCTGGGGAGATTGGGCTGGACCAGAGAGAGGTGGACAGCCTGGTTTGAGTCTAGGCCTGGCCAGCTATTATGTGAAGCTGTCCACAACGGTTGCTTCCTCAGAATCAGATTCCTCACCTTTAAATGGGACATCCATCATGGAGGATCACCCCAGAGGGCTTTGGGCCAAAGGATAATTGATAGAGATATGGTATTTAGTTATCACTGTATTTGTACTTTTTCCAAGAAGCGTCAAAGAAGGATGGACTATAAAAGGTTCCTGCACACTCTTCCTTTTCTGGCTTTTTTGTTCAGCCCGTGAGGGGCTGGATTGGGTGAAGAGAGGGAGTGGTGCAGAGGAGTGGGCTTCCTAGGACTGGGGCTGGGAGAGGGCATGGCTGCCAGTGTGCACAGGGAGGTGGGCCTAACCCTGGGGTCTAGGCTTTGTAGGATTTCCAGGCTCAGGTGAGAAGCAGGGCCATTAAATAGCCTCAAATGGGAAAGGGACCAAAGACCCACAATGGCACCCTTGATTCAAGGGTAAGTGGCATCCAAGGACTTTCAGATGGCTCCAGGAGCCAGAACCAATCATGGTTGATACTGAATTTCCAGCCAGACAGCAGGATGGGGGGTTTGAAATCAATAACTGATTTAAAGAAATAAGTAATTTTTTTTTCTTTTTGCACATCCAAGCTTGTGAAATGAGAATGTCTCAGTACTGATAAGAGCCTCATATAAATGTGAGCTCTTGGATTGTTTTTCATGCCCACTCACTCTTGGTTGCAGTCATCCAAAAAATCAGATTCACAGGCATCTCTTCACAGGCATCTCTTCACCTTGTTATCCTTCACTCACCTTTGAATATACCAAAGGCCTATTGAGCCTCTACATTTCTCAGTGGCCTAAGCACAAATGGGCATCCCCCAGGCTCCACTGCACTGACAGTCCACCTCACAGGGTTTGGGAACCATCCACATCAATCTCATGAGGGGCCATTAAAAGTGCCATTCCTGGGTCCCTCTCAGACCCACAGAAGTAGACTCTGGGGCTGGGTGGAAGGTGTTGGGAATTTGCATTTTAACAACATCCTCTATGAGTGTTACACACTCAAGAAAGTTAAGCTTTGCTCTAGAAGTGAAATGAAAGTGACACTATTATATTCCCTGCTGACAGCTGAGAAGAAAGATTTTCTGGGGAGTAGTGGTACTGGTTGTGACCATGTGATCAATTATGATTATGGTATTTATTCTGTTTTGTCCCATGGACTTAGCTGTTTGCGTCCAACTCCCCTTCTGGATATAAACCCAAGAGCAGTGATCTGGCCTCCTCAGAGCCCAGCAGAACTACACTGAAGGGATAAGCAGTGTCTGGTACCTGCCTGATACCAGGCTAATGGGTTGACAGTTGCATTACCTCTAATCCTCATGGCCATGGGCTCCTGGGGTTTATGTCATAAGCACTTTCTCCGTTTACAAGATGCAGGTGCTGGCAGAGCGCAGTGGCTCGCGCCTGTAATCCCAACACTTTGGGAGTCCGAGGTGGGAGGATCACTTGAGGTCAGGAGTTTGAGATCAGCCTGGCCAACATGGTGAAACCTTGTCTCTACTAAAAATACAAACATTAGCCAGGTGTGGTGGCGCAGGCCTATAATCCCAGCTACTCTGGAGGCTGAGGCAGAGGCTGAATCTCTTGAACCCAGGTGGCAGAGGTTGCAGTGAGCCAAGATTGTGCCACTGCACTCCAGCCTGGGTGACAGAGCAAGACTCCATCTCAAAAATAAAATAAAAATAAAATAAAATAAAGTGCAGGTGCTCTCTGTTCTCTGACAGATGTATATGACAACATAAATTCAGGACCAAGTTACCTCAATAGCAAAATTAGAATATTTTAATAGTAATATCATAATAGAATAAAGGTTTGGGAGGGCAACCATAATCTTCTAGAACCTGAAGGTTGGCATTCATTGTTCATAAACTCAGCTGAAGGCAGTGCCTTCCAAATTTGGTTAGATTGCTGTGGGAAAGACCAGGGTTAGTTGCAGGGAATCATTTTCCAAGCAGAACCATTTCAAATGCTAAAACTGGCCCCTGAGGTTATATTGAGCCTCCCTTCCTGAGTGAGATGTTTGGAAATGAGGTGGCTTTGGAAATAAGCCTGTCTGTAACAGTGGTTTCCACAAAGACGTCAGTCTCATGGCATTGGATATTGTTTGGACACTGACATGAATGTTTTGGCATATCACCATATGAGGCCTTTCCAGAGGTGGCTTCTAGTATGCTTCTGGAGGGGGTCTTCCAAGAATAGTGGCACTTAAGGGTCATGTATGGCCATGACCCATGCCCAGTTGTTCCAGAGGTCACGGTGAGACAGAGCTGTCTGGCAAAGGGCCAGGTGCAGAGTCAGTCTGGGGGCCATGGATGGCATGGATAGTGAGGTCAGGATCCTTCATGCCAATCTGTGGCTGCTTGCTGTCCCCACCTCTCCTCCTGCTCTCACCAACTCCCATGCCCCCAGTCCCACACTGCCACCGAGCACACCCTGGGAGGAGGCCCTAATGTAAATGGAGGGAGGTGAGGTAAAAGCTCAGGGAAGCTCCTTGGGGAACCCTGTATTAGCGCTGCTTTGCACATAGTCGGTCTCCGATAAATATATTTGTTGATGAATGGCCTCCTTTGTTGGCTTCTGTCTCTCAACCTCTATCACATAGCAGCGGTGTCTGTCAGCCCAGGCACCCACCTCTCTGGAGGCAGCGAGAAGAGGCTGAGAAAATGGTGATGGTGTGAGCACATCTGAAACCAGGAAAGCCACCCTTGACTGGCTCTGTTTTGTGGGCCGCAGCTTGCCCTCCAGCTTGGTGGCAGTGGACATCCACTCTGCTTCGTCACTTGCTTTGCTGACATCTCTTCTGCCTCTCTACTCCTCGGAATACGGGCTGAAGTCCAGACAGGGAAGAGCATGTGAAGCCACCTCATCTGCTGCCAGGGAGATGTGGGAGGTTCTTCCCATTACTCTGAGATGAAGGGGTCGCGTCCCCACATTGAAGGGGTGGGAGGTTGGGCATCAGGACCATTTCATAGGCCTTCCTTGGGTCTTCACTATGCTGTAGCTTTCTCAGTTTGAAATGTGCCCCAGAAAGACAGGGATAAAATGTGAGGATCTAAGGACAGAAAGTCCAAGGTTCATATGGACAGCACTTAGATGACCCATCCTTGGAGTTTCTCAGTCCCCGCTCTGGTGCCTGTGTGCAGGTAATGGGCAGAGCCTGTACTTCCCAACATGGCAGCATCCAGAATGGCCTCTAGGTATAGGAAGTGACGATCTGAGGGGGAGGGAGCCAGCCCCTCCCATAGTCTGTGCTGATGCCAAACCCAGGTGCAAAGGGGGCTACAGCCAGGCTCCCCAGTCTCCCAGTGGCTCTGGCTATTAATAACTCAGCCACTTCCTTCTTCCTCTCACCCCTGCCACTCTGCAGGGTGTGGGCAGTCAACGGGAGCGTGGAGCTGCCTGGCAAGAAGGGCAGATACCCTTTTCTCTCTCTGTTTAGGATTCGCCCCAGGGCTGGTGAGGGGCCTGGCTGCCTCAGTGGGCATCCTCGATGAAGAACTCAGCACTGAAGTGAGCCTGGGCATCTGGAGGCCCCTTCCAAGGGGCCAGGGAAGACTCAGCCCCCCAACTCTGGCCCATGCAGCCCAGGTGCACAGTGGCCCTTAGGAACTGTGGGGAGGACTCTGGGAGGAGGAGGTAGGGAAGGCAAATGAGGACTGGGGTTTTCTTTCTTGTTTAAAAATACAAAAAGGAAATGACGTGTTAACATTAGTGAATATAGGCAGGTGTGGAAGAGGCACGGTCCGCTCTCTGGAGCAGGGCAGTGGCCCGGGCGGGGGTCAGATGAGGCCTGCCGCCTTCTGCACATTGTACTCCTTGTTCTTCTTCACCCTCCAGCTGATGAAGCAAAGTAGCAGCATGCCCAGCGCCTTGTAGCCCATCTGCAGGCCCAGGTACCTGTGGGCAAGAGGAGGCAGGACTGGTGAGGGAGGGGGCTCTGCAGCCCACATCCCAGGGCCAGGACCACCGGGAAGAGCCACGTCATTCCCATGCTGGCCCACGAAGGGTGTGGGCACCATCCCGGTGTGGATCACTTTCCTCATTTCTTTGACCCAAAAGGGAACAAAGCTGCAGGGAAGCAGGCAGGGAGTAGGCATGGGACTCCTAATCCGGGGCTCATCATCCCTCCACCGGCTCTTTCCAGAGGACCAGAGGTGACCCAGCTGCCCCAGCCAGCCCTGGAGGGTCCTGTCAACCAAGAAGAGCCAGAAGGAGAGGGGCCTCTTCTCATTGCCCTCTTGACCTGTCCCTTTTGCGGCTTTCTCTGCCACTCCCATACCATTTCCAGCCCCTGCCCAGTCCCCTGAAGCCCACCTTCCTGTGGTTTCTGGGCCATATGACAATGGCAGCAGGTGAGGTGGCTGGAAGGGGTGCAGAACCCAATGGCGCTGCAGCTGGGCATGGCCCATTGAGGCAGGTTGGTCCGCCTGCCCTGGACCTCTGCCAGGAGCCATGATATGGCCCCTCTGTCTCTGAGCAGCAGGAGGCTGCCCCCATTGTTCCACAGCCATGGCCTCTTCCTTGGGCTGCAGCCATCCCCACCCTTTCTTTCTGCTGCTGCCCCTTCCAAACGCTTTCAGGTCATGGAAGTCCCTGGACATCTCCCTGTGAGCCCTGAAAAGCCTGTTATAGTAGCCCCTGCTCCCTGTCCATGGCAGGGCCGCAGAGCTGGCCCTTCATGTTCTCTTCTTCGGAAGCCTGACAGCCCCCACAGTAGCCACCGGGCATATGACTACTGTCATCTCAAGCCCAGGGCCTGGCTCCGGGACACACATGCGTGTTGGGCCCTCACCTGTCTCGGAGAGCATCGTTGTCATAGTAGGCGCAGGCCCCTCGCCTCCCCAAGCACAGCGAGTTCCACCGGATGCAGGAGTGGTCAATGGTGAGGCCATAGAGGGCTGGAGATGGCAGCCAGGCTGGAAGAGGGTTCGGAAAGCCCTGGTCAGATGGAACTGCAGGCAGAGGTGCCCAGCAGGGGTGTGGGAGCCAAGTCCCCTGCACGGTTCACATATATGAGAATGGCTCTGCTGCACCCATAGGACTCACAGTGACTCTGGAAAGCAGAATAGCTTTCAGTGAAGCCTGAATTTCTCTTTCACCAGAAGGCTTAGAAGAGAAAAGGGACCTGGGCCATTGTTTCAAGGCAGAGTAAGTCACAGGGATCACCTTGATGCCAGCTCAGACATCCAACATAGTTCTCCTGAGGTCAGCTCAGAGTGGAGCTACATGGGCCTCCACTGTGTGGCAGGAGGCTCTCCAGGCATCGACTTCTCAGGTCCTCACACTGGCCCTGAGGTGTGGGTGCCCACTTTTTAGTGAAGAGGAAGGGGTTCTTGGCTGGGACACTGTAACATAGCCAAGAGAAGTCAAGGCAGGACTTTGAACCCTGGTTTATGGAGGTTCGAATCCCATGCACTTCCACCACACCAAGCTGCCCTATTGGATTAGACAATACCCCTCTGCAGACCTCCCAATACCTGGCTTCTCAGAGCTTCTTCTCCGGGCCCCCGAACTTCCCAGCAGCTGAGTGCTAAGATTTGGCTCGGCAGGGGCTGTGCCTTCCTGGCTGTGAAATATTCTGGACGCCTACACTATGCGTGGGTAGTGTACCACTAGCTACAGCTCTAGGCAGTTACTGGACTGGGGAGGGACTTGTCCAGGATTTACACCAAGGCTGGCCCATCCCATTCTCAGAACCAGGGTGCTGAGAATAACCTCCCAGACTTTGTTTAGGGCCCTGTGAGCAACTGCTTCCAGAAGAAAGACAGACAATATTCCACTTGTGGCGCTGCCCACAAGTGGGAAACTACAAGAAGAAGCCTCTCCACTCAAATCCTGCTCACTCCCAAGTCTCCAGGTGAACAGAGGGATGAAAACTGGCCAGGCAGAGTGACATATGACACTTCCCTGCATAGAAACAAAGTCCAGAAACATTGTCGACCCAATCCCAATGGGTAATTAAAAACCTGTAATAGGAAGTCCTTTTATCTACCCAAGAGTGGATTGTGTTCTTGGGTGATACATGGAACCCCTCCAGGCCTGGGTTTTCTCACTGTGGTCCCACATTGAGTTATCTGAGCTCAAATGGAAAAATAAAAGCAGCAAGTGCTTCGAGCAGTGCGATAGAGTCGAGAGAGTCCTTGTTTTCAAGGCCATTTTCGAGGTTGCTGGAGGAAGCAGGAAAGGGCTCTTTAGAGCCTGTCCTAGTTGCTGGATGGGCTGAGAGGAATGTGAGGTCTCCTTCCCAGCAGAAGTTTTAGAGAAAGTTAAGTTATAAATGAAAATAAGGAGCTCTGATGACAACAGAGCCTCTGCTGGGAGGACAGGTAGATCCTGCCCCCCTGCTTCCTCTGTTTATAATGCAGGCAGCAAGAGCAGGGTCTAAAGAGGCTCTGCAGGGACTAGAGGAACAAGAAATCCCACTGAAAAAGCTGGTTCATTCCCATCATCCAAACACTTCTCCCAACCTGGGGTTGGATTGGGCCCAGCAAGGGCTCCTGCTCACCTGGCCCCAGTAGGAACATCACCAACACATCTCAAAATGGGGATGGAAGCTGCTGCTCTCACCGCAGGGTGCGGTGTTGACTGAGGCACAGTGGGCTATACATCATTTCAGCATTTATGGTCAGAAATGACACCTTATAGTAACTGAAGTTCCTCTTGCTGGAGTCTCCACATTCCCCTCTGTAGTTTGCACCCTTAATTAATACATCCTCAGTTCAATTAGGTCCCTTTACTTCTGTGTGCCTGACATTACAAGGATCCCTCTATTACTGCCTTGTGTTAAATCTAGTGTACGGATGTGTCAAGAAGGAACAGCCAGTGTGAGCAGTCCAGGAACGGGCCTGCATTGTGCCCCCAGCCCTCCGCCCAGGCACCCCTGCTTGAGGCAGCTTGAGCACCCCTGCTGCCTCAAGCAGCTCGCCCTCCCGCAGGGCACTGTTGATCACTTGTGCACAGTGCCATTCCTCTGGTGGGCTCTGGACTGCTTGAGGGCAGGCAGGACTCACCAGCAGAGGGCCCCACGTGGAAGAAACTTTGGCTGAATAGTTTTAGGAGGAGTGAATTTTGTAAATGGAAAGGAAGCCAGGGCTGGGCTCAGCCGCTGCTCTGACTTGGCAGGAATGCAAAGTTTTGTTCCTACAGTGAGTTTTGGGAGAAAGATTTAAAAATACCTGCCTTTAACACTCTATTAGGTATTCTCAGCTGTGTTCACTTTTAATTTTTCTTACATAACTTAGTTAGGAATGAATGCCATAGATGGAGTCTTTCCTAACCTCAAGCAATCTGGGAAACCATCCACATGGATTTTGGCATCTGCTGTTGATTATGCACAGCTTCTCTTTGCCATGGAGATGAGATGGTGCTTCCTCCATCGCTACCTTGCACCCATAGCCCTCGGATGCCCCATCGCCTGCGGCCACTTTTGGGAAGAGGGGTCTTAGACACTTACCCAGCAAGCGCATCAACAAGAACTGCACCCCGATGGCAAATGACTTTTCCTCTTGGTTCACCACACTGAAAAGACAGACAGCAAATCAGCAGTGGGAGGATTCAGGGCTGCACGATCCCTTGGGTAAGGGACAGCCAGCCTCAGAGCAGGTCAGAACCAACCCTCATGTGGCCTGACAAGCCCTCTGGTGACTGGGTTCACCTGGGCTGAATGCTCTAGTTCTTTACATCAGTGGTCTCAAAGCGTGGTCCCTGGATCATCAGCATCCCCTGGGAGCTTGTTAGATATGCAGATTTTCAGGCCCACCCCGGACTTACTGAGTCAGAAAGTCTGGGGATGGGGCCCAGCAATCTGTATTTTACCTCCAGGAGATTCTGATGTACCACTGAAAACCACTGGTCTGTGTGATTTTCAGGGCTGCCCAGAGCCCCCTTCAAGAAGCAGAGGGCAGTAGAGGCTAGGAGTGGAGAGAAGGATGCTGTGGGTGTGTTGATAGCAGCAGGTCTGAACAACTCCCACAGAATGTCTTATACCAGTAAAAGACAGCCCTGCTGCAAAGTGTAATTAGAGCCCTTGGGCTGCAGGCTTCTGTGCACAGCTAAAAGAATTCCCTACCCCGGGCTAGCTCTGGGTGTGTGCATACAACTCCGCCCTCAGAAAGGTCCCATGTTTGGCTTAATGCTCTGCTGCAGCTGTCTGGAAATTCTTAATTTTTGAGCCAGGGGCTTTACATTTTCATTTGTAATAGGTCCTACAAATTAGGTAGCTGGTCCTGCCCCTAATCATCTTCCTTCAAGAGAGGAAAATGTGTTTGGCTAAGGAAGGAGATTCAGAGAGAGCGGGAGACAGCCCTGCTGTCCCAGCTGGGGAGTGGAGAGAGGGAGAGGACACCCCCACACAAGGTGGGGAGCCAGCAGCTGGCCAGCAGAGGCACCTGATGAGTGACTTTACTCCAGGACTCTCTGTGCTCTGGGCACAGACACTCCCAGTGAGTGCTTGTTGGGAAGAGCTTTCAGTACTAGGGGACAGTGAGGAAGGGAGCTCAGAAGTAATCCCCAGGCCTCTACCTATGGTTTGTTTCACCACCACCATCACAGTTCCACTAGCAAACTGGAAAGTGACCTTTGCCCAGCCCCTGAGGGATGGTCCGGTGAGAGAAATACTCACTGGGGCAGGGGAAGAGGCACCCCTTGGGGCCCCCCAGTATAAAGTGTCTCAAATCCTGTTGTGCCTACAGATCCCTCCAGTGGTCCAGTTCATAATAGATGCCTGCCTTGTCTTGGCCCTTGCCCTGGGCCCACTCATTCTCAATGAAATGGGACTTGGCCACCCCAATTTGGCTTTTGATTGAGGTCCTGGGCCCCTTCTAGTCTCTGTCCCATGTGGCCCTGAATGAAAGCTGGCTTTCTGACCTCTCTTTCTCCTTCCACATTTTCAGCTAGCCTTCACTTCCAGCTTGTGTTCCCATGGCTAAATGGGGGCCAGGGCTCATACAAATAATGCTTGGGTCACCTACAAAGTCATTTTTTTTCTTCTGAGACAGAGTCTCATTCTGTCACCCAGACTGGAGTGCAGTGGCTCAGTCTTAGCTCACTGCAACCTCTGCTTCTCAGGTTCAAGCAATTCTCCTGCCTCAGCCTCCCGAGTAGCTGGGACTACAGGCGCCCGCCACCACGCCCGGCTAGCTTTTGTATTTTTAGTAGAGACAAGGTTTTGCCATGTTGCCCAGGCTGGTCTTCAACACCTGACCTCAAGTGGTCCACCCACCTCGGCCTCCCAAAGTGCTGGGATTACAGGTGTGAGCCACCACACCCGGCCTATGAAGTCATCTTTAAGCCTCTCCTTCTTCACACTAAATAGCATCAATTCTGTCATGTTTCCCAGTGGGATTTATCTTTAAATCGTTGTGGGATCCGGGGGCCTCCTCTCCACCTCCTACCCCTACTCGACCTAGAAAGGAGAGCTTTTTCTAGAGAAGCCCATCTTGTGGTTGAAATGATGCTCTGTTCTTCCTGACTTCCTCGTCCCTGGGATTTGACAGGAGTCCTCTGGGAGGAGATTTGACAGGGATTGCCCTTTTCCCTGCTGCACAGGGACTTGCCAGGGAGATTTTCTTACCCTGTCCCATCTCCTCATCATGGCCTTGTGTAGTTTTATGTCAGGGCTAGAGGGTCCACTGTGGTCCATCTGACCCAAGGTGCAAGAAGGGAAGCCTGCTGAAGAGTCTCTGGTGAAGGTGTCAGTGCTTTGAATGTGCAGGATGGGGAGCAGCAGAGAAGGGAGTGACTGTGGTGTCAGGGAAGGCAGCACGCTGTGGGTTCCAAGCATCCTTGCACCTTCTTGCTGAATAAGCTCAAAATGCAAGGTCCTGACTGCTGTTTTCCTGCACCGTTTCTCAGAGTTGTAGTTGCAATGAGCAACCTTGAGGCATGAGTTAACGTTTCCTCCAAGACCAGGAGCAGCATTGCTCACTGGTCACCGTAGAAGTGGCGGCTCTTCTATGCTCAGTGTTCTTACAAAGTGTGCACCTGGGCCTCTCTGTGTCACCCCTGTAGGATTTGGGGGGCAAGGACAACTGACACACCCTAAGTTTTGTGCTTTCTGTGCTGTCATAAAGTATTTTGTCTTTGACCCAGGAGTCTCACATCTTCTGCCAGCATCCTTGAAATAGTATTTGATTTGATAGCTTTCAAGCTAACTTGATAGCTCACTTATAAATACAGTAAAATCCCAGATCCCAACAAGTGGCTGCATCTGCTCCTTTCTTTTCTCTGAGCCTTCTGGGGAAAATAGGTCATAGACACCTAGCTGGCTGTTAATTATTATTATTATTGTTATTTGATTAATAGTGATAATTAACCAATATATAGAACACCTTATATTTGCAAAGCAATTTACCATGTAATCCTGACACCAACCCTTTGAGGTTGATATCATTATCATCATTTCATGAATGAGGAGACTGAGGCTCAATGAGGCTAGGCAACATCCTAACACAGCCAGTATGTGGCAGAGCAGGGACTTTGATCCTGGCACCGGGAGTCCAAATCCTGTGTTTTTGCCCTCTCTACTTGCGAGGTGAGTGAGGACAGGAGGGAGGGAAGCAGGGGTGGGTTAGGTGAATTTGGTACAACTGTTGTTTTCTCCTTGCAGCCAGTGAGGTGAAGAGCAGGTCATTCCCAGTGAAAAGCTCAGAGGCATTCATTGCCAGCTGCCAGCTGCCAGCTGTAACGGGACGCCCTGCTCCTCCCCTCCAGCTCTGGCCAGCCACTCCCTTCCTGACCTGAGGACTTGGTCCTGGAGCCAATCATACCGGGATTTTCTCATTTTCATCCTTTTCCATAGCCCTCACTCTGACTCTGAAACTTTCCACATTTTCCTGCCTTGCTTTTATGCATCCAACTAAATTCTCTTTGCTCTTCTCATTTCTTTTAGAATTTAAAAATAAGCAAACCTACAGGAGTTTCCAAGGTGTGGAGCCAGGCAGCCTGGCTTCAACAAGTGGCTCAGCCATTCACTGGCTCTGCCATACTACACTAGTGATTTTTTTAAAAATTATTATTATTTTTTGAGACGGAGGCTCACTCTGTCACACAGGCTGGAGTGCAGTGGCATAATCTTGGCTCACCGCAACCTCTGCCTCCCAGGTTCAAGTGATTCTTCTGCCTCAGCCTCCCAAGAAGCTGGGATTACAGGCACCGGCCACCACACCCAGCTAATTTTTGTATTTTTAGTAGAGATGGGGTTTTGCCATGTTGGCCAGGCTGGTCTTGAACTCCTGACCTCAGATGATCCGCCTGCCTCGGCCTCCCAAAGTGCTGAGGTTACAGGCATGAGCCGTGCCCAGCCTAGGCTTGTGATTTAACCTCCAATGTTCAGAGTGGAGGCACCAACAGGGCCTGTGTCACACGGACGCTGTGGGACTGAATGAGGCCCTGCAATGAGGAGCTCAGCACAGCGCCTCCTAGGGCAGGGCTCCCAGCACTGTTGCCATTATTATTATTTCCCCTCAGCAAAAGAACATTGCACATTGTCATTCAAAGGACTCTGAGGGCGAGGAAAGGGGGGAGAAATGAGAAATAGGCAACTAGGCGCAAAGTCAAAGGGAGTTGTGGGGAAAGAGAAGCCACGCCCCAGACCCCCAGAGGTTTGCCACTCACCGCAGAACCATCATGTAGAGGGGGTTGTGGGAGATGCAGGCTATCAGGGACACGAAGGAGATGAGGAAGATGGCCGGGAGCAGGAAGTGGGCACAGGGGACAGGGCACGATCCTGTCTTTGCTGAAGCGGATCCCCCAGTCACACAGCTGCAGTTCAAATAGATCTTGAAGAAGAAGGGGAGGGGAAAAGGGGAAACTTTGTGATTATTTCACTTTCACACACTTCAGAGGTCTGCACCAGCTCTTCCTGGAGACTTAGCTTTCAACCCTTGTGTTCTCTGGATCTGGTTCCCAGGGAAGCTGGGTGAGGCTGAGGAGGCCAGGTGAGGATTTCAAGCTGGCCCAGGGGTCCCACCTCTGTCACTGTTTGGGCAACAGAAACCATCTTCTGGGATGGGCTGGGCTCCTCCAGAAGTCACATCTGCCTCTGGATTCCCCGGGAACACTGCCAGGCTAGGCCCCCCACCCCCAGCTTGGAGCCAGGGGCCCAGGAGGGCTCTCCTTTGGGCCAGTCCTCCTGTGCCCAGCAGTGGCGGTTTTGCAGATTGTTGTTTTTGCTGTTTGTGTGTTTATTGCAGAGGGAGGCATAACCAGTAGGAGGGCAACGGGAACACAGTGGAATTCCCTGAGTTCTGATGCTGTCAGGCCTTTGCTGGAGCTCCCTGCCTGAAAGAAACTCCTTCTGCCTAGAAGGGACTCCTGAGGAGGCCCCTGTCTCAAGTCTGCAAGTCCATATGGCTCAATACTGTTGTCCAACTCACTTTAGTGGCCACTGCCCTTGTCTGGTGGTCTTCACCTTCCTTCGCTGCCCTTGTCAGATGGCCCAGCCTGTGACAATTTCAGTGTCCAAGCAGTTACAGGACTAATATCGGAACTAATGGACTAGTATGTCTCCTTCTGCCAACAGTGGTAACTATGCACCCTCTTCACTTGGCCCCTAGGAAACTCCAAAGTTAGTTATATACAATATGGCTATTACTCTCTTCAGTCTAGATTTTTTAAATAGAGACTTTTTTCTTTATAATTTACTGGTTTTTTTCTTGATATTTTGCTAATGGATTTTTGTCTTGAGGTACGTATGCTGTTATGGGAAACTTGCCAAGATTATTTCTGGAAGTAGGTGACTCAGAGGTAACTTAACAAAGATAAGAAAACCACAGAAGCCAACACAACTGGAAGGCAACTCAAAGAGCATCTTGTCCAAGTTCCTTGTCCTTCCTCTGCCTGGGAGCCACGCTCCTTTGCCCACGGAGGTGGCAGTGGCAGCAGCCTTGCCCTGTCCTTTCAGAGGAGGTTGGTAACTAGGCACTAGCCTTGCCCATCTCCTCCATACAGGCTTAAGGGAATAAGGCATGTTCCTAGCTTACGTTAACTGCACAGTCTTCTCATTGCTCAGCAGTTCCTAAGCCTGGCCCGCCTGGCTCTGGCTCCTGCCTGCTCCCTGGCCAGCTGGGCGTGACACTCCTCCTGCAGCACCAAGCCTGGCCTTTTCTCTTCTTTCCTACAGCGTGCCCAGTACATTCATGCCCATGGGACTTGTACTTGCTGCTCCCTTTAGCTGGAATGCTGCTCCTGGTGTGCATAGAATTCTGTTCTGATTGTTCAGTTCTAATGTCACCCCCTCCGGGAGGCCCCTGGGAACTCTCCATCCTATTAAGTCCTTCCATGGCATGGGTTACTTTCTAGAATTACCCTGTGTGTTTATTTGATAGAATGCACACTCCATGAGAACAGGGACCTTGTCTGATGGGTTCACTATCACATCCTCAGCACTCACGGCTGTGCCCAGTGTTCTGTTTATTGAATAACTAAACAAATGACTCAAGTCAGTTTGCTGCTGGCTGATCCTAGGAGGTGTGGAGCCACAGGAAAATGGACTGAACTTTGCCAAGCGAGTCCAGTGAATGGAGGCTGCCCAAGTGGAAGGCTGGTGGCCAGAAGATAAATGGCTTTGAATAGAAGTGCCCCAAACTGAGGCAGAGCCCTGCGTTCAAGTCCCAGGTCAGCCTGAAATAGCTGCATGACTTCAGGCCAGCCATGTGGCCACACCTGGGAGTTGAGGGGTTGAACCAAATGCCCTCAGCTACTGCTTCTGGCTCTACCCTTCCAGGTCCATGTCACAGAAGGCTAATGCCCTCAATTTATCTGGGCCACGGCCAGCCTGCAGGACCCAGAGATGCCCGTGAGGATCCTTCAGGATGGGGCTCCAAGGCCTCAGCTGAAGGAGTGCTTTGACTGGTTTCTGCTCTGAGCAGTTAGGCCTCAAGAATGTGAATTTGTTGGATGTCGGCCAGTCTTTAATTGACTGTGGGCTGTCGGCATCTGGTCATGACCTCAGGGGTAGGGAGGTAGAGAGAGGCTGGATGTGGCTCAGAGGAGGCCAGGATGCTGGTAATGAGTGTGTGTGTGGAGCCCCGCCTATCCTGGAGCCGAGAAACAGTCTTTGAGGGCATGCACTGAGCTCCGAGATCCTGTGGGGCTCCTCTTGCCTCTGGACCCTGGCTGCCCTTACCAATTGCTTGGAGGTTGCAGAGCTCATGTTGATGTTTCTGCAGCCAGCGTGGCAAGGGGAGAGGTACTCAATTCCATTGTCCCCACAGACCGGGTGGAAGATAGAATCTGGGCACGAGCAGTCCCTGCGGCAGGCAGGAGGCTGCGGATGTATAGAACTTGATGTGCTGCCAGCAAAAGAGGAAATGGGGAGTCAAACAAAGCAAGACCAAAGAAAAACCCTACCCTCCAGCCCAGTGTGAGTTCCTGGCCTGATGAGTGTGTCTGTGCATCTTTATTTATTTTGGGCCAGTGCCACCCTGGGATGTGGATTATGCCTGGTGGAGCCAACAGTGAATTTGCCACTGGTTAGTGGTCACGGCATCTCTCCATTTCTTCTGCCACTAGGAGCCCAAATCCACTAATTATGCGCTGGGAAGGCCTGAGTGGTGAATCCCCTGCCACAGTAGGGGTCAAGACAACCAACCAACCAGAAAGGGCAGCTGCAGTGGGCAGGTCACAGACAATATTTGCCTTCCCTCTTCTTCAGCCTGAAAAACAGTGGCTGGGACCACTGAGGCAATCCAGGATTTAGTTAGCTCTCTGTCTCCTGGCTTAATGTAGACCTTGCCTAGGTTACTGTATCCCCTTGAGCTTCAACCAGAGCTTTCACTGGTTGATCTCACTGTTCCCCGGTATCTGACATTCATGACCTTCTTCAGGGAGGGTTGGGAAAGGGGCTGACAAACCACTGTCCAGACATTTCACTAGTATAACTGTACAAATGAGAGTTCATCTCATGTGCCAGACGCTGTGCCCGGGGGCACATGCATAATCATCACAATGAGTCTACAGTGAATTACTCGCCTTCTGTGGATTAGAAAACCAAAGCTTAGAGAAGGTAAGTAACTCCCCCAACTAGTAAGGAGCACTGGCATAGAGTCCAGGCCTGTCTGAGGACAAAGCCGTGTGCTAAACTCCCAGTGGACGCTGCCAAAAGGCCCAAAGGCTTCTCGACTTTTCTCAGTCCACAGTCAGCCTGCAGAAGTGCCGTACAGACCAGGGGTGAGCTCCCTACCCCAAGCAACCCTCCCTTCCCTCAAACCCCTTCTCTCCTTCACCCACCAAAGACAGAGGAGGTCATTTCAAAGAAAAAAAAATAGAGAAAATACCAGGGCTAAAAGGTACAGCATCTCCAAATGTTGCAACTTTATTAGGCAAAGTCTAAAAAGAAGCTTGTTGACAGGTGGCACCCGGGAAAAATAATAATAAAATGCCCCTTGCTTGGCTTCGTCCCCCTCACAGGGCTCTGAAGCTCTTCCTGAACATAAAGCCCAAGTTAACACTGTGACCCATATCGCTGTCTGCAAACCCACAGGCAGACTTTACCTGCCCTCCTCCTCACCTGCCCTAAGTTTTCAAGTCTGCCATCACTCTCATTATTATTCTCCAGATCTTTTCAAGTCTCCTTTCATCTCTCTTCAGCAGCTCAATGAAACTGAAATTCTAGCCAGCACAGAGCTGATGCTAAACATAGCTTATTTCCTGGTTCCTGTGGCTCACAGCCCTACAAATTCATCCTGAAATCAAACAAATTAGTTTTTGGTGCTTCTTAAGAAAACAGAACTCTAACCCTGATTGCTGGTGGCCCAGTAAGAGCCTTTGATCTCTTCTCATAATGGAGCATACCATTCAAGACCTGATTTTCTAAGTTGCCACGTGAGAGATCAGATCAAAAGTGGGCCGGGCGGGGTGGCTCACGCCTATAATTTCAGCACTTTGGGAGGCTGTGGCAGGCAGATCACTTGAGGTCAGGAGTTTATGACCAGCCTGGCCAACATGGTGAAACCCCACCTCAACTAAAAATACAAACATTAGCCGGGTGTGGTGGTACACACTTGTAAGGCCAGCTACTTGAGAGGCTGAGGCATGAGAACTGCTTGAACCTGGGAGAAACACTTGAACCTGGGAGGTGGAGTTTGCAGTGAGCAAACTCCTTGAACCTGGGAGGTGGAGAAACACTTGAACCTGGGAGGTGGAGTTTGCAGTGATCATGCCACTGCACTCCAGTCTGGGTGATGGAGCAAGACCAGAATCTGTCTAAAAAAAAAAAAAAAGTGTACAGCACAGAAGAGAGTTGAGGAAGCAGGAAGGAAGATGTATAACAGCCAGATCTAGGCCCTGGCCTTAGCAAAGGGGATCTCTGTGCCCCTTATTCCCATTACCTAGGGGGGTAGACTTCGGCCACAGTTGGGGTGGAGCATCCCATGAAGAACAGAGGAACACAAAGGATCATGGAGATGGTGATGATGGTGGTAGCTACGCGGGGAATGGTTTGCAGAGAGAAAACAAAGCGCTTCATGAGGATTCCTCCAAACAGCATCCCCAAGGCTGCAGCAGGTAGGTTCACAGCACCTGTAAGTGAAAAGAAGCAGGTGATCCAGGTGCACAGGCCTGGGACTGCATGTGGGCTACAAATAGTGAGCCGGATCACTGAGAAGGAAGCATGGTTTCAGGAAGGAACAGTTGGTATGTTAAATTGTAATATAAATAGCTGACATTAATTGAGCATCTACTGCTTGCCAGGCACACCTAGAGAAATATCTTGAAACAGGATTGCCTTGCCTATACAAAGAATATAGAAGTGGGGTTCTTGTAGCTTAAGAGATGTGGGTTGAATATGCATTTATTAAGCACCTTTCATTCCTTGGGGCCTCTTTGCATGGGACCACATGAGGTTAGCAACACGAGAGTGGTGACCCCTATGTACCAGTCAGAGATGGAAGGCCTGAGGGGTAAAGTCACAGCCAAGGACCAGCCAGGGGGTACACGGGAGTCACCCTCAAATCTCATGCACTGATCACCTTGCCAACTCCATATGGTTAAACTCACCTGTGAGTTGAGCCCAGTGATTTCCTAGGGTACTTGGTGGGACCACATCTGTAGTCCTCAACACAGTTGAAAAAATACTAATGCTGGGCCCCACCTCCAGAGATTCTGGTTTCATTAGCCTGGGGTAGGGCTGGGCATCTGTGTTTTGTAAAGCTCTCCAGAGGAGCCTCTGGTGCAGCCTCGGTTGAGAATCACTAAACCATGTACTCTCTAACCAAAGCAAATATATTCAGGTCCCTGGAGAAGAAGAGAAAACCCAGGAGGCATTTTGTCTAACCTCAAATTCAACCTTCCCTCTTTTCCTGTGTTGTCCCTGATGGTGTCAGGGCCTTTGGGAAGCTGTCAGACTTCCAGCCCCTTTACAGGGAGGAAGGCAGCCCCCAGCCTCCACCCACTCCTGACTGGAAGGATAGGAGTCAGAAATCTGCCAAGAACTTTCTAGATTGCCAACCAGGAAAACTGTCCTTAAAATTCTTTCTCCTGGGCAGTCCTCCTCTGGCCCCTGCCTGTGTCCGGTCTGGCCTGCACCCATCCCTGAATGGATGGCTGGAGTGCCTGCCTCCTGGCCCAGGCAAGCCCTGTGGCTCCTGCAGCACCCTCTGGACTCACCAATGAGGAAGTTGGCGTAGGCCGCTGAGGTGCCATACTGCTTCTCCAGGAACTTATTGAGGAAGGTGGAGAGGCCAGCAATGACGGAGGAGAAGGTGCACTGGGCCAGGACCACCAGCACGAAGAGTGGGTTCATCAGGAGCCTCAGAAAGATGCGGGGAAACTCTGTGAACAGACCATCGTCAAGAGCCGGCTTCTGTGGCAGCCAGCATGGGGCACCCCTTCCTGCCCCCTCCTTCTGAGGAACTCTCTTTTCTAGGAAGGGGCAGAATCTGAGCACCAGGATGTTCTGTGGCCAGTCTAGGGGCATACAGCCACTCGAGCCCCCTCTCCACATGCTCATAGTGCCTAAAAGAAACCAGGTGGCAGGCAGATAGAAATAGGACTAACACTGGAAACAGTCTCCTCACATGCCTGCCACCCCACAAGAAGGCAAGAGGGGAAGTGGGAGAAGAACATGGGACCAGACCGCGGGGTGGCCACGTGACTGATCCAGTGCAGTTTGGGTCTCCTGGTCCCTGCAAAGCAGTGGTCACCAGGATCCCTGGCAGAACCCCTGGGCTGCAGGCACACCTAGGGGATGGGCCAGTTACAGGCCATCTGCTCCTACTGCCCCTTACCACATACAATACCACAGGGGCTGGGGTCCCCTGGCCATTATCCTCTCCCTTGCACTGTGCCAGCCCACCCAGGGCTGCAGGGTCAGTTACGTTTAATGAAATCCACCAGGGAGCCTCTTGACTTGGCCTCCTCCAACTTCCTTGCTTCGTCTGCTGTGGCAGGATTCCTCTGAAGGCAATAAAAGGGGTGAATGTTCATGGCTCAGGCTCACTGCAGCTACCCTTCCCTGGAGTCTCTGGCCTCAGAGGCTCAAGGCTGGGTGGAGGTGAGCCACCCCAGGCGTGTGTGCATGGGAGGGCATCCAGAGAATGCTCTCTTGAAGCAAACAACACCTGCATTTCCGTGAGCCCGGTGTTTTGGCCGACAATCAAAACACATCTATGTCAATGCCTCCCACGATACCTGTGGGCATATTATTTCATATCTAACTTTCCCATGACTGTTGCCAAAGGTGTCTTCCTGGACCCCACTCCTCACCCCCATCTGTCATGGCTACACTTCTCCCCTACGCTCAGATTCCAGGGGATACTGGCTTCTGGGATACTCTGGTCTAGAACGCCATCTGTTTCCAGTCCCACCCTCCTCCCCCTCTCTATCTCCTCTCTGGTATTCTTGCTTCCTCCTGAGCCTAAAGGTGAGTGCTGCTCAAGGCTCTGTCCTAAACCTTTACCTGCACTTTCTTGGGTATACTACCCCAGGGAACCTTCGTACCTCTTCTGACCTTGTCAGCTCCAGCTTAAGGCCCTGCAGCTCTGAACTACCTTTCAGATGTGAGGCCCCTGGGCTCTGACAGCATTAGGATCCTGCCGGGAACTCATTGCCAGGAATAGGCTCTCCCATTCACTGAGTGCTTACTCCCTGCTGGGCCCGTGCCCAGTATTCACATGCTTTGTCTCATTCCTCACAACTCCTTCCCATATCGCTACTCTAATTAGCTGGAGCACTGTAAAGAAGAGGAAGCTTAGGAACAAAGAAACTTGGCAAAGATGACTCAGCTAGTTTATTGCTTTTTAATTTTTTTAATTATTTTTTTAGAGGCAGGGTCTCACTCTGTCACCCAGGCTGGTGTGCAGTGGTGCAGTCATAGCTCACTGCAGTCTTGAACTCCTGGGCTCAAGTGATTCTCCCACCTCAGCCTCCCAAGTAGGTGGGACTACATGCACTCAACACCATGCCCAGCTAAGTTTTTAAAATAAATTTTTTTTTGTAGAGATGGGGTCTTGCTATGTTGCCCAGGGTGGTCTTGAACTTCATTCCTTCCCTACCCACCAATCTCAACCTGGGCTCAAGCAATCCTCCTGCCTCGGCCTCCTAAAGTGTGAGATTACACACCTGGCCAACTCAGCTGGTTTATAAGTAGAAGAGCTGCATTCAAACCCTGCCTGACCCCAGCACCTGCATGATGTGCAGCCAACCTCTGAAATTCTTCCCCAAGACAAGCTGAGGTCCTCCCATCCCTGCCCCTCTTCCCCCGGCTGGGCCTAGATTTTATATACCTCATTGTCAAACATTGAGCTCTATTTTGAGGCTTGAAGCCTGGGCATAAACTTTAGCTCCTTCTTCTCCTCCAAGCCAGCTCACTGCTGAGCCCTTCTGGGCATCCACCCTAGGAATGTCTATCCTTATCCTTGCCCTGTCCCAGCTCTCTGACAACCATTGCTGCATTCCCCATCTCTCACCTGGTCTCTGCACTGGCCTCTTCAGATCTCCAGCCTCCATTCCTTCCCTACCCTCTAAACTCAACCTAGCTGCCATATTGCCACCCAAGTAGCCATCCAGTCACTGCAGTGCTCCAGAACTTCATGAAATTAGAACAATCTTTAGACCCTTCAGCTTGACATCAAGCCCCTACCCAGACTTCTCTTCCTTGCTCTCCATTCTCATCCTGCCCTCATTCCTTTCCCCAGTAGGTATGACGAAGATGCTCAGAAGGTCCCCCGCTCAAAATATGCTCCAATCTCAGCCACCCTCATACTCTTCAATGCTAGAAATCCCTCAGTTTTTCAGGTTCAAACATTGACAGGCCCTATTAAATGTAAAAGTTGACTATACCAGGTCGCAGACTTGGCTTTTATTGGCTCTTAATTCTTTAGCTCAATTTAGATAAGCTCAGTGTTTCCCAAACTGTTTCCTGGAGGTCTCCTGACCCTCGAGATGCTGACATGGTAAGGGAACATGGAGGAGATACCACCTTTTGGAAATTCACCAACACCCTCACCTCTCAAAGCCTCTGGGAAGTCCTGCATCATGAAATTTGTTTAGATTTCACCCTGGATTTGCTTAACATGCTGTAGCTTTTTAGCTCTATTTATTTTCTACCCCCACATCCCTTTCTTAAACTCCAATAGGTAGAGTCATGGGCTCTTGGAACCTTACCTTTGCTCCTATGGGCATTACTCGAGGGAAGAAAAAAAAGGGGAAAGACGTGAGAACCAAGAAGACTGAAGAAATAAGCAGGCCTAGCCACCAGGCTCCAATCCATCGGGGGTCGCCCGGGACCAAGTTAACTGCAGCTGAAGAGAAACCAAAGGGTGCAAGTGTTTGTTGAATGCGTGATCTCACCTTACTGGAAACAGAAACCTCTGATCAGAGGGAGTTTTACTGATTTTCTTCCCAGGATGGAGAAGAGGCAAGCCATGAGCTAGATTCTTGGTCAAAACAGCATTCCCTCTCCCAGCTATTCGTCTTCCCAGAGGACCAGGGCCACTGCACATGAAGCAGAGCATCAGAAAATCCCTGGGCAGGAGGGAGCAGTACCTTCACCTCCTTATTCAACTCCCAGCCCGTGGTAGGAGTAGTGAAGAAGGGAGTTGACTCTCACTCACAAGGGCACACCATGGGCCAGACCCTAGACCACGTGCTTTCCATCTGTTTTCCACTGGGTTCTTCTAGCAAGTCTGCCCACTTCTCACCAGTCGAGAAACTGAGGATAGAAGGGGTTAAGTCCCTTGCCTCAGGTTAAGGCTAGTATGTGCCATTTCATTGGTCAATTTCAAACCTATGTCTTCCTGATACGCAAACCTGCCCTCTTAACCATTAAACTACTGCCTCCCAACTTTATGGATCCCTAACAAAGGAGGCCCCATAATCCTTAGAAGCCTAAAGAAACAGCCATTAACTGTGTGAGCTGCCTGGCTTCCAAAGGAGCAGCTTTCTCTTGGCAATTCTCTTGCACACGTGTAAAAGTCTGCCATTGTGTTTCTCTGGGTAAAGAAACTATCCAGGCATAAAGGGAAGGAGAAGGTGGCAGAACGGTTCGGTCAAATCATGACAAGCATCCCTGGGCACTGCCCTGAGCGCTGGACTGGGCGCTCAGTAGCTGGTCTCTTTGGACAACCAAGAGCCAGGAACCAATTCGGGAAGTGCCAGCAAAAGGACAGAGATGGCTTGATTCTGAGATATAAGACACCCCCCTGGCTTTCCACTTTCATTTGAAGTACAGCCAAATGACACCATGCAGATGGCACTGTGGTCTGACAGTCCTAGGGATGGGAGTCTAGGCTCTGGCAGCATGGTTGCAACTAGCACCTGCCAGATATCTGTGACCTGACCTGTGTGCAGGGCACTGGTGTGGGTGCTCTTCCTGGAGTCTGGCTCAGTCCTGCCTTTCAGCCACGGCTCCAGCTGAGCTGGAACTTCGTATCCCACCCACACACTCACCACACTCTCCACCCTACAGCACTTTGCCTGTCCCTCTGTTATGGTGCTGACCTTCCCCGTCTTGTGGGAGACTGGGTAGTGTGGGACATGCTCACAAAGGCGGGAAGCCCTTGCTTGATTCATCCTGGGGCTGGCTCCCTGAATGGTTATCGCAGAACTTATGCCAGTGTCTAGGGACTATATCTTCTCATCCATACCACTTGTTGAAGAATACAAACTCATACTGTTGACTTCTTAATATACATCAGGCTTGTTCTGATCTTTACAACTTTATTTTACTATCATTAGCTCCATTTTATAGATGAGGCAGCTGAGGCACAGAAAGACAAAGTCGCTTGCCTAAGATCACTTGGCTAGTAGGAGATGGAACCAGGCTGAGACCCAGGCAGTCCTATCCCAGCACCCACACAGTCAAACACCATGTTATACCCTCTGGATGTGAGTCATCATCCATGTGTATATTTTATATGGTGTTTCCTTTTTTCCTCAAAAGAGCTCTTATTAAATCGTTTCTTTTTTTAAAAAATAACCAGCAATATCTTAGAATCAAAGAACCATAGAAATATTTTTAATGCCACCACCAACATGAGCACTGTGGTGGCAACACCTGAGGTCCTGCCCTAGGTCTCCAAACTTCTTAAGGACAGAAAGTGAGTTTGCTTCAGCAGGTTGTTCCCCCCAGTAGCCAGCGTGGGCCCTGAGAGGAGGCGCACACTGTCTGCTCCTAGCTGTTTGAGGGACTGCAGGGATGAATGAGGACGTGGCAGAGCACATCTGGATCTGAAGCTTCATTCTCTGTTCTGATTGAATGAGGGGGCCGGGGGCTGCTTTATTGAGCTGGGGATGGGAGTGGGTATCCTCTGCACACACTCACCTGTGTTGACTCTGCCGTAGTCCACGTAGATCTGCAGCATGACAGAGCCCAGCAGGTACCCGAAAGCCGGTCCAAATACAGAGATGGCAAATAAGATGGCTGGAAATGGAAGTAAGGGGAAGGAGACTGAGAGAAATGGAGAGAGTCTGGCCGTGGGAACTCCCAAGCTGAGGGAGAGTCTTGAGATGTCACTCCATCTGTCCCCAAGCCTGATAAGCACACACCTATGGCATCTCCCACCAGCAAGGCCAGAACCACTCAAGATTCCAAGACATATAGAACCAAGGCTATTTCTACCTCCAGCCAACTTCCAAAGAGACCTGCTTGCCAGGAAGGAAACAGGCTCCAAGGCATTTAAAAATGCCAGGTGATGCTCCCTGTGGGTACAATGCTGAGGGCCCTCGGAGGAGCTTATGGTGCCACAGAGCCTGTGGGGGTGGTCTGTCTCATCTGGAGTATAGGCCCTGAGGATGCTCAAAGTGGCTTGTTCTATTTTTTTTTTTTTTTTTTTTTAGGTGGAGTTTCACTCTTGTTGCCCAGGCTGGAGTGCAATGGTACAATCTTGGCTCACTGCAACCTCTGCCTCCAGGGTTCAAGTGATTCTCCTGCCTCAGCATCCCAAGTAGCTGGGACCACAGGTGTGCGCCACCATGCCCAGCTAATTTTGTATTTTAGGTAGAGACGGGTTTCTCCATGTTGATCAGGCTGGTCTCGAACTCCTGGCCTCAGGTAATCCACCTGCCTCGGCCTCCCAAAGTGCTGGAATTACAGGCATGAGCCACCATTTCTAGCCCAAAGTGGCTTGTTCTAAGGGAAGGATTTGGGCATTCACATGGTCATCTGCTATCTGCTTTGCATGGGCTTCTTTGAGGCCAACCTTCCCCTAAGTGGATGTCTCAGAGAAGACATGTGTGTCCTGGCCTGTGCCTGAGGGCTAGACAGCAACAGTAGCTGCTGTTGGTTTAGGGTCTGTCCAGTGCGCAACACCAGCTAAGTGGTTACATACGCCATCTCATGTATCCCACAGTCATCCAGTGCACGGATAATATCAGCTTCATTCTAGAGGTGAGAAACCTGGGGCCCTGGGGTTCAGCCACTTGCCTCAGATCACATAGCTGGGAGGTAATAGAGCTGACATTCAAACCAAATCTGTCTGATCTCCAGGCCTTTGAATTCATTTGCTGGTTGTAAGCAAAGAGGGTGGGACCTCAGTTTAGTCCCCCAGGGCCTCATCAAGTGCTATATCAGGACCTCACCCCTCCCCAAAGCCCTCTTCAAACCGGTGACTCACAGATATACAGGGGCGAGTTGCTGGGCTCTGAGAAGTCGTCCACATAGGAGATCCCAAATGGCTGAATAGGCACTGTCCCGATGCCAGCCAGCAGCTGGGCAACCACCATCAGGCCCCACATGCTGCTGGTCTCCTTCTGGGGGTTCTGGGTGGTGCTGTGGCACTTACTGGGAGGCAGGTCCTGCCAATGCTTCTGGCAGAGCTCAGCCTGCAAGTGGCTGTTGTTTCCTGCAACGAGAGTGCTTGCTGGTCTCCAGGTTCCATCGGCTGGCCTCTAAACCTGGCCTTTCTCCCAGGCCCCTTGGGGAAGGACCAACTCTGGCCAGAGGCTGTGCTAGCAAACAGGACATGGCCCCTAAGGATCACGTCCTTCTGTCTGGCCAGCAGGAGGGACTCTAGAAACTAAGGTGAGAGAGAGGTAGAATGTGGGCTCCCCGGCACCAGGAGCTGCTGTTTCTCAGGTGGAGAGGAATCTTCCTCTCGTGAATGTCCATGCCTTCTCCTCCATGGGCACTGGTGGGCAGCGAGCACGGAGAGGCCAGTACCTTCATCCATGGAGGAAAGGGGCACCCAGCTGGAAAAGGGGGTTCCAGGGTCAAAGCCCAGGACCGTGGGCCTCCAGCACCCTGTGCTCAGCCCTGGGGCTCTGGGCCTCCAGGGTTCTTTTCAGCAGGACAGAGGTCATGCTGTTGCACCGGGTTGGTGTCACCTATAACCTGGGTTGCATCCCTGGTTGTGACTCCCAGAGCCTTCACTTCTTAGTGAACCCAGCACCAAGTCACACTGGAAGACCTACTGCCAAAGACATTTAATATCCTTGCCATTCTGGGGAAGCTCCCAGAACTTCTGATGCTGGAGGGGCTTTAAGACCCTCTAGTTCAACCTCTCATATTACAGGTGGGGAAGCTGAGGCTGCTTCTTGAAGCCCTTCTGTGAGGGTCCCAGACACCCTGGGTGAGGCCTGTGGGCACTGTGGTTCCTGTGGCTGTGGCCCTTGCCAGGCTGGACTGCCGCTTCCACGCGTCTGTTTTTAATTTGGCCCACACCAAGCGATTAGCATTGTCAGCTCTCCAAAGCCTTAGGGGTTCTTGAGGGCTCCTTTCCATGAGATCCCCTTTTCCTGTCTCATTCAGGCTAATGGAAACCGCTGATGTCACTGATCTCACTCACTTAACACTCATGGGATTCTGTTTAATTCTCACTTGTGCTGCCCTGAGCTAGGTAAGCCTAAGTCCCACAGAGAGGAAAACCGAGCGCCATAGACTAGCCCTGCTCCTCACACTGGACTGTGCCGGTGCTGTTGGGCTCAGGGCTGCCCTGGATGGTGGGGCTGGGGAGAGGGGTCTGTGCTCTTCATTGCCCTTTCCCCTCTCCCCAGTCGCACACCCCTCACCCAGCCTGGCCCCACTGTTGTCTGCCCTCTACATGGTGTCTATGCAGGACACATTTGAAAGTTGCTGTCATGGGAGCTCCCCCATCAGTCAGGGAAGCCTGTCCCAGGAAAAGGAAAGGAAGCCAAGGTGTCTGTTTGGTCAGGGTCATCTAGACCTTCAAGAGCTGTGTTCATGGAAGGAAGCATCCAGGCAAGCAGCCAGGGACTGTGGTCAGGGTCCCTCTGTACCTCCCTCTTCCCACTCCATGTTCATTATCCTGCCTTTCAATGGCAGAATTCAAATAGAGTGGCCCGACCACATGATGACATAATATGCAACCTTTTAGAATTAGGGTGAAAATATAGCCTTTTTTTTTTTTTTACATGGAAAGACAGCTGGAACTGCTTATTAGAATAAAAAAAAAGTAACTAGTAGTTTGGAGAAGAATATGTTCCCTAATTTATAAAACGTTTGTGGACTACTTGAATATGCAGAGAAAACCTCTGGAAGACTAAGGCTTTCTCTGGGTAACGAGACTGTGCTGATCGGCTTTCTCTGGGTAACGAGACTGTGCTGATCGGCTTTCTCTGGGTAACGAGACTGTGCTGATCGGCTTTCTCTGGGTAACGAGACTGTGCTGATCGGCTTTCTCTGGGTAGTGAGACTGTGCTGATCGGCTTTCTCTGGGTAGTGAGACTGTGCTGATCGGCTTTCTCTGGGTAGTGAGACTGTGCTGATCGGCTTTCTCTGGGTAGTGAGACTGTGCTGATCGGCTTTCTCTGGGTAATGAGACTGTGCTGATCTTTTTTTATTTGCCTTATTTTGTGGGGAAAAGAAAGAGAGATCAGCCTGTTACTGTGTCTATATAGAAAGAAGTAGACATAAGAGACTCCATTTTGTTCTGTATTTGAGATGCTGTTAATCTGTGACCCTACCCCCAACCTTGTCCTTGCAAGAGACATGTGCTGTGGTGACTCAAGGCTTAATGGATTTTGGGCTGTGCAGGATGTGCTTTGTTAAACAAGTGCCTGAAGGCAGCTTGCTGGTTAAAAATCCTGCCCGTCCCTGGGCAATGGAACATCTCGGTGTAAAACCCGATTGTACGCTCTGTTTACTGAGATAGGAGAAAACCGCCTTACGGCATAAGGTGGGACTTGCTGGCGGGACTTGCTGGTGTAATGCTGCTAAAAGGTTTATGGAGATGTTTGCATATGCATATCAAGGCACAGCATTTTCCTTTGAACTTATTCATGTCACAGAGATCTTTATCCATATGTCTTACTGCTAATTTTCTCCCTTCAATGATCCTATTGTCCTGCCACTCCCTTATCTTTAAGATGGTAAAGATAATTATCAATAAATACTAAGGGAACTCAGAGACCGGTGCTGGCGTGGGTCCTCTGTATGCTGAGCGCCGGTCCCCTGGGCCCACTTTTTCTTTCTCTATACTTTGTCTCTGTGTCTCATTTCTTTTCTCAAGTCTCTCATTCCACCTAACGAGAAACGCCCACAGGTGTGGAGGGGTAGGCCACCCCTTCATCATTTATTTTGTAATTTGTCTGAAATGAACACATGATACTTTTGAAATTCAAAGTTTTTGTAAATAAATATGTCCAAAGCTTAACAACGTCTCTCCCATTTCTTCTTTGTCCCATTCCCATTGCCCTTCTTTCTGCTCTAGGCTCTAGGCCTGCCACAGTGGAGCTGAGTCTCTGCCCACCCCCACCAACCACAACCCACCGCTGACATCACCAGTCTCACTCACTTAATGAAAGGACACAAAGATAGATGTGTACCCGCCCCCCACCCGCTACACCCTTGTTCTGCTCTCTAATCTTTGCACATACCAGAGATTTCGTAAGTTCTGTGAGTACCTGGTTTTCTGCACGTACCAGAGATTTTGTTTTGCACATACCAGAGATTTTGTAAGTTCTGAGGCAAGGTCACAAGACGTGTTTAAGTAAGATAAACTCTTGCTGCCATAAACCTGCTCTCCCGCCTCAAAGTTTGAACCAAAATATCAGAAATGGCGGGAACCAATCATAGTTAGCCAAATCGCCTTGTTCAAACACTAGCCAATCATATATCTGATTTGTATAATAACTCTATGCCCACTTTTCTTAGACTATATAACACTGCTCGGAGCTCAGTGGGGGAGCTCTCCTGCCTGTCTCGTTTCACGAGCGAGGGAGAGTTCCAGGTTCGAACCTGTAATAAAGATCCTTGCTGCTTAGCTTTGACTCTGGACTCTGGTGGTCTTCTTCGGGGAATAAACGGTCTGGGCATAACAAATGGGGGCTCGTCCGGGATTTCCCCCAAGCCCACCAGACCCCCAAGTCAATGGATCTTAATCTGTAGGTAAGCCGGCTTTGTCACTGTCTCTGTCTTTGTCTCTGTCTCCCTGAAATTTCGCGAAATCCGTGATCTGTAATCTGTATTGGTCTGTTTTATAAGTGGCATGGTCTTGGCGGACACGCTAAAAGACAGCCACTCGGGACTGGTGGGAGACGTCCCCCAGTGCCCATCTGGGGGCCTCCATCCTTGGTTGCCCCGTCTGACTCAGGTCGGAAGTCCGACACGCGCTCGCGAAGGCTCATCGTTTCTCACTGTCTGTCCGTTATTGTTAAGTGTAAGTCCAAAACGAAACATAAAACCTTTTCTTCCCCTTCCAGGACCGGACCTGTCGGATACTCCCCTCTGCTTCACACTCATTTTCGTCCCTCCTTCTCTTTGTAGGAGCAGTCCAAAGATGGGCAACAACCAGAGCACGCCACTCTCACTCCTTGTTACCAATTTTAAGGATGTGAATGCTCGGGGGCGTAACTTAAGCGTAGAACTAAAGAAGGGAAAGCTAGTTACTTTCTGCCGTTCGGAGTGGCCCTCTTTCGGCGTAGGGTGGCCCTCCGAAGGAACTTTCTGTCTCTCTATTATTACTAAGGTAAAAACTAAGATTTTCCTGCCAGGGCAGTCAGGACATCCTGATCAAATTCCTTATATTCTAGTGTGGCAAAATCTTGTGGAAGACCCACCGCCCTGGATAACTCCATTCATCCTTGAGCCTTGCAAGGTCCTAGTAATGCGACCTACAAGACAAAGGACTCCCTCTGCTCCCTCGGCCCCTGTGCTGCCAGACAGCCAGGACCCCCTAACGTTAGAACCCACACTTCCCCCACCATATCCGCACCTTATCCCGCAGGACCCAGTCCCCCAGGGTGGTGCTTCCGTAGAGGGAAACCGAGAAGCAGAAGCAGCCGAGAGCGAAAGTAACCCGGGGGGGCCGGCCGGCCTAACGCGAGGCCGTGTACTGCGGGACCAAGCTTCCCGACTCCCTGACTCCACCGTAGCCCTGCCTCTCAGAGAAATAGGATCGCTCGATGATACCGGGCTCTCCCGTCTCATGTATTGGCCTTTTTCCACTAGTGATTTATACAATTAGAAGTCCCAAAATGCTCGGTTCTCCGATAATCCCAAAGATCTAACCTCGTTGTTAGACAGTGTCATGTTTACTCACCAGCCAACCTGGGATGACTGTCAACAGCTCCTCCGAATCCTGTTCACAACGGAGGAGCGGGAAAGAATCCAAGTTGAGGCCAGAAAGCTGGTTCCAGGAGATGACGGCCAGCCAACTGCAAATCCTGACCTCATTAACGCGGCTTTTCCTTTGACCCGGCCCAGATGGGACTACAACACGGCAGAAGGTAGGGGACGACTGCTCATTTATCGCCAGACTCTAATGGCGGGTCTCCGGGCTGCAGCTCGCAAGCCCACCAATTTGGCTAAAGTATATTCTGTGTTACAAGGTAAGACAGAAAGCCCCGCTGTGTATTTAGAGAGATTAATGGAAGCTTTCAGACAGTATATCCCTATGGACCCGGAAGCACCGGAAAATCAGGCTGCGGTAGTAATGTCCTTTGTAAACCAGGCAGCATCAGATATTAGAAGAAAACTCCAGAAATTAGAAGGTTTAGAGGGAAAGCAGATTCAGGACCTCCTTCAGATGGCCCAGCGAGTTTATAATAATAGGGATACTCCAGAAGAAAAACAGTTCAAGGCAACCAAAGAAATGACCAAAGTTTTAGTAGCAGCTTTCCCCCAGGCAGGGAATGGCCAAAGCAGAAAGCAGACAAAGCAAGGCTCTAGGCAAGGATTAGAAAAGGATCAGTGTGCTTATTGCAAGGAACGTGGTCACTGGATTAAAGACTGCCCAAAGAAACGGAGACCAGCTAACCCTACCTCCGTACTCGTTACCCAGGACTCTGACTAGGGAAGACGGGGTTCGGACCCCCTCCCCGAACCCAGGGTAACTTTGCAAGTGGAGGGGTCCCCAGTTCGCTTCTTGGTCGATACTGGGGTGGAACGCTCAGTCCTAACCAAACCAATTAGAAAAATGTCTAAGAAAACATCCTGGGTGCACGGGGCCACAGGCATCAAAAAATACCCCTGGACAACCCAGAGGACTGTAGACTTAGGAACGGGAAAAGTCTCCCATTCCTTCCTAGTCATCCCAGAGAGCCCCTGCCCTCTACTAGGGAGGGACTTGCTGACAAAAATGGGGGCCCAAATCCACTTTGAGCCAGAAGGGCCCAAGATAACTGATTCCCAAAACAGGCCAATATCTATCCTGACTGTCACCTTAGAAGATGAGTACAGACTCCATCAAGAGCAAAAGCCCCCCGATCAGGAAATTGACTCTTAGCTCCAGCGTTTCCCTGAAGTGTGGGCAGAAACTGGGGGCTTAGGGCTAGCTAAACATCGACCTGCCATATTTGTGGAAGTTAAGCCAGGGACGGACCCGGTTCGGGTTCGGCAATATCCTATGCCCCTGGAGGCAAGAGAAGGAATTACGCCCCATATCCGCCGACTCCTAGACCAGGGAGTCCTACGGGCTTGCCACTCATCCTGGAATACTCCACTGTTACCTGTTCGTAAACCCAACAGTACGGACTACAGGCCAGTACAGGATTTAAGAGAAGTTAATAAAAGGGTCATGGACATACATCCCACTGTGCCCAATCCATACACCCTTCTGAGTGCCTTACATCCCGAAAAACAGTGGTATACCGTTCTTGATCTAAAAGATGCTTTCTTCAGCCTTCCTCTGGCTCCCAAAAGTCAAGGACTCTTTGCATTTCAATGGACAGATCCTGAGAGGGGCATCAACGGTCAGCTAACATGGACCAGGCTGCCACAAGGGTTCAAGAACTCGCCAACCCTGTTCGATGAAGCCCTTCATGAAGATCTGGGTGAGTACCGGCGGCAACACCCTGAAATAACTCTTTTGCAATATGTTGATGATCTCTTAATAGCAGCCAGATCCCCGGAAACTTGTGTTCAAGGGACTGAGGACCTCTTGAAGACTCTGGGGGAGCTAGGCTACCGAGCCTCAGCAACAAAGGCTCAGATCTGCAAGTCGGAGGTAACTTATCTGGGGTACCTATTAAAAGGGGGGCAACGCTGGCTAACCAAAGCCCGAAAGGAAACAGTCCTACGCATCCCTAGACCCCAGTCGACACGGCAAGTGAGAGAATTCCAGGGTTCTGTAGGTTATGGATACCCGGATTTGCTGAGTTAGCCAAGCCCCTATACCAGGCAACAAAGGAACGGCAGCCCTTCAATTGGACGGAAGAGGCTGAGCTGGCCTTTCAACAAATCAAAACTGCCTTGTTATCAGCCCCCGCGCTGGGGCTCCCTGATGTCTCCAAGCCCTTCCACTTATACGTAGATGAAAGTAAAGGTGTTGCAAAAGCCGTGTTAACACAGTACCTAGGCCCCTGGCAGAGGCCAGTTGCCTATTTGTCAAAAAAATTAGATTCAGTGGCTGCTGGCTGGCCACCCTGCCTGCGGATAATCGTGGCAACCGCCCTAATGGTCCGAGATGCTGATAAACTTATCATGGGGCAAGAGTTGCGCGTTATAACCCCGCATGCCATTGAAGGCGTCCTCCGGCAGCCGCCGGACCGATGGATGAGTAACGCCCGGCTCACCCACTATCAAGGACTGCTGTTAAACCCCCTCAGAATAACTTTTCTGCCCCCAACCTCTTTAAACCCTGCTTCACTGCTGCCAAATCCAGACTTGGACGCCGCGTTCCATGAGTGCACTGAGATACTGGCTCAGGTGCATGGGGTGCGAGAGGACCTGCAAGATCGTCCGCTCCCCGACACAGAACTCACCTGGTTCACTGATGGCAGCAGCTACGTCCACCAAGGCCAGCGGTATGCAGGAGCGGCTGTAACGTCAGAGACTGAGATACTTTTTCAGGATGGACAGAAGCGTTCCCAACTAAGAGAGAAACTGCTCAGGTTGTAGCAAAGAAAATTTTGGAAGAAATCCTCCCCAGGTATGGCTTTCCCGTCCAAATAAGATCAGACAATGGACCAGCCTTCGTTGCTAAGGTAAGTCAGGATTTGGCTTCCATTCTTAGGGCAAATTGGAAATTACATTGTGCTTATAGGCCCCAAAGCTCAGGACAGGTAGAAAGGATGAATCGGACTCTGAAGGAGACCTTAACTAAATTGACCATGGAGACTGGCGCTAATTAGGTAGTACTTCTCCCCTACGCTCTGTTCCGGGCCCGAAATACCCCTTACAGACTAGGCCTCACACCATATGAAATCATGTATGGCAGACCCCCACCCCTGGTCCCCAGTCTAAAAGATGACTTACTCAAACCTGAAACTGAAAATGTCTCTGAGCTCCTGTTCTCCTTACAAGCCTTACAGAAAATTCACCAGGAAATTTGGCCCAGACTACGAGAACTGTACGAGGCAGGACCTCCGCCGACGCCTCATCCGTTCCAGCCGGGAGACTGGGTCCTAGTCAAGCGCCACCGGCAAGAAACTCTTCAACCCAGGTGGAAAGGACCACTGCAAGTACTCCTGACTACTCCCACCGCTCTCAAAGTAGAAGGCATTGCTTCGTGGATCCACTACACACACGTCAAACCAGTGGACCCAACATCCGACCTTCTCGAGCCGTCTGGAGCACCGGTTACATAGACTGTAGACAAAGCTAAGAACAATCCCTTAAAGCTAACCCTGCGCCGTCACCCACATAGCTGTAACCATGTCTAGCTTGCCTATGCTTTTATGCCTTATACATCTGACTCTCCTAACTGCTGCGCCGTCTAATCCCTATGTCTGGAGGTTCTGGCTCTATAAGAACAAAACTCACCCCGGGGAAACCCCCCAAGCGGGTAAACTGCTAGCTAGTGCAGACTGCCCCCCCTCCGGGTGCAATACTCCAATTTACCTCAATTTCACTAATTTCCAAATTGCCCAACCGGGGATACCCATGATTTGTTTTGAATGTGATCAGACTGAATATAATTGTAAGAATTATTGGTGGCACCAGAATGCAGGTTGCCCATACCACTATTGTAAAATGCACTCAGCCAGGGTATAGGACGAATACCCGAGAAAGTCTAACCTCCTCAGGACTCGCTACCTGACAGGGACTCCCAACATATTCACTTGGATAATAACAGATCCAGGGCACTCCCGATGGACATCGCCCCAACATAGGGCAGTCTACTACGATGCCAGTAGTAGCTGGCCTAGTAGCCACCTGTACTTGTGGCGGAGTCTAGTCCAGATTCGACCCTTAATCCATACACAAATCCACAGACAGGAAACCAAGCTATCACAAGACTTGCAGCCCTTCTCCTGGCTAACCCTATTACAAGAAGGGCTAGCATTCGCCAACCTCACCGGTTTAGGCGACCTGTCCTCTTGCTTTATGTATGCAACCTTAGGAAGACCACCATTAACTGCTGTTCCCCTTTCCTCCCCACCCACAAACTATATGCCAGATTCTAATTCATCAACAGTTGCAATACCTGATGTAGCCCTGTACCGTGACCCATACCAAGAGAAATACCCCTACTGTTATTCAGCATTTAGTAGCAGCCTCTGCAACCAGACGGCTACATACCCTAATAGCCCCATACGTGCTCCCCCTGGTGTGTTCTTCTGGTGTAATATGACTCTGTTAAAAACTCTGTCCAAAAGCATCTCTGACGGACAGTTGTGCATCCCTGTTACACTAGTTCCCCGACTGACCCTGCTGACCCCGGCAGAGTTCATAGGTTGGGCAGGGACTGCCCCAACTGAAACTGCGCGACATAGACGAGCAGTTTTTCTACCACTAATTGCCGGAATATCCTTAACCACCTCTGTCGTCGCAGCGGGGTTAGCAGGAGGGGCCCTACAACACTCCATGATAGAAAACGACAAGTTGTTACAACAGTTCTCTGTTGCTATGGAAGACTCCACCTATTCCCTAGCCTCCCTTCAGCGGCAGCTCACCTCCCTAGCACAGGTCACCCTTCAAAACCGCAGAGCCTTAGACTTACTCACAGCTGAGAAAGGAGGTACCTGTATGTTCCTCAAAGAAGAATGCTGTTTCTATATAAATGAGTCAGGGTTAGTTGAGGAAAGAGTCCAACGCCTACACGAACTAAGCTTAGAAATGAAAAAGCAACAATTCACTACAGCCACTAACAATTGGTGAAGCTCTTCAATGTTTTCCCTTCTGGCACCCCTTTTAGGCCCCCTAATGTCTTTACTACTTCTATTCACTATAGGCCCCTGTGTGGTAAATAAAATTTTACAATTTGTCAGAGAAAGGTTTAATACCATCCAACTAATGGTCCTCCGTAGCCATCACCAGCCTCTCCTGCACCCAGAAAGTGAGGCTATATTATAAGACTCTGGAAATCCAAGATTGGACATCCAGTTACTTATGAGAAGGGGGAAATGAAAGGACACAAAGATAGATGTGTACCCGCCCCCCACCCGCTACACCCTTGTTCTGCTCTCTAATCTTTGCACATACCAGAGATTTCATAAGTTCTGTGAGTACCTGGTTTTCTGCACGTACCAGAGATTTTGTTTTGCACATACCAGAGATTTTGTAAGTTCTGAGGCAAGGTCACAAGACGTGTTTAAGTAAGATAAACTCTTGCTGCCATAAACCTGCTCTCCCGCCTCAAAGTTTGAACCAAAATATCAGAAATGGCGGGAACCAATCATAGTTAGCCAAATCGCCTTGTTCAAACACTAGCCAATCATATATCTGATTTGTATAATAACTCTATGCCCACTTTTCTTAGACTATATAACACTGCTCGGAGCTCAGTGGGGGAGCTCTCCTGCCCGTCTCGTTTCACGAGCAAGGGAGAGTTCCAGGTTCGAACCTGTAATAAAGATCCTTGCTGCTTAGCTTTGACTCTGGACTCTGGTGGTCTTCTTCGGGGAATAAACGGTCTGGGCATAACATTAACACTGATGACATTCAGTTTAATTCTCACTTGTGCTGCCCTGAGCTAGGTGAGCCTAAGTCCCACCACACCCCACCACCACCTCTCCCCTGTGGAGTGTTGGGCCTCTCTCTGATTGACAGGCTCTACGGTAGAGACCCAAGTCCAAGCACCAGAGATGTCAAAGCCCCATGTACTACTGGGCCAGGCCCTGTGCCAAGGTTGTGATGTATGTGGTCTCCTGCCCACAGGGGTTATTGTGAGCAGGAGACTACATTAGACCATACCTAAGCGGCTGGTTTGGGGGTAAAGCTGGGATCCAAACCTGCATATGTCTGACTCAAAGTCCAAACTGAAATCAAGTCTGATGGCAATACAGAACACACATTTTTCAGGGATGGAAGAACACGGCATGGGAAGATGTCCTCCATCCCTAGCCACCTTCAGACATAGGAGCTCTCTGACCTCTGTAGGTGGCTGGGATCTTACACCTACTTCCTGTCAGGAAACGGGCTGGCTGCTGGGATGTGTGCTAGAATCTGGGACAATAAGATGAAATAAACACAGTACAGGGAGTTAAGAAATTGGCTTTATCCCTAAGTAAGATAAAAATTGGTTTTATCACTATATATTCTTGAGCAAGTTTCTAAATTTCTCTGAGCCTTAGTTTCCCTTGGCGTAGTGGCTACATAGAAAGATTATCTGTGTCATGAAAGAGGTAGAAGACTATGGTTCCAAAAAGAGACCCAAGCATGAGGAGTCAGACCCTGACAGTCCCACAGCAGGTCTAGTGGCTGTGTCTGCCATTTTGAAAGAAGGCTTGTGCAGCTCAGTGATGCTGCAAGGGTCCTGAAGCACAGAATTGTAAAATGCTCCTGCTGAAAGACCACAGGGGCTGTCTGGCCCACCCTCCCACTCAGGAATCCTTGTATCAGATGGACTATTTCCAACACCCAGAACTGGGTGTGGCGCTGGCCGACTCCTGCGAATCCCAGGGTGAGGTCAGGGTGGCGCTGAGTGGGTAAGGCTAATAGATGTTGGAAAGCCTGGACTGGGAGCCTGGGACCCAGATTCCTCTGACCCTGAATTCGTGGCTCTCTATGTGGTGATTTTGACTTTGAAAGATCTCAGAGGATTCCAGGGAGGGACCAAGCACAGCAGAGGGTGAAAGGCCGCTGGTGGATCTAGTGGGCAGAGTGTTAGGCTCACTGGTCACTCTCCCAGGGCAGCAGCCAGACAGGACACCTGGGGCTGCTGCCCCAGGTGGATAAGGGTTTCCATGCACAGGCTATGCTGGCCTTTGGAAGGAGTGAGGGACAGGTAACATGGCTCCATGCTCTTCTCAAGACCAAATAGGCAAGTAGGGGAAAGAGAGCTAAGCCAGCTGCTCAGCTTGGGAAGTGTTCAAGCACTTATACAAACCCATCTGACTTGGCATGGCCAACTGACTCAACACGGCTGTGCAGTCACTCAAAGAAATCAACATGCACACTTCTCTGCTAACTTCTCTGTGCCAACTTTGACCAAACTGATGCATTTCTGAAGGACCAACATATACTTTGCATCCATAAATAAAAGGGCTGCTGCCACATTTCCAAGTGGGTATTTATTTCTGAAGATTCAAACAAATCTTGGGTACACTGTGTATGGAGAAATGAACAAAGTCTGGATTCCCTAAAACCTCAGGCTGTTGTCATTCACAAGTGTGCTGGGCTGAGCCATTCCCCTCGGTGTGACAGTGGCTCTCTGTGGCACATTGTCTCATAGGCTGCGGGGTGGCAGTCTAAGTTATATGGGAGCACGGTTTAAAGCCAATCACAATACCTGGAAAGACATGCAAAGAATCAGCCTCTGTTCCTAGTTCAGCCACCGAAGGACCATGCCTAGATGCCTAGGTCTGAGCGGCTGTCCCCTCAGCAGCAGTGTGATACCCGCGTCACAGGGGAAAAGGAGAACGTGGAGTCCTAAAAAGGACCTGGACCCAGTTTCATTCATTCTTCAGTCACTCAGTTATTTGGTTGATAGTGGTGGGTGGGCACTCTGCTTGGGTGGGAGATGTGGGTATGACTGAGAGGCACAGGCACTGCCCTAACAAACCCTTTGGTCCACTGTGGCACCCAGAGCATCAAAAAAGCAACCATACTGTTGCTTTATCAAATCAAAACTACAATGAGGTATCACTTCATACCCATCAGGATGGCTATTACTAAAACACAAAACAAAACAAAACCAAACAAGTGTTGGCAAGGGTGCGCAGCAATTAGAACCCTGTGTATTGCTGGTGAGAATGTAAAATGGTGTAGCCAACGTGGGAAGCAGAAGGGTGGTTCCTCAAAAACTTAAAAACAGAATCATCAATGCTGGGCGTGGTGGCTCACACCTGTAATCCCAACACTTTGAGAGCCAAGGGGGAAGATTGCTTAAGCCCAGGAGTTCGAGACCAGCCTGGGTGACATGGCAAAACCCTGTCTCTACTAAAAATACAAAAAATTAGCTGGGCATGGTGGTGTGTGCCTGTAGTCCTAGCTACTTGGGAGGCTGAGGTGAGAGGTTGGCTTGAACCCAGGAGGCAGAGGCTGCAGTGAGCTGAGATCGTGCCACTGCCTGGGTGACAGAGTGAGACCTTGTCTCAAAAAAAATAAATATTAGTAAAAATAGAATCATCATATGATCTGGCAATTCTACTTCTGAATATATACCCCCAAAAATTGAAAGCAAGGACTGAAAGAGATATTTGTACCCCCATATTCAGAGCACTATATTCCTGATAGCTAAAAGGTAGAAACAGCCCAAATATGCATCAACAGATGAATGGGTAAACAAAATGTTGTATATGCAATGGAATATTATACAGCTGTAAAAAGGAAGAGAATCCTGACACATACTACAGCACAGATGAGCTTTGAGGACATTAATGCTAAATGAAATACACCAGACACAGAAAGACAAATGCTGTGTGATTTCACTGAGATGAGGGATCTAAGAAGTCAAATTCATAGAAACAGAAAGTAGAATGGTGGTTGCCAGGGACTGGGGGAGAAGGGAATGAAGAGTTAGTGTGTAACAGATACAGAATTTCAGTTTGAGAAGATGAAAAAGTTCTAGGGGGGGATGATGATGATAGTTGCACAGCATTGTGAATGTACTGAATGCCACTGAACTATACACTTAAAAGTGGTTAAACAATAATCTTTATGTTATATATATTTTGCCACAATTTAAAAACATTGTTCAGGACATGTGAAGCTGGGACAGAGTGCCAGGGAGCATCAGAGAGAGGCAGCAGACCCAGTGTTGTAGGAGAGAACATTCTAGAAAAGGTTTCTGGAGAAAGTGGCCTCTGAACTGAGAAGAATTGACGGGCATAGATAGAAGATAAGGGTAGGGATCGGGGAGGTATGGAGGAGAGAGAGTGTGTGGAAGGGCTCAGAGGTGGGGGTGGTACATTCCACAACATGAATAAAGTTCAGTGAGGCTGGCGCTCAAATACAAGCCCTCCAGGGTGAGGCCTGGCTGCCCTTGGAGAGCTTGTGCATGATGGGAAGGGGCCTGGATTGTATCCTAAGGAAAACCCCAGAAGGGTGAAGATTATGAGGGGGCAGTGCAATGAACACACTAGAGGGCTTAGGAGTAATGTGCAAGGCCCTGTCAACTGAGACGGATAAGGAGGGGAGTTGATTCCATCAAGAAGCAGCTGTGCATAGTATGAGAGGCAGGGCTTAGTGGCTGCGAGGATGATGAATGCATAGTCCAGAGGGTGTGTGCGTAGACAGACAAGGCCAGGCTGCTGTAGGAGAGCAGGGGCGTGACGTGAGAAACATCACCGGGGAAAGAAAGGGCCAGAGAATGTGTGGGTTTTTTGAATGCTAGTTGTTGATTCTACTGATTCTCATTAATTTACTTAATACAGATTTATTTGAACATTGTTGCTGACTTGACTAGCAAAATCATTTTTTGCAAGATATTTAATGGTCATCAAAGATGGTAAACACATTGAAGGACTTATTAAGTCTTCATACGGCATGTTGCCTGCTGCACCAAGGCCACAAAAATCCTCATGAAGTTCATCTCATGCGGTGTTCAGGAGATGAAACTTTCTGGGGATTGTTTAACTGTTACCACTAACTTTAAAAATGTTGGATTACATGTCAGAAACTGCCTTTATTAAAGTACGTATTTAAAAATAATCAATTGGCCCCAATTACATCCAAGTCTACTGAGTTCCTCTTGGCCTATTCTACATTCCAAACTGATTCAAGATCTTGCAAAGAACTTTCTTCTTTATGCCAGCTCTGAATAGGGCCCAAACCCATCCCACATCCCAGATCAAGTTCTGACACATGTAAAAAGGGAACAGCAGTTAAATGCAACCCCCGAGGTCAGTGCTGTCAGAGAAGCAGTGACCCACTAACAGAACTGGCTTTATGGGGGGACAGGTGTTTATGTCAGAGACAGACACAGTATGGGCTTTCTAGACAATCAAGCCTGAGACACCCCTGGCAGCGGGTGGCCCTGGCTGGCACATTCTGGTCAGAATAGAGTCTTCTAGAATTTATTTTTATTTTATTTTATTGTATTTTTAAGAGGGAGTCTCGCTCTGTCGCCCAGACTGGAATGCAGTGGTGTGATCTTGGCTCACTGAAACGTCTGCCTCCCGGGTTCAAGCGATTCTCCTGCCTCAGCCTCCCACGTAGCTGAGATTACAGGCACATGCTACCACACCCACAAATTTTTATATTTTTAGTAGAGACGGTGTTTCACCATGCTGGTGAGGCTGGTCTCAAACTCCTGACCTCAGGTGATCCACCTTCCTCGGCCTCCCAAAGTGCTGGGATTAGAGGCATGAGCCACCACACCCGGCCAAGTCTTCTAGAATTTAGAACATTAAGCTCTTCCCTTATAAAAATAAGAGGACACAAATTTAAAAAAATAAATAAAATAGGAGGACAGGGATAGGAGTTCAAGGGGCAGGAAGAAGGGGAAGAAAAGACCTTGTATGAGGATCATCCCCATGGGCAGCCTCTGATCTAGTGACATTGATGGACAGTCCCTGGCAGACAGAACGCAGGACTTGGCTCTCTTTGCATCACTCCACCCCTCTCCTCCCTAGAGCAAAAGCTCCAACCTTTTTCAGGAACTCGGGTGCACATTAGGGAAGAAGCAGCAGCCTCTCACTGCTTCACAAGCACTCTAGCAAAGGCTGGAACACAGCTACTCCATTTAACTTATAGCAGCATAGCAGGTTAGAGGTTGCAAACTCTGACCTTTCCACCATGTCGAATCCTGTGGTAAGGTCAGGAACTTGCCTGTCTTTTCCAGCCACCGCAGCCTCCAGAGACTGCCTGCCCAAACACAGCCACCTGCCCCTATCTTGGAGGGGTCTGGAGGAGGGAGGGGAGTCTTTTTCTTAGCCAGGTATCGGTCTGTTTCTCATCTTCCCCCAGGAAACCTTCTGGAAGGCTCAAGTTCATCAGAGCACATTTTTTCCTGTAGGACACCAGAGGCCCGGCTTTGCCAGTCTAGTTTTCGCAGGGCTGTGAAACGTTAACTAGAAACAGGCCGGACCTCTCCCCTCCTTCAGCTCCCCCAGCCCCACCCCACCAGCACGTGAGTCAACCCTCTGACTCACCCCACCATTTAAATATGCAGAATTTCAGTTCTAAATTCTGGACCCTCAGCAGTTTTAGAAACGTAGGAGTCTCTGTCAGGAAGGTCTACTTCCCTCGAAAGGGACCTCCAGAGATGGGGCAGATCTGGGGCAGGCCAAGGTCTAGCCATTCCCCTGTTCGAGGCCACATGTTTCAGCACTCTGTCCCACCCCTCGGAATGGCCAGGCTAAGGCCAGCCTTCCAGCTGTCAAGGGAATAGTAAGAGGCTTTGCACCAAGGTCTAGAGCGGGGGTAGGGAGAGGACCCTAGAAGGACCAAGCAACACGAGAAGGCCATGGCAAATGGGGCTTTCCTTTGACTAGTCATTCTCATCATTCTAGTAAAGCAAACAGAAGTGACTTCTGCCAGCAAAGAGGAGGGCTCCTTCAAGCCACGGCTCTTAAGAGCCACCCATCCACTCCCTGCTCAGAAGGAGACATGGCTGTCATCTGGGAGTGTGTGGGTGAATAGGGTCAAATGGGGAAGAGGTTAGCAAGTCTCAAACTTCAGAAGCAATCCGCAAGAGAACAACAGAGAAAGGCAGGCGTGTTTCCAGAGAGTTATCTGGAAGCATGGCCAAGGTGCCAAGCCCTTAAGCTATCAGCACAACTCCTGGAACCTCATTCAGAATGTTCCACTCCGAAGGACTTATTTCCTCATCTCCTAAATTCAGCTACTCTACAGTTCCTCCCAAAACTCTGGCAACACCTACCAGCAGGCTTGGAACAGGCTGTCCCAAACTTACTCATGATCTGAGATCTCAAAGTCGATTGTAAATTGGGTTGTTTGCAAATCAGAAATGATTGGGTTTCCAGTGTAGTTCACAAAGCCTAATTAATCCATAATGCTCCAGTAATAACATATGTTCTCTTCCAGCTAAACTAAGCCTCCATTTATAAAATAATTCCTATGGGCAAATGCACTCAGTTTCATCTTGGAAAACTAGGAGAACATAGTCTTCTGCCCCAGTGGAAAAAAAAGAAATGACATTGACAGTCTGGGGCACATTGTGGGGCAATGGAAGAAATTCGCACCTTGAAGCCAGACAGAGCAGGTTCCAATCTTGGCTCTACTACTTGATAGTCAGAGGCCTGTCAGAATGAACCTCAGTGTCCTCATTTTCAAAACAGATAGAATACCTATCTTACAATATTCTTATGAGAATTAAAAATAATGAGTTTATTATAACCTGGGACATAGTGATTATGCGATGAGATCGATTTTCATCCAAAGAGATGAGTAACTGTGAGAAACTCAAATAGATAAGAGAAATGGGAGAAACTTGGAGACAGGCAATGTTGCCCAGGCCTTTAAGAACTTGGAAACTGGGTCCAGAAACTAGATACCAGTAAGATCAATGCTGATCACCAGCAATGGATGGATTATAATAAGGTAGTTACAGGGCAAGTGAGTGTGCTTGGAGAGGTTCACATCTGTGGAGAAAAAGGAGCTCAGGGCAGTGGAAGGAGGAACTGCTCTGCTCCTCTCTCAAGACTGGGTTTCCAAGACTAGTTCTGAGACTGAGGCTGGATGTCCCTTCCCATACTGCCACCTTGGCACTAGAGGGGGCCCTAGGGAAAATGCCTACTTGTATAGAGGAGGTTGTGCCATGAATGAGCTGGGCACAAGATGGTAGGCTCACTGTGCATGCCCAACAAGGCAGGGCGCTATATTGCTGGCCAGGGGCTTTCTCTTCCACTGCCCACATCCCCACACCCTGGCCCAGCACACGGTCTGGCACCAGCACCTGGCTCAGCTCATCATCAGAGCTGGTTCTTTAGTGGATGAAGGGAAGGAAGACATACCTGAGGGAGCAGGATGCAGCTCAGAGCCATTTAATTTTAACATTCAAAGAAATGTGAGCTTAATTAGTACTCCCCCACCCCCATGGGTGTGAGGCAGAATTTATTGTTCACAGATTTATTCAGTAAGCTGATGAGAAGCTCTTTGAAGGGAAAAAAACAAAAAACAAAACGTTAGCGGAGCCAACATGAGCTCATCAAAAGCCAGTCTTGCCAAACCAATCTCATTTCCTTTGTTAATGGGGCTCCTGACCCAACAGGAAGCCATAACATGGTGTTACTTGACTGGAAGAAGACTTTTGACAAAGCCTGTCATGATATCCTGCTAGACAAGACGGGGACACGTGGCTGGGGAGTCCTCAGGGAAAACTGGCTCAAAGCATGCCTGGCTCGGGTGCCCATGGGCCAGCGTCACCCAGAAAGAAGCTGCTCTAAGTGCATGCCACTCAACACTCGTCATGGACTTTGGAGAAAGAAGGAAACTGCTTACAAATGTGTGAATGATGTGGATGACACGAAGCTGAGAGGATTAGACAGTCCAAAGGCTGATAACTCAAAATTAGACCCACGGCTATAAGGAGGGACTCCAACCAAGGAGAATGATTCCTATGGGGAGAAAATATGAAACTGGACCATAGCTTCAAGGAATTCAGCTAGTCAGCAGTTGGAAGGGTGATACCTGGCTTAGCACAATGTATGGGGACAAGTCCCTGGTGTTTTGACCACAAGTTCACAATTCCAGCCTGTGAGGAGGACCCTCAGATTCAGATGTGAGCCTCCCTCTGTCTTCTTCCCAGGGAGACCTCCCTGACAGCACCACACTGGGCCCAGGCAGCTTGGGCCCCCAGAGGGCTGGAAGCCTTATTTTGTGGGGAAGAGTGAAGGCCAGCAGCTCAGGACACAAAGGCTCTGGGCTATGCGATGGCTGTTTCCACCACTGTGAACTGATGGGCTGGTTCTGCATGGTTCCAGAAGACTGACCTGGGCCTGATGGAGTAGAGTATAGGAAGACAGAATTCAGGGAAATCTAGGAAAATGAGTGACATGGGAGAGAGGGAAGGGCCATGACTGTCCACATCCAGGCAGCCTTGCAGTCCCCATCCTTGGGCTTCAGCTCCAGAGGCCTGAGGGCAGTAGTGGGCCTGGCAGAGGGAACTGTCTGGTCCAGAGATTGGCAAACCACAACCTGTGGGCTGCGTTTGGTTCCCAGCCTGTGTCTATCAATAAGTTTTATGCGGACACAGCCATGCCCACTGCTTATCTATTGTGAAGGGGAACTTTTGTGCTGCTACAGCAAAGTTGAATAATTTCAGCACAGACCTCATGGTTCACAAGTCTGACATATTCACTACCTGGCCTTTTACAGAAAATGTCTGTTGACCCCTGGTCTAGTCCCATGGTGTTCAAACGCATCAACCACCAAATCTTTCTGCAACCAATGCTTCTGGAGAAGCACAATGTATGAGACAGACAAAAGCAGGTGTCATCAAGACAAAACGACGAGAGGGGAGTATGGAGTCCCCTGCTCACACCTCTCCACACTCCAGCCCCAGGCCAAGAAGAGGCCAGGAAGGGGCTCTCCAGAACATTCCAGAACACCAGACAGCCCCCTTAGGGTCCTGGTTTGTGCGTCAGTCCTCTGTCACGCTAACTTCTCTTTGCTGTTTTCCTCTTTTAGATTTCTGAGCCTCACATCCTCTCTGACTGTGTCCAGTCCAAGCTCTCAATCCTGAGAAGTCCTTTTGTTCCTGAAAGAAAGAAACTCTCCTTGTTGTTTCCGACCTCCTGGTGGGTAGTACGCTGCCCAGTCGGGCCCAGTGGTCCCCATTTCAAGGCTTCAGGGCCGCAGGAGGTGCCTGTGCACACAGTCAGCATCCCAGCTCTACAGCTCTACTAAGTGTGGCAGGAAGAGCAGAAAGGTCCTCCCTGTCTCCCTTGGGGATGCTTAGGGAGCTCAAGGCATCTTGCAGGGAGGATCAATGGTTTCTTTGAACCACATTTCCCCGTTTCTGTGGGGCTTTCCCTCATTCTCAGCATTGTTCCCAGGATGCCCAGGGCCACTGGAACAGTAGCCAGCTTTCCTTTTTTCCCTGGATACTAACTCCCAAGGAGGTCATCCTCCTGCTGTAGGTGGGCCCAAGACATGGTCGAGGTCATCCTCCTGCTGTAGGTGGGCCCAAGACACGGTCTGCTGGCCTTCCCAGAGAAGCGACTCTCGGTGGAGCAGGCTGCAGCTTGCCTCCGGGACCCTTCCCCCAAGCAGACCTGTCACTCAGCTTTGTTCCTGAGCAAGGGAAATGACCAGGCATGCCTGAGGGGCCACACTCAGGTCTCCACCAGGCCTGTGCTAGAGACGCAGAACAAAGGGTCCAGTTTCCAGGCGAGCCAAGGGGAGTTGTGCCTTGCCCATAAAAACAGATGACAGAAAAGCCTGACAGAGTCAGCTACTTTTATGTCACGGCTCAGGCTCAGGCCTTCAGAGAGGCTGCCGCGCCATCACCATGGAGCGCAGAGCTCTCCCGCCAGTTTCCGGCCTCGCTCTTTCCCGGGCCTTCTCCACCACAGTCTAGTGTTTTCTATCATTTCTCCATGTTTATTTCTATTCTTTCCTACACCACGCATTTAAAAAATGTTCCACATCAAATCGCATTAAGTTTTGTTCTGCTCATCCATTCAGGGCTCTATTTCTCTCAGTCGAATTAATAACACCCATGTGTTTTGTGATTTTCTCTGTTGTTTATTTTATCTTTCTTTTTGAGTTAAATAGATCCACTGGCCAGGTTGTGCAACTCCCACTAGGATGGTCCACCCTGCCCTCCACCAACACATACACCCTTTCTCCTCCTTCCTCGCACATCTGTCCATCCCCACCCTCCAACCACCTACCACCCCACTTGCTTCCCCCTCACAGGCACCCACCCCACCTCCATACCCCCCACACACATGAACACACGCTTCCCCCTCACAGGCACCCACCCTACCTCCATACCCTCCACACACATGAACACACGCTTCCCCCTCACAGGCACCCACCCTACCTCCATACCCCCCACACACATGAACACATGCTTCACTCCCACAGGCACCCACCCTACCTCCATACCCCCCACACACTTTCCTCGATATGTACCCCACCCCACCTACATACCCCCCCACACACGTGAACACATACTTCCCCATCACAGGCACCCCATGCCACCTGCATACTCCCACACATGCACACACCTTTCCCCATCACAGGCACCCCACCCCACCTCCACACATTTCCCCCATACCACCTCTTCCCTCACACCTTCCCCTTCACATATACCCCAACCCTCACCCCACAACTCCACTCACACATCCTCATACTTTACTCTCCTCTGCCTCCTACCCCAGTCCTTCCCATCCCCACACACCCCCAACATCTCCACATACGTCTACGTCCCCTCCGCACCCACACACCTCCTCCCCATACTCAGCTTTCTACTCACAGACACACCTCCCTCACATACACACCTATACACGATCACCCACAAACACACTCAGGCTGCCCAAACCATGGGTGCCCCTCTTGTTCCTCCAGGGCTTCCTAGCACACCCATCTCACACCGTAGGTGGCTGTTCACTGTGGAAAGGCTGAGTTCCCTGTCCTGACCCACTCACTCAGGATCTGAGGCTCCCCCGCCCTGTGCCTTCCCACCACCTTCTTTCCCAGGGACACCCTTGGGATGTGCAAGCCCAGGTTGGGGAAGGCAAGTTCATGAATAAAGGACTGGAAATAGACTCTTCTTTTTCTTTTTCTTGCCTGCTCCAAAAATACAGTCATCCCCCACCCCTCCTAACCTCCAGGAAGCTTCCTGCCTGCGGCATCCATTGTCTGCATGTGGGCAGACTTCCCTCTGGACTTGGCTGAAGGATCGTTCACAGGTTACACCTAGTCCTACCAGACACTGGTTTCCGAAGCCCCTTCTCTTATCTCCTGGGAGGACTGGTCTCACGCTGGCCTGTTTCCCATAGAGGAAAACGTCTCTAGCCTTCCAGACATGGTCTTAGAGGCTTTGGCTGGATAGCTCGTCTTTTCTCTGAAGGCGCCAGGGCACATTTCCGGACCCCACTGACATTTAGAAAATCTAAATATCCAAAAATGTCTTCATGGCCTTTAAAAGAATTAGCAATTAGTCGTTAAAGGTCTCTGATTCCCAAAATGTTTAGCCTTTCTTTAACTTTTTTTTCCTAAAACACATTGCTACTCTTCATTTCCCATGTTCATTTCTGGAGCAGCTTTACTCCAAGAGGAAGGAATCAGTAATCAACACAAGTAATAGGTCTGAGTAACAGATTTCAAATGCCACAACGAGGGCAGGCAATTAGAAATATGCTGAGCAGGCCGGGCACAGTGGCTCATGCCTATAATCCCAGCACTTTGGGAGGCCGAGGCGGGTGGATCACAAGGTCAGGAGTTGGAGATCAACCTGGCCAACATAGTGAAATCCTGTCTCTACTAAAATATAAAAAATTAGCTGGACCTGGTGGTGTGCACCTGCAGTCCCAGCTACTCGGGAGGCTGAGGCAGGGGAATCGCTTGAGCCTGGAGGCAGAGATTGCAGTGAGCCGAGATCATACCACTTCACTCCAGCCTGGTGACAGAGCCTTGATTGCTGTCCAGGCTGGAGTGGAGTAGCATGATCATAACTCATTACAGCCTCAAACTTCTGGGCTCAAGTGATCCTCCCACTCCAGCCTCCCAAGTAGCTGGGACTACAGGCATGTGCCATCATGCCTGGCTAACTTTTTCTTTTTCTTTTGGTAGAGATGGGGTCTCACTGTGTTGCCCAGTCTGGTCTCGAACTCTTGGTCTCAAGCAATCTTCCTGACTCAGCCTCTAGAAGTGATGGGATTACAGCATACCTGGCTTATTTCATTTTAATTTTACTCTCAGAACACACTGAAAGTCAAGGTATTCTTGCTCCCATTTTATAGGTAAGGAAACTAAAGTTCAGAAAGGTGAGGGAGCTTGCCTAAGAAGACTTGGCAGGTAAGTGACTGAGCTAGGATTCAAATGTTGAAGTCCATATGGAGGTGGGGTGGGGGGCATGTCCACCCATCACACCAGGCGGCACCAACACGAGGATCTCGGAAGAGAGCACAACAGCAACGTAAGCTTCCACCAACAGAAATCCTAAGGACTCACATGTGAGGATGCAGCAGGGACTGTGCCAAGGGAGGCGCCCTGCTCCGGAACAGAGCAAAGGACCTATGATGTAGACCAGAAAGGAGCTGCCTTCAGATGCCCCCAGGCCACCCAGCCCATAAGGATCACACTCTTCACAGGAAGTAAGGTGCTTTCTCCTTTGGGATCCAGAGAGTCTACTAGTTTATACAACATCACATATGTATTGTCCCTACCACCGTAGGGACAAGAGCCACCACTCAGTGATTACTGCATGTGACAGCCAACGGGCTAAATTGTGAACATGCATCTTCTCAGCCCCTGCAGCCCTACGAGGGCTATAAAATAGACACTCAGGGATGAACTGAAACTCAGAGCAGGGAGGAAGTGGCTTGAGCCCACTTGGGAGTCCCAAAGCCCAGATTCAGACTGAGGACTGCCTGGTTCCAGTAGACCATTCAGATTCACACCCCCACTCAGAATGGTCCATTTAATGAAATGCATTCGTTCCTGATGACCTTGCATGATTCAAAACTAAAATTCCCATAAGAATACATTTGAAGTAGGAGTCACATTTTAAGCTATTCCCATGAAGTAAGACTTTATAAATATTTTTATTTGCACACATTAGCATAGCACACTCACGTGGTGCGCTGGTACCCAGTGTGCAGTCCCAGCTAGATCGCATGGATGAGGTTCCTGGGCCAAAGTCCTCCTCATCCCACCCCCTGGCACCAAGAAGATGCCTGAAGGTAGCTCAGCTCTGAGTACTTCCAGCATCTGCTTCTATCCCAGCCAGACTGAGGGAGACTGCTGTGCCCTATTGTTGCAATTAGAATTTGCAGCAATGAACAAAAACTACAAAATAGCCCACTCTTCTGGCCTATGGTGCCCCCCTGAAGCTCTGAGAGGCAAGCTGTAGTCTTTTCAGAGCACTTCTGTCCTCTATCAGAAGATTTTGGCTTAGAGCACTGAGGTCAAGGCTGGAACGGCACAGTGTTTCCTTCTGAGCTGAGAGGGTCATGGTGGGTTGAACCCAAACTCACTGATTATTCCTAACAAGGAGCAGAATGAAGCCATCCTAACCAGTCTCCCGTGGCTGCTCAGTGTGAGGCAAATGCCACTGGGATGTGGGCCCAGGCTGCGGGAGCCGACTTGCCAGGCTGAGCAGGCCACGATGTGTGGCGCCTGGCAGGAGGCCCTCCCCTCAGCCTGGCCCCAGTGCCCCAGGCTCCCTTGCTGATTTCATTATCCCAGTCTTCACGTGATGAGGAAGGGCAGGGATTGTGGCTCTGGAAAGAAGACAGTGCAGCCAGCCTGGCCACATTGCTCTCCAAGAAGATGGCCAGCAACTCCTGACTCGCTTCAGAGCTGGTCTCAAGCTCTCATTAGACCAAGGGGTAGAAAGTGTATGGCAGGACTCTGGGGCTCAGATCTGTCCTCATCCTCTGCCCACTTGAAGCAGGATTCAGCCCCACGGAGTCCATACATTTATGAGAAATGACCAGTTCACTGGCGATTTATAAAGAGGTGGGGGAAAGAGTTCCATGACCAGAACCCAGGAGACATTTCATCATTAGACACCCCCGTTCTTGCCCTATTCTTTTCCTGTCCCAGGCACTTCGTTCTCTCCATCATTGGCCTCACAATCTTAAGGGATGCCCTCTATTATTCTAAGTGGTTCATCTCTTGAACCTGGTCTACATATCTGATTGAAAAAAATAGCCTGTTTTCTAAGCAAACCAGAATCAATTATTCCCTCAGCACCTCCCTGAGTGGCTCATTTAACTTCAACTCCAATAAAGTGGACTAAGGGTGAGCATATATGAACTAGTCCTCTCACCAATGTGCATCACAAAACCACAGCCACTTTCCACAGTCCTTAAAACAAGTGCAAATTCATCCTAAGTCAACACATTAACATAAAATTAGTTCCAAAGCAGTGATTGTCCTGGGTGCTGAGTAAATGTAAATGCCAAACCACTCTGTAGGGCTATTTCCTAACCCTAGTCCACATACAATTTCTACAGGGAAAAAAAGCCCCTGCAAATGGCTCATGGTCAAACATAAGGAGGTAATCCACCATGAACAAGAGCAAGCAGACATAAAACAATGGGAGAATTAACATTCTTAAAACTTGAGCTAACAGAATGATCTGAAAAAGAGTATAATATAAATATATTTAAAATAATTGAAGATATCAATAACAATACAAAAGAAATCATAAGGAAACACCAATAGACTGTGTCAATAGGGCAGAGAGATTTGAACATCTATTACAAGACCTTTAGGAATTAGCAAAATATGTAGTGCCATTAAAATTTATAATGTCAAAAATGGGTCTGACACCAATGAACAAAGCTGGAGAGAGACTAAGTAAACAGAAAGTTGTACTTTAAGGAAATCACCCAGGATGCAGCATAAAGCCCTGAAAACTATGAAAGACAGGTTAAGAGACAAGGAGGCCAGAAATGAAAATGTGAAGCCATATGTAAAAGGAGTTCTAGAAAAAAGGATGAAGAAAATAGGGGTGTGCAATATCAGGAATGTTTTTGGCTGAAAATTTTTCAAAATTAAAGAAAAACTCTAATTTTCAAAAGAAATAGCATATCAAACTTTCTAACAGATAAGTGAAAATTAAGCCATACTCAGATACCTTATGGTAGACATACAGAACAACAAAGAAAAGAAAAGAACAAACATTAAATAGAACTAGAGAAAAAACAGGATACCTAAGAAGTTATGACAATTAGACTAATGGAAAAGTCCCAACACCAGAAGAAAGAGCCATGGTACCTTCAAAGTGTTGAGAAGAAATAACTATTGATTTAAAATCTTGTTTGTAGCTAAACTGTAATTCAAGAGCAAGGGTAAAATAGAGGTATTTTTAGACAAAGACTTAGAGATTTTCTTACTCATAGGCCTACTGAAAGTAACACTAAAGGATATCCTTCAAGAAAAAAAAATAATCAACAGCATGGGTGAAATGCAAGAAGCAATCAATGGTGAACAAAGAAACCAGTAAACTTGTAAGTACATAAATAACCACTCACTTATTTATAAATAACAGAATAGTAACAATTTATAATAATGACCACTGTGGGGAGGTTAAAGACAGGTAGAACAAAAATATGGGTCAATGATAAGTGGAAAATGAGAGAGGATGGTGGGCAAAAAAGCATCTAGGATCCTTATTTTGTGCTCTTGGAGAATAGAGACATTCATGAACTTTAGTGGTTTTTATATCATACGTCAATGTTAAATATAAGGGTAATAGTGGGCACCCTATGTTCATGGATTGGCAAACTCAACATAGTAAATATGATCAAATGAGATCATTGTACAAGTGCACTGTCACCTAAGGACAGAAGAATGTACAAATGTCACAAAGTGCTACAATTAAAAGTAGACAAAATCCACAGACTTCATAATGATTAATGCTTTGACCCTCCTCCTGCCAAGCCCCATTGCAGAAACTGCTCACAGTGTCCCCAGGGAGGTAGAGCTTGGGTCACTCCCGGCATAAAGCACAGGGAATCACAGCAGGAGGTGAGCCATGCACTGCACACTTTCCTACACAAACCAGAGTTCAGCTGCTCCATAGCTCTACATACTTCAGTATATTCTGAGCTTCATATGTCCTCTTCCTGGAGTGGTATCCACTGCCCTAGGAGTATCCCCACTAATTTTGTGAGATGTTCACCCATCCCTTCCTCCCTTGAGGCAGGGGTTGGAGGCCACTCACCAGTGCTGGCCAAGGTGTACTGGTAGGGCTCGGAGAGGAAGTGTGGGAGGGTGAGGATGAAGGCACCTGCAGCCAGGAAGAGACCCCCGATGCCAATCAGACGTGGACGGTGCACCCGGCTGCCAAAGTAGCTGACAAAGATGATGAGGATGGCATTGCTGATCTGAGAAGAGAGCAGAAAGGCTGAGTGAGACAAGAGGCCCTGTCCTCACCCACCCACAGAGAAGACCTGACCATATCTTATCCAGGAAAACTGGAGAGGGAGGGGGCTGCCCAGTGTCAGCTGGGGCCCAGGCAGAGTTACAATGTCAGCTTTTCCCAGAGAGCTTCACAAGGGGGCAAGCATAAGCAATTTTGGTTTTCCCTCTGTTATCAGAAACCCTTCTGGGTCTCCATCTTCTAGACCAGACCAAAAGAAGTATCTGAAGATTATGAAAAGCTCAAAACCTAAACTTTAACCATCTTAGAATCAAACCTTTTTGGGAAAAAGCCAAAGAAACCTCCAATCCTGCCTGGCTCCTAGGAATAAAACATGTCCCCTAATTAAACTTGAGAGTTTGTACCTAAAGTTTAGTGCAAAATCCCAGGTTTAATTAGGTACAGATGAAAGGACCCAAGGACCCTGGCTTGGTGGCCAGAATAACAAGCGAGCAACATGCTTATCTCATTTAATCATGAAACAATTCTCATTTTACCTGACAAAACTGGGGCTCCGAATATTAAGTAACATGCCCATGACCATGAGGTTAGGGAGTGGCTTGAACCAGTCTTGCCTGACTCTAAAACACCAAGGCTTAACTAGAGTTGTCTGTCACCTCTTGGAGAACAGGGTTTCTGCCCAAGCAGTTCTGCTACTATCCTGCCCCTTCCCCTGCCTTGGTTTGTTTTCAATTCTGTGAAATGAAGGATAAGAACTAGAGGACCCCAAGGCCCTTCCAGCTGGAAATATGGGTAACTCCATGCTTCTGGTGCTCCCTGGAAGATGTGCTCTCTGAGCCCCACCAGAACCAGGAAAGGGAACTGAAGGCTCCAGCATGGAGAGTAAGGTCTTCAATGGTAAGGGGATGTTGCCAGGCCTTCTGACCACGTCTCCACCAAAGATGGTCCTCTCCTCAGAGCACAGTTCACCTGGACTGGAGGAGTTCTGTAAATCTGCAGCCATAGCCCTGTCTTGTTACACCCCAGTTTCCTCCTGGCTGGAGAAACAGGTGCTGCTGTGTCAGGAAACAGAGGCTAGAGCCTCAGAACACGGCTGTCACTAAGGTCGCCAGTGGCCTCATTGGCAAATGTACTGGTCAATGCTCAGTTCCATTTGACTCAGTTGACCATTTCTTTTTTCCTGAAACACTTCCTTCAGAGTTCCCATGACACCATCTTCTCCTGCTTCCCTTCTCCTGTCTGCTCCTTCTTGGTCTTCTTGGCTTATTCCTCTTTATCTGCCTGGACTCTCAACATTGGGGCCAGAGCTCTGCCCGTAAGTGTCCAGTTCCATGTCTATTTATGCTCTGTGTGTGCTTCTAAGTCCCATAGTCTCAGTTCATCTAAACTCTCACTCCTCTTCCTCCCTCTAAAACTCCAGTCCCCTGTCCTCGTCCTCCTTGTCTCAGTAAATGGCACCTCCATCCTCCCAGTGGCTCACACAAAACACTCGAACATCATCTTGACTTCTCTCACACTCATATGTAATCCATCAGCAAATCCCCTTGGCAGGACCTTCCATAGCCACCTGGAAACCAGTGACTCCTCAACCTCCAATCCTGTCTGAATTACTGTGGCAGCCTCCTAATGGGACCCTGCCTCCATCCATGTCCTGCTACTGTTCATTCTCCACCCAGCAGCCAGAGGGGTCCTGCTGAAGTATCAGACCATGTTCCCTCAGCTCAAACCCTCCAGTGTTAAAAGGCAAAGGCTGTCCCAGAGCCTCCTGAGCCCTACACAGCCTGTCCCCAGTCACCTCTCAGGTCTGCGCTCTTCTGCTCCTCTCCCTCCCTCCATCCAGCCACACTGCCCCCAGCTGTTCTTTGGCCACACCAAAGAACAAAGGCATTCCCCCAGCCCCCTTTGGTTATTGCTGCTCCTTCTGACTTTAGGTCCTTAGGACTCAGTTCTTATCAACCAGATTCAGGCCTCTGCTCAGATTGAATCATCTCATGAAGGCCTTTCTCTGACCTCTTCATTTAAAATACACCCACATCCCCACCACTGTGGCACCGTGTACCTTTTCCCATCCGTGACTTTCTCTGTCTTCATTGCACTCATCATAACCTGATCGACAGTATGTTTTATTTCCATAAATATTATATTTATCCTTAGAATGATATATTAGCAGAGATTTTTGTCTGTTCATTCCTGTTTCCCCAGCACCTAACAGTGCCTAATATATACTTGGTGCTCGTTAAATATTGTTGAAGAAATGAATGAATGAGTAAATGGTAGACATTTTCGGGAGGAGGACATAGTTGCCCGGGAGACCCGTCCGGCATGGCCAAGAGTGAGATGGTTTATGATCTACAGAGAAAGGGGGTGTGAAGGTGTGTGAGGGGCAGCCCCTGCCAAAGGTGGATCTAGGACATCCTGAAGCCCACACCTGGAAAGAGAGTTTGATTCTTCTGCTTCCTAGATTTTGTTTATTTCCTTCTTATTTCCCTATTGCTTTTCATAAAATGATTGTAAATGCCAGATCATATCAGCTATGCTGACTGTGGCTGACTTTGGAAGGCTTGGGTGAGGGTGGGTGGAGGACCCCAAAGGGGCTCTCAGGGAGGAGGGACAGAGGAGAAGCTCTTCCACACTCTCTAGGGGCCTGCACTTGTTTCTCTGTGGGAAGCTGAACCTCCACAGGTGTTATGGCTAATGCCGGCTTAAGACCTTGTTCTCAAACTTTTCTTCAGCCACAGAGTCCCTTTGAAAAAACTGTTTTTCCCTAATATAAAACAAACCCCCCAAAGGCAGCTGTTCTGGCTGAGAAGAGGGCCTCAAGACCTCAGTCTCCTCAGCCCTGGAGCAACCCCTGAAATACTACCATGGACTTGCTGTGAGACTCTTTGAAAGCTATTACAATGCCCACTGTGACATGCCCCTGCCCTTCAACGTCTCAAACCAAAGGGGAGTAGGGGTCACTGGTGGGCGGCATGAAGGGTAGGGAGCCTCTAGGGCTCAGCACTGGCCTTTCATAGTGGGCAAGAGAAGCTGCTGCTTCAAGCCAAGTTGCTCCATGTCTTCTCTTATTAACTAAGTTCCTCCTCCTGCTGCTGGCCTTCTACGCCCAGCCCGTCAAAGGCTTCACATCAACTCCTGGGCCCACAGAAGGCTCTCTGAGACTGGGAGCTGCAGACTGCAGGTTCATGCTTCCTGGAGGTTCGCTGCACACTCCATGACCCAGATAGCCTCACCCTCCCCTTGCACCAGGCCAGGCTCTCTTCTCACATCCCCCTAGGCTTCACACATATACTATACACAGGCAGACACATACGGAGTTGCACATAAATACTCAAACATACACAGACACAGATACACACACACACAGAGGGTTATAAGGTCAGGGGAATGAACTATCTGATGATATTTGCTTCAAATCACGCCCACAGGCATGAGCTGAAGTCAGATTCTTGAAAAGTTCATCTGAGACTCGGAAAGGTGTTACTGGGTGAATTATTTTTATTTTTTGATTGAACTCCATCCCTGGGAAAATAGTAAGCTCTTTCATTGCCTAATCAACCTCCTGTCTTAAGCAGATCCTGCTACAAGTCCTAACTAGCTACTCCCAGCCCATTGAGGAATCCAATTGTTTCTGGGCCCACATTTTTGTTCCAAGCATAGGGTCAACATTTAACGAAAATTTAACCATGGGAGATCACAGATTTGGCTACCACCTGGGCTGAGGTGAAAGAGAATATTCGCCTCATATGCCAGCTCTGACTCTGATTAGTAGCAGGGCTCAGAATACTGTGTTGAGAAGGATTCTGAGGCTGTGCATGAACTCAGCAGGAAAGGGACATGGGTAATTAGTGATGCCTGCCAGGGCCACGGAACAGCACCGTAGTGACGCAAATGTCGGACATTTGTTTTTCCTGATGTCCATCATGAGTGAGGACAACATGTGCCAGCGGCATTGCCAAAGTCACAGATCAACATCGATGAGGGTCATTCTGTGTGAACGCAGGGCAGGGACACCAGGGTGCTGTCCTGGAGGAGGAGGCAACCACACAGTCAGGCAGACCTAGTCACCAGGCATCACTAGGAAGCTCAGGATAGCAATACAAGCAGACACACAGAGACACAGGCCCACACGCAGACTGGTACACAGACACACACCTGGCACAGAAAGCAGGGAAGGCACACATATGGGCCTGGAAGCTCAGAGGAGGAGGTCTCAGGCCAGCAGGGATGACTTAGACAGGCTGCAGGACTGTGCGTGTATATGTGCATGCATGTCATATGTGTGAGGAAAGAGCCCATGGTCGGGGGGGCCATGAAGTGAGGGACACCAGTGAAGATTCCAGCAACGTGTGTGGAGGTTGAGACTGGCTGGAGCAGTGCTTGTGAGCAAGAGACTGGAGGTGCGGTAGAGAAGACAGGGATTCACAGAGGAGGCCTTAGCATGCAGCCCTCAGACAGCCCTGGGCTCAGACCCTGGCTGCACCACGCACATGACGGGGCTGACCTGGGTGGAGTACTCAGGCTTTCTGATGCAGGGTTCCTTGTCTGAGAAACGTGACTGTGAAGAGCACCTCCCTGCTAGGACTGTAGAAGGGACTGGCACAGGAAAGTGGTCCTGGGGTCACTGCTATGTGAACCATCAAGGAACGGGGAGGGGTGAAAGAGAAAGCCTTGTTCCAGCAGGAGAAGGCTGGGGAGAGGAGATATCTGCCTTCTTTTACAGTTCTGTTTCGGCCAGAAGCTGCCACGGGACAGAGGCGCAGGCTCTAAGTGACGGCAACGACTTGAATTTCACTAAGTCAAGGGAAGACCTCATGACGCTCCAGAGGAGCAACCGGCTCTGGGGAAGGGACCATTGCCTGCCTCCATCCAGGAAGAGTGGCCCTGGGGAGAAGATGGAAGACAGCCCAGGAGCCCTGTCTCTAGGCTGTGGAGACAGGATGAAGGGGTTCTGCTGCCTCCACTCACTCTCTCTCCCCAGCTTCCAGTGGCTCCTGGCAGGCCCTGCCCTCTGACCTCTTACCTCCTCTGGCTTCTCAGCCCACCCTGTCTTCCTCTAACTTTAATATGCAGTCACTGAGGGATGGCGGGAAATGCGAGGAGGCCATAGAGCTCTGATCTCCTCTGGGAGTCAAGGCCATTAAGAGCTCTGGCTCTTGTGGCCCTCATAAGACAGGAGACGCCTGGGCCCAGGGCTGCTGACCCACCTGAATGCCTGGAGCTTATCCTCCCTGGACTACATATGGAGCAGGGGCCCCACAGGCTGGCAGAGTGCACAGAACTCAGTTAGAAGCACAGTTTGAGGGCAGACAGCCCTGCACACCTGGAGCAAGCCACTTGTACTCCTGAGCCTCAGTATCCTTATCTGAACAGAATACCTGCTGGCAAGGCTGCCATGAAGAGGCCCCCAGGTCGGGCGTGGGAGGCTCTCAGCTCAGTACCTGGCACAAGTCAGGCCTCAGGAAATCTGGCTGCTCTTACTGCACCCACTGGATCTTTGCTGTTTCATTTGCTGTTACCCGGCAGAAAGAGATATTGCACCTATGTGCACATCTCAGTCCCCTGTTCCTCTGCTTCTCCTGGATCCTGCGGTCAGAGTGGTACACAAGTGGGGTCTGATGGACCAGAACCTCCTGCTTACCTCATTCAGGCTGGAAATGAGACCCGATGAAGAACTGGAGAGCCCAAAGCGCTTCTCAATGGTGGTAAGGCTGCTCTTGAAGTAGGCGCTGTACAGGAGTTGGCAGAGCTGCAGGAGGCCTTGGCAGAGCACAAACACCTGGGGGAAGAGTGATGGGCACATGAGGTCTCTGGACGACAAGCCTTGGTGCCCTCCCAGCTATCTGTTAGGGACCCCAGCAGGCTGACCTCTGTTTCCTCGCCTGTTATCTAGGAGCACTCACTTCCCAGGGTCTCCAGGATGAAATGTCACCATTGCAACATTGTGTTGCACCCTGCAGGAAGCATTCCAAAAGTGCTAGCCATTCCTGTTATTACTGCATTCTCATCACTGTTGTGATATGTGGCCCAGTGAAACCACAGGGTGTTGAAGATATGACAGGGTTGGGGACTCATCCCCAAGGGAAGGGCCTAACTGCTCAGCTGAGCATCTTGGATTATTCCCCAACAGTACCACAGTGCTCCCCAGGCTGCACGTTTGCCCTCCTGCTGTGCCCTGTGAGGGCTGAAGGCCACTCCCCACCCAATTCAGACCGCTCTTGGGAGATGAACAAGCCTGAGTCATGTGGATCCATCTCTCTTGACTTGTCTTCCATTCTCGACACCTGTCCTCCAAGGCCCACCTCTAATGCCTCCAGTAAGGCACCATAACGCAATCCCCAAAGCACCTGGTTTGAATGAATGTCCCCGTCCATGTCATCATCTCTTATCAGGACTATCTTGGCCTCTCATCAGGAATGTCTGTGACTGATTGTGCTTGCTGCCTGCTCAATGGATGATCAAGGCCCCAAGGAAGGGACTGAGGCCATTTATCTCCATATCTCGCCTGGCCTCATACCTGGTCCCGGGGTACTGAGTAAATGTGAGTTCCATGGTGGATGGGGACAGATAACACATCAGGGAGGGTAGGAGAAGGGTTTCATGATGTCCCCATTTGGCTGCAGGCTGAGCTCTGGGCTCCCCCAGGTTCTCAGCTGTTGTGCTAGTCACCTGATGCTTAGTGTGGACCAGGTCTGGATCTGCCTCTCACTCAACAGAGAAAGCTTAGCCAGAAAGGGTCTTGTCTCTGTCTAGAGACAGAGTTTGGAGGGCATTAGTCTTTAGGGAATGGTCAGAGGAGGAGGATCTGGAGAGGCATCAGAGGTCAAATTGCCTCTTTCCTAGCTCTGACCTGGACCAGGGAACAATTTGGGGTTGGGTGTGCTTTCCCCCACTCTGTGCCCTGGGTTTTCCCAACCGTGAGGTAACTGGGCTAAGTCAATGGTTCATAACTCAGCTTTGATTCAAAATCACACGGATGAGGAGGTGGGAGTGCCTTTGAAATACAGAGGCTAGGCCCAAGCTCAGACCTACTGAATCAAAATCACCAGGAGTGAAGCCACAAATTCGTTATTTGGGAAACTTCTACCAGCAGAGTCTGGGGGGCAACATGGTTTCCAGGCAGTGGGCTAGAGGACTTTTTCTGGCTCTGACCATCTGTGTAAAGGGTAAGATGTGAAAGATTAGAAAAAGAAAAGCAAGGCCGGGCGTGGTGGCTCACGCCTGTAATCCCAGCAATTTGGGAGGCCGAAGTGGGCAGATTATGAGGTCAGGAGTTCAAGACCAGCCTGACCAACGTGGTGAAACCCCGTCACTACTAAAAATACAAAAATTAACTGGGTGTGGTGGCACATGCTTGTAATCCCAGCTACTCAGGAGGCTGAGGCAGGAGAATCTCTTGAATCCTGGAGGTGGATGTTGCAGTGAGCTGAGATTGTGCCACTGCACTCCATCCTGGGCGACACAGCGAGACTCCGTCTCAAAAAAAAAAGGGTGACAGAGCGAGACTCCGTCTCAAAAAAAAAAAAAAACAAAAAAAAAAAAAAAGAAAAAAAAAAAGAAAAACAATCATAGAAATTCCCTAATCCATAGGAATTGCCACTATAAGGTTGAAGGAAAGACAAGAGCCACAATATAGGTTATAAGTTATAGGAAAGCAGCACAAGACAGTGACAGTGATAGGGATGGGATTTGTCAACATCCTGTCATTTTCCATGGAAACAGGGCACCAAAGCTCACTCGAACCCAGATTGTTCCCTGGTCCAGGCCAGACCTAGGAAAGAGACAATTTGACTTCAGATGCCTTGCCAGATCCTCCTCCTCTAACCACTCCCTAAAGAGTAATGCCCCCAAAGCCTGCCTCTAGACCCCTTCTCTGGACACAATCCATTCTGCACCCGCTCATAGGCAATCCCATTTGCCATAGGATGATGGCCTCCAGTCTCAGGTCTTCACCCAGAACTTTCCCCAGAGTTTTACATGCAGGTCCACCCCACTGTCTGCTGGATGTATGGATGTATCTGCCTGGACACTTGTAGGTCCCTCAAACCAATAATTTCCCAAATAGGACTCATCATCTTCCCCCATAAACTGCTCCCCTTTTTCCTTCATTCCCCATCACCTTCACTCAGTTTCCCAAGCCAGAAACCAATACTCCTTCTTGATGTCCCTCCTCCTCACCCTCTGGCGTTTGCCCCCTCCCTGAGCCCCGTGGTCTCTTCTTGGTGTCTCCCACGTTGGAGCCCTGCCTCTTCTCCAGGTGTAAGCCTTGACTCAAGCCCTCACCATCCCTCCTCAGATCACCGCAACAGCCTCTCACAGGTCCCCTGCCTACCCCTCTCAAATCTTCCACCACACCACCCCAGAGGGAGCTTTCTCCAGCACAAACTTTAGCAGGTCACGCCTGAATTAGTCTCTCTCACTGGCGCCCCACTTTCTGTAAGGTAAAAACCAACACTCTAGGAGTGATAGCCAAGATGCTACAGTCCTGGACCCAGCCTGCCTCCATATTTTCTGCTGAGACTGATCGTATTTTGCCAAGATGGCCATACCAATCTCTGCCATCCACATACACCTCTTACAGTGACACTCCCTCGAGGGGTGGGGTCTGTGTTCTCTCCCTCTGAATATGGGCCAATCTTAGCCCCTTGCTTCTAATGAAGAGAAGTGATGCTATGTGACTTCCGAGGCTGGTCCTAAAAGTGGACAAAGAATCTGGCTGGCTCTTTCTCCCCTGGGACCCTGAGTACCCTGACATTACACTGTAGGGAAGCCCAGTCTTCCTTGCTGATGGTGAGGCCACATGTTAATGTTTCACTGATAACTCCGGTTCAGATTTTGGTCTTCAGCCAGTGTCAACCGCCAGACATGTTACTGTGCCAGCCTTCAGATGATTCCAGCCCCAGCCCTCGATGCCAAGCAAAGCAGAAATGAGCTATCCCCAAAGAGCCCTGTACAGATTGCAGATTTGTCAGATTTGTCAGCAACCTAAATGTGGCCATTGTTTTAAGCACTAAGTTTTGGATCGTTCTGGTATGCAGCACTAGACAGCTGTAGCACCTGCTGCCACCTTGCCCTTCAAACACATCAAGGTCACACTCTCGGAGTTCCCCAGAGGCACTGTGTCAGTGCCTTTGCTCACAATCTTCCCCTTCTTTGACTGAATAACTTCCCCTGCCCTTCAGGAGCAGCGTGGGGCCCAGCATGGGGCTCAGTTGTGTGTCTAGTTCAAGGTGGCTTCTAAAAATCCCAGCACCCTGTGCTAACTCCTGTACAGAAGCATCTGAAGGCTTGGCACATGGCTGGTGGCAAGAGTAGCATCTAGCAGAGGAGTGAGGGCTGTCATAACAACTGTGGGAGAGACGAGGGCTGGCTGGGGTAGTGGGCTGTGGAGAGGCACCAAATTAGAGGCTCTTGCAAAGGCTGAGTTGACACGGCTGTCACTGATTCAGCGTGAAAGAAGAGAAGGGGCTATGTTTCCAGCCTCAGGGCCAGGAAGAGGGCAAAGCCACGCATGCATGGAAACGGGGGCGGGGGGATGGGGGCAGTGTCCAGAAGGAGGAGCGTATAAGCAGATCAAGGGATCAAGGACCATGAGTTCAGTTTTGGAGCACTTGAGTTTCTGATCATGAGGCTTAGAAAAGACCAGTCTCCCCCATCCAAATTAGTAATGAATTAACAGGAGTGACTAATCACCACCAACTTCCCCAGCTGTCTCATGAGGGGAAGATAGGGATGGTGGGAGAGGAAATTTGTCTCAGATCTTTTCCTGAAACACATGCCTCTAAGTACAGAAACTCCCCCACTTTCTCCTCCCAGCTACGGGGTGAAAGACTCCAGCCAGAGCTGGCTCCTTTCCACATCCCCCACCCCCTCACAGAGCCAATCTGGCCACCAGCTGTTGGCCCCTGCAAGCCCTGTCAGGTCTGGGTGCCTCATGGGGTCCCTGGCAGAGGTGTTTGTATATATCTGGGCCCCTCAGTTCCAGTGGATATGGAGAGGGATCAGACTGATGGCTGCAAGGTAGAAAAGGGCAGGGAGAAAAGGCAGGGAAAAGGGAAGTAAGTTGATGGATGATTCTATCAGGGTCACTCAGGGTCACAACCATCTGGCCCCATATACTGAGCTTATGTGATGGGAGCATGACCTTGGCTGCTCAGACTTACCATATACCTCCTACATGGCCAGCATGAGACACAGCAAGGAACACTCGACACCGTGCAGATAAAACAAAAGTGTATCCCTCGAGGAGGACACGGGTTCAAGAGTATATGGAGATGCATTGGTGGGAGTAGGAAAAGGTTTGCTAGTTGGGTTGCAACCTACCCTTCCCCATTATTTAGGCAATAAAGTTTTACAGATTTTGATTATTTGAGTTTTGGAGTCAAACAGGTCTAGGTTCAGGTCTTGACTTTGTAAGCCACAGTGTGACCTTTGGCTACCAACTGGGTCTCCTTGAGCAGCAGGTTTTCCTATTAGCAAACGGAAATTATGGTAACACCTGAGTTGCGAGGCTTGCACCACAGAATGTTGCAGGCCCCTGTCACCTGCCCGGCACACACCCTGCCTGGTGAGTGCTCCACATCCTGGAGGGATATTCAGTAATTTGAGGCTTCCTCCACTCCCTCTTCTTGCCCTCCGAGTAATTTAACTTCCCGGTTGCTTTCAGTTCTCCTATAGTCTGAGAACTCTAGAATAGAATTTCTCACAATGTGTTACACAGAACATCACTTGCTTAAGATGCTCTAGGCCAAAACAACTCCCTGGAGAAAAAAAATTGGAAAACATAACATGCTACAGTCCTCCCTCATGAATATGTGCAATCACATTAGCATATTAAAGGTTCTGAGTTCCATAGTAAAGACCTAGTTAATGTTGTTTAAGCCAACTTTTCCATGCACCTTTAACTATGTAACTCCCCATCCACACACACACATCACCACTACTTTATAATAGATGCTAGCACTCTCCAGAATACACTTTATGGAAAGATAACATGTGCCTTTTAGAAAACACCTTTGGTAGAATTTGAGTCTTGCAATTTCTTCACAAAAGGAAAAGAAAATAAAGATGGATTACATGGGCTGCGTCATCTTCTTTAAAATGGTATATACCATCATTTTCTATCTCTTCACTCCACCTTTTTTCTTTACTCGGCAGGTATTGCTTCCCCAAATTACATCATGCATTTTATTTCTCATTTATTGACATTTTCTCCCACCAGAATAGAGACTTCATAGTGGAAATACAATGTGTGTTTTTTAGAACAAATCCACAGTGCATGAAATGATGCCCAGTTCGTAACTGGAGCTCAATTGTTGTCAAATGAACAATATGTCTGTGAAGCACTCTAAGTGATAAGCCCAAGCTCCAGAATATACATCCACCACAGTAGCCATTCTGGGAGGCTGCAGATTTGTTCCCATGGTCTGTCTTCAATCATTTATACATTGCTCCTTTGGTGCTGCTTTTGATCAGTCTACAAGCCACACAATTTACAAGGCACAAAACAGCATTTGTCAGTTCAGCTGCCCTACTTACTCACTTGGCTAAACCCAAACTAAAATAAGATTTGCAGTCATGTATGAAGGGACTTTCCACTGTGATGGAAACATTCTACATTTTAATTTTGTGGTGGTATTTATACAGGTTTATACATTTGTCAAAACTCAACAAACATTTAAAGTGTGTGCATTTTATTATATGTAAACTAGATACCTCAATCAAGTTGGCTAAAGAAGAAATTCATTTGAAAAAAGATTTGCAACCATGAGGTATTCAAAATAATGTTCTGGGACTTTGAAGGAAATTCGACAGTTTTTTTTTTGTTTTGTTTTTTTTTAATTATGAGCATTGGCAATGTCATTGGAATACCTTTGTTTATTCAAGAGGCCTACTTTGACAGGTTCAAAACCCAGGTAAATATCTAGGTTTGTGTGTGTGTGCTAACCTAAACATCTAGGTTGACAAGGGCTCTGTGTGTGTGTTAAGGTAAATACATCACTTGAGACACATCTTATAGAAGGAAGCTGGCAGAGAAACCCCACGGAGGACGAGCAACATTCTTGCAGGGCAGGGAGGGCAGGAGGCACTCAGGCTTCTAACTGTCACGGCCATACTCACGACAGCCTCATTCATTCTCTGATCCTAACAAAAATAAAGAGGAAGGAAGCGCAGAAACTGGAGTGGCCATGAAGATCTTTAATAAAGAGAGAACTTTTTACCACCTGTGTCAAAGAGCTAAGAAAGGCTAAAAAGCTACTGAGATGCAAGGTAAAGTTGGGGGTGTGCGGGACTTGGCCCAAGCCACGCTTCAGTGATGTAAGTGAGATGACCATGGCAGATAAGCCACAGGACAAGGAGGGAGGCCCCCATAGCTCAGGAGGAAGGAGAAAGCATCAAAGGACAGTCTAGACATGGCTTTTTTGATCTACATGTTCATGCCTCTCTTTTCCAAACTAAACATCGGAACTATGATCTAACCATTTTTAGGTCACAGTGGCATCTAACCGTGGTTATAGCAACACCCGCGGAAGGTCTGAAGTGTGATCCCCATAGGGTTATTACCTATTTAATGACTGACTGTGCTGTCAACCCACTCCGATGTTTTCCACACAAACCCCAGGGAAGGAAAACTAGAAAATTCAAATGATGTCTCATGTCCATGTAAACCCCCACCCATCTCCATTGTGAATGGACTTCCTCCTCAGCCAGAGTACTCTTAAAATTTAACCTGAAACACTGGTTCAGGTCTCAACAGGATGTGGGGGTCAGACAGGCCTCATTATACCTCTCTGGCATTAACATCAACACAGACCTGAAGTCTGACAAGAAACATGTAGAATCTATTCTCTCTGAAGCCAGCCGGCTACCTGGAGGCTTCATCTGGCTGATAAAACTCTAGTTTCCACAACCTCTTATCGCAACCCAGACATTTCCTTTCTATTGTTCCCACGTCTTTAGATAAACTCAACCAATGTCAATCAGAAAATTTTAAATCTACCTATAAACTGGAAAGCTTCCCCCACCCCACCCACCATCACCTCGAGTTGTCCTGCCTTTCTGGACCAAACCAATGTATTTCTTAAATGTATTTGATTGAAGTCTCATGTCTTCCTAAAATGTATAAAACCAAGCTGCATCTCAACCACCTTGGGAACATGTTCTCAGGACCTCCTGAGGACTGTGTCACGGGCCGTGGTCACTCATATTTGAAGATATTTGAAGAATAAATCTCTTCAAATATCTTACAGAGTTTGACCCTTTTCATCGATATCCACTAGGATGCGACTTCTCTGAGGTGATTCCATGTACTGAAAGAGTCCAGGAGTTGGAGGAAAACCATTCAGGGCAGGAGACAGGGCTGGACTGAGATACACAGCCGGTGACCTCCCAGTTTGAAACAACTGCTTCTGTCCCTAAATGGCAGCTATCTGCTTTCTCAAACAGGACTCTGACAGGGCAATCTGAATGAAACAATTCTTCCAAGGAAGGAAGAAAGGAGGAAGGAAAAGGGAGAAGAAAAGAACAGCACAGAAAAACCTTATTCTCACCCCCACCAGGTATAAACCAAAAAGAAAATTCTAAGTATTCCCCCTCACCACCCCAACCATCTGAATGGACTTCCTCCTGGTCAGGACACTCTTAACCTGAGACACTGTTTCAGGCCATGATGGGAAGTGAGAGTATAATGAGGTGACGTGACATGCCTCATTATATCTCTCTCTCCAGCATTGACATTGACACAGTCTTTAAGCCTGGTAAGAAACATTTTACAACCTATTCCCTCTGAAGCCTACTACTTGAAGGCTTCCTCTGCAAATAAGAACTTGGGTCTCCATAATCCTTTATCTTAACTTTACCCAGACTTTCCTTTCTATTGGTCTCAGGTCTTTAGGTAAACTCAACCAGTTGTCAATCAGAAAATTTTTGAATCTAACTATAGGCTGGAAGCCCCCACTGCAAGTTGTGCCGCCTTTCTGGACCAAACCAATGTATTTCTTGAATGTATTTGATCGAAGTCTCATGTCTCCCTAAAATGTACAAAACCAAGCTGCACCCCGACCACCTTGGGCACACGTTCTCAGGACTTACTGAGGGCTGTGTCACAGGCCATGGTCACTCACATTTGTAAAGTATTTGAAGCGATGTATTTGGAGCCAGAGTTTGACTCTTTTCATTGACAACAGGATGCAGGGAGGGAGAGTTCGGGGTGCTGAGGGCCATGCTGCAGTTCTCTGAAAGAGGGAGGGGCATCCAGGTGCTGCTGGCTTTAGTCCCTCCCAACCTCTGAAAGTGAATTTGGCCTCAGGGGACATTCTGCTCCTCTGCTGTCTAGGCTGAGCTGACAGCATACCAGACAGGTGGGAACACCTGAGACAGGAGAACAGAGTCTGGAGACAAGGAACTTAAGGCTAGTTTGTGCTAAGTTCCTCAAAAAAAAAAAAAAAAAAAAAACCACCAAGGTCTGGGGGCAGGGAGTCTAATGCCAATTAACACAAACTTCCTAAAGCTAAAGCAAAAGGGAAAACCCCATCTCCCTACTCTGAGTAACAAAGGATCAAAGGCTACTCTCCTTGCGGCGCTCCCACTTCCACCACAACTCAGATGGAAAAGGAGAGTGCCTTGGATTGGCCAACAGGCCCAGCAGGGACCTTCCCTTTATCTACATAAGATGCCAATTCACCTCAGCCTTTAATTAGTCACAGGCCAAATTCTTCATCCAGACAAAGGAAAGAACCTCAAATGGGTACTTAAAGCCCAGAAAACTTCGTAACTGGGCCTTTGAGCTACTTGCTAGGGCCCACTCTCACCCTGCGGAGTTCTTTCTTGCTTTAATAAATTCCTGCTTTCACTGCTTCACGCCTGCGTTTCATTCCTTCGGTACTTTGTTTCTGCATTTTGGTCAATTCTTTGTTCAAAATGCCAAGGACCTGGACAACTCATAGTCAAGACCCTCCAGTGGTAACACCCCTCTGAGACTGACACCTCTCTTGGGAAGAAGCATAACTGCACAACCACACTGACAGCCCCCCTGGATTTGAGCAACAGTGGACAGGCATCCAGTCCTCCCATTCCACAGTTAACTGGAACCCACCTATGGAATTAAAATCAATTTACATTTCTTTCCACATTTTATTTTTTTTAAATCAGTGTAACACGTGCATATGTTTAAAATATCAAGTAGTGTGGAAGAGCTTAGAATGACAAAGCCCCGCTCTGCACTCAGGCCAGCCCACCACCAGTACTGCAGGTTGGGAACAACCATCTCTGCTTTTAGTTTTTAGTTTCTCTGTTGATGACATCCACACATCTCAAAATAATACACTTGTTCTGCAGTTTCTTGACTTACCATTTTATGGTGCCTGTTACTATAGAAGAGGATTTAGCACACTTATACTTGCAATGCTCCCTTCTCCCTACTCCTCCCAACTTTTAATAGTTCTATCAGTATCTTTATTATCAGATCACTTTGTGGGAGGCAAACTGGGAGCCAGAGGAGCAAGGGCTTCCCTCCTGGGCACAAACCTTTACAGTGTCTGATAGTTCCATTAATTCTAGGAGAGAAGGTTGCTTGTGTTTTCTGTGGGGTAAAGCGCTGTTCTATCTTAATCCCTTAATCCCACTTCTCCTTCTGCCACATTCGCCAATTCTAAATCTGTTGCCTCTCTGGGCTGTGCCAAGCCTGCGGGCTCCCTACTTCTGCAGGCCCCGTGCACGCAGTTGACCACCTGTCTTCCTCCATTCTATTTCATCCATCAACACTTCCCAACCACTGTCCACCCTGCTAAAATTATTGAAATCTTTCATCAATTCATAGTCTCTCTCCTTCTTCAGTTTTTTGTCATTGATTTTTCTCCTTTTTCTTCAGTAGTTTCACTATAATAAAGGTGTCAGGGAAGAGGGGAGACAAATGTGTTCAGTCGGCCATCTTGAATCATAAACCAATCTATTTCCTGGTGCTAAACCTAGCAGACAAATCATTTTGTCCCCAGTTTTTCAATGGGAAAGAGAAAGGCTTCAAGAAATATGTGCTTGTCAGTAGACTAGGCTATCAAACCAAAAAATATACCAAATCCTTCCTCTCCTCCCACTACACTCATGAGTCTTGATACCACCTTTATTTTACTAAGTCTTCCAAAATGGCTGGTGTGTCTCCAACAGATGGCAGGTGGTCTGAGGGTGGTGCTGGCTCTGGGTGTATGCCCATCTCCACTGCTCCATTGCACTGTCTCCATTCACACAACTCATTCTTGGTCCTGGCTGGCAGTTCTCCTCACCTGGGAGGTGAGGCTTGGGGCTCAAGAGGCCCTAATGCAATAAAGATAAAGAAGTGAACTCAGAAGGGTGACTCCTGGCCACTTCCCAGTGTCATCAGACATGCAGGCATCTGGCCAAGCATAGTGGCTCACGCCTGTAATCCCAACACTTTGAGAGGCTGCAGTGGGCAGATCATCTGAGGTCAGGAATTCGAGAACAGCCTTGTCAACATGGTAAAACCCCATCTCCACTAAAAATACAAAAATTAGCCAGGTGTGGTGGCAAGGGCCTGTAATACCAGCTACTAAGGAAGCTGAGGCATGAGAATCGCCTGAACCTGGGAGGCAGAGGCTGCAGTGAGCCAAGATCGCACCACTGCACTGCACCAATGCACTCCTGGGTGACAGAGCAAGACTCCACCTCAAAAACAAACAAACAAACAAACAAAAAACTGCAGGCATCTGAAGGTGGGAAGGGCTTCTAGGTTGGCTTCTCGGAAGTGCATCTGAAAGACCCTCAGAGCTGAAGCACGGAGTAGGATCCTTCTCCCTGCCCCCAGCCCCTAAAATGAAGGAAGCAAAGCACAAGTCCAATGCATTCTAGAATAAAAGCCCTCCATCAGCGGTCGGCCTGCTCACCCCTCCTGTCCCTTCTGCAGGGTGTGGCTGTGAATCCAAACCATGGCCCAATGCCCCAAAGGAGAATGACTCTTTCAAGAAGTGATTCAGGAAATCCAGTATTTTCCCACGCAGGAAGAATGCCTGCACAAGATAAAGTTCAGAGATTTAAAATAGTCAGCCTGGGGTCAAAGTTGGTGATATTCCTCATAGCAATGACAAAAGGTATCTTTAGTATTATTCATTTTATTATGAATTAGAAAAAGCCTTTGCTAAGACATGGTCCTGCGGGTCATTGGAGATATAAAAATCAGAACAATCTAGGAAGAAACACATAGATTTCCATTGCAGCTTCCTTGTTCCTTAAGAGGGGAGTAGCCAGGCTGTGGAGCTGGGCCTGAGACCCTGCCTGGGAGGGGAGGCTGCAGGGGGCTGGAGGAGCCAGACCTCCAACAGATCTCTCACTGCTCAGTGTAACTCTTTTCCTTTCTTCTCTCCTGAGTCCCCTTACCAGCCTTTACTGCCCACAAAGTTGACCTTACTGTTTGGCAGAGTTCCCCAATATGACTGAGCAAAGGCACCCTCTGAGGCCTAATGAGAACAGCCTCTGGGAGGACTGGCACATCTGTCCTCAGTGGAGGCCACGGGAAACCACAACAGGCACAGAGAAGCAAACTGCAAGGTGGATTCTCTTTCCACCTTTAACACTGCCTGGGGGACTCTGGTTAAGGGAACTCTGAACAAAGTCTTGACTGAATTGGACCTGACCAGGATCTCTTGACCAGTTTTTTAGGTTAGCATACTCAACTTCAACAAAAATCTCACTTGAAGGTCATCATATAAGATACAATTTAAATGGACACTGGAAATGCCAATCTGCATAATTTTGTAGTGTTTTGTTGTTATTTTGTATTTTTGCACCTTGTGTTATTATGAGCTTAAAAAAGCCTTTGATAAGAGAGGCTCCTGGGGGGCCTTGAAAGGACAAAGGTCAAGACAATCTGAAAAAGAAACAGATTTCTACTGCAGCGGCCTTGTTTGAAGGAAGATAGAGCACAAGAAAGGGAGGCAGACAAACTTCTTAGCTCCTAATAACACCAGTCATCCTAAAAAGCTTTGTATTGTGGTTGTGATAGGGACAGGAGGCAGAAAAATTCCATGCAGGCAGAAGAGGGCAGGTCCCTGGCGAGGGCCCCACCCTCAAGCCTGGAACTGTGGCCCAAAGTGAGAACTTACATTCCTGTTTTCCGACTTGAATGTTGCCTTTTCCACAACCACCCATGGCCCGCCCTGCACCCCCATCCTGAGCCCATAAAAACCCCAGGCTCTGCCAGCAGAGGGAGGAGAAACAGCAGGACATCAGAGACTATGGTTGGATGTTAGAGAGAAGCCTCTTGACTTCAGAGGGACAGTCTGACAATGTACCTTCGGAGAGGTGTCCGTCCAGGGACAGCTGGACTCCAGGGAAGATTACTTTCCTGCTCCCTTTTCAGCTTCCCTTCCAGCTGAGCCACTTTCATTGGCTGTTAAATCCCCCGCATTTACCATCTTCAATTCGTTCGTGCCACCTTATTCCTCTTGGACACTAGACAAGAATTTGGGTGTCACGAGTGTGGGTGCAAAAGGCTGTCACACTGACCCTCCACTAAGCTGTTAATACTTAAGCCATCCGTGGACAGGCTAAAAGGGCACTGTAATATTCCTTCTGGGGCTTCAGGGGTCATGGGCACCCCACCTCCAGGTGCTGCCATGGGGCCCACAAGGAGTTTTGCTCCTGCTGGAGCCCAAAAACGCTAGCCCCAGCTGTTGCACCTGCTGACCTGTGCTCCCCATCCACAAGGAGTGGAACACAGTGGACTTGAGTGAATGGAGTTCATCCTTGCCAGTGCCGAAGCGACCAGCTAGGTCCAGCGCCTGTGCACTCCAGTTCCCGCCCGCGAAGGGGTAAGGGAAATATCCTGCTTCAGTTGTTTTGTGTTGTGTTTCTTTCCTAATGGTGCCCTATTCAAAGCTCAGTAGTAGGAATGGAGCATGTGGATAGCTGGAGTGGTGAGGTCTGTGAAAGAAGGTGAAAGGGAAGCTCACAAGTGAAAGATTGCCCCACAGCAGGGGGCCAGGGGTCTGGGCTTTAGATACCATAGATTGAAAAAAAATTCTGGAAGAGAGGAAACAAGCATGTGAGACAAGATGAATTTTCCAGGTCAGCTGGAAGCCTGGTTTCCCAGAAAAAGAAACACTTCAAAACATAATTATCACGGATATTTATGTAAATATGTGTCCAATTTCTTCTTTAGAAATTTTCCAATTGATTTTTTTTTTAAGCCAGAAACATTTTCATCAAGTGCCATCTTGTCTTTCTGGAAAGTTGGCAGTAATTTGTTAGGTTGAAAAGAACCTGCCTTGCATCCATTTATGGCAGGAATAGGACATTCAGACCTATTAGACATTATTCAAACATCAATATGGAAACTTCACTATTTTATATTCTTCCTACTCTGTTCTGATAATAGGATGGGATGTCAATATTTTTTCTTGCATCCTGGAAGAGTTTGAAGATTAAGCCCTTCTCTTCCTGCCTTCAAGGAAAGAGAAGCTAGTTTTTCAGAGTGAGAAAGTGGGGTTTGGGGATGTGGTATCAGAAGAGCTAGGATGTTAGAAGCTGACCCCAAGGAATCTGGTCAGGAAAGGAGTGACCCCACAGTCCAAGAAGGTTGGGTGATGGCTGCAGGGAAGCATGGGGGGCGTTTATTTCTTTCATATCAACTCATTGATTTACTTATTTCTGTCTCCCCACTTGTCACTCTTGGTCACTCTGTAGTTTCTGTGTCTGACTGACTATCTAGGATATAATAAATGTTTAATAAATATTTGCTGAATAAAGTTAATCCTCATATCAGCCCTAAGAGGTCCATGTGATCCCTTTTGTTTACAGATGAGGACACTGAGGCTCAGGGCAGAGTTGGCAAATAGTAGCAGGCTACTGATGCCAAATCCATCACCTTGCTCCACCATGCTGCCTGGGGTGAGCGGGAAGGTGCAACTGAATTGTTTTTACCAAGACTGCCAGTTATCTAAGTGCCATGTCCAGTGGGCCCTCCAACAATGGCTTTACCTATCTTCTGCAGGGTTCCCCTTGCCATTTGTGATGTCACTTGCTGTCCCTGTGTTCTAGCTCTCTCTCTCTCTGACTGTTCCTTCTTTGAAATCCTTGTGGCAGCCTTCTTCCTTCTCCCCACCTGATGTTGATGGTGTCTGGGTTGTGTTGTTAGTCCTGTGCCCATCTTCCCACATGCCTCCCATGGGCGCCCTGCTCATGCACCCTGTGGGGATCCTGGGCTTCACACTGAAGTCTGCTAGGCCTCATATCAAACTTCATCCTACACATTTCAACTCTGATTTCCCCTCAGTTCCTCAAATCCATGCCCCCAACCACTGTCTCCGCCCCATTCCAGTTCTTGCCCTGCTTCTTCCAACTCCAAACCAAGTCCCAAGTCCACTCTGCACGCTCCACCTGCTTGGTCACCTCCAGTCCAGGTCCCAGTAAGCTCTCACCTGGCCCACTATCATGACTTCCTACCTGTTTCCTACACCCACTCTTTTCTTCTGATCTATTCTTTAACCAACAGCCAGAGTAATCTTTCAAGAACTTTACTGACATATAACACTCATCTTTTAAAAATGCATACATCATAAGAGTACAGCTTGAAACATTTCACAAGCTAGGTACACCCGAGGGACTGGTATCCAGATCGAGAAAGAGATCATCAGCTTCCCAGAAACCCCTAGAGCCCCTCTCAGTCACCACACACCTCCACCTCCAGGGGAGCCCGTCTTTTGATTATAACAGCAAAGATGAGTTTGCCTGTTTTGTACTTTATATAAATAGAATCATATAGTACGTCGGCATGATCTTCAAAAATGGAGATCAGAGCCTGTCGCAGCCCTGTAAAAACCCTACAGTGGATTCCCCCCACCTCAGATTAAAATTCAGGCAAAGCACCTCCAGCCCTCCCAATGTCGCTGAGCTCCCCACCCTCATGGCCACCTCTCCAGTACCAAGCTACCTACATCATTGCTTGAAAATAAGCAGTAGAAATCTGTAGCTGAGTGGAAAATGCATGGCCCTCCTCAGGTGATGTTTTGTCTCAGAGTCTTTGTGGGTGGGGGCCATCCCTTCTGCCTGGGGTGAGCTTCCACTTATCCCCCTTCCTGCTGGTAAAGAAAGTCCCTCCTGTTACCCGGTCTCTATTGTTCCTTCAGGGCACTGAGCCCAGATTGCGATTACAACCACCATGAGTGTTTTGGGCCCCACAGCAATCCTGTCACCCAGGACACACCTGTTGTGCCAGCAAGGCAGAGGAGGGAAATGACCAGAGAAGCAGGGAGTAATCCTCTCCACAAACAATGACAAATGATTTCAGAAGAAAAGAATAAATGTCAGTGAATGACCCCATTGGTTACGTAGGCACTCATAAGCCATAAGTGAGTAAATATAAAATTAACAAATTGGGTTGTAAATTCATTGTAGAAACAGGCATTTTCCTTCTATTGTATCCATTTATCTCCCCCCATATTTCTGCAGGAATAGTAAGTTATTCAGCAAGCCCTTGTCGATATTTTAGGGCCAGCTCCATACCAGAGCTCCCAATACAACCATCTCCATTTGGAGAAAGAGAGCCAGTTTTGACTCTTGGCCTTTTCAAGGTTTTTCTGTAGCAGACAAGAGACTAGAGACTCACCCCGCTGTGCAGTGAGGAGGAGACGGTGTCCCTGGGGCTGGTGGTGAACAGCCCGAGGAGGTTTCATCAAGAACAAGTTAGTGCCTTGGCAGGACAGGGAAGGAGCCCTCATCTGGGGGAACCTCTGCCCGGGGGTGGCCTGGGCCCACCCATCACCTTTGGCAGCAGCTGCTCCAAGAAGACCTCCCGACAAACCACAACACACCCGGCCTGTTCAAAGCCACAGTGGGGGTCTAAGAACAAAGCTTCGAGAGTCTGTAATCAGACCCAAAATAACAGATGCTTAGAAGCAGGACGGGCAGGCTGCCCACCCCCATGAGAGCAGAAGGTAGGACGGACGTGCATGGATGCCTGTCGGCTCTCCCCAGTGCTCTGCTCTGACAGTGGAATTGCTCCTGAGGCTACGGCATTCCAGAGTCACACATGCTACAGACAGGCTAGCTTAGCCTCTGGCTGAACCTCATGACACTGGGACACAGGCAGAGGCGGCAGCTCCCAGCCTGCTGCTGGCAGACACGCCTTCTGGCATGGGAACATTCCCACACCCCAACCTGGTCACCCTGGCATTCCCCTGCCTGCCGAGAGATCTAGGATTCATGACCACAGGTTGTCTTCCAAGACTCCATCATTCCAAAAGTGATGAGCAGCCCCCTGAAAATTGGGTCCCGTATATAGCAAGTCTTTGGCAGCCAGGATAAAGTGGTCAAATAAACAAAAGAAAAACCCAGTGTGCAACACAGTCGGTTCCCTCCACACAGGAAAATCGCACACTTCTGTGGTCACTCCTCCCAGTTTTTCTGGTGGCAGGTAGAAGGATGGCAGCAGGAGAAGGCTTTGTCCAAGATTCAAATCTCTCTGTCCTATGGGATACTTCCAGAGAAAGTCCTCCCTAAGTGCTAAGCTCTGAGCACAATTCCAGATCCCACTCGACCTCCTGTGGATCATAAGAGGGTCACATAACCCACCGTCTTGGCTTACAAATGATCAAGAACAAAGTACCAAAGATACAGACCTGAAGGGCCACATCTCCTGGAGATGTCCATGTCCATCCTCACCACGCCTTGGGGTCCTCCACTTCCCTCCCCAGAGTGTCTCTCACCTCCAGCCCTGAAAGCAGTCCCCAGCACTCTTTGCTATGATCCCCACGACTGGTCTCATACCTCTCTCCACCCTACTCCCTCTGCCTCTTCAACTCAAAGCAAAATGCTGAGGACATTCTCTGCCCCTAGTCTCCTTGCTGTGTATCACAGGCCAAATCATGCCTCCCATAAAGATATGTGGCAGGTTTAACCCCAGTACTCATGAAAGTGACATTATTTGGAAATAATAGGGTTTTCACAGATGTAATCAAGTTCCCATGAGACCATGCTGAAATCAAGTGGGCTCTAATCCATTGCCTGGCATTCTTACAAAAAGAGGAAATTTGGATACAAAGACACACAGGGAAGAATACCATTTGACAATCAAGGCAGAAGTTGGAGTCGGGTGTCTGCAAGCCAAGGAACACCACGAGTTTCCAACAACCGCTAGAAGCGAGGAGAGAGTGCTGGAATAGGTTCCCCATCAGAAGGAACCAACTCTACCAACACCTTGCCTTTGCACTTCTAGTCTCTAGAACTGTGAGAGATTCCATCTCTGCTGTTTTAAGCCACCAAGTTTGTGGTATTTTTTAAATGGCAGCTCTAAGAAATGAATATCCAGACCAGAACTCTGGCCTGAAGGCAAGGGTAAGGGCATGGGCTTTGTTGAGAGACCTGAGTTTGATTCTTGACTTTGCTCAGTATTACAGACAGTAAAATGACAGGCAAGTTACACTACTTACATTAAGCTTCAGTATCCTCACCTGTGAGGTGGTGATTAACAGTAGGGTCTATGAGCGGCTGTCTAGGAGTGTTTGGAGACATTGTAAAGCCCTAGCTCACAGCCTTGCTCACAGTGCCGGGGAGGCGCTGGCTGTCTCATGCCAGGGATCGCTCATCAGAAAACCTGCCTTCAGCAAGAGCTGCTCCCTGCTCTATACGGGCCGGCTCCAGGAGGTGCACAGCTGCAGCAGGAGACACGCCATGGGATCCCCTTGTTCCGTGGCAGAATCCTGTCCCTTCCAGCACAGACTTCCCGTTTCACCTAGGCCCACCACACATTTCCTCCTCCACCTCTGGGGAGAGTCTGCTTATCCTTTTCTGGCTTTCAGGTGACTTAGGAAGCAGTCACTTTATTTTTATATTCTTCAAGTCCCTCCAAACTTGCCCGCTATTTCCTTAATTCATCTATTACTCAGTTAGTGTCTGCTGAGGACAGATGTGGGGACAGTCAGGCCTCCTATGCCTGCCGCCCATGTCCTTCCTTTCCCTGCTCCCACCTCTTGACCTGCCTTGCCTTTGGGCTCCACTCCCCTGCCTGGGCATCCTCTTTTCTCATTCCCAGGCTCTCCTGTCCACACTCGCCTTTTGTCCACACGTGGAGGGTTCTGGCTGTTCATGTCCCATGAGCATCTTCCTCAAATGCACAGACCTCTCCTCTGTGTGAGCCACACAGCTACAGGAAGCCCACACACACTGAAGGGGGCCTTCCTTTTCCCTGTAAGTCAAACCTTTTCCTCTCCTTCCTCTCGAAGCTGTCGTACAGAATGGTGCGCTGCCTTCTCTGCTGATGGCAAATCCTTGCAACCACCGGAGTGGGTCTACAGACATTTCTCCACCGACCAGTGAATGCCTCTTCACCGATTCTTCCAGATCTTATAAAGGACAAGGCTCCAGATTGATTTGCTTTTCCACACTCACTCTAAACCTGTGCCTCCCAGCACAAATCCCTGGAAGAGGCATCCTCCCCCCGCATGGCGGCTCAGGAAGGTGGTGGCAGCTGTCACACTGACGTTGTGCCATACCTCTATATCTGGATCCTGACTCCTTGTGTATTCTATCCCTCTGCCTAGAGCACTCTCTTGCCCCCTCTCTGGCCTTCTTGCCTGCCTAGCTCTGACTCCATCGGCAGCTCTGTTGGAACATCGCCTCTCCAGGATGCCTTTCCTGATCCCTTCTCTAGGCTACTCCTCAGCTTACAGGCTCCCCCAGGGACCTGTGAGCCTCTCTCTACCATCACACCTGCGATTCCAGGCCAGGTGTGGCTTACATGGAGATACACTCCTGAAGATCACAGTTCAAAACACACACTGTTCAAGACTTATCAGGAAATGGATGCTGGGTTTCCCTGTGGTGACTGAAATGGTGCTTCCCTCTGGCAATGGTGCAGAGAGTTTATAATTCCCCTGGCCTGCCAGCTTGGACAGATTTTATCAGGGGCTGTGTGTGAGTATGGGTGGGTGTATTGTTGCTAATTTTGCCCAGAAGGAACATTTGAGATTATATAGTAAGCAAATATTTATTGATTATTATTCTAGACCAAGCACATTCACAGGAGACCAAGGGCCAAGCAGGGCTGCCTCCCCCAGCCCCCCAGGGGCATACTATTACTAAGATGAGGCACATGCACACAATAGTGGCAGCTACTTTCAGGGTGATACGGCAGATGCCAAGGAGCGGTACAAGTAGTGGTGCCAGAGGGGCTCAGAACACGGGAGGGTGAGGAGAGGTCCCTGGAGAAGTGAGGCTGGAGCTGGCGTTTTGAAGACAAGGAGAATTTCAGAAAGTGGAAAGGAAAAAAAGGAGTCATCCTAGTCCTAGGAGACAAGATGAGGAGGGGAAAAACCTAAGGGTGATGAGAGGTCTGGAAAAGATCCAGTTAGTCTGAGAGAGTTCCAGGGAGGTGAGAAGAGACAACCAAGTCAGAAAGAGAGTTGGCGCCTGAGAGAAGCTACCGAGTTTTATCTCCATCTGGCCATCACCGAAGACTTCTGAGCAGAGATAATGAATGTCAAACATTTCAGAAAGAGAAATCTGTAGCAGGCTAGAGGGGGAGAGGCCATGTAAGGTCTTGGGACAAGGCAAAAAAAAAAAAAGACCCTCCAGTCAGGCGGTGGCAGTGGCCAGGGGACGGCAGCGGGAGAGACACTGAGGGGAGGCAATGGCCGATGACTAGGAGATGTGGGGGATGATGAGTGCATACCTGAGTCCAAGAGAAGGGAGGGTGACGTCAGGGAAGCAAGGAGCTCAAGAAGCCAGGGGGAGCTGGGCGAGTGCGGGGAGGCAGCTTGAGGCCGTGGGGCTGGGAGACCAAGTAGAGACGTCCAGGGAGGCACTGGGAGTGTGGGAGCAGATCCAGATGCAGTCAGGCCAGGGACACAGGTCTGAGTGGTCCTCTCTTCAATTCCACAGAGAGGTCACTGAGGAGAGGGGGCAGGGAGGTAGGGATGGGGGTGCCTACAGCAAAGGGAAAAGGGTCAATGGGAGGTGTTGTGAGAGAGGCTAGGCACGTTCTGACCACCTAGCACAGTAAGACCAGTTCTCTCCTGGCTTGTAAACAGATTGTGACAACTTGAGTCACATACCTGGGGAAGGGGGTGCAGGGGGCTGACTGGCAGGAGCATTAGGAATAGATCCCTGGGTTTTAGCCTAGGGAAACTCCACTCCAGGGAAACTTTAACTTTAACTCTAAGGAAAGGCAGCCTCACTTCTGCCAACTATTCAACCTCACATCCTGGAAGAAAAGATAAGGTCCCGTCTGGTGCACCTGGAATCCAAGACCAATCCCCAATTTAAAATGGCAATCCAGTAGCAACATTTGGGATTTTGAAATAAACCCCCCTTGGACTTTACACAATGTTGGAGCTCCCTGAGCCTGAGCTTTCCTTAGCCAGCTAAGGAAAATGTCTTGTCTTATTACGTCTGCTACCTTTTGCTTCTGCTCCCTGAGACCAGAGCTTCATGCCTTGTCAAACTCTGCACATCTGCACAATTCCCTTGCTAAGACGGAGGGCTTGCCTGAAACACAGCTGCAAGGATACCTGTTCCTAACAGAACTTCACTTGTTAAATTAGCAAGAAAGCAGGAGGACAAAGGCCTCATCACTTGGCTTATGTTCTAATACATCTGATCTCTGGCTTCTGAGAGAGCAAGGATCTGGAGCCCCATAGGTGCTGTTGGTGGGTTCACAGAGTCTTTTGTCTAGTTTTTTTTTGTTTTGTTTTGTTTTGTTTTGAGAGGGAGTCTCACTCTGTCGCCTGGGCTAGAGTGCAATGGCACGATCTCAGCTCACTGCAACCTCCGCCTCCCAGGTTCAAGGGATTCTCCTGCCTCAGCCTCCCAAGTAGCTGGGATTACAGACCCATGCCACCGTGCCCAGCTAAGTTTTGTATTTTTAGTAGAGATGGGGTCTCACCATGTTGGCCAGGCTGGTCTCAAACTCCTGGCCTCAGGTGATCCACCCACCTCAGCCTCCCAAGGTGCTCGGATTACAGATGTGAGCCACCTCACCCAGCCTTGTCTAGTCTTTAGATGGGAGGAGTCTGCTTTATCTCTGGAGGCTGCACCAAGACTGGACTTTTCTCAATAGAGGGCTGGCTGCTCCTTCTGCGAACTCACCTCTTTGACTTTTCCCTGTGTCTCCCAAGGCATTTTCTCCTCCCTTTCCCCTCTGCCTTCCCCCTCTCTCTACTCCTCAGATCAACAAATACAGGCAAAGAGGGAGAGAAACATCTGCAGGGTCTGGGTAAGAAAAGGTGGGAGAAAGTGAATGAAAGATGAGAGTTGGGGGCTTCAGTCAATGCCATAGAAAATACCCAAATCCCTTCTCAGAAAAGCTCCCCCAGGTTCCACGCTGATATGAGAGAGGAAAGGAAACTTATATGCAAAGGTCAAGGCAGGAGGTCAAGAAAGGCATGCTTGCTCCTCTCCCATCAGAAAACCATGTTTAGATGATAGCAACCAGAACATCTTCTCTTCCACCCCACCACCATGACCCCAGGGAACAAGGCGAGTAGACCACAGTGATCACCACCCTTGTGAAACGGGTTAGTCACTCAGGACATCAAGGTCTTCTCTGCACCATGAAATGTTCAGTTAAGGCATGGAAAATAAGGGCAAGAGTAGCCACAAAAGGGACTGCATCAGCCAATTTCTCAAATTCCTTGCTTACCTACAGTATTTAACTTGAACCTATAAACATCATCAGTGAGAACACTCCTGACCTCAGCCTCCCAGAACATTTGCTTTTTCCAAACTACCTGGGGGCAAAAAGAGACAGAAATGGAACTCAGCCTAGCACAGCAAGCGCGTGTGCTACGAGCACTCCTACAGACTCTCCAAATTCCAATATGTGGTGGTCTTTCCTTGCTGAGAAGGCTCCGCCCTCAGCACCCTCCTGCCTTCTGGCCCAGGGGTTCTCAGGGACCGAGGTTCACAGCCCTCAGCTTTTGCCCCAGGCCACGGCAGAAAGCTCTGGGAGGCCTTCCCTGGCAAACCTAGGATGCTCCTGAAGTTCCTCCCATCAATTACAGCTCCTGCATTAGAAGCTCATGTTCCCTGGCAACCATTTGACTTGAATATCCGTTACTTCCCGCCAATCACTTTAATGAATACCTTGGCCACTAGAATATTACAGCCATCTCAGTGACTGCTGTGTAGGAATCACTGCCCTGAGATGTGTTTGCCTCAGAGCAGATGTTCTTGAACTTTAGGGTATATTAGAATTACCTAGACGGCTTGTTGGAACAGTTTTCTGGGCCCCATCTCCAGTTTTTCCTTCAGTAGGTCTGGGATGGGGCCCAAGAATTTGCATTTATAATAAACCCCCATGTGATGCTAACACTGCTAGTCCAGGCACCGTACTTTAAGAACCACCACCTTAGACTCAAGTAGGTCTTCCTGAGCTGTAACCTAAATCTTTCCTTCTTGATAACTCTTTCTCGGAAACAAGGCTAAACCTCTTGTGCAAACCTATTGTATAAAACAGGGCAGCTAAAAAAAAAAAAAAAAAAAAAAAGCCTTTCTCTGGGGTAAAATTGATTCAATTCCTTTATTTCTCTGTACTCCCCTTGGCCATCTGCCCATCTGGGCATGGGAACTCCACACAGAGGGTCTGGCAGCACTGTTGGTGTGGGCTGAGAGCATTCCAGGACTGATCCGCTTCCCAACTACTTTGAAAATTCCGCTTCCCTCACCTAGAGTTCTCAAAGGCAAGTGCAAGGGAATGTGGTTTCATCATCTACACCTGGTTTGTTTTGGCTGGGATTTCTACCTGTATGTTTCAAGAGTCCTGAATGAAATCATCAATAAGCATCTTTAGATGAGGAAAGATTAGCTAAGCAAATACTTGACACCTACCAGTTGCAGTCCTAGGAGAAGCAGACATGAGCTCACCTACCTTTCCAGCACACGGGTGGATTCATGTCTGCAGCCCAGGGCCTGTGACCTTAGCAGTGGGTCACAGAACACATACTGGTAAGCCACATAAGGAAGGGACATCTACATACTGGTGATATGCTGGGTATCTGATCTTTTTTTTTTTTTTTTTTGAGACAGAGTCTTGCTCTGTCGCCCAGGCTGGAGCGCAGTGGCCGGATCTCGGCTCACTGCAAGCTCCGCCTCCCGGGTTTACGCCATTCTCCTGCCTCAGCCTCCCGAGTAGCTGGGACTACAGGCGCCCGCCACCTCGCCCGGCTAGTTTTTTGTATTTTTTAGTAGAGACGGGGTTTCACTGTGTTAGCCAGGATGGTCTCGATCTCCTGACCTCGTGATCCGCCCGTCTCGGCCTCCCAAAGTGCTGGGATTACAGGCTTGAGCCACCGCGCCCGGCCAGGGTATCTGATCTTTATGGCTTAGGCAGAATTTGTGGATAGGAGAGAAGCAGACCCCTCATGGGATTTTCAAACTGTGGGAAGGCATAGACAGAATGCCCCGTTCCAGGTCTCCTTGCAGAAGCTTACCCCAAGCATGCCTTCCTCCTCCCATCAGTGACTTCAGTAAAATACCTCTGGCTCCCCGCATCCCTCCTTTTGGGGTTTCCTATTGCTCAATGATGCTCACCATTCCTGGAGCCCTCGGCCTGCTGCTGCCACATTCTGTCCTATACCTGTCTTGAGTGCCACTGCCCTTGGTCCCCATGGCAGTCTTTTTGATGTGGCAACTCGGCTAGGCCACAGTCTGCAGTTATTCAAATACCAGTCTGGGTGTTGCTGTGAAGGGACTTTGCAGCTGTAATTAAAATACATAATCAGTTGACACTGGGTAAGAGAGATTATCCTAGATAATCTGGGTGGGCCAGACTCAATCAGTTGGAAGGCCTTTAAAGCAGAGGTTGAGAGACGAACAGAAGGCGAGAGAGGGAAAAAAACAGAGAGAAATTCCCCCTGTGGACAGCAGCTTTGGCGCTCGTAAGTTCCAGCCTGCCTGGGATCATCCCTTCCTGACTGCCTGCCCTGTGAATTTTGAATCTGCTTAGCCAGCTCCTCAAATTATGTAAGCCAAATTTTGTAATAAATAATAAATCTCTTCGTGTGTGTGTGTGTGTGTATCTGCTACTGTCTCTGGCTTGGTTGAACCTTGTGTTAGACAAAATAATGGCCTCCTCAAATGTCTACATCCTAATCCCCAGAACCTGTAAATAAATGCCTTATATGAGAAAAGGGATCTTGTAGACGTGATTAAGGATTTTAAATTGGGAAATTATCCTGGATTAGCTGGGTGGTCTCAATTTAATCACAAGAGTTTTTTTGTTTTTTGGTTTTTTTAGACGGAGTTTTGCTCTTATCACCCAGGCTGGAGTGCAATGGCATGATCTCAGCTCATTGCCACCTCCGCCTCCCAGATTCAGGTGATTCTCCTGCCTCAGCATCCTGAGTAGATGGAACTACAGGCATGCACCACCATGTCTGGCTAATTTTGTATTTTTAGTAGAGACAGGGTTTCGCCATGTTGGCCAGGCTGGTCTCAAACTCCTGACCTCACGTGAACCACCCACCTCGGCCTCCCAAAATGTTGGGATTACAGGTGTGAGCCACCGCTACCGCTCCCAGCCATAAGGGTTCTTAAAATAAGGAGGCAAGAGTCCAAAAAAATAAAAAATAAAAAAAAAGGTGAAAAGGAGAGCGATTCAGATGGTAAGATGCTAGTTTTGAGGATGGAGGAAGGGGCCACAAGCCAAGGAATGTGGGTGACTCTAGAAAGTGAAAAAGGCCAGGAAACAGAGATCCTCCACTAAAGCCTCCAGAAGGAACACAGCCCTACAAACACCTTAAGAAATCAAGGACTTCTGACCTCCAGAACCATTAGACAATAAATTTATGTTGTTTTAAGCCACTCAGTTTATGATAACTTGTTACAGCAGCAATAGGAGACTAACAGCAAATTTGTCAAACTGGGGGCTTTCCAGTGAAGGAAAACAGGAATTTCTAGTTGCCAAGCATTACTCAGCCATGGAGAAGACAGAGGTTTACAGTGGAAAACAATGACCATGACTTTCAGAGAAAAGTATAGAGGGTAGGGCGAGCCCAACTGGCATGCCAGTCCAACTGTCCAAATCCTTCACACATTTCCTATTAGGTTTCTTGTAGATTATCAAGATTTCCTTGTGCATTCTATATATTCATCCCTAGTCAGTTTCAGACACTGCAAACATCTCACATTCTGGCATTCTTTTTGCTTTAAATACTCTTATCTGTTATTAAAGTAGATAAAACATCTTTCTTTAGCTAGCATTCTTCTGTTATATCTTCTTCTGTCCCTTGATTTTCAATCTTTCTGTGTCATATTGTTTTAGGTGTCTCTTTTAAAGAGCATGTAACTAGATTTTATCTCTATTTTAATCCAATCTGAGATTGTCTAGCTTTGAAATAATGAGTAGTCCATTTTCATGTATTATAATTTTTGATAAATCTAGATTTGCATCAACCTGATTATATTTATATTGTGTTCCTATTTACCATGAAGCTTATTTTTGGCTTTTTTATTTTTTACCATTTCCCCCCTCCTTTCCTAGGCTTTTATTGTTTAATTAGGTTTCTTTATTCTTTACTGTCTTCTGTTTTAGAAGGTGTATTCAGTGTCTTTTGTCTTAATGATTACCCATATATTTTAAAAATTGTGACAAAATGTGGGCAACATAGAACTTGCCATATTAACCTTTTTATTATTATTTTTTGAGACAGAGTCTTGCCTAGGCTGGAGTGCAGTGGTGCAATCATGGCTCAAAGCATCCTCCGAGGCTCAAGCAATCCTCCCACCACAGCTGGCACATGCCACCATGCCTGGTTAATTTTTTTTATTTCCTTTTTTATTTTTTGCAGAGATGAGGTCTCACTTTGTTGCCCAGGCTGGTCTCAAATTCTGGGCTTAAGCAATCTTCCTGCCTCAGCCTCCCAAAATGCTGGGATTACAGGCATGAGCCACCAGTGCCCAGCCCATCTCAAGTTCAGTGGCATTAAGTACATTCACATGTTGTGCGACCATCACCATCATCCATCTCTAGAACATTTTTCGTCTTGCAAAACTGAGACTCTATACCCCTTGAACAATAACTCCCCATTTCCACTTCCCCCAGCTCCTGGCAACCACCATTCTGCTTTCTGTCTCTATGAATTTTACTATTCTAGGTGTCTCATGTAAATGGAATCATACAGTATTTTGTCTTTCTGTGACTGGCTTATTTCATTTAGAGTAATGTACTCAAGTTTCATCCGTATTGTAGCATGTGTCAGAATTTCCTTTCTTTTTAAGGCTGAATAATATTCCACTGTATGTATATACACATTTTATTTTTCCATTTATCTATTGATGTACATCTGGGTTGTTTGCACCTTTTGGCTATCGTGAATGATGCCACTAGAAACATAACAGCACAAATATCTCTTTGAGACTCTGCTTTCAATTATTTTGGATGTATACCTAGAAGCAAAACTGCTAGATCATATCATGACTCTACTTTTAATTTGTTCGGGAACTGCCACACTGTTTTCCACAGCAGCTGCATCATTTTACATTCCCACCACTAGTGCACAAGGGTTCCAATTTGTCCCCATCCTCGAAAACACTTGTTATATTCTGTTGTTTTGTTTTGTTTTTTTATAGTAGCCATCTTAATGGGTGTGATGTCACATTGTGGTTTTGATTTGTATTTCCCTAATGATTTGCAAGGTTGAACATCTTTTCACGTGCCTTTTGGCCACTTGTGTATCATTTTTAGAGAAATGTCTTTTCAAGTCCTTTGCCAATTTTTTAATTGGGTTTTTGTTGTTGAGATGTAAGAACCTTTTATATATTCTGGATATTCATCTTTCATTACATATATGATTTGCAAACATTTTCTCCCATTCTGTAGATTGCCTTCTCATTCTCTTGATTGTGTCACTTGATGCACAGAACTTTTAAATTTTGATGTAATACAATTTATTTATCTTAATTTTGTTGCCTGTACTTTCAGTATCATATCCAAGAAATCCTTGCCAAATCCAATGGTATAAAGCTTTCCCTGTGTTTTCCTCTAAGAGTTTTATAGTTTTAGTTCTTACATTTAGATCTTTCATTCATTTTAAGTTAATTTCTATATAGGGAGTAAAGTAAGCATCACTATACCGTGTGGATGGCATAAATTCTGTTTCTGATTCTATGTGATATAGCCTTGGGGTTTTAGCTTCTCAGAGGAATTTTTTACCCAGAAATGTTGTTAGAGACAAACCCCTGCTGACCCGGGAGTAGTGGGCGGGGTTTTAATTAGTTCCCTTTTCACCAAGGCACCTAGCTTTATGAATGGGTCTGAGTTTCAACGCCCCATATCATCATTGGGTACCTGTGTGAGTACTAAATTCCAGCATCCATTAGGAGTTCCTTTAGCGAATCCTTACTGGTCTAATCACACCACACACATTTCCTCCTTATTCCTTGCTGCAAGGTCAACTGGTGTCCTCATTTTTCCTGTGTTCGATTCATTCTTCATTTCTTTCACCTAAAGATTTCACTTTCTTTCTTGCGAGTTCTGCCATGTATTTAAATCTCTGGTGCTATTCTATTTTATGTGGTGTTTGTAGGAGGAGGGATTCCACATGAACCTGTCACGTTGATGGAAACCATAATTCACAATAGCTCCTTATGGGTCATCTTACCCCACCTAACCACAGCCTTTGGAAGGAAGATAGGGACCTTGTCTGATTCAGTCATGTTCCCCATACAGAGGTTCTATATGAGAACCATGAAGGTGACTTGTTAAAATTCAGAGTCCATGACCCCAGATGCATTAAGTAGAATCCAGTTATGTCTCCCACAAAAACCAAACCCCATTCTCTCTCACAAAACCAAACCCTTTTTTCTCTCATATGATGTGCTTTGTAACTGTATTTATTTGTGATCTGTCCACTGTCTATCTCACTCATATGGGCATAGTTCACTCTGTTTTATTCATTATTGGATCTCCAGTGGTTGATGACAGAAGGTCAATAAGAATAAATGAATGAATAAATAGGTCTCTGGCATCCATTCCAACACGACTCTTGGCCTCAGAATTCAGAAACCCCTGCTGTTTACACTAGTAGAGTTTTGCCTTTCAAACAGTGGATGGTCAATAAACTCTCTCCAACGACTGGGTGAAAACCCACCCAGGAATGTTCCCCACATCCTCCCAGGCTCAGGACCAGACCCCTCGTTAGCACCTAGCAGATCCCATCCTGGCTTCCATCCTCACCACCTCACCATCAGGCCTACTCTTCCTACATGGCAAGGAGCTGATCAGATACATTTGCTTCTCTAAGATGTTTGGCCAAACCTTAGGGCGAATTCCTACACTCTGAGTCAGCCCCTGGGAGTGGGCAGCAGAAGAGCAGAGAGCACGGATTCCTGGACAGAATCACTTCTTGATCTTCCCAGAAAAGAAAAAGCTCCACATTCTTGCCTCCCTTTAAGACTTAAAGTATTGTTATCTGACTTTGCCTCAATTTCTGGAAAGCCATGACTCAAATGTGACAACAGATGGAAAAATGCAGTGGGAACAGTTATGGCATTGCAGGGGTCAATCCTTCTAGACAACCCCATCCTCTTGGCTGCAATCCCAGCTGCATCCTTGGTCCACCCTCAGGTAATCGGAGAAGAGCCACTTCCATCATACGTCACATTTTATATACTACAATGAGATGTCTTAGTACACCTGCCAAAGGAAGCTGGGGCGTGACCATAGACTGTAGGGTTTTTTAACTAAGAGATTTTTCTAAGTATAAATACAGGACATGTTTACTGTAGAAAATGGAAAACACTGAAATTCACAAAGACAAAAACAAAACCATTTATAGGTTTCACACACAGTATAGGTACATGCCCTTCAAGTCTTCTTGCTCTGTATACTGTGATTTTGACAAATTTGGATCATCTGTACATATGCTTTTCTATCCTGCCTTCTTTAGTTAACATTAGAGAATGAACTCTTCCCCCAAATTTCAACTATCCTCCATAAGACTTTTTAAAAAACAATTTGTATGTATTTTATAGATGGATGTCCCACGATTTATGTATTGACTCTCTGATTGCTAGATATACAAGTCACCTCCTCACTGTAAGTTTCTGAAAAGGTGAGTCATATGATAAAGCACTGTGCAGCTGACTGGGTTCCCATTTATTCTTTCACTTAGAAATCAAGAGTTTAAGCCACTTGATTGCCCCACACCCATGCAGGGTGTAAATGCTCATGTGCCACACAGCTGGAGTGTGTGTCTAGGCTCACAACCATGGGTCAGGGAATGTGCAACGGAAGAAGAAACTGAGGAATGAAGACCTTCAGGACCACCATTGACGAACTTGGCTTGGAAAAATACAGCAATAGATATAAATAGGCAGTTCTGGTGGGTCTACTGGTATAAAGTAATCAAATAGCAAAGTCTGGCTCAACAGTTTGTGGTTTGTAGTGAAGCACATAGAGGAAAAAATCTTAAGACGGGGACTCCCAGAGAGTCCCAATTCCAGCTCTGTCACTGTGGAATGAGGCAATTCCCATGGGCTGCCTCCCAATGTCCTGCAATACATACCTCACAGTATGGCAGGGAGGGTTTAGTCAGATAGTGCTTCTGAAAGGGCCTCCCCTTGTCCATATTATCTCAGTAAATTGGGTATATAATGGGTACTCCCAGCAAGAGGCCTCAAGGGTATTTGCATTCACAGCTAAATATCCATACACTGCCCTGTGTTTCACCATATGTGTGTCCTAAGGAAATGTGCCCATATTTGTGATAGTAGCTCAGAAAATTATAATTGCTGCTAAAAATGTGTTGGTGCTAAGGGTGGTGTATTAGTCCGTTTCACACTGCTATAAAGATACTACCTGAGACTTGGTAATTTATAAACAAAAGGGGTTTAATTGACTCACAGTTCCACATGAATGGGGAGGCCTCAGGAAACTTACAATCATGGCGGATGGTGAAGGGGAAGCAAGGCATATCTTTATAAGGCAGCAAGAGAGAGAGGCAGAGAGAGCGAGAGGAGAGTGCAAAGGGGGAACTGCCAAACACCTTAAAAGCATCAGATCTCAGCTGGGCGCGGTGGCTCACGCCTGTAATCCCAACACTTTGGGAGGGCGAGGTGGGCAGATCACGAGGTCAGGAGTTCAAGATCAGCCTGACCAACATGGTTAAACCCTGTCTCTACTAAAAAAATACAAAAATTAGCTGGGCATGGTGGCATGAGCCTGTAATTCCAGCTACTCAAGGGGCTGAGGAAGGAGAATTGCTTGAACCTGGGAGGTGGAGGTTGCAGTGAGCCGAGATCGTACTGCACTCCAGCCTGGGTGACAGAGTGAGACTCTGTCAAATAAATAAATAAATAAATAAATAAATAAATAAATAGCACCAGATCTCCTGCAAACTCACTCACTATCACAAAAACGGCATGGGGGAAACTGCCCCTATGATCCAATCACCTCCCACCAGGTCCCTCCTCGGACATGTGGGGATTATAATTCATGATGAGATTTGGGTGGGGACACAGAGTCAAACCATATCAGGTGGGAATTCTAAATATTTGTGATTTTAAGGCAATCAAAACAGGCTTGACTAACGCCGAACCCCAGTCTTTATAAATTTTACACATTTACACATTAAATTTTGTCTTTTTTTTTTTTTGAGATAGAGTCTCCCTCTGCTATTGCCCAGGCTGGAGTGCAATGGCACGATCTCGGCTCACTGCAACCTCCGCCTCCTGGGTTCAAGCAGTTCTCCTTCCTCAGCCCCCAAGTAGCTGGGATTACAGGTATGCATCACCACACCTGGCTAATTTTTGTATCTTTAGTAGAGAGAGGGTTTCATCATATTGGCTAGGCTGGTCTCGAACTCCAGACCTTGTGATCCGCCCGCCTTGGTCTCCCAAAGTGCTGGAATTACAGGCATGAGCCACTGTGCCCGGACTACACATTAAATTTACACATGGATTCAGTGGGCCCATGATGTGGCAGTCCTGGGACTCTGAGGACTGAAGAAGAAGGAGGCTTGAACTGCTGTGAGGAAGATCTCAGCTGTGCAGAAGGCAGCGTCCTGATATCAAGCACAATTTCAAAATGAAATTGACAACCACAGCCCTGTGAGTTCACTTTCCAAGTCAGGGACATGTTACAGAGGTGGAGTAGGTGCCATATACAAGGCTGGTTCTTCATTAACTTGGACCTGCCACATACCACGCTGTTGTATGTGGGGTACAGCCCTGGAGCACAGGCTGGGACCCAGAAGACCTGTTCCTGCTAGCACTGGGCGAGATGCCCTGTGTGCGGGGTCTGTTTGCCCTCTGGCAATGAAGCCAGGGAATGTTGTCTCCAGTGAGCCCCTTTTCTCCTTCCTCCAGAGAGATGTTGTCCATTAGAGGCTGGAGGGTGGAGTCAATGACCTGTCTAGGATACTCCATGAAAGCTCCCAAAGTTGGGGAACAGTGACAGCTGGGGTATGAGAACAGAGGGAGGCGGGGGTAAGAAGGAGGAGTGTGAGAGATGACGTGGGCACAGATCTGGGGGCTGATGAGAGCATCACAAACTTGCAAGGTCTAGTGCAGGGGGCATCATGGGAGGGTCTTTGTTGGTTCCACGGGTCCTGGGCCACTTTCCAGCTGCTGCCACAAAGCCTGAGACACTCACATGAGTGGTGACCAGGCTCCTGGCAGTGACCAGAACCAGCAATGAAACTTTTGTGATCTGGGACATCAGGCGTTGGGGGCCACACATGTCCCAGCAATGCCCACCTTCAGAGCTTAGTTTGGCTTTCACAGGGGGGGGGGGCCCTAACTACCTGGTTTTCTATTTCAACCCTGCTGAGCAGTCCACAGTTAGAGGGGCTTCTGGGAGAGGGGAGACAGTATTCTACTAGAAACAGTGAATCAAGTGACTCGGGAGTAATGAGTTCTGCTAGCTTCACTCTGGGAAACACACATGGAAGGGCAGGTGAAGATTTTAACGCCACACAAGAGAAACCTGGTAAATGTACTACAATGTTCTGGGTCTGCCTTGTGCTACCGTGAGCTCCCCATCAGAACTCTGCAAGCCGAGGCAAGGACAGCAAAAGGATTCCTGCGTCTTTGAGCCGATGAGCTTTCTCATCACTGTCTAGTCTGAAATTCAATAATTCCATAAGCCAGGAAGCACCATCTTTCAATAGCTCAGCTTTATCATCATTTATACAGATTCTATACAATAAGATGTTTAAAAACACTATAAAAATCATGACCAGCAATGAAGGTGGGAAGCTAGGTGGGAGGACTTCTACATAGAAACCAGAGAGGGCACTGAGCCCCACCGCCGTGCAGAGGCCCAGCAACTGCCATCCTGGCTCTCACTTGCCTGCTCTCTGGAAGTTCCCCATTTCTTCTCCCCGTAGGTCCCTAGGGTTCATTTCCATTCTTGGACACCATCCCTGGCTCTCCTCGGCACCTCCCCTGCACCACAGTTAGAAGGTGCGAGTTTGTTCTTGTAAAATGTCATAGCAAGGGAGGCAGTGAGGTGACCAACTCCTTCTAATTTGCTCACAACTTTCCCAGTTTCAAAACTGAAAGTCTCGTGTCTTAACCCACTCAGTCCCGGGCAAATGAAGACATTTGGTCATCTTGGAAGGCAGGGAACTTACAGGCAATTTTTTCTTGGAAACCTGGGAGACTTTCAGGGAGCCAGGTATAAACAGCAACACCTAGTAATGAGCTTCACCCAGTAGATACTCAATAAATGCTTACAAAATAGACACTCAATAGATGCTTACAGTAGACACTCAATAAATGCTCACTGAGTGAGTGAGGTCCTGGCTCCACGTCAGTCTCAGCTCCCAGACACGTATCCCAAATACACTGTAAATCAAAGGTACAGGAGGAAGTTTTCAAAAGGGCTTGTGGCACTAGGGAAGAATGACTTGTAAAACAGTCTGAGAAAGAGATCAGTTTAATCCTATTCTGCAATCTCTTTGGCAGCCAAACAAGCAGCAGAAGTGTGACTCTGGAAGCCTGCTTTCCAAAACTCCACCCTTCCCTTCAACTGCTGTCCCTATGCCCCAGGCCAACAGGGCCTCACTGTGCTCTCTAGCTGGTTCTGTCTGGTGGTGTCCCACGGGGCCTGGACCAGGAATTTTCTGATGTCCACGCCTCACACACCTGTCCCACTTAAACTGTCTAGGTACCGTTCCCTCTGCACCTGACAAGCTGGCTGGGTAAGCCAACCACATAAACTAGTTCCAATGTGAGGTCTGCCTGTGTTGTATTTTCCAAACTCAATTCACTGTACCTGGGAGTCCATATCTGGGAGAGCCGAGTTAGACACACACACCTTCCTAGAGCATCAATGTTACTCCAAGGTTTGGAGAGAAATATGACATATTATTTGGAAACACATAGATTGTGGAGGATGATATATCATTCATTTGATTTTAAGATAAAGTATAAAAATATATCAAAGAAATGTAATACTCAGGAGTCAGGCCACATCCCCAGACATCTCCCCTCACCCACCTTATCCTACCCCTACATGGAAACTTCTTCATTCCCTTCTAGAATTCAGGGCCTCTTGGTGGGGCAGTTTGATAAACAGTAGCTCAAGGTAGCCCTCTCTCTGATAACACAGGTATTTTAACTGAGGCTCTCTGTGCTCTAGGCCAGCATTTCTCAAGGGTGTTGGATGGAGCAGTTTTTAGACATAAACAAGTATGACTGATATTTGGGTAAACAAAATGAAACTTGTCATCAGGACTCTCAGCTTCCTACAGGATTCCAGTAGTGTGCCACATTTCTGAAGGTAGGGGTCAGCCCTGTTTGGGGGTGGGAGACAGTGCCAAATGCTGACCAGACTGAGTTTCTGAAGGTCACAAGTCCTGGGGTTAATGCTCTGGCTGTGCCTGAGCCTCCAGTGTATCCCTGTGAGCCTCCACAGCCTTTCCCTTCAGCGGGGCAAAGAGGCTGGAAAGAGGCTCAGGAAGAGAGCTGCTGGCTGCAGAGTATCATCCCATCCTTCAACCCCTCAGTGCAGTCTCAGACTTCCTGCCTCAGTTTCATCTCCACTCCTGGGCAAATTTAATCCATCCCAAACAGTAAGACACACTCAGAGAATCAAGGTCCTCTCAACTTGAAAGGACTGGGGATTGCTCAAAGACAATCTGGGTGCTTTTGCCAGGTTTCATAATAGGTCTCCTAGAAGAGTCCAGACCTAACTGGCCCTGCTCCTAGTCTCATCTCAATCAGCAACTTAAAATCATGAGATAAGAATCTAAGAGTCTGAAAGGACCTCAGAGATCACTGAGCTCAGGCCCAAATGCTGGTGGACGAGAGAATCCAGAGCTGAGAGGCGTTCTGTAGTCATGGGAAGAATAGGAGCGAGACGACCAGGTGGGAATTCCTGCTTTGCCAGTTACTGGATATGTGGCCTTGGATGAGCCTTGGTTTCCTCAACAGTGACATGGAGATGCTGATACCTCTCTTGCAGGGCTGTCATTAAGATTAGAAAAAAATTAGGAATATAGACTTGAAAATCAGCTTCAAGGGGAAAAAAAACACACCAATCAGCTAAGGGCAGAAGAAAAGCTGGAGCACATAAATACATGAGATCCCACTCACTTACCAAAAGCAAGCGTTAAACCTGCCCTTAAATCTTCCTAAAAGCCAGAATAGAAGGGAAACTGAACAGGTAATAAAATTTGGTATCTGTAAGATAAACACATACCATTGCCAAGTAAAACCAAGCTTTTATCCAACTTCAGGACTTGCTCTACATTACTCACAATAGCCAAGATATGGAATCAACCTCAGCATCCATCAGTGGATGAATAGGTAAGGAAAAATGTGGCATGTATACACATGGAGTATTATTCAGCCTTTAAAAAGGGGAAAATCTTGTCAGTTACTACAACATGGGTGAATCTAGAGGACATTACGCTAAGTGAAATAAGACAGGCACAGAAAGACAAATACCTCATGATCTGACTTAAATGCAGAATCTAATAAAGCTGAACTCATAGAAGTAAAGAGTAGAATGATGGTTATCAGAGGTTGGGGGTAGGGTGGGAAGGGGGGAATGGGGGGTGATTGATTCAAGGTACAAAGTTTCAGATACATGGGAGGAATAGATTTTGAGATCTGTTGCATAGCAGAGTGACTACAGTCAACAATAATGTAATATATATTTTAAATTAGTAAAGAGTAAATTTCCAGTGTCTCAACATAAAAAACAATAAGCAAGGTCATGATACATTAATTAGCTTGATTTAATCATGCCACATTGCACACATATATTAAAACATCACATTGTACTCCATAATGTATACAATTATGCCAATCAAAAACTTGTCAATCAAAAATAATAATTTTTTAAAGAAAATAAAGATGGATGGGCTCATCAACTAAAAAAAAGACTTGCTTTAGCTTCAGGAATGAAGACAGACTGCTATCAGCAGAAAAATATACACATAGATCAACAAAACAAAATTAAAAACCCGGAATAGATCACACAAGTACAACCAACTGATTTTTGACAAAGGTGCAATGGCAATTCAATAAAGGATAGTCTTTTCAAAAAAAATGGTGGAGAAACAACTGGATAGCAATAGGTAAAACAACAAACAAACAAAACACCTTAACCTAAACCTTCCACCCATTCAAAAATTAACTCAAAATAGAAAATAAGTTTAAATGTAAATGAGAAAAAAACTTTTAGAATGAAATATAGAAGAAATCATTCGGAAACTAAGGTTTGGAGAAGAGTTTTTAGACATGACACCAAAAGCAGGATCCAGAAGATTGAAAATTGATAAATTAAAATTCATCAAAATTAAACATTTTTCTCCGTAAAATACCTTGTTAAGAGGATGAAAAAATAAGCTACAGTCTAGAAGAAAATCATTTCAGACTGCATACCCAACAAGGGACTTGTGTCTAACATATATAAAGAACTCTCAAAATTCAACTGTTAAAACAAAAGATTACAATTAGAAGATGGGCAAAATATAGGGAAAAAACATTTCAATGAAGAGGAAATACAAATGGTAAATAAGCACATGAAAAGATGTTCAATATTACTAGCCATTAGGGAAATGCAAAACAAGACCATGATGAGGTGTCACTATTCATACCTGTTAGAATTGCTAAAATAAAAATTTGTGACAATACCAAATATTGATGAGGTGTCACAGCAACTGGGTCTCTCACATATTGCTGGTGAAAATGTAACTGGTGTGATCACTCCAGAAAACAGTTCAGCAGTTTAAAAGTATCTCACCATGCAACTAACATATAACCCAGCAAACACACTTGAGCATTTACGCTAGAGAAATGAAAACGTCCACACAAAATCCTTTACACAATTGTTCATAACAGATTTATTTGTAATAGCCCCCAGATGGAAATAATCCAAATGTCCTTCAATAAGTGAACGTTTAAACAAATTATGGTACAGTCATACCATGGAATACTACTCAGCAATAAAAAGAAACAAACTATTGATACACAAAACAACTTGGATGGATCTCACGGGCATAATGCTGAATGAAAAAAGTCAATCTCAAAAGGTCACAGATTGTATGACTCCATTTATATAACATTCTCAAAGTGATAAAATTATACAGGTGGAGGGGACAGATTAGTGGTCACCAGGGGTTAGAGATGGTAGTCACGAAAGTGAGGGGACATGACTGTTAACGGTCAGCACAGGAGAAATCCTTGTGGTGTCGGAATAGTTCTGTATCTTGAAGTGGTGGGGTGGTGGTTACACAAATCTTCATATGTGATGCAATGGCACAGAACTATACACACACTTGATAGCAATGTCAATGTTCTGCTTTTGATATTATACTGAAATCATATAAGATGCAACCACTGGCAGAAACTAGGTAAAGCCTACACAGGACCTCTAAGTACTATTTTTCCTATGAATCTATAATTATTATAAAATAAAAAGTTTTTTAAAAAATTCTAAATCAATCATTTTGTTTGGCACTAGGAACTCAGCTGACTTTCTCTATGGTGGCTCATGAGGCCCCAGGTTCTGCAGTGACAACCATCTGTGTTGATCCTCTGGGATACAGACAGGTGCAGATTCACACAGCTGTCCTTCCTCAACAGAAACAGAATGGGATGGCCAAGCACATGTTAGTGAACCTAACTTCAGAATAGGGCCCAAACTAGCCTGGCTCTGTGCAGGCTTCCTGATGGGCTCATTTGCCCTGGGAGCATCCCTGGCTGCTTAGTTCCACCATGACTGGCTCTCAGGCTCTGGCCCATAAATGGTCTGAAGGCCAGCGCCACCACAGGCAGAAAGGGGATTGAAGTGAGTGCTGGGGCTGGTTAAAGACATGGGGCAGGATAAAACTAAGTGGGGGTTGAGAAGAGGGAGAATGAAGAGGGGCAAGGCCAGGGGACTCCCTCCATTCCTCTGCATACACCCTGGTCTATTACAAGCAAGACAAAAGAAGGCAAAGGGAAGCCATGTGCCCCTCTCAATGTTCCAACATCACTTCTGGATCTCTCAGAATGGAAAAAACAGGTAATCACCGTCACAACAAAAGACAATTATCAGAAAGAGGTGAAATCAGCTATGTATATTGCGAAACATACAACACTGTTCCACTTGTTCCGTGTGAGTACCACCAGAAGACAAACTGAAAGCTAAGGAGGGCTTTGAGCATCATCCAGGAAGAGGAGGTTTGAGTGACCCATGGTCCACCTGACTACCCATTCCAGTTGTTCTTCCTTTCTCCCTACAAGCAGGGGAAGCAGGCCTCTCAGGAGGCAGATGCCTAGGAACAGAACAATGCTGTCCTCAACGTTAGAGAAACACCACCCCTGGGGAGGAGTGGGCCTATCTTAGCACACTGGAAGGAATTCTTGGGTTCAGGGGATTCTCTTGAGAGTGTTTTCCTGAGCATGAATCTGGTTGCTGGGATAGAGCACTTTGCTCTGGAAACTGATTAGTTAAGCAAGCCCAAGATGCCTCCCCATCGCTGGGGGTCAGAAGCCTCAGGAAGGGATGGACATAGGCCAAGACAAAGTAATTCTCCTCCACTTCTTGGTCCTCCCAGGCCAGAAGTCACCAGGGCCACTGAAGCCAAGCTGTGAGGTTTGCCTTTCCCTTCTTCCCACTATTCTCCAGCCCTCAGTCTCCACTGGGATATTCCCTCACTGATTGGATATACATTACTTCACTACACTGGAGCTCTGGGTGTGTGACTTCCTGAAATTTGGTAGCAGTCACCAACCACTCCTTCTATAAGATAACCTCAGTTTGGTCCCGAGGGCAAGTTTTATTTTAAGGAGAAACAGAGTTTCCTGAAGCCGCCAGGATAAGTCAGCTGCAAAAGCTGCCTCCCATCCCCACCCTCAGGATTACTAAATGAACCTGTTTTTAATTTAGCATTCCGGACACTGAATGCTGAACAGTGATTGTGGAGCAGATCTTTGCTTCTTAAGATTCCTGACTGGGCGCAGTGGCTCACTCCTGTAATCCCAGCACTTTGGGAGGCCAAGGAGGGTGGATTACCTTAGGTCAGGAGTTCAAGACCAGCCTGGCCAAAATGGCAAAACCCCGTCTCTACTAAAAAAAAAAAAAAATACAAAAATTAGCCAGATGTGGTGGTGGGCGCCTATAATCCCAGCTACTCAGGAGGCTGAGGTGGGAGAATTGCTGGAACCTGAGAGACAGAGGTTGCAGTGAGCCAAGATGGCGCCAGTGTACTCCCCCTGGGCAACAGACTGAGACTCAATCTCAAAAAACAAAACAAAAACAAAAACAAAAAAAAATCCTGTAAGCCAGAGGCAACAGAGACTGTAAATTAAATCTGGTTTACTACTGCAGGAGAGGAGACACATAAAACCCACCTGAGAGCTGCCACATTCTGGAGATGACAGTTATGAAGAGGGAAAGCGTATCAGCCTGTTAGCCATTGAGAGCATCCATCCTGCAGCCACTGCTGCTCCCCTTGGTCACAGCTGGGATGTGTGTGTCACCAGGGCCCAGAGAAATCACTGGCCACTGGGAATAAGCACACCCCTGCTAAACCAGTGTTAACTAGCATAGTGTTGATGGTGAGGGCCAACTTGAACAAGGGTTTGGGTCTTTGACTCTGAAGTCTCACATACCTGGTTCCTCTATAGTCCACCCCTTTCTGGTTATGAGAACAATTTCACAATGCCTTGTTTTTCTCATTACTAATGAGGACAATAATAGTATCCAGTCAATAGGGTTGTAATGAGGATTAAATACAGATAAAGTATTTCCATAGTTCCTGGTACACTCATACAGCTCAAATACTGTTAGCCACTATTACTATTATTTTAATCATCATTATTATTATTAAATGTAGTTTTTCTTAACTAATAACTATGTCTCATGGAATTGGTGGAACAATCATTCCTAAATGTTTGAACATGAACAAATCCTATTTGTTGAAGCAAGAATTGATCTCAGATGGGTACTCATCCTGAGAGCACAGCATGGTTTACAACGCCCTTTTCCTATGCCTCATTCCACATAATCCTCATTGAGTCCCATGAGCTGGTTATTGGTCAATTACCAGCTTTTTCAGGTAAGGACCCTGAGGCCCTGGAAAGGTAAGAAATGCTTCCCTGCATCATCCCATTAGTAGGTGGCTGGGATGGGACCTTGGATCTGAGTCTTCTGGCTTTATCCACTTCCCCTAAACTATATGGTTTGTGGGTATTTGCAGGAATGTCCAAAGTCGATTGGTTAGTCTGTCCAGCAACAAGGAATCTAGACAAATGACAGACCCTCTGGTCGAGTGTCCCCTGTTCCCACTATGTCATACATGTCCCAAGATATGTGCAACCCATCCCCCACTGCGAGGTGGCAGGGCTATGACAAGCACTCTCACTGAGAGGAAATATTCCTTCAAATAGCAGAGCTTCCAGTTATTGCCCCAGGAGGGAAAGGTGCAAGTGACTTTAACTGGTGGAATTTGAGATTCAAGATTTATCTTGGACACCGTAAGCTATCCAACCTTGTATCTGGTGTCAGACTGATGAGTGGAGTTAAGTGGAAGTCACTCCAAACTCTGGTCTTACAATTACTGTGGATCAAAGGAGGTGATGACTAACAGAATCTCATTTTTAGAGTCAAGAAAAACTCTTAACTGGCATGAGCACTTAACTCCTTTAGGAGGCCAACTGGCCTAAGCCCAGCCCTCAGGTACATGTGGATAAATCATCGACACATGAGAAATCATCTTATTTATATAGATCTCCAAAGAAATTGCTGGCATAAACAGTTATTTTAGGGAACCAGGATGGGTTCTAAATGGATCAATCTCATTCAGCCTTTCCCTCACTGTCAGGAATCTGTCCTGGATACCCATCCCTCCTGCCCTTCTTGGTGAAAATGAAGGGAGGTTGCTCCACCCTAGTTCCTGTAGAGGCCCCTTTCTTTAGACTATCTAATCCTAGTCCCCACCCTTTCCTCTCAATTCCTAATTTATAAATACCAAAGGTTCCAAAATTCCCTGATGAAACTTCTCCAAAATGGTGGAACCAAAACTGCACACAACATTTCCATCCAGCTCTGGCCAAAAACGAGGAGATTTGGAGATTATTTTAAACTATCTCAAAATTTCTGTTGCTTATCCATATCCAACTACAAACTCAATTCAGCCTGTATTTATTGTGGTGCAGAAAGAGCAGAAGCAGGAGTGGAGATCCCAGCTGAGTAAGTATGCAGGTGAGATCCACTCTGACCTCCAGATCCCTTTCTGTTGGACACATATAACCAGTGCACCGATACCCCTTCCACAAAAGGATGACACCATCATCCCTTTGTGTAATCTGGCTTCCCCTTAATTGCACCACTGGAGGCTTTATCCAGTCCCATCTGACTGTATGGTTGTGGGAAACAGCCTCTCTACACCAGAATCCCACCCTGACCAGAAGAGGCCTTGATGCAGTCTCTGCAGTCTCCCACACCCTCACGGCAGCAGCTCTGCCCTCTCAGGAGGTATCTTCCATTGTTACTTCTGCCTAGCCAGCATGGGCAAAACAGCCCGAGTGTGGATTGAACCATTCCAGGTCCTCCTGGACCTGTGAGGGAGTGGAAAGCCATTTCCGACCCCTGGGAAAGGTGCTCTCATCCTAAGAGCTGCCAACACCCTTATCTTCTCACCCGCTCCGCATATCTTGCCTGGTGAGTGGCACCTGCTTAGACCTTACTGAACCGTGAGAGCCGTGGCCTTCCTGGGGTCATTTCCAGATCAGGGAAGCCAATCCGAGCACGCGGGTTTGTTGCCAGCCTGGGGGAAGCTGCCCGCTGAGAGAGAATTCTCAACATAACCGCGAGCAGCACAGCCAGGTAGCAGAGCCCCCCACCTCCGTTGGCGGGAGAAGAAAGCCTGGGGAAGGAGAACATCCCTTAGGCCACCCACCCCAGGACGAGGGGGCTCGGACGAGACACAGTCTGTCCCTCAACGCGCGGGTGGCCCCCTGGCACCTCCAAGCCCATCCCACTGACGAAGTAACCGCCCGCTGGAGGCCGAAAAAGGGTTCCTCGAGATAATCTTTTTCAATCACCGAGCAGGACAATTCTCTCGCTTAAAACTCTGCCTGAAGTTGTCCCAGTAAGCAGTAAGCAGGTACTTCCATTGTCCCATTACTTACTCCGATAAAGGCGTGTGAACACACACACACACACAAGCGTGCGCACAGACACACACACTCGCACACACACGCCCAGCACGCGTCGCCCGGGGATGAGATCCGAGCGCAGCACGGGAGGGAGCTCGGGGCTTCGCAGCGCCTCCTGGCTCCGGCAGACAGACACGGGTGCCCAGCCGAAGGTGCGCCCGGCGCGGCCCCGGCCCGGACGACCCCGCGTACTCCGCTCACCTTAATGTTGCCGAAGACCGAGCGGGCACAGCGGCCGGCTCGGCTGGAAGAGGCGTCGCTGCCCTGGGGCGCGCCGAGCTTGGGCAGGAGCCCCATGGCTGAGGGCGGTTGGCCGGGCGCGGAGCAGCGCGGGGGCAACGGGCCCCGGGGCTAGGGACCTGGCGCGCGGGGGCCGGGGCGCCTCGGGCTGGAGCGGCTGGGCGGGTGAGAGGCGAGCGCGGCGGCGGCGGCCGGAGGAGATTCGCGGAGCCGAGACTGAGCCAGGGAGTGCGCGCCCAGAAGTTTTTATAAGTGGCAGCCGCCGATGATGAAACCCGCTCCAATAAGAAAGCTGTCTGAAACCCTCCTCCCTCTTTTACTCGGGTGTCAAAGGCGCTGCGAGCCCCCGCCCCTCCGCCGCCACCGCCCCCTCAGACAGGTGTGACGCCGCAGCGACCCGCTAGGCTTGACTGCCCCGGAGAAGATCCCGCCTGCGGGGAGGCGGAGAGGGAGGGAAGGAGGTGGCGGGCCCGGGGAGGGGAGGTGAGGGCTGTGCGGGGGCAGGAGGCTGCAAGGGGGTGGAGGCTCCTGCGGACTGGCGAAGAGAGGGTGGGTGAAGCGAAGGTGGGTGACTGGAGGGGATGGAGAAAGAGGTTGGCAGGGCTGGGGGGCAGGAAGGCTAGGGTATGAGGAGGCCCGAGGCGGGCGCTGGAGGGGCCAACGGGATCCAGGGGGTGGAGGGGAGCCCCGGCACCCCTCCCGACGCTCTTGGGGAGATTTACGGAGCCAGTCTCTGCTTGTTTGCACTCGCAGAAAACCTGGGCCCTCAGTTCCGGTGATGGCTCTGAGACTCGCTGCAGCTCTGTTTGTGTTGAGGACTGATTTATATTTAAACTGCTCTTTGCGCTGGAGAGGGGGCTGGGTAACAAGGTGAAAAGGTGGGGGCTGGGCCCGAAGTCTCTGGACCTGAGCCAAGGTAAACTGCAGGGGCTGTCAAGTGTCGGCATGGCTGGGTCTGGCCTGGGGTGCTGGGGGGAGGGGTAGAGGGGGTGGGAGGGTGTGGACAAACGAGACTCACCCCACTGACCTCCTTCTCAGTGCTGGCATGAATAGTGGGTTTATTTTTTCCCCAAGATTTTTTACCACCAGGATTCCAAGCGCGGAGAAGAGACAGTGAGGCTTCTCAAGGGAAGGATAACAAGGTTCTTCCAAAAGCAGCTGCAGTGAGGAATCCAGCTCTGGAGGCATTTTTCCAGCTCCCTCATTCCTGTAGTCCCGTACAGAGGGAACCTCTCCAACCCCACCCCAAACCCAGGAAAAGATGCCGTCAATATCCAGGAGGCTTTGGCTAAGACAAAGGCCACAGGACAGATGGACCACATAGGCTTCTTATTTCTACCCAAGATCTGATACCTTTCTGGGCCTGGTCTGGCCTGGCCTGGGTCTGGGGGCTTCTGTGCACCTGCGACCCAAGGTCCCTGGACATGGCAGCATTCCAGAGCTGTTGAACAGTGGGCAGCCCCTGGCCACTTCACTCAGCCATAGAGCAAGGTACATCCAGACAGGCTTCCCACAGCTCTGTAGCAGCCCCAGCCTCAGGGCAGGCATTAATTCCAGCTCCCATCTGTCCACTGGGAGAACATGGCACGCAAGGACAGATACCAGCATGGAGCACTTGGTGTGTGCTGGGCATACCAGGCCCTCTGCTGAGCACCCACATGCAGGATTTCATGAAGCCCCAACGTTAGCCCTACAGGCATAGGTACTATTAGAGTCTGGACTCCACAGACAAGGATGCTAGAGCAGTCCAATAAGAAAGCTGTCTGAAAGCCACAGCTAGCAAGTGGTGGAGCTGGACCCTGAATTCAGCCTTGTCTGACTCTAAAGCCCAGACTTGAAGCATTATGTTTTCTGATCAGTTGTCTAGTCCAGCAGCCCCATTTTGCAAGATGAACTAAACAGGGACCAGAAAACCCCCAGGCCAAGGTCACAGGCACCTTAGGGCTACCATGGCTGGAGCTTCTTTCTCAAACCCTGAGACCTCACTATGATCCTCTGGTAGAACCCCTGGAGGATCAGCCTCTCCAGCCCTCACCTAGTTCCGTTCTGTTAATCTGGCCCTCTGCCTCCCGTCAGCGCCAGCATCATCTCCAAAGGAAAAGCCTATTCAGAAATGCTCACAGATGCTTATCTTCCTTCATTGACCTTTACTGGGTGGAGTTCAGCTAAATGTAATGGAGAGCCAACCAAAATGACTTAAATGAGATTTATTTGTCTCTCATAATAAGAAGTCTGCTAGTAGGTAGTCCAGGGGTCATAACCTAGGCCCTTCAAGATTCCTTAGCCTGTGGTTCCCATCCCCATGGCTGGCTCATTGTTACAAAATAGCTGCTCCATCTCCAGCCTCCTCTCCTAATTCCAGGAAAGACGTGGAAGACAGGAAACAGGAAGGGGCCATGCTTACATCAAGAGAGCAAATCTCTCCCTTGCATGCACAGCTGCTTTTCCTTAAGTCTTCTTGGCCAAACCTGGGTCACATAGCTACCCCCTGCAAAGGATGCTAAGAAGTATAGTTAACACTATTGCTGTCCTCTGAACAAAATTGGGGTTTTATTAGGGAAAAAATAATAGTGTGTTTTACATTTTCAACACCTGCACATGGAGTAACCCATTTGCTTTCAAGAGCACTCCCGGAGTATGCCTCCCAGACTTTCTGTCCTTAAATTTCGGTAAATATTTCCTAGCACTGAAAAAATACAAAATCAGGCTGGGCACGGTGGCTCATACCTCTAATCCCAGCACTTGAGGAGTCCAAGGCGGGCAGATAACTTGAGGTCAGGAGTTTGAGACCAGCCTGGCCAACATGGTGAAACCCCGTCTCTACTAAAAATACAAGATTAGCCAGGTGAGGTGGCAGGTGTCTGTAGTCCCAGCTGCTTGGGAGGCTGAAGCAGGAGAATCGCTTGAACCTGGTAGGCAGGGGCTGTAGTGAGCCAAGGTCGTGCCACTGCACTCCAGCCTGGGCTACAGAGCGAGACTCTGTCTCAATAAATAAATAAATAGATAGATAAATAAAAATAAAACAATAATAATAATAATAAAAGCTAAACCACAAGAACATCTCCTGACCTCAAAGACTCTATGGTCTCAGGGTGGGAAACAAGAAGAGAAAGTATGGCTTTGATGTAGGAAGAAAGCTATTGTGCACAGCTGCTATGGGAGCATGGAGGTGGGGCCCTAATTCACCTTGGACAGCAGGAAGACTTCTGGGAGGAGGTGACTGTCAAGCTGAGCCCTAAGAACTAGTAGGATTGAGAGCATTAGGGTAAAGAGGATAAACCTACTCCATGGTTTCAGTCTGGCTGGAGCTCAAGACCAAGCGCAGTGGGTATGTGGGTATGAAGCAAAGAGGCTGAGAGTTTAGGCTGTCTCCCCAGCACAATGGGGAGCTGTTAAAGGCTTCTGACCAATGGTGACCTGGGCTAATTTGCATTTCACATGGACCTCTACTGGCAGCCAGAGTGGAATTGGGCAGTCTGTGGAAGGAACCCCAGGAGCTATGATAAAAGCCTGCATGGCAGCAGTGGGATGGTGGTAAGAAGGAGAGAAAAGCTTAAGAAATGTCAGAGGGAGGTGGCACCCACATATCAGTGAGAGGAGAGATGTTAGTGATGACTCCCAGGATCTGGCTTGGGCAACTAGCATTGGTGATGCCCACTCCTGACAGAGGGGGCCCAGAAGGAGCAGCCACTATTGAAGGAAGCCAGTGAGTATCCTGGTCGCATTCTGAATTCAAATTTCCCAGACTACACCCAGGTAAGGATCTTCAGGAGGCAGATGGGTATGTGGGTCCAGCACTCAGGGTGGACACTGGGCTATTGATAGGGGCTTGGAAATCCCACGTGGAGGTGATGGTTAAGCCTCAAGAAGGGATGAGTCTCCTGGAGAGGCTGTGTTGATGAGAAATAGGTCCAGGATGGGCCACAGCAATATCAAGGTGGCACAAGGGATGGAGCCAGAGTGGAGGAAAGTAAACCAGGGGAGGAGATGTTGACAGAGCAAGGGTACTCTTTCAGAAGGGAGGAGGGCAGGCACATGGCCAGGCTGCTGAGGAGGCGAGAGAAGGCCTGAGGAGTGGCCACCAGGCTGGCAACGCTGGCACTGAGGAACTTGGCAAGAGTGTCTGCAGCGGGTGATGTGGGCAGGAGAAACTGGAAAGGAGAAAATGCAAATAGAACCCATCAACTACTTTCTCAAGGTTGCGGAGGGAAGGAGAAAGATAGAGAGCAGCTGAGCAGCTCCGGGCTCTCCTCTCTGCCTGAATTGTCTCCAGCTGTCTTGGCCTGGTGCTGGGGCAGTTAAATTCATTCCCACTTCTGGGCTTTTGCTCATGCTGTTCCCCTGCCTGCATGGCCTGCCTCGCAATGCTTGGCTTCTTTCTTCAAGGAGTGGTTCATGTTATTATTGCCTGTTCTGGGCCCCATAACAACAGTAGAATCATGTCTTGCAGTGGTACAGTCCTGTCATGCACAGACCTTGTAGTCAGACAAAATCGCTGACTACCTTCGATAGCTTGCTTAACCCATTGGCTCTGCGGTGCCTTCTCTTCATGATGAACTGTTGCAAAGTGCATATGAGATGATGCATGGAGTGCCTGGAGCATAGCAAGGTCTCAATGCTGGGAAGCTGCGTTGCTGTGGGGGTTGGTGGTATAGATGTTAGTAAACTGCACTCTAGGTATCTTTCTCCAACTCAGCTGTGAGCTCTTCAAGGGCAAAGGTTCTGTGTCAATTCTCTTTATCTCCCCCATTTGACCTAACATATCCTGTTGCTCAAAAATGTTTATTAAGTGCTATTAAGCAGAAATGAATTCTAAAAGGGCCCTCGTGACTGGAAAAGGCCTCATTGCTCCTAGACCTCCATGCCATTGTTCTCTCTGCCCAAACCCTGTTCCTTCTGCCCCCTGGAGGCCTCTGGGTTGTCTCTGGGTCTCAGCCTTGTCTCTTCTCACTGGTGGCTGGTCATGAACTTGGTGGGCCACATTGCCCACTCCTGCAGCAGCTGATGAAGCTTCCTTGGCAATTTAGATATCCAAGTGTGATCATAGGTTAACTCTCAACAGTGACTGCCTCTCCTGAGTCAGAGGCCATGTTTGCAGCAAGGGCTCCACTGCTGCTTTGTCACTGTCACTGGTGGGGCAGCTGTTCCTCTGCAAGTCACCCTGACCACTATTTCATATTTTTATTTAACAGTGCCAACAGTCTGTGCCTGGTTCTAGTACAAGGTTGATTCTTTTTTTTTTTTTTTTTGAGATGGAGTTTCGCTCTGTTGCCCAGGCTGGAGTGCAGTGGCGCCATCTCGGCTCTCTGGAACCTCTGCCTACCAGGTTCAAATGATTCTCCTGCCTCAGCCTCCCAGTAGCTGGGATTATAGGCGCACACCACCATACCCGGCTAATTTTTTTGTATTTTTAGTAGAGATGGGATTTTACCATGTTGGCCAGGCTAGTCTCAAACTCCTGACCTCAAGGGTTCCGCTCTCCTTGACCTCTCAAAATGCTGGGATTGCAGGCATGAGCCACTGCGCCCTCCCAAGGTTGATTCTTTTGATCCTCAAAACCACCAAATGAGGAAGGTTATTTTCATTAGTTCCATTTTACATGAATTTCAGCAAATATTTCCTAGCACTGAGAAAATACAAAAAAAAAAAATCCCAAAAAACAAAAAAAAATTAGCCACAAGAACATCTCCTGACCTCAAAAACTCTACGATCTCAGAATGAAAAAAAAAAGAAAATGTGGCTGTGATGTAGGAAGAAAGCTATTGTGCACAGTTGCTATGACAGCATGGAAGAGGGGCCCTAATTCACCTTGGGCAGCAGGAAGACTTCCTGGAGGAGGAGACTGTCAAGCTGGGTCCTAAGAACTAGTAGGACTGAGAAGATTAAGATTAGAAACTGAGGCACAGAGAGGTAAAATAACTTGGTCAGGCACACACACATGCACACATGCACACATACACACAGGCACACACATGTACATGCACACACATATGCACACACACATGCACAGACATGAGCACACACACAGGCACACACACGCACATGCACACACATACACACACACACACACTCTTGGCAGGCAGGCTTCGTTAATGCTCTCTTGGCATTTCCTGGTTAGAATTGCTCTCCTTGTGTCCTCACCTTGCTCGTAGCAGGGTCAGCCCGTGGAAGCTGCAATGAGGAGGTTCCCTGCACATCCTTATTTGTTTTCTGGATTCCCCACAATGCCTGTATCACTTGTATAATCACTCTGGGGCTCATGTGCCCTGCCCGGGGTCCAGCCCCTGGTCTGGGCCCACGCTCCCACCTGCCCTGGCCTCACTTCTGGGAGGGATCTCTTCTTTCCTCAGTCTTGCTTCTTGGGCCTCTTCTCTCCCCTCTCTTTATTTGCCCAGGTCTGTGGCTTCCTCATTTATTGAAAGGCCCCAGGCTCCCTATTTCCTGCCTTCCTGCACCTCAGCCCCTGTCCACAGAGCCCAAGGAATACGTATTGAGCCCTGTTTTTCTCTCACCTGGGAAAGGGAGCGGGTGCCCTGCATTGCCTTGCACACGCCCTCTCTGCACTGTTTGGACTGACCCCATATCAGGTAGATTGTGAGCCTTCAGGGCAGGGACCAAGTACAAACACAAGTGCAGATAGCAGGATGCCACCGCCGGAGACACAGCAGGGCTGATTTGTCAGAAGAGCTTGCCTCTCCCCACCACTCCTGCGCGAGGGGCTGATGGGAGACGCACGCAGTGCATACCTTATTTCCCAATTGAACAAAGCAGGGGCCAAGAGCACTGGGGCTGGGCAGCGGCTCCTGGCTCCTGGACCACAGCCTCTCCCTGTGCTTGGCCCCTGCCCTAGGCCAGCCTGGCTCTCCCAGGCAGCGTCAGTTCTGCCTTCTCTGCTGTAAACATCAGGGCCAATAAAAGTTCAGTGAGACCCTTTACCTGGGCCCTGGTCTGCAACACACCCTGGACTCAATATGGTGCTCTGAGTCACCTGGTGAGGTCACTAGAAGTCAGGCCTCCTCCCTGTTCATGGTCACAGGGAGGGAGTGCCTGGAGGTGTGGCTCCATTGCAGGGCACTCAGGAAGAGAATGCTCGTTGCTTCCCTGTGCAGGCAGCAGGCGAGGAGGCCGAGGAGAGTGACCAGGGAGGACTCTGACCTGAGGACAGTAAGCCCATGGCTCTCACAGCAGGGTGTGGAGACTAAATACACGCAGAGGCTCCTGGCCTCACCAGCTCCGAGAACCTCCCTCCAGCGACAGTAGTAGGAATGATGGTCAGCAAGGTAGACCTCTTCTGTTTACTCCTCTCCAAATCTGTCCCTCTTCTCGTGAAAGTTCCCCGACCTTCCTTCGGGGTCCCAGCCCTCCCTACTCTCAGGTGCTGAGGCCTAGGTAAGCTGACATTCACTGGGGCAGGAGGGCATGGGGCCTAGGCCTGGCCACTTGGGCCCCCTGCTGGAGCGACCAGGACAGTGTGCTCTCTCCCAGGGCCAGCGTCAGGGCAGACGGCTGCCTCCCTCAGTGTCAAGGTCTAGGGAGCCCTGGGGAGAATCTGCCCCAGGATGTGGCCACTGGAGGAACAGGAGTGTGGGCCAGAGGTCACCGAGGCCCATGGCCACGTCCTTTAGGCTGTCGGTCTCAATGGGCCATTGCATCTGGTCTTTGCAGTTCTGTGAGCCAATAAATTCTTTTTATAGTTTAAGTTTTGTTGAGCTGGATTTCCTGTTGCTGGCATCTGAAGAGTTCTATTGAATCCAATAAACCAAGTTTTCAACAACACTGGGCAATTCACACAGCAGCCTCAGAGCCAGCATCTCACTTAACCCATGCAGCTACCATGAGAGGTGGGTCTGGTTGTTGTAATCTATGTTTCAAAGAACAGGAACTAAGGCTTGGTTATTAAGGGCTCCCCAGTCCATGTGAAAGGTTAGTGTGACCTGGCACCCCCGCTGTGAGGTCATTGTGACCTGACACCTGAGACTTCTGAATACAGACCTTGTCTTCCTGCTGGGTCCCAAGGAGCTACTGTCACTGCTGGGATCAGGCCCCGGTGGCTAAGAAGGTAGTAAGGGTGGAGGTGGGACTACCCAGCACCTTGGGGAGATGGTGGATCTGCCATCCCCGTTGACCCTGCCTTTTGGGGGGTTCTTCCCAGTCAAACTCAGCTGGTCTGTAAGGTTTTGTGGGGAAGTTCACACCAAGGGCATTGGAAGGGACATTTTCATCAGGTCAGTGCAGTGGATAACCCACATTTTAAGATTCCCCTGCTGATCAGCCACCTTCCAGCACTCCTTTTCTCCTGCTGGCCTTATGAGCAAAAATTACAGTCCATGGAATTGTAATTGGCTAGGTCTTTGGACAAAAACTACTTAGGGTAATCTTAAACTTTGTTGGCAAAAATGGGGGCTCCTTTGAAACTCCAAACTTGCCTATTTGCGTGCACAATTGGAACAAAGAAAATACTGAGCCTCCCAGAGAAAATGGGAAGGAAGCCTAAGTCTCAGTTGGCCCTTTGAAAGTTCTAAATGGAATCAAGAGGCTACCATTGCCTCCATTAGAGAAAATAATTCCAAACTGAGTGAGTGCCTTAATGAAACAGAAAGAGATAGTTCTTGCAAGACTGAAATTAAAACTGTTAAAACACCTTTGAAAGACCCTCTTCCACTAGCCCCCTTGCTCACCTCTGCCTGACTTCTGCACCTTTTTCACCATCTCTGCTCTATTGTTCACTCCCTCCTTCCTCTTTCACTCTTTCAGCTGGTTATCTTGAAAAGGTTCCTACATTTTCTCTAGGCTCATTTGCATGTTTCTTTGTAAAATCGTGTGATAAATTGCTATGATTTATGTTACCTTGGCATGCATTTTAATCCTCCTCTAGCACACTTGAACGCCTTCTTGAGAAAACTTAAATTCTCTCTGTGCTTGAGATGTAAATTTGTACCTGTTTTATCTGAAATTCAGTAAAGGCTTTGGCCACGGGGGACAGATAAATTTCAGCCTATTCCATTTACAGAAACACAGTTTGAATCCAACTGTCCTTTTAAACTAGTGAGTTTTAAAATTAAAGCTGTAAAATCTTTGTGTCTTTTTGTATTTTTGTGTATATGTGTGTATACATATCTGTTTGTATATTGTCTATGCTACCAAATTGGTTTATAAATGAATGAGTACTCATAAATTAAGCAAATAAGTCCAAATGCTTGTCAAGTTCATGTAACTTAGTAATCTTTTGGCGGGTGGGACTAGTCTAATATTGTTGGTTTGGTGGGAATCACTATGTCTTCTGAGTTATTAGAAAAATATGCATGTATTTAACTTTAGGGTTCTTGCTTTTATGATACTTGCCTGGCATGCAATAATGTAAATTTGACTGATGAAAAAATTTAGCTTAAGATGGTAGCTAGGTTTGTCTAGAGTCTCATGAAGTTTTCCAAATATAATTGTTAAAAGTAAAAGAATTGAATGGATGTAAATGAAATAAAAGTTCATAAATGAACTGTTGATAATGGTTATGCTTTATATGTTCACTCGAGAAGATTTCTCAAATGTCTTTTTTTTTTTTTTGAGACGGAGTTTCACTCTTGTTGCCCAGGCTGGAGTGCAATGGCACGATCGGCTCACCACAACCTCTGCCTCCTGGGTTCAAGCAATTCTCCTGTCTCAGCCTCCCAAGCAGCTGGGATTACAGGCCACCATACCCAGCTAATGTTTGTATTTTTAGTAGAGACAGGGTTTCTCCATGTTGGTCAGGGTGGTCTCGAACTCCCAACCTCAGGTGATCCACCTGCCTCGGCCTCCCAAAGTGCTGGGATTACAGGCATGGGGCACTGTGCCCAGCCTCTCAAATGTTTTTAGTAATGATATCCTTAGGGTTTGCTAAGCCAAGTTAAATGATGGATGCACATTGAATGTCTAGATCATTTTCAGATAAGACGTAATGCCGAGACATTTGCTGCTGAATATTTTGGGTTTAGGTTCATATACTTTTGGCTTCTTATTTCTGAGAAACATAAGTGGATCTTCTAGTAAAAATATCCTGTTCCATATTAAAGAGTTGGTTCTATTAGAAAGTATGTGTTCCTGGAAATTGTAAAATGTGTATTCATGGATTGTTGGTACATGATTGATGGTTAAAAGCTGCTTACTTCCTAGGCTTTTACTGAAAATTAGGGTTGTCAAGAGTTAACATTGTAATTAATGTGTGTGATTAAACCACTGTTGATGAGAAAGACTGTTCTGTGTGCAAGCATATGAGGAGGGTAAGATGTATATTTAGTAAGGAAGATGAAAAGAAAAAAGAAAAGAAAAGGAAAGGAAAAAGAAAAAGAAAAGAATTTTACATGAGAAAAAAATCTTGGGTGATAAATTTCTGTTCTAGATTAAATGACTGATTATTCATGAAAGAGGAAGTGTAGGACAAACCAGAAAGCACAAGCATGTTGTTAATGATCTAAGTAAATCATGATAATGTTTATGAAAAGACAATTTATAAGAGGAATTTTCTGTGTGATCAAGTGAGTTACAATTGGAAGGAAATTGTGTATGAGCCTTTCTAGAGATTGATGTTAAAAACACACTAATACAGAATGTAAAATGTTGGTCCCCTATGTTAGAACAATGAGGTGTTTCATAAAATGTTGATTTGCTTTTAATAAAATTGTAAGAAGTTTTGATTTTTGGTTCTGAAATCTGTTTCTTAGCAGTAATCCTCTAAACTACAAATAGTTTCTATTTCTGCCACATTTCTTTCTGCGATCTATCTAATTTCCCTAGTTTCAGGTTAGAAATGCAACTCTCCTTCTTTCTACCCTTGAAAAGGTCTATCTTTTTGCTTGGCTGGGTTGATCACCCTCTCCTTCAACATTTTTGCCAAGTCCTGTAACTTTTTCCCTGGTTTTAGCACAGCTGTTACAATTTGTCACTAAAGTATTTATCTTTTGACAGACTTGCTGACAGACTTGCTCTGTCACCCAGGCTGGAGTGCAGTGGCACAATCTTGGCTCACTGCAACCTTCACCTCCTGAGTCCAAGTGATTCTCCTGCCTCAGCCTCCTGAGTAGCTGGGATTATAGGCATATGCCACCACACCCAGCTAATTTTTATGCAAGTTTTTATCTTGAAGGTCTAGGAAAGCAGTGTTTCCTCCAATACAACTTGATTCTGTACTTTTTTTTTTTTGAGATGCAGACTCACTGCAACCTCTGCCTCCCAGGTTCAACCAATTCTCATGCCTCAGCCTCTTGAGTAGCTGGTATTACAGGTGCCTGCCACCACACCTGGCTAATTTTTGTACTGTTATAGAGACAGAGTTTCACCATTTTGGAGAGGCTGGTCTTGAACTCCTGACCCCAGGTGATCCACCTGCCTTGGCCTCCCAAAGTGCTGGGATTACAGGCATGAGCTACCATGCCCAGCCTGATTCTGTACTTTTGACTTTTCCTGATATGTCTGAATTATCCCATGTAACCAGGAAATTTCCTATGTTATTACTAAGAGCCAGACATTCTCTCGTGCAAGGTACCAGTTTTCTTGCTTACATTTCTCTATAACATGGAGTACATTCATAACCCTGGATGCACACCTCCTGTGCCTGATTATATTCAAGTACCCTTTTAGTTAGGCTTAACTTCCAGGTTATCTAAAGGGACATTGTATAAATAAAAGCAATCACACTACAGGCAGTTTTCTTTCTTCTTTGCCCTTTAGAAAACTGGCCTAGGTAACAAAGATTCTATGCTTCACCAAGACAATTTCCTGTGTTGCATGTTATCTTTATTGAGTTTTTGATATTTAGGAAAACCAAACTTTAAAAGGGTTAAGGCTTTTACATCCATGTAACTTTCTATAGTGCTTTTGAAGTATTTTGATTACCACTCTAGTTAAATGAATAACTATTATTTAGCAGTGACCTATGATTCTGTTCAATCAAGTACCTTAGACTTTTTGACATCTTTGGTAGATTTCCCCAGGATCAAAATTCAAAATTAAATCTTTTTGACCTAAAATTAACTTTGGGATTTTCCAGTTGGGCTCCAGGAGAGCCTCAAAAATATATCTCTCATCTTGCATAAAGATTAAATGATTAGGCTTATTGAGAAATCATAGGGGAAGCATTATCAATTAAGAAATGATATTCAAGTTATATTTAAGTTATATTTATATACACGTGGTATTAAAATATGTTCCAAAATTGTGTGAGATTTCTAAAACTCTGATATGTCATGACATGTACCATCAGACATGATCAGGCTATTACGTTAAATTTTTATAAACACAAATACAACTAAATTTTCTTGTCCACTGTTCACTTTCATCAGATGTTTGAGCATGGCTGTTTTAGGTTTTTGTTACCCACAGTTATTGTTTTAAATTTTTCTCAGGAAGCATTTGCAACCATTTATAGTCCAAAATTGCTTTTCCTGGAACTGCTAATCAAAATTGAGCAAAACAACAGCAAAATTAATTACATGAAATTAAGTAGTTGATAATTGATAAGGTTGGTTTTTTCCTCTAGTGCTTACATAAGGAGACAAGGATGGTTAGTTCTTTACTTATGTGCTCTATTTTTCAGATTCAAGGAAATTTTCTTTCATAAATGATTTATAGTCTGCTATAATTTAGTGAAATATCCTTTCATGAGCAAAAGTAGAAGCATTTGATTTTTATACCTATTTGATTCCTCCAAAATTCAGAAATTATTTGTAAGTATTCTTATTTTTATTTTATTTTATTCATGTAAGTTCAATAAAAACCTGCTCTCTCTTTATATGCAAGATAAAATTGGAAACCTTGGTTATATTATAAAGATTTTGGTGGAGATGTCATATTTAAGAAGGTGCAAAAATGCCTGTCTTCAAGAATTCCTGGCCTTACAGTGAATGCATAAAAATCATCACTTCCTGGCAGGCCCAAGAACCTGAAGATTGTAAGCAAAATCTAAAGCCTCCCTTGGTCTGGCTTCTTAGCCATAGAGGTTTTTTAAATCTGAGATTTCTATATGATCAATGTGGAGAGAAAAAGTTATGTTTCTGGGGAAAATAAAACACTAAAGGCTACCTCTTATTAGATTGTAGTCCTGTCCATTGTTTTCAAGTTGTAGACTGGACTAGATCCTGAATTCTTCTAATTTCCTCCAGTATTTGGCTATGACTACATGTTGATAAAGCCCCTGGCTCTCTTCTCTCATGCAAAACTAGAGATGCTTCAAGGACATTCAAGGGACATTTTTCCCTACTTGAAATTAACCAACCAGGAGAATTGGATATTAAAATTGGAGACAAACTAATCAGAGCTGTGGTTAACACTGGAGCTATCTTGTCCATCCTTAACCCTGATATGCATTCAATGAGCCCTCCTCCCCAGAGTTCTGAATTCATCCAGATGGTCAAGGTGGCCAGTCAGCCTACAATGGTCCCTAAATCTCTACCTATCCCCTTCCAAGTAGACTCCTCACTGGCAGTCATTGCCTTTTGCTTGTCCTGTTGGTCCCCATATACTTCCTGGAAAACACTTCTAAGAAAGTCACCAGGCTTGTATTTCCTTCGTCCCAAATGGGGAAATAATGCTGAAGTTATCCTCATCAGGAGATTTTGCCACAGAAATGGCTTTTACCCAAATTTCCATCTTTTCCATTAGCCTCACCAATGCTACCTGCCACCCTGCTCTCCAAGAGCTAGCTAAGAGTCTTTGGCCACAATCCAGCACCAGTGATAACCCTTCAGATCATGAAGATAATAGTTGTGTGGACACTCTCAAGGACACTCTCATTTACCTGGGAGTGATGGGGAGATTAACCCTAGTGAAGAAACTAGATGGGTTTGGCTTGAACTAGGCCCTGCTTGGAATGAATATATATGGTCAGAAAACTTTCCCACACTATTAACAGAATTGCTTGCTCTGCTGCCTGAAGCATAAGGACAAACCAGAGGTCCCTTAGATTCCCTTGCTTATGTGGTCATAGACAATCACATTGCTTTAGACAATCACTTCACCACACTGGGTGGTGTTTGTGCTGTCACTAACACTTCTTGCAGTACCTGGATAAATACTTCCAGTCATGTTGAACTGTAAACATCTAAGAGCAAATCTGGTTAAATCTCTGAAAGGGACATCTTCAGAAAGCCTTCTGGCTGGACTTACTGGACTAGATTTCCAATTTCCAAATATTTTCAGCTGGCTTTGCCCTGGTACAGGATCCCTTATGCTTTCCACCCTACAAGTATTAATGACACTCCTCCTATTTGGGCTAAGCATTTGGCTCCTCTTTAAAATTGTTATAGCCTGTTTTAACCTCCACCAGGATTGTGCTAACTTGACACTATGAGACTTTAAACTTGCTCCATCCAGACCAGAACCAACTTAACTCAAGAGACTTTATTCAAATTTGACAGGTACCTGAGTACCTCTTATAAGTAAGTGGCTCTAATTGTTCAATTGGTCACTGTCCTGACATTAGAATTCCTGCACAGGACTAGATAAACCTGGAGCACGTAGCCAACCACTCCAGTGCCACAATGATTGGTTGAACCATCACTGATGATTGAATCAACCTATTCAATCATCAGCATGTCTACCAACAGGTTTTGATCAAAATGGGAGAATGTGAACAAATGTGAACCTGTAAGAGCCAGTTCTTCAAGATGGATTCCAAGTGGCTAATGGGGCCTAAATTTTAAATAGAGCTAAGTGACCATTTGCTGACTAGAGGTCATACTACTCTGAGTTCCCTGAAAACCCACATCTCTGTCTAACTCTGGGACTTTCAGATCTCAGTTGTATCAACCAATCAGGGCTCAGCTGTATTGACCAAACAGAACTCAGCTATGTTGACCAATCAGAACTAAGTAAGTTTGAATCATTCACTTGCATAGCTAGATCTGATTGGGAGCCTGGGCAAGGCTATAAAAGCCAAACCCAGAAGGGCATCGTAGCTCCCACCTGTAATCCCAGTACATTGGGAGGCTGAGGTAAGAGGATCACTTGAGGCCAGGAGTTCAAGACCAGTCTGGGCAACATAGTGAGACTCCATCTCTTAAAAAAAAAAAAAAAAAAAAAAAAAAAGAGCATAGTTGCACGTGCTTGAAGTCCTAGCTACTTGGGAGGCTGAGGCAGGAGGATTGCTTGAGCCCAGGAGTTCAGACCTGCAGTGAGCCATGATCATGCCACTGCACTCCAAACTGGGTGACAGAGTGAGACCCCATCTCAAAAGTAAATAAATAAATAAACACCAAACTCTTCATTTGTTCTCTGGAGTGCACCTTTATTTTACACTTTAGGCTGTGTCTCCCCAGTTTGCAAACTGTTCACTGGAATAAAGTCTCTTTCCTCCAAATTCCTTTTCAGAGACCTTTTGTTTATACCTCTATTCCAAAACATTCCTGGGTAACTTGTTTATTTGTCCCTCTCACAAATATTTATTAATCATCTGCTATGCACACAACACAATTTTTGTTCACAAAGGAGATACAGAGGACATATGAGAGACCAGCACACCCCAGCAACTCATACCACGGCTCAGCAGTCTCAAAGGGGAGTGTGTGCACCCTGGTGGGAACATAGGACCATTTCTTGGGCAGTGGGCAGAATACATCACAATGTTTATTTAGAGGTATTTGCTGCCATCTCATAATTTTAAATTTATACTTTTTATGCATTTTATAATATACATAATAGATTGCTATAGTAATAGCCACATAAAACATATGTGACAAATCTTTGATTGGTGTATAATCAAAAAAGTTTAGGCCGGGTGCAGTGGCTCATGCCTGAAATCCCAGCACTTTAGGAGGCTGAGGCAGGCGGATCACCTAAGGTCAAGAGTTTGAGACCAGCCTGGCCAACATGGCAAAACCCTGTCTCTACTAAAAATATAAAAATTAGCTGGACGTGGTGGTGGGCACCTGTAATCCCAGCTACTGGGGAGGCTGAGGCATGAGAATCACTTGTGCCCGGGGGGCAGAGGTTGCAGTGAGCCGAGATCACACCACTGCACTCCAGCCTGGGTGACAGAGCTAGGCTCTGTCTCAAAAAAAAGTTTAGGAGACCCACCAATTTTATTTATGACTCCCTATACATAAAACTATAAAATAAAAATGCAAGGTTATTTGGAGATTAAAATGAGACAGAATATAGTAAGAGTTCAAGGTTCAGGGATGCTCAAGAAAGACTCTCAGAGAAGGTGGGACCTGAGTTAGGGTGGGTGGGCTTTATTCAGAGAGAGAGAAAAAGTTATCAAAGGCAACAAGAAACAGTCATCAACAGAGGCTTGGCTTTGGTGATGTATGGGCATAACTCAGGAAATGTGATCACAACACTGGCCTGGGACATGGCCCCAAACATAAGGTTTTCAGTTTCTGATCCTCTGCCTCCTTCACCCCTTAACCCCTCTATGCTTCCTCCCAGACCCAACCTCCCACTGCCCTGCCCCTTCCAACCCCTTCCCAGCCCCCTGGATCCCTGGGTCCATGGTCCATCCCCCACCACCTCAGCCTCTGCCATCTCTGCTCTTGCCGCCTTCGTCTCTGCTGGAACCCAGCTGCCCTCAGGGGCCCTGCTCCCTGTGTCCTTCTGAGCAAAGGCTGCTCTTTCTCCAACATTCAGGGCCAGGAAGTGGTTGGGTGTGGGCTTTCACCTGGCTCTCTGAGGCCCCTTCCCACACTGTTTCTTCATCTCTATCTGTGAGGCTCCACACCCCACCCTTTCCCTGTTTGCCGTGAATTCCTCTCCAGGTCCCTCTCCCTCATCCTTCCAGGCTGAGGCTCTAACCTAGAGCACTTCCCCTTAGCCTCTGCTCACACCACTGCCATACTGAGCAATGTCCACATCCACAGGGACCACCATCTTTTGCCCACACCGTCACTCCCTTGACTTCTTCCCCTTCGGAGGGCATCACCTCCAGGCCACATCAGTCACCTGTACCCACACCCAGGGACCCGCCCCCACCAGGGGGCACCCCACCTCTGAAACGCCCACACTTTGCTCTCTGGCCTCATTCCACCTGAAGCTGGCCTTGCACTTCATGGAGCCACGCAGGGCTTTGGCACCTTCAATTCTCCCATCTGTTTGTCCCTCCTATTTTCACTTCCTGTCTGGCCTACAGAGAATTCGGTGGAAAGACAGTCCCCCTTCTTGACTAAGGGCAGCCCCTTGAGCTATGCTCTGGATCCATTCTCCTCATTCTCCTTTCCCCACCCCCTCTCTGTTTCTTTTTCTTGAACCCAGAAAGTGGAAGTTGCAGTGAGCTGAGATCATACCACTGCACTCCAGCCTGGGCGACAGAGTGAGGCTCTGTCTCAAAATAAATAAATAAATAAATAAAACAAAAAAAACACCCAACCAAACAAAAAAACTCATTCCATCGAAGTCTGCACTTCCCCTGGAAGTTACCAAGTTCACATTTTCCCTCTCCTTATAAACTTCCACAGACTCTGCTGTGGGGTTTGAGTCTTTACCATTCTCTCTTTGTACAGAAGCTTCATTATGTTAAAGGGAAGGAGACATCAACTCCTGACGGCAGAAGATGGTGGAAAGATGTCAGAATATCTACTCCAGCTGCAATTTGCTTCTCCCCCTTTTGCTGTGTCTGAAGACCTAAAATATATTAGGGGTAGGTCTTGTGCCAGAGGTAATTCTTTCCAAATTACAGGAGATTCATACCCTCAAGTCACCTAACTTTGATCTTACTATGCAATCAGGCCATCTGTCTTTCCTCTGACCTCGGTTTAGCTTGCAAAGCTCTCCTGCTACCAGTCCCTTAGAGAAAGCATCATAGTTATATGGAAGGTGGGCCCATCTGGTCTCTAGAGGAGCACATCTTGGGTTCCAGTTGTCTCTGCTGCTCTATGTTCCTCACTTCCATGGAATTTCAGTAAACATTGGTGAAGAGAGAAGCCCATGGGCAGCAGCAGGGCCCTGAGTTCAGAGACTCAGGCCACTCGCTGAACCTGGGGATCTGGGTATTCTGCCCTGGAAAGTCTGTGTGGAAACACTTGCCTGGCCTGGCGTAGGTGGCTGTGGAGGGATGAAAGCAGGGTGCCCATGGAGAGCATTGGTGCTCGTACTTGGGTGTGCATCAGAAACCCTGGAGCTTGTTCAAACACATGGCACAGGACCCTGCCCTGGGGTTTTTGATTCAGTAGGACTGGAGTAGGATCTGAGATTCTCCATTTCTTTTCTTTCTTTTTCCTTTACTTTTTTTCTTCCTTCCTTCCTTCCTTCCTTCCTTCCTTCCTTCCTTCCTTCCTTCCTTCCTTTCTTTCTTCCTTCCTTCTTCCTTCTTCTTTTTCTTTTTTTTTTTTTTTTTAGGGTCTGACTCTGTTGCCCAGGCTGGAGTACAGTGGCATGATCTTGGCTTACTGCAACCTCTGCCTCCTGGGTTCTAGTGATTTTTGTGCTTCGGGCTCCTGAGTAGCTGGGACTACAGGCGTGCATCACAACACCAGCTAATTTTTTTTTTTTTTTTTTTTTAGTAGACATGGGGTTTTGCCATGTTGGCCAGGCTGGTCTCGAACTCCTGCCTCAAGCGATCCACCTACCTCTGCCTCCCAAAGTGCTAGGATTACAAGCATGAGCCACTGCACCCAGCCTCTGCATTCCTTTCTAACAAGTCCTCAGGTGTAGCTGCTGCTGCTGGCCCAGTGACCATGCTTTCAGAACCTCTGTTTTAGAGGAAAGCATCTTGTCCTGTCCCCACTCAATGCATATAGTAGGCTCATACACAAGAGGGCCCACTCCAGCCTGAGCTAGAGGGATGGTGTGGCTTACTGGCAATGGCGAGTCCCTTGATGCTGGCTTGCTTCTGTGCCTGGACTTTCTTGGCTCATTTTCTAACTTATTCTTGGTCATTGTTGCTCTGGCTGAAGAGCAGAAAAAGGAGTTAATGGTGTGCAAGGCCTAGGTAAGTGGCAGCGACGGCCATCAGAAGGGCGATCTCCCTGCACCACCCTCTCCTCCCTCAGCATCAGACATTCCTTTTATGCTTGTTCTATTTTCTCTACGCCCCATTCATGTATGTTTTAGAGGACACAAAGCCACACTTTTGCAAAGGCCTAAAAATGTTATGAATTACATCCAGAATACTTTTTCAGTTTCCTCTATGCTCCCTGAGTTCCCCCCAGCACCCACATTCCGGACTGAGAGTCAGAAGGACTTTCCACATGGGGAAGATGCCAGCCCTGGAGAGGAAACGGAATAAACACATTTGCTGATGTAGGAGCAGGAGGACAGCCTCCAAACTGAGGTCAGCATCGCTCCCCAGGGGCACAGCCTCAGAGCCACCCTGGCTCCTTCCTCCTTGCCTGTCGTCTGCCCAGGGACTAAATAGATGGCTTTTACCTTGAGCTTCTTGCCAAATGTCTGCCCTGTTTTCCATAGTCGGCTAGGGCTGATCATATCTGCACAGGAAGAAGGGGGCTCGTTCTCAGAGGGCTGAAGACATATATATGCATGACGGTGTGAAGCGGTGGAAGAAGGGGTTGCGTTTCTGTGAACAAAGCCTAAATTATATCTACATATACATTACGCTGTAATAAATGGTCCTCACTTTTCTACAAGACCCAGATCAGATTTAATCATTCAAAACAGCTACACTTTAATAAAGTCACTGGTGCAGGGCCTGGGTCACAGCCTGGCCCTCCAAAGGTACTCATGAATATTTGTTGAATGAATGAATGTGTTCATCTCAGGATTATCTATCTTGATTTGAGAGGATCTGATGTGATCCTGGCTACTCTCATTTAAACTGAGTTCCTGTTTCTTTTAAGGTTCTCAAATGAGGCATTAAACAAACCATCTTTCATTCTGCAGCTGGCTGCCCAGGGACAATGGAGTGGTCACTCGGCAATACAGAAATTTCAAAATTCCCCGAGCATGGGCTTCCTGCCCGTTTGGAACCCAATCAGCCCTCCACCCCATTGTTCCTGATATGGTCTGGCTCCGTTTCCCCAACCAAATCTTATCTTGAATTGTAACCCCCACGTGTCAGGGGAAGGACCTCATTGGAGGTGATTAAATCATGGAGGTGGTCCCCTCATGCTGTCCTTGTGACAGTGAGTGAGTTCTCATGAGATAGGTTGGTTTTTATAAGGGGCTTTTTCCCCTTTGCTCAGCTCTCATTCTCTTTCCTGCAGCCCTGTGAAGAGGTACCTTCCGCCATGATTTTAAGTTTCCTGAGGCCTCCCCAGCCATGCGGAACTGTGAGTCCATTAAGCCTCTTTTCTTTATAAATTACCCAGTCTCAGGCATTTCTTCATAGCAGTGTGAGAACGGACTAATACACTCCCAGTCCTACCCCACCTTCTGATGGCTCCCCAATGGGATGCAAGCATCCAGGGCTACTTGCCCTTCTCTGGATGTTTATGTGTCCAGGAATCTGCAAGGGGAGGGCTGTCCTGTAGTGACTGTGAAGGCATCCCTACCCTTGTAGATTCCTGAGTCTAGGGTCCCCTGCCAGTCCCTAAGCCTCAGAAGATTTGGGGCTTGAAAGACAACTAAAGAAGGGCCAAGGATGGAGGCCAGGGGTCAACAAAGAGCAGATGAAAGATGTTTTTAAAAGATTGATTTGAGCACCAATATGTAAAAACCAACCTGCCTTGTCCAGGGCCAAGAGTTGAAAATATGCACTTCCAGCTATGCTTCTTTTTGTGCCTGATTCGCCTTGTTTATTGAGCTCTCTATGCCAGATCCAAGGGGATGCCACAGAAGTTTAGAGATAGGTCATTTCTTTAAGGAAGTCACCGTCTCCCTGGGGAGGTAAAGCCATGTTACTTAAAATGGTTAATTAATATGATGATGTGGCATAGGCTGCACAAATCACTCTGCAATATACAGTGATATAATAAATGATTATTGTTGATATTAATGTCACATTTTTCTAGTTTACATTAAAATAAATCCATAACCATTCACAAAAATACTACAGTTTGTTTGTGTATGTAAAACCATGTCAATTACCCTCCCCCTGCCCCCATGGGATGTACTGTTTCTTTGTGAGATGTTGCCAATGGCCCTGGAAGGATTTCCATGTGTTGCTTCAGCAGATGAGTATTGTCTCCCAGGTCCAGCCAGGTGGAGCATAGTGAGGGGCACAGCTCATGCTAGATGGAGTTGGGCTGTGCTGCCTGTCTGGATTACATGGCCCAAAGGCAGAGCCCCAGGCTTCCCTCTCTCTCTCTCTCTCTTTTTTTTTTTTTTCCTCTTGAGACGAAGTCTCGCTCTGTTGCCCAGGCTGGAGTGCAGTGGCACAATCTCTGCTCACTGCAGCCTCTGCCTCCTGAGTAACTGGGACTACAGGCACATGCCACCGTGCCCAGCTAATGTTTTATATTTTTAGTGAGAGGTGGAGTTTCACGATGTTGGTCAGGCTGGTCTTAAACTCTTGATCTCAAATGATCCACCATCTCAGCCTCCCAAAGTGCTGGGATTACATGCATGAACCATTGCGTCTGGCCTCCCTCTCTGAACTCAGATGCCAAAGTCATTTATCAGGGCAGAGCCCCAAGGGCAGAGTGGACAGGCAGTCCATTCGTCAAGTCTACCAAAGTTGGGGTCTGCCTGCTGCCCTCCCTTTCTGACCCTTTGCCTGCACAAGTAAAAGGCAGTGTGACCCCTTTATTCTCTGCTGGCTCTTTCACCATCTGAGCTAGCTCGTGGCCCAGCTTCCTTGGGGAAACCACTTCAAAAAGGAATGCGAGGCCCCCAGCAGATTTCTGAGTCAACCAGCCAAGGCTGCTGTGGAGGGAAATTGTGGCTGCTGACCCGCTCCAAGCTGAGGAGTGGGAAGCCCACAGCAGACTCTCTGAACCAAGGGAAGCAGCTCACATCCATGACCCCCTCCCAGGGCCAACCCAGGTATTGACACATCCCCCAAAAGTACTGTACAGGCAAGCAGGACAGAGTGTGCTACAAACATTGTATTATGAAGCAATATCCATCCCAAAGAATTTCACAAGCACGTAAATAAACAAATCAGTCAAAAATCTGACACTTTACAGGATCAATGAACAAGGTTAATCTAAGTTCTCAAATGTTGAACTTTTTTCAATAAATATTGATTTTGTTTATATATCTTCAATCCACAAGTATTATTAACAAGTTTTAGAAGGGTTATTGAAGACTAAGAATCAATACATTTTATTTGTTATTTAATTGACTGATGTGTATCAAGGTGTCATTAACCTGAATAATGTTATGCAAAAGTCCATCTCTGCCCTTTCAAAGACAGTCACGGTATCATCCTTGCTTGCGTGCAGTATCAAAAGGTGGATGCTCTCCTCATGCTGTCTTCACTGGGCTTGCCTTCTTCCTTTCCAAAAATGTATTCATGGGCCAAGAAGAGAAAGAAAAACAAGCGACTGTGGAAGTGTGAGCTCAAAGTACCATCCAGCTAGAAACTGTCCTATAAGGCCCTGCAATGACCGCTGGGGGCCTGAGGGCTGGGTATCAGTGGGGGTGACCAGAGGTAATCCCACTCTCTAAAACCCGAGACAGCGAGGTTACTGCCAGGAGAAGCCCTAGTCCACACTCTAGTGTGGACCATTGACAAATTCAGCTCTTTGCTATGGGGGTTGCGAGTTCCTTGCACAGCCTATGATGTGTGATGGCTCATGCCAGTGAGTGTAGGCACTAGATTAGGACCACCAGGTCAAATGTTGATGCCTAGTTCAGTTTGAATTTTAGATAAACTACCATTTCTTAGCATAAGTATTCCATACTTAGCAAATATTCCATACTTGAGATATACTTATGCTAAAAAAGTATTTCCTGTTTATCTGGTATTGTTTACTACATTGAGCTGAGTGCCTTGTATATTTTCACTTGCTAAATCTGGCAACTGTACACCAGGTGGCTTGGGGCCATTGTGGGACACATCCAGGATGCTGGTGACAAGCACCCAGCCTGGCCAGGCCTCCCCAGACAGTTGGGGAAAGGTAGTGCCACTGGTCAGGTGGCCACTTGCGTGACCTCCCAGGTAACAGGCCCATTTAATTCATTCCACGAGTGAAATGTCATCATGCTGGCATTTCATTTCAGACACAGGAAGCATTTCAGTTGGATAAAAGTAAACACCAGTCAAACGTAATGTGAAGATTAAGGTTGGTAAACTGAGTCTAGATGCTTTATATCAAACGTGTGATTGTTTCTTGGTTTGAGGCCACAGATGTCAAACATTTAATAGAAGGACTTAAAAGAGAGAGAATTTTTACCATTAACTTGATTTCTCCTGTGAATTGGGAAAGACTGTCATTATTTTATCTGAAATGCAGAACATACTCATTCTAACTGGAAGAATGTCAAGAACCCACCAGGACACATCTTGTTAACACAGGCTGGAAACACAGATGGTGGCCCGGGAAGGTGACCTGGGGGAGCCAGCAGGGCAAGCTTCAGGCAGAACTGAACAGTTGATGAGGGCCATGAGACGGGGCAATCAGCGGAGCAGGGGAGGGCGCAAGGACGCACAGCACCTATAAGAGGTGAGAGAGCGTGAGAGGGCATGTGTGTGTGTGAGCATGTGCGAGAATGTGAGTGTGTGTGGGTGTGAGAGAGAGAACAAGAGAGCGTGTGTGTGAGCGTGTAAGTGAGCGTATGTGTTTGAGAGAGTGTGTGTGAGAGACAGAGACAATGAGAGTATGAGCATGTGAGTGAGTGTGTGTGTTTGAGTGTGAGTGTGTGAGTGTGAGCGTGTGTTTGAGAGTGTGAGTGTGTGTGAGACAGAGAGCGAGAGAGCGTGTGTGTGTGTGTGTGTGTGTGTGGTGTTGGAGGCACTCTGGAGCATGCAGAGTCCATTACGAGTGTGCAGCAGGTTCCAGGCACACTGAAACTTGGGAGCGGGGGGAGCTGGGAATCAATAACCCAGGGGAAAGCTGGGTCTAGCTACCATGGCCTGTGCACAGGAGGGACCCTACTGGGAGCAGGCAGGACCTGTCTGAAAGGTTGAAGTCTCAGGCTGAGAAGCAGGGGCTGATTACTCTGGGAGAAGCCTGTCAGATGAGTGGGGCCCAATTGGAAGTGGTTGGGGCCTGTCTGGTTGGTTGGGGCCTTCTTGGCACCTGATCAGGCATGAAGGGACAGTGAGGGCAGGAATGAAGTGGCCAGGGAGGGCCAGGAAGGCATCTCTGGGTGGACAGAGGTGCTGGGAGCTATGTTGTCTGGCATAGGCTGTTATTATGCAGGATAGAAATTTAGCTCCTACCTCTACCTACTGTTGGCCAATCAGCCAGATGTCTCCCACTAGGCCTGACAGCTGGCTTTAGCACGAATCATATCTTTTTGGACGAATCATCTCTCTTCTCGGAAGCTGCTTTCTCATTAGCCCAAATGACAGGACCCAGACAGTTACAGTTTGGTGTGCTTGGGGAAGTCAAAGTCTCTTTCCTGGATGGGCTGGCTGATCACAGCAATTGGCATGGATCCACAGGCAGTCCCTGAGCCTAGAATGTCTACATGCAGGATCACCTGCCTTGGCCCTGCACCTCACGATAGTGCCCGAGACTCGGGCACACGTCACACCAGTCCTGCCTCACCTTTCTCAGTGTTTAATCAAGGGAATCTGAAAGTGAAAATAACTGGCAAGAAAAGTGAAACTGCCTCTCCTCTCTCCCTGGGGGAAGGGACAAGGAGCAAGCAGCAAGCCTAAGTGGCAGAGGAGGCAAAGGTCACTTTGTGCCCCTTGAAACGGAAACCCAGAGGAACCTTTGTGACTTCCTCATTCCTAGTCTCATCAGTTGTTCCTGAATGGCTCTGGTTCCTGGAACGCAGCAGGCCCCAAAGGCTATCATTAGAGCCCTGTCAGCCAGGTGACCCTGGTGGCCTGCCCCGCCCATTCTATATGAAGGTCAGCTGAGCTGCTGAAGGCGAAGAGAGTGGCCGCACACAGGAGCCACGGGCAGAATCACATACACGACTGGGCATGCGTGGCCATGCACAGGATCACACAGGCCTGTGTACATGCATCCATCCTCAGGTGTACACAGCTGGGGACACCCTCACCCACAGCTCTCCGACACCTCCCCCAACACACACAGCTTTCCCTAGGTACAAGCCCACACAGACACACATAAACATGCTTCCCCACCGCCAGCCCTGCCTGCATAGCATCTCTCCTGGCACAAACACACAGGTGCCCATGGCCATGGGACATAGGACGCTCTTGCATGTACACCTTTTCCTGTCCACATACATGCCCGCTTGCTCAGTTCACAGACACATAGCCAGCTGTGCAGCTTCACTGCTGCCATCAAGCCACAGGGGTGCTGCTGTGACTTGATGTCAGCAGTGAAGCTGCACAGCTGGCTGCGTGTCCTCTGGACAAGACCACCAGCTTCCCCCTCCCCTCCAGTCCTGAAACGGCCTCCGCCACCTCTCTGTTGTTCAGCAGAGCAGTGCCCCATAAATGCATTTTGTCCAGTTTGCACTGACCCAAAGGGCACTTGAGATCCAGGCCCTTCAAAGCTCAAACCAACCATTTGCCAGCTGCTTTTCCCATGTGGATTTAAATGCAGAGTGGCTACCTGGGCTCTCTGGTATTGAGAAAGTTTTCATTTCCATGCTAGAGAGGCTCTTCCAAGCTGCAATAAACACAGGCACACTCCAGTTGCTTTGAGTCATGAATGTTTATTGTAAAGGAGAAAGGACAGACAGGTGGGCAGGACACCATCAGTGCAGTTAGGACCTAGGGTTTAAGATCCATTCATAGGCAGCCTTAACAATGATGATAGCAGGCAATTGTTGAGCACTTTCTCTTCCTGGGTGCTAGGCATGGCGCCAGATACTCTGTGTGCTTTATCCTGGATGCTGGCAACAGTCTTACGGAATAGGTTGTCATCATTATCCCAATTTGAGAAGGACGTTGCAGCTTAGAGAGGTTTGTAACTTGCCCAAGTGCCATAGCTAGTAAGTTCAGGGCTAGGGTGCAAACCTAGCTGTCAGGAACCCATCAATGTACCCCAGGAAAACCGCTCTGCAGAGGAGACCCCTCCATCCTGCTACTGCCCAGATGCTGGCATCCACGGCTCCTGCCCTGGGGGAGCTGCCATTCTTATGACACGGCTTCCCTCTGTGTCTCTCTCTGCTTCCCACTCTCCTTCTCTGCTCTCACTGTGCGTGTCCCCAATTCAAAACTCCCTGACAAGACCTTCAAGGTCAGTTGGATTCCAGCTAGTGTGGAACCACTCTGAGGCAAAGGAAAGAAAACACTTGACTAGCTAAACCCACGTGCCTGGGGCTGCTTCACAAGCTAGTGGCTGCCTTCGGGTGGGACAGTCAGCTGCCATCCAGGCAGCAGCTCACGGTCCATATAGGACCCCTGTGGGTGGAACAGACATCTACAGACCACGGAAGGTCTGGTGTGCTTTCAAACGCCGTTATTGGAAATCTTTACTGAACATGTTTCTTATGTTCCTGACTTTGTAAGAATTATCTAGTACACATAATTGAACTTTTTAAAATTGGTCCAGATTGTATGACTCCCAGGATATCAATCTGAATTCCAATTGGATCAGGCTACAAAAGTAGGAGGTATGGAGAACTATTTTGTGGTGACAACCAGGAAATTCCCTAAACATCTTTTAAAAATACATTCTTGCTTGGTTATTTGCCCTCGTTTTAATGTAGAGGCAACAATGAGAAGGAAAAGTCCCTGGCAATGGGCTCCAGGGAACTTCGGCTTCATGGTGGAATCTGCAAATGCAGGCAGGTCCCGGCAGATGTGGCTTTCTTCTCCCAGGTGCTTCCAGGCAGGCTGCTGAGAACCATCTGCCCTGAGGGGCTTCCAGGGACTCCTCAAACATGTGGGCTCCAGGCCAGCTCCTTTGTTGCCTCCCTTCCCTGGAGCCGCCTCCACTGATAGAGGACAGAAGATGGATGTCTCTGGTCGCTCCAGCTCCACAACACCCACAAACACAGGCTGCTAATTCACTCTTGGAACTGTCAGGAAAAGCCCATTTTCATTTGATCCTTCACACAAATAGATTAGAGGCCACAGACCTTGACGTCTGAGCATTGTTCAGCTTCTATTAGAAAACATCCATATTTAGGGCGGTCAGGAGAGGCACGAAGGAGGGAGCAAGGGTCTAAAACACTCACTGAGAAGACTTGACTAGGACTGAAAATTCACACCCAAAGCTAAAGTCTGAACTCTGAGCGCCATCCTACGTCAAAAAGGATTCCCTGTGGACCTGAAACACCCCGAGCCAGCAGCTACTGGGGAGTGAATGCTTTTCCAGGATCATCAGCTCCTTTTGGGCTCATCCCTCCACGCTGACTGAGCTTGGGTGGCTGACCTTTTGTTTTCTTATATGAGGGAGGCAATTGAGAGCAAGGCTGTGGGGCTGGAATTCAAACGCCTCCCCCCATGGCCCCAGGGTGTGTCCATGTGGGGCTGCCAGATACACAGGGAAGGACAGAAGAGCTGGGGAATGTTGACTCTGGATTTTTGGCAGCCTGGGTCCTCCCTTTTTCCTAAATCAGGACCCAGTCAAATAAGGAGATTGCCTCTGACGATGTGCTGCAGCTTGACAGTAATATGACAATAGACCAAAACCCACAGTTACTCCAGGCAAACCTAGATTTTTAAGGGGAGTGTATGTGGTGGCCTTATTTTACTGAGAAAAACCTTGTTTTGTTTATGTTTTTCCCCTTGCTTTGCAGAAGAAATAAGATCCCTTCTAACAAGGTTGCAGGTGATTTCTACTTCTCACTTGACTTGGAAACTCTTCCAAGAGCGTTGATCTTCCCGGCGTTAACATGTTGGTCTTGTTCTCCTGACCTTTAGCCTATATTGTTGACCAAAGCTGTTTCAAGGGCTCCCTGCGTGAAAGGAAGCTGGGGTTGGGCAATTCTTGGGGAGGCAAGAGGACACCACCCCATCTCATGACTAAATCAAAACTCAGCTCAGGACAGGAGGATCTAGGGCTGAGTGGCTGCAGCAGGGAGATGATCCCTGAGTGGAGAAGCGAGTCTGGCCCTGGCCAGCAGCCTCCTGGAGCCCTATGCCCTCACACGAGTGATCTGAGCATCTGTGGCTCATAGGTGATCACTTGACACAAGTAGATCTCCCAACCCAAGGAAGCCAGTGTGTCCATACAGGACATCCAGAGTGTGAGGAAGGACAAGGGAGTTTGGGCCCCGGGCCCTGGGTGCCTGCCCAGCCATATTCAGAGAATTCAGCCTTCTTCTCTCTTCTGCCAATGGAAAAAAGGAGAGAAGAGGCTAAACTTTCTCTCTCAATCAATGTGACTGAGGCCCTTCCAGAAACCTCCTGCTTGTGCAACATAGTGTGTTCCTGAGGGTCTCTGTTTAGGGACAGCCTAAGGTGCTACGGGGAATCATCTTGAGCTAACCGATCTTTCAGGCTGAGAGACCTAGCTAGAAATCTCCAGGACCAGGGAGGCAGGGGCTGGACGGCAGGGACTCGATGTTGGAGGCAAATGTATGTGCAGAGGGGTCTGAGTGGGAGAGAGTGAGCAGCGTGGTTCTCTGGGCGTGCTGACGTCTGCTGCGTTCTGTCCAGGCATCCTGTCTTAGTTTCCCAGGGCTGCCATAACGAAGTACCTCCAACTGCATGGCTTCAAGAAGAAATTTCCATCTCACAGTTCTGGAGGTTGCAAGTCCAAGATCGGGGTGTTGGCAGGATCCGTTTATTTTGAGCCCTCCCTCTTTGACTGGTTGATGATCACTTTCTTCCTGTGTCTTCATGTTATCTTCCTTTTGAATGTGTCTGTGTCCAAAATTCCTCTTCTTATAAGGACACCAGCCATATTGGATTAGAGCCCACTCTAATGACCTCATTTTAACTTAATTACCTCTGTAAAGATCCTGTCTTCAAATATGGTCACATTCTAAGGTGTACTGCAGGTTAGGACTTCAATGTATGCATTTCAGGGGAACACAACTCAGCCTGTAACGTCTACCTAGAGCAGAAAGCATCTTATCCCAAATGAGCAGCTTTGCAGCCCTGCTGCCAACCGAAGCCATTTCACCTATAAAGGCACAGCCCTATATTGCTCACGAGGCATTTGCACTTGTGATTTCTCTTTCAATCTCTCTGACCCTTCTGAAGTCAGCAGAGAAGACATTCTTGTCCCATTTCACAGATGAGAAGAAAGAGTTCCTGAGAGATCAAGTATGTGGCCTTGAGCCCTACTGCCAGGAAGTGAAAGAGCTGAGCTGAGATGTGGGTCTCAGTCTGTTATCTCTTGCTATAACAGAGTACCAGGCTGGGTAATTCATAAAGAAAAGAAATTTATTTCTTACAGTTCTGGAGGCTGGGAAGTCTGAGAGCATGATGCCAGCATCTGGTGGGGGGCATTCCATGGCAGAAGGGCAGAAGGTGGAAGTGGGCATGTGAGACAGAGAAAGGAAATTGACTGACTTCATCCTTTTTATCAGGAACCCATAACTGTAATAATCCGCATTAATCCATTCACCCTCATGACTTAATCTCTTAAGGCCCCGCCTCTCAACACAGCTGCTTTGGGGATTATGCTTCCAACACATGAATCTTGCGGACAGAGTCAGACCGTAGCACCCAGCCTCCTCACTCCTCCTGCGGAGCTCTTTCAAACTCACTGGGTCTGGACCAGAACATTCCCCCTCAAGGAGGGAAGAAAATATTTCATCTGAGAGCTTCCCATCCAAATCAAGTGTGTTGACACTCTGCTTGTCCTGTTTAATTTGCCAGAGCTTTACCACAACATTTATTTGTTAAATAAAGTTGCTGCTCTCTGATGTTAGCCCAAGTCCGCTGCTGTTGGCCAGGCACTCTGCTAGGCACTTCGTCTGCATTATGTCTCATAGTAGTCCAGTGAAATCATAGTTGTGGATGAGAAAGTGGGAACATAAGGAGGTAAAATAAAGCAGCTAGTCAGTGCTGGAGGGGTAAACTGAACTCAGATAAGAGTAAGTTAAAATCCCTTGTTCTTTGCAGGATATTGGCCTTCAATAAATTTATTGATTCAACAAGTATCTACTAAAGATAGCTTTATGCTAAGCACTGTTGAAGGCTACCCCAGATGCTTAGGATGAATCAGTTGACAAAACACACACTGGTCCCTAGCCTTGGGGAGCTCATATTCTACCAGGAGGAGACAAATAATAAATATAATAAATGAGTAAATTATGTTACATATTAGAAAGTGAAAAGTGCTATGGAAAATACAGGTGCAAGGCAGGGGTGATCAGAAATACTGGGAGTGAGGGAAAGTTGCAATATGAAACAATATGAAACAGAGTGTTCAGGAAGTCCTCATGGAGAAGGTGACATTTAAGTAGTGGATTAGGAGTCCAGCAACCTGCATTCCTTCACCAACTCCAGCTTGATTTCTCAGTGTACTTGAAAAATGACTTCAGCCAGGCGTGGTGGTTCATACCTGTAATCCTAGCACTTTGGGAGGCCAAGGCAGGTGGATCACTTGAGGCCAGAATTTTGAGATCAGCCTGGCCAACATGGCGAAACCCTGCGTCTACTGAAAATACAAAAATTAGCCAGGTGTGGCGATGTGTGCCTGTGGTCCCAGCTACTCAGGAGGCTGAGACAGAGATCACTTGAACCCAGGAGATGGAGATTTCAGTGAGCCGAGATCGCACTCCAGCCCGGCTGACAGTGAGACCCTGTCAAAAAAAAAAAAAAGAAAGAAAGAAAGAAAGAAAGAAAGAAAGAAAGAAAGAAAGAAAGAAAGAAAGAAAGAAAGAAAGAAAGAAAGAAAGAAAGACTTCTCCTGGGCCTCAGTTTCCCCACCTGTCAAATGTAGGTCAAGATCTCTGGCTCCTCTCCAGCTCCCTGGAGGTTTTCTGTGCCTGAAGAGAAGCCTATGCAGTGTGGGGCCATGGATTTACTCACCAACTTATTTTTCCTACAGGATTTAGCCCGATTTCCTGGCATCCCCCTCTCCCCAAGTAACCTCTCAACTTGGTCTGAGTCACTTCTGCAGAAAGGCTGTTGGGTTGAGCTGAGCTCAGAAGAGTGCTGGAAGAAACCTGGGTCACACCGTCCCACTGCCCCCCGCCCCAGGGTGGGAGCTCCTTCTGAGATGTGGGGAGCACCGTCATGGTGGGCATACACAGCCCCAACTGGAGGGTCCCTTAGAGACCCCTGTTTCACTAATTGGGCAGCTGAGACTAAGAGAGGGGAAGGGACTAGTCCAGGGTCTCACAGAGGTCACTGAAAATATCTGACTTTAAAAAAATAAATAAATAACAGTTTTATTGAGGCATAACTAGCACATATTAAACCACACATATAGTGTACAATTTCATGGATTTTGATGCACATATACACCCACTCAGCCATCTCCACAGTCAAGATACTTCACATTCCCATCAGCTTCCAAATTTTCTCCTGTTCTTTTTTCTCCCCCTTATTCCACACTCCAAGCCCCTTGGATCTATTTTCTATCACTATCGTTTAGTTTCTGCATATATTTTAAAATAGAGCTGACAGGACTGGCTGATGGATTGTTTTGAAAGACAAGGGTCTAGAATGACTCTAAGAGTTTGGCCTGAGTAACCAAAAGCTGGAGCTGTCATCATTTGAGTTAAGGGTGGAAGGAACCTCAAGTAGCTCCCCACGTGGAAAAGGCATTGGCGGCAGCTGCCAGAGCAGCCTGGAGTTGCAGAGACAGCCTGTGCTGGAGAACAGAGATGGAATTGAAAGTCAGGGCTAAGCCAGGTGTGGTAGCTCATGCCTGTAATCCCAGCACTTTGGGAGGCCAAGGTGGGTGGATCACTTGAGCCCAGCAGTTCAAGACCAGCCTTGCTATGTAAAGACATAGCGAGACCCTGTCTTTACAAAAAATAAAAACGTTATATGGGTCTGGTGGTGTGTACCTGTGGTCTCAGCTACTTGAGAGGCTGAGGCAGGTGGAATGCTTGAGCCCAGGAGGTGGAGGCGGCAGTAAGCCATGATCGGTCCACTGCCCTCCAGCCTGGGGAACGGAGTGAAACCCTGAATCCAAAAGGAAAGCCAGGACCTGAGGGAGGTCTCTAAGGATCAAGGGTACCTGGAGACAGAGCCTGGCCTCTCATACTTGTGGACCATCTCTCTAGAAAAATGCACTCTTGTCCACAACTCTGCCCCCCAAAAGGAGTCACAGAGTCCCTGATCCCGGGAAAGGAACCCTTCCAGGGCACAGCTGTGTCGTTCCATCTTAATGTTTCCGGTGCCCGCACGGTGCCTGGCCCTGGTAACAGCTTCTACATGCTTCTCGAACCACGTGGCTGGGAGGACTAAAGGGAAACTTTTCCCTTCAACAGTTAGGAACCCTCTTCTGCTTTCTTCCCAGAAGGCACACCAGAGGCCTGAGTCACATGAATAGGATTTGCAGTCCTTTACCATCAGCTGGAGGGCGATTTCCGTCTGTAATGACCACTCCCAGGACTGGGACAGTTTCCCTTTCCCCAGCTCTCACCTCTGGCCTGTGATTCTGCAGAGAAGGAAAAAGCAAAATGACGTTTGATTCAGTAACACCTTTCAAGAACTTTCCCTCAGCTGACCACTCAATGACCTTGCCAGTTAGCTCTTACCATCCCCACTTCACAGATGAGGAAAGGGGGGCTCCAGAGAGAAGACAGGAGCAGGTTTGAACCCACCACCTCTGACACCACCGCAGCCTCCCTGCAAGGAGGAAGTGTTGTTGAAGAAGGGGCAGCACCCTTGGTGGCATTGTACAAAGGCTTCAGGGACTCTGCCCCTCGTTTGAGGGTCCCCTCGCTGGGCACTGCCCCTATACAGGTCTCTTTTCACCCCTGCAAACATATATAAGACATGGTGTCCCAGGTGGACGACCGCCCCTCTGACCCACCTGCCTAGCACCCCATCCTGGCCTGTTCTCTCATATGAGTCCCACATCGTCCAGGCCCTAAACTGCCTCCTCCCACCCCAGCTGTGTGCAGGACCTCATGGAAGTACCTTCTGAGGACCCCAATCCTGCTAAAACATTCCATCATCTCTGCTTCCCCAGTTAGCACGGGTGGGCACTCGCACTGTGTCTGGCCGGCACACAGGCAGCAGGCACTGTCCCAGCCCTCCTGCAGCCAGAGTGAGTCAACGGATCACTCCCAAGAGAGTCACGGTGGCCATGAGGAGTGCCGCAGAGAAGTCCAGGGCATGGGACAGAGGGACCAGCCCTCCAGGGGGTCCATAGAGGCATCCCAGGGATTGAGGGGAGAGCTGGGGCTGAGGGATGAAGAGAGAGCGGTCCAGGCAGAGGAGAGAGGAGACAGAGGCATAAGGGGAGGAGAGGCATGTGTGCCTGAGGGGAGACCAGGAAGACCAGAGAGGATGTCTGGAGGGAAAGCAGAACAGGAATCTGTGAGCCTTGGACACCAGCAGCGAAGCCATCCCAGTGGCTGGGCCCAGGCACTGGGAACAGGCCGTGGTCTGGGGTCTAGCAGCGGCCTTGTTGTGTGTTGGCGGGGAGTCCAGGCTGGGTGGCCAAGGGCAGGCCCCAAGAGCTTTGCCCGTCAGAGGGGAGGCTGCTGGTGTCCCCGCCCAGTTTATCTCACAGTTTATCTGTGGAGAAGAATTTCTGCCTTGGTCAAAACTCTCAGTGGACTGTGGCCTGGGCCTTTGGTCTGCCGAGAGTTTTTGACCGAGGCGGAAAGGCTGAGCCCTGGAATGTGCTGACCTCTGACTCCTGCAAGGCTCAGGAGCTGAAGCTCATTCTTTCCAGTGCCAAAGCCCTGCTGAAGATGAGGGTGGGCAAGGCCCAGAGCCGGGCAGGGCTGCTCAGAAGCATCCACTTCCCTTAGGATGGTTCCCACAAAGGCCTGGACTCTCCCCAGAGCCTCCCCCCTCCTCCCTGGCATCCTTTCCTGATAAGGAGAGGAAGGCCTCTGAGGCCAGGGTCAGCTATAAGCACACAGCCAGGAAAGTGCCAGCTCATTGCTTCCTGGGCAGAGCCCTGCCAAGAGTCCTGGAAGCCGGAGCCTTTCAGGAAACTTTGCCGTTGGTTTTGGAAACCTGTCCCACCACCGCATAGGAGCAGGGCACACACGGCCTGCATTGGGAGGGAAGTCCCAGTAGCTAAAGGGAGCAGGGTCTTGGGGGAAAGTTGCCAGGCAGGGCTCCGGGTGTGGGGAGGGCACCAGCCTCAGAGAGACCTCACCCTTGAGCACCATTCGCCCTCAAGCCTCTGGGGTCTCGTCTGTAAGATGAAAACCACAGCAGCTCTGCCAACGCCCATGGAGAGGTTTGAGACAGTAGAAGGAACTAAGGTGCTTTCCAACTGTGAAGGGAGACTGCCCTAGTCCCGCTATCCTGGGGAGAGACACTGAGGTCAGCCAGGAGCCACAGGCATCCATGTGAAGCAGAGAATGGGTGAGCTGGGGTCCTCCTTGCCTGGGGCCCTCAGGGACCCACAGTGGCAGGAGTCAGGCGAGGTCTGACGGAGACTTCCTCCGCACCAGTGCCCTTGATTCTGAAACCCAGCGCCTGGGATTCTTCTCCGCAGATAAACTGTGAGCGCTGAATGCCCCTGTCACGCCAAGACTTGGGCTTGCCTTTGGGCTGGTGGTTCTCAGCTGGGTCAGTTGAGCATCTTCTGCAGGGGGAGGGGATGGACACACGCGCATTCCGGGACTTCAGACTCTCTCCAGGGTGAGGGAGGCACAGGGAGCCTGGCCGCAGAGCCCCGGGAGGTCAGTGTGTGGGTGTGAGGACACAATTGAGAACAATTCCCAGGCGGTTCCCATTGCTCTCTGCACTCCGTTTTGGGTCTGCCTCGGTGGACTCTTCCCTGTGGTCAGTGAGTTCTCAAGGGTGTGGGTGTGGGTGTGCTTCCTCCTCCTTGGAGCTCAGAGTGTGGGTCACAGAGCAGGCTGTCTGTGCAGCTGTTAGGAAGATGAACAGAACACACTCACGAGGAACTCTCAACTCAAGCCTCTTTGTCTCTAGCGCCTAGCACAGCATCTGCCATATGGCAAGTGCTCAATCAATACCTGCTAGCTATTTGCTCCCCCAATAAACCCTGCTCCACAGACAGTCTATTACTATTGGACATTTCCCAAACATGCCTCTTGTTTTCCAGCTTCCCAGCCCTGTTCTTTCTGACTGGGGAAAGTCCCTCTTCCAACGAACATTTGGAGTGTCCTTCATGGGCCTCCTTTTCTGGGCTGACTTCTCTGACCTGTCTGACTCAGACTCAACAGCAACCCCAGTCAAAGACCCCCAAGGACATTCCTCAGTCTTACTGACAACTTCCTGAATCTCAGTGCTCACTCACGCCCCCCAACCCCAGCCTTTTCCTCAGCCCTCACCCTAGTCTCAGCACCTAACTAGGGTACGTACCAGCAAATGATGTCCAGCAGTTTGCAGAGATGCATAGGTGCCCTCTCTGACATGCAGGGGTGCACATCGTCAGTACACACATGCTCGCTGCTTTTCAGGAGACACCAGGCTGGCTAATAGAGGTGACAGGCGCTTGACACGTCACCTCCGTCCATTGGAAAGTAAGTGGTGGTTTTAGAAGAGCACAGAGCTGGCTCCAGGAAGCCTAGCCAGGTAACCTTGGAAAAATCACCTCCCTGAGCCTCAGTTCCCCCATCTGTAAAATGAAGGTGTGGGACCAGGTGATCTCTAAGGTCTCTCTTGGCACCAGAGGTCTGACACAGGGACACTGGGTAATCGCATCATAAGAATGAGACTCCCCAGGCCGGGAGCGGTGGCTCACGCCTGTAATCCCAGCACTTTGGGAGGGCTAGGCGGGTGGATCACCTGAAATCAGGAGTTCGAGAGCAGCCTGGCTAACATGGTGAAACTCCATCTTTACTAAAAATACAAAATTAGCTGGGTGTGATGGCACATGCCTGTAATCCCAGCTACTTGGGAGGCTGAGGCAGGAGAATTGCTTGCCTGAGAGGTGGAGGTGGCAGTGAGCCAAGATTGGGCCATTGTACTCCAGCCTGGGCAACAGATGGGCAAAACTCCATCTGAAAAAGAAAAGAAAAGAATGGGATTCCTCAGAGTGACTGTGTGGGGAAGGGGAGGAAAGGTGAAAGGTGGCCAGCAGCATCTCTGCGCTCCATGCTCCCTGGGCCCTTCCATCCTGTTAGTTCTGGGCCAGGCACCCACTGAGAACCACCCCAGCAGCTGAAGAGACAGCCAGCAGATAGCCAGGCCCCTGTCAGGCCTTTGCCTCATTTTACTGTGTCTATCATAGATCCCCTGGGGTGTGGTGAGTAGGGGCCTGTGGTCAGCTGTCACACTGCATTTCAGGCACATTTCCTGAGGAGCAAGCCCTGGAGTCAGCTTCCGGTTTCAGAGAAGAGAGAACAAATGGATTTCAGTGAAGGGCTGCTCTTTTGAGAACATTAAAGCCAGCTGTTGTTTCTGCAGCCTGCAGACTGCCCCCTTCCCCTGGCAGCTGCTCCCCTGAGGGGGCCAGCACCCCTCACCCTGTCCTTAGAAGCCGGGTCTCAGAATGGCCCTCTCAGTTCCAACCAGCAACACTTCCGGCTGGGATTCTCCATCTTGGACTTGCTCCCGGGAATTTCTGGAAGCATCCAATGGTGCAAACAGATTGTTTTCATTATGATTATTCTGGATTTAACCTACTGGTCTTGCGTCACCAAGATTATGGGCTCTTTCTTAGCACTGCGTGGGGCCAGGGACCTTTCTTTTCTTCTGCTCACCACCTGAATTAGTCTTTATTTTCCTCAAGCCAACCCTGGTCCCTGTCTTGAGAGGCCTCCAGCCTTCCACACCCGCTCCTTGCCTCCTCTAGGCTATATCTGAGGAAGCTGAAAGGCCTGGGGACGGCAGAGAGGCCTCCAAGGCCCTGCCCTCCTGCCCCAACCTGTGACCCTGATGAAATCCTCTCTCTTTCTCTCCAAGACTCCTCCCAAAGGGCTTCCGGGGGCTCTGCCAACATTCACTTTGAATGTTTTTTACTATGAAGATTTTCCTATTCAAAATTTTAATAAAAACAACACACCCACACAAATGTGTTACGTATACATTTTAGTATATTGAAAACTACCAACACATTAACTTGGGCCACTGCATTAATTTTTTTTTTTTTTAGCAGAATTTAGAATAAAACTCCTATTTAATTAGAGGTGGTCCTGGGAATATCAGGATAGCTGATTAAAAATAAAACTAGAGGCTGGGCGCAGTGGCTCATGCCTGTAATCCCAGCACTTTGGGAGGCTGAGGCAAGGGGATCATGAAGTCAGGAGCTCAAGACCAGCTTGGCCAACATGGTGAAACACCGTCTCTCCTAAAAATACAAAAAATTAGCCAGACGTGGTGGCAGGTGCCTGTAATCACAGCTACTTGGGAGGCTGAGGCAGGAGAGTTGCTTGAACCTGGAAGGCGGAGGTTGCAGTGAGCTGAGATGGTGCCAATGCACTCCAGCCTGGGCGACAGGGTGAGACTGCATCTCAAAAATTATAATAATAATAATAAAATAAAAATAAAACTAGGCCAGGAGCAGTAACTCACGCCTGTAATCCCAGCACTTTGGGAGGCTGAGGCAGGTGAATCACCTGAGGTTAGGAGTTCGAAACCAACCTGACCAACACATGGTGAAACCCCATCTCTACTAAAACTACAAAAATTAGCCATAATCCCAGCTACTTGGGAGGCTGAGACAGGAGAATTGCTTGAACCTGAGAGGCAGAGGTGGCAGTGAGCTGAGATCGTACCACTGCACTCCAGCCTGAGCTACAGAGTGAGACTCCATCTCAAAAAAATAAAATAAATAAAATAAAATAAAAACATCTTACCAATTGTAAGTACTTCACCATGCAAAACAGGATTTCTTGATATCGCACAATGGAGGTAGACGGCAGTGGTTCTCAAGGGGGCAATTTTGTTCCCACACCCCCACCCTCAGGGACATTTGACAGTGTCTGGAGATGTCTTTTTGGTTTTCACAGCTGAAGTTGTTACTGATTGCATGAGGTGGGTAGAAACCGGGATGCTGCTACACATCCTTCAGGGCACACAGCAGTCCCATGACAGAGAATTATCTGGCCCCAGTGGTAATAGTGCCAAGGCTGAGCACCCTGATATATGGGAAGGCACCGGATGCCTGGGTTGGCATGAGACTCTGTTCATCAAAATGGCCTTATTGTCTTCACCAATTACCTTAATAAGTCAGGGTGACAAATGGCAGCAAATAAAGGTATGTAATAAAACATTGTTTATATGGGATTCTAGGTAAGATTCCTTTAAAAAAAAATCGGTAACAGAGAAAGCGTGCCTGGCTGAGCTGGTTGCTATTCAAAACGCTCCTGACAGCCTGAACCCCCTGTGTGTCTACTCAGCCCCTCCCTCAGCTGCAGGACAGACACAGCCCCCTCAGGGTGAGCCTTCCCCATGGACAGGGGAAGTGGGTTTCTCCTATCACTAGAGTGTGTACTGCACAGGGGCAGAGGTTTTGGTCTACTCTGTGCCTGGTCCAAAGCAGGCCCTCATTAAATACTCACTGAATGGAAACGAAACTTATTCCAAATGCATCAAGGGCCTGGAGGTTCTCCCTCCATTTGAAGGGTGGGAAGGGGGTTGGGCTGTCCTAGGAAGCTCTCTCCTCTGCCACCCTGCTGCTTTTGGCCCAGCTGGGCATGTCAGCTGTGTACGGGAGACTTGCTGCTTCACAGGAACCTCTTGACGTCACAGGCACCCTGCCTTCTCCAAGTCCTCTGGTCAGTGAGGGTCAGCATGGACACCTCCAGGAGTGGGCCTTGAGGCTTTCCATTCATCTTTGAAGGCTCCTCCCAGAATCCCATGCACTGTGAAAATCCACACTACACCTCAAGAGCCTCAGTCTGGTAGGCTTGGGGCTGGTACTCAGGGGCACGTTAATCCACAGCGTCTAAAGATAAGCAATAAAAATTTCTAAGGTGCCTTCCCTTTCCAGGACACAGGACAGTGCCCTGGTAAGTCATGGACAGAATCTACCTGTTACTTTTGGAGCCTTCTAGGGTGACCATCTTGACACAGCTGCCATGGTGACCATGCAGCGGCCTCTTTCCCCCAGTGTGCCAAGCCCCTGCTAGGCACTGCTAGCACAACAGTCAATGCACTCATGGCTCAACCCACTGAAGTTCACAATTAACCATTGTAGGGAAGAGTAGTAGAGTTCTAAGCCCCCAAAGGCAAGTATCCCAGCCCTGAAATGTTAGCCTCTGGCAAAATTTGCTTCTTTATTCTTGATCATCCAGGAACTGCTACTGGAATTGTGGCAACTGTTAGAGTGGTGGGCTTAGCACATGGTCTTTACTCTGCTAGACCATGAGCTCTCTGAGGGCAAACTGTCCCATTGATCCCTGAACTCCAAGAGGGACCCTATGAATGTGTGTGGAACGTCCTTGTACTGTGGTGCCAGGATGGTGGGTGCCCTAACAGGCGCTGGCACTCCCCTACCCTGGCCAAAGGTGGCTGTCACCATGAAGGTGCACATGTTGGGCCACTCAGCTTTCCACCCTGGCCCCATCAGTCCCAGACCTCAGACACAGCTCTAATCTCTCCAAGCCTATGTTTCCTCAACTATTGTATCACCTACCTCCTTTATCAGCCATGAGGATTACACTGGATCATCTGTGTGAAATGCTTAGAACAGTGCCAGGCACATAGTAAGTCCTCTGCAAATGCTAGACACCACCAGCACTGCATTCCTGCCAAGTCCAGCAGCCTTCAGGTCAGCATTGGCCACAGGAGGATACCTGTTTGTCCCCCAGTTAGGAGGCCCTTTTATTCCTTTGAGTCCAGAGCCCCGACATGGTCTCTTAATGGAGGAGCGTGGAAGTACCCCACCATGGGAGAGGGCTGGTGCTACTGAGTGGCCAGAACAAAGCCTCAAGCCACAATGTCCAGAGACTCAGAGACTGGAAGATCCGCCATCTTTCCACACTGACAGGTCCCCCTTCTTCCTCACGGGTCATGCCTGGGAGCATGGAGCTGCTGGAGGCTCAGCCCTGACCTCTGACTTAGGAGAGGAGCCACTCCTCAGTTGTCACTGCTGCTATTCAGCTTGCGGAGTTCTTGGGGGAGGGAAGAGGGGATGTCCCTGCCAGGACATCCAAGAGGAAAGGGTGCTGTTTACATTTCAGTAGGCCCTATTGTTTCAAAGGACACAGTGCTTCCCCACAGTGGAAATATGGATGTTTCCCATGACAATGGCAGGATTGGCTCAGAACTCCTCATGTCTTGCAGTTGAGGCTAGGCTAGCTGGGCAGTGTGTCTATAACAAAACTCCTCACCAAATTTGCCATCTAGCGGAGCCTAAAAATTTCCTTCCAGTATCAAATGTGAGAATTTTGGTCCAAATATGGTAACTGAGCTTATTCACTTCCAGGGGGCCTCCTGCAGGTCAAAAACAGGCTTCATCAAGCTGTTGGAGTCAGAGGAGCAGCCGAGAGGGCCCTCCTCCCCTTCAGGAGACTCCGAAGAGAGCCGCACCACAAGGTGGAGCCTAGAAGGAAGAAGACCAAGACTGGGTTTTCTTCAAGCTTGTGTCTTTCCCCACCACCAAGTCGTGGGTGTGGAGAAGAAACTGAGGCCTGTTCTGGAGGCTTGCTTTGCTGTATCAGACAGTGAGGCTGAGAGGAACTATTGGAGAGGTTATCGTAGTGCCTATCTTAGACCTCTCCATGCCTGCCCCTGAGAGGGACTGCTCCCTCCACTTAGCCTGATCCTCCCACAACCTTCCCCATCACCACCTTTCAGTGCTCAGGATGAAAGCTTGGGGTTGCACTGATGCCTCTCTCACTCTCACACCCCTATCTCATCCATCAGCATCCTCCTGGCCCTTCCTGCAGCATCATCCCAGAACCGGCCCATCTCTCACCCCATCCACGGCGGCCTTCCCAGCCCAGGTGCTTCTTCCCCTACCGGGCTATTGCCATGGCCTCCTCCCTGGTCTGGTTAAAAGCAATCATTTTAACATGCAAGTCCAATGTCATCACTGGCCTAGAGTACTCCAGAGTCCAGAGGGCCCTTCTCATCTCACACAGGGAAAACTCCAAAGTCCTTTCTGTGGCCTGCACAATCTGCACCCCCATCCCCCAACCCCCATCCCCAGCAACCTGATCTAGGACCCCATATCATATCTCTGCCCCTCGCTTCTCCGTCTCCAAATGCACTGGGTTCTGTCAGCCATGAGGCCTGTACTGCTGCCGCAGGCTCCGTTCCCAGACATGGCATGGAACCCTTCCTCACTTCCTTCAAGTCCCCATTTAGGTGTCCCCTCATCAGAGAGGAATTCCCTGAGCACCCAACAAAATTCCTGGTGCTCACTGCACAGCACACCCTAGCCTCTTGTACTATTCGCTCATAGCATTGCCAGCCCACGAGGGTGTGTGTCTGTTGCTTGTTTATTGTTTGTCTCCCTAGAGTATCAGCACCTTGAGGGCTGGACATTGTGTGGTTCTTGGCTGTGTCCCCTGTGCCTAGCCATCCATGGAAGGAGTTCAAGCAATGCTTGTTGAAAACGTGATGATTAAATAAATGATGCTGAGAGGGCAGCTCCAGACACCCATGTTTCGGCTCTCCTGCTTCCAGCTTATTGGGTTGGGTAACACCAATCCCCACACAGGCCAGCATCAATGGCATGGTCTAGGGGGGTAATGCTCAGCCCATGCAGACTGTCGGGATTCTCTGGACCAATCCCAGGTCTGCCTTTTAGCTCTCTCTCAGGAGTTTAGAGAGGACAAGCCAGGCAATAGCAAGAAAAATAAAGCATCTGTTGAGGGTTCTTAGTTGCAGATGGGGGCTCACCATGGAGAGACCACAGGCTCCAGGACTGGGGCCCCAGGCCATCCCAGTTCTCTGGTTCCAGGTGCCTTTAGAAGCCATCAGACAACAAGTGAAGCACTGTTTTACGCATTTAATATTGTGTCACTGGTGTGGATACTGGCATTGGAGTTGCAGTACTGTTGGGTTGCTGTGTGTGTGTAAATGGGAGGGTTCAGGGAAGTCCTGTGTGAGGTAGAGGAATGCCTTCAGCAGCCTTTGGCAGGGGTTGGGCTAGTCTGGGAAAGCATCCCAGAAAGGAGGGTCGAGGAACGTGCTCACAACTTCAATAGAAGACGATGCACATGGGAAGGTATTCTAGGGAGAATAAAACACAAGAAGCAACAGAACTGTTTCTTGGACAAGGGCTGGGAAACTGGAAAACAATTGCCCAGATTGGCCAGAGTATAGGATTCATACTGTAGGGCAGGAAGAGATTCTGGAGCACCTACTATGTGCCAGGCCCTGCGCGTGGTGGTAGAGGGTGAATAAGGCCTGATATCCCCACCCCATCACAGCCTGCATAGGGAAGTTGGTGTCAGCATCTCTCTCTCCCCCTCTCTCTCTTTTACACACACACACACACACACACACACACACACGCACACACACACACACACCCCACGAAGATGATGAAATGGTTGAGTGGCCTCTGTCAAGTCTTTGAAACTGTTTCTCCCAACAGAATACAGGTAGTGGAGCTACAAGACCCACAGGGCAGCTCACAGGCTGCACCAGCTCCTGTTCTGCACTTTCCTAGGGCCATCTCCCACCTTGAAACCAATCCCTTCAGGGAGGTCCTTGTCCCTTCCTAGAAAGCACCCAACTACTTCTTCCCATCAGAAATGTTTAGAGACTCTCAGATACGTTGTTAGTGGGAAAAGCAGGGTGAGGAATAGTGTATGAGCAGCCTGGTACTTTGTGCAATGTTAAAAGTCCCTGCAACAATGACATGTGGGCTTTGCTCTGGAAGGAAAAAAGATATGTGGGGTAGGGATGAATGGATATTGGATTTTACTGTGTTTTATTACACACATTTGCAACTGTGTAGCAGGCTTATGTTTTATTTAATTAAAATAAGCAATTCATTAATTTTTTCAAAGATTTTTTTCAATTCTCAGGCTATGAGGAGCCAGACTGTTTCATGAGAAAGTCCTTAAGTGTGGTGGCCCACAGGCCTTCCTTACCATCGGGCATCTGCCAAGTGCTGCGGCCCCAAGCACACCACGGCTTCAGCCAATCATGCACAGAGCACATGGGCTGGAAGGCACAGAGCACATGGGCTGACCATGGAGGCCAGAGCCTGAACAGCCAGGCTGTATCTTGGCCCTTCCAGGAGCTACAGCCCAAGTGGACTGAAGTCTATACATCTGTTCGGACCTCCCACCATTCTCTTGGAGAATCAAGGGCCCAGGAGAGGAAGTCTCATTTTCCATACCTCAGCCTGGTGCCAACTCTCAGCTGTATTAGAGTGAAAACAGGCAGGGCCTGGGGCTGGGAGCAGACATCCTGCCACACCTGGGAACATCCTACCAGGGCTGCCCCAGTGGGGAGGCTTCATTCACTAGAGGAAATTGGGTGCTATTAGGTGCCAGGAGGGGTGCCAGGCCACCAAAAGTGGTCGAACATTCTCCCATAGGGATAATGGCACACAATACACTTGAAACTGCAGGGAGAAAAATGCGATGGTTGGATCAAAAGGAGCACGGGATGAGTAACCAGTCACAGGAGACTACACTCACTTCCCATTGACAGACTGCCCTACGAGGGAAGGAGTCCAGAGCCTTGAAGGATTGTTCAGCTATTTTGAACGTGAAGTTATAATTTCAGAGGCAATTAATGGGATTTGGGATGTATGACTCAAGTTATAAATCTATTGGGGCTAAAACCTCAAGGAGCCTGAAAAGCCACGCCTGAGACTGTTCCTTGGCTTCTAGTGGGAACCAAAGAGCCAGAGGCCGAGAAAGATCCTCGCCAGCTCAGCAGCCCTTGAACGTTGGAGAGGGTGGGTGGATCCAAGCACAGGCCCCACTTTCTAGCTGAGTAGCCTACTCCTTGGCAATCTTGGGATATCCCACAATCTCTGAAAGGACATTTTTCTATCACGAAAATTTTGAAATAATTGGAGCTGCAAGATGCCCTCAGTGACAAATCTGGCATGAAAACTGCCATGAGTCCTGAAGGTCAGGCTGCCAAATACCAGTGTTCTCACTCACTTGGTCAGTATTAAACAATGACTAACCACAATGAATAGAGATGATTAAATCAGTTTCAGGTGACTGTTTTTTATTACATTAAAACCCAATTTCAGAATAGCTAATAAGCCAACTATACACCTCACTATAGTTATCAATAAAACATTAACCTCAACCAATCTTGGACAGGAAAGGGGGTATTCAGTTACGGTTAATACCGAAGGCCAAAAGCCTTGTCAAAAACCTTCCCCAGCCACGGACTGGGAGAAAGGAGCCAGGTGCCCCTGTTTTCCCTGATGGTTCATCCTTTCAAGAGGGCCCTGTTTTCACTTTAAGACGTTTCTGGTCCCTTCTGTGACAGAAGTTATGCTTGTTTTGTCCTCTCATGTGACCTTTTGAGAACAGTGGGGTGGAGCTGTCTCCAACCTCTGGCAGGAGTATCAGGGCCCTTCTTCCTGGGAAGACAGGGCCTGTCTTCACAACAGGGTGATGAAGTGTCCCAGTTTACCCAGGACTAAGGGGATCCCAGGGTGTGGGACTATCAGAACTAAAACCAGAAAAGTTCAGGGCAAACTGGGACAAGTTGCTCAACCTACTTCCTAATCATTCAGTTCTTTCATAGCTGCCTCCTCCCCTTGGATACATGAGGACTGGGACTGAGGAGGGACAGTGTGGTGTCTACAAGAATAAGTCAAACAGTTTCTCCTACGTGATGTTCCTCTTGCCCCAGACTCTGTGCCAAGGACTTTTCGTGCATTATCTCATCTTACACTTTCCTCAAATGCTTTCCCCATGAGTCCCAGAGAAGTTAAGCAATTTGTCCATTGTCACTCAGCCAACAGGTGAGAGGCAGGAATGGGGACACAGGTCAGTGTGATGTCAAAGCCTCACACTTCACCCAGGAGCCATACAAATATAAACCAAACAACCATTCTACATTCTCAGATACTAGTTGTCTTTAAAAATCTCTAAATTGATCCAAATATACAATTTCTGATATATGGTAAACGTTAAATGAAATTGTCACATTGCTCTTTAAAGTATATACTATGTTGGGAATGCAAAAATGGTCTAAATTCTATGGAGGTGAATTTGGTAATATCTAACAAAATTACAGAAACATTTTTCCCTTTACCCAGAAATTCCTGTTTCTAGGAAACTGTTGCAAGGATACACTGGCAAATAATGTAAAATGACATATCATAAGGCTCTTCACTGAAGCACTGTAATAGCAAAAGATTGGTAATACACATTTTGAGCAATAGGAGATTGTCTTAGTAAACCACAGCATGTTCACACAATGGAGTGCTACGCAGCTTAAAAAGGAATAAGGAGAATTGCTGTATATGTTTTTGGTATAATCTACAGGGCATATATTATTAAATGGGAAAAGCAAGGTGTAGAATCATGTGTGTAGTATGCTATCTTTTATGTAAGGGCTGAGGGAATATAAAGATTCATATTTGCCTATATTTTAAAATGAAAGTAATAATATCTGAAGAGCAAATGAAAATGGTTTCCTATATGGGAAGGGAGTGTAAAGAAATTAGGAGAAGAGAATCAAGCTGAATTTCTCTGGCTGTACCTTGCTTTATAGTTTTGACTTTAGAATCATATAAATATTTTACAGATAATTAAGCAAAATTAAAGCAAAAGAAAATATCCCTAAAAATCAAATATAAAACAAAACAAATGAACCTAACTGGATATCAAGTTGGTGGCTTAACCTTACAGAGAATTATTAAAGTGATTTTAAAATACAATAATTTGGTGAATATTCCAAATAAGACATATAGTAAATGAACTGCAAATAAATCTTAAATTGATTACTTCATCATATTGCAGTGCTAATATTAGTAATGTTATGTTGAAACTATTATATATTAGGATACAATGAATAATTGTGTTAGTAAAAATCAAAATTTTCAGCATAAAAGAGATACAAGTACAAAATTTAAAAAGTTAAGTCAAATCCTGTAATCTAAATTTTTAATCTAAAATATTAATATTGACTCACAAAATATTTTTATATTTCAAAACAAGTACCTATTTTCTCACTCAGTCTTCTGAAAAGACCTGGAATCAATGACCAACCCAACAGCAATGAGCACTCCTAGCTCCCAGATTATGGTCTCTAAATCCCATCTCCCAAGGAAGGAATCCTTGAGAAAATGTCTGAAGGTCTGAAGCAGAAAATGTACAGGGGAAGCCCACAGCACTTCTTCGAACTAAAAGGCAAGGATGTTAACCAAGACTACTGAGGTCATGTCGAAAGATCACAGAAGCCAAGTCAAAGTGGCTCCACTGGTCAGAGATGGGACAATTTGAGTATTGAAAAGAATAATGACCACAATGAAGGGAAATATATCAAATACATTTTAAAACAACTGAGTCCATACACAATAATATGAGAAAACAAAACACTGTTAGTCTTATGCCATGGGCCCTGAGCACCCTTTCATGCATGTTCAGTATGAAAAGAATGCAAGGCCTTGTCCACTGTTTACCCAGGCCATTTAGTCATCTATCAGGGTTATGTTTGCAGACAGTAGCGTTGAGGAATGAACAATATCACCCCACAGGACAAAGGGGAATCTCTCCCATCTCCCAAGCTCAGTGTTTCTCAGCTGCTATGTGACCCCGCTTCTTGTACAGCATCTACCTGGGCCATGCCATGTTGCCCTTGTGGAGTTGGGAAACAGGGAAATTGCTGTAAATATGAAGTTCGTGCTGCTTGCTGTGCTATGAGTCATAAAGTTCTTTGTCTCTGATCCAGGAATTGCATGTCTCCATGCTGACATCCATAAAACTGGCAGGATAACTTGGTGGCTATTAGAAAGAAAAGACCCCAGATACTGACACCCATCTCATGATCACCTTTGACAATTATTAGGACACCAGCTCACTATTTTGAAAATTGGTAAAAGGCAAGCATTTCTCTGCAATTCATGCACAAACTGTATTTCAGGGTAACCAAATAGTTGATGTAGAAAAGTTCTTTACAGAAGAATTTTAGCTAATAAATCCAGGAGTGGATAGATTTCGAAAATCACCATTTTATACATCCTAATATAATAATACATCTAGGCAACACTCATTAATAGCCATCTTTTAAAACTACCAGTTGGAATGTTGATGAAAAACTCTACAAGGAATGTCTCACAAAAACAGACACAACAGACATTATGTGACTACCAGTATAAAAAAATAGAATGGAATCATACCATTGTTGAGATATTCTTATAGAAACTTCATCATGAATTTGATTAGGCCTCCAGATCTAACTACCGTTAACAAGAAAGCCAGGGAACAGAGGAACATGTTAAAGATTCCAAGAGGAAGGTAATCAACAAACTCCAGAATATGGAAAATTCTATAGCAGTGGTCCCCAATCCCCAGGCCTGTTAGGAACTAGGTCGCACAGCAGGAGGTGAGTGGCGGGTGAGTAAGTGAAGCTTCATCTGTACTTATAGCCACTCCCCATCGCTCACATTACTGCTGCAATGATCATCAGCAGCATTAGATTCTCATAGGAGCATGAACCCTATTGTGAACAGAGCATGTGAGGGATCTAGGTTGTGTGCTGTTATGAGAATCTAATGCCTGATGATCTGTCACTGTCTCCCATCACCCCCAGATGGGACTGTCTAGTTGTAGGAAAACAAGCTCAGAGCTCCTGCTGATTCTACAACATTATGGTGAGTTGTATAATTATTTCATTATATATTACAATGTAATAATGGAAATCAAGTGCACAATAAATGTAATGTGCTTGAATCATCCCCAAACCATCCCACCCTTCCTGTCTCCTGGTCCACGGAAAAATTATCTTCCATGAAACCAGTCCCTGGTGCCAAAAATGTTGGGGACTACTCTTCTACAGGACAGACAACTTGGTTTCTTCAACAAATAAGTCTGGGGGACCCTCATCAGTGCTTGGGGCCTGAGCAGGTTCTGGAGCTCAGCACCCTGAGGGTTGGCCCTAAGAGCTCCATGACTTGTAGGAAGTTACTTGCTAGTGTTTGGGGGTTTCTAACCCTTCCTGATAACAGGGCCATAGACCCCTCTCCCAGGACTCCAGTTCCCACAAAGGAAAAAACAAAAAGAAAAAAACAAAAAGTGGGAGTCTTAAAGAAACTTAAGAAAAATGTCAGCCAAATGCAATCAATATGTGAACTGTGTTTGGATCCTGATTTAAACAAACCAACTGCAAATGGTCATCAGTGAGGCAACTAGGGAAGTTAAACTAGAGATATTTGATGATATTAAGGAATGATTGTTAACTTTTAGGTCTTATAACAGCATGTGGTTATATTTTTGAAAAAAGAGTTATTACTTCTTAGAGGTACTGAAGTATTTACAGATGAAATGATACATGTCTGGAATTTGCTTTAAGTAATCCAGTGGCCAGAGGCAAGGGAAAGAGTGAGAGAGGGAACTGGAGATGAAACAAGATTGATGATATGTCAACAATTTTTAAAGCTGGTCATGGACACGTGGGAGATTTTCTCTACTTTTGTGATTGAAAATTTCCATAGTAAAAAGATATTTTTAAACAAATTGGTACTATTCCTGAGCTCCTTAAGTAATGCACCTAATGAAATCCACATACATAGTAATTACGTAGTTTGCAGAACTGAAACAGTACATCAAATCAGAGAAGAAGGCGTTAATCCTATTGAAGCAAAACTGACTTTCTAAAGATTGTGGGCATTCCATTCCTAAATAGCACTTGGGAACATTTTGTCCCATGCCCACACCTAAGTAGATGGTCTGCTTTTAATTTACATTTTGGAAATTGTTCACATAAAGGGAAGGTTAAAATATTACTACTGTCAATCATATGAAAGACAACAGATATTTGGATGTCAAAAGAGTTGATTCACTTGAAGAGATTGGAACCCATTAGATGGGGACTAAGCGGGAGTATGGCCTTTCAGGCACTATCTCAGCTTCCTCTGCCCTGTCTCTGAATCCACTGGGTGCCCTTACTCTGCCTACCAGTCTGCACTGTGAACCTGCCATTGAGCCCCTCTGGGGCCAGCATGCTCATATTAGCCTTCCCTCTCTCCTCTGCTGGTTTGCCTTTCTCTCTCCAGCTCCTGTCTCAGCCTGCAGCCATGGGATGCGGCACAGTGTGGGAAGGGGCCAGACTCCTGACCCTGCTGTAAATCTCCCTGCAAGGAGGGGCCCAAGTTCTCACTTTCCCTTCTCTGGGTCTACAGGTAGCCTTCCTTCACCAGCCCTATCCAGGAAGGTAGACAGCCTCCTATGCCCTCCTGGCCTCCTGGGAAGCTGGCCAGGCTGGCACCCACCACCCAGGTCCTCCCTACCCTTTGGATGGAAGAAGAGTGAGGAGGTGCACACAGAATGGGAGGGGCAGAGTAGAAGGTTAGCAAAAGAGAGCATGTAGTGGAACCAAAAGGATGGGCTTATATACCCCCAAAGTAGGCACAGGCACAGTCTGCATGCACTTGAAGAATGAAAAGGTGAGTGAGTCCAAAATATGGTCAGCCTGAGGAGAGGGATAGGCAGCCTGGGAAGGCAGTCAGCCAGTTACTGATCCAATCTTCTAGAAAATAGAGGCTGTGAGCCAGACCCTGGCTGAGCAGCTGGGGTCTGCAGTGCTTGGGACATGACCCTACAGCTGAAGGCTCCCTATTTAGATGTCACAGCTTCATATCTAAAGGGCTGTCATCAGAGCATCAGACTGGGAAATCCTAATTGCGGTTCAGGGCCTGGGGGACCCTCATCAGTGCTCGGGGACTAAGAGGGCAGGTTCTGGAGCTCAGCACCCCTGAGGGTTGGCCCTAAGAGCTTCACGACTTGTAGCTACTTGTTAATGTTTGAGGGTTTCCAATCCTTCCTGATAACAGGGCCATAGACCCTTTTCCCAGGACTCCAATTCCCACACAGGAAAGGTTGGCTGCCAATGCAGTGAGATCAGGCCAGGTAAGAGGAGAGGAAAGGCCTCCCCAAGACTCTTGTCTATAATCGGCAGCTGAGCCAGCCTCCCACTGCAGAGAGGAGGAGCACTCCCCAGGCGAGGGACTGTGAGTACAAACATTGGCAAAGCACTGCCCTAAGTGGCTCTGATGCCCCTGTTCCCTGACCTCCTCAGCTGGGCTCCCTAAGCTGTGGCAGCATGAACAGGGAGAGTGAGGGCCAGAGGAGCACCAGGTCCCCAGGAGGAACCCCTGTGAGTCCAGCCAACCCAACACATCCCACTCAGAGGCAAACAGAACCCGACGTGAACTCCTAGTATCTCTTTGACCTCACCCCACTTCTGGTTTCTCTAGGGCAGGGTGGGGACATAGCCCAGGAAGTCAGATTTAAGAACAGGCCAGCCTAAAGCGCAAACATTTTGATCAGACTGGCAAATGTGCACGCTGTGGCCTGCACTGGCCCTGCGGACCTGCCTCCCTCTGCCCCATTGGATCCTGCACATAGTCTGCCATGGCCACTCAACCATTTGTCATCCATAGGAGTGCATCACATGTGTCTCGTCATGAGTTCCTTGACTCAGCGGCAGCACAGGGCCTGCCACAGAGGCACAAATGAGAGAAGTTGAGTCAATAGAGGGAGAGAGGAGTGAATGATGCTTGTAGCCTTGGGAGCCCTCTGGGAAGTGCCCTGCTCATTTGACCCTCGGCTGCATAGCTGCAAAGGAAGGTGGCATTTGGCTGAGCCCAGAGGGTTGCAAAGCCAGACTTCCCAGGAGAAAAGTTCCAAGTGCTGGAATTCCTCAGTCCGAGAAGCAGATGCTACCCAGGGACTGGAATCAGCTTTCCCAGGATGTGCTCCGCTTCCATCCAGATGTGTGACGAGCAAGGGCCTCAGATGTGCCTTGGCTCTCTAGGAGACTGGTGCAGCCAGAATGGGCATCGGAGCTTCACTGAGAAGAGGCCCCAGTGGCTCAGGCTCCTCTACCTGCCCTGGGGATTCCATTTCAGAACCTCCTGCAGGGTTAGGAAGCCTGTGGCAGAAGGCAGGGTGGGAGCAGCAGGACTTGATACTATACAACCTGAGTGGCACACTGGAATCAAATTTTTAAAAATATTAATATTCTTGTCCCACTCCAGACCAGATGAATCAGAAGCAGTGGGGTGTGGCCCAGGTGTTGATAATTTTTTGATGTTTGCCACGGGATTACGTGCAGCCAAGACAGAGAATCCTTGGTTTAGCTCTAATTGGCTCTAACTTCTCATGAAATAAAATGCAAAAAAGTAGTGAGAAGGAGGTGCTTGGAGGTGAGCCTCTGGCCATGGCATCTATGGTGACCTGACTTAAGCTTCATTGTCATCTCTCCTGGACCATGCATTACAGCATTACCTGCCAACTGGTCCTTGTCCACAAGACAAAATGCAAACTCCTGAGCCTGGCACACAACAGAATGCCCACTGCCCAGAAAACAACCTTGAGTCATGCAGGGTTTGTTGTGCAAGTACTCCTGGGTCTCAGCTCCTAATGGTGTCAGAGGAGAGGAGAGAGAGTGGGTGGTGGGGAGTAGACTGCAAGGGTAAGAACGCAGGTTTTGGGATCAGTTTGGTTTCAAATCAGACACTATGACCTTGAAAAAATAACCTCTCTGAGCCTCTTTTTCATCTGTAAACTGAGGACAATGATTCTGTCTGCCTCAGACATTGAAGGTGAGAGATTTAAGGAGGAGTCTTCAGTTTTCCCTGATAGGAAGGGTTGATGAAAAGGAACTGCCATTAACATTAATGTGGGCCCAAACATGTTACCTGCCACAATGGGGAGCTCTCTGGGGGAAAAGTGGCGTTGGCCATTCAGTCTGCCTTCCCTGTGAGTGGCCAAGAGAGTTTTGATTCCCACGAGGCTTACGGTGAAGGTGGTACAGCTCACCTGAAGAGGTTTGCTTGCCATAAAACTGCCCCACCTGATTCCACTTAAGGCTGAGTAAGAAGTCTGCCTGAGTAAGGAAAAGTATGGGGACATTTATGGAACCCACTGAGTCATAGCCTGGGCTTTTGAAACACCGGTGACTTAGAGGCTGCCAGGGTAACACTACAGATGCCACCTTCCCATCCTGAGGAGTGTCAGAAGACTCGAAGGTAGATCCTGCAGTTCTGTGGGAAGAGCTCATGCTTTGATGGCTGACAGATCCATGTGCAAATTCAGGCTTGGCTTCTTCCTAGCTCTGTGGCCTGGAACAAAACTGAACACCTCTGAGCCTCAGTTTGCCCATCTCTAAAGTGAAAGTAATAATACCAGCCTCACAGAGCAGCACTGATGACAAGGGATCGCATATATGATGCACCCAGCATGGCACAGGGCATACAATGGGTGCTCAACTCCCACCAGGACTCCTTTCCTTCCACCTATGCTGGGAATAAGAAAACCACAATTCTTGGCCAGACTGCTAGCCAAGGATGCTGACTCACATAGGATGGCCATGTGGTGTAGGTGTGGTAAGAAGTGGGTGACAGTGCTCAGCTTATCAGAACTGTTGGAAAGCAAACCCTTTGAGTTTCTCACTTACGCCCCTAAAGAAATCAATAAAGTCTGACGCAACATTTATTCTTCAGAAATTGGGTTATGGCCTTCCTGAGAAGATGTCCTGATTGCCTGCCACAATCCCAGAGTGAGGTGGGCACTCTCTTCTAAGGGCCTGCTGCTCTAATGTTTGCCCCATGCCCATTTGCATGTCTGTCTCCCCACTACATGGTGAGTGCCATGAGGACAGGGCTGTGTCTCATTCATCATGGTGTGCCTGGAACCCAGCACAAGGGTTCTGTCAGTGTAGCCTCTGGGACCCCAAACATAGAGTGAGAACATTCAAACACCAGGATGGAGCCTGTCCTCCAGATGGCACATGCAGACACCCTCAGCTCTGCTAGCCAAGGACTGTATAGAGTTGACCCTCCATCAGGAAATCAGCCGATTTGGTTGCTGGGCAGGCAGGCCTTGTCAGGGTCTCCCCAGCCTCTCCAGCTTGCTGACCTGCCTGTGAGGACAGTCTGTGTGCCCAGCACTCCTTTGAGACTGGCCTGTGTGCAGTGGCAAGACCCTGTCATCTCAGAGAAGGAATAGGAATTTGGGCTGTGGAAGAACACACTTCCTGGAGGGGAGGGCAACCTTGCAATGGGAGAGGGCAGCTACCCTTACCTGTTCCCAACAACTCATATAAGGCTTCCTTCTGGCTGAGCTACTGTCCTCCCTGTAGCCTACTCCCTGCATAGGAAAGTGTCCTTGAGTCCCCTCAGCCTGGACAAGCAGGCTCCTGTAAGTTCTTCGACAATTATTCTGAATTAAATGAGAACCACTGGAAAGCTTTGAACTGCAGAGTGATATGTTCTGTCTGAGTTTTAACAGGATCTGTCTGGCTGCTGTGTTGAGAATAAACTGAAGAGTAACAGGCTGGAAGTATGAGACCACTTAGGGGGTTACTTGATACTGACACTTAGTGTGCATTTCACATGAACCAAGGCTTCATCCTCAGCCTAAAAATATATGAAGTAGGTATAATTATAATCCATCTCTTTTTACACATCAGAAGACTGAATCAAAGAGGTTAGGTAATTCCCCAAGTATGAACAGCCAGTAACTGGTAGAGTCAAGATTTGGACCCAGGCACTCTGGGTCTAGAGTCCATGTATTTAATCAGTTCACTATATGGCATGTGTAAGAGGTCGTCTGACTCTAGAAGTATTTCAAAGGAAGTGATCTAATATGATCTAATAACAATGTGGTATAAAGTATCAGGAAAGAAACCAAGAATGATCCTAAGGTGTACCTCTCGCCACTTCTGTTCAATATAATACTGGTGGTATTAGCCTGGGCAATATGGCAAGAAAAAGAAATAAAAGGGTAAAGATTAGAAAGGAAGATGTAAAACTGTCTTTATTTGCAGACAACATGCTCGTGTACACTGAAAATCCTAAGGGATCTACAAAAACAGTTACTGAAAGTAATAAGAGAATTCAGAAAGGTTGCAGGATACAAAGTCAGTATATATAAAATACGTATTTTTTATTTCTATATACCAGTAATGAATAATTGGAAAACAAGATTTTTTTTGAAAAAAACAATTAGGCAGAATCAAGAAATATGAAATGCTTAGAGATAAATTTAACAAATTATGTAACAAAGTATATATAAGCCTTGAAAACTAGAAAACATTATTAAGAGAACCTAAAGAAATGAAAAGATATATCGTGTTCATGGATTGGAAGACTATATTTTTAAGATGTTAATTCTCATCCAGTTTTATCTATGCAGCTCCAATCAAAATTCCAGCTGATTTTTCTTATAGGAGTAGGCAAACTAACATTAAAATGTATACAGAAATGCTAAAGACCTATACAATCTTGAAATAGAATGTATTTGGTGAACTTACACTATATTTGATTTTCAGATGTACTGGAAATCTATAGTAATCAAGAGAGTGTGGTATAGGCATAAGATCAATGAAACAGATTAGATAGTCCAGAAATAAAACTAACATATGGTCCACTGATACTCAACAAATTCAAAAATAACTCAATGGGAAAAAGGATATCATCTTTTCAATGAATGATTCAGGAACAACTGAATATTTGTAAAGAAAAATTTTAAGGAATCTCAATTCTTACCTCATACCATACACAAAAACTAACTTGAAATGGAGCATATACCTAAAGGTTAAAACAAAAACTATAAAGTTTATAGAGGAAAATATAAGAGTAGATATTTGTAAACTTAGGTCAGGCAATGATTTTTTAGGACATAAAAGGTACTGACCATAACAGAAAAACTGATCGCTTAGACTTCATCAAAATTAAAAACTTCTCTTCAAAAGACATGATTGACAAAAGGAAAAAAGCCACAAACCAAGAGAAAATATTTACAATACCTAAAATAGGCAAAGGATTTGTATACAAAATATATAAATAACTCTTACAACTCAATAATAAGATAATAAACAACCTATTTTTAATGGCCAAAGATTTGAACAGACACTTTACAAAAGAAAATGTACCAGTGACCAGTAAGCACATGAAAAGATACTCAACATCATCAGTAATCAGGGAAATATGAATTAAGACCACAACTGGATACCACTAAACATCCAACGGAATCATTAACATTTAAAAACTAATAACACTGAAGGTTGGCAAGACTATGGAGCAACCAGAACTCTCATACATTGTTCATACATTGTGCAAGTGTAAAATGATAAAACAGTCTACACATTTCTTATAAAGTTAAACACATACTAGCCATGACTCAGCAATTCCACTCCTAGGTTTTGAGAAAAAAGAAAACATGTCAACAGAAAGACTTGTACACAAATATTTATAACATTCATAATAGCCCCCAAACTGAAAACAACCTCAGTAGATAAATGAATAAACAAAGTATAGTATGTGCCTACCTTGGAATATTACTTAGCAACCAAAATGAACCAACTACCAATTCTCTACAACAGTACGGTCAGCAAAAGAAGCCAGAGGCAAAACAATACAGACTGTCTAATTTAATTCATATGGACTCCTAGAAAGGACAAAATTAACCTATAGTCACAGAAAGCAGATCAGCAGTTGCCTGGGACTGGGGCTGGGGAGCAACTGGCTGCAAAGGAATCTGAGGGAACTTTCTGGGGGTGATGGAAATGTTTTTGGTGTAGATTTGGGTTGTGGTTATCCAAGTGTATACAGTTTTTAAAAATTCATCCAAATGTACACTTAAAATAGGTGCATTTTATTATACATATAATAGAAATGCATTGTTAGGTGATCTCATCATTAGGCTGATCTCACACTAGGCTCTATGGAATAGCCTATTGCTTCTAGGCCACAAACCTGTACAACATGTTACTGAATACTGTAGCGGTCCCCTTCCACGGACTAGGGGCAGAGGGATGGTTTCTGGATGAAACTGTTCCACCTCAGATCATCAGGCATTAGTTAGAGTCTCATAAAGAGCAAGCACCCTAGATCCCTCGCGTGCGCAGTTCACAACAGGGATTGCACTCCCATGAGAATCTAATGCCTCTGCTAATCTGACAGGAGGGGAGCTCAGGTGTAATGCTCCCTTGCCTGCTGCTCACCACCTGCTGTGTGGCCCCGTTCCTAATAGGCTACAGACTGGTAAGGTCCGTGGCCCAGGGACTGGGGAGCCCTGCTATAGGCAATTGTAATACTATGCTAAGTATATGTATATCTAAACATAAAAAGGTACAGTAAAAATGCAGTGTAAGAGATAAAAAAAGGTATACCTTTGTAGCGTACTTACCGTCAATGGAGCTTGCAGGACTGGGTGAGTCAGTGAGTGAGTGGTGAATGAACATGAAGGCCTTGGATGTGACAGTACACTACAGTAGATGTTCTAAGCACTGTACACTTAGGCTACAAGAAATTTATTTTTAAAATATTTTTCTTTCTTCAATAGTAAATTATCCTTAGCTTGACTGTAACTTTTTTACTTTAAAACTTTTAAGTTTTTTTAACTTTTTGATTATTTTGTGATTACACTTAGTTTAAAACACAAACACGTACATCTTTTTAAAAATTTCCTTCTTTACACCCTTATTCTACAAACGTTTTTCTAGTTTTGAAATTTATATTTTGGTTTTTTTTTTTTTGAGATGGAGTCTCGCGCTGTCGCCCAGGCTGGAGTGCAGTGGCGCGATCTCGGCTCACTTCAAGCTCCGCCTCCCAGGTTTACGCCATTCTCCTGCCTCAGCCTCCTGAGTAGCTGGGACTACAGGCGCCCGCCACGGCGCCCGGCTAATTTTTTTTTTTTTTTTTTTTTGTATTTTTAGTAGAGACGGGGTTTCACCGTGGTCTCCATCTCCTGACCTGTGATTCGCCCGCCTCGGCCTCCCAAAGTGCTGGGATTACAGGCGTGAGCCACCGTGCCCGGCCATATTTTGTTTTTACTTTTTAAACCTTGTTGTTAAAAACGAAGATACAAACTCACATATTGGCTTAGGCCTGCATAGATGCTACATACATTAGGTGGTATTATATTAGCCAAAAAGAATCCCCATGTAGCTCTGTTCTGACCCGTTCTCTGTTCTGGATGTGACCTAATGAGCACACGCACGTCCCTGGGTTCTGCCCTCCTCTTCTGTTCCTGACATTTTCTGGCTGTGGAAGGCAAGGGTGGCTGCCAGCCCCTGGGTGAAGGTAGGCTGTTTGTCTCTCTGTGGCTGCCTAATGGACAGGGATGTGGGATGTCTAACTAGAGTGGGGCCCAAAGAGTCTTGGCCAACAGACTCCTGATGTAATCTCCACTGCCATTCTTCTCAGGGAATGTCTGAGGTTCTTCAGATGGGAGTGGATAACACCCAGGACTTCCTTTTTGGATATACTGTCTGTCCCAACATCCAAGGCCTCTCCAGAAGCAGAGTTCCTGTCCTTTGCACTGTAAGTGGTAAGTAGGATTTTTTAGTACACAGAGATAACGGTGGGCAGGGAATAATGACCCTCAGGTATGTTCTCGGTCTAGGCTGCATTCCCAGGAAGGAGGAGGAGGCCAGGGAGGGTTACAGATGCAACAAGTGGGGAGGAGCCACAGGGGTCATCTGGCCCTGAGTTTTCCAAGTGTGATACATGAGATCATTGTAGATAGCATAGGATTCATTCTGTTATTTTAAATATGTGTTTGTTTATTTTTGGAGATACTCTATTTATGTCTGGGTTTTCATTTATCATAGTCATACATGAAGTTTTCTTTTTAATAGGCCTTTTTAAACAAGAGTGTTAAGCAAATGATGGAACCAGTTCTATGCAAATGTAGCAAAAATCACAGATAGTATGCAAACAACTGAAATTTAGAGAACACTGATAGAACAACCCTGTCTGTCAGATCAGGGCATGGGGGCTTCCCAAGATCACACAGATGTCTTTTTTTTTTCTTTTTCTTTTTTTGGCTTCAACATTTATTTCTCACAGTTCTAGAGATGGAAAGCTCAAGATCGAGGTGCCAGCAGACCTAGTGTCTGGCCTGGGTTCTCTTCCTGGAATTTGGTTAGCTGCCTTTTTTTTTTTTTTAAATTAATTTTTTTTTGAAACAGAGTCTTGTTCTGTCAACCAGGCTGAAGTGCAGTGGCACAATCTTGGCTCACTGCAGCCTCTGCATCCTGGGTTCCAGCGAGTCTCCTGCCTCAGCCTCCTGGGTAGCTGGGGTTACAGGTGCACACCACCATGCCCGGCTACTTTTTGCATTTTTAGTAGAGACAGGGTTTTGCCATGTTGGCCAGGCTGGTCTCGAACTCCTGACCTCAGGTGATCTGCCTGCCTCAGTCTCCCAAAGTGCTGGGATTACAGGCATGAGCCACTGCGCCTGGCCAGTCAGCTGCCTTTTTGCTGTCAGTGCAAACCCAGAAGCACCTTGGAGCCCTGATGCATAAAGGCAGTAGGCAAAGAGGACCTGAGAGGCAGTGCTGGGCTGAGCAAGGGTTTAAGAGGAGAGACCCAGACCCAGCTGGGCTCTGTCAATGTCAGGGCTACCTCCAAGACCCCCAGAGTATCTCCCAGGTTGCCTCGCCCCTTTGCCTTGGCACCCTGGCTGTTCTCTGACAAGCACGCTTTAGCCACAGAAAAAAAAGTCACTCATCCTCAAGCATCTCTTCCTTGTCCCCAACTCTGGCTTTGCTGGGCCAGACCTTAGACTGGCAGGAGCAGGAGAGGGGCTCCTTGCCCTGTATGCCGGGAGCCCATCCCTGATCTTGCATCAGGGGCCTGTGTAAGTGTGGCAACACCAGTCGGAGAGCACTTGTGTCCCCAGTTCCAGCCCAGGCCCTGAGAGACACTTGTCCATTGAGTCCTCCTGACATTCCTCTGAGGTCAAGGTCTGTACCATGACCATGCCCTTTCAGAGCTGAGGAAAATGAGTCTCAGAAATGTTACGAACTTGTACAAAGTGCAAGTATAGGCAGTAGGTGATGGAGCAGAGATCTGAACCCTGTGCTGCCTGAAGTTAAAGGCTGCCTCCCTCCAGCCTCCTCCCACCGCATCTTGGAGCCCTGAGTACAGCATAAGCAGGGCCATTCCCCGTGTGGTGCCAGCACCCTCCTCTGCCTTTCACTGGCTTCTCGTAGGGCCAGTCTAGCCTGGTGGAGCATTTGCTGCCCCTGCTCATCCCAAGGGCTAGGAGCTATGTCCTCCTTTTACAAATAAGGAAACTGAGGCTCAGAATAATGAAAGAATTAGTCCAGGGTCATCTACCTAGGAAGTCCCCCAATCTTTTGAATCTGTACGCGGGGGGTGGGGTGGAGGAGGAGCCTTGTTCAGGCCGGCAAGAGAAGCAGTGTTGCCTTTGAGGTACTCACTCCCTGCTGCCTGAGTGTCTAAGGCCCAGAACCCCAGGAGATCATCTCAGATCAACCCCACTTTTCTCGGCTTATCTTCTAAAGGATCCCAAACTCTTAAAAAAAAAAAGCTTCTCCATGCAGGGGGCCTCAGAAGGCAGTAAGACCTCCCAAACCACTGGCCCACCCAGGGAGAAGATCTTGTTTCCACAAGGCAGCAAAGAGACCATCTTGGGGTCACCCAGGCATGAGTTTGAATTCCTGCTGAGACACTCACCCATTGTGTGCCTGCAGTCATGTTAACTGACCTCTCTTTGTCAATCTACCTACCTATCATATTGGAATAATAACACCAACCTCAGAGGGTGGTTAGAAAATGTGTAACTGCTGTAGCATAGCTCCTGGAACATGGCATGTGGTCAATAAATCAACAGTAAGAGCAGTCACTGTAGCAATTGCACTAGGGTTAGTCATTCTCTTTTTTTTTTCTTCCACAGCTTCTAGACCCTACACTTCACTCTCTCTTAATTGGTATCCTAGCTGTCTGTGAACAAACTTTTTAGGAGGGGTCTACAGTAGTCCCCGCTTATCTGCCAGAGATATATTCCAAGACCTCTCCTTAGTGGATGCCTGAAACTGCAAATAGCACTGAACCTTGTCCAGTATGTTTTCTCCTGAACATACATGTCTATGCTAAAGTTTAATTTCTAAATCAGGCACAGTAAGAGATTAACAACAATAACCAGTAATAAAATAGAACAATTATAACAATATACTATACTAAAAGTTATGTGAATGTGGTCTCTCAAAATATCTTACTGCACTCTCCTTCCTCTTGTGATGACGTGAGGTGACGACTCTCTCAAAATATCTTACTGCACTCTCCTTCTTCTTGTGATGACCTGAGGTGATGAAGCACCTATGTGATGAGATGACGCGAGGTGGATGATGGGGGTATTGTGATGTAAATGAAAAATTCCAGAAATAAGCAACTCGTTTTAGATTGTGCGCCAAGCTGAGTAATGTGATAAAATCTCGCACCCTCCTGCTCTGCTTCTCCCAGATTTCCCCCAGATTGCTGTTAGTCACTGAGTAGCCCTCTGGGTTATCAAATAACATTCATCTTACTTAATCTTACTTACTGCCCCAAAGTGCAAGAGTAGTGATATAATATTTTTGGACCATGGTTGACAGAAGGTAATTGGGACTTTTGGATAAGAGTGTGTGTGTGTGTTGGGGGGTGGCGGAGGGGGTCAGTGCATATCTTTGTTTTGCTCTACCTCTTCCTGAAACACAATCCCCCTCTCTTTTTATTTGCCTAAATTTTTTCCATCCTTTGCGGCACAGCTCTTTATGGAACTTCCTTAGGGAAGAAATTCAACTGGAATGAAGGAGCCAAGTACCTGGACATTATTAGTCAGGTAGCAGATGAGGAACTAAAATCCAGGGCCTGGAGGTCTGGGAGAACATGAGACCTGGGTACCTATGTACTCATCACACACCCACTGGCCTACTCACCTCTCACCCAGCCACCTAGAAAATGGCCCACTTGCCCATCTACCTAACCACCCAGCCACCTGCATCATACTCACGCACTGCCCACTCATCCAGCTGTACATACTTGGGGGAGGCTATCTGCTCAAGCAAGTGGAGTCATAATATCATCTGTGCTCTGTTTGCTTTTCTCTCTTTTTTTGGTGCCTTCTTTTGGATCGATTTAGAATTTTTCATCTTCTTCTTTGTCAGCTTATGAGCAGTAACTCTATGCTATTTTAGTTGTCCTTTTGAGTATAGAGCATACATATAAGATTTGTCATAGTCTGTTTTCAAAGTGATGTCATACCCCTTCATGGATAGGTTAAGACCATGCAATAATATATTTACATTTTTCTCCTCCACGCCTTTGAGCTATTTTTGTCATACATTTTATTTCTCTATAAGTTATTTCTCTATATTTATTTCTCTACATGTTACGTATATTTCTCTATATATTTCTTTATATGTTTTCTATATGTTATGTTATTTCTCTATATGATCTAATGTATCCACACTACATTGTTTTTATTTTTGCTTTCAAAATATCTTTTAAAAAGATTAATTTTAAAAATAGTTTTTATATTTACCCACATGGTTATTATTTCTGATATTCTTCATTCCTTTAGATCCAGATTTCTAACTGGCATCATTTTTATTCTGTTTGTCAAAGGACTTCTTTTAATATTTCTTGTAGCTCAGGTCTGTTGGTGATTCATTCTTTTTGGACTTTTATACCTAAAACAGTCTTAATTTCGCCACTTTTGGAAGATATTTTTACTCAGTAAAAGAGTCTAGGGTGTCAATTCTTATCTCTCCGTGCTTTAAAAATGTTGTTAGACAATTTTTGGTTTACATTTATTCCAACAAGAAATCTACTGTCTTTTTTTCCCTCTGACTACATTTCAGATTTCCTCTTTATCTATTGTTTCGTGCAATTTGATTAAGTATTTTGGTGCAGTTTTCTTCTTGCTTTTGGTGCATGGGGTTTGTTGTGTTTCTTGAATATCTGGGCTTATAGTTTTTGCGTAATTTAGAAGATTTTTTTTCTCAAAATTAATTTTTGTTTTCACCCCATTTTCCTCTTCAAGAACTCCAGTTATGTGTATATTAGGGTGTCTGAAGTTGTCCCACAGCTCGCTCATTCTCTTTATTTTATTATTACTTTTTGGAGTATTTTCCTCTTTGTAGTTCACTGTGGATGATTTTTTTTTTTCTGTTTTCAAATTTATTAATTTTCTCTTCTGTCATATCTAATCTGCCTTTTATAACATCCAATGTACTTTTTATCTTAGGCATTATAGTTTTCATATCTATAAGTTCAACTTAGGCCTTCTTATATTTCTGTGTATCTCTACTTAATACATTCAATTGTTCATCTATCTTCCTGAACATATGTAGTTCTAGTAACTGTGTTAAGGTCCTAGCCTACTAATTCTATCATCTATGTAATTTCTGGGTTCATTTCTATTGATTAATTTTTCTCTTCATTATGGATCACATCTTTCTGCCTTTTTTTTTCAAAGAGACAGAGTCTTCTTACTCTGTCACCCAAACTGGACAGTGGTGTGATCATGGCTCACTGCAGCCTTGACCTCCTGGGTTCAAACAATCCTCTCCTCTCAACCTCTTGAGTTCCTAGGACTACAGATGCACACCACACCACTTGGCTAATTTTTAAATTTTTTGTAGATGTAGGTCTTGCTATGCTGCCCAGGCTGGTATTGAACACCTGGCCTCAAGAGATCCTCCTACCTCAGCATCCCTGAGTGTTGGGATTATAGGTGTGAACCATCATGCCTGGCCTTACTTCTTTTCGTATCTGGTAATCTTTGAGAGTATGCCACACATTTAAATTTTACCTTATTGAGGACTAGATGTTTTTGTAATTCTATAAATATTCTTGTCCATTGTTATGGAGTATGATTAAGTTACTTACAGCCCATTTAATTCTTTTAGGATTTGCTTTTGGGCTTTTGTTGTTACATAGGACCAGAATAGTGTTTAGTCTGGAGCTAGTTTTTCCCCATTACTGAGGCAAAGTTTTCTACGTATTCTACCGGATGCCCTATGAATTATGAAATTTTCCACTCCAGATGGTGAGAAGAGGCATTATTTCTTTCCGAATGTGAGCTAGAGCAATTTTCCCTGATTTTTTTCAGGTATACGTTTCCCTGACTTGTGAAATTTCTTCATTCACATGCACTTGTGTCAGTACTCAGTTGAAATCAGTACTTCTGGGACCTTCCGTGGATTTCTAGAGTTTTCTCTCTGTGCAACTCCTCCTCTCTGATAATCTCCCCTGCAAACTCAAGCCGCCTTGGCCTCCCAGCTTCATCTTCTCAAAGTGGAGACTTCTAAGCTCTCCCTAGGCTCCCCTCGAGGCATTAACCTGGGGCATGATAGGGCTCACTTCATTTACTTTCCATCTCTTAGGGATTACAGTTCTTTACTATCTATTGTTCAATGCCTTAAGAACCATTGTTTTGTATACATGTTCAGTTTTCCAGTTGTTTTGGATAAAAGTAAATGTGGCTGATTTATCCATCTTGTTCAGGATTAGAAGTCTCAAATGTTCACCTTTTCATATTGTAAGTTTGAAATTACTATTAGTCATCCAAGTGAAGATGAACATCCAAAGACTTTATGAGTCAAAGACTTTGTGGGGGAGTCAACATGTTCAGTCCATTATGAGTTGCCTGTTTCCTTGGAACTTCCTGCAAACATCGTGGCTGCTGACAGATAAGAGAAGATCCCAGGATGTTCTGTGCTTGGAGGAATGTGGGGTCCAGGCTTGCTTCCCACTTCACTACACTGCCACTCTGCTGATTGTTTTGTTTTGAACAGTCAAGGCCATTTTTTGGTCCAGGCTTGTGGTAGCTTATAAAATATAACTCCTTCAAACACTTACTGCGTTGCTAATCTCTTTGCTTTCAGTTCCATGTATTAATCATAACCAAAGTTCTTTCCTGGTCACAGTTCTCAAATCTCGAAATTTGCTTTCTCACCCCCTCCTCTGCATTTCTCTCAATGTAAAGCTGAAGGGAGAGAATAAAGGACATGCCAGAAGGGAGGCATATCTTATGCCCATCTAAGATGAGCTTGGCATGAGCTGATGGACAACTCCAGGAGAAGGGGAAAAGTTGTTTGGCATCATAATCTAGACTGCAAGTGTGTACTTGTTCATCCCATAGCCAAATCCTACAGAAATGGATTCTTCCCTCTGGCTTCCAATGTTCAGGGCATAGCCAAGAAGTCACCAGAGTAATTTTGTTAGCATTCAACCTGGTGATGCCAGACTCAGAGAAGAGCCCAAGCAAGTCCCTTGGTGCCATGATGAGATCTATCTGGAAACCTTTTACTGCTTGGGTGGCATTACAAGACACAAAGAGCTTACAAGAACCACCTGAAGGCAGACTTCTTCAACGGAGGAGCCTCTCTCTTCTCTGGCACTTGGAACAACACTGCATGTGTCCCTGACCACAAAGAATCCCCATCAACACCAATGGAATGTGGTTGGCTGACTTAGTCCATTTGTACTGCTATGCCAAAATACTCAAGACTGAGTAATTTACAAATGACAGACATTTAATTCTCACAGTTCTAGAGGCTGGGAAGTCCAAGATCAAGGTGCCTGCAAAATCAGTGTCTTGGGATGGCTGTTCTCTGCTTGCAAAGTGATGCCTTGTTGCTTCTGTGTCCTCCAGAGGGGACAAATGCTGGAGGAACACATGGCTGAAGGAACAGAAGGCAGAACGGGCCAAGCTAATTTCTGCCAGCCCTTTCATAAGGTCACTAATCCCATTCATTGGGGCTCTGAGAGTCATAGGGGCTCTGCCTTCATGACTTAATCATCTCCTAAAGGCCCCACCTCTTAACACTACTTCACTGGCAATTATGTTTTAACATGTGAATTTTGTGGGACACATTCGGATCATAGCAGTGACTATAGTGGGGGTATGGCTGGCTTTAACATGTTGCATTGGGAGAAAGCTTTTGTAATACAGACAAGTGTTTGCACTTTGGGTACTCCTGAGAGAAAAAAGGAGACACCCACAGCTTTACTTCTTTGATATGGTGGAAGTCAGGACATCAGTGAAAAAAATCTCCAGAAGTTCCAGGAGCTAGAATGATCTGTCATCCATCCCTTGCATGGCACCAAGCCCTGACTGAGGTCTCAAATATGAGTGAGGGGTAAGATATAAGTCCCCTGTGTAAAAGGGCTTTCTTTGACAAAGTCCCACTGGGGCATGCTGGGACTGACTTCAGACTGAGACCCAGGGTGACTCTTCACTTGGTAAGTGGGTTGTCACTGGGAGGTTGCCCTATTCCTCTAGTTCCCAGGACCATGGCCCTTTCCCTGCAGTAACTGCCTCCCTGCATCCACACCCCACCCCTCTGTCAGCCTCAGTTTCATTCTGGTGCAAGTGTCAGTTGCTCCACCTTCCAAAGGGCTACCTCAAAGCTGTGGTGCCCACTGAGAGCATATACTGTCCTGCACACACAGGTGAGACTGGCTGGCTGTATCTTAGCCTGCTGAGAAAAGGTTCCCATGGAGACCTCGTGAGCTAAAAAGCCAAACAAAACAAAAAACCCAGGGCAGTATGCAGCAAAACCCAAAGATCCTCCAAAGTGTGCATCCTAAATGTTAATGTGCAGACAAATCTAACTACAAATCACAAAGATCTTGTTATAATGCAGATTGGGATTCAAAAGGAACACCCAGGTGATGCTGACACTGCCAGATTGCATGCCACAGTCAAAGGAACAATCCCAAGGAAAAGCAAAGCAGGCAGCTGGGAGCATAGCAGGGCCTCCCTCCAAAGTTATGGCTGGACAGGGCCCTTCTCTGAGCTTAGACAGATGCCACCAGGTGGGCAACAACCCAGGCAAAGGGGACACAGGTCCCATTTGGAGGGGTGTTCTGCAGGGCGTTGGGTCCTGTTGCTCACAGAACCCAGCTCTCTACTGATACCCACTCCTCAGCCTCTCTAGTCTGAATTCACTTTCCTTAAAACAAATACTGGTGGGGAAACTTTTCTGTCCCCATTTTTCTACCCTCTGCCTCTCTTCCCTGATTATTAGCAACTCAGAGAGAGAGAGACAGATTTACCAATCGATTGATCAGAACTCAGACTACTCATTAACCTTCAAGGGTCAACTTTAGCTGTGCTGTTTCCTCCATGCCCCTGGCATGGACACTTCTCTTTTCAGTGTGAGTCTGGCCATGACTATCTCTCTGTTTTACTTCCTCTGCACTTGTAGTGGGGCTAGGGAGTTACCTGGGCCTGTTCTACATGCCCAGATATCTTACATTCACTTGGACCTTGAGGCTGAATCCTCCTTCTCCAACCTTCTTTTCTTAAAAGGCCTTGCACTAGGGTGTACCAGGTACTTTTCCAGTGGTGTTTCGGGGCTTTTTTTTGTTGCAAGTGACAAAATAAAACAAACAAACAATCAAACAAACAAAACCTGACTCACCTGGTATAAATAATCCAAGGAACTGTATTGGATAACAAATCAACATGTCTAGAGGTAGGACTGGCCCTGGAATTAGGGAAGGACACCAGGACTGACGGACAGAGCACAGAACAGGGAATGGAGAGCTGCTGATGGACCGGAAAGCACACTGGAAATCTTGTGAACATGCCCAGTGATGGAGACTGCCAGGCTACATAATGTGTGGAAGGTGAACTAGCCAGGGGTAAGGGGACAGACACCCACGACACCAGCTCCATGGCCTCAGCTACTCTGCCTTGCCTTCCACAACTGCCCATGGGCACCTGGATCCAGCTCTGCCCCATTCCATATGTGCTGTTTCCTCAACTTAAGAGCCCATCCTGTCCCATCCTCCTTTTCTCCGGCATCTCTGTCTCACCTTTAAGGCCTCCCTCATGTTCTTCCCTGATCCCCCAGGGAGCATCTGGGGCTCAGTCAGCTGCCCACAACCATTCACACCTCCAGTATCATCTGCCTTGCAAGTCGAGCCTATATCACACTGTGGATCATCAACAGTATGCCTCCTTCACCACAGCTGGCTCTTCCAGACAGCCACCACGTTTAATTCACTCCTGAACCCCAAGGCTTGGTACACAACCAGGCACATGACCATGCAGTAATGAATGGACAACGCAAGGATTCTATCATAACTCTAATTCCCTAATCAATAAAATGGACGCATTGATATTTTGCATGTCTATTTCTCAGGGTTTTTTCAATAAACAAAAGAGATTGTATCTATGAAGGTACAGTGTAGATGGAAGGCATTTTTTGTAATGATTAGAATATAGGTGGGAGAATTTAATAAAACTACCCCACATTGGTTTCTGGTCCAAGGCCTCAGTCTCATCTCTCCCCCGTCTCTACCTCTTCCTTTCCAGACTAACTCTGATTATCTAATATGCAAATGTTCCAAAGATCAGAAGTGAAGGTGTTGGTTCTGTGGCACACAAGATCTTAAGCTGTAAAAGGAAGTGGAGATAAAAAAGAAAGTACAAACTGTATTGTTTTGATCCTAATTATACAGACTAATTGAATCCAAGCAATAAGAATATGATTAAGCCCATAGTGTCACAGGGTCATCAACTATCAAGAACAATCAGGATGGGAGATGGCATTTGTTGTGACCATTCTTCACTGCCATGTTAGGAAAGTTCTTGAAAGAGCTTTGCTGAGCCAAATCTCTATCCATCATCTCTCCTCCTTACCCCCCACTCCAAGGCTCACAAGGTAGCAGACATTGTTCTGGTCATCAAATCTGGCTTAACTAAATGTGGCAGAGTCAAGTTAAGGGGTGAGTGTGTGGGGGGGTGTGTGTGTGTAACAGACACAGACATAAAGACAGAAACACAGAGTTTAAGGGGTAGAGATAAAGAAATGGAAATAGATTCCCAAGATAGCTAGGTAGCAAGAAATATTTGAAGAGATAGCATGTATTTGGGAAAGACAACACACACACACACACACACACACACACACACACACACACACACACAGATGGAGAGAGAGAGAGAAAGAGAGCGCTTTACTATGTTGATATCCACAAGTCAAAGACCAACAGGAACACAGGTTTCGTTGAACAAAATTATTGGTCTTTGTTGCAACAAGGGAGACCACACACCATGGGGAACTTTGGGGTGTTGCCCTTGCTGCAATAAGTACCAATAAACCAAACTTTGACGACAAGCCTATTTCTGTTGGTCTTTGGCTGGTAGGCATCAATAACTGTAATGAGCTATCAATAATCATGATAAATGTAACTGGGATAAATTCACCTATTTTAAAAAGGCTATTAGGTTACATTTTTAAAATGAAAATTACATAGTTTTAAAAACATAGCCTACTAAAACAATCAAGGATAGGTAAAGATATAACATGCAAATGCTAATAAGAAGGCAGGTATAGCATTACTAGTATCAGTGAAAACAGTAAAAATCACAAACTGGGGCAGAGGAGTTTATTTGATAAGAGGTACTTGATAAGAAGAAGAACAAAAGAATTATACCCCTCATTAATAAGAAAACATGGTAGTCATAAACCTTTATGCCCCAAACATGTTTTGCAATATATGAAATAAAAACTGGCAGGTATAAAAGGCTAAATTTACATATCTATTATCACAGAGAGCAATATCTGAGTCCCAGAAATATTCCTCAGTTTCTGTTAGAAACTGGCCAATCATGTGGTTGAAAATTATAAATAATAATATAGAGAATTTAAAAAGCAAAATTAAGAAGCTTAGTACAAAAGATAAAGTTATAACTTTGTACTCAAAACACAGAACATACATAGAACTTCCACAAAAGCTTACCAGGTAATATGTCACAAAGGAAATCTCCAAAAGTTCCCAGAATAAGAAACACATATGCCATATTCGTTAACCATAATTCAGTATAATTAGAAAATAGAAATCACATAGACATACACACACACACGCCTATTTGAAAAGAATTCAATTTTGTTTTTCTTTTCTTTTTTTTTTTTTTAAGACTGTGTCTCGCTCTGTCGCCCAGGCTGGAGTGCAGTGGCACAATCTCGGCTCACTGCAACCTCTGCCTCCCAGGTTCGAGGGATTCTCTTGCCTCAGCCTCCCAAGTCCCAAGTAGCTGGGACTACAGGCACGCAGCACCACACCTGGCTAATTTTCTGTATTTTTAGTAGAGACGGGGTTTCAGCATGTTAGCCAGGATGGTCTCGATCTCCTGACCTCATGATCTGCCCGCCTCTGCCTCCCAAAGTGCTGGGATTACAAGTGTGAGACACCGTGCCTGGCCAAGAATTCAATTTTCTAAATTATTTGAGGTTTATAAGAACATTCCATCAAAGTCATACCTTAAACTATTTAGAAATGAGAAAAGTGACATCAGCAAGATGGTAGGCTAGGAAGCTACAGACCCTCTTTCCCACACAGATATACTGAGTTATCAACAATATATGAACCAGAATACCTCTGTGAGAACTCCAGAGACCAACTGAAAAGCTACAGCTCCACCAAAACCAAAAAGGGATTCCAGTGAAAGGCATAGGAAAATTTGCAGTGTTTGGTGGGTTATTCATGCCCTTCCCCCTGCATAGCACAGAGCAAGTAGGATGAATCCCCCACCACTGTCACCATACAAGAGCTCTTCCCTTGGAATAAAACAAAAGATCAGGGCCGGATACGGTGGCTCAGGCCTGTAATCCCAGCACTTTGGGAGGCCAAGGCGGGCAGATCATTTGAGGTCAGGAGTTCAAGACCAGCCTGACCAACATGGTGAAATCCCATCTCTACCAAAAATACAAAAAAATTAGCTGGGTGTGGTGGCATACTCCTGTAGTCTCAGTTACTTGGGAGGCTGAGGCAGGAGAATCGCTTGAACCCAAGAGGTGGAGGTTGCAGTGAGCGAAGATCATGCCACTGCACTCCAGCCTGGGCGACAGAGCGAAACTCCATTAAAAAAAAAAAAAAAAAAAAAAAAAAGATCAGAACATGTGTCCAATATTATAGCTTTTCTGGGCCTGCCCAAGGGACTGGTTTCTGTCTCACCTGACTCAGAGTGCTGACAAACTGGAGCAAGATTTTGGAAGCCAATGTAAACAGAAGCAGGCATCACATTGGAGCTATAGTTCTACAGGTAGATACCAGGAATAGCAAGAGATCAGAAATGATTTGAGAGGTCCAGCTGGGCTGAATGATGAAGACCTTCCTCTGCCTGATGCTGATACAAAGCCTGGAAGAGGTGTTTGGTTTTTTTTAAATGCCCAAATCTCAGCAAAAAATTACAAGACACACAAAGAAACAGGGAAACATGGCCCAAAGTAACAAAATAAACCTCCCCCAAAAAGCCTAAAGGAAAGCAAATCTATGAGCTGCCTGACAAAGAATTTATAATGACTGTCATATACAGAACATTTACCCAACAAAAACAGAATATACATTCTTCTCAAGTGTACATAGAACATTCTCCAACACAGATCACATTAGAGGCTACAAAACAAATCTTAACAAATTCAAGAAGGTTGAAACTACACAAGGTATCTTTTTAAAACACAACAGAATGAAACTAGAAGTCAATGGAACAAGGAAAACAGTAAGTCCACAAATGTGAAAATCAACACACTCTTAAACAACCAATGTGTCAAAGACAAGGTCAAAAGAGAAATTAGAAACTATTAATAATAAGAACACAACATACCAACACTTATGGAATGCAGTGAAAGTGCTATGAGGGAATTTTATAGCTGTAAACATGTATACTAAAAAGAAGAAAGATCTCAATTCAGCAAGCCTAATTATACACCTTAAGAAACTAAAATGAAGAACACACTAAACCCAAAGCCAGCAAAGGAAGAAAATGATAAATATAATAGGAGAGATAGATGAATTAGAGAATAGAAAAAAATCAACAAAATGAAGAGTTGGTTTTTTGAAAGATCAACAAAATTGACAAGACTTAGCTAGATTAAGAAAAAGAGAGGACTCAAATCACTAAAATCAGAAGTTAAAGGGACACAATACAACCATTGCCACAGAAATAAAAAAAAAATTATTATGGAATATTTTGAACAATTATACACTAACAAATTGGATAACCTAGAAGAAATGGATAAATTCCTAGAAACACACAAACTACCAAGACAGAATGATAAAGAAACAAAATCTAATCAGACCAATAAATAATAAAGAGATTAAATGAGTAATCAAAAAACTCCCAAAACTTCCCAATATCAGGTGGCTTCAGTGAAGAATTCTAGCAAACATTTAAAGAAGAATTAGCATCAATCCTCTGGAAACTCTTTCAAAGAACTGAAGAGGAAGGAACTCTTACAAGCTCATTCTATAAATCCAGCATTAACCTGATACCAAAGTCAGACAAAGACACGATAAGAAAACTAAAGATCACTATCCCCAATGAATGCTGTTGCAAAAATCGTCGGCAAATACTATCAAACTGAACACAACAGCACATTAAAATGATCATATGCCATGATTAAGTGGGATTTATCACTGAGATGGAAGGATGGTTTAACACATACAAATCAATAAATGTGCTGCATCATATTAGCAGAATGAAGGATAAAATCATATGATCATCTCAATAGATGCAGAAAAGGCATTCGAAAATATTTAATACCCTTTCATGATTTAAATAATTCAACAAACTAGGAATAAAAGGAAAATACCTCAACATAGTAAAGGTCATTTATGAAAAACTCACAGTAAACATCATACCCAATGGCAAAAGACTAGAAGTTTTTCCTCTAACAGCAGGAAAAAGACAAAGGTACCCACTCTCACCACTGCTATTTGACATAGTATTAGAAGTTCTCTCCAGAACAATTAGATAAGAAAAAGAAAAAATGGCATCCAAATTGGAAAGGAAGAAGTTAAACTGTCTGTTTGCAGATGATATGAAATTATATGTAAAAAACCTAAAAGATTCCACTAAAAAAAAATCTATTAGAACTAGTAAACTAATTCAGCAAAGTTTCAGGATACAAAATCAACATACAAAAACCTATGTGTTTCTATACACTAATAATGAACAGTCCAAAAGGAAATTAAGCAAACCATTCCATTTACAATGGCATAAAAAAGAATAAAATACTTAGAAATAAGCCTAAGCAAGGAGGTGAAAGACTTGTACACTAAAAATAACAAAACATTGCTGAAAGAGATTAAAGAAAACACAAATAAATGAAAGACATCTTATGTTTTGGGGTTGGAAAACTTAATTTTCTTAAAATATCCACACTACTCAAAGTGATCGACAGACTCAAAACAAATCCTATCAAAGTCCCTATATTTTTTTTACAGATATATAAAAAATATTTTTAAAATCCTAAAATTCATATAGAATCTCAAGGAACCCTGAATAGCCAAAATAATTTTGAAATAGGGAAAAAAAAAAGTTGGAGCACTTACATTTCCTGATTTCAAACTTTATGACAAAGCAAAATAATAAAAAAAAGTGTACTGCTATACTGATATAAAGGCAAATAGATCAATGAATAGAGTAGTCTGCCATAAAGACAAATAGACTAATGGTACTGCCATAAAGACAAAATAGACTAATAAATAGAATAGAGATCCCAGAAGTAAACCCTTGCACATAAAGTCAAATGATCTTCAACTAGTGTGCTAAGGCCACACTCAATGGAAAAAGAAGTCTTCAATGAATAATTCTGGGAAAATTGGATATCTGCATGCAAAGGAATAAAGTTGAGCTCTTACACCATATAGTATTTCCCCTTTATTTAAGGTTTTGCTTTCTGTGGTTTTAGTTACCTATAATCAACAGTGGTTTAAAAATATTAAATAGAAAATTCCAGATATGGACAATTTATAAGTTTTAAATTGCACATTTTTCTGAGTAGCATGATGAAATCTCATGCTGTCCCACTCTATCCTACCTGGGACATAAATTATCTCTTTGCCCAGTGTATCTACACTATATGTGCTACCCATTCATTAGTCACTTAGTAGCCATCTCAGTTATCAGATTGAATCTTGCAATATCACAGTGTGTTTGAGTACCCTGTATTTTATTTAATGATGTCCCAAAGTGCAAGATTAGTGATACTGGCAATTTGGATATGCCAAAGAGAAGCTGTAAAATGCTTCATTTAAGTGAATAGTAAAAGTTGTCAACAACAAAACAACAATAGTAAGTCCCCACATAGAAAATTATTTTAAATGTAAATGAATTAAATTATCCAATCAAAAGACACAGAGTGGCCAAATGGATTTTTTAAAAAATTCCAACCATATGTTGCCTAAGGAGACTCACTTTAGCCTTAAGTATACACACAGACTGAAAGCAAAGGAACAGAGAAATTGAAACTCTTTACACTGTTGATGGAAATGTAAAATGGTACAGCCATTATGAAAAACAGTATGGAGGTGCCTCAAAAAAATGAAAATTAGAACTACCATACGATCCAGTAACCCTACTTCTGGATATATATCCAAAGGAAATGAAATCAGGATCTCAAAGAGATTATATGCACCTCCACCCCCACCCCCATTCACTGCAGCATTATTTACAATTGCCAACATATGGAAATAACCTAATTGTCCACTGACAGGTGAACAGATTTTAAAATGGTGGTACAAATATACAATGAAATATTTTTCAACCATAAAAAAGAAATCCAGTAATTTGCAACATAAATGAAATTAAAGGACATTATACGTTAGGTGAAATAAGCCAGACAAAAAAGACAAATATTGTATGATCTTACTTATATGTTGTCTTATAACATATAAGTGGTGATGCCATAACAGAATACCTGAGTCTGGGTAAATTACGAAGCGAAGAGGCTTATTTGGGTCTAATTGTAAAGTCCAAGATTGGGTAGCCTAACAGGTGAGGGTCTCATGCTGCTTCAAATCACGGTAGAAAATAAAAGAGGAAGTGGGTATGTACAAAGAGACCAAATGTGAGAAGGAACAACCCATTCTTGAGGTGACTAATCTAGTCTCACGAAGACAAGAACTCACTGTCAAGAGACTGCATTAATCTGTTAATGAGGGATCTGTTTTCATGATGTAACAACACCCTGTAGGGTCCAGCTTCCCAAGGCTGCCACATTAAAAATCAAATTTCAACATGAGTTTTGGTGGGAGACAAAACACATCAAAATCACAGCATACGTGATCTATAAAAAAGTTGAACTCATGGAAACAGAGAGTAGAACAGGGGTTGCCAGGGGATAGGGGTCAGGGGAAATGGGGAAATGTTGGTCAAAGGGTATAACTTTTCAGCTATAAAATTTAAAAGTTCTGGGGATCTAATGTACAGCATGTATAGTGATAGGTGTGTTAATTTGATTGTAATTATTATACAATACATACATCTATCAAATCATACATTATACACCTTGAATATATTCAATATTTATTTGACAAATAAATATTTTAAATTAAAAAGAAATGTAAGTTAAAACAATGAAATATCACCTCACACCCATTAGGATGGCAACTATGAAAAAGACAGGAACTTAAGTTTTGGTTAGGATACAGAGAAATTGAAATCTTTGTCCACTGTTGGTGGGATTGTAAACTGGTCTAAACACTATGGAAAGAGTATGATGGTTCCTCAAAAAATTGAAAATAGAATTACCATATGATCCAAGAATCCCACTTCTGGGTACACGTCAAAAAAATTGATTGGGAGGCCGAGGCAGGCAGATCACCTGAGGTCAGGAGTTCGAGACCAACCTGTCCAACATGGTGAAACCCTATCTCTACTAAAAATACTAATCAGCCAAGCGTGGTGGCTTGTGCCCATAATCCCAGCTACCCGGGAGGCTGAGGCAGGAGAATCGCTGGAACCCGGGAGGCAGAGGTTGCAGTGAGCTGAGATCATGCTACTGCACTCCAGCCTGGGCGACAGAGCAAGAGTCTGTCTCAAAAAAAAAAAAAAGAAAAAGAAAAAGAAAAAAACAGAAAGCATAATCTTAAAGGGATATTTGCACACTCAGGTTCATAGCAGCACTATTCACAATAGTCATATTGTGGAACATCCCAAGGGATGAATAGATAAACAAATGTACATTGTAAACATATTGTGTATTATAAACAAATACACAATATTTTTCAGCCTTAAAAAAGAAGAAAATTCTGTCATACGCTAAAAACATGAATGAAACTTGAGGAAATTATACTAAGTAGAATAAACCAGTCACAAAAGCACAAATTCTGTATGATTCCATTTATATGAGGTATCTAAAGTAGTCAAATTTAAGGAAAAAGAATGTAGGATGGTGATTACCTGGAGCTGTGGGGATAGGAAAAAGGGGAATTGTTTAATGGGTATAGAGTTTCAAATCTGCAAGATAAAAAAAGTTCTGGAGATCTGTTTCAAAACAATGTCAATATACTTAACACTACTGAACTGTAAATTTGAAAATGGTTAAGATGATACACTTTATGTACATGTTTTTTGCTTCAATTGAAAAAAAAACTATTTACAAATGAATAAAAATGAGAGCACTCACAACATTATAAAGCTTATGATTTGCAGCCAAAATATATTGAACGGAAAATTTGTAGCCTTAAATGCACTGATTAGAAAGAAAATTTGAAAATCAATGAACTAGGCTCTAAACTCAGTAAAAAGCTAAAAATGAAATAATAACATAAACCCAATATAATAGAAGAAACATACTAAAGTGAATAAAAGCAGAAACAAATTAAAAAGAAAAAATTTAAAAACAGAAATACTCAATAAAACTAAAAACCAGTTGTTTTAAAAAGACCAATAATAAAAGACAAATCTTTAGTTACTACGATCAAAGGAAAAAAATGAGAAAACAATCTTAAAAACAGTATCAAGAACAAGATATGAAAGATAAGTTGTAAAGAGAAATTTTTAAAAAAATTATATCAAAATCAATGAGTCAACCTTTTTGGAAAACATTTTGAGTAATAATTACACAAGTGTATATATACTTATTAAAACTCATCAAAATAAACCCCTAAAATCTTTAAATTATACTTTAATTTAAAAAACATAAATAATAAAAACTTATTATCCTTCAACTCTTTTCCTCTACGAAAAGCACTAGGCTCACTATGCAGAGAAAAATCTACCAAACTCAAAACAACAGATGACAATAACTGTGAGCTTACAAAGTTATGTAAAATGTTCCAAATTTCTCAATACTGCTTGAATATCCCTTATCCAGAATGCTTGGAACCAGAAGAATTTTAGATTTGGGATTTTGGAATACTTGCGTTATACTGGTTAGGCATTCCAAATCCCCAAATCCAAAATCCGAAATGCTCCAATGAACATTTCCTTTACGGGTCCTGTCAGTACTCAAAAAGTTTCAGATTTTGGATTTGTGGTTTTTAGATTTGGGATGCTCTACTTATATAACCCTGAAACCAAAAATAGCAAGTGTAGTTCAATAGAATGTGAGTATAGAGTAAGTGCACTTATGAACTTAGATTTAATTTTTTAATTGTTAAGAAATAAAATCTGGGTGACCAAGTAGAGTTACTCCAGAAATATGTAAATGGTTCAAAATTAAATAATTTAAAAATCAACTCACTCTATTAAGAGAGAGAAGAAGAAGGAGGAAGTGCTCTTCTCAATAGGTGCTGTAAGCTCGTTTTATTTATTTTTTTACATTTACTTTTTATTGGTGTGTTTCTTTTTTAAAAAACTTGTTTATTTACACTTTGGGAGGCTGGGGCTGGCGGATCACGAGGTCAGGAGTTCAAGACCAGCCTGGCCAACATGGCAAAACCCCATCTCTATTAAAAATACAAAAATTAGCCGGGCATGGTGGTGGGCGCCTGTAATCCCAGCTACTCGGGAGGCTGAGGCAGGAGAATTGCTTGAAACCAGGAGGCGGAGGTTGCAGTGGGTCAAGATTGTGCCACTGCACTCCAGCCTGGGTGACAGAGTGAGACTCTGTCTTGAAAAAAAAAAAAAAAAAAAAAGCCACAAAACTTGTTTATTTAAATTTTTTTAAGTTCATTTTTATTAGATTTTTTTTTTTTCCCCCGAGATGGAGTCTCGCTTTGTCGCCCAGGCTGGAGTGCAGTGGCCTGATCTCGGCTCACTGCAAGCTCCGCCTCCCGGGTTCACGCCATTCTCCTGCCTCAGCCTCCCTTGTAGCTGCAACTACAGATGGCCGCCACCACGCCCGGCTAATTTTTTGTATTTTTAGTTCAGACAGGATTTCACCGTGTTAGCCAGGATGGTCTTGATCTCCTGACCTCGTGATCCGCCCGTCTCGGCCTTCCAAAGTGCTGGGATTACAGGTGTGAGCCACCACGCCCCGCCCTTTATTTCAATTTTTTTTTTTTTTTTTTTTTTTTTTTTTTTGAGACGGAGTCTCGCTCTGTCACCCAGGCTGGAGTGCAGTGGCTCCATCTCGGCTCACTGCAATCTCCACCCCCTGGGTTCACGTCATTCTCCTGCCTCAGCCTCCCGAGTAGCTGGGACTACAGGTGCCCGCCACCACACCTGGCTAATTTTTTTTTGTATTTTTAGTACAGACGGGGTTTCACCATGTTAGCTAGGATGGTCTCGATCTCCTGACCTCGTTATCCGCCCGCCTCGGCCTCCCAAAGTGCTGGGATTACAGGCTTGAGCCACCGCGCCCGGCTCAATTTTTATATATGTAGGAGATATGAGTGCAGAGTTTTACATACATGTATTATATTGCATAATGGTGAGGTCTGGGTTTTTAGTGTACCCCATCACCTGAACACTGTACCCAACAGGTAGTTTTTCAACCCTCATCCCCCTCCAAATCTCCTACCTTTTGGAGTCTTCAGTGTCTATCATTCCACTCCGCATATCCGTGTGAACCCACGGTTTAGCTCTCATTTATAAGTGAGAACGTGAGGTATTTGACTTTCTGTTTCTGAGTTATTTCAGTTGTGATAATGGCCTCCAGTTTTATCCATGTTGCTGCAAAAGACATGATTTCATTCTTTTTTTATGACTGAATAGTAGCCCGTAATATATAATACCACATTTTCTTTATCTAATACTCCATTGATAGACCTAGGTTGTTTTTTTTGTTTTTTTTTTTTTTTGAGACAGAGTCTTGCTCTATTGCCCAGGCTGGAGTGCAGTGGCGTGATCTCGGCTCACTGCAAGCTCTGCCTTCCAGTTCACACCATTCTCCTGCCTCAGCCTCCCTAGTAGTTGGGACTACAGCCACCCGCCACCATGCCCAGCTAATTTTTTGTATTTTTACTAGAGATGGGGTTTCACCGTGTTAGCCAGGATGGTCTCAATCTCCTGACCTCATGATCCGCCAACCTTGGCCCCCCAAAGTGCTGGGATTACAGGCGTGAGCCACCACGCCCGGCCAGGTTGATATCTTTGCTGCAATAAATATGAGGGCAGATATCTTTTTGATACAATGGTTTCTTTCCCTTTGGGTATATATTCAGCAGCGAGCTTGCTGGATTCAATGGTAGTTCTATTTTTGGTTCTTTAAAATATCTCCATACGGTTTTCCACAAAGCTTGTACTAATTTATATACCCACCAGCAATGTATAAGCATTCCTTTTTCTCAGCATCCTCACCAACATCTGTTGTTTTTTGACTTTTTAATAATCACCATTCTGACTGGCATAAGATAGTATGTCATTACAGTTTTAATTTGCATTTCTCTGGTGATTATTGATGTTGAGCATTTTTTAATGTTTGTTGGCCACTTGTATGCCTTCTTTTGAACAATATATGTTAATGTCCTGTGACTACTTTTTAATGGGATGATTTGGTTTTTTCTTCTTGAGCTGTTTGAATTCATTTTAGATTCTGGATATTAGCCCTTTGTCAGATGCATAGTTTGCAAAATTTGTTTCCATTCTGCAGGTTGTCTGCTTATTCTGTAGATTGTTTCTTTTGCTATCCAGAAGCATTTGAATTTAATTAACTCCCATTTGTCTATTTTTGTTGTGTTGTGTTTGCTTTTGAGGACTTGGTCATAAATTCTTTGCCTAGGCCAATGTCCATAAGTTTTCTCTAGGTTTTCTGCTAGGATTTTTGTAGTTTCAGGTCTTACATTTAGGTCTTTAATCCATCTTGAGTTAATTATTGTATATGATGAGAGGTTTCAGTCCAGTTTCATTCTTCTGCATTTGGTTATCCAATTTTCCCAGCAGCATTTATTACATAGGGTGTCCTTTCTCTAGTTTATATTTTTGTTGACTTTGTTGAAGATCAATTGGTTGCAGGTGTGTGGCTTTATGTCTGGGTTCTCTGTTCTGTTCCATTAATTTGTGTGTCTATTTTTATGGGAGTACCATGCTGTCGTGGTTACTACAACCTTGTAGTATAATTTGAAGTCAGGTAATGTGATGCCTCCAGCTTTGTTCTTTTTGCTTAGGATTCCATTGGCTATTTGGGCTCTTCGTTGGTTCCATATGAGTTTTAGAATTGTTTTTTCTAATTCTGTGAAAAATGATGTTGATAATTTGATAGAATTGTTTTGAATTTGCAGATTGCTTTGGACAGTATGGTCATTTTAATTATATTGATTCTTCCAATCCATGAGCATTGAATGTTTTTCCATTTGTTTATGTCGTCTATGATTTCTTTCATCAGTGTTTTTTAGTTCTCCTTATAAAGATCTTTCACCTCCTTGGTTAAATATATTCCTAGGTATTTTTTTATTTTTTGTAGCTACTGTAGGTGGGATTGCCTTCTTGATTTGGTCCTCAGCTAGATTATTATTGGTATATAGAAATACTACTGATTTCTTTATACTACTTTTGTATCCTGAAACTTCACTAAATTCATTTGTCAAATTTAAGAGGTTTTGTTTGTTTGTTTGTTTTTGGTGAAGTCTTTAGGCTTCTCTAGATATAAGATCATCAGTGAACAGGGATAATTTGACTTCCTCTTTTCCAATTTAGATGGCTTTTATTTCCTCTTGCCTGATTTCTCTGGCAAGTACTTCCAATACTATGTTGAATAAGAATGGTAAAAGTGAGCTTCTTTGTCTTGTTCCAGTTCTTAGAGGAAATGCTTTCAACTTTTACCATTAAGTATAATGTTGGCTGTGTCTTTGTCATATATTGCCTGTATTATAATGAGGTATATTCCTTCTATGCCTAGTTTGTCGAGGATTTTTAACATGGAAAGATGCTGAATTTTATCAAAAGCTTCTTTCTGCATCTACTGAGAAGATAATATAGTTTTTGTCCTTAATTCTGTTTGTGTGATGTATCACATTTATTTATTCATGTATGTTGAACCATTCTTGAATCCTTGGGATAAATCCCACCTGATAGTATTTTTGTTGAGGATATTTGCGTTGATGTTCATCAGGGTTACTCGTCTGAAGTTTTCTATTTGTGTTGTGTTCTTGTCTGGTTTTGGTATCAGAGTGATATTGGCTTCATAGAATGAGTTAGGGAGAAATCCCTCCTCCTTGATTTGTTAGTATAGATTCAGGAGGATTGGTATTAGTTCTTCTTTGTATGTTTGGTAGAATTCAGCTGTGAATCCATCTGGTCCCAGGCTTTTTTGTGTGTGAGGAAATTTTTCTATTACTGATTCAATATTGCTACTCACTATTGGTCTCTTCAGGAGTTCTGTTTCTTCCTGGTTCAATCTCAGGAGGTTGTACATTTCCAGGAATACATCCATTTTCTCTAGATTATCTAGTTTGTGAGTGTATCATTATTCATAATTGTCTCTGGTGATATTTTGTATTCCTGTGATATCAGTTGGAATGTCTCCTTTTCCAATTCTGATTGTGTTTATTTGGATCTTCTCTCTTCTTTTCTTGGTTAGTCTAGGTAGTGGTTTATCAATTTGTTTATCTTTTTGAAGAACCAACTTTTCATTTTGTTGATCCCTTGTATTGTTTTTGGTCTCTATTTCATTTAGTTCTACTCTGATCTTTGTTATTTCTTTTCCTCTGCTATCTTTGGGTTTGTACTTGTTCCTCTAGTTCCTTGAGGTGCAGTGTTTGGTTGTTAATTCATGCTCTTTCTACTTATTTGATGTAGGCATTTAATGTCATAAAATTCCCTCTTAGCACTGCTTTTGCTCTGTGCCAGAGGTTTTGGTATATTGTGTTTCCATTTTCATTCGTTTCAATTTTTTTAAATTTCCATCATAATTTCTTCATTGACTCAGTGACAGTTCAGGAGCATGCTGTCTAAGTTTCATGTATTTGTATAGTTTATGAAGTTCCTCTTGGTAATTGATTTCTAACTTTATCCCCCTGTAGTCTGAGGAGATACTTGATATAATTATCATTTTAAAAAATTTCTTAAGGCTTGTTTTGTGGCCTAACATGTTGTCTATCTTGCAGAATGTTACATGGGCTGATGAAAAGAATGTATATTCTGTACTTGTTGGGTAGAATGTTCTGTAAATGACTGTTAAGTCTATTTGATCTCAAGTCTAATTTAAGTCCAATGTTTCTTTGTTAATTCTCTGTCTTGATGATCTGTCTAGTGCTGTGAGTGGAATGTTGAAGTCCCCTACCGTTATTTTATTGCTGTTTATATCTTTCTTTAGGTCTAGTAACACTTGTTTTGTGAATTTGTGTGCTCTGATGTTGGAGATGTATATATCCAACACATACATATATATATGATTGTTATATCCTTTTGTTGAATTGATACCTTTATCATTATATAATGATTTTCTTTGTCTTTTATTGCCATATTTAATTTAAAGTCTGTTTTACCTGTAGGTATAGCTACTCCTGCTTGCTTTTGGTTTCCATTTGTGTGGAATATCTTTTTCCACCCCTTTACTTTGTCTATATGTGTCTTTATGGGTAGGGTGAGTTTCCTGTAGGCAGTATATAGTTGCATTATTATTTTTAAAAATATATTCTGCCCATTTCTATATTTTAAGTAGAGTGTTTAATCTATTTACAATCAAGGTTAATCTTTATATGTGAGGTTTTCTTTTTGTCATATTGTTAATTGTTTTCAAGTTGTTTTATAAATTCTTGTTTCATTTCTTTTCTCTTTTTGTCTTTGTGGTTTAATGAAATTTCGTCATGTTGCCATTTGATTTCTTTCTCTTCCTCCTTACTGTAATTGTTTTATAAGAACTGTGAATTTTATACTATGTGTTTTCATAATGGTGAACATTGACCTTTAATTTCCATGTTTTAGACCCCTTTAAGCATTTCCTGTAGGGCCTCTCTAGTGGTGACAAATTCCCTCAGCATTTGCTTGTCTGGGAAAGACTTTATTTCTCCTTCATTTATGAAGCTTATTCTGGCAGGGTATAAAGTTCTTTGCTGATTTTATTTTCTTTCAGCACTTTGAAAATGCCTTCCCATTTTCTTCTGGCCTGTGAGGTTTCTGCTGAAAAGTTCACTGTGAGTCTCATGAGGTTTTCTTTATAGGTGACTAGGTGCTTTTCTTTTTGTAATTTAAAATTCTATCTTTCACTTTAACTCGAGACATTCTGAATATAATATTCCATGGTGAAGTCCTTTTTGCAATGTATTTGCCTGGGGACTGCTGGGCCTTGGGTATCTGGATGTCTGTCTTGTTAGACTTGGGAAGTTTTCATCAATTACTTCTTTAAATAGATTTCCTAAACTTTGTGATATCTCTTTTCCATTTAGAATACCAATAATTCATTAGTTTGGTCACTGCATGCAGTCCTAGACATCTCAAAGTCTTTGTTCATTCTTTTTTATTCTTTTCCTCCTTATTTTTCTCTGACTAGATTATTTCAAAAGATTTGTTTTCAAGGTGTGACATTCTTTCTTCTGGTCTAGTTTATTACTGAAGCTTTTGGGTGTCTTTTGTATTTCCTTCAGTGAATTTTTTAATTCCAAAATTTCCACTTTTTTAAAAAGAGATATTTTCTTAGTACATTTCTCATTCATATCCTGAATTGATATTCTGATTTGTTTGTATTGATTTTCAGATTTCTCTTGCATCCCATTAAGCTTCTTTAAAATCGATAGTTTAAATTATTTACCTGGCATTTTGAGAAATTCTTTGTTATTGATATCTATTGCTGGACAATTGTTGCAGTCCTTTAGTGCCATCATGTTTCCCGTGTCCTTCCATTGCTATCTGCACATCTGGTGTAGTAGTGTCTTGTTCCAGCTTTTGAAATTGCTTTCATAGGGGAGAAATTTTTCCTGAAAATGTATGTATGTAGTTGGTTGAATATGATGATACTTTGGCTTTGATTCTGGGTGCCTGTGATAGTGTGATCTTAGTATGGCTTATCTGGCAGCACAAGGGTCCATGGTATCTGTGACTTCCTTGGTGGCTTCAGGTACAGTGATTAGCTGAGGTTGTGGTGAAGTTTTCTGGGGACTTGGATGCCAACTGAACTAGTCTTCACCCAACAGCAGCAGCAGTGGGGTGAATGTGCCTGTTTGTAGGCTCCAGAGCAGCTTGCACTGGCTCTAGTGTTAGTGGGTTCTAGAGAGCTGATTCTTGGGCCTCCAGGTGGCTTGCTTTGAAGTTAGTAGTGACAGTGGTGGGTCAGGAGTGTGGGTGGGTTCTCAGTCCAATGGGCAGCTGGTGTTGTGTGGGTGGTGACAGTAGTGGTGGTGGAACATCCAACTGGGATCCAAGCAGTCTGTGTTGGTGTTGCTGGAAGCTGCTATGGGTTGGGTGGGCTAGTCCCCAGGTCCTCAGCCTCCTGTAGCAAGGCAGTGGATATTGTCCTGAATGCTTTTAGGAGAGCTTAATCTCTCCTGTCCCTTTCCCAGCTGGGTGGCAGCTGCAGTGCATCGCTTGGAACTTGGCTCAAGGATGGGGCACAGCCCATCATTAAACTCAAAATGGTACTAGCTGTGAGTTTCTGAAAGGATAGGGTGGGTAGCATGGGCTAGAAGCTGTGGACAGTGTGGCCCAACTCAAGTCTCAGTCTCACAGCAGCCTATAGCAGGGTGGTGGGTATTGTCCTAGGAACATGCAGGAAAGCTTGGTTTTCTTGTCCCTCCTCAGATGGGTGGCAGCTGCAGCTTCATCAGCTTGAACTCTGCCTGAGGGCAGGGCATAGCCCAACATTAAACTCTCAAAATGGTGCTAGCTGTGGGCTTGTCACCAGAGAGGGTGGGGCTTCTCTCAGGCACACAGCATAAGCAAGAAGCTGTGAAAGCACAGTACTGCTCATATCTCAGTTTCACAGCCGCCTATTGTAGGGCAGTGGGTTTTGTCTCAGATGTGCATAGGAGAGCCTGGTTTCCCTGACCTTCCTTGGCCAGGCAACAGATACTGCCAGGTAAGTCTGAACTCAGCCTGAGGGCGAGTCACAGCCCAGTGTCAAACCCTCAAGGTGGCACCGTGGGCCTGAGACTAGAGAAGGCAGGGTCCTTCCAGGCAAGCAGCTGTAGGGAGTGCAGTCTGCTCACATTCCATTCTCAACAGCAGCCTCAGTAGGGTGATAGAGACCCTCCCAAGGGTGTGTGGGAGTGCCTAGTCTCCCCCACACCCTCCTTGGAGCAATGCAATGGCAACAGCCATCATCTGTAGATCCCTCGTATCTAAGCTCTCAAAATGGTGCCCAGCTGAGGCTGCTGTGGGCTCAGATGCCTGTGAGAGTTCCCGCTGGAGCAATATCTTTCTGCAATCTTTAGGCAGCTCCTTATGTTATGCCCAAGTTCCTAGTGGGATTCTACTGTGGCCAAGATTGTAAAAGCTAAGCCCTGGGGGTTTCTGTCTTTTTGCTTCCCTGCATCCAGGAGCCTCTCACGATTCCATCAGTCCTCTGCCAGGCAAGCTGCCTGACTCCAACCCTCTCCTTACTTCTGGTGATTCCAATCTCTTCTCTGGTGAATCCTGGCATTCTCTTCTAGATACTCTGTTTGAAATGTGAGTATTGTACTATTCCGGTTCCTCTCCTTAGAGGAGGCACATACTACCTGCGTCTAGCAGCCATCTTGATCCCTCTCCTGTAAGAACAATTTTAAAATTCAAAATCTCTTTCTGATGGAAACTTTGATATTAAGAATGATGAAATTGGGGGAAAAAAGGTGGGGATTTCCCAGAAAACTACAGAAGACATCATAGTAAGTGGTGAAACCGTGGAAGTGTTCCCACTGATGTAAAGAACAATGCCAGGATGAAAGTTACCACTGCCAATATTAAAGATTGTCCTGAATGCATCTGCCAAGAGAGAAAAAAGAAATAACATATAAATCCAGACAAAATATAAACAGACAAAACTGTTATCTGTTGGCAACATAACCATATGCGTTGAAAATTCCATAAAACCAACTGTTAAATTGTTAGAACAAGTAAGAGAGTATAGTGAGGGAGCTTAGTATCAAATCAAAAAGTTAGTTATTTATTTTTATACCAGAAAACCAATTTTAGGGCAATAACTTTTTAAATCCCCATTCATTTTTTCAAAAATCTATAAAATTTCTATTTCTAGGTTCATAATGTATTAGTATAACATAACAATAGCTAATAATAAAATTTGGAATTATTAAAGACCTATATAAAGCAAACAATAAAATTTTGGAGAACATTAAAAAGTTCATTATAATGGGAAAATGTGCTGTGATACTGAATAGGATGATTCTAATTGTTAACATGTCAATTCTCTAAAATGTAATTATTATCTACAATTACAATAGAAATGTTTAAAGAAATTTTATAAGAGATTCCAAACTTCACCTGAAAGAGAAAATATGTAAGAATAGCCAAAATTATTTGAAAAGAAAAGAAAAAAGCAATAAGAGAGGAATATATTCTATAATATTAAAAAGTATACTATCAAACTATAATTATAATTACATGGTACTGATTTAGGTATCAATAAATAGATAAACTAAATACAAAATAGATAATAATAAACTCATACATGTATGGAAATCGAGCATAGTAAAAGCAGCATTGCAAATGAGTTTTTAAAAGGATGGAATATTCAGTCAATGATTTGGGGACAAATAGCTACCTATTGTAGAAGGGCAAAACAGAATAAACTTACCTTTTCTCCTCACAAATATAAATTGTGGGTAAATTAAAAAACTAAACAGAAAACAAATAAGACATGTGTAAAAGTACAGGGAGAAAAGTTAGGCTGTGTTTATAATCAGCAGAGAAGAAGGAGTTCTTAGGTCATAGTGCAAAAACTACAAAAAGGAAAAAACTGAAAAATTTGACCATAACAAAACTAAGTTAAAAAAACCTAATCATAGACTGAAAATATTTGCATAATAAGTACAAATACATACTAGACAATAAATAACATTCAGAATATATAATGAACTACAGTGAAAAGAAGAGACAAAAGAGATAAGCCACCCAATAGAAAAAAAGGCAAAGGTTATGAATAGAACACTCCAGGAAAGGATATTTAGATAAGCCTAAAACTTTGAAGTGAGGAGCCTTACTCTTTTATTAGAATATCTATGGTCCCAAAAGTGTCCCAAGAGGGTGAGGCAAACTCCTATTGTTGTTGTTGTTTTCTTTCTGTCCTCCTGCCACTTGGCCTAAGATTTTGGTGCAGTTATGGGAAGCAGGGTAACTAAAGCCCTAGTGTTAGTTTCCTAGCCAGAGAAGCAGAATGAGGAATCCCGGGGAAACAGGAAGTATAAGGGAGATTGCAGAGAGGTAGGAACTTGGGAAATCAACCCCATAGAGTTGGTTATGAAATCCTGGGCTCACCTCTAACTATGCATGCACGATTTTTATGTTATGTGTATTTTGCCACAATAAACAGCTTACCAAAAAATTTGAGAACTAAATTAGGAGATAGACTGCTTCCCAGGACCCAGACTGCCCACTGGGTGGCATACATGCAGGACAAATCTGAATAGCCCTGCAAAGGTTTTGTAAATAGAACTCATTTGAAACCACAAACTATAGAAGCCTGGTTAAAACCTGCAGTCTGAACTCAATTGAGTTGACTGCCCCTAAAAACAAAGTATCAATATTTTCCAGAGAATTTAAATAAGACTCAGAATTCCATAACATAATATTGAAAATGGCCAGGATACAATAAAAATCACTTGGCATGCAAAAAAACTAGGAACATCTCAACTCTCATGGAAAAAGGCAGTCAACAGATGCCAACATCAATATGACATAAATATTAAGATTTTCTAACAAAAACCTTAAAATAGCTATTATAATATGCTATAAAAGTAAGGATAAACACTATTAAAATGAATGTAAGATAGTCTCAACAACAACAAAAAAGTAGCAGATATAAAGAACCACATGGATAGTCTGGAGCTAAACAATACAAGAACCAACAATACAATAACAGAACTAAACCATGTTCTGGGTTTAGCAAAAGAATGGAGAGGATAGAGAGAAAAAGCAGAGAACTTGAAGATAGGTCAGTAGAAATTATCCAATCTGAAAAATATAGAGAAAAAAATGAAAAAAGATATATATATATATATATATATATATAGAACAGAGGCTGGGTGAGGTGGCTCACTCCTCTAATCCTAGCACTTCAGGAAGCCATGGTTGGAGTATCACTTAAAGCCAAGAGTTCAAGACTAGCCTGGGCAACAAATGCTGCATGATTCCAGTTATATGAGGTACCTAGAGTAGTCAAAATTATAGAGACAGAAAGCAGAACAGTAGTTTCCAGGGACTGGAGAGAGGAGAGAATGGTGGAGGGTTATTTAATGGATGTAGATTTTCAGTTTTGCAAGATGAAAAGAGCTCTGGAGATGGATGGTGATGCTGATAGCACAATAATACTAATGTACTTAATACCACTGAACTGGACACTTAAAACTGGTTAAGATAGTAAATTTTATGTTATGTGCATTTTGCCACAGTACATTTTTTTATATAATGTGTTGATGGAAAAGATGAAACAAGATTGTCATTATTTGCAGGTAATATTATTTATATGGAAAATCCAAAATAATCTATAGAAAAAGTAATACCATTAATAAGAGAGTTTAACAAATTTGCTGGATCCAAATTCAGTATAAAAAATCAATTACATTTCTCGGGGGGTGGTTCCAAGATGACCGAATAGGAACAGCTCCAGCCTCCAGCTCCCAGCATGAGCAACACAGAAGACTGGTGATTTCTGCATTTCCAACTGAGGTACTGGGTTCAGCTCACTGGGGCGTGTCGGACAGTGGGTGCAGGACAGTGGGTGCAGCCCACTGAGTGAGAGCTGAAGCAGGGTGAGGCATTGCCTCACCCGGAAAGTGCAAGGGAGAAGGGAATTCCCTTTCCTAGCCAAGGGAAACCCTGACACACAACACCTGAAAAATCAGGTCATTACCACCCTAATACTGTGCTTTACCAAGAACCTTAGCAAACAGCATACCAGGAGATTATATCCCACGCCTGGCTCGGAGGGTCCCACACCCACAGAGCCCCCCTCATTGCTAGCACAGCAGTCTGAGATCTAGCTGCAAGGTGGCAGCGAGGCTGGCGGAGGGGTGCCTGCCATTGCTGAGGCTTGAGTAGGTAAACAAAGCAGCTGGGAAGCTGGAACTGGGGGGAGCCCACACAGCTCAAGGAGGCCTGCCTGCCTCTATAGACTCCAACTCTGGGGACAGGGCATAGCCAAACAAAAGACAGCAAAAACCTCTCCAGATTTAAATGTCTCTGTCTGACAGCTTTGAAGAGAGTAGTGGTTCTCCCAGCACAGAGTTTGAGATCTGAGAATGGACAGACTGCCTGCTCAAGTGGGTCCCTGACCCCTGAGTAGCCTAACTGGGAGACACCACCCACTAGGGGCAGACTGACACCTCATACCTCACACGGCCGGGTACGCCTCTGAGACGAAGCTTCCAGAGGAACGATCAGGCAGCAACAATTGCTGTTCAGCAATATTCACTCTTCTGCAGCCTCTGCTGCTGATACACAGGCAAACAGCATCATAAATGAAGGAGAAATAAAATCCTTTACAGACAAGCAAATGCTGAGAGATTTTGTCACCACCAGGCCTGCCCTACAAGAGCTTCTGAAGGAAGCACTAAACATAGAAAGGAACAACTGGTACCAACCACTGCAAAAACATGCCAAAATGTAAAGACCATTGACGCTAGGAAGAAACTACATCAACTAATGAGTAAAATAACTAGCTAACATCATAATGACAGGATCAAGTTCATACATAACAATATTAACCTTAAATGTAAGTGGGCTAAATGCTCCAATTAAAAGACACAGACTGGCAAATTGGATAAAGAGTCAAGACCCATCAGTTTGCTGTATTCAGGAGACCTATCTCACGTGCAGAGACACACATAGGCTCAAAATAAAGGGATGGAGGAAGATCTACCAAGCAAATGGAAAACAAAAAAAGGCAGGGATTGCAATCCTAGTCTCTGATAAAACAGACTTTAAACCAGTAAAGATCAAAAGAGACAAAGAAAGTCATTACATGATGGTAAAGGGATCAATTCAACAAGAAGAGCTAACGATCCTAAATATATATGCACCCAATACAGGAGCACCCAGATTCATAAAGCAAGTCCTTAGAGACTTACAAAGAGACTTAGACTCCCACACAATAATAATGGGAGACTTTAACACCCCACTGTCAACATCAGACAGATCAATGAGACAGAAAGTTAACAAGGATATCCAGGAATTGAACTCAACTCTGCACCAAGCAGACCTAATAGACATCTACAGAACTCTCCACCCCAAATCAACAGAATATACATTCTTCTCAGTACCACATCACACTTATTCCAAAACTGACCACATAGTTGGAAGTAAAGCACTCCTCAGCAAATGTAAAAAACAGAAATTATAACAAACTGTCTCTCAGACCATAGTGCAATCAAACTAGAACTCAGGATTGGGAAACTCAATCAAAATTGATTAACTACATGAAAACTGAACAACCTGTTCCTGAATGACTACTGGGTACCTAACAAAATGAAGGCAGAAAAAAAGATGTTCTTTGAAACCAATGAGAACAAAGATACAACATACCAGAATCTCTGGGACACATTTAAAGCAGTGTGTACAGGGAAATTTATAGAACTGAATGCCCACAAGAGAAAGCAGGAAAGATCTAAAACTGACACCCTAACATCACAATTAAAAGAACTAGAGAAGCAAGAGCAAACACATTCAAAAGCTAGCAGAAGGCAAGAAATAACTAAGATCAGAGCAGAACTGAACAAGATAGAGACACAAAAAACCCTTAAAAAATCAATGAATCCAGGAGCTGGTTTTTGAAAAGATCAACAAAATTGATAGACCACTAGCAAAACTAATAAAGAAGAAAAGAGAGAATAATCACATAGATGCAATAAAAAATGATAAAGGGGATATCACCATCAACCCCCACAGAAATACAAAGTACCAACAGAGAATACTATAAACACCTCTACGCAAATAAACTAGAAAACCTCGAAGAAATGGATAAATTCCTGGACACACACACTCTCCCAAGACTAAACCAGGAAGAAGTTGAATCCCTGAATAGACCAATAACAGGCTCTGAAATGGAGGCAATAATTAATAGCCTACAAACCAAAAAGAAGTCCAGGACCAGATGGATTCACAGCCGAATTCTACCAGAGGTACAAGGAGGAGCTGGTACCATTCCTTCTGAAACTATTCCAATCAACAGAAAAAGAGGGAATCCTCCCTAACTCATTTTATGAGGCCAACATCATCCTGATACCAAAGCCTGGCAGAGACACAACAAAAAAAAGAGAATTTTAGATGAATATCCCTAATGAACATTGATGCAAAAATCCTCAATAAAATACTGGCAAACTGAATCCAGCAGCACATTTAAAAAGCTTATCCACCATGATCAAGTGGGCTTCATCCCTGATATGCAAGGCTGGTTCAATATACGCAAATCAATAAATGGAATCCAGCACATAAACAGAACCAAAGACAAAAACCACATGATTATCTCAATAGATGCAGAAAAGGCCTTTGACAAAATTCAACAGCCCTTCATGCTAAAAACTCTCAATAAATTCGATGTTGATGGAACGTATCTCAAAATAATAAGAGCTATTTATGACAAACCCACAGCCAATATCATACTGAATGGGCAAAAACTGGAAGCATTCCCCTTGAAAACTGGCACAAGACAGGGATGCCCTCTCTCACCACTCCTATTCAACATAGTGTTGGAAGTTCTGGCCAGGGCAATCACGCAAGAGAAAGAAATAAAGGGTATTCAGTTAGGAAAAGACGAAGTCAAATTGTCCCTGTTTGCAGATGACATGATTGTATATTTAGAAAACCCCACCGTCTCAGCCAAAAATCTCCTTAAGCTGATAAGCAACTTCAGCAAAGTCTCAGGATACAAAATCAATGTGCAAAAATCACAGGCATTCTTATACACCAATAACAGACAAACAGAGAGCCAAATCAATCATTGAGTGAACTTCCATTCACAATTGCTTCAAAGAGAATAAAATACCTAGGAATCCAACTTACAAGGGAGGTGAAGGACCTCTTCAAGGAGAACTACAAACCACTGCTCAATGAAATAAAAGAGGACACAAACAAATGGAAGAACATTCCATGCTCATGGATAGGAAGAATCAAGATCATGAAAATGGCCACACTGCCCAAGGTAATTTATAGATTCAATGCCATCCCCATCAAGTTACCAATGACTTTCTTCACAGAATTGGAGAAAACTACTTGCAAGTTCATATGGAACCAAAAAAGAGCCCACATTGCCAAGATAATCCTAAGCCAAAAGAACAAAGCTGGAGGCATCATGCTACCTGACTTCAGACTATCCTACAAGGCTACAGTAACTAAAACAACATGGTACTGGTACCAAAACAGAGATATAGACCAATGGAACAGAACAGAGTCCTCAGAAATAATACCACACATCTACAACCATCTGATCTTTGACAAACCTGACAAAAACAAGAAATGGGGAAAGGATTCCCTATTTAATAAATGGTGCTGGGAAAACTGGCTAGCCATAAGTAGAAAGCTGAAACTGGATCCCTTCCTTACACCTTATACAAAAATTAATTCAAGATGGATTAGAGACTTAAATGTTAGACCTAAAACCATAAAAACCCTAGAAGAAAACCTAGGCAATACCATTCAGGACATAGGCATGGGCAAGGACTTCATGTCTAAAACACCAAAAGCAATGGCAACAAAAGCTAAAATTGACAAATGGGATCTAATTAAACTAAAGAGCTTCTGCACAGCAAAAAAAACTACCATCAGAGTGAACAGGCAGCCTACAGAATGGGAGAAAATTTTTGCAATCTACTCATCTGACAAAGGGCTAATAACCAGAACCTACAAAGAACTCAAACAAATTTACAAGAAAAAAACAAACCACCCCATCAAAAAGTGGGCAAAGGATATGAACAGACACTTCTCAAAAGAAGACATTTATGTAGCCAACAGACACATGAAAAAATGCTCATCATCACCAGCCATCAGAGAAATGCAAATCAAAACCACAGTGAGATACCATCTCACACCAGTTAGAATGGCAATCATTAAAAAGTCAGAAAACAACAGGTGCTGGAGAGGATGTGGAGAAACAGGAACACTTTTACACTGTTGGTGGGACTCTAAACTAGTTCAACCATTGTGGAGGACAGTGTGGCGATTCCTCAGGGATCTAGAACTAGAGATACCATTTGACCCGGCCATCCCATTACTGGGTATATACCCAAAGGATTATAAATCATGCTGCTACAAAGACACATGCACACATATGTTTATTGAGGCACTATTCACAATAGCAAAGACTTGGAACCAACCCAAATGTCCATCAATGACAGACTGGATTAAGAAAATGCGGCACATATACACCATGGAATACTATGCAGCCATAAAAAAGGATGAGTTCATGTCCTTTGTAGGGACATGGATGCAGCTGGAAACCATCATTCTCAGCAAACTATCGCAAGAACAGAAAACCAAACACTGCATGTTCTCACTCATAGGTGGGAATTGAACAATGAGAACACTTGAACACAGGAAGGGGAACATCACACACCACGGCCTGTTGTGGAGTTGGGGGAGAAGGGAGGGATAGCATTAGGAGATACACCTAATGTAAACAACGAGTTAATGGGTGCAGCACACCAACATGGCATATGTATACATATGTAACAAACCTGCACGTTGCACACATGTACCCTAGAACATAAAGTATAATAAAAAAAATCAGTTACATTTCTCTAGCAAAGTTGCTGGATACAAGATCAATGTACAATAATCAATTTCCATCTCTATACACTAGCAATAAATACTCTGAAAATGAGATAAGGAAAATCATTCCAGGAGGCTAAGGTGGGAGCAGTGCTTGAGCTTGGGAAGTTGAGGCTGCAGTGAGCCATGATTGCATCACAGCACTCCAGCCTGGGTCATAAAGTGAGACCCTGTCTCAAAAAAAAAAAAAAAAAAAATTAACTCAGGGTGGGTGACAGATGTAAATATTAAGAACTAAAACTATAAAATTCTTGGAAGGAAGCACAGAAGTAAATCTTTGCAATCATGGGTTAGGTAATGATTTCTTATATGCAGTGAAAAGCACAATTATTAAAAGAGAAGATTGATAAGTTGGACTTTATCAAATTTTAAAACTTTTGTTTTCAAAGAACATTATCAAGTAAGTAGGAAAGCAAACATAGATTGAGAAAAATATTTGCAAATCATATATCTGATAATAATCTGATATGCAGAATATATAAAGAACTCTTATAACTCAATAATAAAAAGACAACCCAACTTAAAAATGGGCAAAGATTTGAAGAGACACTTCTTGAAGAAAGATATACAAATGGCTCATAAGCACATGAAAAAGATGCTCATCATTATTAGTTATTAGGAGAATGTAGATCATTTTTTAAATTTTTTATTTTATTTTTTGAGACAGGATCTCTCTTCATCACCCAGGCTTGAGTGCAGTGGTGCAATCATGGCTCACTGCAACCTCCACCTCCTAGGCTCAAGCAATCCTCTCGCCTCAGCCTTCCGAGAAGGTGGGACCATAGGCATGCAACACCATGTCTGGCTAAATTTTTTTGATTTTTTTACAGAGATGGGGTTTCACTATGTTGCCCAGGCTGGTCTCAAACTCCTGGACTCAAGGGATTCTCCTATCTCAGCCTCCCAAAGTGCTGGGATTTTAGGGGGAAATGTAAATCAATCCCACAGTAAGATATCACTTCATATCCCCTATCATATGGCTATGATGAAAAAAAAAAAAAAAGCCAATAACAAGCATTGGTAAGGATGTGAAGAAACTGGAAACCTTATACATAGTGGGATTGGAAAATGGAAACTTTATACATAGTGGGAATGGAAAATGGAAACTTTATATATAGTGGAATGTAAAATGGAAATCTTATACATAGTGGGAATGTAAAATGGTGCAGTCACTTTGGAAAACAGTTTGACAGTCTCTCAAAATGCCAAGTTACCACATGAGCCAGAAATTCCGTTCCTAGATATCTACCCTAAAGAAAGAAAAAGGTCATCTCTAGGATGACCCTGCACCCCCTTATAAAGTGTCTGCTTGAGAAAAGTCAAGGCTGCCAACAAGAAGAACTTGTACGTAGAAGAACTTGTACATAAATGCTTATAGTAGCATTATTCATAATAGCCAAAAGCGCAAACAACCAAAATGTCCATTGAATGATGAATGGATAAACAAAATATAGTAGATCCATACAGAGGAATATTACTCAGCTATAAAAAGGAATGAATTACTGATACATGTTACAAATGGATGAACCTTAAAAGCATTATGCTAAGAGAAAGAAGGCAGTTATTTATTGTATCAGTGATTCCCAACTTCTGCCACCAAGGACAGGTTTCATGGAAGTCAGTTTTTCCACAGATGGTGTAGTGGGTAGCGGGGTGGTTTCAGGATTCAAGCAAATTACATTTATTGTGCACTTTATTTCTATTATTATTAAATTGTAACCTATAATGCTAATGTACAACTCACCATAATGTAGAATCAGTGGGAGCCCTAAGCTTATTTTCCAGCAACTAGACACTCCCAGTCTGGGGTGATGGGAGACAGTGACAGATCATCAGGCATTAGATTCTCATAAGGAGCATGCAGCCTAGATCCCTCACATGTGCGGTTCACAATAGGGATCATGTTTTTATGAGAATCTAATGCCACCGCTGATCTGACGGGAGGCGGAGCTCAGGCGGTGCTGCAACTGATAGTGAGCAGCTATAAATACAGATGAAGCTTTGTTCCTTCCTGCTGTGTGGCCTAGTTCCCAACATGCCATTGGACCAGTATCGGTTCATGGCCCAGGGGTTGGGGACTCCTGTAGAGTATGATCCCATTGATAAGAAATGTCCAGAATAGGCAGATCTGTACAGACAAAAAGTAGATTAGTGGTTGTCTGTGAGGGAGAAGAATGGGGAATGATTGCTATTGGGTAATAAAGATTATCTCCTCAACCAAACTCTCTAGTCAGGCTCCTCTGAGCCCTCTTCTCAACTAGGCATCCACCTTGGCCTATACAGACTTGAATTAAACACTAACATGGTTTCCAACAGCTCAAGGCCATGTCTCTAGGATGACCTTGCACCCCCTTATAAAGTGCCTGCTTGAGAAAAGTCAAGGCTGGCAAACAAATTTACTGTTGTTGCAGCAAGGCCTGAAGATACAGCCCCTCTCTCCCAGCCTCTGTGGGAGGGTAGGAGTCTAACTTGTTCAATAAGTGCCAGTTAGCAAACCCAGATGAGTTTCACATGGACCAGTGCCCCTTCCAGCTTTTCTGTAATTTTTCACTTCCCTGACTCCACTGAGTTCCCCCGTCCCTACTCTCTCATTGTTCTTTAAAATGCCCAGTCACCTCTGTTACAAGTTTTTAGTTCACACTGGACTCTTTTCCCTATTACAATAGTTATTACTGATTAAAACTTGTCCTTATCACTTTAACTACTGTCTAACTTTATCTTTGACATAGGTACAGAGTTTCATTTTGGTACAGTGAAAATATTCTAAGATTATAGTGATGGCTGTACAACTCTGCAAATAGAACAAAATTACTGAATTGTACACTTCAAATAGATTAACTTTATAGTATGCAAATGTCACAATAAAGCTGTTAAAAATCAATATTTCTATATGCCAGCAATAGTTAAACTTTGAAAGAAGATATATTTATAATAACACACAAATATCAAGTACCTAGGAATAAATCTAATAGAAGATTTGCAAGACTCTTTAGAGAAAATAATAAAACTTTTTAAAGAGAAATTCAGAAGACCTGAACAGAAATGCCATGTTCACTGGCTGGAAAACACACATTGAAAGGATGGACCTCCAGTTTCTGGTTTGTCATACAAAGAGCTTGGAAGTTGTCACCCCCATCCTCACACAAGAAAAAAAGTTGAACAAGCTCAAAATTAACAATTCTTCTTAGATTCCTCAGAGAATTGAGGTCACAGGGCAAACTGCTGCCTTGAAAACTAGAGAGATAGACAGGTGGATACAGAGAACCACAGCTCACCAGGAGAAGCTCAGAGGGAGAAGCCTGCATCTGGAGGCAACACTGGTAGGAATCCAGATGCTCCTCAACTCAGATATGGCAGATGTTGCCATTATCAGAGCAGAAATTTAGAATAACTATGATTAATATGTTGAGGGCTCTACTGGGAAAAATGGATAAGATGCAAGAACAGATGGGTAATATAAGCAGAAAGATGGAAACTCTAAGATAGTAATAAAAGGAAATGCTGGAGATTAAAAACACTACAACAGACATGAAGAATGCCTTTGGCTCATCAGTAGACTGGACACGGCTGAGGAAAGAATCAGTGAGCTTGAAAATATGTCAATAGAAACGTCCCAAACTGAAATGCAAAGAGAAAAAATGAGAAGAAATGGAACAGAGCCTCCAAGAATTGTGGGACGATTACAAAGGATGCAACATATGTGTAACAGGAATACTGGAAGAAGAAAGAAAGAAATGAAATATTTGAGATGTGTGAAGAATGTCCGTTCTCCCCAATTTGATCTCTAGATTCATATGTTCTCAACTAAAATGTACTATAGAGTTTTTTAAAATGTTGTTTTGTAGAACTCGACAAGCTGATTCTAAAATGCACACAGAAAATACAAAGGGCTACACAGAGCCAAGATCTCTTAAAGAATAGAAAGAGTATTAAAAATCTTGCTCTATCAGATAGTAAGACACTGCAAAGCAATAGCAGTACAGACAATGTGGCATAAGCACAAGCCAGTGGAATGGAATACTGAGCCAAAAAACATATATAAGTAGACTAGATTCCAGACAAAGGTAGCACCACAAAACAAAGGAGAATGAATGGCCTTTTTTGGTAAATTATTCTGGAACTGTAAGATACCATATGAATTACAAATGAAATTTAACTCCTGTATCAAACCACACACAAAAATCAATTCCAGGTGGAATATGGACCTAAATGTAAAATGTAAAACAATGGAGATTTTAGAAGGTAATGTAGAAGAATATAACTGTGGATAAAGATTTTTATAGCACAAAAACACTACCACAACAGCAAAGATTGATATATTTGACTACCTTAAGGAAAGAAATTTGTTCAGCAAAAGATGCCATCAAGGCAATGAAATGGCAAGTACAGTATAGCAGAAAATATCTGTAGTACATATAACTGGAAAAGGGATTGCATATCTGATATAGAATTCCTATAATTCATAAAGGAAAAGGCAGACAACAGAAAAAGGAGCAAAAGGGGTGAATGGGCATTTAAAAGAGGATATTGAAATGACAGAAAAAGAGACAAAAATGTTTTTGACCTCATTAGTAAACACAGTGAGATACTACTATACCCCCACATGACTGGTTGAAATATAAAAGTTTCACAAGTCCATGGAGAAAGAGAGAGTCACCAATGCATGGTAGAATGTGAAAAGATCAAGCTGCAGGACATAAGACATACTAAACAAACAATGGTGATAACCTAGGATGGGAGCGATCAGGCCACGCTGTAATAACTATGGGCTTACAGCCAGTCTGCCTAACTGTAGAGAGCCATGTTATCCCACGTGGAAACAGATGCAAGTGTAAACAGCACTTCGGGAACTGGTCTAGTTTCTGGAAACAACATCTGAAGACTGAAGTGGGGAGTCCTGAAATCCCTTCCCATGGGTTCTCCCCAAAGCCCTTCATTCAGCCTCCATGAAGGTTGTGGAAATTCTCCTGACATGGGCACTGGGAAGGGTTCTCTCCTTCTTTGCCCCAGGCACTGAGATGAGTCCTTCACAGTGGGAGGCAGGGAGGACCAGGTAGCCTTTTATTAACTGCTTAAAACCAATTCGTTCTCTGAGCAAAACTCCTGCTCAAAATGTGTGATGAGTTGATGATTGTTACTAATTGAAATATAATGGGAGAAGGGCTTGCAATGGTTACTTTTTGTGTGCTAAGGCAATCTACAGAGAAACCAGTGGAACCAGTTGTTTTGCATTTTAATCCAAGCAAATGAACAACTTGTCATGCAATTTGGAGCATTGTTATCTCTTCCTATAAGAGTGTGTGTAGAAGAGTCGGGGGTATCTAAACACTCTGGTAGAGGTTTCCTGCTTTTGGAAGCTAGGGACAAATGTGGGCTTCCTGGTAGGGACCTGGACCAGTAGGAGGCAGGAAATTCCAGAATAGGCAAGAGAGCAGAAAAAAGCCTTCCCATAGCACAGGGTGTAATGGGCACTCAATGAACGGCAGTGACGATGATGGTCGTGTTGTGATGATGCTAATTGATGGTAGGGGGTGTGGGAAGAGAAGAGAATTGGTAGAGATGATAGCAGTAATGGTTAATGGAGGAAGGAAGGAAAAAAGTTGATCATGACAATGATGGCATGTTGTAGGAGTGGAGGCAAGTGAGAGCAGGTAGTTGGTGGAGATGGTGATAGAAAAGTCTTAATCCCAGTGGGAAAATTGTGACTGGGTCCATCAAGGCCACAATGGCTAGGACAAAGAAACCCAGAGAGACCCGTGCTACCCTGCCAGGGAGCCGAGTGTAGGCTCTGTCTTAGTTCAGGCCTCACTGTCGTTCACAATGGCACCCATCCCCTATGGAATCCCTCTGCTTGCATGGTCCATAACCCTTCAAAATGCAGTCCCACACAGCTAGGCATCCAACTGTCTTAGCCAGGAGGCTTGCAGAAACATCTGGAGAGTGAAGGGGACACTTCTGACACTTGCCTGGGAAGAAACAAGAATGCCTGGTCCTTCTTCAGTGTCCCACCATGAGTCACAGACTTCATAGTCCAAAGGGCCTTGGAGGAAGGTAGTCTGAGACTCCAGGCCCTAGCTGGGCCCTGCCCCACAAGGCCATTACCTCACTGTGTAAGGACACCTTTATACAAAACTGCACAGCCTAGCACAGTGTGAACCTAGCTCAGCCCTCCTGGGCTACGTGGAATTGGCCTGCTAATTCCACAGAAGCACACTGCTGCAGCTGAAAGGAGGAGGAGGGGTTCAGTCTCATGGCTTGGTGCTGGCAGAAGTGACATTCAGGAGCTGGGATTGCCAGGCTGCCCTGCAGACCTGGCACGGACGGAGAGGCTGTGTCAGCTCCGGGGAGGGCTGGGGGTTGTGAGTGAGCAGAATGAGGAGCTCTGCACCATCCTTCAAGGCCTGGCCATGCCTCCCAGGAAGTATCACTGATCTGCTCACCTGGGTCCTATTCCACCTCTCAGGTAAAACTGGGCCAGTCTCTCTCTCTCTCATACCACTCTCTTCTGGGTTGTAGCAATAAAAGTCAGTGACACGTATGGTGTTTTATGGCTTACTAAGGCCCTATCACTGAGCTCCTGAACTGGGCTGCCCACATCCCAGGGCCTTCCCCCAGCTCCATGCCCAGAGCACGTTTAATTTTGACATCCGTTTTTGCTCAAAGATTTGGGAGCAGGACAAAGTTATGTGACATTTTAATGTTAAATACAGATGTAATATAAAGTAAAGGCAAACTTCCTTAAAGCAGAGGCTTTGAGAATTCTCAAGCTTGCCAGGGACTCTTAGCTGCACACCTCCTCGCCCCCAAGGGCTTACCTCACTAGGTTCTTGGGCTGCTTGCAAGGAAAAGTATGACAGTGCTGTTTGACACCGCCACACCGAATCCTATTAATAATCCAGATGATTTGCACCACTATTATCCATTTTCACAGTGAGGATGCTTGGGGTGGTCGTGGGATTTGCCCACGCTCCCAGAGCCAGCAGAGTCATGACCAGTCTGCAAGCCTCCTCGTCCAGCCTCCTTCCAGGCTTCCGGCTGGCCTCCAGCAGAGCAGGCCCTCGCCAGCTCCACCCATGGCTGAGTCCCACAGCCAACTCAGAGGCTGTCACATCTACTATCTTCAGGCCAAGGTTGGGCTAAGGGTCAGTGCCAAAGGGCAGCTAGATGGCCTCAAGCTCCCTATCTCCATAACGCTTCCCAATTCATCTCAAATAAAAATAATCATATGTGACAATGGATGTTTTCTCAGTGGTATGGACGGCATGAGATACCTTTAGAAAACCTGGCTATTTTTGTGGATCTGGGCTTCTTTGTGGATCAAAGAAAGACAATGCTGCTATGTTAACCCAGTTTCATGACCAGTCCTCCAGTCCGTTCAGATGCCACCCAGACCTTCTGTGCTGATATGGGGAGTGAGATCATTCCATTTTTTGTCCTCAGAGCACTGCATACTTTTCAGTGGTGTTTATTACTTGTTATAATTAATTACCCCTTACTTTGAACAAGTGGGACAACAGAGGGTACAAGCAGAAAACATTTTTATTCCTGTCCCTAAATCTCCAGTAGGTCCCATGGCTTTCCAAGCCATTCTTGAATAAAAAGCCTTCCAGTCTCTTCTAGTCTCAAAATCCTATAATAAAGGTGACCAGTCCAGTGCAATCATCAAAACCCCAAACTCTGTTAAAGGATAAGGCTTCTCCCCTCCTCGGCTCAGGCCTGTTGCAGCCTGAGGAGCCTGCAGTGGGTCTGGGTCTCTTTACTGTCAGCTTCTCCTACACTGCTTGGCAAAAGCTGGTGTTCTGGAAGTGTTTTGTGAGATGGATTCTCTGTTCTCTAACCTGCAAAATGGAGGCATTACCACCTGCGCTGCTTATCTCACAGGGCTGAGATGTAAAATAAAGAGGATAAAGTGGCTGAGCAAGTCATTTCCTGAGTGTGTACCCTGCGGCATCTCTCCAGAACTCTGCAGTCTGCTCTGCAGCTGGAAGACTACTCCCAAATCCCTTTCTCCTGGCCAACTCCACCCTCTCTAAAAATTCAGCCCTTGGAAAGCCTTCCTGACAACCCCATGCTGAGTCTGGAGTCCCCCTACCCACCATGCTGCTGGACTACTGTTTGGGCTTGTGTTTTCTCATTCTCTGAGATCCACCATCACATTCAGAAGTGGTGTTTGTTGAATAAAAGGAAGGGAAGGAGGAAGGGAGGGCCGAAGGAAGGAAGGAAAAAAGGAAGGAAGAAAGGAAGGGAAGGAGGGGAGGAGAAAGGAATATAATTATCTTGTATCAATGGTGATGAGAATTTACTAGTGTGAGGTTGGTATTATGTGCAATAAATAAGAAAGGGCAGAGGCAAGGAATAAAAGCAGAAAAAGGGAAGAGGCAGGGTAGGAGAGAAAGGGGAAGTGGAGAACCAGAGACAGAACCATTTTGTGTAGGAGAGACGGTGAAGGGCAATCTACCAGGATTCACAAGCGTAAAGTAAGAATACAGAGAGCAGAGTGGGTGGGGACCAGCTGCTCCCTGGATCTCCTAATGACCAGAGGTAGGAAAGGGGACAGAGAGCGGCGAAAGACTGGGGTTAGAGGGCTAGTCAGCTTCTTTCTTTCTCTGCTCCTCACCCTCCCTCCCTCTTGCTCACTGGCCTCAGTCCTTCTGGGGCTGGCATGTAGGCAAGTGGGTAGGAATTCAGAACAAGATTACCTCCAAAGAAATCCTCCAAGTGCCTTCTTCCTCACCCTTCCCTCATATTCTTGAAATGGAACATTATGTGAACATTTTCTTGGAAATTCTACACGTGGTGATCTGTCTCAGACTTGCCTGGAATCTGTCACATTGCTGCTTCAGTCAAACTGAACAGGATAAGAAGAGTCCCATTTTAACATTTATTATACTAGTAAAGAATAGCAAATGGAAATAAATATTACAGCATGGAAGAGGGAACCCTCAGCAGGGTTTGATGAATATCAGATAGAACCATCCTAACGGACTAAGTGGAGCAAAGAAAGCAACAAGTAAAGGTGCTGGGGGTGCCTGCAGGTGGTGACAGCTGCTGCTCACCAAGGTCCCAGGGAGACTTCATAGTCATAAGGTACAGGCACAGAGAGCAGGAACCAGCAGGGAGGAGAAGTCAGGGTGAGTCCCGGAAGTGCTATATGCAAAGAGTTGTATCAAAGAGCATATCCACGCTATGCTTGCCCCTCTCTTAAGGAAGAACAACAACAGACTAAGATGGCATCCAGCCCAGGTCAAATCAGAGGGTGCCGTCTTATAGATACTAGACAGGATTCCGAGGAAGACTAGGGCTTCTGATGCCTGTGTTGGCATCCGAAAAAAAGGCTTCTGTATTTTATCATGGGTGCATCAGGAGATCCTGGCCATGGCCCCTTAATGGAATCTTGCAGGTCAATATGCCCAAGCCTCCCACTTAGGGAAGAGGGCTGTTGAATCCCTCTCCACATGACAATCCACATGGTGGTAGAGAAAACCAGCCATCTATATTAAACCACAAATCCTACAGTCACAGATATAAATGGGCAGCCAAGGATCCTTAGATCTTTCAGTAAAACCAACAGCCCAATAAAAAAAGAATGAAGATAAATAGAAAAGTGAACCCAGGAGAAATAGAGATAGTTTAGGAAACAACTTAAAAAAAAATCTTCTGTGTATCTTTAGTGAGAATCTAGGTTATTCTTCCACAGACAAGAAAAAAAGACATAAGACAAAAATCATAAAATGTTATTAGAAATTAAAAATGTAATTGTCAACATTTAAAAAGCAATCAAAGAATGGAAAGACATACATGAGAACAGTGGTTCTCAAAATGTCATCTCCAACCAGTAGCATCAGCTTCACCTGGGAACTTATTAAAATGAAAATGTCTGGGGTTCCAGCCCACATTATTTCATCAGACACTCTGGGGCTGGGGCCTAATGGTCTGTATTTTAATAAGGCCTCCAGTGATTCTGATGCTCACTCAAGTTTGAGGACCACTGGATCTACTTGGAAGGGAAAAAGGAGTTCTTGAGAAGGCAAGAGGGAGTGACGACTAGAGAACAAATAGAGAGGCTGGCCTTTCTAAGACTAGGGACACCTTCCCATTCTAGCAGGAGAAAAGGCAAAAATGATAAAAATGGGTACAGATGGGTTTATAGATTTGATAGTAGAAAGGAAAAATAAGTTTCCTTCCTATGTCTTCTAAACTATCCACAATAATAAGGTGAGGCTGAAACTGAGGCAGGGGAGGATAACTTTAAGAAAATGTTTGAGGAGAGAGACATAAAGTGTATTGAAATTGCCTAGCAAAATGAGGGCCAATTTGAAGTTTGAGTTCTTGAATTAAAAGTGAAACCAACACCAAATAGGCTAATCAATCAATCCTTGGCAAAAAGAATACAACTGGAGGCATCACACTACCTGACTTCAAAATATACTACAAAGCTATAGTAACCAAAGCAGCATGGTACTGGCATAAAAACAGACACACAGACCAATAGAGCAGAATAGAGAACCCAGAAATAAATCTATGTATTTATGGCCAACTCATTTCTGACAAAAATGCCAACAACATTCACTGGGGAAAGGACAGTCTTTTCAATAAATGGTGCTGGAAAAACTGGAGATTCATATGCAGAAGAATGAGACTAGACTCCTTTCTTATACCATATATAATATAAAAGTAAAGTAAAAATGAATTAAAGACTAAAATGTAAGACCTGAAACTGTAAAACTACTAGAAAACATAGGGATATGCTTCAGGACATTGGTCTGGGCAAAGATTTTATGGAAATCTCTAAAACACAGGCAACAAAAGCAAAAATAGGCAAAAGGGATGACATCAAACTAAAAAACTTCTGCACAGCAAAGGAAGCAATCAACAGAATGAAGAGACAGTCCAAAGAATAGCATAAAATATCTGCAACCTATTCATCTGACAAGGGACTAATATCCAGAATATACACGAACACAAACAACTCAACAGCAAAAAACAAACAAATAATTCAGCTTAAGAAAAACAGGTGAATGATCTGAATAGATACCTCACAAAAGAAGACGTACAAATGGCCAAGTATATGAAAAAATGCTCAATATCACTAATTGTCAGGGAAACGCAAATCAAAACCACAATGAGATCTCATCCTAATTTGCATGGCTATTATCAAAAAGATTAAAAACAGCAAATGCTGGTGAGGATGTGGAGAAAGGGGAATGCTCATACTGTCTTGGTGGCAATGTAAATTAGTAAAACCATTATGGAAAACAGTATGGAGGTTCCTCAAAAAAATGAAAAATAGAACTACCATATGATCCAGCAATCCCACTATTGAGTATTTGTCCAAAGGAAAGGAAATCAGTATGTCAAAGAGATCTCTGCAGTCCCATGTTTACTGCAACATCATTCTGTTGAAGAGATCTCTGCAGTCCCATGTTTACTACAGCATCATTCACAATAGTCAAAATACGTCATCAACCTGGGTCTTTTCATCAACAGATTAACGGATAAAGAAAATGTAGTATATATAGAGGAGTCTATTCCAAGATGGCCGAATAGGAACAGTTCCAGTCTGCAGCTCCCAGCATGATCAACACAGATGACGGGTGATTTCTGCATTTCCAACTGAGGTATCTGGTTCATCTCACTGGGACTGGTTGGACAGTGGGTGCAGCCCATGGAGGGCGAGCCAAGGCAGGGTGGGCATTGCCTCACCCGGGAAGTGCAAGAGGTTGGGGGATATCCCTTTCCTAGCCAAGGGAAGCTGTGACAGACTGTGCCTGGAAAATCAGTACACTCCGCCCAAATACTGCACTTTTCTCATGGTCTTAGCAACCGGCAGACCAGGAGATTCTCTCCCGTGCCTGGCTCAGCAGGTCCAACACCCATGAAGCCTTGCTCACTGCTAGTGCACCAGTCTGAGATCAACCTGTGAGGCTGCAGCCTGGCGGGGGGAGAGGCGTCTGCCATTGCTGAGGCTTGAGTAGGTAAACAAAGTGGCTGGGAAGCTTGAACTGGGTGGAGCCCATTGCAGCACAGCAAGGCCTACTGCCTCTATAGACTCCACCTCTGTGGGCAGGGCATAGCTGAACAAAAGGCAGCAGACAACTTCCACAGACTTAAATGTCCCTGTCTGACAGCTCTGAAGAGAGCAGTGGTTCTCCCAGCATGGCGTTTGAGCTCTGAGAACAGACAGACTGCTTCCTCAAGTGGGTCCCTGACCCCCGTGTAGCCTAACTGGGAGACACCTCCCAGTAAGGGCCGACAGACACCTCAATACAGGCAGGTGCCCCTCTGGGACAAAGTTTCCAGAGGAAGGATTAGGCAGCAATATTTGCTGTTCTGCAATATTTGCTGTTCTGCAGTATTTGCTGTTCTGCAGCCTCTGCTGGTGACACCCAGGCAGACGGAGTCTGGAGTGGACCTCTAACAAACTCCAACAGACCTGTAGCTGAGGGACCTGTTAGAAGGAAACTAACAAACAGAAAGGAATAGCATCAACATCAACAAAAAGGATATCCACACCAAAATCTCATCTGTAGGTCACCAACATCAAAGACCAAAGGTAGATAAAACCACAAAGATGGGAGAAACCAGAGCAGAAAAGCTGAAAATTCTAAAAACCAGAGTGCCTCTTCTCCTCCAAAGGATCGCAGCTCCTCACCAGCAATGGAACAAAGCTAGATGGAGAATGACTTTGACAAGTTGACAGAAGTAGGCTTCAGAAGTTCAGTAATAACAAACTTCTCCAAGCTAAAGAAGCATGTTCCAACCCATCGCAAGGAAACTAAAAACCTTGAAAAAAAGGTTAGACAAATGGATAACTAGAATAAATAGTGTAGAGAAGACCTTAAATGACCTGACAGAGCTGAAAACCATGGCATGAGAACTTCATGACACATGCACAAGCTTCAATAGCTGCTTTGATCAAGTGGAAAAAAGGATATCAGTGATTGAAGATCAAATTAATGAAATAAAGTGAGAAGACAAATTTAAAGAAAAAAAGAGTAAAAAGAAATGACCAAAGCCTCCAAGAAATATGGGACTATGTGAAAAGACCAAATCTTTGTCTCATTGGTGTACCTGAAATTGACCAGGAGAATAGAACCAAGTTGGAAAACACTCTGCAGGATATTATCCAGGAGAATTTCCCCAATCTAGCAAGGCAGGCCAACATTCAAATTCAGGAAATACAGAGAACACCACAAAGATACTCCTTGAGAAGAGCAACCCCAAGACACATAATTGTCAGATGCACCAAGGTTGAAACAGGGGAAAAAATGTTAAGGGCAGACAGACAGAAAGGTCGGGTTACCCACAAAGGGAAGCCCATCAGACTAACAGCTGACCTCTCCGCAGAAAGCCAGAAGACAGTGTGGGCCAATATTCAACATTCTTAAAGAAAAGATTTTTCAACCCAGAATTTCATATATACCCAAACTAAGCTTAATAAGTGAAGGAGAAATAAAATCCTTTACAGATAAGCAAATGTTGAGAGATTTTGTCACCACCAGGCCTGCCTTATGAGAGCTCCTGAAGGAAGCACTAATGGAAAGCAACAACTGGTACCAGCCACTGCAAAAACATGCCAAATTGTAAAGACTATTGATGCTATGAAGAAACTGCATTGATTAATGGGCAAAACAACCAGTTAACATCATAATGACAGGATCAAATTCACACATAACAATATTAATCTTAAATGTAAATGGGTAAATGCCCCAATTAAAAGACACAGACTGGCAAGTTAGATAAAGAGTCAAGACTCATCAGTGTGCTGTATCTAGGAGACACATCTCACATACAGAGACACACATAGGCTCAAAATAAAGGGATGGAGGAAGATTCACCAAGCGAATGGAAAGAAAAAAAAAAAAAAAGCAGGGGTTGCAATCCTAGTCTCTGATAAAACAGACTAAACCAACAAAGATCAAAAGAGACAAAGCCATTACATAATGGTAAAGGGATCAATTCAACAAGAACAGCTAATGATCCTAAATATATATGCAACCAATACAGGAGTACCCAGATTCATAAAGCAAGTCCTTAGAGACTTACAAAGAGACTTAGACTCCCATACAATAATAGTGGGAGACTTTAACACCCCACTATCAACATTAGACAGATCAACGAGACAGAAAGTTAACAAGGATATCTAGGACTTGAACTCAGCTCTGCACCAAGTGAACCTAATAGACATCTACAGAACTCTCCACCCCAAATCAACAGAATATACATTCTTCTCAGCACCACATCGCACTTATTCTAAAATTGACCACATAATTGGAAGTAAAGCATGCCTCAGCAAATGTAAAAGAACAGAAATCACAACAAACTGTCTCTCAGACCACAGTGCAATCAAATTAGAACTCAGGATTAAGAAACTCACTTATAACTGCACAACTACATGGCCAGGGAGAATGTGAGGTCACAGTCAAGCTTATGGACCATGTGAGAAAAGAGGCCACCATGAATGAGAGTCAGCAAAAGCACAAGCAGCTTTAGAATTCCAAGAACTTGGCCAGACACGGTGGCTCACACCTGTAATCCCAGCACTTTGGGAGGCTGAGTGGGCAGATCACAAGGTCAGGAGTTCGAGACCAGCCTGACCAACATGGTGAAACCCAGTGTCTACTAAAAATACAAAAATTAACTGGGTGGTGGCATGCACCTGTAATCTCAGCTACTCAGGAGGCTGAGGCAGGAGGATCACTTAAACCTGGGACATGCAAGTTGCAGTGAGCCGAGATTGCGCCACTGCACTCCAGCCTGGGCAACAGAGCGAGACTCCATAAAAAAAAAGTAATTAACAGAATTAGAATATTTAAAAAGCATGTTTACAATGATTAAAGAAACAATAAATGCTATAAAAACAAAAGCGACTACTGAGATTAAAAAGATAAGTTTTAAAAGAAAACTTTTAGGAATGAAAAATATAGACATCGAACTTTAAACCCAAATGCATTAAACAGCAGAAAGACAAAACCGAAAAAAATAACTGATTACTCAGAAGGTAGGTTATAAAAAGTAAACCTCGAATGCAGTAAAGAAAGTTAAAAAGAGGAAAAATATTTTTTAAAAAGAGGTTAAGAGATATGGAAGATAAAATAAGAAGGAGCAATATCAGCTTTCAAAAATATTTGTTTTCTCTCTCTTATTGTTAGGCTTTAATTAACCCAGCACTAAACTCTGATTCTAAACCCACAGCTTGACATTTTCTCTTAGACAACAGGAAGTGAATCAAATGCTAATTGTAGCAATGCACTAGTTATAAAATAATATTTTCCTTAGATCTTCAAAAACAATTACAGCGCAACTTCCTGGTATCCTGTGCTTAGATAAGACAGTGTATTTGTAACAAAGGCACTGTGTACTTTAGAATTTCACCGCAGAAAATTTTTTTAACTTAAAAATAAATCAAGGAATCTAATTCCTGAGGTGGGAAAGAATAACAGAAGTGTCATTTGTCATGAAATCACCTTCACAGTTGTTGGTACCTCCCTTTCATGGTAGGTCAGCCAACAGTGTCAAACCTTCATACTAACACTCTAGGTGATGTTCGTGCTGGCGAAATAGAGCAAGGAGGTGGCGATTCGTTCATGGGTTACTTCCTTAGTGGCTCATGGTCACAGGCTGCAGCCCAACCCCAGCCGGCGCCCTGTGGTCTCAGGTCTGGGTCCAGAGGTCAAGGCCATTGGGCTGAAGTTGTCGCCACCACTAGAAAAGCAACTCTGGGACTCTGGCTGGATCATGCACATGCATAAGTGTAGGTTGAGTAAATAAACACTACAAGCCTGTGCACTGCCACGTGGACACAGCTGGGGGAAAGGCACTCCATCCGTGGGGCTGGTGTAAAACCCCCCAACACATGGCCATCTAGCCCTGTGTGTAAACATTAAGGATATGTCCATGTCTGTATTTCTTTTGGGAATGTGTATCTTGGAAACCAACCCTGTCTGTGGCAGATCTTTCTCCAAGTCTTGAATGCATTTAGGTTTTTTCTTTGTCAGTAGGAACTCTTTGAATAACGAATTCCGTGTGTGTGTGTGTGTGTGTGTGTGTGTGTGTGTGTGTGTATTTCTGGGTAAGCTGCGGTAGGATTACCTTTCTTTGGTCAGTAGAAGTACTCTCTCACTCTCAGAAATCATTATATTTAATAAAGCCAAAGTGCTACCGGAAGTCACAAAGAAGTGGGTGGAGTGGTTCATCTTTCCTTGGGGAGCTTACAACATAAAATAGGCAAAAAACAAAAAAACAAAAGTCTTTTTCACATGATTTTATGCATCCACACTTGTTGAAGGAAAACGTTTCTCATGACAGTATTGCGAATGTCTGAAATAAATGCTTGAGTGATATTCAGAACAGGAAAATGAAGGTAACTCTGGCAGCCAGTGTAGCATTAAGGAAAATGGGGGACAGAAGGCCCAAACAGGATGTTACTGACAACGTCTGGGAAAGAGAGTGGAGAGGGTAGGAGAGGCTGGCCCCATCAACCCTGCAGGCACTCTCAAGAGGACTGGGGGCTGGACAGAGCTTGTCAGAGAGACCCCAAGCTCTACCCCTGGATGACTCAGGAAAAACAATGCAAGGAGTGGAGGTGGCTTCCTGGGTGGCCCTGGTAGAGGGCAGGGAAGGGAGAGGATGAGTTTAGCTGAGGTGGCTGTGTGACCAGGGGGACAACGTCAGGATGTCCAGAGGTCCTGGACCAGAGACCAGGTGTGGGGTGCTGGGGACAGAGCAGGTATCTGAGCACAGATGGAGTCACTGAGGGACAGATGTGAGGGAGAAGACTGGGAACGGAACCTTAGAAACTCCTGATGTTTTGGGGAGTGGAAGAGAGGTGGAAGCCTGTGCATAAAGTGAGAAGAAGAAAAGCCCCAAGAGAGAAGTGTTGAAGGAAGAGAGGGTTTTAAACAGGGTGATGTGGTCGGCAGTCAGGAGAATGACTGAGAAAAGGTCATTGAATCTGGCAGCTGTAGTCTGCAGCCTGCAGAGGGAGCAGCTCCAGAAAGTGAGAGCACTGGCCCCAGGTCAGGGGAGTGGAGGGCGGAGGGCCCTCACGGCTCCACTCACACGTAGACAAGAAGAGAGTGACCAACAATGGGAAAATCACGGTTAGAAAAGACCATAAATAGAACAAGGTCTGGGAATCCAGGGTAGAAGGGGACAGTAGTATTCGCAGGAGGGACAGAGGGATGAGAACATTCTTCTGAAAGAGGAGCAGGCTGACTAGGAGCCCTGGATAGATTTGGAGCTGCTGACTAGAGTTGAGACAAGGCAGGGTTAAAGGGTTAAAGGGGAACGGGGGAGGGTCAGAAAAGGAGGGTGAGAGCGAGAGGAGAGGATGAGAGGGCCAGGCAGGGTCAGAGGGTGAGGGAGAGGACAAAGATGACAGTGATGAGAGTCTGTGGGATTGGATACCAACTGGACAGACCACAGCACAAACTCAAGAGGGCCCCCGGCCTCACCTGCTGCTTAGAAAATGAACCTGAGGTCACGCTGGGGTCAGCCCTCCTTTTTCTAGAGCCGTGGAGACCTTGAGGTCTAGTGGCAGCTTCTCTTCTGGGAACACTCCCCACAGCCCCCAACCCAGTGAGTCCTTCTGGCTTCTTGGTTTGTTTCTGAGGCTTCCTCCCGTCACCCACAACTTCCAGGGTAGTGAGGTGATGTTTCCTGTGCAATTCCTCCTGGAATTCCTGCCCAGCCTCGTGGGAGTCTCTAGCTGTCCTGGAGAGACAAGCTGTGCCATTCCTGCCCACTGTGACGACCCAGACAGGCCCTTGGATCCCCCCATGATGGGATGGCTCTGACAGCCGTGAGAACAGGCTAGAGTTGGGAAGGCTGGAGGCAGCCCTATGAGGAAGGGTTGTGTGGTCCAGAAGGATGGTGATGGAGTGAAGAGAAGACAGAGATGCAGAGGCAAATTTATAAGTAGTGGATTTAGTATGTGGTGAGAGAAAGAGAAAACAAGGCTCGTCTCATACAGTGACATTGGATGTTGTCATCTGGATGACAGGCTTCTGAATAAGAAGTGCACTAGGTGAGGGTGTGACACCCGAGTGTGTTTTCCCCAAGGCTGGGAAATCTCAGGGAAGAGAATGGATGTCTGCTTTCCTGAGAGGGGATGGAAGGTGAACATGGCCTCTGAACGACAGGATGGAGGCATGAAAGGGGCCATTTCTCAGGTCCAGTCTCTGCAGGGACTTCCCTGAGACATTTGGGGCCAAAGTCTGAGCCCAGTTCTGTGGTGGCTTTAGGGGGCCCATCCTGGTGGGACCACCTTGGTTCCAGCCCCCCATCTCCCAACTCCTGCCCTGGAAGCAATGATAGCCATCTGGACCTGAAGGACTGGCCAGACCTTTCTCACTAACCTGGAAAAAAAAATCTCTTTCCCTGACCTAATATGACACAGTTTTCCACAAGAGCATTTTTTGTTTTTACCTCTGGGAAATAAAGCATTTGTTTTCCAAGAAACTGATTCTTGGATTAAAAGATTGGGCTTTGCAAAAAAAAGTTTTAATAAAATAAAACTTTTCCAGCTGATGCCAGAAGTGGTTTCCTTACTCTCAGGTTGAGGCTCACTCCAGGGTGTGTGCAAAGCTGCAGTCACACCCTGAGACCAGGGTAGTATGAAGTTCAGAGATGCAATCTCTCACCACGCCACTGTGTCCAATGAGAAAGCCATACCCAAGGACAGATGTGATGGCCACTTGCACGAACAGATGGCCATGCATGTCCTGTCACCACACACAAACTCTAGCAGCACTCCTGTCCTAGAGGCAGCAGCTCAAGCAGTTCCCTCTTAGGGCAAGGGGCTGCCTCCCATCCAGGGAGGCAGAGATGCCCTCCCCATGTGCTTAGGTTTCCTAGGTTTTACCAGCCCTTTGGGGAAGGCTCTCTGGGGCTGAAACCCTGGAGGTGGCCACAGCTTCATAGCTGCTCCTCCCACATAAACTGTGCCATAACTGGCTGGTTATGTGTCCCAAACCCCCACCTTACTCCTCCCCGCCAGCCCCACCAAACAGTGAGGACAGGATGGCCTCCTTGGCTTCTTCCTTCCCAGGGCCTGGCAGAGCTCCTCAACTGTTCTAGTTTAATGAACAGACCGATGATGACTGAATTCTCAACCAGCTGATCAAATCCCGTTTGGTATAGTATAAACCTACTGTTCTGAGTAGCAAGGAGACACAGCCAACTTGCATCTCTCTAAACCCCTCCCACACCCAAGGGCTGGCAGAAAGATAAAGCAACGATAGGGCTGTATTCTTTTGCACCTCTGCACCCACAGGGTCATAGGCTTGGCACTGAACCCAGCACGGGGAGCAGCTGGGTTAGCAGCCATCTGCCCATTCTGTCCTGCAAGTGACCTGCTAGCTATGGTCCAGTGTGAAAAGATGTGGGCCAATCAGATTGCCTGTCTTGGGAATTTGGTGTGAAAATAAGCACAGCAACTGCCAGGTTGCAGCAGATATGCAGTGTATATGTAGTGGCTTAGAAAGGCTGGAACTGTTGTGATCGTTAATGCTGAGTGTCAACTTGATTGGATAGAAGGATGCAAAGTATTGATCCTGGGTGTGTCTGTGAGGGTGTTGCCAAAGGAGATTAACATTTGAATCAGTGGGCTGGGAAAGACAAACCCACGCTTAATGTGGGTGGACACCATCTAATCAGTTGCCAGCATGGCTAGAATATAAAGCAGGCAGGAAAAAAAAACAAAAATGTGAAAAGACTAGATGGGCCTAGCCTCCCAGCCTACATCTTCCTCCTGTGCTGGATGCTTCCTGCCCTTGAACATTGGACTCCAAGTTCTTCAGTTTTGGGACTCGGACTGGCTTTCCTTGCTTCTCAGCTTACAGACGGCCTACTGGGACCTTGTGATCATGTGAGTTAATACTTAAGAAACTCCCCTTTTTATATACATACACACATATATATATATAATAGGATGTATATATCTCCTATTAGTGCTGTCCCTCTAGAGAACCCTAATACAACTGGCCATATGTAAGCTTAAGTTACAAACTACAAAGAAGCAGAGAAAGCTGCCAGCTGGTAGCCAGAGAAACAAAGTGGAGACTTTAAGAGCCGAGGGATCAAGAACAGCTTTGTGGGAAGTGGGTTTTGTAGGTGAGGAGGAGATATCCAGATGGACACGAAGTGGGGTGTGGTATAAGTATATGATGAGAATAGAGTATATGCGTAAGCAGTCTGACTGCTGTGCAGGAACACCAAACATGCTCTGTGCCTGCTTCAACTCTGGAAACCTCCACCTCACCATGGTTGGTTTCCCTAACCATGGCTTCACTCCAGGTGTTGTCATCTCTCAGAACTCGGCCACCTCTGGACTTCAACCCAGATCCTACTCTAGCCACAAATGACTAATCCCATTGCAACCACTTTCTCCCTTAGTCCCACATCTACTCTGCAGGCTTCCAGGTCCTCAATCTCCTGACCTAACTACCATGCCCAGTTGGAGCTCATGGCTGTCCACCTGAGCTACATCTCACCAATACCCTAAAACTCTCTTGCCCCACTATCCTCACACCTGTCCAGAAAAACTCCAATCCTCCACAGCCAGTCTTTTCTTTTGTAGCAGACTATCAGCTGGCCCCTCAAATCCATTATCTTCGTCTTCCATAGTAATGGTTTTAGTTGGGAACCTGGATGCCAACCAGACTCCTTTCTCAGAGGTCCTTGCAGCCAGGTGCCTAAGTTCTTGACAATAAAATGTGAGCAAAGGTGATGTGCACAACATCTCTATTATTTGTCTAAAAGGAAATTACTTGCTTTTCACTTCTGCCCCTGCCCCTTCCCAGAAGCTGGGATGTGGCAGACACTCAGCCTTGGCCATGCAGCCACATTAACATAGCCATGGGATCATAGAACAAGATGGAAGGGAACTGGGATCTTGAATGGTTCCGGAACATGAACCACACCACCAGCCTGGGCCACTCTCCTCCCTTTGGACTGTCATATAGGAGACAGAAAATTCATCTTATTTAATCCACTCTGTGTTACAGCAGATTCTATCGCAGCCAAATTCATGGAGAAGAATGCCATAACCAATCAGGGCAGTACCACTATAAATTCCTGTCTCCACCCTCAGCTGACCTCACTTGCACTGTTCCTGGTCAGCTCCCTTTCAGATTTCCCTTAGAAAAACCTTCACACTCTTACATACTTACAGACTCCTATCCAACACCTCTCACTCTGAACCAACAATACCGTCTCTTATGTCATTAAATGTTGAGAACACCAAGTAGGCTCTCCTAACACATCCTGCAATTCTTTCCTCTCATCCCAACCAGGTGTCCCATGTGTGCTCTGGTCAGACTCCCTAGATGAGAATCACAGCTCCACTATGACCTGTGCAATCTATCTCAACTTCCATTTCCTCCACTGTAAAATGGAAATTAGTAACAATTGTTGTCAAGATTAAATGAGATCATGCATGTACAGCAATCAGTACAAGGCCTGTATAGTAGGCAATGACCACCTGCTACTAACATTGCTAAAACAAATGTGACTGCGTCACTGCCTGATGAAAGCCTTTTACTGAATTTCCAAAGCCTCCAGAACAAAGTCTAAACTCCTTAATATGTTAGGCTCTCACAGCATATCTGCCATTTACTCTTCGAATCGTCTGCCGCCCTATGCTTTAAACACTATGCTCCAATGATACCAAACTCCCCACAAATCTATTATCAACTTCCACTCATTTGACGGGCATTTTAATATATGTCTGTCAAATGAGTGCTGGTTAGCACTTAACAAATTAATTTCCCTTCCTGGGGAATTCCAACTACCTCCTAAAAACATGCCAACATGAAAAAGAGCCTATTTTCAATCTCGTGTCTAGGAAGTGATACGGAATTCAGTTTCCTTATTTGTAAAATAAAACAGGTAATCCTCCTTTCATCTGTAAACTGTGATGCCCTGCTAAGGTGGCTGTGGAAAAAACTAATCTTTGTATCTACTTTAAGTCTTAATACATTGTTTAAATGCACTTGAAGTACTATACCCTGTGGAAAGGGAATGAAGTTCCTTTAAGAGGGACATAAGGACAAGAGCCAGAAGGTAAGGCTGGCAACAAAGGGACACGAAAGAATAAAAGGTCCAGAGTGGACACAGAGGAAAATGGAGAAGGCGAAGCCCCTCAGTGGGAGCCAGTCCAGGTTTCCACGAAGCCCGGCAGTGCCAAGCTCCGGTCTCTTCCTCTTCCTGCCTTCCCAGAAGAGGTGAGAAAGACCCTAAGGGAATACTTACCACAAGACAAGTCTGCTCAGCTGGCCAAGAATGCTGGTCAGGTCAAATAAAGCTGCCCCTCTCCTTTAAGCAAGTTATCTGTAGGCCGTTCTGGGGACTGAGAGCAAAGGCCAGAGGGGCACTGCCTAGAGATCCCAACACAAAACTTAAACACAGATTTATCAAGCACTGCACTTTCTGATAAAGAGATTATGGGTAAGTCAAACCCATTCTGGCTTGAACCACATTGGCCTAGAGGAATTTTCTCAGGATATTAATTTTAGTGTTTTTCTAGAATGAGGGCCCACAACCAATTCGTCATAGAGTCTCCAGGACGGTATCCTGCTCTCTAAATTAGGCAGACAATGTCTAAACTGTTCTTCAGATGCCTATTAAGTAATGCTGTGACCAAACAGTATCAATTCAAAAGTCAAAAAACCTAGTATGAATGCAAATATTGTCTAAAGACATATGAAATACAGTATAATAAATCTATGTAATAGATAATTAAATAAATATGTTTTAAGCTCTTTAATAAGACTTTCAATGGAGACACACAGCCAATCCCTGGCTTACCTCCAAAGGCCCTAAATAGTCAGATCATGAAGCTAGCAAAAAGGTACCTGGTGGTAGATACTGTATGCCAAATATTGAAGAAAACATAAATAACTTTGCAAGTTCAAAGCTATAAGGTGGTAGCAGCATTATGAACAGGTGGAAAACAGTGGGCCAGAGGCCAAAGTAACAGCATTCACAATGGAATACAGCAGTAGAGTTTTCTGGACAAAGACTTAGAAGGTAAAAGTAAGGTAGTAATTCCTATCAGGCTTTCGTCTCAAATAATGGCAGGACTCACCAACTTAAAACACCAAGCTGAGTGGACACTCCCTACAGTCACTAAGACTCTTCACTGTCACTGTACTTTCTCTGACAGAACTTTTGAAGCATTAAATATATTGCTGAAGGAAGCCATATACCAGCACATTTCTGCAAAGGGGCAGACACTGCTAGCTGTTCACCAAGAGCCATTGCCCCTTCCTTACCAACAGAAGCCCAATTTTGTTCACAACGAGAACATGGCCAACTCAAAACTAAATTTCCTCCAATGTGCATCAACTGTTGAATGATTTATATCCATACAATGGAATATTTGTCAGTAAAAAAAAGAATGAAGTACAGATACAAGATACAACATGAAGGAATCTTGAAAATCCTATGTTAAATGAAATAAGCCGGCCGGGCGCGGTGGCTCAAGCCTTGTAATCCCAGCACTTTGGGAGGCCGAGACGGGCGGATCACGAGGTCAGGAGATCGTGACCATCCTGGCTAACACGGTGAAACCCTGTCTCTACTAAAAATACAAGAAAATTAGCCGGGCGAGGTGGTGGGCGCCTGTAGTCCCAGCTACTCGGGAGGCTGAGGCAGGAGAATGGCGTGAACCCGGGGGGGGGCGGAGCTTGCAGTGAGCCGAGATCGCGCCACTGCACTCCAGCCTGGGGCATAGAGCAAGACTCCGTCTCAAAAAAAAAAAAAAAAAAAAAAAAAAAAAAGAAATAAGCCAAACAAAAAAGACCACGTTGTGTGATTCCATTTATATGAATGGTCCAGAACAGGCAAATATATACAGACAAAAAGTAGATTCGTGGTTGCCTAGGGCTGAGGGTGAGAGTGGAACTGGGAGTGACTGCTAACGGGCATGGGGTTTCTTTTTAGGGTAATAAAAATGAATTAGATTGTGGTAATGATTATACAACTCTGTGACTACACTAAAAATCACTGAGAATTATACACTTTAAATGGGTGATACTAGAATTATATCTCAATAAAGCTGTTTTCAAAAAAGAACAAAATCTAATTTCCTGGCATACCTACTACATGGAGTGCTCACGTGTGTTCAGGATATTAAGTTGTTGGTGGACGCATACTACAGGAAGTTAGTAGTTTCCTCACAAAAAGGACTCAGCTAACTAACTTATGCCTCTTGTTTTTTGCCCTTGCTCATCTTCCTATCTGGAGCAAGCTCTAGGCCCCTGGGGTCCCTAAGAGCCACAGCATCCTACAGATGGCAGAGCAGCAAAACAGGAGGAGACTGGCAATGGATGACACCCGGGGATCACTGCATTAGCCTTGGTTTCTCTCTCTCTGGAGCTGTTATGGGAGAAAAATAGACCTGCATTTGGTTAAGTGATTATGGTTGAATTTTTCCATTATTTGCAGCTAAATGCTATCCCTAATGATACAAACCTATCTAATAGCAGCCTATGCTTATTCTCAGAACCAAGAAGGCAAAAAGCAAAAAAAAAGACTCAGAAAGATGTAAAAAAGTTTATCGCAAATGTAAACTTAAGGCATCATAGAGTTAACCTCTTTAAGGGTAAACAGTTATTTTCAAACTATTTTTTTCCCCAGTTGTAATATATCCCCAGAGGAGTGATCACCCTTCTAAAGACAAATCATTAAAATATGCTTTAGTGTTGAAAGACTGAGAAACCAAGTATGAACAAAACGATGTATTTGTTCAAAGAGAATAACGTTGAACATCATCAATCCCTCTTTTTTTTTTTTAAGTTTTTACCAGTATAACAAGAACATCTGGTCTTTGAAAAGTTAGGAGACATCTCCCATTAAGCCCTATAGACCTAGTTAGCCTTAATTTCTTAAAGAACAGTGCTGTCAGGGAGAAAGCAGAGGCTCACCCATACGGTTCACTTACATATAAAATGTATGTTGTCAATATACTTATGCAGGATGTTTGTGTGTCCCAGAGAATTAAGTCCAATATTATCTTGAAATATTATAGGCAAAAATGAAGGTAGAAAAAAATTATTAATTTAACAAGCAAGTATTTACATTTTTATTTTCTAGACCCCTAAATTAAATCATCTCTTTTCTACTGTATGAGTTGGGGATGAGATGCATGGAAGAATAACACCTGGAAAACAATCTTCCACTAAAATCAATGAATTACTTGACTTGGAATAATTATTGTCAAACTCCAAAAAAAGTTGACCTGTGGGAGTATGAAACAGAATTTACATCAGGCTTATTATTCCGGTGACCAAAGAAAAAGCAGGTAGAATGAAGTAAAAAGGTGGTAGCTGGGGGCAGTGGGAGTGGACTTAAGCCAGTTTGGGGATAGGATACAGATGGTCTTTCCTACCAACCTGTCTCTTTCTATTTCAAACTTTATCAGTTTATGTTGCATCAAACTTGAACTCTTCAAATATGAGACAATGCTTTTAAGAAATCAGAAGACTTCCTTTCGTTTTAAGCCTCTCTAATTGCTCTCCTGTGCAAAATATAGGTATCTTCACTCGTTCATTCATTAAATATTCACCCCTACCATGTACTGAGCACACCACTAAAGCAATGGAGATTCAGATCTGAGTAAAACACAAGTTCCTATCCTCAAGGAACTCACAGCCAAGCGGTGAAAAATAAACCTCCATCTTACCTTTGTTAAAGTTCAAACCCAGGGAAAAAGGCTGCAAAGGAACCATGAAGCCGGGTGGAGAGCAGTCAGGTGTGACAGGCACCTTCTTGGTCCCTGGGCCCCGGCAGCGGGGGTGTGGGGGGTGTAGGGGGTGCGGGGAGCACGTCATTCTCGGAGAAGGGGAAGGAGCATGCAGAGCGGCGGGATGCACTCAGGCCCAAAGTGGGGAGCAGGAGAAATGGCAGAGCTGAGTGGATACTCCGCCTAGGTCTGAAGTCTACTCTGAAGGCTCCAAGCAGGGACAGCAGCTCAGTTTTAGAAAGTGTTACCTGGGCAGTTGCTGGCTAGAGGGGCTCAAGGCCAAGGCCAGGGAAGCAGCTATGGGGCAATCTGGACGAGGAAACATGACAGCTGCAAGCACAATGAGGGTGCTAGTCTGAAGTCCCAGGAAAGCCCCTCATCAGAGGCAGGCTGTTGGGTAATGGGACAGTGAGAGTTTTGTGTACCACCTCCCTTACCTTACCTCCCTCACATTTCTCCCCCAGTAAACACACAACCCTTACACAACAAAAGGGCTCGAGACCAGAGTGAAAGTCTTTCATGCTTGTGGACCAAATGGCAAGGAAGAGCAGTGGCCCATACCCCAGAGGATTTTTCTCCCTCTACTGGATCATTCCCATGAGCCCGTGAAACATTTTCTGGCACTGTACCTTCATCTGGAAAACACTCCTGTCCCTCTTCTCCCAAAACCCCCCTTTCATCTCCTCTAGTTATTGCTCCATTTCCCTTCACAGCAGGGCTGACTATAGTAGGCCTTTACATACCCACCTGTGTATACACTCGACTTGCTCCAGTCCCCATGCTCCTGCCAGTTAACTCCATATTGCCAAATCTGATGGAGGCGTCTCCATTTTGAAACACGACCTTACTTGGGCTCCTGCAACACCTCATTTTCACTTTTTTGTCGTTGTTTTTATCAATCACAGTGGCTTCTCAGTCTTTGTTATCTCTTCTTCCTTCACTAGATGGAACTGAAGGTTACAGTGCTCAAGACTCAGTCCTAGGATCTCCTCCCCATCTATACACTCTCTCCCTAGCAACTCCATCCAGTACCATGGCTTTAAAAATAGTCTATATGCTATACGCCTACATTCATATGTTCAATGAGACCTTCCCTGAGCTGCAGACTCTCAATCTGTCAATCAAAAATCTCCATACAGATGATCAACTGGCATCTCAAACGCAGTCTACACCAAATTATGGATTTATCTGGCCAATGCAAAATCCAGTTTCTCCTAGACTTTTCCCCATCTCAGTAGATAGCTTGGCCATAAAACCAGATGCTCAAGCCCCAAACCAATTAGTCATTCCTGACCTCCCTGTTTCCTTCTTCAACCCACCGTCAACATCCAATGGATCCAGGTCCTGATGTATCTTCAAAACGTATCTCCAATCTGCCCCTTCTCTCTGTATGTCCTCACTGCTCAAAGGGTCCAAACCTCTATCTTTACTTTCCTGAACTACCCAATGGCTTCTTAAAGGGTCTCGTTACTTCTTCCTTTGAATTCTCACAATCCAGTCTTCACAGAGGAGCTGGCACAACCTTTTCAGAATGACAAATCAGATCATATTGCTACTTATTTGAAAAATCCTCAAATGAATTCCCATTGTATTCAGCAAAAAATATAAATGTATACCACAGTTTACAAAGACCTGTTTCTTTGTACCACTCCCCGCACTAACTACATTCTAGCCACGCTAGCTACCTTTCTCTTTTTCTAACAGCAGCAGCTAGAGAATGAATGGGAAGGGCTGAGATTGGAGGCCAGCTTGCTTCTGCTTTAAGGCTTCTGCAATTATGTGCCTTCTGCCTCTGTGTTCTCATGGCTGGCTGCTTCTTGCCATTCAGATCACAATTCAAATGCCACCTGCTTAGAGAAGCTTGGCTAATTATGACATCTAAAGTTACACTCTCTAATATCACTCTATTATTTCCATCATAGCACTTACCAAAATCTTATTTATGTTCATTACCTGCTTTTCCTAACTAGAATGCAAAATCTAGAAAGGGAAGAACCTCATCTATCTTGTTCCCTGCATTATCCCGACAGTCAGGATACAGTGGGCACTCAATAAATACACACTGAATGAGCAACCAACCTAATCCTCCTTCTATCAAAAAAAAAAAAAAAAAAAAAAAATTCTTACAACAGGAGGATTACAAGAAAGAACAGAACAGAATGCACTTCTAGGTCACCAGAGCCAGCTTATAATACCACAACAGTGCTTTGTCAATTTGCTTCTTTTCCATAAAAATTATATTTTCTGCAAAATCAGTAAAATGTAAAACTTCAGTAACATTCACAATCTACAACAAAATTACTGGAAGAAGATGAGTCAGGGAAATCTTATAACTGCTCTTCCCTTCCCATGTCAAAGACTCCAAGTAGCTCAAGAAAAATCTACAATAAAAATACATACATAAAATAAAAGTGCTCACAAACACAAAAAGATAAGGTTACAAGCACCACAGCATCCACCAAACTGAGGACATTTCTTACTATCTGTTAATTGGGGATAGAAGTCAAGTGTCAGTACTTATTTTTTTAAAATAGATCATGTACATGTTAATAAACTGTGATTTTTAAACAATGCACTCACTTGAACACAAAATAAGACTGCCCTGAATACTGGAAGGGACGCTTGAGCTGAACCACTCCATGTGGAAAATACACAGTAAGTGCTATAAATGTTGACTGAATGCCTTCTAAGAATGCAGGTTATGAATGAAAATATAATTTACAAATGGTTCAAAGGGACTTTTTAAAAAACAGTCCTCCAGGGACTGGCTTCATATGAGTATTTATAAAACCAAAGAACTGTTAACAAATGTACACAGAAAATCATGCCCTGAGCTTACTTGTGGAAAACCAGGCACTGTGTGAGCTATCTTTCCAGGTGCGTTGCTGATTCATAAAGCTTGTTTAAAAACAGCGAAAGCCTCCAACTGCTGCACATTCTCCCTCATATATCTGTGAAGATGGGAGCAGTGGCAGTACCTGCAGGCCTAGCTACTTAGGAGGCCCATTCAACTCTGCTTTAGGCCAACTAAAACTGAGCATAAATACATACATACCCCTTACTTGCTGGTTTTGGAGAAATGTTTCAGTGTTTTAATACTTCCTTATAACATTAATTCCAACTTTTCACTAGAACCTGGAGACTGAGCCAGCTGTAACTGTGTTAGGGCTTTGGAACTTGACTGAAACATCATGAAATAAAACACACATGTCCAGCTGTTGAATGTTCAAAGACTGACCAGACGCAATAACCAATCATTCATTATGAAAAATAATTTCAATACTGTCATAATATAAAACAAATCCTTTAATTTTTCAAGTGTTTAAAAAAACAATTTTATACTTAAGCCAGCCTTGAAGATAAGCACAAAATTTACCAGTTTACATTTTTTTTTTTTTTTTAAAAAGAATGACAACAACTCAGGCACCCACTCTGTGCATAGCACTATTCTAGGTGCAATAAAAGGGAATCTTAACCTTAGAAATATGAGTTCACTTTCTGGAATGGTATTATCTCCTTTTCCAGAGAGTAAAAATAAATAAAATCACCATTGTTTACTACAGATCTGCCCCAAACCACTTCTGGTTCACAGAAAGGCTAATTTCTGCCAAATTAAAGATGTAATGAACTCAGTTCCTGCTTTCCCAAAAAATACGAAAGCAGAATTCCTTTTCACTGAAAAAAATAAACAGTTTTCCATGCAAGGGCAGTTTGCTTCTAGTAAGTATTAAAAAAAATTGCTTTTTTCCTCTAGCTTTTCTTTAAATTTTCTTCCTCTAATACTGCCTTTTCTTGTACAAGGCAAACCAGGTATCTTTTAATGCTGTTTTTCCTTTCCTAAGAAAAGCATTGCATTTTGAAGATAAACCATTTCCCAGAGTAGTGACAAAAAATAACGTTAAAAAAACTTTAAAGGTGAGTCACTTACATCACCTTGATGAAGTAAAAAAATAAAAAGCAGTTGGCACTAAGATAGCTAATTCCAAATATCTGTGTCTAAACAATTTTAAAAACTGTTTATTTATTTTGTAAGAATGTACCCCTAGTCCAAAGTAACTATGTTTTAAAAAATTTTGGCCAAAAAATTTACAAAAACCCTTTCAGTTCAACCTAATAAAAGTGATTATCTAGAAAATATGCCACATTATTAAGTCTGTCTTAAAAAGTTCAGATTCTAAAGCACTCCTAAGGCACGGCGTTCTGGAAGACGAATGTGCTTCTGTTGGCGTTGTGTTAGATAGGAAGCATCCATGACAGGCTTCAAGAGAGCCGCGACAGGCACCTTCCTCCTGATGCTGCGGGATTGGGAGAGAAGAGTCAGACGTAGGCCCCCAGGGCTGCGTGAAACTCTGTTAGGCACTGTACCAGCTGCTGAAACTTGGGCCTCTCCTCCGGATCTAAGGCCCAGCAACAGGCCATCACAGCAAATCTGCAGAGTGACAAAAATGAAAATTTGGACTAGTAAGGATACAGTATTCCTAAACTTTTGGTCAGTTTGATGCCAGTTATGCTGCCTGTCTAAAGGTGGGTATCGAGAGGATGATATATTAAAAACGGATTCATTTTACTATCTGTTGGCAGCTCTAGAAAGAAGCTAAAAGAAATTATTTGGATTACATGTGTGAATTTCAATTCTTCATGACAGCATATCAAAATATTTCAGCAAATACAGAGAGTTCATATAAAAACCTAAAATACAGTCAAAAAAGAACAACCTGTGTTTTCCTGTAGTTAAATTAAGAAAAAGAACTTGGAGGAAGAGAAAGTTTTATCTAAGTTGTATGAACCCTGGATCTAGAGTAAAATCAGTACAAAAGCTGCCACTTTGTCATGGTGCAGAAACTTCAGGGAGTTCTGGAACTGAGAACATACTCATCTGTACAATCAATCACCCTGAAGAGCCTCCTGTTTATCCCATCCTCATTACATGGCAAGATAAGCTACGTGATAGAAGCAGGAAACAGAAAGCAACTATTTTGCTTACTAGTCCAGATCATCTTCCCTGTATCAGCTGATACTAACTGGCAAGGCAAAATGACAATGAGAAAGGTTTTATAACTACTATGTCCTTTATAATTACTTTATAACTACAAAAGTCAGGTACTCACTCTGTATAGAATAACTGACATAGTATTCAATTTTCTTAGTACACCCTCTCAGACTAATTTATAGTGCTTAGATTATGCACTATAAAATAAAATGCAAGGCATTCTAATATCAAATGCATGAAAGAGTGAATGAATCTCCCTGACTTTGTGGTTCTTTATAAGAGTCTAATTTAAATCCAAAGAGTCATTATTCTTAAAAGGGAAGGCTCTATGTGAATATGGAAACCTGCTCTTTTTCCTTTATTCCAATATAGTAAATGGAATAAAACTCATGCCTTCAAGCTCAAAAAAAAACTCACAATTCATCAGGACAGTTGATTGGCTGGGCTATTCGGTAACCATCTTTCAGGTATGCGGCCATCTCGAAGGGGTCAATGTCCACGTAGGGCGTCTGGCCCAGAGTCATGAGTTCCCACAGGGTCACTCCAAAGGCCCACTAGGAAAGGAGCAGGAGCACAATGAGGGGACATTTAAAACAACGGTCAGGGGGCCAGTGCCCACAGCCAGCTACAGTACAAAAAAGAGCAGCTCAACTCATGCTTCGGAAAAGTGAAATGTTATTTACAAAAAGAAGTCTATCATACACAGTTAGTTTCCCTTGCTAAGATAAAAAAGAGTGCATCCAACATTAATATTATAAATTCTAAGTAATTAGATCCATTGGAAGTAATAGTTTACTGCTGATTACAAGTTATGTATTATGAATTATGTCTAAGATTCTTCTAATATGAGAATTTGTAACTGTAAATACTATAGCTAGTCTGCATGATTGAGAAGTGGAAAATGAACGGAATTTTAGTCTAATTAAAGGGAAGAGCATCCTAAGTGAAATATGCAAATGAGGGAAATATAAGAAGGCATGGATTTTTACTATAAAGTTTTAAATTAAAGGATTAAAATAACTTCCAACCTTGCTTGAGTAAGCGATCAGATTTATTTAAATTTAACATGTAAACTACAGAAAGGAACAGGAACAGTAAACAGTGCCAACAGTGTCCACTCATGGTCTGTTTGGAGCTCCCCATTTTGGCCACTTCCTGGCTGTACTCAGCTCCTGGAGAGCGTGCAGGGGGCAGGGGGACAGGCAACATGTCTACACAGAGCTGCTGCCACGTGGCTGGGAAGGACTCAGATCTGGTACATCCACTGATCTGCCGCCAAGTGTGAACCCTGAGGTCAGAACAACTGAACTTGGATGAGGAGGGGGATACCTGTGTACTGCAGTATCAGGTTTATGAGTACCTACAAGTTCGAGGCATTTTGCATTCTTCAATACATTTAATTTCCTCAACAAACCTGTGAGAATCATTGGTAGCTCAATTCTACAGGCGAGAAAACTGAGGCTCAGAGAAACAGCTTGCCCCAAAATACGTATTTTAATGAGTAAAAGAGAAAAACGTGAAAAAAAGAAAAGGAAAAAAGAAAAATACCAAACACGAGTCAAATACAAGTCTATTTATAAAATCTAAGCATGATGCATTAAATTTTAGGTTATTATTTTTCAATAGTAACAAAATCCCAAAATACTTTGTAAAATACACAGATTTTTAAAAAAGCCTTATAATAGTGAACAACAGCTGCATTTTCCCCCCAGAATCTATGCAAACAAGAAAACAATGAAATGACATATTTTAAAATATTTTAGGGCCAGGCACGGTGGCTCACACCTGTAATCCCAGCACTTTGGGAGGATCACCTGAGGTCAGGAGTTCGAGACCAGCCATGACCACCATGGAGAAACCCCATCTCTACTAAAAATACAAAATTATCTGGGCGTGGTGGCACATGCCTGTAATCCCCGCTACTCAGGAGGCTGAGGCAGAAGAATTGCTTAAACCCAGAAGGCGGAGGTTGTGGTGAGCCGAGATTGCACCACTGCGCTCCTGCCTGGGCAACAAAGTGAGACTCTGTCTCAAAGAAAGAAAAAGAAAAAATTTAAAACTGTCATAGAAAGTTCTATATAGAACCAAAATATACTTCAACAATGAAGATAAAATACAGTTTTTCAGACAAATAAAAGCAGAGAGACTATGTTTCCAGCAGACCTGTAAGATGTATGAAACCAGTTCTTCATGTGGAAAGAAAATATACCACATGGAAATCTGAGTCAATGCAAAGAATATAGAGTGCTGAAAATATATTAATAACAACTGAACATATTCTCTTATGTTAAGATTTCCTTGAGAGACTATTTAAAGGAAAAACAGCCAACAATATATTGTGGGGTTAATAATATACAGAGAAGTAAAAGGTATGCCCACAAACAGTTTGAAGACTGGAAGGGGATGAATGGAAACACTCTATTAAACATGAAATGATATAATATTTTTGGAAAATAGAAGGTTTACATTGTAAAGCCTAGAGTAGGTTTTTTAACCTCAGCACTACTGATATCGTGGGCTGGAGGATTCTTTGCTGTGAGTAGCTGTCCTGTGCGTTGTAGGATGTGTAGCATTCTCCCTGGGCTTAGCCATTAGATGACAGTAGCACATCCTCCAAGCTGTGACAACCCAAAATGCCTCCAGACATAGCCAAACGTCCCTTGGCACAGACAAATGCCCTTAACCAGAGCAAAATTGTCCCAGTTAAGAACCACTGTGTTAGACTGAACAACAAAAAATTGTAAATATCAGAAATAAAGGAGGGAACACCATCCTTTAGGACATCAAAAAATACTGTGAACAATCCAATTTTATGCCAATAAATTCAGTAACTTAAATGAAATAAACGAATTTCTTAAAATACAAATTACCAAAACACACAGGAATAAACAGAACATCTATATAGCCCTACACCTATTAAAGATACTGAATTCACAATTCAAAACTTTTCCACAAAGAAAACTCAACATTGGTGAATTCTATCAAACTTGAAAGAAAATACAAATCTGTATTAGTTTCCTAGGGCTACCATAACAACATACCACAAACGAGTAGCTTAAACAACAGAAATTTATTGTCCCACTGCTCTGATAGCTGTAAGTCCAAATCCATGTGTCAGCGGGGCTGTGCTTCCCTGGAAACCTGGAGGGGGAATCTTCCCTTGCCTATTCCCAGCTTCCTGTGGTTGCCGGCAGCCCCTGGTGTGCCTTGGTTTGCAGCTGCAGCCCTGCAGTCCCTGCCTCTATCTTCACATGACATTTTCTCCTCGTGTGTGTGTCTCTTGTCTTAGGGGGGATTAGAGCTCATCCTAATTTGAGTATGACCTCATCTTAATGTTATATCTGCAATGACCCCATTTCCAAATAAGGTCATGTTCTGAGGTACTAGGGATTAGGGCTGCAACCGATTTTTTTTTTTTTGGCGGAGAGGCAGGACACAATTCAACCCATTCATTACACACCCAATCCTACATAAACTTTCAGAACACAGAGGAAGGAGTATATCTCAATCACTTTGACGGCAGCATTACCCTAAATTGTGTATAGTTTCAAAATCTCCACAGAGTCTTGGAGGCTACTAAAATTTCCCTTACACCTACTGGGACATTCTATTCTGCTTAAAAATGGAAAAATGATTTCAAATTAATAAAAGTTAAAGGACGGTGCCTGCTCACATCTAGTTATTTGCCTATCTTTAAAACCTTACTCTATATGAAACTTTTTTCTGAGAAGTAACAAGATCTATATGAAATCTTAATACTGACAGTCATTAGTAAATGCAGTGCTTTGTTTTTAAAATCGTATCCAATTTCCATAGAGAAGGTAGTTCCCTGCACAGATGGAACAGAGCCCAAAGAAATGAAACTGGTCGGAAGGGTGCTCCCATCCCTTCCTTCTGAGATGAAATGATCCATTCAAACTAGATTTTGGAAGAAGAAACGATGGGAATTGGTGACAAGTGCATCTTGACCCTTTGTACACAGGGAATAACCCCATCCACTGACATTATAACACCTTCTGACTATAAGGGACTTTGATAGTAATGTTCGTGGTATTTGAGATCTGGAGTTGAATGTAAGTATCACAGCAGCAATATATATAAGCTTTTAAAAATTACTCCCTTCCCACTGTTTTGTTCACATTATTACTGCCTAACATTTACCTAAGGTTTTCATATTACAACTACAACACTAAAAGACGCCATCGAAAAGAACAGTTAAGCCAAAGGGAACAATGCCGTTTCGTTTCCTTAAAAACTAACAAAAGTGATTAATTACATGTTGGCAAACCAACCCTTAAAAAAATAATCAAGACAAAATGGCACAGAGATGATTTGTGGAAAACTTGCTCTAAAGTCTTCTGATAACTGAACCATTTAAAATTTAGACAGACTTATTCTATAATTTCCTTCTGTTTGACGTCGGTGGAAAGGGGGCAATAAGAAGGTCATGCTGTTCTTTCCAGAGTTTTATGAAAGGCCGTGGCTAAAGAACATTTAGAGAATTACAGTGTTATTCTATTCATCTTATTCCTCTCCCCAGAACATGTGTTATTTTATAGCTTCCATATATAAGATGTAAAATGGTTTTTCCACTAAAACATATATGAATATGACTTGTCAAAAACTATATAAGTAAAATTCCTTTTTTCTTTTAGTGCAGCATTAACTAAAGATGGGGCTACTGAGTTAAGACATTTCCAGTCATTACTTCAGGAACTTACAATGCAAGGCTCACTTCAGTGAACTATAAACTGAAAAGAAAATAATTCCATTCAATTGTAAATTATCTTATCTGACCACAGTGGAAGTATCATCAGGTGTTCCATGGCTAGGCCTTTCTGTTCATATTAGAAACCTTATATCTCTTTCTCATATGAAGACATGGCTGCAGATTACCGAAGTACAATTAAATAAATCTGGGTTAAGTGTTTTATTAGAAGGAGAAGAATTATCTGGGGTGCTTGCTAAAAAGTACAGTTCCCCAGTCCTATCTCAATAATTCTGAAGCCTGGATCACATTATTTAATTATTTATTTGTATTTTTAGCAGAAATCGGGTTTCACCATGTTGGCCAGGCTGGTCTCAAACTCCAGGTTTCAAGTGATCCACCCGCTGTGGCCTCCCAAAGTGCTGGAACTATAGGCATGAGCCACCATGACATCACTTTAAACAAAAGTCCTTGGCAGGTCTTAAGAATGGGCAAATTTAGCAAGTAGTCTTAGATATGTTAGCAGTAGTGATCAGACAGCGACGACAGTTTTCATTTATTTATTTTTTTTTTTTGAGACGGAGTCTCGCTCTGTCACCCAGGCTGGAGTGCGGTGGCCGGATCTCAGCTCACTGCAAGCTCCGCCTCCCGGGTTCACGCCATTCTCCTGCCTCAGCCTCCCGAGTAGCTGGGACTATAGGCGCCCGCCACCTCGCCCGGCTAGTTTTTTGTATTTTTTAGTAGAGACGGGGTTTCACCGTGTTAGCCAGGATGGTCTCGATCTCCTGACCTCGTGATCCGCCCGTCTCGGCCTCCCAAAGTGCTGGGATTACAGGCGTGAGCCACCGCGCCCGGCCTTCATTTATTTTTATTGTAGTACAGCTGACACACAAGAAACTGCACATAAAGTATTCAACTGGGTAAGTTCTGACACACATAAACACTCCTGAAACCACTGCCACAACCAAGGTAAGGAGCATAGCTATCACCTCCGAAAGATTCTGTTTTGATCCTTTCCCTTCATCCCTCCCTACCACCAGCACTACCATCCCCAAGTACCCACTAATCTGCTTTCTGTCACTATATAGTTGGCATTTTCTAGAATTATATAAATAGAATTATTCAAGCTGTATACTGTTTTCCTAGCTTCTTTTACTCAGAAAAATCATTCTGAGATTCATCCATGATGCAGCATGTACCAACAGTTCATTCCTTTTTATTTAGTAGTATAGCTCATTATAGGAATACTGCAGTTTACCAATTTGCCTGTTGATAAGCATTTGAATTATGTTCAGACTTAGCTATTAAAAATAAGGCTGCTATGAACATCTGTGTACAGTGTTGGTAAGAACACGTTTTCATCTCTCTAAGAGCAAAATGACTGAATATGGTACATATATATCAATTTTAAGAAATTGCTAAACTGTTTTCCAAAGTGACTATCCCATTTTACATTCCTGCCAGCAGTGTAAAAGAGCTCTTGTTCTTTCATATCCTTGTCAATATTTGGTATGGTCAGACTTTTCAATTTTAGCCAAACCAACAGTATCTCACTGTGGTTTAATTTTGCATTTCCCTAATGAATGACTAATAATGCTGATACTATCTTTCAAACTTGGAGAGACTATCTTAATATTGAGTTTTCTGACCAAGGCAAAAACGGTGTACCTCTCCTATTGTGTATGTATTCTTTAATTTCTCTCAGCAATGTATTGTGCAGCTCTTTCACATTTTTTGTCAGATTTATTCTTGAAAACTTCACATTTTTGATGTTCTTATAAACTTTCTTAAAACTTTAATTTCTTATTTTTCATTAAGTGTTTAAAAATACAATTTATTTTCGTACATTGATCTTGCAATCTTTCTAAACTCACTTATTAATTTTAGTAGCGTTTTTGTATATCATACTGAATGTTCTACATAAATGATCATACTATTCTGCAAATAGTTACTTTTTTCTATCCACTCTTTTCTTCCCTTAGTGCACTGGCTATAACCTCAAGGACAGTGCTGAGTAACAGAAATGATAATAGTGGGCAACCTTGTCTTGTTCCTGATATTAAATAAAAAGAATTCAGCCTTTCACCACTAAATATGTTAGCTATAGGTTTTTCTGTAGATGCCCTTTACCAGGTCTAGAGCAGATGTCCAGAGGGACATGCCTCCTCTTAGATGCCTCTTCAGGTCTGGTGTGTCCCAAGTGCCAAAAAAGGATCTCAGTGCCTCTGGGGTGGGACCCTGGCAAAGAGCCACTGAGGTGCCTTCCCACCTAGCTGAGAGATGATGTTCCCACCCCAAGAGGCCTGAAAAGCAGAGTACTAAGCCAAAGAGAATTATTCTTGAGTCCTAAGGTTTAATATTGTTTGTTCGGTTAGGTTTTCAACTTATTTTATTTTATTTTATTTTATTTTGAGACGGAGTCTCGCTCTGTCGCCCAGGCTGGAGTGCAGTGGCGCTATCTCGGCTCACTGCAAGCTCCGCCTCCCGGGTTTACGCCATTCTCCTCCCTCAGCCTCCCGAGTAGCTGGGACTACAGGCGCCCGCCACCTCGCCCGGCTAATTTTTTTGTATTTTTAGTAGAGACGGGGTTTCATTGTGTTAGCCAGGATGGTCTGGATCTCCTGACCTCGTGATCCGCCCGTCTCGGCCTCCCAAAGTGCTGGGATTACAGGCTTGAGCCACCGCGCCCGGCCTCAACTTATTTTAGATGCATTCATCCTTTCTTCTTTCCTATTTCTTCCCTTTGGAATGAGTACGTCTACCCACTACTTGTCCCACCACTGTATTTTTGGAGCACATAACTTGTTTGCTTTTATAGTTCAGAGCTAGAGAAGAATTTGCCTCAGCATAAACTGTACCTTGAGGTTCATCCATACCGGATTTAGATGATATTTAAATGACACTTTGGACTTAAGACGTTAGAGCTGATGCTAGAATAAGTTAAGACTTTTAGGGCTGTTGGGATGGAATGAATGTATTTTGCATGTGAGAATGACATACATTTTGGAAGGCCAGTGGCAGAACGTGGTGGACTGAATGTCTGTGTCCCTGCCACCATTCATATGCTGAAACCTTAACCCCCAAGTAACGGTATTAGGAGTTGGGGCCTTTGGGAGATGGTCAGGTCATGAGAGTGCAGCCCTCATAAATGGGATTGGTACTCTTATAAATAAGAGACCACCAGAGAGCTCCCTCACTGTTTATGCCACATGAGGACCCAAAGAGAGGATAGACATTTACGAACCAGGAAAGAGGCTCTCAACAGACACTGACCCTGCTGGCACCTTAATTTTGGACTTTCCTAGACTCTAGAATTATGAGAATTCAGTGCTTGTTATTTAAGTTATCCAGTCTACGGCAGTCTACGGCAGTTTGGTATAGTGGCCCCAATACACTAAGACACCAACTCAACTTCAAACATCAGCGATCTTTAAGCAGAGTGTTACACATGATTGAAAAGTGACTACTTCTGCTATGAACCTGCCCTACGATCTGTGATTAGGAAAGACAGAGGAGCCAACACTGGATGCTAACCAGGCCATTACACGCATCTGTTATTTATGGCACTTTTTGCCACTGCATCAGATGCACGGAGCCAACACTGGATGCTAACCAGGCCATTACACGCATCTGTTATTTATGGCACTTTTTGCCACTGCATCAGATGCACAGACATTACTCCATCAGAACACTGGGGCTATCTGAAGGGAATATTAAACAGAATAAGAACAAGTCTCTTTAAAGGAATGTAAAGAGTTGTTTACAAGATTTTATCGGTAAATTATCCTGAGGGAGAGCCAACGACAGAAAACATACCTAGGTCAACTATTTGATCACAGGACAGCAAGTGCTCACCTCTGAAAATACAGCAACTCTTCCTAAAGTAAATCCATTTATTCCTCATTCTAAGGAAATATTAGGATGAATAAAACAATACCATTAAATAAAACTAAACAATATCTTAACATTAATATTAAATTTAAAATTTTTATTTCTTCAAGTCTGAAATAATCCTTGCACCTCTAGATTTTTCCTGTCTTTAATATTTATTCCTCTTAATGTGAACTTAATACTTAAATAATTGTTCCAAGATTATTGTATATAAAATCAGCAACTATAAAGGAAACAAATATTAGGAATCTATGCCTTACTCTAAAATTAATAATGAATAAAGTTTTCTATACTTTAAAAAACAATAAGCATCCTCCATAACTCTAGCTTTCTCTTTGATACCACAGTAGTTCAGCAGACTACTCTTCATGGGTATATTATAAATGTCAGACTCTCCCGCTCAGGTCTGCTCAGGATACAACAAGCACTGGGCTTCCTCCACAGCACTGGGCAAATAGGAAGTTAAAGAGTCATATGTAGCAATGTGCTGCAGATGCAGTCTCTGGATAACTTCAGATTTCCCTTTATTTTCTAGGTAATCATTAACATTCACAAAATAAATAATGTAAAGGCACAAGCAACACATTTTGATGTGTCCTATCCTCTAAAAACTGTTCAAATACCTTTAAAAGGATCTCTTCATTGCCATAAACCATGCTGACAATATTTGGCATGGAAGTTATTTCCTTGACTTGTTTTTCTTAAGAACATGCTTCTTAAACACAATGTAATACTATAACGACAAGAAAACCAATAAGAAAGAAATTCATAACTGCGGACTCCTGATTACATTTAGTAATCTCCTAATAGAAAGTAGTTCTTAAGAGCAGAATTACGTTAGCTACTATAGTTAGCTAAATAATTCAAAGAACATGTAAATCAAGAGCTCTATTTTCAAAAAAAGGAAAAGAAAGTCACATAAAAAAATTTATGGAGGTATCCACATCTGATGAAAACACAATAAAAACAATATCCAGAAATTCTTAAGAATGCCTACAATGATATCATATCTTAGAATAATATTAGACATTTATAACTAGTCAAATCTTGATGTGCATAGTTCTTAAGCTCAATAGTTAAAAGTTGATGTTAACATAAGAATCTGGACATACTGAAATATTGAATCCTTTCAGTAGAAATTCTGAAAATACAACCTAGAGATGCAATGTATTATTTTTATGATGGAAAACATTAATGTATTTCTAAATAAATTATGTAGAATTTTTAATTATAAAGAAATGCAAAAATATTAAGGATGTCTTAAAGGACAGAGAAAATGTTCCCTCCAAGGCAGCAGTATCATTTGTTGGGTGCTACATTTACATCTAAAAATATGTATTTCACATGTGTATAGACTCTGGTGGAAGTGTCCAAAAATAGAATATTAAATGTAACTTTTAAGCCCCCAACTTCACCCATAAAGAAAAAGTGGTAACAGAACATAATGACTGTATGTATTTCCAACCCAAATGTTAAAAAGCAACCTTCAACATGTGCACTTTAAAATATTTAAGAATTAAAAAAAATTCAATCCCAAAAAACTAAAAGGCAGGATTTTTACATGAACAGTCACATCATAGTCATGGAAAACAGAAGGGTGTACCTAGTCCTTTCAATTCCAATTATCTAAAGCAAAGGCAATACACACATATGTGTGTGTAGGATTGTATATACACACACATATATATATGGAAACAAATTTATAATAATCTAAAAAAGAAAAATGTGAGCATTTTCTAGGAGTTAATCACGTTAAATGCAAATCAAAGGATATTTTAACATCACATGCTAAGTATAGCTCAGAAAATTTGGGTCACACAGCTATTTCAAGTAAGTTTATGCCAAAACACACTGAAAGTAGTTATGATGTTAAAGTAATTCTCCTGTTGAGGTGCCTCTTGCAGAGGCAGCTAGCGTGAGGCTGGGGAATCGCTAAGCTACGTGTCATGCCCTGTGCTGCCCAGACTCGTGAACAATTGAGTCAGGGTGGCTAAAATCTACTCCAGAAAACCAAAAGGCAAGATGTTTGCTTATGCCTTCTTTGTGCAGGCATGCAGAGAACCTAAGAAGAAAAACCCAGATATCCCTGTCAATTTTGCAAAATTGACCAAAAAGTGCACTGAGAAGTGGAAGACAGTGTCTGGGAAAGAGAAGTCTAAATCTGATGAAATGGCAAAAGCGGATTAAATATGCTATGATTCAGAAATGAAGGATTATGGACCATCTAAGGGAGGCAAAACAAAAAAATAAAAAACAAAAAGGACCTCAATGTCCCCAAAAGGTCACTGTCCAGATTCTTCCTGTTCTGTACAGAATTCCGCCCCAAGAATTCAGACCCTGGCATCTCTATTGGAGATGTGGCAAAAAAGCTAGGTGAGAGGTAGAGTAATTTAAGTGACACTGAAAAGCAGCTTTGCATCACAAAGGCAACAAAGCTGAAGGAGAAGTATGAGAAGGATGTTGCTAACTGCAAGTCTAAAGGAAAGTTTGATGGCACAAAGGGTCCTGCTAAAGTTGTCTGGACAAAGGTGGAAGAGAAAGGCAAAGATGACGAGGAGGAAGAGGCAGAGGAGGAGGATAATGAATAAAAAACTTTATCTGTAATAACTAACTAACTAAATAACTAAAGTAACTCTCTTGTGAAGCTGATCACCATTAAGTTAATGGTGATATTTTAAAATAAAGCTGCCACATGAACAAGCAACTATTTGGTATAATTGCATTCTGATGATGGCAGATTCTTACATAAAATATGTGAACTCCTGCAAAATGTCATAACCATAAAAATAACTATTTCTGATATAATTTGAAATGTTCTGCTTAACCAAACCATGCCATGTATCTTCAACATGAACTTTGCCAGTTAATATCCAGCTGAAGAGACTCAACACTCTAGGAGCATCTTGCTTGGAGATTTATTATTAGCTATACCCTCATTTGTTGAAAGTATATTATCTAACTTAATTTTCACTCTGTAGGTCCTGCAAAATATTTGATCATAAATATTACCAAAAAAACTCCTATCATCACTTAATTATACGATGGTATACCTACACATATATACATTAAATTAAGTAATACAGGCTGGGTGCAGTGGCTCACAACTGTAATCTCAGTGCTTTGAGAGGTCAAGGCAGGAGGATCGCTTGAGCCTAGGGGTACAAGATCTGCCTAGGCAACACAGCAAGCCTCCATCTCCACAAAAAATAAAAGAATTAGCCAGGTGTGGTGGCACACACTGGTAGTCCTAGCTACTCAGGAGGCTGAGGCAGGAAGATCACTTGAGCCCAGGAGTACAAGGCTACACTGAGCTATGACTGCACCACTGCTCTCTCACCTGGGCAACAGAGTGAGACCCTGTATCTAAGGAAAAAAAAAGTAATATATATTTTGGGGGCCTCCACTGTGCAAGCAAATAGCACTATTCATCATCTTGCATACCCCTTTGAAATACAAGCTATCAATGCTCCTTTTTCTAAGAGAATAATAAAAAAAATTTCCAACCTCTTCAAATTACACGAAATACTTAGAGATTATCATCTAAGAATTATCTTCCATTTTCTGCCCATCGAACTAGTTTTGGTTCACCACCACAACTGCCATCTCATTTCAGCAGTGGCAACTATACTATATTTCAATAAATAACAAAAATTTTAAATCAACCACTGGAAATAAAAAAATTAACATCCCAAAGAGACAAGTGAATCCACCTTTTAAATCAACTATGGAATAAAATTTTCAATGTAAACACTAAGAAAAGTTTCTTTTACTTTTCTACATTTAAAAATGTTTAGATGTGAGCTTTCACTAAAGGAGTAAATTTGAGAACCACGCTACTCTAATTCAACTGACATTATGTTTTAAAATTACATTCTACAACCAAAGCCAAACTGATTCCTCCTGCCTGCCCCCCTTCCCACTCCATGAAAATAGCTTTGCTTAATGTAGAGCTGGTAAACAGTTCCAGATACAATTCAAAATTTCTGAATAAAGATTTGGCAACTCTAAAACCAAAAACCTTATCAAAGGGTAGAACTAGTCCTTCCTGTCATTTAGTACAGCAGCTGTGCATTGGTCCAAAATCAAACTCAGCTTTCCTTTCATATGTCATTTGAAAAAAATCAAAATCAAAACCAAAAATGTAACCCTTCTCTCCCTAAAAAAAAGCCCAGGTTCTCATTAGATAGCCATTAAAAGTATCTATGCTGCTCTGCATATTTCTACTGCTTTACTTGGTATGTTTAACTTCTAGACATTCATGCTAGAGAGACATTTTTTCTTTATCATCAAAGCTCTGGAAAAACAGACCAGGATTAGTACCCCACTGCTCTACAAGCTGAACCCTGGGATTCAGTGTCCAAGAGTCTGGTTTTATTTTCCTCATCCTGGCCCACCATGCCCCATGCCTCTCTGGTTAGGAGAGGCCGTGGACAACATGAAACAGGTTGTCATTCAGTGTTAGCTTCTGAGACTGCTCTGTGAAGCAGATCACATCCCTTCTCATAATCATTCATATTTACTTTGTTCATCTCACAAGTGTCAGATAAACTGTTTGAGAATAGTTTATCTTGAGTTAAAACAAAGTATTTTGAAGATACATAAAGACCTTGTTAACAAAATTAGCTGGGCATGGTGGTGCACGCCTACAGTCCCAGTTACTCAGGAGGCTGAGGCAGGGGAATCGCTTGAACCGAGGAGGTGGAGGTTGCAGTGAGCCGCAATCGCGCCACTGCACTCCAGTCTGGTGACAGAGTGAGACTCCGTCTCAAAAAAAAAAAAGTTTAAAATTTGTGTAAGTAAATTGCATTTACATTAAGTGAACACATTTTATCAAAATACTTCTTATGTAAATGGAGCAATATATCTGTATTAGTCCCTTCTCACACTGCTATGAAGAAATACCCAAGACTGGGTAATTTATAAAGGAAAGAGGTTTAATTGACTTATTTCTGCATTGCTGGGGAGGCCTCAGGAAATTTACAATCGTGACGGAAGGAAAAGGAGAAGCAGGTACCTTCCTCACAGGGTGGCAGGATGGAGTGAGTGCAAGCAGGGGAAATGTCTGATGCTTATAAAACCATCAGATCTCGTGAGACTCTAACAGCATGGGGGAACCCGCCCCCACCATGATCCAATGATCTCCACCCTTGGTCCCACCCTTGATATGTGGGGATTATGGGAATTACAATTCAAGATGAGATTTTGGGTGGGGACATAGCCAAACCATATCAATATCAAATAAAACATAGTTTCCAGAAAGGAGAAAAAAAATTTACTTAGTAGTTAGAGTTAATGAAAGGATTTTTCCCCTTTCTCAAATTATTCTTATTTTAAGGATTTTTAATCAGAAAATCTGGGTCTGGGTCACAGCTTCTCTCCATAAGTCGTTCAGTAAAGAAATCTTAGATCATTTCAATTATTGACTCCAGTGAACTGAATGGTAGCCCCAAAGATATGTCCATGTCCTAATCCCCAAAACTTGTAATTACCTTATATGACAAAATGTGATTAAGGACCTTGAGAGGAAAAGTTTATTCTGGATTATGTAGGTGGGTTCTAAATCATATGCAGAGAGAGTCTGAAAGACATATGTGAAGGAGAAGATGGTATGAACTTGGAACAGAGAGATGGAACCACAAGCCAAAGAATGCCAACAGCTACCAGGAGCTGAAAGAAAGGACTGCTTCTCCACTAGAGGCTCTGGAGGGAGCCCAGCCCTGACTACACCTTGATTTCAGACATTTGGCCTCAGAAGTGAACCATGAGAGACTATACTTCTATTATTTAAAGCCAACAAGGTTGTAGTAATTTGTTACAGCAGCCATAGAAAACTCATACACCGAGGAAATGAGTATATACCAATTAATATAATTAATTAGCATACAGTAATACACGATTTAAAGATTAATCCTTAAAACATACAGACTTTGAAGCAAAAGAGTATCCCTAAATTATAAAATATAAAGACACAAAATACAATGATACAGTAAGCCCAATTCTTACAGTTGAAGCTTAGAAGCAAATTATTCTATAGGACTTTACATGTAACACAAACTGATTATCACTGAGTGAACATAGGTGGGACCCTATAAGCAGAAGTTTTACCTAATCCCTAAATATTCTGCAACAATAATAAAGTCTAACAGGCAAGAGATAGGAAAATAAATTATGCTTAGTCTTCCAAATAAGACTAAGAAATCAAGTGACAGAAATATTAAATGGCTCTAAAATATCCACAAGTGAACGTGGCTTCTGAAACTATGCATCACTAAGTACAAAGGACCCAACTATGGTCTGGCTAAGTGGGCAAAACCACCCAGAAACTTGACAAAAGGACGAGGATGACGTGGGGAATTACAAATTTTACGGGCCATAACACTTAGAAGAGGTCATCTGAAAAAAAGAAAACACCTTTATGATCTGGAAACGATTTGGTCTGTCTCTTAAATAAGAAAAAAAAAAAAATAATGAAATTACTGTAACCTCTCTGAGTCTCAAAATCCTCACCTTTAAAACTGGGATACCACAGCCTCCCTCCTAGTGTTAATAGTGCTCCTGTCGCCGGGCATGGTGGCTCACATCTGTAATCCCAGCACTTTGGGAGGCGGAGGTAGGTGGATCAACTGAAGTCAGGAGTTCAAGACCAGCCTGGCCAACATGGTGAAACCCTGTCTCTACTAAAAATACAAAATCAGCCAGGCATGGTGGCACATGCCTGTAATCCCAGCTACTTGGGAGGCTGAGGCCGGAGAATCGCTTGAACCTGGGAGGCAGAGGATGCAGTGTGCTGGGATGGCGCCACTGCACTCCAGCCTGGGCAAGAAGAGTAGAACTCCGTCTTAAAAAAAAAAAAAATTGGTGCTTCTGTCAGAGCAGTACTGTGAGGATGAAATGAGATTACACACAGTGCTGGCCTATGGTCTGGGTCACAGCTCCTCTCCATAAACTGGCTGATTGGCAGCTAATTACACTTGCTTTCTGGATAAAAATTTCCAGGAACAGCTAGCAGATTTTTTAAAAACCCAAAAGACAAAAACAGTAAAACATTTAGAAACAGAAAGCTATTTCTCTATTCTTTTGCTATCTGGTGGTCTCAGCACTTACCACATCACTAGCGCTAGAGAACTCGTTATTAACCAGACTTTCAAGAGCCATCCAACGAACTGGCCTGTTTTCATTGTCCCCCAGACAGTGATAGTCCATGGGGAACAAGTCTCTGGAGAGGGCATTGTCTGTGATCTTAACTTGAAGTGTGTCATCAATGCTGAAAAGTAAAGACATGAACATCAAATGCAATCAAGAGTATTAAAAAGTAGGGATTACCACCACCCTTAAATACAACACAAGTCCCACTGTGACTTGCAGAGAACCCCAAATCCAGGAAGCACTCTATATCAAGTGACAGCGTAAAGCTCATGGCACCTACACACAGTTCCTAGCAGCCAGGTCTTTGTGGATGACTTCCCTTCTGGCCAGGTAGCTCATTCCACAGGCAATCTGAATAGCCATGTGTACCAGGTCTTGTTGAGAAATTGCCTGTGGTAACAAAAAATGACATGGTTTGCAAATAGCACACAAATATGATGGCACTTTCTTACTTTATTTCATTCCACAATCCTACACCATCCAAATATACTGCTTTAAACCTACACACTGAATTTTTAAAAGCTATTTCTTGACCAAGAATATGTTCCCATATATCCCTGTACTTATATCAACTATAGTCCTTATTATTCTATAATCTACCATTTACTCTCTGTCTCCTTTCATCTGTTAGATGTGTCTCCCCAATATCCAGCACACAGAGCAGCTGCTCAATACATCTGCTCAGTGAATGCTGAGTTCTCAAGGTAATATTTCAAATGTTTATAATTCAGTAATCTTTTTTTCTCCCAAAACAGTAGTTTTTATTAGGAGATTCTCTCCTCAGAATTATTTTCAAATTAACCAAAGTCTAAGCCTGGTGCAGTGGCTCATGCCTATAATCCCAGCACTTTGGGAGGCTGAGGTGGGAGGATTACTTGAGCCCAGGAGTTTGAGACCAACCTGGACAACATACTGAGGCCCTGTCTCTACACAAATTTTTTTTTTTTTTTAATTAGCCAGGTATGGTGGCATGTTCCTGTGGTCCCAGCTACTCAGGAGGCTGAGGTGGGAGGATTGCTTAAATATGGGATGTTGAGGCTGCAGTGAACTGTGATCACACCACTGCCCTCCACCCTTAGTGACTGAGATCCTGTCTAACGAAACAAAAAACAAAAAAACCCAAAGTACAAGCCCCTAGCTTTTTCTGCTGACGTGCTCCTCTAGGTGGATGACAGTACTTGGGGTGGAGGAATAAAATCCTTCCCCAGGTAATGCAGATGAGCCACAGGCTCTAACCACTTGTTGAGAATCCCAGCTTTAGTCTTGTCAATTTATAAAGCATATCATACATATTAAGCCAAATACTCAATGCAGCCTTTGAACCCATTTTCTCCTGGCAACTATAATAACTATACTACTATAAATCCTAAAGCAACTTAATTGGACTACAAGATATAGCAGACAGCAAAAAACCCACTAGGCTTTACTACCACTACCATCATAATATGCATGGTATCTGACCTTTGCTTCACAGTTATAAACACAAGCAGGGAAGAGAAACACTCTTAGATGACTGCCAACTTACAGCCAAGCATATTTACAATACATCCAATTACCTCCCACAATCTAGACCTCCGGTCATCACCAGGCTTTGGTATATATAGTATGAACCAAATGGCTCTAGAAAGTCTGTTTCCATTCCTAAGAGGAAGATCTAGGACAAGTACCCTCAGTTATCAGGAAAACACCTGAGATGGCATTACAAAGGGTTTGAGTTGATTATGAATAAGTACACAAGGAAAATATAAGGAAAACTTCAGCATCAGCACAGTGTAAGCCTCAAGGCGGGAACATAAGCCAACATTTTCCTTTAAACCAACAGGTTATAAATATCTTGGGGTTCATTTGAGGTTCTTTTTTGCAGGCCTTTAAACAGTTTATATTCAAGAACGTTAATATCTACTTTCAAAGACATTATCAGAAACTTCTGGTAAATAATTGGTATTTGGGCAAATTTTTCTCACCTGTGGATTATTGGCCTCTACTAACTTGCACTGCCGTAAAAACAATTTAAGATTCCCCCAATTCATGTAAGGCAATATCACCATGGGCTTTTCTCCTTCTTCTATACACACATGAGTAATAGGAAGAAGATTTCTATAAAATAATAAAAAATTGGGAGAAAGACAAAGGAATCCAAAATGTTAGGGGCTTACTTCTAATAAAAATAATCTAAAACAAAACAAAATCCCCAAAATACTTAAAAACATGATTACCATTAAAAATGTAAAACTATAAGTGCTCTGTATTTTAAACCAGACTTAAGTGTTCCCCATATATGTGCACATATCGCCATATATGCACATTCTTGGTAGGGCGAAGTCATAAACTCAAAGTTGCTTCCCGTGGGCCGGATTCTCTGAAGGCACACTCTAACCACACCGTATCTTTACTCCAAAGGGCAATTCATCAGAGACATCTAAAAACTGACTTGCCCAAGAGTGTATTATGATAATAAAATCCCATTTACTCCATATCACACATGAAAAAGAAAAAAAAAAAAGGCCCAATCCAGACTGTGGTCAAGAATATGATCATCAAAAAGGTCTCTAAAAGGCTGAAACTGCCACAAAAGCCAAAAAGTCCTTAGCTGGTCACACTGGATTTAGAATCAGATTTTTGAATCCTAGATTTACCAGTTACTATCTGAGTGACCATCTGTCTCTTGGCTTTGGTTTCCATTCTTATAACATAGGGACCCCACCAACCATAAAAGGTTGCTGTGATGTGCAAAATAAAACCAAGCATGTAGTGCACAATCCTGTTCCTATTTTAATTTCTATGGCACACATACGTACATTTCATCCTATTGTCTAATAATACCTCCTCCACTGACATCTGGAAATAACTGCTAATTTTTCCCAAGGTTATATAACTTTTTACATAATTATATCATTTTCCCCACTAAGCTAAAAATTGCTAGAAGACAAAAACTAAGGTAAACTCAATTTTTACACCCAACACTTTGTATTCTATGCTATATAAAACAAACATTTAATAACAAATAACAGTAACAAATAGCCTTAAAACATTCCTACTCCTTAACTTAGCAAATTCTGCTTCTAAGGATGTTTAATAAGGAAATACATCAAACATAAAACTAGTTAATGAACAAGGACAGTTAATGTGATATTAGTAAAAAGTAGCAAACAGCTTGAATGTTCAAAAGTAATGAAAGAATAACAGGATAATATGTCACAATTGGTCACGATATGAGAATATGAGTAAAAGCTTATCTTATAAGAAAGATACAAAATTCACATTTGCAAGATAATTATAAAAATGGAAAAAAATAATAATAAAGGTCTGCATAGAAATATGCAAAGAGTTGAGTTGCTTTAAGTTGTGAGACTATAAATAATTTCAGCCTTGTTTTCTGCATTTCCTAAAAATTATCTTAATTGAGCATGTATCACTTTTTAAACCCCAGTTATAAAACCGTGGCACAATCACCAATGCACAAGTGGCAAAGCTGTGTGCTCCCCTCATATTTGTAGAAGTTGCTAACATGGAAAGCACTGACCCTGAGGAGGTGGGAAAATGAGGACTTAGAGATCAGTAAACCTGTAACAGGCAATCTCTCTATAACCACTTGAGTGGCAGCGATTAGGAGTTCCAGTTTATATGCAAGGAAATCCACGCTGGGAGAGAAAGTTTAGGTAACCTCCCAAGGACAAAGAGCAAGTACACGGAGGAAAAAATACAATCTTCATCTGATTCAATAATCTTTGCATTCCCCCGGACCACTAGACTTTCTCTCCAGAGGAGCAAGGGAGATCACATGGGAGATTACAGAGCCCCTTTCCACCAACTCCCACGAACACCAAAATGACTACGGGTTTACACTCAGGATTAACTTGGGCATACCATGATTTCAGGGTAAACACTGTTGCCCAATCTATTTAACCCACCAAAGATTACTTCTGTTTCTTTCTTTGTGACTGAAATTCATTTAGCAGAGTTAAAGCATTTTATCCATTAGATTTGCTGGATGAGGTCAAATCTTTTATTCCACTACCATAGGATTAAAAATCCACTGGTAGAGGTAACAAACTTCATGAAAATGTTTCAAAGTACAAATGGCTGTTTTTTATTCTGCCCATTTTATAATGAAAAGGAGGATAAAGGGGAAGGTCTGGATCTCTAAGAAGAGTAAATGAAAGCAGGAGGTGCTATAGAGAAGAACGAAGGTAGAGGAAGGGTAGGTTCTGTGGGGCTTGATGTAGGAACTGCCTCTAATTCTCAGTCTTTTTGAGGGTGCTTGCAGAGGGAGAGCTGTGAGGCATTTGGTGAAAGTGTTCACCATCAGGCATCCCTGGGCCAATGAAGGGGCCAAACCACAAGCAGAAATAGCTCAAGAGTACTTTGACACGAAGCACTTCTAATGAAATTAGAATAGGTTGATATCTTTTATTTATACAGCTATTTTCACTTATAATAAAATTATTTTCATAAATTCCAGGGGAAAAATGTGTGAAAAGAAAGGATTTCAAAATGCTTTAAAACACCTCAATACTTGTAAAATCCTTAACCATGGAATGTTAAAACATGAAGCAAACATGCTGTATTACATACCACAACCAGCTACAAAGGTAAAATCTGAAAACAGGTGTCTTTTCTTGCTGAATGTATTGGGTTTACTTGATAAATTCTATAATATGATCTCTGAAGATCATTTCATTTTCATTCTTTCTACCTAACACAGTTCCAAGTGCAAAATGGGTACTGAATGAATTAGAATAAAAGAATGAACAAACAAATACATAAGTATAGCTATGAATAGTCTATACATATCAGGGATCAAAATCAAATGTGTGATAGGCCCTGGTCACCTTAAAAATGAAATGAACTGCTACAGCAAATGGAAAGAATAATATACTTTCTACATATTGACAATGTGTTTTATTCACTGTAACTAGGAGTCCTGCTATCACCTCATAGAAGGAAGAACTATTAAGCATAATCAAGCTATAACCTACCTTTACAAGACTTTCCTCAAGGACTGAATGCCCAGTATCAAATAACCCCAATTTAGTATGTCATGTCATCCCCTAAGGACCTCCTGAGACTACTAATTCATCCTGGTGGGATGCTGCAAAACCTTACAATCTAAAACTGCATGAGACACAACACGGCAAATGCTTGCACTGAGCATTTTTCAGCCAAGGCATCTTTAGGGCTACAGTGAATATAAAACTGTTTCTTGGGAAAATTCTGGCTTTCTCTACACTTATCCCTGCTACTCATGTCTGTGCTGAGGTGATGCAAACCTTTCACTGGGGTAAAAACATTGGCTAGGTACCTAAGTAATAGGGTAACAGTATACACTAGGATTAAACACCTTTGGCCCTTCTCCCTAGAGTCAGTGTAATAGACCATTAAGCACTTTCAACACTGCCAAAAAGGACAATATTCCAACTGTTTCCTTCCCTTCTGCTACTGCGATTATCAACTTTTAGCGTTTCCTTCACCCTTGGTTGCCCAGAAGCTAGGAGATGTTTTATGTTCAGTTACAGTAAAAATATTTGTTCTCCTTACTGCTGGCTTATTGGTTTTCTTTTCTACCACCACAATGCCCAAAAACTCAGTTTCATTTTCATTATCATTTTATTTATCTTACTGTGGCTACATTCTTTTTAGGTCCTCAAATTCTTTTGAATATGAACCAAAATATAACCAAATTCAAGAGTAAGACTCTGGGTAGTCACCTTATTTTTCAGCAGAACTCAAGGAACTGTCTAAATTATACAGAAACTAAAATGTATTTTTTCAGAAGCCCATAAACATCTTCCAACAGGGATGACTACAGTTCTATTTTTAAACATGTGATCAAATTTTCAGCAGACATACAAATTATGTTGACTCTACATAGTGCTTTAAAAAAAACTTGCTCTAATGTTGATACTGTCACACATTATGATGTTATATTTAAGCTGTTTCTGGCTCAAACAGTAGAAGTTTTTGTTATAGTTCTGTGAACAGCACCAATATCAAGCTTTTAAAAAAGGTCTTCATGGCCAGGTGCAGTGGCTCACGCCTGTAATCTCAGCACTTTGGGAGGCCAAGGCGGGTGGATTACGAGGTCAGGAGATCGAGACCATCCTGGCTAACACGGTGAAATCCCGTCTCTACTAAAAATACAAAAAATTAGCCGGGCATGGTAGGGGGCGCCTATAGTCCCACCTACTCAAGAGGCTGAGGTAGGAGAACGGTGTGAACCAGGGAGGTGGAGATTGCAGTGAGCTGAGATGCACCACCGCACTCTAGCCTGGGTGACAGAGCGAGACTCTGTCTCAAAAAGAAGAAAAAACAAAAAGAAAAAGGTCTTCATACAGAACTATAAGTATTTTTTTTTAAATCATGCCATGGCATAATGATTGTATACCAGAAATTAGTTAAATAAAATGCTGTACGTCCATTCAGTGGACCACTATGTAGCTTCTTTAAATGGCTATATGGATTTACAGTTGCCAACATCAAAAGTCAGATACACTGTTTTGTTAAATTAAGAAGCATGTTAGTTTTGTCAAAGACAACAATGGTATTATGATTATAAAGAAAAATATATTCTTTTTATTGAAAATAAATGCTGGATATGCAATAAAAGTACTCAGATGTCTAATTTATGGTAAAATATTTATATACACGAATATATAGATACTAATATCTAGAGATATAAATCTCATAAACATACACAACACAGAAAATATGGCAAAATGTTAACTATCATTGCATCTAGAAGGAAAATTTATTCATGTTTATTGTACTTGACTTTGAGGTCCTATACGTTCAAAATCTCATAACAAATATTTTTTAACATATGTAAACAATCATCCTATTTTGTAAAGGGAAATATGCACATAAAATGTATAAATTATTTCTGGGAAGATTAGCTAGATTAGCTATGATTATCTAGATGTGGGCTTACATACTATTCTTTGTTTTCTTTATACTTTGTTAAGTTTTGTACAGTGAGAATGCATTTCACTTTTATATTCAGAAAAAAAAAAATTAAGCTATTCCACAAAGCGTTCAATTCAGAAGTCATCACAATGTCCTGCACATAAAAATGATGCAGCATCAAGTGTTGCCACGCTCAACACCAAAATGCTGGTGGTTTCTCCTCTCACCTGTGATGAAGACCTCGCAGCTTACAACTTTCAGTGAGCATCATTGTCACCTGAATTTCAGAAGCTTGATCTATATATAAAGAAAAGAAATTGTCTTGAATAATAATACTACATATATGGCATTAACATTTTCTGCTATTAGTAAATAATTATCTTGGACTATAAGGTAGGTAGGTTTTCATTATAAGTTACAGGTAAATCTAAATAGATCTAGATAAAAATTCTACTGCAGTCTCATTAAACAAGTCAATTTTCCCAGAAATTTTTATATTAAAATCAATTAAGTTTCCATAAACAAAGCAGAAAATGCAATTACATACTGGAAAAATATATGCAACACATAAGGCATATATATTGCTAACTTCCTTTTTTCCTATTTAAATAGCTCATATAAATCAATAAGGAAAAAATTTGAAAAAGAGGCAGAGGATATAAACACACAGTTTACTGAGAAAAAAAAAACAAATGACACACAATACAAAACGACTGATAGCCTCAGTCCTAAGTAAAGAAGTGAAAATTAAACCAGTAGATGCCATTTCCCCTGTCAAATTGAAACACAAAAAATTCCACTATCTACTATTGAGAGTTTCGGCAACAGTGTGAGAAAACAGGCTCATCAATAGTACCTTGGATAGATAGAGAAAGCAACATGTAACAAAATTTTGAAATGCAGATATACCTTGCATCATCAATCTCACTGTTAACAGATATAGTCACAAAAGCTCATCTATGTATAATGTAACAAGAGCACTGTTCAGTGGCAAAAAACTCAACCACCAAAGTACCCATTAACAAAGAACTAATTAAACTGACACAATGGGATACTATGCGGCTACTTTTAAAAAATGAGATAGGGCTATATGTACTGACAGAGGAAGATCTCTAAGGTATATTAAATTTCAAAAACAAGGTACAACTTGTGTTTACATATCCTAATATTTCTTACATATTAAGGAATTGTTTATGTATGATGGCTACTTTTCAAGATGGGAGAATTTACGTTTTCTATTCTGTTTATACTTGCTAACCCAACAAACATTACAGGTATAAAATGACTACAAAAGTTATGATTGGAGATTATGGCATATTCTGTTGCTTGCTTCTTTTTACTTCTCTGTGGTTAAAAACAAACAAAAAGAACTAATAATACAGTAGTAAAAATTAGTTAACTTTCATATGATAACCAAAATTAGAATTATGCCATTTTACTTTTAGCTTCTAAACTTACGGTTTTTGGTCCAAAGTAGCAAAACAGAACAAAGTAACTTTTAGGTCAAAGTTTTTGAAACAAAAACATGATAATGCAATTTACCAATATCTTTAAGTCTACATCTCCAAAGGAATTTTTAGGCCTTCAAATATTTGTACAAATCCACAAGGATTCCTCATCTTATAGGGAACACAACCTTAATAGTAAAAAGGAATTTCTCCACTACTTGAAAAGAATATTTCTTATTATAAAATTGCAAATGCAGCCAGGTGCAGTGGTTCACACCTGTAATACCACCACTTTGGGAGGCTGAAGCAGGGGGATCACTTAAAGCCAGGAGTTCAAGACCAGCCTGAGTTGGAACACAACAAGCCCCCATCTCTATTAAAAAAAGTTTTTTAATTAGTTGGACATGGTGGTACACACTGGCAGTCCCACCCACTGAGGGGGCTGAAGCTGGAGGATGCTTGAGCCAAGGAGGTCAAGGTTGCAGTGAGCCACGATTGCACCACACTGCAGTCCAGCCTGGGCAACAGAGCAAGACCCTGTCTCCCAAAATAATAATAATAAACAAATAAGAAGTGAGTTTGAATTTTAAAAAATAGTTTTTAAATGTTAAAACAAACTTAATAGTATAAAATACTATTTATTCTTAAAAACCCTTTCAAAGAAACCCAAAATGAATTTTTACATCAGTAGTAAAAACAGCAATAACAATTTGTAAAGCTCAGGCTGGCAACATGGTGAAACCCCATCTCTACAAAAAAAAAGTAAGCAGGGTGTGGTGGCGCACACCTGTAGTCCCAGCTACTCAGGTGGCTGAGGTAGGGGGATTGCTTGAGCCCAGGAGGTTGAGGTAGGGGGACTGCTTGAGCCCAGGAGGTTGAGCTATGATTGCGCCACTGCACTCCAGCCTGGGCGACAAAGTGAGACCCTGGCTATAAATAAATTAATTAAATAATAATTTATAAAGCTTCGGACCAATGCAATAAGAGGCAGAAAGAAATATGAAAGACTGGCAAAGCCAAGATTCATATTCTAGACCCACCTAGGAAAATGCTGAACCAACAATAAAACCCATCCCACTGAATTCAGATACTATGATTGTCACATTTGGTCTTTAAATGTGGAACTGTCAAAGCTGAGAAATCTCAAATTTCATTTACTTCCACATCTACCCATTGGAATCTCATTCCTACTTCACTTCTCTTGCTTCACTTCCATTACTCGCTACTAAGTGTTCCCTTTCCAAGCAGCTTCTCTTAGTTAAGACTATTGTAGGAATGTAAAATGGGTGGACAAAAAGCCAAGGATCTGAAACATTCGATACTTCTTTGGAAAAGGTGCTTCATACCAATGTGTGCCGGAATAAACTCTACGTGTCTACAAACTGCTTAAAATGTGGGATTTCTTAGTAAATGGCAGAATGTGCCTTTATTACTCTTTCTATAACCTAAATAATTTCTAATGAAATTATGGCCAGGACTACTGGGGGCTAGTAGGATCTTTTCAAGACTGAAAACTAGTAATAGTTGGAGGTCCCCGCCCAGTTAAAAAGACTTTACTATTCCCTCAACTGGTAAGGAGATCTAAGTACAACAAATGGTAATTTCAGAATGTGTCATTTTGTACTTACTTTTTTCAAGTTTTTAATTTTGATAAGCATGTTCTATTAAAGCAAAGGACGCTTGAATGATGATCTAAGAAAACTCAATTGAAGATAAAATAACTTTTATCCATTTAGTAAGAAAAACTCATTTTCTTGGATTCCTTTCCCAGTCTCAATAGTCTTTTAATTTTACATAATGAAAGGTCTATCTTCAAGATGTATACATTTGAAAAGGGTACTAATTAAATATATTCTAAAAGTTACAAGGATGCACAAAATGATTTTTAAAAACAAGCACTTGTTTACTTACAAAACTATAAAAATTTAGTAGCTACAATAAAGAAAATAAGAATTTAATACCAATAAACCCAAACTGATTCGCTTATTTTATGGAATTCAATTTCACAATATTTACTGTGTAAGATTCAGGCTGCTAATTTCAATCTCCAGAAATTTATACTGGAGTATCTATGAAGTCTCTGTAAAAAAATTATGAATATTTTTAAAAGTCAAACTCCAATTTTCTACTTATGCCTAAAGGCAAAGGTCAGTGCTTTCTAAAACACTTTTTTTTTTTTTGTATTTTATGCTACACTTCTAATTGTGCAACATGTAACAAAGCATACAGATTTGTGAGACTTTGGTCAGCTCTATGTGGCTACAACAAAATCTAAAAACAGAATTCCAAAATAATCAATCTCAGAGACAGTCATGTGGTGCTATCTCTCTAACAAATTCGAGGCAAGTATCCTGGTCAACGCACTTCCCCTCTGTCCCCCATAAGGACTCACTGTGCTTTCTCTTATTTCCGCACAACTCACAAAGAACATTATAATTACAGAGGTAAAGCATAGAAACAACCAGTGACTACAGGTCAAGCATATACGGAAAGAGAAGTCTTATCTCGTGAAACAGTCCAAGTATACTCATTGTGTTTTCTTATCACTATTATTTCCTTTTATCTCCCCTTCCAATCCTAAATCAACCCAACTTTGTATAAAAACCTCCTGCCTTAATTCAGAACAAGTCAATAATAGCTCAGTTCCACACAGTCTATAGAATACTTACAAACCCCAGAAGAAATATTTGAATTAAGGAGACTCCTTAGGAAAAAAAAAAAATGAGAAAAGAGTAACAAAAGGCTGTTGTTTAATAACCTTATGGCTCAAATTTTACATTTACAAAAAGTAATATGTAAACTCTCCCAGTTAGAAAACCTACTGGGACCTAACTTACACTTGGTCTCAGTCAAAGGACAAGAAGGGATGGACCTAACGTAAATATTCCCCTGTAAAAGTGTTTTTGGTGCTGGGAAGGGGTGAATGAATAAAATAAATATTGAATGATACAGTAAGTTAAACCATTTATTTAGACAAGATCAAAGAGGTGTGTGTGTATGGATGTATTTGCAGCAGCCTTAAACAAACAACTTTGTTCAATTAAAAGCAATTCCAAAGATTTTTTGTTAGATTGGCACAAGCCAACTTTTTACAAACAATAAACATAAACCCTTCGTACTTCCCATGTATTCCTTTAAGTAAATTTAGAAACAATTCTTATAAATTAACTTCATAAACTGTAAAATTTTATCGCTTTTTACTCATAAAACTGAATTTAGTCTTCCCTTCAGTTTCTGAAGGCAAAGTGCCAAATTTGTTTTTAGAAATTATTACTATGCCTTCTCAATTTACATCAGACCTGACAGACATTAAGTACCCTATAAATTATCACATTTTTCTTTCTCTCTAAATAAGCAAATAAGACTTACTTCAGAATTACTATTATCATTTTTTAAAATTAAAACAGGATCTTGCTCTGTCACCTAGGCTGGAGTACAGTGGCATGATCAGGGGTCACTGCAACCTTGAATTCCTGGGCTCAAGCAATCCTCCTACCTCACCCTCCTGAGTAGCTGAGACACAGGCATATGCTACCACACCGAGCTAATTTTTTTTTTTTTTGTAGAGACAGGGGTCTTGCTATATTGCCCAGGCTGATCTTGAACCTATGGGCTCAAGCAATCCTCCTGCCTTAGCCTCCCAAAGCATTGAGATTACAATTGTGAGCCACTGCATGCAGCTCTTAATTCAGAATTATTTAAGCTTTTACAAGTATCTGTTGTAATTACAATTCTAATATTTTTTAAAGTCTTGCTAATCTACCAGTAATAGGAAATAAGCCATATGCCTGCATAAGTAACACTGTAGTATCTCGATAGGGAATCTTTAATTAAATAACTTATATACATCAATAAATTAAAAATTAGGTATCACATTTCAAATGATGGCCCAAAAGAATAATATTTAGTAAAAACAGGTATTCTGTTCATGACAATATAAACCAGTGCTATCTTTTAGAGGACAATCTAACAATATCTATTAATTTTTTTTTTTTTTGAGACAGAGTCTCACTCTGTCGCCCAGGCTGGAGTGCAGTGGCATGATCTCGGCTCACTGCATCCTCCGCCTACTGGATTTGAGCAATTCTCACGCCTCAGCCTTCTGAGTAGCTGGGATTACAGGTGTAAGCACTGCACCTGGGCTCTATTAAAATTTTAAATGTACACACCCTTAGGCCAGCAATTCCAACTATGGCTATACCTGCAAAAGTATACCAACATTAGATATAGTAACAATGAAATCAAGTGGATGCAGTTTGACTTGCAATTAACTGAGTAATATCTAACAAATGTCTCATGTCTTAATTTAGCAGACTTCTGTTTTTCTATACCTAATGAGAACCACCCAAATTTCCAAAACAATTAGGCTCCTATAAGATAATTTTTGTTTTAAGCTAAATTAACATGGATTGATTTAAAAGGTATGGCACACACTGGGGAACTGAGATAGAATTTTGCTGGCATGAGCCACCTGAGACAGAAGAGCATCACGGAAATACTATGGAAAAAAGATCCTACCTTTAACTGTTTTGACAAATGCTTGTTTTTCTTTATTTGGATCTTTTTCATCTATTAAAATCCCATGGAAAATACGCCCAAAAGTACCTAAAAGGAAAAGTAATAATTAATGAGATCATATAACCTTCATAAAATTATAGTACGAAACTTTCTGGCACAATATAATATAAAACAAAAATAACAAGGGCATATGTGATCAACAACATTATTCTAGCCCTAGAGTAAAAAGACCCAAATCTTTGGTTTTAACAACTGTTAAAAAGTTTTTTGTAACTATTACACACCTTGTTTTCAGAAACACCATATTTAAACTAAGTATATGAAAATTTTCTGAATTATACTAAATAAACTAATGATATAGCCAGGAGCACTGGAGCTCAGTAATGAAGTATCCACAATGGCATTTATGAGTTTCTAGGCTTAGCCTCAGAGAAATGACGAAAAGACAAAAATGAACTTTCCTCTCTACTGCAGAGCCTTAAAAAGTAGCTTCAAGGGAAGGCCAAGGGGTACAAGTTTTGGATCCAGACAGTCCTAGGTTCCATTCCTTCTACCACTCTCTCCTCAGAAGGTCTCAGACAAGCCAATTAGACTCTCGGTTCACTAGTAAAATGTGTTCCTAAAAACTCTTAGCATGAGAAGAGGCTGGGCGCAGTGGCTCATGCCTGTAATCCCAGCACTTTGGGAGGCCGAGGCGGGTGGATCACGAGGTCAGGAGATCGAGACCGTCCTGGCTAACACAGTGAAACCCTGTCTCTACTAAAAATACAAAAAAATTAGCTGGGCGTAGTGGCAGGCACCTGTTGTCCCAGCTACTTGGGAGGCTGAGGCAGGAAAATGGCGTGAACCTGGGAGGTGGAGCTTGCAGTGAGCCACGATTGCGCCACTGCACTCCAGCCGGGGCAACAGAGAGAGACTCCGTCTCAAAAAACAAAAACAAAAACAAAAAACTCTTATAGTAATAAGAGAAGTTAGTTATGACCTTTGGGGGTGCTGGGGAAGGAGTGATTAAAAATGAACTAAGAAAAGCCACCTAGATTTTATTACCAATTTTGTAATTGCCCATAAAAAGCTCCCAAACAAGATGATCACTGAAAATCAATCTCATTTTACTCTTTTTCACTAGAAAATTGTTTACTTTCCTTCCTTCACAATTTAAAAGATAAGCTCGCAAATAGTTTCACTTAGATGCGGCTGCCGTGCATACAAATAGGCTTGCTCTAATGCCTTTCGCTCTATGAGGTGGAGTTGTCTGTATCCATATATCAGGTTTCACTGGGGCCTAGAGACAGAGTAACTTGTATGCTCCAGGCAGAAAAGACTTTGGATAATCTTAATTTAAGACATTTTGCTTGAAGCTGAGTAAATACCTTCAAACACTCTAGTCAATACATAGAGCGACACACCCTGACCTGTCTTCCTCACAAAGGTTCTCCCTTCTCTCTCCACCCAAGTTCACCTTGCTTGACTGAGCTTTGTAACTCTCTTGCACTGCAGCGCTGCAAAATCTCCTGTCTCCTCTTCCCAGTACCTAGTCCCATTTTTAAATATTACTGCCAAACATAGATTTACATATACTTAAAAACAACGGATATAAGGAACATACACAAAAATATGTATGTACATATTACTTTACCACAATGTTACAGCAATTCACATTCCTACCAGCAACGTAAAAGAGTGTGTGTTCCTCCATACCCCCGTCAACCTAGAAATTATTTTTACTTTTTCACAGTCTAACGTAAAAAAAAAATCGCATGTAACTATTGTTTTCTTTGCATTTATCAGATTTCCAGTGAACCTGACCACCTTTTTAAATGTTAATCAGCCACCATATTTTCTTTTCTGAAATCAAAAGAATTTTAAAATAAACTACTATGGGCCTGAAAAGACCAAAAAAGAAAAACTCTACCTGGTTCAGAATTCCTTCTTCTCAAACCATACCACTACAACAGATTGCCTATTCTATCCCACTCAGAGCCCAAAAGAAACTGCAAACATAACATTATTAACTGATCTCTCTTTTTTTTATTCTTTAGGAAATGCTACCTGGTCTACTTACTCTCTTCACATTGCAAACAGATCTGCAAACTAGTTATGCTTAGAAATCAGTCAACTGTAACAAGTGGCGATCATGCATTTTAAGACATCTCAGAAAATCTGCTTCCATTAATTACCATTTGCTAGTGGGGACAATTTAAGTACCTGACTTGTGATTGACCTAAATGTGTCCCAACCAGCAAAGGAATACATAAGGAGGACTCAAAAGTATCCAAAGCATTCCAAGCTGAATTACGGTGGGAGTAAAAAAGTAATTCTCTATTTAACAACATGAAGAGCTCAGTGCAGTATTTTATTATTAATTTCTGTCCTCTTCTTTCAGCATCTCCCTAATCAACATCCTCCAACTCAAAAAGGAAAGCAAGGCCCAGTGAGAGGGGAAGAGAAGCATACTAATACCCGGCAAACACTATTATGTGTTAGTTCATTTACTGTACCTAATTTCATCTCATCTTTATAACTAGTCTAAGAGATGACAACGCAGTCCAAATTTATAGAAGAGGAAGCTGGAGACTGAAGACATTATGTGATTTCTCCAGTCACACAGAGAATAAAATGTGGGATTAGAACTTAGGACCAAAACCAAAGCCCATGTCCACTCCTTACACTACAACCCCTAAGTCATCTGTCAGAGAGAAGGTAACTTAGAATATTTCAAAGAGACCTGCCAGGTAGTAATCATTTTAAATAAAAACTAAACAGATAATACACCTTAAACATAGCAAACAATAATACACATGCTTTAATATACTTGAAAATAAAGAACTGCACCAAAGTTGTACAAGGCACATTAAAGTATAAAGAAAAAATAAAAATAATTTTGTAAGAGAAAAACCATACACTGCTTCTTATCCTTATCTTAGACACAAAACGAGATGAAAGTTTTTAAATTTTTGAAAAAAGTGTTTATAGTGGTAACATTAAATCATACTTAAAAAACTGACTTTGAGATAATAAATACCTTCTTGGAGTACATCTTTTAGAGTTATCCTCTCCCTGGATATTGCTATATCCTTCACCTTGGCTTTGGCTTCCAGAAGAGTGACACTTCTCAAGTCGTTCTTCTCTATCCGCAAGGTAGGATAACCTAAGGAGCCAACAAAGCCAAACCAAGCAATATAAATACCCTTATTATGGTATTGGGGTCAACTAGTTCAGTTAGAACCTCAGGACTCAAGTCGCAGGAATGAGTGTAAGAATCATAAAAGGAAACAGGCATATATATGAACTAGGAGAGTTATTTGAAGCCCACACTAAATGTTAAAGAAATGTCTTCTCGCCCACCACAACACTATTCCAAAATGTTAAAATTCTAAACTGCAACAAGAAATCCTAAAAATAGCATTACCATGACCACCACTTCAATTGCCTTTTAGCCAAATGAAACAAGCTTGACCTGTGAAATTTCATTTAATCCCTCTTATGGACAGTTTTTCTCCCAAAAGATTTTCTAATATAATCTCATAACAAACCAACTTTTCAAATGAAGATTTTTTTCAAACATCTCATTTGAAAAGTTGGGTTTGTTTGAACAAACAAAAAGTTTCAAACAAAAAGTTATTTTTGTCTGCAAAGGCTTTGTTTACAAACAAAATACATAATCAATTTAATTATTCTGGTAATCCTAGCAAAACCATTGTGAGATTCAAATTTATTAAGTTCCCTTAATTCCCATTCATTCTTAATTCAATGACAGCAAAAACAGAATTTAGTTACAAATTAGTTTTCACTTCAAGAAAAAAAATGTTAGAATAAAAGGAAAATCTGGTGTTAGCAAGTAGAAGTTGCAATGGCATCTCTAATGATTTATTAGCTTTAGCAGATATTGAGAAGAAACCTCCCCTCAAAATTAGTGGACCTACGCAATGATCATCGATGGTTGTCAGGAGAACCATATGAAAAGTTTTGGGCAACTTTACAAAGGATGTAGGCTGACACCACCTGAAACCACTGATTGGCAGCAGTTTGACTGTGATAGACTATCTAGGTGTGTGGAGTACATGCGAATGTTTATGTTTAATTCTACTTGGAGTTCTCTTAGTTTCTTGGATCTGTGATCTGTTGCGCTCTGTTATCTTAGAATATTCTTGGCTACTATGTCTTCAAATAATTTTTTCTTCCTCTTTTTCTATCTGTAAACAAATGTATTTCTATTGACCTTTTTAAAAAGTGTTTGTTTTTAGCATATATATGGTAAGTAAATTATCTAGTTCCTTACAGTAATGGCCACAATTACAAACAAGTAAATTTCTTATTGATGGCAACAATCTTTAAAAGATAAATTTATTTCCTTTGACTTTATTTATTTATTTATTTATTGAGATGGAGTCTCACTCTGTTGCCCAGGCTGTAGTGCAGTGGCGCGATCTCGGCTCACCGCAAGCTCCGCCTCCTGGGTTCCCGCCATTCTCCTGCCTCAGTTTCCCGAGTAGCTGGGACTACAGGCGCAAGTCACCATGCCCAGCTAATTTTTTGTATTTTTAGTAGAGACAGGGTTTCACTATCTTAGCCAGGATGGTCTCGATCTCCTGACCTCGTGTTCTGCCGGCCTCGGCCTCCCAAAGTGCTGGGATTACTGGCGTGAGCCACCATACCCGGCCTCTTTGACTTTTTTAAGAAAGTATTTTAGCATATGTAACAACAATTACCTGCCTCTTTGAGGTCATATATAACAATTAAGAATCCATTCTAATGAGCCAAGATTGAGATCTAAATATCAAATGCAATGATGTGCCTGTTCTGAGTAGCTTAAACTACTTTCACATCTATCGTATTTCCTAAAAAGCATATATTTCTTTCTTCATTAGTGGGAAGAGTAGCTGCTATTATTATTTCCCTTAAATTTCGTTTACTCCATTATGCATTCTCCCCCTCCTTTTTCTTGCCACTGTCTTATTGAAGAAACTGGGTCGGCTACCCTGGAAAATGTTTGGCTTCTACTTCTTCAAGTAGTATTTCCTATAAACTGTAAGTCAGGTCTATAACCTTGATTAGATCCAGGTTAACTTGTAGGGGGTGCAGTAGGGAGAGAAAAGAACGCTCCATGAATGGTACATAATATCCTTGGGTACAAAATATCTAGGTCCCTACTTTTAGTAACACTGAGTTCATCAGTGTATTCAGGTGGTGACAGCCTCATCCCTCAATGGCAGAGTTCCCCATTTTCTTTTTAATCACTGATGATCTTTTTCTGAATCAACTATTTCATCAGGAGTTGCACATGCGATTTTTCTAATTATATAATTCCTTCCACATTTATTAGCTGAGAATCATCTGTAAAGAAACATTTTCTCTCATCCACCACCATCTGGTTACCCTGAAATACAGTTCATGTAGTAAGTTGGTAGAGTAAGGTATTCATTGGAGCCTTAGTTACCTCTCATAATGAACAATTTTGTTAAACAAGGTATTGCTACAAATTTGTGCATTTTTACACATTTTACATCTTAATTCATTATAGTCATTATTCATTTTGATGATCGAATGGTCCCATCTTTAGCCAGTGGGAGTTCTTCAAGTCTTAGCTATTTCCTTGATATCTGACTCAGCAACATGTCCCAGGCTTATCTTGTTCACTTCCTGACCCAGACCTGCAATCAGCCATTTCTCCAAAAAATCCTGGTTCTTTTTCATGGGAGACAGTACTAGAAAACCACAATAGGGCACTGGGTAGAGGACAGATATTCTTCATCTTATTTTACTAAAGAATAAATGCCAGTCCAAAAAATGAAATCAGATCCGACATTCTCAACTCTCCAGTTGAGAATAACTTCCTATTATGATTAAAAAACAATGTAGTCTTTATCATGGCCCATAAGACCATCAAACAATTCCTCACAATCTAAAGTCTCTGTCTTTATGTAGCTCAATGGTTAATTAAATATAGTTACCTGAAAATCTTCCTTTTGAATTTCTACAGAAGTGACTTAGTAGCCCTTTTAGTATAATAAATCTATGGAAATCTCCCCAAAGCCACACCATTTCTAGCAAACTTAAATTTCATTTCTGACACCTCAATTTTAGAATGTTTCATTCAATGCTCTAGAAAGCAAAAGTTGAAGAGCATACCTAATTTTGCATGCTTTAGATACGATTTACACAACATGTTTCACAAGAACACTAACCATGCAAGACCACTGGGAAGCAGCATAGACAACTTTAGTAAACTGGCTTTAGAATTAAATTAACTCTTACTGGTGATAGGAGTTGCATTGTTGGGTGTGTCAGCTCTCAGATACTGAGTCGTCTGGGTGGATGGCTGAGACAGCCCTTGGGAACTACTGCTGGCACTAATGCTGCAAACAATTTTTGAGAGAAATATTTGACAAGTCAGTTTCAATGAGAAATTTCCTTTTTCCATACATATAAAATGCACATAGCCATTGTAACCAGCCTAAAATCCTGATGGAGACCACAATAATTCATGATGTTTCGTACTGAAATTTTAATCTAACTCCTATAGAGCTCTATTTTTTCTTTCATTTCTATCTCCAAAATCATTAAGCAAGTTCAGCTTATCAAAATTATTCAGAAATGTAGGTACTAGTGCTCAGACACCTCAGATAATTGTCCTGAACTTCACACAAAGATATGTTAGGGAACTACGGATCATCTCTCAAAAAAAGAGCCCATGCCACTCAATTAGATTGCTTTTTAGAAAAGAAGAAGAAAGACAGGGTTGTTTCAATGATGGTCCAATATCAAATGGCCTACAGACAAAGGAAGAGCAAACCAAGTCAAATGTGCCAACATGCTCAGAGCTTAGAAAGGAGTATTGGCCAGGTGTGGTAGCTCACGCCTATAATACCAGCACTTTGGAGGCCAAGGCGGACAGATGACCAGAGGTCAGGAGTTCGACACCAGTCTGGCCTACGTGGCGAAACCTCGTCTCTACTAAAAGTACAAAATTAGCTTGGCATGGTGACGCATGCCTGTAGTCCCAGTTACTCAGGAGGCTGAGGCAGGAGAATTGCTTGAATCTGGAAGGCGGAGGTTGTAGTGAGTCAAGATTATGCCACTGCACTAAAGCCTGGGTGATAAAGCAAGACTCCATCTCAAAAAAAAAAAAAAAAAAAAGTATCAAATTTGGTTTAAGTTCATTTAATCACAATACATTTTGCTGCTTCTACTTCCCCAATCCCTCCTTTTTATCCAACTTCTGGGAAATCTCTAGTACTTGAAGCATTACACCATATTCTCTAAATAATACACAACACTAAGAAGATGACAGGTTCAAATACTGTTGTGTTCAAGATTACTGCAAAGTAATGCTGCTCAAGCATGCAGTTTTGTCTATTCGGGGGGAGAAACCTTGTCTCTCGGGTACATTTCAGTCTCACTGCCTTAGTTCTTATAATTTTGCAGCAGTGGAGACATGAAACATAGAAATTCAGCATGAAGAGTGAAACCAGATGGCAGGATAGATCTTTCAATGTCTCTCTTAGCTACAGGATCAGCAGTGCCCAATCAAGTCTCCAACTTTCCTTAATGTGCAAAATCTTTTAACTGACCACTTCCCACATAATAGGTCTGTATTTTCAAAAACTGGTGATTTTTAAAAATACATAATAAAGTCCAGGAGTTTGAGGCCAGCCTGGGCAACATAGTGAGACCCTGTCTCTGAAACAAAACACACACACACACACACACACACACACACACACACACAAAATGACAAAGGGCTGCTATATAATCTATAACATTTATATATGAAAGTGTATTCTATCAATTTCAAGAGCCCATACAGAAAACTGAAAAATGTAAATATGTAACATCCAGGCAATGAGGATCGTAAGTCTTTATGTAGCCTTTTTATTGCTACTAATACAATATATTACTATCTGCTATTGTAACCAGAACATTTGTAGAAAGTCATAGCAAAAATTAAGATAGGAAGGTCCTGCAATAAACATTTAGAGCGCACTTATAATATGCAAGCCATTCTGCTCAGCACAACCATGGATCTCAAGATACATGTCTGCCTAACGAAATGCCCCTCCAGCATGCCTTCCCTGAATATGTCTATCATTTTAGGTTATCTATCAGGTTGGAGCAAAAGTAAATTGCAAATTGCAGTTTTTGCCATTGCTTTTAACAAAAAAAAAACTGGAATTACTGCACCAACCTGATACTTCTTGTGAAGCTGCAGTTAGCCCTGTTTCCCCAGCAACTCTGCGAAGATACTTTGCAACTCAAAGAGACTATAATAAAGATTCATTAGGCTATCATCTGGTCAGAGTGCTGGAAGAGCTTCTTAGGCTCGATGTTATTCCAGAATTGATCTATATGGGTTTATAATGCAGTGGGTATAGGTCAATATAGAAAAGAGATGAAGAGCATAAACCATGAAGTCAGAACTGCCAGTATCATTGATTACTAGCTGTACGGCCTAGGACAAACTGTTTAATCCTCTGGAACCTCAAATTCCCTGTGGACAGAATGTGCATAATACTATCCTCTGGTAAGATTGCTAAAACGATTACATGAAAAATAAGTAAGTAAAGCATTTAGTGCCTGGCCCTCAAACATATATTCATAAATTATTATTACTAATCTATATATACTATAATTATATTAATTATGTGAATATTATGCATCCCCAGTCCTTAGAACAAAAAGCAATTACAGGACTCTGTTTTACAGCTGAGTACCACTCAAAAATCAAACCAGATATCAAAGCTGTTAGAAGTCCAGACTTCAATAATGAGGAGGGAAGAGGAGCATTACCATCCTCAAAAGGGAAGGAAATAAACGGGATTAAGATAATCTACCTCACAGGATTTTTGTGAGGCTCAAATTGTATGAGATATGTGAAAATACTACTTAAATATCTACAACCAACATCACTGATGACTTAAGTGCGCAGACACATTCTCTCCATTAACTGAACAGTAGGTGGCACTCTTGTGCTACCTCAGAATTTTTGAAAAGCCTGTAGGCACACAAAGGTGTTACAGGGACATCTATGTCAATTTTTCACTCCCTCAACAGATATTAAGTGGGTCCCTAAAATAAGCAAAGCACTATGCTAAGTGGTCAGAACAAAATTTTTTTTTGGAATCCAAGACTTACTGTTACGAGTGAAGCAAGAAGCAATTGGGGACCTACCCCTGACATCCATTAAAGTCAACACCTACACAGCTATATCACAAGAGGTAGAAAATGAGATTAAAATGTATATTTGCCAGCACTTAATAGTTTATAGCCAGTCTAAATAAATTATCAATCTGAATAAATTATCTCATTTGATTTTCAAAAGCAAGTAAAATTATGTATGGAGATACTAACCCTGTCTTAGAATGAAGTCAGAACTTTGGGAAAGATCATAATTTTCCTTCAAAACACTTACTACAATTTGTACTTTTCTGTTTTTCTCTGTAACTCCACTTCATCTATTCATTCCACAAATATTTATTAAGTATCTACTACATGTCAGGTACTGTACTGGGTGCTAGAGATATAGCAGTGAACGCAACAGACAAAGATTGTGACCCCTACATTCCAGCAGGGATTTTTTTTGTTTGTTTAATGTCTGTCTCACCCAATCAGACTATAAACTCCACAAAGGCAGGCCAAGTGCCTGTTTATTCACCTCTCCTTCCCCAGCACTTAAGCCAGTGCCTGGCACAAGAAGCCCCAAGTGGGCCAAAGTGAGCCCCAGTAAGAGCTCAATTAATACTAAGTCAATCAATGACCAGAGAAAACCACACTTCCCTGGAACAGAAAACATAAACCAGACAGAATGGTCATTTTTGACACAAATCGTTGTGAAAAAAAACAAAGAATGATTGGTATAACAAAATGTTTGTTTTCCTCCCTCTGCTCATTGGTTGTTCAGCCAAATAGTTACTGTGTATTTTACTATGTGTCCGACACTGTTAGGCATTAGATAGAAAATAAAAGATTTTAAAGGGAAACTATCACCAGTAAGGGCAGGGGGGCGGTGGTGGGGACAATGGAAACTGGAAGAGAAAAATCAAGCATCCCACAAAGGAGCAATAAACTTTCCCACAGTCACAAACGAATAGGGAAAGACTACAGTAGAGACACGCTGCAGACCAACCCTTCTGCAGGACTTCAGGGTGAATATAAAGAGAAGCTCTGCTTATCCAGGACAGGCTCATCTGGCATAACACAGAGACTGAAAAGATCAATTTGCAGTGCTGGGAGAGGTAAAGCCACACACATGAGCTCCAACTGCCCTGGCATGAGCACATCTCAGGCAGTGTTAATTCTCTGCCTCTAAGGAGATCTGTTCATAACAAGCAGTGGCTCCTAAGTGCCTGGAATGGAAGAACACTACCATCCCTTTCTAAGGAATTCCATGGAGCCATGGGCTCCAACCAACCTCACCAGACTGTGTGAGGATTAACGGAGTTCATGAATGTAAAGCACAGGGAACAGTGCCTGGCACAGAGCAAGTGCTTTATGCAATGACAATAGTGGATTATTAATATATAGCTATTACAACACTGAGTCCCACCTGCTCTGCCCTGCTCCTAGAAGAGCAATCCTGAAAAAGTTATTTAATCTCTTCAAGCCTATTTCTAGGTGGCTGTGAGTGTTAAGATAATATATATAAAGTACCTGGAACAGTACTAGTAAACAGAAAACACTCAATAAATGGTAATCCCAGTGGCCCCTATATAGAGTGAGAAGCAGCAGATGTCTCTTAAATGCTGTTGGATAACTGGATGGGAGCTTTCTGGTCACCACTGTTAGCCTGCCTGGCAGGTAATAAATAATTGTTAATAGAACAGAAAAGGGTTGAAGAAGAACTTTGTCCATCACTACTAGCATACTGCAGCTTTATTAAAAACGTCATAAAAATGCCATTTACTATACGTAGCACTGTGTTTTAAGAGCTTACAGTATTATTTCATTAAAACCTCACAACATACCTAACTAACTAGATGTGTATTTCTGCTTTACAGAAGAGAACTGAGACACACACAGGCTATATAACTTACTCCATGTAGCCCATAAAACTAGTAAACAGAACAGCCAGGCTTCGAACAGAGATAGTCTGGCTCTACAGTCCATACTCTTGACCACTAGGCTATGCTCTGAAAACATGTGATAATATAAGTTGGTTTTACTGAAGTAATGCCTGGAAACTTTTGCCTGAAAACTATAGAGAACTGGACCACCAATTCATGGATGGTAACTAATTATTTCAGCAGGCAGAGGTAGATGCCCCACGGAATCTGAAAGTTATTGCACAATTCTGGCCTATGTGGACTCACAGCCCTAGCACACATGCAGGCATTCAAGGAAAACTCTCTGGGTACATCAAGACTGACTTCCAAATGTCATACTCTTCAGTCACCTCTCTACCTGTATCCTCTCTCAAAGTCCTATCAAAATGTTCCCTTAATTGCTTCCAAATGCCATTTCTTCCCCTGTAAAAATCTAAACCTAACTTCACCACCACCATGTACACAAAACATATTCTGAAACAAATCATATATGTACTTCCTTCTCATTCGTATCCCTTTTCTCTTTCTCCACACAGAAATGGAAAATAAAACAGTGGGGACAAAGAGTACTTAGGGGCAAGTACTGAATCCAGTCAGCTCCCTTCCCCTTCATAGTCTTATGCCACAAACATGCCTCCCAGCTGTATGTTAAGACCAATTAGGACTGGTGACTCAACAAGGAGTAAGACACACTGCTCCCTAACTGGAAAAAGCTTACATTCTAAAGGTAAGACAATCACACAAAAAATTATAGAAGAAAAAGTACAATAACTGCTACGAGAGAGAGACAGAGACAAAGAGAAATGGGTGTTTGGGAGGCTTAGGAAAGACTTCATGAAAGAGACAGCAATGGAGCTGGAATTTGAAGAGTAGACCAAGTATGGACTGGTGGAAAATGCATGGAGGTGGCCTATGGGAAGGAGAAAGAATGAACAAAAGTCCTGAAGAGCAAAGTGTGGGGCAAAAGTGAGGAATAAGTAATCATTTGACTGGAGCGCAAGTAAGGATACAGCAAGAAGAGGAGAAAAGGTTCAAAGAGTATGGTGATACATCTCCACATAAAGGAGGGCTTTCAAAGAAGTCACAAAGCTGGGGCATGTCTTCAGTCAGCAACTGGGAATCACTGAGGAGGGAAGTAAGAAGTGTGTGTTATGAAAATAAACCTATCATTCCATCTGTACCTCTCACCCTAACTTGACTATAATGTCCTCCTTGTCATCTCTGACTCACTGAGGCTGGACAAGCACCTTTTGTTTTCACACACTTTACTATACATATCACAGTCATCAAATTACATACTTTTATAATTACAGGTTAATGCAAAAGATTAAATCTTGAAACTATGAAGTATATCATTATTTCTGTCTGTTCCCAGCACTCAGCATAGTATCTAACCCAGTATATCTCAAACTGGCTGTACATTAGAATCATCCAGGAAGCTTTATGAAAAATACTGATCCCCAAATACTACCACAAACCACTTGCATCAAAATCTCTGGAAGGTGGACCCAAATACTAGCATGTTTTAAAAGCTTCTCCTTGACTCTACTGTGTAACCAGGTTGAGAACCAATGGTTTAAATCAGAGCAGGTGCACAATAAATGTTTACTGGATGGAGGCAGGAAGAGAAGGTTGGGAGAATGATGAAGGGAAGAGCTAGAAGGAAGAAACAGGGCTATTTTGAAAAGGCAATGTTCTGAAGTAGAGTCATGTCAAAGGGAATAGAAAAAACATACTTGTTCTCCACTTCTTCCCCAACAACTAAAAAACAAATTTCTGACTTCATAATTTTTAAAAAATAAAAATAAAATCAGAGAAACACAGAGACAGTGATTAGGTCATCTTATTTTTCCTTTGGCTGGGGCTTGGTCATCCTCCCTCCTTCCCCCGCACCACTGCGCATTGGTATGTACGGGCTCCCACACATATCCAAATAACTGCTTTCATTTTTTTTCTTTCCCAAAATGTGTACAATACCTGTCATCCAGTTCAATCCTTTTCATACTATGAAGGTGCAAAACAGCTAATATTATTGCTACAAGAAATATTACTGCACAACAAACCCCTACACTAATATAAAACACACGCGTAGAAGTGGTTGGAGCTGCATGTACGGGATCATCTGAAATAAAAACAAAAAGCACATTTAGCTTTTTAAAGAAATATGACTGCTTTGTGATCCAATATACACAAATAAGTATTCTGTTCTTTTCACGTGCCCATTCTTTAGTAAGATCAGTTACCAGTAGCATATTGGTGTAAGTTCACAAAATTTTTTTGATGTTTTTGTTGTAGTTTAAAAAAGATATTTTAGGCCAGGTGTGATGGCTCACGCCTGTAATCCCAGCACTTTGGGAGGCCAAGGCAGGCAGATCACCTTGAAACCACCCTGACCAATATGGTGAAACCCTGCCTCTACTAAAAATATGAAAATTAGCCGGGCGTGGTGGCAGGCGCCTGTAGTCCCAGCTACTCGGGAGGCTGAGGCACGAGAATCACTTGCACCTCGGGGGCAGAGGTTGCAGCAAGCCGAGATCGCTCAACTGTACTCCAGCCTGGGCGACAGAGTGCGACTACAACTCAAAAAAATAAAAGAATTTTTCAATAGAATTTTTGGCTAATGAGTATAATAGTCACTCACAAATGGTATACATAAAACACACATACCAGTGCATAAAATATACTATAGCAGTGCTGTCCAACAGAACTTTCTGCAGTGACGAAAATGTTCTCTAGAGTACTGTCCAATACAGTAGCCACTGGTCACCTGTGGCTATTAAGCATTCAAATGTAAATACAACTAAAGCTACTGAAATGTAGTTAGTAAAACTGAGGAACTGATGTTTTAATTTGACTTCACTGTAATTAAGTTAGAAAGTCACATGTGGCTAGCAGGCACCATACTAGACAGTGCAGATCTATATATTCTTCCTATCCCTTCAACAATGATGTTTGGGTTAGAGGGATCAGACATCGCTTTGTTGCCAGAGACCACTGACTCACAGAAGACTGAGTGACAGAAGGGTCCACAAGTTTATAAAAAAAAAAATTTACTCTTTTTTGAGAGTAACAGAAATTGTTTTGCTTTTCTGTTTTTAAAGACTCTATTCATTAAATAAAATGATACTCGGCTTTCTATTATTTTAAAAAGAGAGGCAGGCTGGGCGCGGTGGATCACACCTATAATCCCAGCGCTTTGGGAGGCCGAGGTGGGTGGATCCCTTGAGGTCAGGAGTTTGAGACCAGCCTGGCCAACATAGTGAAATCCCATCTCTACTGAAAAAAAAAAAATTACAAAAATTAGCCATGCCTGATGGTGTGCACCTATAGTCCCAGCTACTCAAGAGGCTGAGGCAGGAGAATCACTTGAACCCAGGAGGCAGAGGTTGCAGTGAACCAAAATCGCACCATTGCACTCCAGCCTGGGCGACAAAGCAAGACTCCGTCTCAAAAATAATAAATAAATAAGAAAGAGAGACAAACAGAAAGCCTCAGCAAGAGGGAAAATAACCCAATGACATAGACACAGCCACACACGCACACACACAGAAGCAAACTGAGAAAAAACACACAGAAACAAAGATACAGATGACAGAAGCAGGCAGAGTGGAAGATGCAAACAGAAGCAGAACTGGTGTGCCTGGAGATTCATGCAAGATATGATCACAAGTACTCACATCATAACTCTACTGAACAAAACTTGAGGCATTTGGGGTTTATCCTAAATGAGATGGGGGATCATTGCAAGGTTTCAAGCAAAGCAATTTCACACGGCCACTTAACAAAAAATGACTGCATGATGTGTGAAGAATGCAAGAGCAGAAGCAGGGAACGAGTTAGAAGGTTACCAGAGTAATTCGAGGAGAGAGCAGTGGCTTGAACAAGAGTGTTACAGTGAAGATGAGAAGTAAATGGATTTGGGAACACAGTCAACGGACCTTACAAATGGATTGTACCAAAGTAGAAAGAAAAAGAAGAATGAAAAGTTTTGGCTTAAGCGATAGCTTGGATAAGGGTACCTTTACAAAGATAAAAATAAGCAGGTTGGGGATGTGAAAATCAGGAGTTTTGTCCAAGTTAAATTTGGAGTACCTAGTCTACTAACTAGGTACCTCATATCTCCATGCATAGATGTTAAATTGACAGATACAGAAGTTTGGAGTTCTGGGGATACTTTGGGATAAAAGATAAAAGTTATAGCTTTCAAAAACACATGGAAATAAGAAAAATAAAACTTTTCTAAAATTTAAACTTTCAATCAACAAACAATAAATCAGAACAGATTAATGCAAAGAGACCAAATGACTTCTAGGGCAGCTAGACTTGGCTGTAGCCTGAATGAAGGCATGACTTTCATCAAGAATTACCTTATGCCATGGGAAAGCTATTCAGTCTTGGGAGGGGCAGAAAAAAATTCTGAATTCTGGAGGTATGTGTTAGCAGCGCTGTCCAAATACTTTCCAGAGCAGAGCCGAGGATACAGCTCTGCTGGGCAGATCCCCCTAGATGTACCCTGCTCAATTACCTCCAAATTCCAGGTTTCCCTATGCATTTTTCCCATTCCCCATTTGCCACCATCTGGTCACCCTTCAGCTCTCAGAAGAGCTGTCACTGTTCTCAGGAAGCTATCCTTGGGTTCCCAAATCCCCCTGTGCTTGCCATATCATAGCTTGCCATGCTATGTTGTTATCACTGCCTATTGCCTTGTCTATTTCTCCCACTACATTATAAACCCCCGAGGACAGGGTCTATTTGCTCACAGTTTAGTCCTCTGCTTCAGTCATACCACCTAACACACCACAGACTCTCCATAGGTGTTGGGTGGCTGAATAAACAGAAAAGGTGGGAAGATGAGAGGGAGCAAGGAAGAGACAGACAGAGGCCAAGAATATGCAATACTGCTCTTTGTGAGAAGTAATATCCTACTAGCATAAAAGAAATGGGCAAAGTCACCAGAATTTTAAAAGTAAACTTTGGCAACAGTGACTTTTTTTTAATGTTTTTTTCTTTCTTTTCAGAAATACTCTAGCAAGTAGACAATATGTCACATTATTTTACAGGAAAAAAATTTCTACTTTGGGACATCCAGATACTCTGTGCCTCCCAAGGTGATGAAAAGACAAAATAGGCAGCACAGAGTACCACCTATAGACTATTCTTACCAAAGAGATTTAAATCTAATCAAGTGCAAAATCTACCTGCCAGTTTACAGAAGAGAGAGAGAGAAAAAAAAAAAACATGTTCAATGATTTCAGGAAGATGCAGAATGTGGGAAATTCTATGGGACAAATGATATAATTTCTTCAATAAACAAGTAATATTAATAAAAGGGTTGGTGGTTTCTGATTAAAACAAAACACATATCACCCAAACAGTTGTGCAGGCTTCATTTGGATCTTGATTCAGGGGGGAAAAAAAGACATTTTTAAGACAATCAGGTTAATTTGAACATGGACTATCTATTGGAGATACTAAGCAACTGCTGTTAATTTCGTTATATGTGACAAATCAAAATGAATAGGTATTAGGTGACTGTGGTTTTTTCTTTTTTTAAGGCCCTTTTAAAAGAGATCCACCCTGAAATATTTACGGGTGAAATAATCTGATGCCTAGGATGTGCCTGAAAATACTTTCCTCCACCACAAAAGGAGGGAATCAATGGAAGAACGATGGCAAAGTGTTGATCATTACTGAGGTTGGGGGATGGGCACGTGGAGTTCATCAAAGCGTACTCTGAACTTTTATATACTTGAAATTTTCGAAAAACAATTTTTTAAAAGTCTACTTGCATGAAGAGAATCTAGTATCCTTTTAAGATACTGCTATTAACACAACCCCAAGAAGAGTAAGACCCAATGATGTCTTCATGTCAGAAAAGAAAAAAAGAAGTTTGTAATAGTATCTAAACACAACCAATACCAAAAAATAAAAATCTACTTCACATATCTGCTCTGTAGTTTTAAGTAACATAATATCTTTAAGCTTACACTTTCACCTGGATGAAATTAGCTTAAGATTAGGTCTAGACTGCAAGCCAGATTTTCTAACCCTCTGCTAATAAAGATCTTACATATATTTCCTGGTCATACTTTAATTAGGACTACTCAAAAATACGATATTCTTGCTTGTAAAACTTTTTAGCTTACTTGTTACAAAATACGTATAAATTTTAGTTCTCAAAATAGTCAATATTCTAAGTTTCATGACCTATCCACCAGTCTACAAAGCACCAGCAAAATAACAGCATGGTGTCATTATCATTTGACAAACTGGAAACCATGAGGCCTCCAAGCTTCATGCAATCATGTTTATATGCAGTCAACCATTTTTCATTTCTAATAATGGATAAAGATAATACATTAACACTTACAAATAGTTCTGCTAGTGTTTTTGTCCAAGGCTGAAGTTTTTACTTCTTCAAGTTCTGAATTTAAAAGGAGATAAATGATGCTTTAGAAATTCTCTTTTCCATGAAAATCCTTAATTACAATAATTATCAGAACATTGCTGGAACTCAGCAACAGGTATTTGTTGCAAGATAATGAAAGCTACGTTACTATTCCGATAATCACCACTACAGTCATCAATCTATATTTTATACCACTGTTAGCCAATGGGTGTTACTTCTAGATGCTCAATGAAAATGTTCCTGTGGTCAAGAAGTTTGGGAAATGCCACATACTATAGTGTCTCTTTGGAGGTTCACAGTGAACATTAGAATGTAAAGACTAAAAGGAGTCATGGGGTCACAAAACTTGTCTAATCCATAATTGCCATCCTCATATGATAAAGGAAACTTTTCTTGCTAGTAACACCTACTAACATTCCATATGGTACAGATATGTTTTCTGTTGCAGACAGTTTTTTAAATATAGTAGGCTGGAAAACCAGATAAATAAAAACATTAGGATCACATAACAAAGTAAAAGTCATGAGCCTGAACTGGGTGACTAGGGTGGCCAAAACCATGACCAATAAATACAGAGGGCCAGAGAAAAACTTAAGTCTAAAACAGAATAGAAAATTACTCCAACACAGAATTTTAATGTTAATTTCACACACATATTAAAGAAAATGGAGAAGGTATATGATCATTTTGAGTATCAGTTGATCATTAACCTTAGCAGATATTAGCACTGGTGGGATCCAGAGGCCACACCAAGTCTGGTTATCATTCTGCCTTTAAGAGTAACATGAAGCACCATGGTACAGTCATGTCCATCTCTCTGAGGATCACGAACTGAATGTTTTATACTCCTCACTGGCTAGCTGTGGTAGCCTAGGTGGCCTAGGGTCCAATCTCCTTATATCAAACATATAATGACCACACTGGACTAAAGAGTCTGAAATCTCCTTTGTCTTTAAAATTACATGGAAGTTGGTACATAACTGAATATAGTAGAACTGAAAATTGTATCAAAACACTAAAGCTGAAAGATGCTAGCTTTTCTTTCTTAAAATGTCTATTCAAATGTAGTGAAGCTTTTTTATTGGCATGTACCCAGACATTAGCCATTACAACTCACTTGTTGGCCTTAGGTGTTTTCATAACACTCAGCACTGATTTCAATTGGGAAATTTATTAAAAGACAGTTTAACAAAGAGACTGACAGAACAGGTCTGCATCCTAGCTGTACCACTTAGCCATCTGATCTTGGCAAGCTAGATTCTCTGAAGCTCAACTTCCTTTTCTGAAAATGACAACAATGACAGAACCCATTGCATAGGGTTGCTGTAGGGATTAAACAGGTGTAATATCTGTCAAGCACTTAAAACATAGTAAGCACTCAGGGTTTGGGAGGTTTTTTTAAGGATTTCCCCTCACCCCCATCTTAGATACTAACCAATTCTACCTATGTGACCTTGTAAACTTGGGTCACTTTAGCTTTATGGAACTTACAGTGAGTGTGTTGAACTAAACTTGTAAGGAGAACTCCAAAATTCTTTGATTTATGACCTAGCATGCTGGAACTCTTTCATATCCACTCTGATTTCTTCAGTTGATAATTCAAAACCAAAAAAAACTAACTTTGGTAAGTACCCACATACGGTATTCTAAGTTTTAGGCTAGATTTAATGAATCGTAAAAACAACAAACCTCTGAAACAGGTATTATGCCCATTTTACAGATGAAGGAAACTGAGCTTCAGAGACGTTAAGGAACTTGTACCAATATCCTGAAAAGACCAGAGCTGTCATTCCAACCCAGGTCTTCACCCCAGAGCAATGCTTCTGCATAAAAGTAACTTGATAAGGGAAACACAATTAACATAGTTACTCAGAAGTCCCAACAGATTTTTCTTATTTCTTTACCTCTTCAATCATTTTAGCACTATTCCTAATGGAAAACATCTTAGCAATTCTGACAAAAGATTTGAGAAAGCATGGACTGAATGAGGCCTGAGTGAGATTCTTGGCTACCAACTATCTGGGATTATCTCAAAACTTCATCTGTCAGTGTTCTTTTCTCACTTGCAACTATAATCACGAGTTGGTCATAATCAAATCTGTGAAAAAACAACAAACTCTATTTTTCACCTTCTCACATATACGTAAAACATATTTTGGTAAATAAATTCCTTACTTTTGTAGCACATTTTCCTTCGTTTAAAATTTAAGACGGTAAAATTTTTTGAAGAATTTACTGTCAAGTTGAGCTGCATTAGTATCATAACTTCAGAATCTACTTTGCCAGTACAGGAAAGCTCTACCCGAAACACTGTTTAAAAAAGATAAGAAAAATATTTTACATTTTCTAAAAATCACCATTAATGCCCCAAAATGATTCTTTTAAACATTTTAGAATTACTTATTTTTGCTGCAAGAAAACTAAAAATAATACATTTAAATAAAGTAACTGAACAGAAGTTTTTAGAAATCTTCAGGCTACCACACCTCTAGACATTAAGCATTTAATTCATTGTGGATATAAAAGTTAGTATTAAAGAACAAACCAAGACATCAATGAAGAGATAATTGTTTTCAACTTTTGCTCATCGTTTTTAATATATCACTTTGTCTCATAAGTCCTGCTATTCCAATACACTAAAGCTAAAGGATCATCAGGCAAACCTTAGCAGACACATCAGCAGTAGTAACAACAGAAATTACATGATCAAATGGAAAGACAACTCACCACCAAAATGCAAGCATGTCTGCTCTTCATAAAAAGATTAAATATAAAACCTGTAAATGAATCTGATCAATTCTCAGCTATGAGTTTAAAAACAACACCTTTCTCAATAGAAACTGATTTTAATTCATAACTGTAGCAATGGGATAACAGACTTCAGTGCATATAATTTTTTCCCCAATCTTTAAGATTCTTTTCCTACAAATTTAAAATATATCATTCTACCATCTGTATGAGTGCATTAAAGATATGGGCATTTCTAAATTCCTTTACTGCCCACAAAAATTTAAGCAGCCTTCCTGTGCTTTCTTCAAGCTTAATGTATGTGACTGATAACAGTGAATATGACTTCCAGAAAAAGTTTCACAACACTATTGTGGCTGATACTTTCAATTTTTAAAAATTTCCATTTCTTACAAATACTACAACTTAAAGAGCCTAAGAAGTTAGTTCAAAAGTAGTTAAATTGGTGTAAATAAGATATTTATTCACTTACTCTGACTGTACTGAGTGCCTATCCTGCGCCATACTCTATGCTAAGCATCAAGGGAATTGCTAGATAATGTAATCAGTGCAAAAACAGTTAAATATAAGGTTCCAAGGGGGTAGGAAGAATAGAAGTTAACAAATGAAAGAAGAGAAGGTGGCAGGAAAAAGAGTGTAGATCTTGAGTCTTGCAGAATGAGTAGGATTAATAGAAAGGAGTTCACAAGCAGAAAGAGGAAAAGATGATCCCAAATACTGAGACCAGCACATGCAAAGGCTTAAAGATCAGAACTTCATGTAGTCTGGAACTGCTAGAACTCGGGCAAATGCAGCAACAAGGCTAGACAGGCAGACAGGGGCAGATGGTAAAGGATCCAGGACACAAGGTGGTGAGTCTGGAATGTTCAGCTGATGGGAGTGGAGGGCACTGATGGGCTTCAGGTCACAGGGTCAAATATGACCATGCAAAGACCATCTGGGCCACAGGGTGGAATGTGGTGCCTAATCAAAGCGAAACGAGATCAGACACAGGGACTCATGTGGAGGTAAGTATCAGCAATGCAGAAAAGGAGAGAGGGAGGGCTGAGCACAGAGAGTTCTAGAAGGAAAGAAAAGAGAGAATGGTTTAAGAACACAGTGCAAATATTTACAAAAATTACTTTTCACAGTACTTACACATCTTATGCCTATCAAGTAATACACATTACTCATCAGTAGTTAAACTTCTGTTTTGGGAACACAGGGCATGCAGTTGAAAAAGTATGTTAACTCTGTCTTTGAAGAAACTCACTTACCTGATAAAGTGCGTGGAACTTCCCCCTGAACAGAAATGTTGACCTGGGGCATGTCCATTGCCAAAACATTGTCCACTTGGAATCCCAGCTTATATTCAACCTGTAAAATAGACAGAAATAAGCAAAACGGACCTGTGATAAGAAGAAAGATACTATCAGCTTGACTTCATTAATTAGCTCATTAACTAATCAATGCATGAGCCTTTCACATGTACAAATAATCTAGCTATAAAAAAATCCAAATTGTCAGAAATAGTCCCAAGAATTTTCAGTTGGATAAAAATTCAATCCAGTAAGCCACCCTCTATTTTATGTCCAGAACAGGACCACCACTCTTCCATAAAACCTGCCATCTAGGGTCAGAAATCCTGCTGACGACTATGCAGCACTGACAGAGAGGCCATGAAGAGCCAGATGTGAAGAACCAGAGCGGTGAGATATGTAACTGACAGACCATAAATAGCTACCAATGTCTTCTCTGGTTGATAAATGAAAGCCAAGCTCGGAGGGCCTCCTTGTGGCTGGTAGAAGAAGGTCTGCTCTGCAGACCCACTCACACAATAAGCAGATGCCAAGGTAGATTTCTCATAGAATATCTAAGTCACATCCTCTAGTCTTGCTCCCACCAAAAAGGAAGTTCATATTTAGATCCCCATTTAACTTGAGAAGTGATTCAGAATCCAGAGGGAAGAAAGGCAACCCATGAAACATCTCTAAAACACCAATATTATCTATCAATACCTGGCCTACCCAATGCGGCTTAATAGAACCAATCAACATCAATAATTATGGCTCTGTTGCTATGGAGAGTTCATGAAAGAAGCAGCTTAAACTGCAAAGCAATAGCTGAAATTCAGAATGGCTGCCAGCATCAAGACCTTCAATGAGGTCCTACAGTTCACATCACTCTCTGCCCTGCCCACAGGTTCTTGATACGTATGGTATCCCTCTGCCATTTGGTGGTCACAAAAGGTGTCATTGGTGGCAGACTGAGATTTGCAGAGCCATGAGGCAGCAGGTTGGGAAAAGAGTGGGAAGAAAGACATTCGATAAGCCATTCTTCAAGAAACTTAACTGGAAGAATGGGAGACAGATGGTGAAGTGGGGGGTGTTCCAAAGCTTTTCTTTCTTCGTTTTTAGATGAGATATTCAAATATGTATACATGCTGGTGAATAAAGCTAATGAAATGGTACATAATAAAGATGAAAGAAAAGAGGGAAAGAGTATCATCCCATATATAAGGGAAGGGATGGCCCTTATGCTTGGGCTACGGTGGAAGGCGTTGTTACCCGTGAATAAGAAGGGCTCAATCTAGAGTTTGATTCCCCTTGGGGTTTCTCCTTTCACACTGTATTTAAAGTCTCTTAGCTAAACACTGTAGGGATATACAAACATTAAACTCTTCCTTTGCAGTTAAGATAGGTACATAAACAACTGTTAAAGGCTGTGTTTGATAAGTGCCACATTCCCAACAAAGGAAATGTTCTTGCTGCAGCACATCAGTGACTTAGAGGTACCTTGGCTACAAAGTGTTCACATTCACCTTAGCATACCACAATACCATTGCTGCCACCAGGGGGTGCTACAGAGCCACAGTCAAGCAAGTTTGGGCAGGGAATGAGCAAGCTTTCCAGCAATACAACATCAAAGAATGCATTCATTATACATCCCTACACCCATGCTCTCTCTGAACAGGACTATACATGAAGGGTAGGTGCACAAAAGAAACCAGCACCGCCAGCAAGAACTGGGTTCGGAACCATGAGACCATGTGACCCTCAGGTAAATTAGTAACTTCTCTGAGTTTCCATTTTTTGTAAAATGAGGGTAATACATGTTATGAGGATCAAATAGGATCATTAACGTAATACACCTAACTGTTAGCCTGGCACAAGTCTCCTCTGATCAATGCAGACATCAGCGGCATCAGCAGTCATTCCAGAACAGCCACCTTACTGCCATGCTGCCCTTCTTCATAATCATCAGCCCACTGCTGGCCCCAGGGATTCTGACACGAGACCTCCTGGGTCTGTCAAAAACACTGTTGCAGGCCTTCTGTTTCTTCCCCCATTCTGAGAACCTCCCTATTCAGAGCAACCTCCTACACTCTCTGCCTGTTCACAAATGTCTTCCCACCTCCTCCCACAACCTGGCTTTCTCAGAAGTCATCTGTTCTTCTATCATTCAGTTCCTATAACACCCGACCCTCAGGGCCTAGACAGTAGGGTCAACACTCTTTAGGATCACTAGGTCCTTCCCAGACATCCCTTCCTCATGCCCTCATGCAAATCCCCTCTACTCTGAAGCTCATAACTTCTTTTTTTGAGACCGAGTATCACTCTGTCACTCAGGCTGGAGTGCAGTGGCGTGATAATCAGCTCACTGCAACCTCTGCCTCCTGGGTTCAAGCGATTCTCCTGCCTCAGCCTCCGAAGTAGCTGGGACTACCGGCACACGCCACCATGCCCAGCTAATTTTTGTATTTTTAGTAGAGACAGGATTTCACCATGTTGGCCAGGATGGTCTCGAACTCCTGGCCCCAAGTGATCCACCTGTCTTGGCCTCCCACATTGCTGGGATTACAGGCGTGAGCCACCGTGCCCAGCTGAAGCTCACAGCTTCTACTCATAATGGCTACTTCTCATGCCATCAACACCAATGACCCACACAGGACTCGCAGAGGCCTTGGTGTCCTGCTATGTTCTCCCTGGCTTCAATATTCAGTATTCAATATCCTGACACACTAAAGAACTACTTCATAACCAAAACAAATGCAAAAATGCCATTCTATCAAAGATCCCATCACCACCTCTGATTCCTACAAAACCAGTTCTGACTCCATCACTCCAAGTCAGCCAAAGTTTATGAGGCACATTTATGAGCCAGGAGCTGTGTTCCTAACAGGATGCAGTAGCCAGTTAAAGCCACTTCCCTTCTCTCCAGTATAGCCACAAACACCTAGTTTTATGTTTCCCACAGCCTAAGCCCTAAAGAAGGCAACATTACTGACAGTCATATTGGCACCTTCAGCTGGTTCACTCCTTCCAAACTCTCAAAGGGCAGCTCCAGCATCCTGACCACCCCTTACTCTACTCCTGCTGCTCGGCACTGCTGAAGGAAATCCATCCTACAGAGAAGGAGCTCTTACACAACTATGACCTCCAGTCTCAGGGGAGGCCTTTAGTTCCGCTCAGCAATCCCTTCCTCACTGACCCTCTCTTCCCTAGTCTTATTCCAACCTTACAGACCTTCCCCGCCTCCTCACACTCAATGTTTTTGTCCCTTTCCACTAGCACAGAGGAACTCCATTTTCGCCTTTCTTTTCAACACCCAGGCAGATCTGTTAGAGCATCCATTCTTTTCATTCCACTCCCAAGGAAAGGTCCATTTTCCTCTCCAAATGTAAATCCTTCTCTCCTAGTACACTAGGTTCTAGCCCATTTCACCACTGACAGAATATCTTAATCATCCATTTCTCTCACTCTCTTTTATCTTCAATCCCTCCCAAGTGTCCAATTACCTACTAGGCAAATCTACTTAATTATCCTACAGCCTTCCAACTTAACAAATTCAAAGCCACACTTACTATTTCCCCAGAAACTTGCTGTCTCCTTTATCACAGGTCTCAGTTATCACAAGGAGAGAAGCAGCAGACCAGAGACCAGAACCCCTAAGGAAGCAGAGAGGGTCTAGCAAAGGGGTCCAGGGCGCTAACTGCAGTTAAAAAAGGGGTAAGACTGGCACCTGAGCATTTCAGTGTGGCAAGGTGAAAAGGAGGAGAGAAGGGAGGGACACAAGGTTGTGAGTGTAGCTGGCCAGTGAGGGCACAGGCAGAGGTGCAAAGGGCTGAGGAGGAGATCTGAGAAGGCAGCCCCTTTGGTCGTTATCAGCAGCTTAGAGGAATATGAAGCATGAAACTGCGGATGCCTGCTTGCTGGCTCCTTTTTTGAGGAACTGTCTAAAAATGGGGGGCATTCACAAGGTAGTTCTCTTTTCCCTCTGTAGTCTTTAGGATATAAATTTTAAAACTGCAGTTTCTGGGATTAGAGAAGAAATTGCCAATTATTGAAATCCAATTTTCTCTAGTTGGGCATGTATCAATCTGTAAGGACTCTCACTTGCCAATAATCCTTTAATGAAACAGATCTGCTCAAAAGTTAAATGTACAGTCTACTGGGACAAAGCAATTTGAACCGCAGTTGTTTATCAGGGTGTAGAGTGAGCCAAAATACTTCAGAAAAGAAACTACAGGCCAGGCCTGGTGGCCCACACCTGTAATCCCAGCATTCTGGGAGGTCAGTGCAGGTGGATCACTTGAGGCCAGAAGTTCTAGACCAGCCTGGCCAACATGGTAAAACCCCGTCTCTACTAAAAATACAAAAATTAGGTGGGCATGGTGGTGGGCACATGTAATCCCAGTTACTCGGGAGGCTGAGGCAGGAGAATCACTTGAACCCGGGAGGCGGAGGATGCAGTGAGCCGAGATCACACCACTGCATGCCAGCCTGGGTGACACAGTGAGACTCAGTCTCAAAGAAGAAAAAAAAGGAAAAAAAATAAAAAGAAAGAAAAGAAAAGGAAAAAAAAAAAAAAACAAAAAAAAAACAGAAACTACCAAAAATATAAACATTTGAATAAACTGAAAAATAAACATTTTTGCTTATGTTCCCTTACTTGGAAACAAATGGCAATTACAAGTAGGAAGCTGGCAAGTAAAGCCATTTCCTTCTGGAACACAGAGAGTACAGATTTAAAGTGAATACACTTGTCTACAGCTAAATAGCCCTCTAATTTCTCTGAACTTACTAGAAGTAATGCCTTTCTCATAGAAACCTCACTCTGCACAGGACACAGCCGCTGGCCTCCAGCGGTGTCTGCTGGAACTCTGGACAAGTTCCCTGCAACTCCTAGAAAATGATGATGAATTCCTGAAAGCAGAGAACAGCCACGCGGTGAGGGTGGGGAGTGGGAATATTCTGCTACATCCTGGCAAATTTTTGCTTTTCAGGTATCTAAAAAGCTACTGACAGCCAGATGCAGTGGCTCGTGCCTGTGATGCCAGCACTTTGGGAGGCCGAGGTGGGCAGATCGCAAGGTCAGGAGATCAAGACCATCCTGGCTAACATGGTGAAACCCCGTCTCTACTAAAAATACAAAAGAATTAGCCTGGCGTGGTGGCGGGCACCTATAGTCCCAGATACTCGGGAGGCTGAGGCAGGAGAATGGCGTGAACCCGGGAGGCGGAGCTTGCAGTGGGCTGAGATCACGCCACTGCACTCCAGCCTGGGTGACACAGTGAGACTCTGTCTCAAAGAAAAAAAAAAAAAGCTACTGACACTCAACAGACACAGTTACATGTTTTTCCTGGATATTGGGGAATGTGCTGGAATACAGAAGAAACTAATTATCTGTTAAAGCCTCTCAGTAGCCTGCTTTTAAGTGTGTGGTCCTGTGAAAAAGAAGCAATACCAGAGTTCTACTCCCAGCTCAAAATGCAATTAACACAATGGTCTTTCCTGACCACTCGCTAAGGCATGTGTGACCTATGCACTAAGAGTAAGACAGCTTCAAGCCCCTGAAGAGACCACAATCTGTGCGGCAAGACAAAACCGCGTAAACACTGAGAAACACTATTACCAGAAGCTGTGATATGGGAAAACTAATGTTAAAATATCTACAATGTTGAACTGACATATGCCAGGGAGCCAGGAGATCTCTGGAAGCAAATATTTCGTCTTCTGGCAAAACCTTAAAGAAAGAACCGAGGGTTTCCGATGAAGTAATTAGAGCTTCATCTAATTTTCCTTCTGAAAAGTTTCCTTCTGAAAGTTCATGATTGCACCTCAGGGTTAAACGATCAGGTGACAAACCCTTCATCAAGCCTCCCCTGCCCTCATGTGTGACTTTCCCATTTCAGGTCATCTCTATCTTCTGCTTCCTCTAACCCTACTTCTCCTACCTTAAGCAAGTCCCTTTCCAAATCTGGGTCTTAATTTCCTCACAGGAACTGATCAATAACCAAAGTACAACCGTATAATAATAAATAATACAGCCATTTGAAGGGGGAAAAAGTACAACTCTGTATCAAGTGACAGAGATCCTTGACCAGGATATCGTTCAGTGCTCTGCAAACTGCAGAAAAGTATGTGGTATGTTAGTTGTTGAAAGATGTATATATACATATACACATGGATGCTTATATACACACAAACTATTTCTAAAGGAAAGACAAGAATCAGGCAACATTGGCTGACTCAGGCAAGGGGACCTAAGTGGCTGGATTGCTCAGGGATGGTACCAGAAGGTGTAGGGGACTTACTTTTCACTGTATACCCTTTATGCTTTTTAAATTTTTACTATGTGCATATATTATCTACTCATAAGATTAATTTTTAAAATAAATAAACGTAATCAACTGTGCTAAAATCACCAGAGATTATTACCTAGAATTGGGAACTGCAATAGTGCCTGAAGCCTGAAACTAGATTAACACAGACATATTTCCTTAGTTTTTTACTAAAAAAAATTATAAGATGGTTACTTTCCTCTAAATTTTTATACCTGTTACAGGTATAAATCAGTTTAGGTTTATATTCAACCCACTCATTTTTCCAAACTCATAACCTCACTCTATTAAGAGTAAAATATCTGAAACATCCCATTTGTGCAATTACTGTCGAGTGTACCCAGCCTATATGTTTTCACACTTCCAGAAATAGGAAAGTCACCACTCCTAAAGCCACACCTTCCAACTCTGAAAAGCCCCAACTGCTCAGAAGTTCCCCATTTGTTGAGCCAGGCCCTGTGGCTTCTACCTGCACATCTTTTCTGCAGTAAGTACCACGTGCTATACCAAGCACAGAGGATACCCTTTAAGGTGCTCAGCATATAGGAGGGAGAAAGAAAAGAAAATCAAACTAGTATAATATTCTTAAAGTATAACTAGGGCTATGAGAGAGGAGAAGGGCACCGTGCAGACAGAAAAGGGCACCTGACACACTGGAGGAGAGGTGACACCAGGTCACAGCTTTATGAGATAAACAGGAGTTACTCAGGTAAAGAATGAAGAAAGGGCATTTGTGGCAAACAGCAGCACTGTGACAGACAAAGAGCATTCAAGAAATTCCAAGACAGAAAAAAATGACACTAAATGACTGGCTAGATATCCAGGAGGCAGAAAAGAAAGGCCAAGACCAGACCATAAAGGCCTCTTACAAAACCAAGAGCTTTATTCCGGTAGCAACAGAGAAGCCTAGGGTGGCTTTGTGGAGGGTGCAACGAGAGGTCAGTCCAGAGGAAAGGAGACCAGTTAGAAGACCACTTCTGAACCCAGCAAGAAACAATGAAGGCCCAAACTAAGGGTGAGGCATTGGGTCACAAGAGAGGTAGGAAATGAATTTAAGATGTAATTATTAGAGAGAATCAACTAGATTTAGAAAGTGTAGGAGAAGGAAACTAGGATCCCTTCTACATTTCTGGCCTGGACATGTAAATAAATGGTCATACCCTCCAAAAAAATAAGGAAACTTCTGCCTCACAAAGCATATCATACCACAGTGGCAGCCCAAATGTGCACTAACAATGATATTTATACCTGCCAAAGAAGTAACTTGGAAATTATGCGCTATAAAATAATGTGAATGATATGGGAGTACAATTACAGCTATACCAAGGCTTCTCCTAACCCAAAATGTACCACACAAACACAGGTTTCCCTTCAAACATATATATTCACCTGAGCCCCTCCTACCTGCTCTCTCCCACTCCAATATCCTCCTGTAACAGGCTCCTAAGACTCAGACACCCATTACCAGCAATGTCAGGGCCCTGCGCTCACTCCAAATAACAAACAGTGTATATTAACTGTTTTAAAGGAATCAGTATAAGAAGGTTTTATTTTGTTCAGTCCTGACTGCCACTTCCCACATTGCCTTTGTACTCACAAATCACTACCCATACACTTGCCCAGGAAACCTTCTCATATCAGCATTCTTTTTTCCTAAGTGTGCCCAGAAATATTTACACTCTGCTCAAAGTCAATAGAAGCACCTAGAACAGAATTCTCTAATAAACCTTTCACCATTTCGAAATACATTTATTATTTGTTTTTATATGTATCAACATCAAAGGTAAGAATAATAACAAAGAATTAGCTATCAATTTTTTGGAGAATATAAGAAGCTTCTCTGCCTGAAAGATGTTCATAGAAACACTGGACCTCAGAGTTGCAAGGGAACTTAAAATTCAGTAACAACCACTCCAGAAATATTTGAATTCCTTCTACAACAGCCTTACTGAATGGTTATCCAGCGTAGGTCTGACCTCTTCCAGGGAGAGGAAACACATTGCCCTCACCACAGCACAGGCTGAAATACGAAACTAGTTTCAAAAACAGACGCAAAAAGCAGAGGTTGAAAGGGTGATGAGGAATGAGATTTTGTTAAAAGATAGTTTCAAATTATCTCCCCACAAATTACACACTAATCATAAAGGGAAAAACTCAACGGGAGAAATCTGGTGAGGAGAGTGTTCGGAGTCACCACCACCAGTTACAGGACAAATTGGCACCTTGTGCACTGGGAAGGACAGCACCTTTGTGGTATCACTGCCAAAGAGATATTCCTGAATCTAATCATGAGGAAACCTCAGACAACGCAAACTGAGAGGCATTCTACAAAATAACTGGCCTATATGTTTCAAAAATGTTAAGGTCAAAAAACATAAAGAAAGGCTACGGAACCGTTCCTGACTGATAGGGAACTAAGAGACATCAACTAGTAAAAATTAGGCTATGAAGAACATTGTTGCGATAATTGACAAAATGTGACTACTGTGGATTAGATAATAACATAATAATGTCAAATTTCCTGGTTTTGATCATTGTACTTTGGTCGTATAAAGAATGCCCTTTTTCTTAGAAAATACACACTGACATATGGGGAGCGGGAGGGAGAGGGAGATTGGAAGGCAAACAAGTATACTTAAAATGTTGGTATTAGGAAATGAAGATCAAAAATAAGCACTTATTCACTGGTACATTTGGCAGTACCTTTCAAAGTTTTAAACACGCACACGCATTGGCTAGCCATTTCACCTCTTAGCAGTAATTTACTATTCAGAAATAAGGCCATAAGTGCACAAAAACTTCTGAACAAAGATGTTCTTAACATATTTATATACATACACACACATATATATACATATACACACACAGGGATACACATTAACACATTTTTTTCTGTGTTTCTATATTCATCAAAAGCAAAGGTTGAAAAATTTTTAAATAAAAGAAATAGCAAAGGTAGAAACATCAATAAAAGATGAACTACCAATTGTTTTCATCATCCCATTACCTAGATTTTGCCTACAAAATGAAATGAGGGAAACTATGTAACAGTGAAGGGAAGCATTGTTTGAAATAATAAAATGCTATTAAAAATCCATGTGTCCCATCAATGAGGTACTTTACAGAAAGCAATATAGCATACATCCGTACAATATCATATTATAAAACCACTAAAGAGAAGGAGTGAGAGAAAAAGAAAGATGCCTAGATAAGTTATTCTGTAGGGGAAAAAGTACTATACAACATACACATCTAAAAATCCCTTTTTTGTTTAAAAAGGGAAAAAAAGGGGACCTTGAAGAAGTTATACCAAACCATAAACAATTACTTCTGAATACAGAACTACAAAGTCTTAACAGTTCTTTTTCTTTTTTATTTTTTTGAGACAGAGTCTCACTCTGTCGCCCAGGAGGGAGTGCAGTGGTGCAATCTCAGCTCACTGCAACCTCCATCTCCCGGGTAGCAACTCTCCTGCCTCAGTCTCCTGAGTAGCTGGGAATACAGGTGTGCGCCACCACATCTGGCTAATTTTCATATTTTTAGTAGAGACGGGGTTTCACCATGTTGGCCAGGATGGTCTTGATCTCCTGACCTCGTGATCCACCTGTCTCGACCTCCCAAAGTGCTGAGATTATAGGCATGAGCCACCATGCCAGGCCTAGTCTTAGAGTTCTTAAAACATTTTTGTAATATTTGAATTTTCCCAAAAATCATTGTTGTTTTCTAAGTAGAAAAAAAATGAAGATTTAAAAAAATCTATATTAAAGTGGCCAATTTAAATAACTTGCAGCAAATATCATGACAGACGCTACTCTATAATACTTTTTAAAAAACAACTCTACAATAGGTATTCTTATTTATAGTAGCAAGATTATTTTTATTTCCTAAATAAAATCCTATTCAAAAGCCTATATACAAAGTCGATGAAAGAAACTTAAGTTGGTTGGGTATAGGAGGCACCTCCAGGCTCAGCCTCCGACTCTCTGACTTAGGAGAAAACTTACTAAGTTTGAGGGACCCAGGCAGTCAGAGCAAATGTGAAGAATTCAGCAACAAGTAGCCCAGGCGAGAGATTCTTAAGTGATTGGATTTAGCCCTTAGGAGTAAACAAGCCTCGCCACAGGACACATGGGTGGCTGCATCTGCTGTACCTTTCTTAAACCGTTTCTCCATGAGTGGGAGAACTGTATCCATTCTGTCCAACATGTCTAAAAGGCCTGTCTTACCAATCCCCACCCCTACACCCGTATCATTTCACCACAGCAGCACTGTCATCACTGGGTCCAAATTCACCCTTTTCAAGCTAGGTCTGGATCTCTGTTTGAAGAGCCTAAAAGGATGTAAGTGTAGTGTCATATGCTAATCAATTAAATGACAGCCACCTTCGTTTTAAAGGATTCGAGAAATTTTAGAGGAATAGGCCAAGTATTTGAAATATAAATCTGAAAACACTCAGTACTATTATATCGCATCACCGGCCGACCCTTCGGTACAGATGGCAGCCCAGTCCTCAAACACAGCCCTTGCCTCTGTGGCTGGGTGACCCTGTCATGATGTCTGTGGTTAGTCACTCTCTTACCTTGGACTTCGCATGCCAGGTGAAGTGCAGGAAATTTGTCTCACTGGGTACTAACAGATTAAAGGATAGAGCGTAGTGACTAATAAGGTCATTTCTCACATAATAAAGTTCTGCATCAAGACCTAGAAAAAAATAGGAAAAAAATAATTAAACACTTAAAATACCCTCAGAATCATCCCTATCAGTATTTCAAATACAAATAATAGAGTGAAGATAATATTGATAAGCAAATGAACATCACAAATGGCCCTCCCATGGGCTGCCTTATGAAGCAAGAAAGACACACGGTTTTATCATCACCAAGAAAGATGAAGAAATTGAGACTTGAAACAATTAAGCAGTTATCCAGCCGAAAACAGGTGTGCTAGAACTAGAACTCTGGCAGCCACTCTGTCTTCCGAGGGCCAGTGTGATGTTCTTTCTTCTGGACACAGTGCTTCTTAGAGTAACAGCTACAAAGAAATGCTCCTTTTCCCAAAAAATTTATGTAGACTTAGGAAGGGAGATTCAAAATGAAAGGGAGAAAGGCGCCTCAGATAAAATGTAAGCCTGAGCCAAGCCTCAAGCCCCCAGCCAGAGATGACCTCTGCTTCCTCTGACAACACAAGGTCCTTGCTGTTCTGATAGCATTTACCATGGTACACACTTGCACCAGGTGTCTTGCAGGCACATGCTGTCTTGCCTACCAAGACTACAAAGGGAAGAACACTATGTTTTTCACGGTATCTGCAGGACACAGCTCTCTGCACAAAACATAAACACTTGTTAACCAAGAGGTTAGTACTACAGACAAAACAAAAATAAATGAAGAGCCTGGAATGCCAGAGAAGTGACTCCCAAGTTTCACTCACTCCCATACCACCTTCTCAACCAGGGCACATGCAATCTCCCAAATGTATCAGGCTCTCAATTTTGTCACACTCTTTTATCCTACCTGTATTTAATATTTTTCTTTAAAACTCATTTAATTTGTTAAAATAAGAATTTGTAAGGCAAAATTTAAACACTACTTTTCAGTGGCAAATCAACAGTTACTGTTAAAAAAAAAAAAGTTATCCAAAAACAAAAGAAAAACAAAACAAATGTACTAAATTCTAGCTCAATTCTGGTGCCTACCAAGAAGGCAGTGAGCTCGAGCCTAGCTCATTGTTTATAAAAAGGGAGGAGGGAGGTATAATCAAGCATTTGAGAAATGTAAAAAATAAAAATAAAAAAACTCACACAGGATTTCCCCATGATCATCCAAGGAACTGAAAGACTAAAAGCAGGGAGTAACTTTCTCTTGAATTGATTTACTATTATTTGAAGTTCTATCCAGGTGTCCCTCTAGTAATACATGACATATATATTCCACAAGTTAGAGGGGGAAAAGATACTGATGACAACAGCCAAAATGCAAATTTCACATTTACTGAGCCGGCACTATGGGGTCTGAAACCTCACAGTATGCAGAGAGGTCAAGATGGAGATCTCATACCTCCTAAGAATAGAGATCTAGAAACAAATCACTCTGCTACAGGTATTTATCCTGTAAAATTCGTTTTCTCGTTTCTGAACTAGATGTAATAAAATCATTAATGCAGAAATGAAATTTAAGGCATGCTACATAGGGGGAAGTTGCTGCACTTGTAGGGTCCAGCCCTACAGGGCCTGTGAGTTTTTCTCCTTGTGTGTGGAGACCAGAGATCATAGAAATAAAGACACAAGACAAAGAGATAGAAAAAAAGACAGCCGGGCCCGGGGACCACTACCACAAAGATGCGGAGACCGGTAGTGGCCCTGAATGCCTGGCTGTGCTGTTATTTATTGTACACAAGGCAAGGGGGCAGGGTAAGGAGTGTGAGTCATCTCCAGTGATAGGTAAGGTCACGTGAGTCATGTGTCCAACAAACAGGGGGCCCTTCCCTATTTGGTAGCCTAGGTGGAGACAGAGAGGGGCCAGCTTATGTCGTTATTTCTTCTATGCATTTCTCGGAGAGATCAAAGATTTTAATACTTTCACTAATTCTGCTTCTGCTACTGCTACCTAGAAGGCAGAGCCAGGTGTACAGGGTGGAACATGAAAGTGGACCGGGAGCATGACCACTGAAGCATAGCATCTCAGGGAGACATTTAGGTCTCCAGATGACTGCAGGTGGGCCTGAGTGATGTTAGGCCTTCCACAAGAGGTGGTGGAGCAGAGTCTTCTCTAACTCCCCCGGGGAAGAGGGAGACTCCCTTTCCTGGTCTGCTAAGTAACCGGTGCCTTCCCAGGCACTGGCACTACCACAAGACCAAGGTCTGCTAAGTAACGGTGCCTTCCCAGGCACTGGTGTTACCGCTAGACCAAGGAGTCCTCTAGTGGCCCTATCCGGGCATGACAGAGGGCTCACACTTTTATCTTCTAGTCACTTCTCACCATGTCCCCTCAGCTCCTATCTCTGTATGGCCTGGTTTTTCCTAGGTTATAATTGTAGAAGACAGATTATTATAACATTGGAATAAAGAGTAATGCTACAAACTAATGATTAATAATATTCATATGTAATCATATCTATATTCTATTTCTAGTATAACTATTCTTGTTCCATACATTTTCTTTATTATACTGGAACAGCTTGTGCCTTCAGTCTCTTGCCCCAGCACCTGGGTGGCTTGCCACCCACAGCACTAGCTGGGTAGTACTGCTTTTATTTATCCTACAAAAGATATTGAAAGCAGAGAGAGAAATGTAGACCCTTTTGCAAAAGCCTCTCCCTGCTGGCAGGAGTGTTAGCAAATATCCAGGAATGGAGGATTGGTGGTGTTGGAGAAAGGCATTAGAGGAAAAATTGTAAATAATTTAAATTTGCCTTTTTTCTTAAGTCTGGGTCTTACTCTAGTCTAGATAGGTGCTGTTTAGTTAGAAATATATGTCAGATAAATAAATAAGAAGAAAGTTACACGAGGCAGTACTGACATGAGACAAACTAGAACTCAAGTTGAAAGGATTTCAAAATAATTGTATTAATATAAAATGTATTAATGAGTTCATATTAATAAAAACCACAAGAGGATACAGTAGTACAACTGAAAAAAAAGGGCTCCAAATACAGAAAGTAAAAACCAACAGGACAAAAAGGCAAAAAGAAACACAAATCCACAACCACAAATGGAAACTAACATCCTCTCAGAAATCAAAAGATCAGAACAATCAGGCATAGTGTTACACCTGTAATCCCAGCTCTTTGGGAGGCTGAAGCAAGAGGATCAGTTGAGGCTGGAAGTTCGAGACCAGTCTGGGCAACACAGCAACAACCCATCTCTATAAAAAACTTTTTAAAAAATAGCTGGGAGTGGTGGTGCACACCTGTAGTACTAACTACTCAGGAGGCGTGAGGATGGCTTGAGCTCAGGAATTTGAGGTTACCGTGAGCTATGATCACACCACTGCACTCCTGTCTGTGTAACACAAGACCCTCTCTCTTTAAAAAATAAGATCAAAACAGATACAAATTGAGTGTGGACATAGATGATCTGAACATATAATTATGGGACATGAAAAAGTGAGGGGGGATTAATCATAAATTAGACCACATATATTTAAAATTTTTTTAAATATAAAAACAGATTCAAACCAAAATCATAGAGGCTACCTTCCTTGATCAAACACCATATGATAAAGATATTAACTATAAGGATGAAACCAAAAGAGTATTATTTGAAAAGATTAATACACTTCACAAGACTGATCAAGGAAAAAAGAGAAAAAACACCAAACACAAATTACCAATACTGGTAATGAAAATGAAATATTACTACAAATCCTATAGATGCTAAAAAGATAAAAAGATTAGTATAAACAACTTTGACAATAAAATAAACAAATTAGATGAAACAAGAACCCTTTAAAAACAAAATTCACCAAACTAAAAGAAATAAAAATTTCAAACAATTAAAAACCTATCCCAAAAGAAAGCTCCAGGTCCAGATGGCTTCATTAGTGAATTCTATCAAACATTTAAGGAAGACACCACACCAATCTTACATAAACTCTGTCAGAAAATAGTTGAAGAGAATACCTCCTAAGTCATCTGATGAGGCCAGCAGCATCATCTTGATACAAACTTACTAAAACATTATGAGAAAAGAAAATTACAGAACAACATCCCTTATGAACATAGATTAAAACATTCTCCACAAAACATTAGCAAATTCAATACAAGAATACATAAAAGGATTAACACATCATGACCAAGTATATATGAAAGGTTAACCTTCTAAAAATCAGTATAATTTACCACATTAACAAAATAAAAACCCATATCATCTCAATAGATAGAGAAAAAACATTTGACAACATTCAAAGCCTGTTAATGATAAAAACTGTCAACAAACTAGGAACAGACAGAAACTTTCTCAGTTTGGTAAAGAACATTAAAAAAAACCCTAGAGCTAATATCATACTCAGTGGTGAATTATTAAATCCTTATACCTAAGATCAGAAACAAGGCAAAGATGTCCACGTCCACAACTTCTATTCAATCTTGTACTGGAGGTCCTAGCCAATGTATTCAGACATAAAAAGCACAAGGATGAAGCAAAACTGTCATTGTTCACAGATGACATAATGGTATGTATAGAAAGCACTATGAAATCTACTAAAATACTATTAAAACCAACTAGTGAATTTAGCAAGGTCTCCGAATACAAAGCCAATACTTTAAAATCAATTGTATTTCTATATTAGCAACAACTAGAAAATAAAACTTAAAAAGTCAATACTGTAACATTAAAAAATACCAGGGACCTAGGAATAACTCTAAGGCTATGTAAGATCGCTACACTGAAAACTGTAAAACATGGCTAAGAAAAATTAGAGAAGACCTTAAAAAGTGGAAAGCCATACTGTACAATTCTCCTTAGATAAGCCTCAATACTGTTAAGATGTCAAGTCTCTCATATTGATCTGCAGATTCAAAGTAATCTTAATCAAAATCTCAAGAGATTTTTTGAAAAATTAATCACAAAATTTACATGCCAACAACAATCTTGAAAATGAAAATGCCTTGGAAGAGGAACCAAAGCAATTTAATTTTAGTATTTTCAACAAGAGATATAAAGCAACTAGATGCATAAATATACAGAAAAAAAACACCTTAAAATGAAAATTAAAACCACAATGAGATACCACCTCATTCCAGTTAGGATGGCTATTACACTGCTGGTAGGATTATAAACTAGTACACCATTACGAAAAAGACTTTGGAGGCCCTTTTTTTTTAAGACGAGTCTCGCTCTGTCGCCCAGGCTGGAGTGCAGTGGTGCGATCTCAGCTCACTGCAAGCTCCGCCTCCCGGGTTCACGCCATTCTCCCACCTCAGCCTCCCGAGTAGCTGGGACTACAGGTGCCCGCCACCATGCCCAGCTAATTTTGTTTTTGTATTTTTAGTAGAGACAGGGTTTCACCGTGTTAGCCGGGATGGTCTCGATCTCCTGACCTCGTGATCCACCCGCCTCAGCCTCCCAAAGTGCTGGGATTACAGGCGTGAGCCACTGTGCCTGGCCTGACTTTGGAGGTTCTTTAAAAAATTAAAAGTAAGGCCAGGTATGATGGTTCATGCCAGTAATCCCAGTGTGTGGCAGGCCGGGAACAGAGGATCACTTAGGCCATTCAAAAGTATGAGACCAGTCTGGGCAACATTAGCAAAACACTGTCTCTACAAAAAATGTTTACAATTAGCCAAGCATGGTGATGTATGCCTGTAGTCCTCACTACTTGGGTGGCTGAGATCTGAGGCTGGCTTGAGCCCAGGAGTTCAAGGCGGCAATGAGCTATGATTGTGTCACTGTACTCCAGCCTGGAAGACAGAACAAGACTGTGTAGGGGGTAAACAACAACAACAACAACAACAACAACTACCATATGATCCAGCAATCGCACTACTGTGTATATATCAAAAGAAAATGAAATTAGTATGTTGAAGAGGTATCTGCATTCTCATGTTTATTGTAGCACTATTTACAATAGCCATGATATGAGATCAACCTAACTGTCCAACAAAGAATGAATGGATAAAGAAAATATGGTAAATGTACACAATGTAATATTATTCGACTTTTTAAAAAATGGACATTGTCATTTGCTACAACATGAATGAACCTGGAAGACATCATGTTAACTGAAATAAGCCAGACATAGAAAGACAAATACTGCATGATATCACTCATATGTGGAATCTTTTTTTTTTTTAAAAAAAGTTAGTATCATAGGAATAGAGCAGAGTAATTATTACCAGAGACTGAGGAGGGGAGGGGAAAGTGGAGGATGGGGAAAGGTTGGTCAGTGGGTACGAACTTACAGTTAGATAAGAGGAATAAATTCTGATGTTCTAACACACAATAGAGTGACTAGTTAACAGCAAAACACAGTATATCACAAAATAGCTAGAAGAGAGGCTTTTCAAGTTTATTATCACAAAGAAATGATAAATGTATGATGTGATGAATACACTAACTACCCTGATTGGATCCTTATACAGCAGAGATATGTATCAAAACACCAAACTGTACCCTATAAATATGTACAATTATAATGTGTAAATAAAAATTGAAAAAATAAATGTTTAAAAAACTCTTCCTAGGGTTACTAAAAAAAAAAACAAAAAAAAAAACCTTAACCACTATCTTACATATCATACAAAACCCAATCTGAGATATAAACCTAAATGTAAAAGCCAGAACTATAAAGCTTCTAGAAGAAAACGTAGGATAGAAGGGGCCATGTCTGCCAGAGCGGAACGCTCCCTCTCTGGGGTCCTGTCGCTCTTGCTCTCTGGCTCCCTCGCCCTCTCTCTTTTTCTTCTTCTCTCTCTGCCTTGGACTCTCTCTATTGCTTGCTCTTTCTCTCTCTCTCTCTTTCTCTCTCTCTCTCTTTCCCCCATCCCTTTCCGTCTTTCCTTCCATCTCTCCCTTGCTCTCCCTCGGGCTGAGAAAAAAAAAATGTAGGATAGAAAAATCTTCACAACCTGGGGTAAGCAAAGATTTCCTGGACAGGTGACACAGAACATAAAGCAACCAGAAAAAACTGAAAATTATCAAAATTTAAAAACATCAAAATTTAAAAATTATCAAAATTAAAAACTGAAATTCATCAAAATTAACAACTTCTGTCCCTCAAAAAACATTAAGAAAATGAAATTAAAGTCACAAACTAGGAGAAAATATTCACAACACATATATCTAAGAAAGAACTTGTCTGGGGGAAGGGAGAGATGTTGGTTAAATTTTTTTAATGATTTGTTTCTAGAATATATAAAGAACCAAAACTTTTTTAACCAAATTAGATAAAATGGACAAAAGATGTGAGCAGACGTTTCATAATTATATACATACCCAATAAGCATATGAAGAGGTGCTAAACATCTTTAGTCATCAGAGAACTACAAACGAACGCCACAATGAGAGCCACTAGCACCAAAGAAAATAACACTGAACATTGTCAAGGAGGTGGGGTAACTATTATACAATCTTACACATTGCTAAAGTGTAAAAAACTTTCAACTACTTTGGAAAACACAGTTTCTTATAAAGTTAAACATACACCTATTCTATGATCCAAGAATTCCGTTTCTGAGTAATTATCCAAAAGAAAAGAAAACATATGTCCACAAAAAAAAGACTTATGCACAAATATTCATATCCCTCCCCACAACGTTTTTATTTCTGAGATGGAGTCTCATTCTGTTGCCCAGGCAGGATCTCAGCTCACTTCAATATGTACCTCCCAGGTTCAAGCGATTCTCCTGCTTCAGCCTCCAGAGTAGCTGGGATTACAGGCACCTGCCACCACGTCCGGCTAATTTTTGTATTTTTAGTAGAAACATGGTTTCACTACGTTGGCCAGGCTGGTCTCCTGACCTCAAGTGATCCATCTGCCTCGGCCTCCCAAAGTGCTGGGATTACAGGTGTGAGCCACCATGCCTGGCCATGTTCACAGCCCTTTTAGCCACAATAGCCAAAACTGGAAACAACACAAACATCCATCAACAGATGAACAGATAACCAACTGTGGCATATATATAAATGGAATGCTAATCAGCAATGAAAATAGACTTGGTAACAATAGTGACGAATTTCATAGACTGTATGAGTGAAAGAAACTACACAAGAAAGTATATACTAGTATTTCCACTTATGTAAAGTTATAGAATAGGCAAAAGTAATTTATGGTGACAAAAATCAGATCAATGGTTACCCTGGAAAGGGGAGTGGAAGGGAAACTGTTGAACTGATTGCAAAGAGGCATCGTGGAATTTCTGTGGTGATGGAAATGTCCTATATCTTGGTTGGAGTGATAGTTACTAGGTGTATGCATTTTTCAAAACTCAACCGGCAGGACATTTAAAATCTGTGTATTTCATTATACGTACTTTACCCAAATTTTTTAAAAGATGGAAAAAAGATAGAAAAAGATGGAAAACTCAACGGTTTTTACCCCTCTGCTTATCTCAAGAAGCTTGCAAAATCATAGCATAGTACTTGTACTAACATCAAAAATTTTAGAAAAAATTAATCTTAAGTGATCACCAACTTCCATATTTAAACTTCAAAACACCTTTCCCAGGAAAATAAAGAACTCTGTTCTAATAAATAACAATTTGTTGTTATTACTGGTAATAATAACAAAAAATAATGAGTAAGTTTTCCAGACACAGTTTAAAGTATCAAGAGCATCTAGGAGTTCTGTAAATTCAACTCCACGTTAAGCTAGATAAAAAGGACCTGTAAGCAGCCAGACAAGAAAAAAAAAACAATGCAGGCACATCCTTAAGTCATACATGCAGTCATTTGATAATTCGTGGTTTTGTTCTACTAGAAATTTTATCTTATCTGTCAAGTAGACTGGTGGATATAACCAATTTCTTCCCAGCCTCCTGGGAACATCTGTTCTCCCCAATTTGCTCAAGGTCTCTCTGGTTCTACCAGCCCAAACAGCAACTACCAACTTCAACAGAAACTATGCCTCCTAAGTAGAGAATATTCTTTTTCAACATATCAGAGCAACTTCACATTACAACTGAAGACAGGGCAAAGACTGCAGTCAGCCAACTTTCTCAGGCTTCTAAAACCTAGTTGGACTTCAACTTGTGCTGGTAGGCTTAGCACCCTGGCTGTCCACTCCTTATCCCCTTTCAATGATCTGCTTCTAGACTGTCACCCATTAACACCACTCTGACTTCCACCAACCTCCTTATCCTTCTGAAGTACAACTTCCCCCTGGCCCTGTGGAGCCCAAAGGGCCCATTCTCCTACCCTCAGTGGACACTGCCCTGGATCGCCATGGCCACTCAGATGACTGAAGTCATGCTTGAGCATCCTTACCAAAAGTTCTATTTCTTTACAATCATGCCATCAAACTATGCCACCCTCTATCCTTCTCAGTATCTCAGCTACCTCATTCACTGAGGATTCTGGGACCAGTTTATACAAGTTCTATACATTCCTCTTCTATGTCTCATTGGGGCAGGCTCCCAACGTCCCTGAGACTAACCCACTTCCAATCTGCCCTTCAATGACTCTTTTATTCCTTTTATTCCTCAACTCCAACAACCTCCATCCATACCAAAGAAACTCATTTCTATGGACAGCAGCAATATGTGAATTACTCTGCCTCTAAAATCTTGAACTATAGTATCTCAACAGCTAGTGTTATTCAGCTCTTTCCTTTACTATTACAACAGCTGCTCCCAGGGTCATTCTGTCTCCAGTATCTATAATCCTCTTGTTTCTCCCATTCTATTGTACCAATCATTTCCTCAGTTTCTTCTTACAGGCCTCAACCTCAATTACTTCAATTACTTTCTTAGCAGTGCAGGTTTCCACTTTCTCCCACCACAGCCTACGTCTGACACACACAATCCGCTCAGAAAAAGACACCCAACCTTGAACTCACTCTTCTACTTCCTGTCCTTTCTGGTGCTATAATTGAATGCTGCATAATCCTAGATTAAGCCATTGCCACAAATGACTCACTACAAGATGATGTTTGTACCCTCAGCAAATAAATATTTATAAGCTGCTGACAATTTAAAGCCCTGTGATCCAAATCTCTATGAACACCTGATGACCACCAAAATAAATTGCAAATTTAAAATTCACTACCATAGACTGAGGTGTTGAAATGGCAGTACAATCAATCATTAAACACAGTTGCTGTTTTCTGACTATAGGTTTTGAAAACATGTTTTGAAACAGATATTCCATTCTTTATTAGCTAAGGTAGTTATTTCCAGTTTGAAAAGGTTTGAACGAAACCAATAAAATTCTATTCAAATTTTCACGCATCAAATTAGCAAATATAGTCTGTTATGTTGTGAGACATGTTTCTGTAACACGAGCTTTCAAGTGGTTTGTAAATAAGATCATTCCAGTGTAACAAGGAAGTGGGTTCACATATTAATTTTCCTAGGCAAGGGGATCTGGAATAGCAGGAATAGAATTATATAACTTTCAGTGAGAAAGAAAAAGATCCTCATTCAGCTCAGCTGCTGCCAAGCAGAAGCCCTCTCAGCTCTATTTCAAGAACATTTAAAATGAGCACCTGTACCCAGGAATCCCAAAGGAGCATTCCCATCCTTTGCACAGCAAGCTGCACTTCCTCTGGTGCCCACCTTTATGGCAACCACATTGGCTTAGAAAATGACTTTCATGTGTACTGTCTCAAGACCACACCTTGTATGTTAGTATCTTTCACTCTCTTCTGAGGCAACACAAGCCATGCTAAATGGTTTAACTGGGCTGCCCAAGTCATCTCATAAGGTACCAATTACGCTTTTGTTAGTGCTCTGCTTTGAAAATTGCAGAGGTCTTGAGTGGTTTGCCCTTAACCTTATTTTTCTCATAAATCTTGTTATTTTTAGTGACTAGGTAAACTTGAAGGGTTTTTTATGGAATGCATTTGATGTTATAACAGAAATGTTTATCTTATTTAAAAATAATACTGAGTGTTATACAGGTTATGACAAGTAATTTGTGATTCTATATAAAGTTTTATAAACATTTATACTCTTTGACCCAGTAATTCCATTACTAAAATTCATCTTAGGGAAATGAAAGACAGACACAAATTTTTATGTACAAATATATTAATAGAAACAATTAAAACTGAAGAAAAGAAATAATATAAACTACCAGCAACAGAGCAATGATTAATAAACTATAATACATCCACAAGAGAGAACAACAGTTTTCAACAGTTTTTCTTTGGAGGAGAGAGGTGATACCCCAAGTCATAATATCCTTTCAACTAAATTGCTCCCTGTTCATCTATCTAACATACTGGGCTTCTTCTTTGAAAACAGGTTTTAACGACGAAATAAGTAACTAAAAAACACTGAAAAAAGACTATGAAGCCATGAATGAAGCTGTTATAAATAATGTAGTAAAATGAGTTTTGCTTAGAATATAACAGTAAATGAAAATTACAACACACAAACTGTATACAGCAAATTTTCAACAATGTCTGGCACCTAGAATAGTTCATGTATGTAACAGGTCTTCAATAAACATCCAGTGAATCAAAGTTAAACATATATTCATATGCATGTTGTGTTCCACTTTAAAAAAAAAAGGAAAATAACAAAATATGTTAACAGTGGTTGAATATAAATGGTGGATTATGGATTATTTTTATTATACGCTTTTATTCTTTTTCTTCTCTTAAATTTTCTATGAAAGTTAAACTGGAAAAACAATAAAAGTGTTTAAAGAAATATGCATACAGCTGCAACAACTCATCGATACAAAAATACAATCAACTACTGTCTAAAATAATCCATGAAGGTTGATAAAAGATAGAGAAAAGGCCCTCAAAAATAAAATTCAATTAAAAAAATCACATTTGTAAAGACATTATCTTTGGTATATTAATGTTAACACCATTAATGATAAATTATTAATGATTAAAACACCTTCCTCCAACTTTCCCTTAAAATACCCAGTTAAATCAAATAGCAAAATTTGGCAAAGTAAGATAAACTGAAGAGAGAGACCAAAAGAGAAGACCAAAACTTGGGAAAAGTTTCCACATGCAACATTTGACAATGGGACTGAAATAAAATTATTGAGTTACCCATGCTATCTGAATGAGAATAACAGAAAACCCTGAGGACGATAGGGAATGGAACACAGCTTTAATTTTTAGAAGAGGAAGCAGGCAAGGAATTCTATTTCCAGACAAACTCTCATCATATGCAAAAACAGTACTCAGAACGCCTCAGGAAACACCTCAATTATGTATTCTCCCCAAAAAGTTTCTCTAAAACATACTGAGAGATTAGTAAAACTTTTGTTTTTAATAGGGGATAGAGAATTGTTTTACACTGAGAAGAGGTATGCTTTAGGATGTGTAATAATCATGAATCATCACTGTTCTGTATCAAACTATAAAGAATTTTAAAAACCAAAATAGTAGAAATATGAGGAGAACCAAATATAAGTATGACCATGGTACAAACCTATCAGTCTATGAATGATATTAGCATATAAAAGATATCATTTATAGGTATAGCCATAATTAATACATACATCAAGATGGTACTCTATAGGAAATGTGAATTACTTCAAATCATCTGTAAGATATTTATAAAATGTGATCAGCTATAAGGAAAAGCATAATCAATTTCTTAAAGGAGAAAATGTATAGCCCATAATATGACCACCAGGCAATGGGAAGAAGGCAGGGAGTGAGGCAAAACTGAACATACACATTTTTAAGTACCATCTATTTCAAAGAGTTACCTATATTCTTAACCTTCACAAATGGTTTCAACTACATAAAGAAAAAACAAGAACATAAAAAAAAAATTGAAAATACATTTATCAAAAATTGTCAATGCATGGTTAAATAATACATGGTATTTTTCTTCTTTACAAATATTTTCCAAATAGTCTATAATGAATATATTTTCCAGTCTATATATTTTCTTGTATATTTTACAAATAGTCTATAAATTAGTATATTTTACCCTAATAATCAGGAAATAAAATTAATGAAATAAAAGAATTTTAAACAAATTTATTTTTAGAAAAAGATGAAATCTATAGAGAATATCATGCTTTATCTCTCAATTTTAACTCCTTTTTCTTTCCTTCCCCATCATATGCTTGAAAAAAATTTCAAGGAAAAGTAAAAGACACATAAAGATAGGGGCTAGATAACCTACTTGTTTCTAAATGCTATTAATTATTAGTGTTTCAAAGATGACAATAGCAATCAAATGCAGCCTGAAAGCAGGGATGGTGGACAGTAGGGGTTATTACTGTCAGGGAGTGTTAAGCGTCACAGAGGTTAAGTGAGTAGTGAGAACTGATTAGAGAGGTAGTGAGGGAAACAATTTATTCAGTAATGCTTTAATGAACCAGTTCTGAGACAAGCTAGGAGCAGGGTAACTCTTTATGAGACTAGGAAACAGAGCCTGGTTCCAGTAGAAGGGAGTGACTGAGAAGGAAGGTTGGATGCTATAGTTAGGAAATTCCAAGGGCTGAGTCTAAGGTAGTCATTCCAATGAGTGCCTTATTTGGGGGAAAAAAAAAAAAAAGAAAAGAAAACTGGGAACTGGGACACCAGCATGGTCAAAGGAAAAAAAAAAAAAAAATCAGGGTAGGTTCTAATATCCCTTTGGGATAAAGGGAGGGAATAAATGAAAATTAGAGTCAGGGAAATAAAGTCACTGAGTATCATTTTGTAGAGGTCTGGTGACTCCAACAATCCTAATGAGTCAAAGGTTATGTAAGTAAAGATCATAGAAATCAAAAGAGAAGAGAATGCTAAGACGCTGTCCTGGGGCAAAACAATCCAAGTAGGAAAGGAGAGGTATAATGCATAATAAGAGCTGGTCCCTCAATGAACAATCCAAAAAGGAAATTAGAAAACAATTCCATTTACAATAGCATCCAGAAGAATAAAATACTTAGGAATAACTGTACACTGAAAACTACAAAACACTGCTGAAAGAATTAAAGACCTAAATAAATGGAAAAACACCCTATGTTCATGGACTGGAAGACTCAGCATTGTTAACATAACAATACTACCCAAAGTGAGCTACAGATTCAGCAAAATCCCTACCAAAATTCTGACTCCCATTTTTGCACAAGAGGAAAAGCAGATCCTTAAATTAATATGAAATTGTGAGCAGCCCAAAATAGCCAAAACAATTTTTAAAAAGAACATAGCTGGAAGACTCACACTTCCTGGTTTCAAAGCTCACCACGAAGCTACTTTAATCAAAACAGTATAGTACTGGCATGACACACATGTAGACCAACAGAAGAGAACTGAGAGTCCAGAAATAAAGTTACATATTTTGGGCTGACTGATTTTTGACAAGGATGCCGAGAGAAAAGGGGGCTCTGCTGGAAAGCAGACAAGAACAAGAATGGACAGCCACGGACTAAAGAGGTAGCATTTTGTTATTAGAATGCATAGAATTTTTAACTTCTGATTTAGGATGACAATACTTCAGCTGTTCAGTTACATTAACCAGACTTCAATTTCCCACTGCCAATTCCAGCAAAGTAAAAATGTTGCTCTCTTGTTAGAAAGCACGGCATTTTTTCATAATTTTTTTTTAAAACAACCCAAATTCAAAGCTAAAAAACCAAAGTTATTCTTGCAAAACTCTTAAGGCTCATCAAAAAAAAATTCATTTTTCCCTAGACGATTTTAAGTTCAAAGTTATTTCAAGGCCTGTGATTCACACGAACTGGCCTAACTCAGGTTCTAATAATTCAACAGTTCAAAAATTTTTTCCAAATGATTTTAAAAGCTGACTATTGGTTTCTCAAAGCTGCACACATGGTTCATTCGTGCTAAATCAGCAAACCATCTCTCTTTATTTTAAAAGCCACCTTTATAGCACTTAACAAAACATATTTCAGGGAGTTGTTTCAAATGTCCATCTTCCTATTACCTTGCACATCTTACAAACAAGGCTGAGGTCTTAGTTTACTTGTAACTACTTAAATATTAGATGCATGAATGGCTGGCTGTCGATAAAGGTCAACTACATCAAAGATGGGTTTTAAAGAAAATGGTACTTTAAAGAAAATGTCAAGAACCATTAGTTAAGGCAAAACAAAAAGTGATGTTGTAGAAAGAGAACTATAAAGCAGAGTTCATGGTTCTTACTTCTCCTCCCCTGGCTTCACTACTAGGTAGCTGAATGACCTTTGGCAACCAATTACTTAACTGCCCTCTCTAGGCAACAATTTTCTCAACTACAAAACAAAAAAGTTAAACCAGATGAGTTAATGTCCCTCCTCAGCCGCAAAATTCTATTACTCTATGATATCATCCATGGTTTCCTAGTGTCAGCCAAAACACTATTATTTTATTATATCATCCACAGTTTCCATATGCCAGTTAAACCTTAAGTAAAAATTCATTTAGTCAAGATAATCTTCTAGATTCTGAGGACAGTGGTAATATAAGCCACTAATCAGAGAAGAAAACCAAAATCACTTAACATGTATTAAACCACTGAACACACGTTAATGAATGCTAAAAGGAAACACGTTAATGAATGCTAAAAGGAAAATAAACAAGGAGCTCTTATTTCAAATGCTCTTAGGTTATGGAAAGTAACAAGCTGAAATTGATAAAATAACAGTTTGTTCATCAGAATCTAATAAATCTAGCTGTGGTCATATTATACCTAGAAAATTAGCTGAGACCTAATGTTTAACTACAAGGAATTAAAATACTAGACTGTAGATAGAACAGGGGCATCCTTTCCTCATAATCGAATAAGCATGTAAATTTTCAATCCCATAGCTGTTCAAGCAATAATCTGTGGATTAAATGTGATTTTTCACGTAATTCTCTGCCACACTCTTCAGCATTTTCCACATATATTTGTCCTGCAACCCTAAGTGTCTTGATAGAACTGTCTTGAGAGTGTATGTTCACACAGAAGAAGGATTAAAAAGGGCTTTCCAGAGAAAGAATACATGCATGATCAACAATAGCAGACAACATAAATATAACCCTTCTTCCCCTCCTTCCTTCAGACTGCCTTCTTTCCGCCCAAGGAAAAGCAGGTAGGCCCACCCTTTTGGTCCTGATAGGTGGTTTAGAAATCAGCTTCAAGAAGACATGGAAGGGAATCTCCTGTTCCTCCCAAGGAAAAGCCAGGAATCTGCAAGCACTAAGAATCTTTCCTAACTGTGCCACTTGAGGAAGTAAACATGATATGTTGTCAAAATCAACACAGAACAGGCACAAATGTTAGAATACAAACAAGGACACTGAAACAACTATTATACCTGTACTCCACATGGTCAAAAAGTTAAGTAGAATCATGGAAAATATAAAAAGACCCAAGTCAAACTTCTAGGGCTGAAAACTATACTGTAAATAAGATAGAAAATAGACTGGATAGGATAGCAGATTAGGCATTTTGGGGAAAAAAATTAGAAATTGTATTTCCTAGCTTTTCATTACTGATAAAGGCTTCTGCCAGAATCTCTCTTGAATATTTCACATCCTCCAGTTGTAGTGTGGGCCAACAGTCTATTGAGAGACTGCTCTGCGCCAACCCATGAGGTAGCCTTGGTACAGGAGGGGGAGACAAAATATGATGGGTGCAGTGATACAGGTCTGCTTATGCAGGGTATGGAGCTATGGAAGTTGACATGGGAGCACCAGAGACAGCAAGGGAATGGGAGAGGCAAATTAGGCAACTCGAAAGAAAGTAAGTTATCAAGAACAGGCATAGTGGCTCACACCTGTAAACCCAGCACTTTGGGAGGCCAAGGTGGGAGGATCCCTTGAGCTCAGAAGTTTCAGACTATCCTGGGCAGCATAGGGAGACATCATTTATACCCAAAAAATTTGTTTAATTAGTGGGGTATGGTAGCTCACACCTAGTAGTCCTAACTATTTAGAGGCTGAGACAGGAGGACCACTTCAGTCTGGGAGATCAAAACTGCAGTGAGCCGTAACTGCATCACTGCACTCGAGCCTGGGCAACAAAGTGAGACTCTGTCTCAAAAAGGAAAAAAAAAAAAAAAAGAAAAGCAGCTATAAAAAATTAACATATGTAAACTTCCATTAGTAAGTATAGCTTCAGTCTAATTTCCTTTTGGATAATAACTTAGCAGGCAATGGGAAATGATCAACAGAATAATGACTCCAGTAAGGCACAGGATAGTGAATTTTTTTGTAAGTATGATTCATTCGTTTACTCATTTGTTCCACTTTTAATGAAAACCTACTACATGTCAGGTACTGTTTCATGTGCTAAAAATATAAAGTGGAACAACCTAAACAGTCTCTATTCAAACAGAACTAACTTTCACTAAAGGAGATGGAAACAACCAAAAAAGTATCGGATGCTTAAAACAGTGTGATAGCACAGAGAGGCACTAGGGATCAACCCTAGGAAGACAAGCCTCTCTGGGGAATTGACATTTTAAGTTGAGATCTAGAAAGTACCAGCCATGTAAAGATCTGGGAAAAGAACCCTAGGCAGAGGTGCCATCTAATGTAGACTCTAGGGTGAGAAGGAGTCTGGCACCAAGGGAACTAAGTGAGTTGTGCAGGGAGGGTCAGGGATAAAAGTGGATCCTGGTGGTAGGCAAGAGTCTCTACATATACATTTACATATTTATAAATCAGGAAAAGCTCAACAGCTTAGATATTTGATATTTATAAATTCGTAATTTCTTAATAATGTGCAATAATGCTTAGATTTTTTAAGTTTCTTTCATATATACATATCGGAATATTTTTTATGAAATTATGTCTGGATTTGCTTCAAAATAATCTAAGAAGAGGATAGGGAGAGTAAGGGCAAATGAGTGGAGTAGGGGGTCAGGTGGTAGAGATGAAACAGAATTGGCTATGAGTGGAGAATTGCTGAAGCTGGATGACGGGTATATAGAAGTTCATTATATTATTATGCCTTATTTTGAATTTTTGAAATTTTCCATAATAAATACATTTTTAAAGAACCTTATTTAAAATAAAAGGGAGGGAGTATTTATAAACACAAATGCCCCATTCACAGGGGATTTTTTAAAAGTGCAAACTACTCTCTATGATACTGTGGAGGATATAGGACACTATGCATTTGTCAACACCTACATAACTTTACAACAAAGTAAATCTTAATATATGCAAATTTAAAAAAAATTCATGTAGGAGGTCAGATCTTAGGATGTAAAACAGAATATGATATATACCAGTTTTTGTGACACTCAGGTACACCCATTAAGCTTTTCATCAAGAGTCCATCAAAGGCCCCAAAAGTCTAAGAGGTCCTAGCACAGTATACAAAATTTGGTATATGTGGACATTCACGCCTTTTTCTAGGGAAAGGGCCTGAGGCTTTCACAAAAAAAGGTTGAGAACCACTGACATTTCTCCTTGCCTGCAGCTTCTTGGCTGAAAAGTAACCTTGCTATTGCTCTTAATCTAATGACAATATCTCATTCATTTTATGGTTTCCTCAGAAGGGCATTACTACACAGCTATTGCCATAAGCAAATAATAAATACCACCAGTGAATTTTACAATTCTGAAAGTTGTGACAAGCACACACATACGCGTACAAAAAAGGTGGAGGCCTGGTATGGTGGCTCACGCCTGTAATCTCAGCACTCTGGGAAGCCGAGACGGGGCTGGAAGGGAGGGAATCACTTGAAGTCAGGAGTTCGAGACCAGCCTGGCCAACATGGTGAAACGCCATCTCTACCAAAAAAAAAAAAAAAAAAAAAAGGTACAAAAATTAGCCAGGCATGGTGGTGCACACCTGTAGTCCGAAGCTACTCAGGAGCCTCAGGCACGACAATCGCTTGAACCTGGGAGGCAGAGACTGCAGTGAGCTAAGGTCGCATCACTATACTACAGCCTAAGAGACAGAGCAAGACTCCCTCTCAAAAAAGAAAGGAAGAAAGCTGACAAACTGTGTATTTAAGTTCCCTTTACAGTATCATCTTTTTATACTATCATATTTCATTTAATCTAAAGTACATCATTATTTTTTGCACCACTAAGAAAGAAAAAAGCTATCAACTGCCTGATGACTCACCACCGATTATAACATGGTTCTGATTTCAGAGATGTTCAAATGTGGAAAAACTGTACATCCTGTAATCAATTAAACATGGCATTTAAAATGTTAATTTACCTGAGCCCCATCTCAGTCAATTCAACAAATTGCTCAGGGTAGGTCAAGGAATCTGTATTTTTTTTGGTAAAGCTTCTCAGATGATTTTGGTTAAAGACTAAGTAAACTGTTAATCTTCAAAGGCAGCACAGTACAGAAAGCATGCACTTTGCAGTCACATAGCCCCACACATCTCTGTGACCTACAGTAAATTCTGTAATTGCCCACAACCTCAGCGTCTCAGCCTTATCTGCTTAAAAAACAAACAAACAAAAAACAGTCAATGCCACCGACTTCCTATGGTTGATAAAAGAGAACACATGTAAAGTACCTGGCATACAGCAAGATACGCTCTTCCTCCTCCTCCCTAAATTACAGGTGATCCCTAACTAGAGACTTGTGTGCTGTCTATTCCAGCTTAAAATTTATATAAGAATGAGAATGAGGCCGGGTGAGGTGGCTCACGCCTGTAATCCCAGCACTTTGAAAGGAGGCCGAGGTAGGCGCATCACCTGAGGTCAGGAGTTCGAGATTGGACTGGCCAATATGGTAAAACCCCGTCTCTACCAAAAATACAAAAGTTAGCTGGGAGTGGTGGTGGGCGCCTGTAATCCCAGCTACTCGGGAGGCTGAGGCAGGAGAATTGCTTGAACCCGGGAGGCAAAGGTTGCAGTGAGCCGAGATCATGCCATTACACTCCAGCCTGGGTGACAAGAGCAAAACTCCGTCTCAAAAAAAATAGAAGAATGACACCTATGAAATCCACTCAGCACTATCACTGCTGAACACACAAGAAGAATCATTCAACAACTGTTTATTATGTAACTGAGCAATACACATTTATTTTGGCACATTTTAAGAGGTCCTGCACACATGAATGCTGTTTAATAAAATTTTTATTAGAAAATATTGTACTTGATTTACATCAACAATGCACAAAAATGTATACTTTTAAGTGTGATATAATTTTAGAATAGCTAATGGTTCTGTTTCATGTACAAGTTTTTGTTTTGCTTTAGGATGTGTAGCTGGCAAGATTCTTCAGAACATTGGCATAACTGCATCAAAACACCAAAAGTAATGCTATGGAACTTCTCAACTCAAGTGCCTGAATAAACGTTCACATGTTTGATTTGTCCCAAAAGTGATCCTTAAAATCCAAACAGCATTTTAGGCAGCACCTTCGGAATTGACCAGCCAACTCAGGATGTGACTCACAGGGGACAGGTTTAGCTGTAATTGGTTAGAGTTCTCTCACATGTGTCGCATAAGGAGAAAAAACAACAACCCTCAAACCCACAATTGCACAATGTCTCTGCCTGTCTCCCAATGAAGAACACATGGATTCAAATAAATACCAACTCCACCAAAATGCCTACGGTTAAGGGTTTGCTGCAGCGTGCTAACTTCCCAACAACCCACCCAGCAGCTGGGCCCTCTGGTGGCTTATGCCAGACTCACCTGCAGAGGACGCCTTCAACCCTCCACCCCTCCCCCACACCAAGCATGGGCTCTGGGATTTAGGAAAGACGGGTGCTGGGAGGAGAGAAATACATGGTTCATCTCCTTTTTCTTTCCCTTGACCAACCACTTCTCCCAAAAGGAAAGGGTCCTTTGGTTCAGTTGCCCAAATCTGAAACCCTAGATTCCTCTGTGACTCCTCCCCTTTCTTTAGCCCTAAAGTCTCTTCTGCTAAGTCTTCTCCAAACTCACCAAATTCCTCACAAATCCATCCCACCCCTTCAACTGCCTTAGTTGACCCCTCTTATCACAAGGTTGGCTCCATCCCATTTTCCAGATCCAGCATTTCATTCTCCAAAGCCATCCTTTTCACTGGGGCCAAAGTTATCTTCCCTATAACCCAGACCTGACTGCGCACTCTCCTAGTCTGCATTCTTCAGCAGCTCACTGAAGAATTCACCTATAAGAGTTCAAATTCCTACTCTAACCTCAGCCTACCTTCCAGCTTTATCCTGTGACGCCCCATGGCTTTGCTAATTTTTTCACCTCAGCCACATTAGATTTTTCCTACCCCATAATTTCACACAGCTCTATGCCTTTGTTCACACTACTTTCTCTGCCTGGTTTGAACTGCTCTTTTCTGCCTATCAAATTCATCCTTCAAGATGAGGCTCAAATGTCTTTTTTTTTTCCTGGGACAACTTTCCTAAACTCTCTAAGCCTCTCTCTCCTCCGCCCTTTCCACAGTCAAAAGTAAGTACTCCTATAATAACTTATGTCAATCAGCAACTTATCTCTGTTGCAGTCATAAATGCAAGTCTCCCCTACAAAATTCCGAGATCTTCAGGGAAAGGAATGTAATAATTTTGAATTGTCATTTTCTACCACAATATATGGTACTTGGTTTAGCTTCAAAAAAAATTTTCTGGACTGATTTGGGACACAGTGATCCCAACTAGTATTGACTTGATTTTAAATAAAATGTGAACACGCTTAACTTTTTCAAAAGGTATTTATTTTAAAAGGAGAAGCAAGTTATCCAAAGTGAATTTCTAACTGGTAGAAATGGGGTCTCTTCCCAAAAGTCCCCCCCGACCCCTATCACCACCACCACTGTTGCCATAACCAGTTTATATCATTCCCCTCACCCACCAGCATGTTCTTCCCAAGCTTCTGGCACTGCCCAGCCATATGCCACCTTCACAGGCTCTGGAATTCCAGAGCTCAGTACTATGAAAATTATCAATTAGAGAACATGGGAGGATGCGAGGATAATTAGCATAATAATAAAGACCACAAACAACCACCTGCAGGCTTGCAGATTCTACTCCTTGAGTTTTTGGTTAATTGCACTCCTCCAGAGCTGATAAAGAGGCAGTATGAATTCAGGTCTCAGGCAGGACTGACTCAAGACCTGGCCTTCTACTCACTGTCCAAAAGGCCCTGAATCAGGGTCCTCATCAGTACAATGCAGAAATAAATGCCTACATTGCAGCCTGTTAAGAGAAGTAAATGCAAGCGATGAACCAGGGCCCAGGAACACAGGAAGGCCAACCAGAGTTGAAAAGCTCCCGAAGCTTTTGGGGTTTCAGAATAGATACACTTCCATCAGGACTGCGTGCCCTACTACTACCAAAAAGCCAGGCTAGTTATTAATACATACCTACTCTAAGATTATTGTTTTCTCATTTCTCTGTTGAAAATTTCTACATTGAATCCTAACCCCTAAGGCGATGGTATTAGCAGGCTGGGCCCTTTGGGAGGTGATTAGCTCATAGGAGCAGTCCCCACGAATAGGATTAGAGCCCTTATAAAAAGACCCAGGGGAGCTCCACCACGTGAGAACACAGGGAGAAGGCTGTATCCATAAACCAGGAACAGGGCTCTAGCAGATATCAAATCTACCAGAGCCTTGATCCTGGACTTCCCAGCTCCAAACCTATGAGAAATAAATCTCTGTTGTTTACAATCCACCCAATTTATGGTACTTTGTTACAGTAGCCAGAGCAGACTAACACTCATCTGTAAAATGGAAATGACAGTACGTAACACAGGGATGACCTCTATGCCCCACACAGACAAAAGACAGCACTTTTAAAAGTGTCAACTACTACTACAACCACCACTACTAACTACTCTTAATACTGTTCATACAAAAAGACACACATCATCTTCAATAGTTAAACCCAAACCCTAACTGCCATTTACACATTGTGAAATGACCATAATCCCTTACCTCCAAAATTCCTCCTTTTTTTTTAGTTTAAAAAAAAAAGAAATCACAAAGACATCAAACCACAAGGACAAACATAAAAGGAAAGACAACATATTTTTTTAAACAAACTTTTGCGAGATGGCAAAGTAGTTGAAGGAATGGTCACTGTCCCTCAGGGCCTCTAAGAGGCTCAGGTCTTGAGGCACCAAGGAGATGCCAAAGGCTGATCTGAGGCTCAGCCTAGACAAGGCAGGAGCCACTGAAAGAGGTGTTCAAAACTTTTGGACCCCCAATTCCAGCAGGAGACCCAAAATTTTTTCTGAAGAAACTGAATCACAGTGACAGGAAAAGTGTACCTAGAAGTCAAAGGCTACAGCCTCCATCCCTCCCTCAGCCAGGTAACCCAAACCCTGGCAGCTGGCATATCACCAAGCATACCAGAGGCACGAGATGACGGTTTCTTCGTTGCGAACACTGGCCCCAAACGAGATGTAAAGGTGTCGATATTCGGGGCAGACTCCCAATGAAAAGTCCACCTGAACTCACAAGTCACTAGACCACCAATACACACATGTTCTCTCCTTTGCAATCAACTCCTCAGGATCTTTCTCTTCATTATAGACAGTCAAGGATCAACAGATATTTATGATTTAAACAAAGAAAAGATTCCTGAAATGAACAGCCACACTGGAGGAAACAGAAGAAATATTAAAAATATATTAAACACAAAGAAAAAATAAAAATACACACATCAGAGGTAAGGTAATACATCCATAAAATAAGATGCAATGAAATGGAAACAGAAAAAGATTCTAAAATTTAAAAACATGATCATTAAAATTAAGAACCATTCCCCCCCTGCCCACTCTTTCCAGTACAAAGAAATACGCAAGAGGTGAGATTAGTTAAGAAAATTTGAAGATCACTTATAGTTCAATAACCAAACTTGGTTATTTTGGTTCAATAACCAAACCAACAGACATCTCAGAAACAAACACACACACACAGAGAGAGAGAGAGAGAAAAAATAAAGGATGGGATTTAAAAAAAAAAAAAAAAAGGCATTTCTGAAAACTAAAAGATAGGAGTCCCTAGATTGAAACGACCCACTAAGGTAATACAAGAAAGAAAAGGAAGAAAGGAAGGAAAGAACCAACCAACCAACCACACAAAAACTTATAAAACTTCAGAATGCCAGAGAAAAAGAACCTGAGCTTCAAAAAAACAAGAGTAAAAAACAGGAATCAGAATGGCTTTAGACTTTTCATCAAAAACCCTTAAGACAGAAAACTGTGAATATGCCATCAAAATTATGAAAAAATGTATTTTCTACCTAATCTTTTAAATTCAGCCAAACCATCTATAAAATATGAGGATAGGATAGACATATTCAAACATTCAAGTCCCCAAGTAATTTATCTCCCATCATTCCTTCTTAAGAAACTACTGAGGATACATACGTAGTAGTAAAATGAAGCAAAGCAAGAAAAAGGAAGACAGGAGATCCAAGACACAGAGGTTCCCAGACAGGAAAGAAGTAACAGGAAGTCCCAGAAAAAATAATCCTACTATCTAGATTGGAGCAAGAGAATGGAATGCTCCAGACCAAGAAGTCTCTAAGAGGAAACCAAGTGTAACTGACAGATGATTTAATGTGCTACCTGGAAAAAAAAAAAAAAATCAAAAGGCATTTAATATACTTCTTGGAGTAGTTGAGGGAACACAGCCAAAGATAAATAGATAACTAATCAAAATGCAATTATTTGCTCTGGGAAAAGCAAAAATGTATAGAAAAAAAACATAACCATAAGTCCCTATTTAGCAATACAAGTGTACACAATAATGTAAATACTATTTTTACAAAAAAGTTATGTAACTACACTGGAGGATTTAAGAGAGAAATAATAAAGAGCTCAGTTATGATACTAGAAAGTCAAAGACTTATTCTACATTGATTTAGAATTACAAAAGCAAAAAAAGAGGAAGAAAAAATAAACAGACATAGTTGAGGTAGTAGCTACCCCTGGAAAGTAGAGCCTGGGGGATAAAAAGGACAAAAGCAAGAGCCTGCTGTGTTTGTCAAAAGCCTTTTAAGCCGGATTCAGTGGCTCACACCTGTAATCCCAGCACTTTGGGAGGCTGAGGTGGGTGATCACCTGAGGTTGGGAGTTCGAGACCAGACTGACCAACATGGAGAAACCCCGTCTCTACTAAAAATACAAAATTAGCTAGGCGTGGTGATGTGTGCCTGTAATCCCAACTACTGGGGAGGCTGAGGCAGGAGAATGGCTTGAACCTGGGAGGTAGAGGTTGTGGTGAGCTGAGATCACACCATTGCACTCCAGCCTGGGCAACAAGAGCGAAACTCTGTCTCAAAAAAAAAAAAAAAAAGGCCTTTTAGTGCTACTGGGTTTTCTTAAAACTATATGCATATGTTAATTGGATTAAAACAACTTATTCTCATATCAATGGTAATTAGTTCAAGTTATAAAGTTGTCACTGTCAACTTCATTTCTAAGTTTCTTACTTGGAACACTAAACTGTCTTAAAAATATTATAAAATAATGGTTCATTTCCCATGCCAGCATTCAGAAGGCACAAAATCTACAGTGATTCTAAAATACGGTGCAAAGTTACTATTCCAAGAAGCCTTAAGTATCATAACAGCTTCTGTGAGAGACTGTATTCTGAGAACTCGGAGTGCCTTGTATACATCTCAGTCCTACCCACTTGGCTCTTCCCTACCTGGAGGAGCCAAGGAGTTATTTTAAAGGTAGAATGTATGAGGGAGATGGGAACGGATGGAAAGTACAAACGACGTGAATCTGGCAGGATGAAGTGACTTAGAGATCCTCTGTAACAGGTCAACCCTATTTGCACTAGAGAAAATACTACTAGAAGTCTCTCTTGCCCCCCAGGGTAGACAAGGGAGTTAATCAAAACAATGCTTCCTACCCTCCCAGTAACAGTATTTCTGGGCATAAATTGGATGCTCATCAATCAGGAGCTTCCTCTGCTGCAAATATTGCTAAGAAAATTAGTTCCAGGCCAAATAAGGTAACAGATACATAACTCAAGTGCTAATTAGCAATGATTTATTTTCCACCATGCCATAATCAAACTTCTATACACAATATCTTCATTTCATTCAATAAAACTTTGCTGCCTATGTCAACACTGTTTCTTTTTTAAAAAAAAATATGAACTAGGCCAGGTGCAGTGGCTCACACCTGTAATCCAGCACTGTGGGAGGCTGAGGTGGGCAGATCACGAGGTCAGGAGTTCCAGACCAGCCTGACCAACATGGTGAAACGCTGTCTCTACTGAAAATACAAAAAATAGCCGGGAGTGGTGGCACGTGCCTCTAATCCCAGCTACTTGGGAGGCTGAGGCAGGAGAATCGCTTAAACTCGGGAAGCAGAGGTTGCAGTGGGCCCAGATGGCCCCACTGCACTCCAGCCTGGGCGACAAGAGCGAGACTCCGTCTTAAAAAAAAAAAAATTATGAACTGTGTGACCTTGAGCAAGTTACTTAAAAATCCCACTTTCCTCATCTCTACAATGGGAATAATGCCACCTACTTCACTGGGCCATGAGAAAATTAGAAGAAATTATGTGTATAAAGCATGTATAAAGCATGTAGGGGCAGGTATACGGCAAGAATTCAATGTCAGTCCCTGGTTGTCCTCTGTCCCCTACCTTCACCTCTGACTTTGTTTACCCATGTAAACAAACTCACAAGCTATATAAGTGCTTTTAACTAAAAAGCCTTTACAAAACCATGCATAATACGTTAATGTTTTTTTTCTTTTTGTGAGACGGGGAGTGTCACTCTGTCGCCCAGGCTGGAGTGCAGTGTCGTGATCTCGGCTCACTGCAAGCTCCGCCTCCCGGGTTCAAGCCATTCTCCTGCCTCAGCCTCCGGAGTAGCTGGGACTACAGGCGCCCGCCAACACGCGCGGCTAATTTTTTTTTTTTTTTTTTTTTTGTATTTTTAGTAGAGACGGGGTCTCACTGTGTTAGCCAGGATGGTCTCGATCTCCTGACCTCGTGATCCGCCCGCCTCGGCCTCCCAAAGTGCTGGGATTACAGGCGTGAGCCACCGCGCCCGGACAATACGTTAATATTTCTAAAATTAATGTGACATGAGTCGTGTTGTATTATTTTTCCTAAGTCTTAGTCTTGTGTTCCAAGTATTACCCCAATTAGCAGTTTTAATTCAGCTAAACTACATTCAGCTAATTCAACTAGACTAAGAAGGATTAAGAATGGCACGACTTACAGCATTCTTCTTTGGTTAAAAACTGCAAATCCGTACATGTAGTGTCTGAAGAGTCTGCTATAAGTAATTCCATTTCTACCTTGAGTCAATCTCAACACACCTCAACAAAGTCTTATTACTTAAAAAAATAATACTGACAAATGATGCAACAGAGAATAATTTTTCCCCTCAAACACTCAGAAGCACCACCTTGAGATGAAATAAAGATACTGCCATAATAACAAAAGAATGCAAATGTCTAGGTACCAAGGACTTTCTTTTTGGGGGGTCGTTCCTGTCAGATCTTCCTCTAAAGGGTCATTTCCAGAATCCACAAAGTCCTAACGTAAGACCCCAGCAATTTTTCAAATTAACTCCCCAAACAACAAAGCTAAGCAAGTAAATGGAACCACAGTCCGACCCAAGACTAAGTTCTTGCTTCCCTTCAAGGTATTCAAAGTAGGAGAGCGGCCCAGAAGTACAGAATCAGTCCAAACTCCCAACACACCCAATGCAAAAACCAAAAAGGTATTGAAACTAAAAAGGTCTGCTACCTGGCGATTCATTCACTAAAAATATGCTTAGAATCTAAGCATATGCTCCAAATCTGCGTCCCAAGATTTGGAGGCTGCCACGAACATTTGGTGCCCTTATAACCTCCCCCTTTCTCTTTTTTTTTTTTTTTTTTGTAAAAGGGTAAGCACAGACCGTGGCCTCTACTGGGGCATCAAAACCACAGCAAAGGGTTTGCAAGTTCAGTCTAAAACGTAAATTTCGAGGTATTCAAAATCGAGGACCCTAGAGTGACACGCATAGAAAGGGTCAAAAAAACTTCGTATAGCAAGGAAGAAAAGTTGTAAGGGCGCTTGACTCTTCTAGGGAAAAGGGCTAAGGAGGCAGTAAGGAGGATGGGATGGGGTGAATGTGGGTCTATCGCGGCAGGGCAGCGAGGGCAGCACGAAGGCTGAGCCGGAGCGGGGGACCGGGCAGGGACCACACCTCCCAGCCAGCACGGCAGGCAGAGACCCGGCCGCGAGGCAAATCCGGGCGCGGGGGGCGGGGAGGGCACTCGCCCGCGGTCCACGGAGCGCAGACTGAGCCGCCGGCGGCCGGAAGCTGCCCCCGCCGGCCTGACCTGCCCGCCCCGGCCTCGGCGGCCCCACTCACCGATCAGCCGGCGCACCTCGTCCTCGCTCAGGTAGAGACTCACGCTGGGCCCCGCGGCAGCCGACTGCAGCTCCGGGGGCCGTGGGGCGGGGGCGGCGGCGGCGCCAGGCGCGGGCAGTAGCGGCAACAGCGCCAGCAGAAGCAGCAGCGGCGGCGGCGGCGGCGGGGCCCTCAGGCCGCGGGCCCCCGGGAGGCTACTCCGGCCCGGCCGCCCCAGCCGCGCCGCCCCGCGCATGGCCGCCGCCGCCGCCGAAGAGGAGCGTCTGCCGCCCGCCGCACCGCCGCCCACCCCCGGCCCCGAGCCGCTCACAGCCCCGAGCCGGGGGCGGCTGCCCAGCTCATCGCGCCGCCGGCCCGTGGCAGCCAGCAGTGGCTTCAGACCTCCAGAGCGCGCCGCCGCCGCCGCCGCCTCCTCGGCGGCATCGTCCGGAGTAGGGGGCTGCCCGCGGAGACGCGCCCGTGCGCGCCGCCACCTCCCCGGGAGCGCGCACGCACCGTTCTCTCTGTGCAGGCCGGGCTGGGCAGCGCGTTGGGGTTTTAAAGTGCCTCGGCGGGCGAAGGGCTCGGGTCACCCTCTCCCCAAGAGCCGGTCCCGCCCCACGCGGTCACCGCGTCTAATTTTTGCTTGTCTATTGTCTAACCCTCCTTTCCCGACGGAGGGGCCAGGCTGGAGCCACCGGCCGCGCCTGCAGCTCAGTGGGCGCCCCAGGTCCCCGAAAACGCCTGGATGCGGCCGTTCTGGTTTCGAAAGAGCAACATGCTTTCCTGTTTAGTGGGAAAACTCAAATTATATAGAAACCATCCTTTGTCTTACCGTCGGTGATCAACTTTATCATATCCGTATCTATTATTAGAATTTATACTACGTACATTTGTTTTCCAGAAAGATCTTAGCACGCTTTAGTAACCCTATTTTTACATGTTACAAAATTTTATTTTTCATATTTTCATTTGTTTATTTTGAGAAGTCTTGCTTTTTTCAGTCGCCCAAGGTGGAGTGCACTGGCACAATCTCAGCTCACTGCAACCTCTGTCTCCTAGGTTCAAGTGATTCTCCTGCCACAGCCTCCCGAGTAGCTGGGATTACAGGCGCCCGCAACCATGCCTAATTTTTTGTATTCTTAGTAGAGACGGGGTTTCACCATGTTGGCTGGGCTGGTCTCGAACTCCTGACCTCACGTGATCCACCGACCTCAGCCTCCCAAAGTGCTGGGATTACTGGCGTGAGCCACTGCGCCCGGCCAAATTGTTATTTTTTAATAATCGTTCTGCATCATTATAATCCACCTGCCTTTGGGGTTGTTAATCTGTGGTCCACACCAGGCTTCGACAGCCTTCCAATAATATGAAATTGTGTGCAGAAGTGTATGTGTCTCCGTGTGTATTTGTGTCCACGTCCATGTTTCTGTGTGTTGTATGTGTGTTTGAGTGCACACAGAGAGGTGGTATGTCATCATTTGTTCTAGGGAGTCCTTGTCCCCTCAAAGAGGTTAAGAACTGCAGATAGACCTCGTGTACTTAAAGGCGGTGGAGCCGGCCAGTGCATGGACTTCCGGGCCTCCTGATGTATTTTTGTGAGCCGCCCACCATCGGGGTCAAACTTGCACCAGTGCCCCCTCTCTTGGTGAGGCTCCAAGGGCCCCTGCCCTGTCCGGGGACACCTCGTCCCGGCGGACAGGCCCCCGTCCTGACCCCAGGGCTCTCGCGGAGCCCGTGCCTCGGGGAGCAGCTGCTCTCACGCTAGGCCCAGCTTCAGCACGCTCGATTGCAGTGAGGCCCTGGGAAGCGGCTATTTTTATCCTCAGGGAAGGGTAGGAAAAAGAGAGGCGGATAAGGAGGGAAGTGCTGGAACTTGATTTTCTTCTTCCCTATCAAGATACACGGATTCCGTTTAGACTTCAATTTGTCAAGCTTCAGCTCCTCAGCACAAAGTCTTACACCCTTCATCCTACCGAAGGAGGCTGAGAAGAGGGAGAGGGAAGGAAAAGTGCTCCATCAGAGAAGGCTAAAAGCCACAAAAGTCAGCAAAAAAGCAAAAATACTTCTGTTGGGACAGCCACTGCTACCAGGGTTCTGCCAGGAAGGGCTTGAGGCTCGAAACATGTGTGAACAGGAATCTCAATTTAGATGGGAAGCATTTTGTTTTTAAAGGATGGCATATTCTTTGCACTTTTAAAAAGGCTCTCAGTGCACAAAGAAAGAAACTCCTATCTTCTCGAGGTTCTTTAATTACTAGGTCTTGTCAGTGACTTCTTGAGGCGGCCTGTGATTAAACAGTCAGGCCTGGCTGGGTTCTGGTACTTATTAATCTTGTACCAGGGAAAATTAAACTCTCCAAGCCTTGGTTCTCTCATTCATAAAAATCCCAGGATAATGCCCGACTTCCAGGGCATTTACAGGATTTAATTGGAGAGAGATACAAGTAAAACACCTAGGCAGACACTGGGTAGGTGTCACACCTGTTGCTATTGTTATTACAAGGAATCCTTTCCCTTTAATGACCACTTCCTGTGAAAGTTTCATCACCAGTTACCTCCAAACAGTTCAAACCTGGGATCCTCATGAACCTCATTCAATAGCACCACGCATGGCCCAGAGCCTGAGCTCGATCAAGACTGGTGCCAGGCATCACACTAGGTGCTGGGAACACAGGAGCGAGCAATGTGCTTCCTTGAGAACTTTGATAAACAAATGTTTTCATCAGTGCTACAAAGACAAGTTCTCAAAGTGTGGCCCCCAGACCAGCAGTATCATCATCACCTGGGAACTTGTAGAAATGTAAATTCCTTGTACACCCCCCATACTAACAGGTAGCAGCTCCAGGGCTAGGGCCCAGCAATCTGTTTCCCAAGCCTCCTGATGCTGCAGGTCACTCCATTAGTATCTCAGCACTCCTGTCTCTCTTTTGGTCAGCTGCAGTTGCCCACTTTCTCCCTTACTTGCTCAGTCTGTTTCCAACACAGCAGACAGAGGCATCCTGTTAAACGTCAACCTGATCATGTACTCTCTGGCTTTCAGACCACCAGTGGTTCCCCAACTCACCTAGAATAAAAGGCAAAGTCTTTCCAGGATGTCAAGGTAGTTCTCACTCTCCACCTTTCTCCCTTTCCTCTGACCTTGTCTTCTGCTCACCGCCTACTCCCTTAGCTCCTGCCACACCACAAAGGCTTCCTTTCTGTTCTTCCAACAAACCAGACACAATCCTACCTCAGGGCCTTTGCACTGCTATTCCCTGTCTCTGGAGTGCTCTTCTGTCTGACACCCACATGGCTTCATCTCTTACCTCCTTCAAATCTATACTCAGATGTTAACTTCTGAATAAGATTGCAAACTTCCCCACACCTTAATTAACCCCTGGGAGAAGGAATTGATTCTCAGTCTCTCTCTTGCTGTCTCTGCATGACACTTGGTCTCACACAAAGGTCTTCCCACAATCCCCAACCCACCCTGAAGAGGAAGTTTCCTCTCCCTCCCCTAACAAGGTGTGGGTGGCAACTTTTGAAATTTCCCAAAAAGCCTCAGCATGAAAATGAGAAACCCTGACCACTGCCTCCTGAGGTTTGCCTTGCGGAAATGAAAGCCACAGTCATCAACACAATCCACACACTGGCCCTCCGCTCTTGGTTTTGTTTGTCACGGTGGTTGACCTTATTCTCCTCCTCCAGGAGACATATTTCAGCATGGCCAGGAAATACCATCAGCAGGACTTGTACTTTAAAAAGCCAGTCTTGGGCTTGAGATGCCAAAGGGTAGATGGGTAGGTGGGAGCATGGGGTCATGGCTACACAGAGATGACGGATGTTCCATGTTTGACCTCTGGTGTGGGCTGAGAATACCTGGTGCCCACAAGGACAGACACCCAGAGACAACTCAGCAACGTGGACCTGACCTGACCACTCAGCTGGGCGGGGGCAGGTGATTGGAGAAGGGGTAGCGCCAAGTCCTGAAATCAGCCTCTTCTTTTGCCAGGAGCAGTTGGGAATGTGGCTCTCACTGTAAACCTAATATATTAAACCATTTGCATTGTAAAAGAAACAAGCAGCACAGAAGTACGTGAAGTAAAATAGAAATATGTCCCTCCACATATACCCTCATCTCTCTTACCCACTGCCCAGTTTGGTGTATGTTCTGAGAACCCTTTCTCTAGGCAGTTACTTACACATATATGTGTTTAAACACACAATTGTATGTGTGTGCTCTTTTTCAGTCTTATAGAAATGGAATCATGCAAAAAGTTGTTGTCTATAGGATTTGCTTTTTTGACTGATCTAAATAAGTTGAGATCTCGAGGACGTTCTCGTGACAGGGCATACGGAGGCACCCCTATGGTGTTCTTTTGGTTGGGATGAACTGATGGATTTCACCAGTTCTGGTAATACACATCAAATCCTTGCACATACATCTTTGTGCACATGTATAAATATTTAGAAGAACAGATTCTCTGAAATGGAATCTTTAAGTCCAAAGGAGTTATGTTTTAATTTTGATAGATTCTGCTGAATTGCTTTCCAAAAGATTTTACAAATATACATTTCCAACAGTGGCATAAATGAGAGACACAAGGTAATATGCCAGTGTTTTTCATTTTGCTTTTGACAGTCTAGCGAAAGAAAAATAGCTTATTGTTGTTTAATCTGCATTGCTGTCATCACTAGTGCGATTAAGCATCTTATATACTTATTGCCTATTCAAATTACTATTTGAAATATCTGCCCACTTCTTCTATTTTTTAGTTGGCTTGTTTGTCTTCTTGTTGATTTATGGATGTTTTCTTTTATTGTATCCCTTGTCATTTAACTTTTCTTATGATGTTCTTTGCTTAACTTAAATGTTGGATTTCCATTTTAGATAAATCTGACAATCTTTTCCTTTATGGTTTCTGCATTTTGTGTCTTACACAGGGCCCCCAATTAACACTTTTTGTATTTTGTACTTTTTCTCTTAAAAAATAGCTCCTTAATCTATCTGGAATTTATGTTTATGTGTGGCACATGATACAATTTTATTTTTTCCATGTGGCTAACCATTTGTACCAAACACTACTTATTACATTTACTGAATGTTCCTTAGTGGCTATATCTAACTTTAAACAAAACAGGAATTTCAGCCTGCTCTCACTTCCCTCTTTCTTCACATACCTTCCACATTGAGATCATCTAGTTCTATACTGGCCAGTACAGCAGGCACTAGCCACACGTGGCCGTAAAGTACTTCAAATGTGGCTAGTAGGAATCAAGATGTGCTGTAAGTGCAAAATACATGCCCGATATTGAAGACTTGGTATTAAAAATATATATATGTGAAAATATTTCATTGATAATTTTTATATTGGTTGAATGTTAGAGTGGTAATATTTTAGATATATTGTGTTAAAATATAGTATTACAATTTATTTCATATGTTTCTTTTACCTTTTTTGACTTAACTACTAGAAAATTACGTCTATGGCCTATCTGACATTTCTATTGGGCAGTGCTGATCTAGATATTAGTTCCAGATTGTTCAGCATTTGATTTTAAAAATTACATTTTTCATAGCACTTTAAACAATTGCCAAATGGCATTACCTGCAGTAACTGAAACTAAAATAGGCAAATGATCCTATGAGAAGTCACAGTATTATAGGGGATCTTCACTTGTCATAAGCATTTTTTTTAACCACAAACCTCAACGCTGAATTGTTTAGCTCAAATGTGCAGAATTTTAGTCACCCCAAGGTGAAAAAGAAATTCTGCAAAAATGATGTCTATCATCAAAGTAAATTTTACATTGGCATGTGAAATATGAGAAACATTCCTATTCAGTGTCTTGGGCTGAAAGCCTAGAGAAGCCTCTTTATTATCCTACAAGGGAGCCAGGGATCTTTGCTAAATTGGAAGAAAGTGAGCATCTCACAAAAGAATGAGGTAGGTGGCCCAGAACCTTGCAACGGGGATGCACAATGTGGGGCCAAAGTGAAGAAACTTCCTTAGGCTGAGGGACTTAAGAATCTAAAGACCGGGTCATGCAGGTGATAGACACAAATTGTACCCCGAAATCCATTCTCCCCTTTGTCCATATTCATAGAATTTTTGCTATGCTAATTTCACAGCCTTCCCTGTACTTCACTAAATTCTTTCGAGTAGAATGTGAGCAAAAGTGATATGTGCAGCTTCTGCTTCCTCACTTCCTGTGTGAGTGGCGACGGTTCCCCTTGATTGCAGAGGTAAGCAGGGTGCCTCGAGGGAGGATGAACTCAGAAGCCTCCGGGGCCACGTGAGCACAACCAACTGTCAGCTGAGACTGGCTGGACTCTTATGTGACAGAAAAATAAACTTTTATGGTATTAAATCCATTTGGAGGTCTCTTTGATACAATGGCTTTGTCTTAACCTAATTTAATGTATTTAGTCTGGCCTCTCAGAAGACAGGACCTTATTCCAGGAGAAAACCTAGGTGATGTTCTTTTAAATTGTGAGGAGGTCTCCACAGTCGAGGAAAAGGTACAACTGATCGAGGGCGACACCATCATTAGTTTTTTGTTGCTACTGTAACAGATTACTATAGTCCTCATGGTAATAAGTAAGAGCGTATAACACAAGCAGTAAGCCAGATTTCACCAACCTTCTTATCATAACAGCATATTTCTCTTTTTTCTGTAATTTATTTTGTGTATACCTTTTGCAATTTCTGCTCATAAGCTTTTAGGTCTTCCACAACTGATAACTTTTCTTCATTTCATTCTCATATTGGTTTCAAGTCACCTACATTTGCAGAGTCATGTCTTTCTGCTTAGAGAACATTAAATGTTTCTATTTTATGCTATAATATGTTTCAGGCATTTTCTTTTCTTTTCTTTTTTTTGAGACAGTCTCGCTCTGTCGCCCAGGCTGGAAGGCAGTGGCACGATCTCGGCTCACCACAAGCTCCACCTCCTAGGTTCACTCCATTCTCCTGCCTCAGGCTCCCCTGTAGCTGGGACTACAGGCGCCCGCCATCACGCCCGGCTAATTTTTTGTATTTTTAGTGCAGACGGGATTTCACTGTGTTAGCCAGGATGGTCCCCATCTCCTGACCTCATGATCTGCCCGCCTCAGCCTTCCAAAGTGCTGGTATTAGAGGCGTGAGCCACCGCGTCCAGCCCAGGCATTTTCTTTATTTAAAAAAAATTAGGGTTTTTAAAATTATTATATTTATTTATTTATTTATTTATTTTTTAGATAGAGTCTTTCTCTGTCACCCAGGCTGGAGTGCAGTGGCTCAATCTCAGCTCACTGCAATCTCCACCTCCCGGGTTCAAGCAATTATCTGCATCAGCCTTCTGAGTAGCTGGGTTTACAGGCGCCCGCCACCACACCTGGCTAATTTTTGTATTTTTAGTAGAGACAGTGTTTTACCATGTTGGCCAGACTGGTCTTGAACTCCTGACCTCGTGATCCACTCACCTTGGCCTCCCAAAGTGCCGGGATTACAGGCATGAGCCACCGCTCCCAGCCCGTTAGTTTTTATTTTTACCAAAATTGTATACAAATATAGTTTAAAGAGTCAAATAGTTTTTTGTTGTTGTTGGTTTATTTATTTATTTACTTATTTTTTTGAGATGGAGTTTTGCTCTTTTTGCACAGGCTGGAGTGCAATGGTGTGGTCTCAGCTCACTGCAACCTCTGCCTCCCCGGTTCAAGCGATTCTCCTGCCTCAGCCTCCCAAGTAGCTGGGATTACAGGCGTGTATCACCATACCCAGCTAATTTTGTATTTTTAGAAGAAACAGGGTTTCACCATGTTGGTCAGGCTGGTCTCAAACTCCTGACCCCAGGTGATCTGCCTGCCTCGGCCTCCCAAAGTGCTTGGATTACAGGTGTGAGCCACCGTTCTACAAGGCATATTACCAAGAAACAACATTACCACTTGTTCTCCATTCTCACGTGGCAGCTGCTTTAAACCCCTTTAGCTGTTTATTCACTTCTATCACTTGAAATAATATGTTTATATGACCAACCTGTTGATATTTCTATTTTGGGCATTATGTATTAAAATGATTTGCCCCTGCAGAAAACTGTGTATATTTTGCCCTCTTTTATACCCTCCAAAATACCACACACATATAAACTGCCTGTTCTCACTACCATCCATACCGTAAACACTGTTTATATAGTTATGACTGTGTAAATGCTATTCACAGCTGAGCCATGTGACAATAATTTTTCCTTTCTTGCACAGCCTTTTTCCCCGCTAAAGTCAGCATATACTTCACTTGCTTGGGTTTCTATGTATTCATCAATAATTCAGGCCCAAATTCATCCCTCAGTTGTTTAAACCTTCTCAATTTATTCACACACATCAACTGATCCATCAGTTTCATCATCTTGGACATCTGGATTCAGTATTCCCTAGAAGTGATCATCTTGCAATGTTCCATCATGCGGGGACCTCCTTGTGTAACTGTTTTTAGATTCCCTGTTTCCTGGATACCATCCTCTTTCTTGATTTGCCTTCTTTATATAGTGGGCACTTCTTCCAGCATTTTCCTAAGAAAGTATACATGGAAGATAAGTATTTTGAGAGTTTGCATATTTGAAAGTCTTTATTCAAAACATCTTTATGAACACTTTATTCATAATACTGACTAGGCATAGAATTCTATGTTAAAAGTAACATTTCCTCAGAATTTCAAAGGCATTTTTACATTGTCTTCTGGCTTTCAGTGTAACTTTTGGAAAGTCAGATGCAATTATGGTTCTTGACCCTTTGTATAAAACCTTCTCTCCCTCTCTCCTTTTCCTCCCCTGGCCCTCTGCCCTCTGGAAAAATCTGGAATACTTTATTCCTGATATTCTGAAAGTTTTTAATGTGCACCTTGATGTGTTTCTATTTTAATCAGTTGTCTAGAGTATTTTGCGGATCCTTTCAATCTGCAAACACTGGCTATTCAGTTCTGGGATGTTTTCTTGAATTATATCCTTGATGATATCCCCACTCTGTTTTCCATCTTCTTTCTAAAATTCCTATATTCTGGCTGTTAAAGCATCTCTTTGGCTGCTAATCTTTCTAACTAATTTCTTTAATTGTATCTTATAACTCTTCTCGAGTTTTTCATTTCTGCTTTCATTTTTAATTTCCTAGAGCTTGTTTGTTCTCTGAAATGTCCTTTTAAATGGTGTATATATATAGTATATGTATATATGTATGTATATATATGTGTGTGTGTATATGTGTGTGTGTATATATATATATATATTTTTGTTGTTGTTGTTTTTGTTGTTTTTGAGACAGAGTCTCACTCTGTTGCCAGACTGGTGTGCAGTGGCACAATCTCGGCTCACTGCAATGTCTACCTCCCGGGTTCAAGTGACTCTCCTGCCTCAGCCTCCCGAGTAGCTGGGACTACAGGTGCCCGCCACCATGCCCGGCTAATTTTTGTATTAGTAGAGATGGGGTTTCACCATGTTGGCAGGGATGGTCTCAATCTCTTGACCTCATGATCCACTCGCCTTGGCCTCCCAAAGTGCTGGGATTATACGCGTGAGCCACCGCACCAGGCCTAATGGTATATTCTTGCTTCATAATAATTATCTTCTCTTACAGCTCTGATAGTAATAATATATTTTTAAAACACTTTTTAAAAACTTTTGAAAAAGTTTTATTTCTCTGTATAGTTTTAATTTTCCGTTTTATTTTAAGTTGTTTGTTTTTCATCTTAGACTTTATTGTTAGACCAGTTCCTGAAATCAACCTTGCCTGGTTGCTCATTGAAGAGAGGAGCGCTAAAAACTGAATTGGAAACTGTATAGACATGGATGGAATCTGTTGACTATGAAGTTCTCAGTGGCTCATCTGGCCACTTATTTAGGAATCCCCAGTGTCCGTATCTTTCCACATATCTTTTGGGCTGGTCTAATTTCCCACAGAATGTTTTCCCCATCTCTTCACTAAAGGGTACAGGCCCAACTAATCGCATTCCAGCAGCCAAGGGAAAAGAAGGACCCATAATCCTAAAATCAATATGTAGATAAAATGTCTCAAAATCTTCCGATATTTAATATGGTACCCTTGCCTTCAACTTAGCCCTTAGTTTTATCCTCTCCAAATTTTTTTTTTTTTTTTTTTTTTTGAGACGGAGCCTCCCTCAGTTGCCCAGGCTGGAGTGCAGTGGCCGGATCTCAGCTCACTGCAAGCTCCGCCTCCCGGGTTCACGCCATTCTCCTGCCTCAGCCTCCCGAGTAGCTGGGACTACAGGCACCCGTCACCTCGCCCAGCTAGTTTTTTGTATTTTTTAGTAGAGACGGGGTTTCACCGTGTTGGCCGGGATGGTCTCGATCTCCTGACCTTGTGATCCGCCCGTCTCGGCCTCCCAAAGTGCTGGGATTACAGGCTTGAGCCACCGCGCCCGGCCCCTCTCCAATGTTTAAAACTCCAGCACTTTGCCAGGTTGGGGGAGAGACCTCTCGCTGTGCTGAGTTGGGGAGGTGTCTTAGTCCAGGTAGTGTTGCTATAACAGAATATCTGAGACTGAATAGTTTGTAAAGAAAAGAGGTTTATTTGGCTCATTATTCTGGTGGCTGGAAAGTTCAAGATTGGGCATCTGCATCTGGTGAGGGCCTGAAGTTGCTTCAACAGTGGAAAGTAGAAGAGGAGCCAGCATGTGCAAAAGGGTCACATAGCAAGAGAGGAAGCAAGTCGGGGTAGGTGTCAGACTCTTTTTAGCAACCAGAACTTGAAGGAACTAACAGAAAGAATTCACCCCTAGGGAGGGCATCCATCTATTCATGAGGGATCTGCCCCCATGACCCAAACACCTCTCACCAGGTGCCACTATGCACCTTGCAACATCAGGAGTCAAATTTCAACATGAGGTTTGTCGGGGACAAACACCCAAACTATAGCAGGAAGGTATCTGGAGGTTTAACAACCTTTTAGCTCTTTAATCTATTTAAACAACTCTCTTATTTTCAATACCATCTTCATTCTCACTTGCAAAGTTAACTGGTTCCACCAATTCCTGAGTCTTTTGGATTGATTCTCTGCTTTTCCTATTTCTGCCTTAGGATTCCTCTTTCTCAGATCAGCGAAATAATTTACTACATGTCCTGCTTTCCAGCTTTGAACATCTTCCTGCTGTTGTCTCCTCTGCCATATTTTTTGTCCTGTTTGTTTATGCCTTTGAAAAATCTCTTAATGGTGGTATTCAAGGGATTTTAAAAGGGATTGTAGATTAATGCATGTTCTTACTCTACTATTTTTAATCAGAAGCTTCTGTATTTGCTTTCTGTGTTAGTCAGCTCAGGCTGCCGTAACAGAAGACTATAGACTAGGTGACTTAAACAACAGAAATTTATTTTCTCACAGTTCTGGAGGCTAGAAGTCCAAGATCAAGGTGCTGCCAGAATGGGTTTCTAGTGAGGCCTCTCTTTCTGGCTTGCAGATAGCCACCTTCTTGCTCTTCCCTCACATGACCTCTACTGTGTGTCCCCACAGAAAAAGAGAAATATCTGGTGTTACTTCCTTTTCTTATAAGAATAGAAGTTCAACTGGATTAGGGCCCCCACTCTTCTGTTCTTATTTAACCTTAATCACTTCCCTAAAAAGCTCCGCCTCCAAGTACATAGTCACATTGGGGGTTAGAGCTTCAACATATGAATTTTGGAGGGACACAATTTTGTCCATTACATTTTTCATTTTAACTTTCTGATGAATAAAGCAAAGAGGTTCATATTGCAACTTTTCAATTTGTTCTTCCTCTTGCGCCTAGCTGATATCTCATTATTCAGTTAGCGTTGGAAATGGTTTTTAATCACTTTCTGTTAGAGTTAATGGAGTTTGTTTGTTTGCCCATCATCTTTGAGTTGTTAAAATTTTACTCTGGGGATCCTCCAGTTCTTCTAGTTGTGGAATACAATTAGTTCATATTTCAATTTCATTCTCTTCTTCTAAGCCTTTAGGATTTCAACTATTACTTGGTTAATTCACTGAGTGCAGTATGTCACTTCGTCATGTCTCCTGGTTTCTATAGTAAGTGTTCAGTACTTTTAAGTCTAATGTTTTCTTTGAGATCTTGCAAGTCAGACTTCTTTTTTCCCCCCAAATACTTTAGCTTCATTAGCTCGTAGTTTCTTTCTGAAAGTTTTTTTAAATTCCTCATAGAAACAGAGAAGTATCCACAGATTTCTAGCTTCTCAAGTTGATACACATGTAAACTTTATTGAGATATAATTTGCATACCACAGTTCACCTAAAGTTAACAATTCGATGAGTTTTAGCGTACTTACAGAGCTGTGCAACCACCATCACAATTCATTTTAGAACAGATCAGTACACCTTTCTAGGAATTCTTTAGTTGAAACTACTGAACTTTCCACAGCTCTGAGACATGGCAGTTCTTTTTTTGTCTCTAGGTCAAATTCTAAGGCTGGGCATGGCGGCTCATGCCTGTAATCCCAGCACTTTGGGAGGCTGAGGCGGGTGGATCACCTGAGGTCAGGAGTTTGAAACCAACCTGGCCAACATGGTGAAAACCCATCTGTACTAAAAATACAAAAATTAGCCAGGCATGATGGTGGGCATCTGTAATCCAGCTACTCAGGAGGCTGAGGCAGGAGAATCGCTTGAACCCGGGAGGCAGAGGTTGCAGTGAGCTGAGATCACGCCAGTGCACTCCAGCCTGGGCAACAGAGCAAGACTCCTTCTTGAAAAAAAAAAAAAATCTAAAAGCTTCATAGATATTAGCTTTGGGCTCAGATATCAATCTTCAGAAATTTGTTAAAGCTAGATTAATGGTGTAGCATGTCATTTAATTCTCATAAATGTTTCATGTGAAAAGTATATATGCTCTACAATAGTTGAGAGCAAAGTTCTATGTAATGTACATTACGTCAACCCATCAACCTTTTTATTGTGTTGATCAAATATTCTTTCTTTTTACTCTTCTGTTTTTGCCTGATCTCTTACTGTGAGAACTGTATGCAAATTCATCCTTAAGATAATAGATTTATCTATTCTATAGTTTTGTCAGTTTGAGCTTTGAATATTTTGGAACTATATTATTAGTGACATAGAAATTTTAAAGTGATGTGTCTTCTGGAAAATTTTGAGCTGTTTATTCTTATGTATGACTCATTTTATCTCCATTGATGCTTTTTGCCTACAGTCTATTTTGTCTAAAGTTAATAAAGCCATTCCAGCTTGCCAGCTTTCTTCTTGTTAGCATTTGCCTGTATATCATTTTACATCCTGTCAGCTTCAACATTTCTGTGTCCCAATGTGTTAAGTGTGGATTTTGTTTGATTACATTTGACAATATTTGTCTTTAACTTGAGAATTTAGTTCACTACATTATTGGAGCTGCAGGTATATTTGGATTTATTTCAACTATTTCATTACAACTTTTCTATTTTCTTTCTTATGCTATTCTCCTCACATGCCACTAACCAATTTTTGCTTTTTTTGGGATTGATTTTCCTTCTCATTTTACTTTTTCGTCTCTACTTTTTGTGGAAGTCATATGCTTTATGGCTATTCTTTTTATGATCATTCTAGTTATATGAAACTCATACTTAACAAGGTCTAAATTTAATCCATATATTTACCCTCCTCCTGAAGAACGTGAGAACATTAAAACATTTTATGATCACCACCACCCCTACTCATTTGCTCTTATTGTCCACAAGTTTAGTTCTAGCCTATGCCTACATGCTCAAAAGTTTAATACTGTTATTGTTACTTGATTTTGTCAGTGCTTGCTTAGTTACACTTACAACCATTCCTTTTCATATCTCAGACCTTCCATCTGGAAACATTTACCTTTTGCCTGAAGTTCATCTTTTAAATTTTACTTTATGGTGATCTTTTGTGGTAAAATCTCTCAGCTTTTTTTTGAGTAGAAATGCCTTATCTTATTCTAAAGAAAAAATAGTTTTACTCATTACAGAATTCAGAGTTGCTAGAACATCGATGATATTTCACTGCCACTTTGATCACCTTGATACATTATCTGTCTCTTGCTTTTTGTTTTATTTTTTTCTTTTTTTGAGATGGAGTCTGGCTCTGTCACCAGGCTGGAGTGCAGTGGCACAATCTCGGCTCACTGCAGCCTCCACCTCCTGGGTTCAACTGATTCTCCTGGCTTAGCCTCCGTAGTAGCTGGGATTACAGGCACCCACCACCACGCCTAACTAATTTTTTGTATTTTTCCTTTTTTTTTTTTTTTTTGAGACGGAGTCTCCTTTTGTCGCCCAGGCTGGAGTGCAGTGGCGCGATCTCGGCTCACTGCAAGCTCTGCCTCCCGGGTTCATGCCATTCTCCTGCCTCAGCCTCCCGAGTAGCTGGGACTACAGGCGCCGCCACCAGGCCCGGCTAATTTTTTGTATTTTTAGTAGAGACGGGGTTTCACTGTGTTAACCAGGATGGTCTCGATCTCCTGACCTCGTGATCCACCCGCCTCAGCCTCCCAAAGTGCTGGGATTACAGGCGTGAGCCACCACACCCGGCAATTTTTTGTATTTTTAGTAGAGACAGGGTTTCTCCATGTTGGCCACCCTGGTCTCGAACTCGTGACGTCAAGTGATCCGCCCACCTCAGCCTCCCAAAGTGCTAGGATTACAGGCGTGAGCCACCATGCCTGGCCTCCTTATGGGTTTTTAAAAGGTTTTTTAAACTGATGTCTACAGTTTCTCTGGGATGTATGAAAGTGGAGATACTGAGATTCCCGGAACTGGTGTCTTTCAGAAATTCCAGGAAATTCTCAGCTCCATTTTTTTTTTTTTTTTTTTTTTTTTTTTTTTTTTTGAGACGGAGTCTCGCTCTGTCACCCAGGCTGGAGTGCAGTGGCCGGATCTCAGCTCACTGCAAGCTCCGCCGCCCGGGTTTACGCCATTCCCCTGTCTCAGCCTCCCGAGTAGCTGGGACTACAGGCGCCCGCTACCACGCCTGACTAGTTTTTTTGTATTTTTTAGTAGACACTGGGTTTCACCGTGTTAGCCAGGATGGTCTCAATCTCCTGACCTCGTGATCCGCCCGTCTTGGCCTCCCAAAGTGCTGGGATTACAGGCTTGAGCCACCGCGCCCGGCCCATCAGCTCCATTTTTAAAATCAAGGAGAGAAAGAAAGGATGAAAGAAAGAGAGAGAGAAAGAGAAAGAGTGAGAAAGAAAGGATGAAAGAAAGAGAGAGAGAAAGAGAAAGAGTGAGAAAGAAAGAACGAAAGAAAGAAAGAAAGAAGAGGCCGAGCGCGGTGGCTCAAGCCTGTAATCCCAGCACTTTGGGAGGCCGAGACGGGAGGATCACGAGGTCAGGAGATCGAGACCATCCTGGCTAACACGGTGAAACCCCGTCTCTACCAAAAAATACAAAAAACTAGCCGGGCGAGGTGGCGGCGCCTGTAGTCCCAGCTACTCGGGAGGCTGAGGCAGGAGAATGGCGTGAATCCGGGAGGCGGAGCTTGCAGTGAGCCGAGATCCGGCCACTGCACTCCAGCCCGGGCGGCAGAGCGAGACTCCGTCTCAAAAAAAAAAAAAAACCAAAAAAAAAAAAGAAAGAAAGAAGAAAGAAAACAAAGAAAGAAAGATATAGGGAGGGAGGGAAGGAAGGAAGGAAGGCAGGCAGGCAGGCAGGCAGGCAGGCGTTTTTCTGAACTATTTGAGAATAGGTTGCATACATCAAGCCTAAATACTTCACTGTGTATTTCATAAGAACAAGGACATTCTTTTTTATAACCCTAGTGCCATTATCAAAATTAAGACAGTTAACATTCATAATAATACTATTTTCTAATCCACAGTTCACATTCAGATTTCATTAATTGTCCCAATAAAGTTTTTATAGCTATTTTTTTCCTGGTCCAGGATCCAATCTAGGATCATAAATTGCATTTATGTGTCATATCTTTTTAGTCGCCTTTAATCTGAGTTTCTTAGCCTTTCTTTTGCTTGAATTTCTTGCCCTTGACCAGTTATTGTATAGAATGTTGCTCAATCCATGTTGCCTCATGTTTCCTTATGATTAGATTCAGGTTATACGTTTTGGCAGCAATACTGTAGAATTGCTATCTTCTTCTCAGTGAATCACGGGTTATTGGCTTGGTCTGTTACTGTGATGTTAACGTTAAATACTTGTTTAAGGTGTTCTCCAATACTTTCCTCACTGTAAAGTTATTTTCCTTTGTAATTAACAAGAAATTTTGGGGGAGATACTTTGAGATTATATAAATCTCCTGTTCCTCATCAAATTTTTATCTACTAGTTTGATTACCCACTGATGATTTTTTTCACTTTTTAATTTCTTCCATATTTAGTTGGCATTTAACCATAAGGGAGAACTTTCCCTTTCCTTCCATTTATTGATTGATATATTTATATCAACTGAATTCATAGATTATTTGGTAGATTATAATCCATTACTATCATTATATATTTTTTTATGTTTGAATTGTCCCAGGTTTGGCCAGTGGGTCTCCTTGCAGCTGATTCCTGGGTCCTTCTGATATGTCTCTAGCATTCACTGAGCATTTTCTTACTTTTTAGAAAAACAAAATATTTTTATCTCCTTTTGCACTTTTCTGCCCAGCCCTGGAATCATTTTTTCTTAGCAGCCCTAAGTTCCTTTTCATAGAGAATGGTATTTAGAAACCAAGATTTGGGAACTAGGTGTGCTCATTGTATATTGTTTGCAGGTCCTTTCAGGAGACAAAGCAAGGAAACAAATGTATGTATGCATGTACATGTCTGCATATGTATGTACACATATACCTACATACCTCTGTAACATCCATGAGTTCACATCAGTACTTCTGATTCCAGTGCCACACAATTCCTTCCTCATTCCCTATTTATAACTCAAAAACCTGGTTCCCATTATCCTCAACTGATCAGCTTATTTGATTAATCCTTCCATAGGTAAACAAACTTCTGGCCCTACCTACTGAAACCTACTGAAAGTTCAGCCCCAGGCACACCAATCTCTACCCCCACTTTCACCTGCAGGCATGCCAGTCAAAAGCTCTGCCTCCATGAAGGGGAAAGGAAAGAAGGAAAGGATGGTTAGAAAGCTTGGCCCCTCATATACAAACCGCCACCTTCTGGGCACACTGGCTAAAACCTCAGTAACTAATTCACTTTTTTTTTTTTTTTTTTTTTTTTTTTTGAGACGGAGTCTTGCTCTGTAGCCCGGGCTGGAGTGCAATGGTGTGATCTCAGCTTACCACAATCTCTGCCTCCCCGGTTCAAGCGATTCTCCTGCCTTAGCTTCCTGAGTAGCTGGGACTACAGGTGTATGCCACCACACCCAGCTAATTTTTGTATTTTTAGTAGAGACAGGATGGTCTTGATCTCTTGACCTAGTCATCCGCCCGCCTCGGCCTCCCAAACTGCTGGGATTACAGGCGTGAGCCACCACACCTGGCCCACTTTTTAATCTATTATGTGGTTCATTCATCTTTCTCATTTATAAATTTGCCATACATTGATTTTCATTTCTATATTCTCAAATTTTTGCTTCTCTACTGCAGCCAGTTCTTGCTTCTTAAAAACAATAATACAGTATCGAACATGTATTGAGTACTTATTATTGGCTCATTATTGAGTTTTGTTTTTTCATGATTATCTTATTTAAGTTTTTAAATAATCCTATGAGATTGGTATTATTCAAATTCCCACTTCACAGATTAGAAAACTGAGGCACAACTTTCCCCAGTGGTATCCATACATCTTAGAGCAGGATAGAACTAGAAATTGATTTCAGGCAGTTTGTTTCCTGAGTCCATGTTCTTAACCATTCTGAAGCAATTGATTAGAGGTATTTAAACTCTGCTCTTTGCTCTTAACTCTTTCCTCAGACATCAATCTTTCTGCTTGTTAGTCTGCTGTTCTCTTTTAGGGTATTAGTTTTCCTCAGATACTTCCTGACTATTGACCATCTGCTTATCCTTATTTTTGTGACGCTATATTGGATTTTGCAGATGGTGATGAAAGTGTGCCTCTGCTGAGTGTGGGAACCTCTGCTAGCTTATCTTTTGACATGAGGTTTTTCTTGTCTATCCTGGGGATGACTTGCTGCCGGGACATCACTCTGCATCTCTGACCTCAGTGCCCAAGTCACTGCTTTAGCCTGGAGACAACACCACTGCTAACCCCTGCTCAGCACAAAAGGAGAAGAGAAAAGGGTTTCACATGGCCTGTTGCTCCAAATTGAATATCCCAGTGGTTGCCCCAGGGTACCATCCCTTTTTTTGGGTCCATTGACTCTGAACTAGGAGCTGTTCCAGAACAACTTCCCTTCCAAAAGCAGGACTGAGGGTATTTTAGGCTGTGGTTTTCTCTGATCTTGCTTCTCTGTTAATTTGATACCGTCTGTTTTCTGTCTTTTAGAGGATGTCTTCATTTTTCTAATTCATTTATAGGAAATAAAATACTTCTGCATGACAACACAACCATAAACAAAGTCAAAAAACAAGAGGCAAACTGAGAGAAAAATCTTTGCAATTCTTGTCACAGTCAAAGCATTGTGCTGTATGAAGAAATGCACTGCCTCTTCCTCCTCCTCCTTCTCTTACTTCTATACCTCTTCTCCATTCTCCCCTTTCTTTTAAATGTTGTTCACTTTGTGGAATTTGGTGCTGGGGGAAGGAAAAGTAGATATGGGCACCTAGTTTGCTGCCTGGTTCCATTCTCATGTCTTTAATTCTTAATCTCTAGTGGACACTATAATATGCAAAATGGCATAAGCCTTTTTCATTAGTGAGGATTCTTCCCTGAAACAGATCAATAGGAGACAGAGATTCATTTCAAGGAATTGGCTCATGCGGTTGTGATAACTGGCAAGGGCAAAATGTGTAGGGCAGGCTGGCAGGCTAGAAATTCAGAGAAGAGTTGATGTTGCTGTCTTGAGTCTGAGTCTGCAGGCTATAAGTTCAGGCAGAGTTTCTGTCTTGCAGTCTTGAGACAGAATTCCTTCTTCTTCTGGAAACCCCAGTCTTTGCTGTTAAGGTCTTCAGTTGATTAGACTGAGGCCCACCCACATTATCGAAAGTAATCTGCTTTACTCAAAGTCTGCAGATTTAAATGTTAATCACATCTTCAAAATACTTCAACAGCAACTTCTAAACTGGTGTTTGACCAAACAATTGGGCACCCTAGCCTTGCCAAGTCAACACATATAATTAGCCATCACATGGGCCAGGCGCAGGAGCTCATGCCTGTAATCCCAGCATTTTGGGAGGCAGAGGCAGGCAGATCACTTGATGTCAGGAGGTCGAGACCAGCATGGCCAACATGGTAAAACCCCATCTCTACTAAAAATATAAAAATTATCAGGGCGTAGTGGTGGGTGCCTGTAATCTCAGCTACTAGGGAGGCTGAGGCAGGACAATCACTTGAACCCAGGAGGCAGATGTTGCAGTGAGCTGAAATTGTGCCACTGCACTCTAGCCTGGTTGACAGCAGGAGACTCGGTCTCAAAAAAAAAAAAAAAAAAAATTAAATAATAATAATAATTAACCATCACAGCCAGCCTTTCTATTCTTTTCTTTTTTACTGGTCATGATTATTTATGTTATTTATTGTTGTGGATGTCAAGCAAGTTTACAGTATGTTGACTCCTGTGCTCAGCTACACAATACTTCCCAGGCACCTGTGCTATCACAGTGATCACATCAGAGTCATTCTTACTCATGTGTCGGAATCACTCCAAGGTTTTTTCAACCCCTCCATGTGGAGAGAAACTCCAAAGGGACAAGGGTCTTACTGGAGTGAATTTCCTTTCCCTGACTTCATTGCTTTACCAAATTCTAAATTTGTCTCTAACATTTTCCTATCTTTTAGTGCAAATATAATTGCCTCTCTTGTGTATTTGTGACATGATGCATTCTTGAGAAAAATCATCTTTTTTTTTTTTTTTTTTTTTTTTGAGACTGAGTCTCACTCTGTCACCCAGGCTGGAGTCCATTGGCATGATCTCAGCTCACTGCAACCTCCATCTTCCAGGTTCAAATGATTCTCATGCCTCAGCCTCCCGAGTATCTGAGACTACAGGCATACACTGCCACACCTGGCTAATTTTTGTATTTTTAGTAGAGACAGGGTTTCACCAGGTTGGCCAGGCTGTTCTGGAACTGCTGACCTCAAGTGATCCACCCACCTTAGCCTCCCAAAGTGCTGGGATTTCAGATGTGAGCTACTGTGCCCAGCTGATTTTTTGGTTTTTTGTTTTGTTTTTTTGTTCTTGTTTTTGTTTTTGTTTTTTTAATGGAAATGTTAGGAGTGCCTGCTGTGGATTCATTAGCCAAAGAAAGACGAGGCATTTTTCCTCCTGATTCAAGGGGGTGTTTAGTTCATGCTCTCCTTAAATGTGTAAGGTCAACCTGGTTCCCCAAATCCCAGAGTATCATTATCAGACCCATGCTCTCAGAGCTTGGTTAAAGAAGCGAAATTGGATGAATTGGGAGTGGGAGTGGGCCTGAAGTTTGGGCGTCCAGGGAAGGAAGAATATAGCCAGCTGCCAAGAAAACTTCACTGAGGCTGGGCAGAGGAGTATCTCGGACACTGTAAGGAGGCTGGATGTCTGTGGACACCAAGTAGTGGCCCTGGTTACCACAGGGGTCTCTGTAGCTGATCCCTATCTGTGATGAAACCCCTGGGAGGGCCATTTTGGCATCCTGCCTGGAATGGCAGTGCTGGTCCAAGCTGGAGTCCAAATTTGCACAGCAGGAGTTACACTAGTGGTTCTCTTGGGGATCCACGATGAGCAGAGTTGGCTCTTCCCCAGTTGTTCTGGACTAGACAAGCCCCAGATGCTGATATGGGGTAAGAGTCACCAAAAATGGCCGGGCGGGGTGGTTTATGCCTGTAATCCCAGCACTTTGGGAGGTCAAGGTGGGCAGATCACTTGAGGTCAGGAGTTTGAAACCAGCCTGGCCAACACGGTGAAACCTCATCTCTACTAAAAATGCAGAAAATTAGCCTGCCATGGTGGTGTGCCCTGGTAATCCTAGCTACTTGGGAGGCTGAGGCATGAGAATCACTTGAACCTGGGAGATGGAGGTTGCAGTGAGCCACGATTGCACCACTGCACTCCAGCCTGGGTGACGGAGAAAGACTTTATCTAAAAAAAAGAACCAAAAACAAAAACAAAACAAAAGAGTCACCAAAAATAAAAAATGTCTGGTATAAGACTTCTTGCCATTCGCAGTGGGTGGGCCTCAAAGTCAGATTTTATTTGAGAAAAATAAAGGTATATCATCCTTGTGCTTTGAGTACTGTAAAGCAGCCTCGTCTGTTTACTACGTGTTCTTTTATATCTGGCCTCATTCTCAGAATCCTTCAGCTAGATCCTGTCCTTTCTCCCAAAGCCTGTTCTGTGGAGTTCCTTCCTTTACTCAGCATATCCCTTCTACATGGAGTCTGTCTCTACTCATATCCACCAGGAAAAACGTGAGCTCCTGCAGGACTTCAGGAGTTCCTCATCCTTCCTGCAGGAAATATCATCTCTATGGGTGGCCAGTTTGCATTACTTGAAACCCCTGCTGAATGTAATGCCTGTATTTCCTCAAAGCAAGGATTTTTCTGCAAAGGAAGCCAGAGTTCCCAAACTCTGTTCCACAATACACCAGCTTGATAAGAGGCTCATCATTGTTCCACCAAAGTCTTTGTCCAATAAGTGGGAAACGAACATACCAACACCTGCTTTTGGAAAATCAAATTCACAGTAATATATTGAGGCTTGTGAGACGCTCTATTTAACTTTAACTCAATAATGTCCAGATTTATTTAACTGCAGGATACTTTTCTCATGGCACACTTACTGGCATCACCAGTTCTGCAGGCCCAGTTTGGGAAATGAGTACAGTGAAAGGAACATTAGATTCACAATGAAAAGAAATATCCTCGTTCACTTGGCTCCCTTGAGGTCCCAGTTCCCTGCACTTCCTTGGAGCAACCTCTTCCAATTTGCAAAATGAGTGAATAGACCTGATGTTTTTATTCAGACCTGTGACTGGATCTGACTTTTTATTTGACCACAATTAGAAAATTGGAACCAATGGGGAAATGCTGAGAGTTTGTCTAAGAGAAAGGAGACAGCTCTGAATAACAGCGAGAATATATAGATCTGGTTTCAGACCCCAACTCCCTGACCCCTTCCAACTCTGTGACTCCAGGTAAATGGTAGGTCCTAAGTTGTAAATGGATCCAGTAATGTCAACTCTGTAGCAGACCTTAGGAGAGGATGACATGAGATTGTGCATTCAAAGCAGCCAGCCCATTGCCTGACCCATAGAAAACATCTGCCACATTATTGCCATAGTGATGAGATCGCACCAAAGAGCCTGGCGATATTTTTTGAAATTTAGGTATAATTGACTTGAACACCCACCTTTGTTTACATCAGGTCCTCCCTGTCCAAGCCCTTTGTTCCTAGGGTCTGCAGGCTCCGATTTCATCCTACCTGGAATTTCCAGAGTCACAGGGACGCCCTCCCACCTCTGTTCTCAGTTCTTGTTCCTAACAGATCCTCAAAGAACATCACCCCTTTCCTCCATTTAGATTCATGAGGGGCAGTGTTTATGTAATAAACTTTATTAAAGATGTAGGGCAAAGGAGAGTGGGGTTAAGGGTATGCCTCCAGCCTCCCACTGAGATGGTGAGGTAGCATGCCTCTTAAGGCTTTCCTCAGTTCTCTTCCCTTTCTAGATGCCTACCAGCCCCCAAATTCTGATTTATTTCCTGCAGAGGAGTTTAGCTATCTCTTTGTTTTAAATTCAACTGTTCACCTTCTGTGTCCACCCAGGTGTTTTTTGTTTGTTTGTTTTGTTTCTTTGTTTGTTTTTTGAGAAGGAGTGTAGCTCTGTTGCTCAGGCTGGAGTGCAGCGGCGCGATCTCGGCTCACTGCAGACTCTGCCTCCCAGGTTCAAGCGATTCTCCTGCCTTGGCCTCCCAAGTAGCTGGGGTTACTATGCGCATCACCTGTCTGGCTAATTTTTGTATTTTTAGTAGAGATGGGGTTTCGCCACTTTGGCAGGCTGGTCTTGAACTCCTGACCTCAGGTGATCCACCCGCCTCGGCCTCCCAAAGTGCTGGGATTACAGGCATGAACCACCAAGGCTGGCCTCACCCAGGTGTTTTGAAACAAAGAGCTTTGTGCTCAGAGACATGCAAGCCTTTGGGGATGATGCAGCTGCAGTCTGTTATGATTTTAAATATTAGCTTTTCTCTTCTCTGTTCCAATTATAATTGTTACTGAAATATGCCTAGGAGAGATGTGATCTGGTCAGACTAGCATGTTAGAGGATCGTTTCGGAGAAGATGTAGAGGATGAACGGGAGGGGAAATGGTAAGGCCAGAGGCTGGGACACCAGGCAGTATGGCTTTCTGACTTTCAAATAGACTGGGTAACAGACGATGGGGACTGAATGGGGCGGGGCAGGGCAGTGAGGGTGGAAATGGGGGCAGAGGAGCAGGTAGAGAGGGTCTGATCTGAGGGATATTTATGGAATAGGATCAACAGCTTGATGATAGGTTAAATAAAGTTTGAGGAAGTAGGAAGTGAGTGGCAAGGGCCAAGGATGAATCCCAAGTGTTTGGACTGGAAATAGCTGGTAGTGGTGCCATTCTGATGGATAGAGATTAGTAGCAATATTAATGCTAACCTTCCTCCCCCTCCTCTTCCTCCCGCTGGGACTACTAATGATTGAGGACATTTCTTGAACATGGGCAGTATGTCAGACACTCTAATGCATGCTTGACATATGTATTAGTTCATTTTATGCTGTTATAACTGAATACCACAGACTGTGTAAATTATAATGAACAAAAATGTATTGGTTCATGGTCTGGGGCTGGGAAGTCCAAGAATGAGGAGCTAACATCTGGCAGGGTCTTCTTGCTGTGTCATCCCATAATGGAAGGGCAAAAAGAGGGCAAGAAAGACACAAGATGTGACCAAACTTGTCCTTTTATAAGGAACCCACTCCTGAGATAATGGCACTAATCGATTCATGAGAATGGTGCCCCCATGACCCAAACACTTCTCATTAGATCCCACCTTCCATCACTGCTGCATTAGGGATCAAGTTCCCAACATATGGACTTTGGGGACACATTTAAACCATAGCAACATGCATTATGAAATATAATAAGGTCATGTAATCCTATAAGAAACTACAGAGAAGGAGTAACCAGAGAGTTAGGAGAAGCATAAGAGTAGTCATCGTGTCCAGAAAAAGAAGTGTGTTAATGGGGCAGTGGTCAATTGTGCTAAATGCAATGAGGTAAGCCATGAATGGAGGCATGCTGAATGCCTCTGCTGACAAAATGGGCATTGGTGAGAGAGACTCCGTGGGAAGCAGAAAGCTGACTGCAAAGGTCACACAAGGAAGGGGAGGCAAGGAAGTGGATACCATGACATCAGAAGATGTTCGATATAGTTTGGCTGTGTCCCCAGTCAGATCTTAGCTTGAATGGTAGCTCCCATGATTCTCACATGTTGTGGGACAGATCTTGTGGGAGATAATTGAATCACAGGGGCAGTTTCCCCCATACTGTTCTCCTGGGAGTGAATAAGTCTCATGAGATCTGATGTTTTTAGAAGGGGTTTCCCCTTTCGCTTGGCCCTCATTTTTTCTCTCTTGCCTGCTGCCATGTAAGACGTGCCTTTTGCCTTCCACCATGACATGAGGTCTTTCCAGACATGTGGAACTGTGAGTCCATTAAACCTCTTTTTCTTCATAAATTACCCAGTCTCGGGTATATCTTCATCAGCATAATGAAAATGGACTAAACACAATATTTTCAAAAAGCTTGATATAAGAGTAGGGAGAGATGGAGCAATATCTCCATAGGGATTTAGAGGGATTCTTTTAAGATGAAAAAAATCTAAGCTCTTTCTAAGCCAAAAGGAATGTGCCAAAAGTGACCATGTCCAAAATGAGGCTGCTCTTACAGAATATAAGAATATGGACAGTTTTCTAAAGAAGACATACATGCAGCCAAGAAGAATATTTTAAAAAGCTCAATATCATTGATCATTAGAAATATGTAAATCAAAACCACAATGAGATACCATCTCACACACTATTTAGTAATGACTATTTACTAAAAAGTAAAAAAAATAACAGATGCTGGTGAGGTCACAGAGAAAAGGGAACTCTTATACACTGTTGGTGGCCGTGTAAATTAGTTCAACCATTGTGGAAAACAGTATGGCAATTTCTCAAAGAGTTCAAAGCAGAACTACCATTCAACCCAGTAATCCTATTACTGGGCATATGCCCAGAGGAATATAAATCATTCTACCATAAAGACACATGCATGGAAATGCAGCACTATTCACAATAGCAAAGATATGGAGTCAACCTAACTGCCCATCAAAGACAGATATAATAAAGAAAATGTGGTACATATACACCATGGAATACTATGCAGCCATAAAATGAATGAGACCATGTCTTTTATGGGAACATGGGTGGAACAGGAGGCCATTATCCTTAGCAAACTGATACAGCAACAGGAAACCAAATACCACATGTTCTGACTTATAAGTGGGAGCTAAATAATGAGGACTCATGAACACAAAGAAGGGAACAACAGACACTGGGGCCTCCTTGAAGTGGAGAGTGGGAGAAAGGAAAGGAGCAGCGAAAATAATTTTGGATACTAGGTTTAGCATCTTGGTAATGAAATAATCTGTACAACAAACCCCTGTGACACGAGTTTACCTATGTAACAAATCTGCACATGTACCCCGGAACCTAAAATAAAAGTTAAAGAAAAAGAATACAATATAAAATTATAAAAATAAGAGGGGATAGCTGATGGAGCAATGTCCCAAAGAGGCAGGAAGGACTGGAACTGGAAAGCACAGTGTGGTCTGCATGTGGGAGGGACATCTCAGGCAGCTTCATAAACAGAGTCTGTTACAGTGCTGGGGCCAGAGACTGCTGAAGAGGACAGCCAGGATGGGTTCAGATGTAGACGTGGGGTGGGGAAGGAGGAGAAAGAAGTTAAGGAAATCCGTATTTTGTTTCTTCTATTCTCTCTGAAATATCAAAAAGGTCATTTCTGGGTGAAAGCACAGAGGAGTAGGGTAGAGTTGGAGATGGATAACAGGGTTGAACATATGTATTTGTTGGTGAGGTGGACGGAAGATAGTATTGGCCAGGGCTCTTCAAGTTCTGGGCGTTGTTGGGAGTGAAGCTGAAACTGGTAAGTGAAGTCTCCGAGGTAACACTAACCTATGTGTTGAGCAGTTTGTTTTCAAAAAGAAAGAAGATGGCCTGTGGAATAATTCATATTTGCATGCCAATACAGAGCAGTGGAAAGAAAAAGGAACAAGCTTGTAGAGGATGTTTAAAGTGACACATTACGGCATCTAGCTTGGATAGTTCCCAAATGAAACCAGAAGGGGCTAAAATAGAGTGAGATATTTTTGCTTAAAGATGGCAGATTAAACACAACTTTTATCTCTGCAATTTCCCTAAACTCTCCTCAATTGGCAGGAAAGGGATTTTTTTTAAGGACATAAACCAAATGACAAAGGGAAATGGGAACAGAGACAACAGTAACTACATTTTGGAAGCAGAAAGCAGAACAGTGGCAACGGACTTAGCAAAAACGTAAGTCAGGAGTTAGAGCCACCAAGTATCTCTGAAAGGAGGAATGTAGGAAGGGCTAAGGATAGAAGACATGATTATCTCTTTGAGAAGCATACAGATGCCCAGCTTCTCTCCCCAGCCCAAGCATAAAACATGAAGTTTATGATCTGGAAAGGATAAAGCTGGGCATCCAGTCTTTCAACTGGATGACATGCCCATAGATAGAAAGGGAGGACATCCCCTAGGTTGCAAAAATAATTGCTATGAGTCTTTTTGTGCCTTTTTGCTAACAAATATGTGAACATTTGGCAGAATTTAACGTTGATTGGCAAGCAAAGTATGGCAACAGACTTTAATAGCTATAGGCCATGGATATTTGCCACAATAATCTAAAAGATGTAAAATGCCCATTATCAATAGATATTCCCTAAAATGGAGAATCAAGCAGCAATGTAATCCCATTAATCAGCAATGTAGATGAAAAGATCAAAAGAGTCAACTGAAGAAGTACAGTGAGAATGGGAGGGAAGGGCAGGAGAGGAGACCAGAAGACTGTTGTCTTTCTAGCATTTCAGAGAACTATTTGACTTCTTAAACTATATGTATGTATAACTTTGACAAAAATAAAAATGACATGCAAAGATTGGAATGGTAACTAGAAGGGTCCAGTGGAGCACCATGAAGGGACCTCTGCCCACTCCAAGTACTGAGCAGTCTGGCTGACCTCTTTCCTATGCACTAACTTGGTAAACACCCACGTAACTTGTAAGACAGATGCAACATGAAGTATTCATTTATGGCAGACTAATAGTTGCGACATCAAAAACATGTTCACCCCCTCAGCATTCACCAATGGCCTGCTACTAACAAGAATGGCAGACTTTCTTAGCTTCTCAATTCAAAGAAGTTTTGTTCTCTGGTGGATGGGAGACAAAATAGCCTGCAAAGTATGCATAAACTTGGAGAACTGGTTTTCACTCTGTGTGTGTGTGTGTGTGCATGTGTGTGTGTGTTCATGTGTGCAGGCATGCGCATACACACACACGTCCCTTTCACCTACATAAAAAGAGCTTTGTGCTGGGGAGGAGAAAGGCAGAGGAGACAGAATTATAGAAGAATATAATGACAAGTATTGGAACATTCCCCTCCCAACCCCAACATGAGCTCTGACGTGAAGAGAAAGAGAAGGGGGAAAAAGGAAACTTTCCCAGGGTAGAGGTGGGGTACCTAAGAGAAAGGAAGATTTGCAGGCTCAGTTTCCCTGCTGTAGTTGCTCAGATGGGTCCTTCACCTGGGGATGGGAGAGACATCAAATGCCAGGATGTCCACCAAAATCTGAATGACTCAATGTTTGTGAGCCAAGAGGTCTAGGAGAGGATGGAAGAGGTCATGGAGAGCAAATATCTTCTATTGGGATAACCTTCTGTTAAGGGGAAGCAAGAGGAATGGCGACATGGTGCATTTAGATATGAATAGGTCCCGGTTTTTACAGGTCCAAATGTGGCTTGGAGGGCTTCTGTAGCTCATAGTGAGCCACAAGTTGGCTGGTAGTGAGAACCAACATGGTCCGGGTGAGGTGAGAGACACCTACCCACCGGAAGGATGAGGTTGGCCTGTCCCCAGAAGTAAGGGAGGAACGAGCCTGACCCCTAGAAGTGAGGGGAGAACAAGACTGAAGACTGTAGGATGGAACAGAATGTGCCACTGACGAGAGCTGTCACAGCTGTCATCTCTGAAAGAGCATCATAGACCACAAGACATCAGTAACAAACAACAACATGAGTCCCTAAAGCATAGGAGACCTAAAAAGGGGCCCATTTCTCCCTCCTTGAGGTGACTATGCAATGAGCAAAATTCTCAGATTACACCAAACAAGAGAGCACAAGAGGAAGTGAAGATGGAGTTCCAAGTCCAATTTGTCATCCCAAATTTTGCTGAGAAGTCAAGACATGGGACTGCACGCACCAGGGTCAGGTTATCTTCCAGGGACCATGCTGGAGTCACTGAGTTGGAAATTAAAACATGCTCACGAAATTAATAAGGTTCCATTTTGCACACTTAAGTTTAGTAAATTGCTGTAACTGGTATTATTTCTGTTATACTTGTAATACCTTTTGACTCGAGAGGTCACAGAGGCCTGAAAACCTAGTTGTTGTAATAGTTTAAGAGCTACTGGTTATTGTTCACTCTTATTTACTAAGGGACACTTCATATCCAGAACCTCATTTACTTCATAATATGGTTTGGCTGTGTCCCCACCCAAATCTCATCTCCAATTGTAATCTGAATTGTAATCCCCACATGTCGAGGAAGGGGCCTGATCAGTGATTGGATCATGGGGGCAGTTTCCCCTATGATGTTCTTGTGGTAGTAAGTGGTTCTCAAGAGATCTAATGGTTTTATAAGTGTTTGACAGTTTCTCCTTCACACTCGCTCTCTCTCCTGCCACCATGTGAAGAAGGTCCTTGCTTCCCATTTGCCTTCTGCCACGATTGTAAGTTTCCTGAGGCCTCTCCAGTCATGCAGATGAATGAGTCAATTAAACCTCTTTTCTTTATAAACTACCCAGTTTTGGGTATGTCTTTAATAGCAGTGTGAAAATGGACTAATGCACTTCCCATACACCCAGTGAGGTAGGCCCAATACAGTCTCCATTTTATAGGCGAAGGAGCTAGAACTTAAGTAGGTAAGTTAACAGACTAACAGAAGCTTAGCAAGTGAAACAACGTGACTAAAGTGGGTAGTAAGTAGCCAAGCCAGAATTCAGACTCAGTTTGCGCTGATTCCAAAACCTGTGCCGACTTTGAAGAATGATGTGTCCAAACAGTGCTTAGCCACAGAGCCTGGTTCCCTAGAAAACAGCCAGTGTCTGGACATCAGGGAATGAGTGCACACATTTGCTTTCTGGAGCATTTGTTAGCAATCCAGAAGGGTGCTGTTGAAGCCGGGAAGGTATGGCCAGTGGTATGGAATGGCAGCCAGGTGAAAGCCCTAATGTGCAATTTGGTGCTGAACCCTGTTAACAGTAGCAGTATTAAACCAGAGAACCCTGAAAGCCTTCAAGCTCAAGGCATGCTTTTTCCTGTGATTTTGAAACAGTTGAGGAATTTTCTAACTTTGGAATGTGTTTAACAAATTTCTGTTAAGTGAATTATTCAGCTCAAGTTCTTTAAACTTGTGCCAAAGATCTGTCAACTTAGATCACAAAGGATCATAACATTCAAAGCTCTCGGTTCTGGCAAGATTCATCAAGCCCTGTGCATTTTCCCTGTTAAATTCTTCCACATCTGTCTTCTCTTTCTTCTTTCCCAGGTCCCCACATCGGCTTTCACCTTTATCACTTCCAGCCTAGCTAGCTGCAACAGACTCATACCTTCATCAGGTTCAGATTAAGCTCCACTCTGGATCAGGAGGCAGGCTTATTGTAAGGACCAGCAAGTCTCCCTTGGGTTCAGTGCAGTGATGTGACCAAGTTCTTGACAAAAACCTGTGAAGGAGGTGATGCAGCCACTTCTATGCCTAGGGCATCAGGCCTGCCTCCTCTGCCTGTCTTCCCTCTTCCAGACTGGCTGGAACCCAGATCTGGTGGTGACCAAGTTTCTATAAAGCAGTTGATGAATTTACCAAGGAGGATAGTGGAGCAATGACTTGGAAGGATCAGGGTCCTTGAATGACCATGAGGAGGAGGCCTCACCTCTTGACTTTTATATGGGAGAGAAAAAGGAACATCTACATAATTTAAGCAATTGTATTTTGAGAAATCTTTGTTGTAGACACTTACCTTTACCCTAACCATAACAGGAATATTTAATTTAAAAAATAGCACCCCAAAATATTCCTGGGGCTACGATTAAAGCGGAAAAAAAAAGCAGTTCAAGCAAGGCAGAAGTTAGGAAAATGGAAGAGGAGGTGACTGCCTGGCAGAGGGTACTTGAACTGAATCTTGAAAGATGAGTGTTCTCAATTAGCTCTATTCATATTTCTCATCTACTCATTCTTTTGGTTTGTCATTTTTGTCCATGTTACTTCTTTCAGATATAAACTGTCTCATGCCTACTTTCTGCCTGAAGGCTTGACTGGGCTAACTATTCAAGATGACTCACTCATATGGCTAGCAGTGGATACTGCTGTTGGCTGGGAGCTCATCTGGTCTTATCAACCAGACAGCCTATGGTTGGCCTCCCCATGTGGCTTGGGCTTCTCACAGAATAAATGCCCAAGAGGACCCTGCAAAACTTTGTGACTTAGCCTCAAAAGACCTAGAACCTCACTTCCATCACATTTTAGTGGTTAAGCAAGTTACTAAGGTCAGCCCAGGGAGAGGAATTAGACTCTACATCTCAATGTGAGGAGCAGCAGTGGATTCAGGGACATAAGGAATTGGCAACAGCCTGCCAAGCATGGTGGCTCACACCTGTAATCCTAGCACTTTGGGAGGCCGAGGCGGGCGGATCACGAGGTCAGGAGTTCAAGACCAGCCTGGCCAACATGGTGAAACCCCATCTCTACTAAAAACACAAAAACTTAGCTAAGCATGGTGGAGCGTGCCTGTAATCCCAGTTACTTGGGAGGCTGAGGCAGAAGAATTGCTTGAACTGGGACCCGGGAGGCAGAGGTTGCAGTCAGCCGAGATCATGCCACTGCACTCCGCCTGGGCTACAGAGTGAGACTCTGTCTCAAAAAAGAAAGACAGAAAGGGAATTGGCAACAGCCATCTTTGGAGACTATCTCACTATACCACAGAAGCATGGGGATCTGGCGTTATGATTGGTCCCAAATCAAAGTAGGTGACCATCTTGCATTTCTTCATCTACAGATCAGAGCCCCAGGGAGATGATTCGTTTCCTCCTCCCTGTGTCAACGAGAAGTCAATGTTATTCTGGCATTAACTTGGGGATGGGAGAGACATCAAATGCCAAGACGTCCACCAAAATCTGAATGACTCAATGTTTGTGAGCCAAGAGGACCAGGAGAGGATGGAAGAGGTCATGGAAAGCAAATATCTCTTAACTGGGGATAAAGTTGTCTGCTTCTCTTTGTTTCTTCTGACAATCACTCACCACCCATCTTTGCCTACTGAATGTGGAGGTTAGGGTCAAGGATTGGAGCAGAGCTAAAATTGAGAAAGGATGGCATCATGCTAAACTTAGAGAAAGGTTTTCCTTAGCCCCTTTGTCACCTATTCAAGTCAGGCTTAGGACCCAGCACGGCCTCTCTCCTGTGTTGTCTATGGCTACAGGAAGAGGAGACCATTCTTCCCCAAGCTACTGCTAGCCACATTGGCCTTTGAACCCTGTGGTAGACTGGATAATGCCCCCCACCCCCACAAGGTGTCCATGTATTAATCTGCCGAAACTGTGACTATGTTGTTACATGGCAAATAGGAATTAAGTTTGCAGATAGCATTAAGGTCACTAACTAGCCAACTTTAAAATAGGGAGATTATCCTGGATCTGCGGGGCAGGCTGATATAATCAAAAGGTTCCTTAAATGTGAGAGAGAAAAGTAGAAGAAGAGCCAGAGTCAGATAAAAAGATTGACTATGAAAGCAGGGCTGCAGTGATGCAATTGCCAGCCTTTGAAGATGGCAGGGGGTCATGAACCAAGGGAACTAGTGGCCTCTAGAAACTGGAAAAACTGCAAGAAAACAGATTTTCCTCTTGAGCCTCCAGAAAGGAATGCAGCCTTCCCCACACCTTGATTTCAGCCCAGCGAGTCCTATTTTGAACTTCTGCACTACAGATCTGTAAGACACTAAATTTATGTTATTTTAAGTTGCTCAATTTGTGACAATTTGTTACAGCAGCAATAGGAAACTAATACAAACCCAAAAGACCTCAGTAAATAAAATGGGAGTCCTGTCACTGGGGAGAGTGGGCCCTCACATCTTTTCTTGTTTGTTTGTTTTTGTTCTGAGACAGGGTCTCACTCTCTCTCCCAGGCTGGAGTGCAGTGTCACAATCACAACCACAGTTTCATGGCTCACTGCAGCCTCTGCCTCCTGGGCTCAAGCAACCCTTCCACCTCAGCCTGGGACTGCAGTAGCTGGGACTACAGGCGTGTGCCACATTGCCTGACTAATTTTTTGTGTTTTCTGTAGAAATGGGGTTTCACCATGTTGCCCAGGATGGTCTTAAACTCCTAGGCTCATGTAATCCACCTGCCTCGGCCTCCCAAAGTGCTGGGATTATAGGCATGAGCCACCGTGCCAGGCCCTTCAGATCTGTTTTGACAGATAACATTCAAGTGCAGGAAATATGTTGTCACGACCAGTCAGGATGGCTGGAATGAGAGGCAGAGGAGCAGAAGCTGATAGCAGGCTAGGCTGTTCTGCCTAGGAAAGCACAGAAGAGAGGAGAGGAATGTGGAGAGAGAGCACCAGTGGCCAGAGGAGGGAGTCGAGTGTGTTTTATGAAGCAGAAGACTTCCCCTCTCCACAAGAGGCGGTGCTGGGAGAAACTGCTATATTGGGTGGCATAAATTTTTCTTTATTGCACCTTTTAGTAAAACATCCAGTGAAAGCTGCCTTACCTCTACAAACTTTTGGAGATGGATTTGTTTGTTCTGAATGGTCTGCTGGGCCAAGTATGGCCTGAGAGCTGCCAAAGTAGCTGGTTTAACAAATGTCTCATTTCCTTGACTAAAGAATAGATATCAGGGCAGGTGCGGTGGCTCACGCCTGTAATCCCAGCACTTTAGGAGGCTGAGGCGGGTAAGTCACCTGAGGTCAAGAGTTTGAAACTAGCCGGGCCAACATGGTGAAACCCTGTCTCTTCTAAAAATACAAAAAATTAGCCAGGCATGGTGGCGCTCACCTGCAGTCCCAGCTACTTAGGAGGCTGAGGCAGGAGAACAGCTTGAACCTGGGAGGCGGAGCTTTCAGTGAGCTGAGATTATGCCATTGCACTCCAGCCTGAGTAAAAAAAGCGAAACTCTGCCTCAAAAAAAAAAAAAAAAAAAAAAAAAAGAATCGCTGCTAAGGCCTGTCTGAGCAGTCCCTGCCCAAAGTCTAAGCAGGAAATTTAAAAAGCCAGAGGTACAGAGCAAGCCGGTGGGCAAAGCGGAATCAGAGAAGTGATCATGCTGCATAGTTCAATTTGCTTGAAATAAGGAGCAGAGTTGTCCCTAATTCCTCAAACCAACAATTTATAAGAACTTAATACTTGGTGTCTTGGGTTTAGAATTCAAAACCCAAAATAAGTTTCCTTATGTCTCAGAACAGTTTCCCCTACCAAGACTGATTAAAAAGATGACGTTGGTGGCTTCTTTTTTTTTGAGACAGGGTCTCTCCCTGTCACTCAGGTTGGAGTGCAGTGGTGCAGTCATAGCTCACTACAGCCTCAAACCCCTGGGCTTAAGCAATCCTCCTCCCTCAGCCTCCCAAGTAGCTGGGACTACAGGTGCACACCACCACACCTGGCTATTAAATTTTTTTTTTTTTTGTAAGGCAGGGCATGGTGGTTCACACCTCTAATCTCAGCACTTTGGGAGGCCGAGGTGGATGGATCACCTGAGGTCAAGAGTTTGAGACCAGCCTGGCCAACATGGTGAAACCCTGTCTTTACTAAAACTACAAAAAATTAGCCGAGCATAGTGGCACATGCTCAGCTACTCAGGAGACTGCGGAAGTAGAATCGCTTTAACCTGAAAGGCGGAGGTTGCAATGAGCTGAGGCCAAGCCACTGCACTTCAGCCTGGGTGACAGAGTGAGACTCCATCTCAAAAAAAGAAAAAAGTTTTTTGTAGAGACTGGGATCTTGCTATGTTGCCCAGGCTGGTCTTGAACTCCTGGTCTCAAATGATCCTCCTGCCTCAGCCTCCCAAAATGCCAGGATTACAGATGTGAGCCTGGCCCAGGTTGATGGCTTTTAAAATGAATGTTTATTATTCCCTCTGCTCTCTACCTGTCTTTACTGAAGAACACAGGGTGGAGTGGGGGTGGGGCAGGGGAGACGTGATGCTGTTTCTGCTTCTTCTCAGTTTCCCCACTGTTAGTGACAGAAGACTACCCTTGCCTAGCATAGAGGATTGGAGCTATTGGGGACAGTTCTGGCTTTGTTCTTGATGAGGGGAAAACAAGGCATTGCTCACAAAATGCTGAGGTGGCAAGTGTTCCCGAGGCTGCTCCATCTCAGGGCAGCCTGCTTCAAGGGCTTGTCCACTCAATAAGGTGGTAGGCAGACCCTCAGTCTCAGCTGTCAGATGCTCTGCATGAGATGGAGCTCAATTTCCATCACCCCTCATTTTTCTGTGCTTGGCGTACCCTGCCTTTAGAGATGATTCTTGCTTTTAAAAAGCTCAAAACAATCCTAAAAGTTGTATAGAACCACAAAAGCCCCGGAATAGCCAAAGCTATCCTGAGCAAAAAGAACAAAACTAGAGGAATCACATTACCTGACTTCTAATTATACTACAGCGCTATTATAACCAAAACAGCATGATACTGGTATAAAAACAGACACATAGACCAGTGGAACAGAACAGAGAACCCAGAAATAAATCCATATATCTACAGTGAATGAATTTTCCACAAAGATGTCAAGAACATACACTGGGGAAAAGACAGCCTTCAATAAATGATACTGGGAAAACTGGGTATTCACATGCAGAAGAATGAAACTAGACCCCTATCTCTTGCCATATACAAAAATCAAAAATTACAGGCGTGAGCCACTGTAAATAAAATCAAATCAAAATAAATTAAAGACTTAAATCTAAGACTTCAAACTATGAAACTACTGAAAGAAAACATTGGGAAACTCTCCAGGTCATTGGTCTGGGGAAAGATTTATCAAGTAACACCCCAAAAGCACAGGTAACCAAAGCAAAAAACGGACAAATAGGATCCCATAAAGCTTTTCAGCTTCTCCACAGCTGAGGAAACAATTGGCAAAGTGAAGAGATGACCCACAAAATGAGAGAAAATATTTGCAAATTATCCATCTGACAAGAGATTAAAAACTATAACATATAAGGAGCTCAAACAATTCAGTAGAAAAAAAATCTAATAATCTAGTTCAAAAACGGGCAAAAGATCTGAATAGACATTACTCAAAAGAAAACATACAAATAGGAAACATGTATTTGAAGAGGTGCTTAATCTCATTGATCATCAGAGAAATGCAAATCAGAACTACAGTGAGATATCATCTCACCCCAGTAAAAACGGCTTTTATTCAAAAGACAGGCAATAACAAATGCTGGTGAGGATATGGAGAAAAGGGAACCCTTGTACACTGTTGGTGGGAATGTAAATTAGTACAACCACCATGGAGAACAGAATGGGGGTTCCTCAAAAAACTAAAGGCAGAACTGGTACATGATCCAGCAATTCCACTACTGGGTATTTGCCTAGAGGAAATGAAATCAGTATGTCGCAGAGATATCTGCACTCTCATGTTTATTGTAGCACTATTCACATTAGCCAAGATTTGGAAGCAGCCTAAGTGTGCATCGGCAAACAAATGGATAAAGAAAATATTGTACATATATACAATGAAGTACTATTCAGTCATAAAAAGAATGAGATCCTGTCATTTACAACAACATGGATGGAACTGGAAGGCATTATGTTAAGTGAAATAAGCCAGACACAGAAAAAAGAACTTTGCCTGTTCTTACTTATTTGTGGGGTCTAATAATTAAAACAATTGAACTCATGGAGATAGAGAACAAAATGATGGATACCAGAGGCTAGGGAGGGCAGTTTTGGCATTGGGCAGCAGGGGTGGAGGAAGTTGGTCTAAGTGAAAATGATTAATGAGTACAAAAATATAGTTAGATGGAATGAATAAGATCTAGTATTTGATAGTACAACAGAGTGACTAGGGTCAACAATAATTTATTGTACATTTAAAAATAACTAAAAGAGTATAATTGGAATGTTTGTAACATAAATGACAAATGCTTGAGGTGACGGATACCCCATTTACTCTGGTGTGATTATTACTCATTATATGAGTAATATCCATCCATCCTGTATCAAAATATTCCCCCCCAGCCAATTTTTTATAAGCCAGTTGATACATAAGTAGTTTTTGGGGGATGATATATTACTTACACATTTTCTCTGTAGTAAAACATGTATGTGTATGTGTGTGGGTGTGTATCTAATTACTTCGTTGGAGTGATTACTATGGTTTGGAACTGCTGGGGCCAAGTTTATGGAAAAATCTACATTTTTGAGTAAACTCCCCATGACTAGAGTAAGTTTCCCCAGTATTTGAGAATTCTTCATTTCCTAAAGCTGTACAAACATCAGATAATCAATATTTGTAAGGATAAATAATGTAATTTATAATGACATTGCTTTCTCAGCTATTAATGTTAGCTACATCATCTTCATATAGCCTTGTAACTCATTTGTGCTATTCCATTTTCCTCTGTTCCTTTTATTTTCACTTCCCTTGTAATGTTAGTCTCTTTGTACTGATTTCTGAAGAGTTCATTTATGATTAAAGATGTTAACATTTTGTCTACAATTGCAAAAAAAAATTTCCATCCTGTATCAAAACATTTCATGTACCCCATAAATATATATGCCTATTTTGTACCCATAAAAATTAAAAATAGGCCGGGTGTGGTGGCTCAATGCCTGTAATCCCAGCACTTTGGGAGGCTGAGGCGGGTGGATCATGAGGTCAGGAGATGGAGACCATCCTGGCTAACACGGTGAAACCCCGTCTCTACTAAAAATAGAAAAAATTAGCCGGGCTTGGTGGCAGGTGCCTGTGGTCCCAGCTACTTGGGAGGCTGAGGCAGGATAATGGCGTGAACTCGGAAGGCGGAGCTTGTAGTGAACCGAGATGGCACCACTGCACTCCAGCCTGGGCAACATAGCGAGACTCCATCTAAAAAAAAAATATATAAAAAAGCCAACAAACAAAAAAACTCAACCCTTAATTTAGACTTAACATTTTTAGCTCATGCTCTCCTCTGCCGTTGTTTAGCTGGTTAAAAGATAATACATTTTTAAAAAATGAAAAATGTAAGACAAATTACTTCCTTCTTTGTAGTCTTCAGCAAAGTAACCTGTGCTCATGAGCTCAATTTTCACAATTTTCACAGCTTCCTGAACCACAGCTGGACTCAATTAAAAATATTGTACACAGATAGTGAACGTGAGGGGTGTGGATTCTTCTCAGCCATCTCTTTATTCTACATCCTTGAAGAATTTCTCAAATGCATTATGAAATTCACTGTTTTCATTTCTTCGCCTCTCACATTCATTTGCTAATCCATTACAATGGCTTCCATCTCCCTGCTCATTGCACTGCCTGTCTTAGTTTGTTTTGTGTTGCTATAGCAGAATACCTGAACAGGGTAATTTATAAAGAAGACAGATTTATTTTTACAGTTCTGGAGGCTGGGAAGTCCAGGGTTCAAGGGCCTGCATCTGGGCCTTCTTGCTGCACATCCCATGGTGGAAGGTAGAGGGTGAAGAGAGGGTGAGAACAAGAACAAGAACAAGAACAAGAGAGAGGCAAGAGAGAGCAAAGCCTGCTTTTATAACAAGCCCACTCCTGGGATAATGACATTAATTCATTCATTCATGAGAACTTTGTTCTCATACCTTTATCACCTCTTAAAAATTCCACCTCTCAACACTGCTCTACTGGGGATCAAGTTTCCAACTCCTGGCCTTTGGTGGACACGTTCCAATCATAGCACTGACCATGTCTCAGTCACCAAGAACCTGCCTGCTACCGTATCTAATGGTTACTTCTCTTTTTTCAGCTTACCTCACTTCTCAGCAGCCTTTCATACAGTTCTTCTAGAATTCTTCTGATATTCCTCCTACCTCAATGATGGCTACTCCTCAGCCTCATTTGCTGGTTTCTCCTTCTTACCTGACCTATAAGTATTGATTAGCCTCGAAGCTCAGCTCTGTGGCCTCTCCATTTGTCTGTCTATATTGTCTCCATAAGTGACCTCATCCAAATTTGTATCTCTTGCTCAACTCCTTCTACCAGAGCTCCACATTTGCCTTCAGGAATACCTTGGTGACAACTCTACTTGTGTCCTCAATAAGTAGCTGAAGCTTAATATGGTTCAAAGTCAAACTTGGTTTCCCTTGAATCCTGTTTCTCCTCACTGTTCGTGACCTTGATAAATGTACTGTTTGCCATTACTATAGACACATTCAGTCTCTTCCCTTTTGGCTCTCCTTCTTTTTCTAATCCATTAGCAAGTCCCATCTTTTCTATCCAGAAAACATATCCTTAATTCCTCCCACTCCCCGACTTCTCCAAGTCCATCCTCTCTGTGGAGTGCTTGCCCCTGACTTCCCACTGCACACCACCTAACAACATGCACAGACACATACAGTCATGCCCACACCTTCTCCCAGTCTCTCTTCTCACTCCCTCATGATTCTCTACCACACTTTGCCTTTATGGCATTCATACCATTCTGTAATTGCATTGTCTACCTCTTGACTGCTTGTTGACGTTCCATCTCCCAAAGGCCAGGACTAGGGTGAGTTGAGAACAGCACTTGCCTCAGATGCAAAACTTAAGGGGGTTCCCAAAATACTCAGTAATCAAGATAAGCAATATTTTAATGCAATGTACTAAAAAGTCAAAGTGCAAAAAGCTTCCTGATGAGCAAACCAAATTCTAAGATCACTTAGTTTTATTTTATTCATACATTTTTCAGTATATATCTCTACAGATAAGAATAACAAAAAAGCAACCAAAATTCCCTTATTACATCTAATAAAATAAATATAATGCCTGGACATCATTTTACATTTAATTCATTTTCCTTTTTCTCCCACCTCAGCCTCCCAAGTAACTGGGACTATAGGCTTGTGCCACCACGACTCCCCATATCTCATGACTACTTTTAGAGTAAAATTTGTATTGAGTGACTAAAAATATGTATTAGCATTCTCTATATATTAGCAGTAAGCCATCTCTCCACCTTCACTTAAACAGACAGGCCAGGTACAGTGGCTCACACCTGTAATCCCAGAACTTTGAGAGGCTGAGGCAGGTAGATCACGAGGTCAAGAGTTCGAGACCAGCATGGCCAGCATAGTGAAACCCCGTCTCTACTAAAAATACAAAAATTAGCTGGACATGGTGGCGCGTGCCTATAATTCCAGATACTTGGGAGGCTGAGGCAAGAGAATAGTTTTAACCTGGGAGGTGGAGGTTGCAGTGAGCCGAGACCACGCCATTGCCCTCTAGCCTGGGTGACAGTGCGAGACTCTGTCTCAAAAAACAAAAAAACAAAAAACCAAAAATAAACAAACAAACAAACAAAAAACCAAACAGACAAAAAAATACAAAGTGAGTGTTTGTTCTTTGTAATGAACTACCTGGCCCCTATACACCTCTTGGGTCCATCCCCTACTCAGTCTTCATTTTAAAAGGGTTTCCTGTGGACTGCAGCTACATAACCTTCTCAATGCAGAAAACTGAATGTACCTGACGATGCCAATCACAGTATTGGTCTGTAACATAAACCGCCATTCACTGTTATAGACAGCTCAAGAAAAAGAAAACCTTATGAATCCGGAAACAAAGGCACCTGCCCTAACCACCCCCCATCCCCTCCAACAACTATCAGCCCTGTAGATGTCACACTCAAAAAAACAAAAACCAAAACCAAAACAAAACAAAACAAAACAACAACAAAAAAAGAAGGGCCAGTGTGGTGGCTCATGCCTATAATCCCATCACTTTGGGAGGCCTAGGCTGGTGGATCACCTGAGGTCAAGAGTTCGAGACCAGCCTGGGCAACATGGCAAAACCCTGTCTCTACTAAAAATAAAAAAATTAGCCAGGCATGGTGATGCACGCCTGTACTCCCAGCTACTTGGGAAGTTGAGGTACAAGAATTCCTTGAACCCAGGAGGCGGAGGTTGCAGTGAGCTGAGATTGCGCCATTGCACTCCAGCCTGGATAACAGCACCAGATCCCGTTTCAAAAATAAAATAAAGATTTTAGCAGGTGGACTTCATTCTGTGTCCTCTGAAGAGGACCTGATGGAAAAGAGATTATTCAGATGGGCCATTTCCAACTCTGTCTATTCTTTAGAAACACTAAGGGTTCAAGAGAACTAAACAAAAATTATATTTCAGGCCCACCCCAATCCTCACATGCCCCAAGATACTTTTGGACAAACTTTACTTTTATTTGTTTATTTATTTGGCTTAAGGAATTGCAGGAAGTCTTACACTTCCTACTTTTTGGAAAAATAAATGCCATAATTCCAAACTAAGTTTCATTTGGATTGCAGATTTAAATGTCAAAAAAACAAATTATAGAAGACAAAGGGAAGAAAATAGAAGCAAATATTAATCAAATTTCAGGACAGGAAATATATTTGTAAACTCTGAAGTAAAAACCAAAAAGAAAGGAAAACAAAAGAAAAAAGGAAGAAACCACAAAAGAAAAGACTGACGAATTTGAGTAAATACAAATTTAAAACTTCTTCACTACAACGAAAACGATGGAAATAAAATAACCAAAATGAAAAAGCAAAGAGACCAGAATGAGGGTGGTGAGGTGGAGACAAAAGGCTGCTGTTACCACAGACAGAAAACTAACATCTTTGTTACATAAAGAATTTATAAAAATTGGTTTAAGAAATTAAGGCTGCCAGGCGCTGTGGCTCACACCTGTAATCCCAGCGCTTTGGGAGGCCGAGACGGGCGGATCACGAGGTCAAGAGATCGAGACCTTCCTGGCTAACATGGTGAAACCCCGTCTCTACTAAAAAATGCAAAACAATTAGCCGGGCATGGTGGCGGGTACCTGTAGTCCCAGCTACTCGGGAGGCTGAGGCAGGAGAATGGCGCGACCCCGGGAGGTGGAACTTGCAGTGAGCCAAGATCGCGCCACTGCGCTCCAGCCTGGGTGACAGAGCGAGGCTCCATCTCAAAAAAAAGAAACAAAACAAAACAAAATGAAATTAAGGCTTGAGTAAGTAAGCCAGCATCAGTGCTCACAAATTACACAAGTGGAAACATTGTTATAAACAAATGTGGCAAAAGATTACAGCCTGCTGTAATCACATAAATACAAATTAAAACAAAGAAAACATATGATTTTTGCTCATCAGAATGGCAAAATCTAAAATAATCACTCTTAATCTTGGTGACAATGCAAGGGACAGATATAATAGACAGTGCTTATTCACTATGCAAATCTCGGAAAGCACTTGGTCAACTTGATTTAAAAGCCATACAAATATTGTTATACTTTGAGCCAGTTATTCCACATCTGGGAATTTATCCTAGGGAAATAATCTCAAAGAAGGAAGAAATTATTCTTGGTGATGTCATTGAGTGTTACTGATATCTCAGAGGGTTCTTAATGGTCTGGCTGCAGGTCCTCAATGCTTCTAGCAGGTCTGGGATCAGGGATTGGAGAGGGAGGCAAAATTGATGCCTGCCTTTCCCAGGAAATCATCCTGCCGTTTGGCCTGGTCAGGTGCTTGGAGCTGGCTTATATTTGATCTCTTCATCTTGTGTAAGCCAGGCCTCATTTGAGTTCTGCAAGCTCTGGGAGGTGGAACGGGTGAGTAGATAATCATCTATCTCTGAACAGACCCCTCGCCTTTGGGGAAAATATGTCTTCTCACTCCTTCCCCAAAATTGTGCCTGGGAATAGACATTAAGTTTTTACAAAATAACTATATGCCCTCCACCTCTCCTAGGCCTCTGGAAACTGTGTGGAGCCATGTGACTGATTCTGGTCAATGAACTGTGAGTGAAAGTGACAGCCTTCATTTCTGGCCTGATGCCTTTAAGAACCAGTGTGTGTCCTTTCATCTTTCTCTTTTCCTGCTCTGAAGTGTTGACCAGATGATGCAAACGCACTTCAGAAAAGCCTCCATCAGGCTGGATCTGTGAGACACTGAATTGCAGAGCCCTTCCCAATTCATTTTGGAAATGTGGCATGAGCAAGAATAAAGTTCTGTTTTATGTGACAGATTTGAGGGCTGTCTGCTACCAAAGCAAAGCCTATCCTCTCTTCTCCCGACTAATACATGCTATTGAACTGGTGATTCTCTGCAGGGAACATAAGCCTGGGAAGGGACAGACAGCAGATGTTTAGTGGCATTTGCTCTTGGCTGTCAGAGTCCTCCCAAATTACCCCTCTTTCAGTCTTGGCCTATTAAGAAACTAAAGTTATATTTTTAGAAATATTACCCTTTTATTTAAAAAACTTAAAACACTAGTAGAAAAAGAGATGGGGAGAGAGGGAGGAAGAAGAAAAAGGTGGGGAGAGATGGAAAAGAGATGGAGCTGAGCCCATCAGATTACTACTGTCTTTGAAAGCACCCCTGAAAAGCCCTAGTGAGGCCTGGGATGGTGGCCAAATGGGGCCTTGAGCAAGAAGAGTAAGTGGAGAAAGATTAGAGCAAGGCTGCCAAGGAAGAAAAACAAAAGCAAAACCCGCTCTTGTTTCTGAACTTCCCTGGCTTTCCTTCCTGTCCTGGGTTTCATCATTGGTTCAAAAAATATTTCAATGAATATAAATATATATATATATATATATATATTTTTTTTTTTTTTTTTTGAGATGGAGTCTCACTCTGCTACCCAGGCTGGAGTGCAATGGTGTGGTCTCAGCTCACTGCAACCTCCGCCTCCCAGGTTCACGTGATTCTCCTGCCTCAGCCTCCCAAATAGCTGGGACTACAGGCATGCGCCACCACACCCGGCTAATTTTTGTATTTTTAGTAGAGATGGTGTTTCACTATGTTAGCCAGGCTGGTCTTGAACTCCTGACTTTATGATCCACCTGCCTTGGCTTCCCAAAGTTCTGGGATTACAGGCATGAGCCACTGCGCCTGGCCTCAACAAATATCTATTGAGCATCTGCCATGTGCCAAGAAGGGTCTGATGCTGGAGATTCAGCTTGAACAAAACATAGTACCTGCCCTCATGGACCGTACTTTGCATACTTTTTAGTGGAAAGACAGACAGCAAACCAATCCGTATGTATAATGTGTTATGCTAGAAGGTGGCACACATGTTATGGAGTAAAAGCAGGGAGAGGGGATAGAAGATAGGGTAGCTGCAGTTTTTAAAAAGCTTTCAGGGAAGGCCTTCCAGAAGGAGCTAGTAATGTGGTTCTCTGGGAACAGTGCCGGGAGTGACAGGAAGCCAGGGTGGCTGGATTGAGTGGACCAGGGGGAGCGTAGTAGGAGATGAGAGCCTAGAGGCACTGAGGAAGGCAGATCTCTGGAAGGACTTTGGCTTTATCAGCACTTTGAGCAAAGATGGGAAGCTATTGGCAGATTTTGAGCAGAGGAATGATATGAGCTAATTTGTATTTTATTTCATTTTGTTTATTTATTTATTTAGTGAGACTGAGTTTTGCTCTATCGCCCAGGCTGGAGTGCAGTGGTGCAATCTCGGCTCACTGCAATCTCTGCCTCCTGGGTTCAAGCAATTCTCCTGCCTCAACCTCTCAAGTAGCTGGGATTACAGGCGCCCACTACCACACCTGGCTAATTTTTGTGTTTTTAGTAGAGATGGAGTTTCACCATGTTGGCCAGGCTGGTCTCGAACCTCTGACCTCAGGTGATGCAACCACCTTGGCCTCCCAAAGTGTCGGGATTACAGGAGTGAGCCACTGTGCCCGACCTAATTTGTGTTTTAAAAGAATAACTCTGGTTGCTGAAGAATAGGGTTGCCAGAGCCAGCAAATAAAGCTACATGGTGTTGAGTTAAATTTGAATTTCAGATAAATGCATACTTCTTTTAGTATAAGTATAGCCTGTGCAATATTTGTGACATATTTATACTAAAAAGTATTCATTGTTTATCTAAAATGCAAATTTAACTGAGTGTTCTGGATTTTACTGGCAACTTGTACCTAGAGAAAGATTGAGGGCATAAAGGTGAAAGCAGGAAGATCAGCTGGGGATATTGCAATAAACCAGGTGAGAGATGAAGACAGTTCAGACCAGGGAGGTAGACAGCAGGTGGCAAGAAGTGGCTGAATTTTGGATATATGAGATCAAGTGTGTAATCTCTCTCTCAAGCCTTTTGTGTGAGCCAGTTTGATTCATTTTACCACCAAAAATAGAGGAAAGGGGTGGTGGTCAACGGGGAGGATGTGAGTGTAGACCTTCTGGCATATGAGAAGGATGTGGGTTACACCACAAGTTTCATATCATGTTAGAGAATACTTGAGAATAGAATTAGTCACTCAAAGGTAGAAAAATGCCCAAGGTCAGGTGACAGTGCAGACAGAGCTCCACTTCTACTCACTCAGGGACATAGGGCTCGGACTCTGGGATGTAGCAGTAAAAACTTCGGCTGTGACATTTTCTTTTTGTTGTCTTCCCCTCTAGCTGGATGCCAGCAGACATCTCCTGGCTGGAGGAAGAGTAAGAGAGAGCCTGTTGAGGGAATGGTAACTTGTGACTGGATCTTTGCATTTAGATCTTTTGTTTTGAGCCAATGTGCTGAAAATTCTTAGAGAGTAGAATCAACATCTTATAGGTTGCTGGAATTGAAGAGAGGTAGGAGCTCCTGTAGGAATGTGCTAAGTACCAGCAGGTGTGTTGCTCACGAGCCAGATTTAGACATTATCACCCCCTTTTCAAGCATGAGAGACTGGTGCAGAAAGTTCTGGCAACCTTCTCAGGGTTACTTTGGAGAACTTGTTTGATTTCCCATCATTATCACTTGTCTAAGTCAAACAAACACCCCTTTAGTGCTAAAGATCTGAGAACCTGAAAGGAGAAGATAAAACAGCTGTATAGTTTTATTCCATGAAGAGTTTAAAACCAAGTGTTTGGTCAAAAGAGACCCACAAAAACATAATCCTTACCAGCTGACTTCCCTCTCTGAATGCCTCCTGCCTCATTCATTCAATTGTTTTGCAAAAATGTATTAAGCACTTTTTAAATAGCAGGTTCTAGACTAGGCCAAGGATACACTGGTGAGCAAAATATGGACTGTGAAGTCAACATTGGAAGAAAGAGGTAACCAGGTTAAGGATGAGGGATGAGGAAGATGTTCCAGAAGTAAAGCATGTGCAAATGTCCTGTGGCAGGAGGGAGGGTAGATGATACCAGGGGCTGAATAGGGAACAGAAGGGAGAAAGCTATGCGAGAGTGTCTGGCAGGTCATATTAAGGATTTTAATTTTCATCCCAAGTGCAAGGGGATGCTATGGAAATACTTTAAGTAAGACTTGACAGGACCAAGGTATACATTTTGGAAAGATAAAATCCAAATTTCTTATATAGAAAACCCTAACTATTCCACCAAAATAACTGTTAGAACTAATAACTAAATTCAGTAAAGTTGCAGGATATAAAAGCAACATACGAAAATCAGTAGTATTTTAATACACTAACAATAAACTATCCAAAAAAAGAGATATCAAAAAAAAAATCTCATTTACGATGGGTACAAAAAATATTTAGGAATCAATTTAACCAAGGAGATAAAACACTTGCACACCAAAAACTATAAAATAATGAAAGAAATTGAAGACACCAATAAATGTAAAGTTATCTTGTGTTCATGGATTGGAAGAATTAATATTGTTAAAATGTCCAAAAAGATCCATAGATTCAATGCGATCCCTACAAAAATTCCAATGACATTTTTCACAGAAATAGAAAAAAATTTCTAAAATTTGTGTAGAATCACAAAAGACCCCAAATAGCCAAAGTAATCTTGAACTAAAAGAGCAAGGCTGGAAGCCTGACTTCAAAATATACTACAAAGCTATAGTAATCAAAACGGCATGGTATTGGCATAAAAACAGACACATAGACCAATGAGCCTGGAAACAAATCTACACATTTATGATTAATTGATTTTTGACAAAGATCAAACAATGGGGAAAGGGCAGTCTCTTTAGTAAATAGTGTTAGGGCAACTGCGTATCTACAAAGAGAAGAATCTCAAACCATATGCAAAAATCAACTCAGAATGGATTAAAGACTTAAATATAAGACCTGAAACAGTAAAACTACTGAAGAAAACATACAGGAGGAGCTCCATGACATTGGTCTGGGCAATGATTTTTTGGATATAACTCCAAAGCATAGGCAACAACAGCAAGAACAGACACATGAGATTACACCAAACTAAAAAGCTTCTGCACAGCCAAGGAAACAACCAGCAGAGTGAAGAAACAATCTACAGAATGGGAGACAATATTTGCAAACTATACATCTAATAAGAGGTTAATATCCAAAATATATAAGGAACTCAAATAACTCAGTAAGAAAACAAATGAGCAAAGGATTTGAGTAGACATTTCTCAAAAGAAGACATACAAATGGCCAACATGTATATGAAAAAAATGCTCAACATCACTAATCATCAGAGAAATGCAAATCAAAACCACAATGAGATATCACTTCACACCAGTTAAACTGGCTATTATGAAAAGGAAAAAAGATAGCAAGGGTTGGGGAGGATGTGGAGTAAAGGGAACACTTGCTCACAGATGGTGGGAATGTAAATTAGTGTGGCCATTATGGAAAACAGTATGGAGGTTCCTCAAAACTTAAAGATATAATTACTATCTGATCCAGCAATCCCATTACTGGGTATATATCCAAAGGAAATGAAATCAGTATGCTGGAGAGATATCTGGACTCCCAAGTTTATTGCAGCACTATTCACAACAGGCAAAATTTGGAAGCAACCTAAGTGTCCATCAACAGATGAATGGATAAAGAAATATATATATCTCCTCAAAAAAATCATAACCAAATGAAAATAGAAAAAAATAACTTTGCTAATATGCAATTTTATTATATTTTATTTATTTTTGAGACGGAGTCTTGCTCCGTAGCCCAGGCTGGAGTGCAGTGGAGTGATCTTGGCTCACTGCAATCTCCGCCTCCCCGGGTCAAGCGATTCTCCTGTCTCAGCCTCCCGAGTAGCTGGGATTACAGGCACGTGCCATAACACCCAGCTAATTTTTTGTATTTGTAGTAGAGACGGGGTTTCACCATATTGGTCAGGCTGGTCTGGAATTCCTGACCTGGTGATCCGCCCACCTTCGCCTCCCGAAGTGCTGGGATTACAGGCCTGAGCCACCGTGCCCGGCCCCTGCAATGTTAAAAAAATGAAAACCAAAACAGAAAGCCTAAGTGTCTATCACTAGAGGACTGGTTAGACCAATTAGATGACACACATATGGGGAATACCAGGTATCTGTTCAAAAGAATGAATATAACCTAACAGCATGATCTCTAAGAAATAGTGTTTTAAAAATATAAGGTACAGAGCAGTGTGTCCTGTATACTATCATTTGTACAGGAAATGCGTGTATATAAATACTCAATTCTCTTTATTTGCAATAGTTATAGTCTAAAAGCTACTGAAAACACTGAATGGGTGAATAATGAAACATTTGCTCCTGACAGAAATACAGCGTTAGGTTTCTATGACCCTGTGGTCACAACACTTTTGTAAACCCATCAATACATAACCATATTTTATGCATGCATTGTTTATCCAATACATTTAATATATAATATATTATTCATTTAACAAATATTAAAACATATTGATTCGTTGACAATATGTTTAAACTCATTGCCAACATTGAACTCATGGCCAGCAGCACCACAACTCATGCCTGAGTGAAGCTCATCTAACACATAAATTTTCTCCTAAGGCACATCACAGCCTTCTTCTGCTTAGGAATGCTAGACAACATTTCAGCACTATGCTTGGGGACCAACTTAAACAGCAAAATAATCAATAAAAAGCACAAAAATGTCAAAACATGGTGCTAAACAGACCACAGAAAGGATAGTTGTTTATAGTATGAGAGTCAAACCAAGAAGGCAGAGTATTGCCTGGTTAGACCTCAGTTGGCAACATGTACATTGGGTGACTCAAATTTTTTTCCAGCTCTACACATGTTTGCAAATGGCAATGAGTACTGGTTTTAAGGTTACAAATAAACTTTAGTGATCAGGCGAATTTGCAAATGTAGAATCTGTGAATAAAGAAGACTTAACTTTTTTTCCTGGAAATAATCTTAAACATGACTTGCAAAAATAAAAGTAGTACAAGAATACTCATCAACCCTTTGTCCATATTCACCTATTGTTAACATTTTGCCCCATTTGCTTTCTCTTTTGTGTCCTTCTTCCTCTTCCAATGTACAAACACACAGACACACACAAACACACACACATTTTTTCTTAAGTGACACGAGGGTAAGTTATATACATCAGGGCCCTTTACCTCTAAATAAGTCAGTATTTATTTTTTAAAAAGAAAGACAAAAACAGACAAACAAAAAGGATAGTCCTTATACAACCATAGTAGACTTATCAACTTTGGTAAATTTTTTTTATGTGCCCCCCCCACTTCAACTTTGATAAATTTAACATGGATGCAATACTTTAATCTACCATGTCCCTTAATTCTAGAACACATCCACAGCCTTTCTTTGTCTTTCATGATATCGATTATTGATGCTTTCAGATAATACCATTATCCCTTCAACACATGCTTTAAAAAATAGAATATTCCTCATCTTGGGTTTTTCTGATACTTCCTCATGGTTAGATTCAGGTTATGCATTCTCCCCTGGAATACTACATAGGTGATGATATAAAATCTATTTGCTTTAAAACACACGGAGTATTTATGAAGAAAGGAAGGCAAAGAAACTCATAACAGGGATTGTCTTTGGGGAAGCCAGCTGGGAGCCTGGAGGAGGGAAGAGAGAAGGAGAGCTATTTTTCACTGTGTACCCTTATATACCCATAGAATTGTGGACTGTGTGTGTATAGTACTTACTCAAAAACAAAATTTAAAATAATTTTGCAAGGTAGGTGAGTCTGGTATTATTGCCCCCACTTTCCACATGGTGCAACAAGCTCCAAGGATAAATGTGAAGCAGGAAGTCCTCCACTCCAGGCCTGTGACTCCATGGCCAGTGCAATGCCTGCTGTCCCTCAAACTTCACCTCTGAAACTGGGTGTGTGCCATTTGCAGTGAGTACTTAGAGGAGGGGAAAGTGAAAGGGAAGGTTTCCTGGGAGAAGAGAGCCTGAACTAAATGTAGAAAGGTGAGAAGTTAGCCAGATGCCCAAGCGTTACAGGAGGAGGGATGGAATGAGGGAAGCAGGAACAGGAAGAATGATATTTCAGACAAAGTGCTTTGGATCCAAGGATAGCAGGTGTGCAAATGTGCATGCCCCATTCCGACCTGCCAGAAAGATTAGGATCTTCTTTACCAGCCCCACACTACTGTGGACCGGGGAAGCCAAGGTTTGCCTTGAACAGTACACACATCTTTTCTCCTTGCAGTCTCCTTTCAGACTGAATACTCAGATCTTTTGGAGTTAAACTCCCTCATGTGGCTGCTTTCCATAGACTCAGAAAATTCAGTGTCTCCAAGTTCTGTCTTTCTGAGCTCTGATCTCCCTTCTTCTCCGCAGGATGCCTTCTGTGTGTCTGGGTAAATGAGGGCCCTTACTGTATCCCTGAAGCTCAGTGGTGGGTGGGGGGCCTTCATTTACCTGGGTCCTCTGGCCCTTTGCTGTGCTCACTGAAGAGACGGGCATCTGCTCCTGGCAGTGAACCTGAGAGGTATGACTGTTCCATGTGGCATCCTGGGATAATGTGCTGCCAAGTTGGCTACATCATTTGCAGGGCCCTATGCAAAATAAAAATGTAGAATTTCTCGTTCAAAAGGCAGGAAAAAAGTACTACTAAAGACCCTAAAATATAAAACATTTTCCTTTCTTCTGGTGTTTCTCTCTTGATTTGTTGTGGTGTTTTTTTTTTTTTTTTTTTAGTTGTTGAGATGGAGTCTCACTGTCACCTCCTGAAGGCTGGAGTGCAGTGGCATGATATTGGTTCACTACAACCTCCGCCTCCTGGGTTCAAGCCATTCCCCTGCCTCAGCCTCCCGAGTAGCTGGGATTACAGGTGCTCACCACCACGCCCGGCTAATTTTTGTATTTTTAGAAGAGAGGGGGTTTCATCATGTTGGCCACACTGGTCTCAAACTCCTGACCTCCAGTGATCCGCCCACCCCGGCTTCTCAATGTGCTGGGATTACAGGTGTGAGCCACTGTGCCTAGCCTTTTGTGTTTTCTATTTGCTGTTTAATGTCATTCTAAGTAAAGAAAAAATACAATTTTATATCATTAGTAGGAATTTTACTTACTAAAACCAAGTGTGGGCCCTTCTGAGCCTGGGGCCTATGCAATCTCCCAGGTCCATGAAGCTGGTCCTGTGCACTGGCTCCTCTGCTGGAGCAGAAAGTCCCTGCAAGTGGGCACTTCTGGCCATCCCTGGGACTCCGCCACTCCATAGGCCCTCTCAGCAACAGAGACAGTTGTCCTTCGGTAGCTGTCCTTCCAATTAACACCCAATTTGTAGCTGAAGACTACATATTCCCACTTCTTTTCCAGCTGGGTATTGTCAGCTGACTAAGTTTTAACCAATGGGACGTAAGTAGATAAATGTGTACAGTTTCTGGGAAGGGTCTTTTTTTTTTTTTTTTGAGATGGAGTCTTGCTGTGTCGCCCAGGCTGGAGTACAGTGGCACAATCTTGGCTCACTGCAACCTCCACCTCCTGGGTTCACACCATTCTCCTGCCTCAGCCTCCCGAGTAGCTGGGACTACAGGGGCCCGCCACCACACCTGGCTAATTTTTTGTATCTTTAGTAGAGACGGGGTTTCACCATGTTAGCCAGGATGGTCTCGATCCCCTAACATCGTGATCCACCAGCCTCAGCCTCCCAAAATGCTGGGATTACAGGTGTGAGCCACCGTGCCCAGCCGAAGGGTCTTTAATAAGAGGTGGAAAGGGGTGCCTTCCTCTGCTCATCTCTCCCTGAGGGCTGGATGTGGTGGACATAATGGCAGCACAGCAGCCAGCTTGGACCATGTGGACGAAGGCCACACTTAAGAATGGCGGAGAGGAAAGCTCAGACATGCAAGGGTCTCTCACACTTCACCAGCCCTGGATGGGCCGCCTCCAGGATTTTACATGAGAAAATCCATCTATGTGTACTTTCTAAGCCACTATTAAACTGTGTGTTTTTAGGCTACTATAAAGGCAAAGCTAATCATATCTGATAAAGCACCTTTGTGTCCTCTTGCATGGGACATAGGAAATTCTGGATCCCCCTCAAGCCACTTGGAGGCCATGGGAAGCCAGGAATGGGACCTCTGCCTCAAATATCCTGCTATGAAGCTGCCTCCAAGTGTGACTGCAGAGCCCATTTCTATGCCATATCTGAAGTGTCCTCCTGTAGAGTTTGTCTTAGACCAGGAGTTGGCAAATTATGGGCTGGCTACCTGTGTTGTAGATAAAAGTGTTATTGGAACACAGCCATGCTCCTTCATTTAGTATTGTATATGGCTGCTTTTGAGCTGTAACAGCAGAATTGGGTAGTTGTGAGATATTTACTATTTGGCACTTTAAGAAAAAGTTTGCTGGCCGGGCGGGGTGGCTTAACGCCTGTAATCCCAACACATTGGGAGGCCGAGGGGGGCGGAGCACGATATCAGGAGATCGACACCATCCTGGCTAACATGGTGAAACCCCGTCTCTACTAAAAATACAAAAAAATTTGCTGGGCACGGTGACGGGTGCCTGTAGTCCCAGCTACTGGGGAAGCTGAGGCAGGAGAATGGTGTGAACCCGGGAGGTGGAGCTTGTAGTGAGCCGAGATCGGGTCACTGCATTCCAGCCTGGGCGACAGACTCCGTCTCAAAAAAGAAAAAAAAAGAAAGAAAGAAAAGAAAAGAAACAGTTTGCTGACTCCTGTCTTAGCAGATTTCCCTATCTAAGAATGCCACTAGCTTCCCCACAACCCATCTAGGCCTGAGGGGCTCATCACCAGCTTCCACCACCTTCATCTCCACACAATTCTTCCGTTCTTCAGGTCTGACTTTCCCAGGACCATGCGGGCAAGTATTGAACAACTGGCTCCTCTATGGGAGGAGAAACAAAAAGCCCTGATGTATATATTGTGTAAATATTCCAAGTATGGTTAATTTCAAGCTAACAACAGGATGTTGTTTCAAGCTAACATCATGTTGTTAGCTAGAAACTAACCACAGTAGGAATGGTTGAGAAGCAATGAAGACACTGGGCTCTAAGGAGCAGTAAGACATAGCTCCCATACATCACTAGAGCCACTTCCTTTCTACTGGGGCCTGGGTTCTTCTCAATTTTGCATTGAATGGAACCCTAAAATCTAATCAACTAGGCCTGGATTTTGATATGCGTGTGTATGGTCTCCACCTTACAGTCGTTCTTACAATTTTTCAACTTTATATGGTGTGAAAGTGATATGTAGGCAGTAGAAATCATACTTTGGATTTTGAATTTTGATATTTTCCAGGGTTAGCAATATGCTGTATGGTACTCTCTTGCCATGCTGGGCAGCTCCCAGTCAGCCATGTGATCAGGAGGGTAAACAACTGGTGCTCTACAGTGTACCATGTTGTGCAACTGCCGGCTAATGTGAGGCGTCTGAGCACATTTAAGGTAGGCTAGGCTGAGCTATGATGTTCAGTAGGTTCAGTGTATTCAATACTTTTTGACTTATAGTATTTTCGGCTTAGGATGGGTCTATCAGGATGTTAACCCCATCAAAAATTGAGAAGCATCTGTACTAATTGCAGCTAAGTGAATTTACAGAATGTAGCTCCCTGGCTGTCAGCACTTTTCTTCCCTTTACTTTGTCAATGTTTGTAATATTTACATTCTGTTCTGTTCCTTTTGTTTTGTCTACAGATTGGGTCTAAGATATTAAACCCCACATAAATAACATTATTGTAACATGCAATTATGATGTTATATTGTATAATTATTTGCTGCAGGATCAAGTAGCATGGCTGCAGCTCTGAAGAAGAAAATGATCTTCAGTTATAAGTATCTGCAGGCCAAAGGAGAATGTCCCATGTATCAAAATGTAAATTAATAAACTAGCGCATTTTGTTCCATGTTTATATTTCTTCTCACATTCAGATTCTATTTCTTAAAAACCTCGGCCGGGCGCGGTGGCTCAAGCCTGTAATCCCAGCACTTTGGGAGGCCGAGACGGGCGGATCACAAGGTCAGGAGATCGAGACCATCCTGGCTAACCCGGTGAAACCCCGTCTCTACTACAAAATACAAAAAAACTAGCCGGGCGAGGTGGCGGGCGCCTGTAGTCCCAGCTACTCGTGAGGCTGAGCCAGGAGAATGGCGTGAACCCGGAAGGCGGACCTTGCAGTGAGCTGAGATCTGGCCACTGCACTCCAGCCTGGGCGACAGAGCAAGACTCTGTCTCAAAAAAAAAATAAATAAATAAAAATAAAAATAAAAACCTCACTTACTCTTTTTGGAATTACTTTGTTTCAGTGAGACATCCTCTTGAGTAATTTCTTCATACGCAGTGCGTGAGTAGTAAATTTTCTGACTCCCTGAATTTCAGAAAATGTCTTTATTTTCTCTTTACTTTGGGTGGTAATTCGACTGACTATAAAATTCCAGATTCAAATTAATTTTCTTTCAAAACTTGGAAGATGCTGCTCTTTGTCTCATAGCATCTAATTGGTGTAAAATCTGATGTCAGGCTGAAACTTATTTCTTTATATGTACCTATTTTTTTCTTTCTGGAAGCTTATATGATTTTCTCTTTATTCTTGAAGTTCTGAAATTTTACCCAAGTACATTTATTTATTTATTTATTTAGAGATGGAGTTTCCCTCTTGTTGCCCAAGTTGGAGTGCAATGGCGCCATCTCAGCTCACCGCAACCTCCGTCTCCTGGGTTCAAGCTAGTCTCCTGCACTCAGCCTCCCAAGTAGCTGAGATTACAGGCATGCTCCACCACGCCTGGCTAATTTTGTGTTTTTAGTAGAGACAGGGTTTCTCCATGTTGGTCAGGCTGGTCTCGAACTCCCGACCTCAGGTGATCTGCCCACCTTGGCCTCCCAAAGTGCTGGGATGACCGGCTCATGCCTGGCCACCCAAGTGCATTTAAATGTATAATATTTAATGTATAATATTTAATAAGGATATTTCTTTACTCATCCTTATTTTCCTCAGTGGTTCCCTTAAAACAACACACAAAACAAAACACTGATTTGGCTTAGTACCAAAAAATATTTCAAAGCGAACAAAGAAGGCTCACAATACCACCAGTCAGATAACTCCAATTAACATTGTTAAAGTATAAAATAAGCCAGATGTAGTGGCTCATGCCTGCAATCCCAGCACTTTGGGAGGCTGAGGTGGAAGGATCGCTTGAGCCCAGGAGTTTGAGACCAGCCTGGGCAATTGAAGGGTGAGAATGGGTGGAGAAGAACTTTACTGAACAACAGAACAGCTCTCAGCAGAGAGGGGATGTAGAGGGTGGTCCCCCACTCCCACAGTTAGGTGGTTTCTCTCCCCGTGTGGCTGGGTCCAGAGCTTTTCATGGACTCAGAATGGGGAATGTGCGCTGATTGGTTTGTGAGTATTCGAAAAAGATTAAAGCAAATATATCACTCAAAGGTGGGCACAACAGTGTAGAAAACCAATTAGGAAAGGGTAGGTATATGTCAAATAGGTGAAGGGAAGCGATCAATCAGGAAAGCACGTCAAACGGGGTGACAGGTTCTCAATCTGGTCTGTGGATTTGACTTGTAGCTTGACTTTCAGGCTTTAAACTGTCTTTGGCTTGGAGGTGGGGTTTTACTGGGGATCCATCCTTATCTGCCTAGGTACTTGTCTGCCTCCTGCTGCTATCAATTATAGATATCTTGACATACTTTAATGAGTTTATGCAAGGGATGAATTCCTAATAATGACAGTGCTGGAATAAAGAGCAAGGGCATTTTGAATTCTGATTTTTTTTTTCTCGCCAATTTGCCTTGCGCAAACTCTGCACCATTGCATTCTCAATAACAGAGGATCAAAGTGCTGATTCTCCATTTACTTATTGATATGGAGTATTTTCAAGGTTTCAAAGTTTTGCCCATCTGGAGAGGAGAAAACTTTAGTGTTTCAATACACATTTTTTTTTTTTTTTTTTTTAGCTGTGTGTGTGGCTTTTATTTTTCCCTACGTTTATTGGCCATCAGTGTTGTTATTTGTTTATTCATTTTTCTTGACTTCCCTATTCATATTCTCACCTTCAATGGATCCTTCTCTCTGATCATCTGTGTCTTTCTTTGCCTTAGGAAAATGTCTTTTGGTTACTTCCTCAGTTGTTTCCTCCCCTCCTGGATCCAGACATCTGGGTCTAGATTTATCTCTATGTTATTTTATTTTATCCTATGTTTTCCATCTCTCAGTCTTTACACTCTGCCTTAAAGGAGATATTTTTCAACATTATCTCCCAGACATTTGGCTCTCTTTTCAAAAATTCTAGATTATTATTTTTGAAAGTCAAAGTAGTACATGAGGATTGTTTTATGAGCAAAATATAGCTGATATAATTTATAGTAAAAATAACACTGTCCCACAATTTCTTATTCCTGTTCCTCTCCCTAAACTTTTTTTTTTTTTTTTTTTGAGACAGAGTCTTGCTCTGTTGCCCAGGCCAGAGTGCAGTGGTGTTATCTTAGCTTACTGTACCTCTGCTTCCTTAGTTCAAGCAATTCTCCCGCCTCAGCCTCCCAAGTAGCTGGGACCACATGCGTGCGCCACCACACCTGGCTAATTTTTATATTTTTAGTAGAGACGGGGGTTTACCATGTTGGCCAGGCTGGTCTCGAACTCCTGACCTCAGGTGATCCACCCCCCTCTGCTGGCCAAAGTGCTGGGATTACAGGCGTGAGCTACTGTGCCCAACCTCCCTAAACTTTTAAACTGTTATTTTCCTGGTACTTACTGCCATATTTCTCAACTCTAGATGTTATCTTTTGACTTCCTATCACGGAAGACAAAGATTGAGTGATAACACCACCATGTCCCCACTGTCATTTTCTGCACCCTGCTGTGATAGTTACGTCCCAACTTTTTGTTAAATTGTTACTATTTTTTTTGGATAAACATGTGAGCTTAATTCATGGTTGAGTCCAAAAGTCCATTATGATTATGTCTCCTTTTATTTTTTCCTGGAGTTAACAGTTGCTTGTTTATTTTTTTATTTATTTTTGGCTAGTTTTTATGTACCTTCTAAACCCTCCTAATGAAATTGAAAAACACTTTTGAATTTGGAAGAGCCCTTGTCCATGGACTGGCTCCTTCCTTTGTTTCTCTTCTTCTTGAGGTGCAAGGACAGAGCCAAGAAAGACTGATTAGAGTGTTAGGCAGACAAGAGAGTCAGGAAAAGGGTGGAATGTTTCCAGGTCCCTGAAAAGGAAAAGGGAAAACAGATCCACAGGGATCTAGGGAGCTGGAGCTTTTGAAATCAGTTGTTTGACCTCAGAATGTCTCTACAGAAACAGCGTTTTCCATGGTGGGTGGTTCCCAGCTTGTCTCCCACCCCAACTCACCCCCAAGCTGAACAGCTGTACAAGACCTTTCCAGAAAAGTTTAAGACTGGGCCGGGTGCGGTGGCTCATGCCTGTAATCCCAGCACTTTGGGAAGCTGAGGCGGGCAGATTGCCTGAGATCAGGAGTTCGAGACCAGCCTGGCCAAAATGGTGAAACCCCATCTTTACTAAAAATACAAAAATTAGCTGTGCATAGTGGCACGCACCTGTAGTGCCAGCTACTCGGAAGGCTGAGGCAGGAGACTTCCTTGAACCAGGGAGGTGACGGTTGCAGTGAGCAGAGATCATACCACTGCACTCCAGCTTGGGTGACAGAACGAGACTCTGTCTCAAAAAAAAAAAAAAAAAAAAAAAAGAAAAGAAAAGAAAGGGCTGTAGCAGTGTTGTTTTTCAAGTTTGCAAGAAAGTAGAAACATTGAAGCAGCAACAATTTTGCATCTACCTTGAATGGCAGTGCTGGAGGCAGAGGGATTATTGATGTTTTGTGCTTGGTGGAGATAGCAGTGGGCCAAAGGCAAGTCCTCCATTCCCTTAGATGGGTGAATATGGGTGAAATGGACAGGAGAGAAAAAGAATCCAAGGGTGAAAGGAGATTAGGAGAAGGGAGAAGCCTCAACTGGGCAGAAGTCCTTCCCTGACCTTAGGACCCAGCCTTCTCCACCTCTGATTTTGCTAACCCTGCCCAGCATATAGGTAATAGGCTCTGTGAGGTCAGGGCACTCCTCAAGGGTATGAAGATGGATATCCATAAGTCAGAAGTCTGTAATTTAGGGGCGGTTGGGAAGCACAGCAACAAATGTTTCATGTATTTTGATCTTTCAGTTCACCTGGGCAAACACGTACATTCTTCTGGATTGTGGAAGAATTGATCGTTCCCTAAGGGCCCTATTGGGGATTAGCAGATCTTGCATACCTCTCCTGGGCCGCCAGACCTTCTCTTTCTTCATCACCAAACCCAGGAAGGGCTCATATCCCGTTCTGCAGGTATGGATGGAAGAAATCTGGGGGAACACCCACGGGTTGCTAGCTTTTAACAAAATCACATTTTAGTTGGCTGGAATCCTAGTGATGAGCAGGGATGATCACAGAGGGCTCACCTCACACCTTGTCCTGGCTTTATCTGGACTGAGTGGGCCCAAGCATGTTCCAGAGAGCTGAGTGGTGATGCACCTCCCACAGGCCGTCAGAGCACAGAAATCCTTACTCTGCCTGGGTCTGGCTTTGTGCATTTTCAATTATTCTGTCCTGGTGGCTTCGGGGAATACAATTCTTAGTCCTCAGAACACCAGCCTAGGCTAGCTCTGTTGTTTAACACTTGCCTCTGTTTGAATGTTTTGTGATAGTTGTTTGTTAAATTTTGTTAACCTTGCTTTGCACATAGTAGGTGATCAATAAGTAATCGTATAAATTAATAAACTCCGATCCTTTCTCAGAGTCTAGCTCTGCAATGTGCCTGGAGAATAAGTGACACTGCTTCCCTGGGGGGTGTATACTGAGCACCTTCCAGAGCACTCTGCATTACTATGGGGAGGGTGCTTGTGCACACACACAGGCTCATACTCACCACATCCGTCCAGGACATGTTCACTGCTCCTCCGTGTGTGTTAGCACAGGAACAGGAGAGTTCCTGTCCACAGCCTCTCACTCTCTCTCCAGGTCTGTGCCTAGAAATATATTTCAGTTGCCTTTCAGTGTCTGCAGGCATCAACATCAAGCACCATGACCACAACATAGCACAGACCCTGCCTATGTGCTGGCCACTGTTTACTGCTTTTCATTTATCCTTTCATTTGCTTCTAGCAACAACCCTAAAATGTAGGTCTGATTATCCGATTTTAATGCTGAAGACACTGCGACTCAGAGAAGTTAATTTGCCCAAGATCACACAGATGAGCCCAGATACCACCCCAGGCCTTTCCAACACATATCTGTATAAATAATTACGCCATCATTCTTGAGCATCAAAACGAGTTCAGCAAACAGTCAAGGAAGGAGCTGGGGTTCTGAGGCACTACATATCAGGGCCACCAGGGGCCGCTGTTTCTCCATGCTTAGACCAGAACGCAGCCCCTCCCCTGCAGACCTCAGGAATGCAGCCTGAGTGTGGCCTTGGGAGTCCCACAGATTCACACCCAATGGGGCCCACCCCACCTTGCTTCAGCACAGTCTTCAGCCCACCCTCACCCCCACAACTTGGCATGGAAGCATGGGGAGGCTGGCGGTTGCAGATACCAAAATAGAAGTCTGAATTGGAACATGTGATTCTTCGGCTCTGTCAGAAATTCTTCCAGTTGTAGGGCCTGGCTGCCTGATTTTCAGGGAAATGGCTAACTGCTGGGGCGCTTCTGATAGCAGAAAGCTCTTCAGAGATGGGCTCCTGGGGTGAGAGGATCCCGGTTAGGTCAGTGGTCTCCAAACTGGGGTATGTAAGGTGATCTGCTGGGGGTGCAGGAAGAAAATAATAGAACAATTATGTATGTATTTATAATTTTAATCTAAAAATAAGAGTTGATGCGGTGGCATGGATCTGTAGTCCCAGCTACTTGGGAAGCTGAGATGGGAGGGTCGCTTGAGCCCAGGGGTTTGAGGCCAGCCTGGGCAACATAGCGACACCCTGTCTGGAACATAAATAAATAAATGACAATGTGACTTCACTTTTTTTTTTTTTTTTTTTTTTGAGACAGAGTCTCACTCTGTCACCCAGTCTGGAGTGCAGTGGTGCAATCTTGGCTCACTGCAACCCCCACCTCCCTGGCTCAAGGGATCCTCCCAACTCAGCTTCCCAAGTAGCTGGGACTACATGTGCCCAACACCACACTCAGCTAATTTTAATGTTTTATATTCAGATTGCTGCTGGCTCTGTCACTGGTTTGTATTTCAAATAGTCCTGAGTCAGCAAAGTGTGTGTGGTGAACTGGGAGAAGAATGAGGGTGCCCTGACAGGAACTGGCCTCAGCACAGTTGGCCTGCTCCTGCTGGATGGGATTTCTGGTGGATATACCAAACCTAACTAGATAACACATAACTGAACCGTAGTCATCCTCGTGGAATTGACAAGTAGCTTCTAAGGATTCCTATGGAGAGTCCAAGGTTTGACGGTAAAGTGATCAGTGTCTGCATGTTCGAACCAGAGGAAGATGTCTGAGCTGCCACTTCCACTTTTTGTGGGAATTCTTAGCTGCATTATGACATAAAAATGACAGTCTAAACAGACCTTGTAAGGCACCCGTCTCTCAAATTTAAATCTGTCAAAATTATTTGAAATTATATCTGTTATCATTTACCATGAACCTTGCTGTAATAACAAAAAATTGCTGTGCCTTGTTACAGTAATGACCAGTGACAACAGGACAGGTACATGGTATGTCAGGGGTGCAGGCCAAACCCTATTTGGGGGTGGAGGCACAGATCAAAAGATCACTGGAGTATGCCGCAGCCAACAGTTCAACATTCCTATCTTTACCATTCTTAGTTTGTTTTGGGCCAAGGGTCTGAGCTGTTGGGTTTGTGAAGACTGTTGCTGACATTGCTCAAGGGCTAGGCATTGGAACTATGACCCTTGGGGACTTTGGTTTCAATTCCAGTTGAGGCATTTCAAGTCAGGTGGTTTTTGTTTGTTTTTGGTCTACTTTACAAGTGTCCAATTCCTGTAACAGAAAGGAGGGGAGGAAGAGAAAAGAGAGGAGGAAGGGGGCGGGAGCCTTCCACTGCGTGGTGCTCTATGGTGCTCCCTGGAGTGTCAACTTTGTGAGCATTTTCCCATCTTGCACAATGAATGGGTCTCCCTCTAGATCCCGTTCCTTAAGTTCTTCCTTTCAGGGGCACATTTAAAAATCTCATGGGATTTCTCTGAATCCTGACAGAAAGATGGCTCTTATTTATTTTCTTTTTCTGAGATAGGGTCTCACTCTGTGAGTACAGTGGTATGATCATGGCTCACTGCAGCCTTGACTTCCCTGGCTCAGTGATCCACCTCAGCCTCCCAAGTAGCTGGGACCACAGGCACATGCCAACGTGCATGGCTAATTTTTTTTATTTCTTTTGTAGAGATGGGGTCTCATTATGTTGCCCAGGCTGTTCTCGAACTCCTGGGCTAAAGTGATCTGCCTGCCTCAGCCTCCCAAAGTGCTGGGATTCCAGATTCAAGAGAGTGAAATGAATTTTCTAAGAGGGCTTCCTGAGAACAAATGTAAGGTTGTCTGTATAAGTTCTTGTCAAAGCATCAGGATTCCTTAGGATGATTTTTTAAGCACGTAGAGTCCTGGGCCTCACTTATGGCCTCCCGGCTCAGACTATTAGCTAGCCCAGGAAAAAGCATTTTCAACAAGCCCCTCTCCCCATGCCCCACAAACTAGGGATTTTGAGAAACATTATTCTGTATAACATTTTTGAAAACTTTAGTCTTTCAAAGAGTTTATTATTTGCATTAATTTCTCTTAATATGGGATAGGGAAGGCCTGGGGGTCGTTTATTCATTTTAAGCACAAGGATGAAGTAAGGCTCCGAAGAGGTCAGCCATTCACCTAAGTGTGCAGGAAAGGTCACAGGAGATGGGGGCTGGTCCTCCCTTGGGACCAAGCCTTCCCTGCCCAGTTCTGCTGCACACACTGGACACACCTCAGTGGAGGGAGTGATATGACACTTCACACATCAGTGAGGAGAGCCCTGACTTGAAGTAACTCCAAGAGAAGGGGCTGAATTTCTTTTTTTATTTTATTTTATTTTTTATTATACTTTAAGTTCTAGGGTACATGTGTACAACATGCAGGTTTGTTACATATGTATACTTGTGCCATGTTGGTGTGCTGCACCCATCAACTCATCAGCACCCATCAACTCGTCATTTACATCAGGTATAACTCCCAGTGCAATCCCTCCCCCCTCCCCCCTCCCCATGATAGGCCCCGGTGTGTGATGTTCCCCTTCCAGAGTCCAAGTGATCTCATTGTTCAGTTCCCACCTATGAGTGAGAACATGCGGTGTTTGGTTTTCTGTTCTTGCGATAGTTTGCGGAGAATGGTTTCCAGCTGCATCCATGTCCCTACAAAGGACACGAACTCATCCTTTTTTATGGCTGCATAGTATTCCATGGTGTGTATGTGCCACATTTTCTTAATCCAGTCTGTCACTAGTGGACATTTGGGTTGATTCCAAGTCTTTGCTGTTGTGAACACTGCCACAGTAAACATACGTGTGCATGTGTCTTTATAGCAGCATGATTTATAATCCTTTGGGTATATACCCAGTAATGGGATGGCTGGGTCATATGGTACCTCTAGTTCTAGATCCTTGAGGAATCGCCATACTGTTTTCCATAATGGTTGAACTAGTTTGCAATCCCACCAACAGCGTAAAAGTGTTCCTATTTCTCCACATCCTCTCCAGCACCTGTTGTTTCCTGACTTTTTAATGATTTCCATTCTAACTGGTGTGAGATGGTATCTCATTGTGGTTTTGATTTGCATTTCTCTGATGGCCAGTGATGATGAGCATTTTTTCATGTGTCTGTTGGCTGTATGCATGTCTTCTTTTGAGAAATGTCTGTTCATATCCTTTGAAGGGGCTGAATTTCTGAGGCCAATTCATACCTGAAACCTGACCCCTACCTGGGCCCAGTGGGAAATTACAATCCCACTGTCTTCAGAAAGGGACCTCAGAATGCAAGGCTTAAATACTATCCAGTCCAACCACATGACTGGCAAGACCCATGGAGGTTCTTTAGCAAAATATCAGCACAATGGCATGTTGGCTGCAGAATACTAAAAAGGACTCTAGGCTGGGAATAGTATCTTGCTCCTGTAGTCCCAGTTGCTCAGAGGCTGAAGCAGGAGGATGGCTTGAGCCTGGGTGTATGAGGCTGCAGTGAGCCAGGATAGCACCACTGTACTCTAGCTGGGTGATAGAGGAAGACTCTGTCACACACACAAAAAAGACTCTACAGTAGAGGCCAGAACGTTTCTTCTCCTGGCAGATCCTCCTCCTTCCCCTGGAGAGCAGTTCCTTCCAGAAGGCCCGCCCTGCCCTGCTCTGCCCTGGGTGGGTCCAGTACCCCTCGTGGTCCTCAAATTGCACACTGGGGCTGCTTTTGCCTTGTCACTTATCACTCTGCACTGAAATGGCCAGGATTCTGCTTCCCCCAGGGGACAGTGAGTCTCTTGGAGGTAGGGGCTAGGTTCAGTGTCTGTAAAATGAATAGGCTCCTCACTGGGGCTTGTCTTGTGTCTGACTTAGTCATCATCACCTCGAGCACCCTCACACCCCACTGAGACAGAGTCTTGGCACTGCCATTTGATGAACTGCCAGGGTGGTGTAAAATGTCTAGAATGTCCATCTTTGGTGTCACGGGGAAGAGACAGACCTTGAGCAAGGGCTACAACCTCAAATCAGGGCTGCATGGCCACTTGCCCCCTGGTCGCTCTGGGCCTACCTCCAGATATTGCAGGCCACACCCCTGCCAGGTAGGAAGGGGACCACTTTATTTTCCTGCTCTGAGAGGCTACGAAACCAACCAAGCAAGGCAAGTCAGCCATCAAGCTCAGCTACCCATGCAGCGCTCCTGACTTCCCACCCTTCCTCCAGGCCGGGTGTCTGCCAATCAGAGTCTGGATTCTGTTTTCCCGCCTTTCCTGGCAGCACAAACCACGCTCGGATGGTGAGCAATGCAAGTTCCAGGCATGCCTTGCTGCATTACTGGGTTCCCAGGTGTCACTTCATTCACAGGGTGAGTCCTTCACAGGTCTGTGGGCTGATAAACATGCAAATTTTCCCAAGCAAATGATGTTAGGCCGTGGCACTTTTCCCACTGAGAAAGCTCCCCATCAACAAGCTGGGAAAATGGGTGAAAGCCCATGCTTTGCCCGCCCTGGGAAGCACACACTGGCCGGGAATCTGCGCAAGGCCCCCTGCAGGGACAAGCGGACATCATACACTCCTGCCTGGAGTCCCTGCTGGACGGCAGGAACTTCCGCAGGCCTGTGGTCTGGCTTTAGGGAACAGTCCATTTGCTCACTTGATTCCGTGGAGTTTCCACGTCGGCGCAGCTGTGTGTGTGAGCTGGTGTGTGTGATCCGAGTGGTTTCTATACCGTTGTGGAAACCCCCAGCCCAGTGGTTATGGATTTTCTTGGGGCCTCAATTCTCCCCAGGAGCGTGATCCTCACTACAGGGGAGCGGCGCTTTATCTGGCGGGGCGGGTGGACACTCCTACAGTGTTACTTTGACCCATTTTCTCGCAGTTTCCAATTCAGAGCCGCAGGGACTGGCGGACTGCGTTTCCTTCTCTGAGCCCTCTGCAGAGCCTCCGGGCGGGGCAGGCAGGGCCGAGGCTGCAGCGGGACCTCCGACCCGAGGCGCCTGCTTGGGAGCCGACCTCGGGCGCCTGGAGCCCTGGCGGGAGCCCCAGGGGGTGCGGGCGTTTGAGGGGGTGCGGGCGTTTGAGAGGGCCACGGCCGCGCCCGGGGGATGGTGGGGGCGGGGCGGGGAAGCCTGGAGATGAAGGAGGTGTTTGTCACCAAGGTTCTAAGGCGCCGTGGAAGGTTTTTACCTGTTTTCATTGGGAGCAAACAACAAAACTAAAAGCGATGGAGGCGTAGGGCTGCAGAAACGGAAGCAGCACTGTGGCGAAGCCGGACGCTTCCCGGGGAAGAGGGAGAGGGGACGCTCAGACTCAAAAGGCGGGCTGGGCGCGGAGTGGGGCAGCCGCCGGGGGGCGCCCGCACTGGCTGGTGCTCGGGCCCGGGGAGGGAAGAGGCGGGGCGGGAGCCAGGGCTGCGCGCTGGCCGCGGCGCGAGGAATGCGGCCTTTGGCTGGTGCCGGGCCGGCATTCCGGCCGGCGCAGGAATGTGAACAGGGTGTTCACTGCGCGCTCTGAGCGCACAAGTTTGTTCTCCTCCCCTTGGAGAACGCCAGCCCCTTCTGTGCCACCCCGCCACACAGAGCCCCCGGCACGTCCGTCCGTCCGTCCGTCCGGGTGGAGGACAGGGCCCCGAGGGCCGCCGACCAGGAGGGACTTGCAGGAGGCACCGGACAGGGGTGCGGCGAGACCAGTCGCGGTGGAGGAAAGGAGGGAAGCCCGCAGTGGTCCGCTCAGGCACTGAGGAAGCTGAGCCAGTAGCTCAGAGGAGATAGGACCTACCCCTCTCCATCATCAGCCTCAAGGGGCACAGGGTTCAGATCCCAAAATGTGCCCATTTATTGTGGGCACAATTGTGAATGGCAAGACCTGAGGAGAGAAGGGGGAAAGCAGACCGTCTAGTTTAGGATTAGGTGCTTTCTGATCGGCCAGGGAGTGACTGAATACCTAACAGCATTTAACTCATTCAACAAATATTTACCGAGCCTCTGCTCCGTGCCAGTCCGTGAGATTAATTCTGGGGGCACAGAGGTGAAGTCATCCTGTCCTTGAGGGGCTGACATTCTGATCCTCTAGACAGTCTCTGAAACACCCAGGGAGAGGTGGGGGAAGCCCAGGGTGTGGGGGAACAGTGAGGAATAACCCAGATTGGGGGTGGAGATCCAGGAGGGCTTCCTGGGAGAAGCTGCAAAGTGACCCGGAAGACCACTAGGAGTCAGCCCAAAAGATGGGAGAAGAAGAGTATTTTAGACAGACGGAACCTTATGTGCAGAGGAAGAGCCTGTGGTGCGATTGGCCCCCAAACGGAGCATAAGTCTGCTCCTGGCCTCTCCCCATGCCTGCCAAAGGCCCAGCGGAGTCACAGTAAGGGTCAGGGTGTCCACCTCCGTCCACCCATGATATTGATTCGTCTATGGAGCCCGTCTTCTGCAAGAGGCACAGCAGTGGCCTGTTAAGAGTGAGAAGAGAATCAGGACTCAGCACGCTGCTGTGGGAGTATTGTGGGGACTGACAGATAATGCCCATAAGCATCTGGCGTGGGGCTTAGCACCTAGTAGGCGCTCTGTGTACATTGGCTGGTCTCTCAGCACCTTGCCTGATTGACTCCTCTTCCCCTTCGTGATACTGATTTCTGGTTCCGAAAAGGCAGCTGTCCAGCTCTTCATCCCTGTGGAGGGGCCTGCCCAAAGAGAAGACCATGCGGGTCTAGTCATGGAACTTCCTGATTTTTGTCCCTCCCTGATTGGGGGGTGGTAGCATGCAGGACATGAGACTGGCATGGTGGAGGGCATCATAAAGATCCTGAAATACATCCAGGGAACCCGATGCTGTAGGCAAGGAGGAATTGGAGCAGAGGAGGGCCTTGCTTGCAGGTGCAGCGTGGGAGATTGGCCCAAGGGCTGAGAACAGGATGAATGAAGCAAGGAGGGTCAGGGCCAGGAAGACTGAACTTGGGCAATATCCAGGAAAGGACTGATGGGAGCTCGGAGGGCAGGGACAGAAAGCAGAGCTGGGAGGTTGTCACTGGGGAGGTAGAGGAGATCAGACCCTTCAGCTGATTAGCTGAAAGGTGGGGCCGGGATTCTAAATCTCCTCTCCTACTAGATCTTCACCCGGCTTGGGTCAGTATGGATCTGAGCACATGAGGCCACACGGGATCATAGTCTCTGTGTGTCCCAAATGTCACTGAGTGATGAAACAGGAATGTTTATATCCAGAAGTTCTTTGTCCCAGGAATGCACTGGGACCTAAATTCTTGTGTGCAGAGGAAAAGTGCAGGCCTTGGAATGGCCTCTCCAGCATTGTTCCTTGGCAAACACAGGAAGATGGGTTTCCTTTAGCTTTGTGGTGCTGACATCTGAATCCGGACCCCTCCCCCAGCCTTTGGGGTCAGGGAGGGAGGCAGAGGACCAAGCAGTCCATGGAAAATAAACACCCACCTCTGCTTTTTTGACTTATTTCACGTTCTTAGAATTTCCTCTCTTGGATTCTGGCTTTGTTATTTTAAAATTCCACACGTTGGTTACAGTTGAGAAAATCCCCCGTTGCTATTGCTATGGAGAGGCAGCTCTACACTGGGGGCACAGAGTCTCGGCGCCCCCGGAGAAGTAAGCTGGCCAGCGGGCCTCCAGCCCAGTCTCCAAGTGAGTTTCTGAGTCAGCCTGTGTGAGGGAGGCTCTCGGGGCTGGGTGTGTGTGCCTCTGTGTGAGCATGTGCTAGTCACGCAGCTGGGATGTGGCAGTGTTTTGGTTCCAGCTCTTTGGGCTGGAGCTGCACTGCAGTACTGATAGCTCCATTTGGGGACTTCCAAAGGAGGTTCCAGGTGGGCCCGGGCAGTGCATTAACTGAGAGGACAGCTCCAGCCCACCAGAGCCCTGCCTTACTCCCACACACACACGACTCAGGCTGCTGCCTCCCCTGGACTCCGTACTGTGGACACCTGGTCCTGTGCTGCCCTTCCTTTGAGGCTCTGCCTTTCCTCCTCCTCTCTTGACACCCATTCCCTTTCCTTCAGGGGATGTGTACACGAATTTTGGCACAAGAATAATCATTGCAGTGTTTCCTTCCTTCACCAATTCATTCATTCATCCATTCAGTCATCCAACAAATATTTATTGAGTGCTTACCAGGTACCAAGCATTGTACTGGATTCTGGAAATACTGAGACAGAGAAACTGGATAACTGGAAACAACTCAAGGATCCCAACAATTAGTGGCATAAAGTATGGAGTATCTACATGACACAGGGCTGGGATGAGGGTGAAGCAAGTGAAGTAGGGGTACGCCCAAAACCCCATAATCAAGACAAGTAATATTTTAATGCAACTTTTTAAAAGCAAAAATTAATCCATGGTGAACCAAATATCAAAATTTTAAATAAAGACAGGATCAGTAACAGTTCTGTGCTAGATCATATTTAGACCCAGGGGAAAGGAAAAATTAGTCATACAATACATTGACAGATTGTCATGCGAACATTAGAATATGTCAAGGAAGTTTGCCTATTGATGTAGGAAGAAACTCACGGCATATTGTTGAGTGAAAAAAGGGAGATCACAGAGCCATATATAAAGTGTGATCCAATTAAAAATATATCTGGGTGCTGGAAATGCTGAAAGAACCTATGTCCAGATGTTAACAGCTCTTTCCTCTGCAATTAATGGTTATTTTATTGCCTTCCTTTTGCCTGTGTTTCCTGGCTATTTTAATGGCAAAGATGTAATATGTGTATAATTTTCTCAAATCTTTTTTTTTTGTTTTTGTTTTTGTTTTTGAGATGAAGTCTTGCTCTGTTGCCCAGGCTGGAGTACAGTGGTGTGATCTTCACTCACTGCAACCTCTGCCTTTCGAATTCAAGTGATTCTCCTGCCTCAGCCTCTTGAGTAACTGGGATTACAGGCACGTGCCACCACGCCCAGCTAATTTTTGTATTTTTAGTAGAGATGGAGTTTCACCATGTTGACCAGGCTGGTCTCGAACTCCTGACCTGGTGATCTAACTGCTTCAGCCTCCCAAAGTGCTGAGGTTTCAGGCGTGAGCCACGGCACCCGGCCTCAGGGATATTTTTTTAAAAACAGGAGCATTGCAGCAGAGCATGCTGGTCTGGAGAGACTGCCCGCGTCACCGCACTTCTCAACGTTGAGACTGGGGCAGGTCTGGGATTACCCTTCCACTTCCTAGATGAGCAAGTCGAGGCTCGGTGAGGCTGGGGCATGTGGTGGAGCCAGCCTCTGAAGGCAGGCGAATCCTCAGGGCCCACATTGCCCCATAGCATGGCTGCGGCTCTTGTGTGCCAGCTTACGCTGAACCTTTCCTGTCTTTCCCTCCATGGCCCAGCTGCTCTCCACTGGCCTACCTCTTCCACTGATGTGTTTTTTCAACTGAGAACAGAACTGTAGGAAGAAAGCCTGGATAGATGTGCCTAGCCCCATCTCTGGGCCCTCAGTGAATGACAAGTGGGCTTGTGAGTGACTGAGTGAGGGAGTGAGTGATTCCAGTTAGAAAGTATTTCCAATGTTGTGTTGTTCTTTTTGGCACAGACACACCCTGCAGACTGGCATGAATCATAAGTAATTCCCTAAAGCCCCCATCTGCCTGGAAATGCCTAGTGGTATTTCCCACAGTTCAGAAGCCATCAGCTCTGCTGCCAGCAGGCTTAGCTATTCCCCACCCAGCCTCACACTCTTGCCCATTCCCTGGAGAGAACACTGGAGGGAGAGGAGCTTGAGGCAGAGGTTACACCTCTGGAGACTGCAGTCATTCTGGGATTTTGCTCACAGAAGCCTCAGGGCTGCGATCCTCCCAGTAGGCTCTTTGTGACTTAGTAGGCCTGGTGTCTTAGGCATGACACCTGAAGGCCAGAAGAGAATCCCTTTATCTCTTAGGAGGTGGGTTCCCAGGCTTCAGCTCTCTTTCAGCACTGTGTGGTCTCAGCTTGTCTACTGAATGCTGAGAAGCAAGAGTGCTCTTAGTTCTAAGTGTGAGTATAGCAGGTTGCATTTCTCAAAGATGGTGGTGACAATATTGTAGCTAACTATGGCTACTATGTAGACATAACTAAGTTATGGCCAGTGACGTGCAAATGGAATTGTTGTGTGGAAATGTCTGGAAAGACGCCTTCAAAGGGAGGTGAAGTGCCTTTCTTGTTGCTTTCTCCATCTTGCCACCTGTAATGCAGATGTGATGACTAGAGCTCTAGCAGCCTTCTTGGACAATGGAGACTTGGGGTGGGGGAAGCCTTAACAAATACCAGAAACCCAGAAGCTATGAAAGAAAAGATGAACATATTTGACTAGATTAGAATCTTAAATGTTTGTGGCAAAAGGTAGCACAAAGAATAGATGAACTGATTTGGAAACTATACTTACAAATCAGAGGACAAAGGCACAAAGAACATTTACAAATTGTGAAGAAAAAGATAAATGATTCAACAGAAATATTGGCAATTTACGGAATGGCAGTTTCAAAGAGCCAAAAACATATGAAAAATCACTAGTAGTTAGTGAAATGGTTAGGTCAGCTTGAAAAAAATAAAAAGACTGGGAATACCTATTGCTGGTGGACCTGCAGAGAAAGGGCTATTCACATACAGTGTTACCTGAAATGTGACTTTCTCTAGTCTTTAGAAAAGTCAATTATATGGCCGGGTGGGGTGGGTCATGTTTGTCATCCTAGCACTTTGGGAGGCTGAGGAGGGTGAATCACCTGAGGTTAGGAGTTCGAGACCAGGCTGGCCAACATGGCGAAACCCTGTCTCTACTAAAAATACAAAAAATTATCCAGGTGTGGTGGCACACACCTGTAATCCCAGCTACTTGGGAGGCTGAGGCAGGACAATCGCTTGAACCTTGGGAGCAGAGGTTGCAGTGAGCTGAGATCATGCCACTTCACTCCAGCTTGGGCAAAAGAGTGAAACTCCGTCTCAAAAAAAATCAATTATAATTATTATATAAAATTAATAATTTTATATATTATGACCTGTACAAATTATATGTCTATAAGTATATTTTGATCACCAGTTCAGTCCTTTTCATCTGTCCTCAAATATCTGTATGGGATAATGTGTATTACAGTATTGTTCATAGTGTCCAAAAATTGTAATTAGAGTGAATGCTGACCAGGTGCAGTGGCTCACGCCTGTAATCCCAACACTTTGGGAGGCCGAGGCGGGCCGATCACTTGAGGTCAGGAGTTCGAGACCACCCTGGCCAACATGGTGAAACACCATCCCTACTAAAAGTACTAAATTAGCTGAGCGTGGTGGTGCGTGCCTGTAATCCCAGCTACTTGGGAGGCTGAGGCAGGAGAATTGCTTGAACTCAGAAGGTAGAGGTTGCAGTGAGCTAAGATTGCGCCACCGTACTCTAGCCTGGGCAACAAGAGCAAAACTCCATCTCAAAAAAATAAAAATAAGAAAAAAATAAAATAAAGTGAAGCTGAATGAATTATGGGGCATTTGTATTTAGGAATGTTATGCACCCATTAAAAAGAATAAAGTAGAGATAAACCAGTGATTACTTTTTTATTAGATGTTTATGAAAAAGAAAAGCAAGATAAGGAAAAATGTATACATCATTTAGGTAAAACAATGATTTAAAACCTATGTGTGTATATGTATGTTTTGGTAGTCTGAGTTCTGCAAGGACCAGTGACTAACATGGGATTCCACTTGCCAGAGATCTATTGGAAAAAGCTCCTGTGAGTGAACAATGGGAGGTACGTTCTCATAGCTGCAGCGTATTCACACATATGGCTATGTGTGTGTACTTTTATATATGTATATAGATATACATATCTGCATATCATATATGTGAATATGTATTATATATGTTTGTGTATATATGTGGATATATGTATACATATACTGTGTGTATACATATGGCTATGTGTGCATGTATATGTTCATATACATTTGCATATGTAGGCATAGAGAAAAGTATGAACAGGTATACACTAGGTTATTATAATACATAGGTTATGGGGAAGGGGAGTCCTACCAAAAAAAAGAAGGAAAAATTGCCCTAAAATGCCTCACATTTCAGACTTCTATATTCAATTGCCCATACCACATTTGAAAAGTTTTAATGCTTTATAAACTGAATTCCTGAGTTTGCCTGCCTCTGATCAAACCTGCAGCACCCCCACCCTCCAGTCTGATTCCTGTTTCCTTCCACATGACCTGTTTTCTTCCTGCTGGAAGCCCTTGGAATCTTTCCTTTATGCCAGGTGCTCTGGAATCTCCCCACCACTTGTCCTGCTATGGGTCTTGCCCCATTTATTGTATTGGGTACTTGATGGGCACTTACATCCTTAGGTTCTGGAATCTGACACCCTCACTCTGGGGCTCTGCTGGGGAGATGTGACCGAGGAGGAGTCCGAGGGGCAGCTCTTGCCCCTCCCCGGGGAAAGGTGCGCAAAAGGCTGATGAGGAGACCTGGCTTTCTCACCAATTGGCCCATCTGAGTTCTCGCCACTGAGTCACTCTCATTATCTCCACTTTTCTAGGGAGGAGGCCTCGCCACTGTGCCCAGAGCAGCACAGTGAGTCAGATATGAAGCTCTTGTCCCACCTGCCCCAACCCTCGAGCCCTGCTTCCCAGGTCTGCGTTCCCAGGCAGCCTGCCACAGCCAGTGCCAGCGAGAGGGTAGATCAAGCTTCACGACAGCCCAACACTAACGACGTCTAAAGCAGTCTTCATTTATTTATTTATTGTTCATAGTGTCCAAAAATTGGAATTAAAGTGAATGGTTGAATAAATTATGGTGCATTCATATTTAAGAATGTTATGCATCTATTAAAAAGAATGAAATAGAGGTAAACCAATGATTAATTTTAATTAGATATTTATGAATAACAAAAGCAAGATCAGGAAAACTGTATGTATTCTTTAGGTAAAGCAGTGATTTAAAATCTCTGTGTGTATTTGTGTTTTGTTAGTTTGAGCTCACTAAAGTTCAGTGAATCACTGACCAAGATGAGGTTCCACTTGCAAGAGATTTATTGGGAAAAGCCCCAGGAAAAATGTGTGTATATGGATATTTTATTTCATTAAATATATAGAATAAAATATATTTAGATGGAATAAAATATCCATATACTTTAAAATGTTTGAATTGAAATACAGTGAAGTGAAAATTCCCCCTCCTAGTTTGGTTGCCCCCCTCCCATTTTTTTTTGAGACGTAGTTTCACTCTGTTTCCCAGGCTGGTGCAGTGGTACAATCTCAGCTCACTGCAACCCCCGCCTCCCGGGTTCAAGCAATTCTCCTGTCTCAGGCTCCCCAGTAGCTGGGACTACAGGTGAGTGCCACTACGCCCAGCTAATTTTTGTGTTTTTAGTAGAGACAGAGTTTCACCATGTTGGCCAGGATGCTCTCGATCTCTTGACCTCGTGATCAGCCTGCCTTGGCCTCCCGAAGTGCTGGCATTACAGGTGTGAGCCACTGTGCCTGGCCTTGGTTGCCGTTTTTTAGAGGCAACTGGTGCTAGTTTCTTGTGTATGCTTCAAGAGATACTTTAATGCAAAAAAAAAAAAAAAGTAAATAATCTTATAGTCCACAATCCCTTATCTGGAACCCTTGGGGGCAGGTGTATTTTGGAATTGGGAATTCAAGGAGTGTAGAAAGGTAGTGTGTATATTCTGTCACAGTCCCAGCAGAGCCTGTGATACACAAATATTTCTGTGATACACAAAAAATACACAAATATTTCTGCACCAAGTAAAATAAATAAAGCCATAATCTGCCTTAAGTCAGTTCAGTTCAGCCAGGTTTTGCGACCAAATGTGTATGTGTTATTTATTTCTTAGTTGTGTTCTTTGGAGATTTTTGAATTTTATAATTGTGGATAAGGGAATGTGGACTTGTGTTTGTGCTACTCTCCTTATTTAAAAACTTACGGCAGCATTCTGCACCTACTGGATCAGACTAAAGAGCTTTTTCATTATTATTTTTTTGTATCCCCATAGTATTGCATTATACACATGCACCATTGCTAACTTAGCCTGTTCGTGGACATTTGGATTGTTTCCAATCTTCTCCTCAGTTGCATCAGTGCTGCAATGAATAACATCGTGTACTCATTTGGAACATGTGCAAGCATATCTGTAGGATAAATTCCTAGTAGTGGAATTGCAAAGTCAATTAATAATAATGATAGTTAACATCTGCATGGGTATTTACTAAGAGCTGGGAACTGTTGTAAGTGCTTTACAATAATTAAGGTATTTTAATCCTTGCAACAATCTCCTGAGGGAGATACTATTATCATTCCATGTTGCAGATGAGAAAAACTGAGATACAGAGAAGGTAAAGGACTTGTAGAGCTGGAATTCAAGCCGAGGTGTTCTGACTCTAGTCTGTGCACTTAACCATTACATTCGACTGCCTTTTGAAGGTCATGGGAATTTGTAACTTAGAGAGACACTGCCAAATTGTCCTCCGCACCGCTTTACCAATTCATGTTCCCACCAGCAGCCTGCGAGCCTCCTTGTTTCCCCGCCAACGCTGCGCTGAATCAAACTTTTCGATCTTTGCCAATCTGATAGCCGAAAACGGTGTCTTACTGTAGTTAAACTTGAATTTCTTTTACTATGAGTCAGATTGAGTGTCTCTTCATCTAAGGGTCATTTGGACTTCCTTTCCATAAACTGTCCATTCATATCGTTTACTCCTTTTTTCAGTTTGGTTATATCTGTAACTTGTATTGAGCTTTTTATGTCTTAGGAAGATTAGCCTTTAGTGGTTCAAAAGGTACAGATCTTTGCTTAGCTAATCATTTATGTTTTGATTTTGCTGGTGATGGGTTTTGGACAGAGTATTAGGAGGAGACAAACAAAAGAAAATGGCTTTAGTGTTGGGAATTGAAGGGAGGGAGAGGACAGAGCAGATCCCTGGAAAGAGGTGCTCTCTGCCTGGTGAGGCAGCAGGGAAGGAAGGTAATGGGGTTAGTGAGGAGGGCCCCTTATGGGGACAGGCACAGCGGGTTCAAACATGCTACGTGTGGCCCACTGAGACTGGAGGCTGGGAGGAGGGAGGACTTCATGACAGACACGAGGATGCATTGCTCAGATGTGCTGCTCCAAGATGCGTCCAACAGAAGACACATTGCCCCAGTGAAAGACTGCCCAGCTGCGCCCGTAGTCCCAGCTACTCGGGAGGCTGAGGCAGGAGAATGGCGTAAACCCGGGAGGCGGAGCTTGCAGTGAGCTGAGATCCGGCCACTGCACTCCAGCCCAGGCGACAGAGCAAGACTCCGTCTCAAAAAAACAAAACAAAACAAAACAAAAAACAAAAGACTGCCCAGCTGCAAGGCTGTGCTCAGCTGGCAGCCTACCACTGTTGGCTCCTACAGGCTCTACTCAGCTTTTGGACCAAGTTTATGATTTTCTTTTGAGTGTCCCTGGCCAAGGACTGAGCAAGATGGTGGTATGAGGACCCAGCCATTCCATTGTTTCCACATTTCCAACACAGGAGTCCTCTAATGGGCCGTTTTTGTTCTAGTTCACTGGATGACTGGCAGAGAGTCAGGTCTGCAGGTCTGAGAACTCCACTCTTGCTTTTGCCCCATTTCATTCCCAGGCATTACCCTTGCCCTCTCTAACCTTGCATTCCTAACCCTATCTCAACATCAGCTTCCTGGAAAACCCAAGCAGCCCAGACTCTGAAATTCTTTTGGTAAAAATTGACATACTTTTTTTTTTAAGCCACTGATATATATTTCATATTGTCCGAGCCTAAAGATTTGTTTTTCTATCTGGTAGTGACTATACATGTCCTTTGGCTTGGACGTAAGGTGAAAATGTTGGCCTGTGTGTGAAGGCAGCTGAGGTTGGCCCTCCCAGCAGTCGGGGGGAATCTGACCTCAGCTCAGAGCCTGGAGCAGTGGCATGGAGTGGCCAGTTAGCACTGAGCGGAAGCACGTCTTGGGTAAGGTGTGTGGGAGCACCTTCAATGCCAGCCCCAGGCCTGAGAACACACCACACAGGGAACAGGGTGTAGAAGCATCTTCTTCAGCAGCCGCAGCTGGGCCTGATAGTGGCTGGCTCGCATCTCCCAGCCCTTCTGTGCCTGGACCTTTCTCCCCACCTCTGCTCTAGTGTCCTGACAGGTCTTCTGACCTCTGCATGTTGCCAGAGTGATCTGGTCACACCACTTCTTCGTTGTAGGCTTTGGATGGTAAAACCTGAAATCTACCCCCTTGGCTTATGACTCAAGCCCATTTGTGTACTGGCTCCTTGTCAGTCTCTTTTAACCACCCCATGCTTTCCTCCCTACACTGCACACTCACAAGACCTCTTGCCGTTCTGAGAACCAGGGGGGCTCTGTGTGCCTCTGTCCCCATCACTGCTGGTCTCACTGGCTAGAATACCTTTTTGTTTCTCCCTATCCCTCAAGGCTCCTCAGTAGATATAAATGCATGTGTTTGGTTTGCCACATTTAAGTTTCCTCAAGAGACTGTAGTAAATATTTGAAGTGCTTTTAATTAGAAAATACCTTTCATTGCCTACTTCCCTGTGGAACTACCACAGCTTTGAAGATGTTCATTCGGTGCAGAGACTGGACCACGTGAGGGTTGGGCTATATGGGTTACATATACCATCTTGGGATATAGCCTGAGAGGCATTTCTTGGCCATTCTTCCGATACCATTCCTATCGTATACATCTCTATGACCACAATCACTGATCACCAGCAAAACCACTAATTTGAATCAGACATTCTTTCAACTCTCTTACCAAGATTGCTCGAAATGTTGAAATGCGCTAGGATGTAAGTCAGCAGAAAACACTAATTGAGTTTATAATGTGGGCAGTGAATTGCGGTAGGTGGTAGGTCAGCAGGTTGTGAGAAAGCATGATGGACAACATAGTACCTGCCCCCATGGGAATGGATTGCTCAACTGGATGGTCAAACACCTGTCAGCTGATGGCTGTGTATGGCCATGCAGGTCCTCAGTGACAGGGGCCCTTGAAGAAAGGCACTCACTGCAGCTGGGGCAGCCATGGAGGGCTCCCATCAGGAGGTGGCGATGGAGATGGATGTGGAGGAATGGCGAGGATTTGGAGAGACTAGAGGAGTGAAGAGGGCCTCTAGAGAGAAGGTGGCTTGATGATTCACTCAGGAGGAGCCCTACTTATTTTGTTTGATGAGTCTGGGATGCCTCAGATATCTCTTTAAAGCACTGGTTCTCAAGCCTGACTGAATATTTTAATTACCTGTAAATTTTTAAAAAACAGGGATACCTGGGTCTTACCTCCAAAGAGTTTGATTGGGTTGTTGTGGGGTGTGATATGGGCACTGGGACTTTGACAGCTTTCCAGGATGGTCAGGTGGTGAGAACACTCTCCTGCCAGGTCTCCAGCTCACACCTGTCAGGCTCTGACACTTCCCAGGCGCGCCTCTCACGCCCTCCTCCTGGGCTGGGGCCACCCGGGAAGGAGCCCTGGCCTCTCTTAAATCCCACTCATACACCTGGCCTCAGGTTCCCAGGAGGATTTCTCTGCCTGCTTCACATTCAGGCAGTCGCAAGGTGGTCCCCTGAGCCACAGGCTGCTTGGCTTTACCTCTGCCTCAGTGCCCCTTTTCTGGCGCTTTCCTGGAGCTCCAAAGAAGCAGTGGACGAGTTCCGTATGGTCCAGCTGTGGCCATTTCCAGAGGGCCTTGGGCTGAGCTTCCTGAGGGCACGTCTACACACACCCGCTGGGCAGGGGACCTGTGTGCCAGCCACAGAGGTGGCGCCGGAAGGGGATTTTCTCTCGCTGCATTTCCTGGCATTGAGCAGGGCCTGAATAAAGTCCAGCTTGCCTTTTGAGGCAGTCTCTGCTGAGTGGTCTCAGGAATGCCATTCCTCATTTCAGGGAATTCTGTAGGTGGGGCTGCTGGCCACCAGCCAGTGTGTCTAATGGAGAACATGCACCAGTCACAGGTTTGAGCCCCCTCCCGGAGGCCACGGCTCTGCCACCTCTTCAGCAGTGCAGCAGGCATCCCATCAGCTGCAGGAAAGAGGACGAAGGGTTGACATGATTTTCTGACAAGAAAGATTGCTCCATTCGAGGGTTTACTGTCAAGGCAGGAGATAAAATGCCCTGACTCTTAAGGCCTTTTCATTTGGTTATTAATTCAAAAACATCTTCAGGGATTTTGCTTTTAAATGATACATATTCTGTATTTAAAAAAAAAAATACAAACAGCAACGTACCCAGAAGAAATGGAGAACCACTGGCTAGAGAAAACCACTGCCATTAATGCTTTCCAGGCCTCTGAGAAGCCCGTTTCTGCTGGCACTGAGTGTGTGTTTCTCCGGGCAGGAGCTGGTATAACATGACCCTTGAAAGCACTCGCAGCCCCGGGCTTACATAAGTAATGTGATGACTCTCTCCACAGAGCCCCTCTAGAGACATCCCACCACCCTGCCCTCTTGAAAAGAACATTCAGTGTGTCTCACACCAGAACCCATCCAAGGAGAGAGGATTCCGAGATAGTGGCTCATCTTCCTTGGTCCCAGAGAGGCCTCGGAGCAGTCCTCTCTGTTGCTTCACAGCCCTCCAACTATGCTAAGAATGCAAACCATTTCCCATGGGACTGGCAAAGCCATGAAGCAATTCTGAGCCCAACCTCCCCAAATATCTGCTTTGCAAACAGATAAAACAGAGAAACATCCTGAAAACGTGCTGTTGGGCCATTCACCTGAGGCGATGATGGTGTCTGCTTTCCTGCCAGGAGGGTTTCTGCTTCCACAGTCCAGCCTGGAGCTGCTGGGGAGCCAGTTTGGGATGTGGCCATGTTCCCTGAGGGGCAAAACACAGAAAACTCTCTGGAAGGGGCTTCTCAAGGAAATGGGGACCAAGCGAGGCTGTGGGCTCTTTTCAGAGATCTGGCTCCCATCCCAATGCTGGACTCATTGCTGACCAGTCCTTGGGGTCATCTGGGTGCCCTTTGGCTCCTGAGATGTCTGGGCATGGGGCTGCCTTCACCAGCTGCAAGAGCCCAAACCCAGCTCAACCAGCCTTTGGCATCTCCAGTCTGCACCAGCTCCAATTTTGTGGCCTGAGTGGGTGGAGGCAGTGGCAGGGGGAGTCCATGCCAAGCCTGGCAGAGGGAAGGAAGAGGAAGAGGAAGAGGACTTAACTTTCTCAGTAGCTTCAGCCTTCCGAGAAACTCTAGAATGCCTTGCTGCACTATGGCAGGCATAACCAGGTCCCAGTGACCTACATAACCTTCCAGACATCGGGCAAGTGGGGGCCCTGACTCATGCCAGGGGAGCCTGACAGAGGAAGGGTGGGGGCAGGGAGGATTTATAATCCTGAGACGGTGAAACCACCTAAATATTTAGTGATGACTAAGTGAGTCACCTCATGTCCACAGGGTGGAATATTATGTAAAAGTGATTACTATAAAGACTATTTAGCAACATTGCAAGTGTTTATGATATAATATTAAGTGAACAAAGGAAGATACATACCTTTACGGCACCTGAACAAGAGAAGACTGGAAGGGGATTTTAAACAATGACAGTTGCTCGGCTACAGTGGTGTGATTAGGGACCTTATTCTTGGAAAAGAAAGCAGCAGTTTTATAGTCAGACAGATCTGGACTAGTAGCTTAGATCTATTTCTTACTTACTAGAAATGATCTTGACAGGTAGCTTAAATGCGGTTGGTTTTCCATCTGTAAAATGGGTACAGTAGTTCCTGCTTTACAAAATTCTTGTGAAGATGAACCTGATTGTGCATCTCCTTCCTTCTTGCCTTCCTTTCTTCCTCCTCTCTCTCTACATATTTTTCACTAATACTGCACAATCCAGTTGCCCACAAAGGATTCCACAGCTGAGTCATCCTTGGGTCTGCTTAAATCTCTTTTGCTCTAGGGAAGGTACATTTGCCTGTTTCTGCCCTAAGCAGAGCTGTGGATGAGGAGGGGTGTTCATGATGAGACAGTCCCTGCGTGGAGGCTGGGCTGGTCCTCGCTCTCAGAGCAACCACAGTGCTGTGCGTTGCCAGCCCAAGCAAAGTCACAAAAGCCTTGAAGGTAGAAGCAGGAGTAAGGGAGCCTGCCTGACAGATACCACACTGAGCAGACCCCTTTCTTGTCTCTGCTACCATGGCCTGGCTCAAGCTCTCTTTTTTAAAAAATTATTTTTGTATTGACAAATACAAATTGTATATATTTATGGTAAACAACATGGTGTTTGGAAATCTGTATACATAGCGGAATGGCCAAGTAGAGCTAATGAACATATGCCTTACCTTATACTAATCGTTGTGCTGCGGGGGAGGGGGCGGAGGGGAAACGTGTAAAATCTACTCTCAGCAACTTTCAAGTACACAAAACATTCTTACTGTAGTCACCATAGCGTACAATAGATCTCTTGAGGTTATTCCTCCTAACTGAAATTTTGTATTTTTTGACCAACACGTTCCCAATCCCTCCCAAATCGGATGCTCTTATCACTAGCAGGATCCATGGCTCCTCAGGCCTGAGTCACATGCCACTGGTGGGCAAAGACATGACCAATGGCAAATGGACATATTCTTCTCTTCCCTTCTCTTCTCTTCCCTTCCCTTCCCTCCCTCCCCCTCCCCTCCCTTCCCCTCCCCTCCCATTTCCTCTGCTCTCCTCTCTTCTCTCTTCTCTCTCTTTTTTTTTTTTGAGATGGAGTCTCACTCTGTCACCCAGGCCGGAGTACAACGGCGTGATCTTGGCTCACTGCAAGCTCCGCTTCCTGAGTTCAAGTGATTCTCCCTCATGAGTAGCTGGGACTACAGGAGCGCGCCACCATGCCCAGATAATTTTTGTATTTTTTAGTAGAAATGGGGTTTCACCATATTGGCCAGGCTGGTCTCGAACTCCTGACATCATGATCTGCCCCCCTCAGCCTCCCAAAGTGCTAGGATTACAGGAGTGAGCTGCCTTGCCTGGCCTAATTTTTGTATTTTTGTGGAGACTGGGTTTCATCATGTTGGCCGGGCTGGCCTCGAACTTCTGACCTCAGGTGATCCGCCTGCCTCATCCTCCCGAAGTGCTGGGATTACAGGCATGAGCCACTGCACCCAGCCTTCTTTTCTTTTCTTTCTGTGAGACAGAGTCTTGCTCTGTCACCCAGGCTGGAGTGCAGTGGCACAATCTCCACTCACTGCAGTCTCAACCATCTGGACTCAAGCCATCCTCCTGCTTCTGCCTTCCCAGTAGCTGGGACTACAGGCCCATGCCACTACGCCCAGCTAATTTTTTATTTTTTGTAGAGACGCCGTCTTGCCATGTTACCCAGGCTGATCTCGAACTCCTGAGCTCAAGCAATCTGCCTACCTTAGCCTCTCAAAGTGATAGGATTACAGGCATGAGCCACTGCTGCCCACACTTTTCATTTTAAGAATGTGGCATTTTTATGCATATATTAGGGAAAAAATGAAGTGGTGGCTATAATGGTACAATAGAAGCAACATAAAATGGTTTAAAAATGAACTAGCATAAAGAGAAATGCTATGTAAGAAATGGTTCGAGTGGTCCCTGGTAGATCATGAAGGAACAGGGGAATGACTGAAGTGTGGGGCTCCTGCCCTATCCCCTTCCATCCATCTTCTAACTCTGACGCAGCCTTGGTCTCTTCCAGAGTGTGCCCCTGTCCTCTTCCCACTATGGCCAGAGAAGTCTGACTAGAAGGAAACCCTGACAGTTGCATCCTTCACTACAGGGCAGTCACCTTAGGGAAAAGTCTAGGTCTTTCCTTGGGGAGGCCTCAAAAGCCTTCCAGGATGGACTCTGCCCATCTTTCCAGCTTCCCATTACCTTTGTCTCTTCCCATTTTAGTTACCTGAACCCTGAACTTCCAAACTAAGCTTGATGACTGAGCCTCTGAGTCTTAAAGTGTTCTATCTCCTCTACCTGTGATGTCCTTTCTCCCTTGTTTGTCTGAAGGACTCCTATTCAACCTCGACAGCCTTTTTAGGGGTCCTTTCCTCCGTGAAACTGTCTGGATCTATTTGTAAAGGGTTAATCCCACCTTCCTCTCTATCTTGAATCACACGTTTAATTGAATCATGCATTTAATCATGCAAACCCCAAAGCCTCCTGTTTCCTTGTCTGTCTCCTTGCTGAGGTGGTCTCTGAGGGCCTGGCATGTATCTAATTTAGTTCAGGATCCTGGGTTCTTATGCAGTAATTGGAATAGGACAAGTGCTCGGCACTAACGAAGATGCAATTGTTATAGCTGTTGTTTATGAAGTGCTCTCTGCACATCACCCATTCAATCCTTACATCCACTCTAAGAGGAAGAAACTTTTGACACACATCTTTTAGGCATGAGAAAACTGAGGCTCAGAGAGGGGAACTCATTTGCCAACAGTAGATACGTGGAGGAGCAGATTTGAACCCTGGCTGCCTGACCTTTTGTCCCAGGCCCTCACCTGCTCATTTCCCACTTTCCTGAGTACAAAGTTGACCCCTCAGCGGGGTGTACAGGTGACCCCTCAGTGGGGTGTGCAGGTGGGCGCGGGCCTCACTGAGGTCAGTGGACTCCTGGGCACCAGGTGGAGCAGTACCCTCATGCCTCGCTACAGATCACCTGATCCTGTGGCTGCCCTTGCAAGGTTATGGTGTTGGAGAGGGGAGTGGGAAACAAGACAAAGGAGAAAATATAGTTGAGCCAGATGCCCTGTGGAATTTCTGGCCTTTATTGAATTCTAAGAAGAGAAAAAAAAATGGCTGTGCTTATTCCAAGTATGTCAAGATAATAAGGAGCTCTTTACTGTTTATATACAAAAATGTCTGGCAGCCAGCACCTGCAAGCAAGAGGCCAGGAATCTGTGAGGCCCAGGCACCCTAAGCTGGAGCCCCAGGCTCCCCAGAGGGGCAGCTGGGCTAGCAAAGTGAGAAGGGAAGGGGTGGACCCCTGTCCTCAAAGCCCCTGCATTTCCTGCAGCAGAATTTCATCCCTAACCCTGGAATGTGGGCGAGCCCTTCTTGCATGGAAAGAGAAGTGAACTGACTACCTCCCTTTGTCCTTCTGGGCACCCCACTCCTTGGGTCTCCAGACTCATGAACCCCTTTTTTTGGGAGCACTGGACTGTCCAGTAGTAGAGCCTCATTCCTCAGCAGCCCTCTCATCTGAGGAGAGGCCCTGCTGGCTCAGAACTCTGCAGAAATACATTGAGTTGGTTTCAGAATCCCTGAATCCCCTATGCTACCCCTTGTTCAGGGCAGATACAATTGAAGTCAAAAAAGCAGAAGAGACCCAGATAATAGGTAATGGCATGTTTTGGGGGGATGGGAGTGGAGGGACAGTGATAACAATGGCTTCAGGCTTCCCATTCCCATTCTCTCTGGAATGCTATTTATTTATGCAATCTCAGACATCTGAGTTGAAAATTGAAAAAAGGCAGTCAATTAGCTCTGTCCATGAGTTTAAATGCCCATGTATTCAGTCAACAAACATTTGTTCATTCATTAAATGTGTGCCCTGGGGCTGGATACGATGCCAGGTGTTGAGTATTTGGAAATGGCTGAGAATGTCGAGACTGATGTTTCTCACTAGGGAGGGGGCACACATGAGAATCACATCCTCGTGTGGGCCCCTCTCAGGACCCTCCTCCATCCATCCTGATAATTAAGAGTTTTGGGAAGGGGCCTGGGTATGAGGACTTAGAAAAGCTCCCCAGCTGATAAGGATATGAAGCTCTGGTTCAGATACAAGGACCAGACTGGAAGTCTATTTGTCCAAATGTACCTACAGTCCTATTTCTCTGGGGAGGTGTGGGCATAGTCTCCTGCTTGGATTCATTAATTCGTTCATTCATTCCAGTGGAATTTTTGAGTTCTTGCCAGGTGCCATGCCCTGTTCTAAGCACTGGGTTGCAGACCCTGCTCTCCCGGAGCTCTCACAGGACACCACTCCCATTCACTGCAGTGCTCTCGTTTCATTCTCATAAAGGTCCAAGGCCTTACAATGAGCCAGTGACCAGGCTGGTACCCGCCCGACCTCCTCTCCCCCTACTCCCTTCTGCTCTGCTCCAGCTGCCTGGCTCCAGCCTGTTCCTCCCACAGGCCTCTGCTAGTTGCTGCTTCTGGAATGCTCCCCGCAGAGGTTGCCCCTAGCTCACTCTGTTGAGAGCTACGACCTCCCCGACTCCCCAGCAATGCTTTATCTGTTCTTAGGCTTCTGTTTCCCCAGCATTTATCATTTTATTTTATTCTATCTTATTTTATTTTTAGATGGAATCTCACTCTGTCGCCCCAGGTTGGAGTACAGTGGCGCGATCTCAGCTTACTGCAACCTCTGCCTCCCGGGTTCAAGCAGTTCTCCTGTGTCAGACCCCCTGAGTTGCTGGGACTACAGGCACGCGCCACCATGCCTGACTTTTTTTTTTTTTTTTTGTATTTTTAGTAGAGATTTCACCATGTTGGCCAGGCTGGTCTCGAACTCCTGACCTGGTGATCCACCTGCCTCGGCCTCCCAAAGTGCTGGGATTATAGGCGTGAGCCACCGTGCAGAGCCACACTTATCACCTTTAACATGCTCTGTCATTTTGAGATTTATGAGTCCATTGTTTGCTGTCCTCTACCTCCCCCACTAATCCTCTGGAATGGAAGCCCCTGGACGACAGGGTCTTTGCTTTGATAATGGATGTAGCGCAAGCATCTAGAACAGTGGGTGCTCAATAAATATTTGTGGAATGAATTAAGCAAATAATAACAAATAATAACACAGGTAAGTGTAAAATTACACCTGTGGGAAGTGCTGGCTACAGAGAATGAGTAAAATTAACTGAGCTCCTCCCAGCTCATCAACTCTATAATTTTTACTTTTGTTTTTCTTTGAAACATCGTTCTGTGTTTACAATTATCCAGTGTGGCCAAGACCATTCCATTCTATTTTTGCCATCACTGTGCTTTTCCCACGGCCCTGGCCTCAGGAGAAGAGAGTGTGTTGAAGTCGGAGGAGCAGACTTTGGGGAGCCCGCAGCCCAGGGCTCTCTGGCATCCCCGTGAGTGAGGCCAGCAGGAGAGGATTGGTGGCCAGTCACGTATTCAGTCAGCACGAGACACTGAGCCTGTTCAGAAGGCTGAGATAATGGGATTTCAGAACAATTGTAAAAATACCTAACATGCCAGCAGGGAGTTAAACAGCAGATTCACGAGATTCTGACCCTTCACGGAAGCCAAGGGAGAGAGAATTCCAAGAGCATGTTACAGCATGTTAGGTATTTGGAGGGGGCAGTGCTTGTCATGGGCTGATCACAGCGACCCCATCCCCAGGATCCCAGCAGGGATGGGAAAAGTCACCACTCTGAGGCCAAGGACAACCACATCAAAGAATTAGCCCATCAAAGAAAAGATGTGTCAGTTAGAGCCCTGAAGGAAGCCAGTCCTGTCCCAGCCCGGCCCAGAGGGCAGAGATAACAGCAGCCTTAGCCCAGCCATCTGGATCCTTCACAGTCCCAAGGATGGGGCAGGGGTGGTAGATTATTGTGGTCTAATGCTGCCAGTCAGGCCCCTTTCTTCTGTCTCCACACTCTCCTCCAGGCAGCTTTTGGCATCTGCCTATTGGGAGTGAAATGAGCATCCAGTATCCTGGTCAGGGTAACCCTGAGGGTTAGTCTCTGTTTTGGTTGAATGTTTCTTTTTCCCCAAAACCAGGGATGGGCTCCAGGAAAGCTGGGATGGAGAGCAGACTGCGCTAAGGAAAGAGTGCTATCCTGTGTTCTCTGGAGTAGGGGGGCACCTGCCAGCATTTTCCTGATGCCCCAGCCACTGCTTTGTGCCCCAGAGGCACCACCCTTCTTTAAAGGCACTGGGGATAGTCCCTGGTGAGCAGAAAGATGGGGGACGCAGATGGCTTAGCTGAGGAGCCTGCAGTGAGCACGGGAACAATGGAAAGAACCTGGTGCAAGGTTCTCAGTGAGGACAATGTGAGGCTGTCCATAGGAGTTTGCAGGGGAGCAGAGATGACAGAGATGCCAGGCCAAGGAGGCTGCAGGAAAGGAGGCCAAGGCAGGAGGTGGCATGGGCTGTGTCAGAGCTGGCACATTGCAGCAAGAGTGAGTCGAGCTCCCAGGGAGGAAGAAATGCCTGGAATCCCTTCTGCTGGCAGTGAATCCAGGCTAGAATTGTTTGTGAATTTGATTTAGTCATCCCTGTCTCAGGTGCCTTCTATGGTTCTGACACCTCCAGATCCCAGTCCAAATCCCTCATTGCCTACAAGGCCTTTACCACCAGTACTGATTTCCTTTCTTGACTTCTTCCAAGCCTCAGGACCTATGATCCCTGCACTTCCTGTAACCGTGACTCCTTCCTTTATGCCTTTGCTCTTGTCTTTTGTTCTTTTCCCACCTTTCCTTCACAATAAAACACGACCACTTCCTGGAAGCCTTCCCAAAACATGCTGGCACGCTTGGTGACCCAGAGCGGCTCTTTCCTCTGGGAATGTCCCTTCTTGAGCCACAGACACATCAACATAGGTGATCCAAGGCCTCAGGTAATGTGCATGGAATGAAGAAGTCTTTTGTGAAGGCTGGAGGTCAAGGGAGCTTAACTTCCCCATTCTCCTTCACCCATGCTCATGTAAACCTCCAATTAAAAGCCAATCTTCCCAAATGCAATTGGAAAATCAAAAAAGGACAGTGCTAAAGTCAACATACAGAGAGCATAGAGCAGGGAGGCCTCCAAAATCCTGTCTCTGACCCTACAGTTCAGACAGCAGGCCCCAGAATAGGCTCCTTGGAGACAGCGGGTCCATTGGGGATGAAAGGTGTCCATTAGGGACAAAAGGAGAAAATGTGTCTCTCCATGTTATATAAGCCTTTCATCCGCTGTTACATTAAAGGTTCTGAAAAGTCCTGCAGAAAAGTGCCTGTTTGTGTAGCGTGCGACATCCATTAACATCGCCCAAAGCTTTGGCATTGGACAGCCTTGAACCCCCTTCTCCTCTGGTGTGCCCCATGACTTCAGTCAAGTTCCTTGTCTGCTCTGAATCTCAGATGCCTATTTGCAAAATAAGTTATTATGTGGTCAGTGAAAGCAAAGCACTGGCTTGGCTGGGGTCCTGGGAGGACAGGATAGCTCGTACAGGAAACTCTTGTGGTTCTAACTGTGTGGTATGGTCCAGGGCTCACAGGACAGAAGCAAGAGTGAGCCATTTGGAGGGCATTATTCTGGGTTGTATACACAGGACACTGGCAGGAGCCGTATCCCCCTATCCAGTCGAGGGACATCTCACCAAAAAGCACCCTGCCTGGCAGTAGATGTTTCCTGGAGCCCATGCGATCCTGGCCACTCTGTCTCCAGGCCTGTCTTGTACCACTTGGCCCTCCACTCTCTAGCCATGTAGAATGTCTACTTTTGGCCCAGCGCAGTGGCTCACGCCTGTAATCCTAGCACTTTGGGAGGCCGAGGCAGGCAGATCATGAGGTCAGAAGATCAAGACCATCCTGGCCAACATGGTGAAACCCTGTCTCTACTAAAAATACAAAAATTAGCTAGGCATGGTGGTGCATGCCTGTAATGCTAGCTACTTGGGAGGCTGAGGCAGGAGAATCATTTGGACCAGGGAGTTGGAGGTTGCGGTGAACCGAGAACTTGCCACTGCACTCCAGCCTGGTGACAGAGCGAGACTCTGTCTCAAAAAAAAAAAAAAAAAAAGGTCTGCTGTCCTCCCTGTACCTTCCTTTCCCTCATGTCACCCAGGCTCATCCTCCTTCTAGCCTCACTGTCCTTCTTTAACTGGCCAACTCAACCTGTGGGCCTCAGCTGTGATGGTCTTCCTCTGAGATTTTCTGGCTGCCCCTAGATCACAGGTCTCTGTTCCTGGAACCTCTGCTTCCTGCTTCATAAACACCTGCTCCACATATTATCAACTTCCTATCATCTATCTCCAGCCAGCTTGAGCTCCTCCAAGGCAGAGCTGCTGCGCCATCTGTGCCCAGCACAATATTATAGGAGGGGCTAAAAACAATGCTTGGACATATGATTCTCTGTTCCCTCTTGTACCCTGGACCTGCTCCTGGTGTCCCCCTCCCTCCCTTCTCCTGTGGGGAGCTGTAGATTGCATCATCCTTCTGTTGTTGAAAGTAATGAATCACTTCTCGCCAAGTCCCCACGTGGTAAAAAATCTCTCAGGAGTGCAGGGGAAGTGCCATAGATTATGGGTTGGTGTGGTCATAGGGAGCAAGTGGGGGGGTGGCAGGGTGCCTGTACAAGCAGGGAAGGGTTAAGGATCCCAGCCCCTATCCTGTGCACACTTTTGTTTTCTGCCATCTGGAGCTGTGCAAAGGAGTGGCAATGCGGCCCTCACCTGAGGCAGGGCCTGGGAACCTGAGCATCCCTGGAAGATGCTGAGCTGGGCAGTGGTGGGGATGGGGGAGGATGGGGCTCAGAAGCACAACCCAACCCAGGCTGTCTGACAAGCAATGGGGACGGGAGAGTCCCGGATAGCTGGTGAGGAGCCAGGGCCCAGGGTGGGCCCTTTCCTTAAGCCCGAGGTAGGAGGCTGGCAGCAGCACTGACGCAGGTACAGGTGAGGGCAGGGCCCAAAATGTGGCCCTGGGGCCTTCCAGCTTGGCCAGACCAGCCCAACGAGAAGCCAGGGCTGGGAGGGCCAGGCAGGTGGGGAAGGCTTGCAGGCCAGGCCCAATACCTTGAGAAGCCAATGGGCTTCTAAAGGGTACTTCATTCCGGTTGAGGCCCAAGACATAGTGGCCACACTTCCTCTTATGCCTGGGGATTCTGAGTCTAAGCAAGCCTGAGCCTGATCCCTGCCATGGTCACTGCCCAGCAGGGAATTTCCTGGAGCGAGGCCCCAGGGTGGAGCTGCCCATGGGCGACTTGCCTGCTCCCACCCCTGTCTGTCTCTCCCAGACCTCTTGTAGGTCATTGTTGAGAGCTCAAGGTCATAGCTGCCAAAGAAATACCACAGGGCATAGCACTGTAGGCCTTGGAGTGGAGGATGGTGGGGAAGACAGGGTGAGTCTACAAGTCTTCCAAAAATGCTAATCTCACCTTGCCACGCCTTGCTTGCAACCCTTCCCTGGCACCCTGCAGGCATTCAGGACAGCATTCAACTCTGGCCTTGGCCTACACAGCCCTCTGGGATGGTCTCAATTCCCTCTCCAACCTCATCCTTCCCTCTTCTCCATCTGGTGGGTCACTTTCCATTTCCCTCTGTCCTGGGTGCCTGAGTGCTTGGACCTGGTACTCAAAGGCCACCCCAGCACCCAGCTAAGTCCTGCTTACCCTCCACTTGCTGTTCTAGCAATGAAGTGGCTCTGACTCCCATCCAGACTAGAAGTCACTCCCTGCCTGCAGCCACACAGCTCCCACCTCTCACCTGCCAACCCAGTGTACCACTGAGTAGGCCCAGATGTAACACTCCTGATAAGTCACTGAGGGTATCACAGTAACAGCCTCTACCCAGCAATTTCCTTTTCAGCCTGCAGGGTCCTCACGCTCACCAGTCTGGTGACAGGGTTCACCCTGTTCTGCCAGTGGCCAGCTCATCCAGCCTTCCTAAGTGTGAATCCTGGCCGCTCCAGTCCTGAGAGTCCACTGAGCCTAGGTGTGGGACCTTGGTTACTGTGGGCATTATGGCGATGTCCAGGCCAGTGCTGAGATCTTTCCTGTTGCTAAGAATATGAGGGACCCTGAGTCCTTATTCTCTGTCCTGAGTCCCCTCACCTGTGGGTTCTTCTCATCCCAGGTCCATCACCTCCCTGCATCCCTGTCCTCCCTGCTCTTGGCTTCCTCTGCTGGGACACTCCTGGTGAGGCTGCCTGGCCCAGATTGTTCCTCCCATCTCCCTGAGCTTGTCTCAGATCAGGCTTTCTGGATCTCAGTTTGCTGCTTGTCCTGCGGCCCTTTTCCGAGATCCTCTCCTCCAGTCTCTGGGGCTGTTCTCACCCCAACATGCATTGCTGCCCCAGAGTGCCACTGCAAGCTCCTCAAGCGGCCATTCATTCACTACCAACTCCTATTTGCAGCCTCTGCCCTACACCAGGCCTAGGCTGGAGCTGGGGCTGCAGTGTGAACAAGCCAGGTCCTGTCTTCAGAGCCTTACAGCATGGTGGGCAAAGAATTCACAGAATCTTGTTATCTGTCACTGCAGGAGGCAGAGCAAGGTGCTGTGGAGGATGGCAGGTAGATGGGATCCTGTCTGGCAGAGCATCTGGGAATATGTATTTGAGTCTTGGGAAACTCTCCAGCTATTTGACCTCAGCTACTTACCTGCTCACACCACCTCCTGATAGCTTCTGTGGTGCTCACTGATCTCTGACCACGGCTTTAGGTACAAGTGTCCAAGAAATTCCTTTGCCTTGAGCTGACCACCTGCTCTTGTGTGCAGCTCATAGGCTCCACATGGCCTGATCTCTTGGCTGCCCCTGGATTGGGGGCCCTTCTGCTTGGTGTACCAAGCCCCCGAGAAGGTGCCTGTCACTCAAGGACTGCTGTAGGAAAGAAGGGCTCTGATCCCTAGAAGGAGGCCCCCTCTGGTCCTGCGCAGCTGAGAGGGGCTCCACAGAGATCCTCCTCCTCTAAATGCTCTGTTTGCCTCTTGTATGAACCAAAGGGCTCACTTCTTGTTGCTGCTGCTTTTACAATTGTGAGCAGATATGTTTTTTGCCAGGGCAGCTTGCTCCAGGATCTCACAGGAGCAGAGGGCATGATGCCTACAGCAAAGCCAGTCCACCATGGGACTGCTGGCCTCTGCCTGCTGCTGAGTGGGGCAGGCAGGATGTGCAGAGGGGCTGGCCTGATCCCACGGTCCTAATGACAGGACCAGCTTCGGAAGGAGGCTGAGCTTGTCTGCATGAGGGAGCTCCATTCGCACCTGCTGACCCCCTTTAGGTGAGTGTCCCAAGGTGCAGGGTGAAGGCTGTAGGTAGAAACTAGGTAACTGCCTTAGCATGATGTAAGCAGCCCTCCCAGTGCCTGTGTCTCACCTGGTACACCTCTTCCTACAAGTATGGTGACCCTGGTTGCACCCAGCTCCTCAGCAACTGTCCACTACTGTCATGCTCTCAAGCCTGGTCCACAAGGCCCTTCTGATCTGATGCTGTCTCATTCTCCACCTGAGTCCCAGCCCCCAGGAAATGCTCTGTTCCCCAGTAGTGTTGTGTCAATCCGTATCCTGTGCCTTTATACACACTGTTACCCTCACATCCCAACAGTCTCCTGCAACTCCCCACAGCCCTGCACTTCCCCATCCACACCCGCCCCACCACTAGTGAGTCTTACCTAAGGCTGTGGGTAGGCGCCTCCTCCTCCTGTGAGATGTTTGTGGACTCCCCTAAGCAACACGGAGCTTGCCTGCTCTGCACTATGACTGTGGCAGCCCCCATCACCTGCCTGTTGTTTTCTCTGCCACTACGACATTTCAGAGGAAAGGATCCATGTCTTCTCTGTTGTATCTCCAGGGCTTGGCAGATAGAATTGCTCAATAAACATTCAACAAAGTGTCTGTCTTGGTCAAGATTCCTTTGGTTACAAGCTTAGGCAAAAAGAAGTTTCTCTGGGAAAGTTCTCATAACTGCAGGAAGAGAAGGGTGGGCCTCAGAGACAGCTCAACCAAGAACTGACACCGCACCAGAATTCACTTACATCTTCTGACCTCGATCCAGTTCCTCCCCATGGTGAAGGACTTGACTATAAATGGCTCCAGCACTTTCTGACTACAAATCCAAAGGGGCAATAAGCTACTTCTTTACATTCTCACACTGAAAAATTTCAGGGAAGAATGCTGACTGACCCAACTTGAGCCAATTGCTCAACCTTGGACCAAACACTGTGAAGAGGGTATCCAGGAATATGGCATTTCCCATTCAAAGTTTCTGGTCAGAAAAGAGTGAAGAGTGGATCCCGGGAGATGGAGGATGCTGCTGTGGGCAGACAAAATGGGGTTAAACATTACAAGAGGGAACGATTAAGTAAATGAATGAGCCAAGAGCTACACGTGTCCTTACAGACAATGGCACAATTTCTGGAGTGTTTGCAAATAATTCTCACTGGTTCTTACTGTAGTCCCATGAACCCACATCTCACAGATGAGGAAAGCGGGTCAAAGTTACAAGTGAAAAAAATGCAGCCAGGATTCCCACCCCCTGATGGCATATTAGATGTGTGTACTTGGAGTTTTTCCTCCCACAGAAGTGTAGGCAGATAGACCTCTCCTGAGCAGTCACTGGAGAAGAGGACAAGCATTTGTCTGTGAGGGAGGGAAAAGGGACTCTGTCAAGGGTTAGCTCTAAGTCCATTTGTGTACCAACCTCATGTTGGGAAACCTTTTCTTGCCTCAGTCAGCATGAGAACGTAACTGCTTCTTTGGGGATTTGAGACCATGCCATCCTTGCTTTAGGGTTAAACTATGATTATTTTAGCTTGTATCTGGAGCCCTAAGGGCCCAGGACATGGAGGTCATTATCCAGAACCAGACACGGATGAGAGGTCCTTGACTTGGGACTTAGAGGGCAAGTGGGCAACTCAGTTTTCACTTCCTACTAGCTCTCTGCTATACACACCAGGGAATTCACTGCTTTCTCCTATGCCTTTATTCTAACACGTGGCATTTGCTGCAGTGCCTAGTCGGGGGCTAGACTTGCTTCTTAAGGTCAAGGCTGGATCTGTTTATCTTATCCTCCCAGAACTTGAAGTCTATGGTAGATAGTTTGCAAAGATGGCTTCAGTAACCCCTCCCATTCCTATGTGCATGCCCCTTTGCAACGTAACTCTGCTACTTCTTCCTTGAAAAGGTCGAGTCTCCTTCCCTACCCCTTGAATTTGGGCTTGCCTGTGACTTGCTTTGACCACTAGAATGCAGCAGCTTAGTCCTCAAGAGGCTTTGCAGCTTTAGCTTTTGTCCTCTTAGCATCTGCCAATCTACATGTGAACATGCCTGGGCTAGCCTGATGGATGGAGCATGACAAGCCACGTGGAGTAGACCAATGCCATCCCCGTTGAGGCTCACCAGACTGACTCACTACTGCCAACACCAAGTGTCAGACATGAATATGACCATCGTGGACCTTCCCTTTCAGTCAAGCCACCAGAAGACTGCAGCCCCACTAATGAGTCCAGGGGAGACTAGCAAAAGAATCTCCCAGCTGAGCCCAGCCCTAACTGCTGACTTACAGAATTATGAGCAAATAAAATGGTTGTTTTCAGCAGCTAAGTTTTGAAGTGGTATGTTACACAGTAATGAAAATGGGTACAGGGTAGTTCCTGGCTGTAGTATGTTGAACTGTCTCTTCTCAAAAAATATGCTCAAGTCCTAACCCCTGATACTTGTGAAGGTGACCTTATTTAGAAATAGGGTCTTTGCAGATGTAATCAAGTTAAGACGAGGCCATACAGGATTAGGGTGGGCCCTAAATCCAATGACTGATGTCTTTATAAGAAAAAGGAGAGGGAGATTTGGATACAGAGACACAGAGGAGACAACAGGGAAGAAGGCCATGTAATGACAAAAGTAGGGAGTGAAGTGACTTAGCTATAAGCCAAGGAATACCAAGGACTGCCAGGAACCATCAGAAGCTGGGAAGAATTCCCCCTTAGCATCTTCAGAGGGAGCATGGCTCTGTGAACACCTTGATTTCAGACTGCTAGCCTCCAGAACTGTGAGAATACATTCCTGCGTTGTCACCCAGTTCGTGACCATCTGTTATGGCAGCTCGAGGAAATTAATACACGAGTTCAGAATTTTGCTTAGGTAGGAAGTGCCAGCTGGCTGAATGGAGAAGCTGAGAAGTGGAGGATAATTAACTTGCCCTTTTGGCACCTCGCCCCTCCATTGACTTCAGTCACCATGCTGCTGGGTCACCATCTCCCAGGGCTCAGACACCTGCATCTTCTGCCCAGCCCTCGGGAGTCTGGCTCCAGGTCTGCACACACACAGGAACCCGGGCACAGTGCTCAGGGCATTCTTTATGTATGTGTATATACGCACTTTCTTTTCTCCACATAAAAAGAGTTTGTGAAAATCTAAATAATCTTAGAAAATATAGCAAAGTAGGCTGGGCGTGGTGGCTCACGCCTGTAATCCCAGCACTTTGGGAGGCTGAGGCGGGTAGATTACTTGAGGCCAGGAGTTCAAGACCAGCCTCGCTAACATGTCAAAACCCCATCTCTACTAAAAGTACAAAAATTAGCTGGGCATGGTGGCGGGCACCTGTAATCACAGCTACTTGGGAGACTGAGGCAAGAATCACTTGAACCCAGGAGGCAGAGGTTGCGGTGAGCCGAGATCATGCCACTGTACTCCAGTCTGGGCAATAGAGCAAGACTCTGTCTCAAGATATATACACATATAGCAAAGTAAAAAGAAGAAAAAAATACCCATAACTTTATTTTCCAGTGATAACCACTGTCAACATTTCATTTTTAAATAATTATAGTCTTTTCATTTATACAAATATTGGTATATGATTTTTCAAAGCAAAAAATGGGATCAAACTGTTGATCCCACTGTGCTGTTTTGTATCCTAGCTTTTTTACTTAATCATATGCCAAGGACATTTTTCTGTGTCAACTATGAATCTGTTTATTCAGTGCACATTAATTGAATACCCACTATGTGTAAAGCACTTTCCATAATGTCAGGATGCAATGATGAATAGAGATAGTGCATTCACAGTCCCTGTCCACATCCTCATGAAGTTTATAGGCTCCCAGGAGGGGGCACAGGCATCTAGCAAATAATTACACACATACCTTTTTGATTTTTCTCAATTTTGAGATCATTTCACACTTACAGAGGAGATGCAGAAATGATACAGAGAGCTTCCACATACCCTTCACCCAGCTTCCCCAGAGATTAACATCTTACATAACTATACAGTACGACCATTATGAAAACTAAGAAATTAATATTGGCATAATGCCATTCAGTACAGATTTTCTTTTCTACTTTTTTTTTTTTCCTGTTCTGGGATCTGATCCTGTGACTCACTTTGAATTTGGTTGTCATGTTTCCTTAATCTCCTCCAATCTGTGTCAGTTCCTCAGTCTTTCCTTGTCTTTCATGACCTTAAGGCTTTTCTGAGCACTGGGCAGTTGTTTTGTAGAATGCCCCTCAGTTTGGGTTTGTCTGAGGCTTTCTCATGATTAGACTGCGGTTATGCCTTATTGGGACAGATACCACAGAAGTGACGTGCTTTTCTCAGTGCATCCTATCAAGGGGTGCAGGATGTCAACGCAACTTATTACTGGTGATGTTAACCTTGGTCACTTGGTTAAAGTGAAATCTGCTAGGTTTCTTCACTCTCAAGTTACTATTTTCCCCTTTGTAATTAATGAAAATTTGTTTTGGGGAAAATATTTTGAGACTATGTAAATATCATATTTCTTAAACTTTCACCCACTGAGTTTAATATCCATGGGTGGATCTTGCCTTCAGGGGCATCTGGTATTCTAATGGTGACTTTGTATTTCTTTCTGTATTCACTGAGTGGACTTCTTCTGTAACGGAGAGCTGTCACAGACACTTCTTTAGTGAGAGTAGTGAAGAGTTTTACAAGGATGCAAGAAGAACCCAAAACAGGATGACCCAACTCACTATGTGGTAGTTGGGGAAATTTTCCCTGAAGAGGTGACATTCATGCTATTTTTTGAAGAATCAAAATGACTTATCAGGGCACAGGGTTGGGGGTGAAGAGGAGAATGTTCCAGCCTCAGGGAAGAATGTGCACAAGATCTCTACGCATAACTGATAGATACTGACATGAAACTGCATGAGAGACTGGGTGGGTAGAAACCTTGGCCACCTGGAGGGACTTCCTCATCTGAAGGACGCAGCTGCTTCTTGCTGCAGCCAGAGTCATGTCAAGTGGAAATGAGGGTCTAGTGTTGCCAGAGTTTTTGGTGTTGAAGAGAAGCTGGACATCTGGATTTTTTCCCATAAAACTTCTCAATCTTTTTAATGTTCGCAAACAATCCCCTTCTCCTTCATAGCCAAACAAAACCTGTGAGCTAATTTTTTTTTTTACCTCTGCATGGCTGAACCACAATTTATTTATTTGTCTCCTGGGGCTGGACCTTGAAGTTATTTTCAATGGTTCCTTGTTATAAACAATTCTGTAATGAACATCCTTGGACAGACAGCTTCAATACCTTCTCTAGCTATGAAAGTTTGCACCAGACAGCCACTTGTGGCCTCACAACCGCCAGACCCTGTGGCCTCTTCAGGCCCCATCCTCCTTCCCCCTTCCTCCCCTATAGGCCTTCACATCCCATTGGTGCCCCAGTTCTCCTACTTTTCTAACTGTTCTTTTTTTTTTTTTTTTTTTTTTTTTTTTGAGACGGAGTCTCACTTATTGCCCAGGCTGGAGTGCAGTGGCCGGATCTCAGCTCACTGCAAGCTCCGCCTCCCGGGTTCACGCCATTCTCCTGCCTCAGCCTCCCGAGTGGCTGGGACTACAGGTACCCGCCACCATGCCCGGCTAGCCCTTTGCATTTTTTTTTTTAGTAGAGACGGGGTTTCACCGTGTTAGCCAGGATGGTCTCGATCTCCTGACCTTGTGATCTGCCTGTCTCGGCCTCCCAAAGTGCTGGGATTACAGGCTTGAGCCACTGCACCCGGCCTTCTAACTGTTCTTTTCAATTTTCTTCAATGTCTTAGTCAGCTCCACCTATGGCTGCAATGGAATCCATATCATTAGTAAGGAGTCTATGAGGTGATCTGGGCTGTGGTCCCACAGAAGCTCACCTGGGCTGAGAGCACAGCTGGTTGGTCTTGGGGGCATTTCAAGCCAAAATCCTGGCCTGGCTGGCTCTGCTGCTCTGCTTCCTGGAAGGGAAGGGCCTGAGGCTGGCTCAGCAAGCACACTGGTTGCTAAAAGACCAGCAAATACATTCTTGGTATATTCTGCCTTGCTCTTATAAGGCAGGTATGGAGGAGATGAGGAGCTAGAAGTCTGGTGCCAGAATCCAGAGAGGAGTTCCCACCACACAGGAGAGAAGAACCAGGGATCCTCTTAGAGCTGGCAGGCAGGCACCCAGCTCTCTGGCTGTGCCCAGCTTTCTTCCTATGGTGCCCTCTTGTGCCATGGCCTTTGTGTTGTGACTGGACTGTCCTTACTGTGGGCATCAACAGCCAGCCTGAAATGTGGTAGGGAGACAGAGGGTGAGAGGGAGGGCAACTTCCCTTGCCCTCAGGGCTTTTATTCAGGGAGAAAGAAAAGCTTTCTTTTCTCTTTGTCTTGAAGCACCCCTCATCTGTGCCCAGGTAGCAGGTGAGGGTGGTGCCCAGCCAGCTGCTCCTGGGGAGCACCTTGTGCTCTTTGGGTCTTGGATTGACTCAAGTGGTACCTACTGGAAGAGACTGCCAGATTTTTGAAGTTATGAATAAAATGAAGCTACAAGAGAGTCTGGCTGTCAGTGGACTTCCTTCTAAAATAATTGTAAAAATAATAAAAGCATAAAACAATAATAAAAGTTAGCATAAAACAAAGGTACTGAACACTTAGTCTATGTTGGGCATCATGCTAAGGGTCTTCATTCATTATCTCATTTAATCCTCATGCCAGCCCCCAGAGTTTAGATTAATAGCTGTGATCTCAGGATGAGCTTAAGAAACCTGCTTAGAAGTTGTATTAGGATCATACCTGTCAACAGGGACAAGCTTGACTGCCACAGGGTCCACAGATCCCCAGACCACAGCAAACAAGACCCTGCTTTCCACAACATACTCTGCTTTCCACAACATACCCACTCATCTGTCTTATGTTTGCTCATAGCAATCCTAGATCATATGTCACCACCTGAGACCTTGGCATGTTTCCTTAGGCTGGGGGGACCTGCATGTGGAGAGAGGGCCCCAAGTCCCCATAAGCTTCCACCTCTCAGTCTGGAACCTAAAGTGAGACACCCTTGACTGTAGTGGAGCAAGCCACCCAATGCCCCCCGACTCAGAAAGGGCTTCATTCTGAGTTTGGGTTTTTTATAACCTCCCTTGATTCTACAGTTTATGTGGATTATGCATACTTAGACATTTGTGATAATATGATGGTCACTATTCCTAGTGTGAACTCTTTGGAGGCCCGTGAGATCCTGTGTTTTATAGATTGACTTTTTCATTCATTTGTTGAGGTTCACTGAGCACTCTCTGTGCCTGGCATTGCTAGAGGGAATGGGGACAATGTGGTGAGCAGGGGCAGATGTGGCTCTGCTTTCCTGGATCACATTCTTGTGGGAAAAATACTCAATGAAATAGTAACATATATGAAAGAGTATACCCTATGACTCAATGATGTTTATCCCAGGAATGCAAGGTTGGTTTAACATCTGGACATCAATATAATATACTGTATTAATAGAATTAATGACTAAACCACATGATAATTTCAATAGATGCCAAAAAAGCATTTAAAAACATTTAACACTCTTTCAGGATGGAAACATTCAACAAACCAGGAATAGAAAGGAATTTCCTCAGTCTGATAAAGGGCAACTATTTTCTTTTTGTTTTAAAAACACCACAGCTTAACGTTGTATTTAATGGTAAAAAATTGAATGCTTTACCCTTAAGATCAGGAACAAGGCAAGGATATTTGTTCCCACCAATTCTATTCAACATTGTACTGAAGCTTGTGGCTAGAGTACTTAGGCAAGAAAATGAAATAAAAAGCATCAAGATTAGAAAGAAAGAACTTAAACTATCTCTATTTGTAGATGCCATAATCTTGCAGTATATAGAAAATCCTAAGGAATCCACTAAAAAACTATTAAGACTAATAAGCAAGTTCAGCAAGGTGACAAAACATGAGATCAATATGCAAAAATGAATTTTATTTCATGTACTAGAAATAAAATATGAGAAAATGAAATCAAGAAAACAATTACATTTATAGTAGTATTACTAAGAATAAGATATTTAAGAATAAATTAACAAAAGAAGTATAAGAGTTATACATTTTTCCCACTACATTCTAGTGGCAACAGTTGAGAAAATGGAGGGACATCAGCCTGGCCAGGCCACATTGTCAGGGAGGTACAGGCACACCCAGCAAGAATTCTCTGCCACAGCCTTGGGAATTCATGCCAGTTTGCAGCTGCTCTGCCTGACTTCAGTGCCCTTTTGCCCCATTTAGGAAGGTGGCCTTGGCTGTGATCACAGCCCTGCAATTAATGTCTCTATTTCAAGTTATGTAGGTGATGGGAACTCAGTGGTACAAAGTCCAGAATGGCCTCTTATTTTGAGAAACTTTCCAGGGATCACGGCCTCTTCAGGCCTTATATACAGGCTGCACCTTGGAATGTTGGTTATCTACTACTTCCTGTTGCTGGCAAAAATGCAAGGTTTAAAAAATAAGTCTATTATTTTAGGACAGTTTTAGATTTGCAGAATCATTATGAAGATAGTATAAATAGTTTCTGTATACCCTGCACCCAGTTTCCTCTATTATTAACACTTGTACATTAGTAAAGTACTTGTAACACAATTAATTGTACATGTATCACAGCTAATTGTCATTAACTAAAGTTCGTGGTTTTTTTTTTCTGTTCCAGGATCACATCTAGGATACCACTGTACCTTTAGTTACCATGTCTCCTTAGGTCTCTCTTGCTTTTGACAGTTTAAAATGCAAGTTTTAGCTTCAACATGATGGTGTTGAGAAAGTCTGAGATCTGCAGTCAGATAAGCCCTGACTCATATCCCAGCTCTGCCCTTATTAGCTGAGGACCTAGAGTAATTTATTTAAGCCCTCTGAGCCTCAGTCTCCTCATCTGTAAAATGGAGGCAATAAAATCTAACTTGCAGGGCTGTATGTTGCAAGATAATACATGAAAAACACCCAGCACAGTGCCTAACATGCTGGTGTGCTAAAAAAATAACACTGTTCATAATGTGTCCCCTGCCTCACCCATCCTTCCCAGCACTACAATCCCTCCTAAGCCACTGCCCTCTTCTCCTAGTCTTTGCTGTGCTGAGCAAGAGCCCTGGCCGCTGACACACACTCCATAGCTCTGGTGCTGCATAGACCCAACCTAACTCACTGGCATGGGAAAGCAACACCTACTAACACTGGCTGTCTCACAACAGCTGGATTTTCCCAAGTCTTTTCCAGTCAACTTTAGGTCCCAGCATGTGAGCCAGTGCTCCTTGTCATGGTGACCTACTTGTCAGGAACGCACAAGGCTATTGGCTCCTGACCTTGAGTCAGTACCCAGAAGCTCTAAGTGCACTCCTACCCAGACCTGATCCCCACCTTGGTCTTGCCCTTCTGACGGGCCTGGTGGTGAGGGAACAAGCCTGCTGCCTGCTCCTTCAGGGCTGTATTGGTGGGGCCACCAGGACACATGAGTGAATTTTGTCCCATTCACCTGTTTGCCATTGACTGCAGATGCTGGATGTTTGCTCAGAATAGAAACTCTCCTGTAGGAAGAGTGAATCCATGTTCAGGCGACACATGAGCGCCTGCCTGAGGGGTGTGTGTTGGGCATGGGTGTGCATTCAAGCCTCCAAAAATGTGTATGTGTGTGCACGTGTGTGTATAAGTGTGCATGCCCATATTGTGTACCTGGAGGCTTATGCTGGGTTTTTGTGGCAGGTGTGCATGTGGACAAGCCCATGAGTGTATGTCATGCCTGTGTGTTTGGTGTGAAAGTGTTTGTATGCATGTGGTGTGCATGAGCAGGTGTGGAATTGCATTCAATGGAGGAAGGAATCTTCATCCTGCCGCATCTCCTGTGCCATATAACCTGGGCTCAGAAGCAGAAGCAAGTCAGATGGATGGAACCTTTTTCACAGTCATGGCCCTGTGCCTATAGATGCAGAAGCAGGACTCAGACCAGCTCCTGGGTTAAAGCACCTCTTGTGTTCAAAGCTGGAGGTAGATACGCTGTGCACAGCAAACAATGTCATTTTATTAAAAGAACAGCCTGTGTTGTGAGTGACCCACATATCAGGTGTTGAGAGCTGGTTTGTAAAGAAAGAAGGTTCTGAAAGGAGAGGGGAGACCAGGTAGAATGTAACTGTAGCCCCACTCAGGATGCTGGTGGGCCTGGGGTGATTTGGGGGGCCTTTCCTTCACATGTGTCCCTCCTACAATGCTCCTTTGCTTCCTGCCCCTGCCCCTCACCCCTCGGGGGGCTTCAACCAGTCGAAGTTCAACTTTCCTTTTATTAAAACTTCTATCTGGAATGCGCCTTTCTCAGTTACACACATGACTCACTCCCTTACCTCCTTCAAATATTTGCTCAAATGTCACCTTCTTAATAACTCCTCTTTAAAACTGCAACTCTCCCGCAGCCCTACCACCTTGCTTCAAACTTCTCATCCCTCTCGTCCTTCCCTGCTTTCCCCCAAAGCTCTTGTCACCTTGGCACACAGTGTGGACCAGCACTGCAAGAGGACACATATACAGAAATTGAGGGGATGCATTTGGAAGCTTCTATGCCATAACATCTCTAGCTAGGGGATCTCTAAATTTGACATTGCTCAGAAATTCAAATGCAGATGGAAAAAAAATCAACTGGTTTTTCACCAGAGAGAGTTTAAGAATTATTGTTCTCCCATACTCTGTAAAGTTTAGTTTCCTGTTCGTCTTCCCCCACCCCACTCCTGCTAGAATGAAGTTCCATGGGGCAGGGATTTTGTCTGCTTTATTCCCCACTGACTCCCCCCAGTATATAGAATGGATGTGGCACATGCTGGGTCCTTAACGGCTATTAGTTGAGTGAGCACATGTGCAAGGGAAGGTCTGAGAGGTGAATATCTTTCACTGGACATGGGGTGGGATGGCAGCAAAAGTTCAACCACAGGCCCCTGAACTGACCACACTGTTCCCAGGACCAGGCCTTGATGGTCCAGCTGGGGGGCTGCAGGAAAGAGGCACAGGTCTGGAGCACAGGCCTTTGAAAATGCTGCTCCAAGTAGAGGTACAACGACAGGTGTGAGGGCCAGAGTCTTTCTTGTGGCACAGGACAGGTCCTCCTTTCCCATGAACTTGGGAACAGAAGGGGCAGGGACTGGGAGACAAATGCTTCCACTCCCCAGAAGGCATCACCAACCTCTCCCCCTCCCTTTATTGTGGTGCTCTGGCTTCCAGGGAGGAAGGGGAGGGAGGTTGGCACCTGGGGATGGCATGGAGGCTCCGGGAAAGCCTTTCCCTGGACCTTGCCTGGCTCAGATCTTTGTGGCCTTGATCGACAAACCCTGTGAGTTATTCTAGGGACCCTAACACTACAAGGCATGGCTGGGAACTGCTGCCCTGATAACAAGTGTTCCACCCCACCCTACCCTTGCCGCTGCCCCTGCCCCTATCCTTTCCCAGAGGGAGCCCAGGGCTGTCAGGGCCAGGCAGGAGAAGCTCCAGGCAGGTGCGGCCCTCCTAGGGGTGGAGAGAGTTCTGATTCCGCCTGCCGTTCCCATGACTGGGGCTGGCTACTGCCCACGTGGCAGTCAGCGCCTGGGCCTGACTCAGGGACCAGCCATCTGGCAGGGCCAGTTCTGGGCTCACACACCCACCTCCACCTCCACCTCCACCTGCTCATCCACTCCGCTCCCCAAGCCCTCGGGCACAGCTTCTCCTTCTCTGACCTGAAGACTCCACCCACAGAGTCCCTTTTACCTTCTCCCACCTCTCCCACTTTCAGTGAATGGCGAAGGGGCATGGGTGCCTGGCCAAGGAGGAAGGGCTTGAGACCTTTGGTCAGAATATCCTACAGGGCTACTGTTCAAGCAGGGCCACCTGTGACACCAGCGCAAGGACAAGAGTAAACACCTGTATCATTGAAAAGCTCGGTTATGTCTTTTTACCTGTGGCTCCTTCTCACCCAAGAGGGGTGCGACATTAAGACATGAGTCTTAATGTCTGCTAGCAAGAGCTCCTCCATCCTGCACGCCCCAGCTCTCCTCCCCATCATGGTCCTGTGGGAGCAGAAAGGAAGCTGCAGAGGGGCGACTGCCGGGAGGAAGTGATGTTCAAGCTGGAGGAGAAAAGAGATGAGAAAGGCATTGCGAGGAAAAGGATTGGGATGTGCAAAGGCCTGCAGTTCAAAGAGGCCACAGTGCACTTGGAGCCACCCCTGTGCGGTTTATATGGCTGGGCATGCACAGAAGGCTGGTGAAATCCGGAGCCCCTGGGAAGGAGGCCTATTTTTCTTTTTTGAAATGAAAAAGGTCTCACGTATTTATTACAGAACCCAGTCAACCAGCATGTTCCTAACAGATTCAGAGAGAAAAAGCATACTCCCAAAAAAACATGTCCAACTGTCCAGACAGTGGTGACATTTTCAGCTTGACATGGTAACACGATTGTGACCTTCGGACAGCATAAATACGTGTGCCATCTCGTGTGCAATTCCTTACAGACCCAGCTTGGTTCTTCTCCAATGTCTCCTTTTGGAGCTGTACCTGATTTTATTACCAGTTTTCATCCGAATCCACTGGGGAATGGGATGATTTTGCTTTTGTTTCTTGGCCAGGAATTGCTTAATCTTGAAAGTCTTGTGAGAAGACATGGCGAGAGGCGGAGCCAAACACACACTACGATGGTGGAGAAAGAAAGAGAGAGGGGCCTGTTTTTCTTTTTAAGTTAAAAAGGGTTATTGTAATTTTCAAGACAAAACTAGCTGTGGTTTTTGTAGTTAGTCACTCTATGGTTGAGATTTTGGTATTTTTGCCATAATGCAACATGCTCTGAAGATTTCCATAGTACACTGTGTTGAGCAAGCAAAGGCTTCAGAAGAGAGACTGGGCAGGGCTCTTTTCAAGGCTCCTGAAGCTTGAAAAGAAGGCCAACTTGATGCAAGAAGAGACAAACCTGTGCAGGGAAATAACCAAATTATTGCCCAACACATCTGGAATGTGCCCCCAGGTAGGAGCCTTTGGACTTGCAAGAGGCATTTATCTCAGGACAGATCATGACACCGGGCTGGCTCAGATTCAAAAGCTGACAGGCCCACAGACTAGAGTAGAATGTGTCCCTTTTGCAATCAAGTGCAAGTGGCATGGCTCTCCAGGGCACTCCGAGAGCCAACTGTCAGATATGCCCCACTCCCACTCCCGCTGGGGGCTGGAGGTTTGGCTGGTGGGTGAGAGCAGGGTGCACATGAGAGTCAATTACAGTTTGGTCCTCAGCGAACTGGTCAGCCCTTTCGTCCAGGCTCTGCGGTGATACCCCCTTCATTCGCCTGGACCCCAGGCTCCCTTTATGGGTACCTCTGCCCTACAGAAGGGGCTGTTTTTAGTGGACATCCAGAACCAGCCACTTCATCTGCAGAAGAAAAACCAACTTCATTGACTTCCAGATCCAAGCCTCACCTGGGAGAGACAAGGATGAACCGAAGTCCTGGGCACTTCCCAGAGCTCCATTCCCATCAGGGAAACACAATGCCCAATGCCCAGGCAGGCAAAGATTTACTGTGAAGCTAATGAACCTTGTAGCTCGGGTGCTCACTAGAACAGGCCCCTTCCAAAACTCTAGACCTAATTTTGTATTCACCATTTTGCATTCTTTTTCTTAAAGAAGGTCCTCTAAATTATACAAGCTTCAGACCTCACAAAATTGGACCCACCCCTGCCAATGCTCCTTGACTCCGGAAAACCTTAGCAGACATGGGCGCCTCAGGGCTCACGGGCCTCCTTTCCAAACCTCAGGACCTCCACCCTGGCAGCCTAGGGAATGAGATGTGGGAGGCTCCAGCTCAGAGCAGATAGTGTCCTGGCTGCAGCCCAGCAGAGGTGCTCTGGGGCTGCTGGGCCCAGGATGGGTGAAAGGGGACTGTCTGCAATAGAAAGTTCAAAGTGTCAGCCTAGGAAAGAGGAGCCGACAAGTGTGAAGGCAGCAGATCCAATAACACTTCTAATTGTGTCCATATGGCCCACTGGTGGCGCATTTGGTGATGACCTGTGGTTGACCACTGGCTTAAAGTAGATGCTGTGATACAAAACACCACTGAATGATGCACTTCAAAAGGGTGAATTTTATGGTATGTGAATTCTATCTTGTTTGGAAAAAAAAAAAAGATGCTGAGCGTTCAATTGCTGTGGCACGTCTCCCGTGTTAGATCCAGGCATGGCACGTCCAGGAATGCACTGCTGGTTGCGGGGGTTTCTGGACCACCTCCAGAAGGGTCAGTCACTCCCAGCAAGGCCTGCTCAGGGACGACTTCATCCTGGCCAGCCCGTTACTTGTGCTAGGAGATGGCAGAGTGGTACTGCAAGCTTTCCTGTCTAGCTGTTCTTCGGGGGCTGTAAAATGGCTTTGGCTATCTCTGGGTGACTGGGCCCCATTTTTCTGCCCTTATCTTGGCATATTTTCACCAAGCTTGCTGAGCCTGGCACATACTTATGCCAGGGGAAGAGTTAACAATTAACCAGGAGGTGAGAGAAGTGAGAGAGGCTGGGGCAGCCACTCATAGGCTGCCCTCCAGCCCTTGGAGCCATGAGCTGCCCCCGAGCCACATCCCCAGCCCTGTTGGTGGAGGCACTGGGTGGAGGCAGGGCAGGCAGGTTAGGGCTGCCCCTCAAAGAGGAACTTGGGCTCCAAAGGGCCCTGCTGAGCCACCTGGGTTCCGGCCCAGGCTCCACCCCTTCACAGGTGTTAGACACAGAGGGCAAACACCTCCCCCCCAAGGGCCTCACCATCCCTGCCACAGCCTGCAGCTTCACTAGTTCCGGAACTTCATTAGACTGCATTTCACAGGGCACCGAGCAGCTCACTCATCCCCTTTCCTGAGAGGAAATGTCACTCAGATGCACTGGTGACCATGTGGCTGGAGAGCACCCATGCCCTGCAGGGACACTAGCCAGAAGATATCGGTGCCCCTCACACCTGTCTCTGGGACACAGGGTGAGGCACGCATGTGCACACATGCACACAAATGCACATGCACGTACATGTGCTGGGTACACTGGGACTGATTTCCTGTTCTCCTTGGTCTATGCCAAGGAAACATTAACGTGACTTTCCACAGACTGGATCTCACAGAAGGTGCAGATGCTTTGGAAGCCCCTGGCCAAAGGTACTGGGGTGAGATGGCACTGTTGTCAGGGCTTATTGTTCACAGGTCTGAGTTGCCAAGCTGTCCTTTGGAACTCCCTGCCACAGGCACTGACATTTTGTTTTGGACAGCAAGCCTCAGAAGATGTAGCCATGGGCTGGTGTGGCCCAGGGAGGAGCAGTGGTGGGAGGGTGAGGAGCCCTATTGTTCAGGCTGCCTCCTCGGACCAGGCCTGCATCTCAGGTGAGTAACCTGACTCCAGTTCAGGCCTCAATGGGAGGAAGGCCGGCATAGATGCTGCCTCAGTGGCAGGAGGCAGGCTGGAGGGTTGGGTGGAGGTATGGCCATGGGGTGGGTGTGATGCCTCTGCATGGAGAGCTCCTCATTCAGTGGGGCCTATCACCATCTGCAAAGTTGCTGAAAACGTTTTTGGATGTTTCCAATTCTTCCACCTGCTTGTCTCCATACTTGTGGCTGGTAGGCTGGCTCGGGAAGACACCTTCTTTAGGATCTCAACTTAGTTACTCATCAACGTGGCTCCCGAGTTCCCACACTGGTCCTGGAGACACTTCACTCACCGCCATGGTGGGGAACCATTCGACATGTAGGCTGTCTGGTAGCCTGCTGCTGCCTCATGGCCAGCGGACTAATGGCCACATTCTGATGGGGAACCTCAGTGTCCTGCCACACTTGTAGAAGCACAAGGCAGGTATTTTGTTTCTGATACAAGAACAAGCAAGACTGAGAATGGTTTTCTCTTTTTTTGAATTGGAGCAATATGCTTTCCTGAGCATCAGGAAAGAGTGGTGATGTCACAGCAAAGGAGGAAGGCAGTGGCTAAGAACACACCACGTCCTTGAATGTCCTCTGCATGATGCCTGGCCTTCTGGACGGTTTCGGACAAGACTTTATATGCTAGGTGGGAGTGGGGAAAGGAGTGGGGGAAGGATAAAGCCATCTTGGGACACCCACTCCCACTGTGGATGACCACAGCATGTGGCCAAACAAAGCTGATTAGAACAGAGCTACTTGGGGAGGCTGCCATCTGGCAGGCCCTCCTTCCCCTCCCAGTCTTCAAGAAATGTTACCTATGAAAGGGGAAAAATGCCAACCATATCCTCATTCCAACTCTGTCCTTAATGCAGCTTCACAAAATTCCTAGATTCTATTTTGGGTCCTTGAAGAGACTGGACTATGACTTGGGTGGCCCCCCAAAATCCTCACCCTTTCCCTTCCCTCAGTGCAAAGTCTCACCTGTGCAAAGACATCACTTTTAATTATTTTTTTAATTAAAATACTGTTATACCCAGTGGAATGCGGCAGCAATCCTGGTACAGGGTGGCATAACAAAACAGCCATGTTTACATTTTAAATATTTACGATAACTTAAACATACAGACACACATCATGGTCTTTGGCAGAAAACGTTCACAGCACAAAAAATACTTTAAAAGAAATACCAAATATTAATCCAAAATATATTAAGTCGTTTTTTTTTTCTTTCACGATATTTTTTGCCTTTTTTTCTCTTTTTTCTTTTTGCTTTGTAAACAATGCACATGAACCAAATGTATTTTTCAGCTTTAAACGGGGGTAGGGGAATTTTTAAAAAATATGCAATTGTCCAGCAAATGCAAATGTTTAAAAAGGAAACTTGAGGAACCATGGAAATAAAACAACACATACCAAACCTAAAAACGATAAAGGAAGAACACAAAGAATCAAGGAGAACTAAAAACGGTAAAGACAAAACTGCTAAAACCCACCAATAGCTCCTGGGGCTGAAGTGAGGGATTCTCTAAGACCAGAAGTCGGAGTCACTGCTGCTGGCAGGCTGCCATGGGGGTGTTCCACCCCAATTCCAAAGCATCTGGTCCTGCTTCAGGGCGCTGGGCATGGGTAGCTTGAGGAGCCAGCCTCCTGGGCACTGTTTTGTGATGGGGGCTCCATTCAGATGACTATTTGACTCTGGTAGCTCATTAACTAGTTTTCAACCGCTTTGCTCCTCTCCCAAAGCCTCCAGGTGGGAACAAAGACACTTATTTATGCGGACAAGACAACATCTCCAGTTTCTCAGAGAGAACTGGTACTGGGGAGGGCCACTGCAGCCCACCTAGGGGTACGGCAGGTGTCTGTTCAAGGTGGCTCATTTCATCTGGCTCAGGGTTTATGACCAAACTGACAGGATGTCCCAGGGACAGGAGCTGTGGAGCCATTCAAGAGGCTGGTGGTGGGGGTCCCGTGGGCATTTATAGGGCTCAAGATGGAGGAAAAGGCAGCCGAGATCCTGGGAATCAAGCAGCTTTAACATCCACGGGCCAGGAACTTGAGGAGGAGGCATAACTGGGAGGCCAGTCAGAAGTTTCAGGAACTGTGACAGTAGGAAGAGGGGAGCACAGCCCATGGAGACACATCAGAACCTGCAAGCCTCAGTCTTCTGTTCCACAAGAAAGGGAGTTATATACAAACTGCACACTGTCTCCCAGTCCACTTAATGGCCCCTAACCCACAGCAAGTGAGAAGGTGAGGCTGTGGCTTCTCCAAGACTAACACCCTTAATAGTCGCCAAAAGATTCAAGTCTTAGTATCCCAGGAAGGCAGTGAGGAACTGAAGAGCAGATGAGGTTGGCTGGAACCAAACTTAGCCAGAGAACAATATGGCTGACTTGATTAGTGAACCAGTCTGCCTGGTGTCCACGGGCAGCCGTCCTGGGAAATTAGTCCCCCAAACCAACACAGCCCCTCCCTCCCTGCCTGACTGACAACTGGCAGGGCAGAGGGAGCTCAGCTCCTTTCTGAGCTGTCAGTTGCTACCCCAGTAGCAGGCCTTGGGCAACAAGTCAAGGCTGAATCCTCATTCTCCATAAGGCCGGGAGGAATGTGGGCTAAGAAGCAGAGTCTTCTGGGGGTGCTGGTGCTCTCACAGTTCTCCTCTCCCCTGGGGTCCTCCTCCTGAGCTCCTGGGGCCAGATGGTCAATGGGAATGAGAGTCTGGCTGGGGAAAGGGACAAAGCAGCGGCTGACAGGCTGCTGAAATGGCTGAGAGTGGCACAGGGCAGAGGAGGGGAGAGAATGGCTCAGAGTCCTGAAGCACCACCTCCTTCAGATCAGTATCTCCACCATGTCTGACAAGTCCTGGACTCTGGATGTAGCTACAGAGTCTGGAGAGAGACAAGAACACAGGCACATGCCAATGAGTGTTACTAGATTGCTTTTAAAATCCTGGCACATTTTAAATACAACGATCTTTCTTCACCAACTTTTCCCACCTCTGCTGCCCAGGTTCCCAGAACTTGGCCAACCAAGCACAATGCTCTGCACCCTCTCAGTGCTCAGCCCAGCCCACCAACCTCCGATGTGTAAGATGCATTTGTTTCTAACTTTGAACTGGTTGGAGGGCTTAGACAGAGCAATGGAGAGCCTGAGGGAGGGAGGCTGCAGCATTCTTTTCATGCCTGTGGTTTTCTGAGATCAGGAGGCACAGGCAAATATGCAAAGGCCAGTGTGAAAGGGGAGTGGAAAAAGAAATGGCATCTTCTCAGATTTCTCTTTCCCGGACTCTCAACAGGCTTCCAGAGTGCCATCGGCATGACTTGCAAACTCCATTCTCTTGGATAATCAAATTGGAAATTAACTATGTAGGGAAGACCATGAAAGAGGAGCTTAAGTGCCTCCCATCTGGTTGCTTTCTTTCTGAATTCTGGATCTGCCTCTAATCAGGGTTTCCAATTTCCCTATTCATGCAGCCAGCCACCCTTCATGTTCACAGTGAGGTGGGCCAGGCACGCTGCTCACCTCTGGCTATGCAGGGCTCCCCATGGAGTACAGGCAATGACCCAGAGGGGGTTGGGAAGAAAAGGCTTTGGTGTTCCAGTTCACACCCTAGTGCTCCCCTGGCCCTGCCTAGCACAGAAGTGGGGTCAGGAGGACTTACCCAGAGAGGCTGCTCTCTGGCTACTGCTGCACCCCAGAAGGCTGTCAGGCTCCGGTGGCAGGCAGGTGGAGGTGCTGTCTGGGGGGCCGTCAGTCTGGGTGCTCCCATCTCTGCTCCCGTGTTTGGCATGGGCAGCAGGGGGAGGTGTGACCACTGGCTCCTCTGTGGGTGCCCTGTCTGCTGGGAAGGTAGGTGGATGGTTATTGCCACACCTGTAAGATGTGGCCCTGGTGAAGGACACTGTAAGTTAACTGTCCTTGCTGGGGATTCAAGGTGGAGTGGGCTGCTCTTGATCTGCAAGAACTTTAAGACTAAAAATGCTCCTATTTTAAAATGGGAATGACTACCAGATTGGATTGGCTTCCAAATGTTTTGGGTGGTGGGACCCTTCTTTGTAGATTAAATCTTCTAGAGTTTCTGTGGCATCTGCTTAGAAGGAAGAGTGGAGGGGGCTTGCATAGAAGGTGCATCTGCACAGGAAGCTCTATTTTTCTCAGTTCAGTGGCTGGGGCTAAAGCATGATGGAATTTACGGCGATGGGGACGAAATACCCCTCTTCACACTGGCAGGAGAGCCATGGGCTGTAGAGTCACTGGAGGTAGAGAATAAGCCAGCTCCCCTGGGAGACAATCAGGAAGCCCTGGCTCCCATGAGCCTCAGTTCTGGGAGGAAAGGTCTGGCAATCTGTGTTCAGGCCCAGGAGAAACTACCTCTCAATCTATCCCAGCAGCAGCCTCCTCTTACCTGTAGTCAGCCGAGCAGGGGCGTCTGCTGCTTGTCGCTCACTAGAAGAGAGCCCTTGCCAGCCCTGGGTTCCTGCTGCCGCAGCCACGAAGACAGATGGCACCGACTTGGCAGGCCGTAGGGAGCCCTGGGTGGCCTTGCCAGGGTCTCTCCTGGAGCGCTGCTGAAGGACCTTGATCACTGCATCCTTCTCCAGGATCTGGGCATGGAGCACCTTTAACCTGAGGGGTGAGAGGCCATGCCCACACTGTCAGACCCATAGATCCAGCCACCCTTCCCGCCTCATAGGAGTTAGAGGAAAAGCACGCCCCCTCCCCTAACCCGGCCAGGCTGGATCTTTCTGTGCTTGTAGCAGGGACCTAGAGGGGGCTTAGAAATGGTACCACAGCTCTGGCATGTGATGCTCTTAGAGCCCAGGCTCTGAAAACCACCAGTGCATAAGGCCCTGGGCCCTTCCCACACCAGGAAAGGCAGGCCATCAAGGGTGGGTTCCAGAGTCATCAGATGATAGTGGAGGCACAGCCCTCATCCTGGAGGGCAGCACTCCGGAGAGAGGAGGCAGGGCCTAAGCCCTAAACGGCACCCAACACCTCCACAGTAAGAGTCTCCTGGGTAGACCAAGGACTCGGTATTTCTAGGCAAATGCAAGTTTACAGCGCCTGGTGTGCCAAGCATGCAGGTTCAGCTTGCTTGAGGGACTGCTGAGCTGTGTGGGGAAAGCGGTTTGTTTATCAGGGATCAAGGGCAGGGCAGTGACTGGACATTGCCACCCGCCTCCCAAACCTCAGGTGCCTGGCCTGCAATGCCGAACCTGCTTTCCATCTCCTGGTGCCTGTGGCCACCAGTGAGCAGACCCTCATTGAAGCTGCTGCTGGGCGAGGGCTGCGGGGAGTGTCGGATGAGAGTGGTGTCACGCTGGGCAGCAGCCGTGGCAGCCGCATCCATGGCAAACTGCCTCATGGCACGTTCCTCCAAATACTTCTGTTCCCACTTGGTCATGTCGGCCTCCAGCGCCAGGATCTGCTCCTCCTTCTCGCGCAGTTGTTCTGACAGCCGAAGGGCGCTGAGCTCTGGGGACCCGCCACTGCCACTGCCACTGCCACCACCTGGGGTGCCTGCCTGTCTCTGCAGAGCAAGGAGTGGAGACCGTGGTCAAGGGTGGAGGTTGGGGTGCGGCAGCCACTGGTCTTCGCCTCCACACAAGGACTGTCACTCTTACATGTGCGTGTTCGGCCATACACAGCATACATTTCCCCATCCTTCCTCTACCGAAATGGGGGTACAGCACAGGTCCCCATACCCCTGCCCTGAATCCTATGGCCAAGGGCATAGAGACCAAACAAATAATCCTCCAAACTGGCAAAGGGGGTGCTATCAATAATTATACTGGGAAAATTGGTGTAAATTAGAACAGAACTGGGCAAACCGGGGGTTCAGCCATGCTAACTCTGTCACAAGGGTAGGTTTGGGAGTGGAGAAATAGCTATTTGGTTTGTAAACACCAAGAGTTGTTTACACAGAAGTCCAAAGTGAGGTTAAGCACTATGGATTAGGGCAACCATCTTTCCTCCCAATCTCAGGGAGGCATATAAAAGCTGGCTGGTGGCTGGGCGCAGTGGCTCATGCCTGTAATCTCAGCACTTTGGGAGGCCAAGGCTGGTGGATGACATGAGGTCAGGGGTTTAAGACCAGCCTGGCCAATATGGTGAAACCCCATCTCTACTAAAAATACAAAAATTAGCTGGGCGTGGTGGCACGTGCCTGTAGTCCCAGCTACTCAGGAGGTTGAGGCAGGAGAATCGCTTGAACCTGGGAGGCGGAAGTTGCAGTGAGCGGAGATTGCGCCACTGCACTCCAGCCTGGGCAACAGAGTGAGACTCCATCTCAAAAAAACAAACAAAAAAAAGCTCGAGGGCCTTCTATATCCAGGTTCCTAACTTACTTTCTCTAGAGGTCAAGGACAATATACCCTGCTGCTGCCGAGGACAGGAGTCCCCTGAGGCTGGATGTGGGCCAGGTGGCAGGGCCTCTGCTAAGACGACAAGTGGAAGGGAGCACGCAGCAAAGGTGGAGCAGAGAGCAATCATCCTTGCCGCCCTGCAAGGGGCCTGCAGCCTAGATCTAACTAGGGGCTCCTGGGGCCTCAGCCCTGGCCTCCAAACCTACAGTCCCCGAGGACGAAGGGAAGCTGACATCCTCAGATGCTGCCCTAGCCTGGACACCTGCACAGGTTTTCTCAGCTCACCTGCTGTGCACGCAGAGCCTTGAGTTCCTGCTCCAGACGAGTCCTCAGACGCAGCTCCAGCTGTTCCCGCTTCTCACAGGCTGCCTGCAGCTGCCCGAGTGCCTGTTGCAGCCGCTCCACTTTCTCCACATAGGCCTGCTTCTTGCGCAGCTCCTCTTCGGCTCGAGCCGCCCGGCCCTGCGCATTGCCCAGAGCCTGCTCCAGCAGCTCGGCACGCCGCCGCTGGTCCTCGATGGCACCGCGCAGCAGTGCCATCTCTCGCTCCAGCTTCTCTTGCTCCTGCTGCTGCTCGTAGCCTGTAGGGAGAGAGAGGCTTGATCAGTGACAGTGACTACATTGGCTGGCGCCATTGCCTCCTGGGCTCTGTGCTGACCACTGGATGAGCACAGTTGCTTCTCATTCTCTCAACAGTAACACGAATAAGGTACCCTTATTAACCCTGTTTCATGGAAGAAGAAACCGAGGCTCAGGTTTAAGTCAGGAGTAAACAACTGGGCTACCCTGCCTTTCTACTGGGACACACTGCCATGGGACAGCCCCAAACACCATCCACTTGTGCCGGGGGCCACCATGTCTAAAACACATCCACAATATCCCTTGAACCTTGTGACGGCTAGAGACTGCTGAGGTAGGAACTGTGATGCCTGTGTACAGATGAGAAAACAGAGGCTCAGGTGGTCTGTGACATGGTCCTCCTTCAAGTGGGAGAATGAAGGAAGAGGGAACAGAACCACCATCTGCTGTCCACACACCAGGCACTTACACATCTTATTCCATGAATCCTCCAGCCCCTCCAGGTAGGATTTGGGATTCCCAACTTATAGCGGAGGAACATAGGAGGTGAATGGTGCTGCCAAATGGAAACTCCAGCTGGCCACACTACAAAGGCCCAGGCTGCCTCTGGCTACGTGGTGAGGCGTTTGTACTTAGAGGCCACCCAGAGCTCTGGGGCTCCTTCTGCAGACCCAGGCCGAGAGGTCCGTTGAGGGCTACATTTCCCTCCATGGTCTGAAAAGATCACTGAGATGCAAGCAACCAGGCTCAGGAAGAAATGCAAAGTCTGCAGCACAATGAAAATGACTATGGCACAAGGATTAGTGTGTAAGGGTCCAGCTATCCTGACTTTTGTATCATTTTGTTAATTACCCAAAGAAACTCTGCTCAGAGGCCCTCTCAGCATGGCCAGGAAAGGCCCAAACCAGACCACAGAGCCCTCCATCTGATGCTCTAGCCTTAAATCCACCTCCCAGGCACCTGCCCCTTGAGAGTCCCAGGCTGCCCCCTGAGGAGTGGGTCAGCTGCCTACCTTGCTGGAGAGCAGGAGGCGGGGCAGGGCTGTGGGCCCCCGCTAGTGAACCTAAAGGCACTGTCTCTAGAACAGCATTCTGATTCAGTGGAATTTTCTGCCAGAGTGGAACTGTTCTATACTGCACCCTCCAATGCAGTGGCTACTAGACACACGTGCTACTGAGGACTGGAAATGTGGCCAGTAAGATGGAAGAACTGAATTTTAAATTTTATTTGTTTTCATTAACTTCAATTCTTGGGCCACATGTAGCTAAGCACCTATGATATAGGACAGTACAAGTTCTGGAACAGAAGAGTGAAGGCTTGAGACCTTGGCATGCGGAAGGGAGGATTCATTTACTCAGGGCCCTGGGGCAGGGCAAGGAGGACACAGAGGCAACTCAGGTTAGCTCTTGGTTCGTTTTGGATTTTTGAAGGCTGAGCCCAGGACGGTATCATTCTGTGGCATGGAGGAAAATAAGGGGAAGTCCAATAATATTGAAACGTATGTGTTCATACTTCGCTGGCTTGAAATCCATTGAGTGGGGTGGAGGAGCAGCCAGGTTTGGACTCAGGCAGGGAGGACCCTCCCCTACTCCACCTGTGCGTTCACAGTTTGCCCAGGGCCTGCATCTCATTTCAGCCTTAGCGTGACTCTGTGGGGAAGGACTGCCTCATCTTATAGCTGGAGAACCTGAGACGCAGGGAGAAGAGAAACATTCTCAAGGGGGTGGAGCTAACAGGCCGGCTTCAGGCCTCAAGGCCAGATCCCCAGGGGGAACGGCTGGCCTAGAGGGGCCAGAAAGGCAGTGCTGGGGGGCTGCGTGGCTTGCCTAGGAGGAAAAGCAGATGGCATTGATGATAATGGCCACACTTTCCTAGTGTTGACTGACCCCAGATAAAAGGGAGGTCAATCAGACACATCTTTCCTGCCTTTGCAATAGCTACTACGGAGCAAGGAAGAGCTGCCTGGGTTTCCCCAACCCTAGGGGAGGGAGGAGGGGCCAGCGGACCCAGCCTTCTGCTTCCAGAGGCTTCCTGCAGCTTTGTCCAATCTCTAAGGCCTTGGTGGGGGCTGGGAGGCTTTGGGCTCTGGCCATCCCCTGCCAACAGGACCCTGATAAAGCCCTGGGCCTGTGGGATCTCGGGAAGGAGAGCTCCTCAGTAAGAATTAAGTGGCCCGGGTGCCGGTGGGAAGAGGACGCCCGGAGGCCAGCGGAGGCGGGCAGGAAGGCAGGCGAGGCGCCGAGGGGACCCGGGATGCGCCCTGGGCAGCGAGCGAGCCCCCACCTCCGCGTTCCAGGCTCCCTTTGTGCTCACCCTCCCTCCTCCCAAAGCCGGGCGAAGGGCGCCAGGCAGCGCGCACGGGAGGGAGCGGCGGGGGGCGGGCCGGGAGCGGAACAGCTCGCGGCTCTGGAATGCCAGGCATCCAGGTCACCCGCGGCTGCGAGATTAATGGCTCCAGCGAGGAGCCAAGAACAGCCCGGCGCTCACTCGCTCCCCGGGGAGCGGAAACGCCTCCCGGCCGGCCCCCCTCTTCTCACCCGCTAGCAAGCTCCCAGAAACCCGCCCCATGGCTTCCTTTCTTTGGCAGAGCCAGGCCCCAAAAGTCCGCCTTCCTCCACAGGCACCCTAATCTGCCTTGCCCTTGCAGCTTCTCCTCCCCAGACTCCTCAGGGAAACCCCAGGGCTGCCCCATCCCCTTTCTCCCTCATTCCCTTTGACTCCTTCCCAGAGACCTTAAGCCGCTGCCACCTCACCCCACCCAGCCAGTAGAGACCAGCCTACCTCCTGCCCCACCCTGTCAATTCCTTCAGTGCTGTGTTCCCCCATTCCCTGCCCTAGTCTTTGAACCCTCTTTGAAGGAAGATAGGGGTGCTGCCAGCCAGAGCTAAGTCCTCAAGCTGCTCCTCCATTTCTGCACCCCACACTACTGTTGGTGCCATTCATAGTAGAGTTCCTGTGAAGCCTCAAAGCCACGTTTACCCAGCTACCAACCACTCCCATTCCACTTCTCTGCAAACACCCTGAACGGCAGTAAAGCTCCTAGTAGGAGCTCAATAAATAACTGTTGTTAGTCTCTTCTGATTGCTAGAGCCTCCTGCTGCTGAGCTCAAGGCTCCCTTTGCCACCCACCCCATGTACCTCTTGAACGGCCCAATAACTCCTTCACCTCTGGCTGGCTCTCCACCCCCGCCATCCCCACGGAGCCTCTCTCTCAGGCCACTGGGGCTCCTAATCACCAGTTTCTAGGACCACCCCCCTTGTTCTTTTAAATCTGTGGGAACCTGCTCCTTTCTTAAGCTCACCACTTCTCTCCTGACCTCCCTGCCATGGTACCTTCCGGGGCCTGCTCCCATTCTCACCTGAACATCTGCCAGATGCTCAAAACACATCTGCTAATTCATGAATGGACTAGTCAATGAACTTGCCCATTCTTCAAAGATGCTTAGACCACCCCCTTTAGAATGCATCTGTTGGTTAAGGTCTAGGATCCCATTTTTGGCTGTCTCAAGTGCCTCCACTTAGCTTGCTATGGCCCAGTTCCATCATGCCCCCTGCCTCTCACATTCCCGTTGCACACTCCTGACCTTTCTGCTGCCTGGAACTCCCTGGGAAGCTCTCAGACGACCTTTCCTTCTTCACCTCACCTGTGTTCCGCGTTACCTTGCCTCCCACACTGCCCAATGCACTGCACTGATGGTCAGCACGGAAGCTCAGCAAATCACTGCTCCCTGGCTTTCCCTCTAGTGTCAACTGATCTTCTTAATAGATACACAACTAGATCCTATTCTTCTTTGGAAGCCACTTCTCCCCACCATCCCCAGATCCAGTCTAGTGTTGGGCACACAGTAGGCAGTAAACCTGCTCCTAAAGTACTGCTTTGCAAGGGGGAAGGCCAATCTTCCTGGTCCAGAGGGTGTGCAGCAGTCCCATTGCCTGCACACAGGCCAGGATTCTTAGTGAGGCCCCTACTCACTCTGAGCAAGCAGCTTGGCCACCATGTCCTGACTGCCGGCCTGGGCCTCCTGTGTCTTGCTTGCCAGGCGGCGGTTTGCAGATTCCAATCTCTCTGTTTCAAGGGAAGGAAAGATGTTTTAGTGTCAGGTGAAGCTGCCAGCTTGGGATTTTTCCTGACATCCTATCAAGACGGGGCTGCATCCTCCACATTGGGGATGGGCCATGAGGAAACCCCGGCTCAGCTCAGGGCCCGATGGGAGGGAGCCTCCTCTGTCAGAAGCCATCATCCGGGCCCCACGATGGGAGCTCCCTGAAGGGATCCGAGACCCAGTACATAGAGACAAGCATCTCTCTATCAGGGCAGCTCCCGAGGGTCTCAGCCTGGCTCTCTGAGTTCATCTGCACTTTTAGCAGGTAATAGATTCCCAATTTTTCTCTAGAACAGAGGAAGTAAGCCCTCTGCAGAGGCTCTCCAACCTCCACCTGTGTGACTGGCTCTCACCTCTAAGATCCCGGTTGAAGTCTTGCAGCCTCCTCATTTCACTGTCCATCTTGTTCCTCATGGTCTTCTCCAGGGCCTCACGCTTGGAGGAGGCTCTGGTCAGGCTCTCATGGGCCTCAGAGAGCCGCTGGATTTCGCTTTCCAGCTGCAAGAGGCAGACAGCAGAGCTGAAGGAAGGTGAGAGCTCCTAGGGAGTGATTCCAGGCTGACCCACTACTCTCCATCAGAAAAGGTGACAGATGAGAGGACACCAAGCAGGAGCAAAACCTCCAGGTTTTGGTGGGATGACTATGGCGGGATGATCAGAAGCTTGTAGCCTCCAGAAGTAGACTGGACTGCTGGGACCAGCAAGCAACGGTCCATCGGCTGCCCCAAGGACCAGATGCTGAGTGACCCTAGGGCCAGGTACTTTGGAAGTAGCTGCCTGCAGGGTGACTAAACATAGCTTCCCTGTGCCCAGTGTCCAGAAGGAAACATTCTACTTTTGGCTGGCTTCCACCAAGAAACTGAGTACGGTTGGCCAGAAGTGGGCACCAAAAGACTACAGCCATGTCGGGGTGGTTGGACCTAACTTGGACACCACAGGACAGTCAAGGGAGGCCTGAGGCCATCTGCTAAAACTGAGCCTCAGCAGAAAACTGGTAATCCTTCACTAAAGAAGCAGGCACCAGGTCTAAGCCTGAGCCACCTCTGCCTGGTCCCCCAGGCATCACCGTCCACCCAGAGGGCCAGCTGGGCCCCGGCTGCTCCTCCCACTTGGCTGCTGGCAGGTTCCGCACGTGCTCTTAGCTGGCCTGTGATTCCAACAAGTCTTTCCAAGAGGAGAAGTTTTCTTTTTCGCCAGGGCTGGCCTGGAACAGACTTGCTGTTGTGTGGGGGACACAAAGGGCTCTCTGTGGGAGGTGTCCATGAGAGGGGGTGTGTGCAGGGCAAGGGTGCGAGTGTGCAAGGAGCTGGTGAATGGGCTCTTTCTAATCACCACTGGCCAGCAACTGCTCATGCTCCAGGCCTGCTCTGCCGGCCTCTCGGCTGTTCCCCAGCTGTCTGGAGTCAGCTCAGGAGGGTGCATGAGGGGTGAGGGAGGTGGAGAACAGAGGGATGGGGGAAATCAAGCCAAACAGTTTTCAGGCTCCTCTGCCTCTCCTTGGACTACCCACTCCCCAGGTAGCCCCTCGGGGTCTCTTTCTGGTCTGCCCCTCTGAAACCCCAGCAGGGCCTACCTTCTCAATACGGCCGGCCTTCTCTGCAGAGCTCTCCAGCTCCCTCTGCAGCCGCTCATTGTCCCTCTGCAGCCTGGCATTCTCCCTCAGCATGGCCTCCATCTGGGCCAGGTGGGCACTGCCCGAGGTGGCTGAGGAGGCCTGGGCACTCACTGGCCCCTCCACAGCAGGTGGGTTGAGGGAGCTCAGGGGGCCATGGCCAAGAGCAGCTGGATGTGGGGGAGGGGGGTGCTCCTGGGGTTGCTGCAGGTACTGGTACTGTTGCTGCTGTTGGAGGAACACAGGCGGCACCTGGGCCTGCAGGATCCTGGGAAACAGAAGAGACGGTGCTCAGAGACAGCACAGACCCTTATGGTTCCCACCCGGAGCAGCCCAGAGTCGCCCCATTCCTAGGCATATTGGGAAGATGGTTATTATTCATAACTAATATTTATTAAAATTGCTGCAGATAATTATTCAACCCTCAAGTGGTAGGCAGGGACCAGTGGGGAAGGCCTTTTCCAAATGTTCCTGCCTAAGGCTCTCAAGAGTCAGACAGCAGAGCTGGAGGGGATTAATGTCAGGATGCTTGTTTCATACCCGCCTCACAGTGGCTGGGGCCTTGGAGATCAGCCTGAGCAATCCTGGGCCTCCTAAGCAACTAATGCTTAAATATGTCATCTTGAAAAATGCACCTTGACACTTCTAGTCAATGGAAGGTTCTTTTTGGGGCTGGAGGCCATGTCAATCATGACTGAGCATATAACCTTCCAGGCCCCAGGACAACTTGGTGGCTGGGCCCCAGCAGCAACCTTATGTCTATTACATGAGTGGCCAGTTTCAAGACTGCCAAAGCAGCACTCATTTTCTCCTTTCTATTTCAAGTCCTGCTACCCCCAGCCCCCACCCACCCAGAATCATTTTTAGAAGACTCCAGTTAAGGTTAGAACAGTGAGACAGATGTCAGGGTAAGAGTCTGAGCTCTAGAGTCTGACAAATAGGGGTTTAAATCCCTGCTCCAGTTGTTTAACCTTGGGCAAGTGCCTCAGCCCCACAGACAGGGCATTGCTCTGTTGCATCATGAGGGTCTCCAGCCTCGCCAGGGTTTGTGAGGATGATGCTATGTAAGGCCTGGCAGAGTGCGGGGCCGGTGCTGGGTGGGTGGCAGGTGCTCCTGTAGTGGTGGCCCATCCTCCATCTCTTCTAGTAGGAACCTCGGTTTACCCTCAGTTTAGAGAATAAATGTGGCCCAAACTCTGGGTTTCCTTGGGAGTAAGGGCTGCCTCTGGACTACTGTAGTTGCTGAGTTCAGGGGACAATGTTCTATTGGCCTCTGGCACTGGTGTAACATCACCCATAGGGCTCCGTGTTGAGGGAAGGAGCAAAGGGCGAGAGGCACGGGGAGTCCAAGAGCCTTTCTGGGACCTTGTGATTCCCAGCGTCACAACTGCCTCAGTTTCACAAAGATTCTTCCAAGTCCCAGAAGCCCCACAAAACCCAAATTCTCCTTCTAGGTGCATCATGTCAGCACTCATGCACACCCAGCCTGCCCCTGCCTCCTGCCCCCATACAGCCTATGGCCCCCCTGCTCTTCTCAGGACCCTAGGCTGGGAGTCTAGCCCCAAGTTCCTAACAAATAATCTTCATCAGATCATCCGAAAGGGGATATTGGGCAGATGTATTTCTCCTACTATCTAAGATGGGGCTTCCAGTAAGAGCTGGGAAGAGGGTCCCCACTGGAGTACTCAAACTCTCCATTCCACTGCTAAAATGGCCATTCTCAAGGTTGCTTCAAGAACTTGCTCCCCCCTGCACTGGGCCAGGCAGACACAACTGGCATTCTTTGGGGATGACTTAGCTCTGAGAAAGAATAGCAACTCCTTTCCCTTCACACTTGCTTTCCTTTCTCCCCGTCCTCTCCCTCCCCCGCTTTTTGTTCTCCTGCAAACAGTCTACTTCCTTGCCACGATTACTATCTTTTCCTGACAGAGTTCAATAAGGCTGGTCCAAAAGAAGAAACCACCACTCAGCTTCCGAAACTCTTCCTGACCGAGCCCTGAGAAGGGCGATAAGGTGCGAGTCTGGAGGGGGTGGAGGCTGGAGAAAAACCAAGAGGCTCCATCCTCTGTTCCGCCATACCAACCCCATCATGTCACACATCTCTCGAGAGCAAGGAAAGGCCGGACGGTGGGAAAGTGGGTGACTAAAGGAAAACTCAGCAGGCATGAAGAGAACCAGACTTTGACCTTGGGCCACCAGAGGAAGAGTCTGAAATCCTTGGGGTCCCTTGGTGGGGTTTCTTGGACTCCCACAGGGGGAGATGCACTAGTGATGGCTGTGTCTGCTTCTCTGAAAAGATGCGGGCCAGTTGAGAAGACTGAGGTGGGGCCTTGTTTCTAGGAACACTCATTTCTCCAAACTCTCTAGACTTCTTGCCTCCCCCAAGTCTTCCTGCTTCCATTTTGGCCCCTCACAAACCATGCTCTGCATGGTAGCCTGAAAGAGCACTTAGAAAAGGAAAACCAAATCACATCCCCCGAGGGCCTCCCAGCATACTCAGAATCAAACTCTAAGTCCCTGCCCTGACCCAGCAGCCTCTCCTGAGCCTCCCCAGAAAGAGGCCCACCCGGACCCAGAATCCTGTCCCACTGCAGGCTGCAGATGCAGGAAGCGTATGGCAGGAAATGGGGAGGAGAGACAGGGAAGCTCCTGCGCTGGTGTAAGATGCAGAGACGTCTGTAATGAGGCCACCGGGCCTTTCCAGCTTCTAGTTAGGAATGCCTCCCAATAATCATAGAAGGCAAGTTGCTCACATTTTCTTAAAAAGCCTCCAGAGAAGGAGGTCCCACCTTCTTCCTACTTAACTTGGAAACAGTTTGGCAATGATTCCCAACCTTGCCTTTAGGAAGTTATTTCTGAAATCTAACCTTTAACCGCCTGTTGCGATTTGTGTCCTCTGGGGACGGTAGTTACTAGAATGCTCAAGCTCAGCAGACAATGGTGCCTATCTCTGAACTAAGGCAAGGGACGCCACTAACTTCTTAGGGGACCTCAGTTACATCTCTCTTCTCTGCCAGGCAATAGCTCTCCCTTCTCAGGAAGCCTGGAGGTGGGGTGGGGATCTGGCCAGCTCTGACACAAGCTGTGATCTTGAGGCTCTCCTCCCTGACAGCCTGTGCTGGAGGATAAGCCAGGAACTGGAAAGCCCAAGGTGGGGAGAGTTACCTGACTTCAGCGTGCTGGAAGTGCGGGCTGCCGCGGGCACGGTACCGAGGGTCAGTGACAGCAGTGGTGGTCTCGTGAGCTAGTACAACGTGAGGGTACTGAGGTGGGGGTCCTCGGGACTCTGGGCCCTCAGCAGGGGGGCCCCTCAGTGGGGGGCCCTGCTGGCTGCGGGCCAGCTGTGGGAAGCTGTGGGAGGAGCTCATGTGGCTGGGGGCCCGGGCGCCGTTCCTCTCCAGGGACAACTGCAGGAGCCGTTCACTCAGGGAGCGCACGTGCCCGTGCCTCAGCTCCCGCAGGGCCTCATCCTGCCTCCGACTGCCTCCGGGGGCCCCACGGGGATCTCGGTCCCCTGCATGTGGCCGGGGCCCCACCTGCTGGGCCGCATAGTACTGCGAGTGGGCTTTGGCCTCCTCATAGGTGGGCAGCTCCTCTCCCTTGCTGGGCTGTGGGCACAGCCGGTAGAGGGTGTTCTCTGCCAGGTGGTTCTCACCGCCCTGGTGCTCCTGGCCCTGGGGCTCCTGCCTGGTGGCTTGCTGCAGCACCTGACTGTCCTCTGGTGCCAGGATCTCCAGGGAGGCCTGGGGGCTCCCTGTGCCCCCAGTTCCTGCCCCACCCCTCAGGGCCTGCTGCTGGATGGCTAGCAGCGTGCGTGTCTCAGTCAGGTTGCCATAGCGCAGCTGCTCCTGGATGAGGCGGTGCAGGACTGTCCCCGAGGAGTCTTCCAGTGTCCTCATGCTTCTCTGGCTTGCACACAGCTGCCTGGACAATGGCCGGTGGCACCTGGCCCCAGAGCACCTAGAGGAGGGTGGGGAGAGAGAGAGACAGAGAGAGAGAAAAGCAATCAGTGGGAGTCCATGGGAAAGGAGAAGGTTTTCCAGGATTTCCATTATTACTCTGGTGGAAAGCACAAAAGTGAAGAGCAGGGGTGGGGCAGGTCACATAAGCTTGGATTCAAGTACCAGTGCTGCTATCTACTGATTAAGACAAGTTATCTAACTTCTGAGCCTCAGTTTCTCCACCAGAAAAATGCAAAGAATTCTGCTTGACTCATGGAGATGAGAATAAAAAGAGGCAGTGGCCTGTGAGCTCCTGGTACAGTGAAAATCCTGGTAAACAATGACTGTGATAACATTCATGGTGACTTACTATTCCTGGAGAGAGACAACAGGAAACCAGAAGATAACGCACCAGGAACCACCGCCCGTACAGCCAGCTACACATCAAACAGCCTGATGGGCAATTCCAAGGCCGGCCTAGTTCAGATCTAACCACTTAGCTATTCAGTCTAGGGGTGGATGGGGCCCCAATTTATTGGCAGGTGATAAAAAATGCATGCAGTCCAGTAGAAAAGCCCTAGGCAAAAGGCCCCCAGGACCCTCTACACTGAGGCATGCCAGAGCCCAGCCTTGGCACAATCAACCTACCACCCTCTAGCCCGCTGAACCCCTGCCCACTTTTTTCACTCTCCCTGAACCAGAGAGCTCCTGGAGGATGGGCCTGGACTCTGCTTCATCAAGCGCTGCTGACAGAATGAATCTGGGGCTCCCTGTCATGGGACGACCTTGGCAGTCACTCCACAAGGTTAACAGGAGGAAGGAGGAATTGCACCTGAATTGGTGAATAAGGGATGAATAAAAATGCTCCAAGAGGACAATGGTATTGTGAGATGAGGCAAAAGGGTGCCACCCATTAAGGTTAGTGGGTCAGTCTTTGTGCTGACAGTAACTGCAAGAGAGCTCCAGGAAAAAGAAAGGATGGCATGATGTCTTTGATTTTATGATTATCCTCCCCAACACACACACACACACACACACACACACACACACACACACTTGCTACTTGGAAAAGCCCCCACTGGTCCTCTAGGCACATAGGGGACAGGCACTCAGCATCTTTCTTGACATCAGTGTCAAGGAAGCCCATCTTGACTTGGGCTAACCGGAGAAGTAAGGGGAGGTTGTTGGATGAGAGACCTGGGGCAGAGGAGAGGGGACTGTGAGCCTAAAGTGCTCGGAGATAATATCAGAGAAAGGATTTCCCTTCTAAGTCTGGGCTCCCAGTGGCTCATGGACTGGAAAGCTGCCTGCCTCTCTCACCCAGCTTCCTTTCCACAGCCTCTTCCAACACAAATCTCCAAACTGGGTTCCAGGGAAAACTAAACAGAATCCACACTGCCACAGGTCCTGTGTGTGTGGGCAGCGATTGGGGGATGGGTGGGAGGAATGTGGCCCCTCCTCTGCCACTAAACTAGCCCTAGTGTCCTGCTTCAGTTTGGGCTATGGCATGTTAGCAGAGCAGTCATTCCCAATCGTTCCCTTCTCCCCACCCCAGGGCTACAGCTGCCCAGAGGTGGGGAGTGGGGGATGAGTCTGGAGGGCACCTCTGTACCCATCCTTCCTGGCACCGAGTCATGCACTCCCCCCCGCCCCCGCACACAACGAGGGGTAGATGTGCAAGACTCCGGAGCTACCCGAGGCAAAGCAAGCAAATGGGATTCAATTCGCATGGGATTCAGTTCGCCCTGGAGTTTTATCTGCGGGCATTTCCTAAGATAATCACTCTCTGGGCCGACTCCCACAGAGGCAGGGGAGCGGCAGGAAGGAATGCGGAGCCTTCCCGACAGATTCCAGGCGCTCCACAGTGTGCCCGGACTGGGAGCAAGGAACACCTCCAAGGCCTCTCATCGCGAATTTGTCCCGGCCAAGCCCCTCAGATTCACGTCCTTTCAGACACCAAACGCCTGAGCCTTTACTAAAACCTGCTTCCTCGCCCCCGGCCGCGCCCCTCTGCTGCGCTCTCTGAAGGCCGCCTTTCTAAGCCAGCGCGCGTCTCCAGCCTTGGCCTGGGGTCCCGCTCGCCTAAGGAACCAAAGTGACAGTCTCCAAGCTAGGAGACTCTCGCACCCCAGCCAGGGCTCCCGCCCCACCACGAGCCCGGGCGGACCTGGAGCACCGAAGGTCGCTGGTACGCCTGGGGCGAGCCGGTGAGGGTAGCCCGAGGCCCGGAGAGGTCTTTAAGCATCGCGGGTCCGCCTCCCTCCTTCTCGAGCCCTCTTTGTTTTCCAAATACTCTAACGCTGACGTCACCGGGCTGGACAGCAGGCTGCATTCTTTCTAAGTGAGAGCCAATTCGTGGCTCCAGAGAGGATTTTCCAAGGAAGACAAAGAGGAATTCTTGGACTGGTTGGGGGCAAAGGCACCTGTAACCCCCACCTAACCAAATCAGCCCGCAAGACCCTGCAACTTGAGCTCCAAGCGGCGCCTCCATCCCTGTCCCCCGCCACCCCCACCCCAGCCGACCCGCAAACCGAAACACCGTCGCTCTTCTCTCCGGAGTCGGCCTGCTCCCCTCTCCCCCAGCCCCAAGGGACCCGCGCGCTTCTAGAGCCCCGCAAAGCCCAGGGCGCTGGGCTCCCCGCGTGGAACGGCTCTTGCCCAGCACTGCGGCTGCCTCGAAAGGGCGCACTGCGCCCCGAGGACGCTCGATCCTCGGGGCTCCGACTCCCGGAAAAGGCCGGGCTGCGCGGAGACTACAGCTTTGGCTGGGGCACGTTTCTGTGGCCTCGCGCGCTCTCCCGAGCGCGGAGCAGCCTTCCTTACCGCTGCGGCCCGAGGGTGCCCGGCGCAGTCAGACACCACAACCTCCTGGTCTGCGCGGCTCAGCTCGGCCGCGGAGATGTGTTCTCGGCCGTGGCGCCGACGCTCTGGCTGTTCGCGCCCCAGCGCGCAGTCCCAGGGTCGGCCCGCGCCGGAGGCGGCTGCTATGCCAGGAATGTGAGAGTTTCAGGTTCCCCCTCGGGATCAAAGCGAACCACAAATAACCTCTCAGCGCGCCGCCCTCCTCCGCCCTCCGCCTCCTCCCGCTCCCTCCTCCCGGCCCCCGCCTTCCTCCGGGGAGGCGGCGCTGCTGGCTGAGCGCCGGGCCGGCCCCCGAGCTCCGTTTCTCCTCGCCCAGCGCCCTCCAGGCCGCGCTGTGTCCGCCCCTGCCCCCCCGTTTTGCCTTGGGAGCTGCTGGAGACAATTTAATCCAACTCGGCTTATTATCGTCTCTACTCCCAGTCGCCGACCCGCTCTCACCCTTCATCCCTAAACCTATCGACGGGACGACAGCAAGGGCTGTACCACGCGTGTCCCGAGGTTGCTGCGGGAGGGGGCTCCGGCTGTGTGTGTGTGTGTGTGTGTGTGTGTGTGTACCGGGGGAGGGGGGAAAAGGAGGAGGGACTGCAAAGACATCCATATCCTCTGGGCTGGGACAGTGCCCCGGGCGAAGTGAATGCTTCTAGCCACCTAGCCTCTTTCCCCTAACCCCCGCTGCTTTCACCCCCAGCGGCAACCTTTGAATTGCAGTTGTGTTTACAAACACCTTTGCCAGCTCTTTTACGACCTGTCTCCACAGGAAGTGTGAATCTGGGTTGGAAAATCCGGTCAATTTGACCCACCTACCCAACTTAATCACCCGTCGTCAGGCGCTCTGTCCAATTCTTCCCCAAGGTGATAATAGGCGCCCCTTTACTCAGAGCGCAAGGTGTGCCACCGTTGGCTTTTCGCCCAGCCATCCGATTCAGCCCTGCCAAGCCACCCTTCAACGGCGTTCTGTTATCATTCCTGTGTTATAAATGAGGACACCAGGGCTCAGAGAGCTTAAGCAGCGTGTCCAGAGTCACACACAGCGAGAACCAGGTAATCAAACACGGGGCTGCTTGGTTTCTTATTCTCAGAACCCCTCCCTGGCTATCAGAATCCAGGCTCCCTAGATGAACAGGGCAGACGCTGGGAGCCCTCCTCTATTCACCTGCCCTGTCCTTGTTTTAGTCTCTTTTTTACCTCCCCATACACCCCTGCCAGCCAGGGGGTTTCCCTTGTACCCACTTCGGTGGCTCCTGCGTGGAATCCTCTCCTCTGCCCCCAGGACACTTCCTCTGCTAGGTGGAAACTCCTTCTTCAGAAAGCCTGCTCTGACACACTCTCCCCGTCCCCGCCACACAAGGCCTCTCTACAAGTCAGTTGGGGTGAGGTGGGGGCAGTCGGGCCCTGTCCACCAGGATAGTCAGGGCTGATTTCTACCCCTGGCTAGGTCCTCCCCTCAATATGGAGTTTGCAAGTCCCAAATTCACTGGAGGCAACCAAGGACAAGGAAACTCTGCAAGCTTAATTGCCAGGGACATTGTTAATTTTTAACGAAACTCACAAAAAGTGTGTGTGTGTGTGTGTTTTACTTAGAAGCCAAACACTGTGTTTCAAATAGTGATTGAATCTGAGATGATTGAGCAAATGGATCATTTGTGCCAAGCTAAGGGATATTTGGCTTTCCAAGGATCCCCTTACAAAGAGAAGCTGTGATCAGTATACCGCTGTAGGTAGGACTTTTAGAAGTGAAAGGAAAGAGGTCTCTGACTGGCCTTACCTTATGGACAGTATAACTGGTGGAGGCAGGGGAGTGGTTGTGGACATGTGAACTCTGGGGCTGTAAAATCGGGGGAAACACGGCATGGTACAGTCCTGTCTTTCAGGCATTTGGGAGGATGCCTGACAAAATGTTTGACAAATATTCTTGAGATGGTTGCAGAAGGGCGTCAGTTCAAGGCAGCTAGAGTGGAGGAGGTACCTTGGAGCCGACAAGCCTGCTGCGGAGCCACACAGGCACCCATGATTGCTAATTTCTGTCCCCAAAGGGACAGAAGCGGGAGAGGGATACCAAAACCTAAATGAGAAATGTGCATGTACTTTTATTTTTCCTTTCCCTTTCTCTCTGCAGAAAGAACGGAGGGCACGATCTCTCAGGCACGGGCTGCTGGGAGGCTCCGTGGAACCTGCCTAAGCTGGTGGCCATCCCAGCTCTGCAGGGTGGTTGGTTGAGAAGGTGACCACCGTTGAGATGTGCCAGAGGCAGGTATGCACAGGGGACGCTGGGCGGGCCAGGCTGCTTGCCTACGAATCTATCTTCGCTTACAGCAGAGGGGAGAGAGGCTTCTTAGTGAGCCAGTGCTTTCTTCTTCCACTTTTGTCTCAGTCTACTTTGTCCCTTTCTCCTTTACCTCCTCTCTTCCTCCTGCAGGTTATGATTCTTCCCAGATGACAATGTGGCTGACTGGGTCAGGAATCCTACCCAGGAAAGATGCGGAGGTGACCTAATTCTCAGAGTAAGCCAGGCTGGAGGCCTTTGCTCTGGGAAGTGTAGCTCCTTGGGGTGTGGCTGTATCATAGGTGTGTACATGGCTTAGCAAGGGATTCAGGCACCCACACCATCGCCTCTCCCTAGCCCGGGTCTGGGTCTGGGCCTGGTTTATGTCCTCAGTCTGGCCCTGCAGCTGCATCTCACTGCACCCAACCAGAATATGAAAGTGAGCTCTTGGTGGGACCCTAGTAGCCTCCTCTCATACAGCTGGGAAGGAAATGTTCCCCTTACTTCCCAAATGCTTGCTTAGTGGAGGAGAGCTCCAGGGTGCAGGTGGCAAGATCAAAGGATGACTGTTAGTTGTGAAATTCACTTTTCCAGCTTCCTCTGGACACTCCCTCTGACAGGTTATGGGAACAAGAAGCCTACTGGAGCACGAAGCAAATTCATAGGAAGACTCTGAACATTAGGATGGAAGTTCTAGTGCTCCAGTTCCAAGAGCAGAAGACCCAAGTGGGGGACTTTCTTCTCTTTGTCCTCCTGCAAACCCCTGTCCCCCCTTCACTCCCTTCTCCACCCCTCCCTTCATCACTCCCTCTAGGTTTTCTCCCCCAAATCTTCTCCTTCCACTGCTGCCCCCTCTCCCTTTCACTCTCACGCTTCAGGTCTGGAATCTCCATTAACCACAAAGGGCCTCACGGGGTCTGTGTCTTTAGGGGTTAAATCCTCTGGAGTTGGAGCATTTATGAAATTAGGCCCCACAATGGTTTAGGTAAGAGAATGTTGTCCTAAAAAATGAAGAAGCGGCCAGGCACGTAACTCCAGCACTTTGGGAGGCCAAGGCGGGTGGCTCACCTGAGGTCAGGAGTTCGAAATCAGCCTGGCTGACATGGCAAAACCCTGTTTCTACTAAAAATACAAGAATTAGCCAGGCATGGTGGTGGATGCCTGTAATCCCAGCTCGGGAGGCTGAGGCAGGAGAATAGCTTGAACCCAGGAGGCAGAGGTTGCAGTGAGTTCAGATAGCGCCATTGCACTCCAGCCTGGGTGACAGGCAAGACTCCGTTTCAAAAAACAAAAACAAAAACAAAAACAAAAACAAAGGAAGAAGAAGCCCTGCCTCTCCAAACTGCACACATTCCTTGAGCCCCTGGCCTTCCTCTGTGGCCCTTTTCTTCCTTCTGGTGCCCCTGCCGGCCCAGGGCTAAGAGGATTCCTATGAATGATGAGGTTACACAATGGGCAGGGAGCTCTGAACCATGCTCCCATTTCCTCCCCTTTTTCTAGGGTGTGTAACTGCCCAGGGCCTTCACAATTTCCAGTCCTGCATGGAAGACTTGTCTGGATATTGGCAAATACTTGGATGAAATGCAGGAGCGCACACTTGAGTTTATTTTTGTGTGGGTAGCCATCAGACTGGGAAGGAATGGGGTGAGGATCTAAGAATGGGCACATTCTGGCGGGTGAATAAAGAAAGACCATTTTGAAATATCAGTGTAACCCCAGACACCTGCCTTTTCTGCAAAGCTACCTTATACTGAGTGAATACTGATATTGTGGATGTGCCATTGCTGCCTGGAAAGATCCTCTGCTCTTGGCAAGAGGCAGCAGGGAATGTGAAGGGGCCCCTGAGTTTGCAGGAAAGGGCCTAGGGCAGGGTTTGTGCCTTCTGGGGCAGGGCTGGTGTGATGGAAGAGTGCCCCCTAGTGAGTCACATCTCCAGTTGCTGGGGTCAGCTCAGCCCAGGGCTCCCTGGGTGGGTCTTGGGTCTGAGGTTGGGGGTGAGGGTAGGGGGAGGGGAAGGGATGTTTGGGACAGGATTTCATCCTGGGACAGGTGTCTCTCAGACCTCTCCAAGAATGGACTCATGGCTCCAGTTGTGTTTCGGCACTTTCCTCCCATTTCAGCCTCTGCTGGGTTTTCACGTGGTCTTTAAAGAGATACCATCTTTAATATAAACAGCCTCATATCATTGACATGGGAAAACACCTTGCATTCACTCACCCGTTCACCCTTCCATATATCTATTCCGTCATGTATTTTATACCTTCAATCAACAAATATTCCCTGCGCACCTGCTCTGAGCCAGCCCCTGTGAGTCAAAGGGGGCTTTCCTTCTTGCAGGGCTGGGAATGCCCACTGGGTGCAGGGGAAAAAGAAACAAGTACACTACAAAGTGGAGAGTTACACCTTGAAGGAAGGGAGCATGGGCACAGGGAGGCAGTCATGACGGGCTTCCTGGAGGAGGTATTTCTCAAGCTGAGTGCTGAAGGCCAAGTTGAACAGTGAGGTGTTTTCCCCAGGCTGGCATCTGGAGAACCTGCACTAGAAGCACAGACCCCTGGTTCACTAAAACAGTGAACTGTTGAACCATTCTTGGATGGCAGGAACTGTTGAACCATTCTTGGATGGCCATTGATCTCCAGTCATCCATATGTCCCTGCCTAGGAGTAATCCTGGAGGGAAGGAGGACTACAAAGGCACATGGAAACTTGAGTGGAGGGTGCTGGATAGGTTTACTCTCTTGACTGTGGTGTACATATGACAAAACTTACCAATCAAACTGTGCATTTTAAATAGGTGAGTTTATTATATATTAAGTATACCTCAAAAGAAAAAGGGGAAAAAATCAAATAGTTCTATAATGTAAGAAAGCAATCCCCTGTTTTACTCTTCCCCCCTCCACCAAATTCCATTCCAAAGAGACAATTGCTTTAAACATTTTTAAAATTTTATTAATATTATTATTATTATTATTATTTCTTGAGATGGAGTCTCGCTCTGTCACCCAGGCTAGAGTGTAATGGCGCGATCTCAGCTTACTGCAACCTCTGCCTCCCGGGTTCAAGCGATTCTCCTGCCTCAGCCTCCCAAGTAGCTGGGATTACAGGTGCCTACCACCACGCCTGGCTAATTCTTGTATTTTTAGTAGAGATGGGGTTTTGCCATGTTGGCCAGGCTGGTCTCGAACTCCTGACCTCAGGTGATCTGCCCACCTCGACCTACCAAAGAGCTGGGATTACAGGTGTGAGACACCATGCCCTGGCCTAAACTTTTTAAGATGTTCTATGTCTACATTTGAATTTCTATATAATATTCTTATTTTTCTTCTCTTAGTATGTTTTTGCTTTAGGTGTTATCTACCTCATTCCTGCTATAGAAGATTAGGATTGTACACCACACACACATCTTTCCTTCATCCTCTTGACATGGCTACACAACATTTTTGGTTAAGTTACTATCCAATGTTTATATTATTGTGACTATGTAAACATTGTTAAGAACAGAATCATATACTGTGCTGTGATTAAATTTTCTTTCTTACACAACTTTTGTCTTGATTGAAGTTAAACTTGGCCTCATTTTTCATCTGCTTGGTGTTCTACATATTTAGCATTAAGTTGCGCCAAAATCGACACACATAACTCTAAGTTTCCCTCAATGAATGTAGACCCACTGGTGTTGTATCAGGTCTATCTCTCGTGGCATCCCACCTGGAGAATTGGGATGATACACTCTCTGGTCCTACCAAACAGCTTTCATCCTCAGATCGCCCTCCATCTTCACTGTGGCCCTTCGTCTCAATTCTCTTCTGTGTGGTTCCTCATTTCCTGGGTTCGTTTTCTCCCTCTTTCTGGGTTTACTTGTCTAGTCGCTTTCTGAGAATGGATCTGCAAGAGGCAAATTTTTAAAAAACCACTTGTGTCTCAAAGTGGCTTTATTCTACCCTCATACACTGTTGATAGTTGCCTGGGTATAAAATTCTAGGTGACAAAGAATTCTCCCTCTGTATTTGGAAAGAGTTGCTTCATTGTCTTCTTGCTTTTGGTGTTGCTATTGAGAAAAATAACGTACTTCTGACTGATGATCTCTGGATATAAACTGTTTTCTCTTTCTCTGGAAGCTCACAGGATTTTCTCTGCATGCCTGATGTTCTGAAGTTTCCCAGTAATGTGCCTTGATATGTTTTTATCCTTTATTCTGAGTCTTTGGTGAGCCCTTCAATCTGGCATCTCATGTCCCTAAGCTCTGGGAAATTTTCTCAGATGATTGAGTTGTTACTTTTCTCCAATTTATCAGTTCTCTCTTTTGGAACTTCAATTATTTGGATATTAGACCTCCCCAAATGATTCTCCAACTTTTAATTTTTTTCCTATTATCTTTTCTGGGAAATTTCTTCCCTTTTTAATTTGAACCCTTCTATAGTTTTGCTGTCATTTTTAATTTTCAAGAGCTGTTTCTTGTCCAGGGTTCTTTTTTATAACATCATCTTCTTGTTTCCTGAGTTAATTATCTTCTCTTATCCCTCTGGGGGTAGTAATTATAATGAAAATTATTTTCTTATTCCGATCTTCACATTTTCTCTGTTTCCTTAAAGTTCATTATGTTCTGTTTGTTTGTTTTGGTTTCTGTTTTTTTGTAGTTAAGGCTTTCCTCAAATGACTTTGATTCTTGGCTGTCTGATCCTATTTAAGAATGAGGCAGTTAGCAGCTGACGGAAGCCCTGTGTGGGAGCAGAGCTGGATTCTTGGAGGGTTTCACAGAAAAAAGGTGGGATAGGATTCTGGCCCTAATATTGGGGACCCCAAAGTAGCAGAATATGTAGGTCGTTTCCCTTGGGCCAGCAAGATTTCCAGTGAAGAATCCTGTGAGCCTCCTGCCTGGAGGCTGGCAGATGAAGCAGAGTGAGGAGGGGGCGATGAAGGGGGTTGGAAGGAATAAGCGTGACCAGGACCCCACCACTGCCATCCCTGCCTTTAGGCTTTCCAGATGATAACTCTCCAATTTGGCAGCGAGGAGGGATACGGAGTAAGGGGTTGATCTTCCCTTCATGAAGTGAGGGAGAGGATCTTGGAGCGTGCTCCCCTTCTTCAGGTTCTTACTCACAGCCCTGCTTTGGATCTCACCCTAGCCCACTTCAAAGAGGTGTCTGGTGCCTCCTAAGCTTGTTGGAGATTCTTCCCTAAACGTTCAGCAGGGAGAGAGGAAAGAATCTCGTTTTTCTGCTTCCCCCTTTCCAGAATTTGGTTGACATCCCTCTCCTGCTTCTCCTCTCCTGCCTTCTTTCGCCGAAGGGTTTGGCTTTTTCTTTCATCTCTTGCCTTCCAGCAGGCGGAGTTTGGGGCAGAGCCAGGGTGAAGGTATTCACTCCTCGGTTTAGCTTCCTCTTTCTTTTTCCCACTGAGGTGGCTCATTCCAGGCCTTGTCAGGACTGGTGTGGGCACCTGGGCCAGGAAGCTGGCAGGCTCAGGGCTGTTCATCTGGTTCTGCCACTTCAGGGCTTGCTTTCCATGCTGCGGGCTGGGCTCCCATACATCCGCCAAGGGTAAACCCAGGGGTGGGGATGCTTCTGTGAAGGCAGTACACTGGATGGACTCTGTGCTTCAGCACTCCAGGGCCAAAGCCAAGACCTTCCAAAGAAAAACTTGAGGTCCTGGGTTGCAGAGGCCCAGGGCTAATCCTAGGACCCCAGGGGGAGTATGATGCTCCCTTCAGACACCACCTTGTCTTCACCAAACCTGCTTATCCAGGAAAAGGCTGACCCAGAGCTGCCTTTGGGTGTAATTGGGTAACCTTTCCTCTTCGTATTCGTAGGAGAAGGCGGTGGGAGAGAGCTCTGCCTACTCCAGGCCCACCTTTTGCTGTCTTCTGAGGGCACAGCTACGCTTCAGCCCCTTTGGGAAAGTTCTGCTCTTTGACCTGGCAGGGTTGGGGCTGGAGTGTCTCTTAGGAGATACGATAATGTCTGCTTATTTTGTGCAGAAGCCCTCACGGTGTGTTGTGTGGGCACTGGTTTAAAATACCAAGGAGATTCCATAATCAGTGTTCTTCTTTAGAGATTCACAATGACATCGATCTCCATGAAGAGGCTGAAAATTCCTGCAGGAAAGAAACCACATATTTTGTTTAAGGCACCCACATAAGTGAAGACAGACTGAAATAAATTAGATGATCTTAAAGGATATCAAGCAAGAGACAAACTGGAGTACGGAGCCTAACATCCTAGTAGAGAATAAGATGGCTCCAGTGTTGAAGACCACGAATACTGCAGTCTTAGTTAAGATAGTCATTGGCTAAACTCTGTTGGGGCTCTGGTGTTTCCTGGTTCCCCAGCTTGCTTTCTCAGACCTTTTTGGCAGGACCCATCTTGCTCACCCCAGCACAAATCCAAAGTGACTGGCGCAGGAGGAGAAATGGAATCCAGCACTTGCACAGAGGGGTTGGCCCTGGAGAGGCACACAGAGTTTTGTCCTAGGAGTCAGAGGGAAGTATCAGAGAGACGTAGGCTAGGCAGAGATGAGAGCACAGGAAGATGGGAAAGACAGGGACCATGGAGTAAGAGCAATTATTAGTATTTCTTTTTCTTTTCGAGACTGAGTCTCACTCTGTCACCCAGGCTGGAGTGCAGTGGCGCGATCTTGGCTCACTGCAACCTTTGCCTCCTGGATTCAAGCAATTCTCCTGCCTCAGCCTCCTGAGTAGCTGGGGCTACAGGCACATGCCACCATGCCCAGCTAATTTTTGTATTTTTAGTAGAGATGGGGTTCACCATGTTGGTCAAGCTGGTCTCAAACTCCTAACCTCGTGATCTACCAGCCTTGGCCTCCCAAAGTGCTGGGATTACAGGCGTGAGTCACCGCACCTGGCCGCAATTATTAATATTTTTGGATGGTGTTGTACCTGCATTTTTAGTAAGCTGTGACAATATAAAAGGGTGTAATAAAATTCAACCATTTGGGTGTATAATTTGAGAAATTTTGGTAATTATATGCAATTGTATAACCACAACCATAATAAAGATTTAGATCATTTCCATCTATTTGTTTATTTATTTTTATTTTTTGAGACACGGTCTCACTCTGTCACCCAGGCTGGAGTGCAGTGGCGTGATCTCGGCTCACTGCAACAACCTCCATCTCCCAAGTTCAAGCACTTCTCTTGTCTCAGCCTCCCAAGTAGCTGGGATTACAGGTGCACATCACCATACCCGGCTGATTTTTTTGTATTTTTAATAGAGATGGGGTTTCACCATGTTGGCCAAGCTGGTCTTGAACTCCTGACCTCAAGTGATCCACCTGCCTCCATTTCCCACGGTGCTGGGATTACAGGCGTAAGCCACCACGCCCAGCTTCTCCATCTATTTAAAAGTTTCCTTGTTACGCTTGCAGGCAAGCTCCTCCCTTGACCTCCAGCCCTGCCTCCCAGGTTCAAGGGATTCTCCTGCCTCAGTCTCCTGAGTAGCTGAGACTACAGGTGCCCCCCACCACACCTAGCTAATTTTTGTATTTTTAATAGAGACAGGGTTTCACCATGTTGGCCAGGCTGGTCTCGAACTCCTGACCTCAAGTAATCCACCCACCTCGGCCTCCCAAAGTGGTGGGATTACAGGCATGAGCTACTGTGCCCGGCCCAGACTATATTTTCATTTATTTTTGTGAATAGTTTGGAATGGAATTGCTGGGTATGTGGAAAGTGTATGCTTAACTTTGTAAGATACCACATGATTTTCCAAAGTGCTGTGCTGTTATACATTCCCATCAATAACGTGTGAGAGTTTTAGTCGCTCTTCATCTGTCAACACCTGGTATTGTCAGCCTTTTAAATTTTACCCATTCTAGTGGGTAAGTAATGGTGTTTCATTATGGTTTTAGTTTGTAACTCTCTGATGACCTGTGATATTGAACATCTTTTCCTGTGGTTATTGGCCACTCACACATCTTCTTTTATAAAATATCTGTCCAGGCCGGGTGCAGTGGCTCACATCTGTAATCCCAGCACTTTGGGAGACCAAGATGGATGGATCACTTGAGGTCAGGAGTTCAAGACTAGCCTGGCCAACAAGGTGAAACCCCGTCCCTACTAAAACAATACAAAAATTAGCAGGGCGTGGTGGTGTGCGTCTGTAGTCTCAGCTACTCAGGAAGCTGAAGCGGGAGAATCGCTTGAACCCGGGAGGTGAAAGTTGCAGTGAGCCAAGATCGTGCCACTGCATTCCAGCCTAGAGGGCAAAGTATGACTTTGTCTCAAAAGAACCCCAAAACCAAAAAAAGTATCTGTCCAAATGTTTTACCCACTTTAAATTTTTTTTTTTTTTTTTTTGAGACGGAGTCTTGCTCTGTCGCCCAGGCTGGAGTGCAGTGGCCGGATCTCAGCTCACTACAAGCTCCGCCTCCCGGGTTTACGCCATTCTCCTGCCTCAGCCTCCCGAGTAGCTGGGACTACAGGCGCCCGCCACCTCGCCCAGCTAGTTTTTTGTATTTTTTAGTAGAGACGGGGTTTCACCGTGTTAGCCAGGATGGTCTCGATCTCCTGACCTCGTGATCCGCCCGTCTCGGCCTCCCAAAGTGCTGGGATTACAGGCTTGAGCTTGTTTTACCCATTTTAAGAAAATTGAGTTGTTTTGTTTTTAATGAATTGTGAGAGTTCTTTATATATTCTGGATGTAAGCTCTTTATTAGATGTATGTTTTGCAAGTATTTTCTCCCAGTCTCTGGCTTGCCTTTTCCTTTGGGTTGGAGATGGGCCACTTATTCTCTGGGCGACCTTGGACAAGTGACTGCGACTTAGCTTCTCTAAGCCTTGTTTTCCTCATGTGTAAAGTAAGAATTTAAAATGTTGCTTAGGGGTACCAGCAGCTCAGGAAGCCAGAGGAGCTGCAGCAGCCAGGCAGCCCTGCTTCACCAAGGCTCTTGGCACCACTTGCTGCAGGCAACTGGCACGCACCCTCTCCGCCACCAAGACACCCAAGAGGAAGGTTAGCTCAGCTCAGCCAAAGGGTGGTGAAGGAAGAGCCCAAGAGAAGACCTGCAAGGTTGTCAGCTAACCCTAAAGTGGAAAGGAAGCCCAAAAAGGCAGCAGGAAAGGAGAAATCTTCAGACAAAAAAGAGCAAACAAAAGGGAAAACAGGATGAGGTGGCTAACCAAGAAGCCAAAGAAGCTTACCTGCAGAAAATGAAGAACTAAAAAAATGAGGAGAGCCCAGGCTCTGATGAAGCCCAGAGAAAGAAGCTGACTCTGATTGATATTATCTTCCCTTTCCTAGCAGTGGTCTCTGTCCCTCTTCTTGTACAATCCACAGGAATATTTTTATTAACTATTTTGTAAATGCAAGTTTTTTAGCAGCTCCAGAAACACTTTCAAGAAGGAGGGAATCCCTTCTCATTCAACTTCTAAGTGTAAACGCTTTTTTTTTTTTTTTTTTTAAAGGTAAAGTAATTTGCTGATTGTTTATTTTTCGGTATGGCCAGATAATAGTGGCATATTGATTACAGAGGGCTTTGACTGTCTTGGTTGTCAGCTTAACATTCCATAGTTGGGGATGGGTTGTCTATACCCTATAATACAAAGCGTCCAAAATGCAATTTGCAGTCACAGTCGTGCATTTACTACTTTTTAAACATTTTAAATTTCTTCTATTCCCACGTTGTTTATAAGTAGAATTGTTAAAGAAAGCCGCTTCTTGATGATGGCACTCCGTGTCAGAATAGTGTGCGCTCGGGAACATCTTTGGTCACGGTAGTCCAGTTTTCCTGATAACTTTGGTAATGTGCTGTGAAAAGTTGACAATTTGAGTATGTGGTATAATATTGAATTATAAATTTGCAGAAATTATGAGGTAACAGCTTATCAACATTTGAAAATATTGATGGTTGATATCCTCTTAAGGAATATTTGCCTCTAAATTTTAAGCTGGAAAGTCACTGGAATAACTAATAATTTTATTTCAGAAGTTTAAATCATTGCAAATGATATAATATTTAGTAAAAACATTTAAAAATAAGGCTGTTCAGTTGCTCTTTTAAATGTATCATAGGGAATCTGAATATCATCCCAATTTAATACCCATCCATATGCTTTAGAAAAACAATACATGAAGGAGTTCTTTTTAAATAAGAATCAGAAATTCTAGTTAGTTCTTTTTCTCCTTGAAGTTGTATTTCTATTCTCTTCCCCCATGAAATTTTTTACTCTTTATATGTATAAATATATATAATTTTTTACTCTTTATATATAAGTATATACACTTTTTTACTCCTTATATATAATATTACATTATATAAATAAATAAAATATATATGTGTATATATACATACATATAATTGCCAGCCTGCCCTACAGATTTCAGACCAATCAATCTCGACGACTGCGTGAGCCAATTCCTTAAAATCTCTCTCTCTCCCCATTTTATTGGTTTTCTTTCTCCAGAGAACCCTGATTAATACAGTGGCCAAGCTTATATTAACTATTTTTTCACATTACAGGCAACATTCTCCTAGGATTTTGGTGAAAAAGGAATACATTTCTTTTCTTTAAGGCCCTGAAATTTTGGGGTCTGTTTATTACTAGTCTTACTCCATGCTAATACATGTATTTACTCTGTGATAGATATTGTCCTGGGCACTGGGGATGATAATGTTCACCTCCAAGTTTTGTTGTGAAAATTTAACAAAAACTTATATGCGAGAGCCCTTAGCTTAGAGCTGGCACGTAGCAGGTTCTGTGTGTTAATAAGCTAGTTTTACAAGTGTCCTTATGTGTGTAAGCAGCCATAAGAAGCAGCCATATGGGGATGGCTGTGGGTGGAAAGAATGTGCCACTGGACTGATCAGGGGCCACGGACAGAGGGGAGACCCCTGGGCATACAGCCTGCAAATGTGGTAAGGATACCCTTAGCAACTTGCTCTTGGTTTGGTTTCCTCTCTAACTTCTCTTCTATACTGTCTCAACACTCACCTTTCTATATTAGTTATCTGCTGCTGTGTAACAAACTATCCCAAAACTTAGCGGCTAAAACAACAATAAATAGTTATAGCTCGCAGACTCTCTGGATCAGGAATTTGAGAGTGGCTTGGCTGGTGGGGGTTCTGCCGTGGGGTCTTTCAGGGGGTTGCAGTTGAGGTGTTGATTGGAGCTGCAGTTATCTGAAGTATTCATTGAGGTTAGAGGACCCACTTCCTAGGTGGCTCACTCACGTTGCTAGCAGGTGGGCGCTGCTGGCTGTTGACTTGAAGCCCCAGTCCTTTCTCCTCTTTGAACATGCATCTTTGGGGAATGCCCTGAGTCGCCCCTTTCTTTGCCTGGGAAGCTCAGTGTATCCTTAAAGTCTCAGCTTGGTGCTCACTGGGAGGAAGTCTACTGAACTTTTGGAAAAGCCAGCTGCCTGTTGGGAGTAATTCCATTTGCTGAGTTCCTAAATAGCTTCAATGACAGCTTTCAGGTTGACTTAGGAAATGTCGGAGCCCTTGGCACACACTAATAACTTTCATTCTGTAGGACCCCGCTGGTTTCATGGGTACGATCCACCAGCATGGCCCTGAAGCTAGCTGCAGGAATGTCATCTGCATCTGCAATAGGTGGAGGCTCAGAAGAGACCAAGCTCTCTCCACAATCTCCCTTCCCTCCTGAAATGGAGTTGATCCTTCACAACTGGGTCCCCTGTGCCCTTGTAGACCTCTGTCTTCACACCCAGGACAGGATTTCAGTGATCTTGTTTCCTTGACCAACTTCTTACTAGATGCCTTGCAAAGAGGGGGTTGGGCCTTTCTCATCTCTTGGCACCTGGCACTTAGTAGCTGTCAGTAAAGACTCATTTTTCTCTACCCCTACTGTCCCCACCCTGGTCCAAACCACCACTTTCTCCCTCCTGGCCACTGCAATAGTGTCCTCACTCATTTCCCTGCTTCCACTGTTGCCACACTTCAGCCTGTTCTTTGCGTTGTAGCTGGAGTGCTCTTTCAGAAACATGACTTAGATTATGCTGCTCCTCTTCTTCAAAACTTCCCAAGGTTCTTGGAATCCCATCCAGAATCCGCCCTTTTCTGCCCCTCTCCTACAGCTCTCTTGCCTGGTCACTGGGCTCCAGCCACACTGGCCTTTTGGACCCAGACCTGCCAAGATCCCGCCCACTGCAGGGTTTTTGCACCTGCAGTTCCCAGCCTTAGGACTCTGGCTCCACATCTTCTCATGGTTGGTGCCTTCTCTTCCTTCCTGTCTGATCTCGCATATCGCCTCCTCAGAGAGGCTCCCATGACCACCCAGCTTAAAACACCCCCAGCCTCGGGCACTCTCTGGCACACCACTCTTCCTGTTCTCTGCATAGAAACAAGTAATTTCATCAGTAACTAATTATTTATGTGAGGGATTGTTTCTTTATGGTCAATCTACCCTCAACTGAATGTCAACTTGATTAGGAGGGACTTTGCTTTGTTCCCAGTGCCAGGCACAGTGCCAGGCATGTAACATTGACATAAATATTTATTGGATCAACGAATACAAAGCAGAAAGGGAGGCAGGAAGAGAAGAAAGGGAAGAAAAGAAGAAGATGGAGGGAAGCATAACAGATCAGGAAGGGGCAAATGGAGGGAGAGGCTCTTAACCGCCACAGTGGTGAAGAGCCAGGGTCATTGCCTCAGTCAACCCTGGTGGTGTGTCATCTCGGGCGTGTGATCACTCACGTCTCTGTGCCTCAGCCCCTCCTTTGTGAGATGGATTTTCCCTCACAGGGCTGTTATGAAGATGAAACAACATAACATATGTAAATACTATCCTGGTGCCTGGCACTAAAAAAGCACATGATTAATGGGGAAAGAGAAAGAGAAAGAGAACACAGCCTCTTCCCCGCACACTTACTGGGGAATTCGTTTGCTCTCCCTCCCTCCCCGCCATTCAGGGGACTGGAGCCCTGGGGAACATCTGAAACCCAGGGTCAGCCCTAGTTGTATGTCTTCATGTCCTGACACACGCTGGGGTCCAGTCTCCACCCTATACTGGTGGCTGTCCTGTTTATAGCCAGCAGACTGCAGTGGCTGAGCAGTCAGACTCCAGCTGGGGTTCCCTGGGAGATCTAATGTCCCCAGCACATTCCAGACCTGCTCCCTTGGGAGGCGGTGCCAAGACGGCATCTTCCCTGCCGTCTCATTTCCATGAAGAACAATGGCTAAGGAAGGAAGGTCAGGGGATGGAGAGTGAGTTGGGGGGTAGAATGGGATGGCGGAAGGGGAGAGAGACCTTGGTGTCTGCAACTGCAAAGCCTTTAATGCTGGAGACCTGGCCAGCTCATTTCCCCCTACACTTGCAGCTGCCACCCACCCCCGGGCCCCCAAAGCCCCTCTCAATGACATAGTCAGAGGAGGAGGAATGCTCAGCCCAGGGCTCCCAAGAGGAGCCAACTCTTCTTAGGGGTCTTTTCTTTTTACTTCTGAGCTGAAGGTACTCTCTTCTATTCCTACTATTGCCTGCATGTTAGTCTGATAAGCAGTCACTGGAAATGGTGGGATGGGTCTAGGTTGGGGGATTGTAAGGTGCTGAGAACAACTCAGGAAAGCTTCTCTCTTCTCTTACTGGCTTTTCCACCTGGAACAAAAAGATGAGCCTCACTCTCATCTTGTGCAAAATAAGCATCGTAATAGAACTTAGCTCATAGATAAGATTGTTGTATATCTAATGGTTTCCAGCACCTGCTCAATAATTACCTTCTCATGGAGCAGTTCTTTAAATTCTCACCTCTCTTCACCGCAGTGGGACCTCCCATGTGCCAGGTTTCCCTCACTAAGACTCAACGGCAGTTCTGAGCCAGCAGCACCCTCTGCCAAAGCTGTTCATGAGGATGAGTCGTGTTCTCTGGGAATATCTCCTCTTGCTTTAGGATGAGAAGGTTGAAGCTTTCTGTCCCTGTCTTTGTCTATTATTCACTCCCTTGGGTCTTTTATCAACATCATCCTTTAGCACAACCTTCCCTGGTCACCTTATTTAAATAATAACACACTGTAGTACTGTCCTTTTTCCCCATTTTTTTCCTCCACTGACTTACTACCATTCTACCTATTATTCATTTCACTTATTTATTGTTTTGTTGTTTGTCTTCCCCACTGTAATGTAAACAGCACAAAGTCAGGGAGTTTTGCCTGTTTTGTTTGTCTCTGTCTCCCCGATGGCTAGAATAATGTTTGACACAAAGTAAGTGCTCTATAAAAATTTGCTGAAGGAGTGAAATGAACTCTTGGACATTTGTTTTTGTCATGGGGTGATCCATATAACATTTTGTTTGGTGGCTGCCTACAGGAAGCCACTTTCCCCCCCCAACTCATTTAAGTGCTTATAAAGTACCCTAGCAATATCCCTCTGAGTCTGAGAAGCGGGCACTCACAGGGTATGCATGTGGCTGGTCCCGGTCTGCTAAACTCTTCTGTGGTCTGATTGGTCCAGTGGTCTCATATCTTGCAGTGTGGTCACACTGTGATTATTATCAGTTGCAGGTAGAATGCAACCCAGTGGATTTAACTGGGGTGAGGTTAGTATCAAACAATCAGTGGGTTTTGCAGATGTAATGTCCTAAGCCTTGTATGTTAGGAATCATGTTTGGGCCGGGCGCGGTGGCTCAAGCCTGTAATCCCAGCACTTTGGGAGGCCGAGGCGGGCGGATCACAAGGTCAGGAGATCGAGACCACAGTGAAACCCCGTCTCTACTAAAAATACAAAAAATTAGCCGGGCGCGGTGGCGGGCGCCTGTAGTCCCAGCTACTCAGGAGGCTGAGGCAGGAGAATGGCGGGAACCCGGGAGGCGGAGCTTGCAGTGAGCCGAGATCGCGCCACTGCACCACTGCACTCCAGCCTGGGCAACAGCGTGAGACTCCGTCTCAAAAAAAAAAAAAAAAAAAAAAAAAAAAAAAGGAATCATGTTTGGCCATGAGTATTGGACACCACATTAAGAGTAGTTTAAACTTAAGTTAGGGATTCATTTTTCTTCCATAATGCATGAAGTCTGCTGGTGGGTACTGGGACTGGTGTGGCAGCTCCATGGCATCTTTAGTGTCCCAGGCTCTTTTTATCTTTCTGTTCCTCCTTTCTTTGCCCACAGCTTCTAGACTTAGCCTGATGGTTGTTAAGATAACCACTGCACTTCCAGCTGTCAAGTCAGCCTTCAAGCAGTAAGAGGGCCAAGATTAAGCAGAGCAGGCAAAAGGGTGCCCTGAGTTAGTCTCTTTTAAAAAAGACCCAGTCTGGTAATCTTTGATTTTAATTGGGACATTTAGCCCATTTTTATTTAGTGAAATTATTAATATATTAGGGTTCAAATCCACTATCTTACCATTTGTCTTTTATTGATTTTACATATTTTGTTTTCCTTCTTTCTTGCTTTCTTGTGGATTAAGTATTTACATTATTCCTACCCATTTAGATTATTAGTTATAGTTTTCCTATTTTTTTTCCATGGTCACTCTAGAGATTATAACATGTAGCCTTGACTTATTAAAGTGTTAGCCTATAATCCCAGCACTTTGAGTGGCCACAGAGGGAGGATTGCTTGAGCCCAGGAGTTTGAGACCAGCTTGGGCAATACAGGGGGACCTCGTCTCCACAAAAAATTTAAAAATGAGCCGGGTGTGGTGGTGCATGCCTATAGTCCCACTTACCCAAGAGGCTAATTGGGAGGGTTGCTTGAGCTCTGGACTTGGAGGCTGCAGTGAGCCGTGACTGCACCACTTCACTCCAGCTGGGTCAGCAGAGAGAGAGCCTGTCTCAACAGCAACAAAAAGTCTAATATAAATTAATAATTTTGCCACTTCCAGGGCAATGTAAAGACTTGAGAATACTTTAACTCACTCCCCTCCCATCTTTTCTGTTCTTGGCATGTATTTTAATTTCATATATATTTTATTTTATTTTGAGACTGAGTTTTGCTCTCTGTTACCCAGGCTGGACTTCAGTGGTATGATCTTGGCTTACTGCAACCTCTGCCTCCCAGGTTCAAGTGATTCTTCTGCCTCAGCCTCCCAAGTAGCTGGGATTACAAGTGCGCCACCATGCCTGGCTAATTTTTGTATTTTTAGTGGAGATGCAGTTTCGCTATGTTGGCCAGGCTGGCCTTGAAATCCTGACCTCAAGTGATCCGCCAGCCTTGGCCTCCCAAAGTGCTGGGATAACAGGTGTGAGCCACAGTGCCCAGCCTAGTTATATATGTATTTTAAACCTCACAAAATATTATTACTATTCTTTTACATATTGTAATGAGTAAATCATTTGGAATTACTCATCTATTGACCCGTTTTATTGCTTTCTATTCCTTCCTACATCTCCGTGCTTCCATTTGGGGTCATTTCCCTTTTGCTCTGTGTTTCCTATATCTAGATGATAACAAAAGCTTCCCATTTTTGTTGGCTGGAAAAGGTCTTTATTGCAACTTTCTCCGCCGTTTGCAAAGAACCAGAGTACCATGGGTTCCAAGGTAGGACACTGTGAAGAGCTGGAGGATGTGCGCTGGATGGAAAGTTCACATTTCTTTTTTCCTGGGCATGAGAGGCATCAAGTCAAGCCAGTGTTTGGCTGAAGTCACAGGCAGCTATTTGATTCTGACTTGGACCAAAAAGTCAGATCTGGCTCTGGTCCAATTTCCAAAGGGGAACTGCTCTTAGCTGTTCCTCTTACACATCAGATTTTCCCCTAGGCAGCTGTGGCGTCAGAATCTCAGTGTCCAGCCTCACTCTGAGCATGGTGGTGTGGAGAAGGAGGATCAGCGGGCCAACCCAAACTCTGCCTTCTCACCTACATGATGGAATAACTTTCTAAGGCCTATGTTTTTCCAAGCGCAACTCATTTGGAAACTGCTCTCTCCTTGTATTCCTCAGATAAGCCTCAGGCCTGTTTGGATAGAAGTGAATGGTCGTCAGTGTCCCTGGCTCTGACCATCTCTGGGCAGCTAGAGCGGTCCTGGCTGGATTTCTTAGACCCCTGCTGGGGTCTGGCCCAATGTGAATGGGTGGACCCAAGGATCCCAGAGTGAGGTGGGCCATTCAAGGCTTCTCCAGCTGGTATTCCTGTAGCTTGTGGCCCCAGTTCCCCAATCCCTACATTCTCTACTCCAACTCAGTGGGAAAACCACACCAAGGTAAATGGTAGGACAAGAAGGCCTTAGACTGCTTCTTTCCCCACCTCAAAATCACAGAGGTCCCGCCTGCCAAGGTGTGTAACTGCCTATATTGAGGATGTAGGAAAGAAAGAAAACGAAGCACAACTTGTCTCTGAACTCTGACTCTCTCTGTGGGCAGGAGCGAAGTTAGAATGCAGCTTTGGTGAGCTGCTAGTGCTTAGCTATTTTTTTCTACAGGCTAAACAGAGGAGCCAAGAGCCTTTCCTTCTCTAAAATTTGTTTTGCTAAGTAAAACAAAAACTCATTCTAGACTGTTCCTTCTGTCTGTAACACTCTTTCCCTAGATAGCTCATGGCTCACTCCTTTACTTGCAGGTCTCTGCTCAATGCTGCCTTCTCAGAGGTCTTTCCTCTTCACCCTATTTAAAGCTACAACCACTATCATCCCCACCTCACCATTCACCCTTAAACCCTGGCAATTCCCCAGGTCCCTCCACTGCTTTATTTTTCTCTGTCACTATCTTACTCCATTTGTGCGGCTATAACAGAATACTTTAGACTAGGTAATTTATAAAGAACATAAATTTATTATCTCACAGTTCTGGTGTCTGGGATGTCCAAGATCAAGACTCTGGCTTCTGGTGTGGGCCGTCTTACTGTGTCTTCATATGGTGGAAGGTAGAAGGGCAAGAGAGAGTGAATCCACGTCTGCAAGCCTTTTTTTTTTTTTTTTTTTTTTTTTTTTTTTTTTTTTGAGACAAGTCTCATTTTGTCGCCCAGGCTGGAGTACAATGGCGCGATCTCTGCTCACTGCAATCTCCACCTCCTGGGTTCAAGCAATTCTCTTGCCTCAGCCTCCCAAGTAGCTGGGACTACAGGCGCCCGCCACCACACCTGACTAATTTTTTGTATTTTTAGTAGAGACGGGGTTTCACCATGTTAGCCAGGATGGTCTGCATCTCCTGACCTCATGATCCCTCGCCTCGGCCTCCCAAAGTGCTGGGATTACAGGCATGAGCCCCTGTGCCTGGCCTGCAAGCCTTTAAAAAAACAAAACAAAACAAAACAAAACAAAACAAAAAAACAGCAGCAGCATTAATTCTTTCAAGAGTGTGGAGCCCTCATGAACTACACACCTCCCATTAGCCCCCAACTCCCTGTACTGTTGTATTGGAGACTAAGTTTCCAATACATGAATTCTGGGGGACACTAAAGCAGTCAACGTGTTTTATCATCTGCCTTCACTCATTAGACATCGGCTACATGAGCACTGGATGCTGTATGTTTTGTCCTCTGCTCTGTCCCCAGAGCCAAGAATAGTACCTGGCACAGAGTTGGCATATGAGTTATTTATTGCTTCATAACAAATTATCCCGAACCTTAGTGGCTTATAACAACAATGTTTACTAACTTACAGTTACCATGGATCTGAAGTCTGAGGGCCTCAGGTCCTCCTTGAATGGCCAGAAGTCACCCTCTGTTTTCTTTTCTTTTCTTTTCTATTCTTTTCTTTTCTATTCTTTTCTTTTCTTTTCAGATAGATTCTCACTCTGTCACCCAGACTGGAGTGCAGTGGTGTGATCTTGGCTCACTGCAACCTCCATCACCCAGGTTCAAGTGAGTTTCATGCCTCAGCCAGCCTCGTGAGTAGCTGGGATTACAGGCACGCACCACCATACCTAGCTAATTTTTGTATTTTTTTTTGTAGAGACAGGGTTTTATCTTGTTGGCCTGGCTGATTTTGGACTCCTGACCTCAAGTGATCCACCCGCCATGGTCTCCCAAAATGCCGGGATTATAGGTGTGAGTCATCATGCCCAGCCCACCCTCAGTTTCTTGACACATGGGCTTCTCCATAGGGCAACTCGCAACATGGCAGCTACCTTCATCAGAAGGAAGAAACATTGGGATAGATGGAGAGGAAGAATAAAAACAGGCAGGGGTTACTGCTGTTGAGCAGTGGGTTCTTTCATACACTGGAAAGCCAGAGGACTTGGACGTCAAAGAGCTTGCCTTTTCCACTTGTCACATGCTCCATTTTCAAGATTGGTTAACTTCCACTCTGACTCCATCCTCCTCTTTTGCCCACAAATGCATGCGTGTCCATGACATAAAAATGGGAGGACAATTCATTCCTCAGAGAGGTGAAGAAACTGGCAAGCTTACATACTGGGCTCAGAGGTTTGTGAATTGCTTTCAGAGGAAAAGCTGGGGAAATTTTTTTAATTTTGGGAAAAGCACATTTTTTCCCACTTGCACAACTCAAATAAGGCTGAACACTCCCATGCTGGAATTTTCCAAACCTTTCCATTTCTCAGATGGAGAGGAGAACATTTAGACAAAGCAAAGCCTTGTTTCTAAGGGATAAATGAGCTATATCTGTGGTGTACCTTTTGTAAGCTCACATAAACTTGCATTTCAGGGACACAGAAGAGATAAAAACACAGGAGGCACAACCAGGACGGCTGGAGGGACCAAATCAACAGTCAGGAGACCACTGCCTCAATCATGGGGCTCAGACATACTGTGCTATCAGAGATCAGGAAGAGAGTCCACAGGGCTGACGTGGGCAAGGAGGGAGTCTAGAAATGGATGGGTTAGAGTTTCACCTTTGAGTGTGAAGTGTTTGAGGAGGAGGTGGGCATGATAGGTGAGGAACACAGCAGAAGAGGCAGGGCCATGGGAATTTCTGAAGCGTGATCATGTGTGGAGAAGCAGACCTGAATACACAGAAGGTAGAATAATGACAGACTTCTGGATGGGACCTTTCTAAGGTTAAGAGGTAGGATTAGCAGGACTGGCTTTTGGAAGAGAGATGAGGAAAGTACTCAGTTCTGGTGATATTAGCTCATCTCTGGGCTCCTGGATACCGCTGCCAGGGGAACAACAAAGTGCACCCTGATTCTTTGTTGTCGGCTACAAGATTAGGGGAAAACCATCATAGGAGACAAAATAAGAGCAGGGTCACACTAGAACTTCTGTGCAACTTCCTTCCCTGTCCCTCCCAGCTCTGTCCATACCACTTCCTGTCTCTTTGTCTCCTGTCCCAACTCTATTTTTCTCCACCACACTTTACCGACACCTGAGACATTGTATGTTCACTTATTTGTCTTGCATATGGTCTGTTCTCCTGGCTGGAATGTAAGCTCCAGGTGCCAGGATTTCCAGAGACTACAAGAGTGCCTGGCACAATAAATATCCATTGGGTGGAAAAAGGAGTAGATAATATGGTCCAGGCCTGGTTTCAAAGTGACAAGCTCTGCTGACCGAGTTTGAACTGGTTAGGAGAACCAGCAGTCAATTTGCTACCATGCCCACAGCCAGCGTAGCTGTGTAAGGTATGAGTGTGTCTTTACCTGCCAAGAATAGCTTGCTCTTGTGGGGAACACCCTCACCTCAGCTGGGGCACTAGGGAAAGCTGCAGGTGACAACGGCCTCCTTCAGGGGTACATCTGTGCTCTTGTTCTGACTCTGCTCAATGGTGTAACTTCCCAGGTCTCTGAGTTTGGGGCTTCCGCTGCGCTGCACCTCTGCACAGCCTGAGCCTCACCTCCCTGGATGCCCATGGATAGCCCCTCTCCCCTGCTGCCCTCCTGCCAGCCTCAGTGGGCACCATGGTTTGCTTCTGTGTGAGACCCTGGCTGGAAAGGGCAGGCAGAACTGGGGTTTGCTCTTCCCAACACCCACCCAGCCCCAACAAGCACCAAGAAGAAGGGCTGGCAGGGACGTTTCCATGGCTCCGTGACCCTGTAAAGTATCCTTCATTTTGCTCACAAAATGAGCCTCTTATTCTTTCTTACATTTTCATATGGTACCCAGAAGCCCCTGGATTTCCTGGCATTTATGTAAAGAATTCCAGCTATTCCACCCATAATTTTCACACACAGGCCCTGCCAACAGACTTTGGCCATCTGGGGGGCAGCCCACGACCGTGACCTGAGCTTGTGCTCCTGAGCTCTGGGGATCTGGTAAGGACCCTGGCTTCCCCGCTGACCCCTTGTGTACTCTTGGGTATTTTTTAAATGCTGCCGGATCACAAGGTCAGGAGATCGAGACCATCCTGGCTAACACGGTGAAACCCCATCTCTACTAAAAATACAAAAATTAGCCAGGCAAGGTGGCGGGCACCTGTAGTCCCAGCTATAAGGGAGGCTGAGGCAGGAGAATGGCGTGAACCCAGTGAGCCAAGATTGCGCCACTGCACTCCAGCCTGGGCGACAGAGCCAGACTTGTCTCCAAAAAACAAAACAAAACAAAACAAAACAAAACAAAACAGTCTTGGCAGGGCACGGTGGCTCACGCCTGTAATCACAGCACTTTGGGAGGCCCAGGCGGGCAGATCACTTGAGGTCAGGAGTTTGAGACCAGCCTGGCCAACATGGCGAAACCCCGTCTGTAGAGATTAGCCGGGTGTGGTGCCACATGCCTGTAATCCCAGCTACTCGGGAGGCTGAGGCAGGAGAATTGCTTGAACCCAGGAGGTGGAGGTTGCAGTGAGCTGAGATCATGCCATTGCACTGCAGCCTGGGCAACAAGAGTGAAACTCCGTCTCAAACAAACAAACAAACACCCAAAAAACAAACAAACAAACAAAAAACACAACAAGTCTTATTTACTGTTATGGACATAAACCACATATAACAGTTTGTTAATTTCAGCATTTCAGTCCTTCCCTTCCACCCCTCTCCCCCACCCCATCCCCGGGCAATCGCTGATCATCTTTCTGTTCTTATAGATTAGTTTACCTTATTGAAACGTTTATATAAGAGGAATCATTCAGTAGGCTCTTTTTTTTGGTCTGGTTTTTTGTTTTTTTTCACTTAACATAATTCCCTTGATGAGTCATCCATGTCGTGTGTATCAATAGTTCATTGCTTTCTATTGCTAGGTAGTATGGCATTGTATGGATGGAGCACAATTTGTTTACTCGTTTCTCTTTTAATGGACATTTGGCTTTTTTTCCAGAATCATTACTATTACAAATAAAGCTCCTAGGAACATTCATGTTCAAGTATTTGTATGGATATATAGTTCCTTTTATCTTGAATAGTCACCCAGGAAAGAAATGACTGGTTAATATGGAAGGCATATGTCAACGTTTAAAGAAACTGCCAAACTGCTGTCTGAACTGGTTGTACTATTTTACATTCTCACCCACAACATATGAGAGTATCACTGCCTCTGCCTACTGACCAATGCTTGGTATATTTCAGCCATTCTAAATGATATGTAGTATCTCATTGTGGTTTTAATTTGAATTTCCCTAGTGGTTCATGCTGTTGGGCATCTTTTCATGTGCCTATTTGCCAACTTTACATCCTCTTGGCAAAGTATCTGTTCAAATATTTTGTCCCTGTCCCCCTTTAAAATTGGGTTCTTTTTTTTCTTATTGTTGAGTTTAAGAATTCTTTCTGTGTTCTGGAAAGAAGTCCTTTATCAGACACATACTTTGCAAATGTATTCTTTCGGCTGTGGCTTGTCTCTTTTATACTCTTAATAGAGCATTTTGAAGAGCAAAAGTTTTAAATTTTGATGAAGTCCAATTTATCCACTTATTCTTTTATGGATTATGCTTTTGGTGTTGTATCTAAGAAACCAATCACCAACACAAGGTCATGAATATTTACTCCTATGTTTTCTTCTAAGAATTGCATAGCTTTAGCTCTTACATTAAGGTCTATGATCCATCTTGAGTTAATTTTTATTAATGGCAAAAAGAGTGACTCCAAGTTCCCCTTCCTTCCTTCTTTCCTCCTTTCTTTCCTTCCTTCCTTCTTTCCTTCTTTCCTTCTTTCCTTTCTTCCCTCCTTCTCTCTCTCTCTCTTTCTTTCTTTCTTTCTTTCTTTCTTTCTTTCTTTCTTTCTTTCTTTCTTTCTTTCTTTCTTTCTTTCTTTCTTTCTTTCTTTCTTTCTTTCTTTCTTTCTTTCTCTTTTTCTTTTTTGACTGAGTCTCACTCTGTCACCCAGGCTGGAGTGCAGTGGTGTGATCTTGGCTTACTGCAACCTTCACCTCCCGGGTTCAAGCGATTCTCCTGCCTCACTCTCCCGAGTAGCTGGGATTACAAGTGCCCACCACCACATCAGGTTAATTTTCATATTTTTAGTAGAGATGGGGTTTCTCCATGTTGGCCAGGCTGGTCTCAAACTCCTGACCTCAGGTGATCCCCTGCCTCGGCCTCCCAAGTGCTGGGATTACAGGTGTGAGCCACTGCACCTGTCCCAAGTTCTTTTTTCTTCCTCCTCCTTCTCCTCCTCTTCTTCTTTATTGTAGTCTCTATTTTGCATATGCTTCTCCAATTATTCCAGCACTGTTTGTTGAAAAGGCTATTCTTTCTCTACTGCATTACTTTCGAGCCTTTGTAAAAAAAAATCTGTTGTTCATGCCCGAACAATTAGGCAAGAGAAAGAAATAAAGGGCATCCAAATTGGAAAGGAAGAAGTCAAATTAGCCTTGTATGCAGACAACGTGATTTTATATTTAGAAAAACACAAAGACTCCACCAAAAAACTGATGAAAGGACTCAATAAATTTGCAGGATATAAAATCAGCATACAAAAATTAGTAGCTTTACATATGCGGACAACAATCTGAAAAAGAAATCAAGAAAGTAATCTTATTTACAATAGCAACAAAAAATAAAAAATACCTAGGAATCAACTTAACCGAAGACATGAAAGAACTAACTCTTTAGGGAAAACTATAAAACACTGATGAAAGAAATTAAAGAAGACATTTAAAAATGGAAAAATATTCCACACTCATGGATTGGAAGAACTAATATTGTTAAAATGACAATACTACACAAAGGGATTTACAGATTCAATGCAATCCCTATCAAAATACCAAAGACATCCTTCATAAAAACAGAAATAACAACCCTAAAATTTACATGGAACCACAAAAGACCTTGAATAGCCAAAGCAATCCTGAGCAAAAAGAACAAAGCTGAGAAATCAAACTAGTTGACTTCAAAAAGCTATAGTAACTACATCAGTATGGTACTGGAATAAAAGCAGACACATAGATAAATGGAAGAAAGTAGAGAACCCAGATATAAATCCACGCATTTACAGCCAACTCATTTTTCACAAAGGTACCAAGAATATAGAATGGAGAAGGGACAGTCTTTTCAAGAAATGGTGCTGGGTAAACTGGATAACTACATGCAGAAGAATGAAAGTAGACCCCTAACTCTCACCATATGCAAAAATCATATCAAACTGGATTAAAGACTTAAATCTAAGACCCGAAAGTATGAAACTACTAGAAGAAAATGTTAGGGGAAAAGCTCCATGATATTGGTGTGGGCAAATATTTTTTGTGCAAGACATCAAAAGCACAAGCAACAAAAGCAAAAATAGACAATAATACCTCAAGCTAAAAACTTTTGCACGGCAAGGGAAATAATTAATAAAGTGAAGAGATAACCCAAAGAACAGTAGAAGCTATTTGCAAACTATCCACCTGACAAGGGATTAATAACCAGAATATATAAGGAGCTCAAACATCCTAGTAAAAAAACACAAATAATCTGAATAAAAAATGGGTGATATCCAAATAGATATTTCCCAAAAGAAGACATACAAATGGCCGATAAGAATATTTAAAGATGCACAACATAACTAATCATCAGAGAAATGCAAATCAAAACCATAATAAATACCATCTCACCCCAGTTAGAATGGCTTTTATCAAAAAGACAGAGAATAACAGATGCTGGCCAGGATGTGGAGAAATGGGGAACCCTCATACACTGTTGGTGGGAATGTAAATTAGTATAGCCACTATGAAGAGCAGTAGGAAGGTTTACCAAAAAACTGAAAATAGAACTACCATGTGACCCAGCAATTCCGCTATTGAGTATATATCCAAAAGAAAGAAAATCACTATATATTGAATATATCTATTCCACTGATTTATTTGTTTATCTTTGAACCAATGCCATGCTGTTTTGATTATGGTAGCCTTATAATAATTTTTGAAATCAGATGTCAGCCCTCTAACTTTTAACTTCTTCTTCAGGGTTATTTTAGGTATTCTAGGTCCTTCCTATTTCCATATGGATTTTAGGATCAACTTGTCAATTTATTTAAAAAAAAATCCTGCTGGGCTTTTAGGTAGGATTGCTTTGATTCTGTAGCTCTTAGCTATTTTACTTTACTGCTTTCCTCAGTTCACTCCTCTGCAATGTGGAGATGTTAATTTCTGCATTGCAAGGCAATTGGGAAGTTCAAATGGGCTGATACTGTAAAAATTCTGACCTAGTGCTTGAGCACAGTAAATGCTGAAAAATGTTGATTCTTTTATACCCTGTCAGAATGCAAAACCTTGCATTTTAAATCGAACTTTTCCTATAGATCTCCCTCTGTCACTTTTGGAAATCCACCATAACATCCTGGTTAGTGGTGAATATGACCTTTATCCTCTTCTCTCTTTGAAGTAGTCTCAAAAGTAATGGCTTCAGCATCTGTCTTCAGTATCAATCACCATAACAAAATGTGGGCATAAATTCCTGTCATTATACTGCTGAACTTCCACGAGTCACAATCTCCAGACAGAAATCTTCCTCTCTAGGTTTGATTCTTTCCAAAGTTATCTGAAACCCAATCTATTAGTTAGGAATGTTTTCACTTGCAAGTGACAGAAAATTTGGCTAACGGTAGCTTAGACAAATAGGGTCTTATTTCATTCATGCAACAAAAAGATTGGAGGTGGTTTCTGGTGTTGGCTCAGTTGTTTAGCAATGTGACCAGAATAGGAAAGAACTCCTCTTTTTCTGGTTTGCAATATTTAGTCTGATGACTTTCACCATGGAGCTTGTTTTCTCATGGTTAGAAGACGGCTGCCAGGGCTCCAGACAACACAACACCTTAAGTTAGGAAGAAAGATGTGGGAGAAATGGAAGCGTTCTTGGAACACCTTGCCCCTCAACAGACTCTACTTCTTTTACACTGTCCTGAATAGGCTCACATGGCTACTCCTAGCTGCAAGGGAGTCTGGGAATGCAGGGAACAGGATTATTGTAATCCATCATTCAGGGCTGGACACATTCTCACCCTACACAAAGCCAGGACTCTATTAACAAAGAAGATGTGAAGAATGAATATTAGGTAGTTAGTGTCATAGCTGAAAGTGGAGATAATAATGAGATTATTGTGGGGATTAAATGAGGTGATGTACAGAAGGTGCTTAGCACTGTGCCTGACCCATGTTAAGTACTGAATCAATGGAAAATATAATTTTTATTACACATATCTTTCTTGAAAATGCACAAGGAATTCCTTCACTGTCCAAAGAGCCCATTTGATCCTCAGCAAAATTAGCTCCTCACTCTGTGCATGAAATCTTTCCAACATCCTCCTCCATCCCTGACCACAAGGCATTGCTCTAGCAGATGTAGGAGAGAACTCATTGTGTTCTAGGGGGTGGTGCTGTGGTAGAGAACAGGGCAGACAAGGCTCCTGCCCTCATGGGCAACAGGTAATAAATACACAAGCATACAGATAAACAGGGATGAATATAGTTAGTGATGAAGGGATGCAGGAAATACACTGGGTAAGTAGCTGTAGCCACTGCAGGAAGCCTCTTTGACCAGAAATCCTGGGAAGGCCTCTCTGAGGACACATTGTTTGAACTGAATCTTGAAGGATAAGCAGGTGCCCCCAAGAGAAGCCAAGAAAACAGCAACAGCAAAGACCTAGAGCTGTTATGAGGGTGGGTGTTCATGAAGAGGCTAGAAGAGGGTCAGATGGCCCAGAGCCTAACAAGACTGGAGGAGGAGGAGGTATGAAAAGTTGCAGAAAAGGACTAGGAGATGCAGTTTTGGAGGCCATGTGAAATGGTTTGGCTGTGTCCTCACCCAAATCTCATCTTGAATTGTAGCTCTCATAATTCCCACATGTTGTGGGAGGGACCCAGTATGAGACAATTGAATTACAGGGGCGGGTCTTTCTTGTGCTATTCTCATGGCAGTAAATAAGCCTCATGAGATCTGATGGTTTTATAAAGGGGAGTTTCCCTGCACAAGCTCTCTTCTCTTGTCTGCCACCATGTGAGATGTGTCTTTTGCCTTCCGCCATGATTGTGAGGACTCCTCAGCCATGTGGAACTGTGAGTCCATTAAACCTCTTTCTTTTGCAAATTGCCCAGTCTTGGGTATGTCTTTATCAGCAGTGTGAAAATGATCTAATACACTATGAAAGGAGTTTAAATTGTGTTTCAAGTGCAACATGCAGCCATCAATTAATTTTTAGCATAGGACAGATATGAGCTGATTTAAATTTTCAGATGGTCATTTTGACTGCTAATTCATTCATTCAACCACTATTTAATAAGTGCCAGACAATGTGCTAAGCACTAGGAAGAGAAATAAGATAGTGAGCAAAACAGAAAAATCTCTGCCTTTGTGAGTGATCAACCATCCCAGTTTTCCAGGAATTTCTTGGGACATAGTAATTTCAGTGCTAAAATAGGGACAGCCCTGGGCAAACTGGGATGGTCACCCAACATGGAGCATACATTATCTCTACTAGACACAGAAAATAAGCAAAATAAACAAGTAAATTGTATCATATGTTTGACAGTGATAAGTATGGGGATCTAAAAGTTTGAGTTGGCCGGGCGCGGTGGCTCAAGCCTGTAATCCCAGCACTTTGGGAGGCCAAGACGGGCGGATCACGAGGTCAGGAGATCGAGACCATCCTGGCTAACATGGTGAAACCCCGTCTCTACTAAAAAATACAAAAAACTAGCCGGGCGAGGTGGCGGGCGCCTGTAGTCCCAGCTACTCGGGAGGCTGAGGCAGGAGAACGGCATAAACCCGGGAGGCGGAGCTTGCAGTGAGCTGAGATCTGGCCACTGCACCCCAGCCTGGGTGACAAAGCGAGACTCTGTCTCAACAACAACAACAACAAAAAAAAAAAAAAAAAAAAAGTTTGAGTCAGGGGAGATGTTTTAGATAAGGTGACTAGGGGAAGTTCTCCTCAGAAAGAGCACTAGCAGTACAAGTATTTGGGGGAGGAGCATTTCTGGGAGAGGGAACAGTCAATGCAAAGGCTCTGGGGACAGTGTGTGCCTACAGGTGTTTGCAGAGCCGTAAGGAGGGCAGTGTGGCTGGAGCAGACCATGTGAGGGCCAGAGTATTAGGGAAGGAAGTGAGAGAGGTAGGGGACCAAAGGCAGGTTATGTAGGGCCTTGCAGAGCACCATAAGGACTTCAGCTTTTCTTTGAGATGGCAGCCATCAGAGGTTTGGAGCAGAGGAGTGACATGGCTTGACCTTTCACTCATGAGTATTGCTCTGGCTGTGTTGAGAAAAGCATGAAGAAGCAAGTGCAGAAGCAGGGGGAGCAGTCAAGAAGCTACAGTAGTCACCTGTAGGTGGGAGAGGTGCAGAGGACTTGGTCAGGGAGAGGCACATTCTGAAGGCAGTATCATCTGTGTGGGTTGAACGTGGTATGGATGGTGAGGGAGATGGTGGGTGAAAGGTGATCCTTTGCCTCTGGTTTGAGCAAGAGGGTAGAAGGAGGGGCCGCTGATGAAATCAGGCTTGGGGTAGGGGCAGGGAACTAATACTTCTATTTGAAGAAGTGTGTGAGATGTGCAAGTGGAGATACTGGAGGAAGAGAGGGCTGTGGGAACTCGGGGCTGCTTGGAACTTAGGGGACAGCTGTGGAGTGGAATGTAAGTTAGGGAATCCTTAGCAAATGCATGGTATTTAAAGCTGTGGGGATGGGGAATGTAGAGAAGACAGACTGAAATATTGCTCCCAATTCTTTGCTCCCTGATAATACATACCTTTGCCACTATTTCATGGTGGGAGGAGTGAACATTACCCTCTTTGACTTTGGACTGGGCCACATGACTTATTGGCCCAATAGGATGTTAGCAGATGTGACGCTTATGTAGTTTGGCTTGGCAGTTCATGCCTCTGTCATTGTCAGGACACACCCAAGGGAGCTCAGCCCAGCCACTGAATAAGACACATCAACAGAACTGTCCCAGCCACCCCACAAATCCACGTCTCAAGCAGAGCTACAGCTGGCCTGCAAATGCTGAGCAAGAAAGAAATGCTTATAGTTGTATATACTTCGTGGTTGTTTGCTGTACAGCACAACCTGACAGACATACCTCCCTTCAACTTCTTGTGCTATTTTCCCCTTAACTCCAGCTCTCCTCCACATTGTAACAGCCTATTACCTGCCACCTGACAAATCTTTCATTTTCTTATCCAAGGTCTTCAAATTCTGTCCCTCAGCCCCTGCTAGACAAGGTGAGGGGATGAGAATAGTGCTTTGAGTCAAATAGTGGTAACAGGGGTGCACAGCATTTCAGCGGGCCTGGGACACTTTTCTCATTTGGTCCTAATGAGCTCATGCTGCAGGTAGTCTGACACTAGTTTTACTGAGGAGGCAGCCAGTGTTCAAAGAGAAAAAGAGTCTTGCTCTGGGTCCCACAGCTGGCAGGAGATGGAAGCCTAGGCCTTCTTGGGGCCAAGCAGGAACAGAAAAGCAAGCACTGCTATCTGGGAACAGGGTGGAAGGGAGAATTGGTTTTCACTGAATAGCCATTTTTTTCTTTTGAATTCTGTACCAGGTATATGTGTTACACACACACACACAGAAAGAGAGAGAAAGAGAGAGAGAGAAGGAATAATATGTGATATTTACAAATATAGAGAAAGAATCCATCTGCAAACTGAAGGGGATGGCGAAAGGGAAGCAAAGAAGCACATTCTTCCCTCCCCCCATTTTTCCAGTTCTATCCAAGAGCAGAGATCTGACATACAATAAACTACCCATATTTCCAGTTCTGATTTCCAGTTGTGATTTCATCCTCACCAGGCCTCCCTTTGGATAGAGAATTATGGGCTGGAAGCACCAAGAGTTCTAAGGAGGAGTGCCCCAGTCTGCACAGAACTCTGCCCAGCCTTGTGTGAGTGTGCTTCTTGAGATCTGGAGCCTCTGGGGTGCTGGCACTCCCTTTTTTGGTGGCAGGGTCAAGAGACTGAGCAGGAGTCGGGGCTACTGCCCCAGGTAACTCCACTGAGGTGTCTGTCTGGAGAAGCTTTTCCTGAGAGACCAGCCCCAGATCTCCCCCGTTAAGCCCTGACACTTCTCTTTGCATGGAAATGGCTGTTAGTAATAGCTCAAATTGAGTGTGGGTCCCTTTTGTTTTAATCCACAGACAGATAAAGTTCACAGCTGTCCATAGCTCCTCCCATCTTTTGGCCTTGGCTTCCCCATCTATAAAAAGTTGTGATGTGCTTCTTGTTGTTTGTGTGTGTGGCGGGGGGGGGGGGGGGAGTGGGGGTTGGGGGGGAGTGGGGGTTGGGGGGGAGTGGGGGTTGGGGGGGGAGGGCCGGCGAGGGGAGCGGTGCACAGTGAGAGGAGGGAAAGGGTCTCAAAGAGTCTGGAGAGATAGTTACCTAGGAAGGAGGGTGGATTCGAATCACTGCGGAACAAGGTTGTAGTGTGAAAGGCAAGCTCCACAATGGCCATAGCTTTGTTTTGTTTTCTTTTCGGTCGGGATATATTAAAACATTTCAAACTTTCCACTGACATGAAAGGAGGGTGTGTGATATTCAACAAATGTGGGTACAGACTTGTGGAGGCAGCAGGCTGGCTGATGGGACTTGAAAGGGCTGCCTTTGCCATTGCAGAAAAGAGGAACTCTTCTTTCAACCCAGCATCCCAAGAGGCCTGGACAATTGGTATAAATTCGGAAGATCAGACGTGCAGGCAGACAAAACCAACATCTGCATTTGAAACGGCCTCCCGGGGCTCTTCAAGGAGGGGAGCGGCCGTTGCAGGGCTCCTCTAGGCCAGATTATATCCCAGAACGCCCAGGCAGGACGCTCCAGCTCGGATTGTGAACCCTGGGACTCTGCGTCCAGGAGGGGCCCCCAAACCCCGCGCTAAAAGCCAGAGGTCCGGGGAGCAGGCGGATGCCCCCAGACTTGGCTATTTTGCTTAAGGTCACCTCCAAACGGGACTGGAATAAACCCTCCTTGTTTGCCTCTCGCCAGGCCTAAGCCGCGCGTCCCCTTGGGTGTCGTCCAGGACGCCAGGCGCGGCTGCTTACAATGGTTCTCAGACGACAGATGGCGGGCGGGAAGGGAGGGGGCGCGGGGCAGGTGCGCGGGGGAGACGCGCCGGACGCCAGGCTGCAGGGTGAATAGATTTGCAGCCCGCCGGCTGCAGGCGGCGGCCGCCGAGCCCTGCGAACAATAAGGGAATTCTCCGAAGCGACTGAAACCCCCCGGGCTGGGCCACGCGCCAGCCGGGGAGGGCGGACCGTTGTTCTCCGCAGGCTGAAGCTGGCCCATCCCGGTGCGCGCGGAGCCCCCAAGGGCCCTGGGCCGGTGTGGGGGCCAAAGCCGCGTGTGCGATCGGGCCACGCGGCCTTTAGAAAGAAGTGGTGTCTAGTGTTGACTGATGAGCTCAACATCATGAGCCACCCGGGTCTGGAAGACCCAGGCAGGGCAAATCCTGAGTCGGAGTTGGGAGGAGAGCTGCATCCCGGCCATGCCCTGCCACTCACTCGGCAGGAGGGGTGGGGCGGGGGGCAGTCGGTGGGCTCCCTGAGCCGCTATGGAGAGGGCTCACCTTCACCATGTCCCTCTGGTTGTCAGGCTTTTACAACTACTGTGATGGGCTGTATCCCCTCCCTGTGCTTTATGTTCCATTTTAAACGAAATGAGCCAGAACTGGTAAGGCCGGTAGCCTGAAAGCAAGCCCTTTCTGACCATCCCTTGGGCCTGAAGCTTTCCTGAGGCCAAGGAGGCATTCTTGTGAGTCCTCAGCTAAGTGTAGTGTTGGGCCCTCAGGGAAATCATCTGCATCCTCTGGAGACATTGAGCAACTGGGCGAGTCCACTGCAGATGGAGGCAAGACCTCCCGGCACGAAGTGCCAGACTCTGTGTTGCTGAAGAGCCAATGGCAGCCCAAGTGACCAGGGCTGTGAATGTTGAAGTTTTGTGTGCGTCTGTGGCTTTGAGAGGAATATGTGGGCTAGTTGGACCTTTAAGAAGTGCTACAGTGACCTTCCTCCCCTCACCCACACATTGTTGTGTAAATACTACACAGCAAAAGAAACAAACATGCGGGGCTCTTATTTGGGGAGAAATTCCCTCTAGTAAAGGCAGATTGGGCTCCAGACCCTCGCTCACCCAGATGCCTTTGTGGAGTGGTTGCCTCATCAGAGGAATCCCTTATGGTGGCTGCAATTCCTGTCCTGCCTTTCTCTAATAGCCCCATTGCTTTGTGTCCTTGCTGCAATTGCTCGGCCGGACTGTTTCTAAAACATTATACAGTAACTCCTGCCTCCTTGCTTTTTTAAATGATCTGTCTCTATTCTGAGGTCTCTCCATGGCTATGCTATACATATGATATAGATGTACGGCTTGTATAACCATGAAGAAGTCATTAAAACCAGTCATTTAACTCGTTTAATTATGATTATCATCCCTCCTTTTTTTCTTTAAAGCGACGTGTCACACCCTATTAGGAGAAGATTCTGGCAACTCTGCTGTGAAGAGTAATAGAACACCAGAGTTGGAAGGGAAATTTCATATTTTTCTGGTGCAGTGTTCTCAGGCTTTGTCATTCAAACATCACCTTTGTGATTTCTGTAATATCAAGTACCATCTGTAATATTATTAATACTTTTCCATAAATCTAATTTCATACGTAAATTTCATTTTTAAAAAGTCACTTTAGAGGTGATTCTGGGGACATGGTAACTGGAATATGGTTTCCTTTCTCTCCACTTCCAAATGAATTTCTGTTCCTCTCAAGCTAAACAGTTGTAGGAACCAGTAGAAAGAACAGAACTAGTAGTTCTTCCCCATTAGGTCTGCACATACTGAGGCGTCTCAAAGTCTGGGAAGTGAGTGCTGGAGACAGCTTGGACCCCAGTGACCAATGGAAGGTTAACATTGCACTAGATGAAGATACCTGGACCCCTGGGCCCCATCCAGAACTAAGAAGTTGTTGAACCAGGGGGTTAAGTTCCCTAATTCCTGAGGTTGGGAGACCCTATAAAGCCCAGGTCAGGGAAGCCTTTTCCAGGTGCCTGCACAGGAGATGGGCAGCATCCCCATATCTCTACTTAGGATGGAGCTTTTCCCCTCCTTTTTCTCAGTAAAACATCTGTCCTTTAGGGTGTTCCTGTCCTCAGACCTGAACCCAGTGAGCTGGCAAAGAGAGGGAGGTAAGGAGGGACAAACAAAACACACATCCAGTGACACAGAGCAGTTGAAAGAGGCAGATGACAACATGAATTTAAAAAATAATAATAAAAAGCACCTGTAGATATGTAAATGGAGGAAAGAAATACTTTACGAAGCTGTAAAAAAAAATGTGATTTCCCAGCTAAACAACTCATCAGATGACTTGAAAAAGAAAACGGTCACTACAATGGAGGGAGATGATTGGGATGGGAAATCAAGGTCAGCACTCAAGGGCAGCTTAAAGCACAGAACAAAAATATAGGGATGTAAATTAGGGAAAAGATCAGTCTAGCAGGGTAGATCTGATTACCCAACATGGATGAATGATAAGACTTCCAAAGGAGGAAAAGGAAGACATGAAAGAAATAATAAGCATAATAATAATTTTAAAAACCACCATTGTCCTGAGGCAAAGAAAGATTTGAGACTAAAGATTGGAGATTGAAAGAACTTGGTGATTTTCAGGCTGAATGGATTAAGAAATTACCTAGGCCTATTTCTAAACTCTAAGGATAAAGAGAAAACTGTTACAACATACAGACAATTACCTTAACTTACCTAAAAAGAGAAAGAATCACACTGGCATTAGACTTCCCATCCAGTGCTAGAAGCTGGAGACTAGTGAAATAGACTCTATAGGACCACACCTGATCAAGTGATTCACTTGTTATGGAAAAAGAAAAATATTGAGGCTAATGCTATTTCACGAAAATATTCAAGAAAAGGTGTTCCCCCCAAATAAATGAACCAACCGAGAATAAACTGGAAAAGTAGAATAGAATTTTCAAATTAACAAGGGGAAAAATAAAAGCAAGCAAAAATAAGAAAAAGCAAAAAGAGAGAAGAAAACAATTCCTGTCCATCCTTATTATTCTAGGATTCTGTATTTGTGAATACAGCTACTCACTAAACTTTATTTGTAACCCCCAAAATCAATACTTGGAGAGTACTCATGATCATCTGTGGACATGCACAAGAGCAGCGAAAATTTTGAGTCACTCAACAGGCACTTTCCCAGCTGAGGTTGACAAAGGCAATGCTCCACCTTCTTGTTTCACTTCTCATACTGTAAATTACAGTTCTTTTCTCAGACTGCTTAGTGTCATCTTTGTGTATTTCTGGCTGGTGACTTCTGTGAAAATTGATTACACAAATTGAGTCATTCTTATCATATGCAACTACTAGGTTCGTGCAAAAATAATTGCAGTTTTTGCCATCACTTTTAATGGCTAAAGCCGCAATTACTTTTGCACCAACTTAATACATCGGCATTGAGGGCCTGGGGGGAAAAGCACTCAGGGCACATAGTACCAGCTCTAATAATTGAATTTGCTGCAAGTCCAGTTGCTGAAATAGCCTGTTGTAACTCTAAGACCAGTTTTAGCTAGTAGCTGCTGAAACAACCTGCCTTGACTCAAAGATTGGTTTTATCTACCTCCTTCACTCACCAATCAGAGCTTGCCAGTTCCCAAAAGCTTCTCTAGCACTAATGAGCTCTTTTCAAAACAAAACAATAGGTAACGTGGCTTTTTCTAGTAAAACCCCCAAACTTCTGTTTGTTTTTCAGACATACGAAGGCCATCCCAGTCTGTGCGTATGCTCTGAATTGCAATTCTGTGATTCCTAAATAAAACTCTGAATTTAGAGATTCATTGCTATGTTTTATTCTGATTTTCACATCTCCTTAAAAATGGCCCCCAAGTGTAGTGCTGAGATGCTATCTAGTGTTCCTGTGTGCAAGAAGCTGTGATGTACCATGTGGAGAAAATACATGTATTAGACAAGCTTTGTTCAGGCATATGTTATAGTGTTGTTGGCTGTGAGTTCAATGTTAACAAGTCAATGATATATATTAAATAAGGTGTCTTTAAGCAGAAACACACCCACAACAAAGTTATACATTAATTGGTTGATGAAATGTAACCCAGAAAGTCACAGAAACCTAACCCTCTATTTCCTCTAGGAGGAATGGTTCAACATTCACTATTTAGCATTTTCAGTGACTCTATAAAACAAAACCACTGTGAATAATGACAATGGGCTGTCTTAAAACACATAAAGTAGGATGGAAGGAAGATTATTAAGTAAATTAACAACTTCCTTAAATGTGGCTGAACTAAATACTTCAGTTTTTTTTGAGGCCTTATAATGTTTACAAGAAATATCTAACACAATGTGATGATAAAATGGTTAAAAATAAGAGTGTCGATAAAGAGGTATCTTTTTGATACCTTTTTTAAGACAAAAGAATGTAATAGACAATTAATTGGCAATACTAATCAGACAAGTTGGAATTTAAGGCTAAAAGCATAAAAAGATTAAGGAGGGAAATTGTGACAAGAATTGAGCATAATAAACATAAACTAGTGTGCAACAGACAGCATAGCAAGCAGCTAAACAGATAAAAAATGATACGACTACTAAATGTGGTAAAAATACAGATATATATAGAGAATTTGAATACAATTCTCATAACCAAACAGATCAGATTGAAAAATTAATAAGGCATTGTCAAAAAAGTATCCAAAACTTGAAAATAAGGCAGACATTTGGTTATCATCTTTCCAAAGTCATATGGGGCACTGAGCCACCCAAAGGGTATTTAGTGATTTAGGGTGAATGTACTTTAGTCAACCCATTCTTTATGCTTGCTTAAAGACCTTACACATGGAATGGTTACATTTTAACTTGCATATTTTTGTCTAGTAAATATGCAAATAATTTCTGACTTGTAGAAAAGATAACCGTAACGTTTAAGATTTATTGCCTTATAGAACATTAACCAGTTTCATATCTAATCAGACAATCTTACTCTAACGTTCCTTCATTAAATTTCCTTTAAATATCCAGTACTCAAATTTCCTTTGAATCATCTTTCTTTCTTTCTTTCTTTTTGGAGATTGAGTCTTGCTCTGTCACCCAGGCTGGAGTTCAGTGGTGCAATCACAGCTCACAGCAGCCTTGAATTCCTAGGCTTAAGTGATCCTCCTGCTTTGGCCTCCAAGTAGCTGGAACTATAGGTATGTGCCACTATACCTGGCTGTCATACTTTTAACTTTTTGAAAATTATACTTATTCTTAAAGAGGAATCAACTAATATGTTCAATTCCTCAATTCAGTAGCCAAACAGAATCTTCATTTTTTGAGTAAATTACATATATTCATGGAACAATTGCAAAAATTTAGCATGTACTTGATGAAAACTTTAACACATTTTATTAAATACCGGTTTTATGGGCTACATTCTCCAATCATAATTCAATAAAATCAGTCATAACTAGTTAAGGGGTGACCAAAAATCAAATCCATCAGAAAATTAGGAAACATGCTCTTTGAAAATGCTTGTATGTCATCAGGGAACTGCAAATTAAAACAGCTACAAGATAACTGTTAGAAGGGCCAAAATCCGGAATACCGACAACACAAATACTGGTGAGGATGTGGACTAACAGGAACTCTCTTATTCATTGCTGGCAGGAATGGAAAATGGTACAGCTACTTTGGAAGAATTTGGCGGTTTCTTAAAAAACTAAACATACTCTTGCCATACAATTCAGTAACTTAGTATTTACCCGGATGAGTTAAAAACTTCTGTGCACTCAAGAACTTGCACATGGATGTTTATAGCAGCTTTATTCATGATTGTTAACATTTGAGAGCAAACAACTTGTCCTTCAGTAGGTGAATGGATAAATAAACTGTGATACATCCAGAAAGTGGAATACTATTCAGTGCTAAAAATAAATGACCCACTAAGCCAAGAAAACACATGAAAGAATCTTAAACGCATATTTCTAAGTGAAAGAAGGCCATCTGAAAAGACTAAGTATTGTATGATTCCAACTATTTGGCGTTCTAGAAAGGCAAAACCAGAGACAATGGAAAGACCAGTGGTTGCTGGGAGTTGAGGAGAGGGAGGGATGAATACGCAGAGCACAGAGGATTTTTAGGGCAGTGAACTACTGCGTATGACCTATAACGGGGATGCATGTCATTACACATTTGTCCAAACTCATAGAACACCAAGAGTGAACCCTAATGTAAACTGGGGACTTTGGATGATAATGATGTGTCAGTGTGGGTTCAGAGATTGTAGCAAATGTAGCACTTGGTGTGGGATGTTGACAGTGGAGGAGACAGTCTTGGGGGGGCAGGAATGGCAGGGAGCAGGGGGTATATAGGGACTCTGTATTCTTCTCTCAATTTTTCTCTGCAATTTATATATATATATATATATTTTTTTTACCCAATATTTCCAATATTTTTGTGTGTGTATATATATGTGTGTGTATATATATTATATATACCCAAAAGATGAAGATTCTATTTGGCTATTGAATTGAGATGATTAAATATATTCATGGATTCCTCTTTATGAATAAGTATAATTTTCAAAAAGTTAAAAGTATGACAGCCAGGTGTAGTGGCACATACCCCCCCCACACACACAAATATTGGGTAAAAATGATTGACAGTTATATTATAAACTATCTAGAAAGCAATGATCTATTTCAGTCATACCAAAACCAGTAGAACACAATGAAAGTTTCACTTACAGGAAATTTATAACTTAAAGTACCTTCATTATTTAAGAAGAGAAATGAAAAATAAAGGAACTAAATATTAATGTTATGAATTAGAAAAGCAAAATAAACCAAGAGAAATAAAAAACTGGATCTTAGTTGTAAAGAGAAAAGAAACAAGAAAAAGGGAATTAAAAAATATAAAAACTGAAATCAATAAAGTAGAAACAAACACAAAAGATGATCAAAGGACAAAGAAACTTCAGAATGGGTTTTTTGAAAAGGTGAATGAAATAAACCTTTTCACAAACTTGATCTTAATCCTTAGACCAAAGGAAGGAGTGTGCAAAACCGTGACTAAGAATGAGAAAGGAAACATAACTGCAGATGAGATTAAAATAATTATAAAGAATATAGGGGCTAGGCACGGTGGCTCACGCCTGTAATCCCAGCACTTTGGGAGGCCAAGGTGGGCAGATCACCTGAGGTCGGGAGGTCGAGACCAGTCTGACCAACATGATGAAACCCTATCTCTGCTAAAAATACAAAAATTAGCCGGGTATGATGGTGCACACCTGCAATCCCAGCACTCAGGAGGCTGCGGCAGAAGAACTGCTTGAACCTGAGAGGCAGAGGTTGCAGTGAGTCAACAGTATGCCACTTCACCCCAGCCTGGGCAACAGAGTGAGATTCTATCTCAGAAAATAAAATAAAATAATTATTAAAAATATTACACATAAATTTTCAAGAACACATTTAAAAACTTAGAGAAAATCAATAATTTTCTGGAAACAAATTTCCAAAATTGGTCCTAGAAAAAATATAAAATTTGAAAAGACCAATTACCGTGATAGGAAATGTGATAAAAGATCTACTACTGAAGAACATACTAGTATCAGATGGGTTAATGGCTGAGTTTTTGCGTTTTCTTTTTGATCTTTAAAGAAAATCAGCCCATTGAAAAAGCGAGAATGTTTCCAATTCATTTAATAAAGCTGGCTGTATTAGTGAGGTCCTGCTGCAAGAATGCTACATAACAATTTTAAACAAACAAACAAACAAACAAAATCTCAGTGGCTTTCTACACAGGCTACAGGTCTGTCCATCATCCAAAGCTTGGTTGGGCTTGGTTAGGCTTGGCTTCAGGCTACAGGTTGGGGTTACTTCTGCTCCACATGTTGTCTCCAGAGAAATGGTCTTCTTAAGGAGAAGGATAACACTGTAAGAAGTCAAGCCAAACCAAGGCTGAATGTGACATCTCTTGTGTTTGCTTACATTTCACTGGCCAAAGCAACTCACAAACTACCAGTGCGGTGGTGGCCTATACTCCATCCTCAATGAAGCCACAGCAAAGGTGGGAGTTGGAGGCGGCGGGAATGAAAGAACTATAACTGTGTACAATAATCCTATTTAGTAGCCTGTCTAACCAGAAGACCAAACTTTACTTTTTAATGTAATTGCAAAAACTCTAAATAAAAATGTTATCGAATAATAGAAATGTTATCTATCTTGACCTGAGTAGTGGTTACATAATTGTTTCCTCACTTATGATTTGTGTTTTTTCCGTAAGTATGATATTCAACAAAAAGTCTAAAAAGTACACTAGAAAATTAAATCCAAGCCCAGACAACTAACAGGTGACCCACAGACCTGTGAGTAAGAAATAAATGGTTTGTTGTTGAAAGTCACCGAATTTTTTAACAACAGCTTGCTGAAAGGTAAGCTTCATGGGGTCAGAAATTTTATATTTTGTTCACTGGTGTGGATATAAACAATGCCTACAATATAGTAAGCTGTCCACAAATATTTGTTACTATCAAAGAAAGTAGCAAATAAATTCCAGAAAATATTTTAAAAAGTATTTTGACCAAACAGATTTTTTTCTAAGCACAAATGTCAGGAACTCCATTCAACATAATTTATTACATTAGCATGTTAAAGGCAAAAAATCATATGATCATATTAACAGATACTGCAAAGGCTTGGTAAAATTCAATAGCCATTCCTAAAAAAATCGTAGTAAAATAGAAGTAGAAAGAAAACTAAATATTTAAAAAGACTGTCAAAATCCAGTGGGAAATGTTACTAAGTAGGCAAACACTGAAATAATTTCAATTAAAGTTAGGAACTTGACAGGGATGTCTGCTCTCACCACTACTGTCCAACATCAATTTGGAGGTTCTAACAGATGCAATAATAGGAAAATATTAAATAATTGTTATAAACAAAATTAAAACTATGTATCTTTTTCTGGTTATGTTATGGTTCGCGCAGAAAATTCAAAAGATTTTAGAGAAAAAATCTGCTGGAATTAGTAAGATATTTTAGAAGATGGCTTGACAGGTAATATATATGTCAAAATAGTTTTCCCTTATTTCCACAATAAGCGTCTAGATATAGAACCAGAAAATGTTTTTCATTACAAGGGTGACAAATGTTATATGGTGCCTAGAATAAATTTAGCATAGAAAACACATAGTCAGCCGGGAGCAGTGGCTCACGTCTGTAATCCCAGCACTTTGGGAAGCCAAGGCAGCTGGATCACCTGAGGTCAGGAGTTCGAGACCAGCCTGACCAACATAGAGAAACCCCATTTCTACTAAAAATACAAAATTAGCCGGGCACGGTGGCGCATGCCTGTAATTCCAACTACTTAGGAGGCTGAGGCAGGGGAATTGCTTGAACCCGGTAGGCGGAGGTTGAGGTGAGCTGAGATAGTGCCATTGCACTCCAGCCTGGGCAACAAGAGCGAAACTTCACTTCCAAAAAAAAAAAAAAAGCAAAACAAAACAACACACACACACGGTCTATTTGTAGAAAACTATAAAATCTCATTAAAAAACATAACATATTCTTGTTTGGGATGGCAATATTGTAAACTATAAATGCTTTTAATGATTATAAAGATTAAACTGTATATGAAAAAATAGGTGAGGGATCTTTAGCAGGTATCAAATGTAATACAAAGTCAGTGTAGTCAAATTACTATGGTATTGGCATAGGAATAGACACATAGAAAAGTGGACCAGATTAGACAATCTGGGATTCGATTCCAGATTATATGATAATTTATTATGAATATATTTATTATTTATTCAGTGGGATATGAAATAGATTATTGGTACCACAGGCTATCTATCTGGAAAAAATAAAAATTGTACCGTACTTCTTTTATCATATCAAAAAATAAATTTAGATTGATCATGCAAAACAAAGAAATTCCTGCAAGAAAATCTAGAACACTCTTCATACAATTTAGGATAGTCCTTCTTAACCAGCACGAGCTAGAAAAGAAAAGATAGACATATTTGACTATACATAGAATGTAAAGCTTTTGCATGGCTAAAATACTTCGAATAACAGATTATTCCAATATATTGTTAAAAAAATTTAACACAGGCCAGGCACGGTGGCTCACGCCTGTAATCCCAGAACTGTGGGAGGCCGAGGCAGGTGGATCACAAGGTCAGGAGTTCGAGACCAGCCTGGCCAACATGGTGAAACCCTGTCTCTACTAAAATACAAAAATTAGCTGTGCGTGGTGGCAGAGACCTGTAATCCCAGCTACTTGGGAGGCTGAGGCAGAAGAATTGCTTGAACCCGGGAGGTGAGGTTGCAGTGAGCCAAGATCGTGCCACAGCACTCCATCCTGAGTGACAGTGAGACTCTGTCTCAAAAAAAATAAAAATAAAAAAAATAAACGGCCAGGGGCGGTGGCTCACGCCTGTAATCCCAACACTTTGGGAGGCCGAGGCAGGTGGATCACCTGAGGTTGGGAGTTTGAGAACAGCCTGGCCAACATGGAGAAACCCCATTTCTACTAAAAATACAAAATTAGGTGGGCGTGGTGGCGCATGCCTGTGATCCCAGCTACTCAGGAGGCTAAGGCAGGAGAATAGCTTGAACCCAGGAGGCGGAGGTTGTGGTGAGCCGAGATAGTGCCATTGCACTCCAACCTGGGTAATGAGAGCTAAATTCCGTCTCAAAAAAAAAAAAAAAAAAATTAACATAATTCCAAAGAGTAATATCTACAATATACTAAGCACTTTTACAAATTGATAAGTAAGAGATGACTCAATAGAAAAAAAAAATGGGCAAAGGATATGAAGAGGAAGTTTAGAATGACCAAGAAACAAAAGAGAAAATGCTCAAAAACACCAACCATCAAGGTAATGCAAATTCAATTAAAAAATAAAATCTCACTTTTTGCTCATTTGACTAGCAAAAATGAAGAAGGTGTAGCATGGATTGCTGGAGGAGGCTGAGGAAAGAGACACTATCCTACGGACCTGGTGGAAATGTGACTTGCTATAGGTTTTTGGGAATATAATCTATGAACATCTATTAAAATAAAAATACAGTTCCCCTTTGACCAGAAATCCCATTCCTGAGGATCTCACTTAGAAATTAAACAATGAATATGTCAAGGCATACACGTGAGAATGTTTCTAGCAGCATTGTTTATGAAGGGCAAGAATCAGAATCAGTGTGAATGCATGATAGGTAGGAAGGATGGTTGAAGTAATTGTGATACATCTACACCATAGTATATACATGGTATATACGGCTTCTAAAGATGAATAAGAGCCATAGCAGTGGACTTGGAGAGACTTCTGAGAGGTTTTTTGAATGAATAAAGCAAAATGCAGGACAGTGTGCACAACATGATTTCATTTTTGTGAGAGCAAACGTGCCAAAGTCTGTATGTATAAATTTTTTTAAAGGAAAAAAAACCATCGTGATTTTTTATATAAAGAAAAGAAACCCCTCTGATCCCCAGCTAATAGTCAGAGGTGTTTATCTGTACTCAGGTTATTCCTGCTGTTTAAGTCAGAGTTCATTTGCAAAGGGCATGCCCAAATTGATCACCTTTAATACAACATTTGCAGGTGCCATACGTTTCTTTGGTTTGACTCTTTCAGTATCTGGGAAGGTTAATCCAGACAGGTTAACTTAAAGCACACTTTCCACCCCAATTCTTGCTTTTCTCTCCCAGTGAAAAAATGAACCCCCTTTTTGATGAAAAAATAAAAATTAAAAAGTAAGCTGTATTTTTACTGTAAGTAGAAAACCAGTTGTACCTAAAATAAATAGAAGGTAGAAGAAAAAAATTAAAATAATAAAATCAAAATGATGTTATTCAATCCCAACTCCTACTGCCAGCAGAGGCTAGGACCTAAGCCCTGCTCTATCTGTCACACAGGAAGATTAGAAAGCATTAGAAACGTATGAGAGGCCCACCAGCACCAAATTGAGACTTTCTCCCCTATAGTATCAAAGGATGGAAAGACAATTGCAAAGGAAATAATTCTTTCAGTGTCTGCTTCACTGTCACTTGATACCCTGCTTATATGCCACCTGAAATCCCTGGTGGCATAGCTTTGGCACTCAGGAAAATGCTGAGAAATCAAATGCTGATTTTGTCTAATCCATATTTCTTCAATTAATAAACCCACCCCAGAAGGGTGTGGTTCTTCCTGCAAAGGCAAACGTCTGGATGATGGTGTGTTCTTCCTGCACATCAGGCTGGTTCTTCCTGAAAAGGCTGAATTCTTTGTAGACATTTTAAAGAAGAAGCAAAATCAGGAGATGACATAGATGAGAACAGAACATTTGGTTCTATTCTTGGCTGGTCATGAAAAATAGCTCTGTGTTCCTCTCCTTTCACTCACTTAGACAAATACTCTTATTTATATGAAAGTTAAAATAGATGTTCAAGTGGTAGTATGGAATATATAAAGGTCCTTTGAGGAGAAAAATGTCCATCAAGAAACCATTTAAAGTGCTTTGTCTTGTTTCTCAAGGCAGGGAAGGAATGTAAGAATAGAACGCACGGAAGCAAGGGTTCCAAATAGAAGAGTGATGGCAGGGTAATTATAATGGGATGGGTAATTATGGTTTTCCAGGAAGTGCCAAAATTACAGGGCAAAGTGTCATTTCCATGTTAGATCCTCCTGAGAAAAATAATACAGGCATTTGGCACCTGGGCGCACCTGGGCGCCTTGTCCGGGGTGAAGACAGATTTGTTTCAGGGTCTCGTAGCTGCCCTTCTCTCTCCTTCAGCACCCTGTCATCTGACCTGAGAAGTGGCCATTCGTGACGTGCCCTGCCTCCCTGACTCTATAGTGAGGTGACACTATTCACCAGTCCCTTGTCTGCCTTCTCTCTGGCTCCAAGACGAAATGGTGGGAAAGTCAACAGCGATGAGGTCATGGAGAGCAGGCAGCCTGAAAGAGCAGATTCTCCTTACCCTCGTCTCTGCACAAAGGCAATCTTTCATGCCCTTGGAAAAACCCACCGTGGCCCTCTCGTGAAGAAACTGCCATCCCCAGGACTCCTGTTTACTTAGCTCTCGCCTGGGAGGCCAGAGCTGGCTGACACAGATGCCACCCTTTTAAAGCCATATTGACCTCAAGTTGGCAGAGTGGAAAAGTAAGAGTTTGTGTGAGAGGCCCCCATGGGGAAGGCCCATGGAATTTTCCTGCATCCATTTTGACTGCAACTGTAGCAGCTGCTTCACACGCGGTTGTTTTGATGTGAGGACCTTTGGACTCAGCCTAAAACCCAACCATTAAACTTTAGGCTTAAAAAAAAGGAACACGTAGATAGACATTCTTTCCTGAGCCTCACCCCCAGGTAGGGTGAGAGTCAGGACTGGAGTAAGTGTTATGAGAGCCTGTTTTGTATGTTGACTGATGACTTTAAGAAACAGAGTTTTATGCTTTGACATAACCTGCCAAAATGTCAAGAAGGTAGCATCTGAGTGGGCACATCCAAACATCCATCTTCTCATCCAGCCTACACCTGCCCTCTCACACGCCACCCCCTCTCTCATATTGCCTGCTGTGTTGATACAGTATAAACTCCTGAGGGGCATGCAATGCTTCTTCTGAATCTCCAGCAGGTATATAGCTGCTCAGTGAGTACTCATTTGACTGATAAAATAAAATATACTTTCCCCATGTCTGAAAAGCAAAGCAAAGAAACAAAGAAAGATCCCTAGACCAGTGGTTTCTCCAAACTCTTTGACCACAACCTATAATCAAAAAACAAAACAACCATTTAATATTGCAGCCCAGGAAGTATAACCTTTCTCTCCCTCTCTCTCTCTCTCTCTCTCTCTCTCTCTCTCTCACACGCGCACACACACACACACCCTGTTGATATAAAAGTTTAATGGCAAACAAATAGAAGGTATGGTTATCAGAACCTAGATGAAACTGGTTCTAGGAATTTATAAAGAAACTGGGGGCTGGAACCCAATGCTGCTGCACAGGGGAAGGCCCATTTCTAAGACAGAAAGCAAAAAGGAAGGAACAAGTTCTGCCTCTATCTAGCACCTCCTGTTAGCGGAGCCCAACAGGGACCAGGTTAGCTAAAGGAAGATATAGTGTGTGGAGTCCTACTCCCAGCATCCAAAAGAGCATAAGAAGATGGATGCGGGGCAGAGAGATAATGACATAATGACCAACACATTCTATCTCTTTAGCTACTGAACACTGATATACACACCCTTTTTTTTAATACTTCAATTTCCATATAACAATTACAACCATATGCTTCCATATAAGATTCAACTCTCTGTTCTTCATAAGAACAAAGATGCTCTCAACCTCTATCAAAATCAGGATACAAAACATCCCACCATTATTGTATCCATCTCTGGGCAGTAGTCATAGGATCTACCTCTGGGTGATGTTAATTATTTCTCTGATTCTGTCATAGTCCTGCCCAATTACTTCATAACCTAAGACCAAATTTTACAGGTAACTACCAATGGCAATCCTCACATAAAATAAAAATGGGAGGAAGAATGGAGAAATACACACACGCACACATGCATGCACACACACACAAGCATAGCTGCTACAGTCCTTGTTTCTGCAGCTGATCATGAGGCTGTAGTTGATATGTACTACTTCTTTCTTCTTTGACCTGTTCCATGTTCTCAGATGGCTGGGGTTCTTGACCTGATGGGCTGACCCAAACCTTTGTGCCTAGATGATCTGAGTCCTCAGTGGCCCTGACATGTTTTCGGCTGTTGAAATTTTTCATTAACTTTTACTATCTTATGTTTCCATATAATAAGATGCAATTATCCTTCAGAAAAACAAAGATGCACTCAACCTCCATCAAAATCAGGATACAAAACATCCCACATTTCTTGTATCCACCTCTGGGCAGTAGTCATAGGACATGGACATAGATATACCAAGAAGCAGCCTAGGACATCCTCTGAGTTCCAGGCATTGTGCCCCTCACCACGTGTAGCAATGACCCAGTTTCCCTTTGGTAAACAGGATCAGTCATGCTAGCCCGTAAAGTGACTCCTTTTTCTGCTTGCTGGCTCAGTAGCACAAGGATGCCTAAATGGCCACATGGCAGTCCCATCTTCCATTCTAATGGAATCAGTGTTTGTGTCTCCTGGTAGAGTGCTCTCCCTTTGGGGACAAAGACCTCCAAACCAGCAGGGCTGTAAGTTGGGATGGGAAGCAACATTGCTGATGGATTATTGGCTGTAATAGTGACAGGAGTCACTCCTACTTCTGCCCTTGATTCCCAGACTTCAGTATCTTGGCTATGGGAAAAGCAGCATTACATACTCATTGTTGCCTATGCTGGGTATTTTCTCCCAACTGGAGCTATAACTGGGTTTTCAGCAGGCCCTTCCACCATTTTATCTGGCCTACTGCTTCTGGGTGATGGGACATGTGGTAAGACCAGTGAATCCCATGGGCACAAAGCCTTTGCTATACTTCTTTTGTTGTCAAATAAGTTCTTGCTATACCTAGTGATATAGTTTGGATATTTGCCCCCACCAAATCTCATGTTGTAATTTAATACCCAATGTTGGAGGAGGGACCTGGTGGGAGGTGATTGGATCATGTGGGTGGATTTCTCATCAGTGGGCTAGCACCATCCCCCTGGTGGTGTCCTCACAATAATGAATGATTTCTAGCAAGATCAGGTTGTTTAAAAGTGTGTGGAACTCTCCCCCTCTCCCTCTCTTGCTCCTGCTCTCTCCATATGAGACACCTGCTCCCCCTTCCCCTTCTGCCATTATTGGAAGCTTCCTGAGGTTCCCCTAGAAGCTGAGCAGATGCCAGCACCATGCTTCCTGTAAACTCTGCAGAACCATGAGCCAATCAAACCTCTTTCTGTATAAATTACCTAGCCTGAGATGTTTCTTTATAGCAACATAAGAATGGCCTAATACATCTGGGTTATTAAGAAGATGAATAGAAAAGCTGGAGGGTGGGGTGGAAATCATGAGGTTGTGTCCCACTTCCTACAAGAAAAAGCTTATGTCCCTTGATCCTACATTCAAGGCCCTTTTCTCTCCCAAAAAAGCCATTCTTTCCAGCCCTGGCCACTTTCCCTGTACTAACTAACCTCACTTCTGCCTGTGGACACCTCTGCTCTCAGGACTACTGTCTCCTGGGCCACTGTCTCCTGGGCCACTGCCTCTGCCTCTGTGTGAAGCCCCTTCCCAGGCATGTCTGGGCCCCTCTCCTCTCAGCCTGCACCCGGGAAGCCGTTTCCTCTTCCCAGACAGTGGACGTCTCCCTGGCAAGTCTCTGCAGCCCTGAACTGTCCTGTCTTTCAGCGTGCAGTTCTTGGAAGGCTCAGGACTGCCATTTGAATTGGGGTTATCCCTGGGAGCCCAAACATCTGGTCATCTCCAGAGGGCCACTCATTCTGGGGCAAGGATGGAGCTGGCAGTATGTCAACTATGATGTGGGGTGTAACATCTGGACAGTGATAGTCTCATTCTGGGCAAACTATCGCAAGGACAGAAAACCAAACACTGCATGTTCTCACTCATAGGTGGGAATTGAACAATGAGAACACAAGGTCACAGGGTGGGGAACATCACACACCGGGACCTGCCGAGAGGTAGGGGGAGGGGGGAGGGATAGCGTTAGGAGAAATACCTAATGTAAATGATGAGTTAATGGGTACAGCACACCAACATGGCATATGTATACATAAGTAACAAACCTGCATGTTGTGCACATGTACCCTAGAACTTAAAGTACAAAAAAAAAAAAAAAAAAAAGAGATTCTCCTGCCTCAGCCTCCTGAGTAGCTGGGATTACAGGTGTACACCACCACGCCCTGCTAATTTTTGTATTTTTAGTACAGATGGGGTTTCACCATATTGGTCAGGCTGGTCTCAAACTCCTGGCCTCAGGTAATCTGTCCACTTTGGCCTCCCAAAGTGCTGGGATTACAGGCCTGAGCCACCTCGCCTGGCTCATCATTTTTATAAATATGTGCTCTGTCCCATTTTACTCTCTTGCTTAAGTGTGGATAGCTCCCGGTGTGAGTTGCTTATCTAGTCTGTCAAGAGTTCAGGTTAAAGCTGGGTGCAGTGGCTCTCATCTATAATCCTAGCACTTTGGGAGGACAAGGTGGATGGATCGTTTGAGCTTCGAGACCAGCCTGGGCCACAGAGTGAGGCCCCATCTCTACAAAAAATAACAAAAAAATTTAGCCAGGCATGGTGGCATGTGCCTGTAGTCCCCGTTACTCAGGAGGCTGAGGTGAGAGGATTGTTTGAGCCTGGAAGGTCAAGGCTGCAGTGAGCCATGATAGTGCCACTGCACTCCAGCCTGGGTGACAGAGTGAACCCCCGTCCCCAAAACAAGCAAACAATAGTTCAAGTTAAGGAATGTCCTTGATTAGCTCCTGCTTGGGGTTTCAGAGGAATAGCTTACTTTGTCTGAGAAGACCCTAAAGCAGCCTTCCTTCTATGGCAAAGCCTCCCTTTTACCTTTTTCTTCCTTCTAGGGCCTCTCTAAGATCTCTCTGGGGCAGGCCTTACAATTCATCTCTGCACGAGGCTGGATGCTGGCACTGGAGACTACATAGAGGTGATAAGACAGAGGCTCCACCCTCAGGAAGCTCTCAGAGAGACCTCCTACCTTGGAAAGAGAAGGCCTTCTTTCAGGCCCAGCTCACACTTTCACTGCCAGTGTGACCTAGGCCTCGGTTTACCCATTTGTGAAATGAGGGGGCTGGCCTATATTAGCCTACCCCCAGGTGTCAGTCATGTACAGCAGTCCCATATGATGCTCCAGGGACCATACTTTGGCCAGCAGGTTTGCAAGTCACTGACGCCTGTGGTAGCATCCTGGGAAGCCCAAAGGCTGCATTGTACCCAGGTCAAAGCTGGGGCTGCCCACTGTAGCTGGAACACAGAGCCCTTTACTGCCGAGTACCTGCAGACAGCCTTCTGGGAAAAGCCAGCTGTGGATTTCTAAAGGACTTTCCCAGGCAAAGATGCCTGGGGTAAGAGAAAAACAGGATGGGGAAAGCACCATCCTGGGGATGTGAGGGACAGAGCACCCTCTCTGACCTGAGACCTGTGGTTGTGTCCCTGCCTCCACTGAGCTGCTCCAGCTGCATCAGGCCTGACTTTGCAGGCTGGTGGTTAAGTGGGTAGACGGGTCTGGACGGTACAGCCACTGCTGGTCATCCACAGCGATGAGCAAGCAAGAATTTCACTGCGGCCGCCTCTGACACCGTGCTTCATCCCAACCTTTCTTACAGCCTCCCTCAGTGTTTCCAAGACTCCCCGGGGTGAGTGAGACTCATGGTAAATCTGACTCTACCATGGAGGGCAGGCCTGCCTCACCTGGGGGCCTCCCTAAGGGGGTCACAAGCAGGTCTAAGGGAACACATCTCCTTGGCTGGCTCCTAGAAATGAAAGAGCGGCAGGATGATCACAGGAGTAGAGTTAGCCTTCCTGCTCCCTCCCTGTCCTCCCTCAAGAAAGAGCATTCTTTCTTTGAGGCAAATGAAGCATTCTTGGGGAAGGAGAGAAAGTCCACAGTGACTGAGGTCTGAGGGCAGGCTGAGGCAGAGGTGGTGGAGATGGCGACCTCAGCCCTCCACACGTGCAGTGTCAGGGCTTCAGAGCCCAGCTGGCAGGCTGCAGGAGACAGCGGGAGGTCTGGCTGGAGTGGAGACTGAGTCATCTGGGACCGCAGGGTCCAAAGGAGTCACGCCTGTGAGTGATGAGCACCTTGACTGAGGCCAACGTCACAGACGTGTCTGGGAGGTGAGTCAGGGACCCGCAGAGTAGGAGTCTCAACATTCCTGGTAACAGCTTCCTCTGACTGTCCTGCTATGATATGTTTTCTCCCCTAAGTGGCCTCAAAGGGATGCCGGCTTTGCCACTGACATTTCTACAGCAAAATGAGCTAGTGAGCACTGGAGTTCAAAGGACGTGGCGCAACTTTCAAACCAAATTCTCGTGGGATTTCAGAGGCTGATTACCCTCCCCTCCCTCCCTCCCTCCTTCTTTCCAGCATGTTGATATTCATCTTTCAAATATTTATTGAGCAGCCACTCTGTGCCAGGTGCTGTGGACTGGAATCACGGTGATGGACAAGACACATGCCTGTGCCTTCCAGTCCCTGCTTTCACACACCCTGTAGTCTTGGGCAGGGGGACACTAAACACTCACACAAATAATTGCCTGCAATTTGCTGTGAACGATGAATGAATAGTTCAGGGGGCTCTGAATGTATCTAACAGTGGTCCTGGCAGGACCTGGAGGGCCAGGGAGGACTTCCCTGAGGAAAGTCCCCATAAGAAGGGCTGGGTACGGTGGTTCACGGCTGTAATCCCAGCACTTCGGGAGGCTGAGGTGGGTGGATCACCTGAAGTCAGGAGTTCAAGACCAGTCTGACCAACATGGTGAAATCCCATGTATACTGAAAATACAAAAAGTTAGCCAGGCATGGTGGTGCATGCCTGTAATCCCAGCTACTCAGGTGGCTGAGGCAGGAGAATCGCTTGAACCTGGGAAATGGAAGTTTCAGTGAGCCAAAATCGCACCATTAGGCTCCAGCTTGGGCAACACGAGCGAAAATTCAGCTCAAAATAAATAAATAAAGTCCACGTAAGAGGAGACTGAGAGGGTAGAAAGTTCACCCAGGAGGAGTACTTCAAGCAGAAGAAGCAGAAGAAGCTGAGAGCTCTGGGACATTGAGAGACAGAGTGGTTGGTGTGGTCCAGGAGAGGTGAGTGAAACAAGGGGCAGGACTCAGGTCAGGCAGGGCCTGGGAAACCACTGTGAGGATTCAGAGCTTTCCCCTGAAAGCAATTCTTAGGAAAGGGAGGGCGGGGAACTGGGTCCCCTGAGCCCCCGCAGGGAAGTTAAGAGTTTCTGCTTGTGGAGCATTTGGGCTCTGATCCCCCACCTATCAGCCACAGCCCACATGGTAAAAGCTGGTGAGGCAGGGGAGGTTCAGGACCAGGAAGTCCCACGGTGGACCTGGGTGGGAAGACACCAGAAGCCAGCAGAGGTGACAGTGGGCAGGTGCTTCAGTTTCCCTCACTGTAAAGTGGGTAGAATCACCCTTGGATCCGTGTGTTGAGAATTTGTAAGGATGGACAACAGTAGTAGCTGGAGGAAAGCCTTGTGCGCTTTTAATGGCTGGCATGGCTCAGAAGGTGACTGCTGACTGCCTCCCTCCAAGCCAGCAAACCCTGGGATTACAGAAACACAGCAGCCCCTCCAGCATGAGGTGGCAACTTACCCAAGGAAACAGAAATATACCAAGGAAATCAGCAAATAGCCTGCAGATAATTTTATGTGGTAGAAGGAGCCTGGACTTCGGAGGCAGAAAGACTTGAATTTGTACCCTGGATCGGTCACTAGCTGTGTGACCTTGGATAAGTCACTGTCTGAGCCTCATTTCCTCTTTAATAACAAGAGGACAATTGCAACAAGCTGCGCTAATTCCATTGTTTTAAGGGTTAGAGATGGCGTTTATAAAATGTTCGGCACAGCATGAGGCAATAATGGTCCTCAACATTTGGTAGAAGTAGGTCAACATTCAAACCATTAGACAGGTGGGTGTTCATCTGTGCTCAGAACAAGGCGAGCGCTGTCTGCCACCTTTGCCCTTTGATAGTCCTTTATCCATTAACCTTCACTGCTAGGAAGTCCTGCCTCATGTCCAATCTGCATGCATCTCTTCACGTGGCAGCTGGAACCTACCTGGTCTTGATCTGCCCTAACGAGTGGAGCCTGACAACACCTGCGTACCACCAAAGAAAGGAGCCAAGCCCTGGCCACCCACAGGGCCTCTCCCACTAGTTTCTACAGAGAAGCTCACAGAAGACACGGAATGTTGGTCCTGCTGAAAAAGCAGGCAAGCTGGGGGACTACAATCATGTCAGGAATGCAGGCACAGATATCACCCTCTCTCATCACTGTCCATGGTCCGCACACCAAGACCTATCACTTTGGACACAAACCTTCCCGGGACCAGGACAGGAGAGATCAACTCTAAGGTAAGCAAGGGTCCAGGATGAGAATATGGGGTTTCTGGGTCCATGAACACACACACACACACACACACACACGAATGTGGACACACGTAAGAGCACACAACTACGTAAAATACACAGAGAAAGATGTTTAAGAGGACCCCACACCCAGCGATCCCCAGCCACTTGAGGAGATGGTGAGGTTGTTTAACTTTTTTATACCTCAGGTCTCTTGTCTGTAAAACAGGAATGATAATAACACAGGAACGTTGTAACGATTACATGTTAGGTACTTGGACAGTACCTAGCCCAGTGTGGGCTCCCGTTTTTGCTACTATTATTATTATTACAGCTGGGCACTCTCTCAGGACACAGAAATCTAGAGATACAGATGCAAACACAAATACACCCAGACCCTGCACAATTAGATTCACAGGCACACACATACCCTGAATCTGACCACAGACACAGGTGCTCATCAAAGAGAAGCTGCGTCAAGCACCCTGCTGGTGGACAGTGTGGCAGAGCTCACATAGTTTGGCCTTGGTCCAATTAGGCCTGGTTCATTTCAGCCAGACTGCAGCAAAGAAAGTAAAATTGCTCTGCAAATTCAAATGAGCAGAATTTTGAGATGCCACACGGAGAGATGCCATGGAGAGAGGTAGGGGACGGAGCCTAAGTTCAAAGCCTATTTTTTCAGAGGTCAGATAGTCACTTTTAAGCTGCTTAATGGCCGGACCTGTGATGTAGCCAGGCCCCACTCCACCTAATACACCTTCAGGGAAAAGTGTACTGCCCTGAGTGCCTGCCACGCAAGAGTCTAGAGATGGTCAAAGAGGGGAGGTTTGCTCCACATATGAGCTAATGCACCATCAGTCATGCTCAGAGGCAAGAGGCAAGAGATGCGGAATTCAGTGGCATCAGGAAAGTGGAGCAAACACCAGAAAGCAAAGGGCCCTGAAGCACTCCAGGATTGTCATGAGATAGGGATCAGAGCTATAAAAATGTCTGGAGGATGCAGGACTATCCTCTGACATCCAACTTTGTAACCCAACGTCCGGGTTATAAAAAGAGCAGAAACATGAGCATGTGTGTTCAGCCCTCTCTAAAGAATTATGCCTACCTGCTAAGGGAGGCTGGAGGACAGATCGAGGATGCTGTGGATTTGACCAGAGAGGGCTTTGTGGAAAGTGGGTGTGGGTTAGAAAAAAATGCGGTGTTTGCATCTGGTCAACCTGAAAGTGATGAGTGTTATATCTTGGGGGCGGCCCTCTAGGAGATTTCTCTGAAATTCATCAAAAGATTTTGTGTGATCCCACATCGATTCTATTTAAGAGGAGGCTGTGAATGACCCTCAGACAATGGGGAGCTATCATTTTTCCTTCCAGGATGAAGCTGCCGCATAACTCTGTGATTAACACACACTGACTCTGGACATCAGGGGAGATTAAAGCAGGGATCAGACGCTTTTGAAGAGAAGGTGGCCATCTGGATGGTGCAGGTGCAAGGTGGTGGAGGCTGAAAGGTGGCAGATGGCTTGGTTCTGTGAAGGCAAATTAGGGAACACAGAAGATGACAGATGGGCAGGTGTTGGGTCCTTGTGAAAAGGATTTGCCCAAGTGAAACAAAGATTTTTTTTCTATTTAAATTTGGGTCAAGCACAAGGATTTCATCGCTATTTATTAACTGGCTTTCAAACTTTGCCTACAAACAAAGTGGAAATCTCTTTATAGCAGATTAATTTGGCAAACAACTCAAGTAATAAAAAGAAGAGAGAGGAGAGGCAAGGTTGGCCTACCATCCCTTATTTGCATTTCTAAAAGGTAAAAGAGTTCTGATAACTAAATTAAAAAAAAAAAACAAACGGATTTGACGGCATAACCTGACTTCAGCTGATCTCTTTGTCATCTTTATTCCATGTAGTGTGAATATTTGATGCAGAAATGTTGATGCGTTTGACTATTGAGTACTGCCCAGACCCCACTAGGGTTTTACGTAATACGTGTAATATGCCCTATAGTACCTTTCTAAAGTCCAAAAAGTTCAAGATTTTGAAATACACCTGGTCCCCGAGGTTTGTTCACAGATCCCACTTACCTTCAAGGACAATGTATGCTGAAAAGGTATGCTGAGCAGGCTGCCCGGTGCTGGCCTCAGCATGGGATGCTCAGGTGTGAGCCAGTGGAAGAGGCTGCAAAGAAAGGATACAGCTCTTTGTATGGGTACATTTGCCAGGGAGGGGAGCAGTGTGCAAATGCTCCACTAGACTGGTGGATGTGAAGTTGACAAAGAGGGAGAGAAGCCCTTAGGAAAGGCGTCCTCCTGAGATGATAATTCACTTTGAGATAGTGCTAATAATTAAAACATTTTTATGGCATTTTAAGAAACATCAATTAGGCCCACATGCAAAACTACTCACAACTCCTTGTAACACACGTTTCAGAAATGTTGCTATCCCTTAACCTGCCTTTCTTATCTTCATCAGGTGGGTCCCCCATCCCTAGCTCTGCTTAAGGCCTCCTCAGGAGGGCCAGCGAGGATGACGGCTGAGGTGGGAGGGCAGGGAGCCAGGCGGATCACTATAAAAAGAGTCCACCTTCTCCATTCTTCTTACTGAGCCACTTCTGAGCTTTCCAAAACAACTGCAGCAGCAGCTGCTGCTGCTTCAACAGCCACAGAAGTGTGGTGTCACCAGGACACAGCTTCAGGTAAGAGAAGGGGCATGGCTACAGAGGGGCAAAGTCAGAGGGGCTGTGTTGGTGCTGAGCTTCAGGGCAGCCTTATGAGAAAGTAAATAAATAAATACCCACAGAATTCTCATAATGAAAGAGAAAATGTAACAATTTCTTGGAAATATTTTTAAAAACAGAGCTTCATTCTAAAAGGAAATATCTCACATGGATCTTAGGCAGAGAAGCCTGAGCAACTTGCAATTTTAACAATGGTTTTGTCATAGATGTAAAGGTAATTTTTTTGAAGATTTTTTTGTTAATAGAAGAGCTGAATAGAAGACCTTAAATGAGGTTCAGGACCAGTGATGCTGAGAGGGCCACCATTTCTACACACTTTCTATGACAGAGGATGCAGGAGCAGAACATGCTAGGGCCTCCTCCTACACAGGGCTCATGAAGAGATGCTGATGAGGAGAGACTTCTAGGTAGGAGAGGATAAGGTTCTGGGTGGGGAACCTGGAGCCCTCAGGCAACGGGGACAAATGGGAGGAGTGTCCATAGCCACCTTCTGTCTGACTGCATCAAAGGAAGACTGCTACCCAGTGATGGATGGGCTGGGGTGGGAAGTAGAGCTCTTCATCGCTGGAGGTGTTTAAGCAGAGGCTGGCAACTCCTTGACAGATACACTGAAGAAAGGATTCATGAATCAGCTGGGGGATTAAAATATTATGTTGATGCAAAAGTTATTTTCATCAGGAAGGACATAGGAGGGAGTGTTTCCAAATCTTAGGGTGGAAGTGGGCAACAAATTACTACTGTCTTTGCAGCCACTGATATGCCCCTCCCCAAATTTCAGACAGGGCGTCAGTGCAGCTGGTGGTCAAGCATCCCTTAGGATACGTCCCTTAGGCTACTGAGGAGGAGGACTTGAAGATTTTGGGCAGATGCTCTCACCTGTAGCAACAAGTAATACTTGGATAACTGTAATGGACTAGAGAAATACTCATTGAGAGCTTCTTAAAAATATTTTAGCCTAGAAAGACAAGGTGAGCTCACGTTTGACAAAAGGCAAGCTTTCCAGGGGTTGGCTGTTTTTCCCCATGCAAGCAGGACCCCACACCCACTGCATTCCCCTTCCCTGGCTACTTTTGGTTTGTAGGTGGTGGAATGCAAAAGATGTGCTTTCAGCAAGTATTTAACACCAGGACAGACGTGGAACTACCCAGATAATGTGCATCTCCCATTGCCTGTCTCCATGTCTCTCTCCAGTGGAATTTTCTGCCAAGAGGGAAATATTCTATGTCATCCAGTTTGGTCTCCGTGAGCCACATGTGGCTATTGGACAATTGTAATGTAGCATGAGCACATACATACATTTTAAACTTAATTTAATTTTCATCAATGTAAATTTAAATAGCCTCTTGTAGCTAATAGCTATTGTATTGGACAGTGCAGTGCTGGAATATTCATTCTTTGATAGCAGGAATTGCATTTTTAAAAAGTCTTTGTGTCTCTGGCTCCTTGTATAATGCCCATGAGTAGATATTGGATAAATAAACAACGAAAGATGAGGATGTTCTAGGAGGTTTTTGGACAGGGCATGGTTGAAATCTGAAGGCAAAAGGGCTGTTTTTAGTAGATTAATGAATACTTCAAATCACTAGAGTGTTGGCTGGTTTGTCTGCAGTTTCGTTCTCCTCAATGGTCTAGGACTTTCCTGCCATTTAATCACAGCTTGATTCATTTTGATAAATGTGCACAAATGTAGGTATAGAATATCACCATCAAGATATAGGACATTTTCACACCATGAAAAGTTCCCTTGTGTCCAGGATTGGTTTCATAGGGACACACAAGCTGTGCAGTCACACAAGGACATGTGCTCAGAAAGGCCCTATACTTGGTTTACTGCTCTGCTGTTGCCGCCTTGAAATTCTTAATACTTTTTAAAATAAGGGGCCTTGCAGGTTCATTTTGCATTGTGCCTTGCAAATTATGTGGCTGGTACTGCCTGTATCCCTTTGCAGTTGATCCGCTCCCACGACCCCAGCCTCAGGCAAGTACTCATCTGCTTTTGTCTCTAAAGGTTAAATTCGTCTTTTTAAATTTTTCATTTATTTTTAAAGACAGGGTCTTGCTCTGTCCTCCAGACTGGAGTGCAGTGGTGCAATCATGGCTCACTGCAGTCTTGAACTCCTGGGCTCATGTGATCCTCCTGCGTCAGCCTCCTGGGTAGCTGGGACTACAGCATGTGCCACCATGTCTGGCTAATTTAAGGTTTTTTTTTTGGTAGAGATGGGGTCTCATTTTATTGTTCAGGCTGGTCTTGAACTCCTTGTTTTGAGCATTCCTCCTTCCTTGGCCTCCCATTGTGTTGGGGTTACAGGTGTGAGCCACCACCTGCCCTTGTCTTTATCAGAGTTTCATGTAAATGAGTCATAAAGTATGTAATTCTTTGTGTCTGGTTTCTTTTACTCATAACATTGCTCTTGAGATTCGTCCTTTTTTCTGGTTAGCAATAGTTTGTTCCTTTTTTATGGTTGAATAGTATTCTATTCTGTGGATACACCATGATGAGTTTATTCATTCATTTGTGATGGACATTTGGGTTGTTTACAGTAGTTGTCTGTTATAAATTAAGCTGTTATAAGCTTTTGTTTATAATAGTCTTTGTGCGGACAATGTTTTCATTTCTCTTGGGCAAATACCTGGGGATGGAATTGCTGACAGTAATATAATATATTTTCAACTTTTCAGAAGCTGCCAAATTATTTTCCAAGGTTTTTGTACCACTTAATATTCCTACCAGCAATGTATGAGAGTTCCAGTTGCTTTACATTTTTGTCAGCACATTGTATTGTCAGTCTTAAATTTTAGTCATTCTAGTGGCTAAGTGGTATAGAGTTCCAGTTGCTTTACATTTTTGTCAGCACATTGTATTGTCAGTCTTAAATTTTAGTCATTCTAGTGGCTAAGTTGTGTATTTTATTATGGTTTTACTTTGTGTTTTCCTGTGACTGAAGATTTTGAGCATCATTTTGTGTATCTACTTTTGTGATGTCTGGTCAAATCTTTTGCCGTTGTTTGTGTTCTTATTATCGAGTGCTTTATATATTTTGGATACAAGTTCTCTGTTAGATTTTGTGTGTGTGTGTGTGTGTGTGCGCGCGCGCGTGCGCATGTGTATTAATCTGATATATTTTCTTCCATTCTGTGACTTGACTGGTCTTTTTTTTTTGAGACAGGGTCTCCCTCTGTCACCCAGCCTGGAGTGCAGTGGCACATTCATAGCTCACTGCAGCCTTGACCTCCTGATCTCAAGTGATCCTCCTGCCTCGGCCTCCTGAGTAGCTGGGACCACAGGTGTGTGCCACCACACCTGGCTAATTTTTTTTTTTTTTTTTTTGTAGAGATGGAGTGTCACTGTGTTTCCCAAGCTGGTCTTGCACTCCTGGGCTTAAGTGTTCCCCCAGTCCCAGCCTGCTAACATGTGGGGATTGAAGGCGTGAGTCACTGCTCCTGGTCAGCCTTGTCATTTTTTTAATGATATCTTTCAAAAATAGATGTATTTTTAACTTTTATGACATTCAATTTGATATTTTGTATTTTATGGTTTGTGCTTTTTGATGTCCTAAGAAATTTTGCCTACCCTAAGGTCACAAAAATGTGCTGTTAAGTTTTTCTTTTAGAAGTTTTATAGTTTGTTTTTTATCTTTAGATCTATGATCTATTTTGAGATTGTATGTATGGTATGAGATAAGAGTAAAGGTTCACTTTTTTCCCCATACATATATTCAATTATTCTAGCACCATTAGAAAAACTTCCCTTCCTCTGTGGAATTACCTTTGCTTTTTCATTAAAAAATAATTGATCACATATGTTTGGCTCCATTTCTGGACTCTGTTTCATTGATTTGTATGTCTATCTTTAGGTTAATACCACTTTGTCTTAATAACTATAGAATTATAATAAATCTTGAAATCAGACAGGGCAAGTATCCCACATTTGTTGTTTATAAAAATTGTTTTAACCATTGTAGGTCTTTTGCAGTTTTATAAAAATTTTAGAATCCACTTGTCAAGATTGCATTACAACTATAGATCAATTTGGGGAGAACTGATTTTTGACAATATTGTTTTCCAATTCATATCTATTTATTTAGATCTCTAATTTCTCTCAGCAATGTTTTGTAGTTTTCAGTGCACAAGTATTGTACCATTTTGTTAAGTTATTCCTAAATATATATTTTTTTAATGGTGTTGAGAATGCTATAATAAAATTTCTTTTCCCTTGGTCTTGACAGTATGTAGAAATACATTTGATTTTTGTATGTCGAGCTGGTATTCTATGATCTAAAACTTCTTATTTCTAGTAGCATTTTTGTAGACTCAGGATTTTCTATGTACATAGTCACGTCATGTGAGAATAAAGATAGTTTTGCTTCTTATTTTCAAATCTACATGACACTTATTTCTTACTTTTCTCTTTCACTGACTAGAATCTCCTGTATAATGTCTGTTAGAGTTGGTAAGAACAGATATTCTTGCTTTGTTCATGATTTTAGATTAGAACTCATTCCATCTTTTACCACTGAGTATAAAGCTAGTTTAGGTTTGTCATAGACACCATTCATCAATTGAGAAAATTCTCTGCTCCTAGTTTGTTGAGAGTTTTTATGCTGAATAGATGCGGAATTTTGTCAAATGGTTTTGTTTGCATTTTTCATTTGTTTTTTTATCTCTTGAGGTGATCATATAGTTGTTCTCTTTTTATTCTGTTAACATGGTGAGTTGTGTTGATGAAGTTTTAAATGTTGAATAACCTTTGCATTCCTGGGATAAACTCTATTTGCTTACAATATGTTATTCCTTTTAAAATCTCAAGGTGACTCTCATGGAGGCAGCTAGCTTGAGGCTGGGGAGTGCTGAGCAGCATGTCATGCCCTGCACTTGTCCAGACTAGTGAACAATACAGTCAGGATGGCTAAAGGTGACTCCAAGAAACCAAAGGGCAAGATGTCTGCTTATGCCTTCTTTGTGCAGATGTGCAGAGAAGAACATAAGAAGAAAACCCCAGAGGTCCGTCAATTTTGCAGAATTTTCCAGGAAGTGCCCTGAGAGGTGGAAGACAATGTCTGGGAAAGAGAAGTCTAAATTTGATGAAATGGCAAAGGCGGATAAAGTATGCTATGATAGGGAAATGAAGGATTATGGACCAGCTAAGGAAGGCATTAGGATCCTTTTTCTTGCCTCCCTTAGTTGGACCCTAATCCTTCGTTTGGATCCCATCATGTGGATTCTTCCTGTTCTGTTCCGAATTCTGCCCAAATATTAAATCCACAAACCCTGGTATCTCTATTGGAAATGTCGCAAAAAGGCTGGGTGAGATGTGGATTAACATGTAACAGTGAAAAGCCGCCTTACATCACCAAGGTGGCAAAGCTGAAGTATAAGAACGATGTTGCTGACTAGAAGAAAGTTTGATGGCGCAAAGCGTCCTGCTAAAGTTGCCTGGAAAAAGGTGGAAGAGGAAGACAAAGATGACGAGTAGGAAGAAGAGGAGGAGAAGGATGAATTTTAAAAACTGTTTATCTGTCTCCTTGTGACGACGTTAGACTAGGGGAGCACCTTAATTAACACATCAAGTGTCTGTTGCCCTCATTAGGTTTAATTACAAAATTTGATCACGATCAGATTGTAGTCTCTCAAAGTGTTCCAGAAATTGTCAGTGGTTTACATGAAATGGCCATCAGTGTCCAGAGCACCCTGAAGCTGTATCAACATTGTACATATTTCTAAACATTTTTAAAATGAAAAAATAATCTTGTGTTCTCCTCACTCCGCGCACTTTGCTGTTGGTGAGACAAGGTGTTTAAAGATGTTTCTGCACGCTCCCCCCTCTCTTTTTTTTAACTCGTGAAGTGGTGTTAACATATAGTTATTGGCTTGAAATCCTGAGTTATCAACTGTATTTATCTCTAGTTTGTAAAAAGAACAAAACAAGGAAGACAAACTCTTGACACTCCTTGCTTGACATTGAGGCTGCAGGGGAAGATGCCTTTCGGAGGGGTCGTAGCTCATGCACTGTGAGGTTGGACCCGGTGTCTGCAGCAGGCATCCATTTAACTTCAGGTTGTCATGTTTCTGTATATAATGACATAGCATTCTGCCTCCATTCTTAGCTGTAAACAAAGGAGGGTCAGTCGGCATGAGAAGTGCTTTTTGTTTGTTTGTTTCAGTTAAGTGTGATAGTTTTTAAACTGTTTCTTAAACAAACTCTAGGATTCTTCAGTGTCAGCAAAGTGAAGAGCCACTGCATCAATGAAAATTCAAAAACCTTCTGTACTTAAACACGATTTGCAATGTTGTCTTTTTTTTGTATGTTTAGAATGCTGAAATGCTTTTGAAGTTAAATAAACAATATTACAATTTTAAAAATAAAAATAAAAATCAGTAGACTCTTTGCTAATATTTTGTTAGAGATTTTTATGTTATATTCATGAGGGACATTAGTCTTTAGTTTTCTTTTCTTACAATATCTTGGTCTGGTTTTGGTATTAGAATAATGTTATCTTCGTTAAACAAACTGGAGAATGTTACCTCCTCTATGTTATGAAAATATTTACATGAAATTTGTATTATTTCTTCCTGAAACGTTGTAAGGAATTCATCAGTGATGCCATCTAGACCTGGAGTTTTCTTTATGGGAAGGGGTTTATTTACAAATTCAATTTCTTTAATAAGTGCATGGCACTCCAGATTTTTAACTTCTTTTCCAGTTTGGCAAATCATTTTTTTCAAATAATTTGTCTTTTTTATCTAAGTTGTCAAATTTATTGCCATAAAGTTCTTCATAATATTCTGTTTTATCCTTTTAACATCTGTAGGGTCTACAGGGATATGCTGTCTTTCATTCTTGATATCAGTTATTTGTGTTTTCTCTCTTTTCTTCCTGATCAGTCTAGCTAATGGTTTATCAATTTTATTTTATTTTTTTTAAAAAGCCCTAGAATTTAAAAAAAATTGATATTCTTACTGTTTTTGTCCATTTTCACTGGTTTCCACTCTGATCTTTATTATTTCCTTCCTTCTATTTTGGACTTAATTTGATCTTTATTTTTTAGCCTCTTAAGATGGAAGCTTAGATAATTGATTTTAGACATTTTTTCTTCTCTAATATAAACATTTAAAGCTATTATTTTTTCCCTACGTACTGCTGTAGCTGCCTTGCACAAATCTTGGTATGTTGTGTGTTTATTTTCATCTACTTCAAAATATTTCCTTCATGATTTCTTCTTTGACCTGTACTGTACAGGGAAAAACTCCCTCTCACTGAGTTTCCCTCTGCTCTCACACCACACCACCACAACAATCAGCACAGAGGAAGACTTCTCCACCAAATGTGTGGGGCTTTCCCCCACACACCAAGCCAGACACCAGCAGGGTGTCCAATTCAATTCCAACACAATCTACCTGGAGACAGTGTCAGGGCCCACAGGTTGGGAACTCAGTTCCCAAGACTGCCCCCGACATCTCCTGTTGTAGTCACAAGTCTGGGCCTCCAGAACTTCTGACTGACTGGCTTCAAGTTGGGGTTCCCACTACCCTCTCTTTGGGTTTGATTCATTTCCTGGAGTGGCTCATAGAACTCAAGGAAACGCTTACATTTATTGGTTTATTATAAAGAACATTACAAAGGATACAAACGAAAAGAAGTGTAGAGCAAGGTATGGGGAAGGGGCGTGGAGCTTCCATGCCCTCCCTGGTCACACCACCCTCTAGCGACCTCCCCGTGAGCAGCTATCTGGAAACTCTCTGAACCCCATCCTTGTGGGTTTTTATGGAGGCTTTACTACACAGGCATGATTGATTAAACCATTGGCCATTGGTATCAGCTTGACCAGCAACTCCTTTCCCCTCCCTGTAGGTTGGAGGGGTGAGGCTGGAAGTCCCAACTCTCTAATCCTGCCTTGGTCTTTCCAGTGACCAGCTCCACAGTTGAATCTATCAGACAAAACACGCACACAAAGACAGCACTTTGGAGATCCCAAGGATTTTAGGAGTCATGAGCCAGGAACCAGGGACGAAAACCAAAACCTATGTATGTGCTCCATGGAGCATCCCTTTAATCATCTTGGTTTCCATTGCCACCACAGACCACCTCCTGGTTTTGACCACAGATCCCTTACATCAAAAGAATATACAAAATCATTAAGAATTAGTCCAGTCCATCATATTGTATAAATGTCCCAGGGTGAGGCCACTCAGGTTTGCAGTCTTCCTTTCAATCTTGTCAGGTTCCCAAAACAGGAGTGGTCCCGACAAATACGCAGCTTAACCCTTTCAGGTATACGGAATAATTGAGCTAAGAGACAGTATCATCTATTGCTGTGAGACTCTTGAGTTGTTCATGTAATATTGAGCTTCCCTCAATTAATAACTCATTTATTTATTCATTTACACTCATCTACTATTTCTCCTGCTCTCCATTAATATCCAAATTTTCCACCTTTGGACGGGACATTAGAATTGCCACTGTGCTGGTCTAGATTGCAGGCAGCAGCACTAGTCTGGCGAGTGCCTCCCACTCAGCCTGTTCCCATTCACGTAGGGTAGGGTTATATAGATTCCAAACTAGTGAGCCATTTTCACCACCAGGCATTATAGCTGTATTCATCCTTGGCCTCAGTTTTGCCAGAGGGTGAACTCACAAGCCACCTGCATTAGGCCCTTAGGAATTCTGAGAGGAGAAAAACAAATTTTTTCTTGAGGTGATCTGGGGAAGAAAAAAAAATGTAGCCATTATACCAATATACTCCTCCCCTGGCAAGAGGTGCGTACTTATACCAGTGTCCTCCCCACCTCCCCTTCCCCAGATCAACCAGAAAAACCGAGAAAAAATCTAGTGGGGATACTGTAGTCCCACTCGTGTTGAGTGTGAGCACACAGTCGTGAAGGTGTGTCAGCCACCCCTTCAAGCTTTTGTTTCTCCCTGCTTTAGGCAACCAATGTTTCAACTGTCTGTTCTCCTCTATCAAACTATTACTTGAGGGAGGCTATCTCTCTGCCCATTGTTGGACATTATGGGCTGTACATTGTGTTCCTTGGTCTGAAGAAATGACAGTCAGCCATCCAAATTTACGCAATATCTTCTGTTCTGTTTTTTCTTTTTTTTTTAATTTTTATGGCTCTCTGAGCATTTTCATTTCCCACCAGGCATGCAAAAGCCCAGTCCAGAGTCAGTGTCTATTCTTGTCAAGACCCATTTGTAGCCTCCAGGGCGCCCAGCACCAGCCTCCCTTGCCAGCTGTGTTCAGAGCCTTTTCACCAGGGAATTTGCCGCATAGCCATCAGCAGTCTCTGTCTCCTTTTATGACAAACAGAACAATTCTTACTGGCATTATGTGCCTCAGAGGGTGCAAAAAAAGAACTGTCTTGACAAAAAAAGAACCATCTCTCCACTGCTGCAGTACCCACTATCCTATATCAATTAATCTCATGGACCCAGGTGGCCACCTCCAGGGAGCACACAGGGATATCTGCTTGGGCCCTGGCAATCGTACTTGTTTCTGTTTAGCAGGTCCAAGCAATATTGCTCGTAAGGACAGGTTTACGTGCTTTCTGTTTTACAGGATGAGGTAGAGGAAACCAATGTGTGTGTGTGTCATAATACCACACATGGGTTATTAAGAAAATTTGGGATTTTATTCCTAAATATCTTCTTGTTCTTGATTTCTAATGTAATTATGAGTGGGCAGAGAATATATAATTCAGTCTTTATTTATTGAGACTTATTTTATGGCCCAGAATATGATCTATCTTGGCAAATGTTTTATGTGCGCTTGAGAAAAATGTGTGTGCTGCTGTTTGGGGATGGGGTGTTCTATAACGTCAGTGAGATCAAGTTGATTGATAATATTGTTCAAATCTACATACTAGCTGGTTTTCTCTCTACTCATTAATAAGAGAGAAATATTGAAATATCTAAATATAATTATAGATAAAGTATATTTCTCTTGTCAGTTATCTTTTGTTCGATGTATTTTGAAGTTTGTTTGTTAACCCTAGATGTTAAGCATCTAGGATTGTTATGTTCTCTTGGCATATTCACCCTTTTACTATTAAGAAATGTTCCTTTATATCTTTGGTAATATTATTTGATCTGAAGTCCACTTCATCTAATATTAATATAGCTATCTTAGCTTTCTCATAATTAGTGCTCACATGGTGTATCTTTTTTTATTTTATTTTATTTTTATTTATTTATTTATTTATTTATTTATTTATTTATATATTTTTTGGAGATGGAGTCTCGCTCTGTTGCCAGGCTGGAGTGCAGTGGCATGATCTCGGCTCACTGTAACCTCTGCCTCCTGGCTTCAAGAATCCTCCTGCCTCAACCTCCCAAGTAGCTGGGACTACAGGCACACTCCACCACCATGCCTTTTTGTAGTTTTGGGGGTTTTTTTGTATTTTTAAGTAGAGACGGGGTTTCACCATGTTGGCCAAGATGGTCTCAATCTCTTGACCTTGTGATCCACCTGCCTTGGCCTCCCAAAGTGCTGGGATTACAGACACGAGCCACTGCGCCCAGCCATGGTATATCTTTTTTTATAATTTTTTTTTATCTTTAATTTTCCTGTGTCTACAATCAAAGTGGGGTTCCTATAGACAGCATATGTTAACAGTTGGGTCTTCTTTAAAATCTGGTTGACATTTTTTCTTTTTTTAGTGGTTACATAGGATTCACAATGTATCTTTAACTTATCACACTCTACCCTTAAATAATATAATACAACTTCAGATATAATAAACTTACAACAATATTACTTAATTCTTTCATCTTTTGTACTATTGTTGTGCATTTTATTTCTGTTATAAATCCCACAACATGTTATTATTTTTCTTTGAATAACCAGTTATGTTTTAAATAAAATTTAAAATAAAAAACTTTCATATTTGCCCACTTATTTATTATTTCTGGTGTTTTTTCATTCCTTTGTATAGTTCCAAGTTTCCATCAGTATGATTTTTTCTTCCACCTGAAAATCTTCTATTTATATTTATTAAAAATTTCTGTTTATAATTAAAAAGTATAAATGTAAATGCAAATTTTGTTGTAGAACAGATTTATTGACAATGAATTCTCTCAGCTTGTGTTTGTCTGAAAAGATCTTACTTCATCTTTGTTTTTACTTCCTATAGAGCTGTAGATTGATTTGTTTTCCTTTCAGAATTTTTTTTTCTTTTTTGAGACGGAGTCTCACTCTGTCGCCCAGGCTGGAGTGCAGTGGCGCGATCTGGGCTAACTGCAAGCTCCGCCTCCCGAGTTCACGCCATTCTCCTGCCCCAGCCTCCCGAGTAACTGGGACTTGCAGACGTCCGCCATCATGCGCGGCTAATTTTTTGTATTTTTAGTAGAGACGGGGTTTCACTGTGTTATCCAGGAGGGTCTCGATCTCCTGACCTCGTGATCCGCCCGCCTTGGCCTCCCAAAGTGCTGGGATTACAGGCGTGAGCCACAGCGCCCGGCCTTTTTTTTTTTTTTTTTTTTTTTGAGACAGAGTCTCACTCTGTAACCCAGGCTGGAATGCATTGGCGCAATCTCGGCTCACTGCAACCTCCACCTCCCGGGTTCAAGTGATTCTCCTGCCTCAGCCTCCTGAATATCTGGGACTACAGGCACATGCCACCATGCCTGGCTAATTTTTGGCTAATTTTTGTATTTTTTAGTAGAGACAGGGTTTCACCATGTTGGCCAGGCTGGTCTCAAACTCCTGACCTAATTTCTTTCAGAATTTTTAAAGTGTCATTCCATTGTCTTCTGGCTTGCCCTTTTTTCAATGATAAATCATGGAAATTCTCATTTTGTTTTTTATGTGTTATTTGTCTTTTGCAAATCTGTTTGCTTTTAAGATTTTCTCCTTATCCTTGGTTTTCAGCAATACGCTGTCTTGTAGTTTTATTTGTGCATACCTTTCTTGGGTTTAAGTGAGCTTACTAAATCTGTGGTTTTAGAAATGTTTTCAAATTTGGAAGACTTTCAGGCATTATTTCATCAAGTATTTTTCTGGCCTTTACTTCTTCTCACATATGTTCAACGACTTGATATGTTTGCGTAGTTAGTAGGCTCTGTTAATTAATTTTAATCTTTTTTTTCTTTTGCATGTGTCATTTTGGAAGGTTTTTATTGTTATGTCTTCAAATTCATTTACCTTTTCTTCTGCAGTGTTTAATTTGCTGGTAAATTCATCCAATAAAGTTTTAATTTAATACCTTATTTTTTATCCCTATAGTTTTTATTTGTTCTTTTTTTATAGCTCCCATTTCTTTTCACATTATGTCTGTTTACATAAGCATATTTGTAAAAGTTATTTTAATATCCTTTTTTGTTAGCTCCAAAGTCTCTGTCATTCTGGGTATGTTTTTATTGACGGATGTTTCCGCTAAGTATGGGTCACGTTTTCCTGCATTTTTGTATGTCTAATAATTTTTACTGGATGCTAGGCATTGCCACAGTTACCTTTTTGAGTGGATGACTTCTGTTTCTTGTAAAGAGTATTAAATTTTGTTATGGCATGCACTTAGGGAACTTAGAATCAGCTCAATTTTTTCAAGGTTTGCGTTAAGTTTTTCTAAGGCAGGTCTAGAGTAGCCTTTATTTTAGGTCTCTTTTATTTAGTTTTACTACCAAGATACAATTCTCCTAGGATCTCCACTGAGTTCCCTGGATGTTAAATGAGATCTCTTCTCTCTGGCTGGATCCCTACTATCTCATAGCCTGTGTAAGCTCTAGGAATTGTCCAGCATATGGATTCTCAGTACTTCTTTGCATAGCTTTGTGGAGTTTTACCCTAAGCATTCACAGCTTAGTTTTCAGCAATAGATTCAAGGAGACCCCTATGCAGATTCTAGGCTCGTTCTCTGCATAGTTCTCTCTGTTCCAGTGCTCTGCCCCATAAATTCCAGCTGCTTTAGCCTCCCTTAACCCTGGTCTCTGCTTGCTTAACTTGGCAAGACTGCAGTGTTATGCTTGTGTTCCTTCCCCTGCACCACTGTCTGGAAAAGTGACTCTTGGCAGAGAGCCAGGGAAATTGTAGGGCTTGCTTGTTTGTTTCATGACTCTTGTTGATCATAGTTCTGCACTTCTTGTTGTCTAGGATTTGGAAATAGCTGTTTCATGAATTTGTCCAACTTTCTTATTGTTTTCAGTGGGAGGACAACTCTGGTACCAGTTACTCTGTCATAACTATAAGATAAAGATGAGTTTTTAAAAAGACCACATTCACAGCAGTAGTGACTACAAGTTTTTTTTCATACAATCTCACATGAAGGAGCTTTGGGAACTGAAAAGGACTATGGAGAATCTGAGCTCTGGAGATTTGACATTGGTAGCAGAAGTCCAAGATGCCAGGGAAGATAGCTTAGCAGAAAATCTGACAGCCATGCTGGAACAATCAGGATTTCTGATGTGTAAGCTCAGAATAGAATAGATTTCAGTACTTTCTCTCTAAACATTATTTGCTTCTTATTGAAGCAGAGGATCCAATATGAGATAGACAAAGGACTCTTCTTCTGATAATCGAATCTCAACCTTGGCTACATACTCGAATCATCGAGGGAGCTTTTACAAATCCTGGTTCTCAAGTTGTACTGAAAAAATAAATCAGTCTGTGGGATGACTCTAGGCATGTGTATCTTTTAAAGCTCCTTGGGTAATTTCAGGGTGCTGCCAAAGCTGGGGACCACTGCTCCAAGGTGCCCCACTGCCAGCATGGAGGGTTAGGGTTAGGGTTAGTATTAGGGTTTCTCTCCGGGAAGTTCTATCAGGTGTTCTGCATATCTTATCTCTTTACTATCCCCTTCCTTTCCCTTCCTGAACATTTTCTCAGCTGCTCTCGTTCTACTCAGAAGAAGGCCCAGGTGATGAGACAGTGGGGAAGGCCAGGCACGAGGTGTTGCAGTGGGGAGGAGGGAAGTGTGGACCCAAGAGGGGGTAGAGGAAAGGACCCAGGAAGGGACCCAGGAAGGAGGAGGCAGAGAGCAGATGCTGCGGAAGCCAGGGTGTGTGGAGGTCCCCATTTCCCCTTCCCCTCCTTCTGCTGTCACACTTCCTTCCCCTGCTCCAGGCCCAAACAAGTCTGGAGCTAGCCAGCTCAGCTGGTGGCTGTCCAAGATCTTCTGCCCACACTTCCTGGCCACAATCCTCCTTTGGGGTGATGAAAAGGCCCTGGAAGTCCCTTGCTATTTACCGAGGAAGCGTGGGCTTCTCTCCTGGGAACAGAAGCCGCAGACTTTCTGTGATGGAAAGTGCCCTGGGTCAGAGCTCATGCCCTGCCACTGACTTGCAGAGTGACCCTGGATGAGTTGCTTCTCCTCTCTGCACCTCAGTTTCCCCACTTCTAAAGCTAGAAGATCCAACTGCATGGTTTCCTTGATCCTCCATCTCTTTTTGAATGTGTGCAGGCAGCCTGTACTCCTTTGGGAAGGCTCCAGAAGTTGACTTGAAGGACCCTTTTCTCCCTAGAGGTGTGTGAGGTATGGTGAGTGTTGGCTCTGGCCTCCGCTCCTGAAGTGTGCCCAACTCTGAGGGACAGCCTGGAAATAAAGATGGTTTTAGTAGCTGAGAGGACAGCAGGTGGATTGTTGGATGTGTAATGGATCATTAAGTGAAACTGGACCTTAGCATGGCCTCTTCTTTTCCTTTAAAGCTAAGAAAAATGACATTTCAAAAGGGTCATGTTGGGGGCAGACAACATGTTTGTTTTGAAAAGGACCACTCAGCATTCCCACTGATGACGCGGGAAGGGAATACCTGCTCTCTGGGCTGAGGGTGTGCCATGGAGATCCCTGGAGATTGGGTGGGGTGAGGGTAGACAGCCAGATGGAGGGTGTGAGGAGAGAGCCCAGTCCTTGGAGGATGTTTGGGAGCTGGGTGAAAGCCAGTGCGACAGGGACTCCGAAGACAAGGTTGGGCCTGGGGCTGTCTCAGGATGTGCTTGGAGCAGCAGTGCAGGAGGGATTTCTGAGCATCGAGGAAGGGGACAAAGTGGGAGCCAGGTCCCCAACCTAGGCCACGCAGCAATGCTCTGGTGGGGCTCAGCCACACCCAGCAGCAGACATGCCCTCACAAGGACATTGGGCAGAAGGGGCAGCAGTGCTGGGGCCAACAGTGAGCAGGGAGACTGGAAGCATGTCTGTGGCCTTGCTTCAGAGCCTATGTGGGACGGCATCCGGGAACCCCCAGAAACATCTGGAGAGCAGACCGTCAGAGAGCGCAGTCTCTGCATTGGGAGGGCAGGAACTCACAGTGCTTGGCCCACAGCTCTCTGAGGCACCACACAGAACAAGGCAAAGGCTGATTACGAGAGCAAAATGTGTAGCGCCCAGTGTCCACAGGTGTGTTTACAGAACTGCTGCTGTGATTACCGTCATTGTTAATGAGCTATCATGGGAATGTTTGTTTTCATGAACTGTGGCCCAGTTTACATCGAACTTTTTGTTGACTTCTGCTTGGTTACCAGAGTGCCACTGTCCAGGCCTGTCCCTAACATTTGTGGGGCCTACATCAATAACGCAAATAGAGGCCCACATACTTTAACATCATAAATTCAGCCCACCACCAATTTTAGGAGCAATGTGAATTATTTAATTTGAAAATCTTCCTCACACCGTATACAACTGTTATGAACACAGCACTATATAATGAGAGCCTCTGGAGACACACACTGGAACATGAAGAGAAGTTAGGAAGCGAGTGCTCAGTATGACTGGGGAAGTACATTCTGTTACGTCATGCCAGGCCACCTATTGCATTCATGCTGAGAGGAAGGACTGGGCAAATTAATTTGTCTTTTCTTGATCTAAGCACTTCCAACTCCAACTATGCACACTGCTCCTCTCCAATGCTACGCCTTCACAGCATTCAGACAGCTGGCTTTGTTGTGAGGACACAGAGCAAAAAAGCTCCAGAGGTGAGTTTTCCTGGTCCCTAACTGGTGCGGATTGAGATAATGAATGTAAGGCTTTGTGTTTGTAATATGCGGGGTGCTTGAAAGCACGGGGCCCTTCTTGCTGGGTCAGCATTGTTTTATTTCATCTAATTTTAGCTTTGGACCTTAGAAATAGATATTTTAGTGAGTGTACTCCTCAGTGCATGACACAATATAATCTTCGGTGTGTCCAATGGCCTTTTAACATCAGACATAAACTTCAGGCTGAGTTTTTCAAGAGATGAAGGGAAATATCACATTAGGCTACATGAATTGCTAAGATGATGATTCTCCTCTATTTAGAGAAATACAACTTAAAATTAATTTAAGATAGTTCAGCTTAACTCTTGAATTTTTGATCAAAAACAATTTTCAGGTTTTTCTTCAAAATTAGTTAATAACCTATCAAGGGTCAGAAGGACCAGCCCCACTGGACATACGTATTTATAGAGGTGGGTGTTTGGATTTCATGGGAGGAGAATACAGGGAAGCAAAGAAGGGGTGCCAAGCTTGCAGGCTGGTTGCCTATATGTGAGAAATAGGTGGTACAGCTTGTCTTATGTCCCCGTCACTGGCTTGTCCACTGTGGCCTTCCCCAGCCATCAGCCACTTCTCTTCTTCCTGGCCAGGATTCTCTGAGTTAGGCTTGCTGGCCTTCCAATCGCTGTGTTTCCTGCCCCCTGCTGTCCATTCAGCTGGCACTGCTAGAGCCTCGACAATGTTTCTGGTGTCTCTTCCAGCCCCAGGGGCCTGCCTGTGCTCTGTTGTGCCTATGCCTTTATCTCACCCCTACTGTACTGCCTGGAGTCAAAGCTGTGCTTGTGGAGACTCTCACCTTGGTTATCAATCACGGAATGGAACACTGGGAGTGAGCACGCCCACATAAGCCTGCCGTGTTGGAACACTGGGAGTGAGCACGCCCACATAAGCCTGCCGTGTTGGAACACTGGGAGTGAGCACGCCTGCATGCTCAACATGAGCACGTGCCATGTTGGCAGCCAGTGGAGGGTGCCACTCAGCTCTCCCTCCAAGGGAACCTTTTGACGACAGTGTAGTGAGCTGATGGCCACCAGCTGTGGCACCTTCAGTGTCTGTTGCTGTGTTCGAGCAGAGGCGACACCCTCCTGGGCAGCAATGGCCAATGACTGTGCACAGCAGAGGCACTCGGGCCTTGATAATTTCTGTGCAATGCAGGATTCCTCTAATGGGTGATCTTGGTTCTAGAACTCCCTCTTGGGATGGCTGAGATTTTCTGGGGGCTGTACTGCTCTGAGGCGCTCCGTACCCACATACACCTCCTTCCTTCCCCCTTTCCTTTTGCAAGGATCAGGGCTGCATTGCAGTTTGAAGGCTCTTCCTGCCTCCTCCTGCTCCTTCTTCCCCTTCGATCTTCACAGTCATTTCCCCTAATAAATCTCTACGTTTCTAACTCCATCCTGCCATCTGCTTCCCGGAGGACCTGAATTGACCCGACTTGTAAGGCAGTCTGTGTTAGAAGAGCCATGTGTGGCTTTTCAATTGCTGGCAGAGAGGGAAAGAGTGGTTTGAGGGTAGGGTGGATCAGCAGTGGCCCGTCCAGAGCCACTTTCCTGTAAGAGCACGGCTTGTGCAGGAAGTGAAATGGGGCAAAGTGTAATGGGGCCCCTTGCTTGCCATATTCCCTTAGGTTTACCCCCTTTTCTATAAATAATATAGAGAGCCTGGGATCTAGGTCTGGTGCTTATCTCCTCCTTTGGCCATTATTCACCCCCAAGCTCCATTGCTTTTATAGGATCTTGCAACAGGTGGAGTGCAACTGGGAAGACACTGGCAGTGAGGCCCTATCTTCATTTGGCTAACTTTCCTACACTGAATTCATATCTCTTGCTACTTACTTGTGCAAATATCTTGTCAATGTCCATCTTCACCCTCAGAATATAAGCCCCATGATTAGGGGAACCCTGACTGTTCTATTCAGAGTTGATTCCCTGGAACCAAAAGGGTGTCTAAAACATAACAGGTACTCAAAAATATTGCTTGATGAAGAAATGAGTGGGTGAATGCGGGGTAGACCATATTCTTATTCTTCCAGCAGCTATAAAAACAAACCAAGAGTTACATTTTGGTTTATCCCAATAGTTGGGATGCTAATTATCCCAACAGTTGAGTATTCTAGCCAAAAAATGTATGTCCCACATGTATATTTTTGTAAATGTAATGGGCACAGTCCCTGTGGTTCCTGTTTTAGAGCTGTCATCTTGTCTTCAAGATCTTTTTCTATTTTCCCCATGTGAAGCCTGTTTCCACAACCCCTGTACCCAGACTTCCCCCAGAAGCTAAAGCCAGCTCTATCTGTGTTGGGTAACTTATTTAGGGTGTCTGAGATTACTCGTAACTCCAGGGAAGCCTGTGAGATGACATTCCAAAGAGCACTCCCCCACTGTCTTCTTTCATATAAATAATTACAGGCTCCTCTTCCCAAGGTTCCGAAAAAACTTCCCCATGGGCCAGAGTCCCTTGGAAAGTGGTCCAAGCCCAGTGTCAGTGAGGTACAGTCACACATTAAAAACCATCCTCTATCACTTTTCGCAGGCACGGGGCAAGCCCACAAGTAACCATTTATCAATATTGAGAAGAAAAACAATGGTCAAACGCAAGAGTTAAGTCCATTCAAGACTTGCTGGGTGATATGGTTTAGGTTTATGTACCCTGCCAAATCTCATGTTGAATTGTAATCCCAGTGTTGGAGGAGGGACCTGGTGGGAGGTGTTTGGATCATGGGGCGGATTTCCCCCTTGCTGTTCTCATTATAGTGAGTTCTCACGAGATCTCGTTGTTTTCAAGTGTATAGCACTTCCCACTTCACTCTCTCTCTTCTGCCAGCCATGTGAAGATGTGCTTGCTTCCCCTTTGCCTTCTGCCATGATTGTAAGTTTCCTGAGGCCTCCCAAGAAGCACAAGCCTGTACAGCCCACAGAACCTTAAACCAATTAAACTTTTCTTTATAAATTACCTGGTCTCAGGTATGTCTTCATAGTAGTGCAAGAAGGCACTAACACACTGGGCTTACACAGAGTGGAGGAGGGAGGACTTTTCTACTCTTATATCTTCACCAAGGACCAAAACTGAAACTGCGTGCTGAAAAGGCAGTGAGCTGGGATGGTTATTACTGAGCCATGGCTTCTTTGAAAAATAGGGTTAGTTGGCTCATGCAGAATGTATTATATGTGCTTACAAAGGGGGCTGGGCTTTGGATAAAGTCCTGTGCTTCCCTCCCACCTGGTTACCTCAGGACTCTGAGACAACTAAAGGGCAAGTTACCATACCAGGGATGAGTCCTTTCAACAAAAGAGTCTCTCTATCTGAGTCTCGCTCACTTGTGTACTCTCTCTGTCTTCCAGAAAACATTATATAGAAGGAAAGTTCTCCAAGATCAAGGTAGGAAATAGTATATTCATTCAACAAACATTCATGATATGTATTCCATGTGCCAGGAATTGCTCTAAGAGCTGAGGATGCAGCAGTAAAAGCAAATACATGACCCTTGTTCTTATAGAGCTTGTGCTTTAATGTAGAGGAAAGACAAAGAAATAAACTAGCAGTAAATAAAAGGAAAAAGCAATTTCTGATAGTAATGAGTTCCAGGAAGACAATAAGACAAGACAATGTGATGGAGAGGATGGGATGGGTTCTCTTTGGCTAGAGACATGGGTTAGTGAGGAGTTTGCTAATTTGGACTGGTAGTCAGGGAAGAACTCACCAAGCAGGTGCCATTTGAGCTAATACCTGAACAACCCCCAAAAGCTAGCCACACAAAGGCATAGGGATGGTGCTTTCCTGGTAGAGGGAAGAGCAAAAGCTGAGGTAAGAATGAGCTACATGTGTTTGAGGAATCAAAGGAAGGTCCAGGTGATTGAAGAGCAATGGACTTGGGGAGAGGACAGGACAGAGAAGTAGAAGAGGCCAGATTATATGATAATAACCAAACTTATGAACTAATGAAAACATCATTAGCTCCATGCCTCTCTCAGTCTCTAGGCACTTAACACCAGGGGCCTGTTTGTGTAGAAATTGCTGATTGACGATAGGCTGTGGGATCTGAGACAGTGTTGGTCACTTCCACAGTCACACATATATGCAGGTATATCTAGAATTCTTCATTTCTGCCAAGCTTCTGGCTGGTCCCTTCCATAATATTTCATTATCATGGTGGCTGAGTGGTTTTGCAAACTTGGCATTCCACCACAGCTACAGAATCCCCATTTAAACAGTTCATGTTATACGAGAGGGAAGTGTTTAGCCCTTTACTCTTCTCATTGATGCCACTGACTTCCACGTTAACTCTCTTGCTAATCAACAAGAGGCTATAGATAAGTCAGATTCAAAAAACTATACCAGAGCTTCTCATTGGGTAAGCCAAGGCTTTGCAGAGTTTTGTAGCATCTCCACTTATTTTCCCTAGTGATGTTTTTCTTCTACTTTTTGTTAACTGTTTGTGTCAAAAGAGTCATTTGAAATTCATGCTTCCCATCCAGTGAATGAATCTCAGTGCCAATGTCCTTCAATGTCCTTGTCAGGTGGTTGTCTATCCTTGTCTGGGGAGTTCATCTCCTTCTGAAGAAGGTGGTTCCTTTGTTGGACAACTTTAGTTCTTAGAAAACTCATCTACCTATTGAGTTTATCTTCCAGTAACATTCATTAGCATAATATTTGAGGAGAGTTAGCTTGTAGTCTTAGAGTCTTCTCTACCCCAGGATAACATCACCTCAGCTGTTCTCCCTGGTGAACTTTCCAGATCCTTAGAAGCCTCGGATACACTTATATCCATTAGGATTTTTTCACTAAGAAATGACTGAAAATCCAAATCAAATTGGTTTAAGCCAACAAATAAACTTAAGGGCTCATCTAACTGAAAAGTCCATGCATCAGCACAGTCGAAGTTCAGAGGCTGGTTCTCCCAGTCTTTGGCTCACCCTTCTTTTGTGTTGGGTTCATTCTAGCCTCCCACTTGGTTGTTCCGGGAGCACGAGGCTCACATCAGAGTTTAAATGCCATGCTTTGATTGGCCAGTCCAGATTACATTCCTGTGGTAGAGCAGAGGGAAGGGAACAACTGCTTCAGGAACAGAGTGGTACTGAGCCTGAAGGAGAGGGGGTCCCCTGGAGGAGAAATGGGGTATAGCTAGCTGGAGATAAAAGTGAATAGACACCTTGGGGATAAAACAACAGCACTTCAACTGAGCCACAGATTTAAAAGTAACCAATATTTCCCACTTTGTCAGCTTGGTTACAATTAAGATTATATTTCTTCATGCAGTATTCCAATGGAAGACTTCAAGTCTCCAATCCCAACTCATCTTTTCTTCCTTCCTGGGGTCTACCCTGCTGGGATAAACCAAGAAGTGTCCAAGCTGTTAACTTATGTTTACTGTGTTTCGTCTTTGGTAGAAACACTGCGTGGTGTTGGGCGTGAAAGTAGAACTCCAACCTATTTCAGAAACCAGAGATCAAGCATCACATCCAATGCTTCTGAGATGCATGAAGTTTCCATGCTGTCACTTTTGCTGCTTCTGCTGCCACCCTCACCACAGAAGGGTGTCACACCACTGGTCAAATGTAAAAACTTGACCAGCTGAGACTGAGCCTCCTGTTCAGGGGGCTGCCTATGGCAGCAGCAGGGGTTCCTCTGCTTAGGATGGAGATGGATTTTTCCACTCCTCTCCTTCCCCACATCCTGGTGCAATTCAGCCAATGGTGTCCTTAACAAAGTATGGCCATATCTGGCCTCCAAGCATGTGCATACACAAGTCTTTAATGTTTGAAGGCTTCTGAGGTTGATGAAGAATTACTACTCTTGTACTGTATGTAATGATTTATTCATGTTCCAAATTTATCAAATAATTAGCATTCCATTAACTAAATGCTGCATATTTCTCAACATGTTCACACAATATTCACACAATTATAAATCAAAACTTATTTATTTGATTAAAAGTTTCCAATTGATTGCAAAGTATTTAATCTTCTAGATATTTATCATATTCTAAAATTATAAATCCATTATATCAGATTTTCTTAAATGCTTCAGATACTTTTAAAAACAACTCAAATATCACGGTGATTATAAAACTAATTATTAAACTTATGTTGAAACCATTTGTTAAAGTGCTGGTACCTAGATTTATTTATTTTATCTGCTTGTATCCTTATTCTTTCTTATATTCTAATTTCTCATTTAAGTTCTTTTCCTAGGATTTCCACCCCCAAAGGAAAAAACAATCAATCATTTAGAGTAGCCAAGAGTGTGGGATGTGAGGTGTAAATTATTGAGCAGGACCAGGAACTTGTACTTTAAATCCCAGCCTCTGGGGGTCAGGCTGAGGCTGAAGCCCTCTGGTGATTTAGCTTAACTTTTAGTTTCCTGGAATTGGTGTAGATTTTAATTTTCAGAAGGAAGGTGTCTTTCCAAAAATGATTGACCCCTAACGTTTGCACACTGGCTCCCTGACCCTCTGCCCTGCCACTGTGGTTCTTGGGCTTGGTTAGAATCCCTGCAGGTGTATCTTTATGAGTAGCTTGAGGTCGGGTGGGGCCAGTCAGCATCATCTTTGGGACATTTGATTCCTTTGTTTTCTTGGAACCCACACTTGCCTTCTTTTAACTGGCTACTGTGAATGACCACCCTGGCTGGCCAGTTTTGGGCCTCTTCCCACGAGACTCTGTCTGTGGCCTCTGATCCCGGTCAGTGGGTCTTGTTCTTGGAACAGTAACTTACTTTTCCGGCTTTCCTTGGCTTAGTCACAATTTCTGTTTTCTAAAAAATTTACACTTGAAGAACTTATTTTTACTTTATAAATATCTGTTTAACAGAAGAAATAAAATAACCCTACATATGTGTACACAGGTGTGTGGATATGGGTATGTGTGTATATAGGTATATACACACAATCTCTCTCATATCTATTAAAATTACTTTAAAAAGAATCTATTGTATCATGTTCATTGCTTTTTCTCCTTATTTTCAACCAGGTCATTTGTAGTCTCGATATTAACTTTTTCTTGAGTATTATTGTCCTCTGGCTTTTCATAAGCCGGAAGTTACATTTATGATTCCCCATTTGATGCTCAGAGTCCCAGCTCAGCCTGTGGGAGGCCCAACAAGCCAGCTCCTTGTTCTATCGGCACTGCCTCGAACATCCCAGAAAACATCCTTGCCTTCTGGCAGCAACTAGAGGATGTTCCAAACCCTCCCCAATGTTTCCTTATTATTAGGGACCAAAATCTAGGCACTCTGAATGCACAGGGAAGTTGGAGTAGAACAAAATCATATCTGTTGTTTCAGTTTTGGAAAAAGGAATTAATTTTTTTTTTGAGGAATGTGTTCGTCCTTGCTTTCCCGGTGTAACATGTCACGGTACCTGCTTTTCATGGTTGGTGTTCTCTTTCATAGTCTGGTCTCAGGAGCCACTCCAGCTTTTCCTACCTTCACAAGATATGGCTCCTTTGATTCACTCTGCCAGCCTCTCCACCACCTAGAAAGGCTGGGCCAGGACGTTCTCCAGCACCCCTTATACCATAAACCTCTAATCCTTTTCCTCTTTGGTCATTTAACTCAGCACAGCATCCTGGCCAGAGGTCCCATCCCGACCTACCTACACTTGTGGTAGTTTTGTTTTGGGAGGTTCACTATAACTCTCAGTTCTGCTTCATTAGAAACCTGCCTCATAGAAATGTCATCCTTTATTTATTGTTAGAAAAACAATGTATTTATTGAAGGTAGTTTAGGAAAGTCATTAAGTTACAGTGAAAAAAATTAGAATTAGGCTGGGTGTGGTGGCTCATGTCTGTAATCCCAGCACTTTGGGAGGCTGAGGCTGGCAGATCGCTTTAGGCTCATGACTTCGAGACCAGCATGGGCCATGTGGCGAAACCCCATCTCTACTAAAAATACAAAAGAATTAGCCAGCTGTGGTGGCGCACCCCTGTGGTCCCAACTATGTGGGAGGCTGAGGTGGGAGGATGGTTTGAGCTTGGGAGGTGGAGGTTGCAGTGAGCCGTGATCGCGCCGCAGCACTCTAGCCTGGGTGACGGAGACAGATCTTGTCTCAAAAAAACCAAACCAAAACAAAACAAAAAAACTACTGCTACTACTACTACTAAGAACTAACTATGTCTCTAGCTTCTTTTTGCAGACTGCCTAAAATAAAGGAGGTTTTTAGGAAATTCAGCTTCATACCTGGTGAAATGTTATTTATTTCACAATGTTAATAGAGGCTGTTGAGTGGCCATGGAAGTGAGAAGAGAAAGTTTAATTTTTACTTTTTGTACTCGTGCATGATTGGAATTTCTAATCCAACACTTACTGCCTTTGTAATCATACATACAATTTTAAGTGTTTCAACTAATAAAAAATAAGTCACCCATGGTTAACATTGCTAATACTTTTTGTGCCTCCTAGTCTTTTTTCTCTCTCAGGCATGTATTTCTCTTAGCAACCTTTGAACCATAATCCATATTTAATTTCTCCCCCTACTTTTTATTTTAATTTAACTTGATGTAGCAAGCACTTTCTCAGGTTATCAATTATTCTTGGGAAACATAGGACTTATAATAGCTGCCTGATATTCTATCATTGAGGATGCACCATAGTTTATTAGGTTATCCCCCTACTGTTGGCAAATAATTGTTTTTAATTTGGGAAGTACTTGAAAAATCACCCATTTGAGGTTCTCACTTTCCAGATGAGAAAACTGCAGTCCAGTGAAGCTAGTCATTTGTCCAAGCATGGCCGGTCGATCCGAGGCTTGCTGGGATGGGATCTGGCAGTCCTGAGGCCTGGGCCTCAGCTCTTGCTGCCGTCACAGGCCGCCTCCTGAGCCTCCGCAGGGCACTTCTGGAACTTCACTGTAGGGTACTGCCTACATTCTTTCTAAATTACATTTTGCCATTTGGGACACATTATTCCTGCCTGTCAAGATCATTTTTTATCTTCTGTCATATAACCATTAGCTAATGAGGGACAGTATAGCCAACGTCAGAAATTATGGCTTTTTCCTCTATCAAGATGTGCTTCCTAAATCATCTCTATGCCCAGGAAGGGGAAATACTGTCATAGCTCTGATCAGATAATTCCAATAGTCACCAGCAATTATAGGGAAGGGTGCTCATTAGCAGATCTCAGGCTGTGTTTCTCAGGGATCCCCTGGGTTCTGACATTCTGTAATCAGCATTCCGGCAGGATGCCTGGGCTCTGCCCTGGGGCTAGTGCTCACAGGATGGAAGAGGAATAATTATTGGGTGGGGAAAAGAAGGAGAGGAGGCAACTAACATCTGAGGCTGACACTGTGCCCAGCGCAGGGTGCCCTGGCAAAGATGACAGAAGCGTTATAGGGAGGGGATCCTGCAGGATAGGACTGGTATGGTTTCAGGCGAAAGCAAGTAGATCAGAAGAATCTCCCATTTCCTCAAATTAAGGAATACTGTCCCACCCCACAGCTGTATTATTAAACTCTAATCAGACATGAAGGAATTCATGGTGATAGAGAAGATTATTCTTAGAGACCTGAGGCTTATTCTGATTTTTTTCCTTCAAATTTTACGAAACACATTTTATCCAAACTTTACAAATGAATCTTTGACATCAGTGTCTGTCATTACTAGAACCAATTTTTGCGTCATCTGGTATAGTTTTTTTCCAGACTCTATAATGTTCACTCCCTCCTAAGTTATTTGGCTTATAACCTCTTCAAAATCTCTCTTTAAAAATATTGTGGCTTGAGTTTATTCTGCACGGACATTTTTCATGTATTGCTTTTCAGAAAATGCTTAATTCAAATGAAGCAGGGACCAGGGAATGTGATGGTTTCTATTTATGGTTAATGTTAATCCATTGACCATATGTTAGTATAAATTTCTCGTGCAAATTCCTTTTGCATGGTGTTATAGCACATTCCCGAACTGCTATAATTATGTAATTTATCAATGTGAAAAATGGACTTCGAGATGTAGTAGTCCAGAGCTAATATAGTGAGCAGTAAGGGAATGCAGTGTGTTTAGCGAGGAGCTGTTTCCATGAGAACTAAATCTTTTAAGAAAGACTCCTGGATCCCTGGGCTTCACTGTGAGCTGTACATCCAGGTGATAAGACCTGGGTCCCAAGTTCAGCTCTGACGTGAATCGCCAGATGCCACAGACAAGTCCCTTAACCTCTTTGAGACTTAGCATTCTTATCTGTGAATTGAAGTCAGACTAGTTGCATGGTTACTGGACTTTGGAATATCAGTGACCAGTAAGATATTTAAAATTTTGGAATAATTTTAGGTTCACAGGAAAGTAACAAAGATAGATGACTTCCCCTAATATTATCTTGCACCCAGATTTTCTCAATGTTAGCATCTTAAGTGAGGACAGTGCATTTGCTAAAACTAAAAAATTAACACAGGTGCAGTACTACTAACTAAATTACAGACTTTATTTGGATTTTCCAAGTTTTTTTCATTGAAATCCTTTTTCTGTTCCAGGATCCAATCCGAGATTGCATTTAGTTATCATGGCTTCTGAGTCTCCTTCATTTTGTGACCATTTCTCAGTCTTTCTTTAGTATGACCTCAATAGTTTTAAAGAGTACCGGTCAGATATATTATAGTATGTCCCAGACAGTAATTTTTAAAAAGAAAAAAAAAAAAACATTGGAGTCTAGGGTTGGCAATTTTTAACTTTGACATATAAGGTGTAGGAATAAATTCCCAAGGTTCCTAGTGACAGAAAGTCTGGTCAAATAGAGAATTTATTGGCCCATGTAACTAAAAAGTCCAGGGGCATGTGTGGGTTCAATAGGACATTCATATCCAGTTCCATCTTGTCTCTTGGTTTGGTTCTTCTCTCCTTTGAACGGTTGGGTCATTCTCAAGTATGTACTCACCACATAGTTCTGAAATGGCTGCTGGCAGCCTTCATGGCTATATCCATCCAGGTTGTGTGCGCGCGTGTGTGTGTGTGTGTGTGTGTGTGTAAGTGAGCATGCGTGTGCATGTGGTGGGGGTGGGATGCTTGCCTCTGTTTCACTTTCCCCACTCAGCTATCTTTGGCTCTGATTTGGCCATCTGCTTATCCCTGAACCAGAGGGAAAAGATAATCTGCTCTGATATGAGGATATATTATCCAAAGATGTGGTCACCATCTCATAATCATGAGGGGAGCAAGCTGAGAGCTGCGAAGTACACAACAATCTTAAACAGGGACAAGAACCTGAGTTCTGGGTGATGTCGTTTAGTTGCTGAAAAGTAACCAACCCTAGAGCTGGGTTGCTCGTATGAAATAAGAAATCTTCCTATTGTTTGAGCTCCTTTTAGTTGGGTTTCAGATCACTTGCAACCAAAAGCATCTTAATACAATGATATTACATCATACCTATTTCCTTGATATGAGTTTCTTAACTGAGCATCTGTAGTTGATTGCCCAATAAAAAGTGGAGCTCAGTATATTCTGGTTCACAGTATTCATCAGAATTATTGTTGAAAACTCCAGCTGCACACAGGCATTTTGGCAAAAACAGAAGTGATACTTTTTTATTTTATTTATTTATTTTATTGAGACAGACTTTCGCTCTGTTGCCCAGGCTAGAATGCAATGGCACGATCTCAGCTCACTGCAACTTCCACCTCTCAGGTTCAAGTGATTCTCCTGCCTCAGCCTCTCGAGTAGCTGGGACTACAGGTGCCTGCCACCATGCCTGGCTAATTTTTGTGTTTTTAGTAGAGATGGGGATTTTGCCATGTTGGCCAGACTGGTCTCGAACTCCTGACCTCAGGTGATCTGCCCACCTCAGCCTGCCAAAGTGCTAGGATTACAAGCGTGAGCCACCACACCTGGCCAGAAGAGATACTCTTAAATTTCACACAATATTGAACGTTAGAGCAATAGCTCCGACGTTTCTTCTCATGAAAGCTGGAAGAAAACCATGGGGACAGACCAGTGAGGGGACAGGAGAGGTCTGCAGGCTGCTCCTCACCCAGAACACGTCTGGACTCAGGCTTCTGCTCATCCAATGGCTATGATCTGGAATTGGTCAGAAAGAAACACTTCTGCCTAGAGGACGCTTCTCATGACAAACCTCTGGGCACCCTGGATTGAGATGCCCTTTTCCAAGGCCCTTTTCAACTCAGGCTGGTATTGCTGGATGGACAGGTGTGGAGACCAACAGCAACGGGGACCTTTCTCTCAGCGTAATGATCAGCCCATGGCTTCTCTTGAAGGACCTTTAGTCCCTTTCAAGGACTAGCGGGGTTACGATTTGGAAAGGCACTGGCTCCTTTCCTCTTTCTGCCCTACAAACTCACTCCTTTAGTGATGTCTATGAATACTTTTCTGTTTGCCCCTCTGGCTTTTTTAAATGAAAACAGTTTCAACTCCTTCCTTTCCTCCCACACACACTTTCTCACGAGCAGATACACACTGACATGAAACTCTCAGACCTCTTGTGGATCCACATATTTTGGGCATGTACATGAAGCCATTTATAGGGGTTAATCCATGAATCATAGACAGAAGATTCTCATTAGGAATGGGCAGTGGCCCATAGTACTTAACCGTATTAGGAGGTAGAAAACTCAACATTTTATGGGAGGCTTACAGGGTCACAGGAGACTTTACATTTTAATATTAAAAACTCAGATATTGTATTAAGCCAAGGGGCAATAATCAGAAATGATAGCAGCACTTTGTTCAGGGCCTGGCATCTAGTAAGTTGTCAAAAACGTTTACTGAGAAAGTGAATGGCCCTCTCCTCCTTCCCTCACCCCTTAGGGTTTTCAAGATAAAAAGTTACAAAACAGAGCTTTAGGGAAAATCAATTATTTCAGGATAAATAGCAAGTATTCCTGGAATGCTAAAAGCTGAAACAAATTTTATTTTTATTTATCTTTTTAAAAAGTCAATTTTTGGCCGGGCATGATGGCCCACGCCTGTAATCCCAGCACTTTGGGAGGCCAAAGAGGATGGATCACGAGGTCAAGAGCTTGAGACCAGCCTGGTCAACATAGTGAAACCCCATCTCTACTAAAAATACAAAAATTAGCCAGGCGTGGTGGTCTGCGACTGTAATCCCAGCTACTCAGGAGGCTGAGGCAGGAGAATCGCTTGAACCTGGGAGGTGGAGGTTGCAGTGAGCCAAGATCATGCCACTGCACTCCAGCCTGGTAACAGAGCGAGACCCTGTCTCAAAAACAAACAAACAAAAAGTCCATTTTTATTTCAGATTTGGGAGGTGCATGTGCAGGTTTTTTACAAGGGCGTGTTGCATGATGCTGAGGTTTCAGCTTCTGCTGATCCCATCACACCAGACAGTGAACATGGTACCCAATAGGAAGCTTTTCAGCCCTTGCCCCACTCTCTCCCTCCCTCCTTTTAGAGTCCCCGGTGTCTTGTTTTTATCCTTATGTCCATATGTACCCAATATTTAGCTTCCACTTATAAGTGAGCACATGTGATATTTGGTTTTCTGTGAAACAATTTTTAAATTTCTCGGCAGTTAGACTCCAACAGGGCTACGGAAAATCTCATGCAGATTTGCTGTGTTTCAGTGAATGAAGTCTTGTCTTTGGTGTAAAATTGGCTCCCTTGCTTGAGCCCGTGTTAGGGGGCTGCTGTTTATTTTCAGCAGTGCACACAAAGGCCTCAGGGCCTGGGCACTCACTTCATTGCTGAGAGTCTCACACTTTCCCTTTTGGTCTCAAATTAGTTTTACTGAAACCCTATCTTTATGTGGGTCAGGGCTTCCGTATTCCTTAAAAAGGTTTTGTTTTGTTTTGTTTTGTTTCCTTTAAAAACAAAAAAACACCCTTCCATTTCCAGAAATTCCTGCACTTCTTATTTCCTGTTGGCTTATTTAGGGGCATTTTTTGCTAATGAAGTTTCAAGAGGATTTCTTGAAACAAAGTTATGTAACTTTGCTGATTTCAAACTATCTTTTTTGCTAAATTCTTAACTGTTGAGTCTCTCTGTTTAGAACAGAGGCGCTTCTTAACTACGGATGGTCATAACAGTGAAACTGGATCTCGGTTTTGAAGAATGTCACTGCTTTATGCATTTTTTTTTTCCTTTTCTGATTTCAGACAAAATGATCCTCTTCTCCAAAACGGTTGTTTCGGCCTCCTATTTTAACCCTGCCAATCAGACTCCGAGACATAGACCCACGGGCTTGTTTCTGGGCTCTCTCCTGGGACATCCTGTCAAGAAAAGTACCTCATGTCTCTAGCCAGGACTGCAGTTTCTGATTGCAAGCTTTTTCTTTTTCTTTTTCTTTTTCTTTTTTTTTTTCTTTCTTTCTTTTTGAGACAAGTTTGTGCTCTGTCACCCGGGCAGGAGTGCAGTGGCATGAACCTTGAACTCCTGGGCTCAAACAATCTTTTTTCCTCAGCTTCTGGGTAGCTGGGACTACAGGCACATGCCACCACACCCCACTAAGTTCTTCTTCATTTTTTTTTTTTTTTGAGACGGAGTCTCGCTCTGTCGCCCGGGCTGGAGTACAGTGGCCGGATCTCAGCTCACTGCAAGCTCCGCCTCCCGGGTTCACGCCATTCTCCTGCCTCAGCCTCCCGAGTAGCTGGGACTACAGGCGCCCGCCACCTCACCCGGCTAGTTTTTTGTATTTTTTAGTAGAGACGGGGTTTCACCGTGTTAGCCAGGATGGTCTCGATCTCCTGACCTCGTGATCCGCCCCTCTCGGCCTCTCAAACTGCTGGGATTACAGGCGTGAGCCACCGCGCCCGGCCTCTTCTTCATTTTTTAAAGTAGAGGCAGGGTCTTGCGGTGTTGCTCAGGCTGGTCCCAAACCCCTGACCTCAAGCAATCATTCCACCTTGGCCTCCCAAAGTCCTGGGATTGCAGGCATGAGCCACTGTGCTCAGCCTCCAGTTCCAATTCTGTCTTGGTTTCCCCATCTGCAAAGGAAGGATTCTGTAGTGGATGTTTTTATGCTTCTTTCAATCTCAGGCTCTGATTTGTTCTGGCATCTAAACGGATGTCAGCTATTCCTCCTCCAAAAACCTCAGAGAAGAAAATTCTCAAGTCCATGGTTTCTTTTCTTTAATTTTTATGCCTAATAACTCTGTAAAAATTTCTTCCTCCCATCGCATAAATCCTTTCCCATTCAATCAAATGTCCTTGAAGCAGAAACACATGCCTACTCCGGCAACCACACAGATAGTTGACCTTCGCACACTGGTTGATGTAGGGTTTTGCTCCTCTTCTTCATAAATGTTGGCTACCATAATTATTCAAATTTTCCCAGAATAAAGATTATAGGTGTAGTGGTATGGTGTGAGGAGGCTGGGCTTCAGCTGGGGCAGCTGGCTCCTCAGTTTCCTTTTCCCCAGAGGTAAGGTGGGGACCTGCCCTCCTGGGCCGCAGGGCTGTTGTGAGGATGAACTGAGATGCACCAGTAGAGTGGCTGTCTTCACAATATGTGATTATGTTGCATCCTGTCACCTGCTGGCCCAAGGACAGGGATCTAATTGTGTACTGAGACCCCTTGGGAAGTGCTTTTAGATCCCTATGGAATCCTTAGTGGAATGAGATGGGCTATAAATACATGAAGAAAATAGGTAGAGTGAAAATAGAGACTTCTGGAGAATCTGGTTTCCTGTGACTCCGCTGGGGTGCTGGGTGGGAGCGCTTTTTCAGAGCACGGAGACTTTCTTTGTACCTCCCCTCATTCCCTCATTCCCCTATTCCCCAGGGTTAAAAAAAAAAAAAAAAACTTTCCCCGAACTTTCCCATTCCTCTGCCCTGGCTGCTAATGCTGAAATTCCATCTTGTGTTTGTTGTCACCCGCAGGTCTGTTTCCATGGTTACCCAAATTCCAGGCACTGGCCCCAGGCCCACCACAACGCATCCCTCAAAGTCTCTTTGGCAGAGGAAAAACATTTCTCCTTGCTGCGGCAAGTCAGAGCCAGAATCTCGGGCTCTCCTGTTTCCAAAGCCCCCACTACACCCTCATTCGTGTGTGATTTGCATGTTTAGGTGGTTCTGCTCAGCGTCGTTTTTTGGCAGGGGGGTGAATAAGCACAATATAAGAGTTTCCTTCATTTCTCTTCTCCTCATTTGAGCTAAGGAATTACTTTCTTGTACCAAACATTACACCCTTGGAAAACACTCCAGATGGTTCTCATTAAAATTCCAATTCCTTTTTTTTTTTGCAATTAATTTTTCCCCATTCTCCCCAAACTACTATCTCAAAAATAAACACCAGCCTGAGGAGCAAGTGAGGGGTCTGTGAATAGCAGCTCCAGCGAATGGACTCTGTCAGAGACCCGTGGTGTGGCCCTGAAGGGGCCTGCAGCTTCTCTTCTTGCCAAGGGTCACTTGGCCCTTCATAGGGATGCCAGGGGTAGCAGCCCCGTGGCTTCATCACCGGAGAGAGTCCAAACACACATGGGGGGCATGTTTATAGGGATGAACATGAACACACAGGGATGCCGAGTGCAGCAACCCTGGGCACTGTCACCAGGGAGCGTCCAAACACATGTAGGGGGGCATGTTCGATGGCAAAGGTGCCTTAAAGGGGCCATGGGCTCTGCTGCCTCTGCAGGAAGAGGGGCAGAGGGCCAGCTAGGCCTCTGTTCCCCAACAGGCTGGGCCCAGACCATGCCTTGCAGAGGGGCTGTCCACCTTGTTTAGTGTACAGGGAGGCCTCTGCAGATTTCTAAAGACACTGGCCACAGGAGCGAGGCGATACTTACTCTAACAAGCGTACAAGGAGAGATTGCCAATGCCTTTTGGCCATAATTGAAGATGAGCAAGTCACAGGCTTTGCTCCCACATCTGGAAAAATCTGCATGCACAAGAAAAGAATGTGTGTGTCCAATGATGTGTATTTGATGTGTTTTTATTTCTAACTTTGTTATGAAAAATTTTAAAAGTACAGAAAAGTTGTAAGAATGGTACAATGAACAGCCATATCACTCCACTTAGATCCAACGAATGTTCCATTTTGTCATTTTTTCTTTCCCTCTCTCTCTTTCTAGATACACGGAGAGATAAATACATACCCTTTGCTTAGACATTTGAAAGTTGGGATCTTGTCCCTATAGCATTTTATAACCTAGTAATCTATGCATTAATGAAATCATATAATGCAGTCATGCACTTCATGACAATGTTTTGGTAAACGATAGACTACATATACAATGGTGGTCCCATAAGATTATAATACCAGGTCAGGTGTGGTGGCTCCTGCCTGTCATCTCAGCATTTTGGGATGCCAAGGTGGGTGGATCACCTGAGGTCAGGAGTTCGAGACCAGCCTGGCCAACATGATGAAACCCTGTCTTGACTAAAAAAAAAAAAAATACAAAAATTAGCTGGATGCAATGGTGTGCACCTGTAATCACAGCTACTTGGGAGGCTGAGGCACGAGAATCGCTTGCACCCAGGAGGTGGAGGTTGCACTGAGCCGAGATCACACCACTGCACTCCAGCCTGGGCGACAGAGTGAGACTAAGTCTCCAAAAAAAAAAAAAAAATTAGAATACCATATTTTTACTGTATCTTTTTATGTTTAGATATATTTAGGTACACAAGTAATTACCACTGTGCTACAATTGCCTACAGTATTCAGTACAGTAACATGCTGTGCAGGTTTGTGGCCTCGGAGCAAGAGGCTATCCCATAGAGCCTAGGTGTGCAGTAGGCTCTAGCACCTGGGTTTATGTAACTGTGCTGTGTGATGTTTGCACAACAACAAAATCACTTAATAATGCAAATGCATTTCTCAGAACATATCCATGTCATTAAGTGACACATGACTGTATATGAATATATTCTTATTGTAAAATATTCAGACATCTGAATAGTACAGACACATAGAGTATAAGCAAAACCCAGGCATGAACCCCTCCTCATCTCACCTTCCCCACTCCCCAGGGCTGCTTGGCTTGTGTCTCTCATGAACTGTGAGTTTATTTAGACATACGTGTGTTTAGACAGAAATATATATTTTTGTGACATGTGTTTTTAAACATAAATGATATAATACTATGCGTGCTGTTTTGCAGCTTATTTTTCACTTGGAAATGTGTCTGGGATCTTTCCATATTAGTATTTGGAGCTCTGCCTCGTTCTTTGACTACTGCAGAACATGCCAAAGCATGGTTGTATAATAATTTCTTAAATATTCCCTCTTGATGGGCATTTCAGCTACTTAGTATTATTTTTCCATTACTCACAGTGATGCATTTAATATCCTTGAGAAATGTTGCCTTAAGGACATGTACCAATATGTCTCTTTGACAGATACCTAGAGGTGGGATTACTGGGTTGGATGAGAGGCACATTTTACACTTGGATAGATACTGCCAAACCACCTTCAAAATGGTTCTCCAGGCTGAGCACGGTAGCTCACGCCTGTAATCCTAGCACTTTGGGAGGTCGAGGCAGGTGGGTTGCTTGAGCCCAGGAGTTTGAGACCAGCCTGGGCAACATGGGGAAACTCTTCCTTTACTAAAAATACAAAAAAAAAAGGTTAGTCCGGCTTGGTGGCTTGTGCCTGTAGTCCCAGCTACTTGGAAGGCTGAGGTGGGAGGATCGCTTGAACCCGGGTAGTCAAGGGTGCAGTCAGCTGTGATAGAACCACTGCACTCCAGCCTGGGCGACAGAGCAAGACCCTGTCTCAAAAACAAAAACAGAAACAAAAACAAAAACAAAAAAGGCTTTCTGAGGTAGCCCATTTCCATTTCCCCACATCCTCACCAATGTAGAATTTTGTCAGTCTTTTTAAGTGTTGACTTTGTAATGAATGAGAAATAACAAACATTGCTGGTTTAGTTTGAATTTCTTTGATTATTAGGAAGGTGTCAGAGTTCAGCTAGAAATGACAGAAGCCACTCCCTTAGTTTACACAGAAAGTGATTTAACATAGGGAATTGAGTGTTTAACATTTTGTCAGATAAGGTAGAATGGTAAGTTCAGGATGAGCTTCGAGGACTGACTCTCAGAACTCCAGCTCAGCACGGACCCACCAAGGGAGCTTTCCCTTCCCTCATGACCTGGAAGCTGGGGATTCGGGAAGCTGGGTCCCAACTGCTGGCTCGGCAATCCGGAAACCGGGAAGCCTCAGCCATACCTGGTCTCCAGAACCATACTGCCTCAGTTGTGTGGTAGATGCTGTACGTCCTGGCCATGACACCCACAAAGCTGGAGACTGGATCTAGACACTGAGGTCTTTGCTGTTGTTAATGCAGGAAAAAAACCAAAACCAAACAAACAAAAAAACCAAAATAACCCCAATCAAAACACAAAAAACAAGGACATTCTCAACTCTGTCTGCCAGTGGAGTTAGTAGGTCTCTTGAGGGTACATCCAATCAAGAGAAGCCAGGTCACAGGCAGAGGCTCAGCTCTTAGGGAGCCAGGGCGCTGCAGGCTGTGGCTTTCCAGGCGCCAGCATGCAGTGAGGCAAGCTGCAAGGTGGCAGCATGGGAAGTAGGGAAAGTCCGCCTGAAATATCCACCATCATCATGTTTTCAGGTCTTCCATCTTTTTTCTATGAATTGCCTGATGGCACTCATTGCCTATTTTTCTATTGGGGTTATATTTTATTAATTTATAGAAGTTTTATGGGTTATCTGGAACTTTTTTTGTCTTTTATACGTGTTATGAATACCTTCTATTCTTTTAAATTTGTATTTTTTGTCATGTCGAAATTTTTTGCTCTATTTTTGTACTTTCTGCTTCCTGGCTTTTGTAACTTACTTAAGAAGGCTTCTCCTACCTCGGATATCCTAAAGTATTCAACTACATTTCCTTCTAACACCTTTAACAACTTTTTCATGTTTAATTATTGAAATCCTAACTTGGGTTGTTGTTTTTTCCTAAATGGAAAACCACTGTCTCAGCATAATTTGTTGAATAATTTGTCTTTCAAATTATTATTTTATAAATTAAATTTTACAAAATTTAAAGGAGAATTTAAAAAAATATAGAATGAACTCTTTCTGCTTTCTGAAGCAAAGCCAAGATGAAGCTCTAAAAAATAAACTTGTTATCACTTCACATTTTGGCTGCACAACAGGCTCAAAAATTAGAGGTTTGATATTCCCCGAAGGACTGATGTGACAAGATTATTCCCCTAATTACAAGCCGTGATTGGACCCCCTTTTCCTGAAGACCAAAGTTCAGTCTCCATAGACTAGTTCTCTGTCTGCTCAGCACTGCTCCCCGCCCCATCGTAGGCCTTTGCAATCTTACTTCCCTGCTCCTTTGCCTAGACGGGAGGTCACATCAACTGAACTGGCCGACAAAAGCAGAAAACTTGTAAAGGTATCTATGTCAGCGATGTTTTTAAATGACATTGTAATCATCTGTTTATGATGCTTCTCTCACTTACTGGTATTTCTCAATGTGGTCACTGTCAGAGTTTTGGATAGAACAATTCTTCTTTGCAGTATATTTACTAACCCTGGCCAACATCTCACTAAATGTAGCAGTATTCTCTGGTACCTCCCCCGACCATCCCAGACGTTGTGACAACCAAAAAAAAAAAAAAAAAAAAAATGCTCCCATATGTTTCCAAACACACCAGCACTACCCCTTAGTTGAAAAGAAGAGAGAGAGGGAGAAAGAAAATCAGAAATGACAGAATGTCATCACCATAAGGTACTGTCCTAACTCGTCTTCTAATCTCCAGATGTTCAAATTTGGCCTTTGTTTCAAAAGGCTACCTTCTCCACAAAGCTTTCCTAAATTCCCTCAACTGCAAGAGATCTATTTCTTTTCTGACTCCCCTCTTCCATGGTACTGCCAACATCCATCCACCCATCCATCCATCCATCCATCCATCAAATTCATCCATCTCTGTGCCTACTTGCACCACTGCACTATCTATCTAGTAAGTATTTCTTTAGCATTTATTGTGCACTGGGCACACTGATCACTTTCTTCTTATATTTTGACTTTTTATATGGTGTCTTATCTGGTCTAACACAGTGTAATGTCAGGCACAATTCACATCTGACTTATGAACGCTTCTCTCAGGGTGCTTTGCACAGAGCTAGTGCTCACTGCTGAACGTTAGAGGAATGAAAAGTTACTGATTGCAGACAAAAGTTTTAACATAAATTTCAAATATTTATTCAAAGGCAGTAAGAGTAGTTTTTTTTTAAATAATGCTTTTCTGGCTGGGCGCGGTGGCTCACTCCTGTAATCTCAGCACTTTGGGAGGCCGAGGCAGGTGGATCACTTGAGGTCAGGAGTTTGAGACCAGCCTGGCCAACATGGCAAAACCTCATCTCTATTAAAAATACCAAAATTAGCCGGGCGTGGTGGCACATGCCTGTAATCCCAGCTACTCGGGAGGCTGAGACAGGAAAATTGCTTGAACCTGGAAGTCGGAGGTTGCAGTAAGCTGAGCTCGTGCCACTGCTACTCGGGAGGCTGAGACAGGAAAATTGCTTGAACCTGGAAGTCAGAGGTTGCAGTAAGCTGAGATCGTGCCACTGCACCAGCCTGAGTGACACAGCAAGACTCTGTCTCAAAAAACAAAACAAAACAAAAAAATGCTTTTCTGACTTTCACAATATCAACATTATTACTTGAAAAAATTATCCCAAACCTCATTGCCTTTTCAGAAGGATGTAAAGTAAGATGGGATGATTTACTTCCTTACCAGTTTAATCTTGTCCCTAGAAGTAACTCCTGCTAATAGCTTCTTTTCTTCTCTTCCAGACTTTATAAAAGATGTTTATGCAGATTCAGATACAGATATGCCCACATGTACATTTATTAGGTTTAAATTAGCACATATAATAAAATGCTACATGAAACGAATTTAAGAATGAAATTACACAATTATGAAGTAAATAAATCATGTTTCACTTAAATGTGTATCGTTCTTTATAACTACAAAACAGTTTTCCATATGTTTGTACTCTCCACCCTAGGAAGTAGGCTCAGTGAAGTTAACAATCAGGCTCCTGGTCACACAGTCAGCAAATGGTGGAGCCAGAACCTGAACCCGGGTCTTCTGTCTCCTAATTCATTGCTGTTTCTACTGTGTAAAATAATCCCTAAGGATTATCTGCAAGTTATTATTTATATAATAAAATTATTCTTTGCTTGACTTCAGAGTGTCAATGTAAACTTTTTTTGAAATACTTATTGTATTACATTAAAAACAACGGCTAATATTTACCAAGTGCTACCACATGCCAGAAACTTTTCTAAGCACTTTACTTGCATTGTCTCATTTACTCATCCAAGAAACCTTTCATGTAGCAGTATTATCAACCCCATTTTCAATGAGGAAACTGAGGTTCAGAAAGGCAAATAACCTGCTTGGGGATGGACTGGTGTGTTGCTTGGCTGGGTTTTGAACCTAGGTCCTTCTTGCCTCAAAGGTGTGTACTCTTAGCCACTGTACTTCGAGGCAGCCTATATACATTTTAATTATATATAATTTTAAGTAAATATTATGTAAAACAGAATGAGATACGAATTTGATGTAAGTTCTACTTTAGAGATAATTGCAATTTGAATGACATAAGAAAGACAAGTCCAATGTATAGACTAGGATGTTTAGATAAATGCTTGAATAAAAGCAAGGGAGAGGGCCAGTCGCGGTGGCTCATGCCTATAATCTCAGCACTTTGGGAGGCTGAGACAGGCGGATCACAAGGTCAGGAGATCGAGACCATCCTGGCTAACACGGTGAAACTCTGTCTCTACTAAAAAAGAAAAAAAAAAATTAGCCGGGCATGGTGGCGGGCACCTGTAGTCCCAGCTACTCAGGAGGCTGAGGCAGGAGAATGGTATGAACCTGGGAGGCGGAGCTTGCAGTGAGCGGAGATTGTGCCACTGCACTCCAGCCTAGGGACAGAGCAAGACTCCGTCTCAAAAAATAAAAAATAAAAATAAAAAAAATAATAATACAATAAAAGAGCAAGGGAGAAAACACAGAAGCAGGAGAGAAATAGGAACAAACATGGAGATTGAGTCATTGAAAGAGGCAGGCTGCAGAGTCAATGCGAGGGAGAGAGACTAGAGCTCCAGCCCTCTCCACTTCTGCCTCGAGCCCATCTGAGAATCTACAAGCCAGCCTGGTACTCATTTTTCTTGCACTCCTGGAGCCCTTGCTGTATGATGCCTGTATGCCTGGACTGAGATCTCAAACTAAAAAATAGGCACCTAATCTCCCGGCCCAGAGGGGAGCTGCAGGGTAAGTGGAGAGAATATCCTTAAAATCTACCCATCCCTGAGAATAGGGGCTGGGAGGCAAGAGTGGTGACAATGAGGCCAGGAAGAACAGCCTCATCAGGCAGACCCATGCCTCCTGTCTGTCTGGGCTGAGTAAAGGGAGGCTGCATCAGATGTTAGTCAATGACAGGTGTCAGGCATCCTCACTGGCCAAGAGGCAGGGATGCATCCACCTCACTCTCTCTCCAAAAGCCCTGTGCCATTAGACTGTGTACCACTTTGAGTGAGTACCACTCTGTGGGCATGGTGGAGGGGAACAGGGGAACTGCTGGAGACTAAGATGACAGGTGAGGAGGAAGCATGGGCAGAGATGCCAAGAAGGTAGAGGAGATCATGCATGGGCAGAGGAAAACCCCTTTTGCCTTTGGGTGGTGGCAGCATGATAAAGGGGATCTGAGTCACAGGGAAGGCGTGGAATAACTGGGATGGGTCTGTATGTCAGCCTCTCCCCTACTTCCTTTGGAGTCATTTGGTTGTTTTCAAATTCTCCACCCTTTGCCTGTCCCCCCTGCCCCATCAAATCCGGTTTGTGTGTGCTGTGTGTTTGTATACACACACAATTGGCTCTTGGTAATAATATTAGCTGAAAACATAGGAAATTGCAATTATCTGACTAGTTTTGATTTATAAAAACAGCTTTTTCATACGGTTCAGCCCAGTTGGTAAACTAAAATAAAAATCTAGGTGGAAATCCTTATAGTAATGAGCAGAACTAATGAAGGAATGGGGTAACCATGGGTCCCAGCTATGTAGTTGTGTTTCTCACACCTACAGCACTCAGAGGCTCGATTCTGCAACAGCTGCATTGCTGTGACCAGGGTGACAGACTGCAAGGTTATATAGTAGTTGGCTAAGCGCCAGATGAAATTGAGGCAGGGACATGCCCTGAGATTGGGTGATAACCTTCCTTCAAGTTCTGTACCTCTCCTTCCTCCCATGGTCAGTCAGGCTAGTTTTCAGGAGGCAAAAAAGACAGATGGTTCAGTTGAGCTGAGGAAACAATTTCAGCAACTGCCTAGGAAGTCATTTGAGGACCTGAACCCCTGTCAGGACTCTGGCAAGCCCGGGGGTCTGCCCCAGCATTTTCCCTGTCGTTCCTCCTGGCCCTGGCTGCTTTTCTGTCACCCCAAAGGCCGACACACACAGTCCCTTGAATTCTCATTTCTAAGGTGAGGGCATTTGCTGGGTTGAATTAGTCACTGTCCAGCATGGAACCCTGATGGATACCATAGATTCAAGGATCAGCTACCTAATTTATGGGGCCCAGTGCAAAATGCAAATGTGGCTCCCTTGTTAAAAAATTATTAACACTTTCAAGACAGCAAAAGCAGAGCATTATACCAAATGCAGGCCCTTTTGAGTGCAGGCCCAGGGCGACTGCCTTGCTTGCATGCCTGAGCAGCTGGTCCAGGCTGGTTCCGGTGTAGAAGTCAGGACCATCCATCATCTGGGCCAGGAAGGCCACAAGATATGAAGTCCCTTTAGGAGATCACCCAGCTGCCTTTTCAGGCCTGCCACTACCCACTGTTTTCTCGAGAGCTCACTGATGGGGTATGGCACAGTGAGAGTGAGAAACTGGGGAACAAATTTAATTGTGGGTAAAGCAGGGCCAAATCAAGAAAGGAAGCTTTGAAAAACAGTCTTTTCATGGAATCAACCTAAATGCCCACCAACAGCAGACTGAATAAAGAAAATGTGGTACATAATCACCATGGAATGCTATGTAGCCATTAAAAAGGAGATCAGGTCCTTTGCAGGAATGTGGATGGAGCTGAAGGCCATTATCCTTAGCAAACTAACGCAGAAACAGAAAGCCAAACACCGCATGTTTTCATAAGTGGGGGCTAAATAATGAGAACCAATAGGCACAAAGAGGGGAAAAGCAGACACTGGGGCCTACTTCAGGGAGGAAGGTGATGGAGGGAGGGGATCAGGAGAAATAACTATTGGGTACTAGGCTTAGTACCTGAGTGATGAAATGATCTGTACACCAAACTCCTGTGACAACAGTGTCCCTCTATTAACAAACCTGCACATGAACTCCTGAACCTAGAGTTTTTGTTTTTTTTTTTTTTTAAAGAAAAACAGTCTTTCTAGAGCCTAATGGATTATTCCTGGATGATGCCTAAATTATCCAAACGATTTCATGCAGAGATCTGGGAAATAGTTTAATGAAAGAGCCCCAGGCCTGACTATAAGTTGGGGACACAGGTGAGCAAAATTCCTGGCTCCAGACCTCTTTTTCTTTAACCAAAAGTTCTGAACTGCCCTCACCTTTTGGGTGCTCTCACTTTGCCACCGACAAAGCATGAGTGAGGAGCCCACTAGGTGAGCTGCTCAGTTCAAGCCTGGCTGGCCAGAATCCCAGAGAGGCTGTGTTTTCCTCACATAAACTGCTACCTAGCACTTTGGGCAGCCCAGGTATGCAGAATCACTTTCAAGCAAAAGATCACATGTATTGAGAATCTTCAGAGTTCAGAGCTAACAATCAGCCAGTGATTCAAACTTTCTAAAAGGAATTGAGCGCCCCCTGCTGGGTATTGTAGCATTGACATTAAACCATCCTCTCAAATGCACCAAAATCTGAAACTACAGAGATTTAATCTCGTATAAAATCCGGTGACAACAGGACTCATGGTGACATTATATATGAGTTTGATAAAAGGTTGAACCTTTAAATGTTTCATGACTCCCATGCTCCTATTAATGCTTCTAGCTCTGTCTCAATTTTAGAAACAAGGTACATACTTTAAAGTTCTAAGTATTCTGGTAGGATTTTCCTCCCATGTCGCAGAAAGTTTTACAGGAAACGTAACAGGTCCAGGGAGAGGACACGGGTTTTGGGATCAGACATCCTAGGTTGGAATCCATTTACTATTTGAATGACTTGGAATAAGTCTTTTTTTTTTTTTTTCAGACGGAGTCTCACTCTGTGGCCCAGGCTGGAGTGCAGTGGCACTGTGTCAGCTCACTGCAACCTCTGTTTCCTGGGTTCAAGCAAATCTCCTGCCTCAGCGTCCCAAGTAACTGGGATTACAGGTGCCCACCACCATGCCCAGCTAGTTTTTTGTTTTTGTTTTTAATATACCTTTAGTAGAGACGGGGTTTCATCATGTTGGCAAGGCTGGTCTCAAACTCCTGACCTCAGGTGATCTGCCCACCTCGGCCTCCCAAAGTGTTGGGATTACAGGCATGAGCCACCATGTCCAGCCTGGAATAAGTCTTCTAATGTTAACTTGGAACAAGTCATTTAAGTCACCATCTCCTGATCAATGAGGACAATGCTATCCATTTAAAAAGTGAATGTCAGGGCTGGAACTCATGTGTTTCAAGTGCATAGAAGTGCTTGATTAACCATCGTGTCATTGTTACAATACTATTACAATGTGAGTCTAAGTTGGGCTTCAAAGGATGGGTAGCCCCTGGACTCAGACCCTGTTTCCAGAGAATAGGGCCTGTACCTTTAGTCCTGTGTCTAGCTCAGAGATCTAACCCCTGGGTCATGAGGGTAGTGCTCACACTGTGCAAGTCTGGACAATTCCACCTCGAACATTTCAAGTCCTTCTACTTCTACCTGTCTTGCCAATCCAAACTACCATCATCTCTCACTTGAGCCAATGCAAAGCTCTTCTAATTTGTCTTTCTACTTCTATTCTTACCTCCAAAGGGATACACACACACACACACACACACACACACACACACACACACACACACACACATATATATTTAAATCCAATCTGATCAGGCCACTCTCTCTAGTTAGAACCTTTCAATGACTTAGAAAAAACTTTTTTTTAACCAGACATCTGCCTACCCACCTTGCTTATAATGCCAGTTCTACCTCCTGGCTTTATGCAGTTAGCTCTCTCTGTAAGCAATCCTCATCTCCCAATTCTTTCCCTTATTACTACTACTCATCCTTCAGGTGTTGGCTCACAAGCTCAAGGAGGGTACAAGAGATAGCATATTTCTTTTCTTCAGAGCAAATTAAGTCCATTTGGCCTCACTCTGCTGCACTGCAAACAGAAATCAATTCTGTGGTCACTGGGGTGTCCCTTCCCCTTCTTAGGGTCTTGCAAGCATTTAGGACACTCATGAATGACCTGGAAAAATGGGTAAAGACCTCTACTCTTCAGTCTATCTGGGTCGTTGCTATTATCTTCACTGCCAAGTCTGAGGGGGCCCTTGTAGGAGGGGGCTCCAAGCTTGGAGGTTTTGGCCTCGTCTGGAAGACTCAGTGTTGAGGTGCTGGTTTCCTCTGGAGCACCCAACAAACCATGAAACTCTGAAGTTCACCATCTCACTGTGGTACCGAGTGGCACACAGCTTTCCACTCCTCCTTAGAGGCTCCTGTCTGCAGACCCTCTTCTCTCCCACCCTCCCCTGCTTCCCAAACAAGCGCTAGGGTTACTGTTAAGCATGTCTGCTTCCTGCTGTGCAACAGGAAGCACACAGGACCTGGTTACTTCTTGGAGAGTGGAAAAAAAATCAGAGACAAAATTAGTATTTCAAATTATGTGTTATAAAAGCTGCCAATCACAAGGTCTCCCCTGGATTATTCAATATAAATCAGATCCCCTCCAGTCACACTATCCTATACTGCAGTAGCACTGTCAGTACCCATCTCCCCAGCTACTGGGGAGCCGTCAAAGGCTCACAGCTGTAGTATACTCTGCAGAGGCGTGTCGCCTGGCAATGCCTGGGAGGTTACGCTGTCACTGGGGGATTGTGGGAGGGGTCAAGCCAATGACTGACCAATTCATACTCAGTACAAGGGCCTAACCCCTTGCCTCAAGGTGAGAAAACTCTTGGTGTCGTCATCGTCCAGAAATCCCATCGAATCAGACTGAAAACTCTTGGTGTCATCATGGTCCAGAAATCTCATCGAATCAGACTGAAGCTACACGTCAGCTCAAACCACATCTTGGCTCAGCTTCTTTCCCTGCCCTATCCTGTTTACCTCACAGGACTCTTCTGAAAGCACCTCAATAAATCACTTGCACAAGAAATCTCTGCCTCAGGCTTCGTTTCTGGGAACCCAACCTAAGTCACATCTTCTATTTCTCCTTCCTAGCATATGCCCCAAATTGAAATTATGTGTTTGTATGGCTAATGGTTTAATGCTTGTCTCCCCAACTAAAGGCTCCACGAAGGGAGAAGCCATACTTACTTTGTTCACTGCTATATTCCCAGTGCCAGCCATGGTGCCTCCCACAGAGAAAAGCAATATGCAGGCTCTAAACTGGAAAGCTGGCAGGAACCAATAGGCCACACAGCTTCTCGGCCTCCCTCTCCAGATACTTCCCTTTTTGGGTGTTTTGGTAGAGACAATTGAAGAAAGCTACCCTGTAACAGCAACTTAGCATTTCTTGTGCCCATCATCCTCAAGCCAGTCCTAGACAAAGATTTCGAAGCCCTAGTTGACAAAAATCTGACTAGCCCAGATTAGGTCACCTAATTCCTGATACAATGAGTTTATGAACTTGCCCAGAGGCTATTCGTGGGGGTGGGGGCAGTTCTCAGATGAGTGTCATAGACACAAACCAACAGCTGTATTCCAGACATCATATTCTGGTTCAGCAGAAATCAAGAATAGCTTTCATATTTTACTGGTCTACTAATATTCCAGGGAAAGGCTAGGCAGCATTCACATGAACATTTGTCAAGTTCTTAGATGTGTCTCAGAGATTACATACCACAAGAAAGCTGTAAAATCCTCATTTAAGAAGAATGTGAAAGAACTGTGGCATTCTAGGCACTTTAATTTTTTGAAAAGCTTTTTCTCTTGTATAATTTTTTTGAAATATTGTAATTCTCTTTTGTATTAGGTTGTCTTTCTTTGCCTATCGAAGGGACTGGGGTCTTTATTCTGAAGATCAATGATTTCGAGGTAGAACTACTGATGCAAAGAGAAGAAATCAGCCTGGATGTGTTTGGATTATAGGATAGCTGCTAAAATCATGTTTGTGATTGAAAATCTAAAATAAGCTAATTTGTTTTTTCACGTACCTCTTCCTCCTAAAAGCTAAGTAAACAAAAAGACCCAGCATAAAAAGGATGAGAAGAGATTTTAGTTATTCAGTGTTTTCAGAGTTTCAACAAGGGATACAGATACAGGCAGCCAGGGCTGCTTCTTACAGCGTTTACAATCTGGGGAGAGCACACGAAAGACACTGTTTAACAGGCAAATAATTCCAGGAAATATACACAAATGTGTTTTTCAAAATACAGGTTCTTATACAAATGTGTAACTAAATACTGATTCCATAGTGGGGTGGTTATAACTGAAAGGGCTTTGAGAAAATAGGAAATGCCACTACTGAATAAAACTAATGGTCCACCTAGCCAAAGATCCTTTCCAGCAGCACAAAAGGAAGTTGTAGGGAGAACAGAGGTAACTGTCAGGTATCTTTCTAATCTGTAAATTTATCCAAAGTTTGAAAATACCATGAAGAATCTTAGGAATGCCAGTAACCAGGGAATGGAATATTTGCATATCACAACACCTACAGGCTAAATACACTCCGAATGCTTCTCAATGTGGGGAAGTATGAGAAGTTAGTAATTCTCCCAGTATCTGGCTTCCTTTTTCCTTTGCCTTTCCCTCTCATACGTTCAATCCCCTGTGTTACAGGACACACATGAGTAGTTGGAAGGTGTTAAACTTTGACAGTAAAGCAAAATCAGAAGTAAAGGCAAATGTTTAACCAGTCTTGTTCAAATACAAGCTACTCAATGAAGAGTTTTAGGTTTAAAGAGCCAAATATTCACCATTACTGAGAAATCTCAGTTTCTCATTCTGGTGAACATTTTCACATCGCACTTTGCTACCACAAACTAAACGGGTATACATTTTTGAGTGCTGATTTATTACTCAAAGATTTGATTTAGGAGACTGAAACAAAACATGCTTTATCTGTGTGCTTTTAGAAAATCCATATACAAGAAAGGAGCCAAGTGTCAGTTTCCAATGGGGGGAACATTCTCATGGAGGTACTGTAAGGCTAAGTCTGTCCACTTCATTTCTTGTTCTTTGACAGATTCTGTGGTGCCACCATTGTCTTGTTCAGGTTCAGGAAGCTCATTCTGAAAAGGTACAATAGAAATTCAGAACAGTAATATATTCTGTATTTTCTTGGAACTCAAGAACACTTAGAATTAAAGCTTGTGAGTTCCTAGGAACAGGCAACATAACTGATATGTGTATTCTAAAAAAGCTAAAATCATACACGTGAGGAAACGATCAGAAGTATCACTCAAACATGGCCTGGGCCTTCTTCAATAGGGAGTGATGGGCATTTTGACTCTGACATTTGTGAAGGAGGCACCGTGGCAGAAGGGTTAAGGGCAGAGGCTTTTGGAAGCCAACTAGGATCCAAGACCACAACTCTCCCATTTGCTGGGTTACTTGGGCAAGGTATGCAAACCCTTGGGGCCTTTGTTTCCTCCTTGGCAAATGGGAGAAAAAAAGAGCCATCACCTCACAAGACTACTGTAAGGATCAGGTGAGGTTAGATCAAGTGCTGAGCACTGTGTGGGGTATCTGGTGCTCAAGGAATATTTGCTATTATTATTAGCGGTTAGGAACACTGAGATGAGCCAATCCTAAATCTTCTTTTGGGGGAGCGTGCTTTAAAAGAATACTAGTTTGCTGGCATATTCCTTAGACACAAGAAATGTATCCAAAAAATGACCTTGGACCAAACATGTCTTTTTTTTTTTTTTTTTTTTTTTTGAGATGGAGTTTCGCTTTTGTTGCCCAGGCTGGAGTGCAATGGCGTGATCTCGGCTCACCACAACCTCTGTCTCCTGGGTTCACGTGATTCTCCTGCCTCAGCCTCCCAAGTAGCTGGGATTACAGGCATGCACCACCACTCCCAGCTAATTTTGTTATTTTTTTTTTTTTTTTTAGTAGAGATGGGGTTTCTCCATGTTGGTCAGGCTGCTCTCGAACTCTTGACTTCAGGTGATCCACCCGCCTCGGCCTCCCAAAGTGCTGGGATTACAGGCGCAAGCCACTGCGCCTGGCCCAACATGTCTATATTATAATAAAAATGGAGGTAGGGCAGGAAACACTGAAAATGTAACTAGTAGATGATACCTCCCCCTAGTGGTGGAGCAGGGCAACAAAAACCCCAACAAATGACCAATTCACACCCTACCAGCAATTTTCATAAAACGGTAAGTCATGGGCCACACTTAGTATAGGATCTGGGATCATTTACTTGTATTTCAAATTTAAATGTATTACTACTGAAACTCTGCTTTGTACCAGAGTTCACAGATACCAACATATTTCTTTTCGATTATCTTAATTTATGTTTTGTTTTACGCTTAGCAAACTGTTATGCAATATCCAGACTTAAAATTTTCCACTGGATTCTAATTTGTAGTATGTGAATATGTTTTCCCCTCTAAAATTATGCTCAATATATATTAAATGATATTTACTTATCTATATTTGAATCACATACATCTTGTTCTACAAGACAGATTCAAACATACTTGAACAGATTGAAAAGAGCTATCATTTATTGTAAAGCAATCAGTCCTAATAATTACTTATAGATGACAAAGAATAAATAGTATCCTTAGTTAATGAATTATTTAATTCAGAAGCAGACAACTTTGCTTAATTTCATCCTATCTGTGGTATGCTTTCTAAAATAATGTGTCTTTTGTTTGGTATCTATCGTCCCGTTCAATACATGCCAACACATCAAATCGCATATATGCCTGGAAAACAAAAACAAAAGTGTCATAAACCCAGCCATCCATTATGGTGTACTGTAAAATGCCCTTAGTTCTTTGCAGCTACTCTTATCAAAAGGTGAAACTGATTTCCCCAATCTTGGATTTGGATTGGCCCTGGGAGTTATTTTGGCCAACAGAATGAAGCTGTCATGCCAGTGGGCTAGTTCTTGGCCTAAGCTCCACGAAGCTCTGTGGTCTCCTCTCAGGTTGCTCTTGGAACCCTGAGACTGCGAAGTCCGGGCTAGCCTGCTGGATACCAGAGACCATGGCATAGTCACCCCATCACCCAGCAGACAGCTTGTTAACTGCCAGACATGTGAGACAGTCCTTGATTACCCAGCCTCCAGACAGTCTGTTGGCTGGCTGCACAACACAAGCAAGCCTGGCAGGGATCAGCTGAGCTAGCACAGACTAGAAGTCCCTCCCAGCTGAGCTACGAAATCATGAAATATAAACAGTTGCTCTTTTAAGTCACCAAGCTTTGGGGTGATTTGTTATGCAGCAAATCCTAACTGGCATACACACTGCCTTAGAATGACAGGACAAGCGAAAGGTATGGATTAGCAGCAGGGCCAAGCCAACTTCGCCTAGAAGTCAGCAGGGAAACTTCCCTCTCCTTCATCCCCTGCCACACAAATGTTCTCCAATCTGAGCCATAACATTCTCCAGAAATGGACGTCTCCTTTATTTTCTTGACTTTGTTCAGGCCCTCCTCCCTTGCCTAGACCACCACAATAGCTTGCCAATTCATCTCATTTGCCCCTTTTTCCATATCACACCATCTCTAACAATGCTGCTAAACCGATTTTCCAAAAGCCAAATCTGAGCATAGCAGTCTTGCTTTTAAGATCATTCATTCCTGGATCTCCTGAGGATGAGGTCTAAGTGTGGTATCAAATACCTCTCTCAGTCTGATCCAAGCCCAACTTTTCAGCCTACTTACGTGACAAACGTATTCTTCATCCACAGTGAATGACTCACCATGTCCCAAAACCTTTCAAACCTCTGGGCCTTTACACATCTATGCCCCTCTGCAGCAGTACCCTTGTCTATCTCCACTAAACTTCTGGTCCTTCCTTATGACCCAGCTTAAACATGACATTCTCTCAGAAGCCTTTCTGATGCCCACCAGGCAATCAGTCACTTCCTATATGATGTGGCTGTTTATGCCCCCACCTAGAATATCATCACAATTACTTATCTATAAGTGTTGCCTTTCTAGACCCCTCAAGGAGCAGGAACTGTATCTTATGTTCACATAGTCGTATGGCACACAGTAGGCTTCAAAAAATGCTTGTGGAATGAATGAACAAAAGTTCACAAGACAGGATCTGGAACTTCACAGACCTCAGTATATGTTATATGAAGCCCTACTTATCTGCTACCAGACTTTGGGCAAGTTCCCTTTTCTGATCCTATTCTTTTCCTATAAAATGGGACTAAGAGCACCTCCCTCACAAGGTTGTTTAAGAATTAGAGATAATATATATTTCCAACCTCAGTCCATGGCATAAAACTGGTATTCAATAAATGACATCTATAATTCTTATTATGCTCTTTCTTTTGACTATTTCCCTAAGCTTGAACTAAGCTATGACTTGTTATTTGATATGTATATTATTCACTGAACATATTACTATCTCTTATTCGTAAATGAAAATACAGATGAACTATTTTATTTCTTTGTAAACAGCAGCAGCAGATATTCTAACTATAAATTATATTTTATTTAATACTAACTACTCTTCTCAGGGCAGCTGGCATGCTTTAAAGAAAAACAGTCCCATTTTCCCTTTTTTAGGCCTCTATGACATAAATAGGATTGTAAATAAACATTTATATAAGCAAACCTTTTGGATCACTTATTACATGAGGTTTAACAAACTCCCTGCAGCAGAGTTTTCCAAAGATAGGGAAGAAAAGAGTATTCTAGAAGGCCGCTGGCCTAAACGCAAAAGAATACCCAGGTATATTCTGAATATTTTCCAGGGAACACAAGATAGGTGTATGTTCCAAGAATGTGAGTTTCTAAAAATGCCAAAAGACTGATGAGCCACAGGCAGGGAAGTAAGAAACAGAGCTCATATGCTGCTGCTTCTCGTTCCTCCCCATCTTGTGCATTAAACTCTCATTATTTGGTTTTTCTGGTTTTCATGTGGTGGACAGACAATGGCTCAGAAAATCTGGGCTCTAGTCCTGGCATGACTCCTAACTGACCTGGCCATGCTAGCTCCCTGAACCACATCTTTCTTCAAATGAAACATACAACTAGATGCTCTCCAGAGGCTTCTAGAGTTAGAGAATTCCACAGCTTTGATTTCTTTGCCACATTAGTTTATCTTCCATTGATATCCCTCCTCCACTAGTTACTGCCAGATCAATACCTTTAACCCACCCTCAGCTCAAATCATAACCTACCAGTGGTATTGCGACATCTTCATAAGGCAGCTTGTCTTCTCGCCAAGCATCATCAATCAAATCCAAGATCCTTCCATCTCTCTGAACCTCACTGTCCATTTTCCTGCAGCTTTGATCTTATCAAATCTGTAAGCCAAAGAGGTTATTTTTTAAACACAATGACTGAAGCGATGCTATAATCCACTATAAGGATTCTCCAGGCTTTATAGTCTTTATAGTCTGGGGCTACCTTTTGGGAAAAGGTTCATTTTCTCATATGGGCTGGGTGACTACTTTGATCATACTTCCTCTCTACAACCCCAGCTGATACATATTTTATAGTGTATACTGGACAGGCATGGCCAGTTGACAGACCAGTGTCATAGAGTGTGACAGGAGAGAAACACGTTCTTAAATGAGGCCCTCAAATATTAATATGTTGCATCTCAATGTAGCTCTTCTCTTCTAACTTGAACATTCACCTTTTCCTGTTTGTGATGCCTTTGATGAGTCCCTGATTCATAATGGCCTGCTAAGTTTCCTTTCTAGCCCCTGGCTCAAACCTCAGCATTCTTAGGCACAGGAGTCACATGAACATACTGTAAAGGAAATGGCTTCCTTCCCTAAAATAGTACCCAGGCTGCGATCTGAACAAAGCACTTCTAGGTGAACACCAGTGGTAGAACCTCATACTGCTGGTTTCTCCAGTTTCTGCTTCCCTTTGGGATAGCTCCTTCCTTGGAGGTTCCTTCCTCTAATTCTTAATGCTGCACTCCCTTTAATTTCTGGCCCAAATGGCCAGGATACTTATTTAGCTCCTTGACCATGGCTGATTCCCCATTTTTCTCTGAAGCTGCAATAAAAACCCCAACAAATGACCAATTCACACCCTACCAGCAATTTTCTTAAAATGGTAAGTCATGGGCCACACTTAGTGTAGGATCTGGGACCATTTACTTGTATTTTAAATTTAAATGTATTACTACTGAACTCTGCTTTGTACCAGAGTTCACAGATACCAATATATTTCTTTTCAATTACCTTAATTTATGTTTTGCTTTATGCTTAGCAAACTGTTATGCAATATCCAGACTTAAAATTTTCCGCTGGATTCTAATTCGTAGTATGTGAACGTGTTTTCCCCTCTAAAATTATGCTCAATATATATTAAATGATATTTACTTATCTATATTTGAATCACATACATCTTGTTCTACAAGACAGATTCAAACATACTTGAACAGATTGAAAAGAGCTATCATTTATTGTAAAGCAATAATATATTATCTTAAACTTAAAAACAAAGTTCAGTCTTAATAATTACTTATAGATAACAAAGAATAAATAGGTCCTTAGTTAATGAATTATTTAATTCAGAAGTAGACAACCTTGCTTAATTTCATCCTATCTGTGGTATGCTTTCTAATCCAAAAGGCTGGCTAGCTTGGAGGATACTTTTGGATTCCCTGTTTCCAAGGTTGGGCCCTGATTCATCATAGGCGTCATCCTATGGGTGCTCCCTGTTACAAAGTCACAATCCAAAAAGCCCAGAAGCCACTGGCATCAAAGGTACTCTCAGTTATTCTGTTTCTGAGACTATGGAGACTCACACAATAAGCAATTTTGGCGGGGGCGGGGTGGAACCCACCATCTTGAGGTGCTTTTTTCAGAGCTCAGCCTGGGTGCTATTTTAAGGAAGGAAGCCTTTTCCTTTACAAGGTCAACTTCAGACATCGTCTTGCCTTGAGGATTTGTGTCAGGTCTGTAGTTGGTCCCTTCCCATAGTCCATTTTAGTGTTATCTCAGTATGTTCATGAGCTCCTGTGCCTAAGAATGCTGAGGTTTGGGCCAAGGCAGGTGGAAGTTTTTGTAAAAATGGCTCACATGGCCGGGCGCGGTGGCTCACGCCTGTAATCCCAGCACTTTGGGAGGCCGAGGTGGGCGGATCACGAGGTCAGGAGATCGAGACTATCCTGGCTAACACGGTGAAACCCCGTCTCTACTAAAAACACAAAAAATTAGCCGGGCGTGGTGGCAGGCACCTGTAGTGCCAGCTATTCGGGAGGCTGAGGCAGGAGAATGGCATGAACCCGGGAGGCGGAGCTTGCAATGAGCCGAGATCTGGCCACTGCACTCCAGCCTGGGTGACAGAGCAAGACTCCGTCTCAAAAAAAAAAAAAAAAAAAAAAAGACTTGGTCTCAAAAAAAAAAAAAAAAAAAAAAAAAGGCTCACAGATGTCCCCCATAGGATAACTGCAAGATATCCCCAACACCTTGGCAAAAATTATACACAGATTGGTGTGTAGGAAAGGGTTTAAAAGATCTGGGCAAAACTTAAGCAAAACGCGCCCTGCTACTTCTGTCACCGGTGAGCCAGGTGAGGGCTTAATTAATCCAGTACTCAATAATTAACCCCCTACTACCCAGTGGATAACTCAAAGCAAGACGAAGTTTTGGTTATACTTTTGAAGTCCCTGTCTTATAAGAGCTCCCCACTTTCCTGCTGCTACTCCTTTGTCCTTGCTGCTGTGTCTCCTGGGATACCCTTTTCACTTTCCTCAGCTGATCCAAACCTGACTTTCCCAGGCCCACATAGGTTTTCCACCTTTTAGTAAGGTTTTCTCAGATCACTCGAGCTTCAGTAGGCCTTCTATCCTTGAACTCTTGCTTCTTGTCCTAACTTAAATCTACTAAACAAGCTTTGTGATCAATTGCTCAGGTATTATTGTCTCCAACTGTTATGTGTACATTTTGTACCCAGGATTCCTTAGTAGATCTTTCTACAATTTGGCCTCAATCTTTTTCACCTGTCCCTTCTCCAAACACCTCAAACCCTGTCACATTTTCCAGCCTTGACAGTTAAAACCCCCCTTTCCACATCACTAATGCCACTCTTCCTTTCAAGATCAACGCAGGCGTCAGCTCTTGGAGGTCAACATCCCATTTCCGGGGTTAGGCGTGAAGGTGCCTTCACTCTTAAGGGGCTGGAAGGATGGAAAGCAACAAGATAATCTAATCAATGCCCAAGGCACAGCCACCGTCCCAAATACTCGTCACACAATACGACCACTGTTTCCTGAACAAACTTTTCTTACACGTGACAGTCCCGATGCCTGCAATGCTGTTTGTTTCTTCCTTTTTATTCCAGCGAACCCATAGTCAGTCTAAAAATCTCAGGTCTCAAGTCGCTTCCTGTAGGAGGCCGCCTCCAAACCTCAGGCTGAGCGCGGTCCCAGTACCCACCGGGGATCTCATAGTTCCCTAAGCACAGAGCATGGCACCAACTAGGTAGCCTGTCAAACAGCCCAGATGTATGTCTTTCCAGACACGCAGTGCCTGCGTTTCCCGGGACAGGGACATGTCTTATCCATTTCTATACATTATAGCTTTGTAAACATGTATCTGTAAGGTCAAAGCGGGAAAATATTGTTCCTTGCTAGAAATGAGCCTCGCAGGCCACCACACTGTACGAGAGGCCGCCCCTCAGCCGCGGCTTCCGGCCTGACGCAGGATGTACCAAACGTGGAAGCGGAGACGGGGAGGTCTGGGGTGCCAAGCAAGTCCCTTTCCTCCCGACACAGCGTGCAGTAAAGAAAACGGTTATGAGCGTAAAGTGACAGCCTCGGCCGATGGAAATAGGGGGAAGTCCGACACTGAGCCACGAACGCATTCCCGCGCCTCCAAAACCTAGGCCGGGGGCGCTGCAAACCCTTACCGTTACGCGGCCCAGCGCGGCAGACGCTTCCTCCTGCCACGCCCCGCATCACGTGTCTGCACGCTCTTTCTCGGATTCCCGGATGTGGGTGAGTCCATTTGCTCGCGTGCAGGGGAAGTCTGGAGAAGACATTGATTCAATTATTAAAAGTGTGGGGGCAGTGGGCGGAACGAACGCTCCGACTGCTGAGGCTGGACGTAAGCTTAGTGGTGGCGCGCGTGCGCAGTGCACGCCCGAGGTAACGGCGGGAAGGCTGAGGGATGCGCTTGCTGCAGCCGTGTAACCGCCCGTGCGCAAGACGGAAGCGCAAGGGGCGAGCGCGTCCTGGTCCGGAGGCGGCCCAGGCTGCCTTGGTGACTCTGGCTTCGCGGCCTCATGGCTTGCGGCCGGTTCGCGCAACAGTCTGCGAACCACCAGGCGCCTCCCCGCCGGCTCGCGTCCGCCCCGGAGCCCCGTCCCTCGGCCTGGCCCGCTATGCCCTGCACACCGGCGTAGTCCGGCATGGCGCAGCCCGGCGCGCGGTTCGGCCCCGCCAGGTGGTCACAGCGTTTCCTCGGAGGCCGGGTGGCTGGGGGCGCTTCGGAGAGTAGCCAGGTGGGCGGGCGAGCTGCGCCCAGTACTCACCTTTCCCGGCGGACCCACCTTTCTTTTCAGCGGAGGGACCCCTGTGCGGCCTCCCGGCCAGGGCTGCTGTTTAGCTAGCGCTGTTAGGACTACTTCATTCACGGCACAAGGGGACCCGCTCATTTAGGGTGGCATGTTAAGGTTGGCAGCTTTTAAAATAGTGAGTTGGTGTAAACGGTTATGTTTAGTACAGCAGGTACGGAAATATGGCAGAAATCGTGGACTGAAATTGGAGAACCCTGAACTAACTGCTCCATGCACACAGATCAGGGATAGAAAGAAACAAGGACGGTTTCTTAGGAACACTTTAATCATGGAGATACTTGAAGACAGTACATTTAGGCTTATAATGTGGTTTTTTTTATGTCGTATACGACATCAGGAGAGTAAAGATGTGTATGATGTCAGAGACTAGTCATCTTGTATAGTTTAAGCACCGTACACTAATATGCACAAAGTAGTTTTCCCTGAGCTTTATGTCCGGTTAAACTTATTAAAAGAATTTATTCTTTTATAAAGCAGTATTGTAGGGTAGATGCTCTGTATTTATACAGTTCCTCACGTGCTTGCGTTTATTTTTTAGGTAAGAGAAAATCATAAGGATCGTTGATTAGATTTCTGTTAGCTGTAGCTTAATAGTAAAACAAAGTATATATATTTTCTTATTTGGAATGCAGTACTATTTTTAGATTAATTTTTGAGATTGCCTTTTGACTGTGGCATGATCAGTGATCAGGGTAGTAAAAAAGGCTCTGAAACTAAAATGGGGTAGAGATTTATAAACAGGCACACTGCCTTTTAAAATGTATGTAGATGCAACTCTAAAAGTTGTTTGTAAAAATTGTATATGTTGATTGTACTGATGCCATTTTCTCTCTTTAAAAGGTGGAATGCCTTTGCTTAGTCCTTTCTGTTCTAATTTACGTTGTGCTGGCAGATGGTGACAGCATCAGTAGTCCACTCTGTCATTGCTTCCTGCTTTCAAAAAATGTCAACTTGATTTGGAATTCAGCTAAAGCCAACATTGACACAAGGTTTCAGGAACTGAATTTCCGATCTTTATGTTATTTTAGTCCCCTGCCCGCCCCCGTCAGGAGCTAGGTTTTTCAGTTTTGCAAAGCCACACTACTGTCATTACACATACACAAATTAATAAAAATTCTCTAATGTCAATGTCCAGTCAGATTACGATTTCTTCAACTCTCTCTTAAATGTCTTTTTTGCAGTTAGCTTGTTTGAACCAAAATCCCACAGGGATCTGCCTGTTGTGTTTGGGTGATGCATATTTGACATCTTTTAATCTATAGCAGTTCCCTCATAGCTATAGCTATGGGATTAGCCCCTATTTTTCCTTACAGTTCTAAATTTAGCAGATTACATTGCACAGTATCCTTTAACAGGTATCTCTGTTGCCTTTATGGCTTCTAAACCAGGGGCCCCCAAACCCGGGGCTGCAGAGCACTACCAGTCCGTGGCCTGTTAGGAACCAGGTTACAGAGCAGGAGGTGAGTGACAGGCGAGTGAGCATTACCTACCAACTGAGCTCTGCCTCCTGTCAGATCAGCTGTGGGGTTAGATTCTCCTAGGAGCATGAACCCTAATGTGAACTGCGCATGCAAGGGATCTAGGTTGCATGCTTATGAGAATCTGACTAATGACTCATGATCTGAGGTGGAACAGTTTCATCATGAAACCATGCCCCTAACCCTTGCCATGTGTATTATTCATATTACTGAAGAAGTGGTTGGCCGGGTGCGGTGGCTCACGCCTGTAATCCCAGCACTTTGGGAGGCTGACGTGGGCGGATCACGAGGTCAGGAGTTCGAGACCAGTCTGGCCAACATAGTGAAACACCGTCTCTACTAAAAATGCAAAAAAGTTAGCCGGGTGTGGTGGTGTGCGCCTGTAATTCCAGCTACTCGGGAGGCTGAGGCAGGAGAATCACGTGAATCCGGGAGGCGAAGGTTGCAGTGAGCTGAGATCACACCGTTGCTCTCCAGACCAGGCTACAGTGTGAGACTGGATCTCAAAAAAAAGAAAATAAATAAATAAATAAAAAGTGGTTTGGCCATTCCTCCCCCAAAACATTTCATATGAATGTTAACAAAAAGATATTTACAAAATTTTTTATTTCCACCCTGTCCGTGTTGAAAAATTTTCTTCCGTGAAACAGGTCCCTGGTGCCAAAAAGGCTGGGGACCACTGCTCTAAACCAGTAGTTAGATGTAGAATTGCACTGTCCAGTATTGTAGCCACCAGCCAGCTGTGGGTAATTAAAGTGAAATAAAATTAAAAATTCAGTTCCTAGGCTGGGCGCGGTGGCTCATGCCTGTAATCCCAGCACTTTGGGAAGCCGAGGCGGGCAGATCACGGGGTCAGGAGTTTCGAGACAAGCCTGACCAACATGACGAAACCCCGTATGTACTAAAAATACAAAAATTAGCCGGGCGTGGTGGCAAGCGCCTACAGATTGCCTAGTGGCTACTTTTTGAACAGTGCAGTTATAAAATAGTTTCATAATTGCAGAAAGTTCTATCGAGCACCCTGCTTTAGAAGCCTGATCAGATTTCACCTTTATATTTGTTTTTGTTTTGTTTTTTGGTGGGGTAGTTGGGGGGTTGGGCAGAAAATTTCATAGGTAATGCAATACACTTCCTATTTCATTAATTATCAGGGAAGCAGTGTCTTGAGGTTTTTTTTGTTTTTTTTTTTAATGATGTTAACATTAAATATTATTTTGAGTTTAGGTGTAGTTAGCTCCATCCACCCATAATGAAATTCCCCAAGATTCTTTCACTTAATGGTGAAGTTCTTTTGTGGGGTTATATTGCCTGTATCCGTTACTGCATTAGAGATGCAACGTGGTGATTATCTATTTCTGTTGTTTCTTCAGTATTTGTTAGCTGAGAGTCTTTTATGAAAACTTTCCCTTACCAGCTGTTTGACTACCCTGAAATACAATTTGCACAGGAAAGGCAAGAAAAATGCTTAATTCTTTCCCTCTATTTTCAGACCACAGTAATGAGTTGGTGGCCTAGCAACCTCCAAAGGTAACCATGAGGGTTTTTGCCTTTTTGTAAACCTATCATCATGAACTTATAGACTTTATAATATATTTAAACTGTTTCAACATATGGCAATTGTGTTTTTAATGCTCAAATTGTTTCATCTTTGGCCAGTGGGAGCTCCTTAAAGTTGGCTCCTGTTCCATTTGATATGACCAATAGCTTTGTTAATTTCCTTGCTTTCTGATAAATAATTTTCCTGGCTCATTTATAGATTTCTGGTCTCCAAAGAACCCTGGTTCTTTTGAGTCTGAGATAGTATTTGGAGACCACAGTCTATCTAGGTAGGAGAAGTGTTCTTGCTACTATGTTAATCATTGGTTCTAGGATTTATAGTGGCCAGAGTTAGGAAATATACATTAAAAAAACCACAAATATGCAGAGTTCACATTGTTTCCAACATTTAATATTTAAATTTCCAAAATTTAAATTTAATTTTTCAGTTTTTTCACGTTTGATTTATGTTTGTATCTTTTTTGCTGAATCTTGGTACCTAGTGCCATTAATAGAATTAGTTTTTTTCCTCATCCTATGTTATATATAATGGTTTCAAGTTAACAGCCTATTTTTTTATCAGTATGATTCCTGAACAGTGCTTAGGATTTCTTTGCAATTCTCTTTTATCCTTATTTTATATGTCTCTAGGGAAGTGTATAGTAAAATTATTGTATTTTAAAGGCATATGAAGTAATTTATTGTATAGTTAGCCTGTCAAATTGATATCTAGTTGGTAGTTGATTTATTTTATTTTGTTTCCAATTTTTCAGTACTGCTTTTTTCCCCATTTTGATTTGTTTTATTATATGCAAAACCTAGCATAATTCCCATAAAACAAGTACCCATAAAACAAGAACTCATAAAACAATTTAGCTTTCATCTCTGTTTCTTCCACTCTGGTTATTTTCCTTCCTTACAGATACTGTTTTTACTAGTTTTGGGTCTATCCTTCCATTAAAAAAACACATACCTAGAAGCAAATGTACATGGACAAACACACCTTTCTTTCTTAGGTAAAATGTGTCATTATGTATACTGTTTCCATCTTGGGTTTTTCACCTAGTAATATATGTCCTGTAGATCCCCTCCGTAGGAGTATGTAGAGATTGTTATTCCTTTTTACAGTTTCATAGTACTCCATTGGTGGATGAATATTTAACTTGTCCCCTCTTGATAGACACTTGTGTTATTTTCTGCTATTACAAATAGTCCTGCAGTGAATATCCCTGTGGATATGTTGTTTTGCATTTTTGCCAATGAGCCCATGGGATAGATTCTTAAAGGTAGCATTGTTGGATAAAAGGGTAAATGCCTACATCAGTTGTTAGGTATTACCAAAGTCTCCTCTATAGCAGTTGTATTCATTTTGCATTCTTACCTGTAATGTATATGAGTGCCTGTTGTCCCACAGTCTTGTCATCAGAGTATATTATCAAACATTTAATTTTTGGTTAATCTGGTACAGAAGAAAGGGTAACTTAGTGTAGTTTTAATTTATATTTCTCTTATGAGCAAGGTTGATTACCTTTTCATGTTTTTACTGTCATTTGTATTTTTCTGTGCATTGCTTCTTTATACCTCTTGCCCATGTTTCTGTAGATTTTTTTCGCTAGTCTTTTATAAGCTCCTTATATATTTGGGTAATTAACCTTTTGTGGTAAAACTTTCAGGTACTGTTGTCATTTGTCTGTTAGCTTTGCTTATGGCGTTTTTTCTTTTTTTTTTTTTTTTTTTTTGAGACGGAGTCTCACTCTGTCACCCAGGCTGGAGTGCAGTGGCGCGATCTCGGCTCACTGCAAGCTCCGCCTCCCGGGTTCACGCCATTCTCCCGCCTCAGCCTCCGAGTAGCTGGGACTACAGGTGCCCGCCACCGCGCCCGGCTAGTTTTTTTGTATTTTTAGTAGAGACAGGGTTTCACCATGTTAGCCAGGATGGTCTCGATCTTCTGACCTCGTGATCCACCCGCCTCGGCCTCCCAAAGTGCTGGGATTACAGGCTTGAGCCAGGCGTTTTTTCATATAAAAGTTTGTTTTTATGTACTCCTATTTCTCAGACTTTCATTGTTCTTCCTGGATTTTGAACTATAGTTTGGACAATTTTTTTAAAACGTTAATATTTTGAAAAGTTCCTCTAATATCTTTTTACTGGTATCAGTTTAATTAGGACCCTTTCTGGAAAATGCTTAGTAATACTGATTGTTCATTGGGAACAGCCATAGTTTATCGGCCATGGTATATTTGACACAACCATAGAGCTTTGTAATTAAAACGACACTAAGCAGGGAAAGGGACAGAGAGCATTGTTATCCTCCTTTAGACTTGAAGGTTAGGCATATCCCTTCTCTTAGTATGTACACATTTATTCATAATTCTGTCTGGAGTTTTTATTTTCTTCCTGTGTCCCATTTTGTGAATAATTTGGTCTTGGGCATATACTCTGATATTTTTCCTGATCTGTAAAATAAGGTTAAATTAGAGGCCTGAAGTGCTTTCTAGCTCATAAAGTCGATGTTAATGAATTTCAGAGATTTGCCTATAAGACATTCTATTTGTATTCTTTTTCCCTTAAATTTAAAGTGTGTTTTCTTTGCTCCCCAAACTTGATGTAAAAGCTTATATTTCCTTTCACTATCCAATTCCAGGTTTCATTGATTTAAAACAGCCTTCATTCCAAAGGAGAGTTATAATTAATAAGTTTTGTTTGTTGATGTTTTGTTCTAACTGCAGAAATGAATAAGATTGTACCAATGGTAGAGGTATACATTTTCCATTTAATCACATTAGCTTTGCATGTTAGTGGCAAGGAGTAGCAGATTATCAAACATTGTTTTAATTTGTATTTAAAATTTTACAAAGAATATCTAATTTTATGTAATTATATGGCACATGCAAAGAAGAAATCAAAGTGACATAGTGCATAGAGTTGAATGAGGGTCAGGTTGGTTAGGAAAAGAATCCGTGATATAACTATGAGCAACTCAGATGACAAACATCCAGATAAAATCAGCCCTTACTATTTGCCTGATCCTGAGGATTCATGGTGTTTGGCACTAAGGCAGATGGTGAAGGAATTACAGAAACACATTGCACATTAGTAAGTTTACTTTATTTATCACAGAGGATATTACTGGTCCACTTCTCTCTCTTTTTTTTTTTTTTTTTTTTTTAACAGGAATCTCTCTTAGACCATTTTGATTTCTAAAATAGCAATATTTGTTATGTGACTATTTCATTATTGTGCTGCTGCCACCTGGTGGCTATAGTAGTGATGTCATACTTCAGTTTAATTTCTTTTTTTATTGCAAAGACACTATTAAGCCAAAAGATACGCTGATATATTTTAAGATATAGAATACTGTTAAAGACATAAAGGTTGCACGTTGATTGTGACTCGATAGTCACACTGTCTAGATTGAATCCAGGACTATAATTTGTAGTTTATCATAGTCAAGTTATTTAACTCTCTCAGCCTCAGTTTTCTCAAAGTAATAGTATCTGTCTTTTTTTTTTTGAGACGGAGTCTCGCTCTGTCGCCCAGGCTGGAGTGCAGTGGCCGGATCTCAGCTCATTGCAAGCTCTGCCTCTCGGGTTTTACGCCATTCTCCTGCCTCAGCCTCCGGCGTAGCTGAGACTACAGGCGCCCGCCACCTTGCCCGGCTAGTTTTTTGTATTTTTTAGTAGAGACGGGGTTTCACTGTGTTAGCCAGGATGGTCTTGATCTCCTGACCTCATGATCCACCCGTCTTGGCCTCCCAAAGTGCTGGGATTACAGGCTTGAGCCACCGCGCCTGGCTAGTATCTGTCTTTTATGAGTGTTGTGAAGATTGATTTAGACAATGTGTACAAGACAACTATTGAACATTCAGTAACTTCTATTATAAATATATTATTAAATAATAGTCATATAGAAAATATATTCGTGTATATTACTAAGCATACTGTTTGAGAATAACATGACCTAAATAAGTATAATTTTACTAACGATAATTTTGAGTAACTGTGATAGCACTGTCAATAAGAATAGCACTTTCCTACATGTTAATAAGTGTCCATGTATGGTTGTCAGGAGCTTGCTACTTACAGTGGACACTTAATTGGCTATTAGAACCCATGAAAAAGCTGGAAGAAACCTTAGAAAATATTGTTCGTGCCCCTCATTTTACAGATGTTAAAACAAGTCCAAGAATATAAAGCTATTTAGTTGCAGAGTAGGACTGTATCCTGGGTCTCCATCTAGTGCGGTATGGACCATGTACTGCCTCTCAGTTCTCCTAGAGTGGACCAAAACATGGAATCTTGGTTGTATTGTAATTTGACTGTATTGTGATTTGAAAGTGGAGTAAAACATGGGAACCTTTTTCTTTAGGTTTTTATTTTTGCAATTTTGGTGTAATATGTAGGATAAACCAACTAGAAAAAAAATCCTCCCTGTCATGTTTGTGCACGAATAGTTTAATACTCAGTTTGTTAGTATCTTTAGAAATAGATGCAAATAAGATGCAGTGGTTGTATTTTCCAGTCTTCTTATTCTCCTCTGTGTCTCTGGAACACCCTGGGCATGCCTCTCACTGTATCACACTGGGAAAGCCTTTTTGTCTCATTTTTTTCTGTCCCATACTAGACTATTAATACCTTGAAAAGGGCCATATCGTTCATCACTATATATCTAGTTGTTAGTACAACACTGAATTATGTGTTGAGTAAAATAATCTACTTCTTACAGCAGTATAATTTTTAGATGAGGATTAGCCCAGGGGCAGAATGTCTACACCACAATCTTTGGTTATTGTCTAAAGGTTTAAGGAAAAAGCGTTTTGGAATGAAAAGTGGTTTGACATTGAACATTTTGAAGATTTATTATAAAAGACGAGAAGCATACAGCACATATTAATCAACACTTCTGAGTTTAAGGGTCTTCTTTCCTTTCTCACTGTCACCTTTCTTCATGGTATATATTACCCTTTATTTTATTTATTTATTTATTTATTTATTTAGTTGAGATGGAATCTCTCTCTGTCGCCCAGGCTGTAGTGCAATGGCATGATCTCGGATCACTGCAACCTCCGCCTCCTGGCTTCAAGCAATTCTCCTGCCTCAGCCTCCCGATAGCTGGAACTACAGGTGCACACCACCATGCCTGGCTAATTTTTTTTTTTTTTTGGTAGAGTTGGGGTTTTACCATTTTGGCCAGGCTGGTCTCAAACTGCTGACCTCAAGTGATCCGCCCGCCTCAGCCTCCCAAGTTCTAGGATTGCAGGCATGAGCCACTGCACCTGACTGTATCTTGCCATTTATATGGCAGTCTTCTATCTCCCTTTCCCTCTTTCTCTGCTAGACTCTTCATGTAGTCCCCTAGCTATGACCAGTTTGCATGCGGGAGAGGGTAGGTAAAAGACAGAGGGGAGTTAAGTTCAGCCAAAAGAATCTGCCACGTACCATGTTGAAATGCTACATTGAGCTCTGAAGCTGCAGAGATGAATAAAATTGGGTTTCTGCCCTGGAGGGATGAATAGTCTAGTAAGGAAAAATAGTGTGTAAAAAACTCACTTCCAGTGTGGTGTAACTCCTATGAAAGAACCTGTTAAGCCCTGGGAGCAAATCAAGTGCAGAGGCAGGAGGGCCCTGTGGCTGCCTTTCGGTGAAGAGAGGATGTTGCATGCAGGAACCTCTATGTCTGTCTTCAGGGGTGAGTAGGCTTTCCCATGGTAGACTAAAGAGTTTAATCTCGGTGCACTTCACATTTTTTATACTATCTCTTTATTTAAAAAAAAGCTATGCTTTCCCTCTGACATGTGTGAACCCAATTTCTTTCTCATTTTGTAAGGGGGTTTGTGTACTATCCCTCTGCTAGAGAGATCCCAACTCCACCCCCGCCCACCTGACATTAGGAACTAGACAAAGAACAATGAGGTATTTAACAGTTACACGGAGAGAGTATCAACAGCAATTCAGATATTTTTAAGTTATTCTGTTTTAATCTGAAATATGTTTGTTCCTAGTTTTCCTGAAGTGATGTTCTTTGACTGCTTCTACAGTCATCCTAAGAAGTGCTGCATTTTTTCCTTGTTATGTATGCTTTCATTCACATTCTTAAGTTGTGAGTTAGAATGTTAGAACTGAAGAAATGAATTTTCTCATGACTGATATTTTTTCTTTGTCAGTTTCCAGAACAAAGGGGATTTGGTGATGGAGGCTTTGTTAGAAAGAATGCAAAATCGAGGGCATGGTGGGTAAGTTTGCTTTTATAAAAATTAATTGTTTGGTTAATACATAATAATTATACATATTTATAGGGTCCACGTGATACCTTGATACATACATATAATGCGTAATGATCAAATAAGGGAATTTAATATACCCATCAGCTCAAGCATTTATCATTTTTTGTGTTGGGAACATTTCAATTCTTCTAGCTACTTTGAAATATATAGTAAATTTTTAAAGTTTAAGGGACCTTACTGTGCTAGTCACCCTACTGTGCTAGTTACTTAACTAGTCACATACTAGTTACTTACTAGTCACCTTACTGTGCTATTTAATGCTATAGCTTACTCTTCTACCTAACTGTATGGTTTGTACCCATTAACCAAACATTCTTCACCCCCAACCCCTTCCCAGCCTCTGGTAACCATCGTTCTACTCTCTACGTCTGTGAGGTGAACTTTTTTAGACCCCACACATGAATGAGAACATGAGATATTTGTCTTTCTGTGCCTATTATTTCACTTAATGACCTCCAGTTTTATCCATGTTGCTGCAAATGACAGGGCTTCATTCTGTTTTGTGACTGAATAGTACTCCATGATGGATATATATCTGACATTTTCTTTGTTCATTAATCTGCTGTTGGACACTTAAGTCATTTCCATATCTTGGTTATTGTGAATAATGCTGCAGTAAACATGGGGGTACAAGTATCCCTTTCACATATTGATTTCCTTTCATTTGGATAGATTACCCAATAGTGTGCTTTCTGGATCATATGTGTTATGAGTGGTACAAAGTCAGACATAGCCAGGTCCATACATGTTTGTGTCTTTCTACAAGAGCAAACTTTTAGTGATGCTATTTCAGTCATAAAAACCACAGTCTACATGGAGTTCCCAAGGAGGCAATTCCCCCTAATACTACCAGTTCACTTGATAGTCAGAGCCATGGGCATACAGGCTCAAGCCTCTCCACAAGTCAGTCAATATTGCAAACCACACATAATAGCGTATTTAATTAATATATGTAAATGTTACAGCGTAAACATTCCACATCAAACAGAGTAACAATTAACAGGAGAAAAGGACAGAAAAAAAAAGGGGGGGTGCTAAAGAACTAGTCCAAAGAGAGCAACTGAACAAAGAACGTATTCTGGCCTGATCTGGACGGTTGTCAACATCTTGCAAGGAAGAGCCTTTGGCGACAGATGCCAGGTGCTGATCACAGATGACAGCAAGACAGGGTCTTATCAAGACAGCTGTTTTGAGCTGGCAAAGTCTTGCTTTTTTTGTGGCCACAGAGTCTTCTGGTGAGAACTGATAGTGAAATATTTTGCCTGTTTATGTCATTATGTGATTGGGTGCAGTCTTTATTGATTAGGTCCCTGTGGGCATGATGTCTTTTGAAATGTGAGATGCAGTCTCTTTCTAAAATGGAGTTACTTATGTTAAGGATGCTATATACAATATGGTAGTTCTATTTTTAGTTTTTTAGAAAACTCTATTTAGTTTTCCATAATGGCTGTACTAATTTTACATTCTCACCAACAGCATGTAAGAGTTCCCTTTTGTCCACATCCTCCCCAGCATTTGTTATTTTTTGTCTTTTTGATAATCATTCTAACTGGGGTGAGATGATATTGTGGTTTTCACTTGCATTTCCCTGGTGATTTAGTGGTCTCAAGCATTTTTTCATATACCTTTTGGCCATGTGTGTGTCTTCTTTTGAGAAATGTCTATTCAAGTCCTTTGCCCACATTTTAATAGGGTTTTCTGTTTTTTTGCTGTTGAGTTGTTTTTCTTGTATATTCTGGATGTTTAATCCCTTGCTGAATAAATGGTTTGCAAATATTTTCTCCCATTCTACAAGTTGTCTTTGGCTCTGTTGATTGTTTCCTTTGCTATACAAAAACTTCTTAGTTTAACTAAGTCCCAATTGTCAGTTTTTGTTTTTGCTGCCTGTGCTTTTGAAGTCTAAGCCATAAAATCTTTGCCTTGACCAATGTCCTGAAGCATTTCCTCTATATTTTCTTTTTCTTTTTTTTTTTTTTTTTGTAGAGACGGGCCTCTCATTCTGTTGCCCAGGATGGAGTACAGCAGCACAGTTGTAGCTCACTGTAGCCTCAAACTCCTAGGTTCAGGTGATCCTCCTGCTTCAGTGTCCCAAGTATCTGGGACCATAGACATGTCATCTGGCTAATTTAAGAACAGTTTTTTTTTTTTTTTTTTTTTTTTTTTTAAGAGATGATACCTCACTGTGTTGCTCAAGCTGGTCTTGAACTCCTGGCCTCAAGTGATCCTCCTGCCTCAGCCTACTGAGTAGTTGGGATCACAGGCATCAGCCACCGTACCCAGTCTGTTTGTTTTCTTCTAGTAGTTTTATAGTTTTGGGTCTTACATGTAAGTCTTTAGTCCATTTTGAGTTGATTTTTTTTTAATATGGTGAGAGATAGGAGTCTAGTTTCATTTTTCTGCATGTGAATATCCATTTTTTCCAGCACCATTTATTGAATAGGGCATCCTTTTCCCATTGTATGTTATTGGCACCTTTGTTGGAAATCAGTTGGCTGTAAGCACGTGGATTTATTTCTAGGTTGTTTATTTTGTTCCATTGGTGTATGTGTCTGCCTTTATACCAATACCATGCTGTTTTGGTTATTATAGCTTGGTAGTATATTTTGAAGTCAGGCAGGTAGTGTGATACCTCCAGTTTTGTTCCTTTTGATCAGGATTCCTTTGGCTATTCAGGGCCTTTTATGGTTCAGTGTGAATTTTAGGATTATTTTTTCTATTACTGTGAAGCATGTCATAGGTATTTGATAGAGATTGCATTGAATCTGTAGATAGCTTTGGATATAATCATTTGAATATATTAATTCTTCTGATCCATGGGCATGGATGTCTTTTCATTTGTTTGTATCCTCTTCAATTTCTTTCATCAGTGTTTCATAGTTTTCTTTGTAGAGGTCTTTTATGTCCTTGGTTAAATTTAATCCTAGGTATTATTTTTTTTCTTGTAGCTTTTGTAAATGGGATTGCTGTTTTGATTTCCCTTTCAGCTAGTTTGTTATTGGTGTATTGAAACAATACTGATTTTTGTATGTTGATTTTGTATTCTGCAACTTTACTGAATTTCTTTATCAGTTCTAAGACTTTTTTGGTGGAGTCTTTAGGTTTTTCTGTATGTCAGATTATGTTGTACACAAAGAGTAACAATTTGACTTCCTCCTTTCCAATTTGGGTGCCTGTATTTGTTTTTCTTGCCTGATTGCTCTGACTAGGACTTTCAGTTATGTGTTGAATGGGAGTGGTGGAAGTGGGCATCCTTGTTGTGTTCAAGTTCTTAGAGGAATGGCTTTCAGCTTTTCCCCATCCAGTATAATGATAGCTGGGGGTTTGTCATATATGGCCTTTATTATGTTGAGGTATGTTCTTTCTATGCTTGATTGAGAGTTTTTATCAGGGAGAGATGTTGAATTTTATCGAGTGCTTTTCCTGTATTTGTTGAGATGATGATATGGTTTTTGTCTTTCATTCTGTTGATGTGATGTATCACTTTTATTGATCTGTGTATGTTGAATCATTCTTGCATACCTGGGATAAATCCCACTTGATCATGCTGTATTATCTTTTTGTTTCGTTGTTGGATTTGGTTGGCTAGTATTTTGTTGAGGATTTTTGCATCTGTGTACATCAGGGATATTGGCCTGTAGTTGTCTTCTTTTGTTGTGTCCTTGTCTGCTTTTGTCATCAGAGTAAAGGTGGCCTTGTAGAATAAGTTAGGAAAATTTTTCTTTTCTTCAATTTTTTTGGAATACTTTGAGAAGAATTGATGTTCTTCTTTATGAAGTTGGTAGAATTCAGCAGTAATGCCATCAGGTCCTGGGCTTTTCTCTCTTGGGAGACTTTTTATTCCTGGTTCAGTCATGTCACTCATTATTGGTCTTCCTGGTTCAGTCTTGGTAGGTTATGTGTGTCCAGGAGTTTATTTCCTCTAGGTGTTCCAATTTGTTAGCATATAGTTGTTTGTAATAATCTCTAATGTTCCTTTGTATTTTTGTAGTATCAGTTGTCATGTTGCTTTTTCTCTTTCTGATTTTATTTATTTGGGTCTTCTCTTTTTTCTTGGTTAGTCTAGCTAATAGTTTATCGATTTTATCTTTTTAAAAAACCAACTTTTTGTTTCATTGATTCTTTGTATTGTTTTTTAGTCTCTTTTATTTCTGATCTGATCTTTGTTTTTTTTCCTTCTACTAATTGGGTTTTGTTTGTTGTTGCTTTGGTACTTGAAGTGCATCGTTAGGTTCTTTATTTGAAGTCTTTGTACTGTTTTTATTTTTTAGATTCAGGGGTGCATGTGCTGGTTTGTTACATGGATATATTGTGTGATGCTGAAGCTTGGGCTTCTATGTATCCTATCACCCTATGTATTACATCTTTGTAATTCTTTTTGTAGAGATCTTTCACCTCTGTGGTTAGATGTATTCTTAGATTTTTTTTTTTTTTTTTTTTTAATGTGTGGCTATTGTAAATGGGATTGTGTTCTTGATTCAGTACTCAGTTTGAACATTATTGGTGTGTAGAAATGCTACTGATTTTTGTACCTTGATTTTGCATTCTGAAACTTTACCAAAGCTTGTTTATCAGGTCTAGGAACATTTTGGTAGGATTTTCAGGTTTTCTAGGTAAAGAATCATATCATCAGCAAAGATAGATATTGCTTATTCAGTATGATATTGGCTGTGGGTTTGTCATAGATGGCTCTTACTATTTTGAGGTCGGTTCCTTCGATGCCTAGTTTGTTGAGGGCTTTAACATGAAGGGATAATATTAGATTTTATTGAATGTTTTTTCTGCATCTATTGAGATTATCATATGGTTTTTGTTTTTAATTCTGTTTATGTGACGAATCACATTTATTGAACATAGTACGCAAAAGGATAGTTTTTCATCCTTTGCCCGCCCTCTGCCGTTGCCTTCTTTTGGAGTCTCCAGTGTCTAATTTTTTTTGTATTTTTGGTAGAGATGAGATTTCGCCGTGTTGGCCAGGCTGGTCTCGAACTTCTGACCTCAGGTGATCCCCCTGCCTCAGCCTCCCAAAATGCTGGGATTACAAGTGTGAGCCACCGTGCCTGGCTTATTATTCCCATCTTTATGTCTGTGTATAGTCAATGTTTAGCTTCCACTTTGTAAATGAAAGCATGCAGTATTTGGTTCTCTGCTTCTGTGTTAATTTGCTTAGGATAATAGCCTGCAGCTGCATCCACATTGCTGCAAATAACATTTTGTTTTTCTTTTATGGCTGTGTAGTATTCCATGGTGTATATGTACCACATTTTCTTTATCCAATCCACCATCAACATAGGTTGGTTCCGTGTCTGCTATTGTGATTGGTGTTGCAATGAACATGTGAGCGCATGTGTCTTTTTGGTAGCATTATTTATTTTCCTTTGAGTATATACCTAGTAATGGGATTGCTGAATCAACTGGTAGTTCTAATTCTAGTTTTAGTTCTTTGAGAAATCTCCAAACTGCTTTCCACAGGGGTTAAACTAACTTACATTCTCACCAACAGTGTTGCCTTTTCTCCAAAGCCTCACCAACATCTGTTATGTTTTGATTTTTTTATAATGGCCATTCTGACTGGTGTGAGGTGGTATCTCATTGTGGTTTGATTTGCATTTCTCTGATGATTAGTGATGTTGAACATTTTTCAAGTTCGTTGTAGTTTATGGATATTAGCCCTTTGTTGGATGCATAGTTTGCAAATATGTTCTCTCATTCTATAGGTTGTCAGTTCACTCTGTCGGTAGTTTGTTTGTTTGTTTGTTTTTCTGTGCCGAAGCTCTTTAATTAGGTCCCAGTTGTCAATTTTTGTTTTTGTTGCATTTGCTTTTGAGGACATAACTTTTTGAGTCATAAATTCTCTGCCGTGGCCAGTGTCCAGAAGAGTATTTCCTAGATTTTTCTCCTAGGATTCTTACAGTTTGAGATCTTACATTTAAGTCTTTAATCCATCTTGAATTAATTTTTGCATATGGTGAGGAGGTGTAGGGGTTGAGTTGCATTCTTCATACAATTAGCCAGTTTTCCCAGCACCATTTATTGAATAGAGTATCCTTTCTGCATTGTTTATTTTTGTCAACTTTGTTGAAGATCAGTTCGTTGTAGGTGTGTAGCTTTATTTCTGGTTCTCTGTTTTGTTCCATTGGTCTGTGTGTCCATTTTTGTACCAGTGTCATGCTGTTTTGGTTACTATAGCATTATAGTATAAAGTAAGGTAATATGGTGCCTCTAGCTTTGTCCTTTTTGGGTAGGATTGCTTTGGCTATTTGGGCTCTTTTTTGGTTCCATATAAATTTTAAAATAGTTTTTTTCTAGTTCTTTGAAGAATGACAATAATTTGATAGGAATTGCATTGAATCCATAGATTGCTTTGGGCAGGATGGCCATTTTAATTGTATAGATTCTTCCAATCCATGAGCATGGAATATTTTTCCATTTGTTTATGTCATCTTTGATTTCTTTCAGCAGTGTTTTGTAATTCTTTTTGTAGAGATCTTTCACCTCTGTGGTTAGATGTATTCTTAGGTTTTTTTTTTTTTTTTTTTTTTTTTTTATGTGTGGCTATTGTAAATGGGATTGTGTTCTTGATTCAGTACTCAGCTTGAACATTATTGGTGTATGGAAATGCTACTGATTTTTGTACCTTGATTTTGCATTCTGAAACTTTACCAAAGCTTGTTTATCAGGTCTAGGAACATTTTGGTAGAATTTTCAGGGTTTTCTAGGTAAAGAATCATATCATCAGCAAAGATAGATAATTTGCCTTCTTCTTTTCCTATTTGAATGCCTTTTATTTCTTTCTCTTGCCTGGTTGCTCTGGCTAGGACATCAAGTACTAGGTTGAGTAGGAGTGGCAAGAGAGGACATCCTTGTCATGTTCCAGGTCTCGGGGGAATGCTTTTTGACTTTTGCTTATTCAGTATGATATTGGCTGTGGGTTTGTCATAGATGGCTCTTACTATTTTGAGGTCAGTTCCTTCGATGCCTAGTTTGTTGAGGGCTTTTAACATGAAGGGATATTAGATTTTATTGAATGTTTTTTCTGCGTCTGTTGAGATTATCATATTGTTTTTGTTTTAAATTCTGTTTATGTGATGAATCACATTTATTGATTTTTGCCTATGTTGAACCATCCTTGCATCCCAGGAATAAAGCCCACTTGATTGTGATGGATTATCTTTTTGATGTGCTGCTGGATTCAGTTGGTATTTTGTTGAGGATTTTTACATCTGTGTTTATTAGGGATATTGGTCTGTAGTTTTCTTTTTTTGTTGTTGTATCTTTGCCAGATTTTGGTATCGGGGTGATGTTGGTTTCATAGAATGAGTTAGAGAGGGATCCCTTCTCCTCAATGTTTTGGAATAATTTCAGTAGAGTTGGTACTACCTCTTCTTTATATTTCTGGTAGAATTTGGCTGTGAATCTGTCTGGTCTGGGGCTTTTTTTGGTTGGTAGGCTTTTTATTACTGATTCAATTTTGTAACTCATTAATCTATTGAGGATTTCCCTTTCTTTCTGGTTCAATTCTGGGAGGTTGTGTTTTCCAGGAATTTTTCCATTTCCTCTAGATTTTCTAGCCTGTGTGCTAGAGATGTTTATAGTAGTCTGTGAGGATCTTTTGTGCTTCTGTGGAATTGGTTGTAATGTCACCTTTGTCATTTCTGATTGTATTTATTTGGATCTTTTTTTCTGTTAATTTAGCTAGCAATTCATCAATCTTATCAACTGTTTATTTCATTTGTTTTGGTCTCAATTTTGTTTATTTCTGCTCTGATTTTAGTTACTACTTTTTTTCTGCTAGCTTTGGGTTTAGTTCTTATTTTTCTAGTTCCTTTAGATGTGACATTACATTGTTTTAGGTTGTTGACTTGAGATCTTAATGTAGGTGTTTAGAGCTGTAAACTTCCCTCTTAACACTGTGAAGAATTTTTTGATATCTGCCTTTGTTTACCCAAAAGTCATTCAGGAGCAAGTTATTTAGTTTCCATGTATTTTTGTGGTTTTGAGAATTCCTCTTGGTATTATATTTTTATTCCACTGTGGTCTGAAAAGATGCTTGGTGTGATTTTGATCTTTTTTTTTTTTTTTTTTTGTCCTTGTACTGTTTTGATGTAGGCATCTATTGCTATAAACATCTCTCTTAGCACTGCCTATGCTGTATCCCATAGGTTTTAGTATGTTGTATTTTCACTTTCATTTGTTTCAAGACATTTTTGCGTTTCTTTTTTAATTTCTTCACTGACCCAGTGGTCATTCAGGAGCATGTTGTTTAATTTCCACGTATTTTTACAATTTCCAAAGTTTCTCTTAATCTTGATTTTTAGCTTTTTTCCATTATGGTTTAAGATACTTGATATGATTTTGATTTTAAAAAATTTGTTGAAACTTGTTTTGTGGCCTAACCTATGATCTATCGTGGAGAATGTTCTGTGTGCTAAAGAATGTATATTCTGCAGCTGTTAGATGAAATGTTCTATAAATGTCTTTAGGTCTGTTTGGTCTATAGTGTAGAACAAACTGGATGTTTGTTGATTTTCTGTCTAAATCACTTGTCCGGTGCTCAAAGTGGGGTATTGAAGTCCCCAATTATTATTGTATTGGAGTCTGTCTCTCACTCTTTAGCTCTAATAATATTTGCTTTGTATGTCCGTGTGCTCTGGTGTTGGATGTATGTATATTTATAGCCTGTGATATCTTGTTGCTGAATTGATCCCTTTTCATTATATAATTACCTTCTTTGTCACTTTTTTATGTTTATTTGACTTAAAGTCTATTTTGTCTGATATAGGAATAAGTACTCCTGCATGCTTTTGGTTTTCATTTGTGTAGGATATTTTTTCCCATTTCTTCATTTTCAGTTTATGCGTGTCTTTACGGATGAAGTAAGTTTCTTTTAGGTAGCACATAGTTGCGTCTTGCTTTTTATCTATTCAACCATTCTGTATCTTTTAATTGGGGAATTTAAACCATTTACATTCAGGGTTGTTATAGATGGGTAAGGACTTAACTCCTGTAATTTTGTTAACTGCTTTCTGGTGCTCTTGTATATCCTTTATTCCTTTCTTCTTCCTTTATTGTTTACCTGTATAATTTGGTCTCTCTCTCTCTGTTTTTTTTTTTTTTTTGTGATAATGTTTGATGCCTTTCTCTTTCTCATTTGTGTTTCTGCTTTACCAGTGAGTCTTACACTTTTTGTGTGTTTTCACGATAGCAGATATCATCCTCTTGCCTCATGATGTAGGACTCCCATATGCATTTTTTGTAGAGCTGGTCTAGTGATGATGAATTATCTCAGTTTTTTGCTTGTCTGGGAAAAACTTTATTTTTCCTTCATTTCTGAAGGATGGCTCTGTTGGGTATAGTGTTCTTAGATGCCAGTTTTTTTTGTTTGTTTTTTCTCTTAGCACTTTGAATATATCACCCCATTCTCTCCTGGCCTGTAAGGTTTTTGCTGAGAAATCTGCTGTTAGTCTGATGGCAATATCCTTATATGTGAGGAACTCACAGAACATTTGATATTTTTCTCTTGCTGTTTTTAGAATTCTGTGTCTTTGACTTTTGACAGTTTGACTATAATGTGCCTTAGAGAAGACCTTTTTAGGTTGAATCTATTTGAGGATATTTGAGCTGTCTTTATTTGGATATCTATATCTTTTGCAATAATTGGGAAGTTTTCAGCTATTATTTTGTTAAATTGGTTTTTTGTTCCTATGCCCATCTTTTCTCTTTCTGGATTTGCAAGAATTTGAATATTTGGTTACTTTATGGTCTCCCATATGCCATGTAGGCTTTCTTTATTCTTTTTTATACTTTATTCTTTTGTTGTTGTTGTCTGATGGGGTTATTTCAAAAGGTCCATCTTCAAGTTCAGAAATTCTTCTACTTGTTCTACTCTGTTGTTGAAACTCAATTGTATTTTTAAATTTCATTTGTAGAATTCTTCAGTTTCAGGATTTCTGTTTGGCTCTTTTTAATGATATCCATCTCTTTGTTGAATTTCTTTTTAGAACATACATTGTTTTCCTGATTTGTTTTTATTATCTGTTTTCTTGTATCTCACTGAGTTTATTTAATAACATTGTTTTGAATTATTTTTAGGAATTTCATACATTTCCTTTTCTTTAGGATCTGTTACCAGAGAATTATTGTGTTCCTTTGAGGTGTTATTTTTCTTTCCTTTTTCATTTTTCTTGTGTCCTTATATTGATTTCTGTGTATCTGGTGTAATAGTCACTTCTTCCAGTTATATGGATTGGCTTTCATAGGGAAAATTTTTTTCCTGTAGGTGTATCTATAATGTTGGTCAGGTAGGGTGCTTTGGATTTGATTCTCAGTGGGTGCAGGAGTGTAGTTTATATGATTTTTCCAGCCATAATCAGTATCATTGTTTTCTATGAGTTCTTCAGTGACTTGGACTGTAGTGGTTAGTGGAGGCTATGGCAAGGCTCTGCTGGGGATAGGGACACCAGGCAGACTGGTCATCACGTACCAGTCAGTGATGGCAGTGGCAGGCGGGATGGGCCTGTCCTCAGGCTTCCCAGATGGCATGCACAGGCACCGGTGGTAGCAGGCAGGGCAGATCAGTCCCCAGGCCCCTGGATGACATGCACAGGCACCAGTGGTGGCAGTAGTGAGTGAGGCAGGCCTCTCCAAGGTCCCTGGATGATGTGCATAGGTGCTGGCAGTGGTCAAGGTGGGTTTTTTTCCAGGGCACCTAGTGGTGGAAGGAGGGGCCAGGCCGATCACCAGTGCCTCGGACAATGTGTGTGGTAGTAGTGGTGGGCCCCTAAGTGGTGTGTGTGGACTCCCAGTGGTAAGTTTTCTTTTGACCTTAAGCTTCTCACTGCAGTTTAAAAAGCTTATCTGAGTTATGTCTCTGACCATATTGTGCTTTGGGTACAGAAGCAAAAGTGTTGAGCAAAAGCTAAGTTGATCCATGTCATGGTCACAGTATTTTGGGGGGACTTTGTTTGGGTTGTTTGCCTCATCACAGCAGTGTGAAGCTAGGTGTTTGCCTACATCCTATCTTGAATTTTCTACTCTTAAGAAGCAAAAGTACAAAGGTTCTGTCACACTAAGGAAAGGTGGTTTTTGAAAGTATTTAAGCCTTACTGATAGCTGTCTGTTGCCATTTCTGGAAACCTGTTTGAATCTAGTATGTCCGTGTCCAGTTCTGTTTCTCAGCAACATCTGGCATCTCCTGAAATGCCAGGATATCAGTAAGTTTACAATAGTAAGGTAGACTACAATAAGTTTCTGACAAAAAGATGGGCAGAAATGGTTGAAATAAATCTGGCTGAAGGATGAATTTCTTGAAGCAGCTCTTAAAATTGTATTATCACTTTCCTGCATGATAGTCTACTTTCTTCCAAGGCTTTTTCCTTTAGCTAGATGAAAATGTGACATATAGGCTTGTCTGGATCCTTCCTGAAAGCTTCCCTAATATATTACAGAGGCGCTTGTTAGCTGTGGCAGCCTGGCTCCACAAACCAGACTTAAAACATCAGTCTTGTGCCTAACCAAACAACTTGGGCTTTAGGTTGGCTATGAGGGGAAGACAAGATATTCTGTGAAATAAGTAATCATCTTAATATGAGCATTAAAAGTAAAAGCTTAGGCTGGGCACGGTGGCTCACACCTGTAATCCCAGCACTTTGGGAGGCTGAGGCCGGGCGGATCACCTGAGGTCAGGAGTTCAAAACCAGCCTGGCCTACATGGCAAACCCCATTTCTACTAAAAACAAAAATTAGCTGGGCATGGTGGCGCATGCCTGTAATTCCAGCTACTCGGGAGGCTGAGGCAGGAGAATTGCTTGAACCTGAGAGGTGGAGGTTGCAGTGAACCATGATCGTGCCACTGCACTCCAGCCTGGGCAACAAGAATGAAACTCTGTTTCCAAATAAATAAATAAATAAATAAATAAAAGGCAAAAGCTCAGAAATCCTATTATTTGCTTCTGGTAATTTATTAATTGACATTATTAATGTCATTTATTTACTTCAGGTAGATTTACATCTGCTATATGTTTACAGGAAAAAGATGAAAAGCCACTTGAACATATCTTCTGTTTTCTTAATGATCTGTTCTTCTTTATAGGGGATTTTTGACATCGTGTGAAGCAGAACTACAGGAGCTCATGAAACAGATTGACATAATGGTGGCTCATAAAAAATCTGAATGGGAAGGACGGACACATGCTCTAGAAACTTGCTTGAAAATCCGTGAACAGGAACTTAAGACTCTTAGGGGTCAGTTGGATGTGACACATAAAGAGGTAAAGCTATTTATTTGTTCTTCTTTTTGATATTTTTATGTTGTTTTTTATATTAAATGTGTTTCTTAAATATTTGTTGAAGAAATAATTTGTATACCAAGTTAGTTTCTTTATTGTTTTTTATTATACTTTTGCTGTTTTCTTTTAGAAGAAAAATTCATTGTGAAAATGTGTAAGAATATTAGCATTTATTTCAAGGATCATTTTACCTTGGTTACATGTAATATATACATAACTTCTTTTTTTTGTTTTTTTTTTGAGACAGAGTCTCGTTATGTCGCCCAGGCTGGAGTGCAGTGGCCGGATCTCAGCTCACTGCAAGCTCCGCCTCCCGGGTTTACGCCATTCTCCTGCCTCAGCCTCCCGAGCAGCTGGGACTACATTAGCTGGGACTACAGGCGCCCGCCACCTCGCCCGGCTAGTTTTTTTTTTTTTGTATTTTTTAGTAGAGACGGGGTTTCACCGTGTTAGCCAGGATGGTCTTGATCTCCTGACCTCGTGATCCGCCTGTCTCGGCCTCACAAAGTGCTGGGATTACAGGCTTGAGCCACCGCGCCCGGCCCATAACTTCTTTAAGAAAGTGTAAAAGGGTACCACACATTGTTTGTCTAACCTTCATCATATTACATGTTCATATTAACATTCACTGAGTTTCATGAAACTTGCTTTTGGCTTCACTGTGTGGCTAGTATTACACAACAAGTTCCAGATTAAAGAATTTGCCTCTTTTGGTTAGATTTGAAGTAAAATTAAGAGAACCCTTTAAAAAAAAAAACCATGTTTACCCATGTTGAAAATTAGGGGAGAAGAAAGAAAAGAAGAAAATAAAAATTACCTGCAGTCCCACCACTCATTGATATTGGTAATTTGGGGGGAAAGTTTAATAATATTTGCTGGTTGCCTTCTCATAAATTTAGCTGGTAAATTAGGAGGAGTACTCTGAATATTGGAAGGGAAGTAGAAAGCATTTATGTGTGAGGGTTGCCTCTTAATTTTTGGTGTGGATGTCAATCTCAGAAGGATTGGAAGAGTTAGAGTTATAGGGGAGCACTGGTCCCATTTCTCACTCTGAAGACCTTTCCTACCAGTAGGATCACCATTCATTAAGGCTGTCATCAGCTTATTCAGGTACACTTCTGTGAATGGTACACACTGAAATTGTGATTTTGTTGAGAAAACTTATTAAGAATACTTTAGAAATGTTTCCCATAACAAGGAAAGAGTTTGACTTGATAAAAATGTTATTACGCCTACCCAGAAAATTTCTCCTTGGTTGGCCATTTGTACTTTTGGTCAAAGTAGTACATGGTAACGCTGACTGTATCAAAGTTTTCTGCTTATGCTGTTTGCTAAATTGCAATTAATTTAAAATTTGAGTAGACCTTTGAGAATATATTTTTAAATTACACACAATGCAAAAATACAGAAGGTGATGCAAAAGTACAGTGAATAATCATGTTTGATTTTTAAAAAATCATAATTTAGGCAGGGTCAGTGTTCCTTTTATGGTAGGCTACTTAGCTAGCACTTTGTTTCTCCTAGGGCAAAACAAAATTCTGTTTAGCAAGTTGAAATGAAAGTGGTTTTCTGGTTGATAAATAGATTGTTTATTTTGTTAGAAACTCATTAAAGAATTGTGATTATGATAATATTTAGTCACTGTGATGCTAAATTTGAACTTATTCCTGTGGCTTAGTTTTAATGTCATGGGCATTATTTCCATTACTTAATGCCCTCGACATCAAAATTTCTCTTAAAGAGAAATTCAGAGAGATTAAGGGATTAAATGGATAGATTCCATGGTAAGGATTTGAAGATTTTAAGTTTGGCCTGGGGACATACAAGAGATTTAGAATTGCAGTTGTCTGGTCAATTTGCTACTTCATTGATTGGGCTGCTGAAAGTTGATTAAGTTTCTAGAAGTAGGTTTCTGAAGATAATCTAGTAATGGGAATCTATTCCATAGAATTCGTGTGGGAGATTGTGTTGCATTACAACACTTCTTTCTTTCTTTCTTTCTTTCTTTTTTAAGGAACAAATATATTTATTATAGTGCTGAAAAATTATGACCACCAACAACCAGTAAAGGGCAGGAAGGAACAACACTATGAGATCATGAAAATGTCTTGCTTCTTGTATTAGTCTGTTCACATTGTGATAAAGAAATATCTGAGGCTGGGTAATTTATAAAGGAAAGAGGTTTAATTGGCTTATAGTTCTGTAGAAGCATAGTGGCTTCTGAGGAGGCCCCAGGAAACTTTCAATTATGGTGGAAGGCAAAGGGGAAGCAGGCCTGTCTTCACATGGTGGAGCAGGAGAGAGAGAGTGAAGGGGGAGGTGCTACACACTTCTAAACAACCAGATCTCAGGAAAACTCACTATCACGAGAACAGCACCAATGAGGAAATCTGTCCCCATGATCCAGTCACCTCCCACTAGGCCCCACTTCTAACATTGGGGGGTTACAGTTCCACATGTAATTTGGGCAGGGACACAGACCCAAACCATGACTTTTGTTGACACAAAGTCAACAAACTTTCTTCTCTTGCTTTAACATTTTTGGGATTCTTTCCCAAACCTATTAAGTAATCATGATGGTTACAAATTTTCCAGTTCTACCACTCTTTCGAGTGCATTATTTTTATATCTTCATTAAAGGGGCAAAGCAAATCCCCTACTTGTAATAATAAGACAATATTGGAGACTGCCATTAAAACACAGGACAAGTAAAAAACAGATCTGTTCCAAGACACACGGGACTATCAATTTAGGAAATACACAGAAAGTTAAAAGTTAAACTCAGTTGGATACATTAAATATGTGCCGCTTTTTGTATGTCAATCATACCTAAATAAAGTGATTTTAAAAGCAAATGATTCAACCTGTACCACCAACAGGTTTTGAATGTATATACATTTAATATGTATTTATGAGTGGAGAACAACCTTAAACATTTTAAACAGCAGAGATACACAAAACAATTTTAGGTGGAAGTAATACAAAGTGCCTTGTGTTTCTGTCCTAGAATCAAATCATAGAAGTCTCAGGTTATTAATAAAACAAATACTGTTTTGAATATTAAAAATCATGTGTTTTGGGGAGGGAGAGAATTAACAGCCTTTCTCTGCCTTAAAATACTTTGCATTTTATGAAATTTACAATTGGAATGGAGGCGCTCCTAGAGTTGTTGGTATGCTAGGGAGGGAAATTGAGCACAGGAGCAAACTACTGTTTCTTAGTGCTCAGCTGAAGAAGTTTTCACTTAAAAGAGCTGTTGAAGTCATTTCTATTTTAGAAGTCTAGTATAAATGACTTTTTCTATGTATTAACTAGAATTAATGGTAATTTGTGAAATGTTTTATCATTTTTAAAAATTAGAATCTGTATCTCAGCCAGTGAAGCAGCAGACACTACTGCGTGTCATCATCTAACACCTGTAGTCCACCAGTCTGCATGGACTGTAAGCAGGTGTGGAGAGAACCGGAGTTCACTTATCAGCAACATGACCATGGAATTGACTGTTGAGTCTTTCTACTATTAATTACCATATATGTGCCTTTTTTCTGGTATTTTATTCCCACTGGATGCTTTTTATTAAGACCTTATACCTGTGAACACATTTGGAGCACAACTTACTGTCTTTAAGGTGCAGGTGGAAAATTGGGAGGCAGTAAGCAAGAAGAGTGCACTCACTCTCCGTTCTTACTCTTCTGGAGCCCAGGCTTGTCTAGCATGAAACTGGAGGTGAACCCAACCATCTGTATCTACAGGGAGACTTCTCCCATGGTCTTCTCTTGTGGAGATTCCTCTGCCTCTGGTGTCCCACCCTGGCTGCAGTTCTGGCCCTGGAGGCCAGCAAAGCACCTGGGGTAGAAGTTGTCTTACAGCCGTATTAAATTCTTCAAGGAGAGCAGCAGACTCTTCCACGGCAGGCAGCACCCCCCCCAGGAGGAAGAGCCACCTCAGGAGGATGTGTCTCCTCAGAACTTTTCAGGGATGTTTACCCCTTGTCCACCTTTGATTTTTTTTTTTTTTTTTTTTGTAATGATTTCCGAATTCTGGCCTCTTTCGCTGTGCTAGGAATGTCCTTTTGTTTTGGGTAGGCGAAGGCACACGGGTGCTTATGTGCATCTAATTTCTGGCCTTTGGTGCTCAGCTTTAATTGTTGGCACCAGGGACACAAAATGTCCTGGCGAATCAGGTTAACGGGTAGCAGTTTAGAGGGTAATGGAGGGATTGGTATCTTCTGAGGTTTTAGGTTGTTGTCACTGAACTCTGCCTTCCTCTTTGGGCAGAGCACTTTGTCACCTTTGACAGGTATTTTCATTTGGTCCCCTTTGCTGATGTTCCTGGCAAAGCAATTGTGCTTGGTTAATTAGAAGTTTGCTGATCTTCTTCCCTTGACTTCTCTGTGGAGTTCTACTCTTTGCCTTTTTGACTTCTCCATACTCAGAAAAGAGGTGGAGATTGATAAAATTTTTCCAGAATCAAAACACTTCTTTCAAGTATGTGTTATAACACATTCATACTCCGATTTGAGCAGTATATGATATAGGAACTAGAAAATAGGGCTTTATGTTTTTGTCATTGTATTAGTTCATTCTCTCATTGCAATAAGGAACTACCTGAGACTGGGTAAGTTATGAAGAAAAGAGGTTTAATTGACTCTCAGTTCCACAGGCTGCACAGGAAACATGGCTGGTGAGGCCTCAGGAAACTTAATCGTGGCCTAAAGTGAAGAGGAAACAGGCACATTTTCACGTGTCAGAGGAGGAGACAGAGCAAAGGGGGAAGTGCTACATACCTTTGAACAACCAGATCTCGTAAGAACTCACTATCACAAGAACAGCAAGGGGGAAGTCTGCCCCCTGATCCAATCACCTCCCACCAGGCCCCTCCAGCACTGAAGACTACAGTTCAACATGAGATTTGGGTGGGGACATAGTCAAACCACATCAGTCATTCTTATTTGTTTGAAAAGTACAGACCTAGAAGCAATCAGTCCTACGGTGTAAACCACTGCTAATCAAATGACAGGTCCATGATGAGATTAAAAGCTTGCACCGGAATGTAAATCAGTGTATATCCATCTTTCTCTGAGAAAATTTTGCTTGTAAGAATGTCAGTTACACTGAACGGTGTGTTTCATGACATACTTGATTTACACTTTGCCTCAGGCTTCTTATGCGGGATTGCTGTCTGTGAATAACTTCAGCCCACCTGCAAATCATACTTGGTGGATCACTAATATAAGCAACTTATTTTGTAAGTTAAGGCTTTCTGTGTTTCTGGTTACAGTGTTGGCACTGGGTTGGTTTTAATGGACATTCCTGCAGTTATTATCTTCCAGCTCCCTACAGGGCAGGTTGACTTTATGAAATGAGTAAGAAATTTGGAGTCCTGGCCCTGCCTCTTTTCAGCTGAATGGCCTTGGACAAGTAGCTTCCATCATTATTAGCATTTAATGTTCCTGAACTTTTCTTCACCTTTAATATTTATACTTGTCACAGTAAATAAAAAGAAAAATAATTCTACAAGGCTCATAAGAAAAAATAGTAATCTTCCCCACCCCTCTGAACCTAGGATTCTTACTTCTGTGAGGAGTAATTTCAAGCCTTTAACTCTTTCTTTTGGCATTTTCTCTATGTTTCCAAGGAACCTTTTTTACTGCTATATTTTCATTTATAATTTTAGCTGTTTAATGACTTGGTACTATGAAAGATGAGGGGTTTTGCTGTCTTACATACAATTATCATCCCCTCATCCTTCCAGGAGTGTATATCTTAATTTTTTGTTAGATCAGTATTCAGCATTTATATCATTAAAATGGTAAATATTATTCACAGTTGAGTCAGGTAGTGTAATAAGCAGACTTGTTTTTTGTACTGTTTTTTTGTTTTCCTGGAAATTACTAATTGTCTCACTTTCATTTGGTTTTTTAAACATACCTACCATTGATTGTTTCTGAACTCTCTGACACAGGTGTAAATCTTCTGTTGTTGTGTTTAGACATGGCAAGTAATCTGTCCATTTTCTTTTCTTTCATTTCTTTTCCCTGTGAAGACATCTCTCCTGGAGCTTGCCATTCTCCAATGTGCATAGGTTGCTTTCAAGGATATAGCTGTCATCATGAGAACTCCCTTCACCATTATTCTGGAAGTTTTCTGTGCTCCTCTATTTGTGTTTCTTTGCATTCTCTGTCACCATATTTATATGTTTACGTTTCCATTTTGATAGAGCATAGTTTTGAGATCTTGTATATCTGAAAATAATCTTTATTCTGTTTTCAGGCCTGATTGGAAGTTTGACTGGCTGTAGAAATCAGCTTTAGAAGTAAATTTCCCTCAGGATGTTTACAGTTAAATATGAATTATTTCAGACTTTAATTTTTGGTAATGGCAGAGTAGGTAATTTGGGCCAGTCCACTCACTGAGGACAAATATTACGTTAGATTTAAAAAAATTTTGGCTTGAAGCAAAATGCTATCAGGATGGTGAACAATTACCAGGCTGGGATCTGGGCTGGGCAAGAGGTTCAGGGAGGTGTGTCCAGGGTTTGGGGCCATTATTAACTGAAAGTAAAGAAAGCAGCCAAGAGGATAAAAGATTGAATGGTATTTTTGATAACTTTAAGGGGCTAAGGGTCCGTGATGGTTCTGAACGCCTCCTCAGTTTGGCTAAAGACCCTGAAAGGCTGCATCCTAGGAGTAAGGGTGGACCAGAACAGGCCCTCTTGATAAAACCACTCAGCTTCAAACATCTAAATCCCTGAAATCAGTTTAAATTAAACTTAAGAGTGCTACTGTCCCCAGGCATCTCCAAAGTGCTAGGGCTTCCAGGAACCTGGAAGAAGCAAGTGTAAATTTTCTCCAAAGGAAAAATTACCATTCTAGGTTTCAGATTATTCAAATAATTTTGCAAATATAATGCTTGGTACTTGCTCAGAAAATAACCTCAGACAACATGGACCAGGAGACAAGACAACACAAATGAAAAATAGTAGAAGCAGCAGAAGATGGAAATAGACCCATGATAAATCTAGATATTTGTCATCATGCACACAGATTACAATTACAATGTTTATTGCGTTCAAGGAGCTGAAAGATAAGCTTGAGCATTTCAAAAAAGAATTAAAAACCGTAAAAATAAATTAGTGGAAATTTTAGAACTGAAAAATAGAATGACTGAAATTAAGGGCTTAAAGATTAAGGGATAATTAGTGAACTAGATGATGTGACAGAAGAAAATGTCTAGAATAAAGCACAGGCAAAATGATAGAAAATATGGATGAAAGGATATGAGAAAGAGGATACAACAAGAAAGTCTAATATACGTGTTTTTGGAATCCCTGAAGGAAAAAAAAGAATGAGAATGGGCACAAGCAATATTTGAAGAGATAACTGGCTGAGATTTTGCCAAAGGTGAGGAAGGCCATGTATTTAAGAAGTCCAAGAATCTCAAGCAAGATAAGTAAAAAGAAACAGTTACCATGGTTGAAAACTAAAGACAAAGGGAAAAATCTGAAAAGCAATCAAAGACAAAAAATATTATCTACAAATAGCTCTTAACAGTTGACTTGTCAGCCAAAAAAGTGAAAGCCAGAAAACAATAAAATATCTATAAAGAAAGAACATGACTTTTTCCTCTACCGAACGAGAATTCTGTATCTAGAATAACGGTAAAATAAAGACATTTTCAGATGAACAAAAATTGAGAGAATTGGTCACAAGCAGATCTGCACTAAGGAAATATTAAAAAATGTTTTTTAGGAAGAAAGAGAGTGATCCCAGATTGACCCTCAGATCTGCAGGAAGAAATGAAAAGCAGTAGTAAATTTATGGGTGAATCTAAATGAATATTGATTGTACAAAACAATAATAATAAATGGAGTTTTGCTATGTTGCCCAGGCTGGACTCAAGCTCCTGGGCTTAAGCAGTCCTACCTCAGCCTCCCAAGTACCTGGGGCTACAGGTGCACGTCACTGTGCCCAGCTAACGGTAATTGCCTTTTGAGTTTAACGTATATATAAAATTATGGTGGCAATGGTGTTATATTTAAGTCAGGTTGGGATAAATGGAATTAAAGTATTTCTAAGTCCTTGGGTTGCCTGGAAATTGGTAAAATTACTAATTAACATTAGACCTTGTTAAGTCACAAATCCATGTTTTTATCTTGAAACCATTAAAAATATATATTAGTAGAGAATATCTTACATGCTAATAGAGAAAAATGGAATGATAAAAAAAGTAATCAGTCCCAAAGAAGGCAAGAAAGAAGAGAAAAAGGAACAGAGCTTATTAGTACAAATATTATGTAACAAGATGACAGCTTTAAATCAAAATAGGTTTGTTAAATGTAAATGCAGTAACTGGCTTAATTAAAAGATTAAAAACTGTCGAACTGGATCAGATAAACAAATCAATTATTATTTAATGTTTATAGAAATACAAAAACATTGAAATTAAAAGGTAAAATATATAACATGCAGTTTGAGTAGAAAGATGGTATAACTATATTCTTATCAGAAAAAGTATAATTGGAGCAGAGGCCAAAAGCATTACTCAAGGTGAAGAAAAACACTTCATAATGAGAAAATGTGAAATTTCAGGATATGTAACTTTAGCAGACATTCTTTGTGCCCTGTAGTATGTCCTCTTTGCCTCCTGATTTCATTTTAGCTATTGCATATAGGTCCTTGTGCGCTGCCAGTATGTACTATAACGGGTTTCCAATCTTTTAGCTTCCTTGGGCCAGATTGGAAGAAGGATTGTTTTGGGCCACACATAAAATACACTAACACTAATGCTGGCTGATAAGCTAAAAAAAAAAAAAAAAGAAAAAAAAAATCTTGTGATGCTTTAAAAAAGTTCACAAATTTGTGTAGGGCTACATTCAAAGCTGTACTGGGCTGCATATGGCCCGTGGGCTATAGGTTGGACAAGCTTGTCGTATATTATGTTTCTCTGGGGCCTTGGAAAGCTGCTCAGATGAAATCTGGAAGTGTCAGGGAGTTTACACTCTTAGGTCTTAGGTGAAGGTTCAAGTAATTGAGGGACTAGGTGAATTCTCCAACTTCCCATCCCTCAGAGGGACGATTCTGAAACATACCATCTGGTTCCTTAGTGGGTTCCCAGTGGAATTCATCACCAGCTGCTTACTTCAGTAATATGCTTACTGTGCTCAATAGCATACCCTTTATTAGCTTTCCTTCCTTCTCTGCCTTGCTCTCCCTGTGTCCTCACTGTGCTTCCTGGGGTCACCTTCAGTTACCCTGAAGTCCGTGTCTCAGCCTACACTTTGCGGGGGGGACTCAAACCAAGATGAAAATATCTGAGTATCTAATGTAAATATCTAATTAAATAGTTTTAAAAGAAAATCCTCTTTGTCTTTTATCTGTATGTGAAAAGTGACAGAACTAGGAAAAAACAGATGAAGCCACAATTATAGGGGGGAATTTTAACACATTTTTCTTAGTAACTGATGGAATAAGAGACAAACATAAGAAAGAATATAGATTTGAACAGCATGATCAGCAAACTTGACTTAATTTATTTATATAGAATATAATACAACGGAATTTCAGAGTACACATTCTTATCTGGCACAAACAAAACCCTTACCAAAATTGACCGTATGCTGGGCCATAAAGTAAATCTTGATACAATTCAAAAGCTTGAAATCACAGGTATGTTCTCTGAACATACTGGAAATAAGTTAGAAAAAGATAACTAGAAAATCTGCATATATTTGGAAATTAGGACATGAAGTTCTGAATAATTCATGGATCAGAGAGGAAATCACAACGGAAATTAGAAAATACTTTGAATTCAAAATGGAAATACAACATCAGACTTACAGAATGCAGATAAAATATCTTGGAGGGACGTTTATAGCCACAAGAGCATATATTAGAAAAGAGGAAGGGCTGAAAATCATTAAGGTAATGATTCATCTCAAGAGATTGGGAAAAGAACTTGCTAAATTTGAAGAATGTAAAAAGAAGGACATTTTTAAAAAATGAAAGTAAAAGCTTGGAAGTGATATGACATGAGAAAACTTCCACAAGAAAACCGATGTAACTGTATTAGCATGAGACAAAGTAAACATCAAAGCCAGAAGCAATACTAAAGATCTAGGGACACTTAAAAATTATGAAAGGATCAATTACCCAGGTTGCTTTATTAATTCAATTCTATAAATATACAAAGAAAAATGGACAGAATTAAGGGAACAATTAAGTACGTGGTAATCATGGAAGACTTAACACATAGCTCTCAATTAATACAACAAGCAGAGAAAACCTCAGTTAAGGTGAAGATTTGATCAAGATTAACAAACTTAACCTAATTAACAAACTTGACCTAATTAACCTAAATAGAACATTGTACCTAATAACTGCTGAATCCACATTCAAGTGAATATGGACCATTTACCACTACTGCCATAAAGCATGTCTCAACATATTTCAGAGGATTGGAGTCATGTTTTTTGACCAAGGTGGATTTAATCTAGAACTCAGAACAATGAAAGACAACCAGAAAAATCCTCAAAAGCTTGGAAATTAAGCAATATGCTTCTAAATAACCCATGAATCAGAAGAAATCACAATGAAAATTAGAAAATATTTTGGACTGAGTGATAATAAATATGGTACGTATCAAAACTTGTGGAATGCATCTAATGTGGTACCTAGAATGTTAGCTGTGTGTGTATACATATAGCTACATTTTATACATTTTATATATAGCTAAAATTATATATATTAGAAAGGCTGAAAGTGATCTAAGTAGCCATTTCAAGAAAAACAAAAAAGTCCCAGCAAATTAAAACCAAAGAAAAGAGAAAGAAAAGATATAATAAAGATAAGACAGAAACTAATAAAATAGAAAACAAATGTATAAGAGGATGAACAAAGCTATTCTCCTTGAAAAAAAGTAATTAAATTGATAACCTTGGAAAGACTAATTAAGAAAAAAGGGGAGAATAACTAATGTTAGCAATTAAAATGAGAAACCATAATAGAGCCTCTGAATAGTAAAGGGGTTATAAAAAGATACTATGACCATGTACCTCCTCCCCGCAGTAAAACATTTAGATGGAATAGAAAAATCCCAAGGAAAGCACAGCATACAAGAAAGGTTGAAACATGTGAACAGTACCCTATTAAATTGATTTTTGATTGTTCTGTTTTGAGATGGAGTCTCACTCTGTCTCCCAGGCAGGAGTGCAGTTGCATAATCTCGGCTCACTGCAACCTCTGCCTCCTGGGTTCAGGCGATTCTCCTGCCTCAGCCTCTCGAGTAGCTGGGACTGCAGGTGCGCACCACCATGCCCGGCTAATTTTTGCATTTTTTTTTTTTAAGTAGAAGTGGGGTTTCACCATGTTGGTCAGGCTGGTCTCAAACTCCTGACCTCAGGTGATCTGCCTGCCTCAGCCACCCAAAGTGCTGGGATTACAGGCATGAGCCACCATGCCCGGCTAAATTGAATTTGTTATTGAAAAACCTGCTCATAGAGAAATCTCTTGGCCTCAATAGCCTTCATTGGTGAATTCTACCAGATATTTTAAGAAATAAGTAACACCAATTTTTTATAAAATATTCCAGAGAACAGAAGAAAAGATAAGATTTTCCTAACTCCTTTTATGAAGCATCATAATCTTCATTTCAAAACTTAACAAGGACATAGCAGTTAAGGAAAATTACAGGCCAGTCTTATGTGAATGCTAATATAAAACTGTTAGACAAAATATTAAACTAAATCCAGCAATATTTAAAAAAGATATTACATACTAACTTAGGTTTATTCTAGGCATTCTAGGTTGTTTCAACATTCATAAATCAATATAATTCATCACATTATCAGAGGAAAAAACACCATAGTTATCTCAATCCAGGAAAAAAATTTAATAAAATTCAGTTATCCATTTGTGATAAAAATATTAAAATCCCTTAGAAAATTAGAAATGTAAGGGAATTTCCTTAATCTAGTAAAATGGTATATAAAAAACTTAGCAGGTAGCAATTAATATAACCCATTAGAAGCTTTCCTTAAGAGATTGTGAATGAGACAAGGATGCCCAGTATCACCACTTTTTTTGTTGTTGTTATTGTAGTGGAGGTGTAGCTAGTGCAATAAAGCAAGAAAAATAAATACAAGATATAAGGATTAGAGAGGAAGAAATACCACAGTATTTAGCATGTGCTTTGTTGGTGTACACAGAAAACCCAAAAAACCTATGTAGACAAACTTAGAATTAACAAATGAAATAGTAGGTTTGCTGAGTTAAAGGTTAATATACAAAAATTTATTGATTCTTTATACCAGCAAAAAGCAATTAAAAATGAAGTTAAAAAAGATACCCTTGACAAGAGTATCAAAAAAACCACCAAATACAGTAAATCCAATGAAAGAGGTACAAGACTTCTATACAGAAACCTCTAAATTATGGAGAGAAATTGAAACTGATATAAATGGAAGAATAGATTATGTTCATGGATAGAAAGACTCAGTATTTTAAAGGTATTGGTTTCTCTAATTTTGATCTATTAATTCAGTATTATTCTAATTAAAACTCCAGTATATTTTAAAGTGAAAATTGACAAGGTTGTTTCTCAAATTTATATGGCAGTAGCCAAAACAATCTTGATGAAGATCAATTAAGGTGGACCACTTAGGGTACTAGAAAACAGGATTTATTAAAAACTATATTAAGACAGTGTGGTATTGCAAGGATAGAAAAACAGACCAGTGGGGCCGGGCGCGGTGGCTCAAGCCTGTAATCCCAGCACTTTGGGAGGCCGAGACGGGCGGATCACGAGGTCAGGAGATCGAGACCATCCTGGGTAACACAGTGAAACCCCGTCTCTACTAAAAATACAAAAACTTAGCCGGGCGAGGTGGCAGGCGCCTGTAGTCCCAGCTACTCAGGAGGCTGAGGCAGGAGAATGGCGTGAACCCGGGAGGCGGAGCTTGCAGTGAGCTGAGATCCGGCCACTGCACTCCAGCCTGGGTGACAGAGTGAGACTCCGTCTCAAAAAAAAAAAAAAAGAAAAACAGACCAGTGGAACAGAGTAAAAGAGTCCCATAACAGAGATCCCACATATATGAACATTTGATTCATGACAAGATGGCACTGCAGGGTGGTGGGGAGTCTTTTCAATACATGGGACTGGACCAGCTGAGTAACAACACGCGGGAAAAAGGAAGATTTTGACTTCTAGTTTTATACCATACACCAAATTCAATTCTAGATGGATTATAAATTTAAATGTGAAATGCTGAAAATTTTCTAGACATAAGAGAAAGTATCTTGGAGTAGGGAAAGATTTCTTAAAAAAAATGATAAAAGGTTACTAATTTAGACTATATTGAAATAATAAACTTTTCATATATTTACAACATGTGACCAACAAAAGATAAAGAACATCTATAAATTATTAAGTTAACTGAGTAGAAAAATGGGCAAAAGACAAATAGTCATTTCACAAAGGAAGATATTAAAATGACCAGTGAGCATGTGAAAAGGTGCTTGGTTTCACAAGTTACTAGGAAAATGCAAATTATTTTATACACCAGAATGGCTAAAAGTTAAAAGACTAATAATACTAAGTTACTATAGGGGTATGAAACAGCTCAATGTTTTATCAAAAAGAGAACTGTAGTTTTCTGTGCAAATATTTACTTTCAATTTAAGTTTATTTTAAAAAGCAACAGTCAGTTCCCATTTTGAGTAGTAGAAAATATACATTTTGTGTATTTTTTCCCATGGGTATTCTGGATTTTTCCCCTTTGGACCTGAAAGTTTGGAAATGGTTGAACATGACTTAGCATGTTTGCTTTCTGCTTTAAACACTAAAAGTCCTTGTCTTTTCACATTTATCTTTTTACATTTACACAGAGTGCATTTGTATTTTTATACTTCGCTTATTTCTTTTTATATTAATCTATTCTGTTTACATGCATATTTTTTTCCACTTTGTTTTATTCTAGAACTCTTGTAGTAGGAAGTACTAGAAGATCTGTGAATGTCTTAGTTTTGTTACCTTCATTAACAGCTAATATTCTCATTTCTGTTTAATGATCGGTGACTTAGTATTGCATAAGAATCAATAGTCTAACTAACTGTAAATTGAAGCTCTTATTTCTCCCTTTCAGTGTTACTGAAGTTTTATTTTCTGGGAGGGGGATATTGAATTCCATATTATTGTTTTTAGTGTTTTTTCAGAATCATTTTTCCGGAATACTTTTTTCCTTTTTGAGGATGGACTTTTTGCAGTTCACTTTAACTATGTAGTGTGTACAAATGACATTTCAGCCAGACTTGGAGGAGCTGTTCTGGCATTTTGATTTGCAAATCAAACATGCACTCTATCTTTTAGTCTCTTTTCATTGTATTTCTTCTCCTTGTTTCTTTTGGATCTGGTACTGTCATCTGCATATCTTTATTAATTAACAAATTTGCCTGGAGATCATTTTTACTGCTCCTTGTCTTAAAAACATTTTACTTCCTACCTTTCTTCTTATCAATAAACAGGATATATGTAATTTGGGATTTATCTAATCTGTTAGTGATGGATGAAAAGACTCAAAGTGCCAAGAGATCAGGGAAATTCAGATCAATCCAGGAAGGAGGAATCATTAGGTGTGACTCTCAAGAACAGGGATATTCACGTGGGTCACAGGGTCATTCTGGCAAAGCGTTTTCTTCTGGCTGTGGGTTCTCAAGGGATATAGGTGATTCTAGTGAAAGAAGAGAGCCAAATGAGAGTGATTGTGAAGCGTTGTAGTCAGAAAGGTGATGGTTTTCCTTTTTTTTAAATTTAAATTTTATTTTAAATTCAGGGGTACATGTGTAGGTTTGTTATATAGGTAAACTTGTGTCACGGGGGTTTGTTGTACAGATTATTTCATCACACAGGTAGTAAGCCTAGTACCCCTTAGTTATTTTTTCCTGATTCTCTCCTTCTACCCTCCAGTAAGCCTCAGTGTGTGTTGTTCCCCTCTATGTGTCCATGTGTTCTCATCACTTAGCTCCCTTTTGTAAATGAGAATATGCAGTATTTGGTTTTCTGTTCCTGCAAAGGACGTGGTCTTATTCTTTTTTATGGCTGCATAGTATTCCATGGTGTATATGTACCTTATTTTCTTTATCTAGTCTACCATTGATGGACATTTAGGTTGATACTGTGTTTTTGCTCTTGTGAATAGTGCTGTGGTGAACATACATGTTCTTTCCGATGGAACGACTTAGTTTTTTTGGGTATATACCTAGTAATTGGATTGCTGGGTCGAATGATATTTCTGTTTTTATAACTTTAAGGGATCACCATCGTCTTCCACAGTGGTTAAACTAATTTACACTCCCACCCACAGTGTATAAGCTTTCTCTTTTCTCTGCAGCCTTGCCAGCATGTTACTTTTGAATAATAGCCTTTTGACTTTTTGACTTTTAAATAATAGCCATTCTGACTAGTGTGAGATGGTATTTCATTGTGGTTTTGATTTGTGTTTCTCTTATGATCAATGATGTTGAGCATGTTGGCTGCCTGTATGCCTTCTTTTGAAAAGTGTCTGTTCATATCCTTTGCCCAATTTTTAGTGGGGTGGTTGTTTTTTTCTTGCAACTTTAAGTTCCTTATAGATGCTGGATACTAGTCTTTTGTCAGATGCATAGTTTGCAAAAGTTTTCTTCCGTTCTATATGTTGTTCATTCTGTTGATAGTTTTGTTTGCTGTAAAGAAGCTCTTTAGTTTAATTAGATCCCATTTGTCAAATTTTGCTTTTGTTGCAGTTGCTTTTGGTGTCTTTGTCATGAAATTTTTGCCTGTTTCTATGTCCAGAATGGTGTTGCCAAGGTTATCTTCCAGAGTTTTTTATAGTTTTGGGCTTTACATTTAAGTATTTAATCCATCTTGAGTTAATTTTTGTATATGATATAAGGATGGGGTCCAGTTGCAATCTTCTGCATATTACTAGCCAGTTATCCCAGCACCATTTATTTAATGGGGAGTCCTTTCCTTATTGCTTGTTTTTGTCAGTTTTGTTGAAGATCAGATAGTTACAGGTGTGCAGCCTTATTTCTGGGTTCTCTATTTTCTTCCATTGGTCTGTGTATCTGTTTTTGTACCAGTGCCATGCTGTTTTGGTTACTGTTGCCCTGTAGTATAGTTTGAAGTTGGGTAGTGTGGTGCATCTAGCTGTGTTCTTTTTGCTTGGGATTGCCTTAGCTATTCAGGCTCTTTTTTGGTTTCATATGAATTTTAAAATAGTTTTTCCTAGTTCTGTGAAGAATGTCATTTGGTAGTTTAATAGGAATAGTGTTGAATCTGTACATTGCTTTGGGCAGTATAGCCATTTTAATGATACTGATTCTTCCTTCCATGAGCATGGAATGTTTTTCCATTTGTTTTTGTCATTTCTGATTTCTTTGAGCAGTGTTTTTTATTTTTTCTGTAGATCTTTCACCTCCCTGATTAGCTATATTCCTAGGTATTTTATTCTTTTTGTGACATTTGTGAATGGGATTGCATTCCTGATTTTACTCTCAGCTTGACTATTGTTGGTGTATAGGAGTGCTAGTGACTTTTGTACATTGATTTTATATCCTGAGACTTTGCTGAAGTTGTTTATCAGCTTAAGGAGCTTTTGGGCCAAAACTATGGGGTTTTCTAGATAGAGGATCATGTTGTCTACAAACAGGAATAGTTTGACTTACTTTCTTCCTATTTGGATGCCCTTTATTTCTTTCTTTTGCCTGATTCCTCTGGCCAGGACTTCTAAAACTATGTTGAGTAGGAGTGGTGAGAGAGGGCATCCTTCTCTTGTGCTGGTTTTCAAGGGTTTCCAGCTTTTGCCCATTCAGTATGATACTGGCTTTGGGTTTGTCATAGATGGCTCTTATTATTTTGAGGTGCATTTTTTCATTACCTAGTTTATTGAGAGTTTTTAACATGGAAGGGTGTTAAATTTTATCAAAAGCCTTTTCTGCATCTATTGAGATAATCATGTGGTTTTTGGCTTTAGTTCTGTTTATGTGATGAATCACATTTATTTATTTGCATATGTCAAGCCAACCTTGCATCCTAGGGATGAAGCCTACTTGACTATGGTGGATAAGCTTTTTGATGTGCTGCTGGATTAGGTTTGCCATTATTTTGTTGAGGATTTCTGCATCAGTGTTCATCAATGATATTGGTCTGAAGTTTTCTTTTTTTGTTGTGTCTCTGCCAGGTTTTGGTATCAGGTTGATGCACAACTTATAGAATGAGTTAGAGCGGAGTCCCTTCTCCTCAAGCTTTTGGAATAGTTTTAGCAGGAATGGTACCAGCTCTTCTTTCTACATCTGGTAGAATTCAGCTGTGAATCCATCTGACCCTGGGCTTTTTTGGGTTGGTAAGCTATTTATTACTGATTCAATTTCAGAACTTGTTATTGGTCTGTTCAGGGGTTCAGTTTCTTCCTGGTTCAGTCTTAGGATGGTGTATGTGTTCAAGAATTTATCCTTTTCTTCTAGATTTTCTAGTTTATGTGCATAGAGGTGTTTATAGTATTCTCTGATGGTTGTTTATATTTCTGTGGGATTAGTGGTGATATCTTCCTTATTTCTGATTGTGTCTATTTGAATCTTCTCTCTTCTTTATTAGTCTAGCTGGCGGTCTGTTTTAATTTTTTCAAAAAATCAGCTTCTGGATTTGTTGATCTTTTGAATGGTTTTTTGTGTCTCAGTCTCCTTCAGCTTAGCTCTGATTTTGGTTATTTCTCATCTTCTGTTATGTATGTCACTGCATGTGAGATGGGTCTCTTGAAGACAGCATACCAATGGGTCTTGATTCTTTATCCAGCTTGTCATTCTGTGCCTTTTAATTGGGACATTTAGCTCATTTACATTCAAGGTTAGTATTGATATGTATGGATTTGATTCTCTTATCATGATGTTAGCTGGTTATTTTGCAGTTTTTTGTGTGGTTGCTTTATAGTGTCACTGGTCTGTGTACTTTAGTCTGTTTTTGTAGTGGCTGGTAACGGTCTTTCCTTTCCATATATGGTGCTTCCTGCAGGAGCTTAGTTTGGCCAGATAATGAAATTCTGGGTTGAAATTCTTTTCTTTAAGAATGTTGAATATGCCTCCAATCTGTTCTGGCTGGTAGAGTTTCTGCCAAGAGGTCTACCATTAGTCTGATAAGCTTCCCTTTGTAGGTGACCTGATCTTTCTTTCTGGCTGCCCTTAACATTTTTTTCCTTAATTTTGACCTTGGAGAATTTGATGATTATGTATCCTGGGAATGATCTTGTGAAGTATCTTACTAGGGTTCTCTGCATTTCCTGAATTTGAATGTTAGCCTCTCTAGCTAGGTTGGGAAAGTTCTCATGGGTGATATCCTGAAATATGTTTTCCAGGTTGGTTGCATTCTCCCCATCTTTTCAGGGGACACTAGTGAGTTGTAGATTTGGCATCTTTACATAATCCCATATATCTTGGGGATTTTATTCATTCCTTTTCCTTCTTTTTTTCTCTATTCTTACCTGTCTTATTTCAGAAAAACAAGCCAGTCTTCAAACTCTGAGATTCTTTCCTCTGCTTGGTCTATTTTGCTGTTAATGCTTGTGATTGCATTATAAAATTCTTCTAGTGTGTTTTTCAGCTCTAACAGGTTGGTTATATTTCTTTCTATACTGTCTATTTTGTCTGTCAGTGACTGTCTTATTTCAGAAAGCCAGTCTTCAAGCTCTGAGATTTCTTTCCTCTGCTTGGTCTGTTTTGCTATTGATACTTGTGATTGCATTATGAAATTCTTGTAGTGTGCTTTTCAGCTCTATCAGGTTGCTTTACATTCCTTTCTATACTGCTGATTTTGTCTGTCAGTTCCTGCATTGTTTTATCATGATTCTTAGCTTCCTTGGACTGGGTTTCAATATACTCTTGTAGCTCAATGATCTTTGCTCCTATCCATGCTCTGAATTTTATTTCTGTCATTTTAGCCCTCTTAGCCCAGTTCTGAACCCTTACTGGAGAAGTGATATGGTTGTTTGGAGGAAGGAAGATACTCTGGCTTTTTGAGTTCTTGGAGTTCTTGCACTATTTCTTTCTCATCTTTGTGGGCTTACGTTCCTTCAATCTTTGAAGTTGCTGACCCTTGGATGAGTTTTTTTTTTTCTTTTATCATATTTGATGTCCTTGAGAATTTGATTGTAGTATAAGGTGGATTCAGCCAACTGGCTTTGTCTCTGGAAGATTTTAGGGGACCATTGCTCAGCTCCCAACTCCTAGACTATGTGGTGTAACTCTGAGGGGTTTGTATTGGGCCCTAACTTTTTTCTCTGGCTCCTTGAAGTTAGGAATCCACTGCATTGGGGGTTCAGGGTGCTCCTGGACTGCTGGTCACTACACCCCAATGGGTGGTGTCAGCCAAAGCGTTTCATAGTGCGATGACAGTGGGATTCATCCTTGCTTGCATGTGCCGGCAGCAGTGGTAGCAGCAGTGCAGTGGGGGACACACTGGTCAGCTATGGCAGGGTTCTAGTGGGTGCCAGGGTGCTTGCCTCCCTGAAGGTGTTCACCACAGTAGAGGAGGGAACACAGCTGGAAGGTGAGCGGGGGCCCCTGCTGGCAACTGCACAGTGGCACTGGTGGTGGTGTTGGCTTGGGGGCAGGGCACTGGCGGTTGCAGGTCTGTGTGCCTTCTCTGTGTACTGCAAACAGGAGTGGTTGCTCTGTGCAGGGGAGGATCTGCTATTCTCTGTGCCTAGTTTCACTCCTGCGGCAGTGTTGATGCAAGAAAGGGGCACTGGCAGAGGCGAGACTGGCTGGTTTTGTGCCCACCAAGGTTGTGTCTGCAGTGGTGGTCAGTGGGGACATGGGGGATGAACTGCACTCCCACCACAGCAGTGGCAAGGTGGATACATGTACACTTGCCTGTTGGTGGGGCAAGAAAAGCAAAACCTGCTGGCATAGGCACATGCCAGCAAAGCCATGTGGGGAGTTGCTGTGGGCCCAGAGAAGCTGCAGTATGGGGACAGAATGTACAGGTTGGTGCATAGCCATGGGGGCCACTCCTCTGGAGCTCTCTGCTGGTCAGGCATAGTCTGCTAGCACAGAAGCTATGATGCAGTCCCCCAGGCCACCCAAGGCTGCCCTGTAAGCATGTGTGGCCACACTGGGGCCCTGGGAGAGGCCACCAGCAGGCCAAGGGGTGTTCAGGTGAGACTGGCCCCATATGATGGGCAAGACCACTCTGCACAGTTCGGGTCCAACAGTTGCCTTAGAGCTAAAGTCTCCTATGGGAGCCAGTTAAGCCTAAGGGGATGGCTATCCCTGGCCATGCCCCACCACCCCACCACAGATACTCCCGCACCAAACTCTCTGGGCTCCATATCAGCTGGCTTGCTGCTCCTATCATTTCTCTAAGTGGCTCACCCTGTCAACTTGAGTGTTCATGGTGGTCAAGCGGTCCCCTCCTGCTAGGGTTCCAGAGGCCCGTGGGAAAAGGGGGTTGCTTCTTGCTAGTTCAGCTCATCTGTTTTTCCAGAGTTGTTTGGGCCAGCAGTGAGTCCAGGTGCCTAGTAGTCACCTCGTGTACAGTTCCCAGCTTCCTCCCCCTTCATCTCAGCTTCTGTGTCTTCTCTCCATCCACTCTCAGTGACCGCCTCTGAAGATCTGTTAGGAGCACACCAGTTGTCTCAGTCCCTCATTGGCAGCTTTTCCTCCTGGCTGTGTCTAGTCAGCCATCTTGTCCTCCCCCTGCTTTTTTTTTTTTTTTTTTCTCCCTCTTTGTCTTCAATTTTTAAAAACCTTGGTCAAAGAACTATTTAGGCTAAGTTTGAGAACTCCCTAGTCAGTTCCCATGCTGTCAGCGTACCTTATGAAATCATTTAAAGTTTTTATGATTCTGCAGGTGTGTCTTGTCTAACATGTGATAGAGGGCCAAAAGGCCACACTACTGAAAATTTAAGGAAGGGTGTGTGTGTGGGTGCGGGTGTGGTGTTTTGAGGGTTGACTTTTCTCTTGGTTGTGGTATGTTAGGAGTAATGGCTATTACATACTGATGTGCTTGATGTGCTTTGTCTTTACGGGTTATAGCAGTGTAGACACGAGTCTACTTTTGGGATAATCTGTTTCCCTTTTTCTTCTGTCTTTGCTAAAAGCTATTGCTCATTTCTACTGATCATTGTAGTTACCCCTTCTACCTACCATACTTTCTAATTTTGCATCTTCTGGTGGATTGTGGGCTAGGAAATATGAATAGTTAAGACTGTTCAACTTGTTTTAATCAACTTGTTTTAATCAAATAGATGAGTCCTGATGATCTTTATCAAAGCAAAATAGGTAGACTTAGGGTCAGCCTCTTGTCTTTTCTTTTTTAAAATGTTCTTTTCTTGCTGGTAAAAGCAGTAGCCATTGGAGAAATTTTAGAAAAGACAAACTATGAAGCAAAAAATAATCATAATACCTTGAATCAGAGTTAATCTGTATTAACATTTGGTGTATTTCCTTTAAGCTATGTAAGTAAACTTCAGTAAAAATCCTTCCCAAAATTGGGATTTTAGTATAGTATACTTTTTATATCCATATGTTTTTTAAGTGGTAAGCATTTTGCATGTTAACTGTTTTAATACAGCTTAATGTTTGCATATTTTATTATGTACTTTCATTCATTATATTCATTCACAATTTATTTATAAACATTTAGATTTTTTCCAGTTTGTCCAGTTTTTATAAAAGAACAAATCCCTATTGACAATTTCTGTGTTTTTTTTTGAGACTGAGTCTCACTCAGGTTGGAGTGCAGTGATGCCGTCTCGGCTCACTGCAACCTCCATCTTCCGGGTTCGAGCGATTCTTGTGCCACAGCCTCCCGAGTGGCTGGGATTTCTGGCACCTGCCACCAGGTCTAGCGAATTTTTTGTATTTTTAGTAGAGATGGGGTTTTGCCGTGTTGGCCAGGCTGGTCTCAAACTCCTGACCTCACGTGATCTGCCTGCCTTGGCCTCCCAAAGTGCTGGGATTACAGGCATGAGCCAACATGCCCAGTCCCGACAAATTCTTAACATCTACATTTATTTTCTTCTTTTCCTTTTTTGTAGAGACAGGGTCTCACCATGTTGCCCAGGCTGGTCTTGAACTCCTGGGCTCAAGTCATCCTTCTGCCTCTGCCTCCCAAAGTGCTGAAATTATAGATGGGAGCTGCTCTACCTGGCTCTACATTTATTTATTTATTTATTTATTTATTTATTTATTTATTTATTTTGAGATGGAGTCTCGCTGTGTCTCCCAGGCTGGAGTGCTGTGGCGTGATCTCGGCTCACTGCAAGCTCCGCCTCCTGGGTTCACGCCATTCTCCCGCCTCAGCCTCCCAAGTAGCTGGGACTACAGGCACCCGCCACCACGCCCAGCTAGTTTTTTGTATTTTTAGTAGAGACGGGGTTTCACCATGTTAGCCAGGATAGTCTCGATCTCCTGACCTCGTGATCCACCCGCCTCGGCCTCCCAAAGTGCTGTGATTACAGGCTTGAGCCACCGTGCCCGGCCTACATTTATTTTTTTTTTACATGAATTTCTAAAAGTAGTGTTTACTAAGTCAAGGTTAAGAATATTTATGAGTGTTTTAATATACACTCCCACATTGCTTTCTGGAAGTCATGTGCTTTGTATTTCAACACTTTATGGGTCTTTGATTCCAAATAACTTACCCACACAAGTCTTATTTTATAAGATCTTTCCTAATTTGATAGATGTAAAATGCCGTTGGATGTTTTCCTCTGATTACTAGTGAAATTAAGTCTTTTTTCATGTTTATTGGACATTTATATTTTTGTGGGAATCATTCTTGTCCTTGAGTTATTTTTCTGTTGAGAGCTTAATACTTTTTACAAATTCGTAAGAGTTTTTTGTATACTAAAAGTTAAAAGCCCTTTGATTTTTTGTAAATATTTTTCTGTTTATTTACCTTTTAATTTTGTTAATTGGATTTTTTTAAAACAGAAGTTTTACATGGTTAAATGTATCATTTTAAAATTACTTTTTCATTAGTTTTAAGCTCAGAAAGTTTCCTTTCATCCAGAAATTCAGTTACATCATTCACTTACATCTTTTTTTAAAAAACTAGACTTTTCCATTTTATTGCCTGTATTTACCCATTCTTCCAGTTTGAACTTTAGAATGACTTTTTCAAGTTCTCTTACAAAAATAAATTCCACTATAATTTTTTATTGGAATTGCATTAACTCCTCATTCTTATAAGTAGTTTATTTCTAGTACTTTTAAGAAACTTACTGTTCTAGATGGTGTTTATTTACTCCCTCCTGTTCCCTGTTTTCCCTCTCCCTTCCTACTTATCAGTCGATGAAATTCTAGCTGGTTATTAAAAGAATTACTTCTGGATACTTGTGGAGGTGAAGGCTTGGCAGAAAATAGATGTCTTTGGTATCAAATCATTGAAAAGTGGGTTAGGATAACTTCCTTACCATGGTTGGTGGAACTTGTTTCTCTGAAGTTGGGCAAATGGTAAAGCAGGCACAGGCCTCGTTTTTTTTCCCTGTCTGACGTTACTATTCTGTACTTTATTGTAGAGAAATTATTCTTAAAGTCTTCTAGATTTTTTATGAAGTATTGTTGGTTTCCAGGGCTCTCAAAACTTTATATTTCTTATTTTCATGAGATTTTTTTTTTTATGAAAAGGGTTGAGTAGAATAATCAGACAGAGAGAGACAGTTTCGGCTGGGTGCGCTGGCTCACACCTGTAATCCCAGCACTTTGGGAGGCCGAGGCAGGTGGATCACGAGGTCAGGAGTTCAAGACCAGCCTGGCCAAGATGGGGAAACCCCGTCTCTACTAAAAATACAAAAATGTGCCAGGTGTGGTGGCATGCACCTGTAATCCCAGCTACTCGGGAGACTGAGACAGAGAATTGTTTAAACTTGGGAGGCAGAGGTTGCAGTGAGCCGAGATTGTGCTACCGCACTCCAGCCTGGGTGACAGAGCGAGACTCCATCTCAAAAAGAACAAAAAATAAAGAGTTTTCATCTAAACCTAGAAATTCTAAAAACTAGTTGTTTGTTTACTATTTTTTGGCAATGTTAAGAATTATTAAATAACTAGGTATTTGACTTCTTAAGAAGTGGGGTAACCATATATATGCATTTGAGAACTTGAATTTACAAATAAATACAGAGATTATTTTATATTTTTATACCTCAGGGATGTTGTTTCAATGCTAATGAAAAATACTACCACTTTTTTGCTTTTAGGTTGGAATGTTGCATCAGCAGGTAGAAGAACATGAAAAAATCAAGCAAGAGATGACCATGGAGTATAAGCAGGAGTTGAAGAAACTACATGAAGAAGTGAGATTTTAGTTTTGTTAAATGTCGTATATGTAGTTCTCTCTCTTTCACCCTTGAGAACTTTGTTAACGAAAGCCACTTTCTACTTTGTGAAGTGGGAAATATATAGTGCATGGAAGATACAGGAGTGGGAATCCATTTCTCTGTTCTTTAATCCAGGTAAAGAGGTTTGCCTAATTGTAGGTTTGATGCTACCTAGAAGAGATGCTAAAATATGTTTCTTGGTTGAGTACCTGAAAGAAGTTAGGGCTGTTTTTGTGTAATACTGTGAAATACTTGATACCAAAAATTACATTTAATATTTTAATTTTTATCAGTTACTAGATTATAAACAATGGAGGATCCAAAATTTAAGAAGCATTTTGGGATAAATAAGTAAGAAAATTCTGTCCATTAACTCAATTTTATTCTTCAGATTTGGAAAAAACTGCTTTTATTCTGATTTAATTGCAAAGTATTCTTCTCCTGCATCCTAAATATCAGTGCTCTGCAAGAGCATAGCTTTGAGAATCACAGACCTGGAGGAAAGAAAAAGAGTTTTAATTTGCTGCTTTTATTGTGGGGCTAGGTGGTAGGGTCTTTAAGTGCAAGGCTATTGTAATCAAAAACTTTTGTTTAAAATTTTTAAAAAATTTTTTCTTTGAATGTATTTCTTTACTAATGTTTGTTTTACATATTTAATTTTTAGTTTCCTTTTGTGTTTTAGTTTGGAAATCTAACATGTTCTCAGTAATACTGGTTAGCACTGCTCTTGTTTTCATAATACAAATTTTTCTCACCAGTACTCTTTTCAAATTCTTAAACTTTAAGTATAGAAATAACTGTTTCTACAGTTAGGCATACTGAAGAGAAGCTACGAAAAGCTTCAGAAAAAGCAAATGAGGGAATTCAGAGGAAATACCAAAAATCACAGGGAAGATCGGTCTGAAATTGAGAGGTTAACTGCAAAAATAGAGGTATGTTCATAGTAATAATTTGTTCATAGTGATTGTCAGCCTTCATGTAGGAAAATGCTGTTTCTAATGGCACTATTTTCTTTTTTTTTTTTAAATGGCACTATTTTCTGAAACCAATTTTCTACCATCTTTAGGACTGCCACTAAGCTATTTCAAAGGTGAGAGGGTGATCCACCATACATCCTATCATCATCTGGTTCCCTATGGTTAACAGGATTACTGGCCATCAATAATTCTCAACAGGGCACTACCACCCTTGGGGAGCATTTGCAAATGTATGGAGGCCTTTTTTTTTTTTTTTTTGGTTGTCAAAATGACTGAGCATAATAAAACTGGCATTTAGGGGACGGGGACCAGGGATACTAAATATGCCTAAGATTGTTCCACACAGGAAGGATTATTGTACCTCAAATGCCAGTATCTCTCCCATTGGGAAACATTGACCACTAGTTACAGACAGTCCTCTGTGGGCATTGTTTTTGTCTTATATATCATTGTATCTCAAGCACCTAATAAAGTGGGGGCTTAGTAAATGTGGAAAGTACATAGCACTTTTTGTACAAAGTAATCTCTGTATCAGATTATTCTCAATTCCCATTTAGATGTAGTAAGGCATTCACTTCCTTCTCTGCTGACTTTGTTTTTATTAAGACTGAATAACTCCATGATTGTTGTATATATTGAGAACTTAAGGGGAGGTGGTGAGCTAATAGTACCAAGAGTAGATGAAGGAGCAGCACAAAGTTGTCACTCTCTTCCTTTGTCCTTGCCATTAGTTTTTCAGTGGACATAAGAATTCCCAGGGTGCTTTTAGGCTCTCAGAAATGGTGATCCAGCAGTATGGCATAGGACCTAGGATGGCATAGGACCTACAATCTGCATTGTATCCAGCTCCCCTAGCTTATTCTGATTTGAGAAACATTGTTCAACATCTTTGTGTGATCACTTATAAGTTTTTACTCTCAGTGACTTGTCACCCACAAATGCCAGTATATTATTGTTACTTAAAATTATAATTTCTGTGTTTAATATTCCTTTATATCTCAAATTTTTTTTACATTTGAAGAGCTTAGAATCAGAAGACTGCAGATACTGCTTCCCTTCCACCCTTTTCAGCAATACCTTTTCCCCCCAAACCCTATATCCTTCTTGCTTCACATTGCCACTTCCTGACTATTTTCTTTCCTTGCTACCTCAAAAACCCCATCTTTGATTTTCATGTTACCAGCCTATGCTGCCAGCCAATGTACATAACAACCAAAGTAGTCATCTTCTGATCTCTGGGTTATTTCCTTGGCTCATTGATTTCAGCACCCAGCTCACTGTCAGTTCTCTCCAACATTACTCTTACCATAACTTTGAGGATCTCAGGATCTGGAGGGATGATGCTTATAATACTCTGACCTTACAGTTTCTTGTCTTTCTTTCCTCCATAGATGGTTTGATTATGTCTCTGTCTCATCTACTTATTCCCATTGCCATTCCTCAGCTCTTGTCATTACCAATATATGCCACCCCTCTAGAATCTCATTTTCAAGCATTTAATTATCAGACTACCAATCCCTATCTTTTCAGCTAACTCTCTCTAGTCCTTTGCCTCTCAGTAATCATTATCCATCCCTTAAAATGATTGAATTCTGCCGCCTTTTTACTGCTCCATTATCTACTTAGTGTTCTCACTTATTGGTCTTTAGCCAGCTTTTAAATTCTGTGATTACATTTTTAACTTTCCCTTTCATCTCGTGTGCTCCTCTCTTGCTTCCTCATATTTGCTTGGAAGAATCACAGATCTGCTTAAGTCCACCTTTCTGCCCACTCTCTACCTGTCATGTATCGCTGAACATGGCTGGAGAAAACCCTAACTATACTGTCTGATCTCACTTTAAATTCATGGTCCCTAACCTCAAATGGGTCCTAATGCTACCTGGAATCGTACTGTATTTCCTCTCATCTCCTACTTTCCACAATGAGTATTTCAGACTTCTGCTTTTCTCCTCAAACTCTCAACACCTATCCCCACATCCTCACCTTTGGGTTATATCTTTATAACCCAAAGATATATAGACTTCCAGCTCTGTGTATAGACTTCCAGCTCTGTGTCCACCCACCTATCTGCATCTGTGCCCATGTACCCTGCCTTCTTTCCTGGAGGAACTACCCATGCCCTCCCCCTTTTCTACCCAAGGCATTACTCTAGTAGTTCAACTTCTCTTTTCTGCACCATTAATTTTTTCTCTCTACTGGATATTTTTTACCAGCATCCAAATTTCCTTCCTCTTAAATATCCCCTCTTGACCTGTCTCTTCCTCCTCTGCCCCATTTTATTTCTTTCATTTTATAACTAAAAAATTACCTCTGTTATCTATACTTGTCTCCAGTTCCTCTTGTCTCATTTTTCTTATACCCACTCAAGGCTTTTGTCCCCTCACACTGCAGAAGCTGTTCACATAGAGGTCACCAGTGACTTACACATTCCCAGAGCCTGTGGGCTGGTCCTCATCTTCCTCATCCTACCTACAGCTTTGTAGGAGAGCTGGTCTCTCCCACCTCCTTACCCTCTTTCTTGACTTGGCTTGAGAAAAACCACATTTCTCTCATTTTTCTCCTTGTTCATCACTCCTCAGTCTCCGTTACTCCTTAACCTAGGATCATGTCATTGGACCTTTCCTTTTTTTTTTTTTTCCTGTCTACGCTCACTCCCCTATTGGTCCCATTGAATTTCATAGCTTTAACACTGTGTATATGTTGACAATTCAAAATTTATATATGTAGCCGAGACCTTGCCTCTTCATGACAGAATAACTTTCAACTGCCTGTTTCCTATCTCCACTATGATGTGTGAAATGTGTCAGACTTAACATGTCCAAGCTAAAGGTCCTGTCTTTCTCTTCCTCATCTCCCCAACACTGATTCATGTTTTAGTTGATAGCAACTCAGTTTGCTCGACCTAAAAACCTCGGAGTCATCTTAGACTTCTCTTTTCTCAGCACAATAGCCAGAATGATTCTGCTGTAATGTAAATCAAATTATATCACTTCCTATACAAAAACCTTCCAGCAGCTTCAGGAAGGGGATCATCACACACCAGGTCCTATTGTGGGGAGCAGGGGGAGGAGAGATAGCATTAGGAGATATACCTAATGTAAATGATGAATTAATGGGTGCAGCACACCAACATGGCACATGTATACATATGTAACAAACCTGCACGTTGTGCACATGTTCCTTAGAACTTAAAGTATTAAAAAGAAAAAAAACGTAAGTTATCCTAATGGCCTACGTGGTCTCATTCTCATACCTTGTCTTCTCCTATTTTCGCTTTCATTCACTTTGTTCCAGCCACACTAGTCTCCTTTCTCACCCTTAAACACACCAGGATGCTCTTATTTCAAGGCTGTTCTTTCCACCCAGAATATTGTAACTTCACCCTCATCTCCCTAAGTGTTTACTTAAATGTTTTTCACTCAGTCTGGCCATCCCTTTTAAAAATTACAACCCCAACTCTGAAGACTTCATGCTCTGTTTTCTCCAAATCATGTATTACCGTCTGCTATACCATACAAGAAATGTGTCATCTGTTGCCCCCAGTTGAGTGGGACTAGGGTTTTTGTTTGTTTTGTTAAGTATTGTATCCCTGACACCAAAAGCAGTACCTGGCATATATAGTAGAATGATTGAATGAATGAATGAATGAATGAATGAATGAATATCAGAAATTTGGTTAACAACAGTTATCTTAAGGAGCCTGAGACTTCTGGAGTTGAGGATCCTGGAAGACAGTGATAGAAAGATTGAGTTTCCTTTCCCTTTAATTTGCCCCATTTTCATAAATATTGAAATCATTTTCTTGATCATGCAATTTGATGTTACTATTGATCCATCATTAATTTTGAACTGTTCGGCTTTGGGTTACAAATATCTGTTAAAATTTAGTACAGATTTTCTTTGTTATTCAAGCCTTTGCAGTTCCTCTGTTGAGATAATAAAAATTTGGACATCAAAGGATATTGTATTGTCTGAATCTACTTGGTTCTTGAGTTTTAGATACTGAGAAGTAAGATTTGGGTTACCAAAGGACTTATCTGAAAATTTAATCTGTTCAATTCCTGGGTCTGGATATCAAGAATTTGGATAGCGAGGGATATCTGTAATCATACTTTAAAATTTTAGTTATCTTAGCGTCAGTTTTCTGAAAATTCACTAGAAAATTATAACAACCCTTAGGTGGCAGCAAATCAATGAAAAACATCTGAATCCAGTGCTTAGCATCTGCGTTTCATACTCCTCACCATTAGGGTGTTAAATTTAGAAAGACAGATATCCAGAGGCACAGTATGTGAGGAATTTAGTGTTACTCTCTAGCTCTGTTAGCTAAGTGAGTAATGGGTCTCCTGCTGTGGAGAAAGGTGCGAGCGTACCCAGGGACATGGGGAGAAATTAAAGTAAAAGGGAGTCTGGGAAGTAGTGACAGTGAGGAGAAGCACTCAGAAATTAAGTACTCTAATTGCTTCCTCAGGAATTCCGTCAGAAATCGCTGGACTGGGAGAAGCAACGCTTGATTTATCAGCAACAGGTATCTTCACTGGAGGCACAAAGGAAGGCTCTGGCTGAACAATCAGAGATAATTCAGGTAGGCCTAAGACTTTTTAAAATAATGAGAAGCAGATAGGTTTTGATCAAGTTTGAACTACCTTAATGCAGTGTCCTGGTACCATTTAGCCTCTTTCAGCTTCTCTCCACGAACCCTGCTCTCTTTCTTGTTTAGGTAGCCTCTCCTCCTCAGCATCTAGACCCAGCTCCTCCTTCCCTCCTGCCCTCACACATGCGTGTATTCACTCTCCTGTCCGGGCTCATGTCTTTGTGCCGGCTTGCCGCTTTGCCTCCTTGCTTGTTTCTGACTTGCTCACCCACTCTCTGTCATTGTCTTGCTTACTGAGGCTCTATGCTTGCATCCATGTTCACTGTCCTCATCTTGGTCCCTGGCTTTGTCGCCCTCTCTTCCTCTCCTCTCTTTCTTCCTTACCACAATCCCATTCCTCCCTCTGTCTCCTTTTCCATGTCTTTCTGTCTCTTGTTAGGTCTCTCAGCTCTACTATAGTCCGTGCCTTGCACCATCCCTATGGTCACTGGGGTGTCTTGGCCGAGGTGCCTCAGCTGGGGAGCTTCAGTTTGTTTGCCCGTGTGGACAGATGTGGAGAGAGTCACATGGCAATGGTGTGCACACTAACTAAAAGTGGTGTCTTTGTGGTAACAAAAATACTTATTTTAGAACACTGATAGAAACTTTTCTCTTAATGGCTTAAGCAAAACCAAAAACCAGACACCTACTTTAGGAATATGTCTTGTAAGAACCTATTCAGCTCATTCCTTTTTCAGTTAGAATCAAGAACATAAAGGAAACTAAAAAAAGTTGCGATCATCTGTTATGTGCTAGACATTGACCCAGTGCTTCTAGACAATTTTTGTGTGTGTTCTCTGTTTAATATTATGATAATCTGTCAAGGTTGGTAGTTATCTTAGTTTTATAGAATGAGGCAACAGACTGGGTAAGTTGAAATAGCTAGAAGGGAGGTTTTTTTGTTTTTTGCTTTTTTTGGCTTTTTGGATTTTTTAAAATAATCTGCATTTATATGCTGTTTTAAGTCTCAATAATGCATTAACTTTTTGTTCGTCTCCCTGAAATATCAGCTGTCTGATAAACTACTGACAGTGGCTCTGCTGTGAGTAACTTCATTCAAAATGATAGGAAAAGTTCACAACAACTGCAAGGAAGAAATTTATTTTTTAGGCCACAGCAAGCTACGCAGCCAGACCAGTGAAATCATGAGATGTCTAGACCAGTTTTTTTATTTGAATGCCAAAGCACTATACAGACCTAATAACTATAAGGTATTGTTTTATATATAATACATGTTTTTTTTTTCTTAACAACAACAAAAAAATTTGTTGGTTTTCGTGAGATGAGGTCTCGCTACATTGCTCAGGCTGATCTCAAATTCCTGGGCTCCAGCTATCCTCCCACCTTGGCCTCCTAAGTGCTAGGATTACAGGTGTGAGCTCCCACACTTGACCAAGATATTGTTATATTCTAGTTGTAGGGTTCAGATTGACAAAAAAACAAATTGAGTCTTAATTTTTACAGTTCTCAATTGTTTATCCATGGAGTATTATTGATTATAGAGTCTCTTTTCACATTACTGTTATTCTATTCCAAATTACTGTTGTGATTATTGACTCTACATGATAAAAACTTCATTGTTAGCAAAAATGGGATTTTTACTTACTGTAATTCAGCTACGGCTAGAGTAAGAAGTCTTTCAACAGCCAACATTTGTTTTCCTACTAAGGGTGTTTGAATTATTCTTCTGATAGTTTTGTTTAACCTAAAACTATCTGATTGTTTAATAAAAATGTTACCTATAAATGTATTTATCTTTCTCCCTTGGCAAACTAAATAAAATTAAATCTTTCAATGATTCAGTATATACCAGTGCTGTATGATCATCATTTTTTTAAACGTCTAAATAAACTTATCTATATCCATTAACGAGCATTAATAGTTGTCATCTTGTAAATCTTTATTTTAATTGTGGTAAAATACACATAAAATGTTCCACCTTAACCATTTTTAAATGTATAGTATAGTAGTGTTAACTATATGTACATTGTACAACAGATCTCTAGAACTTTTTTATCTTGTCAAACTGAAACTCTATACCATTCACTACTTCTTATTTTTGGGTGGAATATTACAGAGCAAATCATAGATATCATCTTATTTCCAAACAAGTAAGGACTTAAAAAATAACTACAATATATTAGTATCACATTAATAGAATAATAACTTCTTAATATAACTTAATATCCAGTCTGTTCACATTTCCCCAGTTGTCCAAAAAACTCTCTTTTTACAATCGGATGTTTGAGTCAGAATCCTGTCAAGGTTGATAGATTGCATTTGGTTGAAATGTAGGTCACCATTGAACAATAGCAGTGGAAAACCTGGGAGACTAAGTGGATATTAACCTACCCTTCATTTAAAAAAAATCTTTGTATAATTTTTTTCTTGTATGTTTTTAACATCTAAAAGTATAATTCAGAAACAACTTCTCATTCTTTGACATATATTTGCTTGAATTCATTTCTTTTAATAAGCTATTAAAATTACATAATACATGCTTATTTTAGAAAAATGAGAAAATGCGGATAAAATGAGAAATAAATAAATCACCCATAATTCTACCGTTTAGAGATTTACCATGAATAAAATTTTGGTATAAATTTCTTCTGACTTTGTGTATGCTTACATACAGTGTGCAATACATTCATGTACTTTTGGTAGGAAAAACCTATATGCACTGTGAATGGGAAGGGAGTGGTAGTTGCAAACTTTAAAAAATACTGACAGTAGCAAAGTGTTGATAATTTTTGAAGTTGTGTGATAGGGGTTCATCTTACTCTCTCTATATTTGTGTATGCTTGAAATTTTCCATGAAGTAATAACTTTAAAATATATAGAATGCTTACTATGTGATCAGATACTATGCTAAGCAGCTAAGCACTTCACAGCTTTAAAATTTTTCCTTTTTAAATACGATATGTCAACAAATTTGTAGTCATAATGATTACATAGAAGTCCACCCTATCGTCAAACGTATAACATTTGTAACCAGTCCCTTACTGTAGAACGTTTAGTTTTTTACTTTTCACTTTTGTAAATAGTGCTTAGATTAACATCCTTATATAAACATTTAGGAATATTTATTTTCTTAGGAAATGGACCTTGAATTGGATTTGCTGTATAAGAGTACATTCAAATATTTTAATATACATTGCCAAAGTTTTCTCCAATGATGGATTGATAGACTTTCTTTAGTAGTATGTGAGAATATCCATTTCCTCATATTTTCCCTACATTAAGCACTATTATTTCTTTTGACTTTCCCCACTTTTAGGCTTGCCTTTGCTAATCTTATAGGTGAAAAAAAATGATATCGTTTTAATATATATTGTAATATGAGTGAGGTTGAGCACTTTTTTCGTCTGTTTATGGCCATCTTCATTTTTCATAAATTATTTGTGTCCTTTATTCGCCTTTCTTTTAGGATTTTTTTTTTAAATCTTATTTTATTTTCTTTTTTGAGACAGAGTCTCTGTTGTCCGGCCTGGAGTGCAGTGGCCTGATCTTGGCTGACTGCAACCTCTGCCTTGCGGGTTCAAGCAGTTCTCCTGCCTCAGACTCCTGAGTAGCTGGGATTACAGGTGCTCGCCACTACGCTCAGCTAATTTTTGTATTTTCAGTAGAGACGGGGTTTCACCTCGCTGACCAGGCTGGTCTTGAACTCCAGACCTCAAGTGATCTGCCCGTCTTGGCCTCCCAAAGTGTTAGCATCACACCCGGCCAGATGTTTATATTTTACTATTCTGAAAGAGCTCTTCATACACTTAAGTATGAAGTATAAGCCCTTTGCTATTATGTTACAGTTGTGTGTGTGTACTCAATTTACCTTAATTTTTTTATGGAAATACAATTGTTTTTTAAACAGTTAATTAGAATTACTTAATTCTATCAATTTTTTCTTCAGCGTTTCTATCTTTGATGTCATACTATAAAGTCTTACCTAAGTCAAATTTCTTCTAATGCTTTATCATTTCTTTTTAATGCATTTTATCTAAAAATTATTTTAGTGTAAAGTATTTGATAGGGATCTAAATTTGTTTTTTAAATGGTTATATAATTTACTGAGTATAACGTTTTCAGGAACAAAATGATTCTAAAATTCATATGGAATGATAAATGAATGATACTAGCCAACTTTTTTTTTTTTTTGAGGTGGATTTTCGCTCTTGTTGCCCAGGCTGGAGTGCAATGGCGCAATCTCGGCTCGCTGCAACCTCTGCCTCCCAGATTCAAACAATCCACCTCCTCAGCATCCCAAGTAGCTAGGATTACAGGCATGCACCACCATGCCCAGCTGATTTTGTGTTTTTAGTAGAGACGGGGTTTTACTATCCTAGTCAGGCTTGTCTTGAACTCGTGACCTCAAGTGATCCACCCGCCTTCGCCTCCCAAAGTGCTGGGATTATAGGTGTGAGCCACCGCGCCTGGCCACCAACATTTTTTAAAAAAGAGTAATGGGGGATGTTTGTTCTATCAAATATTAAAATGTATTTTATTTAAAAGTACAGTTGTTAAACTATAATGCTAGATGTAATAACAGAATGGAGGTTATATAGTATAAGAAAAGGATCAGTACAGTCTAAATCCAAGGTCATTTATGTTTAGAAGGCAACAAATTACCTGCTACTTTTTCTCTTGCCTACATAATGCAAAGGAAATGTTTAAGGAAAACTTAGTGAACATTAGGAACATTTGAAAAAAATTAAAATATTAAGCCAACATAAAATATAAAATATTTAGCTGATAAACAGTATGTGAAAAAAGTAGAGGTTGCTCTATATGTTTTCCTTTTGAAATGCTTAGATGAGCTGTAAGATATTCTTCAAGTTAATTTTAAATCCACTGTTAATTATATGTATATAAATGTATTTATAAGTATATATGTTATATTTTTAAAAGCATCCTTTTGCTGTCACAACTTCTGAAGAAAAAAATGACCCTAACTCAAATGTTAATCTGTTGTCTTGGTAGAAATATCAGAGTTAATTGAATTGACTTAGACTTACTGTTTAAAAGTTCGTAGTAGCATAGACACAGCAGTGATAACAGGATCTTAGTGGGAGCTGTGTTGTTAGCAGGCTCTTTAGGCTGCTCTCTAGTGGAAATGCTGCAAGGCTGTGGCCTGCACTGGCGCATTTGGAGTTGACAGTGATGGGGAGCTTAGTAAGGGATTGATGCTTACAATGGCCATACCTTTATACTGGATTCTTTGGAAAATAAAAAGCCCTGTTGCTTCATATCACATTGTTCATAGTAATCTCACTATCTGGGAGAGTCCTTTTCTTGAAGCACCAGGAAGTACCTATCACACATCCAGAAGAGGATTTGAATTCAACCCCCAGTCCCCAATTTCTTCTCCACTGTCCTTCACCCTTTAGCTGCCCACACTGGCCATTTGTTTCAGTTTCAATTTCAGTCTCCCTGATGTAAATTGCCTTCTTGATTGCTTCTTTTAACCACCTCTGCTGTGATTTGTATTGTTGAAATAACTCTCTACCCACTCCAATAGAATGCTAAATGTTAGGTTAATAAGAGGAATGCCTGTTTCTGGCTCAAAGAATTAGTGGTTACTGCAAAAAAAAAAAAAAAAAAAAAAGTTTAACAATATGCCAACCTTAAAATACCTCTAAAGCCAGATAATTATCAGAAATAATCATTATTTTATAAGTATTTTAAATAATTATTTTTAGATCACTTGGACTTGGGAAGGGGAACATCACACACCGGGGCCTATCATGGGGAGGGGGGAGGGGGGAGGGATTGCATTGGGAGTTATACCTGATGTAAATGACGAGTTGATGGGTGCTGACGAGTTGATGGGTGCAGCACAGCAACATGGCACAAGTATACATATGTAACCAACCTGCACGTTATGCACATGTACCCTAGAACTTAAAGTATAATAGTAATAAAAAAATTTAAAAAAAATAAAAATAAAAATAATACTTTCTTAGTATTGATGAGGTATTCTTGAGATTATTGTAATGCTAATAGATATTGGTGAGTCACATGTAATTTAAAATTTTCTACTAGTCACATTAAAAAGTAAAAAGGTGAAATTAATTTTAATAACTCAGTATATCAAATATTACAACAGTTACTTTACATTTTTTAACTGAGTCTTTGAAATCTTTAACTGAATTTGTGTTTTACAGTTAAGAGCACATCTCAATTCAGATTAGCCACAGTTTAGTTGTGCAGTAGCCGCATGTGGGTGACTGCGATGGTAGTGCAACCCTAGTGTATTCTAGGCAATGAAAATTTAGAGTTTGTACTTGAGTTGATTATGTACTTTTCACTATGCTTAAAAAAAACTGTATTTTTGTGTGACCAAAATAGTAAATCAGTGAAAGAAGGTTATGTTCTTCATTCTTCAAAACTGAGAAGTTTTTTAGTATTTGGCAAATCTAGAATCACTGGTTAAAGTATACCTTGGTTTGACTATTAGTTTATTATATCAATACTGAGTTTAAGATCACAGATTTGAGTTGATAGTATTAGGTAACTCTTGCAGTATTAGGAAGATAGTGTTTTGCAATTATGTATTATCTGAGTGCCCATTTGGGCAGTGGGTTTCTAGCTGTGTTTTGCTAAGACCCAGGGCTGCTGTACAGATTAAGGGTAGGACTAAGGGACGTTTCAGCAAGCTGAGCTCTAACCCTTTTCTCCTTCTCACCCTCACCCATTCTCTGCATTTATTTATTCTGCACAGGAAACCTTTCCTCTTTGAAAAAAAAGTTTATATTATATTTAAAAGTTTGGAGACAGTTCCATGCTTAGCAATTGTTCTAGTGAATCTAAACCTAAATGTTGATGTTCTTCCTTTATACCATTGTAGGAATCTGGTTTAAAAAAAAAGGCTCTTTGCACTGAAATCTTGATCAGTAATTTATACAAACAGTATTTGTCTGTCTCTTCACCTCTCTTCTACCCTCTCTCTGGCTTATGGGAAGTTTTTAGCATCTACTTTATTTGACTACAGTATACAGTACAGGATTTGGACCTGTACTGCAAATAATAAAATCTTTAAATCTGCAACAGATAGATTTCCCAGAGATATTTCTACTTGTATTTCTAAAATAAAATTGTGTGCTTTTACCTTTAGAAATATTTAGAATAAGGGAAGTTTACTTCCACAGATTATTTATATTCATCTTCAGTGTGTAGATGAAGTACCAGCCAGGATGCTGGATTAAAACTTGTAAATACTAAAAAGTTTGGAGCTAAAACCCAATATTGCTGGAATGCATAGCCTAAAACATAGTAGTCAGTAGATATATCATTGAGAGAAACCAATTTGAGATGCACTATATTTGTCTACCTCTTTTAACTCAGGAAGTGTCCAAAAACTGATGACAGAACCAATCTCTCCTCCCTTATAAGCACCTTTTCCTCCAATAAACAAAAATCCACAATTTCCCCATTTCTCTGAATTTAAAGAGCATTTTATGGTTACTTTGACTAATCTAAATATGAATGTTTATAATGTTAAAACAGAATAATTACAACATGCTCCAGGTGGCGGGGGCGGGGGGCGGAATTTAAACTACAAATTTAGTGATTTTGAAATCTAATTTCTAAACTTCCATCAGAAATATAATAATGCATTATAGCTCCTATTTCCTATGTTTTAAATAGGAAATAATTCCAGCCAGGTTGCAGTTGAATTTCTGTGTAAGTAGGTAGGATACTGTAGCATCTCTTCTCCTGAGGAATCCCTTTACTTTATCCATTCTTTTCTATTTATTTATTTCTTTGAGACAGATTCTCACTTTGTCACACAGGCTGAAGCGCAGTGGTATGATCTTGGCTCACTGCAACTTCCGCTTCCTGGGTTCGAGTGATCCTCTCATGCCACCATGCTTGGGTAGTTTTTGTATTTTTTGTTTCTTTGTTTTGAGACAGAGTCTCATTCTGTCACCAGGCTGTAGTGCAGTGGTGCAGTCTCGGCTCACTGCAACCTCCGACTCCCTGGTTCAAGTGATTCTACTGCCCCAGCCTCCCAAGTAGCTGGGATTAGAGCCACGCGCCACCACGCCCAGCTAATTTTTGTATTTTGATGGGGTTTCACTATGGTGGCCAGGATGGTCTCGATCTTCTGACCTCGTGATCCACCTGCCTCAGCGTCCCAAAGTGCTGGGATTACAGGCGTGATCCACCGCACCCGGCCAATTTTTGATAAAGACAGGGTTTCGCCATGTTTCCAGGCTGATCTCCAACTCCTGAGCTCAAACGATCTGCCCGCCTCAGCCTCCCACAGTGTTAGGCTTACAGGCATGAGCCACCATGCCCAGCCTCTCAATTCTTTCTTACCCCTTCTCAATGTATATATATTTTAGTGAGCCAGTGCTTTATGCTTCTATGGAAATAATAGTTTCATTTTAGTCTTATTCATTGATTATTTTATAATTTCCCTTTTATCTATTGATTGATAGTCTGTGTTTCTAGGCTCAGCTCGCCAATCGGAAACAGAAATTAGAGTCTGTGGAACTTTCCAGCCAATCAGAAATTCAACACTTAAGCAGTAAACTGGAGCGGGCCAATGACACTATCTGTGCCAATGAGTTGGAAATAGAGCGCCTCACCATGAGGGTCAATGACTTGGTTGGAACCAGTATGACTGTCCTGCAGGAGCAGCAGCAAAAAGAAGAAAAATTGAGGGAATCTGAAAAACTATTAGAGGTCTGTTTTAAAATCACTGTAATTGGGGGAAGCGTGTGTATGTGTGTTTTATAAGAGAGTGTTATTAAGCTAGAACTAGGTTCTACAATCTATACTTTCTTCCCTGCTTTATAAATGATGGATCAGATATTGATAGTTTTGTTAATATTGTGACTGTTACATAACTTATAGTCTGACTTCCTGGCTTCTTATGAAATAGAAAAATTGTAATAATAGCTGGCTTAGAAATTTCTGGGTATTTTGCAGGTTCTGCAGGAAGAAAAAAGAATTGAAGGAAAATTACAATCATATTTGACTTTTTCGCAGGCTCTGCAGGAAGAAAAGAGAGAATTAAGGGCAGCTCTTCAGTCTCAAGAAAATCTCATCCATGAGGGAAGAATGCAAAAGGAGAAGTTACAAGAAAAAGTAAAGGCAACTGACACTCAACATGCTGTAGAAGCTATAAGGTCAATTTAATCTTAAATAGTATTCATCTTAGCCACTTAATGGCTAGGCATTAAGCACTAGGCTTATTTTTATTTTTATTTTATTTTTATTTTGTTTTCAGATAGTCTCCTTCTGTTGCCCAGACTGGAGTGCAGTGGTACAATCTCAGCTCACTGCAACCTCCACCTCTCAGGTTCAAGCGATTCTTCAGCCTCAGCCTCCCAAGTAGTTGGGACTACAGGTGCACGCCACCATACCTGGCTAGTATTTTGTATTTTTAGAGATGGCCATTCATCATGTTGGCTAGGCTGGTCTTGAACTCCTGACCTCAGGTGATCTGCCCACCTCGGCCTCCCAAAGTGTTGGGATTACAGGTGTGAGCTGCCACGCCCGTCCAAGCACTGGTTTTAATATTGCATATTCATAATTTTATGTTTGATCGTATTGTGGATTTTCTTAATTGGCTTTAACTTCTGAGTTAGGTTTTTAAAGTGTTATAAAATTTTGTGTGGTTAATTTTCTTCTGCCACCAGTTTGGGTCCCTAACAGAGACTCTCATGTTTAGAAAGTTAGAAGCCAAGGTCAGTTTGCATGCTTTGGGAAAATCCAAACATGCAGGGAATTGTCATTCACGTCTCCTGGAGGCCTCACTTTCTTGGTGGAGTAGGTGGTGATTAGTAGCTGCTTATCAATAATAGCAGCCAGCCATTGGGCTAACCCTCTTGCTTGATGTAAGTCTGGTGTACATTTTTATTTTTGCCAGAATTCTCCTGTAACTTTTCAGTTTTTTTGGTACAAGGTTTCAAGTGTCACTGAAGTGATTTTGTCATTTTGTCTTTTTCCCTTGAAAAATAGGCCAAATCCCAGTTAAGAAGGGAGTAAATTGCTGCTTTTATAACTTTTAGCATCTCTTGACTGTCTTTCCTCTCCCAATATTCTTTTTATAAAGCAGGAGACAAACTGAAGAGTTCCAAAGAGTTTATCAAAAATGGTTGGGAAACACAAACTAGATGTGCATTGTTTGTGTTTGCAGAGATAAAGGCCTTAACAGTCATCATATGTCTTTCCATAGGCTACGGGAAGAATCTCTGGCAGAAAAGAAGTACACCTCTCAAGGGCAGGGGGACTTAGACAGTGTGCTCTCGCAGTTGAATTTTACCCATACTAGTGAGGAACTTCTGCAGGCAGAGGTGACTCGTCTTGAAGGCAGGTACATAATTATACACACATTTCAAAAATTTCAAGTTGTTAAAATGAATTTTTGATCATCATATTGATAAAGTAAATGAATATAGTAGTCATAGTGAAAAAAATAAGATTTTTTTCTAGCATCCACAAACTGCCTGAGTTCTTGTTTCTTTTTTTTTTCCTTTTCTTTTTTTTTTTTTTGAGATGGAGTCCCACTCTTTCACCCAGGCTGGAGTGCAATGGCACGATCTCGGCTCACTGCAACCTCTGCCTCCCGGTTCAAGCGATTCTTCCTCCCCAGCCTTCCAAGTAGCTGAGATTACAGGCGTGCGCCACCACGCCTGGCTAATTTTTGTATTTTTGTAGAGACAGGGTTTCACCATGTTGGCCAGGCTGGTCTTGAACTCCTGACCTCAGGTGATCTACCCGCCTCAGCGTCCCAAAGTGCTGAGATTACAGGTGTGAGCCACCACGCCCTGCCCTAAGTTCTTATTTCATTGAGAAGACAGCAGCAATTAAAGGAGAACTTCTTAATCTTTCTGTCATCAAAACTACCAGTCTTCCCACACCTGTGCCTTTCTGCACTTCTAAGACCAACTACTCCACTTGTGTCCTTTTTCTGTAGTTATATCCTTTCTTTTCTACATCATCAAGTTCTTTCTCTCCGCTGAATTATATCCACTGGTATAAAATATGCTATAACGTCACCCATCTGGGGGAAAAACCATCCCTTAATCCTATATCTCCGTCAAGTTACTTCCACATTTCTGTACTTCTCTTTAAGACCAAATTCTTCAAAAGAATTGTCTATACTGACTCTACTTCTTTACCTTTCACCTGTTTAGCAGCCCTTCACTTAGGTTGTCCTCCCTGCCACCTTGGAAGCAGGGTAGGAAGGGGTAACAGTTGACACACGGTGATCCTCCTTTTTGTTCTGCTGTGGTGGTGTTACTTCCTTGGGTGTTAATTGAATCCTGACTAATGCTATACCATACCTACCTAAACTCTTGTCATTGTCGTACTTATAATTTTTTTTTTGGTTTTTCATACCTCTCAACTTTTGGATTGGGAAGAGTGTGATATTTTGTTTTAAACACATGACTCATTATCATTTGTACACTGGCATTTTCTGTATGTAAAAGATAAAATTACTTTTAACATGAACTGTTAACCTTTAGGCAAACAACAAGAGAAATATCATTTTACACTTTTTAAGTTATCTTTAAGTAATACATTTTTTGTTTTTACATTTATTTCTGGTTTTGGAAACCAGTAAGTATTTTCTTTTATCTACATGTTAAATGCACAAACATACATACACACACATATTTTCTGCTTTATTCCTTTTGGAATACTTGGAGTACTTGAGATAATCTTTGTTATCATTGAAGTATATGTGTACTCTTCCATTTGACTAAAATTAAGTTTATTATTTTTGACATTGGGACAACAATTTACATTTTTATCACAGTTTTTTTATTGATTGGCTTTTTAGTAATATTTAAATGAGTGATGTGATGTTTAAGATATTGGCTGAATATTTTTTGGACATCAAGAATGTAAATTATATAGTCCAATTTATAGGTTTCGGGATTTTGGTTTTGTTTTAAATATGGGATCTTATTTTTGTCATACAGTTTGGAATCTGTGAGTGCAACATGTAAACAGCTGAGTCAAGAACTAATGGAAAAATACGAAGAATTAAAGAGGATGGAAGCACATAACAATGAATACAGAGCAGAGATTAAGAAGGTAAAAATATGCATACCTAGGATTGCAAAATTGTATGTGTTTATGGACTGAGCTGTGGGTTTGGAGATTATAGGGGTTATTTTTAATGAGAGAAAAATGTAGTTCAAGGGGCCACTTGATATTTAGGAGTGGAAGAGTACGTGGAATGTGCATAGGGAAAGTGCCTTCTTTCTCTGGCATCCCCCCGATGCCCAATAAATATTTTTAAGATAATTGAAGGCTGTTCCCTTTGAACTTAAAAACTTTATTTTAAACATGTTTTAATGAAAAGTTTTCTAAAAGACATACACTTAGTGTTTGCAAAAAAATATGAACTGTCATTTAATATTTTCTTATTGCCTAAACATAGTATTTATGGATTGTCTCCTGTGCTGTGATGTGGTTGGTATCCTTGTCAGCTATTGAGGTATGCAGAGCTGTTTGTGTCTATATGAGTGGGTCCTAACTGTCCTATTTGTTGTTTTGTATTTTTTGTTACTTCTTGAAGATTACTTCTCGCTTGTTTCTTCCTCTTGTTCTTTCTGTTTGTTATCCTGTGGACCAAGATACCATATGAGCAAAACTTTTAGATTCACAACTAAAAAAAAGAATGAAGGTCACAAGTACTGTCCTCTAAATAGTGTGCATGGACCTTGATTGTGGTCCTCAGCACTTGAATAACCCATCTCTCCCTGTTTTGAGGTATAATAAATGATTGTAGGTATAACCACCTGACCTTCAGTACAGATATGCAACTTGGTAAATTGCTAATTTTTCTGCAGATTTAATTCAGGAGAAATTTAATGTCTTGAGATAAGGTAAGCTTTTATTTTATTAGCTGGTAACATATTATTCTATCTAAATGCTTTCTCTTTTGGTGCTTTCTTTTCTGCTTTCTTTATAGTTGAAAGAACAGATTTTACAGGGTGAACAAAGTTACAGTTCTGCACTAGAAGGAATGAAGATGGAAATCTCCCATCTAACTCAGGAGTTACATCAGCGAGATATCTCTATTGCTTCCACCAAAGGTTCTTCCTCAGACATGGAAAAGCGACTCAAAGCAGAGATTCAAAAGGCAGAAGAAAAAGCAGTAGAGCATAAGGTGAAGCCTGAACAAAAACTTTTTTAAATTTGAAATTTGTTTTAAAGATGGAATTGATTAAAGACATAATTTTCATAATATTTAATTCAGTGAATTTTTATTAGATACCTGCTTTGAGCTGAGGGTATGCTGGTTAACAGAGAGTTTAGTGAGGGTGGTGCAGAGGTGAGAGTAGACACAGACAAGTAAAGTGACTATATCAGTGGTGTATGATGAGAGTCACTAGAGATCACAAGCAGCCTGAATCTAGACCACTCGCTGCAAAGGCCTTCCAGAAGGTGTGATAGCAAAGCTAAGTTAGGAGCGAGCTGGGTGAGGGGAAGGAAAAGTATTTCAGGCACAGGAAAATACAGAGGTCTCTAAGAGATAGTAGAACACGCTTGCTGTGGTTGAAACACGCTTGCTGTGGTTGAAACTAGAGTACACGTGGGATGAGTGGAAGGTATGAGACTGGAAAGCAGAGACTGGCTGCTGAAAGGCTCTGTTAGCCACATAAAGGAGTTATACTGTGACCTTGAGGTCAGTAGGCAGTGGCCACAAGCAGGAGTAAAATTCAGTGGTCTTTAAATGGAGAATAAACAGGGAGACAGAGCACCCAGATGCTGTTACAGTGGTAAGATGGTGGCCTGAGCAGTGGGTAAGGGAGGGAGAGATAAATGGATGAATTCTGGAGATACTGGGCTGGTAAAAATGACTGGGCATTGTATTTGATTGGCAGGGAGGGTGAGGTAGGCAGAGTTAAGAAATGGTGTTCCACAGGATTTAAGCTTAGGCAACTGATGGAAAGTGATGCTCTTTAATTAAATAGAGAAAAGACAGGGATCTAGTTTGGCGAAGGATAATGAATTTGTGTGAAAAGTACACAGACTGGGGAAACTGGTGGAGAGGACTTTGGTTTAACACATTTGTTTGGAATAAAGGCTGGAATTTTGTGTGGATAATAGTCATTTCCACAGAAGGCCTGGAGTTAAAGATTAAAATCAGGATTAGGTATTTAGCTGTGGCTGTCCTTTCTTCATGGTGACATTTGAAACCCCCTGAGAGACTTAATGATTATAGTGAGAAAGCATAGCATAAAAAGAGAAGTGACTGAAACCAAACTTAGGATACTTCTCATTTAGCGTGTAAAAGATGTTGGAATGAAGCTTAAAAAAAGGGAGCAGTGAGGAGGAAAATCAGATAGTTTTTGCCAAGCCAAGGAAAGAAGGAATATTTTCTTTTTTTTTTTTTTTTTGAGACGGAGTCTCACTCTGTTGCCCAGGCTGGAGTGCAGTGGCGCGATCTCGGCTCACTGCGAGCTCCGCCTCCTGGGTTCACGCCATTCTCCTGCCTCAGCCTCCCGAGTAGCTGGTACTACAGGCGCCTGCCACCACTCCCGGCTAATTTTTTTTTTTGTATTTTTAGTAGAGACGGGGTTTCACCGTGTTAGCCAGGATGGTCTCGATCTCCTGACCTTGTGATCCGCCCATCTCGGCCTCCCAAAGTGCTGGGTGAGCCACCGCGCCCGGCCAGAAGGAATATTTTCAAATGGGAATGGTTAAGCACAAAAGCTAAGGGGAATGAGAACTGAAAATAAGTTATTATTTTGTGAATAAAGTACAATTCCATGTGACGTTGCAGGTAGAAGCCAAGTTGGAGGAGTCCAACACAGGAGAATGGGTAGGGATTTAAGGGATTTACCAGTGAATTGAAACTTTGCTGCTTTATCACCTGATTTATCCTATTAGAATGATATCTTCATCCCATTCATGTTCATTCAGCTTAATAACACCTTATAAATCTTTTTAGAAAGTCCATATATATATGTATATTTATATATGTTTATATATAAATGAAGAATATGACTTAGCCTAATGAAAATTCCATGTGGAAAATTTTGTAAGATGCATTTGATTTACATGTTATATTTATTTTTTTCTGCTTTCCCCTTTTCAGGAGATTTTGGATCAGCTGGAGTCACTCAAATTAGAAAATCGTCATCTTTCTGAAATGGTGATGAAATTCGAATTGGGTTTACATGAGGTACATAAATAGAAACTTAAGTTTTTCTACTATCCATGCCTTAAAAAAAATTACTTTGTAAATATTAACATTATAAACAGAGAGTTAAGATCAACTTAGATCCTTTTGCAGAAATTTTCTCAAGGAAATGAAGGCAAAATGCTGGAAGTGAGCAAAATATGACTCTCCACTCCAGCAGCAGGAAGGGTTTTTGTTTGTTTGAGATGGGGTTTTGCTCTTGTTACCCAGGCTGGAGTGCAATGGCGTGATCTTGGCTCAACCTCCACCTCCCGGGTTCAAGCGATGCTCCTGCCTTAGCCTCCTGAGTAACTGGGATTACAGGCAAGCGCCACTACACCCGACTGATTTTGTATTTTCAGTAGAGATGGGGTTTCTCCATATTGGTCAGGCTGGTCTCGAACTCCCGACCTCAGGTGATCTGCCTGCCTCAGCCTCCCAAAGTGCTGGGATTACAGGCGTGAGCCACCATGCCCGGCCATGAAGGTTTTTTTTTATATTATGTATGTGATAAAATATACCTACAGTCTGTGTTCTTAGTTGGAAGAATGTATATTAAGGACTTAGCATAGTACCTGGCACTTAGTAAGTATGCAATACATGCTAGATGGTGGTATTTTTATTATTATCGTTAATGATTATTATGTTTATGTTATCTTTTTAGAAAGTATATTGTCTTTAATTTAGCTTTAATTTTTTTTCTGCAAGATATTCACATAGTAAAATATTTTAGAATCTTTTATATTCAAGGACTTTTAGTAGGTGCTATAATGAACACAGGATAAATAAGATAGCATTCTTGCCTTTAAGAGAGATTTTGGATCAGCTGCAATCACTCAAATTACTCTAGCCTTTAGGAGACTAGAGTAATCTAGTAGCAAGGGTAAGAAATGCATACAAGCTTCTGTGAAACCAGAGAGAACATGATTAGCCAACAGTGAGTTACAGTATAGATGCTCTTTTAACTGTTTTGTTACAAAGTTCCTATAATTTGTGAAATGACTCATCTATTCTGACCCATCTTTTCTTGGTGTAGGTCAAATGTCTGAAAATTGTATAAATGCTTTTTTCCTGGATTTCCAGAGAGTATTCCTCCAAAAAGATATATAATTCCAAGGTGCTCCCTATTTGCTCTGAAAAGTTCTAATTTCACAATCCAGGATTGTGGATACTGGGGTGGAAGAATGTGCAAAAAGACTATTGTAGAGTACCTTATTTCAACTGGAAAAACGGGGGACTATTTTTGTAATCTTTCAGAAGGGTAAGATTCTCTAAACATCATGAAGTCATAGAGGATTTTACAACATAAAAATGTGAAGTTTCTGGAAGGTAAAAGGCCCTATTAAAAAAGGCTAATAGGGAGAAAACAATTTATAATCAGACAAAAGGTTAATGTAAATTATTAATACATAAAAATTCCCTACAAAGATAATAAGGAAAAGATAATCCAGTAGAAAAATAGGCAAAGGATGTAAATAGATACCTCATAGAATTAATATAAATATCTAGTAAACAAAGAAAACTGTTCAACCTCTCTAATAAAGCAAAATAAATAGACATTCTTTTACTAATTGGTTTGATAATAACCTTTAAAAACTAATATATAGCCAATGTTAGAAAGATGTAAGGAAACAGATTGATTGCACTGTCAATGAGAAAGTGAATTGATATGGCCTTTCTAGAGGACAGCTTAGCAATATCCCTCAAATGCGTAAATACGTATAGCCTCTAAATTCCTGGGTCATGTGTGTTTCTGATTTTGATAGTCATTGCTGAATTGTTTTCAGAATGGTGTTAATTTTTTTACATTCCCTTAGAAACCATTCTCTAGGAGCAAATGTGCATAAAATGGTCATTGCAGTATTGTTTGCAATGTCCAAAATTTTGAAGTAAACTAAATATTTATTTCAGTGGTTAATTTGTGATTTTATGAATATTACGCTGTCATGGAAGGTGGCAGGTGAAAACACTCATCTGATCTTGCTGTATCCTCAAATCCCTCTAAAACTATCATGAAAGGATTTATTTTTAAAGCACAAATCCACAAGGTTGGGAATAATAGGAGAGGAGACAATAGCTAAACATTTTATAAGGGGGAAGATGGGAAGGAAGGAAGGGAGGGAGGGAACTTCATATCCCCTAATAAAGCCAGTATTAAGCTAGTAGTGGAGAACTCTAAGAACTAAACTGATTTACACCACAGAATTCTGTAAAGGCTTAGGTTTCGGCAGTACTTGATTGAGAGACTCTTATGCAGTGATTATCTGTTCATATTTAAGAATTGAGAACTCTTGGGGAACTTTAGCCAGACCATGACCAGAGATGCTGTTCAGCTTAATTTCTCCTGAAACTTCCAGCTGTCAATAATAGTGGTAATACTGTTCTTTCTTTACACAGCTAGATGTGTGCTTGCTACTCAGTTTTCATATCACCTTTCATATTCATTTATCTATAGTAATTGTTTATAAAATAATAACTTAGAGAAATTTTTAAAACATACCTGAACAAAGGTAAGCATCATCATTTTTTATTAAGTATGTTTAATGACATCAGACATCAAACTGGTGAAAACCGTATCAGCAGTTTAAGCTTTCTCTAGTTTTGAAATTACATACAGTGTGAATATGTTGTACATATTATGAAGAATAATTATTAGAAAGTGCCCTTTTGCATTTTACCATGTAGAAAGCTGAAGTTACTGGTACAAATGAATGTTTGGGTTAAATGTCTATTTTAATAAATTACCTAATTATCTTAGTAATGAAAGCAACAGCTCTGATAAAATACATTATTTACCATGTTTTAAAAACTGATAATAGTTTCATTTTAACTCATATGTCCTGCAGATGTTCTTCTCTGGTATTTTATCTGGCATTTACAACTTGTTGAAAGATTTTGTAGCTCTTAGTCACTACTTGTACACAGATAGTTCACAGATATATTTTAAAGTTTATGTTTTTGTTAGGAAAATTATGTTTGTTAGACCACTCTTGACGAGCTTACTTTCAGAATTTTTTTTTTTTTTTTTTTTTTGCAGAAAAGACCAAGCTAACCATGGTATTAAACTCCAAAGATTACCATAACTTTGCATAATACTAATTAAAACATTTTGTCATCAGAAAAAAAATCACCCAGACTACCATTTTTTCAAGTAGTGTCTTACCAGGAAACACCTCGAATTGAAAAGCAATCAAATATATGATACCAGATCGCAATAGTAATTCCCACTATGTACTTGAATCCTGCCTTATCATGTCCAAATTTATATATGAGTAGATATCAAAGTTGTAGAAAAGTGTTTAATATTAGAGAGTATTTATTTTAAAGTCCCTGCCAGCCAGATTTTTTTCTTAGAACTTTTTGTTCAAATTTCTTTCCTTGAACTAGGTCTCTGTTTTCTTCCACTGGTATTCTGGGGCTATTCAACCTTCACCTTCTTGCAGAAGAAACATGGCCGCTATTTTCCTTCTTTTTCCCTGTTTCTGATTCCCTCTTACAACTTTCCTCCATCCTGGTTCCATCCTTCCTCCACCTCCTTGGAATTCCTTGCCACACAAGGAAGCCCATTGTGGTTCTAGCATTTCACCAGCATTTACTTGAAGAATTCTTTATCTCTGTTAGTCTTAGAGGCCTAAAAACAAATCTTCACTTTTTCTAAATTAAAGCCATAGATTAACTACTTACAACTAAAAAATACTGAAATTTCCAACCAGCAGTATCACAGATCACAAGTATTCTCGTATAGATTAAGTGACTCTAGTATTCTTTTTTATTAGGCAAAAGAGATTTCACTAGCAGATCTCCAGGAGAATTATATTGAGGCATTAAATAAATTAGTGTCTGAAAATCAACAACTACAGAAAGATTTGATGAATACCAAATCTCAGCTGGAGATTTCTACTCAGATGTGCAAAAAACAAAATGACAGGATCTTTAAACCAACACACAGAAGAACAACTGAGTTCAAGAATACAGAGTTCAAGTAAAATTTCTTAAAAGTTTATTTAAAATGTGTATTGGTACAATATAATTCTCATTTCTTTGAGAATAATTTCTGACTTACAGAAATTAAATCTTCATCAAAGGACTCCATGTTTAATTCTGAAGGATAGTGTACACAAGGAAAGCCATGATCATGTTAAAAATTTGGTGGGGGAGGTGTATAGCGTTTTCATTAAAGCTTGTGTTTTGTACACTCTGGATGTCAGTGTAAACAACATGTGTATTACCTGAGACTTTTCATGCTGCCTTCCACCTCTTCAACCCCATTTGCCCATAAGAAGTAGAATATGGCTTTTTATAAACAGCTTCCTTTGTGTTTTTAGTCAGTTTGTTATAGGCTGTTACCATAAGAAATAAGCATTCAGTGAAAAGCCACCTGGCTTCAGCTCATACTATATGGCTTACATGTTTTCTTACCCAAAGCCTTCGCTGACACGCTCACCTCTACTCCTACACCAGCCCAACCCTCTAGTGAGGTTAGGTGCCTTCTTAGGTGCACAGCACTTCTCCTGTCCCAGCACTAACCACACTAGATTACCTGGCAGCTTGTTTGTCTTTCTTGCTATACCATAAGTGTGTGAGGGCAGGGACCTGGTAGTGGGGATTGGATATTTGGGACCTGAATGAATGAAAGAACACCTGATCTCAGTAGATTGCTCATTTTGTAAATTCTAGCCTTATTAATTAGGCTGTTGGCTTAAGCAAATTTCCTACATTTCTGTTGGAGAAAGAAAAGTTGCTACAATTTTTTATTTGTTTTGTTTTCTAATCTACCATCCAGGCCAACCCATGGCCAGCACAGACATGATGGAATAAAGACTGAGCACTACAAAACAGGTCTTCATTCTCCAAGAGGACAAGCGTCGGATAGTATAGACCCCATGTCTAGGGTGCTAAGCCCCCTGAGTCCTCAAATCAGCCCTTGCAGCTCCACCAGGTCTTTGACTTCCTACTCTCTGTGTAAAAGTCACTCTTTGCCTTCAGCGCTAGATACAAATGAAGCCAATTTTTCTGACACTGTGTCTGAGAGTATGAATGACCAAGAAGAGTTTATGTCTTCGGTATGGAAACTTTCTGATCTTATTAATTTATTAGTTTTTTAGTTTGATTTTATTTTTTATTTTAAGGGTGAAGAGGGTGATTTTTTTTTTCCTTACTGGTTCTTTTATCATAAGTACTCTTCATTATTCTCAGGTATATCCCTGTCATACAGTTTTTGCTTGTGAAGAGACTTTCAGCCAAGACTACTTTTCAAAATGTTCTGAAATGTGTTATAGTTATTCATTTGTCTTTAACACTTATTGGAAATTCCCTTCCTGCCCTTTTAAGAGATGCTCAATTTTCTTCTGGAATGGTTAGTTCAAGAAATGTCTCTGGATGCCAACATAGTCCTGAGGCACAGGCAGTGAAGGAAGAAAAGAGAAGCTGCTGGAAAGGAGAAAGGGAGTTCAGAGGTGGAGGAAGTGTGTGCCTCTGATGTGTGCAGAGCATGGCTTGGGTGTCACAGATGGTGGCCCTCAGAGCAGAATGTGCCTTGGACACCATGCCGGTCCCTTGCTCCTTCCATTGCTGTGCAGCCTGCACCATCTTTTTGCCTTCTGCACCAAAGCACTTGCCATGGGCCCTTCATTTCCTATCACCAGCTGCAGCTGTATAGCCATGAAAGTGCAGTATTTTTGACTTATTAATGTGCCACCAAATCCATGGAAAGGTTTTCTTTTATTTTTCAAAATAAGTCCTCACTTCACTTTCTTCCTAAGTTTAGCAGCAAAATTATTTTGGCACCAAAACTTTCCCTGGCCTGAACTGATGTGTTAATTTGTATAGACTTTCTCTGTTCCACTTAGTGTGAATATCCATGTGTTTTGCTTCAGAAATATCAATGTGTTTGGTTATGGGATGTTCCCTCAGACTCCACTGGGGTAATACAGTTGATCCTCATTATTCACAGATTCTGTATCTGTGAATTTGTCTACTCCCTCAGCTTTATAACTCCCAAATCAGTATGCGCAGAGCACTTCCACAGTCATTCGTGGACATATACAGAGTGGCCAAAAATTTGAGTGCCGACTTGCACAATCTAAGCCAAGGTTGAAGTAGGCATCTCCACCAGAGGGTGGAGATGGATGGGACAGCGCAGTGTAGGGAAGAAGCTCAGCTCCATGCCAGACAGAGGAATGAGTAGAGTCTGAATTCCAGCCTCGGCACCAGTTAGTGGGGCGGCCTCAGGAGAGTTACCACTTCTGATCCTCATGTCTCTCATGTGAAATAAAAAATACAGAATCCACCAGAATGAGTTGTTCTAGGATTTAGGATTGTACTCTCTGTGTGGGGTGTGTGTATGTGTGTGTGTGTATTTGTTGTATGTGTATATTTCCCTGGGCCAAAAATTCTGTGTTTGCTAATTCAGTGTTCTGGGTGACTTTATAGAATACGACTGCTGTTGTGAATGAGTATTGACTGCATATGGCATATGTTCTGTACTACCTTTCTAAAAATCAGAATTCTGAAACATCGCTAGCCTCAAGGGTTTCAGATAAGGGACTGTGGACTGAAAATTTGGAGGAGAAAAAATATTGATTTTAGCTGGCATCTAATTTATTTTTGTTAAATTGTCTGTGCTTTAAAATGAAAGTGACATACTCAGGTTTTTAAAGTGAGTTTGAAATAATAGGCATTAACTATGGAAGGATATATAAGTCTAAACTGAAACGTTCTTCAGACCAATAACTAATATATGATACTTTACATGATTACAACTTGGGTCAGAAAGGGACAGATCTGTGTTAATTTTTACAGAATTTACTGAGTTTTGTTCTTTTATTGCTCTTATTAGGATGAAAACCAAAAAAGTCTCTTCAAAGGAAAACAATCAGCTTTTAATATTGCTAGTTAGAAAATGTCATGAACAGTGTGTCTTAGAAATATAATATTCTACTTATTTACACATGTCAAAATTTGTCTCTCTTCCAGTGTTCCTTGCCTGTTTCTCCCCTTGGTTCAATAGCTACTAGATTTTTGGAAGAGGAGGAACTGAGGTCTCATCACATTCTAGAGCGCTTGGATGCCCATATTGAAGAACTAAAAAGAGAGAGTGAAAAGACAGTGAGACAATTCACAGCCTTAAAGTAGCCTCTTAAAAAATCACAATCTTGGAAATAAAAATAAACACCAAAGAGTTACTGTCATCTGAAGTAGCAGCTCTTTAAAAACATGAAGAGATAAAATTATAAAAATGATACATCTAAAGCAGTGGTGAAGAAAGCTGAAAAACCAATACTTTTGATAGGCATTTTCTCTGCACTAGTTTGTTTGAAGGACTTCCTCCAGTGATAAGTTGTGAGAATAAACCACTTTGCTAGACTTTTTTCTCATATGAATATGTATTATCATAAAGTGATACTTATCTTGCTGACTTAAATGTGAATAGCTGTGTACTAATTGAAAGAAGGATTTTATGATACATGTTGAAAATAAAGTAACTGCAGGAACTTTCTTTAAGGGAAATGTGTAGAAGCATGGATTTAGGGGTCAAACTTACCTGGATTGATAGACTGGTTTTGCCATCCAACTGGGCTGGTTATTTACTAGGCTGGTAGCCCCTCTTAGCCAAGGGGCTGGTGGTGTGTAAAGTCAGGCTGGCAGTGAATAAGCGGGGTAGGCTAAAGAACCTTAGCAAGCAGTCCTCTCTTGCTCAGCACTTATGCAGAGGAGAGAGGCAGGGAGGGCAAGGGACTGGCTTTCGTGCGTGGTGCCCATGGAATATCCATTGGAAATAAATGTTCAGCGTCTGCACTGCTGAGGACAAGTTTAGATGGGAGATAAAGATCTGGATGTTGATATGCCAGAAGCATTTGAAATCATGGGAGTTGATAAGATCCACCAGGGAGGCTGTGGAGAGAGAGGGGAGCAGGAGGCTGGGTTTGGGGCCCTGAAAGATGCCAGCATCTGAGAATCACAGGAAATAGATCTAGCAAAGGAACTAGATTGTGCAGTTACAGATGAGACAGGTCAGTGTAGTGTACTTGCCACCTTAAGGGTATGGCCCCTGTGAATCCTCTTTCTCTAGTGGATCTTTCCCATTAGCATAAAACATCCTGTTATTTCCCCTTTTTAAAAAAAAACTCATTTTTTTATACCTCTCTATGTACTGCTCTGTATGTTTATTTGCTTCCCTTCACCCAAACACTTCTGAAAAGAGGTGTCTGCAGTGACTCTTTCCAGTTTCTCACCTCGCCCCACCGTAGTTCTCTTCCTAACCCTCTCCACCACCATTTCCATCCCCAGACTGCTTTCTTGCTCTTGAGTTCACCAGTGACCTAATCACCGTCTGAGCATCATTCAGCACAGCTGGACTCTCTCTTGGCTTCTAAGACCTGGAACTTCTGGTTTCATCTCTACCTCATCCTCCACTCCATCTCATGGCTTTTCCTCTTCTAACCTGTAAGTCAGAGGGCCCCCTGGAGCTCTGTCATGGGTTTTCTCCCTCAGCATTCTCTTCCCTAGAAGTTTCCATTCCAATCTCAAGCTCTTAATGCCACTTATAGGCCAGTGACCCTTACATTTATTACTAATCTTGACCTCTCCCGGAGCTGCTGTCTTAGATACCTAGCTGCTTATGCGATGTCTTCACTTGGATGTCTGACAAACATCTTGTTTCCAAGAGAGAACTCTTTATTCTCCCTCTTGCTAAGATTCCATATCAGGACACAGCATTATGTTTGCCTGTTCCTAGGAGTTGCTGATAATTCCTTCCTTACCCACGTCTGCATATCCAGTCATTTGGGAGGTCCTGAATCTTCCCCCAGAATCTTATCTCAGACCCAACCATTTCCCTCCTGCACTTCTACCACCTGATCCAGACTACTTCTCTCTCACCCTGATTCTGGCAGTAGCCTAACTGATACTACTCACACCAATAATTCAGGGAACTTCTGGAGTTATCCTTTAGAAAAGTAAATGAAACAGTGTCACCACTGCTTCCCTTTAGACTCTTCCAAGGCTTCTCTTTTTTTTGACTGAGATGGAGTTTCACTGTGTTGCCCAGGCTGCAGTACAATGGCAGGATCTCGGCTCACTGCAATCTCTGCCTCCCGGGCTCAAGTGATTCTCCTGCCTTAGCCTCCCGAGTAGCTGAGATTACAGGTGCATGCCACCAGGCCCAGCTAATTTTTGTATTTTTAGTAGGAACAGGGTTTCACGATATTGGTCAGGCTGGCCTCGAACTCCTGACCTCAAGTGATCCACCTGCCTCAGCTTCCTAAGGTGCTGGGTTATAGGCGTGAGCCACTGTGCCCAGTCCCAAGGCTTCTTACTCCACTCAGAATAAAATCCAAATGAATTAATATAGCCTACAGGGCCTCAATAATCTGGGCCTAATCTCCCGTTGCATCATCCTTTACTGTGCTCCACCCATGCTGTCCTCCTTTCTGTTTTTTGAGTACAACAAGCTTTAACCTCTTAGGGTCTTTGACTTGCAGTTTACCCTGAATATTCCCTTTCTCTTACCTCACCTGTGATTGGCATTTTCCCCTTGCAGGCCTGCACTCTGGCATCTTCTCATGAGCAAGCCTTCTTTGACTGCTGCCTCCCAAACCTGCTTCTCCCCATTTCTCTAGCTCATTGGCCTGCGTTATTTCCTTCATAGTGCCCACCACTATCTGAAATCATTTCATTACTTGATTTATGTTTGTATTGTCTATTTCTGCTGTTAGAATTAAAACTCCTTGAGGGCAAGGACTTTGCTTATCTGGTTCATGGTGGGATCCCCATTACCCGGCACAAGCCCAGCACTTAGGAGAGGCTCAGCTAGTTCGAACCAATGGAAAATGCCATTCCTGAGGTGCACCACATCATTTCTTTCGTGTTGGTGTGCATGCTGTCCTTCAGTTTGCCTCCTCTTCCCATACCCTGTCATGTGCTCTTGAAACTCCCCATTTACTTGGCTACTTTATCTGGCTTGGCAAAGCTTTCCCCTATACCCTGACCCACATCAGGGAACGTTTCTCCTCATTGCTCTCACAGCACCCTGTGTGTGGCCGCGACCAGACTGTGCTATCCTCTTTGATTTCTGTCTCTCAGGGGCTAGGTCCTGCCTACATCCTCAGTCAGCATGCTGCCTAACACGTAACATCCTAAGCAAATACTGGGTGGATGAAAATCACTACTGTTCAAATCTTCATTGTATTTATCAGTAAAACCGAAATAATATCTAATGGCGTCGAGAACATTTACTGAAAATATGTATCTGAAAGGGCTTTGCAGATTTTCTAAAAATACTGTAGCTATGTGCATTGCTATTATATTCAGGAGATTTTTACTTTTAGACAGTCCCAAGCTTCAGCTTAAAATCTGTAGACTGCAACCCGTTTCTGAGATGTTTGTACTACGTGTTGACTAGGAGGAACAATGACAGACTCTGTAGTCACGAGAAATACTTAAGGAATCATGAGGTACTATGTATTTCCTTAAATTTGTACTGTTTTTTAAAGCTGAAGTATTTAGTAATTAATGGGTTATCCAAATTTGTCAGAAAATTCAACTGTAATTTAATGTCTCACCTTCATTTTTCAAAAAGATATATTAATACCAAATATTAAAATGTGTCAAGACTAAATCTGAGTTAGTGTCTTAACACACATTTTCCAAAATCTCAGAGATCAGGGTACCCAAATGAGATGAAAAGATTAGGGACCAGTAGTCTACTTTTGGTGTTTACAGATAATGTTTTATTGGGCAAGTCATCTCATTCCTCTTGTCCTGGATTCCCAATGAATTTTCATCTGTATTCCTATGCAGATTTTAGCTGAAGAGGGCAAAGTTAACTTCCCACTGTGGGCTGGACGTTACCTTCCCTTGCAGCCTCATTTGATCTCAACAAGTGTAGAAAAAATACTACAGCACTCTGTGTTTCTATGACATCTGCTTAAACCCAAACAATTCTTACCTTCTCTGTCTTACATACACATAACACCTGGTAAACTGTGGGTGATGATTTTCTGTTTTCAGAACACTCGAGTCCAGTACCGAATGAATCTAGTTACCCGGTTCAGTTGCCAGAGGAAGGCAGCCAAGTTACCTCTGAGCTTCAGATGGGGAAAAGCAGAGAAGAAAACATTTACCTAAAAGTTTTATGGTACTCATAAGATTAAAAAAAAAAAATCATAGACTTAAGAAAAGCACAGTTTTTTTCTCCATGTTTGAATAAGCGTTTTGTAAAGTGTGTGAGCATCCAGAAGAGAAGTCCAACATTTTCATAACTGGTAATAATAATCTGCACAGCTCCCCCTACAGTGTGCTTCACTGTGGGTTGATGGCATAAGGCTGACTTCCAAATTCAGAGGAAACTGTTCTGAGAGGGCTCCAAACATGATGGTGTAAAAGCTCTCATGGCCTGGAAAGGGAAAATTTAGAGGGATGATGGACTGCTTTAAACCAATCTTTTGTAAAAGATATTTCTCCACGGTGCAGTTTTGATAATTCAGACAATACAGTTCACATGTCTTTTTTTCTCTCTGTGAGGAACTAGAAGTTGAGAATTTTATGTTGCCCATTAAGGCCAGGTTCAATTATTTGACAATCATCCAATCAGAAGAACTTTTGCACTCCTCTTACAAAAAGAACGTAAGGCAGTAGTTGATGGGGGAAGGTCTAGAACTCCTTGGTATTAAATGCAAAACATTTATTAATGTTAATAATATATTAATAATGTTAAATGCAAAAAATGTGCATGTGTGCATTTTTCTGGGGAGAAGATTCATAATTTTCATTAGAATCTTGAAGGTGTCTGTGAATCAAAAAGAGATTAAAAACCATAGCTTTAGGGACTAGAGTTCTCCCAGAATGGTATCCCGTTTCCTGGGGAGAGACATAAAATGTCTTCCGGGGCTGAATTTTAAAGTGCAGTTGAATACTCATTCAAAATTTAAGTTTTTCAATAATAACAAGACAATTCAGTTCAAAAATGGATAAAAGATTGGAATAGACATTTCTCTAAAGATACACAGATGGCTAATAAGCAAATGAAAAGATGTTCAACATCATTAGTCATCAGAGAAATGCAAATCAAAATCAAAATGAGATACCATTACACACCCACTATAAAAAAGATGGACAATCACAAGTGTTGAAGATGATATGGAGAAATTAGAACACTCATATTTGCTGTGGGAATGTAAAATAAAATAGTGCAGTCACTCTGGAAGACAGTTTGGCAGTTCCTCAAAAAGAGTTAACCATATTACCCAGCAATACCAATCCTACATCTATGACCGAGAAAAATGAAAACATATCCATACAAAAAGTTGTACACAAATGATCTTAGCAATATTATTCACGATAGCACCAAAGTGGAAGCAACCTAAATATCCATCACTGATGAATGGATAAACAAAATGTATATCTATGTAATGGAATGTTATTTGGGAACAGAAAGGAATGAAGTATTATTGTACTACTGATGCCACAGCATGGATGAACCTTGAAGACAGGAAGAAAACAAACAAACAAAAATCACATATTGTATGATTCCATTTATATGAATTGCCCAGTATAGACAAATCTATAGAGACAGAAAGTAGATTGGTAGTTGCTAGGGGTTGGCAGAAGGTTGGAGTGGGGAATGGGGATAGGATTGGGAGGTGAAGACTAAAGGGTATGGGGTTTCTTTTTGAGATTATGAAAATGTTCTAAAATTGATTGTGATGGTTGCACAAATCTGAATATAACAACTAAAAACAACTAAATCGTGTACTTTAAATGAGTGAATTATATACTATGTAAATTATATCTTAACTGTTACCAAAAAAAAAAAAAAAAACCTCTGATGCATGGCAGCTCCTTAAAAATATCAAGTTTATATTAAGGAAATATCACTTCACATACAACACAAGCTATTCTAAAGTTTTCTATTTTCAACTCTCAGTTCACATTCAGGAGTAACAGTGGTACCTTTGTTGGAGAGAGTGGATGATCAAGCTCTGTCAAGCATCACTTGTGGTGTGGGGCGGCTCTGCACTGTGCAATATTGTGGGGCAGAAAGCCAGGGACCTGCACACCGCAGGGGTTCCTGCTCCTCCAGGTGGGAGTTCAGTCTTGGTGCTGCTGCCTGCTAGGTGAGGGTGCAGGCAGCAAAGGCCACTCATCAGCCAGGCAGTGTCTTGGCTAAGTGTGTTCTAAGGAGAAGTGGCAGGAATGCTTGGCACTAACCTCAGTGCTTAGAGGAAGACTGTTTACAGAACACTTTAGAGAGGGTTACAGACCACTGATGTGGAAATGTGAGCATATTGAAGTTTTGCCCTAAGACTGCTTAGCAAGTCCCTCAGTATCTCTACAAGCATGACTGGGCAAAGTAGAGAAAGAAAAGCCAAGTACTTTACCTAAACCTACTTTATTTCTTTGGCTGTGAGAAACAGATCAGCTAAGATACGCTTTGAAACTAGTCTTTCTGGAGTGGCTATCCCTTTGACAGGCATCCAGTGTGGATGGGCTAATCCCCAGTTCCCAGAGCTGTCCTGATTTCTGTGGCACTGGCTTTGGGAGGCAGTGGGGGCCTCTCAGTGGGTCAGCTCTTGGATTTGTCTTGCCGTTGATGTATAGCATAAACCCAAACAGCCCACCAGTCTCTGACTTTTCTGCAATCTAGGACATGTGTTTTTGATCCCCAACTTAAATGAAATACAATAAACAAGACCACAAGTGCTATCTCCCAGTTAGTTTCTTCAGCCACAGGCAAGCACAGCCCTTGGTCCCAGCAGTAGCATGCACTGCAACCCTGCAGGTCCCTGTGTAACCCAATAGGGCAGTGGCTGGGGTAGGAGCTCAGTGCTTCTCCAGGGATCCCCTCTTCTGGAAGACAGGCCCCTCAGCCCAGCATGGAACCCCAGCAGTAGCCTGTTCATACTAATAAATTCTGGACCATGAGCAAAGGACGGGTAAGGTTCCAGATTGCTGATATGTTCAACCTGCCACCTCCTGCATGAGCTATGACTTGTAGACTAAGAAGGCATCACCTGATTTGTTTATTTTGCTCCAAAAAGGTTTAACATTAACACATTGTTTAACAACACCAAGCAATTCCAGACTCTTCCCCAGGCAAAGTCATTCCTTAAATCCACATTTCTCAAGCTGTTTTCCAGAGATTCAAAATATTTGAAGTGTTTTAAGTGCTTTATTTGTCCATTTTCATGCTGCTGATAAAGACATACCTGAGACTGGGTGATTTACGAAAGAAAGAGGTGTAATAGACTTACAGTTCCATGTGGCTCGGGAAACCTCACAATCATGGCAGAAGGCAAGGAGGAGCAAGTCACATCTTACATGGAGGGCAGCAGGCATAAAGATCCTGTGCAGAGAAACTCCCCTTTTTGAAACCATCAGATCTTGTGAAACTTATTCACCATCACGAGAACAACATGAGAAAGACCTGCCACCATGATTCAACCACCTTCCACCCGATTCCTCCCATAACACGTGGGAATTCCGGTGAAATGTGGGTGGGGACCCAGGCAAACCACATAATTCCACCCCTGACCTCTCCCATATCTCATGTCCTCACATTTCAAAACCAATCATGCCTTCCTAACAGTCTCCCAAAGTCTTAACTTTTTTTTAGCATTAACTCAAAAGTCCATAGTCCAAAGTCTCATCTGAGATAAGGCAAATCTGAGCCTATAAGCCTGTAAAATTGAAAGTGAGTTATTTCTCAAATACAATAGGGGTACAGGCATTGGGTAACTATACCCATTTCAAATGGGAGAAATTGGCTAAAACAAGGGGCTACAGGCTGCATGCAAGTCCGAAATCCAGAAGGGCAGTCAAATCTTAAAGCTCCAAAATGATCTATTTTGACCCCATGTCTCACATCCAGGTCACGCTGATATGAAAGGTGGCTTCCCATGGTCTTGCACAGCTCCACTCCTGTGGCTTTGCACGGTACAGCCTCTCTCCCAGCTGCTTTCATGGACTGGCATTGAGAGTCTGTGGCTTTTCCAGGTGCACGGTGCAAGCTGTTGGTGGATCTACCATTTTGGGGTCTGGAGGACAATGGCCCTCTTAGCACAGTTCCACCAGGCAGTACTCTAGTGGGGACTCTGTGGGGGCTCTGATCCCACATTTCCCTTTTGCACTGCCCTAGCAGAGGTTCTGCATGAAGACCCCACCTCTGCAGCAAACTTATGCCTGGGCATGTAAGCATTTCTGTACATCCTCTGAAATCTAGGTGGAGGTTCACAAACCTTAGTTCTTGTCTTCTGCACACCTGCAGGACCAACACAACATGGAATCTGCCAAGGTTTGGGACTTGCACCCTCTGAAGCCATGGCCTGAGCTCTTTGTTGGCCCTTTCTGCCACAACTAGAGTGGCTAGGACACAAGGCACCAAGTTCCTAGGCTGCACACAGCATGGGGACCCTAGTCCCGGCCTGTGAAACCATTTTTTCTTCCTAGGTCTCCAGCCCTGTGATGGGAGAGGCTGCTGTGAAGACCTCTGAAATGCCCTGGAGACACTTTCCCCATTGTCTTGGGGATTAACATTTGGCTTCTCATTACTTATGCAAATTTCTGCAGCTGGCTTGAATTTCTCCTCAGAAAATGGGATTTGCTGTTCTAGTGCATTGTCAGGTTGCAAATTTTGCAAACTTTTATGCTCTGTTTCTCATTTTAAACTGAATGCTTTTAACACACCCAAGTCACCTGTTGAATGCTTTGCTGCTTAGAAATTTCCTCTGCCAGATGCCCTAAATCATCTCCCTCAAGTTCAAAGTTCCACAAATCTCTGGGATAAGGGCAAAATGTTTCCAGTCTCTGCTAAAACATAGCAAGAGTCACCTTTGCTCCAGTTCCCAACAAGTTCCTCATCTCCATCTGAGACCAGATCAGCCTGGATTTCATTGTCCATATAGTTACCAGCATTTTGGTCAAAGCCATTCAACAAGTCTCTAGGAAGTTCCAAACTTTCCCACATTTTCCTGTCTTCTGAGCCCTCCAAACTGTTTCAACCTCTGCCTGCTACCCAGTTCCAAAGTCGCTTCCACATTTTCAGGTATCTTTTCAGCAACACCCTACTCTACTGGTACCAGTTTACTGTATTAGTCTGCTTTCATGCTGCTGATAAAGACTGGGTGATTTACAGAAGAGGTGTAATGGACTTACAGTTCTATGTGGCTGGGGAAGCCTCACAATCATGGCAGAAGGCAAGAAGGAGCAAGTCACATCTTACATGGAGGGCAGCAGGCAAAAAGAGAAACTGTGCAGAGAAACTCCCCTTGTTAAAATAATCAGATCTCTTGAGACTTATTCACCATCACGAGAACAGCATGAGAAAGACCTGCCCCTATGATTCAACCACCTCTCACTGGGTCCCTCCCACAACATGTGGGAATTTAAGATGAGATTTTGGCAGAGACACAACCAAATCACACCAAGTGTTTTTTAAGAATGTGCCAAAACAGAATGGAAAATGGCAAGTCAAATTCCCCAGAGCCAGGTCAGCCTCTGAATGTGATTAGGAGAGCCCTCTCTCCCTCCCACTGGCAATGATCTTGCCTCAGCCTCCTCTGTTGCTCCCCAATGGAATGGGAACTGGTGGCTTAGGTAATTAGAGGTTCTTTACCTTCTGTGTGTCAGGAACGCCTCTGGCAGAGTTGAGGAGCCTATGGACCCCTCAGAATAATGACTAAGTGCATAAAATAAGATACAAATCATTAAAAGGAAAATAAATTACATCATCATTTAGTTATGAAAACCTAAGAAAAAACAAATTTGTGATGTAGTATTATATGCATTTCTCCGGTTAATGCATTAAATAACGAGACTGAGTGGCAGGCATATCACCTATCATGCTTTTGAAGTGGGGACGCATGAAAGTAATGTTTTAAGATGTCCATGACAATTGTAATGAGCTATGAAAGTATCTGTGATTTCTATTGGAATAAAGCTATGGGTACTGCTAGCACTGTGGCTTATACTCATAATGGAAGAAAAGTACATTTCAGTCAGAGGTTATTGAAAGTAAGGATGTCAGTTTTTCCCACCCAAGTTCACGGAGCCCTAAATTGTATCCTTGGATCCCTTGGGAAGTGTCTGTGGACTCCAGGTTAAGAATTTAGAGGCTTACTTATGTTTTATCTCATGCCGGTCATGTTGGTTCCCTGTGAACATTCCATTGTTTACAGGGGGCAGTATTTGTGCTTAATGTCAATCATGACTCTAAGAACTTAGTCTTTTTTAAAAAAATATTTTCAACTTTTATTTGAAATTCAAGGGGTGCATGTGCAGGTTTGTTATATGGGTGTACTGCATGATGCTGAGGTTTGGGATATGAATGATCCCAATACCCAGGTAGTGAGCGTAGTACCCAATAGGTAGTTTTTCAACACTTTCTCCCCTCCCTTCTTTGTCTTTCTATCCCCAGTGTCTATTGTTGCCATCTTTATGTCCATTGGATACAATGTCTAGCTCTCACTTGTAAGAGAGAACATACAGTATTTGGTTTTCTGTTCCTGCCTTATCTTGCTTAGGATGATGGCCTCTAGCTGCATCCATGTTGCTGCAAAGGACATGATTTTGTTCTTTTCTATGGCCGTGTAGTATTCCATGGTGTGTATGTAGCACATTTTCTTTATCCAATCCACTACTGATGGGCACCTGGGTTGATTCTGTGTCTTTGTTATTGTGAATGGTATAATGCTGAACATATGAGTTTATGTGTCTTTTTGGTAGAATGATTTATTTTCTTTTGTGTATATACCCAGTAATGGAATTGCTGGGTCAAATGGTAGTTCTGTTTTAAGTTCATTGAGAAATCTCCAAACTGTTTTTCACAGTGGCTGTACTAATTTACATTCCCACCAACAGTGTATAAAGCATTCCCTTTTCTCTGCAACCTCACCAGCATCTGTTGTTTTTTTGACTTTTTGATAATAGCCATTCTGACTGATGTGAGATGGTGTCTCAGTATGGTTTTGATTTGCATTTCTCTGATGATTAGCGATGTTGAGCATTTTTTCATATGTTTGTTGACTGCTTATATGTCTTCTTTTGAGAAGTGTCTGTTCATCTCTTTTGCTCACTTTTTAATGGGGTTGTTTGTTTTTTGCTTGTTGAGTTGTTTAAGTTCCTTATAGATTCTGGATATTAAATCTTTGTCAGATTGTTTAGCTTGAGAATATGTTCTCCCATTTTGTTTACTCTGTTGATAGTTTCTTTTGCTGTACAGAAGCTCTTTAGTTTAATTAGGTCCCACTTGTCAATTTTTGTTTTTGTTGCAGTTGCTTTTGGGGACTTAGTCATAAATTTTTTGCTTAGGCTGATGTCCAGAATGGTGTTTCCTAGGCTTTCTTCTAGGATTCTTATACTTTGAAATTTTACATTTAACTTTTTAATCCATCTTGAGTTAATTTTCATATGTGGTGAAAGGTAAGAGTCCAGTTTCAATCTTCTGCATATGGTTAGCCAACTATCCCAGCACCATCTGTTGAATAGGAAGTCCTTTCCCCATGGTTTATTTTTGTTGACTTTGTTGAAGATCAGATAGCTGTAGGCATGTGGCTTTATTTCTGAGTTTTCTATTCTATTCCATTGGTCTATGTATCTGTTTTTGCACCCATACCATGCTGTTTTGGTTACTGTAGCCTCATAGTATAGTTTGAAGTTGGATAGTGTGATGCCTCTGGCTTTGTTCTTTTTGCTTAGGATTGCTTTGGGTATTCTGGCTAAGTAAGAGCTTAGCCTTTAAATGGGCTGAGATAATAAATCAACTTACCCAAGCAAGGTAATATTCATTTTTTTAAATTCATGACATACTTTTTGGAATTTTGGAGAACTATTGTTCTGCATCTGACAGATCAGAGCATTCTACCTGTGTTAGGGTTAGGCCCTGAGGTTTTGGAAGCCCTCAGCATTTAGGGCAGTGAGGTCAAGCCTGGGATGGTGAGTGCCCTTCTTCTGGGGCTTCTTGGAAGAAGACCAGGTTTGAACAAGCACACCACAGTCTCTGTGGGTCACAATCCCAATGCTTGACATGCAGCCTCATGAACTGGCCGCATACGACCAGGGAGAAGCTGGACCACTCAACCATTTCCTCTGCAAAGTTGCAGAGTATGCTGCTGTCCTCTGTGGACAAGAGGCCTATAGCACTGTTGGAGGAGCTGGTGCTCTGTGTGCTCCAAGATAACTGCTCACTGCCAAAGTGCAGCCCGTTAGGACTGGGGAGAGAAGAGAGATGGAGGAGGGTCTTCTGCAGGGAGACCAGACAGAGCTCAGGTGGGCACAACTCTAGACCACAGTCCCAAATCTGTTTTTACAAAACAATCTAACAGTTTCTGACTCTTTCTGACATCTCAAGATGCATTTTGGATCCTTGGCCTAAACTTAAACACTACAAACAAGGCCAAAAGTATTATCTAGTGATGTCTCAGACAATTATGTCTGTCTGCTGTTGGCATGCTCTGCTGCTTCTCATGCCAAGCTACAGGGTGCCTGCTCCAACAAGAAATATAATTCTTTAAATTAGGGTTTCTCTTTATTTTTAAACACTGGATCTAAAAATATTTGATTAGATTCAAAATTTATCCATAATATTGCTATGAATTTTTTTTTTTTTTTTTTTTTTTTTTTTGGTTATAGAGTCCCACTCTGTCACCCAGGCTGGAGTTCAGTGGTGCAGTCATGGCTCACTGCAACCTCCACCTCCTGGGCTCAAGTGATCCACCTCAGTCTCCTAAGTAGCTGGGACTTCAGGCACGTGCCACCACACCTGGCTAATTTTTTGTATTTTTTTTTTATAGAGGTGGGGTTTCCATGTTGCCCAGTCTGGTTTTGAACTTTGGGCTTCAAGCAGTCCGCCAGCCTCAGCCTCCCAAAGTGCTGGGATTACAGGTGGGAGCTACCACCACTGGCAGTTAAGAATTTTAACAATTTTCCAATGAAAGAAGTAGAATCTCAGTTAGAGTCTTTATATACAATCTGTACTGTTGTAACTTTCAAATAAATATTGTAAAGAAAATTAACAGTATTTTGCCAAAGGTTTTCATCAATATGGACTATGAAGAATTTAAAGACTGTCACTAAAAACATCAGGAATTTTCATGCTAGAAAGCTTAAGATCTTCCTTCCTTCCTCCCTCCCTCCCTCCCATTCCCCTTCCTTCCTCCCTCTCTCTCTTCCCTCTCTCTCTTCCCTCTTTCCCTCCCTCTCTCCTTCCCTCCCTCCCTCCCTCTTATCCTTCCTTCCTTCCTTCCTTCCTTCCTTCCTTCCTTCCTTCCTTCCTTCCTTCCTTCCTTCCTTCCTTCCTTCCTTCCCTCCCTCTTTCCCTCTTTCCTCCTCCCTCCCTTCCTCCCTTTCTTCCTTTCTTTCTTTTTTTCTTTCTTTGGAGACAGGGTCTCACTCTGTGGTCCTCTTTCTCCCTCCCTCCTTCCCTCCCTTTCTTCCTTTCTTTCCTTTTTTCTTTCTTTCTTTGGAGACAGGGTCTCACTCTGTGGCCCTCTTTCTCTCTCCCTCCTTCCCTCCCTTTCTTCCTTTCTTTCCTTTTTTCTTTCTTTCTTTGGAGACAGGGTCACTCTGTGACCCTCTTCCTCCCTCCCTCCCTCCCTCCCTCCCTTTCTTCCTTTCTTTCCTTTTTTCTTTCTGTCTTTGGAGACAGGGTCTCACTCTGTGGCCCAGGTTGGAGTGCATTGGCACAATCATGGTTTACTGCAGCTTCGGCCTCCTGGCCTCAGGTGATCCTCCCACCTTAGCCTGCTGTGGATTACAGGCACCTGCCACCACATCCGGTTAATTTTTTAATTTTTTGTAGAAATGGGGTTTCCCTATGTTGCCCAGGCTGGTCTCAAACTCCTGGGCTCAAGCAATCCACCCTAGGCCTCCCAAAGTGCTAGGATTACAGGCTTGAGCCACTGTGCTGGGCCATAGGATTTTCATCAAATATTTCTGCAAAGGTTGTATTAGAAGTTTCATATAAATTCAATGTTTCTTAATACTTGCATTTTATTTTCATCATCATAATTACATATTGCAGAGAAATGCAATGACTTTTACATATAGACCCCCTTAAATTCTCTCCAGTTTACCCCACAGGTGTAAATGTAATTGTTTATGCTTTTCACGGGAGGTCGTCTCTTGAATGTTGGGCCTTTGGATGAAAGAGCCTTGGGGTGAAGCCCTGGTATGGTTTCTGGGACATTGCAGGCCAGCCCTTTCTCCTTTTCCTTTATGCTTCCACTAAAGTATTTCTGCAGTTAAAATTTATTTTGATTAATGCTTAAACATACATGGGCTACTCAGAATGACAGTTTATCCGTTTATTAATTCATTCATCAAACATTAATCAAGCAAAGCCCTCATCTTAGAAGACTGAGTTCCTGCTATTCCCTGAAGATGCCAGCACAGAAGACACAGATGCCAGCTTCCTTCCTGCTCCAAGAACCTCTGACAAGTGCGCATGGCAGGACTAGTAACACACCTGTGCCCTTAGCAATTTGCATCACCAATGCTTGAAGCCCCAGTGCCCAGGGCAGTGAGACCCAGTGAAATGAGACTGAGAGCAGAGAGGTAGGGCCTCAAAGCCAGCTTACCACTTAGCAGCTGTATGCCCTTGGGCAGTTTCTTTATATGCAGAATGTGGACTATGATCCTAATTCATCAAGGCTGTCACAAGGCCAGGCGATATGCTGAAAAGGGAAGACAATAGAAAACCTGTAGATGGGACTCCCCATGTAACATCAGCCACCCAAGCGGGCAGCTGTAGGAAGGCATCAGGGCAGGAAGTTGACCCTGGCCTCAGAATCTGGGAGACAATAGAGGGGCACATGTGGGGTGACTTGGAGAGCCAGCCCATCCAAAGGGAGGAACTAAAATAAAACGTGGCTCCCTGTGTTCAAAGGCTTCTCATGAAAAGCTGGCTACTCAATTTTTTAATGCCGTTTTCCTGGTTTTCAAATGTTAGCACCAATTAAAGAAATAAAAAACAACACTGCACAGGCCGAACAATAAAGTTTGTAACCTCTGCTCACACTGGTGTTGGGGTAATAAAGATAACCTGGGACCATGATGCATCACTGCAGGTGAGACTTCCAGGAAAGGGAGTGGGGGCCCAGCAGGAGGAGAATCACCTTCCCCTGTCTGCAGGGCTCCAAACAAGACTGGAGCCACAGAAACTGGCCACCCATCGCATGTCCTTTCAACCAGAATGGGGCTCATTTTGCAAGAGAGTGCCATCTATGAAGAACCAAAGCCAAAAAACTTCTAGGAAAAAAAAAATAGGAGAAAATTGTGACCCTGGGTTAGGCAAAGCTTCTTTTTAAAAAATAGTAGCATGGATGATTTTTTTCTCTTGGATTTAACAAATGTCAGCGTTTCATCATATATGCTTCACACTTGTGTGGAAGAAAAGCTTACCAAAAACTTTTTTGTGGCCTTTTCTAATCCACTTTTTTTTTTTTTTTTTTTTTGAGATGGAGTCTGGCTCTGTCACCCAAGCTGTTGCAATCTTGGCTCACTGCAAGCTCTGCCTCCCAGGTTCAAGCAATTCTTGTGCCTCAGCCTCCCCGAGTAGTTGGGACTACAGGTATGCGCCACCATGCCTATTTATTTTTAACTTTTTTTTTTTCTTATTTTGAGTTCCAGAAACATGTGCAGAATGTGCGGGTTTGTTACACAGGTATACCTGTGCCATGGTGGTTTGCCGCACCTATCAACAAGTCATCTATGTTTTAAGCCCCAAATGCATTAGCTGTTTGTCCTAATGCTCTCTCTCTTTCCGTCCATCCCCGCAACAGGCCTCAGTGTGTGTTGTTCCCCTCCCTGTGTCCATGTGTTCTCAATTTTCAACTCCCACTTATGAGTGAGAACATGCAGTGTTTGGTTTTCTGTTCCTGTGTTAGTTTGCTGAGGATGATGGCTCCAGCTTCATCTATGTCCCTGCAAAGGACATGATCTCATTCCTTTTTATGGCTGCATAGTATTCCATGGTGAATATGTGCCACATTTTCTTAATCCAATCTATCATTGATGGGCATTTGGGTTGATTCCATGTCTTTGCTATTGTAAATAGTGCTGCAATAAACATGTGTGCATGTGTCTTTATAGTAGAATCATTTAAATTCCTTTGAGTGTATACCTAGTAATGGGATTTCTGGGTCAAAAGATTTCTGGTTCTAGATCCTTGAGGAATCACCATGCTGTCTTCCACAATGGTTGAACTAATTTACATTCCCACCAACAGTGTAAAAGCATTCCTATTTCTCCATAGTCTCGCCAGCATCTATTGTTTCTTGACTTTTTAATAATCGTCATTCTGACTGTGTTAGTTTTTTTTTTTTGAGACAGAGTCTTGCTCTGTCACCCAGGCTGGAGTGCAGTGGTGCGATCTCAGCTCACTGCAACCTCTGCCTCCTGTGTTCAGATGATTCTCCTGCCTCAGCCTCTCGAGTAGCTGGACCTACAGGCACGCACCACCACGCCTGGCTAATTTTTGTATTTTAGTAGAGATGGGGTTTCACCATGTTGACCAGGTTGGTCTCGAATTCCTGACCTCAAGTGATCCACCCACCTTGGCCTCCCAAAGTGCTGGGGTTACAGGCGTGAGCCACTGTGCCCCGCCCTCATTGTGATTGATTTGCATTTCTTTAATGTTCAGTGATGTTGAGCTTTTTTTCATGTTTGCTGGCTGCATAAATGTCTTCTTTTGAGAAGTGTCTGTTCATATTCTTTCACCACTTTTTGATGGGGTTGTTTTTTTCTTGTAAATTTGTTTGAGTTCCTTGTAGATTCTGGATATTAGACCTTTGTCAGATGGGTAGATTGCAAAAATTTTCTCACATTCCATAGGTTGCCTGTTCCCTCTGATGATAGTTTCTTTTGTTGTGGAGAAGCCCTTTAGTTTAACATCTGGCTAATTTTTGTATTTTTAGTAAAGACATGGTTTCGCCATGTTGGCTAGGCTGGTCTCGAACTCCTGACCTCACGTGATCCACCTGCCTTGGCCTCCCAAAGTGCTGGATTACAGGTGTGAGCCACTGCACCCGGCCCCCACACCATTTCTTTAGCAGAAACAACTGCTATCCTGGTGATGGTGTTAACACTTGACAACCGTATTTTTGTATGTATACATATTCACAAACAACACATAGTGTGATTTCATGTATTATAAGAAGTATATAAGGCAATACCATACATAAAATTTGCAACCAGTAAATGAGAACCTTACAGGGTAACGTATATGTTGTCCTTGGGGTAGGTTTGGCTTATACAGAGTCGGTTTTTGCACTTTCCCGGGAATAATGTGCTTTCCCAGGAATTGCTGGGTTTGTGTTTAACTTTTAAAAATACCAAGCTGTTTTCCAAAGTGGCTAAGCTATTTTACGTTCTCATCAGCAACATTTGAGGGTTTTGGTTTAGCCACAACCTCACCAATGCTAGATAGCAATTAGTCTTTTAGATTATAACCATTCTAATGGGTGTGTACTGATAGCTCATTGTGGTATTAATTTGCATTTCCATAATCACTAAAGATGTTGAGCACCTTTTCATGTGCTTATTAGCCATTCATATATTTTCTTTGGTGAAATGTATATTCAAAACTTCTGCACAGTTTTTAATTGGGTTGTTTATTTTCTTATTTTGAAAGGGTAAGAGTTCTTTGTATATTCAACCCAGTAATTCTACTGCTAGGTACCTGGAAGTGAGAATTTGTATCCATATATGTAGGTTGATATGAAGACATCATTTGAATGTCTATAGCAGCATTACTCATAATAGTCAAAATATAAATGTTTATCAACTGGTAAATGAATAAAAATAGTATATCCATGCAAATAATACTATATAGCAATACAAAGGAATGAAGTACTCATACATGCTACAACATGGATGAAACACTAAAACACACTAAGGGCTAGGTGTGGTGGCAAATGCCTGTAGTCCCAGCACTTTGAGAGGCCAAGGTGGACGGATCACCTGAGGTCAGGAGTCTGAGACTAGCCTGGTTAACATGGTGAAACCCTATCTCTACAAAAATACAAAAATTAGCTGGGCATGATGGTGGGTGCCTGTAATCCCAGCTACTGGGGAGGCTGAGGGGAGAATCGCTTGAACCTGGGAGGCAGAGGTTGCAGTGAGCTGAGATTGCGCCATTGCACTCCAACCTGGGTGACAGAGTGAGACTCTGCCTCAAAAAAAAAAAAAAAACAACAAAAAAAAAAACAAAAAATGACGTAAAAGAAGCCAAAAGATTATATATTGTATGAATCCAGAAAGGCAAATCTGTTAAGTAGTGGTTGCCTGGGGCTGTGGGTGGCTATGTGGAAGCTTTTTGGGGTAATTGAAATGTTCTAAAACTGGATTGTGGTGATGGCTCTACAACTCTAAGAATTTATAAAAATTATTAAGATGTGAACTTATACAGAGTGAATTTTATGATCTAAAATTTACATGCCAGTAAAGCTGTTTAAAAATGAACAGACAAACAGAAGTAATACCAACCATAACTAAATTCATGAAGAAAGTAGAAGAGAATTCCCTTCAACTTTTTCTATTAGGCTGGCAAAACCATGATACCAAAAGCTGACAAAGACATTATTAAAAAAGAAATTTATGGACAAATATTCCTCATGAACACAAATACAAAAGTCATTAACAAAATAGTAGCAAATTAAGTCTATTAATAAAGAACAAGCTGAATACATCATAACAATATGGAGTTTATCTCATATGAATTCAAGGTTGATGTAACATTTGAGAAAAAACAGAGTTCACAACATGTGAACGACAGCCCTCCAAAAATGTCTATGCCCTGATAATCCCTGCAACCTGTGATTATCTTACACGTCAAAGGGAAATTAAGGTGCCAAAGGAAAATTGAGGTAGCAAATGTAATTAGTCAGCTAACCTTAAAATATGGAGATTATCCTGAATTAACCTAGTTGGGCCTCATGTAATCACAGAGACCCAAGTGTGGAAGAGGGAGGCAGAAGAGTATCAGAGTAATGTGGTATGAGAAAGACTCCACTGGCCATTGGTGGCTACGAAGATGGATGGGGGCTGGGAGCCAAAGAATGCAGGCAGCCTTTAGAAGTTGTAAAAAGTATAAAAGTAAAAAGTTGTAAAAAGTATAAAGTTGTAAAAAGTATAAAAACTAATTCTCCCATAGACCTTCCAGAAAAGAGCACAGTCCTGTTAACACCTCGAGTATAGCCCAGTGAACCTCATTTTGTACTTTTGAATATACAATAAATTTGTGTTAAGTCACTAGCTCTGTGGTAGTTTGCTACAGCAGCAGTAAGAAATCAATATACCACATTAATGAAATAAAAAATTATATAGGCCAGATGCGGTGGCTCACACCTGTAATCCAAGCACTTTGGGAGGCCAAGGCGGGTGAATCACCTGAGGTAAGGAGTTCGGGACCAGTCTGGCCAACATGGTGAAACCTGTCTCTACTAAAAAATACAAAAATTAGCCAGGCATGGTGGTGGGCACCTGTAGTCTTAGCTACTCAGGAGGCTGAGGCAGGAGAATTGCTTAAACCCAGGAGGCGGAGGTTGCAGTGAGCCGAGATCGCTCCATTGCACTCCAGCCTGGGCAACAAGAGCAAAACTCTGTCTCAAAACACAAACAAGCAAACAAGCAAACAAAAATTATATAATCACTTTAATAGATGCAGAAAAAGCATTTGACAGAACTCAATACACATTCATGGTGAAAACATTTTTTTAAACCAGAAGTAGAAATAGCGGACTTTATGATAAAAAGCATGATCAAATAAAAAAGGAGAGATTTAATGATGATAAAGTGTCCATCTGTCAGAAGATATCAAATTCTAAATTATATGCCACTAATAATACAGCCTCAGGGAAAAAAACCTGGAAGAAATAGAAGGAAAAGGAAATTATAACTACAGTGGATGGTTTTTTTTTTTTTTTCAATTATACTTTAAGTTCTAGGGTATGCACAATGTGCAGGTCTGCCACATAGGTACACATATGCCATGTTGGTTTGCTGCACCCATCGACTTCTCATTTACATTAGGTATTTCTCCTAATGCTATCCCTCCCCCAGCTCCCCATCCCCCCATAGGTTCCAGTGTGTGATGTTCCCTGCCCTGTGTCCAAGTGTTCCCTCTGATCAACTCCCACCCATGAGTGAGAACATGTGGTGTTTGGTTCTCTGTCCTTGTGATAGTTTGCTGAGAATGATGGTTTCCAGCTTCATCCATGTCCCTGCAAAGGATATGAACTCATCATTTTTTATGGCTGCATAGTATTCCATGGTGTACATGTCCCACATTTTCTTAATCCAGTCCATCGTTGATGGACATTGGGTTGGTTCCAAGTCTTTGCTATTGTGAATAGTGCCGCAATAAACATATGTGTGCATGAGTCTTTATAGTAGCATGACTTATAATCCTTTGGGTATATACCCAGTAATGGGATCGCTGGGTCAATTGGTATTTCTAGTTCTAGATCCTTGAGGAATCGCCACACTGTCTTCCACAATGGTTGAACTAATTTACACCCTCACCAACAATGTAAAAGCATTCCTATTTCTCCACATCCTCTCCAGCATCTGTTGTTTCCTGACCTTTTAATGATTGCCATTCTAACTGGCATGAGATGGTATCTCACTGTGGTTTTGATTGCATTTCTCTGATGACCAGTGATGATGAGCATTTTTTCATGTGTCTGTTGGCTGCATAAATGTTTTCTTTTGCGAAGTGTCTGTTCATATCCTTTGCCCACTTTTTGATGGGTTGTTTGTTTTTCCTTGTAAATTTGTTTAAGTTCTTTGTAGATTCTGGATATTAGCCCTTTGTCAGATGGGTAGATTGCAAAAATTTTCTCCCACTCTGAAGGTTGCCTGTTCACTCTGATGGTAGTTTCTTTTGCTGTGCAGAAGCTCTTTAGTTTAATTAGATCCCATTTGTCTATTTTGGTTTTTGTTGCCATTGCTTTTGGTGTTTTAGTCATGAAGTCTTTGCCCATGCCTATGTCCTGAATGGTATTGCCTAGGTTTTCTTCTAGGGTTTTTATGGTTTTAGGTCTAACATTTAAGTCTTTAATCCATCTTGAATTAATTTTTGTATAAGATGTAAGGAAGGGATCCAGTTTCAGCTTTCTACATATGGCTAGCCAGTTTTCCCAGCACCATTTATTAAATAGGGAATCGTTTCCCCATTTCTTGTTTTTGTCAGGTTTGTCAAAGATCAGATAGTTATAGATGTGTGGTGTTATTTCTGAGGCCTCTGTTCTGTTCCATTGGTCTATATATCTGTTTTGGTGCCAGTACCATGCTGTTTAGTTACTGTAGCCTTGTAGTATAGTTTGAAGTCAGGTAGCATGATGCCTCCAGCTTTGTTCTTTTTGCTCAGGATTGTCTTGGCCATGCAGGCTCTTTTTTGGTTCCATACGAACTTTAAAGTAGTTTTTTCCAATTCTGTGAAGAAAGTCATTGGTAGCTTGATGGGGAGGGCATCGAATCTATAAATTACCTTAGGCAGTGTGGTTATTTTCATGATATTTATTCCTCCTATCCATGAGCATGGAATGTTCTTCCATTTGTTTGTGTCTTCTTTTATTTCGTTGAGCAGTGGTTTGTAGTTCTCCTCGAAGAGGTCCTTCACATCCCTTGTAAGCTGGATTCCTAGGTATTTTATTCTCTTTGTAGCAATTGTGAATGGGAGTTCACTCATGATTTGGCTCTCTTTTTGCCTGTTATTGGTGTATAGGAATGCTTGTGTTTTTTTTTTTTTTTTTTTTTTTGAGATGGAGTTTTGCTCTTGTTGCCCAGGCTGGAGTGCAATGGCGCGATCTCGGCTCACAGCAACTCCACTTCCTGGGTTCAAGCAATTCTCCTGCTTCAGCCTCCCAAGTAGCTGGGATTACAGGCATACGCCACTGTGTCTGGCTAATTTTTTTTGTATTTTAATAGAGATGAGGTTTCTCCATGTTGGTCAGGCTGGTCTCAAACCCCCGACCTCAGGTGATCTGCCCACCTCGGCCTCCCAAAGTGCTGGGATTACCAGCATGAGCCACCATGCCGAGCCTAGTAATGCTTGTGATTTTTGCACATTGATTTTGTATCCTGAGACTTTGCTGAAGTTGCTTATCAGCTTAAGGAGTTTTTGGGTTGAGACCATGGGGTTTTCTAAATATACAATCATGTCATCTGCAAACAGGGACAATTTGACTTCCTCTTTTCCTAACTGAATACCTTTATTTCTTTCTCTTGCCTGATTGCTCTGACCAGAACTTCCAACACTATGTTGAATAGGAGTGGTGAGAAAGGACATCCTTGTCTTGTGCCAGTTTTCAAAGGGAATGCTTCCAGTTTTTGCCCATTCAGTATATCAGCTGTGGGTTTGTCATAAATAGCTCTTATTATTTTGAGATACATTCCATCAATACCCAGTTTATTGAGTTTTTAGCATGAAGGGCTGTTGAATTTTGTCGAAGGCCTTTTCTGCATCTGTTGAGATAATCATGTGGTTTTTGTCATTGGTTCTGTTTATATGATGGATTACGTTTATTGATTTGCATATGTTGAACCAGCCTTGCATACCAGGGATGAAGCCAACTTGATTGTGGTGGCTAAAATTTTTCATGTGCTGCTAGATTTGGTTTTCCAGTATTTTATTGAGGATTTTTGCATCAATGTTCATCAGGGATATTGGTCTAAAATTCTCTCTTTTTTATTGTGTCTCTGCCAGGCTTTGGTATCAGGATGATGCTGGCCTCATAAAATGAGTTAGGGAGGATTCCCTCTTTTTCTGTTGATTGGAATAGTTTTAGAAGGAATGGTACTAGCTCCTCTTTGTACCTCTGGTAGAATTTGACTGTGGGTCAGTCTGGTCCTGGACATTTTTTGTTGGTAGGCTATTAATTATTGCCTCAATTTCAGAGCCTGTTATTGGCCTATTTAGAGATTCAACTTCTTCCTGGTTTAGTCTTGGGAGGGTATATGTGTGCAGGAATTTATCTATTTCTTCTAGATTTTCTAGTTTTTTTTTTTTTTTTGCATAGAGGTGTTTATAGTATTCTCTGATGGTAGTTTGTACTTCTCTGGGATCGGTGTTGATATCTCCCTTACCATTTTTTATTGCGTCTATTTGATTCCTCTCTCTTTTCTTCTTTATTAGTCTTGCTAGTGGTCTATCAATTTTGTTGATCTTTTCAAAAAACGAGCTCTTGGATTCATTGATTTTTTGAAGGGTTTTTTGTGTCTTTATCTCCTTCAGTTTTGCTCTGATCTTAGTTATTTCTTGCCTTCTGCTAGCTTTTGAATGTATTTGCTCTTGCTTCTCTAGTTCTTTTAATTGTGATGTTAGGGTGTCGATTTTAGATCTTTCCTGCTTTCTCTTGTGGGCATTTAGTGCTATAAATTTCCCTCTACACACTGCTTTAAATGTGTCCCAGATATTCTGGTACATTTTGTCTTTGTTCTTATTGGTTTCAAAGAACATCTTTATTTCTACCTTTATTTTGTTATTTACCCAGTAGTCATTCAGGAGCAGGTTGTTCAGTTTCCATGTAGTTGTGCGGTTTTGAGTGAGTTCTTTAATCCTGAGTTCTCATTTGATTGCACTGTGGTCTGAGAGACAGTTTGTTGTGATTTCTGTTCTACTTCCAATTATGTTGTCAATTTTAGAACAAGTGTGATGTAGTGCTGAGAAGAATGTATATTCTGTTGATTTGGGGTGGAGAGTTCTGTAGATGTCTATTAGGTCCGCCTGGTGCAGAGCTGAGTTCAAGTCCTGGATATCCTTGTAAACTTTCTGTCTCATTGATCTGTCTAATATTGACAGTGGGGTGTTAAAATCCCATTATTATTGTATGGGAGTCTAAGTCTCTTTGTAGGTCTCTAAGGACTTGCTTTATGAATCTGGGTGCTCCTGTATTAGGTGCATATATATTTAGGACAGTTAGCTCTTCTTGTTGAATTGATCCCTTTAATATTATGTAATGGCCTTCTTTGTCTCTTTAGATCTTTGTTGGTTTGAAGTCTGTTTTATCAGAGACTAGGATTGCAACCCCTGCTTTTTTTTTTTTCTTTCCATTTGGTTGGTAGATCTTCCTCCATCCCTTTATTTTGAGCCTATGTGTGTCTCTGCATGTGAGATGGGTCTCCTGAATACAGCACACTTATGGATCTTGATTCTTTATCCAATTTGCCAGTCTGTGTCTTTTACTTGGGGCATTTAGCCTATTTACATTTAAGGTTAATATTGTTATATGTGAATTTGATCCTGTCATTATAATGTTAGCTGGTTATTTTGCCTGTTAATTGATGTAGTTTCTTCATAGCATCAATGGTCTTTACAATTTGGCATGCTTTTGCAGTGGCTGTTCCTTTCCATGTTTAGTGCTTCCTTCAGGAGCTCTTATAGGGCAGGCCTGGTGGTGACAAAATCTCTCAGCATTTGCTTGTCTGTAAAGGATTTTATTTATCCTTCACTTAGGAAGCTTGGTTTGGCTGAATATGAAATTCTGGGTTGAAAATTCTTTTCTTTAAGAATGTTGAATATTGGCCCCCACTGTCTTCTGGCTTGTGGGGTTTCTGCTGAGAGATCTGCTGTTAGTCTGATGGGCTTCCCTTTGTGGGTAACCCGACCTTTCTCTCTGGCTGCACTTAACATTTTTTCCTTCATTTCGACCTTGGTGAATCTGACAATTATTGGTCTGGTGGTTGTTCTTCTCAAGGAATATCTTTGTGGCATTCTCTGTATTTCCTGAATTTGAATGTTGGCCTGCCTTGCTAGGTTGGGGAAGTTCTCCTGTATAATATCCTGAAGAGTGTTTTCCAACTTGGTTCCATTCTCCCTGTCACTTTCAGTTACACCAATCAAATGTAGATTTGGTCTTTTCACATAGTCCCGTATTTCTTGGAGGCTTTGTTTATTTCTTTTTACTCTTTTTTCTCTAATCTTGTCTTCTTGCTTTATTTCATTAGTTTGATCTTCAATCACTGATATCCTTTCTTCCACTTGATCAAATTGGCTATTGAAGCTTGTGCATGCATCACGAAGTTCTCGTGCCATGGTTTTCAGCTCCATCAGGTCATTTAAGGTCGTCTCTGCACTGTTTATTCTAGTTAGTCATTCCTCTAACTTTTTTTCAAGGTTTTTAGCTTCCTTGCGATGGGCAAATTAAACCTCAAGAAAATAGAAGAAAGGAAGCTATGAAGAGTAGCAATTAATAAATTAGAAAATGAATGTACAATAGAGAAAACAACAAAATCAAAAGTTAGTTCTTTAAAAAGACTAATAAGATTGACTGAACCTCTGACTAGATTTATTGAGAAAAAAGTAAGGATACAAATTACAAATATCAGGAATAAAAATAATAAAAAGCAAACAAGTGCAGATCTTACAGACACTAACAAAAAGGCATAAACAACTCTGGCAACAACTGTAAACATTTAAGCACAATGGATACTTTCTTTTAAAAACTCATCATACCAAAATGGACACAAGAAGAAATAGAAAATCTGAAGAGTCATATATAATTTTAAAACTGATCCTTAATTGAAAAACTTCCTACAACAAAAATATCAGGCTTCACCAGTAAATGCTTCCAAATATTTAAGGAAGAAATAAGCCTACACAACAAACTCTTTCAGAGAATGACAAAAGGGGAAATAATTCTCTTCTCATTTTATAAGACCAGCATAACCTTGAAACCAAATCTGACAAAGACATTTCAAAAAAAGAAAAGTACAGATTCTCTTATGAATATAGATGTTAAAACCCTAAACAAATTATGACCAAATCAAATGATTTATAAGAAGTGATATATAAAAAGAATAATCTATTATGACCAAGCTGAGTTTATTCCAAGCATGCAAGTTTTGTTTAACATCATCTGGAATAGCGAAATACTGAGCACTTTCACCCTGAGATTGGGAACAAGAAAATAATACCTACTACCATCATTACTTCTACCCAGCACAATCATATCAGGAAAAGAAATAAAAGGTAGAATGACAGAGAAGAAAAAAACACTTATTCATTACCTCATACCAGTCAGAATGGCTATTATTAAAACGTCAAAAAATAACCGATATTGGCAAGGATGTGGAAGAAAGGGAATGCTTATACACTGCTGGTGGGAATATAAATTATTTCAGCCATTATAGAAAGCAATTTGATGATTTCTCAAAGAACTTAAAACAGAAATACCATTCGTCCCAGCAATCTCATTGGTGGGTATATCCCCAAAGGGATATTAACTGTTCTACCATAAAGACACATGTATGCATATGTTCATTATAGCACTATTCACAATAGCAAAGACATAGAATCAACCTAAATACTCATCAATGGTAGACTGAATAAAGAAAATGTGGTGCATATACACCACGGAATACTATGAAGCCATAAAAAAGCATCAAATCATGCCTTTTCAGAAACATGGATGGAACTGGAGGCTATTATCCTAAGTGAACTAACATAGGAACAGAAAACCAAATATCACATGTTATCACTTATATGTGGGAGCTAAAGATTGAGCACAAAGAAAGCAACAACAGACATTGGGGCATACTTGAGGATGGAGGGTGGGAGGAGAGTGAGGATCGAAATACCTGTTGGGTACTATGCTTATCACCTGGGTGACAAAATAATCTGTACACCAAACCATCATGACACTCAATTTACCTATATAACAAACCTGTACATATACCTCTTAACCTAAGACAAAAGTTGAAAAAAATAATTTTTCACAGGCAACATGATTCTGTGTGCAGAAAATCCAAAAGGACCTCCCTATGAATGATTAGAATTAATTAGTAAATTTAGTAAGATAATTGGATACTAGGTGAATGCATGACAATAGTTCTATTTCTACTCATTAGAAATAAGCAATTAGAAAATGAACTTAAAAATTTATACCATTTACCACATTATCAAAAATACACCTGCAAATACCCAGAAACATATCTAATAAAAGATATGCAAGACTCCACAAAAATCTACCAAGCATTATTAAGAGAAAGTGGGAATTTGCTCACTCTAGAGTAGAAGATGGGAAAGGGAGAATGGGACTGGAATGGCTCTCAGACGTCCAAACACAGTGCCTAACACATCAATACTTGGCATTTACATTATTATGGCCATGTAAATGTCAACATATAGTACACTACAATTACATTTACTTTCTTTGTACAACTTTTCCCCATGGAGCTTGCATTTGCTTAGTTTTCTGCATACCTTTCACCAAATGGTCCTCTAAAGTCCTTAATGGCACTATACAATTCCCTCAGTAATGTCAACTACATCAGGTAACCACTTTATCAGTCCCATTTTATTTTTCCCTATGACATGCCTCCTGGACGGGTCTGCCCTGCTCCTGTCTGGACTGTGTTCATCCTGTTCACTGCACAGCTGTTCTCCAGACACATCCTATTACTATCCTCTTAGGAATTTCCTTTGTCTCTTCTGTGTGAAGGAGCTTCCTGGTTCCAAGCAGACCTCTTTCTTGGTCTCTGTCCCTCACTGGGTGGAGCACTCCACCAGAGAAATGGCTCATGAGAGGCAGGTTTTCTTTGAGATCTTGAATGTTTCTAAATGTTCTTATTCTACTCTCACCCTTGATTGAGATTTTAACTGAGGATAGAACTCTAGGTTGGAAATTATTCTGCAGAATGTTGAAGGTATGGTACCACTGTTTCCTCACTTCCAGCATTGCGAGTGTGAAGTCATTCTGATTCCTGATCTGTTGCAAGTTACTTGCTTTATTTCTTCTCTGGAGGACCTGTTTGTCTCTAGTGATCTGAAATTCGTAATCACAAGCCTTAGAGTGGGTCTGTTTTCATTCACTGCTCTGAGTGTCTCACAATCCTGGGAAATTCATTGAATTATGTCTTTAATAATTTAATTCTCAGCGGATTCTGGCACAAACTAGGCATGGTGACAGTGTTTGCTGGTGTTATCATTCTCTTTGTGGAGCTCCTGTAGGTCAGACATTTTCCTTAGGTCTGGGGATCTTTGGAGGTCCTCTCAAAGTCCTTTTTAATATTGAGATACAGGACAGGCACAATGGCTCATGCCTATAATCCCAGCACTTTGGGAGGCCGAGGTGGGTGAAGTGCTTGAGCTCAGTAGTTCGAGACCAGCCTGGGCAACAGAGTGAGACACCATCTCTACAAAAAAACAAAAACAAAAACAAACAAACAACCCCTCCCACACACACAAAAAACATTAGTCGGGTGTGGTGGTACATGCCTATAGTTCCAGCTACTTGGGAGGCTGAGGTGGGAAGGTGGCTTAGGCCTGGGAGGCAGAGGTGTCAGTGAGCTGAGATCATGCCACTACACTCTGCCTAGGCAAGAGAGCCACAGCCAGCCCCTGTCTCAAAAAAAAAAAAAAAAAAAAAAAGGACTGAGTGAGATATTAAAATGCTCTATTAGCTATCTATGGCTGTGTAACAATTATCCCCAAATTTAGCAGCTTCGAATAATAAGTTTTTTATGACCTCACAATTTTTTGGGGTCAGGAATTTAGGAATGGCTAAAGTGGGTGGTTCTGGCTCTGGGTCTTTCATGAGGTTCCAGTCACGAAGCTGGCCAGGGCCGCAAAAATCCTCACAGGAGCTGCTTCCAAGATAGCTCACTCACATGGCTGTTGGCAGGAGGACTCAGTTCCTCACAATGTGGGCCTCTCCAGAGGCTGCTCGAGCATCTTTACAACATAGCAGCTGGATTTGCTGAGAGCAAGTGATCCGGAGAGAATAAAGAGGAGGCTATAATGCCTTTTATATCCTACTCTTGAGTGTCACACACCATCATTCATTTCTGCCACATTCTATTTGTCAGAAGAGAATCACTAAGTATGGCCTCCACTTAAGAGCATGGGAATTAGGCTCTACCTTTTGAATGTAGGAGCACCAAAGAATCCATGGACATTTTTTCAAACAACCACAAATGCTATCTGCAAACTGTGGGGGTGTGTGTGTGTGTGTGTGTGTGTGTGTGTGTATGGAAGAATTGACTGACTGGCTTCCCAAAGATGGGAAAATGGGGTGCTGGTCTTTTCACTGGGGTGGTGGTCACCGATGGTACCTGTAGGCCTTTTTTCTTGGGTTGATCTGTTTTCTCAGAGTGATACCCTCCAGTTTTTGCTTTGAGGACCAAAGTCAGACAGCCAGGTTTGGGGAGTTAAGTAACGTCAGGGTTTGAGGTGGTCTCACCATTCAGTATGCAGATTGTATTTTTGAAAAACCATTCATTAATTTTTTAACCATTAATTTTCTTCATGTGGTTTCATATGTTGATTTACAGCTGTCTCGAGTGGGAGGTTTTCTTTTTCTTTTTGTCTGCTCTTTGGGCTCCCTTCATTGTCTGAGTATATTGCAGTTGCTCCTACCCAGTCCCCGGAACCCTCAGACTAGAGCCAGGCTTTGTACTGGTGACTTGGGGCTCCCGCTACACGGTTGTCCCAGCATATAATAGACAACTCACTGAGCCTAGTGGGTGGGTTGGCTCAGCTGCCCTAATTTAAGGCAGTTTTGTATAGGTAAGGCCTTAACATAGGTGTCCAGTAATGGACGGCTGCCTCATGGAGTGGAGAACTCCTGGTCCCTGGAAGGATTCTAGGAAAGACTGGGTGGTCGCATATTGGATATGGATTTCTGCATTGAAATCAGTGATTGCTACAATTTTATGAGGGGCTTGAGACTTTTGGATTCCTTAGGGAGCAGCACATCAATGTCATCCTCATCATGCTGACAGTGACTGATGTGTCGTGATGGTAGCCAAAAGTTACTGAGTACTTACTATGTGCCAGGGACTTTTCTAGTCATTGTACCATATGTTAGCTCATTTAATCCCCATAAGAAGTGTACACAGTAGATGCTATGAGTATCCCTATTTTACTGATGAGGAAACAAAAACAGGGAGGTTCAGTAATTTGCACAAATCAGTTGGGAGGGGGCAGAGCTGGGGTTAGGAATCAGGCGGTCAGCTCCAAGTGTGTGCTCTTAGCTGGCACACTCTCCTACCAGCTGTCAAACAGGGGCTGAGCCACAGGCCTCCCCACCCTCATGACAGCCAACACTGAGGAGGAGGAGGGGTCCACAGAGCTTCTCCAAGTGAAATCAATGTGTATAGAGGAAAACTCAAGGCTTCAATCATACATTAATGGCTCCTGACCACACAAGACAGATTTCAGTCAAACAGGGGACCAGTGGCTAAGAGGCCATCTTCCCAGAAAGAAGCCCATTTTCTTCTTTTAAAGATAGACTTTAACACTCTTGTTGAGCTTTAAAAATGTCAAGTGAAGCTTTTACTGCCAGAGTGGATGCCCTCCCACAATCAGGTTAACGTGTTCTCTCCACTGTGTGGCTCCTGGGAGATGGAGAAGGGGATCTGATACTCATGAAATGAATACCAAAAGGTTCATGGTGCCCATGCTTGCCCAGTCCCTAGGGTGGGGCTATCCCAAAGGGCATAGGAGGAGGAGACAGCCTTCAAGTGCTGCCAGTATCTTGGCTTCATTTAACTTTTTAAATATAATAAAATGATGGATGTTAATTTCCAGATCTCCTTGGTGTTCATATACATTCAAATACAAATATAAGTATGAGCAAAGTGTTCACTAGGCAATCTGTAATCCTGCTGTCATTTTGTTTTAAATAAACGCTTCCTCATTTTTCCTCACCACCATCCTTTCCCCAGATGGGAGCTGCCAGGGGCTCCCCACTCCTAATATCTGCAGTTCATCAGTCATGCAGCCCAGCTGTTCTTGTGTACTCACAGTTGTGGCTGCCCCTCTGCCCTCATGCCACCAGCCTCTCCATAGCTGCCCCTGCCACCATAAAGGGGGACGTCACTGCCTTGGTCCCTGCACAGCTGGGGCGAAATGATGGCTGATTCCTTGTGTCACAGAGGCAGTCAGCCATTCCCCCTGCTAGAAACAAAGCAATCTCGGCACATGCTTAGGGCGGGTGGATTCCCTCGAGAAGAACGCCACTCCTCCCATCGATTGGTTGCCTATGCCCTGATTGTTTCCCAGAGGCAAACACCATGAGCACTCCCAGTCAGGTGGCAATTTTTCTCTTTCTGTAAATATACATTTCCCACAGGGGCAACGGAGCACACTGCTGTGCATATGCTTTCCTAGTTGAGCAAAAGAAGGAAATGACTATTTAGGATGTTGTAACTCAACAGCTGTTTTGGTCAACAGCCATGTAAACAACCCAGAGATCTATCATTTTGTTTTTGAAATGACAAGGCAATGTTCACTTCAAAAATTTACCGATCACTTATTCTAAATGCAAGGCACTGTTTAATCATGGAGATAAAAGAGCAAACACACTCAGCCTGGGCTCCTTCTCCCTGGAGTTGATATGCCTGTGCGCATTTGTGTCCTCTGAGCTGGGTGGCATGCATATTGAGTGGAATCCTCCTGGAGCTCAAGGGAGGTCAGGAGGCCCCCAGCACATCCTGAGACCTTTGGTTTGAAAGCTGACTGGTTGTCAGTCCATGGGCTAGCTTATGGGAAGCCAGTGCTCCCCACTGGTCTGAATAGCCTCTGATATGGTTTGGCTGTGTCCCCAACCAAATGTCATCTTGAATTGTAGTTTCCATAATCTCCACGTGTCATGGAAGGGACCCAGTGGGAGGTAATTTAATCATGGGGTGGTTACCGTCATGCTGTTCTCATGATAGTGAGTGAGTTCTCACAAGATCTGATGGTTTTCTAAGGGGCTTTTCCCCCTTTTGCTCAGCACTTTTCCTTGCTGCTGCCATGAGAAGAAGTATGTGTTTACTTCCCCTTCTGCCATGATTGTAAGTTTCCCCAGCCATGGTGAACTGTGAGTCAATTAAACCTTTTTCCTTTATAAATTGCCCAGTCTTTGGTATGTCTTTATTAGCAGTGCGAGAACGGACTGAACAGTCTCCTTCATTATTTTGGTCTGAGCCCTGATTTGGCTACATTTAAGATGGGATTGGCAAATACATGGCACACCTTACCCTTCAATTCATTGTCTGTGGATCACTAGCTAGTCATGACCCTCTTTCCTACTGAGCCCAGATGTGGCCTCAGAATCTGTCTAAACCCAGTACCCCAGGCAATGGTGACTAAACGTCTAGAGTGCTGGTTTAATTGGAGAGAGGGAATCTCTTGGTGGGCCCTGTCTAGGTGGCCTTCTCATTCTCAAACCTTCATGGCTTGGCGTTGCCACTGGATACACCAAGCACTTCGTGGTTCTTTGTCTTTTTTATACCTCGTCCTGCAGGGGCTCCTCTTCAGAGGACCAGCCTTGAGGATAACTGTGCTCAAAGAAACCACGAGTTCGAGTGTTCCCTGGAGCATTAGTTTCCAGCATATCAACGGGCTTCAAGACAGTCCCACATACTTAGGCTTTGCTATAGAAAATGTTTATGCCTTTAGACCCTAAATAGCTGTATTTGCCATTTTGCAACTCTTTCCTGAGAAAACAGGTTCTTCTGGGCTTTAGAAACTTTCCCGTTGTTTGTTGGTCTCTGTTTGGGTGGGAGTGGGATCAGCAGGTGCCCTCAGCTAAATGTTTATGTCACTCTGGGTTAAACAGAAGCATCAAGATTAGGTGATATAATCTTCAAACAGGGCCATGGGGGAAATTTGGAGCAGGAACAAATCTAGATAAAGGAAAGAAAATTCCATTAAAACTGTTCACAGCCAAAGAATCCCTGACCACCCTCTGCTACCCACCTTTACAGACAGGATGGCCATCCTTCTCTAGTCAAGACCAAGTCCTACTTTCAGGATTTGTTCTATCTTCCAAATAGTCAGTACGTGTCCTCTTTTAGATATTGGACTTGGTAAAGGGCCTCTTCCTTTGAAGACCACCATTAGCTGCATCCTCAGCCTCCTCCAGGGTGGTTACTCCACCCCACATTCCCAGCCCTCCCCAGGATGTGGCCCTCCTCTGAGAGAATCTTGAGTTTACTTCCTCAATGTCCAGGATGTGGCATCCAGAGTTGGGCAAAAAGCACACAGGCCAGCCCTGGTGAAATGGGAACACGTGTTGACAAATGCTCAGTGGATGGTTATGGACTGCTGGGCCATAGTACTTCTCTGGCCCTGTCTTCCTAACCTCTCTTAGTTTTCCCAGTGAAACACTTGCCAAGCATTTACCAAGCACCTACTGTGTGCCAAGGGGCAGAACCAAAGCATGTGTATTAAAGGAATTCACATCCAAGGGGCAGAACCTCCAAGTATTTCCTCAATCCCAGAATCTTATAGAAGGTTCTGGCTTAACAGATGAGTAACAAAGTGTGACATGAACGTGAAAGATGGGCAGATAATTTCCCATGGCTTGGGCAGTGGGAGGACTAGGAAGGTCTGACAGAGTGGTGGGCTGGCCTGAGCCACGAAGGCCAGGCAGGGCTTCCTCAGGCAGGAAAAGGCGTCCTGGCTAGAAGGGACAGCACATATAAAGCACGCTGGTGGGAGGTACATGGCCTGCCTGGTGTCACATGGTTGATGATTCTAAGGGGCTCTCAGGGAGAGTCATAGGAGACAAAGTGAAGAAAGCAGTATAAGGCCAGAGTTAGGGTCTAGTCTCATCCCTGAGCAATGGGGAACCATTGGTCGGTTTTAAGTAAGAGTGGAGCGTGGAACGATCCTCTTGGCTGTTGTGTTGAGGTTTTCCTGGATGGCAGGGGTAGGAGGGAGAGAAGGAGAAATAAGAAAGAAGCTGCCTTTCATCAAATTAGTCCACAGCACCTTGCAGGTGGCCCTTGGAGTACATGTTTATCCTATGTAGAAGCCCCTGTCCCTTCCACAAACCATCTTGTGAAGCCCCTTCAGTGACTGCCGGATCCCAGACGGCTTTGGGTGTGCTGACTCCACACATAGAACCCTCACCCAGTCTTTCCTGAGCCCTCCATAGCATAGGCAAGTTAACTTGTGTGTGCTGCACAGGTCTCCCTTCTGGAAGAAGTTGCTGATTCTCTGCAAGGAGTGTAGGTAGCGGAGAGTCTCCAGCTGTTAACACCTTCAGGGTCTGCCTGAGCTTTTGAACTGAGACCAAGCTCTTGCTAGGCAGCCCCTGCAAATGACTGAGCATGATGGTTTCTCTAGGGCTTGGCCATTTCTGTACAGCTTCAGACACCTCTAATAAAAATCTTTGTTTTGGAACTCCCTGTTGGGTTGGCTGGGACTTGGTCAGACTTGCACCATTGTCTGAGCTTCTGTCTGCCTCCTCCTGCTTGCCCCCTCCCTTTTGCCTTCCACAGGTATTGCCTCCAGCACACTGTTTGCATTCCTACTGTGTCTCAGCATCTGTTTTCCTGGGAATACAGCTGGTCCACCTGAACATATGATCTGTGCTGCTGTTGGTGCAGGAGGACAGGAGGGAAATAAACTGGAAGCCATGGATGTGGAGAGTCTGGCTTCGAGATGGAGCTTGTTTACCTGCAGGTGGGGCTCCACTCCTGAACCCTGTTGAGTCCCCCGCCTGGCTGTGGTACGAAGAGCTACCCTGCATACCCTCACCCAGTAGTGGAGTAGGCCGAGGCAGCCAGTATGGGGTCCGGCGAGTGACATGCATCATCGAAGGTGCTTATTATTTTGATGAAACACAACACATTTCTTTCAGCCCATAAAATCAAAGATGTGCAAAAAGGCTGTTTTCAGGGTATAAAACACCCCTTGTTTCCCTGTGGTAGTGCATAGCTATTATGCCTCTGGAGCCTTTGTGCATTTTTCAGGTGTGAGTGACACGAGGCTGACTGGGTGGCCTTGGCATCTTGTTTCTTTAGAGAAAAAGGAGGAGACAGGGCTTCTTCCCGATTCCCTATAAAAACCAGTTTTTCTTTGAAGACCTACCTTTCCCACTAGTACCTAATACCAATTATGTCTTTCCAGAGATGGTGAGCTTCTTCTGGTAGGATTTCTTGGAAACCTTGTCTTAATAACCCGATCATCCTGGTGCGATAAGAATATACGAATGGGAGGCCAGCGTGGACAGTAATAGGGCCGAGAGGCTTCATCTCCCCATAGAAAGTATAAGACACAGACAGTATAGCTGAGATGATGAGGACCTGGGCTGTAGCGGGTCATGGGAAAGGAGAGAAAGTGGAGTTGGGAGAGCAGGTGGGAGGTGGGACACATCTAGAAGGGACTGGGTTTCATCACCAGTAACTGCCATGAGTCTAACTTAGTTATCTGGTTGGATAGGGATGCATTTACTGAACTGGGGACCCAGGAGGAGTTGGGAGTAATTTGAGGAAGAGAAGTAACTCCAGTTTAGCATCTTTTGACTCGGAGATGCCTGAGATGTCCCAAAGAGGACATTCCAGTTAACTTTCAGTTTCCTTTAGTTCTGCTTGCAAAATCAGACAGAAGCAACATCCTGTCAGAGGCTGTTCTTCCCCTTTGGTCCCTCTGCTGGGCTTTCTCCAGCCCCTTGCCCTCAGGCAAGAGAGGAGCCAGCAGTGCAGTCTGCCAGGGGCTCCAGGGGCAGGCTCTTAACACAGCAGGGCCCTTCGGCTGTTCCACAGCAGGGCCCTTCAGATGTTCTGTAACTGACAACCCCAGGCCCACTGCCTGCCAGCATCTGTTCACAGAGACACGGCATCACAAACTCTCCGGACTGGAAGGGACGTTGGAGGTCATCCACTCCAGCTTTGGGGATGGCATTTTCAGACTGTTCTAATAACTCAAGAGTTACTCCTTCTTTTGTGCGGAAGACTGTTTCTTCTGACTTCCTCTTAATATGCTGTCAGGTCTCCTTCCTAAGGAGAAGCATGCTGGGCCTCGTTTTTGTGGATCTAGCAGCGAGAGACATGACGAAGCCAGATTTGGGAACACAAGTTCTTTTTGTCCTTCACACTACAGCTACGAGAATGGTCTCCATGGTTACAGCAGCTTCTCAGAAATGTCTGGATTTTTCATTTTCTGTATTTCTCTAAATATCTAATTTATGAATAATCTGCTTAGGTGAACCCTGGAAAGTTTCTGCATGTATATGAATATCAAGAAATACATATTTATATACATTCAAAATAAAAGAAAAGTAGGCTGATAGGCATTTTTGGTAAATTTTTTTCTCCCACTATAAAAATAAATTAGGATTGACTTTAAAATTTTCAAGTTAAACAAGATTCAATGAAAGAAACAGTGCCTTCATGTTCTTCAAAGGCATGTGAGCCATAGAGTGGCTGAAGCTAACCTAATTATGTTTTCTTTAATGTGAAATAGCTATTTACCCGACATTCCATTTGCATCTCACCGTCACATTCAACTGGCTGGGACATTGATTTTTTTCTAAGGCTTCCTTTGAACATGAAAGTGTTTTTCCTGTTTCTCTCCACTCCCCACCTTGTGAGATCCATGATAAGAATGAATCAATAATTACATTGTTGGATAAAAATGAATATAAATTTTATTGAAAAACAACACCAGCAACAACGTGGGGAAAGCATACTTAACAGCCACCGGCCCACACAACTCAATGCACACATTATGAGAAGTAATCACCTCTTTCAATTGCTGACTACTTACTCCAAATGAAAAGAAATTATAGACCTAAGATAAACCGAGGTGGGCTATAGAGGCACACCATCTTTGAAAATTTTGCCAATAGCAAATGATGTAGTGATGCTGTTAACTCTCTGTTTGCTGCAGACAGACCAGGATATCTCAGGAATTAATTGGTTTCGAGAAGAGAAAACCCACTCCTTCTAGTGAACATGGCATCTAAAACCTCAGACCACTGGGAAAACTTTTCTCCTTTTCAAGTCCTTTGAGAAGAGGATTTCACAAACTTTCTTGGCAACTCGTCCCTCCTGCTTAACAACAGGAAATAGTTCTTTATGTCTAGCCGAAATCCTTCATGCTTCAGTTAGTCTATTTATTTCCTTTTAATCTCAGCAGGCAGTGAGGAGGCTGTCCTGGTAGGACAATGTAACATATGGGGAACTCACAATGATCATAATCGGATTGAAAATGGAGTCCAGCTGAGCTGGTGGCACTTCTGAAACAAGCTGGAGAGAAGTGAACTGCAGTCATGGTGGTAGTGCCTCTGCCCACCACTCCTCCACCCTCGGTTCCCTTCTGCCCTGTGGCCTGGGGGCTGCCATCCCGAGAATTGCAAGCAGATACCCTCTGAGTTTGATCGGTTCCAATCCTTCATTGGTATAGTAATGAGTGTAGTCACAGCTGTTCCATCCAGTCCTACGTCCAGTGCTTCTGTTTCAAGAAGTGATTTCCAGGCACAACCGTCCCATCACATCCCTTGTCTTTTCAACACACCAGGTTGCCCCCAGGATGCCTTCACAGCTTGTGCGTGACAAAGATGTCCTCCGTGTACCCATGAGGAAGCGCTGAGAAGCCACGAGAAAGCACCTAGTGATTTTAACATAAACATTTCCACAGCATTTTCAAGTTCTGCGTAAAAAGCCGGGTGATAGAGCGGCCTCGCGGCGTACAAAGCCGGCAGCTCCGCACTTCGGACACCTGGGGGCGCCCGTGCCATTCCGCCGGCGACTGGGACTCGTCGCCCGGGAAACAAAGATGGGGATTTGGAGAAAAGCCTTCAAAATGCAACTCCGAATGTCTACCCTGAGCAGCATGCGTGTAAAAATTCATGAAGATTAGATTTCATTTCATGTATTTTTACTTCAGTGGAAAGAAATGCAGGTGATTTTCTGACTGCGCCTACAGCTGTCTTTACAAAGGGGGTGCTTGGTTAAATGAGAGGGAGGGGCTTGCCGATGCCCTGCGGTGCTTTGAGAGGCGGGGCCTCCCTCTCTGGTGCTGGGGACAGCTCCTATTTTGCTGGGTGGCATTCTCTGCATGCTTCAGGATGTATTGATTAATTATATTACATATCGAAAAGGTATGGGGTCTCCAGCAGGACTAGGCGAGACAGCCAGCGCGGGGTCCAGTGAGTGACATGCGTCATCCAAGGCACTTATTATTTTGATGAAACAAACACATTTCTTTCAGCCCATAAAATCAGAGGTGTGCAAGAAGGCTGTTTTCAGGGTGTAAAACTCCCCTTGTTTCCCTGTGGTGGTGCATAGCTGTTATGCCTCCGGGGCCTTTGTGCATTTTTCAGGTGTAAGTGACACGAGGCTGGCTGGGTGGCCTCGGTGGCAGAGACTGCGGAGGGTGCAGGACCAGCCCAGGACAGTTCAGTCCCCCAGGGGCGACAACCCTTGTGCTCGATGCCCCCGGTCTGTTGGATGATGGGCACCTTTGTGAGCTGGCTCTGGGCTAGGCCACCCTGCTGGGTGGCAGTGGGGACTTTTAGGGGAGGGATCCCGTGGGATAATGAACAGAAGTGTCCGGAGCCTGGATCTTCAGTCAGGACCTGGGCAAGGGAGGCTGCTGCCACCTGGCAGTTTCCTCACCCTGTGCTCTGGATGGCCAGGCCCCCTTTGTTCACCTCTGTAGCCCAAGCATCTGGCACTTACCAAAGCACCCCATGGACATTTGTTGGATACAGGGATGTGAGGGTGAATGCCACGGAGGAAGCTGTGAGGGTCCCAGCTGGCCCTGGCTGTGGCTGAGCCTGGAGGCCTGAGGAGGGGCAGTGGGGAGAGGTACCAGGCAGTGCTGGCTCTCAGGGGTGGGGGGCACTGGGACAGCCAGGGGTCATGGAGCTGGAGAATCCAGGAGTTCGGCAGGGAGTGTGTCTGTGTGCCAGGATGGTTCTGCAGTAGCCATGCGGGGCCTCTCTCGCCTTTCCCTCTCATGTGCCCTCGCTGAAGCCAGCCTTTCCTCCGTTGCCATGGCAACGGCAGCCTGAGGCGCTGCTGAGGGCCAGCTGGGCAGCTGAGGCCTCTCAGTCTGGCCTGAGCAAGCAAGGGGCCCTGAGCTGTCCCCATGCAAGGTGAGACTGGAGGTGGGTATCTTCTCAGAGAAGGGATGAAAGGAGATGGGATGGGACGTTTGCTCTGAGACAGGCACAAAAGCTGCTCCTGTGCAGCTGGAAGTCTTCCCAGCCCTGGCTTTGCTGGTAGAGACGCTGGGGGCAGGCAGAGCCCTGTTAAGGTGTGAGTCTCCTCGGCATTGCCGCACTGCACTACTCACCTGATCTGCAGCCAGGTCCTTATTCACGGCTATCTGCAAGGCTCCCCAAGGGCCTGGCCAGCCTCTGGAGGCTCCCTGTGGAGGCGGGGCAGGGGCCTGAGACCCAGGCTCTGCGAGGGCCTGGAGGGCACTCCAGGCCTTAGACTGAACTAACTACCCTGTGCACTCCTCAGAGCAGAGCTGGAGGTCTTACACCCTCAGACACAGGCTGCAGCTCTGCCGACAGTGTCCCTCCCACCTGCACAGCCACAGCGGGCATGGGCTGCTCTTTGCTTTGGAGTCTCCTCACAACTTTCTGGTTGTCACATTCCTGACTATACTTAGGGATGGTGGAGATAATCAGCTTCCAGCCAGTTGTGGGTCAGCTAGATTCCTCACCACACCCTTTTACTAGGGCTCTTGAAGAACAAGAAGTAGCTAATGAAGAAGCAGCAGGATGCGGAAGATGATCAGGTCTGGGAGGAGAAGATAGTCCAAGATTCCCTGGGGGCCTGGAGCTGTCGAGAGGCATGGTGATGTTGCTTGAAAGGGGCTCTGTGATTCAAGGACAACTCAGCCTTGCAAATCATGTCCCCTTGGGCACGGAAGAGAATTCTCTAAGCATCATGTGAAAAGCTGTCAACCTGGGCAATATCCCTGCTTTCCCACATCAGCCCTACAACAACAACAACAACAGCAGCACTAACACGAGAAGGGGCATCTGGATGCAGGTGTACAGTTTACAATACCTTACATTTACATAGCACCTTTTTCTTCTAAAGAGCCACTGCTTCTGTCCCCTCAGTCACAGCCACACCTGAGTGAAGCCTTCGGAACACAAAGATCACAGCTCCTGTTTCAGAGGAGGGACACTGAGGCAGAGGCCTAGAAGGGATTTCATGCAGACTCAGTGGTGTCCAGGGCTCCCTGCACTTCCCTTGAGCCCTCCCTGGGGAGGTCTGGCTTGGCCCTTTGGGAGGGTAAGACCGGGGCACAGGCCTCACTGGGCATTCACCTTGTATTTCAGGATGTAGGAGTAGAAGTTGTGGTTGGCATTCTCCAGCACCATGACATAGACTTCCTGGCAGCCAGCTGTGCTGCAGCTGCCCTCCCAGTAGCCCTCGTGGTTCAGGGTCAGGGGCCATGTGTCCTGCCCCTTTACCAGGACTTTGGCAATACCATGCAGCTTCAATTTGAATGGGATGTTCCGGTTGGCAGGAAGCACACCCGACAGAGGCTCCAGCAGCTCATTGTCCTGCCCCCAGTTGCCAAAGCTCTCAGGGAACATGGGCCAGTTCACCTTGGTGTTGGCACAGCATAGGAGGTAATTAAAGACGAAGATGTAGTTTCCTGGTTCCTGCCTCTTCTTGACAAAGATCTTGAGGGCAAACTTGCCGGCATGGGGCAGCTGGACTTTCAGCTCGGTCCGCTTCTCCCAGTGCAGCTGGAAGATGTAGCGCCGCTGTGTCTCCTCAGTGATGGGGCCATCATCCCCATGGAGGGAAGCCAGGACGTTAATGCCCTCCTCTACGCTGAAGCTGATGGAGCAGCGCCCATCGCTGGTGTGGATGATAGGGTCAGGGTGGGAGGGCTTCATGATGCCCATCTGCTCCGAGAACCAGCTGGGGCCCACGGGCTGGTGAAGCTCAGCAGGCAGCCGGACACCCATGTCCACATAATTGCACTTGAGCGTGTACTCCAGCACTGAGCTGTAGATGTCGGAGTTGCCCTTGGCAAAGATCTGCAGCTTGTGAGTGCCCATGGTTGGAGGGTACACCTCCAACTTCATCCCATTCTTCCTGAGGCTCAGCAGCCCATGCTCTTGCTTGCCGTTGAGCATGAACATGAATAGTGTTGGGGCGCAGCTCTCAATGGTGACCGTGGCCTTCCCGTTCACTGTGGAGAGAAAGTCGGGGTCAACAGAGATGGGTCCAGCATGTGCTGATGTGCTGGTAAATGTCTAACAACTGTCTCCCTGGGAGAAAAACGTCTTGACTTATAGTGCTTGCCTATTTCCATGGTGTCAATACTTTCACCACAGTCCATTTCAAGCACCCAATATGACTTCACTGAGCGTGGCAGCAGCCAGTGGCAGCGCACCGCTGGAAGGGTTCCCTACTCCCTTCAGGTAGTTTTCTTTGAGATAAATGAAAGCTAAGGAGCCTCTAGAAAAATTTGTCGCCAGCGGTATGTGTGCATCCTGCCCATTTGATTCACATTAGATGAAGGTTGCCTATGTCCAGAGAGGATCATGGGGCAGGAGGGGCACCTTCTCCCCCAAGTCTCAGGTCTAGCTTTCACCTTGCTCCCTCCAGCATCTATCTAAGTGTCAATGCTGTCATGTCAACACATTGTCCTTAAAACTAGTGAGAATGGGTTCACTCCCTGAGACTGTGCACAGGAGGTTGGGGTGGGGCAGTTCCCTGATCCCCACCTCCCCCACCCCATGCTTCTCACATAGGTGTATCTTAGCCATGTTTCAGGAATGGGTCCTGAAAAGCCGGTGTGTGCACAGGAGGGTCTTTTGCAACCCCCACACTGCCACACACCACCACCCCCACCGCCGTCTCTCCCTTTGAAACTGCTCTGCAGTTTCATCTTCATCTGTCCTGGTCATTGATTTTTCAGGGAGAATTGGTCAGTTCTCTAGTCTTTGTAGCCCATGAGGACCCACCTGCCTGGTCCTTCCTGGCTCCCAGGGCCACAGGGAGGGGCAGTGGCTTCTTAGAGCCTGGCCTTACTTCTCTCAGAAACTGGTCATCTGCTCCCAGCCCCAGCAACCTCCCCAGCCCTGTTCACAGTTGAGCGCAAAGGAAGGAGAGAGGCTGTCTGATCCACGTCACCAGGAACGTTCCCCTAGCTTGGGCTCTTGGTGGGGGAGGCAGGACACTGTGCCTGGGCTCTAGGATAACGTCCTGAATACACTTCCCATTGAATGTGCATTCCATGCCAACTCCCACCTCAGGAATGGGAGAAGCCCACACGGGCCAGCATGATGGGGAGGCTGCTTAGACAGCTCCTCTACCTTCTTCACGGCTGTTCTACCTCGAAAGCTGTCCCAGCCTTCTCAGATGCTGCCCACTCTGCACCTGCCCTGCACTCCCACATGTCCCCCCCACTGCCTCCGTTTCCTCTCTGCCCCTCAGCTTTCTGGCACCCCAGTGACTTCCCTCTGCCCCCACCCTCCAGTGACTTCCTAATAATGAGGCCCCTCAGACCTTGGAGGACCTAGGCTGCTAGCCTCCACGCCTTCCTCGGAGTCCTCTCCTCCCTTTGCAACCCCCACTCTTTGAGGCCTGGCCCTCATCCCACTCTCTGAGCACTGCTTAACCCCAATGCCATTGCTTCCCCTTCTGTTACACTGAAATCGTGTGACTCTTGGTGCTTGAGTGCTATTTTATTTGCCTACTTGCTCTCTCTACTGCCTTCAGCCACTGTATGCCACATCTGTCCCGTGGTAACCTCCAAAGGAAAGTGACCAAGATCAACAGACTTGCTATCTCCTCTTGGTGAAAAGCCCCCTGTCCCCTCACTTCTGAACTAGCTCAGCGGGCAGAAGCTACCTCAGCTCCTCACTGCGCATGGCCCCTGTCCTGTTCCATCTCACAACTGGCCGTGAGTCCTGCACAGTGAGGCCCAGATCCCCCTGCGATTCACTTTTGATTGTGGAGCACCACCCAGCACCCCACAGAGCAGCCCCAGGGCTCCTTTGAAAATGTTTGCCTGGCTACTCCCGGGCTCATGGCAGAGCCCTGAAGCTGGAGACCCATGCAGAGACCTGTCTCTTCCTGCCTCGCCAGTATCAAGCACTCTGGTAGATCCTCCAAGGCCACACCCTTCATGCCTCAGGGTCCTCCCACCCACTCCTCCCTCCCCACCACTTCCCTCAAACCTGGATAAGGCCTCGTGGTAATGTCCTGATGGCAAAGCAGCCCACCCGGACCCTTCAGCTGAGGCTGAGTTCCCTGGCAAGCTCTCTCCTAGCCCTGGCTCTCCTTCAGAGAACGTTCCACTGCTGTAATTCATCACGTGAGCACTTCTGTGTAGTGTCTGAACTCCTTGCCGGGCTGTGGGCTCGGTGGGGAAGGGGCCAGCCTGCTTCATTTCCTGCCATGTCTTAGTGCCTGGTTGCGGTGTCTCACCCAGAGGGTTCTTGCCAAAGGTGTGTTGAATGACTGGGAAGACTTGAAATAAAGGACTGGTCACCCCTGCAGACCTCTGTGGGAGCCCACGGGCTCTTCTAGTCCCCCCGCCTCCTCCACCTCTCCTTTCCCCTCCGCGGCGCTCTCCTGGAGCCCGGCAGCTTTCCACCCCCTTATCTAGGTGCCCTCTTCCTTCCCTTCCTTTCTGCTCACCTCAGTTTCCCTATTTTGCTTCCTTCCCCTCCCCACTCTTAACTAGCTACCACAAAGAAATACTCTGTAAATATGTATCAGATATATGGAATCATATTTAGGTTTAGATTTCTATAAATTAAGGAATCTGGTGTTTATATTTTTATGTCTCTTAAAAAGGCAAACTCCACTCAATGGCATCAGTTTGGTATTGCTTTGACCTGGTCAGTTCCTTCCGATGGTTCAATGGCCTATGATACATTGAACAAGCCCTCCATCTATTGTAAGTGCAGGAAATGGATTCCCAAAGTGAGCAACTTCAGGCTGTTATTTTAGCCACAGGAGCTGCCAGGTATTTGGAGATGGAAGAGTATGCAAGAGCTCAGCAACCTGGCAAAGGAAGCTCTTGTGTGGTGGAAGGGACAAGTCAGTTGGAACTAACTTGGGGGCACCTGTGCTTCCGGCTGCCCCATTGCCCTGCAGTGTGGGTGGGAGCTCCCCAGGGGCTCTGGGCCACCCACAGGCCCTTTGTGCTAATAGTCAGCATGATCTCAGACCTCCTGTCCTGGGTGGATGGCGTCCCCAGTGGCAGAGACTGTGCCGCCAGGCAGTCCTTTGCTGAGGTGTGGAAGGCTGGGCTGACCTGACTTACAGGGCTCTGCAGTGTGCCCAGGCTGTGTGCCCAGCACTGGATCAGGTGCCAAGGCCTTGGAAAGGCATAAGAGACAATCTTCCAGAGAAGGCCCTGCATTTTTGTGACCAGTTCTGGCCCCCCCAAGGTAGCCCCCATATGCCTCAGAGTATGCAAACATACTCAGATGCTATGGCTCCATGGTGAGGGTTGGGGGAGCAAATGTCAGCCCAGGCCAGCCATGGGAGATGGCTAAGCTGGGTATCCTATACTGCCCCAGGGGGTGGGCTGGAAACCGCTGGGTCCCGCCTCCAGAAGGGAGGGGTACTGAGCCAGCCAGACAGAGGTCTGGAGCCTGGCCCTCATCTAGGGGTGCCTGAGTTTGGAGGCTGGGGGCTTACTGTGTCCCCTCTTCTCCTCTGCTGCCTAAAACATGTCCATCTCTGTCTAGCTACTATGCCTGTTCTCTTCTCCCAAGACCCAGCTCAGAGGCCACCTCCCTAAGGAAGTCTGCCCCAAGTCTCTGTCTTGGGTGGGACTGCCCCTACCTGTCCTGGGAGACCCCTGCTGCTCCCCACCCTTGCTGGTTGGACCACCAACACCCAGATTGCAGCTCTGCTGAGGCCATGTATTCTCTCCAGCAGGAGTTGGGGAAGAGAACACAGTAGGCCAGTAGCTTCTGTTGGGCACCTGAGCCCAGAAGCTATGTGTAGTGGGGGTGATGCAGTCCTTTTCCCTGCTCTGTGAGCTGAGAGAGACTCACCCAGCTAGGAACCACTCAGCCCTGGCTTCTGTAACAGGCCAGGCTGTGTGTCCAGCCCTCAAGTTCTAGGAAACCTTCAGCCTTCAGACACATCCCTTTCTGGGTTTATGCTAGTGTGAGTGAGCTTCTGTCCCTGCTGATGTGGCCTATGGCCCTTCCCTGCCCTGATGGCCTGGGCTGCCTCAGCAGCCCCCACACATCCACATGCACACACAAGCTTTGTGCTAAGCTCACAGGCCATGCTCCTGGAAGGGCATGCCCTGAAAGCACAGTGTCAGGCGGGCTCCTGGAGGACAGTGCGAAACGCTCCATCCCTGCTGCTAGCACACAGGCACCTGCTCCGGGCTCACCTGTTCTGATCATGGAAGTCTCCGGGTGGGCACTCAGCATCCCTTTGTTGTAGAATTCACTCTTGTGATACATGTTGTTCTCAAACTGCCTCAGAGATTGAGGAGGTTTTAGCAGCTGCCAGTTCTTGTTGTCTGGGAAGTGGTCCTCGATGAACAGTGCAGGATGGGTGAGGAAGTAGAACTCATTGTAGCTGGAGCAGAGACAAACTGGTTAGCAGCCAGCTCTGTGTAGAGGAGGCAGGGGCCCAACACACCCACCGGAGCGGTCCTGTGGACACCCTGGATGGGAAGAGGTGCCATCTCCAACTCTAACATGGGCACTGGAGACTCCTCCTCAGTGGATGCTTCCAGAAATTGTAGCCAAGGCAGGGTCTGAGGTCGCTTCTAAGGGAAGCCACAGTGCCCTCAGTGCCCTAGGGTGTCGTGGGGAAAATGGACTCCCTCATGCTCAAAGACAATCCGAAGTTCAAAGGGGGCAAAGGCATAGCCTGTGGAACACGCAGTGGGGTTGTGGGAAGACAGGGAGACAGAGCGCTTGAATTCACTGCCTCCATCTACCACAGCCTGTTTCTGTGCTGTGCAGCTGTGCTGGTGGGGACCTTTTGTGGCTCTCCAGGACCGACTGGAGTGCTGACTCTCCGGGTGTCAGTAATGGGGATCAAGAGAAGAACAGGGAGGCCCTTCCTGAGATGGGGGAGGCTTTGCTCTGCCTAAGAGGAGCAGTGTTGAGAATAACAGTGGTAAAGAGGGCATCTGTGAGTGCGTGAGCCCTGCGTGTAGGATGTGTGTGCACATGGCTTGTATTTGTCCCATGTGTGGGAGTGTCAAGATTTAAGCTGCAAAAATCAGACAGAGCACACTCATGTTTCTGAATAAAAAGGGATCTGAGCTGCTGATAGCATCATGATCCATGAAGAATATTGTATGTAGCCTCAGGTTAAGGCCAGGGTTGGCCAGAGCCCCAGAGGACAGAAATGCTCCAGTCCCCTGCACCCCAGCCGCCCTGCCCCACTGTGCCTCACAGTGACCCTGCACTGCCAATAGCTCCCCTTCCCTCAAAACCACAGCCCTTTCCTCAGAAATGTGATATGGTCTCACGCAGACCAGAGAGGAGAAGGAGCCTGGTGTCTGGGCAAAGTAGTAAGAGAACATTCTGGCATTTGTGCCTGGTAATGCGGTCAATGGCCAAAGTCTGGAAGGGAACCTGCCAACAACTAAAGAAGGCTATTAGCCCTGCCTTTCCTCACATGTGACCTGGGGGCAAACGCTCCAGGCTTTCAGTGCTTTGGTGGAGGGAGTTACAGGGAGTCAGAGGGGGGTGTTTGTCAGTGGAGGGTGAGGTGACAAAAGGGTGTGGGTCCTCACAATTGGCCTGGAGCCAGCCCACTTCAGAGCCGGGGAGGGGTGCGCGTGGGGCCTCCTGGCTCTCCTTCCCCTCCCGCTTGGCCTTCTCTACCTGCTGCTTCATGCAACCCGACACCTCCTCCACTTCCACCTGCTAGACGCCCAGCAGAACTGAGACAAGTACTTACAGGAAGGTGAATTTGGAGGTGGTGGTATCCACCAGGCCGCTGCCCCAGGTGCTGTCCACCAGGTGCCATCTTCCCTCCAGGTACACAGCATTCCAGGCATGGTCAAACTCCCCCGAGAAACTCTGCCCTGTCTGGTAGCCGAAGCCCTTGGAGTAGCCAGGCACGGTCATACACTGCACTCCAGCGATCCTGGGGGCAGGACAGGGGGTCTGAGAGGAGGATCCTGCTGCGACTTGCCTCCAAGTCTGTCCATGGTCTCAGGTTTCAGGCATGTTTGCTGCCCATCACTCCTCCCTGCCTATTCTTTTTCTTGCTTCCTATACTCACATATAAACAGCCTTGAGGACTTTTATCTCTGGGCATGGGGGACAGGGAGATACAGTGCTGGCTGGTCCTGTCGGTACAGACTGGCTGCAGTCTCCGCTGTCTGCTCCTCCCCTGAGACCAACACCATTCAGATCACTTCTGAAATGTTCATCCCTAGAGCCTGCTCGACACGCTCCTCAAGCAGCTCTTCAGCAGGAAAAAATGGGGGCAAGCGTGAGGTTGGCTTCAAGAAAATAGGAGCTGGGGAAATGACAATGTTCCTGCAACAAAACCTACACGCAAGGGGTGAGCACAGCTGCTGGGAGAACCAGGGCACTCTGGACATGTGACTGAAGAGATGGGTCTCGTGACACGCGTGAGATGTTGGGGGGTTGCTGGTTGTGAGGGTACAGAAGCCAAGCCCTACTCCGCTGCTATTCCTCCCAAGGAAGCCTGCACGGGAACCCAGGGGCAGGCGGTGGGTGTCTCCAGTCCTGGCCCAGGGAGGACTGGCCAGCTGCCAGCTTGCTCAGGTCTTACTGGTGGGCCTGTCCTTTGTGAACATGGTGCAAGAGCCATCATGGTGCATTCAGGTCATCTGCTGACTGCCTGCCCTGGCCACAATTCTGGAGTCTTCTGTGGCCGTCCTGAGGGGAATGGAAACGCTGACCAGTCAACCTGAGCTTTGGGGTCCTTTTGACATTGTGCTCCCCACTGCTTATGGTAGAGATGGCACCGCTCTCTGGGAACCTGGGTGGGAAGATGGGCATGGGTCATCTCTGGGGATGACATAAAACTAGACATTTGGAGCTGAAACCCTGAGGCCCAGGCCTGGGCTGTGGGCACCAGCCCAAGGCCAAAGCAAGACCCCGGGTATCCTTTCATGGCCAGCTAGTCTTGCTCCTCAGCAGCCCTGCTCCCCCGAGGACAGCCAAGGGGGTGGACTGTGCAGACAATTTCACTGGTAGTCTGACCTAGAGACATCCCATGCTAGCCCTTCTAGGGCCTTTGTGTAAATTAGAAAAGGTGCCGCTTCCTCAAGACATTTTCCTTGCACTCATGGAAAATTAGTGTAATAGATACACAACTGTGAAGCCAAGGATGTGCTTGATGCCCCTTTGATGGGGCTCCTTTGAGCACCACGCAAGCTGCTCAGTCCCAACTCAGTGCTGACCCTGTGCTCTACTCTGCTGAGCTGAGTCTGCAGACCAGGATGTTGGTGGGACCTATTTCAGCGAGATGGGCCCATGGGGGCGGTGCCCTTCCACAGACCAGGGCTCCAGCCTCAGTTGCTGTAAGCAAGAGGGCCATGGAGCCTTCCAGGGTAATGGGGTGAAATGGCCATGCATCTACTATAGGAATAGGGGGAATCTTCGCAGTAAAAATGAACATGTAATTTAAAATTAGCAAAATATTACTAATTAATTATTTAATTATTACTAATAATTAAATATTACTAATATATATCACTTGCTGAGAGAGTAATTGGGATCAAATGTGATGTCTTGAGGGTTAACAGATTCTACTTTCCCTGCCCTCATTGTTTCTTCACATGCATGCAATGAGGACGTGTTACAATGTCTGCCTTAACCTCTGCTCACCTGTGGAAAGTCCGGGTCACTAGTGCTGAGGTTCCTTAGGGGCTTGGAAGTTTTCCAGACCCTGCCCTTTTGCCTGCTGTTTCACAAAAGGAGGTTCAGGCCTCCTAAGCCCTCTAAAGAATCCCGTGAGAACATACCAGCTGGGCTCTGTGAGAAGGCTTCTTGGAGCACCTGGGGGCATGGGGACAGACTGCAAGAGAAACTAGATCCTGGTGTCATGATTTTCTGCTGGCAAAGGCCATAAGCCACTCCAGGGCAGAAGGAGGCAGTAGCTGAGGAGACCATGGAAGGAAGGGGAGCAGGTGCAGCCTGCATACCTGGAGTGCCCTCTCCTCATTTCTCTGCAGTGCAGAGAGTGGAGGGTGGTGGGGAGTGCTGGGGGATGCAGGGCTGAGGGGGTTGTTCTCAGGATGAGGAAATCTGGATGTGTTTATAGTCTGAGAGGAAACAGCTAGCAGAGAGGGACCAGTGGAAAGCAAGGCCAGGGGAGTGGGTGGAGGTGTAGGGGTGGGATAGACATTCGATAGGAGGTGGGGTCCCATCTACTCAGAGACTGGGTGAGGAAAAGAAATGATGTGAAAAATACTTAGTGAGCTAAACAGTGCCCCTGACACAACGTGAACTGACAACAGCATGTCAGTCTCTCCAGTCAGTGCGATGTCATGCCGATGCTGTGTGTGTGTGTGTGTGTGTGTGTGTGTGTGTGTGTGTGCGCGCGCTGCCTGCATGCACAGAGAAGGAGGTGCAGGGAGCGAGAGGGGAAGAGATGGCACAAAAGGCACCTGGTCTCTTAGCAATGGGATTATAGGTGATTTTAATTTTTTCTTGAAACTTCTCTATATTTTCTAAATTTTTAATAATGATTATGTGTTACTTTGAGAATTGGAAAAAAAAACCATAAATACTACTTAAAATTATATTCTTCAGGAAATTACTTTCCATTGCTGCCTAGAATGTCTGTGCATATCACTTTCTAGGATTATGTGGAGGGATAAGGGGAGTCCTGGGAACAATGGGGCTTGGAGAATGGCTCATTTTGCATTAAGGTGAACTGATTTAGTGGAGCTGTGGGCCTCTGGACATGCTGCCCACTGATGCTTGTCCTCTGCTCAGAGCCACCTGGAGTCAAGGAAGGAAGGAGAGGAATTTAGCATTTGTGCAGCTTCCAGGTGGTGGGGTAAATCAGAGTGGGTATGGAATGTCCTTCTGGGAGAAGCCATGTGTCCAGGGGGACATCCTGCCCTCAAGGGGGTGAAGTGGAGGCAAGATTGGAAGAATGAAGTCAGGGAGCAGCAGCGAGAGTGTGCCCCAGTCCTGGAAAGGAAAGGAGGAGGAAGAAGCGAGGGGCAGGGATGTCCACCTGTACTGCTCTGAGTGGGGGTGGTGGCCCCAGAGCCAGGAAATAAGGTCACCTCTCAGGTCTAATGGTCACCTCATGGGTGGCCTTGCCAGGCTCATCATGGGCAGTGAGAAAGGTTGGCATTAAATGATCTCCAGGGGTTGATTCTTCTCTGGCAGGCTGAGGAGAAGCTGGGAAGGCTGTGGGAAATGCCTGGGGCAGAAAAAAGATGAAAATATAAACTCAGCTATAAGCTTATGCCATGCTTGACTCTGATATGAGGATATTTTATTACCTGGCAGCAATGTGCCAGATGAACTGGACAAAGAAGGTCATAATATAAAGCATTATTGTAAATATGCCATAATTCTCGTGCAAAATAATCTGTATGTATAAGACAGTGATTGTGGAACTCACAGGAGTTTCGTCTCCAGCCACTCTCGCTAGCCAGGATGAACCACAACTCTTTCATGTCATCAAAAGATCACTGGCCGCACACGCTGTGTATAAAGCACTGTAGCAGGGAATACTATAACATGACGTGGCACCATACAATGTAACACAATGTAACAACATAATAAAATATGATATCCCAAAAATAAGGCTCAGTGGCTGCCCTAGATGTGCTGACAGTTGGAAGGAGCGTGGATATGGGAACTGTCACTGGAACTGTCTCCAGAACTTTGCTTATAAAATGCCAGTCTATAAGCAAAGTCCCAGAGAGCCCAAAGGTGGAGAAATTAACTTTGCAGGCAGGAGCTCAGAGAGCATTGAAGGAGGGGCAGAGCACAGAAACATTTCCACCTCCTGAAGAGCTCCGACCAGCCACCCCAGAGCCTAAAATATCACCCAAGGAGATTTATTTAATGACCTCAGACTGCAGAATCTTCGCTTCTACTTTACAGAACTGACAACCTCAATTCCACCTCCATAGTTCATGGCTGATAGGTATCCCAAGCCACAATGAAAACATGGATGTAAGATGCCCTGAACAAGCTTCCAAGGAGCACCCTGGAGGATTTGGAGAAAGCTGCAGCCCCCTCTCCAGCAAACGTCAGGGCTCAGGGACTCAATCAGAGAAGCCCCGAGGGCTGCAAAGAACCACATGGCCACCAAATGTGACCTGATTTGAAGAGACTGAACAGAGGGGCAGCCAAGCAGAAGGCAATGTCATTACCTGGGTACCCTTGATGAACCCTGAAGCTGCTGAGTCTTCTATGAATGCATTATCCTTATTATTTAAAAAGATCTGCGTGTTCCAGTTTGGTGCAGTGTATCCTAGTGTATTAATTTGGTATTGTTTTATACTGAGATGGTCCAGGCCCTGCCGTAGGAACTGTGTGATGCTGCTACAGTCAGCACCAATGCCAGGCCCCAGCAGCAGTGTGGCTGAAATATCTGGGTGGGCAGGTGCACCCTCCACCAATGGGCTCTGACCATGGTAGACTCTCCCAAATCTGATCACCTCTCCCAGAATGTCTGAGCCAAGTGGGGGAAAAAGGGAGGGAAGGTGCCTGTAGGAGAGACAATGAAGTATGCTTTTCTTTTGCTCTTTTGTTGAAAATACTGTGGTTTCTATACTGCAGCAGGACAAACACACCATGGCTTATCTTTCACAATTTATGTACTTGATTTCTTATAATCTGACAGTGTGTTTATATTTCTCCCATGTGCTCTCTTTTCCCTTTTCTTACACATTACCCTTACAGCTAGGTCAATAACAAGTAATCTTGCTAATAATTCTCTCTCCAGGGCCCTGTGCAGAACCTCATGAGACGTGACTTCAGAGGCCTCCTCTCCGACAGGTGAGGGAGGAGTCAGCTATTCAGAGAGAGAGGCTGCCTTGCCTGGGGACACACAGCTAGCCAGTGGCCAAAGCAGCAGTGGATGCAGTTGTCCTGATGCACTTTGTGTTACACCAGCTCTTTTGTAAATCAAGATTTTGTTTTGGTCTGTACATTTATAGGTGGTACAGAGAGTGAAATGAAAAGATGGTTTGCACTAGTGACATAGCTTATCTTTGTGAGTGCCATCCTTTGGGGTAGCTATAAGAGTGGGGGGCTAAGATGTCCCTTTCAGAGGCCTTATACACCAGCATCAGATTTGGTGATAATTTAAGATTATCCAATGAATCTGCATTTCCCAGAAGAAGGCTTAGATGGCCACTCCCTATCTTCTGGGGCCTTTGGAACCAAGTGATGTTTTAGGATTATAGGGGACATACTGCTAACCAGAAGCAGCCATCTGACTGTACACACTCCTGCCCCTGCTCTTGGTGACAGCTAGAGGATGGGTGGAAAGCCAGCTGACATCTGATTGGTGACAACCAGCTCCCTTAGTGTCAGGGCTCAAACTGGTAATAAGCGCCTGGCTTTATCCAAAGTCTGAAAAACCTGCTAGCTGGTGATGTGAAAGCCATGCTAACGGGAAGAGAATTTACTGGAGGCTGACTCAGGGGCAGCAGTCTGGGGAATTAAGCTTGGCTCCTGCGAGGAAATTAGGCAGAATCAATTAAGGATGCAGGCAATTGAGGCAAAGAGACATTAATATTGGATGATAGAAAGTCAGAAGGAAACTGGACCAGCAGTTACAAGCTATAGCACTAACCAAAAAACCCCACATCAGTGACTTGGGAAAGACAGAAGGAAATGAATGAAGTTGTGAAAATATCTGAATTTCCCACCAAATTACTTTATTAAATCAGTCTTTAATGAGGCAATTTCAGGGAGGTAGAATGGACTGGCAAAAAGTAATGATGTCCGTGTGGGTACAACTCTTTCTAAGAAGCCACCCTGACAACGAAGCAGCGATAAATCGGCAAGTGTGGATTACGTGTCCTCAGTTATTAAGGAATTAGCTAATTAATTTACCAAACTTTTGGCAGTTATTTTAAAGGTAAAGAGAGTTAGTAGAGGGATGCATAGATAGGTTACTGATCTTTAAAGAAAAAGTTAAAGGAATTCAGGGGACTGTGAACTATTGTTACGTATCTCAGGCGATGTGAGGAATTTTGCACATGGTAATCACCATGTTGGAACTAACTTTAAATGATGCAAAATGTTAGCGAGAGTTTCAATGATAAGCTGCAGGCCAGAATGGGGCCATTGTTAAGTATCTGGACCTGGGCAAAAAGCTGACAGTTTCACTCAAGGCAAGTGTCAATTTTCTGAATCTATGCAGGCTGGCGGAGTCTGTAGGAAAGTTCCACAGAGCAAAAGAACTCCAATCAATACTCAAGAAAGACAAGACAGGTTAAAAAACACCCACCCCAAAGTTGGGTTGGTAAACCCCAAAACTGCAGTCTCATTGAGTCCTATAGCCCTGCCAGGTATAGATGAGAGCACTGAGGCTGCAAAAGGTTAAGTGCCTTACCCAAAGGAACAAAACGAATAGGTGGTAAATTAAACACTGGGAGCCAGGTCTTTCTGGCTTTAACTTTAGCACTCCTTCTAAAGGATGCTAGGATGCTTATACTGGATCAAGGAGGCGATACCACTGTACATGGTAGACCCAGGTCTTTCTAGCTTCGAATCTTGCATTCCTTCTACATTATGCTAGAAAGCTTATACTGGATAAAGGGGGATATATCCTGGAACTTGGAAAAAATGCTAAGCATTTTCAAATTTGCAAAATCAGATGAAAATAATCATGTTCTGAAAGATGCTAGGCACAAATGGAGCTAAGACTTTGGCTATTTCATCAGTTAAAAGAGAATAAGCCCCATTCCACGTAATTCTGCTAGGAATATCCTGTCATTTCCTGTCATTTCTACATGACAGGGAAGGTTGTGGGCTGTCCTGGAATGGGGCCTGGGAGGAGCACTGGGGAGAGGGAGCAGGTGTGCATGCAGAGGTGGATGGGAAGGTGGTGTCACACAGTGCAAGGCTGGAAACTTGGCTGAGGTCAGATTTTGGAGGACTTTGCCAGACAGTGTGATCCTTTAGCGGTGTTAGGAACCGAGGACCAGGGGAGCCTGGGTAGAGAGGCCAGTGAGGATCCAGGCTCCTGGAGAGGCCCACAGGCAGCAGGGGGTATGCTTGGGTCTGGAGTAGGGGGTGGGAAGCAGCCAGGGTGGCATCTTCTGTACCCTGACCCACCGTGGCTGCCTCTGGGGCTGTGGTCTCAGGAAATGGCCTTGAAAGTGAGAAAAGGGAAAAACAGGGAGCAGAGCAGGAGGTCGTTAGAGCAACTCAGCAGCCGGGTGGGTGCCTGTTCTTGGCAGTGGTGATGGGGGGCAGGAGGCAGCACAACAGGGGGTTTGGGCCAGGAATAGGTTGCATGCACCCAGTGCCCAGCAGCTGCCGCCTCTGCACCGCTGAGGCTATCAAAACTGCCTGCTGTGGACTAAGTGTTACGCTTGTTTTGATGAATTGCCACCTGCAGTTCTGGTGGACTGACATCTGGGTGCCTGAGAAGACTCACTCCCCGAAGCCTACAGAGACAGTGGGCAGCCGTTCATCCACCCCCGGGGAGGGGTTCTTTGATGGCCCCAGGGCTAGCTGACTGTTTTCTGGGGGAACCCAGCAGACCTCAGAGAGTAGGCTCAGGAAGCTGTGGAGGTCAGTGGCCATCCCCTCCCCCCACCCCACATCTTAAGCCTGTTTTGAGTCACTGGGAACCGGCAATGGCCCATTCTCCTGCTCAGGCCAGAGCTGTCTCCCACCCCAGCAACCTGGCCATATGCCCACTCCCAGAGTGCTGAAAATGGAGCCCAGCGACTCCAAGAGAAGCTGCTTCCTAGTGATTCAGCTGTCCAACTGACAAATCTTTTCAGGTGGGAGATCTTTTGTTTCCCCCAAAAGAGGCCCCCTGTGTCAGCCCTGAGGACAGCCTTTCACAGTCCCCTTGGCATCTGCAGCCACTGTCCTCCCGCTCCCAGGCCTGCTATTCTTTTACCCTTCAGCTGCATAGAGATGGGAGAAGGCGGAAAAAAGGCTTTTTATAACCAAATTATCTCTGTGCATTCATCTGCCATTATGTTAATGCATCGCGAAGCCCGGCAGATGGTACAAAGTCAATTATGCTGGTGTTAAAAAGGGAGAAATTGACCTTTCCAGGACTCACTTGGGTTCCAGAGCAGAGTTTGCAAACTCAGGTTTCAGGCCTGGCATGTGGGCAAAGGCACATGGCACTGTGGAAGAGGGAGAGGGATGGATCTGGTGGTCAGCACGGGGACTCCTGTCTCTCGTACCTGCACATTCTCTCAAAGAGGCCAGCGTAGCCGTCACAGTTGGTCTTCTGGGTCCGCAGGATGTCAGTGGGTTTGAAGGCTTGGCGGTCCTTCTCCTGAGCAGCTGCAATGTCGTACTCTACAGGGCGGGTGAGGGGATCATGAGGAACCTGAGCCTGGGAGGCGAGAAGACTCCACCCCCACCCCTAGCTGTGCTCTGGCCGCCACCAGCCCCAGGAAACCACAGTGGGCTGAATGGAACTACAGCCGCAGCCCACATGGGATCTGTGGAACTGTCACCTCTTTTTGCAAGTGGTGAGAGGAGGAGCAGGCCTTGGCAGAGGGTGCCACCTGGCTCCCCAAACCCCTGAGGAGGGGCTAGGAGGAGAAGGGAGTAGGACAGTGCAGGGGCATGGGGCTCTCTCTGCTAATCCCCACCACACAGCTCTGCACACAGTTCCAGTGAAATCACTGATCCCGTCTTCCTGCAGCCCGGAGGCCTCACGCTGACCCATAGGGCACACAGAGCTCGTCCCCAAGTGGAGAAGGCTGCTCTCCCACAGCCTGTCACTTCACTAAGGAGGGGATGAAGACATTGCAGAGAAGCCTGAGGCCTGCGGTGAGGCCCTAAGGCAGAAGTCTCTGTAGCCACTGAGGACCCAAAGGGACTGTGCATGTGTGTATTGGCATGGGGCTAGGAGCGGTAACGAAGTCCTATAAATGTCCTGTTTCTGACCCTGCCTCTTTAAGGCACAGGCACAGCTGGTGGAGTTGGGATGGGAGCTGGGGGTCTCTCAAATCCTCAGTTTGGACCTCCTACCTGTGCCTGGCAAGCTCATTCTCTAAGCTGCATTCCCAACTGTTGTTCCAGAAGAACAAAAGAAAAGCCCAGTGGCAGCAGGCTGAGAAAGACCCAGCTGGTCTTTATGTCAAAGGACTAGGAGTCCACCTCGTGATCTGGCCCTGTCCACTCTCATTTGTGTTTGCAAGGGGGCAAGGGGCAGCATCCCTTAGCCACCACCTCTACAGTTCTGCTTGACCTGGGAGCTTCCCAAGGCCATCCTGTGGAGAGCTGTGGGCAGCTGCATAGGCCTACGTCCCTCAGGTGGCTCCAAGAACCTTGGAGACTGAGCTGGGACTAGTGGCCAACATTGCTAGTGTAGGAGCAGGAAGTGGAGAACCCACTTTTCCTGGCTCTGGTATTTAATGAACCCTCTGATATTTCAATCACTTTTCAAACAGCTGCAAATTCTCCCCACCAATGATCATCCTTCTTTGAGATGACCTGCTGCTCCGGGCTCTCAACTCTGTGGAGATGAGACAGAGGGAAGGCTGGAACAGAGGGAAGGCTGCTGCTGGATGAAGTTTCCAGCTCTGGGCACTGGCTATGGGCAGAAGGCTGCAAGGGATTCTCCTCCAACTAACTTTCATGGAGACTAATAGCACATGGTAAATTTTATCCTCCTTCGTAACTCTCTGGTTCATCAGTCCAGTCTCCTGGGTCCCTCTCCCCGCCCACCTTTCATGTCACTCTGCACACGTGAATAACCTGATAGGAGCAGAGGCCTGCGGGGAAAGGAAGCAAGGGATTCTAGAGCCAGCAGTGCCACAGGTGGGCCTACCTATGTGATGGCAGATCCAGATCCAGATGGCACGGACCCTTTCCAGGTCAGTATGGGCCTCCTGGAGCAGGTCACTCACCAGTTCGTCTAGGCCACTCTTGGCTGTCACCTGGGGAGCAGGAAGGGGATGCTGTATTAGGGCCTCAAGGAGGGGCTGTTGACAGCCCAATACCTTGCACCTATAGCCCGTGCTGCTCTTCCCCCAGGCAGAGAAGCTGGAGGAGAGGCCCTGAGGGGCAAAGGCTGGCTGAGGACCAATTGGGAGGAGGTGGGGGAAGTTGGACAGGGCAGGTGGTGCTGACCAGCTCAATCACAGGCACTAGAGCCACCACAGCTTTTCTCTGCAGATCTGGGGGCTAGCCAGGCAGGCATCTGGACAGTTGTAGCAGCCCCTGGTCATGGTCAATACTAAGGATTTAACATAATCCTTATCAAAATTCCAATAGCTTTTGGTGCTGAAATGGAAAAATCAGTTCTCAAATTCCTCTACATTCCAAGTAGCCAAAACAATTTTGAAAAAAGAACACATTTGAAGGACACAAATTTCCCATTTTCAAAACTTACTGTAGAACTACAGTAATCAAAACAGTTTGATACTGCCATAAAGATTATATAGACAAATGGAATATAACTGAGAGTCCAGAAATGGACCCACATATCTATGGTTAGCGGATCTTTGACAAGGGTGTCAAGTCCATTCAGTGGGGAAAGAAGAGTCTCTTTTACAAATGATGCTGGGACAATTGGGTTTCCACATGCAAAAGAATAAAATTGGATCTCTACCTCATGCCATATACAAAAATCAACTCAAAATGGATCAGTGACTCAAATATAAGAGCTTAAACCGTAAAACTCTTAGAAGAAAACACTGGGGTTAATCTTCATGACCTTGGATTTGGCAATGAATTCTTAGATATGGCACCAAAGGCACAAGCAACAAAGAAAAAAACAGATAAAAGGCCATTCGTGAAAATAAAAAATTTCTGTACATTAAACGATATCATTTAGAAAGCAAAAAGATAACTTACAAAATGAGAGAAAACATTGCAAATCATATATCCAATAAGGGCTAAATATTCAGAATATAAAAAGAACTCCTAGAACTCCACAAAAACAAAACCAACCCAATTCAAAAAGGGGCAAAGGACTTGAACAGATATTTCTCTAAAGAAGATATACAAATGGCCAATAAGCACATAAAAATTGCTCAACATCCTTAGTCATGAGAGAAATGTAAATCAAAACCACAATGAGATACCACTGCGGACCTAATGAAATGACTATTGAAAAATGAAACCAGAAAATAATGTGTTGGCATGAATATGGAGGAATTGGAACCCTCGTACGATGCTGGTGGGAAGGTAAAATGGTGCAGCTGCTGTGGACAACATTTTGATAGTTTCTCCGAAAGTTAAATGTAGAATTATCATATGATCTAGCAATTTCAGTCCAAGGTATACACCCCAAAAAACTGAAGGCAGAGACTCAAACAGACATTGTTTCCCCAGTGTTCATTGCAACAAATCCACAATAGCCAAAAGGTTAAAAAACATCCATCCATGAATGAAAGGACAAATAAAATAGAGTATATACAGTATGTATACTATATAATGGGAATATTATTCAACTATAAAAAGAAGGAATTAAGTTCTATATATGCTACGACACGGATGAACCTTGAAAACATGATGCTAAGTGACATAAGCCAGACACAAAAGGACAAATATTGTATGATTCCACTCATATGAAATACCTAGAGTAGGAAAGGTCATAGACAGTAAGTAGAGATTACTGGGGGCTGGGGGAGGAGAAATGGGAATTTCATTGCTTAATGGGTACAGAGCTTCTGTTTTGGGTGATGAGTAGACAGCATTGTGAATATAATTAATGCTAGTGAATTGTACATTTAAAAATTATTAAAATGGCACATTTTATGTTATTTTATGATAAAAAAGAACAAATTAGTTTTCTTCCTAGGGGCCCTCAGGGAAACAGGGCTGAGATTGCTGGAAAGGTGGCCCTGACCATGTTTAATCTCTATAGAGAAGCTGGGGCAATGGGTCCTGCAATGGTGCCCACATTCCCTGCAGCCCCCACCTTGAGGGTACTCCAGGACCTTGTTTTCAGCTGGAACCATCTCACTGCTCACAAGGGACTCCAGGACCCACCTGCTGACCACTGGCCCAGCACACTGGCACCCTGACCTCTGGAGACCTCTGGGTCCCTGTTCTACTCTCTCAGCCGCTTTCTGTTTCATTTTCTTCTATGTCCAGCTCCAACGCCACAGACTTTGTCCTTGTCCCTGTCCCAGGGCCCCGAATGGTACTCAGCATTGCTGGCCTGCACTGCAGCCTGGCGTCCTGACTTAGCCTTCTACTTCAGTGCCATGGCTTCTGGTCCTTTGGTCCCCACCTCCTGGCCCCACCTGGGCCTGGCTTGCTCTGGCCACTCCCTGCTCTGTGGCTGGGTCTCTGGCCTCCGCTGGCTTCCTGGCACTGTTTTCTGAGTATGGCTAGCAGCCTGACCCATCCCTTCTGATGGCCATTACAAAAGTCCGGGCCCTTTGCAGACTCCTGACCCCACCGACTTCCCTCAGTCACAGGGAATGGCCTGGCCTCCACTTCACAGCAGGCCAGGTGGGACTTCCTCGCTAAGAGCCTCATCCTTCCCTCCTGCTTCAACTATCTCTATGTCTCAGATCTTCAGCCTTTGCAGGGACTTCCCCTCTTCAATCAATGGCCTCCTTCTCCTATGCCCTCACCTCCTCCCTTCCTTTCCTGGCTGCCCCATGCCTCCTTGTTCCCCCACCTTAGGATGCCCTCCCAGTCTCCTCAGTTCTGCTCATGTCTAGCCTCCCCTTCTCTGCAGGCTCCTGTGGGATCTTCTCCTCACTCCCCACTACTCACCTCCTGCTTGCTCTTCCACCCACCTGAGGTCTGAGGCCTGAGGCTCCAGCCCCTGTGCACTGCCCCTCTGGAGGTAAGGTGCACTTTGATGCTGCAGTAGCCAACATGAGTCTGCCCTGATCTCACTTGAGCAGATAGCACAGCTCACACTGTTGACCACGCCTGCCCCAGGGAGCCCCTCCCTAGACCTTCCAGAACTCTGACCCTTCCTGGCCTTGCCCCAGCCTCTTTGATGGCTCCACGCCCTATGGGCTTCCTCCGCCCCTGCAATATGATACCCAACCTATGGCTTCAGCTCTTAATGAAATCTGATGACTCCCAATCAGTGTCTCCAGCCCAGACCTTTCCAGGCTTGTATATTCAGCTGCCCAGGGGGCAATTCCCCCGGATGTGCCACAGAGAGTAGGGCCCCTCATATCCCAAACACACTCACCCCCTAAAACCTGCTCCTTCTCCCTTGCTCCTCATGGGGAGGCACTGATCCACCCTCCAGGAGTCAATCCAGCCGTCCGGGAGTCACTCTCCCCCACCTCCCACCCACTCCACACCTACTGGTGATGGAGTTCTTCCCCTCTGCCCCTAGCTCAGGACTGGCCTTTCCACTCCTCTGTTTCCTCAATGTCTCCACTTAATCCAGGTCATGTCTTCTGCCAGGACAGGAGGATGCCCTCAACTCATGTCCTTACTTCTCATCTGGCTTTCTTGATCCATGCACTCACCATCCACTCATTATTTCAACAAACAAGGTTCCTGAGTACCTACAAGGTGGCCTTTCTAAGATCACTTAATGTCCTAACTTCGCAAAAGTGTTCAGCACCTTGTTCCTCCTATCAGACTCTCCGTGCTGAAGCTCCTGCCTGGCTCCAATGACTCCCATATGTCCCTAGTGTTTCAGCTCTTCATCTGCCCCTCCCACCTGCACCTGAGACATGCTCAGGCCCAGAGGCGTGAGAGCTTGGCAGCTCATGCACTTCGGAGGTGAGCACGGCTGTGATTATAGTGGTCATGGCCATCTACATCCATGGTCCTCCCATCCTCTCCTCCCTTCCTCCATGGACTGGAGGTGGGCAGAGCTTAGAAGCAGAAATGCCAAAAGGGGCATGGAGAAGGCAGGTCAGGGCTGGCCAGAGGGGCCCGCCAATGAAGCGCTCCAGGGTGTGCGGTATTGGGTGGGAGCAACAGGATCGTGGGTGGGGTGGGGGATGGAAGGGCCTCTGGCCCTGGGCAGGGGCTGCTGCTTTGTGCCTTCTGTCCCCATCCATATGCTATGTAAAGGCATTCCAGGGCCATCCAACCAAGCCACTCAGGTTATGCTCAGGAGGTGTCTGGGGAGAGGCTTTGCTAGAACTCTTGAGCCACCTCGAAGGGGCCCATGGTCAGAGCAGCCAGCTCTCCTACCTGTGAGGCGTGAAGATCCAGTTTCTCAAACTGCCGCAGGTCCAGGGACATGGATTTCAGGCTGGATCGATCCCAAGGGTAGGCTGGAAACACAGGGCAGCTTGGTCAGCAGCTGAGACCCACTGAGGAGGGCTGTCTGGCCTAGGCCTTGCTGTCTCTTTGAGGAGCTGTGGCTGTCCAACTTTTAAGACAATTCTCAAAGCCTGAAACATTGAGCCTAAGAGCTATATGGGAACTTTCCTAGAAGGGTCCCCTGATCAAGTTAGTTTGGGAACTATGGCAACTCCCACAGTCCTCTTAGAGGCCTACAGGGAACATACGCCTACTGCAGACTCTGAGAAGTCAGAAGTAGGAAACAGGCTTAACCTCAGTTAACCCAGCAGTTCCCAGACATATTGATGATGGAATCTCCTTTTTCCCACCGTTTGGTTTTCCGTGGATTCCCTGTTATTTTTCCCGGGAATGAATGCTCTTTGGGGAGTGTCCAGGCAGTGCTGCTCATGCTCACAGGCTCAAGGAGGGAGGTCTGTGCCACAACCACAGCGCTGGGGTGGAGGTGCCAAAGGACACCTGGGTGGAGAAGGAGGGCATGGAAAGGCCGGGCCATCTGGGTCCTGCAGGGTAAGGTGCGTTTGGCACCCAGATAGGCTTCCTCCTTTGCCCTTGGTCAACTGGAGACTTGAGCATCTCAACCATGTGTGATGGCATTCTGGTAACAGGGCCCTGAGAAAGGCTGGGCCTCCAAATCACTCATCTATGCTTAGCCTTACTCACAGGGAGCCTCCTGCCCAGAGACCAAGCCATGAGTCAGGTCTCTGAGACAGAGCTATAGGGAGGGGAGAAAACTCGAGACCAGTGCTGATGCAGGGCCAGCAATCATGCAAGCTTCCCACTGGACACAGGACAGCTATAATCAGCTGCTGCTGGGGGGCTGCTGCAAGGCTGCCTGGCCAATGGTTAGACCAACAGATGCATGGACAGCAGACCGCTGTCCCAGCCCAGAAGAGAGCCTGGGCTCTGGCAGATCCTTTCTTAACCAAGGGTCCCTGAGTCAGGCAGATCAAAATCAGGGAGGCTGGGTGGGAAGACAGGATAGGAGTAGGAAGAAACTGGGACCAAAGAGGAACTCAGCCCCTGACCCAGGTGGACCCACCCACCTTCAGCCTCCATGTCCGGAGCCTCTGGGTGCTGGGCAAGTGAGGTGTGTTGGAGAGGCCCCAGGGTATGGTAGGAAGTCTGGGACGAGTAGGGCCATGTGAGAAAGCACCGGATGGGCCTGCACTTCTACCTTGGTTCCAGTCTGGTTCTGACCTCCACCTTGCTGGGAGGGACTGGACCCAGCTCCCCGGCCTCAGGTACACATCTGTGGGATTCCCGGGAGCATGAATGAGATGGCAAATCATGTGATGTTAGTGACACACTGCTCTCTGGGAGGGTGCAGGGTGTGGGGCTCCTCTGCAAGTACATGCAGGGAAGGACATGCGGCCTCCCTGCCTGGTGGGGGACACTGCAGGTGCATTTGCCCACACATCCTCAGGGCTGCCACTGTCAGTGAGAGTCGCTTAATCTGGTGCTATTAGACCTGAAAGATGTGGGGAGGGGTGTGTGTCACCTCTAGACCTCGCCCCAGCCCTTTTGTGACCCTCTTCTGGGCCAGCATAGTTTGAGAGGCAATGCCCACTTACTGGGGAGCTGACCAATATTTGGGCCCAGGGGTTTCTTGCCTGGCCACCATGACTTATGTCATCAACCCCTGCCCTGTGTGGTCCAAATGCAGCCAGAGAAGACGGGATACTCAGGCAGGCCCCTGCTGAGCCTTCCCCCTTCTCAGTGCCCTCTCCCTCTGCAGAATCTGTTCCTATCATTCTCTCACAAGAGCTATCAGGGTGACCTAAGTGCATTCAAAGTGGACTCACACATCCAACAGATTTCCACTCAGTATAGCTCTGCAAATGAGGCCTCCCTGCACTCCTATTTAGAATAAAGGTGGCATTTCTAAAATGCTATTAAAAACCCTATTACTAGTTTTCCCCTTTCTTGGTTCCATTTTCCAATATCTGAACATTAAAAATGCCCATGATTTATGCCTCATTAAATCTACCTGTGAGGAGATTATATAAGATCTAAATATGATTCTACATAAATACATTTAATATATCAGTGCCATTAAATTATTCTGATTTTAAAGCAAAACAATAGGAAGAAGTATGGCGCTGCACCCAGCCTTAGATAACATCTGGTCTACTAAGGGGGAAACTGAGGCAAAGGGAAGGCAAATGAGGGGCAAAAGCAGGATTCCAACACAGGCTGTCTATCATGCCTCTCATTCCTCTGCCTCACTCTGCTTATTCACATGCCTCCTACCTTACAGACATTTGGCATTCCATTTAAAGTTAACATAATCCTGAATTATGATTTTAATATGTTTCCTATAATGGTCTGCCTTGTTATTGGCGGAGGTACACTTTAGCTTTAGGATGACATCTGGTGCATGAGCTTTTTCCTTCTCCACCTGTATCCATGGCAGACATTGCTAATCAATCATGACACTCTTCCCCTCCTGAACCCAAAGGTGGCCCCAGCCTCTCAGCATAGTGACCCAGGAAGCAACTGCCAATTGGAGATTAGTCTATGGGCTAACCCCATGTGCTCTCTTGAGAATTCTCCTGGAAGACTCTGGAACTTACCATGGGCATCTTTCCCTCCAGGTTGCCGGGGTCTTGTGTTTCCATTTTTATCACCTTGTAAACCTACAATATTCCAAAGATTAGAAGTATAGATACTTCAGAAGAAACAGAAATGCAAGCACTGATGACTCATCTTCTGGTGGTCCTTGCTTTTGACCCCTCCTCTGTACTCTCCTTTTCATAGCCTCCTTGTTCCCACCCCACTGACCACAGAATTGCTGCTGGAATTGCCAGGAACTTCCTAGTATGGCAGAAGGAAGACTAAGAACCAGGAAGTGGCTGACAAGAAAGGGAGCTGCATTCTGCAACTGGAATTAGTATTTGCTCTGACCTAACACTTTGGATGATTCAGTGGGTCCTCCTGGAACCTGGTGTTCCTGCCCTCTTTTGGATTTTCCTGCTTTCTTGAATCCACTGCCAGATAATGCTGGGATAAGAACTGACCATGGATGGAAACAAAGATGCAGAAAGGGGAAAGCAGTTCTAATGGAGGTCAAAACCTAGAAGGGTCAGGTCATAATTAAATTATTCCTTGGGAGGATTAAAGGCCAACTGAATCCCATAAATCTAAGACTGTAAAGGCAGAATCATAGCCAATAGTTATTAGACTCCCTGGGCAAAAGGAAAGGAACTTTTCCTGCTGATCTGGAATCAGGTCAGGAAGATTTGGGTCCCTGATGGGATCAGGAGGAGTTGAAGGTGGGGATGCCAAAGCAGGTAGTTTTATGCCCCTGAAGGCCACTTTAGGCTATAAATATAACAAAGAAGATTGCAACCACACGCAGGTCATTCTGAGAAACAGTGCTCCATTTATTTCTCACACCTGCATTTTGTATTTCGCACCTACATTTTTTTCCCACCTAAGTTTTTGATAGAATGATAAAGGTTCAAAATGATAGCTAGCATTTGTTACACACTTACTCTGCCTGGTTTGGGCTTTACATTTACTCTCTCATTTAACTCATTATAATCTTATGAGGCAGCTTCACTTATTTTCCTTCTTTTATAGATGAGAAAACTGAGTTTAAAAGAGGGGTTAGGCCACTGGCCGAAGGTCACACAGCTGAAACATGAACCAAGACAGTCGACCCTAGAGCCTGCCCTCTTTACAGTAGACTACTCTCTTGAGATCCTGACTGCTGACAACTACAGGACCAGACAGTTTTGGAGGACTGTGGCTCACTGCATGGACCTAAAAAGGACTTGAGCCTCAGTTGTTCTGCAGCCTCTGTTACTTAACCTGCATTCCTCCTGAGGTCCCTGTTTAGCAATAAGGTGGACAGATGCAGGGAGGGGACTGAGAAGGGAGTTGGGGAGACATCATGGTCCTGGGCCTGGGCCTATGTGCACTGCACTGAGGGCTGAAAAGTATGCTGGTTAAGACCACAGGCTTCAGAGTCATACCTGGGTTCTGACCCACTTCCTAGCTGGGTGACATGGGTAGTCACTTCACCTCTCTAAGCCTCACTTTGCTGATCTAAAAAGTGGGGATAATATTAGTATACATCAAAAGGTTAAAAAGTTAATAAATGTTAAAGTACTTAGCATTTTGCATGCCACTTTTTGGGCAGTAAACAAATGGTATCTAAAAGCCACAGCAACAACACTCTTGTGATGCAATGTGTCTTCAGCTAAATGTCTTGTGTTACCTATGACTAATTCCAGAGATGCAAAATCAGTGGTAGCTGGGTGTGGAGAAAAGAGTCTCCAAGGATGAAGCTGTCATGCTTCTGCCTTTTCCCAGTTTGCAGGCCCATGTCACTCTTCTCTTTCCCTCAGAAGATGCTTGCGCTGGGATCTGGCCCAACCAGCTGCCTTCAATCCTCTCTGCCAGCCCTCCACCATGAGTACCTCTGTCATACATACGTTTAGCCAAGGAGAACTTCTTGAGTAGCTGGGGCATGGCATCTCGAGGGTGGACTTCTACAGTCAGTTGTGTCCCTACAAAGGAAAAAGAGATGACATTCTCAACCAGATGCTGCCAGGAAAGGGTAAATGCCTCATGATTGATGATTGAATAACAAAACAATTAGTTTTAGAACTTTCTTTTGTGTGTACAAATCATCCTTGCTTTTTTCTTTAAATCAAAACAACAACAAACCAAGCAGATAGTTTCCAAATTCAGGCAAGATGGAGTAAAGCAAACTCAGCCCTGTCTCTCCCACTGAATGCAATTATAAACAATGTACTGAATGTAAGGGGCAACTATTAGAGGATTCTGCAAAGTAAATAATAGAATAACTGGCAAAGACTGGGAAGAATTTTTAAAGCATTAGCAAATTGACAGTGAATTTACCATTCTTCTTCCCCCTCTGGTATCATCTAGACTGAACTTAAAGGCATTCTCAAACCCAGAAGGGTGCAGTGGATGCAGAAAAAGAGCACACAAGAGAAATCCTCTCTTTCTGGCCTGCAGAGTGAGAAAGGGAACCCCTAAGAGTCAGAGAGAGCGAAAGAAATCTTTTGTTGGTTTTCCCCCTCTTTATTCTGTTACTTCCCAACTCAGTCCCCAGGCAATTCTGTTGGTAGCAATGGCAGCAGTGATGTTGGTGGCCATGCAGGCACCTACAACTTTGGGGCAAGGATAACTATTTTCTTCTACCAGAGAAGTTACAGTCCCCAGAAAATGAGGGCAAATATTTATTGTTTTTTCTCTCTGTTTTCTGCTGATTTGCACCAGATGCAGACACAGTTGTGAGGCCCATATGGCAGAGTGAGGAAACTGAAGCTCCAGCTTTTTGGGTAGAGGAATGAGAAATGGGTCATGAAGAGGGGGGAGCTCAAGAAGGCAATTCCATAAAGTTGTAGATGGACTCCTGTGGTCACCTCTGAACTGTGCATGCATGGATCTCATCCTAAACATCATACCACAGTCTTCAGGAAGTAAACTATGGGGTAGATTAATGCCCAGGTCCCAGACTGGCCACTGGGTAGTGCACATGCAGGGCAGATCTGTATAGCATTGCAAAGTCTACAATTCAAAATTACTCAGCTACAAAGACTCAGGAAAATCTTAATTTGAAAAGGAAAAGATAATCAACAGATGCCAACTCCACACAACTCCACACACAAAAAACCAGCCACAATAACATGCTCTAACAAGTAATGGCAAGCAGTTTTGAGATAAATGGAAAGATATAAAGTATCAGCAATAAAAAGAAGATATAAAGGAGAAGTAAGTGAAGATTTTAGACTGAAAAATATGGTTAAAAATCCTCTGGATATACTCAATAGCAGAATGAAAATGACAGAGAACACAGAGAACTTGAAGATAGATCAGCAGGTATTGTCCAGTTTGAACAACAGAAAATGTGAATAGTGCCTCAGGGATCTGTAGGTCCATACCTAAAAGTCTAACATTCATGTCACTGAAGTCTCAGAAGGCAAACAGAAATAATGTGATGCAGAGAAAATATTTGAGGAAATAATGAAAACTTCTGAAATCTGGCAAAAGACATAAAACCTTACTGATTCAAGAAACTCAGTGAATTCTAAACAGGATAAATGTAAGAAAATCCAAGTCCAGACGCATAATCAAACTATTAAAGAAAAAAATATGGAAAGTAGCCAGTGAAAAGTGATGTAAAGCCAAGAGAATTTGGTACCAACACACTTGCTCCAAAAGAAATGCTAACGGAAGTTCTTCAGATGGAAGAGAAATTATACCAGAGGAAAACTTGGAAGAGGGATAGAAATGGTAAATATCTAGATAAATATATTAGTCTGCTCTCCTCTCAAGTTCTTGACAATATGAATAATAATTGAAAGAAATAATTATAACATCTGATAGGTTTTTGATAGATGTGAAATATATGACAACTACAACATAGAGTAGGAGAGTGAATGTACCTATATGGAGGTAAGATTTCCTCATTCTACTTGAAATATTAATATTAACTATAATTAGTCTATGAAAAGTTAAGTACATATAATACATACAAAAATAGGTATATATAGAGATATAGTAAAAAACTTAATAGGCAAATTTAAATGTAATTCTGAAAGGAAAGGAAAGCAGGAAAGAGGAAACAGAGGCACAAACAGAAAACAAATAATAAAGTAGAAAACCTAAATGCAAATGTATCAATAATTACATTAAGTGTAAATGGTCTAAACATACTAATTAAAAAAAAGAGATTGTCAGAAAGGGTAAATACATAAGATTAAACTACATTCAGTTTCCAAGGATCCAACTTTAACTACTATGATATAGGTTGGTTAAGTGAAAAGATAATAGAAAGCTGGAGTTGCTATATTAATATCGGACAAAGCAAACTTCAGAGAAAGGAAAATATCGGGGACAGAGGAATATTAGCAAGAATACATAACAACCTTCAATATGCCTATGTCAAACAACAACAAAGTTTTAAAATGCATGAAACAAGAACTGATAGGATGAAAAGGAGGAATAGACAAATCTATTTTCTATATATTTGCTGATTTTTCAGTCATTGAAAGAATTAATTGAAAGAAAATCAGCAAATATATAGAAGAAATGAACCACACAATGAATAAAATTTATTTGATGTTTATAAAAGATTCCATCTAATAACGGCACAACACACATTCATGTCAAATGCCCATTGAATAGTCACCAAGATGGACTACATCCTTGGTCACAAAACAAACCTTAAAAAGTTGAAGAGAACTGAAATCATACAAAACTCTTCTCTGACCATAATGAACTAAACTAGAAGTAAAAATCAGAAAGCAACTGGAAAATTTCCAAATATTAAAAATTAACATACTTTCAAATCACACATAGATCAAAGAAGAAGTCTCAAGGAAAATTCAAAAATATTTTGAACTCATTGAAAATGAAAATAAAACACATCAAAATGTGTGAGATGAAGCCAAAGCAGTGCTTCAAGGGGAAATTTGTAGCATTAAATTCTTATTACAGAAAAAAGAAAGGTTTCAAATCAACAATCTAAGCTTCCATTTTAAGAAAGTAGAGAAATGAAGACTAAATCCAAGGCAAGCAGAAGGAAGAAAATCATAAAAATGAGAGAATAAATCACTGAAATTAAAAACAACAGCAGAGAATAATGAATGAAACTAAATGCTGGTTCTTTTTAAAATAATACTGATAAACAGATCAGTAAAGATTTTACTGATCTGACCAAGAAAAAAAAGAGGTAAGACACAAATCAGGGGTAAATACACCAATATCAGGAATGAAATGAGGGCTATCACTGTAGGCCCTCATAAGTATTAAAATAATAATAAAGGAATGATACAAAACCTATGTGTACATAATTTCTACAACTTAGAATAATATTGGGAACAAGTCATAGATGTCCACTTTCACTGATCCTAATAATATTGTACTAGAAGTCCCACCCTGTGTAATAAGACAAGAAAGAGAAATAAAAGGCATACAGATTGGCAAGGAAGAAATAAAACTGTCCTTATTCATAGTTGATATGTCTGTCTACATAGAAAATCCCAAGTAATCTCCAAGAAAAAGCTCCTAGAACTAGTAAGTTAGTTTAGCATGGTCACAGTATACAAGGTTAACATACAAACATCAATTGTATTTCTGTATACTGGCCATAAGCAATTGGAGATGGAATTTAAAAATAACCATTTCCCATAGTTCCAAAATTAAAATATTAGTTCTAAATCTAAAACAAACAAAAATCCCAAACATGGGTAATAATCGCGTACTGAAAACTCCAAAATATGATTAAACACATTAAAGAGGACTTAAATAGATAGGGAGACATACCATGTTTATGGATTGGAAGACTTAGAATTGTCAAGTGGGCAGTTCTCTCAAAATTGATCTATAGATTTAATACAAGTTCAACCAAACACTTTGGGGGAACTGTGCAAATACATAATTATAAAATATAGACATCAAGGCACAGGAACTGGAATAACTAAACTAATTTTGAAAAAAAAAGATGGGAGGACTCCCACTCTTTGATTTTAAGATGCATTAATGAAGATGCTGTAATCACAACAGTGTGATATTGGTAAGAGGATAAACAGATCAATAAACAATAATAAAAAATAGACTCACACAAACATGGCAAAATAAATTTTTACAAAAGTGCAAAGGCAATTCAATTGGAAAAAGGGAAAAAGAACAGATATTTTACCATAAAAGAGATTATGGATGGAAAATAAGCACATGAAAAGATGTTCAGCATCATCAGCCATTAGGAAAAGGCAAGTTAAAACCAAAATGAGACATTACATCTATTAGAAGAGCAATAATATACAACTGGCCCTTGAACAACATGGTTTTGAAGTGCACAAGTCCACTCATATGTCCTTTTTTTCTACCAGATGCAGATGCAGAGTACTGTTCGTGGAGTGCAAAACTCGCATGTAGAGGACCAACTTTTCCTATATGGGGTTTCTGCAGGGACGACTGTGGGACTTGAGTATGCCCACATTTGGTTATATGTGGGTGGTCCTGGAACCAATCCCCCATGTATACTGAGGGGTGACTGTAATTTAAAAATAGTGATAATATCATATGCTGACAAGGATGCAAAGAAATTGGATCTCATATATTGCTAGTGGGATTGTAAAATAGAACAGTCACTCTGGAAAATTGTTTGGCAGTTTCTTATAAAACAAAACATGTACTTACCATACAACCTAAAAATTGCCCTGTTGGGCATTTATCCCAGAGAAATGAAAACTTATGTTCACACAAAAACCTGTACACAAATGTTTATATAGCAGCTCTATTCATAATCACCCCAAACTGGAAACAACTGAAAAGTCCTTCAGTGAGTGAACTGGATAAACAACCTGTGGTACATCTGTATCAAGAAATAGTTCTCGGCTGGGCATGATGGCTCATGCCTGTAATCCCAGCACTTTGGGAGGCCGAGGTGGTTGGATCACTTGAGGTCAGGAGTTTGAGACCAGCCTGGCCAACATGGTGAAACCCCATCTCTATTAAAAATACAAAGATTAGCTGGGTGTGGTGGCAGGCACCTGTAACCCCAGCTACTTGGGAGGTTGAGGCAGGAGAATCGCTTGGACCTGGGAGGCAGAGGTTGCAGTGAGCCAAGATCGTGCCATTGCACTCCAGCCTGGACAACAGAGCGAGAGTCTGTCTAAAAAAAAAAAAAAGTACTTTGCAACAACACAAGGGAACTCTTAAGAGTGATGGGAGGATTAGAGTCCGTACAAGATAATTTTAAAGAGGGTAATAGAACTGCTGTATATTCTGATGGTGGTGTATTCTGTATATTCCGATGATGGTAACCACCATGGTGGTGGTTACACAAATCTATGCATGTGTTAGCAATCAAAACTGCACACTACAAAAATTCAATTTTACTGTATGTTAATTTAAAATAAAAATAAAAGCAAAAATACCAACCACACACAAAAAAAACCAAGCAGAATTAAAACAAAAACTTGGATGGCACAGAAAGATATAAAGTAGAAAGTGAAACTCCTTTAAGACTTCATTTCTACATTTAAAAATCCAAAGCAGATTACAGTAAACATATTTTTCATAACCTGCTTTCTTCATTTAAATCTTTACATGTCAGTAAGCATAGCCATATGTTATCATTTCAAATGGCTGCATAGTATTCTATTTTGTAGATGGTTTATAATCCATATAAGCAATCCCTATTTGTTGAATATTTAGCTTTTCACAGTTTTGCTATTAGAAACGATGCAATGAACACTCTGGTACATACATCTTTGTATGTATGTAAAGTGATTTGCACACATTGCAAATCAGTTCCTTTGAATAAATTCTTAAGTATGAATCAAATAATATGGATATTTTAAAGGCTTTTGTTAGATATTGGCGAATTTTTCTCATGAATGATTTTATCAGTTTATGAGCTCATCAGTACTATGCAAGAGAATGCCCATTTTGCACATTCTCGCTGTGCTTGATTGCAAAATTGGTCACAAAGTGCAATACTTTGCACTTCCTCCCAATGAGAGGTCTTTTGTTCCACCCCTTGAATCTGGGCTGGGCTTTTGATTTGGTTTGGCCAATTAGCACATGGCAGAAGTGATGTTGCACAAGTTCTGAGTCTAGGCTTCTAGAGACTTTGAGGTTTCCATTCTCATTCTTGGGATCCCAGCCATAACTGCCATGTGAATGAGCCAGGTTGTGGATGAGAGCTCACATGGAGCAGAGCATAGCCTCTCGGGTGAGGCTATCCCAGACCAGCTGGTCTCCAGCCAACCCACCAGCTGACAACAAGCACATGAGCAAGCCCACCCAAGATCCAAGATCAGCTGGGTATGGATCCAATGAGAGTTTCTAGCCAAACTGCAGATTGGTAAGCTCGTAAATGCTTATTGTCTAAAGCTGCTAAGTTGTGTGGTGGTTTGTAACGCAAAAGTAGATCACACATACACTCACTGATGTTTGGTTTTATCAACCCTTTAAATTTTTATCAATGAATAATAATACCTGGTTGCTTTGTACATTTAGTTTTATTGTAGTATTCTTTGCATATACTTATTTACCATTTTAAATTCTTATGTTGTGAATTGGCTATTTTCCTATTGAAGTATTATTTTTTCCTCGTTGATTTTGTAAAACCCCCTTTTATAACCCTTTGCCTGCTAAATGCGTTGCAATTATTTTTCGTAGAATAACAATACTGTCTTTTTTGTGTAACTCATAAACTTGTTCTGCATGCCAAAGAGGGTCATTCTCAAACAATTTGAAAAGATACAATGTGGCCTCTGCCAAGCGTAGCTTTGAAGGGGTTAACATTCATTTTGAAGTGTAGTTTCTAGCATATTCCATGTTGAGAGAAAATCAGCTTGTGAGTTTATAATTAAAACATTAAGTATTTCAGAGTTCAAGGCATAATTCAGTTCTGGTCATAGGATCGGGTGCTGTCACCATCAGCAAATACTTCCTGTGTGTCTTCCCATCATGAGTGAGGCATGGGCCTGTTCTTCTCCTTTTCACTCTCTCCACCTCAAACCCTCTGAGGTGTCTTTTAAAGCGGGTGCTAAGTGGTACTTGACTTCAAGATGCCTTGTGAAAAATGAATTGAGAAACATGTTCACTCTCTCCCCTCTCATAGGTCACAATACACAATGATCTGAGTAGTCCTGTAGTAAAGAACTCGATTTGACCCAATACTATTTTGTCAAACACAATTTGGAGAATGCTGGACTGGAACAATCTCCATACGCTTAGAGAAACTGCAAAAGTGAACAACTTACCGGCCTAGGGTTCAACAATGAATCTCTTCCCCAAACTTCTCATAATGCCCAGGTACTTTCACACACACACCTGACAGTCTGTTAATTAGTTGCTTCCGGCAGCCACTTCCAATCAGTCAGAGTTAATGAAAAACATGACACCTGTTTGCCACCCTGTGTTAGGTGTCCTGAGCCATGTCTCCATGGGTATTAGCCATGTCCCACTTCTGCCATGTCTCTCTGTGAAAGAGAGATCAAGCTGAAAAACAAACTGCTGTTAAAGTCCCTCCAGGGCAGGGTGTTGAGGTGGGCTCATGTTCGGAGCATGGCCCTGGCCCAGAAGCTCCAGCCATCACTATTTCTAATCCCTTCTCTCCTTTCTGTGATTCCTCTTCCCTCTTGGACAGGCGTCAATGTCCAATATTTTCCTGAATCCCACTTCCTGGTTCTCCCCCAAAGCTGTGCTGCTGCTTAGCATTCCCTCAAGGAAAACAGCCCATTTCTCGGCCTCCCTGATCTTCGTAGGAGTGTGATTCCTGCTCTCACTTACAGGTGTGTGAGGGCACCACTGGGAGGCTTTGCTGGCTCCAGGAACTGGGCCTGGGCTGGACACGCTGTTTCAAGGGGAAGAGCATTCACAATATAGCTTTATGCTTCCTTATGGCATGGAGTGGAGAGAGTTTGCTGGCTATGACACTCCTGGATCAAATAAAACTCTTAATTTAAGAAACAATATTAACGTGGCCAATCTCTTAACAGAGAGTAGATCATTTGGAGCAAAATTTGCAGTCAGATCTAAACCCTAAGTACAGCCTAAGTACAGCACAGTACATTATTCTAATCTTGACTATGAACCATCACAACCAAACCTACAGGAGGCCCTTCCTGGGATTCCAGGCTGCCTGGCTGACCTCTCTCATGCACCCCTCCCCAGCTCCACCAGCTGTCAACAAAGTCACATTTCTGAAGCTGCAGTTTTGACCATCTTAGTTAAGAGCTTGTTAGAGATTATTTTCTGCTAATCCTCAGAAGTGGCTCCCTGGCCCCTTTCCTAGACCCCGCCAGGTCTCCTTGCTTTTCCCCCACCTTCTCAGGAACAGAGCACACAGGCAAGCACGAGAATGTCCACATGCTTACTGCCCTGCACCTGCCTTTCACCCAGTCAGGTTTCTCCTACCTGACAGCTGCTCTCCAGATCTCTTCAGGTTTCAATCAGGATTTATCTAAAGGCCTAATTGGCTCAGAACACCTAACGCAGTATGGCAAACAGGTTTCATGTTTTTCATTAACTCTGACTGATTGGAAGTGGCTGCCTGAAGGGATCAATTAACAAAGACTGTCAGGTGTGTGTGCGTGTGCATGTGCACGGGTGTATATATGTGTGCAGGGGTCATGGGATTTATGTGAAATACTTGCCATCATTGGTTTAAGGTGTTTGTTAACTTTTTCTATAACAGGTTGGCACATTTACAGCCTTTTTTCTTCTACCTTGGAGTTTTTTTTTTTTTTTTTTTCCTGCAGTAGCTTAGAGTCAGAAAAACAGCTAAAGCATTGGTAGTTTAAAAAAAAATACCCTTAAATAGTCCCTGGTTAGGTATTCAACAGAGACATGCTGTGATTCCACCCAGGATGCAGTAGTCAGGAAGTGGAAAGCAGTGACATCCCAGGAACGAGCATGCTAGATGGTGACAGGGACTGTCTAGCTCTGTATAACATGCTGGAACACCACCCTTAGGGGGTACTGCCAGACACAGCATGAAAACCCCACTCAGCAGCTCTCATTGTGAGATGACAAGCTAGTGTTCCAGAGCTCAGGGCTGCGACTAGGCATCTGCTGGTGTGCATGATGAAGGTCATCACTGGCAGCCCTGCCCCTGGCTTCCATTAGGAACTGAAAACAAAGGACTGTTCATGATTCCTTCTATGGGCTGGAGCTCCACAGGGAGGTCTGAGGTCTGGAAACATGGCACTTTGACCCCAGTGCACGCATGATCAAAGAAGGCTACTCTACAAAGTGTTTGCATGGGAATAAGGGCTGATGACCTCGAGGACAGAAGCCCCAACAGAAAACTGACTCCCCAAGAATGTCCTTTGGGGTCAGGCATGGTGGCTTATGCCTGTAATCCCAGCACTTTGGGAAGCTGAGGGAGGGGGGTCACTTGAGCCTAGGGGTTTGAGACCATTCTGGGCAACATAGTGAGACCCCATCTCTACAAAAAAAAAAAAACCCAGCCATGTGGTGGCACTCGCCTGTGGCCCCAGCTACTCGGGAGGCTGAGGAAGGAGGATCACTTGAGCCCAGGAGTTTGAGGCTGGAGTGAGCTGTGATCCAGCCTGGGCCACAGAGTGAGACCCTGTCTCAAAAAAAATAAAAAAAATAAAAGTCCTTTGCAGGGGCTCCTTGTGATTACCCACCTTCCATTCATTCAACCCACACACCCACTACAGATCCATCTCCAAAGCCCCTTCCCTGACCCAGGATTCCAATGTTCCTTTGTCACCTGTTGCATAAAGTCTATCATTGAAAGAGAGGCTGAGGAGGAGGGACAATGTTGAAGCATTCTGAGCAACGAGTTCAGACTGAAACCTTAGGCTGCACGTTGAGGGTGGGGGTTGGGTGGGGGTACTGCGCCCAGATCAACACCACCAGATTGGTCCCTGCCCTGTATGGAAGGGACAGTATGGTGGAGTAGTTAAGCCCGCCGGTTTCGAGAGCACACAGACATGGGTTCCACTTCTGGGTCTGGAATGTGCTAACTGTGCGACTTCAGGCAAGTTATTTAAATCTCTCTGAGCTTCTCTATCTGTAAAATGAGGATGAGAACCTTCCACAGAAGGTGGGTGTGGAGATTGAATGAGGTGAGCCATGAGAGGGGCTTAGCTTAATATCTGGCACACACCAAGTGTCCCGCCTCTGGTCACCGCTATTACTGTGATAGAGCTTCCAAGAAGGCTTCTCTCAGGGCTGGTGTGGTTCTCAGAACAGAGCCCAAAGGTTGTCAAGGCTCATGGGATGAATAAGAAAGTGGCACATGGAGTAACGATTCCCTGGCCACTGCTTTCCAAAATGGCAGGTGCTGGCACCAACCTCCACAAAGCCAAATTTGAATTCATGTTTCTTTCCCAACCTGCTCCTCCTGCATCTCCCTCACCTTCATCCTCCCCATTGCTCAGGTCCCAAGCCTTGACTCCTCTCTTTCTCATATACCCCAAATTCACACCGTGGGGGAACGTCTCCTGCTGGATTATCATGATGCCTCTTAAGGGTTGTCTTGTTTCCAACCTTGCCCCCTCTGTTTATTCTCTACGCGTTGGAGGCTGTCATGTTTACAACCATCTAATGGTTTCCAATCGCACTCAGATTAGAAGCCTCCCAGGCCCTGCCAACTCTGCCCTGTGTCCTCTCTGACTCTTCTCCTGCTACCCCCACCTTGACCATGCCCCTCCCTTCCTCTCCACAGCACAGTTGCCTGCTCCTTGAACACGCAGACACGCTCCTGCCCCGGGGCCTTCACGCTCACTGCTCCCTCTGCTGGAAGCCCTTCCCCAGATACCCACATCATTTGTTCTTCACTTCTTTCCTTGCTTAGATGTCACTTTCCCAATGAGACCGTTCTCACCTACTCCACTTTAAATTGTCCCCTGGGATAGGCTGAAGAATGACCTTTAGAGATATCCATGCCAGAATCGCTGGAACCTGTGAATGTTACCTTATACGGCAAAGAGGACTATGCGGTTGTGATTAAATTAAGGATCTCGAGATAGAGAGACCATCCTGATTATCTGGCTGGGCCCTGAATACAACCACACATATCCTTATACAAGGGAGCACGGGGAGATTCAGCTATTTATAAGCAGAGAAGGCAATGTGACAATGGAAGCAGAGATTGGGGTGAGGCAGCCACAAGCCATGGTGGGCCTGCAGCCTCTAGCAGCAGGAAGAGGCAAGTAACGAAGGCACCCCTAGAGCCTCTAAAAAAAGCCGGCCCTGCTGACACTTTGACTTTAGCCCTGTAAAACAGATTTTGGACTTCTGGGCTCCAGAAGTGTGAGAGAACAAATCTGTGATATTTTAAGCCACCTCATTTGTGGAAATTTCCTATAGCTGCTATAGAAAATGAATACACACCCCTGCACAGTCCCAGACCCCCATTCCCACATACACTCCTTATCATCCTTCCTGCTTCACTTCCCCTCATGCCTTATCTGGATCAGGGTGTTTGACTTGTCAGGATTGTCTGTGTCTCCTCACTAGGATGTCAGCTCCACAAGGACAGCGGCCTTTGTCTGTCTTCTTCACTAAGTGAGGTAAGTGGTGCTAATCCACTCTCATTAGAGCCAGATATCTCTGAGTCCTTTTTTTTGTGTTGAGCCATGTGTAGTTGAGTTCATTTTCGAGAAGCAACAGCATGTGGGCTTTTCCTTGTGGTTTCTAGGGCTGGTGGCAGGTCCTGCTGGGCCCACAGAGGTCTCTAAGGCCTGTCCTAGAGCTGCACTCTCAGGAATTCTGGCCTAAAGGGACATTGGCCTGCACTGTGAGGAGAGCCAGCTCCCCCATGCTGGTAACCCCAGTTGGCTGGCCTTTCATCACTACCTGCCAGCGCCTTCCTCTAGAGAAGCTGGTCCACCTGTATTTCAGGGAGCAATTCCCTGAGAGATTCCAATCCTCCAGGGCCTCCAGAGTCCTCCTGCTTCATGTGGGGCATGGGGGAAGTCACTGCCTCTGAATTTGATCAGATAATTTCCTTGCAGGTTAGGACATCAACTCTCAGAGCAAGCGTGATGAACTCTTACGGCTGAGCCTGTGAGAGCACACGGACACCAGGGCCCAGTATTTAATGCAGAGCAGTTAACCACGGTGGGAGTGAGACTCTCTAACCTGGCCTCCCGCCACCACTGCTGTGGGGCCCTCCTGTCTCTATCTTGTCATGTGCTCAGATCCAGTCAACTGTAGAGTCAGTGATGCTCTTGCCTGCCTTCCCCGAGTCCCCAGAGTCTGTCCCCAAAAAGTGAGGACTCCCAACGACGGTGCCTCTCACTCTGCCTTGCTGGGGCAAACTCACTGGATAGGATGCCCTCGGAAGGCTCAGTCTCAGCAGGAGAGGCCGAATAACTGCTATGGGTCAGGACAAGGGAGGGCTTGGATGCCATGAGCCAGCAGGAGGGAGACTGGTTTCCAGGGGAGATGAGGAAGCAGAGATGTGTGAAGGGTAACAGCTGAGACTTGCTGGGGGTCAGGCTGCACAGCTCTGACTCTTGCTGGCCATGTGATCTTGGACACATGACAGCCTTTCCAAGCCTCAGTTTACTCATCTGTAATTTGAGGATGGTAAACAGGATTACTGTGAAGCTTAATTTACATGAGAATAAGTGCACAGGTCTGGCACATGGTTAGCATTCAACAAATGCTGAATGTTGAATGTTGAATAGTGATGACAGTAATAGTGAAGATGATGACAGCAGCGGGCTCTGAGGCCCATGGGCTTTATTTCTTGATCTCATGGTGAGGGGAAGACTCAGACTGTGCAGCCTCTTGCTGCTTCCCGTGAGACACAGGGAGAGGAAAAGGGTTTTCCAAAACCCATGGGCGCAGAGAGGACCCTGCTCCCCATAGTCTGAGCTCCACATCCTGGGCTGTCACTGGCCAGAGCATCAGGTCGGGGCACACGTCTGCAGGGGAGGTCATGGCTAGCAGTGAATCACTTACCTTGGCTGTTGTAGGAAGTGATCACCTGGGGCTGCTGAGGGTGCTGCTTCTCCACCAAGTTTTCTATTTAAGGAAGACAGAGAGGCCTGCAGTGACCACTGGGGAATTGACCCCAGGCAGAGCAAAGGGCTGTATGTGTTTGCAGGAAAGGTGGGCCGGCGAGGGCCAAGCACATCCCCAGGCCTAAATGTGTGTGCACCCTCACAGTGTGCACATGTGCAAACCAGCACAATGACACTGTGCATGGAGACAAATGCCTGGAAGCCCATGTGCACATACCCCTTGTGCCCCTTATCATGTGCCAGCACACGCTGGGTTTCTTTTGGAACAGGCTACCAGTCTTCCACGGTCTTTGTAGCCATAACTCCCAACTTTGGCGTCATTAGGCACAGTTTCAAAAGCACTATCCATACACAGATGCCCCACTGATCCTCACACCTTTCTGTGGAGCAGGCTGGGAGGTTCTGACCTGGGACTTAAACCCCAGGTCTTCTGACTCCCAGTTGAGCCTTCTGCTTCTTTTTTTTTTTTTGAGATAGAGTCTTGCTCTGTCCCCCAGGCTGGAGGGCAGTGGCGTGATCTCCGCTCACTGCAAGCTCTGTCTGCCTCCTGGGTTCATGCCATTCTCCTGCCTCAGCCTCCCGAGTAGCTGGGACTACAGGCGCCCGCCACCACGCCTGGCTAATTTTTTTGTATTTTTAGTACAGATGGGGTTTCACCGTGTTAGCCAGGATGGTCTTGATTTCCTGACCTCGTGATCCACCCGCCTCGGCCTCCCAAAGTGCTGGGATTACAGGCGTGAGCCACTGCGCCCGGCTGAGCCTCCTGCTTCTCGATGAGAAGAAGCAGCCTAGGAGACGGGATGATGTGTAGTTTGGTTCTGTTTCACAAGCATTTGCAGGGCATGCACTCTACGCACATTCTCTCCACATGCTGGGATATTTCTGTCCCTGGGACACAGAGTTGTCCTCAGTGCCTAGTGGAGTCAGGCTGCCATGGAGTGATGCCTAGTTCCTGCCATTGGCCAAGAAGTGGGAGGTCACAGGCTTACTTGCCCTCCTACGGGAAGCATGACCTTTCCTCCCTTCTTTACAGTTGCTGCTGTGGCCTGCTCTTAGTGAGGCTGCCCTTGAACCTCTGCTTCAGAGGGGTGGGGGAAAGGCTGGGCAAGGGGAGGATGGTGGCAGCTGGAGGTTCACCCACCACTACCACCCTGGCCTGCCATCTTCTCTCTATAGCTTCCTGCTGGCTTGCAGTGGGCTTGTCACTGGAGGTGACCACTGGGACCAGTGCCTCAGTGTGGAAACAAGTATGCCTCTGGGGCATTGGCCTGAACAGGTCCATTTAGATGATTCTTCTTGTGCAGATGAGCCACTCAGTGGTTCCCATGCCTGGGCCCACGCAGAAGCCAATCAAGGTAGGGGGTGAGGTACTGAGCCAGGCTGGATTTGTGATCCACCTGACAGGGTCTTGCCCTGGAAAGCCTGCCTGCTCCAGCCTTCTCCTGTGAACAGGCGCAGCTAGGTCCCTGAGCCCCACACTAGTCAGCCGAGGGCCAGGTCCACTGTGTATTCCAATACAGGGTGATGTGGCATGCAGGGCTGGAGCCCCAGACCAGGCGAGGACAGGGAGGCCAGGGCCGCCTCCTGCAGGCACAGCTGGCAGTGCCTCGGCTGGCTGAGGGAGGAAACAAAATCCGGGAAGGGAATCCTCAAGGAGGGTGATTGGCTGGCATAGCTGCTGTGGGGTATTTATAGTCAAGGCTGCACAATTGGTTTCCCTTTAGCTGTGGAGCGTCAGTCCCTGTGCTACTAGGCAGACTTTGTCCAGGACCAAGGAAAGTAGCCAATCACAGCAGGGGAAGCCCGTTGCTGGGCAAGCTATCGGGGTGGGGTGGCGGGGGTGAGGAGGCGGCTGGGCCCAAACACCTGCTGCTTCGAAAAGTTTGGAGCTCTCTAGTCTCAGCACCCTGCCAATGCCCCAGCCCAAGCAGTGCACGGGGTAGCAAGAGGGGGAATATGCACCCTTCTGGATCAACCCCATGCTCAGCAGCGTCTGTGTGCACTCCACCAGCACATGCCATCAGCCACTTCCTTCTAAGATGGAAGCCATCCAGTTACCAGGGCTGGGCAGCCTGCTGGTTACCAGGGCTGGGTGCCTTGGGCACTGGTAAGACAGGTATGAGAAAAGGTCAGCTTCAATACCTGCACTCAGAATCTCAGCATCAGAAAACACAGAGAGAAACTAATTTTGATTTCTGCATGCATGTAAACGTACCATTTGAAAAATAAATGAAATTTTGCTTTACACATGTTGGTGGAATGGTAGAAGTGTCATTTTTTTCTGGGCTCAGGGCCTCTGGAGAGCCTCTCTCCAGCCCTGCATGTACCTGAAACTCCCAGTTCTCATGGTGGTTTTGCAAGGACTATTTTAATCATCTTCTATCAGCTGACACATAGTGCTAAGACTCACTTCATGTCTTTTACAAGAGTCTTGTAATGGTCTTGTAATAGTCAATGTGTCACTTTGTGTTTTGTGATATTTTTCCACTAACCTTCTCCTAAATCAGAAACCCAGAAGATGGTAAAAATAGAATGAATTCAGTATATTTCAATCTTCTCCTGATGTAATAACATGCCTGAGAAGCCCTAAGATGAGTGTCAGACAACTCAGGCAAGGTATGAGAGAGCTGCAACCAACAAGGATGCTGTGCTTCTTTGCTTCCACCTGTGGCTTGCTTGCCCGCTCACCCACTCACACATGGGCCGAGCATGCATACCTTCCATGCCCTGCATGGCCATTTCTGTGGCTAACAGGTCTCTGGGGGTCTGATTCTTATCAAAATTCTCAATAGCCCATAGCAGAGTTTTGTTAGCTTTGGTGTCTACTTCAGTAGAGCTACAGCTGGCATGTCTACCAACTGATGGCCCCTGTAGCAAGGTTACAGGGAAGCCATTGCACCCATGCATGTCTATAGGTTAGGTCACAGAGGGGGTGGTTCCCTGGCAGTGGTAGGGTAGGGGTGGAGGGTGTGTCTTGAGGACTCCTACCAAAGGCAGGGAACATAGGAACACTCTTCACCTCCAGGGTGTCGAGACTCACCTGCAGTGCATTACAATTCCAATCATTTTCACACAGCTCCCCTGAGGGCAGTGTTCTTGGTTGTCTTTTTCACTGTTTCATTTCCAATATTTAGACTCATGCCTGGCACAAAGTAAGCACTCTAGGCATTTGTGGACAGAATGAGTGAATGAATTCACTTTTAGAACTTCATCTTTCCCTTTCATTATTGTCAAAAGGATGGTAGAACATAGCAGTTTAGTCCTATTCATCTGCCATCCTATTTCCACATTTGTGTCATGGAGGGTGGTTCCTTTAGACTGGCATTTGATAAACCAGTCATCTGATCCCAGGGCTCACTTAGCTGGGAGCGGATGGAGTTCTCTACTGGGGTTCTGGGAGTAGAGGTTTGGTCTCTACTAGAACCCTCATGTGCCCACTGTGCAATGTCCCTGATGTTTGTCCCTGGAGGCTGGGCTAATGAACTCTAAAGGGAATAGAATAAAGCCTATTATAGTTGGCCCCTTAGTGTTCCCAAAGAGATCCTGGGCCTGGGGTGGCAGATGCCTGGCACCAGAAAAAAGAGGCTTTGGAAGCTGACTTCTTATTGTATTTTGGGTCCAGGCCAGCAGGAAGCTATAGAACCCTTAAGTGGCATCTTCTCAGGCCTCAAGTCATACCGTCCCAAGGCAGACCACTGTCCTCTCTGCTGGGAAACATTTTCAAAACATAGATGGCTGCCTCTCATAGGAGCACACTCAAACCTCACCATCCCAAGGGATGTTAAGTCCTCCCCTACAGCTCAGCCAGCAAACAAATGGGTGCTCAAGTTCCTGTTCTTCAGCCATAGCCTCCAGGAGAGCAGGGGACCTGACACCAGGGACCACTTCCCACAGTCACAGTGGTCCTAGAGGCCTGGCTGGGTCAGGAGCAGCCACTTTCTGTTCAGTGGTTAGATATCTAGGGCCAGTCTTCAAATGAGTGAAACCCAATCCTTCCAGTTATTATTCAATGTATTAAATCCTATAGGTTGAAAGGAAAAAGAGAATTTACCGTGAAGGTCATTTCCTTCTAATTTCTGCCATCTTCGGACTCCATTTCCAATGCCTTGGAATCCTGCAAAATAACAAGTTTCTCTGAGGCGGGAGACCCAGGGCAAAAGAGTGATGTGCCAGTTGCAGACTTATCTGGGTTATGGTAGAGCAGGTGGATCTTGGCTCTCTTGGAATCTGAGAGAGGTTACCCATGAATCAGATGCCCCTGAGGAAATGAATGCAACTCTCAAAATTCAAAACATCTAAAAAGTGTTAAAACAGTTTTCAAGGGCAGTGGGGTTGGTTATCAGGATCATTTGGGGAGAATTTTTGTAGTAGAGATGCCCATTTTCCACTTCCACCTCTCCTCTGCATACACATGAAAGCATTATTTTAGAAGTCATTTGCTATCCATGTTGCCTGCCTATTTCTGTAAGTGGTGAATCACTCACTTTTAGAGTCTTGATATAGAGTGGGAGGAGTGGGCTAAGACCGTCAATCCCAATGGGAACGGAAAATGACAGTTGCCAGTTCTCTTGGCCTCCCTTGCAGCTAGAGGGTAAACACGTATGGCCTAGCCATGGCCAATCTGATGTACCTGTGTTTCACTCTGCCTTGGGACCTGGTGATGCAACAGGGAAGGGAAGGAAAGCTCTCACTCTGGCTGCGGCTGCAAGTGGTAGCCGCAAGGTCGAGTTCCTGGCACAGCACGGGGATACGTTCTGGCAGCGGGTGCTGCTGCAATAAAATTGAGATTCTGGCGCGGAAGGAGTATTCAGGGCTCCTTGGTGGCCGAGGAGGTTTCCTCACTAGACCAGCTCTGTGGTACTGCTGATGGCACTGTTCCTGGAAGTTCAGCCTTGAGTCTTATTCTCCAGCCCTCTCAACCACTCAGGGGCCGCCACTCCCTTCTTAACACCCTTCTTTTCTGCAGAGTCCCCCATAGCCAGGGCCAGTGACTTACCACTTGGAACCCTCATGACACACCTATGGAGTAGAATACACAAATCACATAGATTTTTGGGATAAGGCCTGAAACTTCGAAGCTCATTGGGTCTTGCTGCAGGCAGCTATAGGCTATATCCTCTACTGCCGCAGGAATATATGCACTTTACTTTCTGATAGGAGTTGAGGGCTTTCAGGCACGTTTTGGAGAAGAACTGTTCGAGGGAAATGACTGGGAGGATGCCTTACAGAAATGGGAGAGAACATCTGCTGGCTCTGTAGCCCAAATTCCTAGTGATCTAGCCTGTCCACACTCTCCTTGCCTTCTTGTCCCCCTGACTCTTTTCTTCCACAAGGCCACCAGCAGAAGGGCCACTGGTTACAGATTACTCCATCCTCTTCATTGCAACAATAACTGAGCCTTGATCTTTTCTGACATGGAGTCTAGGCCCTCTTTTACATAGCCAAGGAAGATCCACTCTCCAGTGGAGGACCTGGAGTGCGGAGGAGAAAGGCGAGATACCTGAAAGTGATCATGGGTTTGTTTTAGATCTTTGCACCCATGGGAGGCTTTGGAACAAGCTGATCTTGTTGGGCATTTTCCTCCCTTAGGCTGTTTTTTGAGGAGGGGGTCTGCAGGCTGGCTTACCCTGGGGTCTCCTGAATATCATTGTTGACCACCAGGCATCAAAAGTCATGCACTTTCCCTCCTCTCTGCTCTGGTTGTGAATAAGTGACAGAGATCTCTACACTGTCACTCATAGCATCTGTGAGAAACGGCCATCAGGAAAATATTTGGAGAAAAAGCTCAGCAGAAAGGGCCCAGCCATTAGGGGTCTTTTTTTCTCTGTCACAGTCACAAGTGTGCATCCATTAGTCTGGAGTCATGGCGAGTTTGTGCTGGGTGTTGGGCACCTCTCAGGACAGTCCTGATGCCTGGTATTTCCTGGGCTTCTCTGCATTCTTTGCCCTTTCTAGTGTCAGAGTCTTTAGAAGTGACGTGATCAGAGAGGATCGTGGGACTTGTGGGCTGACCTGGAACTAGGCCTCACCATACACTGGAGAAGGCATTCTGGACTGTGGTACATGTATTCAGAGCAGTCTCATTTCTATCAAGAAGTTGATGCCCTCTGCTGATTTTCTAACTACAAATACCCTGGACAGGCCATCTCCCCTTCTCCCAAGAGCAGCTCTGAGAACTAAAGAGCCAATGAATCCAAACAACTCCTGCTTCAGTCAGGAATCAGCCCTGAGACTAGAGTGCCTGTCAACATACTCAGCCCTCCAGATTCTGTTTCTTTCCCCTGCCTGCCTTCCCAGGAAGTCCCCAGGGCTCCGGAGGCAGCTCTAGCCTATGTGGCTGGTAGTGGCAAGGCCATCCACAGCAGCATTACTTTAGCAAGGCAGGTGGAAGGTGGATGTTCAATATGCACAGAGGCTCTGGGGACAGAAGAACCAAGGGCAGAGCAGCAGCAGGAATTCCAAGGAGCTCCAGAGCTGGAGGGGAGGAGAGAGGCAGAAGTCATTCTCCTGCATGGACTGTCAGGCCTAACTTCTAAAGAACTGGCCCACAGTCCGCCTAGTGCATCCTCACACCAGCCTCGGAGACAGCTTGCCATCCAGGACCCTGAGGTTCTCTGGCTTTTCAGGGGCTTATTTAACCTTCCTTATCATCCATCTGCACTCTATTCACATTGTGTTCTGTCGTCTGGAGAACAGAGAGGCCCGGATCCTGCTTTCCACAATCACTCTGTAAACAGTCACTTTATTTTACCAATCTACAATTTATAAATTTACCCAGAAAATATGTAGGACAAGTAAAATTGATGGATAAGTTCAAGTGGAGAGAGCAGGTTTCAAATCTTACCCTATCCAAACCTGCGTTCCTTTTACGCCTTTCATGCCTGCCATCTATAGAAGGCTAGGAGAAAGTCTCAAGAAAGGAGAAACTGAGGCTGTAAACTGTGCAGGGCCACAAAGGGCGCTCCCCATCTCAAAGGCTGACTCAGCACAAAGGTTTCCCAGCGTCCCCTGTGCCCTGCAGTGTGCTGTGGGAGGGGAGCAGGCCTCTGCTACCTGTGAGTGAGCTCTGAGGCTCTGGCCGCCTTCCTCCAGGGTATCTTCCAGTCTTGCTCTCCCCGTCAGGGAGTGGCTGGGAGGAAAAAGACTCCCAGGGGTGACGGAAGCACCCACAGGCCTGCACAGGGAGTCAAACTGGGGCAATCACGGGGCTGCGCGTTGCCACGGGACTGCGCGTTGCCACGGGACGCCGGTGCCACTGCGGGGAAGCGACGGCAGCCATGGGGGAGAGGGTCGGGCTCGCAGACCTCGTTCGGGGGAGCAATGGGCGCCCCCCGGCGGGCGGGCCCTGTGGCAAGGAGGCCGAGGTGCCGGGGGACCCGGGTACCCGGGTCGGGCGCGCGTTACCTCCTCGGCGCTGCAGCAGCGCGCTCGGGTCCGCCTGCTGGTCTGAGTGCGTACCCTGTGCGGCGCGCCGCTTCTCCGAGTGCACGATCAGCAGCATGTCGATAGATACGGCGTTGATGTCCTTCTTCAGCTCCATGATGCCGCCTCCCTTCCGACCTGGGCGCCGCGGCCGCACACTAGGCTGCTTGCGCTGCAAATGGCCCCGTGCGCGCAGCTGCCCCACACGGGAGAGGGCGAGGGCGCGGGAGAGGGCGCTCCCCCGCCGCTGGAGCTGCAGGGCGCCGCGTTTCGCTGACTCTGCCAAACACGCCATTAGGGCCCTCCTGGGAGGGCGCTACCCTAATGAAGCTGTTCTAAGTCACCTTTGAAAGGAAATCCCCAGGCCCAAGCCTTGACCTGCACCGGGGCCATAGTCGGCAGAGGCGGCCGGTCCAGAGCCTCCCTCCCTGCGCCCCTGCCTCCCGCTCGGTGCACTTGAAGCGCTGGTCCTGGGCTCCAGGACTTCTCTGGCTGAGCGCTGCCTCATCCCCACGGTCTCCGGAGGGTTTCCGAGAGGGCCCGGAGCCCACCTCCCACGAGAAGACTCTGGCAAATACAGAAATCGCACAGTGCTGTCAACATTGAGAGTAGGTTCAGGAGAAGGAAAGACAGCAAAGGGGCTCCAGATTGAATTGCAAGATGTGCAGAAATTGGCCAAGTTTTGGCCTCGACCTCCCTCGTTCCCCGGGTGGGTTTTGGAGGTTGACAGCTCTCTCCCTAGGAGGGAGTTGGGTGGGGTTTTGGAGTCAGGAGCTCCCCCCAGTTACGGCCCCTCTAGAACTTGGAACATGCCCATTGAGTATCAAGCTGACGATCCTCTTTGATCTGAAAGGAAAGTCTTAAAGTCTCTGTTCCTTCTAGAAGCCTGGCTCCTGCCCTGTAGGGAAGGAGGGAGGGGGAGAGGAGGAGGCTGGGCACAGGGAGCTGGACCTGAGAAGCCTTCTATTTTTAGCCCGGCCTGGCCTGCCCAGCCAACAGCAGCAGGGGTTTGGCTGTAGGTCTCAGGAGTGTTTACATAGGCTTCTGCCCGGTACCCCGGGGCACTAACGGCCCACCCTGCTGGGGGCGTTCCTCTAATTCGAGTTTCTACTGTTAATAAATGCCCCCCACATGGAGGCCTTTGCTCTGGGAGCCCTCCCCACATTGGAGTGTATGGACCCCACCTTGTAGCATGGCCCTGAGAGTTCCCAGATCCTCCTTGGAGGAGCCAGTGTCACATAGACTGCATTCCAGTACCAGTTCCATCACTTCCTGGCTGTGTGACCTTGGACCAGCCATTTCCCCTCCACCTTCTTACCCTTATCACTGGGTTGGTAAAAATTTCTCACATGGCTCTTGTGAGAATGGCATGAATATAAGGCACCTGGTGTACAGAAAGTGGTCTTCACATGGTGGGTAATACCTTCACATGTAGGTAGGAAATACTTCACCCTTAGTTCATTTTAAGGATAAGTAAAGGGACAGAGGGAGTGAGAAGTGACTGGTGGAGCAGGGAAGCAGGAGACATGTCACAGCCACACCCTGAGATTCTGAAGGTCTTCCCCCAATAACAGTGGCTCAGAGTTTGGTCGCATGTAAAGGCTGTTGTCTCATTGCATTACCAGCGCCCCCTGCCACCCTGCCCCCACCTCACCCACTGGGCATCTGATGAAAGGAGAGGTTATTGGCTTCCAGAAATGTTGAACTGGAGTCCCCAGAGAGCTGAGGCCATAGACAGACAAGTGGAGATGGGTGACTCCCAAGGCAGGTTTCCTTCTGCTAAAGTGAGTCTTGTCCTATCTGTATGTGTGCAGGTACACACACACACACACACACACACACACACACACACACACACACCCCTGGGAGGCTGGCTGACACTTGCTCTCTGTGTGGCTGGGGAAGTAAGAACTATGAATTACGCAAAGCTCTTGGGGTGTTGGAAATTGCTGAGGCAGATCTCAGGTCCCAGAGTTCCCCCAGCTACCCTGGGCCAGTCAATGTTGCCTAACTCCTTCAAGTGTCAGGTTGTCTGAAGTGCTGAAACCAACGAGAAGCCCGTGTGCAGCACCCCTGGTTGCTGGATGGGTCTGAGTGGTGGTGATGGTGGGGGGAGCTGAAGTCTCATTTCCTTACACTTGCATACCCATCTCCCAACCCCTGCTCTCCTGCTGGAAAGTGTCATTGCTAGGAACTCGCAAACTCTGGTGCCCCCTCCCAGAACTGCCTCTGGAGAAGGATATTCTGACCTGGGAATGGGCTGCCAGGGGTCTGGGGAGATGGTGTGGAGGCCTCATGTCTCTCTGCTATGTCTGAAGACAGCTTTGGAGCAGGGCCTCTCATCTTTGGTGCTATTGACATTTTGAGCCAGATAACTCTCTTTTGCGGAGCTTTCCCGTACACTGTGGGATGTTTAGCAGCATCCCTGGCCTCTACCCACTAGATGCCAATCACATTCACTTCCCGATTGTGACAACTTAGAATGCCTCCAGACATTGACCAATGTTTCCTTTGGAAAGAATTGCAGTGTGGACACCGCTTTGGAGCAAACTCCTGAAGTTGGAGTCACCTTGACTGCTCTGGGAGATGTTGCTGCCCCTGGATCCTGATGCTGCCTGACACCTAGACCCTCTTCCTAGAGGTTTACCCATGGCCATCAGTCCAACAGCCCAGCTTCTGGGGCCTGCCAGGAGCATAGATGAGATGCTTTTCTTAATGCCAACTCTATTCCCATCCTTGGCCTGGGTTGACCTAGCTGCCTCCCCTCTTCCCCACTATCCATTCTTGGGCGGAGAGGGAGACACCATGGGGAAGGTGATGTGGCTGAAGGCATTTGGATAGATCAGGACAGGGGAAGGAGAGACAAGAGAAGACTGAGGTGGCTGGGATATCGTTCAAGTAGAGGCTCTGTCCCTTCTGCTCAAATCCTCCCTGCAGCTGCTCACATAGTCAATGGGACAAATGACAGAACCCCCAACCTGCAAATCTCCAGACCCATCTCTTCCTTTTTCCCTACCAAACCCACACACGCTTCAGCAAAAACCATGTCCTCTACACCCCAGACACACCATACTAGCCCCTCCATCCTGCCACTATCTTGAATAAAAAAGATGCAAGGCTCTCTGTATTCTGACCTAAATAATTAATCTGCCTCCTTGTCTTAGGATCTGACAAACCAGGGGCCTTCTCCATTCTTGAGCAAAACTTTATTTTAATCAAAATGAGTGGGAAATTCCAGGATCCAAAAAGACAAAGAGCAGTCAAAATAGTTGTATTGTCACCTTCGTCAAATTCAACACTTAGACACATCCAGCTGTCAGCAGCCCTGCATCCACTCCTTTGCTAGAAGGTGAGATTTGTCAGTTGTCTGAATGGTTCTGGGCCCTGAGTTGGTTCTGCTGTTTTGGAGATGAGAAGTGTTCACCAGGGGCAGCTTCAACCTGGCAGTTGAAGCTGTCACCAGAGAGAAGTGTGTTTTGACCCTCACAGTTCCCTCAGAAGTAGTTTTGCAGGGACCATCAGTCATAACTGTTTTTACCACTCTTGGGATTCCAAGAGGCAAGTTTCTCTCTTCCCTATAGAGATAGGGTAAGTAAGCCAATGCAAGAAAGGCTTTTGGCAGGGAATTTTCTCCATTGATGATATGGGGAAGAGGCATACAGAGAGTGGTGTGGGTTGGTGAAGAGTAACAGACCAAATTCCAGTCTCCTAACTCCCTCAGCCTCCCCTGAGATGAGTGAATCCTTACATGGGATACGGGATACCTTTCCTAGAAACTTTTCCACAGCCAGTGTAGGCTTCCCATGGCCTCTTGGCCGGCCTGGCTTAGCTTGCTTCTGCTTCTGAGCCTTTGCTATTGCTATGATTTCTGCCTGGAAAACCCCTTTGGACTTCCCTGGCAAGTACAGTTTAGGCATCCTTCAGGATCCTGTGGGTAGGGTCTCATGAATGTGGTTTCACAGTTGGAGGGCAGGTATAGAAGGAACTGGAGCCATTTCCTTCCCTCTACTTTGAAGCCTTCCTGGGTACCCCAGACCTTGGAGGTTCTGGGGAATGCCAGTTCTCTGTGGTGCCTCTTTTTACAATCCCAATAGTTAATTTGGAAGCTCACCCCTGCTCTTGTCCCACACCCACCAAATTTGGAAATCATATCAATCCCCTCTGGAACAATTATGCCAGGCAAACCTGTTTCCAGACACTGTCTCCCAGCAGGGTAATAGTGAACAATGTACTTAACCTCTCTGAGCCTCAGTTTTCCTCATCTGTCAAGTGGGTGAGAGTGTTGCTGGGATTAAATGAGATAAGGTACTTAGCTATGGGTAGTTATAGCTATGGCAACTTCCTGTATTCCGGTCAGACCCCGTGCTGGGTCCTGTTCTGGGGAAGGTCTCATGGATGTGGTTTCACAGTTGGAGACGGAGTATAGAAGGAAACAGAGCCATCTCTGACCTCCACGTTGTCTTCCTTCCCATATCACTGCTCTGTGGCCACTGTTCTACAATCACAGAAAAACTCAGTGAGCCACAGAATCCATTCCTTGAAGAACTGACATCAGATCTCTGTGGCTGCAGCCTGTTTGGCAGGAGTTACGGCACAGCACAGTTCTGCTTCTTTCCCACCCCGATGACACTTGTGAACTCTCTGTGTGCATTCAGTAGGATAAACCTTTGCATCATCTCCGTTTTATAGATGAGAAAACAGAGGCTTAGAAACGTAATGTGACCTACCCAAGGTCTCACATGTGTCTTACAGGTAGCAGGGGACACCCAACCCTTGACACCCCACCCAACTCTGTATGCTCCAAAGCTCATGTGCTGAACAACACCTGCCCCCCGCAACCTATATGACCATAACATGCCCATGAGCTGAGGCTGCATAGTGCCCAAGCCAGGGAAAAGATCAGCTGTCAGCCTGTGGGGAAGGTGGTCTTAAGAATCATGATGAACACACCTTGACCCGGGGTTTCAAGACCTCTGTCTTGGAAAAATTCTTTGAGCTCAAGCCCTGAGCTGGGCTTTTGGGGACAGATTTTACAGTCTCTGTGGCATGAGTTGTTTTGGGTGGGGAGAGAACTGGTGGCAGTGGCAGTAGTGAAAAGTTGGTGGCTGGGAGCATTCAGCAGTCTTCAGGAGCAGTGAGGTAGTCCTGCCAGGGATGGAGAGGAAGGCCGAAGACTACGATTTTTGTAGACAGGAAAAGAAATTTTTGTGTTGTGATAGTTCCATACCATTCTGGGGTGAGGATGGTTACACTGTAAAGAGAGCTTTCCACCTCTGCTAGGTTTGCCATGAAGATGTTTCCCAGCACAGATGACGGCTTGTTCTTGAGACCCCACTGTGTGCAATGCCATAGGATGAAATGAAAGAGTAAATACAGGGGAGGGGCACCTGTCCTCCCAGAGAGGAGAGGCCAAGAAAGCTACATTCCCAAACAGTGTCCTTAGGGATGAATGAGTAGGAGAGAGGGACCGGGCTTTCCAGGCAAGGAGGAGCCTGGGCAGGAAACAGGAGGGGCTGGAAGGAGTGCTGGAGGTGAGAGAGAAAACGGCGTGTCTCAGGAAGTGAAACCAGGGCAGTCTGGTTGGTACTATGGTGCAGGGGAAGAGCTCTGAGAGGAGCAGAAGAGCAGCCAGGGCCAGTCTGCTGTGGGTGAAGCTTCAGCTGCCCATCTGAGCGGTGATGCTGGTCCTGGTCAGCAGGGATGGGAGAGCAGGGGCAAGGATATTCACAAGGACGAGGGTGCAGGTCCCACGGTTGTCCTAGGCATGATCAAAACCACTGTCACCTGAGACTGGCCTTCTGGGGAAGATGCTAGGCAAGGGTGGTGATGGTATGAAGAGACAGTCAAACACCACATACAGATGCTGTGTAAGAAAAGGAGGATCTTTTGGGGTAGTGTGGGGTAGAGTGCTGGGTGAGGTGGGAACTGGGCTCAGATGGAGAGGACAGGCAGGGGAGACACAGGGCCTCCACCCAAGCTGAAGGGCCAGGCCCAGCTCAGTCCTCAGACTCAGGAGACCCCTCTGGGTGAGCTGGGTCATAAAGTCCCACAGGGCATCAGGAGACAAGAGACTGTGTCAAATTCAGGCTCATTACTAACAATTTAGAAAGTGCAAGAACTATGTAAAGAAGAAAATAAAGCCACCTAAATCCCATCATGCCACCAACTAGAGATAATCGCTTTTAAACATTTTGTTATTTACTATTTCCTTTCATTATGACTACCACATAGGGTAAAATAAATGAACATTTATTATATATAGGTGTATTAGTCTGTTTTCATGCTGCTGACAAAGACATACCTGAGACTGGGAAGAAAAAGAGGTTTAATTGGACTCATAGTTCTACATAGTTGGGGAGGCCTCAGAATCATGACAGGAGGCAAAAGCCTCTTCTTACATGGTGGCAGCGAGAGAAAATGAGGAAGAAGCAAAAGCAGAAACCCCTGATAGACCCATCAGATCTCGTGAGACTTATTCACTATCGGGAGAATGGCACGGGAAAGACTGGCCCCCATGATTCAATTGCCTCCCCCTGGGCTCCTCCCACAACACATGGGAATTCTGGGAGATACAATTCAAGTTGAGATTTTGGCAGGGACGCAGCCAAACCAAATCAATAGGTGTAAAATAAAAATGAGTATTTTTATTTAAAAACTATAATTGGTATTGCACCATATACAGTTTGGTATCATGATTTTTTTTTCACTGAACATGTAATGAATAGTTTACCAAAAACTCTTCAAAAGCTAATTTAAAAGAAGATTGCTTAGTCACTTTTTATACTGACATGCCACAATCCATTTTTCTATTTTCTCATTGTTGGACTCGTAGTTTGTTTTGCATTGTCTACTTTTATAAATAATGTGATAATAAATATCTTTGACTGCATTTCTGGTTATTTCCTTAGAATAGATTCTTGGAAGTGGAATTACTGAGTCAAAGACTATGACTATTTTAAGGATTGAGATATATATATATATATGAAATGTCAAATTACCTACCAGAAAGATTGTGCCTATTTACACTCACTAGCTGTATATGTCAACCTCTCCATACACTACCACAAGCATTGAAAACTATCGGTACATCAACCTTTGCCATTATGATAATTGATACATGGTAACCTTTTCTTTTTATTTTATTTATTTATTTTTTTGAGATGAAGTCTCGTTCTGTTGCCCAGGCTGGAGTGCAGTGGCGCGATCTCGGCTCACTGCAACCTCCGCCTCCTGGGTTCAAGCCATTCTCCTGCCTCAGCCTCCGGAGTAGCTGGGACTACAGGTGTGCACCACCGTGCCTGGCTAATTTTTTGTATTTTTAGTAGAGATGGGGTTTCACTGTGTTAGCCAGGATAGTCTCGATCTCCTGACCGTGTGATCCACCCGCCTGGGCCTCCCAATGTGCTGGGATTACAGGCATGAGCCACTGTGCCCGGCCGATACATAGTAACCTTTTCTAATTTTCATTTTTATTACCATGGAGATTGAACAATTTTTAAGCATAAATTTACCTTGTGTGTGTGTAGTGTGTGTGCATGTGTGTGTATTTAAAAAATTCATATCCTTAGTTCTTTTTCCTACTTTAACGGCACAAATATTTAAATATTGGTTGGAAAAAAATACTCTTCCAACCTACCTCAGATCTGTTGTATTTCGTAGCAAAGTCTATGGCAGAGTCGTGCTCATAGTTCTGATTACTTGAAGCTCTTTGAGGGCCAGGGGGCCAGGTCACGGTCTTACTCATTCCTGAATCCCCCAACACTTTGTGCCTATGTTTGTTGCACCCAGAAAGTGCTCAACAAATGTTTGAATCAAATTGGACAGAATGAATCCTCCCAGCAAGCTGAGACTTCTTCCTTTAGCCTGGAGCTAGAACTGAGCTTTCCAGAGATGTGTAGCATTTGCTCTTCTGTGTCTCTCGCACAGACCTGCAGGGAACGAAGAAGAAGGTTAAACGAGGACAAGCAGCTCTGAAGGCACCATCCTCCACACTGACAGAACCATCTGGAGCATGAATTTGGGGAGAGCTTGGTTCTGAGACAGCGCTGCTCAGTCCCATGCAGACACCAGCCCTGCCCCCTGCCCCCATCAGAAGTCACAAGCCGTGATTCATGCTGTTAAGAGCAATTTTCATTCTTAACCTTTCTGGTGCGTCTCTTCCTGATCAGTTTGTCAGCCACTCCCTTTCTCAAAGTATTTCTGTTCATGACACCTTAATTTACTTTCCATATTTTTTTGTCCAGAGCTCATTAAAATCTCATCCTCTTGCATATAATAATGTGCAAGTGTGGGAAGCACTGCTTTCCAAATTTCGGGTACTTTGAATTTTGGAGTCTTTACACTCCATGGCATTCTTGGCCCTTTGCTGGGGAGGGAGATGATGAAGATCAATCTGTCTCTCACCACCACTTCCAAAATATCCTGGGCAATGCCAAGAGAGGTATCCAGTGGCACATGAGAGCGCATGGAGAGATTACCTCTTTAACCTAGCCAAGTGTTGATTACCCAGCTATTGAAATGCTCCTTGCATATTCCTTGACCCGCCCCTCTCTCTGACGTAAACAAGGACTCTCTCCTCTGCAGGTCAGGCTTCAGAGTCTGCTCAATACCAGTCACCTCCTTCTGTGCAGAATTCTGCATTTCCATTTCCATGAATTCACATAGTCTTCACAATAGCTCGAAGCCGGGCTGATGCCTTTAAGCCCATTTTACTGACAGAGAAAGGATTGAGAAATCGGTTCACACAGTTCCCCAGTAGCTTCCGGATGGACCCAGTCCTCCCCCAAGCCTAATGTGCTTGCCATTCTGCACGTTTCAGTGAAAAGGCATTTTTTCAGGAGCAGGCTGAAATGTGGGCCAGCCGCTCACAGGGCCCAGGCAGTGAGTGCTCCTAGTGGTGGGAGCCCCCTGAGAGAGGACCTCTCCTAGTGGTTCAAGATTGTCTGATCAGGTGGTGAGGAGGAACACAGGAAAGCGCTTTGGCGGATCTCAACAAAACCACGAGATGAGCTAAGAGCGGCCTTTTGATGATTACTGTCCACCCCCAGGGGCCTGGTGGGAGGATGTTGGTGTTCTTCCGCCCCAAGCAGGAGGAGCCCAGTGGCCTGGATCCCAGGGGGCATGCAGGAGCGTTTTCAGTGTCAGTGCAGACTCCAGCTTTGCCCGTCCCTGGGGCAGAGCTTCTAATAGGAGCCGCGGGTATTTTTAGTCTCACGTGTGTAGGCACAGGACAAGGCGAGCTGGACAGGAACAGCTAATAAGCCGTGGTCCTTATTAAATTGGAAAGGATGAAATGAGGGGAAGAGGGGGAGCCTGGTGGAACTTTTCACACGTCTCATTTTCAGAGAACTCTCTTTCCATAATTCACAGAGAAATATTGAGGTCAGGGTGATTATGCGCAGGCCTAGTAGCAGAAGCCTGAAAGTGGGGCATATTCAAGTCCTGTGGCCTGCCGATCCCTTCCCCACAAGGCTCCGCTCTGTCCTCCGGGCAAGGAGGTTGACATGGAGGGATGAACGGCTTTGGGGCTTGGCTGTCAAGGCTCCTGGGGTGGTGGTGGGGGCTTCGAAAAGGACTAGATTAGAAGCCAGTTCCTAATATGATCCTCAAAGCCACAGGGGATAGTTGAGTGGTATCAACTATTATCCTGAGTTCACAGATGAGGAAATAAAGGTTCGGGGAGGTGTGGGGCTTGGTAAGGTCACATAGTTCAGAAGTGGCAGAGCTAGGATTCACACTCAGTGTCCTAGACAAAGGTCTATCACTATTTGCCCCTAACAACAGGCAGTTGTGTGTAAGACTCATTGTTCATTTTACTTAACTCACAAACATCTTTTTTTTTTTCTGTGCCAACTCTGTACCAGGAACTCTATCACTGGAATGGGGCAGTGAGGATGATACAACTCCTGCTCCCAGGGAGCTCTTGATTTAGTGAGGGCAACATAGCATCGACTCCCAGCTGAACTTTGGTGCAGTGAGTGTGCAAGCTTGCCCTGTGGGCAAAGCAGACTGGGAAGTGAAATTGGCAGCTTTCCAACCTTTGGTGTTGAGTGTGAGGACAGTCAAGGCTCCACCAGTACAGTCAATTTTCCTTCAGTATAGCCTCTTCTGAGGGTGAGAGTGGAAAGAGGGCTAGGAAGGGGTAAGTCAGTCCTCAGCCCTTTTCTGGGTCCTGTGGCTCTAAGCATTGTGATGCCTGGAGTCTATGGCAGTCTATACCCTTAGTGAGGGTATGGGCAAGGCTGGAAGGCAGGTAGCACCCGGGCCCGGCTGTTGTCAACTACCCACTTCCTCACCACCCCCATCTTTGTGGTTTGAGAGCAATGGGAGAGAGAATGAAAATTGTGATTTGGGGATGAAAACATTTTAGTGAGTTTCTTGCAGCCTTCCTGCCCAGCCGAAAGCCAGACATGGCATATGTGCTTCTGTCCATCTGTTTATCCCTCCACTCTACCACATACTTGATTGAGCACTATGCTCTTTCATATCCATCCATCCACTCCATCTATTCCCATCCATCCCACTTAGCTATTCCTTCCATTGCAACCTAGACACCACTGTGCAAACCATCAGCCAACCCCACCCTTCTATACCTTCCATCTAATGTGCTTGGTCCATTCACCCATTCTTTATTCATTCAGATTCCCCCCTCCCCCATTCCCATCCAATTATGATTCCTTCATTCCACCTGTAACCAACATTATGTTCTAAGACTGTGTCTGATGTTGTGGGGACACACAGATGAACGAATCTCTTTCTTGTAGTTGACCTAGAAGAGAGCGTGTAGATCCACTTATGAAGATAACAATGGAATTGAAGAGGGTCCTAAGAGAAGAAACACAAAGAATCTGGATGAAGGAGAAGAGAGAGAGCTGAATGAGGAGCAATTGAAATGCTTGGCACTCTCCTTTCTGGGAAGATATTATGAAAAGAGAGAGAGAGAGAGGATAAAGGGGAAAAAGGGAAGGAAGGCAGGAAAGCTAGGCTGGAAAGCTGGAAGGCAGGAGGCAGGAAGGAAGAGAGGAAGGAAGGAAGGAGTAGGGAAAGAAGGTGCTATGGGCTGAATATTTGTGTCCCCCCCAATTCATATGTTGAGATCCTAACTCCTAAGGTGATAATATCAAGAGGTGGAGCCTTTCGGAATTGATTAAGTCGTAAGGCTGGAGCCCTCATAAATGGAATTAGTGCCCTTGTAAAAGCAGTTCAAAAAACCTCCTTTGCTCCTTCTGCTGTGTGAGAACATAGCAAGAAGGTGCCGGCTGGGCATGGTGGCTCATGCCTGTAATCCCAGCACTTTGGGGGGCCGAGGCGGGTGGATCACCTGAGGTCAGGAGTTGGAGACCAAGCTGGCCAACATGGCAAAACCCTGTCTCTACTACAAACACAAAAATTAGCTGGGTGTGGTGACGCACACTGGTAATCCCAGCTACCCAGGAGGCTGAGGTAGGAGAATCGCTTGAACTCAGGAGGCGGAGCTTGCAGTGAGCCGAAATCATGACATTGCACTCTAGCCTGGGAGACAGAGTGAGATTTCATCTCAAAAAAAAAAAAAAAAAAAAAAAAAGGTGCCGTCTTTGAACCAGGAAGTGTGTGCTCTCAACAGACTCAACAGACACAGAATTTGCTGCCACCTTCATCTTGGATTTCCCAGTGTCTAGAGCTGTAAGAAATAAATTTCTGTTGTCTATAAGCCACTCAGTTAATGGAGTTTTGTAATAGCAGCCCAAACGAATTAAGACAGTGGTAAAGAAGGAGGGAAAAATGTGTATTGGGTACCCACTCTATGCTGGGCCCTGTGCTAGGTGCCTTTGCAATCTTAATCATCCCAACAACCTTTTGAGGTGGTTAGTTGCCTGCATTTTAGAGATGAGGAACTGGGCTCTGAGAAGGCAGCTATTCAGCATGAATAAAACACAAAGAGCAGGGCTAGTTCAAATATGTTTGCTAATACAGAGCATCAGAGTGGAGTTGAAAGCAAACATGTCTAGGACAATTGAAAAGCATGCTACTTGACAGATAGCTTCTGGGCTGTGCTGCCTGAAGGTGTACGTGGATAGGAACCACAGAGTCTATCACTCAGTGAGAAGGAGGTGGTGGGCATGCACAGCTGTTGGAGTCTGATGCCAGGTTGTGCCTGTTTGACAGGGAACTAAAGCATCCCTTGGCAGCTGTATCGATCCAGGGTCCTACTGGACGATTCCTGACCCTGGGCTCTCTGGCCAGAATTTGCCAGGTAACCTCAGGCCAGATCTGTGGGCATTCACACAGCCAGTTTAATGTCCAGCTTCGCTTTTCTGATCCAGGATCTCCTCTTGGGGATGGGAGTGGAGGTAGAGCAGAGCCCTAGAGAGGAGAGGTCAGCTTTGCCTCCCATTGCTAAAGCTTCAGCCATGGCTCCATGTGCCCCAGATACAGGCCCCTCTGGCACCCAGGATGTGCATGGTTTTCTGCGGGTACATCATTCCTGGCACTTTCTAGGTCCACCCCATGCTCATTGCTTGGTACCACCAAACTGTACCCTGACCATTCTGATGAGCCTCTGAGGACTATTGATTGACAATCGCTGGCCCATGGCTGAAGTATTCACAAATGGTTAGGTAGGTGGCTCAAGTAACCAAGAGCTCTAGTGACATCCCAGGGGGAAGGGCTTGGTTGAGGTGAGGCAGACCAGCAGATCACTAGACAGACGCCTTCTCACTGCTGCAGAGTCTGTGGAGTAAGGATATGGCAGAGGCTAGGGGAGAGTGTCAGTGCTAATTAGATATTCTAGAATCATAGAGATCTCATTCACGTGAGCCCCGCTGCTGCCCACAAACCCTGGGGGCCTTCTATTCTCTGAAGTCAGTCTGTCCGTCTGCTCAGAAACCTACTTGGCTTTGTCTTTGCCAATTCCAGAGAGCAGCGTTTGGGGGAAAGGGAGTGCAGGTTCTCAAGTCTTGGTGCTGGGTCCAGTGGATCATTCCCTGGCATGCGGGGGCCCAGAGGGGCCAGGAAGGAGGGATATGGGGATGAGGAGAGTGGCTGCACCAGGCCTGAGTTACCTCAGCCGTCCTTCCTCCCCAGCTTTCCTCTTGGCATGGCAGGGCGGCCCACTGGCCAGCTCAGCTGTCCTCCTTGCTCACCATGTAATCCCTGCCAGGAAGAGGGGAGGGAAACCTGAGCCAGGCCTTCTCACACTGCATCCTGCCATCCTGTCCTCCCTACAGCCAGAAGGGAGAGTAGGACGGGGTGGGGACAGGGAAGGGCAGGGCTTGGGGAGAGCTTCTAGGCCTAGCTGCTGCTGGGCCGCTGCAGGGGTGGGCAGACTGTGGGGTGTGTGCGAACCACAAGACTTGGGCCTTCTTCCCTCTGGAGCCTGCGCCTAGGGGCTGCCCTGGCCTCCTCCAGCATCAGGACACCTGTTAGGCTGCTTCAATTTGCCGCTTGCCCTTTGCTTCCCTGTGTCTTGGAGGGCCCCTGCTGGGTATTTTTATTTTCATCCTAAAAAGGCCATCTAGGAACCAGGGAGTTGAAGTCGCAGCATTCCCAAGCGAGTCAGAGCCTCAGCCTCCTTATCTGCAGCCCAGCAGCAATCATGCCCTCTGCCCAGGGTGGAAGGCAAAATGAGGCAATGCAGAGTGTGCCCTCAGCACACACGCAGGCACACAGTAGCGACTGCTCACAAGCAGCACCAGCCCAAACCTGAACCTAGGACACAAGCGCAGACATGCAGCCCTGTGGCTGATCTCACACTCAGGGCATCTCTGGCATTTGGGATGGGAAGAGCAAGGACAGAGACAGCCCCGTGTGCATGCACCTCACTCTAGGATCCCACCTACATCAGGGTGGTGATGTGTGCACAGGCATTTGTGTGCGACAGCTCTCTATGGCAAGGATGGGGCCATTTGTTTGCATTTTCCTAGATCAGCCTACCTCCTGGCACATGACAGGTGTTTCTTTAAGCAGTTCTGTGTGTGTGTGTGTGTGTGTGTGTGTGTGTGTGTGTGTAACCAGGCCATTCGAACTTTAATACCTACCCTACTAGTGCCATGGGATGTTGGAAGAGTATTTCCCGTTTTGTGGGCCTTGGTTTTCTCATCTGAATAATGGGTATATTGATTCCCGCTTGAAGTGGCTGCTCTGAATTCAGCACTGGCCCGCTGCATGGCCTGCAGGAAATGAAGGGCTCCTTGACATCTGTTTCCCCTATCCCCCAGTGCAGAGATTTTTCCCAGGTTGCTCTGGGGTCTGACCCAGGAAAGAAGAGAAGGGAATGGTGGGGGCAACAGGAGCAGGGGAGGGAGTCCTGGCTTCTCAGCAGACGCTCACATGCTCTGTAGACTGAGGTGGGCAGAGCCACCCTCAGGACAGGTGCACAAGGCTACTTCTGGTCCCACCCTGTAGGTCTGGGAGAAGTCAGGCAGGGAGCTTCACAGCACTCCGGACTGGCTTATTCTCCCCATCTCCTGGTTTGAAGAGGATTGGGCTGGGGGAATGGGTCCAGGGCATCTATGCTGCTGTGACCACTTCCTCTCAGTGAGAAAGGTCAGGGCTGGCCTGGTGTCCATGAGGGACCTCTACCTCCTGGTGCTGCCCTGGACCTGGGAAAAGGCTACTGCGTGCAAGGCTCCCCCTGCCCCATCCAGTTCCCTGAGGTCAGGCTTCTGGCCCCCTATTGCACAAGCAAGGCGGGAGCCTGGCCTGTCTCCGGGTTACTGGAGGCAGGCGGGCCCAGGGCTGGGCCTGGACCTGGATCACAGTGGTGACAGCGACCTGTTTGTGACAGGACAGTTTGCACTCCCCAGGTGGTCGCTGAAAAGCCACCACTGTGGGAGGGGCCTCCGCGATGAAAAGGGGCCTCTGGCCAAGGCCTGACAGCCATCTGTTCCCGGCCGCCAGCCTGGAATCCTCCAGGAAGGGTGAAGACAGGGGAAGAGAGAAGGGGGGAAACAGGCGACACACACACACACACAGACACACACACAGACACACACACACACACAGACACACACACACACACACACAGACACACACACACACAGACACACACACACACACACAGACACACACACACACACACACAGACACACACACACACAGACACACACACACACACACAGACACACACACACACACACAGACACACACACACACAGACACACACACACACACAGACACACACACACACACAGACACACACACACACAGACACAGACACACACACACACACAGACACACACAGACACACACACACACCCCCACACACACAGACACACACAGACACACACACACACAGACACACACACACAGAGACACACACACACACACAGACACACACACACAGACACACACAGACACACACACACACAGACACACACACACAGACACACACACAGACACACACACACAGACACACACACACACAGACACACACACACACACACAGAGACACACACACACACAGACACACACACACACAGACACACACACACACAGAGACACACACACACAGACACACACACACAGACACACACACACAGACACACACACACACACCCACACACACACACAGACACACACACAGAGACACACACAGACACACACACAGAGACACACACACACACACACACACAGACACACACACACACAGACACACACAGACACACACACACCCACACACACACACAGACACACACACACAGAGACACACACACACACACAGACACACACACACACACACACAGACACACACACACACACACACAGACACACACACACACAGACACACACACACACACACACACAGACACACACAGACACACACACACACACACACAGACACACACACACACACAGACACACACACACACAGACACACACACACAGACACACACACACACACAGACACACAGACACACACACACACAGACACACACACACAGACACACACACACACACAGAGACACACGCACAGCGAGAGAGAGACATAGGGACAGAGAGAGAGACAGAGACACTGAGAGACAGATAAACAGACACAGAGACATAAAGACGGGAAGAAAGAACCGCAGACAGGCAGAGAGACAAATATGGAGGAAAGATAGCCAGAGGAAGGGAACAAAGAGACTAAGATTGAGGATGACAGAAGTCGAGGGGCAGAAAGAGACAGACATAGAGACATAGGGAAAGAAATAGAAGGACAGGACAGTCAGAGAGAGACAAAGAAAGAACAACAGAAACGGAACAAAGGGAATCAAAGGGATCAAGAGACAGAGAGCGCGAGACAGGGAGAGATGAGAGAGAGAGAGAGAGACAAGGAAATTCCCTGAGACAGATAGAGAGGGTGCTTGTGGTGATGGCTGGCATCAAAGTGAGGGTAGAGAGACAAAAATGTCCTGGGCAAGCTCTCTGATGGAAGGAGGACCCTCATGAGCCAAATCCCTTCCAGCCTCAGCACGTTCAGAGGGAAGAAGCCACACAGGATCACAGCCTCTGGGTCCAGGGTCCTGACAGCAGTTTTCAGACCTTAGTAGTCAGCAGACTCACCTGTGGGGCATGTGCAAATGCAGGTGCCCGGGACCAACCCAGAGTCTGATTCACAGGTCGGGGAGACCAGAAATCTGTATTTCTAACCTGTTCCCCAAAAAAATCTTTCGTAGGGATTGTACCAATCACAATGAGAAATGCTGCACCAGGATATGCCAAGCATTGGTCCCCCATCTCCCTCTCATCTCTCCCCACACTGTGGAGCCCCTGAGTGGACAGGGGGCAGGCAGGAGCCAGGGCACGAGGTGCTCTGAGGGTACTTTCTCCACAGTTGCTGGAGACTTCCTACACCTTTTATTTCACCAGCTAACAATCCCCCAGGAAGGGGTGGAGGCCCTCCATCAACCCCTGGATGGGCAGCCTGGGAGGCACCTCAGAGGTCATGACTCAGTCCCAGCCACTCTGCACTGTTGGAGGAGTCTCTGGCCGGGCCAAGGCAAAAAAGACACATGCCACATTCATTTATCCAGCTCCGTTACATGCCAGGCTCTGCCCTATCAGTTCATTTCATTCTCTTAAATAGGTGAGGGATCCTCATTGACGCCACCTTAGGGATGAAGAAATGAGGTCTAGCGATGGCAAGTAACATGCCCAAGGTCACAAAGCTAGTCAGTGGCACAGCCTGCACTAGAATCTGGGTCTGTCTTACCGGAAAGCCCATGCTCACTCCCAACTTCCCCTGTCCCCTGTGTCTATTAATGGCTCTATTGCCTCTCAGGCTAAGATCCCAAACTCAGCTCTGGGCTCCTCCCCACGTCCTCCCCATCCAGTCAGTGTCCGAGGATACCAGTGCCAGCTCCACAACAGCTCTCATTCATCACCATCTTTTTCCGTGGTATGCCTCTTCCCAGATTCAACCTTCATACCGCTGGCCCAGACCTTGGCAGTCATCTTGCAGCTCACTCCCCACCGACTAATGTTGTTACATAACAACATTAGTGAGTGAGATGATTTTAAGTGGCTATCTTTCCAGGTACTCTAACAAAACAGAGCCCGAGGTAAATTTCCATGCTAACACTTTACAGGAGAGGAAGGGTCAGGGTGGGATGAAATTTCAGGGCAGCAAACTTGAGGGGAATGCTGTGAGGTGGTGGAAGGAGAGTAAAATTCAGGGGGTGCATTACTGAGTTGGTCACAGTCTTCAGAACAAAGCTTCTTTCTTTGGACACTTGGGTTGTTTCCAGAAAAAGAATCATGTAAACAGTATGTGTGTAGGGGTGAAAGGACAAGGAATTTATCCCCTCCTTCCCATCTCTTAACTGGCACTAGTGAAAGTTCACCCGGGGGGAGACATTAATTTCCCTGCACTTCTGGGTTGTTGCTTGGGCAATCGTGAGACACACTGGCTGGGTGTTCAGCTGTGGCCACTCCCACGGTGGTGGGCATGATGGTGGCTGTGCCATGCCCAGCCCTCACCCCTTGAGAAGGCGGAGATGGCTGGTCTGTTGGGAGATAAAGTGAGGAAGCCAGTGGCCAGATTCTCTTCTGGGCAGGCAACCAAGGCCCTGGGGCAAAGACAGCCAAGCAGCTCTGCTGGGGATCATCGACTGAGTATGATACAGGAGGGCATCTTTTATCAGTGAGTAAGATGATACAGAGTAAAGTAGGCAACAAATATAAATCAGTTTGGTCAAGTTCAAATTATATTAAAAGATATATAGACTTGATAACAGGAAAACAACAGGGTCAGTGGAACCCTCACAGGTCTGTCTCCAGATGTATCTGCCCTGGTGACACATCCTGGGAGGGGACTCTTGACTCCAGGTGTGGTGGATGGCATGCCTCATGCTCCAACCAGCATTGGGGTTCTGACTGAGGACAGACTTGCAGGAACTGCCCTACATCAGACCTCAGGTCTCTGCTCAAATCCTACTGATGGAAATACTTGGAACTGGAAGTGTGGACCAATCTGGGTCAGTCTGGGGGTTGCACTGAGATGCTGCCCCGGAAGGAGGAGTTGGGTGCCTATAAAACTGTGTAAACCCAAGTCTATACTTGGAGAACTCTTGAGTCTCTCTGACCTACTGTTTCTTGTGCAACTCTGGCCAGGTTAGGGAGGGAGGAAGCCGTGAAGCCTATGGTCATGAGAACTCCTTGTCTGCCAAGCTGTCTACCTTGGCCTGAGGAGGAAGCTGAGGATAGAGAAAGGCTGTCCAGGTGTGAGCTGCTCAGGAGGGGAGCTTGCCGGCAGCCCTTGGCCCCCAGAAATTGAGCCCACCTAGAGTTGAAAGCAGAACTTGGAGGTGGCATTATAAGGTAATCACCTCCTTGACCATCAAGACAAGTCAAGAACATATCATGGAGCTGCTTTTAGCAAAGCAGACTTTCAGTATCTTCCAAGTCACTTTCTGTCTGGGTGGTGTCCAGTTCACCCTCCTGATAAAATCACTTATATTTCTTCTTTTAACTGAACTCTATGGTTCTTCAGGTTGACTCACATCTTGTAGATTTCCACGTTTCCATTTTTCACTTTCCATTTTTCCCTTGGATTGGTTTCTTAGTAAAGTACATCTTATTATCACATTTCCATCAAAAGGCCACCATGTCCACCTCTGCCATCTCCACTACCTCCACCACCTTCACTCTCAACCCCAACCCTCAGAGAACTCGTCTTATATTTCAGAGAGAGATGCTCAATTTTCAAAGTAGCAAGCAATGAAAGGGAAACTGACTGGTGCAGTCTAAGGAGCACAGACGATGGATTTAGGGCAGTATGCTTCCTTCTTCTTCTTCTTCTTCTCTCTCTCTCTCTTTTTTTTTTTTTTTTTTGTTTTTTGAGACAGAGTCTTACTCTGTTACCCGGGCCAGGCTGGAATTCAGTGGCATGGTGGTCACGGCTCACGGCTGCCTTGACCTCCTGGGCTCAAATGATCATCTCACCTCAGCCTCTCAAGGAATTTGGACTGCAGGCGTGTGTCACCACATGCAGCTTAATTTTTAAAATTTTTTTGTAGAGAGAGAGTTTTGCCATGTTGCTGGCTGGTTTTAAACTCCTAGGCTCAAGTGATCCATCCACCTTGGCCTCCAAAGGTGCTGGGATTACAGGTGTGAGCCACCACACCTGGCCCCATTCTTTGTGAGCCAGTTCTTGGGGTTCTGGTCAGATACTGTGTTGATGTGATGTCCTGACTTCATCCTCTACCCACTCACTCTGCCCTGACCCTTGTGGCCCATATAATCCAGAAGTCTGGCAGTGCAGTAATGAGGAGGAAGGTCTTGGGCCCAGGTTGCTCTTCAGCTGGTTGGCATAGTATGGCTGCCTCAGGCTGTTGACGGGTACTATCAGCTCTGATTGATCAGCTTCCGCATGGTGTGGATCATTAAATATTTTGCACAACACCAGTGCTACCCCATGAGAACTATGACTCAGTTTATGTTACTTATTGAGGAGGCTAATGGTGATTTCAGTGATGGCAAAGCTCTTTAGCTCCATGGTTTCTGTAGGACTAAAGTGTCTGGTTAATTGAATCCAGATTTTAAGTAAAAATAGAGCCAGTGCATGTTAAAAAGATGGAATCTGGGGTATGACAAATAGTTTCTGTGCACAAGAAAAGGTTTTAATGGTTACCAACTGGATTATTGCTATAGACTGAATGCTTATATCCCCTCAAAATTCATATGTTGAAACCTAATCCCCAATGTGATGATATTTGGAGATGGAGCCTTTGGGAGGTGATTAGGTCATAAGGACAGCCCTTCTGAATGGGATTAGTGCCCTTTTAAAAGAGACCCTGAGAACCCCCTTGCCCTTTCTGCAATGAGAGGATCCAGTGAAAAGTATCCTGCAACCTGGAAGAGGGCCCTTATCAGAATCCCACCATGCTGGGACCCTGATCTCAGACTTTCAGTCTCTAGAACTATGAGAAATAAATTTCTGTTGTTTATATGCCGATCAATGATAATTTACTATAGCAGCCTAAATTAAGATAATAGTCCAAGTCAAATATGATTTTTTAGGCTCTCTGAGCTATTTTCACAGAAAGTTTTACAAGCTGTTTGCCTCCAATATGAACACACTCTTCCCCAAACCACACACAGCCCCTCTGCATATAAAATTTAAATTCTGATTAAAAAAAGAGTTGCTAACTATGGGGGTCCCTGACTTGATGGAAACACTTGAGGAAATGCTCTGGGGGAATCTTAGATGGCCATAATCAGAGCCTCCAGTGTGAGGAGAACAGAGTGGGGATCAATGGAGAAAATAAGGCAGTGTTCCATTATTGCAAGAAGGAAGTTCCTTAGGGAGTCAGCCAGCCATGGAACAAGAGACGGTGCTGCTGAGAATAATGGTAAATTACTAACTCTTATATTAGCAGGACAGTGAAGTCTGATGACACCGTGGTTGGCTGTGGATGAACGGACTACTTATAAACTGAATATAAACTGTTGCCATAATTTTGGAGAGCTATTTGGCAACATCTGATAAAACTGAAAAGTATATACCTCAGGAACCAGGTCAGATCATGTACATGGTTGCTTATCACAGCAGAGTCTATAAAGCTTAAAAACATGGAAATGTCTATGGCAGGAGGTATTGTATAAATCATGGAGTCCTCTCATACTGAATACTGTAGAGCAGTTACCATGCATGCACTAGATCTACATGGAAACGTGTGGATGAACATCTACAATACAAAACTCAATGGATAAACTACAGTTAGAAGGATATTATAATATGACATCATTTACCTATAGTTTTAAAACACACAAAACAATATGTATTGTCTACAGATACATACATTTGTGGTAAAAGTCTAAAAAATGAATAGAATGCACCACAACTTCAGAATAGTGATTCCTCTGGGGAAGAACGGAGAAGAAGGCATTGGAGAGGTATTCATAGAGATCATCAATACATGTGTCATATTTACTTTTTAAAAAAGATCTGATTATACAGCCATAAAAGAGAATGAAATCATGTCCTCTGCAGCAACACGGATGCAGCTGGAGTCCATTATCCTACGCAATCTAACTCAGAAACAGAAAAGCAAATACTGCATATTCTCACTTATAAGTGGGAGCTAAACAATGAGCACACATGGACATAAAGATAGGAACAATAGACACTGGGGCCTCCAAAAGAGGGCAGGGTGGGAGCGGGCTGAGGGTTGAATAATCACCTATTGGGTACAATGTTCATTATATGGGTAATGGGTACATTAGAAGTCCAGTCCCCACCAGTACTGCAATATACCCATGTAACAAATGTGCACACGTATGCCTTGAATCTAAAATGAAATAAAATTAAAAGAAAACCTGAAGCAAACATAGACGAAAAATGTTGACCTTTGTTCACTTCCAGTGGC